>NC_138890.1:41938125-44338125 GCF_965194825.1 Balaenoptera physalus | reverse complement strand
GGCCCCACTCCAGTCAGAAAACAGTAAGTACCCAGTGGATGTTTGGTGAACTGAGGGAAGGAAGGAAGAGGGAGCACCAAGGGCATAGGGGTAGCATTGTGCCTCACACCTGGCTGGAAAGGTGGCCTGCCACCCCTGTTCAGGTGTGTATGAGTAGACACGGACGTGCCCAGAATTTATCAGTCTCCCCTTCATCTCAGGTACCACTTTGCACCTTGTCTTTCTTTGGTCTCACAGAGTCAGAGGAATTGAAATATCTGGAAAGGTCTGGTCACCTGGGGAAGCACCTACTCACATCTCCCCTTGCACTTGTGTTTCCTTTTTCCTGGAGTCAGTTTCCATCCTCGTGCTGATGATTCCCAAGTTCAGATCCACTCTGTGGACCCTGGGGGGCCCTAGCCATTATGTCTCATTGCCTTTTAGACATCTTCTCCTGAATGTCCACAGAAATTCACCTTGCCCAGATCTGATCTCAGCTGCCTGCTGCCTGCAAACTCACTGTGTCTTCTGACCCTGTGAGCAGTTCAGCATGGGTGTCCTTTCCCTTCCTCTGCTGTCATATCCAGTCTGTAGTAGGGTCTTTGATATCTGCTCCCAGCTCTCTGTCTCCTTTGCCACTGCTCCAGGCCCTGCGATCTCTTGCTTGGCCTATTCCAACACCCCTTTTGCCCTCCCCCAGTGCTTTCTCTCTTGCAGCCAAAAGGTAAAACTGCAGATGTGATCATGCCACTTCCCTGATTAAAACCATCAGGATAGCGTCCAAACACCTAAGCAAGGCTTACAAGATCCTTCCTGCTGTGCCTCCTCCTCACCCCTCCTTCCTCACCTCATGCCACCTTCCCCCAGCACTGAAAGCTTCAGTCTTATTCAGCTGTCCACCCCTCACCCACTGTGGTCCCTCTTGCTTTGGGGCCTCTCACAGGTGCTGTTCACCCTCACCTGTCCAACACTTAGCCCTTGTTCAGGTCTCAGCTTAGCATTTCCTTCTCCAGAAAGTCTTCCCTATCATTCTCCCCAGAAGTCTGGATTGATTACCCCTATTATATATTCCTGTAGTACCCCAATTGTAGCACTTAACTAGAACTACCCATTTTACCTGCTTTCCTCCTCATCTTGGTAAGGACCATGCATTAGGTCTGCCTCACTTACTGCTCTATCTCCAGCACCTTGCAGAGAGACTTGGTATACAGATGCATACTATTTGCTTAATGAATGAATGAATGAATGAATGAATGGCTTAATTTCTGCTCAGGCTATATCCTAGTTAGAATGAAAGTGTTGAGAATTTGGGACGTCCTTGTTTGGTCTCTAGATAGTATTATACCCATGTTCTCTATATTCCTCTTATTGGCCTTTCATAGCAGGTAAAATGCAGGTCCTGAGTATGGCTAGTCCCTCCGAAAAGACTCTTGATCAGTGTTTGCATGGGATATGAGACACTGCTCTGATTCTTCTTCACAAGCACCCTGGGCTGGGGCTGGATTAGAGAGCTCAACCGGCTTGGTGAGGGACCTGAATGAATAAGGGCTCTGATTAGTTTTTTAAAAGAAAACTACTGTAGACTGAAGGGTCTTGGAAGAGTCCTAGAAGGTGAATCTCGAATGGGGCTTTGCAGGATGGACAAGAATGATGTGGTTTGGGAGGGTTGAGGAGGAAGGAATTTATAGGGATAGGTTGACCACGTGACGGTCTGGTTATTTACCTTGGAATCACACCAGCAGAACTTCAAAAATTAGTTGCCTGTGAAGAAATTGTCTACACAAATTCAGGATAGAAATTACCTCTGGAGTTTGGGGAGCAGAGGTTTCAGTAATTGCCTGTTTTTCAGCTAGAAGATGGCACAAGACTCTTTTCATTCTTCTTCAAACTGCATATGTATGTCACAGTTTTTAAGTTTAAAGAATGTTAGTTGATAGGACCAAAAACCGAGTAAATAAGCAACAAATGATGTGATCCTATCAGATAGGAGTGAGGCTAAAACGTTTCTCACGTAGTGAGATTTTAAAGTAATTTCCTTCTGTCTCTATTTTTAATAAGTGAATGTGTTTTTCATAAAGTGTATGTATAATGGGGGCGGAGGGTATATTTCAGGCTTCCCAAGGCTTTGGCTGCATAGGCGACTATGGGAAAACAATGGGTGTAGGAGTGAGGTGGCCCTGGGTCTCGGTGTCAGCCCTGCTGCTTCCTTATCACTGTGTGGACCTGGTTGGGACACTCCATCTCCCCAAGAGTCTCAGCGTCCTCACAGGTAGGATGGGAATTGTAAGACCTATGTCACAGGATGCTCAGAGGTGTAAAGCAGGCAACGGGTACAAAGCACCTGGCACAGAGTCTAGGGGAGGGACCCTTACAGACCATTTAATCCAGCCTCTTCATTTTGTTTCATTTAAACTGTTGTTAATTGCACACAATAAATCAAATAGTACAGATGAGCTTATGGTGTAAAACATCATTCTTGGCTCTGCTGCACCTCTCCCCACCTGCATCCCAATCCCCAAGGCAACCTGCTTTAATGCTTTCTGTTTCTAGTTCTTCTTCTTTTTTTTGTTTTAATTAATTAATTTATTTAATTTTTTATTTTTGGCTGTGTTGGGTCTTCGTTTCTGTGCGAGGGCTTTCTCTAGGTGCGGCAAGCAGGGGCCACTCCTCATCGCAGTGCACAGGCCTCTCACTATCGTGGCCTCTCTTGTTGCGGAGCACAGGCTCCAGACGCGCAGGCTCAGTAGTTGTGGCTCACGGGCCTAGTTGCTCCGTGGCATGTTGGATCTTCCCAGACCAGGGCTCGAACCCGTGTCCCCTGCATTGGCAGGCAGATTCTCAACCACGGCGCCACCAGGGAAGCCCTCTAGTTCTTCTAGTTGTTATCTCCATAACGCTTAGTAATATGAGGCTAACCTCTATTTCTTCATGAGCAACTTTAAACAATAATTTTCTCCCTAGTTGGAAAGATGAGACTTTAGCTCATTTACGTCTGTTCCCTCTCTTCCTTTCAGTATTTGATTGTTACATTTTATTACTTATGTTGTTTTCCCTTGTAATCAGAGATAATATACTTACACCTCTGTTGCTTCTTTCAGTAACATTATTTAGTATTTTGACTCTTTACGTGAAAGATAAGGAAATTAACAGTCCTAACTTCCACTCCTAGACTTTTACCTCCTACCTCCTGTCAGCTACCCTTTTACTTTTATATGACACAGCTGTATTTTTTGTAACATTTGTATTTTGTTCTGCATCTGTGATTTGTTCCTTAAGTGTAGCCTAAAAAAAGAGAAAAAAGACAAAAGTATTTTTCATGTTATTAATCCTATGCAAATATTGTTCCTTGCTGGACCAAGTGTCATGACCAAGGATTTTGTTTCCTTCCCTCTGATTCCAGCATCAAGACCCCAAAAGCTCCTTATTTTAAAGTTAAGAAGAATTACTTTCAGAGTTCTTTCCCAGATTAATTTTTTGAAGTAATATATATTTAATGTTGAAAATGTAGTAAATACATACAAGTAGGAAAAAACAGGAAGGAAGAGAGAGAGGAATAGAAAATTAAAAAACACCTGAAAATCCAGCTCTATGGAGCATTTACTAGAAATACTTCACATAGTGTTCATATAGGGTAATCAGTACATTGAAGGGAAAATACTTCTAGTGATAAGGGGAAACATCTATGCCTACATAAGAAAACCCAAAATAGGAAGGATTCTGTCCTAAGTCTCAATTCCCTTATGTGCCACAGACTTTCAACTTTTATTCCACATACTTATTGAGCATTTGCTGTCTGTCAGGCACTGTACTTACTCTTGGGAGTAAAATAGGGTCAAAAATAATCATTGTCCCTACCTTCCTGAAGGTTACATCCAGTAGGGAGAGGTAGATATTAATCAAATAGTCACATGTGGGCATGTATAATACAAATTGAGTTCAAATGCTGAAAGGAAAAGAGCTTGGTTCTTTGAGGACATATAACAATATATATTACAATACTCATGGACGGGGACGTATTGCAGTGGTCCGGGAAGTCTCCCTGGAAGGAATGATGCTTGAATTGAGATCTGAAAGAAGAGTGGGAGGACTTCCCTGGTGGTGCAGTGGTTAAGAATCTGCCTGCCAATGCAGGGGACATGGGTTCGAGCCCTGGTCCGGGAAGATCCCACATGCCATGGAGCAACTAAGCCCATGCGCCACAACTACTGAGCCAGCACGCCACAACTACTGAAGCCCGCATGCCACAACTACTGAAGCCCACGTGCCAAAAGCCCGTGCTCCACAACAAGAGAAGCCACCGCAATCAGAAGACCGCACACCACAATAAAGAGTAGCCCCCGCTCTCCGCAACTAGAGAAAAGCCCGCGTGCAGCAACAAAGACCCAATGCAGCCAAAAATAAATAAATGAATTTAAAAAAAAAAAAACAAGTGGGAATTTACTAAGCAAAGGAGGGGGATGGGAGAGATAGGTTAGGGAGCATTCCAGAGAGAAGGCAGAAATTCAGTGATGAATATGCAGACGGTGAATTCAAGTAACAGAAAGCTGCCGTGGCTGGAGCAGAAAGAGCTGGCAGGGAGTGGGGAAGAAACCCACTCTAGGTGGCCTTCGCAGGCTAGGGGCCAGGTGGGTTCCTAGCAGAGTGGAAGGCCAAGTGTCATGCTTTAGGATAGAGATTGGATGAGAAGGTGGTGGGCATTAGCCTAAGTGCTCACAGAGCAGTCTGTTCAGATCCCTGACACAGGCTTTTGTGTGCTCTGAACTGGACATTTTTATCAGTCGCAATGGCCTCAGCTCATGAATGCCAAACAAACACCTTCCACAAAAGGCATTGCAGGGTATATAGCCACCTCGTCATGCAAATGGCCACATAGCTCATCCTTGGGGACCTTCCAGGCAAATGCTTTCCCACCTCTGTGAGGAAACCACATCCTTCTCTTTCTTCACCTTCAGTAACAAATGGCATTACAAGGTAGAGAATACACAGGAAGCATGCCAACAGGAAGCACCCCCAAAGAACCTCTGGTCCTGCAGGTTGCAAACTCGAGGGGGAGGCGCAGGGTGCGGAGGGGGGGTAAATGGAACACTCCTGTCTCCCCCAAGGAAATCTGGAGTGGAAGCTCATCATGTAAAATGAATAAAGCAACAACATTGGTCTTGTTGTAGAGGGCCCAGAACCTTCTTCCCCTTTCTCCATCCTCTAAGGTGGCTTCTAAGGTCAGTTTTATTCACAGGAACAAAATAGAAAGTTGATATTCATGCAAGGGGGCAACTTTCCTAGTAAGAAGACATTTCTAGGAGCAACTGAAATTTTTGGAAGAAAAGTAAACAAGAAAGATAAGGAAACTTGGCAGTAGGGCTATGTGTACCAATCCTGTGCTTGGAATACTTGTGTAACTCCTCATTGCACTTAAATTCCAGACTTCATACCATACTATGAGACCTCGCATGATCTGGTCCCTCCCTTCTGTTAGGAACTAAGACTGTACTATGACTACCTGCGTCACTATACTCCAGCTTACTCTCTGCCCCAGGGCCATTGCACTTACCTCATATCTACATGGCTGGCTCCTTCTTTATTACATTCTCTACTTAAATATCTATCCCCTCAAAAAGGTTTCCCCTAACCACCCTCTCTGAAGTAGTCCCTTCCCCACTCCCAGTCACTCTCTAGCCTACCCTATTGTGTCTTACCACTATCTGAAATTTTCTGGTTTGTTTACTTCTTTTTATCTCTCTCAACTACAATGTAATTTACATGAGTACAGAGATCTCGTTCAACATCATATCTGCAAAGCCTAGAACAATGCCTGGTACTCTATAAATGTTTGTTGGATGAATGGATGTAATAGTATTCTCATATATGGAGGATAGTCATGTGGATAAAAAAATTCACTTATTCATCTAAGAAACATGAGATAACAAATATTCATTCATTAATAAATAATTATTGAGAGACTATTATGTCCTAGGCACTGGGGATAAAAGGTAAAAATAGAGGCGGCATCCCTACCCTTAAGGAGCTCATAGTGTTGTGGTCAATGTGGAGAAGTGTGGAGAGAATCTAAGACATGAGGACTTACTGGTCATGGGACATGAGGAAGAGAGACGAAAAATGAACCCCGGGTTTTAGACTTGGGCAGGTGAGGAGATTATTGTGCCATTCTGGGAGCAAAGGAACCTCAGATAAGAAGGGGAGAAGAAGGTCAGCTTTAGAAATGTGGAGCTGTGGAATATCCAGTGGAAATATCCAGGAAGGAGGTAGATATCCAAGTCTGGAGCTTGAAAGAGAAGCCTGGCTGGAAATACAGAGCTGGTGAATCGAAGGCAGTGCTTGTAGACATGGGAGTAGGCGAGACAAAGTAGGTAAAATGAAGTGAGGAGAAAAAAAGGAAGAGGGACCTTGGAGAAAACCAACGTTTAAAGGATGGTTAGAAGCCAAACCTGCAAAAGAATCTAAAAAGGAGAAATCAAAGTAATGGAAACCACAGAACTCATTGTCATAGTAACTGAGGGAAGACAGTGCCTAATACATTAGAGATGCCGTGGTACGAGGACTGAAAGGTATCCATTGAACTTGGTGACAGAGCAGCCTCAGTAATCTTTGCCAGAGCCATTGCCATGGCGTGTTATAGCTGGGCATGACATTTTTGCTTGCTGTGAAGGGAAGTGAAGACTGGGAAATGGAGAGAGAGGTAGAAAGCTCTTGTAAGGTGCTCGGCCCTGAAAGGAGGAGAAAGATGGAAGGGTGGCTGAAGAATCTGGCTAGAAAAACACATTCAGTAATACTCTAAAGGGCAGAACAAGGATCTTGAATGGAAACTGCTGGGAGGCTGCCTTGGTTTAAAACTTTCTAACCATTAGAATTGTTCAAAAATGGGTTAGGCTGCCTCCAGAAGTACCGAGCTCTTGATTACTGGAGGTATCGAAGCATAGCCTAAATGTTACAGTATATTAAGAAAGAGTAAGGTGTTCAATCAGTAATCTAGGCTTCCACCATAAGAAACTGGAGAAAGAAAAGCAAATTAAACCCAAAGCAATCAGAAGAATGGACATAATAAAGATAAGAACAGAAATCAGCAACATTGAAAGCAGAAACACTATAGGAAAATATAAATGAAAGTAAAAGCTGATTCTTTGGGGAAAAAAATCAATAAAATTGATAGACCTCTAGCTAGACCAAGAAAAAAAAAAGAGAAGATGCAAATTACCAGTATCAGGTATGAAATAGGGATATCACTATAGATTTCACAGACATCAGAAGGATAATAAAGGCATACTACAAGCAACCCTATGCCCATAAATTAAACTTAGATGAAAGGAATCAAGTCTTTGAGTCACAGAAAACCCCAAAACTCACTTTAAAAAAATCGATAACCTGAACAGTACTATATGTGCTAAAGAAATTGTATACCTAGTTAAAAAACAAAAAAAGACTTCCAACAAAGAAAACTCCAGATACAGCTGGTTTCCCTTGTGAATTCTACCAAAAATTTAAGGAAGAAATCATAACAATTCCAGAAAATAGAAAAGAGGAGAACTCTTTCCAACTTATGAGGTCGGCATTTCCCTAATACCAACACCAACAACACTTGAAAACTCCAAATCAATGTCTCTAATGGATATAGAGTAAAAATCCCCAAAAAATACTAGCAAATAAAATCCACCAATACATAAGAAGAATAATGCATCACAACCAAGTGAAGTTTACCCCAAGAATGCAAGGCTGGTTCATCATTCAAAAATCAATCCACATAGGGACTTCCCTGGTGGCTCAGTGATTAAGAATCCACCTGCCAATGCAGGGGACACAGGTTCGAGCCCTGGTCCTGGAAGATCCCACATGCCGCGGAGCAACTAAGCCTGTGTGCCACAACTACTGAGCCAGCACACCACAGCTACTGAAGCCCACGTGCCTAGAGCCTGTGCTGCACAACAAGAGAAGCCACGGCAATGAGAAGCCTGCGCACCACAATGAAGAGTAGCCCCCACTGACCACAACTAGAGAAAGCCCACGCGCAGCAATGAAGACCCAACGCAGCCAAAAATAAATTTTAAAAATTTAAAAAAAAATCAATCCATATAATTCACCATATTAATAAATGTAAGAGTAGCCTGAATAATCAGTAGGCAAGTTTTCAGATTATATGATGAATCAAAGGGTCTAAGCTTAGACATAGCAATAAAGACCAAGTTACTTGATTTACTGGTTTGGGGAGGAACAGATTAATTAAGAAAGTGAGGAAATTTCCCCTCTGGCTAAGAAACTGAGAATTACAGTCAGATCACACAGGTCTCTCTGGAGAGTTCAGTTGTCCTCCTTCTGTCATCCTCACTTCAAAGACTGAGGGAGTTGAGGGGTTTCTTTCTTGAGCAGCTGGCCTGCTAGATTTCCAGGATGGCCACATTCTACCCATGCCTGGTTAAGAAAACCAAGGGCCCTCACAATCCTGATTTTCTCAAGATTCTTTAGAATCCAAGAGTATCAGAGTTGAATGAAGGCTGGATCTTACCTAATCCAGATCCCCACAGTTTAAAGAATAGAAACCAAGACCCATGGAGGGTGGCTCATGTAGGTCCCCTTCCCCATCACTGAAATCCAGTGATCATGAGCTGGTCCCGGGACAGTAAGCCCATTTGACCATATCTTCCAGGCCTGCCCTCCCCCAAACTTTCCCCTCCAACCTTTGTAGTACGCGTTGGCTTTTAGCTTACTTTTGTGCATAAAGAGTCCCCATCAAAACCTGTCTGGGTCCTAGTCCCTCTTCTCTCACCATTTGGAGTCTGGGGTGGAGAAAATCAACCAGACCCAGGCCTTCACACAGAGGCATCCTGCATTACTGTATTGGAGGATTGGTCTAGCTACCTGCGTTGAGCCCATAGGCCTCACAGCCAACCAGATGAACATAGTCTGGGTCTGTCATCTCTATTTGATCCCACTGCCACGTTGAATTCTTTCAACAAATTCCTTATAAGATTGTAATGAAAATGTACTGCACACTCATTATGTCCAGGGTCTGTGCTATGAGGCTATACATTCTCTCACTTCATCCTCACAGTAACCCATTAAAATAGGTACTGTTCTCATCCTCATTTTGCAGATAAATGAATTGGCTCAGAGAGGTTAAGCAACGTGCTTAAGATCCCACAGCTGGTTAAGTAGAAGTGTTAGGATTTGAACCCAGGTCTGGCTGACTCCAGTGTTCAAGCTTTTAGTAATGAAAATTCTTCCTGGTTTACAATAACAATGGTTTTCTCTTTCTTTCCCCCCTTCTCTCTTTTCAGTCTCAGGAGGAAGTCTGTGATTTGCTCCATGCTGCACCCTTCCAAAACATCTTGCCTAGAGTCTACATCAAAGGTAAGAAACCACTGACAGCAGCTAAGTGGCCAGTTTGAATTTGCACCTCACACTCACTTAATCCCAGTAAACTCAGATGTGCGGTCAGAAATGGAGAAGGTGAGAGCTTTGGACAGCTATTGGGTAGTCACAGAATTGGAAAGGATGCTTCAGGCCTTGGTCCTTCTAGAACATCCCTAGTAAGTTGCTGTCTAGCTTGGTCTAAATCCTTCAGGTGATGGGGAGCTCACCACCCCATGAGGTAGATGATTCCACTGTTGGGCACAAATAATAAAACATTTTCCTTGTAGTGTGTCCTGACCACACTTGCCAGAACCAGGGAAAACAGTTCCACACGCTCCATCCAAATACTGGAATACAAATACGTCACCAGGTCCTCTGAGAGCTCTTCCTTTCCCATGTCCCCCGGTGTGCCCTGAATCTCATTTTCTGCCTACTGTTCCTTTTGCAGAGGGGGAGCGTTTGGAGGTCCGGATGAAACGCCTGGAAGCCAAGTACGCGCCACTTCACCTGGTCCCTCTGATAGAGCGGCTGGGGACCCCTCAGGTACGATCCTCCTATCATGGACTCGGAGAACCAAAAGGAACTTTAGAGGGAGAGAGAGCATTTGGTCCCACCTCCTCATTGTACAGATGGGGAAACTGAGGCCCAGAGAGAGAAACAGAAAGTCTAACAGCACACAGCCTGTTAGTGGCAAGGGCAGGTCTGGAATGAGTTTTGCTGCCTCTCAGGCCTGCACCCTGTATCATCTATCCTGCCAAGAAAGAAGGAAGTCAGACAAGTATCTGTTACTCCCCGTTAGGTATTAAGAATTCTGCTGAGTTACTGCATGCCCTGTGAACCGGCAGTTCATCTCTGGGTATCTTTGCTAAAAAAAAACTCTTACAGGAACCCAAGATGTTTACCACAGCATTGTTTCTTAAAGCAAAAAACTGGAGACAACCTAAATGTCAATCAGTAGAGTGTTGACTAAATAAAATGTGGTAAAATCATTTAAATGATGAATACCTGCTACATAATAATGAAAAGAAAAAAAATCAGATCTAGATGCATCAGTGTGGACAGACCATAAACACATGGTTAAGTGAATAAAGCAAGTTGCACAACAGGTCATGGAGTATGATGCTATTTGTATTTTTTTAAACACATATCAAAAAACCATATTAAGTAAAACTTTTCCTAGGAAATGAAAAACACACAGTTCATAATGGTGGCAACCTCTGAAGAAAGACGAAAGGGACAGAGATGGGTGGGGAGATCAAAGAAGGCAGATTTACCGGTAATGTTCTAATATTTTTGAAGGTGAATGAGCTCAGATGTTAATTCTGTAATTAGAACTCATTTTTACAAACCTGAACCTGTACATGGAGATGCGTAAAACAGGACCCCTGCCTTTGGGGAACTCACAAACCGTGCAGGCAGTCAGGAAAGAAGACACTTTGGTGGGGGAAAGGGATGAAACAAAAAGCATGTGCTGTCTCCTTTCAAGTTGATTCAAGTTGAATCAAGCATTTGGTGGTGGGGCAGGGCACGGATCAGGGTAGGAATTCAGGAAGAAGAGAAAACAGGGCACTGCAGCGAGACAAGCCAGTATGGCTTGTTTTGTTAGACAAAACCCAAAACCGACTGCTTAAAAGGTTTAGGATTCAGATCCGCTCTTGGACTAGCATCCCTAAGGTCCTCTCTCCTGTTATCACAAAAGCTCATGAATCAGAAAAATTCTCATCCTCCGCAGAGGGCGGAAGGCGGCCTCTTCTCTCGAAAAACATGGCAAGTGTTGGAGCCCATGACAGGGCCCCATCTGCCCAGGTGTCACACTGATGAGCAGCCCCAGCCAGACCCCCTGCAGGCCACCCACCTCCTACTGAAAACAGTGACTAAACATTTAGTGACA
Organism: Balaenoptera physalus; assembly: GCF_965194825.1. Taxonomy (NCBI): domain Eukaryota; kingdom Metazoa; phylum Chordata; class Mammalia; order Artiodactyla; family Balaenopteridae; genus Balaenoptera; species Balaenoptera physalus. The sequence goes on along the minus strand of NC_138890.1, from coordinate 44,326,895 downwards.
TTTGGGTTCTTTAGTCACCACAGAGAGAATGTAGATACTGTGAAATATGCACATTTTCTTTTTTGGCCTTCCGGGGCTGAACACAGGAGATCCTCTAAAGATTGCCTTCTAGGGAGAAATCCCCCAAGCCAGCGACATATAAATGTGTCTGCTCCACTGTTGGTGTCATCCTACAAGAATCTGGCCTCTCACACCCAGGCTTCGGCATGTGTTTCCACTTAGAAGTCTGTGAATTCCTTCCCTGTTCTGATGAACACTATTTCCTTGGGACTGATAGAAATCTCAATTTGTCAAATGCTGATATTTAACAAACAAAAGCCTAGACATTCTGCCGGAGAGGAAATGCCAGTTTTATAAGTCTCCCAGCCCTTAAGGAATAGTCTCAAACTTAGTCCTCCTGTAGACCAAAGAAACATTTTTTAAATATTAACTTCCAAGCTTGCTGGGGTTCAGGGAACTCACATAACTTCTAGGTCGGTGACAGGGAAATTCTGCTACATATTTAATGTTGGGAGAGTTTAACTGTGTTGCATTGCTTGTATTTGTTTCTAGGAAAAATTGAGGTGACCTGGTTTGTTGCCCAGTGCTATCATGAATAGAATGTTCTGTCAGGGAGTTGAAGGACTCCTCTTTCCAGCTTTACCCCTGAATTGTTGCATAATCTAGTGCTAGACATTTAATATCTTGGTCTTTGTTTTCCCATCTATAAAATGGGCGAATAGCTGTTTTGTCTTTTTAGCTGAGCTGCCTTTCACACTTATTATGATAAACAAATAAGTAAAAAGCTTCTAAAAACCAGAAAGGAAAGAGCAAGAATGGAGATATATTTCTCCAAAGTATCCTAAATGTAATCAAAGTACTCCATGCAGAAATATGTTTCCACATGATTTCACAGATGCTTTTTCTATACCCTTGTTAACTCAGAAAAGAATGGCAGAAAGAGAGAGAAAAAAATTCCCCGCTGAGTGGAACAGAAATGGCTAAAATTTATGTTAAACACACACATACACACATAGTGTGTATGTATGTATGTGTGTGTGTGTATATATATATATATATATATATATATATATATATATATATATATGAAACACCAAGTCACAGATTGAGGGTATATGCAACAAACAATTTTTAGTGCACTTTTTCAGATTAGAAGGACACTCATATCAAAAGAAAAAAGAGGGCTTCCCTGGTGGCGCAGTGGTTAAGAATACACCTGCCAATGCAGGGGACACGGGTTTGAGCCCTGGTCCAGGAAGATCCCATATGCCATGGAGCAACTAAGCCCACGCGCCACAGCTACTGACCCTGTGCTCTAGAGCCCGAGAGCCACAACTACTGAGTCCGCGTGCCACAACTACTGAACCCTGAGTGCCTAGAGCCCGTGCTCTGCAACAAGAGAAGCCACCACAATGAGAAGCCCACGCACCACAACGAAGAGTAGCCCCCACTCACTGCAACTAGAGAAAGCCCACACGCAGCAACGAAGACTCAATGCAGCCAAAAATAAATAAATAATTAATTAAAAACAAAAAGAAAGAAAAAAGAGCATGAAAGAAAACTCACAACATAAGAAATATAAATGCCAACAAACAGGAGAAAAAGTGTTCTGCTTTACCAGTAATCAATGAAATGTAAAAGAGAAGGATATAGCTCTTCATTTCGCAAGTTGGCTAAGAACTTTTCTTCATGATAATGAAGTACTGGTAAAGGCACAAGGAACAGACTTGACACAGACACGTGTACAGTGGTTCAGCTTTTCTTGGGACTAGTTTGTCACCATGTAGCAAAAGCCTTTTAAAACTACTTATACTTTTTGACTGAATAGTTTTACTTCTAGGATTTTATCCTAAGAAGATAACCAGAGATAAGCTCAAAAAGTGTAATATTTAAGGATAATTACTTATGAGTTGTCTATAATGATGAAAACTTGTGAACAATTTAAAATAACCAACAGGAATAGAGAACTAAATAAATGACGTATGTCAATGGCCATTTTATGGAGCCGTTAAAAAACCATATTACTGAAGATACTAAAGGAAATTATTTTTTTTAGTACCAATATCTTAAGAGAAAAAAACAATGTAGATAGTGTGACCCAAATTGTGTTTAAATAGATACATATACACGCTCACATACATAAACACAAATAAATCATACATAAGTATTTTAAGAAAGCTTATCTGTGGGTGATGGGATTTATGGGAGATTTTTATTTTCTTATAACATTTTTACAATTTTTTTTCCAGATTTTACTCTTGTAGCTCATAGGAAAACCCATAAAGGTAAACAGTTTTTCAGGAAAGGGACAAAGCCCCTAACCATTTCAGTCAAGGCCCTATGGTTGGCTCTGGCTGGGGGATCATTAGAGTTCCAAGTCTGTCTGCAGGTTTATAAACCCTGTTGCTAATTATTTAGATCCTCCCACAGTTGTCAGGCCCTGAGGACTGATACAGACTAACTAAATGCCCAGGAGATTAACTAGTAAGCCAGAGCTCTCTGTATTAGTTTCTGAAGGAGAATATTCATGACTCGAGAACAAACGTGGGTTCTTTATTTACTGAGCGTCTTCGCTGTACCAGGCACTCTTTCTAAAGTGGAGAGCCCTGGGCTTCCCTGGTGGTGCAGTGGTTGAGAATCTGCCTGCCAATGCAGGGGACACGGGTTCGAGCCCTGGTCTGGGAAGATCCCACATGCCGCGGAGCAGCTAGGCCCGTGAGCCACAACTACTGAGCCTGCGCGTCTGGAGCCTGTGCTCTGCAACAAGAGAGGCCACGATAGTGAAAGGCCCGCACACCGCGATGAAGAATGGCCCCCCACTCGCCGCAACTACAGAGAGCCCTCGCACAGAAACGAAGACCCAACACAGCCATAAATAAATAAATAAATAAATAAAATTTAAAAAAATAATAATAATAATGTAAAGTGGAGAACCCTGTCAAGGTCCAGATACTACCACAGGGAGTTGCCTGGTGAGAACAGAGTCAAGCACTGGGGTCAGGGTTTTTGAAAAGAAGTATTTCTAGCTAACTGTGGCAGCTTCTCTGCGCTGGAGCGATCTTTCTCTGCCACCAGAATGAAGATGAGTCACCGTGAATCAGGGTTCCCTCTTGTGTTCGAAACACAGGTTGTCAAACTCTTCTTCCCCAATTCACTTTTTTCGTCCTAGACTTCTTTCAGTTTATAGCTGTCATAACAACTACACTGCTGACCCACATTCCTCACAGGCTCCAGCACTGGTGTTTCCTGATTTACTTCCCTCCATGGATTAATTTAATTGAGGCTGCCCTCTTTCTAGGGGCTGTAGGGTGTGGGGAGCGTGCAGGGAGCAGGCAGGCCGACTCCACCCAGCCACACTGTACAGTAAGCTCTCGGGCGGGCCCGCCCTCTGGGGAGCTGATCCCAGGAGTGCCCTGTGGACCTCTCTGTCTCAGAAGCCGGCCCTCTTAAGCTTTGTCCCTAGATCTGGAGATTGTACTTTGACCTTAGATGTTAATATCTATTATCTTTGCACATGGCTTTGAGACCTCTACCCCTGGATATTTTCTGCTCCTGCAGACAGTAATGTGTTTTGAAATACTAGTCTAGCCGGCTGATTATTAGAGATGTAGTAACCAGATGCCATATGAGAAGCAAGTTTAAATTATTAAGAAAGATTGTTAACAGTGGTCAGAGAACTTCTAACGGGAGGAATAATCTGTAAAATCAGCGACAAATTTTTAAGAGTAACATATGCTTATTGTAGCACATTCAACTGTACAGAAGTATTTATAGTAAAAAGTGAAAACCCCACCTGCTTCTCCAAGCCCATCTGTTCCCACAAGTGATGTTAATCCTAGAATGTTTTACACTCTCACCACCCCCACACACACATACATGCGTACAGTTTTGTGTGTCTGTCTGTGGGATTGTGTTACTGATATCTTTTAATAGGATTGTAGTATATGTCCTCTTCTGCAATTTGCTCTATTCACTTAACAATTTAATCCACAGATCTAGACTACTAGGATTCAAATCCCAACTTTTCCACTCACTGACTGCCTCTCTGAACCTCAGTTTCTTCTTCAATAAAATGGGGATAATAATGGCATCTTCTTCATGGGGTTTATGTAAGGAGTAAATAAGGTAAGTACTTAACGAATGCATAAAACAGGGCCTGGTGTATTACACACACACTGAGTGTGTGCTAGTAGTAGTAACAGTACTGTAGTAACAATAGTACTACTAGTAGCATCATCTCAGTCTTTTCAAAGGCTACCTAGCATTTCATTATACAGGTGGATTGAAATTTTTTTATACTATTCCTCTAGCGATGGCTCCTCGATTTTACTTACCCCAAGACTTCCCCCTGCGATTGAACTCAGGTTTATAAAGTTAGTGCCCTGCTCTGGGCAAGACCTCAGTTCTGGTGACTGAATTACAGATGCAGCCAGCTCTGGGGTTCGGGAATATCGGGTGAGAGGTAGAAAGTGGGGTCTGAGATGTGACTGGCAGGTTTATGTACCCTCCCGTTCCCAGCAAATCGCCATCGCTCGGGAGGGCGACCTGCTGACCAAGGAGCGGCTGTGCTGCGGCCTGTCTATGTTCGAGGTCATCCTGACCCGCATCCGGAGCTACCTGCAGGACCCCATCTGGCGGGGCCCCCCGCCCACCAACGGCGTCATGCACGTCGACGAGTGCGTGGAGTTCCACCGGCTGTGGAGTGCCATGCAGTTCGTCTACTGCATCCCCGTGGGGACCAACGAGTTCACGGCTGAGTGAGTAGCCCCAGGGGAGGCGGGGTCGCCCCCCCAACCTGTTCATCTCCCACCCGAAGAGCCATCAGGCAGCCCGAGCTCAGCCAGAAAGGAGGGCAGGGGCGGGGTTGTCCGACAGCGGTTTGTTGAGCACGTGCTTTACATCGGTCAGGGTTCTAGGTGCTGGACATGCATCTGTGCAGAGCAGAAGTAGACAGTTCCTGGTATGTGGGGTTGACAGGGCCAAGAGAAGACTAGAAAATAGATATCAGGTGCATCGAATGAGGTCCCTTGGCAGCGAGGGCAGGAAGGACAACAGATGCCCATGAAGAGAGACAAGTGGATTATAGGAGTTTAATTCACAGACAACAGCTGAGCTGGAACACTGCTTAGGATTCAGCTCTTAGAGGGGAGAAGGGGACCCCACAGGCAAGGCTCCAAGTAGATGAAGACAGACATGGAGTGTGTGCGCCTTGGGGCTTTGGACCTCTCAGGGCCCGTCTTCACGGGAGTAGAAGCTGGGCCGATGGAAGGGGCAGGGGGGGAACCCTGGTGAGGGCTTGGTATTAAGACCTCACTGCCCACTCACCGCCCACCCCAGCAGAGCTCCAGGGGTCGTAGAGCAGAGACGGGCTCCCCTGGCAGAAGGTGGGCCCCACCTTGCTCCTGAGGCCTCTGCTGCTAAAAAACAGGGGCGCCTTTGAGAGGAACCCAGTCCTGTTTGCAGAGAAGACAGAAGCAGAGCCCCTTCTCCTGTCACCCACCCAGCGACGCAGCAAGAGCAGAGTGGTGAAGAGGGCAGACAAGGCCTGCCCTCCAGGAGCCAGGAGCTCTGGAGGAAACACACACGGGGGCCAGAGAGGCCTCCCCGAGAGAGTGGTGCTGGGAGTGGGATGGGAAGGCTGTTTCCAGAGCAGCTGCACTTTCCGCAACAGCGGTGGGGAAGCTGGGAAACCCTCCCAGTGGGCTGCGCTGCGTTCAAGGACGAGCGATCCAGCCAAGAGATGCCCCACGGCCTCCCAGATTGCCCAGGTTGCTGTTGAGAGTTGGGGGCGTGCAGGCTGAGCTTCACCAGACCCAAGAGGACTCGCAGCCCCCCACACCAGCAGCATCTGTTCATGCTCCCATCGTGTCCCTCCCCCAGCCCCAGTCCATGCCCTCTCCGCCTACACTGGCCAGTTGGTCTCCTGGTTTGAAACCACCCTTCCCCTCACAGGTGTTCCTCTGGTTCCTTTCCAGAGCCAAGACAGAGCTTCATCAGAATTCTAAGTGGCTACATAAATCTCAAAGGCTGGTTGGATTTTTTTTCTTGCAAATTTGTCTTCTTCAAAGCTGACTTTTCTTACATTAGTGGGGCGACAGACGGACACCTCTTTATGGCTAGCAGGGCTTATAATATGACCACAGTCCCAGGAACAAATGAGTCCACACTCACGGCTTCCCTTGTACCCATTCTACAGATTAAGAGAATTGGCCCAGAGATGAGCCAGCTCACTAGCTGTACTGCTGGTCCAAGATGAGGGTCCCTTCCCCCTCTGTGTCCTGCTTCTCACTCCAGCTGCTTCCTCTCCCGCTCCCAGGCAGTGTTTTGGAGATGGCCTGAACTGGGCTGGCTGCTCCGTCATCGTCCTGCTGGGCCAGCAGCGTCGCTTCGACCTGTTCGACTTCTGTTACCACCTGCTGAAAGTACAGAGGCAGGACGGGAAGGATGAAATCATTAAGAATGTGGTAAGCAGCTCGTGGCTGGGTCCTGGGAGTTGGGGCCAGGCCTGGCAAGCAGGCCTTTCATCGGCAGAGGAGAGTGAGCTGCTTACGGAGGCCAGCTCCCCACACCGCAGGTAGGTACAGAGACATTCAGCAGCTGGTGACCTTCTCGTAAGAAAGCCGTGAGTCACTGGCTCGTAGCCCACTGGGATGAATCACGTCACCCCGCAGGGCAGGGCCAGCCTCCAGACCTGAAACACACCTTCCCTGTGCCAGTCAGACTCTGCTAATGCTGCTTCGTCATCTGCACAAACTCTGACTGACTGAACACGAAAGTTGTGCAGCCACGGGGATGTGATGAGCGCTGTCATGTGTGGGGTAGGCAAGGCTGTTGCGGGAGCATCAAGAAGGGCTGTCTAAACCAGGCTGAGGGGCTGGGTGGGGGCCTCAGAAGGCTCCCCCTAGAGGCGATGCTTGGGCAAAGTCCAGAATGACCGGCTGCAAATAGCCAGGCAGACAATGGGGTGCAGGATGGGGAGGGTGTTCTAGGCAGAGGGAGCAGCTAGAGCAAAGGCACAGAGGCGTGAGATGTATGGCTGGAGCAGAGGGTGGTCTGCAGCACCAGCTGAGAGGAAAAAGAGGCAGGAGCCGCCTCAGAACGTTTTTTTTTTTTTGCTTTGAGGTAGAACATACGTAACATAAAATTTGCTGTTTTAGCTATCTTTAACTGTCTACTGCATTAAATTCACTCACCTTGTTATGCAACCGTCACCACCTCCATCTTCAGAACTTTTCATCTTCCCCAGCTGAAACTCTGTGCCTAGGAAACAGTAACTCCCCATTCTCCCTCCCCCCAGCCTCTGGTAACCACCCTTCCACTTTCTTTCTCTGTGAGTTTGACTGCTCTAGCGGTACCTCGTATAAGTGGAGTTCTCACTCAGCATAATGTGTTCAAGGCTCACCATGTTGTAGCATGTGTCAGAATTTCCTTCCTTTAAAGGCTGAATAATATTCCATTGTATGTATACACCGCGTTTTGTTTATCCATTCATCTGTCGATGGACACTTGAGTTGCTCCCGCATTTTGGCTGTTGTGAATCATGCTGCTGTGATCATGAGTGTACAAATAACTGTTCAAGACCCTGCTTTCATTGCTTTTGGGTATATACCTAAAATTGGAATTGCTGGATCATGTGGTAATTCTGTTTTTAATTTTTTGAGGACCACCATACTGTTTTCCATTGTGACCACACCATTTTACATTCCCACCAGCAATGCACAAGAGTTCCAATTTCTGTATATCCTCCCCAGCACTTGTTATTTTCTGTGTATCTTTGGAAATAGCCATTTTAATCTGTGTGAAGTGGTATCTCATTGTGGTTTTGATTCACATTTCCTTAGCAATTAGTGATATTAGCATCTTTTCATGTGCTTATTGGCTATTTGTTTATCTTCTTTGGAGAAATGTCTATTCAGGTGTTTTGCTTGCTTTTTAATGGGGTCATTTGGCTTGTTTTTTTGTTTTTTTTCTGCTGTTATTTAATTGCTGGTGTTCTTTCTATATTCTGGATATTAATCCCTTATCAGATATATGATTTGAAAATGTTTTCTTTCATTCTTTGGATCGCCTTTTCACTCTGTTGATAGTGTCCTTTAATGCAAATAAGTTTTTAATTTTGATGTATTCCAATTTATTATTTATTACCTGTGCTTTGGTGTCATATCCAAGAAATCATTGCCAAACTCAATGTCATAATGCTTTTCCTTTGTTTTCTTCTAAGAGTTTTGTAGTTTTCACTCTCATGTTTAGGTCTTTAATCCATTTTGAGCTAATATTTTGTATATGGTGTAAAGTAAGAATCCAACTTCTTCTGCGTGTGGATATCCAGTTTTCCTAGCACCGTCTGTTGAGAGGACCATTCTTTTTCCATTGAATGTTGTGGGCACCCTTGTCAGAAATCATTTGACCATATATGAAAGGGTTTATATCTGGGCTCTCTGTTCCATTGGTCCATATGTCTGTCTTCATGCTGGAACCACACTATTTTGATTACTGCAGCTTTGTGGTAAGTTTTGAAACTCAAAGCGTTTTATGGTCAAGTTCACATTTCACTGTCAAGCTCTGGGCACCCATAGAAGGCCTTTAAGCAAGAGAGTGGCATGATCATTGAAGCATCAGGACCCCGGACCCCACCCTCAACTGAATTCTTCCCTTTCTCTTGATTTCTCTGTCCCCTCCTCCCATCCCTAACCTGCACATCCCCTGTCCTTCTGCAGCCCCTGAAGAAGATGGCAGACAGGATCAGGAAGTACCAGATCTTGAACAATGAGGTTTTTGCCATCCTGAACAAGTACATGAAGTCCGTGGAGACGGACAGCTCCACCGTGGAGCATGTGCGCTGCTTCCAGCCACCCATCCACCAGTCCCTGGCCACCACCTGCTAGGCGGAAGGTCCTGCAAACCCTCGACCTGGAGGAGAAGAAGCAGGAGAGAGAAAGCCACAGCCAGCCTGCAACAGGGTCCGACTGGACAGTGTGTGGGATGGACCTAGAAGCAAACAAGAATCTCCCCAAACACATCTGCACCTCCTGAGGGCTGGGCCTGTGCATGCTCTCCCACGACATCTCCATGGTGGTTTCTCCATAGTGTAAATGAAAAAAAAAAAAGAAAAGAAAAGAAACAGGGCAGTATATGCTTTTTTCTTTTTTATTTTTTTTCCCTCAGCTGTGTTAAGAGCCCTAGTTTTACCCTTTCTCCATCTCGTGGTCTCCTCCATCTGTGGCTGCTTCCCAAGACCTCCTCCTCAGATGGCGACCTCCAACCCAATGCCACGTGCCACCCCAGGACCGAAGTCTTAGAGATGGAGGAAAGAGTGTGGTGATGCCCCAAGATGCCAGCCTGGCCACACGTCCACTTCCTAGCATCTTCACCTCCTCTGGCTCCCTCCCTCCACTTCCCAAGAGGGCATCTTCTTCTGCTCTGGACGCCAGGGATTCTACCACCAAGAGTACTCCCGGACCAGGCGCTGAGAGCCATGGTGAATGGGAGATGAGGTTCCTGGTATCGGTACCATGGTAGATGGTATTGTGGTGTTGCCTTTGACCTTCCATGGACTCCCAAAACCACATCCTGACTCCCCTCTCAGGGCACTCCTAGAGGGAATTCAGAAATGCATTCACAACTGGAATGGGTGAGTAGAATTGGGGTAAGAAGATGGTCAGGACCGCTATGTAGAAGCAGTATTTATGAACACAGCCAGGGATTCCATAGTCCGAAACAGAAAGCTATTAGACCATCTCATCAGCTTGATGGTGAGAGGGTCCTTTATTCATTGAGCAAATGCTTAGTGAGCACCAAGTTGCACAGGGTAATGGACACTGGGGCTACAGCTTTGAACAGGCCAGGCATGCACTGCCCACAGCATTAGCCAGCGACCAAATTAGGGGCCACTTCTTGGCACAGAATCTCTCATCAAGGAAAACTGTCACAAGAAAGAAAATATTAAAGGGTTATTTTAATAGAAGTCAGAAACATCTTGGGGTCAAGGAGGTAAGGAATATAAATAATACTTGTCAACGAGCTTTTAATACCAAAATATACCCCAAAGAGGAATCCTGTTCTAGTGAATCAGAACTTTTGTTGTCCTAGAAGCTGAAAGATTCCGGAGACATTTTATCTTTGGCTGTCAACTTCCTTGATGTTCCTTAACTTAGATTTTGAGGTATGGGGTATATCTCACAGGGACGTGTCTACTTCCGTTTCCCTGACTGAACCAAAATTCCCTGCAGAATCTCCTACCAAGCATGGGGAAACTGTTTAGAAGGACGGAAGCCTTTGGGAAGTGAATTTCTCATTGCAGAGCACCTCATCATCAAAGGGAATCTGTGACCCTGAGCTTGTAAGAACATATAAAGTGAGACAGCGGATATTTCTCCCCCGGCCCAGGAAGGAAAAGAAAGAGAGAAAATAGAACAGTAATGATCTGCTCCCTCAGGGCAGATGAATGGAAATGGTTTCCATTAACCACATGGCCCACTTCAACCCCATGACAAGAGCAAAGAAGTGTCCATAGCAAGAGGTTTGTTTTACCCACTCATGCTCACCAGGGAGGAGAGAGGTGGGGCTCGCCAAAATATGGTCCAAAGGCCACATACATCAGGACCTCCTGAGATTAGCACGTTTAATGCAGATTCCTGGGCCCCATCTCACACCCATTAATTCTACATCTCTGGGAGCAGGGTCAAGAAATCTGCACTTGCCACAAGCTGGATTGTTCTGTTGCACATGAAAATCTGAGGACCACTGCTATAGAGGCCCCCTGCACTGCTACCCTTGGGCTTTGAGCTCCCTCTGAGCCATGAAAGAAAATATTTGTTGGGAAGGAAAGTGAGTCAAGGTGGAAGCTGTCAGATCCTCCTGTCTGGAGCTGCCACTTCCTATTCTGATGTCTCATTTTTTTCTTCTTGATGACCATAGATGTATCCCAAAGGCAAAAGTGAGGCATTACACCACATGGGAGAACCACCAGGTAAAACTCACCTTCAAAACCCACATAAAATTTCTAAGCTCCAGAGCCTTCCGAGTCTTCATTCCTGTCTGGGAACAGTAGCTGGCTCACTCTTTCAGATTAAGTCTGGCTATTAAGTCCTGGAGATCATTCTAAATCCTTGACCATTGCTTTGCGGAGATTTGGATCACCTGTTGGATGAGATTGCTATTTCAACAGCCCACCCCTCCCACCCTGCATTCATAGCCCTGAATTTGACCCTCTGGGCAGAATCCCATTATCCTCAAGAGATTTGATCCCAGTAAATTGAGGTCTTCACCTTTAGGAGAGACGATTTATTTCCCTGGCTCACCAGCAGCATTGATTTACGAACACCGAAAGGGTTTAATATTCTTTCCTTCCTGGTGTTACTGCCCACCCCCACTTTTGATTTTTTGTGTATCTAAGAACCAGGAAAAATAAAATCTTAGGTTTTAAAAGGTTAAAAAAAATTCTGTTTCAGAAACTGTCAAATGTACCATATTTGTATTAAGAGTTGTTGGGGATTTTTGTACAATGAATTTACATTTATTTATGGTGACATATTTACGCTTGTGATCAAATAATGATGTTAAATTCTTAAATCATATTTGCTATGCAGCTGAAGATGATATTTTGCTTTGTATTTTGGGGTACCTGTGTTGAGTTGATAAACATTTCCATCTCCATTAAAACTGCTTCCAAACTAGTGAAATGAGCATCTTGTCTTGATTCTGGGTCATATTCTAGTCGTCGTTGATCTGTGGAAGGCCACATGAAAACTGATGACTAAGGATACAACCTGAAAGAGAATGGAGGAAGATAAAGATAAAGAAGATAAAGACATTGCACCCTAAACTAATGGCTTGTTTTCCTTTCTCGCTGGGGGAATTAAATCTTTACAAATTGACTTGCACTGGGCAAGATATCGGAGATGGTTCCTGAGCCTAGGGGTTTCATAGTCTGACAGTGTAACTCTACAAACTAGATCCCTAGTTTTGTTTTTTGGGTTTTTTGTTGTTGTTGTTGTTTGTTTTTTATTTTTGTAATTGAAGTATAGTTGATTTACAATGTGTTAGTTTTAGGTGTACAGCAAAGTGATTCAGTTATACATATGTATCCTTTTTCAGATTCTTTTCCATTATAGAGTATTACAAGGTATTGAATATAGTTCCCTGTGCTATACAGGTGTTTGTTATTTTTCTGTTTTATATATAGTAGTGTGTATCTGTTAATCCCAAACTCCTAATTTATCCCTTCCTCCCTCCCCCCATTGGTAATCATAAATTTGTTTTCTATGTCTATGAGTCTGTTTCTGTTTTGTAAATAAGTTCATTTGTATCTTTTTTTTACATTTCACATATAAGTGAAATCATGTGATACTTGTCTTTCTCTGTCTGACTTACTTCACTTAGTATGAAAATATCTTGGTTCATCCATGTTGCTGCAAATTGCACTATTTTGTTCTTTTTATGGTTGAGTAATATTCCATTTTGTGTGTGTGTGTGTGTGTGTGTGTGTGTGTGTGTGTGTGTGTGTGGTGAGCCTAGGGTTGGCCAAAAAGTTCATCTGGGTTTTTCCATCAGATCATATGAAAAACCCAGACGAACTTTTTGGCCAACCCAATATATATACACACACATATATAATATCTTCTTTATCCATTCATCTGTTGATGGACATTTAGGTTGCTTCCATGTCTTGGCGATTATAAATAGTGCTGCTGTGAACATTGGGGTGCATGTTTCTTTTCGAATTAGAGTTTTTGTCTTTTCCAGATATATGCCCAGAAGTGGGATTGCTGGATCATATGGTAACTCTATTTTTAGTTTTTTAAGGAACCTCCATACTGTTTTCCTTATTGGCTGCACCAATTTACATTTCCACCAACAGCGTAGGAGGGTTCCTTTCTCTCCACATCCTTGCCAACATGTTATTTGTGTTCTTTTTGATGATAACCATTCTGACAGGTGTGAGGTGATAGCTCATCGTGGTTTTGATTTGCATTTCCCTGATGATTAGCGATATTGAGCATCTTTTCATGTGCCTGTTGGTCATCTGCATGTCCTCTTTGGTAAAATGTCTATTCAGTTCTTCTGCCCATTTTTTAATTGGGTTGTTTGTTTTTTTGATGTTCAGTTGTATGAGCTGTTTATGTATGTTGGATATTAACCCCTTATCAGTCATATCATTTGCAAATATCTTCTCCCATTCAGTACGTCGTCTTTTTGTTTTGTCGATGATTTCCTTTGCTGTGCAAAAGCTTTTACGTTTAATTAGGTCCCATTTGTCTACTTTTGGTTTTGTTCCTTTTGCTTTAGGAGACAGATCCAAAAAAAATATTGCTGCGATTTATGTCAAAGAGTGTTCTGCCTATGTTTTCCTCTAGCAGTTTATCAGTCTTACATTTAGGTCTTTAATCCATTTTGAGTTTATGTCTGTATATGGTGTTAGAGAATGTTCTAACTTCATCGTTTTACCTGTAGCTGTCCGGTTTTCTCAGTACCACTTACTGAAGAGACTGTCTTTTCTCCATTGTATATTCTTGCCTCCTTTGTCATAGATGAACTGACCATAAGTGCATGGGTTTATTTCTGGGCTTTCTATCCTGTTCCATATATACCATTTATCAGTATATCCCTAGTTTTAAGAGGAAGCATGGGAACTAATATTTAATGAGGCCTAATGTGTGTGGGCACCACGCTAAATCCCATTCATCCATCCATTCCTTTGAATCAACCACCATCACTTTTTGTGTTATATCCCACCTTTGACAAAGGGGCTATACAGTGTGTTTATTTTCACACAGTTACTAAGTGAAAGCTGGAATATGAACCCAGTTCCAAAGGATGGGCTTTTGCTGTTACACTATAGTAAATTGATCAGCCAGTCTGGACCCCAAAACTAGACTTAGGAATTTGATTACTGGACTTTTGGGGGGCTTTGGGTCAGTAAGATTGAGCTAAGCCTGGTATTAGGAGAGACCCAGCATAGTGGCAAGGAAGTTCCCAGGCTGAAGGCACCTGGAGACCTCTCACACTCATCGGAAAGGATGGCAGTAGAAGATCACTAGAAGGATATGTTTAAGACCAGCACCAGTGCTTGGAGCCTCCTATGTTACACAGCGCCTGCTTTCCTGAAGACTGCCAACAGAGATGAGTTCTAGGGCATTAGTGGCCCCCACTGCTGCAGCCTGGGAAGTCCTCAAATCTCTTGGGGCCTCAGGTTCCTCATCTTCAAGGTGGACAGAATAATCCAAGGTCCCTTCAAGCTCTGGTTTCCCAATTCTAGGTCATTTCCTACTGGTGTACCTTGAGGAGCCTGACTACTTCACAAACTCAAAATCTTTCTCAGCCATGTGTCACCACCTCAAAGGGTTCTCATCATTAGGGCTGGTATATTTGATCTAGTGCCATTGAGCACTATTAATCTGGAGAGACGCACAGTGAAAAGAAGATTCCATGTTCAAATAAATTTGGGGAATGCATCATGCTCTCTCCCCTCTTGAAGATCAGCAGTGCTCTGAGGAGTCCTGCAGAGCTTAATCAGCCTGGATTATCACCACATCTCCCAGATGGCTATGACCTCGGACACTCCTTTCTCTGCATCACTAATGATTCTCTCATGAAACATTCTTTGAAAACTATTGGACTCAGGGTGTGGAAATCCATGTTAAGATAGTTTTTAAAATTCCCACAGGAGAAGAACCACTTACACATGGGCAGTCATGACCCTTGGGCACAATTAGGGAAGCAGGGACTTGGCAAAGTACTGAAGGAATTCAGGTGGAAAGAGGAAGCATTTTCATGATGGAAGAGCATAGGGTAGCTGAGTGGATTCACTTGCTAGGGTTGCCATAACGAAATAACCACAGACCAGGTGGCTGAAACAACAGAAATTTATTTTCTTACCATTCTGGAGGCTACAAGTCCAAGATCAAGATGTCAGCAGGTTTAGTTTCTTCTAAGATCTCTCTCCTTGGCTTACAGATGGCTGTCTTCTCCCTGTGTCTTTACATGGTCTTTCCTCTGTGTCTGTGTCATAATTTCCTAAGGACACCAGTTACATTGGATTGGGGCGCATTTATATGACCTCCTTTTACCTTAATTTCCTCATTAAAGACTCTATCTCTAAATAGAATCCCATTCTGAGGTACTGGAGTTTAGGGCTTAAACATATGAGTTGAGTTGGGAGAGAAATTCAACCCGTAACAATGGAGAAGAGAATAGATCTGGGAAAGGTGCTGTGTCTGGGGCCCTGGACTGTTTGAAGGCTGGGATGCCATTGCTTGAGAAACACTTCTTGAATGCTCACTATTTTCAAGCCTTCAAATAGAGGCTTGTAGGAAGAGAAAAGAGGGCTAGCCTACGATTTGGCTTTTTTTTTTTTTAATAAATTTATTTATTTGTTTACTTATTTATTTATTTATTTATGGCCATGTTATTTATTTATTTATGGCTGCGTTGGGTCTTCGTTGCTGTGCACAGGCTTTCTTTTAGTTGCGGCGAGCAGGGGCTACTCTTTGCTGTGGTGCACGGGCTTCGCATTGCAGTGGCTTCTCGTTGTGGAGCACGGGCTCTCGGCGCACAGGCTACAGTAGTTGTGGCTCGCGGGCTCAAGAGTGCAGGCTCAGTAGTTGTGATGCACGGGCTTAGTTGCTCCACGGCATGTGGGATCTTCCCAGACTAGGGCTCAAACCTGTGTCCCCTGCATTGGCAGGCGGATTCTTAACCACTGTGCCACCAGGGAAGTCCCCGATTTGGCATTTTTAGCTGAAAACCCATGAACGTTTTTTTGTGCCTCATCCAGCACATAGTTTGAATTTGTGACTAGGAAACTTGGTTACAGGTGTGCCTCTAATGTCAGTTTTTTTGGGAACAAAAAAGATCGTGTACAATATTTTATTGAGCTGTTCAAAGATAGAACATTTGATGAAACACATATCAGATTTTTCATTAAAACCACTTTTACACACTTGATGAAATTGCTGACAAGATACTGTTAAAGTAATTAGATTTAGTTTAGACAAGGTAAAAAAAATGCACTAAAAGAGTTCAGTAAAATCACAGAAGTCCTCAAAGAGTGAGCTGTGGTCTTGGGGGGAAATAAAATTAACTTTGAATTTACAGTCACTATACACTCACTGTGAACTATTGCTTACTATTATTAACATTACAAAAAATCAAGGGCGTCTAAATTTGTCTAAGAGGATCAAAACATATTTTGATAAATTTTAGAGAAACTGGCTTTCCCAAATGAAAATGCATGTGAAATATGCAACAGAAATGGCCTTCCAATGAAATATAAAGATACACAAACAATGAAACAAAAATATTTTGCATGACTAGGAAGAAGATGATTCACATACAAATAATTCCAAACTAACCTGTTAACAAACTACTTTTGGGCCATTATAGGTCAAAGTATCATCTTGATTGAGGGAGGTCGGAACAAATTGAGCCGTGTACTGCTTTTAGGGAGGTTTTCTCATAATATTCCAGAACTGAAAGATTTGAAAGAACAATTCAGGAAATACTGTACCCTCTAGATACTGCTTTAAAAGGCAATGAAAACTGTAATGTAAGGGATTATTTATATAATAAGTTTATTTAGTAAAATGTGAATGTTGTGTAATATTTTCTGTAATAATAATTATACATGACCCCAAGAGTAGTTGAACGTGTATAAAATGCATAGTTCGTTTCTGAATCTAAGTGTTGCTTTAAAAACCTTATTGATAATTTCAAGTGCTACCACTTATCAGAACAGAATTTCTTCATATTGAAATCAATTTTAAAACTCTTGAGTTTTAATGACTCAAGGAAGGTTGTCTAATTTGACATTACTGACAATTGAATACAAATTATATAAAAATCTTGATGATAGAGAGTAGATTTTAAGTGTTCTTACCACACCCACCCACCCAAAAAAGGTAACTATGTGAGGTAATGGATGTGTTAATTAACTTGATTGTGATGATCATTTCACAGTACATTCGTATATCAAAACATCATTTTGTACACCTTGAATATGTAAAATTTTATTTTCAGTTGTACCTCAGTAAAGGCAGGAGCAGAGGGAATCTTTTTTTTTTAATTGAAGTATAGTTGATTAACAATACTATATTAGTTTCAGGTTTACAGCATAGTGATTCAGTATTTTTACATTATACTCCATTAAAAGTTGTTACAAGTTAATGGCTATAATTCCCTGTGCTATACAATATATCCTTGTTGCTTATGTATTTTATACATAGTAGTTTATATGTCTTAATCCCATACCCTATTTTGCCCTTCCTTGCTTCCTTCTCCCCATTGGTAACTACCCTTTTTTTTTTTCTGTATCTGTGGGTCTGTTTCTGTTTTGCTATGTACATTTGTTTGTTTTCATTACTAGATTCCACATATAAGTGATATCATACAGTGTTTGTCTTTCTCTGTCTGACTTACTTCACTAAGCATAATATTCTATCTATAGGTCTATCCACGTTGCTGGAAATGGCAGAATTTCGTTCTTTTTTATGGCTGAGTAATGGTCCATTGTATATATGTACCACATCTTTATCCATTCATCTGTTGATGGACACTTGTGTTCCTTCCATAATCTTGGCTATTGTAAATAGTGCTGCTGTGAACGTTGGGGTGCATGTATCTTTTCGAATTAATGTTTTCATTTTTTTCTGGATATATACCCAGAAATGGAATTGCTGGTAGTTCTATTTTCAGTTTTTTGAGGAACCTGCATACTATTTTCTGTAGTGGCTGCACCAATGTACATTCCCACCTACAATGTACAAGGGTTCCCTTTTCTCCACATCCTCACCAACATTTGTTATTTGTAGACTTTTTGATGATAGCCATTCTGACAGGTGTGAGGTGATATCTCACTGTGGTTTTGATTTGCATTTCTCTAATAATTATTGATGTTGAGCATCTTTTAATGTGCCTGTTAGCCACCTGTTATGTCTTCTTTGGAAACATGTCTATTCAGGTCTTCTGCTCATTTTTTGATTGGGTTATTTGTTTGTTTATATTGAGTTGTATGAGTTGTTTATATATTTTGGATATTAACCCCTTGTCGGTCATATTGTTTGCAGATATTTTCTGTGTTCCATAGGTTGTCTTTTCGTTTTGTCAATAGTTTTATGTGCTGTACAAAAGCTTTTAAGTTTAATTAGGCCCCATTTATTTATTTTTGCTTTTGTTTCTTTTGCCTTAGGGGGCTGATCCAAAAAGATACTGCTACAATTTATGTCAAAGAGTGTTCTGCCTATGTTCTCTTCTAGGAGGTTTTATGGTTTCAGGTTGTAAATATATATATTTAGATCTTTAATCCATTTAGAGTTTATTTTTGTATATGGTGTGAGGAAATGTTCTAATCTCATTGTTTTACATGGAATTGTCCAGTTTTCCCAGCACCACTTATTGAAGAGACTGTCTTTTCTCCATTGTGTATTCTTACCTCCTTTGTTTAGATTAATTGACCATAGGTGCGTGGGTGTGGGAATCTTGATTATAAAAACATAATAATGTTAAAATGAAGGCAAGAAAAATAAATTTTATAGAATAAATACATATTAACTTATGAATTATATCTCTCTTTATTTTAGCCAAGCCAAAATCACTGCCCCAAGAGCAGAACACCCAGAAATACACAATGGTAATTAAATTCAGTCATCTTTGGAATTTTTTCCAACTTGTAGTCCATATAAAACCCATGACTTTATATATACCTTATTTTGTGTTATAAAAGTGTGTTTTGTCTTTAGGGAGACAGAGTGTATTTCATAACAGTTTAATAGTGTGATTTAGAACTCTTACTTATTTAAAGACATCTGGTATGTAGTACTTTTGCCCCTGACCCTGCAGACGTTGGGAGGGGGCTGCTCAGATCCTGCCTTCAGTTCCCCTAAAGTGAATAAGCCAGAGGTGGGAAGGGACAAAGACGCACTTCCCTCTGGGTGAGAGGAGAGTAACCAGCCCCCAAAGCCAGCCCCCACTTCCCCATCTGGTTTGATTTACTCTGATTTCCTCAGTCTGTGCTCCCCTCTCAGCCTGTTCCCCACGTTCCCAGATGCTGCTCGTCTGGCTAGCCCGGAGCTTCCGGCAGAATGGGGAAGGCAGAGGGTTTCCCTGGGAAAATATGCTGTGAGATGCTATCAGAGCTAAAAATATACGGTCCCTAAGCTCCACCCTCATTAGTTAGAATAAAACCCAGGGATTTCTGCCTTCTGGTGTTTCAGACCAACAGGAAAGGAGGAAATCAAAGAGCCCCTGGTTGGGGCATTTCTTAAACACTTCTGGCAAGGAGCCCAGCCCTGAGCTGCTGAAAGCTCACTGGACTCATCGGGGCTGCAGTGGGGAAGGGACTGATCTCCTGGGTTCAGCCCATCCACAGCTGCCATGTAGTCTCCTTTAATTTGATCCCCCTGTCACCAACATTCCCATCCTGTACTCAAAGATCCAGGCTCAGAAAGCAATACAGGTTAAACAACCACACCAAGGGCTCTTTTCAGTTCATCCTGGGGTCCCAGGCCCCCTTGTCCCTTCTGAGACGCTCACACCTGCCCCTGTCTGCCAGGAATGCGCCCTTACCTCACCTCCACCTCCCCATCTTCACAGACTCAGGCCTTCCATCATCCTTCAAGCTTCACGTAAAACACCCTTCCTCCTGGAAACCTAGGTCCCAGTTGTTCTGTTCCAGTACTCTCTGTGCATTCTCTACTTGACCTTCTTGCCGTTTATCAGAATTATAATTCAACGTTAATTGTGTGACCATTTCATGAATACAGTCCATGACTATAGAGATTGCATCCGTCTTGCTCACCCACCATAGGGCCTGTGCCTTACACAGCAGGTAACACATCGAAAGTGTTCCATCTGTGTCCGCTGATGGCATCAATCCCCCTGTCTCCTCGAAAAAGTTTGCCATGTAATTGGTGTCAACAAGTTAGCCTGCCTTAAAACAGCAGCTGTCATAGAAGAGAATAAAGGACTAATTGTCAGGCGTTGACTGCGGCCATGATGGTTGTGCTATATAGGGCGGTAGGGAGGCCTGGAGTTGGGATAGAGGCAGGAGGGACTGGGGCAAAGTCTAGAATGCAGCAGAGTAAGGGATGGGCGTGAAGTCTGGGGGCAGGCATGGAGGCAGAGCCTGCTGGGAGTAGTTCATGGTGGTGTTCGTTTTCTCTCGCTTGGGATCCTCCTTAGCCAAGAAAGGGGGCAAAAAGGAGTAACTGATTAAAAGCTGGGTTCTTGAAAACCCAGCTCTGCCAGGAACTAGCAAATTCTTAATCTCTCTTAATGTCAGGTTCCTTATGGATAAGACTAATAGTAGGGATAATACCTATTTCTGCTGTTACTGCAATAATCAAATAACAGTATGCATGCGTTACCTTAGCACAGTGTTTTGGGGAATCAAGCACCTTCCTACTCTCGGTGCAAATGAAAGAGGGTGTAGCCCTGTATTATTGCTGCTTTAAAAAACTACCATGAATTTAGTGGCTTACAGCAGCACAAATTTATTCTTACAGTTATGGACATCAGAAGACCAAAGTCATCCGATTTAATCACTAGTCTATAATCAAGGTGTCAGAATTTCCTTGGGTCATTGTGAGGGCTGGAAATGTTCTATATTCTTATGAGGATGGCAGTTACAAGGGCATATACATATGTAAAATTACATCGATCTTCACACATCATTTTAACATTTGTGCACTATTCTTTATGAAGTGTTGCCTCAATAAAAATGTACATTTAAAAATTTAGGATTTTTTTCGTGTGGCCAAAAGCCAAGAATTGTTAACCTGAGTCCCCCTGAAATTCAGTGCACAGTGGTGTGTGTATGTAGGTGTGTGCATCTTTCTGTGTCAAGCGTTCACAACTTGTGTTAGATTCTTAAAGCAATGTGGGGCCCCAAAAAAGTTAAAAATTACCAGTGAAGCCTTTCCCTAAAATGGGGACCACTCGCTCATGGCTCTGCTGGGGTTTGACTCAAGGTCAGACCACTCTGTGCAGACCAGGCATTCTGGAAATGCAGGATGGAATTGGAGAGGCATAAATATATTTATCGGACCTGTCACAAAGCAAACAACGACATTTTTCTTTGGGCAGCAAAAAGCAGATAGTTATCTCCAGTAGATTTTTAGCTCAATTTTAAAAAGGCTGCAGCCAATCCAGAGTTGGACAGCTCTGTCCCCACTCCTTCCCCCCACTGCCTCTCATCCCCATCCCCATCAGGGCGGAGGTCCTCCAAGGTGGAATGGCGGCTTGGCCGCCTGCCCCACCTGACAAGCCATGAGGAAACCTTAACCCACGCTCTGGATTCCTTTGTAACCTCTCTTCCAGGCCCAGCTTGCAAACCAGAATTTCCAGTGTGACTGTGTTGGCAGTAAGTTAATTAAGCAGCCAACAAGGACTGGGTGCTCCCCGCTGTGGATGTACCCAAAGGGGCAGGGCAAGGCATCTGGTCCTCTGTCTCTGTCCGTGGTGAGAGGCAAATGGGAGGGATGTAGCTCAGAGGGCGGAGGCCGGCAATGAGAGTAAAAGCCCCATGGGGTGGGAATGCAGAAACTGAATGTATTGAGTGCTTAGTGGATGAATGCCAGGCTCTGTGCTATATAAAGACTTTACATAAAAGAATGAACTCTGATCCAGACAGCCTAGGAGTGAATCCCAACTCAGTCACTTTGTAGCTGTGTGGCCCCAGGGCCAGTCGCTTACTCAGTCTGTGCGCTTGGACCCTCCTCTGTAATATGGGTGTTACAGGAGTATCTACCCTAAACTCTTCCACATAGCTTCTAGGCTGGCTCCCGCCTAGCCCTCTGACTTTTTCCTTTTTTTTTTTGATTGAGATACAATCCACTTACCATAGTTTATCCTTTCCAGTGTACAATTCAGTGGTTTTTCTTATGTTCACAAAGTTGTGCAACAATCACCTGTATCTAATTCCAAAGCATTTACATCATCCCAAAAAGAAACCCCATACACATTGGCAGTCACTCCCTACTCCTCCTCCCTCCAGCCCTGGAAGCCATTAATCTGCTTTTTGTCTGTATGGATTGACCTTTTCTGGACCTTTCGTATAAATGGAATCATGTAATATGTGGCCTTTAGTATGTGACCTCTTGCATAATGTTTTCAGGATTCATGCATGTTGTACCAGGAGGTATCAGGCCCTCATTCCTTTTTATGGCCAAATAATATTCCACTGAATGGATGTACCACACCTTTTTTATCCATTTATCAGTTGATGAACATTTAGGGTCTTTCCACTTTGGGGCTATTGTGAATAATGCTGCTATGAACATTTGTGTGCAACTTTTTATGTGCACATATGTTTTCACTTCTCTTGGGTATGTGCTAGGAGTGAATGATTTTATCTTGTATCACTCTCCTGCTCCTTGTCAAAAGGGCCTTCCTTCTATCTCTCAAACAAACCAAGCTTGCTTGTACCTCAGGGCCTTTGTATTAGCCATCCCCTCTGTCTGGAAGGCTCTTCCCCCAGGTAGTCCCATGATTCACTCCTTGTCAGTCACATCTCACTTTAAACATCACCACCTCAGTAAGCCCTTCCCAGACCATTTTATCAGTCATTCCCCGCCTCTTACCCTATTTCATTTTCTTTGTACCTATTATTACATTCTGATTTAATACTTTTAAATTTATTTGCATATTTGTAACACATCTACCGTTTCTAGGATGTAAGCTCCAGGAGAGTAGGATCTTGTCCACCATGACATGCAGTAAGCACCTGTTAAACATCATTACTTGGTACCTCAGAGCAAACTTAGGCAGTAGGTCCTACTATTATCCTCATGTTACAAATGAAGAAACTGAGACTCAGAGAAGTTAAGTGACTTGGCCAAACTCCTACGAAGTAGGAAGTCCAGAGCCTGGGTTTGGTGCCAGGACTGTCTGGATCAAAGCTGGTGCCTCTTGTATGAAGCTTACTGCTTACTCCAGCTCCTGAGTCACAAACTGACTGCTCCAAGACTTTCTCTGAGCTTAGACAAGAGGGCAAGGAGGCAGACATGTGGAGAGTGTCTGATCTGGCAGGATCAAGATGCCTGGCCCCAGGGGCAGGTGGTAGGAACACCCCTCTCCTGGGAGCTTTGGCTGGAGAAAGGGCTCCTCAGAGCCACCAGCCAATCCCTGCCCACCCCCTGCAGCAGGCTCTCTCAAGTAGCAGACCTCACCTGCAGTGCCACCGTCATTCAGGTGAACTTCGTTTTGCACAAACTCCAGCAGGGACAGTGGTAATTAACTAACTTCTTCATGCCAGGTGCTGTTCCATATATTAACTCACTGACACCCCCAATTAGCCTGATGAGATAGATGCCATATTGTCCCCATATCATCAAGGCCCAAGGAGGTTCAGTAACCTGCTCAAGAGCACCTGGCTAGAGAAAGGTAGAGCAGGATAGAAGCGCAGCCTGTCCAACTCCAGGTTCCTGCTTTTAACCACTACTCCGTCCTGCATCTCAGTGGTGAGTTTGAGAATAAGGCTTCATTTACAAAAGAATCCACCACCAGGTAGCTGTGTGACCCTAGACAACCCATGCAAGCTCTCTGGCCCTTAGTTGTATTATCTGCATAAACAGACAAGAATCAGCTTCTTTCCCAAGTGTGTTCCTTAGAACCAGATGTTAATAGTATTATGTGGGTTCCGTGTGGGTGGGGGGGGGTGGATTCCATGATCAGTGGGATTTGGAACACTCTGGGTTGAACCAAATTGAGCAGAATACTTTATAGCAGGACTTCTCAGGGACTTTAATATGCTAATAAGCAATTTGCATCTCTAAGAGGCAGGTTGAGGATGTAGCATTTCCCAAACTTTTTTGAACACGGAACAATGTAGAGAAGTGTTTCATGGAACACAATTTGGGAAACACTCATTAGAGATGCTTATTTAAAGGAAAAAGGCAGTTTTTCCTGAGATCAGAGAGAATTCTCTTCCCTTTCCTTACTTTCACTTTCTGGGAAGAGAGGGACCTGTAGACATTCATGGACCCCCTTCAGGCCTGTAGGGGACCTTTGGGGCATTTAGTATGGAGACAGGAAAGGAAACACATTTACTAAGCCAATTCTGTGAGTATGACCTAGGTTGTCTTTCATGATTCTCAAAACAGCCCTTTGGGGCAGGTTTAATTTACGAAGGTGGTATATTGCAGGTGAAAATGCTGTCTTTGGAGTCAAACAAAAATGGGTTTGGTTTGCATCTTAGCTCTGCCATTTGATAGCTGGATCTATGTGAACTTGTGCAAGCCCCCTAACTTCTCTGTGCCTCAGTTTCCATATCTACAAAATGGATAATATGACACCTACCTCAAAAGAGTATTGTGAGGGTTTGCTGGTATAATACCTAAGAAGCACTTGCATGTAGCAAGTATTCAGTAAGAGGTAACTTTATTACTATCATTATCATCATCATTATCTCTATTTTACAGATAAGACAACTCAGGCCCAGGAAAGGTAATCACTTGCCTAAGGCCACACAGCTACCATGTGTGGCTGAGGTGAGACCCATACACCACCCCAAGCCTACTCTTCCTCTCCAGGATCCCCAAAGGAGGCTGAGCTAGTTCCAAGCTTGAAAATAAAACACCTCTCCCACCTCACACCGCTCATTGCATGCCACTTCGGAGTGTGTGGGCATTTCCCCTGAGACCCAGATGGTTCCACTTACATAGAAGTGTTCAGACCCACTTGGCAGCATCGTGCCTGTGGTCCAGGGCTCTGACAGCTGGCCCTGGAGAACTGAGGAGGTCCTGAGCCCACGGGCATCCCTTCTAGAGCCTCCCCAGCAGGCAGACAGCATGGAGGCCGAGGCACAAGTTTCCAGGCTCTTGCCCTGAATCAATGAAAGAGCTCCTTTTTTTTTTTTTTTTAATTTAATTTATTTATTTATTTATGGCTGTGTTGGGTCTTCGTTTCTGTGCGAGGGCTTTCTCTAGTTGCGGCAAGTGGGGGCCACTCTTCATCGCGGTGCGCGGGCCTCTCACGATCGCGGCCTCTCTTGTTGCGGAGCACAGGCTCCAGATGCGCAGGCTCAGTAATTGTGGCTCACGGGCCCAGTTGCTCCGTGGCATGTGGGATCTTCCCAGACCAGGGCTCGAACCCGTGTCCCCTGCATTGGCAGGCAGATTCTCAACCATTGCGCCACCAGGGAAGCCCAAGAGCTCCTTTTTAAAGAGGTTTATGTGTTGTCCTTTCATGTAACTTTGGAAAAAAGGTTTGGATGCCTACCCCCACCTCACCATCAAAAAGAAAAAAAATCATTAAAAATCCTTCATTTTCATAGCACATAATGAGGAAACTGAGACCTACGTGAGAAAGACCTGCCTCAGGTCCAGAGTGTTAGTGACAGAATGGGGCCCAGAACTCACATGGCCTGACTCTCTTTTTTTTTTTTTTTTTGGCTGCGTTGGGTCTTCATTGCTGCGTGCGGGCGTTCTCTAGTTGTGGAGAGCGGGGGCTCCTCTTCGTTGAGGTGCACGGGCTTCTCATTGCAGTGGCTTCTCTTGTTGCAGAGCACAGGCTCTAGGCACGTGGGCTTCAGTAGTTGTGGCACGCAGGCTCAGTAGTTGTGGCCCACGGACTTAGTTGCTCTGCGGCATTTGGGATCTTCCTGGACCAGGGCTTGAACCCATGTCCCCTGCATTTGCAGGCTGATTCTTAACCACTGCGCCACCAGGGAAGTCCGGCCTGACTCTTTTTAATACCAGCCTCTCAGACATCAGAGTCCAAGATGGGCTTATTTTTTAAAATCCAAAAGGGAAAACAGCCTAAATTTGTCCTTCATTTTTTAGTTGACTCTTCCCATTTTAGGATCAGTCTTCCCTCTGGCCATGAAGCTCACTGTGCCCCCTCCCTGTTCCTACATACCAGATGCTGCAGATCCAAAGAGGTGTAGAGGACCAGCAACCCCACGGTCCCCCACCCTGCGGCTGCTGACCAGCCAGAGGCAGGAACGAGGATGAGACTGCCTCAGTGCTTTGAGGACCCGCTCAAATCCCAGCTTAGCCACTTCTTATCTGAGTGACCTTGAGCAAGTCACCAGACCTCTCAGAGTCACTGTCATCAGTTGTAAAACTAGGATAACTTCATGTACCTCATGAGATTGCTGTAAGGATTAGAGGTTAATATGTGCAAAGAACTTGCAGCACAGAAGTTGTGCAGCAAGTAAGAGTTCATATCAGTATTATTATTTTAACTCCAGCTGGTTTTAGGTAAGATCTGAAGTTCTTTTCCATACAGAAAGTGCATTAGGCTCTCTGCACACCCACACCAAGGGCAAGCAGTGCTGCCCTTCCGCATACATTCCTTGGGTGAGCTCTGCTCTCCGTTGTACTGTGAAACCCCTTCCACCTGTAGGCAGATATTCTGATGGAGGATCCCATAAACACGGCGTGATCAGCTTGAGAAGAGCGGTCAAGAAATGGCTCCAGAATCAGGCTGCCGAGTTTCATCATGGTCCCACTATTTAATTGCAGGCTAGTTACTTGACCTTCCTGAGCCTCAATTTTCTCATCTCTGAAACAGGAATCATAGCAGTACCTAACTCATAGGCTTGTTGTGAGGAGTAAATGGGATAATGTGTGTAAAATTCTCAGTGCACTGGCTCAGCCTTAAAAAGTGACCAAAAAGTAATACCTCTTATTATTTGCCCTAAGGTCGGCCCTTTCTGCCCAGAAAGAAAGCATAGTAGTAGATAAAAGTGCTGGATTGGGATTCCAGTGACTTTGAGTGAAGTACTGATTCTGCCACAAATTAGCAGAGTGATGTTGGGCATGAACTCGCCCCTGTCTGTGCCTCAGTTTCCCCGTCTGCCAACTAAGAGGGCTGGATTCCTTGAGCCCTTCCAGCTCTAACTCTGAAGGATGGCTGATGAGAAGATCGTATGGCCGCTCCATGTAGTTTCTGGATGGTCCCAGTGTTCCCAGCTGCCCCGTACAGAGGAGCACGAGGAACAGGTCTGGGAAGAAGACCCTGGCCTCCTCAAACCAGTGCCGTGGTTAAGAGCACTACTCTGGGGTTGCCCAAGCCCAGCTTGAAATTCTGTCCCCACCACTGTGTGTGACCTTGGTACAGTCACTTCACTTCTCTGAACCTCAGTTCCTTCATCTATAAAATGGGACTTAACATGGTACCCAGAGTAAGGGATTGTAATGACCAGGTGAGCCAATGCCTGCAAAGTTCTTAGCATTCAGAGGAAGGACTCAGTGTGCTGTTTTAATAATCATGATTGATGCCAGTTGCATGTGGACCTCATCTCTGGGCACGGTGCTCTTCTTAGGGCCAGTCTGAGTGCACTTGTGTCCATTCCAAGCATTATTTCTTTTTTTTTTAAATTTATTTATTTATGGCTGCGTTGGGTCCCCGTTGCTGTGCGCGGGCTTTCTCTAGTTGCGGCGAGCGGAGGCCACTCTTCGTTGCGGTGCACGGGCTTCTCATTGCGGTGGCTTCTCTTGTTGCGGAGCATGGGCTCTAGGCGCGCGGGTTCAGTAGTTGTGGCACGTGGGCTCAGTAGTTGTGGCTCGCGGGCTCTAGAGCGCAGGCTCAGCAGTTGTGGCGCACAGGCCCAGTCGCTCCGCGGCATGTGGGATCCTCCCGGACCAGGGCTCGAACCCGTGTCCCCTGCACTGGCAGGCGGGTTCCCAACCACTGTGCCACCAGGGAAGTCCCCCAAGCATTATTTCTTAACGCTCTTTATGAGCATAAGACAGTAAAGCTCTTTTTGAGGACAGCAGTCATCCTGGGGAACCACGTGGAAGAGAAGGGTAGGCCGGCCTCTGCATACCGACCATCTAGATTCCCATGATTCCAGGTCGGCTTGAAGGAGGAGACAGCCCTCTGTCCTTCCCCTCCCTGCCCAGAAGACCAGCTCTCCAGGACTGGAAAGGACCATAAGCTACATCTTTTCCAGCCCTTTTACCTGGTGTAGGATGCCAGGAGAAGTGGCCTACCCAGGTGTCATGGGATGTTACTAGACTTGGGACTCTAAGTAGTTTGTGTGGTATTGAAGAGAGTGTCTGCATTTGATTCTTGGCTTCTCACGGAACAGGCTGTGTCCTCACTGGACTGGAAAAGGGGATAATAATAAACCTTTGCTTCCCAGGGTTGTTGCAAAGATTAAACAAGCATGCATATAATATATAGCAAGCCCTCTGTAAATAGCATTCCTATTGCTCATGTCTCTACTCTATATTCCTCCCCCAGTGCTTTTCGGCCGTACCACACTGGAAACACTCAGTGCACTGATGTTGGGATTTCCTTTCAGCTGTGAAGGTGTGTGAGAGTAGTAGCATTGGTCTCGAGTACCAGTCTGGAAACCTGATTGGAACCCTGACTCTGCCTCTCTGTTGCTCTGTGACCCGCCACTGGTCATCAAGATCCTCTCTGGCCCTCAGTCTCTTCCTCTGTAAGAGCACTGTCCAACAGAAATAGAATGTGAGCCACAGTCTATATATAGTTGTAAATTGTTCAGCAGCCACTTTATAAAAAGTAAAAAGAAGTAGAGAAAATTAATTTTAATAATATATTTTACTTAACCCAGTGTATCCAAGAAATAATCATGTCAACATGTAATCAATACTAGAAAATTGTTTAATGAGATATTTTACAGCTTTTTTCTTATTAAGTTTTGAAATCTGGATGATTCTTGATCTGGGGTGATTCGGGCAATTGTCTGGGATGTTTTTGGTTATCACAACCAAGAGGGGTAGAGGATGGCAGGTAGAGGTATGTGTGTACTCTTGGCATCTAGAGGGCAGAGACCAGGTGTGATGCTAAACATCCTACAGTGCACAGGACAGCCCCCCACAGAGGATTATCTGGCCCCAGAGGTTAACAGTGCCTAGTTTACACATACAGCACAGTTCAGATTCGCCTCTTTACAAGCTCTCAGTAGCCATGTGGAGCCGGTGGCTACCATATTGGACAGTGCAGCTCTATAACATAAAACATTTGGACATGCACTTAAAAGCCAAATTTTTAGGAATTTGGGTTTTGGTCAATTTGTTTTCCTGCTCATCCCTGAATAAGTGACCAAATGAGATGTGGCTGGTTCACCCGTCCCTGGCTGGCTAAGGACAGAGCCCATCTGTCTCTGGCTATGTAGACTCTCTTCCAAAGCTATCCGCCCTCCCCTGGGAGACTGAGCCTGGGGTGGACAGTGAACCCTGTTGTTCTTTTCTGGGGAGACAATGCTGCAGGCCCTGCTACCTACCTGACAGGGCTTTTGTGACTCAGGGAGAAAAGGGCTTTGTCAGGACAGCAGCCGAGGAGCCTGCAGTTCAATGGGGCCCTTTATGTCTGCACTCCCGGGACGCTCGGGATGCTCGATGCCAGCCCTGGGGAGGCCCCACTCCCTCCTAGAACAAATGGGGACCCTGAGGCCCAGAGAAGGTATAGAAGGCCCTCCAATAGATGCCAGTTCCCTCCACCTCAGCCCACTGCCCTGAAACATGAAATCCACCTAACTCTGAAAAGCCCTGTCTCAAAGCACAGGGTGAACTCAGTATTGTCCTTAACCTGGGCAAGGAGGCCCCTGCCCCCTACCCTGAACTTTAGCAGCTCCATAGATCACAAACACATACACAATTAATGTATTAAAGTCTCCCAAGATCCAGGCCCATCTCTGGCACAAGGCAACTATAACCAAACATCTTCTCTTGTGACTTAAAAAGCCCAGGCCAAAGCAAAGCACTCCATCTCTCTCGTCCTGTGTCCTTGGAACAAAAGCGATGGAGTTTGAATGCAGTGAGAGTTTGAGGGTTGTACCTTGGCCAGCCTCAGAGATGGACACTCTTTTATAGCACAAGTAGGATCTGAGCAGCAGAAATGCTTAGGTAAGAGAAAAGACAAACTACATTCCTTGTCAAGTCCTCCCTCCCAGGTGGCATGGATACATTCATTTTTCTCTAATGAAGTATCATTTCCCAGTAGGGCCAGTCTCCAGTTTCTGGCTCCTTTGTGTCTTGGAAGTACTCATGCTGGTCTTGGAAGTATTCACCTCCATTTGAACTCTGGTGCCACATCCCTCCAAGGTTAGGGACAGGCCTGGGTGTTAGGGGTAAAGATAAATGAACTTGGATCTGGTATGTGGGCAAGACCTGTGGCTTCCCTTTCCTTTCTAACCTCTGCCCTACCCACCCCGCCCTGGACCCCATGGTGGTTCACAGACACAGATAACACATACACACACACACACACACACACACACACACACACACACACACACACACACAGAAAGGAGCAGGAAGGACTGTCTTATTTGACAGGGAAACTGATCCTTCTGGAGAGAAGGTGACTTTTTAAAGTCATCCAGCAAGTTAAGGGAAGCCACATGCTGCGAGGACCCTCCCTTTGAGGCCCAGCTAGAAGGCCACCAGCAGAGGGTGGGGGGTGGTGGCTTGGGAGACAAGGTGAGGACATAGCAGCTCTGTTTACTCCTGGCGCCCTCAGTTATTGGCTATGGGACCTTGTGGGGACGGGGCGGGGGTAGTTTATCAGTATTTAAAATATGGCTTTTTCTATTCCTATACAAAATGTTATTAGGGGAAACTGGTGATAGGTATATGGGAACTCTGTGAAATATTTTTGTAACTCTTCTGTAAATTCAAAATTACTCCATAATCAAAAAAATTTTAATACCGTTTTCCCTCATCTGTACCATGGAGATTAGCACCTGCCTCACAGAAGGCGTAAATGAGATAATGCCTGTAAGGCTTTAGTACAGTATCTGTCCCGGAGTGAAGACTCAGTAAATAACTACTTTTAAAAGCTACTTCCTCCAGAAGGCCAGTGACCTATCAGCACCCACCACTACTTTCTTGGCAGTCCTCACTACTTGGGAGCACAAGTTATTTCAGCCTAAAATGCCAGGCTTGGTGTGGCTGCTGGGAGCATGCATTTCATCTTGGCTCTTCTGCTTCCTAGCTAGGACCCTGGGGCAAGTTACTAGATCACTCTGTGCCTCAGTTTCCTCTCTATAAATCATAAAGCTACAAATAAGTTTGTCATGAGGATTAAATGAACTGGGATTTTTCAGCACTAACAGCTGTGCCTGGCCTATAGCAAGCAACACACAAGTGTTTTTAAGGTCAAGCTCAGTGTTTCTCGAACTTTTTTTACTAGCACCCACAGTAACAAATATACTTTCCATCACCACCATTTTTCTTTTTGATGGTGATTTGGAAAACACCAGTCTCTAGATAGTTGATCCCATTTTGTTTCCCCTATTAATAACATATAAGGTTCTTGGGGGACAGGGAATATATTTGATTCATTTTGGTCTCCAATTACTTCATTTCCTTCTTTCATTCAATTTACCAAGCTTGTATCACCCATTCATTCCACATATATGTATCGACCTTTACTGAGCACCTACTATGTGCCTGTTGCATATTAGTGCCCCAGTGCAGATCAGACCTACGTTAAATGAATAAATAAGGCAGGGAGGTAGGAAGCCAGGAAGGCAGGCAGGAAGGAAAAAACCCAGGGTCCTGGATGCCCATGCCCCGAGAGAGCCCCAACTGGCAGCAGTTCCCCCCTTTTAGTCCCCACGTTCCCACTTCTACCTCAGCCAGAAAATTGCCCCCTCTCCAGCCACCCTGGAGCCCATCAACTGTCTGGGTGCCGGTCCGGCGTCTCGAGGAGAGGCGACGCCCGGGGACCCACCCCCTCACCTCCTGCCTGGGGCGAGGTGGTGACTCCCTTTCCGGGAGCCAGGCAGTCTCCGCGCCCCTGGAGGGCATGCGCCCCTCCGCGGGCAACTCGAGCACAGGGCCCCAGGCCCAAGGAGTTGCCCAAGAGGCTGGGCGGCTCCTCCCCGGGGACCCTCCCCCTCTGGGGCGCGTCATTCTCCCCACCCCCGGGTCCGACCCCGGCTGCTCCTCGCACGCCGGCCACGCAGGGACAAATCTCAGCCACCTGCTCCGGAGCCGGGGCGCCGGGGCACCGTCCGCCCCATGGAGCTGCCGGCCAGCAACGCCAGCTGCGAGAACGGTGCGTGAGGCCAGCGCGGACCCCGTGCGCTCTGCGCTTCGCCTTCCCTCCCTGCTGCTCCTTTCCTCTGCGTCCTCTCCTGCCAGGGGGACCGAAACGGGGGAGGGGGTCCGCATGCGTCGCCCCCCACCCAGTTCTCAGGCACGTCTTGGGAAGGAGCAGGGTTCTGGCTGACTTTCCCCCTCTTTGGAGCTGGGTAGCTGGGGGGGGGGGCGGGAAATGGGAGAAAGGGAGGCGTGCGTGGGAGGGAAGAGGCGGGATTTATCGATTGGAGCGGGTCTACCAAGAGGTGGGGGGGGGGCCGGGGGGGTGTCTTTTATGTATAGTTGCTTCAGATTTTAGTACCTGCCCAGGTCTGTCCCCCTGGGGCTTACCAAAGACAGGGCAGAGGGCGCAGTGACTCACCACCCCCAAACCCACATCCACCTTTTAGGAAAAGGAGGGAAAGAACAACCCAGGAAAGGATAAGGAAAGATGCTGGGCTTTACGCTCAAGTTCTTATTATGAATCTGGGTAGTGAGCGAGGCTCTTTACCTGCATTATCCCAGTTAATACTTAACACAACTCTAGAAGGCAGGTAGATATTATTACCTTACTGTCACCATTCTGGAGGTAGGGAAAATGAGGCTCTGAAAAGTCGGATTAACTTGCTCAAGGTAAAACAGTGGGGAAATGGAATATAGAACCAGGACTCTTGGATTCTAAAACCTGTACTGTGCTCATCTCCTTTCTTGGTATTTCTCCATTTTCCTACCTGGTCTTGATATGCAGCCTGTGGGATAGCCCTGTTTTTCTAACTTCTCTTCTCCAGTGAAGCTTTCAAAGCGGGCCTGTTGGGTGTTGGCTGGCCTTGGTTTTCTGAACAATGATGCAATCCGTTTTCAGCCTCGTCTTCCCCTGGGGAAAAACATGTTCCCCAGTCTTAGCATATTCTGGAAGGGAAGCAGGAATTATCTGGTCCCACACCCATTTGTCAAGATGGGCACCCTCCTCAGAACTGGATTTCCTTTGGCCGTCAGCCCTCTCTCCTTTTCTTTTTACCCCTGTGGGAGGACTTGACTTGATGGAGGGCACTGTGCCCCTTGGATGCCTCAGGCCTCCCCCAAAGAGCCAAGCCCACCCTTTGGCTCCACCTGCTGGAGATGAACCTTCAGGAGGGCGGGGGAAGGGGGTGGAAATGGGCTTGGCCTTCCTCTTGGGAGTTGCCCTCCTTGGCCCACATCCTCCCAGGTTCTGGCTCTTTTCCTGAACTCAGGGAACTCCCAGGATTTGACTCTTGCCCTAACTGAGGAACAGGAGTGAGCAGTCAGAACAAGTTTGATTAGGGACCCAGATGGTTTCTTGTCTCATCTTCTCTAGATTGTGACACAGGTGTTGGAAAGAGAGGTCTCCCACTGCAAAAGACACATGGGCATCCCCTGGTGGGTTCCAGACCCAGCTCTGCCACCAGGCTTTTATGAGGCTCAAGCAAATCCTTCCCCATCTCAGGGCCTCAGTTTCCCCAGTTGAAAAGAAAGAGGGTTAGACAGGATGCCTTCTAAGGGCTCTTCCAGCTCTGCTGTTCCATGCTTCTGTGCCATGGAAGAAAGGTCAACAGCGCCCTTACTTTGTTACACCAGAATGCCACTCTGTGCTCTAGATATGCCAAAGCTAAAGCTGCCTGACCTTTTGGACTTTGGGCCCTTCTGGTGCAGGCCTAGAGATCTAGCTTGGTTCGAGGAGAAGTGCCTGGCCCGGGCCTACATCCTTGGCACACGAGCCTGGGTCTTTGTGACCCACAGTTTGAAAAAAAACCTTCTACCACCAAAGGTCACAAACTCAGGTGCTTATAAGGGCCAAGCACATAACCAAATGACTGAAGGGAGCCGGCTGTGGACTCAGGGGAAGCTCAAAGAGCACGTCCTGTCTAGGGGCGAAACCACTGCTGAGCCACAGCTAACTGTTGCCTATGGGACGGTGTGCCCAGCAGAGTAAGCAAAGGCAGCCCTGAAGCTGGACTTTCATGGGAGATCTCCCGATTTTTAAATGTTAGCAGGGAGCTCATGTTTTAAGGTAACCTTCAAGAGGCTAAACGAAACCCCATCCCCCTTGCCACCTGCTGTGTGTGTGTGTGTGTAACTGAGAGCATGAACTTAGGCATTATATGGGCTAGGGAAGCAATTCTGGCTTCACCACTTACCGCCAGTGTAGCCTTAGGCAGGTTACCAAGCTTATCAGGGCCCCAGTTTCTTCAGCGAAATCCCTGGGCGTGACCACTCTGCCGTTTCCTTGGCAGGGGTGATCCTGAGAAGCCCCAGCGTGCTGGGCCCTGGGAGTGCCAGAGGATTATTGCCTGTGCTTTGTACTCTTTCCTTGAACTTGGGCAGCTTAGTTCTTCTGACTGAGGGTCTGCCCCTCATGCCCAAGTTTGTCCTGTTGTCCTCGGTATTTGTGCCAGAAGAGCCAGCAAGGGTGTGCTGGCTCAAGGGCATGAGAACTGATTGACTCTCGTGGGCTCTAGGACTTGGAAGGAGAGCTAAAGAC
Organism: Balaenoptera physalus; assembly: GCF_965194825.1. NCBI lineage: Eukaryota > Metazoa > Chordata > Mammalia > Artiodactyla > Balaenopteridae > Balaenoptera > Balaenoptera physalus. The sequence goes on along the minus strand of NC_138890.1, from coordinate 44,292,398 downwards.
ACATCCTGCGTGGGGTGGCGGGGACACCGATCCCTCTGAGGCCTGAAGGAGGCCTCAGCCCTGACCACAAGCACCAGAGGTCTTCGAAGTAAGGCCTGGGGATGGTCGCTTCTGACAAACAAGGATGCTCGTATTTCATCATCTTCAGGCCTAGGAGGGTCTGTGGACTCCAGCCTCACTCCCTCCTGTTACCTGTCAGGACTCTGCACTGTGGCTGCAGTTAGGGATACATAAATGAAGAGGCCTCTGGGAGGGGAGAATCCCTGTGTGATCCTGAGCTGTTGGAGGCCCATGTGCCCAGAGGCTGGGAGGGGATTCCTGTGGAGGCCGGGAGGTTGGATTCGATGAGGACTGAGAGCTGCGGGGACCCTGCGTGGTGTGTGGGGGGCATCAGTCTGGCTTAGTGGTGAGGTGCTGGAGTTCTGAAGTCAGACAGCCTGTGTTCTTATGCAAGCTTCCTGACCTCTCATGGCCTCCATTTCCACATCTATGAAATGGGAATCAAAGACAGCACTTATCTGACACTTGGTTGGAAGCACTTGATGAGTTCACGAAGATAAAGTCCCTAGCCTGCATGCAAATGTCCCCAGCGTGACTCTCACCGGTGTCTTCCCTAGGTTCCCTGATCAGCCTGTACTGCTCCTCCCAACAAGTCCTGTGCCGGATCGTCGGTGACCTCAGCCCCGAGGTGCCCAGCAGTGCCATCTCCAACAGCTGGCAGGAGAGGTTCAGGCAGAACTACAGCTTCTACGTCGGCCTGGGGCTGGCCTTGCTGTCCAGCTTCCTCATCGGCACCAGCGTCATCCTCAAGAAGAAGGGCCTCCAGCGACTGGTGGCCTCTGGTGCCACACGGGCTGGTAGGCTCCTGGGGGGCGGGGGTGGATGGGGTGCTGGGCGGCGAGCCCTCGGCCAGCCCTGTGAACCTCCCTTCATGGGGTCCACTGTAGCAGTTTGAGAACCTGTCTTAGATAGGCACAAAAGGCTCATTGTCAGTCCCGTTGGGGGGTCGATCCACCAACAACAGGAGACCTTCCTTTATAATCCAATAGTTCCTGAGAACTACATGATCAGTTAATTGGGGTGAAGACAGGGAAAAGTCTCAGGGCCAAGAATCAGAAACCCCAGGTCTAGTCCTGGTTTTATTTCTTACCAGTTGTGTCATCATAGGCAAGTCACAATTTCCCTACAGAATGGGACTATAATACCTTTGCCCAGAACAATGTCAGACGCTGGTGCGTCCTCACGCACTATCAATCTGAGCTCCTTTATAGGCTACAAAAGAATTACTGAGTCTCTGTCCACAGGGATTTGCTTGTTTGAAAAATAAGACGTGTATCCATGAAACAATTGTTGAGAAAAGGAATCCTATGTTAAAAAATTTGTTCATTTAATCATCATTCATTGTGTACCTGCTGTGTGCCAGGTGCCGTGCTAGACCTGGGGACACAGTGCCCTTGTGGGGCATTGAGTTGAGTGGGAGAGACAGGCAAGTCGATAAACAATTGTTCTGTAGCATGTAAATGCTATCATGGGGAAAATGCAGAATGCTATGGCAATATTTTGGAGGGGCATGTAAAGCCAGGCTTGGGGGGTAGGGGAGGTTTTCTGTAAGAGTTGATTTAGAAGCTGAGACCTACATGATGTGGAGATAAAAAGGTGAGGGGAGAAGAGAAAGAAGTAATATTCCAGGTAGAAAGAACAGCATGTGCAAAGGCCCAGGGGTGAGAGAGCATGAGTGATATTAGAAGCTGAAACTGTCTCAGGATGGCTAGAGCATGGAGGGGTAAGAGATGGGGTGAGGGCCAGCTCATGAAAGGTCTTGTAAACTGGGCTCCAGAGTTTGAGTGTAATTGTAAGTGACAAAGGTTTTAGGTAGGAGAGTGACATAGTTCGATTTACGATTTGAAAAGATCTCTGGTTGCTGGGTGCAGAGTGGATTAGGGGACAAGACTGGAGGGTGGGAGACCAATTTGGGGAGAAAAACAACAGAACTTGGGCCAGGAAATTGCAGTGGGAATGGAGACAAGTGGTGAAGTCCAGAGATAGATTTTGAAGGTAGGACTTACTGGGTTTGGGTTTGGTGTTGCCTGGCCCCAAAGGGAGGATGAAAAAATGAGTCAAGGTGACTCAGAGCTCTCTGCTTTGAGCAACTGGGGAGATGATGGTGCTATTTTCTGAGACAAAGAAAGCAGGAGGAGCAGGTTTACAGGAAGACGATGTGTTCAGGTTTGGACGTGTTCAGTTTAATGTTCTATGGGACACTGAGCTTTGGAAGCAGACTATTTGTGTTCCAATTCTAGGTCCTCAATTCCAGGTGATATGATCCTGGGCAAGAAAAATAGTCTTTCTGCCTCAGTTTCCTCATCTGAAAAAATGGGGATAGGAATAGTTCCAGCTATATCTTGTTGTGAAGATATGTTTAGAAAGATGCTTAGCATGGAGTAAGCACTAGTATTAGTTTTACTGTGATCTAAGTGGGAGAGCCTGACAGACAGTTGGATACCCAGGACTAGAGCCGGGTGTGCTCTAAAATGGAGAGCTGTGAGGTGTGGGCATGAAGTCAGGATCAGTGGTCATTGCTGCCCTATCTCCTCTTCTGGACAAGGGTTTGAAAGGCCAGAGACCTCCCAGAGTGCCAGAAAAATAGCTGCTTCCACTCAGGAGAGAGCAGAGCAAGTATCATTGACCATTCAGAAAGGCAGCTTCCCTGGAATCAATTTTTTCTCCAATCTGCTCTTTCAATATCTTCTGAGATTTCAACTCAGAGTAAAATGCTCTCAGAGCACTTAACTTTTATGGGAGATTCTGACTGCTTGCGGAACCTGATGAAAGTTAAAGACCATCTTAGAAAAATGGGCATTCACAAAAAGCAACATACAAGTTTGGGCTTTTCACGAAACTGTCTGAAACCCACCCTAATCATCATCATCCTCATCCTCATCGCTAATACTGAGTATTGACCACGTGCCAGGCTCTGAGTCCATCATGTGAACAAAGCAGACACAATTCTAGGCTACATGGAGCTTCCATTTTAGTGGGGGAAATTTCAGAAAATAAATAGATCAATTCAAATTATAAATGACAAGTGTCAGTAAGGAGAAGAACTGAGTGTGGCGAGAGAGAATCCCAAGAGGAAACAATAAAGATAAGGGGACCAGGGAGGGCATTTTAGTGGAAGCAACATTCAAGCAGAGACCTGTAGAGTAAGTGTAGATATAGGCAAATATTGTTAAGAAGACTATTCCAAACACGGAAAAGCACATGCAAAGGCCTTAAGGCCAAAAAGAGCTCATCATTTTTGCAGAACTCAGAGACAGCCTGAGCGGCTAGACTGTAGTAGGAAGTGTGGCAGGAGATGCCTTTGGAGAAGTGAGCAGGGTCAGTACTATGAACAGGCTTGTTAGGGATTCTGGTCTTTATCCTAAGAGCATTTCGAAGCCACTGGCCAGCTAGAAGCTGAGGAGTGACATAATTCTTAAAAGACTCCTGGCTACTATGAAAGGAATGGATTATAAAGGGACAAGAGAAGAACCAGAGGAGTCCTAGGAGGCGGTTGCCTCAACCCAGACCAGAGGTGATAGTGCCTGGGAGTTGGGTGGTGGCAGTGGAGTGGACACACGTGAAATGCATTTTGGAGACAGAATCAGCGGGATGAAATGGATGCAGAAGGTGGAGTAGTGGGAGGGTCAGGTGTGATTCCCTGGTTTCTGGCTTAAGCAACTAGGTACACGGAGGTGCCGCTTACTGAGCTTCATTTGGTGGGTGGGGAGCATTTAAAAAATCAAGAGTTCCATTTAGGACAGAGTTTGAGATGCCTGTGCGAGACCTAAGAGTTGTCAAGTAAGCAACTGGATATACATCAGGGCTAAGAAGAAAGGATCAGGGTGCATATATGAAATAGGGTATCTAGATGGAATTTAAGACTTTGGAAGGGATGAGCTCACCCAGGGCAGGGCCCAGAAGCAAGCCTGGAGGACTCACCACAGCTGATGTATACTGACCCCTTAGAGACTGGCGAGTGAAGGTAGGGAAGGAAAGGCCCTGAGGAAGTACGGCCAACCTCTAACTTCATGCCCATTCCTTTCTACAGTGGACGGAGGCTACGGCTACCTGAAGGACACAATGTGGTGGGCTGGATTTCTCACCAGTAAGTGGGTTCTTTGCTACTAAGGACAGTGCCCTATTGATGACAGAGGCAGAGATGAAAGGAGGGGTGGATGGGGGCATTTCTGTCTCTACTGTGCAAAATATGAATCCAAGGCCCAGATTTCTAGGGGGAGAATCTAAACAGTCTTTGCAGGTAGAACATTTTTACCTGCATCTCAGGTCACTTTCTCCATCCAAAGTCAGTCTTTCATCCATAAAGCATCTGTCCCCAGAGAGCTTTGTACAGAGCTGGTAGTGATAAAGGTGTAATTTCTCAACTTCCCTTGAAATTCAGGGAGCTACGACGGCCCGCTGGAGTCTCCTGGACTCCTGCAGGGCACAGCCTGGGACTCCTGAGTCAGCTACCCCATTCCACAAGCAATTGTTGGCTCACTTAGAACATGGCTGGTCTGCCACCTAAGGTTTGCCCACATTGTCACATTCACACATTCCTTTCCACCCACCCTCTCTGGCTTTCAATCCCTAATTCTTTGGGGTGGAAAATTAGCCAGCTTTCTATTTGTAATTCCCTAAGTCAGGTTTTGATCCCTGTCTTAGCCAGAGTTATCACATTCATCATCTGCTTTCAAAGGGCAGACCCAGGTCATTCCCTACGAGCAGGGAGACAGAAGAGGCACTTGCAGGTGTCTGCAAACTGGAAACTCATATGGGGAGAAGTAGGCCCTTTGGGAATGTCTGACTTTGTAACCACCTGCCTGTCAATCTAGACTATCCATAACTCCTCTGGGAAAGACGGCTCCGTGGACCATTTGGTACCTGGAGAATCAATAACTGTAGCTGTTTCTTTATTTGATAATTAACACTTTCTAGAGCTTACCTTAAAGATACAGACCAATCATTGGCAGTCCCTGAGATACATTTAACCGTGCCTAGGCTAGAGGCCAAGGGACCTCAAGAACCAGAAGGCACCATGTGACCCTGGACTCTAGGCCACCTCCCTATCTTTAACATGGGAGGATTTGGTCAGGATCATCTGGGCCTGACCTTCAGATCAGATTCTGCAGGGAGAGAGCATAAGGATGGGCATTTTAAGGAATGCTGGTCTGGGATTCTGTGAATGGTTGAACACTGAATGAAGCCGTCTCCACCCAGATTCATTTGGGCTGGAGATGGCGCATCAGAGCCACTGTGACCTCTTTTCCCCCTTAATTTCCTAGTGGCTGCCGGAGAAATTGCCAACTTTGGGGCCTATGCGTTTGCTCCTGCGACAGTCGTCACACCACTGGGAGCGCTGAGTATCCTCATAAGGTTGTTGTCACCTCTCTTGCTGTCTCTTCCTATTTTCAGTTTGTTGATGTCCGGAACTGCACATGGGGTCAATTGCTACTTGCAATCAAGGACCTGGGTCAGTCCCAGCTTCCAGAAAGAGGCAGTGTGCTGTTCAGAGCTCCACACCCTTGGATTGTTTGCTGCCTGGGCAGTGAAGGGGCAGGCCAAGCCCAAACCAGGTGGAAGGACTTCCCCTGCCACCAGGCTGAATGTCTCATGTCAGTGTTTTGGTGCCCCAATAGGAGAAGCACACAAGTTGAAAGTACAAGCCCTAGATTAACCCTCCCTGGGTTCTAACCTTATCTCTGCCACTTTGTAGTTACATGGCAGGTCACTTAACTACTCTAAGCCTCCATTTCCCATCTGCTAAGTGGGGATGTTCATAATACCTGCATGAAGGCATTGATTTAAGGACTAAATGAGATGCACAGAAAGTGCATAGTACAGAACTGGCACTGAAGAGTAACCACAGCTAACATCTATGGAGGGTTTACTCTGTGCTAAATGTTCTAAATGGATTCACTCGTTTAATCCTCACAGCATCCCTACTAATTAGAGAGGAGGGGAGACCTGAGGCCAAGGGAGGTTAAGCATCTTGGCCAAGGTCACCCAGGTCCCAGGAGGCTGGGCCAGGATTCCCTCCCAGGCAGTCTAATTTCAGAGTCTGGGTGCTTAACCACTAGGCCCCGTTGCCTGGAAAATGTTTGATGGTATTAAAGATAGCTGATATTAAATGTGTGTGCTTCCCATTGCCCCGTTCCTCCTGAGCTACAAACACAGTTCCTCTGTGGCGGTCCTGAGCCCCATTTGAAGCTGGCTCTGATTGTCACCCTAACCTTGGAGCCCCGGTAAGTCCCCAGCCCACCGCACCCAGTACCTGTAATTTCCTGTTTTGTTTTACCAGCTTGATGACGATTCTGCAGCATTTATGCAGTCAAAAACCAGATAGAGCCATGACTCACATGGCACGGTTGGCTGATGTAGCTGTGATACCAGTACTGCGTATCTGATTAGTTTACAGATTCCCATCCCAGGAAGTTGGGAGCGGCAGGGGACCCTCCACTGTGTGACCTCTGCTTTTGCTAGTGCTACCGGGTGCTGGTGGACAGGCATTGTGGGTAAAGTGTTTTTGGGAGTTTTAGAGGAGAGATGGGAGACATTCAAAGGAGGTTAGACATCAATCCCCTCTTTCCTGATACCTGTAAGCAAGACTCATGAGGCTCATTGGGTTACCTTAGGTCAGCCAACAGATTTTGCCCTAAACTAATGCCACCTTTTTAAAGAAACAGAAGCATGCCCCAGCGATTATACCTGTCTTGTCTCACCACCCTTCTTCCTTCACCTTTGCTGGCTCATTTGGAGGATGTGACGGGAATGAAAGTCACATCACCAAGGAACAGCAAGGAACTGGAGGTGTTTTGTCCAGAAAAGACTCAAGGAAGTCAGGAGAATTCTTCTCAGTGAGGTGTAGCGGGAAAACCATAGGCTTTATAATTAGACAGAATTTGAGTTCAAATCCTGGCTCGTCTCTTACCAGTTGTATGATCTTGCCATCATTTAAGCTTCTATGGGACTCAGTTTTCTCATTTATAAAATGGACATAAGTATATTTTACTTCTCAGAGTTGCAAGATGTTAGTGAGATAATAAATGGGAAGTTCTTAGCACAATATCTAGTATGTAAAGTGTGCCCAAGTGTCACTGTGGTTGTTTATATTGGCATACACAAATGGAAGAAGGAATGGATTTGTTTTGTATGGCTTAAGGAATAGATATGGGATGAGTAGAAACTACCATATTTTGGGTTAATAATAGAATGAACCTACAATGGATTCATTTGCCTTGTGAAGGGGGGAGCTGCTTGCCTGGTGGTGCTTGCCAAGGCTGAAAGCCTTCTGTTTGCAATGTTAAGAGAAGATGTGCTCATTGGGTAGGAAGTTAGACAAGAGTGCTTTGAAGGGGTCTTCCAACTCTTCTCTTTGGGGATATTGTCCATCTCTAAAATGAAAGAAATTCACATGTGTGTTGTCGATTCCTCCAGCCCACACTATAACCCACCCCTAAATAAGTTTCTATCTCACACATTTCCTAGGGGTCTAGAAAAGCTTCCACGTGTGAGAGTAGTGAGCCCTTGCTCAGCCCTCACTTTTCTCCAGGACGCTGGGACTGGGCTGGCTGCTGTAATCCCTTTCTCCACTTTCACATGCAGTGCCGTCCTTTCCTCATATTTCCTGGGAGAGAGTCTGAACCTGCTGGGGAAGCTGGGCTGTGCGGTCTGTGTGGCCGGCAGCACAGTGATGGTGATACACGCGCCCGAGGAAGAGAAGATCACCACCGTCATGGAGATGGCTGCCAAAATGAAAGACACAGGTAGGCTCCAGGCTCCCAGTGAGCAGGAAAGCACTGGGCATGAACCATGTTTGTTAAAGGTCTGACTGGGTTCTGGCCATCTCAGGTGCTGCCATGTGGAGGAGGAGGAAGCAAGCTCAGGGAGGAAAGTTGATGGGCTGGTACTGAGGCTAGCTTACAGGTTCCCAGTCTGATTGATAGGTATGGACGCTATTATTATGTATTTGTATGTGCCAGGTACTGTTCTAAATGCTTTGTTTGCATTGTCTTAGTTCAGGTTGTTTTAACAGAATATCATAGACTGGGTGGCTTATAAACAACAGACATTTATGTTTCACAGTTCTGGGGGTCACGATCAAGTCCTGCATCAAGGCCCGAAAGATTTTGTTCATAGACGGCCAGCTTCTTGCTGTGTCCTCACCTGGTGTAGAGGGCAAAGGAGCTCTCTGGAGTCCCTTTTATAAGGGCAGTATTCCCTTCCTGAGGGCTCTACCCTCATGCCTGAATCACCTCCCAAAGACATCACCTCCAAATACCATCTCATTAGGGATTAGGACTCAACATGTAAATGGGAGGGGTGGCATTCCGTCAGTTGCGTGTATTAATTTAATCCCACAAAAAAGCTCCTATGAGGAAGGTCCTAATATTAATCCTATTTTTTACAAAGAGGAAACTGAGGTCTTGGGGGTTTAATTAATAATTTGTACAAGTTATTAAAAAGTTGTGTTGCTGGAACTGGGACCCATGTTTGACTCCAGAGCCCACGTTCTCTTTTTTTTGTTTTTAATTTTTTTGGCCACACCAGGTGGCATGTGGGATCTTAGTTCCCTGACCAGGGATCAAACCAGCGCCCCCTGCGTTGGAAGCACAGAGTCCTAACCACTGGACTGCTAGGGAAGTCCCAAGCCTAGGTTCTTAATGAGACAACACATTGCCATGGGTGGGGGGCTCTAGAGGCTGCTGGCATCCTCCCAGGTCAGGTTACCTGTCTCCATCCCCCCAAAGGGTACATCGTGTTTGCTGTGCTTCTGCTGGTGTCCTGCCTCATCCTCATCTTCATCATCGCCCCACGTTATGGACAAAGGAATATCCTCATCTACATCATCATCTGCTCTGTGATCGGGACCTTCTCCGTGTCCGCCGTCAAGGGTCTGGGCATCACCATTAAGAACCTCTTCCAGGGGCTGCCAGTTATGCGGCACCCTCTCCCCTACATCCTGTCCCTCGTGCTGGCACTTTCGCTCAGCACTCAGGTCAATTTCCTCAACAAGGCACTGGACATCTTTAATACCTCCCTGGTGTTCCCCATCTACTACGTGTTCTTCACCTCGTTGGTGGTGACTTCCTCCATCGTCCTCTTCAAGGAGTGGTACAGCATGTCGGCCGTGGACATAGCGGGCACCCTCTCTGGCTTTGTCACCATCATCCTGGGTGTGTTCATGCTTCACGCTTTCAAAGACCTGGACATCAGCCACACCAGCCTGCCCCAAATGCACAAAAACCCAACCCCCGCTCCCGCCCCAGAGCCCAGCGTTATTAGACTTGAAGACAAGAATGTTCTTGTGGACAATATAGAACTCTCCAGCACCCCATCACCAGAAAAGAAGCCCGAAGTATTCATAATCCATTCATAAAGCTTGGAATACATGAGTGAGAGGATGAGCCCTGTGGTACAGCCTGACTGCTCAATTTCAGAGCCACCTGGTTATTTTCAACACAACGCCTCTTACCAGTGGCCTCTCTTTTCTTGAGACGTTCATTTATACCTCACTGCTGTTTCCGGGAGAAAAATCCCTACCCAGTGAGCAGTGGCGGTAGAACCTCCTGGAAACACAGCCTCAGTGACCAAATACCCTACTTCACATTGGTGCCAGCAGGTCCCCTGGACCTCCCGTCCTACTTGTTTCCTCGGTGCCATCTCTGTGTTGTTGGGAGGAAGATAGGATTTGATCTGTTGAATGTAGCACAAGCCAAGAACTTCCCTGAAATGTTGGTCATCAGGAAATCCCTTGCACTGATTCTCCTCCTGAGACTGATTCACCGTTCCTGAGCCCGACTCACCGTTCCTGAGCCCAAGGCTGAAGTGCAGCTGGCCCTCCGAGGCCCAGAGAGCAACTCGCCACGCCTCCCATCCAGAACCAACAGACACACAATTATTGTAAAATGTCTTGTTGCATTTGCCACCTCAACTTCGGAGACAGAGGCAAGACCTCAGCTGACCTGCTTACTGTGAAAGCCACCTGACGTCTCAGGGAAACACTTCCACCAGCCCCATTCCCGGAGCAGCCAGCCTGAAGGTCAGCATCTGTTTCCATCCACCCCACCCCTTCCCCACCCTGCCCTCTCTACATAACATCCTAAGGAGTCAGTCATGGAGACATTCAGGCAGTCATCTAAGAACTCAAAACAACACAACAACAACAAAAGGTGCTTCCCAGCCAAGCTCTGCTGGCCAAGCCCAGTGTTTCATTTTGCCTCACTCTCCAACGAGAACAGCAATTGCACTGCTCTTAAAAGTAGCCTGGTTGTCGAGCAGAATGCACTTTCCTTTTCCTCAAGGAGTAAACCAAAATATGATTTGGGGAGATGGGGAGACGAGTGAGGAGCAGTCAGGAAAGCAGACACAGGCTCTCTGGAAACCAAGGGCTAACTTTGGTGTTTACTCTGGTGGCGAACCAAGAACCCAGGTGGAAAAGGCCCTGGGTAACTTTTTTTTTTTTTTGGACACACCACGCGGCATGTGGGATCTTAGTTCCCTGACCAGGGATGGAACCCGCACCCCCTGAAGTGGAAGTGCAGAGTCTGAACCACTGGACCACCAGGGAAGTCCCCTCAGGGTAACTTCTGGGCTGAAGCCTTAGAGGCTTGGCCAGTGGGATCAGCTTTGAACTTCCGTGACCAAGTCGGGGGTGTAAGGTCGGCACGGGGTGCATTCTGCCTGTTGACCAGATCGCCACCAAGTCCCCAGCTCCACTGACGAGCTGCCCACACTGGGAAGCAGTGTGTCACGACTGCTCCACCACCACCTGCTTTGGGGACTGCCTTTGGTCCCCTCACATTTGACCAGAGGCAGTCAAAAAAACAAGAGCAGCTGGAGAGAGATATAATTAATATCTCCCCTCCCTTCCTGTCTTCTCTCCAGCAGCAAGAATGTGAGAGTTGATACGAGGACCATTGACAGGGAGGTAAGGGAGCCACTATATCTGTAAAGAAGGAGGAAAGACCTGGCCCTCAGCCCTTGAGCTGGTGCAGAGCCTCCCCTGTGTAACTCCACACCCGTACCTGTGTTTACGTCCTGTGCCCTAAGCATAGCCAAGCCCAGGCCAAACTGTTGCTGGCCTTGGAGCTCCAAGGAACAGACTGGCTTCCTGCACCGCCAGCCTCAAAGCCACAGTTTTTAATGAATGTGGATTTCTCTCTGTAACTAAAATCAATGCAACATGTTGGATCTTGAGAATGACCATAATCTGAAGGCCCTGAGAGCGTGGTCCGCAGGGTCAGGAATAAAGACCTCTGAGTGTGTTTACTTGATACTTACATCTTGGCTTTCCTTGGACACGGAACAATTAAACTGGTTCCTCTAGTGCCGGGGGGCCAGTCCCCAGTCTCTGGAGAGTTCCGGCTGCCAAGGAAGTCCCTCCAGTGCCTTCTACAGCCACGCCTTCACTAGAGAGGGAAAGGCTGTTTGGGGAATAGCGTCAGTAGAAGTCACCCATCCCTTGTTTATGCCCGAGCCCTTACGAGCAGCCAAGCACAGTGCTAAGAGCTTCACGCGAATACTTTTAAGCTCTCGCAAATGCTCAAGGTAGATCTGTATCATTCATGCCTTGAGTGGCCCCAGACCTATTAAAACTAGACTGGCCTGTGTCCGGGTGCAAAGACAAACAGCTCCCTCGACTGGTCAGGGGAAAACCCAGGGCTTTCCTGTGGCTCAAGGTCTTCCATGGTGGCCTCACAGGCTGGACAGACGGTCTCTGTGGGCACTCTTCTGAGGAGTCCTGGGTGATGGATCCTATCCAGGCTGGCCAGTGCAACATTAAAAAAAGCAAACAAAAAAGAGTTGCCAAACCAGACAACATTTCAAATGACAATTTAATTAAATACAAACAAGGAAAAAAGGCACCACAGCCCATTCAAGTATTTTGCATAGATATACAAATATTGTAAACAATTAATAGGTGGACGAGAGAAAAGAGGATCTGTTTTCTGTGAACAATCTCCCAAATAAAAAGAAAATTCACATTGCCCTGGATCCCAGACACATACGTACATACACACAGTGGGTGGTGAGAGAGGATGCATGGAAGGCTGACTTTGGGGGCACTTGGCTTGGATTCTGCAGAACCTCTCCTTTGCACGGTTCCCTAAGGATGGGTGGAGCACCTTTCCAGTTGGCATACTCTTGACTTTCTTGGGTGTCCAGCAGAGCTGTTACATACACATTTAACACAATCACTGACTTTAGAACTGGTCCCCAATTTAAAACACGCAAGTCTTCCATACCCTTGGCCAAATAAGAACAAATTCTGACATAGGTAAGGGGAGGCTTTGTTCAAAAGGATTATTGCAAGAGATGGCGAGGGGCCATGGCCACAGGGGGATGGGGCTACGACAGTACTGTAAGGTCTACAGTGAGACACTAAGATCCTAGAGCTGGGGCAGAAAGGAGCTTTTCTTTTATAGGGGGAAGTCAGTAAGGCTAAAAAGAACCCACGGCAAGCAGGCAGTTACCACTGGAGCCCGGTGCCTGGGCTAAAACTCCCACTGAGACAGGGAGAGAGGGTGCAATCCCCCTTGAGGTCCCTTGAGGTTTACATTTCAGAGATGCCTCCTAGGCTTTTAAGGAAAACACACCTAGGGTTGAAAAACTGGCAGGAGGTTAAGTTAGCTTCTAGAAAGATTGACATAGTCTCCATCTGAACAGAAGGCTGGTTAAGTCACTCCACCAAGCCTCAGTTTCAGGCTCCTCTCCTCCCCACCAGACCCGGAGCATGGACTCACCCTTGGCCAGAGCCAGCATACAGCCCCTCCCCCAAAGGCTGACCACAAAGATGGTCCCTGAATGTGCTTCTTTCCAGCCATGCTCACTCCTTCCTATAAAAGGCCCCTTCCTCCTGAGCTGTGGGATGCTCACAGATCTTGTAGCCGCTCGGCTCACCTGAGCATTCTCCTAACGCAACTGCCCCCTGCCCCTAACGCAACACTCCCTTCCCCAGTCTTGCAGTAATCCTTGCGAATAAAGTGCCTCTTTCCCTAAGTCCATATTGGTTTTCGTCACCTCAAAGCAGCACGTGGACACAGGAGGGGTAAACCGGGCTACGACAGCCAGGCTCGCTCTTGGGCAGCCTCCCCGGCCCGCCAGAACACAGCCAGGAGTCAAACGGTAAATAGAACCGGCTGCTGAAAGTCTTATCAAATTTAGGAAGTTCAACCATTTTCCAGTTCACAGTACAATGTTTATGGGATGGAGATAGTATTAAAATAATGGAAAACAAAAACGGAAACAAACAAGAAAGCAACAACCCAGGTCTCTTTCCGGTATGGTTCCAGGGAGGGTGGATTTCAGGTTCAAAAGGCTCATGCAGCCACAGTGGCTGGGGCATTTTCACTTCAGAGCCTTCAACCTCCTGACGTTGGGGAGAAAAGCTGGACATGCCACAGGAATGTCAGTGAGGCAGGGGGTTGAGTTTAAGGGTGATTTCGGTGGGGAGGTGTTTTCACCGTTAATTTTCTGGGGCCCAGCCTTGAGGCCTGGGGCGCCTCGAGTAGCACGCTTAAATGGAAGGCCGTCCCCTGACCTCATCAGGCAGCAAGGATGGTGGACATCGGCTCTGGGGAGCAACCAGGGCCCTTGTTGGCAAGACGGGTGTGCACATCACCAATATCACAACTACCTGACTACCTGAGGGAAGAGAACTTCATTTTCCTGAGCTCTTTCTAAATCTATCCCAAGTGTCCCCCGCAGGTGCACAGCCTGAATCTCCCACTTGTCTACAAACCCAAGAATATCTAGTGAGCACCTATTGTATACAGAGAACGATAAGGGGGCCCCGGGGTAGTTGGGAGTGAAAACTCAAGCCTCTTCCTTGCACTGAGGTTTTCAAGAGCAAACGTCTGCTCACTGCAGGAGGCGGGGAGGCCCCACGCTGCCCAGCACCTTTCTGGGGTGGGAGACCGTCCCAGAGAACATCTCCAGTGGCTCTCTGAAAATCCTCCCAGCTAGCAGAGCACCGCACAGCCCCCATTCCCTGCTGTGGGGAGGACAGGACCAGAGAAAAGAACACAAGGAAGAGGATGAGAAAATGTCTGGCTGGTCCCGGCACAGACTCTGTTCCGTCAAGGCTGCTGGCTGCTGCTTCTCTAGGGATCTCTAGAGACAGGTCTGCTCTCTGCTCAGAAGACAACGGTCCTGCCTCAAGCCAGTGACCAGGTCTGGGGACAGGCTGGGGCTCCCAGGATGTCCGCTCTCCTCCCTGCACCCACCACTATCCCTGAGGACCTTACTGAGATTCAGGTCAGGGAGTAAAAGGAAGACCCACACTCTGCTGAGGTCACCACACACCATGGAAAGTAAAGCTACGACTCCACAGCCATGGCCCGAGTCTACCCCGGTCAACACTCTTGAGAGCCAACATAGGAGATCCCGTGGCCAACCCGCAGGCAGGACCCTGACTTGCAGGTCACAGCACCAAGTCCCAGGAAGTCGGGACTGCCGGGGATTCACTCTCCACAGCACCACACATCAGGCGGGTCCCAGCGGGGAAGGAGAAATCAAAAGCGTGAGGCACTTGGAAAATGCAGAAGAGAAAACAAGGAGCAAGCAAGAACAATGGCGAGTGGAGTCGAAACCTTTGGCTTGACGGCTCAGAGGGGGCCCGGGCTGTGCTCCCCCTGCTGTCTACACTGCCTACAAATAGTACCTGTCTGAGTCAGAGTGACCCTTGGGAGTAAGGGGATGCGGGGGCTTTGGTGGGCAGAGGGGGGCAGTGTGAGGAGGGAACTTGACGTGTTCACGTATGGCCACGGAGCCAGGAGCTGTGACCTCAACCAAGCCCTGGCTGGAGTGACCCCTCCCGATCAGTAAAGCTAAAAGGGACAGTAAGTGCCCAGCCTCTGTCCAGCCTGGGACCTCTGAGGAAGATGGAAACAAAGGAAAGCTCTCATGCGTACCCTCCTCCATAGGATGTGGATGGACGGCTTCTCCAAGCTGAGTCCTGGCCTCAAGGGCTAAACAGACTCTTCCCAGCTGGGCTCTCCAGCTCAGACAGCCTGCACCAGCTCGACTGGCACCTCTGGGGCGAGGGGCCAGCTGAAGGGCGGATGGGGCACGAGCAGCCATTCAACCTCTTCCGCTCTCCCCTCCCTACCTGGGGCTGAATATTGCACAAAACAACACTTGGATGCCGTTGACAGTAGGCACTCTGGGCCTCTGAGGAAGCTGAGGAGGCACTGAGTCAAGGAGGAGATTTTTCAGAGATGCAGTGGTTCCAGGAGGAGGGGAGCGGGGGAAGAGGAGCTCAGAGGCGGCCAGGCATGCTTCCTCCAGATTCCGTGGCCACGGCTCCTCTGTGTCCTCACAGAAAGGGAGAAGCCCCTTTAGACAGGTCTAGATTTTCGAGCTAGCCATCCCCACAGCCCTCTGTGACCTGTATTCAGGAAACTGCGGGAAAAAAGAGACAGGGAGAGAGACATCAGCTCCGTGGGATCAGTGGGGAGCTGTCCTCTTGCTTGTGACAGGTGGGCAGGAGGCGCAGACTGTCAACTGAGAAGAAGGGCTTCCGCAGAAGTCTGTCCACGTCTGCTCGTTCAGACCATCAACTCTGCAGTGAGAGGCATGGTGGCGGCCCCCAACCCCCAGCTGACAAGCCATCCCCCTCCTCCCTCCCTGCTCAGTCTGCAGAGTTCCCAGGGCCTCGTAGGAACACAGGGCAGTGAGCCAGCTTCCTCACCTGCTCCCCTCTGCCCCAACTCCCAGGACTAAGTATACATCAGCCCCAGGGAAGATGTATTAAGAGGGGCCATTTGTGCACAGCCTACCATAGGCCAGCGGTTAATGTAAATTAACTGCCTTGACCTTCACAGTAACCCGATGGGGTTGGCTCTTGCTGCTTCCTAAAACCTCTTTCTAGATAAGGAAATGGAGACTCAAGAGAGTGATTTGCTCAGGGCCGCTCAGCTCAGCTCAGCTCAGCTCAGCTCATCAGTTGCAGACCCAGGTTTGAAGCTACCACAGCTCAGCCTCCTAAACATCACCTTTCACATGAAACCAAAAAACCCCTATCACCAATTTAAGGGACAGTCATGCAGGCACCAAGAAATGCTAAGCTTTTGTCCTTTGCTTTTGCTCTGGAAGTTCAGCCCTACATCAAGAAGCATGAACTGGTCTGTTTTCTCAACTCTGTTTTTGCCCCCTGGATCCCTCTGCCCCAGCTTCTACCTCGAGTGTTTCTGAAGACTCACCTTTGGGGCAGGCGCTGCCAGGTGTAGAGGCAGGGGGCCACAGGATGGAGAGGCAGGGGGCCACAGGATGGAGACGCCACCTGGCCTGGGGAGACTCTTGCGGCCTGGTACCGGGTTAGCCGGGAGTGCCTTCTGGGGCGGCCGAGGCCTGGAGAAATCCTAGGGAGAAAGCCACAAGCCTCACTCAAAGGCCAGAGAGGCCTGTTCAAAAGAAAATGTTCTCAATATTTTACAGGTCAAAAGCAGATGCGAAAAGGGATATACTATTTAAAAAGAATGGTCCCATTTAAAAAGAAATTGTGTGCATACGTGTTTACATGCTCAGGAAAAAGCCTTTTTGGAGAGCAAGTTAGCAGTATCTATTAAGATTAGAAATGATCGTTCTCTGACCTAATACATAATTCCATTCCCTCTGAGAACTATTTGCACAGGTGCACAAAAATGAAATTGCAAGGATGTTCCTTGCAGCACTGTTTGTGACAGCTAAAAGAAACTATAAATAACTAAAATTTCCATCAACAGACAAATTACTAAAATTATACAGTGATATATGATGCAGCATTTCAAAAGAATAAAGTAGGTTGATAAGTGCTGAGGTGGAAAGATGGTCAAGAGTCATGGCAAGCTGAAGTACAAGCTATACAGGATAGTTTAGAGAAAATAAGTCACCCCGCTACCCCTCACCAATGTAAATGCAAAGGTACAGAGGAAAGTCAGGAAGGATGAAGACCAAATTGATAACAGAGGTCAGAGGTTCAGAGTGGGCTGTGCATAGGGAGAGGGGTCGTCCAAGTGAACATTCAGGTTTTTTTAACAAAAGCATATATGTGTATTAATTGTGCAAATAAAAATTGTAAAAAGAAGAAATCATATTTTCCATATTGTTTGTCTATGGGTGGCACAATCTTACCTTTGTGCTTTTACATTACCTTCATGTTTTGCCCCCCTCTCAATAAGGCCTTCCCTGATGACCTTATTTAAAATTATAACACCCCCAAACATAACCATACACAATCAATGAGATGCAACAAAAGCAGCCTAAGAGAGAAGTTCATAGCGATACAGGCCTTCCTCAAAAAACAAGAAAAATCTCAAACAACCTAACCTACCACCTGAAAGAATTAGAAAAAGCAGAACAAACAAAACCTAAAGTCAGCAGAAGGAAGATCAGAGAGGAAATAAATCAGATTAAAAAAAAAAAAATCAATAAAACCAAAAGCTGGTTTTCTGAAAGGATAAATAAAATCGACAAACCTCTGGTTGGGCTCACCAAGAAGAAGGGAGAGGACCCAAATAAAATAAGAAATGAAAGAGGAGAAATAGCTACTAACACTGCAGAAATACAAAAAATCATAAGAGAATACTATGAACCATTACATGCCAACGAATTGGACAACCTAGAAGAAATGGACAAGTTTCTAGAAACACACAGCCCACCGAAACTGAATCAAGAAGAAACAGATAATTTGAACAGAATGATCACTAGAAGTGAAATGGAATCCATTAAAAAAAAAAAACAAAAAAACCTCCCTGCAAACAAAAGGGAGTGGCTTCCAGGATGGCTTCACTGGGGAATTCTACCAAACATACAAAGAAGAGCTTACACCAATCCTTCTCAAACACTTCCAGAAGACTGAAGTGGAGGGAGCACTCCCTAAGTCATGCTATGAAGCCACCATCACCCTGATACTAAAACCAGACAAAGACACTAACAAAAAAGAAAACTACAGACCAATATCTTTGATGAATATAGATGCAAAAATCCTCAACAAAATATTAGCAGACTGAATCCAACAACGCATAAAAAAGACCATATACCACGACTAAGTTGGATTCATCCTAGGGTCACAAGAATGGTTCAACATATGCAACTCAATCAATGTGATACACCACATCAACAAAAGACAAAACTCACATGATCATCTCAACAGATGCAGAAAAAGCACTTGATAAAATTCAACATCAACTCATAATAAAAACTCTCACCAAAGTGGGTATAGACGGAACATATCTCAGCATAATAAAGGATATTTATGACAAACCCACAGCCAACATAATACTCAACAATGAAAAGCTGAAAGCATTCCTGCTAAAATGTGGAACAAGACAAGGATGCCCATCCTCATCACTTCTATTCAACATAGTATTGGAAGTCCTAGACAAAGCAATCAGACAAGAAAAAGAAACAAAAGGTATCCAAATTGGAAAGGAAGAGGTAAAACTGTCATTATATGCAGATGACATACTATATATAGAAAACCCTAAAGACTCACACAAAAACTGCTACAACTGGGTCTTCCCTGGTGGTTCAGTGGTTAAGACTCCGTGCTTCCAATGCAGGGGGTGTGGGTCTGATCCCTGGTCAGGGAACTAAGATCCCACATTCTGTGCAGCACAGCCAAAAAAAAAAAACTACTAAAACTGATAAATGAATTCAGCAAGGTAGCAGGATACAAGATTAACATACAGAAATCTGTTGCATTTCTTTACACTAATAATAAAATTATCAGAAAGTAAAAATACAATCCCTTTTAAAATTGTATCCAAAATAAAAATACTTAGGAATAAATCTGACCAAGGAAGTGAAAGACTGATATGCTGAGAATTATAAAAAACACTGGCAAAGGAAATTGAAGATAATTCAAAAAAATGGAAAGATGCTCTTGGATTGGAAGAATTAATATTGTTAAAATGGCCATACTAACCAGAGCAATCTACAGATTTAATGCAATCCCTATCAAATTACCCATGACATTTTTCACAGAACTAGGACATATAATCATAAAATTTATATGGAACCACAAAAGACCCAGAGTTGACAAAACGATCCTGAGGAAAAAGAACAAAGCTGGAGGCATAACCCTCCCAGACTTCAGACAATACTACAAAGCCATAGTTATCAAACAGTGTGTTATTGGCACAAAAGCAGACATATGGATCAATGGAACAGAACAGAGAGCCCAGAAATAAACCCATACACCTATGGTCAATTAATCTCAACAAGGGAGGCAAAAATATACAATGGAGAAAAGACAGTCTCTTCAGCAAGTGGCGTTGGGAAAGCTGGACAGCCGCATGTAAATCAATAGTTAGAACACTCACACCATACACAAAAATAAACTCAAAATGGCTTAAAGTCTTAAATACAAGACATGACACCATAAAACTCCTAAAAGAGAACATAGGCAAAACATTCTTTGACATAAATCGTAGCAATGTTTTCTTAGGTCAGTCTCCTAAGGCAAAAGAAATAAAAGTAAAAATAAACAAATGGGACCTAATCAAACTTACAAGCTTTTGCACAGCAAACGAAACCATAAACAAAATGAAAAGACACCTATGAAATGGGAGAAAATATCTGCAAATAATGTGACTGACAAGGGCTTAATTCCCCAAATATACAAACAACTCAAACAGCTCAATATCAAAAAACAAACAACCCAATCAAAAAAATGGACAGAAGACCTAAATAGACATTTCTGCAAAGAAGACATACAGACGGCCAAAAAGCACATGAAAAGATGCTCAACATCGCTAATTATCAGAGAAACGCAAATCAAAACTACAATGAGGTATCATCTCACACCGGTCAGAACGGCCATCTTCAAAAAGTCTGCAAACAATAAATGCTGGAGAGGGTGTGTAGAAAAGGGAACCCTCCTATACTGTGGGTGAGAATGTAAATTGGTGCAGCCACTATGGAAAACAGTATGGAGGTTCCTGAAAAAGCTAAAAATAGAGCTACTGTATGATCCAGCAATCCCACTCCTGAGCATATATCCAGAGTTTTATGGTGTCATGTCTTAATTCAAAAAGATACATGCACCCCAATGTTCATAGTCGCAGTATTTACAATAGCCAAGACATGGACGCAACCTAAGTGTCCATCGATAGATGAATGGATAAAGAAAATGTGGTATATATATACAAGCGAATGTTAGCCATAAAGAAGAATGAAATAATGCCATTTGCAGCAACATGGATGGACCTAGAGATTATCACACTAAGTGAAGTAAGTCAGACAGAGAAAGACAACTATCATATGACACCACTTATATGTGTGGAATCTAAAAAATGATACAAATGAACTTATTTACAAAACAGAAACAGACTCACAGACTTAGAAAACAAACTTATGGTTACCAAAGGGGAAAAGAGGCAGGAGGGATAAATTAGGAGCTTGGAATTAATAGGTACACACTACTATATATAAAAGAGATAAACAACAAGGACCTACTCTATAGCACAGAGAACTACATTCAGTATCTTGTAATAACCTATAACGGAAAGAATGTGAAAAAGAATATATATATACATATATATATCTGAATCATTTTCCTATATACCAGAATGTAACACAACACTGTAAACCAGCTATACTTCAATTTTTAAAAATTGCAGCACTCCCCCACTCAGCATTCCCAGACCCCTTTATCCTAATCTACTTTTTCTTTTTTGGTATATATCACTTATTCCATTCCACCATACTATACAACTTACTTATTTTTTATTTTCTGCCTCTCCATCCCCCACTCTGCCAGAAACAGGGGCAGGGGTCCTTTTCTATTTGATTCAGTGATACAGCTCAAGCTTTAGAACAGTGCCTACTATACAGTAAGCACTCAACACGTATTAGCTGAAAAAATAATAAAACTCTGCTCTTGTCAAAAAAATTTAAATAACTATATTTATTCTGTGATCAAAAAAAAAATTTTAAGGGGCAAAGAATGGATCTCATGCCACCACCCACAGATCCCCAAGCTGGTGGGATGCAAGAGAGAAGCTGATTGCACAGGTGAGAGTTCCAGTGCCTAGTGTCCTAGATCACTCCCCTTCCTGAGAAGCTCACTAGCAAGCATAAAAACGGCTCAAAGGCAAGCATGGGGAGAGAGTGGAAGTAAATCAGAGATCTTCTGAAAGCAGCTTCTCAGCCAGCAGAAAAGTAAGAGCAGAAATGAAAAAGAGCAGCAGATTCTCATGACCAAAGCGCCACGTTGTCCAGCGCCATCCCTCCCCGGAAGGACAATGCGATCCCACACGCTTCCAGCCCAGACAGCTGTCAAATCAGTGGCTGCTGGAGGCCAGGACAGAGACCTTCTGGGGGAAGCAACAGCTGGGGGCAGATGTCAGGATGCCGTGGGGAAATGCTGTGCTCCCTTGGCCGCTTGCTGTGCCAAACGAACAATTTGTGTGTGTGCAAGTGCACACGCAGGGCGGGTGATCTGGGCAGAAGCCTCATCAGCATGGCAACACTGGGCCTCCCAGAGCAGGGTCATGCCACTGGCCACGTCTGCTTTGACCCAGCTCGGCTCTACCAGGGGCCTCACCCAGCACCGTTTTCCAGAGGCAGAAACTGTCCTTGAACCGCTCTGGCCCACTGCTCCTGTCCTCAGGGGGTGGCACCTCCATCAGTCAAGCTGCACAAACCAGACACTGGGCAGTTGTGTGTGTATTTTGTGGGGGGGGGGGTTTGTCATCCCCTCCCAACCCTCATCAGCAACTGTTCCCCTGTCTATTTTCTCTTCTACACATCCCTCATCGGCTTCACCCCATCACCGCTGTCTCCCCCCTGCTCCAAGCTACCATCACCTCTCCTCTGGACACTGTTTAAACTTGTAACCCCTGCACCCAGTCTCATCCCTCTGATCATAATGCCGCTAGAGTGAGCCTTTCATTCTTTAAAACTAATTTTTTAATTAAAGTATAATATACATAAAAAGAAAGGAGTCATAAATATACAACCAGATGAATCATCAGAGTGAACACACCTATGTAAATCCTCACCCAGGTCAAACAATGGAAGATTAATAGTCTCAGAAGCATCTCTGGGCACCCTTCCAGGCACTGTGCCTCCCTCTTGCCTAAATGTAGCCCAAAGTGAGATCCCTGTAGATGGCAAATCTGTAGGGAAATTTCCCTGTAGATGGAAATCCCTGTAGATGTCACCCATGCTCCACCACTGCCCTGTTCCCATCAAATGCAGACCAAATTCCTAGTCCATGCCTATGGCACAGTCTGGCCTCCCCTGGCTCTCCAGCCTTTCATCATAGCTCCATGGGCCCCGGGCAAAGGGGCCTTGAAGTTCCTTCCATCTGCGGGCTCTCTCCATCACAAAGCTTCCCTACCAGCAGGTCCCTGGTCCAAGAACCTCTCCCACCCCTCACAGCCTGCTCACCCGGCTGGTCTCAGCTCAAATGTCACCTCCTCAGGGAAGCCTTCCCAGATTTCCCAGACTAAGTCAAGTCCCCCATAACTCTTTTTGTAAGCATGCGGAACCTCTCCTTCATAGCACTTACCACTACTGTCACTACATGTATACCAGTCTCTTCCCCAGCAAGTTGTGAGCTCTGTGAGGCAGAGATTGCATCTGCTTTGCTAACCACTGCCTAGTACAGAGTAGAAGTTCATACACATTTGTAGAGAGAATAGAAGAGGTTACGAAGCTTCACCCTCCACCTCTCCAGAGTGGTCCGTGTCACCAAGCTAGGAGGTGGTGGAGCTGAGATCTGGAGAGCGTGAATTCCCCCAGGGCAGGTGGTATCTCAGCTCCGGACTCCAGGGCCTAAGCCAGGACCTGACACACAGGGTGGTGAAGGGTTTGGAGTCAGCCCTGGGTGCAAGTCCTGGCTACTCCACTTACAAACCGCCACCTTGGGGTAGCCCCTTCAACCCCGTGAGACACAGCTACCCAACACCGAAAATGAGGGCGGCAGAAACTCTCTTCTTGGAATGGTTCTGAGGAAGGGGGCGGTGCCCCCGATTTAATCCCTGCCGCCTGCTCAGAGAAGCTGCCTCCCGCTCCCCGCCCTTGAGAAACCCCCTTCTGGGCCTGGGGCCCAGCAGAAGCCGTGCTTGGCATCTGTGTTTTGGGATAGCTCCCACCGGCCAGGTGGCCCTCTGGGCTCTGGATTCCCGCCAGCAGCCACCAGGGACAGTGGGAGTCAGGGCAGGACGTGGAGCCTCCAGGCTTCCCGTCCCCGCAGCTGGAGACCCCTCCCCCAACCTACTGCTCGGCACCTTGGGGTGAGGCTGACACCAGCTCCACCGAACAAGCCTCCAGTGTGGGTTTTTTAGGACCAGTGGTTTCAATGGACTGCTCCCTCCCTCCCTCCTCCTCCACCTCTGTTCTTCCCACGCCCCTGTCTGCACGTGGCTGCTTTCTCCCCTCTTCCTCCCTTTCTCTCCCCTCTCCTTCTGTTATGGGCTAAACTGTGCCCCCCCCCCAAAATTCATACGTTTCCACTCTAACCCCCAGTACCTCAGAATGTGACTGTATTTGGAGACAGGACCTTTAAAGAGGTGACTATGTTGAAATGAGGCCGTTAGAGTGGGCCCTAATCCGGTCTGACTGGCGTCCTTATAAGAGGAAATGTAGACACACAGAGAGACATCGGGGTGCACGTACACAAAGGAAGGACCATATGAGGACACGGGAGAATGCAGTCATCTGCAAGCCAAGGAGAGAGGCCTCAGAAGAAACCAAGCCTACTGGACTTCCAGCCTCCAGAACTGTCAGAAAATAACTTTCTGTTGTTTACGCCACCCGGTCTGTGCTGTCTTGGCCGCCCGAGGAGGCCAACGCACCCTCCGTCTCCTCGTCTCTCCTCTACCCCTCTTGCTCTTTTCCCTTTCTCCTTCCCTCTTCTCTCCCTGTCAGTCTTTCCTTTCCCTTTCTGCATGGAATTTTCTATCCCCCCGCTGCCCCAGATGAGAAAAATGGGAGAGTAGCAGCTTCGCATCATCAGAGAACCAAGACTGATGCTCTCGGCTCTGCTAAACCACGACACTGCCATGTCCCAGGGACCCCCCGAGACCTGGAGCCAACCACGGTCCTTAGGGGCAGAGACAGCCTGGGCCCCAGGGAGCCCTCTGGACCGTGCCCAAGAACAGCAGTCCCAGGAGGAAAATGGGCAAGTCCCCTACCCCACCTGAGGGGGTCCACACCCAAAACACACAGGCGGCTCTGGAAGGCACCACGCCTGGCCACCACCCTGGAAACATCTGTGTCTGTGCTACAGGAACTTCTGCCAGAAGGTAGAGCTGGAGCCATCAGAGCATAGACACACCGGATGAACAGACTGCTGGGCAGGCTGCTCTGCTTCCAAACAACGCCAGTGGTGGGGGGATAGCCCAGCCCCTGCTCACCCCCACCAGAGGCCCGGCCCCTTGACCAGCCTCCCAGACGAGCAAGGCATCACCTTACATCCCTCAGTAAGACTTCCCGACTAGTGCAAGATACCGAGAGGCACAATTTGGTGGAATAAGTACTATGATGAGAGAAGTACAGAGGCACCAAACTCAGGCTTGGGGGTCAGAGAAGGCTTCTTAGAGGAAGTGGCATCTAAGAGGAGATCTAAGGATGAACGAGAGCCGGCCATGCAAAAGGAAGTGTATGTGGCAGAGGAAACAACATTTGCAAAGGCCTAGAGGAGAGAAAAGAGACCACGGGGAACTGAAACATTAACTGAACATTAACATTTGGGGTGGAAGGTGGGTCGTGCCTTGTCACAGAAGAGGCCAACCAGGGAGGAAGTCCTCGGTAGTGTATTTCCTCACGCTCATCACCCTCACGCTCTGTGTGCCCTGTATCTACCAGAAGGCAGAGAAGGCAGCCAGCCCATGAGTCGGCAAGCTCCCTCTTCCCAGCCTCTGTCATTCCTCGTGGCTGACGGCCTGAAAAGTGATGCCCCCGGCCCAGGGTTGCTGAGAAACCACTTACCTGGGAGAGGATGCACTTCGGTGCGGGGGGCACTGGCCGGCTTGGGGGAGGCCTCCTGGATGATTCTTTCCTCTCTACTGCGGGTCCGGCCCCTGGGGAGTTCCTAGCAGTCCTGCTGAGGTGCGCTGGCAATGGCGCAGGTGGGGACCCACCATGCAGATAGTCCGCAGGGGGCCTGGGAGGAGGCTGGGAGGGCTTCCGTAGGGTTTCAGGGGTGTTGGTCACCTGTAGGCATAAGAAGAGGAACAACGCCTGAGACACAGGAACCCTTAATGCACTTAAAAACTCAGGGGTGGTCTTGTGTGTCTCACTGGCATGCACAGAGGCCTAGGATCCCAGAGGTCAGATGCAACGTTTAAAGTCATTAGGGGATGGCAGAACCAGCTGACCATCTCTCAAGCCAAGAAAGTGTCTTTTATCACCAATCCCGTGGGCCCACAGAGGCGCTTAGGAAAATCTAGCAGAGTCCTGAGGGACAAAGTTAAAGTAGCAAAGTTCATGGTGCAAAGCCCTTACCTTTCGCTTGCCCTGGGGTGTCTGCAACTTGAACGTTGGGTTGGCGTGGCCAGTTCCACTGTTCTGAGACACCCTGAAGGGACAACTAGTAACAAGGAAGGAGAGGGGAAGAGTAAAGGGGTTGTTGTTCATTGAGGATCGGTGCCTGACATCCCTCTGACCGGGGCAGGGCTGTGAGCAGCTCAGTCTTCCCAAGTCGGCTCTGGTGGAAGTGGGATGGGTCCTCCTGAACCCCAGCTCCCTAGGCATGGAGACGGTGGCCAATGGAAAACTCCCAAGGAAAGACAATTGGCCTCATACAAAGCAGAGTGTTCCTCAGCACCTTTCCTTCACCCTTTTAGGACCTTTCTCCCCCAAGAAGACAAGGATGTCACCAGCCATCAACCAATCTCCCTCAGGCATCGTTCCAGGAGGACCTGGGATTTAAAATCCCCTCCTGAAAAAATGTCATTTAATACAGGACTCAGAGACTCTACACCTTCAATATCCAAAGGAATGAATCGCTTAGGAAAAAAAATTACTCTGTCTTGAGCTGATGTCCAGCCACCCCTGTGATTGACTTGAGCTAGTCGGTTTTTCTCTGTTGCCTCAGTTTCCTGCCCTTTAAAATGGGGAGCAAATCAATTAGATACACGCTAGCAAAGAGATTTCATTTCTATTCCAACTTCAATTGGTTGGGGCATTCTGCTGAGAAAGATTCTGAAGTGATGACCAGGCTCAGCCGAGCTTACTTATTAATAAAAATCAGCTAGTAATGTCTGCCACGGTCAAGGAGCATGGCAGCAGCGGAGAGGGCGGTGTGTACCTGGCATTTGCCTTCCCCGAATTAGACCCACCACCACCAACTTTTTCACCAGGTACTGCTTACGGAAAGCTCTGTGATCTCCAAGTGGACCCCAAATCCTTCACGGCACCCCATCATACCTGAACTGTTGCCTCAACTTGGAAGGGAGGACTAGGGGCTTGAGGTAGCCCAGTTTGTTGTTCTGTTTACAGCAGTGGTACATCAGCATGAGGACCGCCAGAGCAAAGATGGCCGAAAACACTCCGGCCACTACAGGACCAGCACCTTCCAGAAATAGAACCCAAGTGAAAGACTTAGAAGCGGTCTGAGCTTTAGCTGTGGATTTCAAATAATGTATTCCTGACACTCTTCAGATATTTGATCTTCATTTACTTTGTATTACTTTAACTTAAAAACTATAATAAAAAACACACATTATGTCCCACTGGGAAGCCACTAATATTAGCTTAAACAACCAGGTCAACTTGCTTGGCACAGATCTCATAATAAAGCTTCTCTGGCCACTTCTGCCTAATTGAAGAGAGTGCCTTTTAAGGCAAGGAGTTTCAGCTCTATTATTATTTACCACTAGTTTTCAGCCTGAATCATGATGTTCCTGGACACAAAGCAACCAACACAAAACACTGAGAGTCATAGATTGATCTAAGATTAGAACTTTCACACAATCCACAATTGCATATTTGGTTTCACCGAACTGCCTCAATGTTCTCACAAATTATAAATCTAAATGTACAAAATATATATAGACCAGTGACACACTACTTTTATGTTTTATATGTTGAGGTTTCTTCCTTGGAAAAAAAAAAGAAGTTCTCTATTACTTTTTAAAAGCTTGGAAACCAAAGAGCTAGAATCCCTTAGATTTCCACTAAAAAACTGTAACATTATCTGAGTTTCTGGTTCCTCATTTGAAGCTCTGTTCATCCAAGGAGATCTGAGCCACTATAATGTGCCCTAGGTTCACGACTATTTTTAAGTGGCCGATGGCCGAGAAGGGGTAGTCGCCACCACCGCTCCCAGAAAGAATGTGATTATTCAGTAACCTGTGGTCTGTCTTAATCTCTCTCTAAGCAGAACCACGCCCCTCAATAGAAGGGACAGAGGAAAAGCAACTGAGGCTGAGCCCCACATCCGGCTGCTAGCCTGGGCCACTCCTCCCACTCGGCCCCTCTTGTTCTCTCATCTACAAAATCAGGATAGTGAGGCTGACTCATTATCTCTCCGCATCATGCCACCCTCCCCCATGGCACCCACCCCTCCTCACAAAGGTGGGCAGAGGCCCACGCAGGCCGGGCACTCACTCTCGGGGGGCATGGGCCCGCTGTCGATGCTGCCCCCTTGGCCCGGTGTGTTGCAGAAGGGCGGGGCCCAGCCCCCGAAGCAATGGCAGTTCTGATTGTTGTTGCAAACCTGGAGCAAGGGCAGGGCAGAGGCGTCAGCACCCTGGAGAGCTCTGGCCTCCCATAGGGCCTGCCCCCTCAGACACCATGGCACAGGAGCCCCAGAACCCCGGGCACGCGTACGTACCCCGTGGCCATGGCACTTCTTCCCACAGCCTTCTGTTTCGAAGAACGAGGTGTTCCTGCACTGCCCCTCGAAGCAAATCTGTAATGAGGAAGAAGCCGCTCAGTACAACAGAAGGGACACTGGTTGGCAATTAGGAGACTGGAGTTTTGCACTCAGAACTGACGGGACTCAAAAAGGCAGCCTACTTCAGGTTATTACTGTGAAAAATTAAAAACAACCTAAAAAGCCAAGGACAGGATGGTAGTTAACTAAATTCTGCTATCACTTGTGTGATTAGGGAGAAAAAACCAAATATTATATTTTTAATAAATATGTGTTATTCCACTCTATATTACTGTATGTTGGTGATATGTTAATTACTTAATTGTATATTAATATGCACTAATTGAAATATTATACGTAAAAATAATGACCATGGTGACAGCTGTCTACTTTGTGCCAGGTAGTATACCAAGTGCTTCAAATGTTTTTTATAACATCATTCTCATAGTTAACTCTGAGACAGCGGCCATTATTTTCCCCAGGCTTCCCTGACTCCTAGTCTAGTCCATTTCTCAATTCATAAGATAATTAATGATGAGGACAAAAGAGATAATAGCCAGCCTTCTAAATGGTTTACAGGGATTATCTCGTTTAATCCTTACAACAATTCTATGCGGTGGGTCTTGCTCTTACTAACATGCTTTATAAAGGAAGCAAGCCACAGGGCCAGAGAGGTTGGGGAAGCTGGGACTTGAGCTCAGGCACCCTCGCTCCAGATTCACACTTTAGTCACTGCAACCCAGCGACTGAGTGAGACTGGAGAAAGGGACTCACATGGTTATGGCCACATTTGGTCCCGGTCATCACCAGGCCTGGGTCCAGCATGTCACCCTCCTCCTCGGGACCTCGGTAGACGTGGGTGCCCCGACATCGGATCTGCCTCCCGTTCATGATGATGGTGGTGTCGATGGGCACTGCATTGGACTCCAGGGGCCGGGCCTCAGAACTCTGACACTGGATCTTCCCGCACTTGGCATCTCTGGGCCCGAGAGAGAAGGAGGGAAGGAGATGGAATCAGAGGCAGGGGAAGAGCTGGGGCACCAAAGAGCTTCAATCTTTCTTGACCAGGACAGCAGGCTTGGATGGGGGAGAGGCAGAAGGGCAATGCGTGTGCTGTAGGGACTCAGCAGGGAAGACCCCATGTGGACTGAGACCAAGGATAAGACGCTAGATCCTCATCCCCAAGCAGATCGAGGCCAGAGAGCTGGCCTTGGGAAGTCCTCTTTACTGCAAGGACAACTGCCTGACCTGAGCAACCTGCCCCCTTATGCTCCTTGCGTCCCCATGCACTCAAGTGCTGCAGCCAGAAGCCTGGTGTCATCCCCGACTTCCCGTACTCCCTCCCTCCTATATACCTACTCTAATTCACACCTCCATCCTTTCTCACCTGGACACCAGGAAACTGTCTCCCTGCCTCCAGTCTTGCCCTATAGGAGTCTAATTTCCAAACTGCTCTCAAGCCAAAGTCCAAACTCCCCTAGCCATGCATTCGAGGCTTCTCATGATCTGGTCCCTGCTTAACTAGCTAGGCTCATTGCTCAGCAGCCCCCTCCCCACTGCACCCCAACATTATACTTTAACTATATCAAATTGTTATCAGTTCTTCCTACCAAGAATTTTTCTCTACTCATCTCTCTGCCTGGTACACTCTCCCATGTACCAGCATCATTCCCCATCCTGTTCGACTGGATAATTTCTCCAAATCTCAGCTTAGGCATAACTTCCTTTGGGAAACCACCTCAACCCACTAAGGTTGGGTCGGGTGGCTCTCACCATATTTCCATTATTACATTGTATTGTTATGTTCCATGTACTCAGCACAGTATCTGCCACATGGTCGACCCACAATAGATAGTGGATGGGTGGGTGGGTGGATGGATAGATGTTTGAAGTGAATGAATGAATGGGTGAATAACAGGCTATTCAGATGAGGGTATAATTAGTACCCTGTGGAAATGACCCAAGAGGGCTGATGCCCTGCCCTACTATAAGAAGGTCCCAGAAGGAGGTCGGACCAGCTTTCTAGGAAGCACTGCCATCCGCGCCCTCCCTCTGACTTCCTTAGGGCTGAATGGCACATTGCCAAAAGGGCCTGGAATAGATTTATTTAAAGGCCCAGTTTGGGGCCAGCCAAGCTGCTGAGAGGGCGGGAGTGAGGACAGAGTAGGAATTGCTTTGTCACCCTCATCTCGTGGGGTCTGCCCTATGGTCATCACCTCATGTTGCACTTCTTGTGTTTCCCATTCATGTCCTTCCCACAGTTTCCAAAGGTGTCCCCTGCCACATTCACCTTCTCGAAGCAGAGATCAGGAGCAGGCCGGGCTCCTGGGTGGGCAAGAAACATTTATCAGTACACTAGCCAACGTTAGTGGAAGTCAGAAGCCCCCAAAGGGCAGAGCTAGCCCTTGGCAAAATCAGGTTAAGAAAGTTTTAAGGGAGGGAATATTCAGCCTTTTCTTTCTTTACCCCTATCAGTTATTCGACCCCCACCTCCTCAAGACCTACCCGTAGAAAAAGGTTTTACATCAGTTCTTTATACCTTATTGAGGTTTTATATCTGTGGGAGGTTTGTGTGCTAAGCCTCCTCTCTAATGAAGAAGCCCTGTCCCATCTCAGGTTTTTTACTAAAGGTAATACCCGTACAACATTTTAAAGAATAAAGCATGTCTTTCAGTTTTTTCTACCTAGTCATTCCAGTTCCTACTTTCCTACAACCTGGTGAAGCAATCTTAATTAACAGTGTATCTTCTAAAGATAATTTTATCTCTACCATCTAGATACAATTCTTGTGTATCTTCTAGAGATAATCTATCTAATAAAGAGTGGCAGCATAGTCTATTCACTGGTCTGCATCTTGCATTTTTCACTTAATTTATCGCGAGAGTTTTTTTTTTTTTTTTATTCAGTACATACAGAGCTGCCTCCTTTTATTCAGCTGTATTGTGTCCCAACGTATGGAGGTACCAGAATTACTTTCATTGGTCCCTACTGAAGGATTTATAGGTTGTTATTGGTATCACTAACAATGCTGCAATAAATATCGTTGTAAATCTATCTTCACATAAATGTGCAAGTACAAATGTAGGATATACATCCCTAAGGAGTAGTATGGATGAGCCCAATGACAGGTGCACTTAAAATTCTGGTATCTCCAAACAGCTTTCCATTGGGTTTGTACCTACCTGTTTTCCCACACCCTCCACAACTATATTATTATTGTTCTTGTTGTTACAGTATTATTATTATTACCTTATTATATTAATTCTTCAGTCTTTGCCAATATGATACATGAAAAAAATCCCATCCCATAGTTGTTATAATTTGCTTATAGCTTAAGGCCATTTCCATTTCCTTTTCTGTCTCCATCCTCTGCCATTTTTGTTGGATTATTCTTATCCACTCACCCACTCTGAGAATTTAAAGCATCAAGGAACTAGGAAGAACACTGCCTACTGCCTCTCCCTGAAAGTCTACCCTGAGGCAAGGGGATTGAAAAAAGGTAATATCTGGAGATGCTGTTTTAAACCAAGGATTCTAAGCTACCCAGAGTGCCTGAAGGGGGAGGCTGGCTAGGAAGCAGTGGGGTGGGAGGAGGGCCATTCCCCCCAGGAGAGCCTTACCAGGACCCCACAGCTGCTGGCACTGCTCCTGGTAGGTGAGGCACATGCCGTTGTAGCAGTAAGCCTGGCCACCCTCGCAGGGGGTGCCGTCCATCTGGTAGAAGTTGGTGGGGCAATGGGGGGACTTGCCCGTGCAGAACTCCGGGAGGTCACACTGCCGCGCCTGCTCACGGCACAGTGTGCCAGGGGCCAGCAGCTGAGCCGAGGAACGAGAGGGGAAAAAAGGTCAATCTGCCACCTGCCCTCAACCCTCCCAGCAAGGGCTCATGAGCGTCACTCTCGTGGAACAGAATTTCCCATTACCATTATTTCAGAGTGCTTTTAACATGACCTCATTAGCTCAAATCACCATCATTCATCTAATATGAATAGAGACTTAGGGTTTCGAGGTGTTTTCACAAATGCTAAGTCTACGTAGCAGTCTTAAGAAGTAGGTAAAAAATAATATTTATGCAACAATTTACAGTTTACTAAGTGCTTTAGTAATAACAGCTACTTTATGGAGCTCCCACTTAAGTGCCCAGTACAAATATTACTTCATTTAGGTTTCATGATAGTCCTATGTAATTTAATTATCCCTATTTTACAGATGACGAAACCTGAGGCCAAAGAGGTTAAATAATGTCTCCAAAGTCTCATGGTTAGTAAGTGGCAGAAGAGTCAAGCCCACTAATATATACGTAGAGATACACACACACACACACACACACACAGAGTAGCATTCATACATCTTTGAATTTACAAAGCACTCTGGCAATAATACATCCCCATTACTGAGCCAAGCGCCAGGCTAAGTATGTTACACATACTCAAGTCATGAGATCCTCACAATATCCATGAGCTAGATATACTGCTATTGGCCTCATTCTGCAGATGAAATAACCTCATCAATAGCACACCTTGGGCAACCGGTAAACACTGAGTTTCCACTTGAGTCTTCCAGCCTCCCAGGGTGGTCAGAGTTATTAGTACTCTTCCCATCTTACAGATAAAGAACCTAGGCTTGGATGGGTAATAGGCTGCCCCAAGTCACACATAGGGCTTGAATTGAAGGTCTCAGACTCCAAGCCTCTTCTTTTCCCACACACTTCTCTCCAGGAACTCCTTTCCAAGATCCAAGCTGAAATCCTGGGACCGGGAGATGGGCGCTCTCCACACTCACTCTCAGGCCTTAGCCTGAGACTCGAGGACCTGACCCAGCTAGCACAGCCTCCCTGGGGGACGCTGGGTGCATCCTAGAGTCAAACCACATGGCGTGGGAGTTCCCCTGAGCCAGGCAAGGAGAGCTACGTCTGAGAACAGCGCCCTTCCACGCTCCCGGGGGACTCCACGCCACCCACAAGGCCCTCCCAAGACAGAAGGCAAGAATGGGCCAGCTGAGCAGCTTTCTGACGGTCTCAGTTCAAGGGTGGCCTCAGGATGCATCTCTCCACCTGAGAGCAAGATGGAGGGGAACAGGACCCACCCTGGAGCCAGCCTGCCTGGGTTCAAATCCCAGCTCCTTAACCAGCAGTAGGACTTGTGTTTATGCACCCGTGAGAGTAATAACCCTCTCGTGGTTATTGCTAGAAGGTCATGCTAGAAGGAATGTTCTAATAAAGTACTTGAACAGTATGTGGAACATAATGAGCCCTCAGCAAGTGGTAGGTGGAAGCACAGTCCACAATCCTATCCAAAACCCTGGGACCAGATGGGCTTCAGACTTTACAGAGTTTAGAAAGCAGACACTACACAGATGTACATATATATGTGTGTGTGTGTGTGTGTGTGTGTGTGTGTATATATATACACACACACACATACACATTACATATGTATGTTATATAACCCACCAGCAAGGCCTAGGATTATACTTTATAATCACACACATTAATATTTCTGCAATGAAATATAATATTCACTTTAAGTGTGATTTTTTTTTTTTTAAGACTATAATTAGACTCATGTCAATTCAGGTCAAATTTTGCCACCGTTAAGTTAAAAAATTTTTTTTGAGTTTTCAGAACTTCCTAAATTTCAGAATTATAGATAAGAGACTGTAGACCTCTAGTAATATTAGTGGTAAAAA
Source organism: Balaenoptera physalus (assembly GCF_965194825.1). NCBI lineage: Eukaryota > Metazoa > Chordata > Mammalia > Artiodactyla > Balaenopteridae > Balaenoptera > Balaenoptera physalus. The sequence goes on along the minus strand of NC_138890.1, from coordinate 44,258,857 downwards.
TGATGTGATCTTTCACATCAATATTAAGAGAGTCAGGTAAACCTGGTTCAGCCTCTTCCTGGCTGTGTGATCCCAGAGAAGCCACTTATCCCTTCTGAGCCCCAGTTTCCTCATCTTAAATGGAGGATATTAATACACATCTCCTGGGGCTTTTGTAAGGATTGAATGAGATGACATATATAAAATTCTCTGTACCATGCCTGGCACCTAATAAGCAATTCATTAATGTTAATCAAAACTGTGATGAAGATTATTATGAGCTCCAAATAAAATCAAGCCTACTCTTTCTGGACACTTTTCTTTTTTTAATCTCCCATCTTCCAGGAGGCACACACAGCCCTCTGGGATGATCTGAACTCAGTGAGGCCCAATATAGAAAAAAGTAAACTTTGTTCAAGGGCCCTTTCTAGCTCCATGTTTCTGAAACTTTGATGCCACCACTTCCCCAGGATAGAGGCTGAATCCTGGCCATTACCCCCCAGCAGAGTCTTGGACTGTTAGGTCAGAACCCTGGGCAGGGAGGAAAGGGCCACTTACCTTACACCGGTGACAGCAGGAGCCGTGGGCACACTCTGCCCCCTCTCTCAAGGTGCAATTAGAGGCATTGCAGCAGGGGTTATCACATTCCTGGGGAGGCAGTGAGAGTGGGCGTGAGCCTCTTGGGCAGCAGGGCAGGGAGACAGGGGACTAGGCAGGGTGAGGGCCTTTACCCCCTACCCTGCCCCACGGGCCCCTGGGAAGTCTCCACCAAAAAATCACTTTATAGCTTTATCATTAAGGTAATACGCATACATTGTAGAAAATATACATATGCATAATCATCAGTAACACACAACTTGACACAACTACATTTTGCATTTTTCTAAGCACTTTCCTATACACATACGTAGACATATACTCACTTTACAAAATCATAGTATCCATACTGCTTTTAACTTAACATAATATGCCCATTTCTCCTTGTAATCATGGATTCTTCTAAAACATGATTTTTAGCATAGTATTATGTTATATGGAAATTCTGTGATTAGTTTTTCTCATCCCCAACACAACATCCAGAGACCATGTCTTCTACTGCTGCAGTTCCTGCCCCCCACACTCCTAAACCTTACTATCTGATAAAAAGAGGCCATCAGGAGTCAGGGCATGCTGGAACAACTCCTGAACAATTTATGTCAGCCCCCAGGCCTGCTTCCCCAGACTTCTCTTGCCATCTCCTGCTCCTCCTCAACCCTCGCTGGCCTGGACCCTTCTCTAGGGGTTCCATGCTCTCCTCTCTTCCTTCCTGCCCTACGGGTCCTGATTTGCTGACATACAGCATGAGATTTAAAAAGATGACGGGACTCCCCTGGTGGCGCAGTGGTTAAGAATCTGCCTGCCAATGCAGGGGACATGGGTTCAAGCCCTGGTCTGGGAACACCCCACATGCCGTGGAGCAACTAAGCCCGTGAGCCACAACTACTGAGCCTGCGCTCTAGAGCCCGTGAGCCACAACTACGGAGCCCAAACACCACAACTACTGAAGCCCGCGTGCCCTAGAGCCCACGCGCCACAATTACTGAGCCCATGTGCCGCAACTACTGAAGCCCGCACACGCTAGGGCCTGCGTGCTGCAAATACTGAGCCCGCATTCTGCAACTACTGATGCCCACACGCCTAGAGCCTGTGCTCTGCAACAAGAGAAGACACCGCAATGAGAAGCCCGCACACCTCAACGACTGAGCCCACTCGCTGCAACTAAAGAAAGCCCGCGCGCAGCAATGAAGACCCAACGCAGCCCAAAAATTAATTAATTAATTAATTTTTTTAAAAAGATGACGATTATCTACAAAACAGAAATAGAGTTATAGATGTAGAAAACAAACTTATGGTTACCAGCAGGGAAGGGGTAGGATAAATAGGGAGATTGGGATTGACATATACACACTACTCTATATATAAAATAGATAACAAATAAGAACCTACTGTATAGCACAGGGAACTCTACTCAATACTCTGTAACAGCCTATATGGGAAAGGAATCTAAAAAAGAGTGGATATATGTATACGTAAAACTGATTCACTTTGCTGTACACCTGAAACTAACACAACGTCGTAAATCAACTATACTCCAATAAAATAAAATAAAAAAAAAAAAAAGATGATGAGATGCCCAGTGACTCCGAATGTCCCTATCACACTCCTACTATAGAGACAGACCCATCCATGGGTCCCTCACAGCAGGATTAGGAGGCACAATTATGCCCATTTCACACAAGGGGAAACCGCAACTCAGACAAGTCCAGTGGCTGGTCAAGGCACATACCTGGCAAGTGTTGGAGCTGAATTCAAGCCATGTCTGCCTGGGGCCCACCCCGTGCTTATTAACCATATCATAACCATCACTGTCCAGGTCTGGCTTGTTGGAGAGACACATGCCACCACCTGACTACAGATGCTCATCCACCTGTCTCCCCCTCAGAGAAGGAATAAGGGCACTTTCTTTCCATGAATCTCCTACCACCCTAGGCTCCAGGTAGACCTGTGTTCCCTCCCCTCTAGCACACCATGTTTCTTCTCAACCTAAGGCACGGTTCCTCCTCTAGCTGAAATGTGCCTTGGCCTCGTTGTGCTTCTCGCTAACGCCTACCTCAGCCTTCGGCTATGGGGTAAGAGGTCACACTCCCACCTGAGTAGGGCAGTTCCCCTCACATTACACATACTCCTAGCATCATGCCATTGGCCCTCCTAGCACTTACCACAGTTGTATTTATACATTTTTGCAGTTATTTGGTCAATGTGTGTTTCCCCCACTGGACTATACACTCCATAAGGACAGGGACCATGTCTATTTTTTCTGCCTATCTATTTTCCTATCCCTGGCACATGACATAGTACCACATACTCAGTAAATATTTGTTGAATGAGAAGCTCCTCTGAATATAAGCCAACTGGCCAAGCCCACTCACAGGCTGCTCTTCAACCCCACCGGGCCCTCCGTGATAATACAACTCTCTCCTTTCTGAAGGGTCTGCGCTGATCTCTCTGAACTCATGGTGGTGCGGATGGTGAGCCTTTAACTAGTTCTTGTTTTATTATGAAAGTTACGTGCTGGCATTAAGAAAAAGTCAAACCATAGAGAAGATTATAAAATCAAATAGTCTTTTCCCACATATACAGACCCTCAATCTCACCCGCATAGTTTATTCTGAATACGTAGAATACTCACACATTCTCCCACACATTATTTTGCATGTTAACCTACATATTTTCATCCTTCAAAAAACAGATATGAAACTATTCAGTTCTGCTTTCTGCAGAACAGCAAGCATCTGTTAAACGTGAGAGAGCTATGCTGTACGCCCACCACTCTCATTCTGAAGATTATAAGGAAGGAAAGAGCTTGTACACCAAGAGCTCTGCTCCTTCTTCCTCCTAGAAGCCCCTTTCAGACTTGCTGGTACTTCCTACATCCCCTTCCTTTCAATCATCTCTTCTCCAGGCCAAACAGCATGAGCTTGTTGTTTTAAGCATCCTCATAAGGCCCAGGTTCAAGTTCATATATCCGGCTGCATGGCCTTCAGAATAAATTCAGTGCAGCTGGAGGGCCAAGGAGGCCACCTGTGGCTTCACTGGCAAAGACTGTGGTTTCTGGGTAGACCTGATGCTCACAAGGAGCACTCCACCCCAATCTGGACATAAACAATGTCAACTTCAAACCAGGAGGGTCTATAGAAATGGTCCATATTTAAGGCTTACTTCCCACATCTTATTTGTGATGGGGTCTTTGACAGCCACGTGTATGCAGGAAATGCCTAGGACTAAATTTTCGCTTGCATTCTCTTTAACCTTGAGATTTGAAGCCAATGCAAATTCTTCCCCTCCCACTAGCACCAGCACAACACCTTACCTCCTCCTCCCCACAGTCACATTCTTCCCCATCTTCCAGGTACCCATTTCCACATCTCTGGCCTCCATACAGCGTCCTGGTGTCCGGCATGTTGGAGAGACACATCCCCCCGCCTGACTGCAGATACCTGTCCAGCTCCTTCCTGTTGCATCTGTTGAACACTCTGGGAAAGGGGTGCCTGGGAGAAGAACAAGGTTGGAATTAGCTGGGAGTCTGAGCATCAAGCAGCCAGAACAGCATCAATCCTGCTGCCCATGAGGCTGATTCCAGCTGAACTCAGACCCCTATAGTCCCATGCACATATATTCTGCCCCCCCCTAGAACATCACCTGTACATTAACATTCTAAGAATTAAGAAATATTAACCACCCCATAATGCCTTTTTTCTCACGTTCCATGGAGGATTTACTTGAGAATTTGAAGCAACAATTTCACCCGTTTTCATGAAGGAGTTGCAATAAATAAAGGATAACTAGTGTGTTACAATAGGTCTCTTGAGCCTTAGAGCTGAATAAAATTCCAGCCAACCCAAACTCTTCCTGAAGCTGATATTAGATGGAGATTTTCTTAGAACAGAAGACCAGGCCAAAAAAGGCCAAGTTCAAGGGTTTAATTTCTTCGTTGGGCCAGTGATCTGATCTCTGGTCTAAGGATGCAGGCAGCACTCCAAACTCAACCAGCTAACTCACAAACACATGGTCTTTATCACAAGAATATGAAAGGTCCTGGGTCCCGCTATTGGGAAAAAGAGTCAAAAGTCATACACTCTCTGGCGGCAGGTCAGTACCACAATTTGGGTCTATAAGGGAAGAGTTATCCTGATCCCAATTCTCTAAACCAGCTAAAGGTTAAACACTGGAGGGTTTTCTTCAGTTGTCAGGAATGTCACAAAGAACTTGTTACTAAAAATTGTTAAACTGCTAAAATTTGTGAACAGCTTAAAAACAAATTGGAGTGGTAATTAATATAACTCTCTCAACCATTTGTCTACAAATATGCTTTTTAGATTGAGAGAGAAAGAGATGGACTTAATGGTGAGCTCACAGGGATTTGAGCATGACCCATGGAGTTGTCCCCTGCATGTCAACATCATCCTTTGTGTGTCACTTTCTCTGAGAAGCGAGGAGAAAACACTGGACACTGGAGCTCCAAGAAAGCTGCATCTCCTCTATCTATCTATCTATCTATCTATCTATCTATCTATCATCTATCTATTTATTTATTTAGGCTGCGTTGGATCTTCATTGCTGCACGCAGTCTTTCTCTAGTTGTGGTGAGCAGGGGCTACTCTTCGTAGCAGTACGCAGGCTTCTCATTGCGGTGGCTTCTCTTGTTGCAGAGCATGGGCTCTAGGCGCATGGGCTTCAGTAGTTGTGGCTCTCAGGCTCTAGAGCGCAGGCTCAGTAGTTGTGGCGCACGGGCTTAGTTGCTCCGCGGCATGTGGGATCTTCCCAGAGCAGGGCTCAAACCCGTGTCCCCTGCATTGGCAGACGGATTCTTAACCACTGTGCCACCAGGGAAGCCCCTGCATCTCCTCTTGGAGACACACCATTCCCTAAGAAGCATGAGCAGACCCTAACGCTTTGGGGTGGGAGGAACACAAGCTCCCACCACGGTGCCTTCTGAGGAGTGACTAGGGTCCCGGCAGAACCCAGTGTTCTCTGCTGTCTGAGTCCAGGCACTGACTTTTAAGCAACTCCAGAATTCTCTTTCAAAGGTTCTGGTTTAAAGACCCCTCACGACTACAGGGAGATGGAGCTGCCTTGTCCTTATTCCTTGTGGTAAACACAGCCTGTAAATTCCCTGAGGAGTCACTGTGGGCTGTGTGATTGCTCCCCTTCCCTTTCCTCGTTCTGGAGGCTCAGCGCGTGCAATCTGGCCTGAGGCGTAACAGCACTGATCACACTTCGCTCACATGGAGGGATTAAGGATTGTGGCTGTTACAAATGGGTTCTCAGCAAAAATTCATGAAGTGGAAAAGACACACGTGGTCATGCCAATTTTATAGCTCAAGAACTCCAAGACAGAAATTAAGTATATCTAAGGTTACACCACACCAAACTTCCTGCTAGAAACCTGTGCTCCTTCCACACGATTGTTTTCTTGGTCTTCTTCCAATGCTTTTGTTGTCAAAACCCCCTTTTTCTTCACTGCCCCCGTTAGTATAACAGAGGCTCCCTGGGCCGGGAGCAACACGGGGGCCGCACTGGCCTCTCATGCCCGGCCGTCCTCCCCGTCCTCCCCTTCCTCCTTGACTCACCCGGTGGCAGCTGCCATGATGCACCCACCATCAGCCGCGCTGGCGGAGCAGCAATCCGCGGAATCATGGCTCATGCCGAAGTTGTGGCCCATCTCGTGGGCCATGGTGGCAGCCACGCCAATGGCATTCTCAGAGTGGTCCTGCTCAGGGAGACAGTTCAGGTCAAGGACATCTCCCCGCTACAGCCCTGCCTCTTCTTTAGCCAAGCCTCACAGCCCTCCACTGATTATACCATTGCTGTGCGTACAGGCTCGGTGACCAAAGCCCGTGCTCTTAACTACCCTGCTGCATCTGTCAATAAATACAGGTGGATAGAGGGGTGGACAAATAAATGGACAGCAGCCTCCTTGCTGTCTACTTCACAGGTCAGACATGAGAAGTCCAAACACTCTCACAAAGTCAGAGAGAACTTCAAAAGAGGGCAATAATTTCCTGTGACTCTGAGACAGGCTCTTGTTCCATAAAGATATACAGAACAACACAAGACTTCAGATTAAAAAAAAAACTTTTTATCTCTGTATCTTACAATTTCTCAGCCCCTGGTCTGGAACATATAAGACATCTAGTGATGTATGATTAATGTAATTGCTTCAAGATTCTCCTGAGCTTGAAAATTGGGGATAAATTACAATAAATGAAAATTCATCCCTGAGTACCTCCACCTCTTAGAACTTAATGCCTTCATTTTAAACAATTGCCCTTCTTTATGTCCAACCTTCTTTTTTCCTGCAACGATTAATATAAAATTATTTTTTAGAAGATGACCTCCTGCCTTGTGGGGCAGCTCTCCACCTTCTGCAGCATCAGTATATTGGCTGAGACTCACCATGTTGACCCCTCCAGACTGGTACACAGAGCACATGGCCATGAGGGGGGCCAGGCCGATGGTGGTGCCGTGGAAAGACATGCCCCTGCAGGAGGGAAGGAGAGAGGGTGATTGGAGTGGGGACCGAGAGGGCTGTTTCCATGTGCCCAGGAGTGGGTGGCCATCACGGCATTCCCTGGCCCTGCTGACATTCCCAGATCATTCCCAAGGGGAGAGATCCCACTACTCTAGGCCAGCTGGACAACTTCCAGGTCACCACACCTCTCACTTCCTCTCACCTACTCTCTCACTGCTCCAGAGAAACAGAAGAGAGAGCAAAAGGTCACTTCTTCCCACAATATGCCCGTAGCCCCATTCCCTGGAAGGAAATGGGCAGGGCTTGCAAAGCTGCATCCCATTCCTGCCGCAGAGGAAAACGTCAGAGGGTGGGGGATGAGGGAAGGGTGGCACAGGTTCTGATGCTGAAGTGAATCATGCCCACTTCCGCCAGCTGCCAGGGTGCCCTGCCATATCCCTGGCTCTGTGGTATGTGTATGGGGGGGGGGTCAGGGCAGCAGCTGTGGGGGCTGATGCTTCATTCCTGCATCACTCTGGGGCCAAGGAAACAGATGTGTCCCATCAGGAGCCTCAAAAAGTGCAGCTGGGTGCAAGGAGAAGCTGTTTCTGCCTTTGTTTTGCAACTGTGCTCCTAATCTGCCAACAGCCAGCTACATTCCCCCAGTTTAATACATGCTTTTCTCAGCTGTACGCATCCAGGGCAGGGGCAAAGGAATGAATAAAATACCAGTGTTTTCGTGCATGCCACAAACATGAAATTCATTTAAAGGATCTACAGGGAAGTTCATTACATAATGCTTTTATATCTCTGTGTTTGTCTTCTTACTTAGACCATGATATCTTAGAGAGTCAAGGCTGTCTCATTTATTTTGGGGTCATTAGAACTTAGCATAGAATCAGACACATAGTGGGTGCTTAATACATGTTTGTTGAACTCAAGGCATGTTTATCTTCAGAGAAACAATCTGCAAAAACATACATGCAAATCTCTATGACGCCCTACTGGTTATCTGATAAACTCACACATGGCTCCGAGGAAGTCCTACTGGAAATTGGATTCAAGGTCTTGCCCAAAGCAGAACTCCAGGCTTTCAAAGATCAGGCCAACGTTTTGGTAACCAAAGACTCTTTCTAGGTAAATGTGCCATCATGAAGTAAGCACTCACTCGGGTTTTTGGTACGGCTATTTCCCCGGTCTCTTTTAAAGAGTAAACAAAGGTTTAAATGATTGTTGTTTCAGAGATATTTAGGAAACAGGAAAAAAAAAATTGGTTTTATTATGTATGTGCCTTTTGTTGTAACTTCCTGAGAATACCTTTGGAAGTCAACAATAAATACTAGATAATCACCACGGGGGACTGTCAAGGGCCACCACGACCCCCATCAGTTTCTGTTCTTTTCTCTCTGGGGATTGAACAAACTCCAACACAACCGCCCTCTCCCCCCACGTCTCCCTCCCCCCAAACACACTATTCCTGCACTATCTGCCACTTGACTGTCTCGCAGAGCCCTGAGCCCCTGGGAATGACATGAAGGACAAGCCGAGGAGGCCCCTCTCCTGTGCCTGCTTTGGGCGATTAACACCTGTTCTAGAACAAAGCGCCACGAAGATCAAGGTGAGCCCCTTAGAAAGTCTGTTTCAAAGCAGCCACGACCAACAGTCACTCACTTCCCAAATACACACCCAATTGTTTCAGAGACTCAACTAAATATGTCTGAGGCTAATTTTCTTATTTGGGTTGTAAACACTTCTTGGGATTGCCATGACTCAGGCTTTTTAATATTTTCCTGGATATACTGGGTACGGAGCACATGCCTGAGGAACACTTCGTTACCTGGACTGGAGAGTCAGGACGGCTTAGTGCAGCCAACCTTCAGCACTGGGGAGAAAAGGACGAACAGCACACGCACTGCAGGCAGGGGCTTTGCAGCCCGGGCCAAGGCAACACATACGGAAAAGGCTACTTACGTGATTAACTGTGCATTGTCATGGTTCTTCCGGGCGAGCAGCTTGCGCCTCCAGCTAAGAAATGACCAGAGGGTAGAGTACGGGTTCTCCGAAACTTCACACATATTCCCATGAGTCCACACCTCCAAGCCCACGAGGGCAATCCGGATATTCAAGGATCGGTAAAACTGAAAACACACACAGAAGAGTCACAGCATCATCTGTCAACACCACTTGAGATTATGAGCCCCTTCCTAGCCCAAGCGCTCAGAGCACAGATTCCAGATTTCTCTTCTACACCTGACTCCAAGGGGAGGAGGGAACAGGTGTTGCTCTTCACCTTCTCAGAAGGGGGACATCCTGAGACAGGCACAACATCCTAAGAGAGGCTCTGCCCCTGGTGGCAGAGCTGGGGTGACTTAGCTTAGAGAAATGAAGACTGAGATAGGACACAGAGTTGCTTTCAGACATGCACGGGGTTCTCATGTGGAGAAAGGATCAGCATTTTTGCACATGAGCCTAAAGTGGGGCTCAGTCTATAGGTAAAAAAGACAGGAAGACATTTCATTTCAAACAGGAAAAAAGCTTTCAAAGCGAGCTAAGCCACGCTGTCATCTATAATAAGGACCTTTGGCCCAGGTGTCTGGTACAACTATCCCTCCCAATTCCTTTACGGCCCTTATCATTTTTATACATGTCTAAAAAGTTCTCTTGTATATGGATTTTCAAAACAACTTTATTGAGGCATAATTTACATATCACAGAATCCACCCATCTTAGGTGTACAGCTCAATATTTTTTTAGTAAATTTACCAAGTTGTAAAGTGATCACCATAATCCAATTTTAGACTATTTTCATCACACCAACAAGATCCCACATGTCCATTTACTATCATTGTCCATTTTCACCCCCAGACGTGGGCAATCACTAATCCACTTTCTGTCTCCACAGATTTGCCTTTCCCAGACATGTTCTATAAATGAAATTATACAATATGTGGTCTTTTGTTATTTCTTTCATTTAGCGTGTTTCTGAGATTCATCCGTCTTGTAGCCTGTATCAGTCTGCCATTCCTTTTTATTGCTGACTAGTATTCCATTGTGTGGATATACTAATGGATTTATTGGAAGACGTCTCCCACTCATTTTGGAAGTAAATGGGTGTAAATGAAATACATGTAGATAGATGTGCTTACTTTCAAAATTTCCTTCCCCATCACTGGGGGTTTTTGGGTTCTGTGAAGGATGCCATAAACAGGTTGCAAGCTTTAGGCTGCAAAGGTCCCAGATAACCTTCAGGATTTTGTCCAACCCAGAGATCCTGAAATTCTATAAACGGGCCTTGATCCTTGGGCTCCTTAAGGCTAGAGCTACATCTAACTTTCATAGCACAGTATCTTTCATCTCACACACACATAGCAGGAAGAGGGTTTTCCTTAAAGCGAAGTACTGGAAGGCGTAGGTACAAGGAATTCTTTGACTGGCCTACCCTAGAGAATACTGAGACAGCAACTTAAAAAAAAAAAAATTGCAGGTGAACCTAGGTCACGTGAGCAGGAGATGCCATCTTAATCCGAAAGCGGCAGGTACTGCCCCAGGTAAATATAACAATCATAGCACCAATGCTTTTCAAGTGCTTTCTATGTATTAAGCACTGAGGCTTAGAGAAGTTCAGTAACTTGCCAAAGTCTCAGCAGGAAGCTGGCAGAGCCAGGATTAAGACCCGGATTATTAGACCTCAGAGTCTACTCAAGACACTACACTGCTGAAGTGCTACCATATTTACACATCCAGAGAATCAACTTGCCCCCAAGAAACTGTGATGTAAATGGGCTCCAGATTCAGCAGAGTATCAGTTGATTTCAATGGAAACTTTGATTTTCCTGTTTTGGGCCCAGTCAATCATTACAGAAAATAAAGGGTTTGGATTTCAATTTGAACTCGCTTCACTAGGGAGCTTTTTGAGGACTTAAACTTGGCTTTTTTTCACAGTTAAGGAAAAACATTTTTGATTCGGTTCATGATTCAGCTGATTAGCGCAGTACATTCCAGTTTTAGTTCCATAATAGTTCAGTTCAAGTAGGTGGGTCAGCAAGCCTCAGAGAAGTGAGTTTGCCTTCCCTAACCCCAGCCGGGAGTGACTAACCTCAGCTGCAGATGAGAGAACCGAGACTGCTTCACAGAGCAGACCAGCTGGCAAGGCTGGGGGCCTTCCAGCAAGGATGTGGTTTGCTAACGCCTCTCTTCTCCTTCCACTTTTCACCAGCACCCCTGGTTCTATCACCCAGACCAGCTGCAGAATCCACATAGGGAGACCCAGCCAAGTCTCCCACCTGCAGCATCTCCAGAACAATAGATGTCACATGGGGGATAACAGGGTCTACCCCCAGGGAAACAAGCTCTTCTGATTTTCCCAGATGCTGAGTGTTTGGGTTGTGGGATCATTTAGATGTTATTGTTGAGTGAATTGAAGGCTAGAGAGAGGACTGGACTGTGTCCCTGGAGTCCTTCCTTCCAGGAAATGCCAGTGTTTGGCTTTCACCAGGCACCAAACACTGACCAGCGTTTCCAGAGTCATCTACGGCAAAAACACAGGGCATAGACCTGCCCATCCAATGACTTCAGAACACTACCAAATTTGCTTGTAAATCCCTAAAAATATTTGTTCTCTTCCTTATCCTCTAATACTGAAAAAAAAAAAAAAAAAAAAAATTCCCCCTTGAGACCTGGGATCCAGGAATCCCTAGCAGGCCCAGAGTTAAGGTTCAGAAGTTTTGTGAGTGCCCTGAAATTGTGCAATAAATGTGATCAGATTCTCAGAGACCTGCGATCCCAAACATTAAAATCTGCTTTTTAAAACTATTTACTACTCGCCTATCAAGAGGCCACGGTCATTCTAGGTTACCTCTTCTGCATTTTGCACTCTGTCATATAAACAAAGTATTTCTAAGTCCCAGACCAGCCTATTCTAGTAAAATTCAAGAATCTGGGTATTTCCTAAGAGCTTGTTTAAAAGAGCCTGACCTAGGAAAGTTAACCAACTGCACGGCTTTTCTAAGAGACAAAACCAAATGATTTTAGAACTGCTTTACAGATGGAGATTATACAGATTGACCCCAAACAACCCACTCCTCAACTTTTAAGGCAGGGATGAGGGGAAGGGGGTCAGAGGCCAGCACTCTGGGTCCCCACCCCTGCTTCAGCTTACAGGAGTCTGCTTCCATCGGACTTTTACATTAGACATTGGAAACAGGATTCCATCAGAAAAACAAAAACTATCCAAAGCTATTGATTTAAATCAACCCCTCATTTTGTAAATTAAAAAACAAAACAAAACAGTAACCCAAACAAGACAAGTTACTTGGCTAGGTCCGTGCAGTTGACGGTCTCGTCGTGACCACTGAGCTTCGGCTGCATCGCTACTGCCTCCCAGAAGCTGGTGGGGCGGCCAGTCGAGCAAGAGGCAAGTCAGGTGTGAGCTCCTGTCCTGCAGCTCCTCTAAGGTGCTGGCACCTTTCCCACAAGGACACACCTGGTCTCACCTTATCAACGTAATTGGCGATCTCCATGAGCTTGTGTTTGGTGGCGTCCTGGTCTCGTCGATTCTTCTGAAACTAAATGGGGCAAGCAGAACTAGGTGAGACCCCAGAACCCTTCCCAGGACCCCTCGTGTGCCCCATTACTGGTCTTTGAATTCCTTTTCATTTCCTTCCGTCTTCTATGACGACTATCTCCCTGACGCGTAGTGTCAGCTTGGGAGGGCAGAACCTGGGTCACATCCATCTTGGTACCTCCAACTACTAGCTCAGTTCCGGCCACACAGCAGGCATGTAACAGTTGTGCAGTGAACTGAACTGTCTTCCTCCAGCCTGTGAAGTCAACCTTGTTCTCCTGTCCTCCTAATTACAAGGCCTCCTGCAAACTTCCACTGGGGCTTAGAAGAGGGACCAATCCAATCCTTGCCTCGGTCATCACCCCAGCATGGAGCCGCCACCACAGGGACCTATCTCACAGGGCCTCCGTGCACATGATCAGCCAACACGGTCAAACTGTTGCTGAACACCTGCGGTGTGCAAGGCACTGCACTTGGTGCTGCGCAGGATACAAAGTGTGTGGTCCTGGTCCTAGCCTTGAAGGAGCTTCAGTTAAAACACAGAGAGGACCACAAATAACAACAATGGCAGATGCTGTATTTAAGGAGTATGAAATAGAAACGGGCTGAGAAAACCTGCACAGAAATAACTGCAACAGGAGGCCGTGTGAATGACACAAAATGAGTGCTGGCAACGAGGATCATAAAACCTTGGCAAATAGGCTTCATCTGGCACGCTACTCAGATCAACTAGCAATGCCTTCCCACAGTGAGAAGAATCCTAAGACTGCAAGGGGCTCGGCAGGAAAAAGTGCTGTGCTCCATTAGAAATATCTGCCGTGGGTAGTAGGAGGAGCACGTTTCGGTAGGTAGCCTCACTTTATCATGCCTGCTTCAAAAGGGTACATCACTTTCAGCTGCAATGATGAAGGAACGCTTCACAGCATAAAGATACAATTTGCTACAACTGCAACCTAAATTTGAAAACGATGGGTATGTCCTATACGCTGCCATTGTTACACAGAACCTGGGTACCTATCTGATTTACCTTGTGTACACACGATATATGTTACTTCAGTCCAAACCTTCACGTCCTTCCTCCACTGCATCCCACAAGAATATACAAGAAAGAAATGAAAAGAACAGCCAAATAAAACACCCTGGGATATTTGTCCAGATGGGGGTGTGTCTCAGCCACGATAGGGGGAGAAACGCACTGTTTCCTATTCTCTCACTGCTTCTGGACCTTCCTGGGCCTCCTGGGAACCGTGACTCATCAGAACTGCAATCGTCTCACTTTCACCATTGCTTTCTACAGAGTTAAATTCAATGTAAGATCCTGGGACTTAGACCTTTCCAAGGTGTTAATCCTGAAGTTTCTCTTCACTGAGTCATCCCATTTCTAAACTCGTCTCACGGCACAGAAAGTGTTGCAGCATTTAGGGAGTATTTATTAGAACATCAGAGTCAGATTTCATTGTCTTTCAAATATATTAATGCTATCTTCAAACAGCTGCCGGATAATACCACCATAGTTTTAAGGAATGTATCGTGCTATCCTGAAGAGCCTCAGGCAAGAGTCAGCAAACTTTCTGCAAATGGCCAGACTGTAAATATTTTAGGCTTTGCAGCCATAAAGTCTCTACCACAACTACGCAACTCTGCCACTGTAGCTCAGAAGCAGCCATGGACAACACATGCAGCGGTAGGCATGGATACGTTCCGGTAAAACTTTATTTATAAAAACCTGGAGTGGGCTGGATTTGACCATGGGCTATAGTTTACAGACCTCTGATGTAAAGAAAAGAGTATCTCCCCCTTACACTGTCTGGGCCGACACAAGCCTTAAAACACGGTGCATCACCTGGTCTTTCCCAACTGCCCCACATTCTGTCTGTATCTTGAAAAGTCCTTGGCATACCTGTTCTCACAGCTACCCTGTCTCCTCCTCCAAATCCCATCTTGCTCTTCCCCCACCCTGGATCTCCCATCTCACCTGAGGAATGAATAAACTGAGAACCACCCCAGGTGCTCCCACCTAGGCCCAGGGAGCTGCATGGTCATTTTTACTGCTAAAAACCCTCTCTCCAGGCAGCCACCCCATCCATGTCTCTGCTCCCTGTGCGAAGTCCAGAGCCCAGAGGAGAAGCCTGGCCTGTCTCAGCACCAGGTTATAAATCACAGATAAGGCGGCCCTCCTCTTCCCTGTCTGCCCGTCCTCTCAGATTAATTAATTGTCAGGAATACATTTCTGCCCGCGGAGGATGAGAGGCCGCTTGGAGAGGGAGTGGGGGAAGAGGTGGTGAGGGGGGCAGGGACTTGTGAGCCTGTGAGCCCAGCCTGGCCTATTACTCCCCCGCCCACCCCTGCCCAGGACCTGAGCAGTGAGCACGTTCCCTACCCACCATCCACTGAGCTGCATGAATCACGGCCTGTGGGCAACACCTATGGGGCGGCTGCTGGAGACCCTCCCTCTACAACAGGAAGATGGCTCTAGGCACAGCACAGTTCTGGAGGCACCTTGGGCACACACTTTTCCTCTTGGGAGTTTGCTGTGACCCTGGAGGTCAGGAGACAGAAGATGTCCGATCCCCACCCCACCCCCACTTCTCCAGCTCTCAGACTCACACCCACTGGGTTTTAAATCCCCACACCAGGAGTCCTCTGGTGGGAGTGCAAGGCCGAGGGGGAGCCTCACCCCACCTTTCCATCAGAGCAGCTGTGTTTCTATATGCTTAACTATTGGGGTCCCAGGAGCTTTCATCTGAACAAAGGATTCTGCAGCAAAAAAAAAAAAAGGTTCGAGACCACCGTATTAGAGGATCTCAGATGCAAAGCTTAAAGATGTCCTGGAGCCGGGGAAGCTCAGCTCTCTTCCAGCAACCCCCCCACTATGGCAGTTCTGTTAGGCAGGAGCCAGCGCCATTAGCATCTCCCGTGACTGCGCAGCTGCGGCTTTTAAATCACTTAGGATTTTGCTCCCCACACCACTCCCCCATCCTACACACACACCAGTCTTTGGAAAGGAAAACAAAAGAAAAAAAAATGAAAGAAAGGCTGCTGGGAAAACCAATACCGACATCAATTAAAAAGCAAAACTCCTCTCAAAGCAGAACAAGATGTTTCCTTGGGGCTTCCCTGGTGGCGCTGTGGTTAAGAATCCGCCTGCCAATGCAGGGGGCACGGGTTCGAGCCCTGGTCCGGGAAGATTCCACATGCCGCGGAGCAACTAAGCCCGTGAGCCACAACTACTGAGCCTGCCCGCCACAACTACTGAAGCCTGCACGCCTAGAGCCCGGGCTCCGCAACAAGAGAAGCCACCGCAATGAGAAGCCCGTGCACCACAACAAAGAGTAGCCGCCACTCGCGGCAACTAGAGAAAGCCCGCGCACAGCAACGAAGACCCAATGCAGCCAAAAATAAATAAATAAATAAAATAAAATTGAAAAATATATATATTAAAAAAAAAAAAAAAAGATGTTTCCTCGGCCTGGGAGGGCCCTTCACCTCCGTGTCTCTGCCCAGTTATCGACTCCGTGTCCTTGCAGACACTCAAGGGCCACCTCCTCCCGCCACTGACACTGGAAGGCAGCTCTTCCAGCGTGAAGTCTAGTATTCTTCCCCCTTCCCTGCACTGCCTCCAGGATCTGTGCTGTGGGACTGCTCCTCTGGGGGAGCTGCTAACTAACCCATTTGGATGGAATGTGACAGACGGGAACTGTGATGAGTTGTGTCTGAAGGGGAGCCCCAGGCGAGGTGCAATGTTAGAACGTGGGGAGTGCTCAGCTCATCTGACCTTCCATGCCCAGAAGATATGTCAATTATGTGGTTGAGCCACTACATAAAGTGAGAATGAGGTAAAATACAGCTAATTTAGGCAAATATGGGCCATAGGGCCTGAATCCATTCTTTAGCAGTCAGCTTCAACACCACTGCCTTGGGGAGCTTTCCCCAATTCATTATCTGCACTCTAATCCTTTACAATGAACCATCCTAGCAGTCATCACACTTGGAACTAGAGAGTTTTTGTGCTGCTACTGTAAACCCTGTGAGGTGAGGGGCAGGTCTATCTCTAGTCTCCCAAAGAATAAGCACCAAAACCTAAGGGTCTTCAGACCCAGTCTAAGAAATGTTAACCCAAATAACATTCTTTATCCTGATGTTCTGATTAACGTACTGAGCTGGAAGAGACTTCTCCTTGTTTTTTTCCCAACTATGTTTAAAATAGCAAAAAGAGCACTTGGTCAGATTTAAGGTCAAAATCACATGACAAACCGGAAAAAGAGGAATGCTTTAGTATTTCCCCAAAGCAGTTTGAAGGCTGGAATGGAAGCTATCAAGAGAGCGATTTTTCTGCTAAAACCCATTGCCTCCCCCTTACCTCTGCATAATCAGCCACAAGGTAAAGCTCCACATACTTCATGGAGTGTAAATCTTCCCTTTTCATCTAAGAAAGAGACATAAGCATATCAGAGCTATAGAAATGGTGGACTTGACCTCATTTCAAAAAACTGCTCAGACATGGTGCAGTTAATAAGCAGCGGCCCTCCTTACTAAGTTTGTACCTGGGATCTAGAGACAACTCCAGCTATGGTCGCTTCATCATCACCCTCACTACACCTTCCGCCTGCCATCTTGGTTATCATGGGAGGCTGCTCTGGGACACTGGGTCCAGTCCTTTAGTCTCCAGAAATAATGAGCTGGCTGCCTAGTGCAGACAGAACAGAGGCTGACATATGAGGGAACATGCTGACAATCAAGTTCCCAAAAGACATTTAAACCACATACCTCTATTTTCGCTATAAATAAATACAAACATTTTGTGCACATGGTTAAGTGGCTATTCCAAAAAGGGAAGCGTATATTTTTTTCTCACATTTTAAAGTTTCTGAAATCAGCACCTTACTTTAGAGGTAGTAATGTTTTCCCCCAAAGCAGTTATTCTGTCGAATACAAGGGTTTCTCACACTCAGCAATGACTTAGACTAAGAGGAAAAAGCTATTTCCTCCTTCTTAGCCATCTCCCTTTAATTTAGAAATACTCCTGGATCCAAGGTAAGGGTCCTCAGAAAGGACAAGCCTATCACCAGGCTGACTCCTGCACTAAGAAAAACTCACCCTGCGAGGTCGCTTCTTGGTCTGGTTTGTAAACTGAAGGACCCAGTCCCTGGCGGTGGGCTTGGAGTGCTCGAACCCACAGTTCCCGGGGGGAAGCTTGAGATGTTCGGATCTGTAAATAAGGTGGTGGCCCTCGCTGTCAGGGAGGGGCTCGATGATGTAGCTGAGGTTACTGCTCACCATAATCAGTCCTCTGTTGACGGGAGAAATAGAATCTCTGGTCAAAGATTATGGTCCTGGAAAAGTCCCTTGCTCAGGCCTCAGTTTCCCCATATACAAAATTTCACAGTTGGTTTTGATCATTGCTTCTTAATCTTATTATGGGGTCATGCACTCCTTGGTGAGAATCTGAGGCAAACTCAGACTTCCTCTCCAGAGAAATGCACATGTATGTGAGATGTGGTGCACGGTTTCAGGGTACAAAAGCTTATCACAGAGAAGCTTGAAGGTTCTAAAAGGGCTGGACCAGGGACAGTTCATACTCATAAAGGATGGTAGGAATAGGATTCCAAAAAGCCTCCCAAACCCAAACATAGCATACAACAAATCACAGGTCAAAACTTTATAGACTGAGAAAAAGACGGTCTGGTGACTGGTGAAAGAATGCTGGCCTGAGGATGAGGAGACCCAAGTTCTAATCTTAGCTCCAACATTAAATTGTCAAATGCTCTTCAACAAACCTCTTCAATCACTCCAAGCCTCAGTTTCCCCCAGTGTAAATGCGAATGATAATTTTCTAACTTCACAGGACTCTTGGGATGAGTAAATGGAAAGACAAGTGTCTTTGCTCTTGGAAACCAAAGCTAGAGACATCACTGATGGCATGCCTACCAGCCCCAATTTCCCTGTGTCAGCAAGGCAGCTCTGCGGTGAGGTGACACCCACAACCAAGCATGTGTGACTACTCTTTTCTCTGGGTTACAGATACTAGCCTTGAACTCGGAATAAAGATGTGTGTTCATTCATTATATTTTTTCACTCATTGAACCCTTACTCTGTATTAGATGTAATCTAGACATAATCCCTGTCCTTGTGTAATTCACATTCCACTGGAGGACAGACATTCATTCCACAAATATTTCCTGAGCTGCTGCTATGTGCCAGGCATATGTGCTAGTTGCTGAGGATGGAGTAGTGAACAGGACAGACAAGATGCCTGCCCTCACGGAGCTTAGAGTCTGAACATGGGAATAAATCACTACAGTATGTTAACAGAGGAGGCAAAAAGCTTTCATCGCCCTTAACACTGATGTTGGATGCTGCTGCCTGGGGTGCTGCATCAATGAGGCTGCTGGGCGCTTTATCTGGACTCGGTGAGAAAGAGTGCACAGCTTATTATCAATCACTATCACCAATAATCAATGGAAGGGACAGCAGAGGCCCCCGCAGCAGGTATTTGCCATCCTTGACACCGTGAGATGAAAACTAGAGCAAGGGAATGTTATCAGGGACCTGCGGAAGGAAGATCCCAGCAATGTACCCCAGGGACCCCACAGCATTTCGTGTGCTCCAAAACCTCAGGCTCTATCCATCCAGAAATTTCAAAAGGTAAAGTGTAGCCAAGTCAGTCTTTGCCACTCCAAACTGGCAGGACCTCTCTTCAGCTGTCTCGGCTTCCATCCCTGCCCCTAACGCCTCCGGATCCCCGCCCAGGTTTTGCCCTTTGGGAAGAGCCTGCGACGGTCTCAGGAGAGACAGCGCCAGGCCCTGATCAGCAGCAGTCCTTCCTGGAATCCATCCCTGGTTGACCTCATTCCGGTGCCAGGGAGCCTGACGACTTTCCGGCTACCTCACCCAGGCTGACGCAGCAATCCCAGACCAGCCCCCCGGCGGGACACCCAGTGGGCTGCCTGTGCAGCTGGGGGTGAGAGTGGAGCAAACAGCAAGGGTCACATCCGCTCCTGAGTCCAGACGGGAAAGGGCAGAGGGCAGAGCTGCTGTGGGCATCCTGTTCCCAAGCTATCTTCTCATCTTGGCTGACCAAGGCCCCTCCCCATCACCTCAGTTTCCCCCAATGGCTACAAACACTGGAAGCAGAGGGCTTCACGACAAACCAGCCGATGGCTTTGTGTGCACTGGGTTGTGGCTGTGGAGATAACACCCAGTGGGTGGAAAGTTCCAGTGCAGCTGACCAGGCGTCACCTGAATAAGCCTCTGGGCCAAATAGGACAGAGACGACACAGAAGTTTGGTGCACAGTGAACAACAATCATGGTGGTTATAAATTACTGAGTCTTCGCTATGGACCAGGCACTGTGCTGAGTATTTTATTATTCACACCAACTTCTATCATCCTTACAAATATTATCCTCATTTTACAAACGAGAAAACTAAGGCTCAGCGAGGTTCATCAACTGACCAAAGTCACACAGGCAGTAAAAACCTAAGCAGTCTGGTTCTAGGTCCCAAGACCTTAACCATGACCTCACACTGCCTCTGTCACCAGAGCCCTGCAGAGTAGCTATAAGTGACGAGAATCAGCAACTCTCCTCTGAGGCGTGATTGGCCATTACCCAGCTGGCCTGTCTGAAGTCAGACACCAGCTGGGAGAGGCAGTCAGTCTACTTCTCATTTTTAGACACCATTTTTTGAGAGTTAACTATATGCCAGGCACTGTGCTTATAATCGTCATTCTTATTTCATTCTTACATCAATGCTGTAAAGCACCATCATGGGTCCCATTTTATAGATAAGGAAACTGAGCCCCAGAGAGATTAAATAACAAGCTCTCATGGGTATTCTGGGGCCAAAGATTTAAGGTCCAGCCGACTCTGGACTCCAGGCCCTTAACCTCTATGCTATCTGCCTCTATCAGTGAGTTCCAAACCTAAGGGTCAGAGATCTTAGGATCAAATCTCCCAGATCTATCCATTAGAATACTCTACAGGGTGTATTAACAATGGAGATGTCCAGGCCCCACCTAGGAGACGCAGATTCTGTAGGCCTGAGCGAGTGAACAAGTCCCATAGAAATCCCCTGCACAGCCACACTCAGGAACCTTGACCCGGAGCCCAGCCTCTGGCAGGGGCCTGTCTTTTCACAGAGCTCTAAGCAATTCTGTTCCAGGGAGTGGGCAGATCATAACTGGAGAAACACAAGCTCAGAAGGACACTGAAGGTCCTTCCAGCAATAGGACTCTGCGGCCGCTCCCCTCCCCTCCCCCTGCCGTGGCTGCTGGTAACACTCCTGTGTCACAGTTGCCACCTTCCCGACCGCCTGGGGATGGAGGAGAGGCTGGCACAAGCCCTAGCATGTCACTGCGAAGCCCAGCTTTGAGAGTGGGGGGATTTGTGAGAATCTACTTCCCAGGGCCCTTCCCTGTCACCAATCCCAAGCCCTGCTAGCTGCCCTCCCCTGAGCACTCACCAGTCATTTCTCCTTCTAAGTGTCTCAGTTGATCTAATTTGCTAAATGTAAGCATGGCAGAGCTTAGCTGGCGGGAGGGGGACCCATGAGGTTGGGTGGCCAGGACCTCACACGCTATTCTCCGTTCTGCTCTCCATCCTATTCCTCATTGTTGAGAGCTTGAAACAAATGAAATTGTACAGAGGAACCCTGGCAGGGCAGGCCAGGCAGGCAGCAGGTTTAACCCCTGAATGACTACAGGACTCGCTCAAATGCATCCTTCCAGGAACTAGGCAAGAACTGCTTCTTAGGAATTTGTCCATTCAGAGCTGAACCCAAGGAGACACACCCTATATGCCTACATCCAGAGCTGCCCTAAGAGGTAATCACTCTGTCACACTTCTTTCCTTCCCCCAAAATCTGCATGCAAGTGAGAAGGAGTTACAGGGAGCTTCAAAGGCAGCACAGAGGTGACGTGGTCACACGGGTGATGTGGTCCCTCTGGGATGGGGTGGCAAGCCACAAGTGGAGAGCATGGGCTCGGGAGTGGGACACACCTGGATTCAAATTCTGGCTCTGCTGTCTGCTAGCTTTGGGCTAAGTTACTCAACAAAGCTGCCCCTCTCACAGGGCTGCTATGATAGTTGACAGAAGTAAGAGGCAATGTTTACTAACAATTAGGGTAATATTTTAAAAGGATAGCTAATAGTCATTGAGCATGTATTATAAACAAGGCAGGGTACAAGGCGTCTTATTCAGTAGCCATTCAGCACATATGTATTGAGCACCTACTGTGTGCCAGGAACAGTTCTAGGCACCGGGGATGCAGCATGATAGGAAAATAAAAAAAAGTCCCTGATCTCAAGGAAGTTGCACTCATCACCTCATGTAAATCCACCAGTGATGTCACTATTGTTGCTCCCATTTTACAGGTGAGAAAACTGATGCTAGGGAACTGAAGCAACCTGTCAGGTTTTATACCAGGAACTGCCTGACTCCAGAATCTACACCTGACACAACTTGATGTTGCCCTGTGAGGGCTTACTCTATGCTTGACACAGAGGTAGCATTTCTTATCTGTTCTGCAGAAGGAAGGCCAGATATTCAAACGGGAAAGGGCCACGCCTCTCCTTGGCAAAAGGGCAGATAGGCATGGACTGGCTCCTTCTGTCCCAGGCGCCCCACCTCCTGGAAACTCTGCCCACTCTCTCTGCAGCACAGAAATTTCGACACTGAAGAGTCCTTTTCATGGTCTTGTCTACCCTGCTTTCTCAGATAAGAGGAACCAAAGCCCAGAGAAGTAGGAACTTGCCCAAGGTCACCTAGTGAGCTACTGTTAGAGCTGGGGGCAGATCCCAGGTCTCCTGACATCCAGGCTCATTACTCACAGGCGGTGCCATGACACCACCCTCAGCCCCCAACCCAGGACTCAGCAGCCCCCTGCACCGTGGGTTCCATCTAGAGAGCTGAGCTGGCCAAGGCAAAGACAAGGAGGAAATGAAATGAAATGAAAAACAGGAGAAGGAAAGCTCAGAGATCACACAGCCGGGAGGTATGGAGCTAGATCTGAAACTCAGGTCGCTTGACTCTAAATTGTGAGCTCCTTCTAAGCCATCACATAACATTCACACACATCCCCCTGTGCTCACTCTTAATTTCATATCCTCTCTCTCCCTCTCTCTCCCACAGAGTCTGAGTCCAGGGACCTGGGGTAAGGCATAACCACAGTGAGTATGGGCCCCAGAGTTTTGAGGACAGATCTGCTATAAGAGTGATGCATCAAATAGATGACTACAGGTGATCTACTGTATGTCTTTGAAAGACTTTCTATGTCATTAAACTTGCCAGACATTAGTACTTAAGATACTATACAGCCATTAAAAGAATGAGCTAGATCTATGTGTGCCTACGACATAATGTTAAATTGGAAAAAGAAAAAAACAAATTACAGAATGGTATGTATAACCCTATAACCAATCTCCCTTGGATTAAAAAATCATATATACACATAATTATGTATTTCAATTATGTATACTCCCCAACAGATTACAGATGGGGAATGAGATTGACTGAAAGGGCAGGACAGGATAAAGAATTTTCACTTCTTTTAGTTTTATGCTCCAGTATTATTTGGATGTTTAGCACACTCATTAGTTACGTAGTGATACTCTTCAATAAGCATTTTCTTTACAAATAAAGTGACCAATCAGGTTTAAAAAAATGTTTTTACTGCAATCAATACCTCTCCTGCTGATAGACAGTGAGCTGGACACACATGTGCGCGCACGCACACACACACGTACACGCACGCCCAGTGTCTGCCAAACCCCACAGGTTCAGTCAAAGACACCTCAACCCAGTAATGTCTAGATTTCTTCACAAATAGTCATTGCTCCTAAAGTTTATACTTTATGTTAATTTGCAAAGCATTTGTGCACGCAAGACATTGTATAGGACACTTAGATGAGTCCTTCGTAGGAGACAGGCTTGGGGAGTATGGACACTAAACATCCCTAGGAAAGGGTGTGCCGCATCTTTTCATTGGCGTAGTTTATAAATATCCAGAGCTGCCACTCTATTCTCAAAGGGGTCAGTGGCCTAAACAAGATTACAGAGCATTATATTACATATCCATGTTCCTTTTTGGAAGGAATACTTCTAAAAGGATACACAAGAAACTGGTAACAATGGCTGCCACTGGGGAGGGGGGGATTCGGGAAACAGGAAGCGTACTCTTTCATTGTACGCTCTTGTATTATTTGAGTGTATTTTTACTATGATCCCGTATTACCTCTTCAATTAAATTAGCCTAAAGAACGGCTTTGGAGAGAAGAGGACGCCCGGCAACAATCTAGAAACTCAGCTGGATTCCTCTGTATTTGTATCATCAGCCTGAAGATCCCACTTGGTATAAATCCTACCTACTTTCTCCAATCACAGAGAGCATGTTTCCAGGAGAGAAGCACAATTGCTATGGAGATTTTCCATTGCAGCATCGCTTTATGAGCCTTAGTGGGGGGCGACTTGAGTGCTGCATGGGTTTGAAGCCTGCTGCTGCTACAGCTGCTCCTACTCCAGAGTCTGAATCGAGCCATCTGCCATGCGTCTCCAGCTCTTAAATCAGTCGGGCCCACAGACACCCTTGGTTTCTTAAGGTGTGTAGTGAGAAGGCTGGGAAAAGAAGGCGGGTGGACCCCATAAAAGGGAAGCGTGCAAAATAGAAACACATGGACGGCTCACCCAGTTTCCCCCTATCAGCACAGCTGTGGGAATGATGTACGAGAGGCCAAGCCAAATTCCCACTGCTCCAGACCAAGAGGACACAGGAAGAGGCAGAGAGAAGCAAGTCACACCTGCATGTTCCCTTTCCTCCTTCTTGGAACAGATGCTGTTCACTTGCAGACTGCAGATGGCTGGGCCTGTAAACACCACTGGAAGGCCAGTTGGCTAGGCTCAATCAGGTCACTTGAGCAGGGGATTTGGGGTCTCTGTTATGGCCTCCCAGACAAAGCTTGTTTCCTGCCTAATCCCCTCCGGCCAACTCACCACGAAGCCTTACAGATGAGACATGGCTCGATTTATAAACAAACACGTGGGATCGGCAGCATGATGGGCCTCACACTGGCATGTGAGCCTGGGTGAGTCTTAGCATGGTTTCACTGTTATAAGATGATAATAATCCCGTCTGCATGCTGTAGCGTTAACACAGCACTTAACATTCTCTACCATGCCTATCATCCATGCCCACTTTACAGATGAGAAACTGAGGGCTCAGGAAATTTTATATGCCTGTCTCCCCTCCACCCGTGTAGGGCATGGGCACAGAGCAGACACCCAGTGTTAATTTGCTGAATGAAAGAAACAATCATTGGCTCAATCAATCAAGAGAGAGGAAGGGTACACAGTGGAAACACCTCCTACTGGCTAATGAGGGCCAACGTATGCATATCTGCCCAATGCTGCCTTCAGTAACATCATGTTGATAGCTTCGAATTGGTCATGGTGGGAATATTTTTACCAGCATACTGGCAGATGCTACATATCAGTGCTTTTTTTTTTCTTTTTTTTTCATAGAGCTAGTTTATCAACACACTGGGTATAGGTACCACATAGTATAGGCAATTAAAACCCAGGCAATTAGTATATGCAATTAGAACACAGGTTTTTCAGATCATCATCTCTTTTCCAAAAGGAGGGGAGGGTGGGAAGAGTCTAAATAAATGATTTTTATTACTTCAACATACATGTATAGATCCTACTATATGCAAAGCACCAGGGTAGGCTGGAGGAGAGAAACAGATATTGAGATAGAATTCATATTCTCAAGGAACACATATTCTCAGGTATAAACTATAACGTGCACACATATCACCTGGGGATCTTGGTAAAATACAGGTTACAATCCAGTAGGTCTGGGTAGGACCTGAGCTACTACATTTTGAACAATCTCCCAGGTGATGCTGATGGCGCCCCTCTGCGGGCCCCGCCTAAGAAGCATGGGTCTGGGAGGTGACTGAGGGCTTGTATGTACTGGCCAGTTCTAAACGTTAGATATCTATTAGCACGTGCAATCCTCACAACACGACAGATATATATTTCCCTTATCCACATTTTACAAAAGAGACCATCAAGGCCCAAGGTCACCCCTCTGGTCAACTGCTACTCGCTCAAAGCCAGGTCGTCTGGCTCAGATAATGAAGTCACTCTCTTTCCAACATGCCCCCTCGTTGGAACTTTTCAGTTCATTTTCTGTCTTGAAGATTATCCTTGCTTCTCCCTTCTCTTTCTGCTCTTTTCACTAGCTGCCCATTTCCTTTTTTGCCGCCTATAAGCACTTCTACCAGAGAAGAGCAAAGGAGAAGTGGGAATAAATGCTCAAATCCATCAATTTCAAGTGTATGAACCACGTCTTTTATTTCCTATACCCTGGTGCTTTGACACTGCGACCTTGCTCCTGCCCCCAGGGTTAGCCAATTCCTACAGATGGTTAACTCACCAGTGAGCACAGATGCCTTTCCAACGGGCTTCTCTCTCTCTGGGCCGCCCACCCCCCTGGGCCTGTTCACCCCAGGGCCAGGTACCAGACCACTAGGGACAGCCCCAGGCCCCAGATCCCACCAAAATTATTCAAACTAGCCAATCCTAAGCCTGCTTGCCCTGCCTTTCCTGTTCCTTTCCACAGAAACCACAATAAAGACTCTTTCCCACATTCCCTCTCCCCGCTCTACCTCCTGAATGACCCCTGTGCTGCCCTGTGCCCCAGCCCCAGCACGGCGTGCCCCTCCTCCTGGGATCTTGAGTACAATAAAGTGTCTTTTCGATGGCAGTTGTCTCCTGCTCTGTTGGCTTCACCATACCTAAATAATAATAAAACCTCAAGCTCCTCAGGAAAGAGTATGCTCAGTCCCCAGTGAATCTGTGGGTTATCTATTATTAACATTATTATTTTTACCATCATCATCATCAAAGGATTATTATTTCCCTCGTCCCTCCCAAGCTCAGCCCTTCTCAGAGCTGGCTTGCATACATTCTCAATAGACAGCTTCTCAAAGTCCCTGCCCAAGGCCAGCCCCGCTTGGCTTAAAAATTCCATTCCTGGGCAGAGTCTCATGTGCCCCCCCCCCCCCCACCGCCCAGCACTGTCAGGGCCTCTTACCTCATTCCCCGGCAGGTGCTGAGCGTGACACTGGACTGTTCTGCCTTCCTCACTGTCCCGTGGTAAAAGCAGTGATCCTAGCATGGAGAAAGCGGGTGGTCAGACCACAGGATACTGATAAGCACGGCAATGTTAGTGTCTCATGAAAGTCAGGGATGATTATATACCTACCTACCCTAAGCTTACAATCTGCAAAGAGCTTTCTAAGCCACCATTTAATTTGACCCTCGCAATGTTCCTGGGCGGTGGGACAGGGTGGATGCCATCATCCTCACGGAAAAGATGAAGAAGCTAAGGCTCAGAGGAGCAAAGAGATTTGCCGCAGGTCTCACTGCTAGTTGGAGAACCCAGGATTTCAGATCTCTCTCTTTTTTTTTTTTTTTTTTAAGAGAAACACTTTATTTATTTATTTTTGGCTGCTTTGTGTCTTCACTGCCGCGCACGGGCTTTCTCTAGTTGTGGCGAGCAGGGGCTACTCTTTGTTGCATTGCACGGGCTTCTCATTGCGGTGGCTTCTCTTGTTGTGGAGCACAGGCTCTAGGCCCATGGGCTTCAGTAGTTGTGGCATGTGGGCTCAGTAGTTGTGGCTCGCAGGCTCTAGAGCGTGGGCTCAGTAGTTGTGGTGCACAGGCTTAGTTGCTCCACGGCATGTGGGATCTTTCCGGAGCAGGGCTCGAACCCATGTCTCCCTGCATTGGCAAGCGGATTCTTAACCACTGCACCACCAGGGAAGTCCCTCAGATCTCTTTCTATGACATGATGCTGGCCACAGGAAACACTGGCTTCTCAAAAGCCTGCCTCCCCACTAGACTCACATCTTTGACCCCCCGTAAGGACTGAACAGTGTCACCCCCCCAAAATTCATGTCTACCCAGAACCTCAGAATGTGATCTTATTTGGAAAAGGGTCTTTGCAGATGTAATTACATTAAGATGAGGCAATACTGAACTAGTATTCTTATAAAAAGAAGAGAGGACACAGAGAGAGACACACACACACACAAAGAAGAAGGCCATGTGGAGATGGAGGCAGAGATTAGACAAAACTAGAAGCCAAGAAGCACCAAGCATGGCCAGGAGCCACTCGAAGCTGGAAGAGGCAAGGAAGGATCCTTCCCTAGAGACGACAGAGGCAGCATAACCTTGATTTTGGACTTCTAGCCTTCAGAACTATGAGAGAACACATTTCTGTTGTTTTAAACCTCCAAGTTGATGGCACTTAGTTACAGCGGCTCTAGGAAACTGATCTATCCCCCATCTTCCCTGCCCCCCTTGAATCCCTGCGCGCCTGGAGCAGACTTGATTTGGCACCTGTGTCCATGGACGCTTGCAGGTCTGCTGCTGCTCTCTAGCCAGGGCATCTCACGGCCATCTGGTCTTCCCAACCCGGCTGGATTCCT
This sequence comes from Balaenoptera physalus, assembly GCF_965194825.1. Taxonomy (NCBI): domain Eukaryota; kingdom Metazoa; phylum Chordata; class Mammalia; order Artiodactyla; family Balaenopteridae; genus Balaenoptera; species Balaenoptera physalus. Next base: position 44,230,768 of record NC_138890.1, on the reverse strand, counting down.
CATGGCTACAAACCACTATGTGCTATAGGCCCAGGACCAGGCCCCGATACACAACAGTGAGTAACAGACACAGCTCCAGCCTTCGTAGGACTTATGGTCTTGTGAGAGCCAATATTAGTTTAAAAGCCATACAAAGATAATTACACATCATGAAGAGTGGCTTGAAATAAAGTTCGAGGTGCCAGCCGAGTGTTTGATAAGTAGGGTAGCCAGAGCATTTATGAGGCAAACCAGGACCCTGTTGAGAGTGATAAAGTGCTAAACCAGACAGACGGACACAAACCAGGACTGTTCCCAGCACACCAACGGGTGATAACAAGGGACACATTCCTACAAGCTTCTTCCCAGAAGGTCAAAAGAGATAAGCTGGTCCGAAGAGAAAGAAGGTAAAATCTCCAGGGCAGAGCCAGGTTCTTAAGAAGGTCTTAAGAAGGATGTAAACTGTGTAGTTGCAGACACGGAAGCTTTATCTTTCCCCACCAACGTCCTGGGCCTGAGCAGGGCCAATCAGGAATCTCTGGCATTCACCTACGTAACAACAGTCCAAGTGATCCATCACCAGGACCACACTTGATTGTGGTTGTTCCTTGGTCCCCAGCAGGCAGGCATGTGACCCAGGAGACAGCTAACCCATTCGTCTACATTCTCTGGTTCCACCCTCTGCTCAGCTCTAGGCATGAGTATAGTGCAACACACTTTACAGAGGGCTGTCACACACATCACCGCATGTGATAATAATGCCTGCCATTTACTGTTATTAACAGTAAGAGCTAACATCTACCCAGCTCTTGCTCCTGGATAAACAATTTACATGATTTTTTTCCTTTACTTCCGATCACAGCTTTATGAGGTAGATACTCTTATTCTCATTTTTTAAAAGGGGGAACTAAAAGTTGGAGAGGTTTTAGGTCATTCACAGGGCCACACACCAAAGTGGAGATTCAAACCCCAGCAGCCTGACTTCAGACTCCATGCTCTGTCTCTCTTAGCAAAAGCAGACCCAGCAAAGTGCATGGAACTTAATTTGTCAAAGCTCTATCATCTTCCAGCACCAACGGAGACTGAGGTACTAGTCTAAGCCTTGCCTCTCATTGGTTATCTCGACTTCGGCATGTTCCTTTTTCTCTTCTCCCCTCAATTTCCTCATCTGTAAGATGTGGCGTTGGAAGAGATGTTTATAAATTTCCATAAAGGGCTTCCCTGGTGGCGCAGTGGTTGAGAATCTGCCTGCCAATGCAGGGGACACGGGTTTGAACCCTGGTCTGGGAAGATCCCACATGCCGCGGAGCAACTAGGCCCGTGAGCCACAACTACTGAGCCTGCGCGTCTGGAGCCTATGCTCCGCAACAAGAGAGGCCGCGATAATGAGAGGCCCGCGCACCACAATGAAGAGTGGCCCCCACTTGCTGCAACTAGAGAAAGCCTTCGCACAGAAACGAAGACCCAACACAGCCATAAAATAAATAAATAAATAAATAAATAAATAAATAAATAAACCCAAAGTTTTAAAAAAAAATTTTAAAATAAATTAAAAAAATAAATTCCCATAAAAATCAGTGACTCATCCTACCCTTTCACAGCCCTGAGAGTCAGATCTTAGCATATCCAATTTTCAGATGAGGAAACTCAACACTAGTGTGGTCAAAAGGGTTTTTCAGGTCACACAGCTAGTTAAAGCCAAGACTAAAACCCTGGCTTCAGACCCCAAACTCTGCAACTCGTTCTACTGGAACACACTCACAGACCATTCCCCCAATGATCTGACCTAGAACAGGGCTGGAGCCCAAAGGCCCAGCAATGGGTTGGATAAGGTTCCCAGAACTCCCACTACCCCTGGCCAAGTTTGGTAGGAGAGTGTGATCCGCAACATTTGGGTCAAGCGAAGCTAAGCGGTTTATTCCATTCCCATTTCTCTTTGAGTCTTCAGCTCCCAAGTAAGAAAGCTGACTGGAAGCCCCCTGGGGCTGGGTGGGGGCTTTGTAAGAGCCTAGGAGCAGGGGATGTAAGAAAACAAAGAGGCATTCCATGCTTCAGGGGAGATGTGCTTCTGTGCTTCGGTCAACGAGACCTTCAGGAAGGAGGGGCTCTCTGGGAGGGAGGGGAAGTTCTCTCACTGTCCTCTGTTTCTCAAAGGCCCTCACAACATCTCTGCCTAACCCCGAGAGCACAAAGAACAAGTACACAACAGCCATGAAGTCATCGCATTCCTTCCCAGCTTCTCAGCCTGAGGGGGCCACCCAGAGGGGGCTTTCGTAGCAGGAAGCATGAGCTCATGGCAAACTCGAGCACTGAGACCCATTCTTCAGCACAGAAGTGCAGGAGCCAAACCCAGAGGAGGGTGCTTTGTGAGGTCACAATGGCGAGGGGCTTTTGAGGCACGTCTGTCCCTTCCCCACCTCACTGGAGACAGAGAACATAAGTCTCAAGGGAGGAAGAAGTTTCAACCAAGGGGCCTTGAAGAAGGAATGGAGCCACAGCTGGCCAGACTTCCCAGAGATGAGAAGACAGAGCCTACTTGCCTCCCGTGGGCACCAGCCACTCCTTCCCCTCCCCAGGAAGGTCTTGGTGAAGAAGGCAGCACTGATCTTCACACCCAGCAATCCAACATAGCCCCTCAGCTACCGAGTTACTACAGACCTCTTAGACCCATCGAAACCTAACTGTCCTGTGTCCCTCTCCTCATTCAAGGGTGATCTGATAAACTCATCTGTGCTGCTAACGACTGTTAGTGGCTGTCATTGTCTTCTAGGCTTTTGCACTCCGGCAGGGCTCCTGTAAAGAGTGGATCACGTGGGAACCTCAGGGTCATGGGAAGCTGTGGGAGGAGCACTGAGGCAGAGGAGCCCATCCTGCTGCCTGCACACCACACCTCCCAGATACGCACACCACAAAAGCCCATGACATCCGGCCCCAAAGGCAAAAGACTGCTCCTTCTGCTGGAGTCTGTCTTCCCTTCTCCTTCACCCCTGCTCTTTGGCACAGAGTCCGAGAAGGGTCACTCGAGTCCAGAATGTCTCAACGTGGGCACTATTGACGTTTGAGGCCAGACACTTCTCTGCTGTGGAGGACTGGCCTGTGCATTGCAGGGTAATCAGCAGCATCCCTGCCCACCAGATGCCAGTAGCACCCACCTCCCAGTCACGGTAACCCAAACTGTGCCCACAAATTGCCAAGGGTCCCCTCCTTTGTCGGCTAAAACAGTCAAAGAGACAAACAGAATATTTTAGGGTAATTGCACCTGATTAAAATTGGTATAAATCATCGTGAAGCATATTTCCTTTGCTTTATGTTCATTACCAACCTATTTAACAAAAATTTAAGGAAAAGAAATGATTTAAACCAAAATCACTCCTAGTTGAGAACCACCACTCTAATCCTACAAATTCTAAAAGGTCCCCTGTAGGGAAAGCTAGCAAACCATGAAACGTGTATGATTCATGACCTTAAATGTCCACCAGTGACCAAATGGTTGGTGGAGCAAACTAAAAGACTAAAACTGAAACACCATTTTTTAAATGACAAATCTCTGTGCAAACAGCCAAACTCAACTTTGAGGGGAAAAATACCCAATATGAAGATAGCAGCAAAATAAGAAAATCTTCACATCCTAAAACCACATTAAAAAGGCAGAGTACAAAACCTTACATGTCCATATGAAAAAAAAACAAACATCTGACTGGGTGAGATGACAGGATTACCAGTAAATCATTTCTCTTACTTAAACTTTTGTTAGTATGTGGGTAATTAACATAAAGCAAAGAAAATGTATGCTTCATAATGATTTATATCACTTTAATCAGATGCAACTTGCTTAAAATATTGTTTGTTTCACCATTTTAGCCAGCAAAGGGGAGGGTACGCTTACTAAACAACAAATTCATATTTCGTGTCTCCTGCTCACTCCCTGGGTCTCAGTCAGGGAAACAACTCCTTCAGGGGAGGGACTGTCTCCACTGAGCATCTCCTCACTTCCTAGGGGCGGGTCTGGGATAGGGCAACTGCTTGATAGATATTGACCTGAACTTACCTTGGATTTCAGGGTGGTGGTTCGAGGGTTGCCACTTGGAGTATAATGGGTTTCTGTGTAGGCTGGAGCAAAAAGGTGCCTGAAAAGAATAAAAACAGGCATTTGTCTCCTTAGATGATGGACTTCACCGTCCTGGGAACAGTAGCCAGTGATTCTAACTAAACTTGGTAGAACCACCCCAAGCATCTCCACGCAGAAGGAACTAGGCAGTCTTATGGAACGGCTCAAGGAATAAAAAGGAAAACAGAATGAAGTTTGTTATGAACTTTGTGTTCATTGGGATCATCGCTTAAGTCAGCCACAACCAGATAGAGCTGACCACAAAAGCAGTGATCTTAGATCTTAACTTGTTCTGGGTCCTGGGAAAATACATGTGCAAACACAGTCACAAAATTTCCCAGGGTCTATGGACCCTATTGTGTACCTTGACTGATTATTTTTCCAGCGTATCCACCAACTTTTGGTATCAGCACACCAATTTTTCTTTAAGGGAATCCCTCTTCCCTGTTGCATGTTTTGGTAAGACTGTCAATCAAGGTATCCTACCTGGCCTTGGCCAAAGGTGGCCCTCGACGCGAGCCAAGCCAATGGAGTAATGCTGCAAGAACTTAACAAATGGGAGCTATTCATCTGCTCCTGTGTTCCTGCTGCATGGGTTCCAGGAGTTTCCTTTGCCCATCTTTTCTGAGACCTAGTGGTTCAGATCTCCTGAGACCTGGTAGTTTTATGTGTTACCCTTCCAATATTGTTTTTTCTTTCCTAAAATTGGACATTGGTTTCTCTCTTGCCACAGACCTCTTGCAGCTGAGATTAAGAATCCCTCACCAAAGGCAAGGTGACCTCAAATAAGGCTTTTAGAATTTCCCTGAAAGTTAAAAGACGAGTAAAAGAGCCAAATGGATGCTTCAACTAGCTCAGCCTCATTAAAAGCAGAACGAATCTAAAGAAAATCGAGGTCAGGGGGCACAAAAGTTTGTAATGGAAGGCACCATTAAAAATTGGAGTCTAACAAAAAAGAATTAAGTGGATCTATACTAATGTGGAAAGATGTCTAAAATGGAGTTAAAGACAATAAATTTCAGGAAAGTATGTACTTTTAAAATCCCTTTTAATGAAAAAGTAACAGCAGTACACACTAGTGCATGCATCAACAACAGCTGGAGGAGGGCATGCCCATCGTTAATGGTGGTTATCTCAGGGAATTACAGAAGATGTTCACAACGTAAGTTGTATAATATTTCTGAAAAACTGGTTGATCTTAAAGAATAATTATCATGTATTTATTCTGAAAACTGAAAAACTAATTTGAAACTGCTTTTTAAAAAAATAAGATACAAGCTGAGGCCAGCATAGAAAGCCAAAGGGACCTGCAGGGACCACCCTAGTTTTGTAAGAGGTGACATTTCCCACAACAGAGGGTCATTGAAGAGGATCTCCAGAGTGTCTCGGAGTCACTTCCAGCTCTAAGTTCCGGGACTCCAGACTCTCAGATTCCCCTCCACCCACAGAATGCAGTCAGAAGGCAAATGCCACAAGGGTTGTCTCTTGCACTATGTCAAGCCCTTCAACGTGCAGGCTTGGACAAGAAGAAAAGAAACCCAACAGGTAGATGTAAAAACAAAGCAAAACAGAAAACCCAGCTTGTGTAGAGAAACTCCAATTCACATGGAAAGTTTGGGTCAGTAGCTAACTTGCCAGATTCTGTCTCCCTTTCTCTTTCTCCTTAGCATCTAACCAGTCAAGGATCGAAGGGAAGAGTCACCCATTTGTCTGAGCGAGATAAACTGTAAGCCCCAGGAGGACAGAGGCCAAGCTGTTTTGCTCACCAGTATATACTGGTGTTTATTTAACATGTACTCAGTGAAAGAATGTGTTAACTAATTACTGAATGAATGAATGAGTGAGTCGCTGAGCATACTAGGAGCTTAGAGCATGGTCTGGAGTCTGAGAGACTAAGTTTCAGTGCCAGTTCTGACATTTACTGTCTCTATGGCCATGAGCGAGTTGTTTTACCTCTCCAAACCTTTGTTTCCTCTTCTGCAAAATCCCTTCTACTTGACAGGGTTGTCATCTGAGTAAAGTAACATAATGTATGAAAAGAGCTTAAAACCAGTCCTGGCTCAGAGTGGAGCTCAGTAAAGGTTAGTGATTATCATTATTGCTTTCAACAGGGATTATGATGGGAAGAACCCAGAAAAACTGGTGGAATTTACCTATTTCCTTTCAATTCCCCCCAGCCATTAACTCCCCAGTATATCACTTGACAGAGGTGAAAAAACAATGAGCTCATTCCTGCAGCCCATTTCCTTGGTCTGCTTTCACAGACTGCATAACAGACGGCAAGTCAGGAGTTCAGAATTTAATGGTCCATCCTGGATGACAGTAGGGAGACATGAATTTTCCCACAGTAATGCACTCCTGGAAAATACACCCTCAGCCTCTTCTGAGTCTTAGGGGGGAAAATATTCATCCAGTGACGCCAAGATGCTCCAAAGAGAGCAATCCAGATTGAACCTCAGAGGAGTCCACATTCTTGTCACATTCTTGGCCACACATCCTCAGAAGGGTAAGCGTCTTTCTGCATCTTCTTATTCTGAGGTTCTGCCACTGTCATCATAGGACTCTCAGAGCCTCAGTGCTGAGAGGGACCTCAGGAATCATTAAGCCAAACTCACTAGACTGTGGACTCCCTAAGAGCAGGGAGCACGGCTGCCTTGTTCAATGCTTCTCCCCAGCTCCTAGTACCAGGCAGGTTTATTGTGTGAAAAAGTGGATGAATGAATAAATGAACGAATGAATGAATCTTCTACCTTGTGTAGGAATCTGCCAGATGGCCATTCGGCACCGGACATCTCCAGTGACAGGGAGCTCCTGACACCACCCACTCCATTTCTGACCACATGTAATAGTTAGAGAAAGTTCTTACACTGAACCAAAAACTACCTCGCTCTGTAACCGGCACCCACTGGCCTCATTCTTGTCTGCTGAATCTACAAGAAACAGTCTGTTCCCTCTTTCACCTAACTGCCCTTTTCAGGACCAGCCACATCAGCATCACCTAGGAACTAGTTAAAAATGCAGATTGTAATATATATATATATATATATATATATATATGCAGATTGTCAGGCCCCACTGCAAACGTCCTTGCACACAGAAACTCTGTGGTTGGAGCCCAACCATCTGTTGTTGTAATAACTCTCTGAGTGATTCTCGGGCAGAACCACCACCCTAGACCACAAGTTCTCAACATACTTTTAAAGCAGGCAAACTTCAGAAATATCCACGTGTCTCACTACCCAAGCCTCCATCACCCTTCTACCTCCACCACACCCTGGATCATTCTGAGCTTAAGAAACCCTGAAAAGTTGCAATCAAAATAGTTCACATGCCTTTAAGTGAGAAAGCACTTCACCTTCACAACATGCCTATGAGGACACTGCAACCTCGGAACTGTAACTTGTCCAAGCTGTCACGGCACAGTGTCAGAGCCGGGTTTCAAGGCCAAGTCTGTTGGGCCAGACCATACTTTTTAAGCAGTTCTCTGCTCTGTCTCTATGAGAAGGTAGAAGCACAAAACTAAAGCACTGCCAGCAGTAGTCCAAAGCACAGTCTGACGGTGATGACAGCAGCCTTGAGAACATGTGATGCCACAAAAAGGAGGCTCCTGGGTCTCAGATGTGAATATACGTAGAGAAGAGCCATAGGGGTAAGCAAAGCGCAGGGCAAGATGAAGAGGATAGACATGTAAGGACGTCAGGGGTCGTTTTTGGCGGGTTTTTTTGTTTGTTTTTTTAATAACAACCCTTTCCCCAAACGGGGTTGTGGATGTTGACCACGAGGGTCATCCTTCCTTCTAAAAGCAAAAGGAAGGGCCATGTTCCATCACCACTATCTGTGCAATTGTACCGATTCACAAGACACTGCTTTCACACGCTCCCCATCGCCCCAAGCTAGGCCCATCTGTGCCTCCAGTCCCTGGTGGTGCCTTGGCGCTGCTCTCGGCACCAAACACACTATCCCCTCAGAGACAGGGCTGCAGGGCCACTGAGCAGTCCAGCTCAGCCCAGCCACCCCTTCTCCAACCACATCTTGTTCTCATCTCCTCTCTGACAAGGGGCTGGCTCAGCAGATCTGCAGGAAGCTGTCTCTCACCACTGGAGTGTGTTAGGATTTTCAGGAAACGAGTTGTGAGTGATGTGTATCCAGGAAGAGAGAAGGACTGTCCAAGATTTCCCACCCTGCCCCCTCCTTTTTCTGGCTTCCATGGAAAAGCAATTTCTGAAGAAGTGCCTCCCACCCGTGCCCTCAAGGCTCACAGGCCCACAGGCAAGCAGAGATCACGCATCATCCCAATGCTAATAGCAGCCAGCACTGCAGTGCTCACTTCGGGTGAAATTCAGGTTGCCCAGACCCCAAAGTCCTCGAGCAATCTTCTGAATCTTTGTCTCTTCTGAATCGCAACTGGGAAAATAAGCTGTCCCCCAAATATTGGACATAAAACATAAGGTCACTCTCCAGGGAGGGACAACAGAACTGCCCGTGGTGGCCTGGTAACTGTACACGCAGCCAGACCCCAAAAAACACACTGCAGCTCCAACAGCGCTGACCCACCTTTCCTAAGGCTCACAGCCTTCGAACCCAGAACCGTCCCTTTAAGGACTATGTACTGTCAGACTAATTTCAAATGCTTCTCTAAGCTTCTCTAAAACCCCCCTCTAGGGAGAGAGAAGCAGCAGGACTAAAATTTGCAAAACTCTTCCCGGGAGTCCAATCCCCCCAACCTGCTGCTTCAGATAAGCAAATCAGTGAAGACAAAGTGATAATTTCCAAACTACCTTGAAAAACAACCCTACCCAGATATGCTCAGCATAAACAAACAGTACTCTGATCATCCCAGTGGCTATTTTTACTGACACCTCCTTCTCCCAGGTGTTGCTCCATATTTAGCTCTCTCAGGAGTACTGGGGGCACTTATACACTGGTAGTGCTTGGGGGGTACAGCCTCGCTGGTCCCTCTTATCTTCTCTGGAGGAGCCTCACCCTCACCCTGCCCATCCATGCGGGTGATAACATAAGGCTCTTTCCTTTCTCACTTATACTTACAATGCCGTCATAACGGGACTCGGCCCAGTAACACAACACCCGGAAACGCTGTTAAAAAATATAAAATCCCAGGCTCCATCCCAGCCCCACTGAGAATTACATTCTCTAGAGAAGGACTCAGAAATCTATATTTTTAATAGTTTTTCCAGGTGATACTTTTTCAGTCTCTGGGAATTCTCCATTGTATCAATTTTAACATTTTTAATTCTTTTTCTTATTTCTAGCCTCCTAAGCACCCTCTCAAAATCTAAAGATGATATCAGCACAGCCTAGAGGGAAAGTCCCGGGCTCAGAAAGGTTTGGTTTGAGCACCAGCTGCGCTACTCTCTAGATGACTGTCATTTCAAACCGTGGAAATGAGGCAAAAGATCACCGTAATGCCTTTCAAGGTCATACAAGAGCACTGTCAAATCACAGGCTCTGGGAGGTCTAAGGTTCTTTGGACTCCATGGGGGGAAATGTAGCTTTGAAAGACTATTTACAATTAATTAGGGCAGCTCTTGTAAAACCCTGTAAAATTAGATGTTAACTTGTAAAAACCTAATAAGATACAATAGAGATACGAATGATTTCCATCTAGCAGAAAAGATAACTCTCAAGGTTATGATTTTATTGCCCATAGGATATTAACCAGTTTTGTATGTAATTTAGCAATGTTATCTCAGCATTCCTTCTTCACTATTGAAAATATATGTTTCCCTTATCTATCCAATTTTTAAACCAGTTTTATCATTTTGTTGGTTCCCCCATTAATTAAACAAAACTTTGACAAACGTTCACTATTTGTATTTGTATGAGAACTGTTTTCACTTAAGCCACATAAATTCTGTTTTTTTCCTAGACTGAAAATGAACAGTGTGATAATTATGATCTCACAGCCCCACTGAGAGGATCAAATGAGAAAATACATTCAAATACTAGCTATGACGTTTATAAGTTCTGTGAACTTGGGCAAATCGGTTAGCCTCTCTGTGCCTCAGTTTTCTCATCTATAAAATGGGGGAAATAACAGAATCTACTTCATAGGGTTGCTATACAATGTTAGGAGAGTGTCTGACTATGAATATTTGCTAAATAAAATGAACAAATGTGAAAGAAATCTTTGCAAAGTATAAAGTATTTGTTTCTACAAATATCATTGTTAACGTTTTCTCTGGGACTATCTATGTGCACATGTGGTAAAACTTGGTAATTGTTAACCAAGATAATGGGCTTCTGAGAGTTCATAATACTAGTCTCTGTCCTTTTGGGTATGTTCAGAAATTTTTATATTCATAGTTTTTAACTAGAAAGGTGATAGTATACACATCACAAGCTACTCAGCCTCAGTTTCCCTTTCTATCAATTGGAAATGGTGACGCCCAGGACAGGCAGACATTGGGAAGAGCTTTTGAAAAGCAGAGAATGATATTCTAATGTAACGGCTAGTGCTTGCCCATATTTGGGACAAAATAACAAATTCAGTAAGTAGTGTTTTGTTGTCTTTTGTTTTCAAAGAGCAAGAAAGAAAAGGGGAGAAGAGACAGCTCAAGCTGTCTCAGAACCAAGATTTCCAAAGCAGTGCTCACTCCACCTCTGACTCCAAAGGAATGGAAACAAACCAACATGCCAAAGGCATGGCCCTAAAGCCAAATAAGGGGCCCACGGGCAGAGGCATTCCTTTTTGAGGGAACAGAAAGTTTAAGGAAGGGGGAACTTTAAAGGTTGCTCCTGATGTAAAGAGCAGGCGATCTCCTCCTACTCCAAGCACTCACGTGAGCAAGCATCATGGCTGCCAGAGGCCCAGCTCCAGAAGCAATGCCGCAAAGCAAGATGGTGCCACCCACAAGCCTGGCATAAAGCCGAAGCATGTTGTCTTTAACCTTCTATTAAGGAAGTGTCCAAACAATGCACTGAGTCAACACTCCTTTTCACCAAACACATCCCATTACATCTTCTCCCAGACCCCACAAGACCTGGCACCCTTCCGACCAGGTCCTGCTCCTGTGTTTTGCTTTTGTGTTGTCGACCAAAGGATGTTTGGATGACCACTGTTTACTCCTTTGGCCAGCAGGGTCTTTATTTAATCCTCTTCAGGCCTCGCTCTTGGCTGCCTCCATGAAGATGGAGTAATCTCTCTGTGCAAATAGGGCTGACCTCTTGGGATCAGGATACTTAATTGTCAGGGACCCGGGAAGCCCTCAAAATGGCTCACCCAAGAAGGGTTTACGGGTTTGTTTTGCAGTGTCCTGTAAAGTACCCATTATAGGCACTTATTGGAATTGGATAAGAACAGTTCAGGGAAATGGGGTACTATGTTTACTACTTCTGAGAAAAATAAAAAAGACGAAACCAGTTGCCACGAGCAACCAAACCAGTTTCCGACAGCAACAAGTTTCTGGTAAATCACCACAGTTATCAGATTAACGTGAAGGGAAGGGCCAACGCAAGAGGCAATGGTTCAGTTGTACAGATAAACTTTGTGGATAAGACACAGGAGAAGCGAAGAAAAGAAATCCCTAAGATCACAGGACTTATGAAAATATGCTTAGAAAAAGGGGAGTAGGTGGGCTATCCCATGAATAAAAGCAAACAAACAAAAAGCAAAGACCACAAACCAACCTGCCCTAAATGTGGGTTCTTGGTCCCTTTTAGGCTCTGATTAAATATCCCAGTAACTCTGATAAACCTTGACCAATGTTTCTTAGCATCCTAAAGCACAAATCACAGTGAATGCACAAGTCAAGAAGGTTAGAACTTGGAAAGTCCTCCTAGAACATAGTGGACATATGTTGTCCTGCACTGCCCAGCAGCCCTGCCACTTTCTTGGGAAAACAGTGTCAAATTTACATTTAGAGAAATGTTCCCCTCTTGCTGCATGCTGACTGGGGCCACCTGGAGTCAGTCATAACAAGTCAGGACAATCAGGTCTCATTTCACTGAATTTCTGGATGAGTGACACCAGTAAAAATGGCTGGAGCTGAGACACACCATTGGTGGCGCCTGAAGATGATGTTGAAATCTCAGCCTCTGCACACTGATGCTGAATCGAATCTCAGAGACAGAGTTTCGGGTGAAGTAGAAAGAATAGTGTTATTGCTTTGCCAGGCAAAGGGGACCACAGCGGGCTCCTACACTTGAAAACCATGTATCCCAATCCAGATGGATTTTTTTTTTTTTTTTTTTTTGGCTGCTTTGGGTCTTCGTTGCTGCTAGTGGGGGCTACTCTTCCTTGTGGTGTGCAGGCTTCTCATTGCGGTAGCTTCTCTTGTTGCGGAGCACGGGCTCTAGGCACGTGGACTCAGTAGTTGTCGCGCACGGTCCTCTGCTTCGGCAGGCAGATTGTTGACCACTGCACCACCAGAGAAGTCCACAACCTGGATTTGATGAGGGGTTTTATAACAGTGGTTCAAGGGTGGGGTTGCTGACAAGATTAGGGTGTACACAGGCCTGCACTCCCTGAATCCCGCCTCAGGTCTCCTAATCTTGATGAGCTTCTCGGGCCCCTTTACTCTTGCCTCAGGCGGTTTCTTGGCTGCTCCTCCCTTGATTAGCAGCTGTTCGAATCTGCCTTTTGGAACTCAGGGAAGGTCATGGAGGCTGGAGTCTTGCCTACAAGAAATGGGGAACAAAAAGGCCTCCATGCCCGGGAGCCCCACAGGGTCCTGCTCGGTTTCAAAGAGACTCTCTATGAATTCTTAGACCCTGTCCTTTTCAGCCCTAGTTCTTCAGCTTTTCACTCACTCTATGTGTTGCCTCATACGCTTCCCATAAAGTTTTTTTGGATGGGAGGGGGATTGGTGAATAAATGGCAGAGTCTACTGCAACAAAAAATCTTTATATGTCACCCTCTCTGTTCAGTGCTTACCCCCATTCCATTCTCATGGATGAAAAATTTGAAAAAGAGCAAAAGCAACTTACCAACATCACAGAATTATATTTTGCTTCTAAACTCGTCAGTCTAAATGAACTAAAGCTACCTAAACGTCAGCATCAGCAGTAGATAATCCAAGAGTTAGGCCATCCAGACACTCCCAAAAGGCAGAGAGGAAGGATGCTCATGCAAACTCATTAGTGAATGCTTATTAAGCAGCATAATATGGTACAAACTGCAGGGCACATGGCCTCAGGAAGACCAAGTTCCTCCTGCTTGAATTCATCACGTATTTGCTCTGGATTCTTGGCCAAGCTGCAGTGCCTCTTCGGAACACCCATTTCACAAATATTTACTGAGGCCAATCATGTGCCAGGCACTGTGCTGGGGGACGTGAAGGAGGCAACCACAGCTTTCCTGCCCTCCACATGGCATCTCGCTCATGAAGATTAGAGGAGGCTGAAGGGTGGCAGCTTATGCCACCCCAGACATGCCACTTCAGCATAAGGATCATTTTCAGCTTAAGGCAACTGAGAAGAAGCAGATACAAGAAAAGCTCCTTGCCCTCCTCCTATTTGCCTAGAAGCGGGTCATCAATTCTCAAAGGTGTCCCTCCTCCTCTCTCTACCAGGAAGGACAAAAGTTAATCACCAGAGACAACTTTAGAACCCGTCAGCCTGGAGACGGCACCAGAGGAATCCACACAACAAACTTTAGAAACTAGCCTTTATCTATCATTTCCCAAATATTTACCTTCCCACAGTTTACGGCCTTTAGAAGCCTAAAACCTCTTTCCTTTTTCCTACCATTTCTGTACAAACATTGTTCTTTGTTGAAGATGCTACAGAAGTCTCAATTCTGTGTCACTCATTTTTCTCTGGGTACCTCCCATGTATACATGTTAATAAACTTCTGTTTGTTTCTCTCTTGTTAATCTGTCTTTTGTTACAGGGTACCCAGCCGAGAACTTAGAAAGGAAGACAGAAAATTATTTCCTCCTTTCCAAAGTCATCTGTGAAAGTACTTTGCAAACACTAACAGGCCACACAGAAGGTAGATATTACTCTTTGGTCCCTAGAAACCAAGTCCCTATATTACAACCTATCTTCCTTCCTTCCTAGAACTGCTGCAAACCAGAGCTGCAATCAACTTCCAATTTCTCCTAACAAGCTACCTACACAGCTTCGGAGGAAGGGTGCCTGTGCATGAGGGTGCGTGTGTGTGTGTGTGTGTGTGTGTGCGTGTGTGCGTGCGTGCGTGCGTGTGTGTGTGTGTGTGTGTGTGTGTGTGTGTGTGTGTGTGTGTATGTTGAGCACAGAGAGAAAGGGCCGCCTAGGGATCAGGAACTCAGTATCCTCAACACTGTTGATCTCCTTTTCCACAGCCATATTCCTATCACCACATAACTGAAAGGCCAGTTTAACCTTCACATTCTTACCCAAGCCCCAAAGCCAGCATCGATAAGAGATAAAGAGCTTCTAGAATACAAGGGGTCTGACATCTTTCCCAACACTTAGATCTCCTCTTTCTCTAGCACTCCAGTCTTCCTCCAAAGGAATCCCTTTTCATGACTTGTCCTTCCTTTCCTGGGAAGGGGGGCAGGGGGGCGGCCTTGGAAAAAGAAACCAAGCCTGATATAATGCAGTCATTATAGCCCCTTTGGCCCATCTGGACCTCTCTCCAGGGAGACTGATGCAAGAGGAGAAAACGTGAGGGCCGCCAGTTTCCTGCAAACCCGTAACCTCGGGGGTAAAAGGAGGAAAAGGGGGCAGTGGGGCACATGGGAGCCATGGAGGGGACTGGAAGGGAGCCATAAGTACAGAAGTCATAAAGACCCATTTCTCCTTAAACTGGCTCAGGAAAGCCTGGCCCAGCTCCACCCACTCAATGATATCATTGTTTTCAACAAAAGCTGGTTTGAGAACCCGCAAGGAGACCCCCAGCGAGGCCTCACCAGTTCCTGGGAGATCAATCAAGTGCTCAGAATTGTAGATAAGGGGGAAAGTCTATGTAAGGGTGCAAATTACAGAGATAAACAGGGTAAGGACAGACTTCGCTTCTGCCAGGACTTTTAGGGTCACGGAAAGAGTATAGGATGCTACTTTTCACATAGATTTTATCAGTGGATTCCCCACCACCAGAGTTGATGACTGGAGATTATTACCTTCAACTAATGAGAAAACTAAAGATCTGAGAAGTGGCTTATCCAAGGTCCCACCACAAACTAAGGACAAACATGGGGACTTGTACCACTGTCCTGCTACTTACTCAAGCCAGGAACCTCAGATTGGCCTTTGAATCCATCCCTTTCCTCAGCTCATATCTAACCCATCTCCCAGTCTCCATGATTCCACCCTATAAGTATCTCTGGAATCTGTCCCCTTCTCTCCCTATCTGCAACCACTTCCCTATATTAGATCACCATATTTTCCCCCTCAGATTAAAATAAAGCTTTAGAATGGGTCTTATTAC
The DNA here is from genome assembly GCF_965194825.1 of Balaenoptera physalus. Taxonomy (NCBI): domain Eukaryota; kingdom Metazoa; phylum Chordata; class Mammalia; order Artiodactyla; family Balaenopteridae; genus Balaenoptera; species Balaenoptera physalus. The sequence goes on along the minus strand of NC_138890.1, from coordinate 44,215,310 downwards.
TATCGCCAGTCTTGCCCTTTCCAATCCATCCTCCACACTGTAGTCTAAGTAATTTTTCTCACATGCACTTTGGATGCTGTCACTATCTGGCTTTTAAAATATTCTTCATCGGCTCCCCATTGCCCTCAAGATACACACCCAATCCTTTTAAGGAGCCTACAAGGCCCTTCAAGGACTCACCCCTGCCTACCTGGACAACCCCTTCTCTCACCATTTCCTTCCTCCCTCTTGCTCTCTGCTCTAACCACAAAGAACATCTTTTCATCATCAACAAAGGCCTTAGAGCCTTTGTTCCTGCTACTTGCCCTGCGTGGAACCCATCCCCCTTGTATAAGCCAACTCTACCACCACCCTACTTCTTCCTTTTATTTCACTTCCTCCTAGAAGCCTTCGCAGGCCCTCAATCCAGGGTAGGTTCCCCTTCCCCGTGCTCCCACGGTACCCTCTACTTCCCCCAACACAGCATGCCCCACACTGCTCAGTAATGGTTGGATTATCTCTCTCCTCCACTAAGCTCTAAGCCCCATGATGGCAGACTGTGTTTGCTTGCCGTTACTCTTCCAGGAATACCCAGGACCTAGCCCAATGCCAGCCACCAAGCTGGCACGCACAATATTTGTTAAATGAAGGAAGAGAAGGTAAGAGAGAAAGGAAGTTAAGAATTCCCAATGAGTAACCCAGAGCTCAAGCCCTGGAGACTCAATACACTGGAGACTCTTGTCAGAAAAACCACGGATTCGCTGACCCAATACCTACTCGCAGATGAGTTTGAGCAAGACCTGCAACTTGCTCCAGGGAGCCCAAAAGCCTATTCATTTAGCATCCAAGGTATCAGCCAAAGGTCTGTGTATGTCACTGAGTTCTAAATAGAGAAAAAGTAAAGGTTACATTCTTAAAATCAGAATATCTCCTGGGCAAAATGTAAATGCGGCTTCAGTCTCAGGACAGAACCAGTCCAGAGGCCTCAGAACTGGCCTCCTCCCATAGACTTTTCCCCGGGGATAATCATGCTCCATGTCCTAAGCACAAAGGTTGGAGAGTAGAAATCCAGCTTCCAAGGAGTCTGGACAAAGAGCCTAGGCACATCCTTGAAGATGAAAACAGAGGTCTGGAAGGTGGGACTTTCAGCACATCTCCCAAATCCAAATATAGATCCATCCGGCCCACCAGACCCTGCTTCTCAAGAGACTCCCCCAACTCCCCGAGTTACGAAGAAGCCATCTTTGCCTTGGGCTCAGCCCCTTGCAGTCCATGGCTCCATCCGCCAGGTACACCTCCACCCACTGGGCTCAGCCCAAATTTCCCTTCGATGGCGAGGGGTTGGGGAAGAACTTCTCATCCGAGGTGCAGAAAACACAACTTAGCTTTAAATTGCACCGCAAGCCTCTTTCCTAAAAATACCTCATCTACCTCTCTGACAATATGGTTTTACCAGAGGCAAGAGAAAGCCCAACTCAAAGTCAAAAATAAGAGAACAAAAAAATTTGAACTCTAAGCCACTCAAATCCTCAGGTAGCCCAGCTGTAGAAGGGAGAGAAACCCCTTTCCCACTGCCACATACCACTCTTCTGAATTATAATGATTTGGCTAGCTGGAATACTGAATTCCTAAGAGCTTATTAGCACTCCAGTTTTGGTTCCCCTAGATCCAGACCAAATATTTATATATTAATTTCTCAGTCTGAATTCCTTTCTCATTCTTCCACTCATCTCTCTTCCCTCCCTCATCCGAAGCCTCCCCTCCTTGCTCCCACAAGACAGAGCTCCAAGGTACCCTCCTGAGGGAAGTTTTCTCTAACCCCCAGTGAGAAATTCCCCCTTCCTTATTGCCCCCTCAGCACTTTACTTTTAACTGTGTTAAGTAAATTTGTAACCAACCTCGGATTATGCTGTTTGAGCATTTTCTCTCCCATAGAGAGTAAACGGCCAGAGGGCAAGGATATGGTCTTTGCATTTGCTCCCTATAGCACCAAGCATAGGACTTTACACACAGGTGCTCAATCAATATTTGCTGAAATCAATACTACAAAGCTACAGTAATCAAAATAGCATGGTGTTGGCACAAAACAGACATATGGATCAATGGAACAGAATAGAGAGCCCAGAAATAAACCCACACATCTACGGTTAATTAATCTTCGACAAAGGAGGCAAGAATATACAATGGGAAAAAGATGGTCTCTTCAGCAAGTGGTGTTGGGAAACTTGGACAGCCACATGTAAACCAATGAAGCTATAACACATCCTCTCACCATACACAAAAATAAACTCAAAATGGTTTAAAGACTTAAACATAAGACCTGGCACCATAAACTCCTACAAGAGAACATAGGCAAAACATTCTCTGACATAAATTGTACCAATGTTTTCTTAGGTCAGTCTCCCAAGGCAATAGAAATTAAAAGCAAAAATAAACAAATGGGACCTAATCAAACTTACAAGCTTTTGCACAGCAAAGGAAACCATAAACAAAATGAAAAGACAACCTTCAAAATGGGAGAAAATATTTGCAAATGATGCAACTGACAAGGGCTTAATTTCCAAAATATACAAACAGCTCATACAATGCAACAACAAAAAAAGCAAACAACCCTATCCAAAAATGCACAGAAGACCTAAACAGACATTTCTCCTAAGAAGACATACAGGTGGCCAATAGGTACATGAAAAGATGCTCAACATCACTAATTATCAGAGAAATGCAAATCAAAACTACAAGGAGGTATCACCTCATACCAGTCAGAATGGCCATCATTAAAAAGTCTACAAATAACAAATGCTGTAGAGAATGTGGAAAAAAGGGAATCCTCCTACACTATTGGTAAGAATATAAGTTGGTGCAGCCACTGTGGAAAACAGTATGGAGGTTCTTCAGAAAACTAAAAATAGAATTTTCCTATGATCCAGCAATCCCACTCCTGGGCATATATCCAGAGAAAACTATAATTCAGAAAGACACATGCATCCCTATGTTCATAGTAGCGCTATTCACAATAGCCAAGACATGGAAACAACCTAAATGTCCACTGATAGATGAATGGATAAAGAAGATGTGGTATACACTGCTATATTTAAAATAGATAACTGACAAGGGCCTACTGTAAAATAATTAAAAATTAAAAAAAAGTTAAAAAGAACTATATATGTCAGTAAATGTTAATAACATAAAAAAAAAGATGTGGCATACACACACACACACACACACACACACTGGAATACTACTTGCCATAAAAAAGAACAAAATAATGCCATTTGCAGCAACATGGGTGTAACTAGAGATTATCATACTAAGTGAAGCAAGTCAGAAAGAGAAAGACAAATACCATATCGTATCACTTATACATGGAATCTAAAATATGACACAAATGAACCTATCTATGAAACAGAAACAGAATCACAGACATAGAAAACAGACTGGTGGCTGCCAAGGGGAGGGGGGTTGGGGGAGGGATGGAGTGGGAGGTTGGGGTTAGCAGATGTAAGCTTTTATATATAGAATGGATAAACAACAAGGTCCTACTGTATAGCACAGAGAACTATATTCAATATCTTATAATAAACCATAATGGGAAGGAATATTAAAAAAAAGAATGCATATATGTATAACTGAATCACTTTGCTGTACAGCAGTAATTAATACAACACTGTAAATCAACCATACTTCAATTTTTAAAAAAATCTGCTGAAATCAAACTTGTAGAGTGGAGTCAAGTTAGCTTTGGTTTATAAGGCAGGAGATCCATCAACTGATGAATGGATAAACACAATGTGGTACATCTATACAATGGAATACTATAAAGCAATAAAAAGGAATGAGGTACAGATGCATGCTATACAACTTGGATAAAACTCAAAAACAAAAGCAAAACAAAAAAAAAAAAACTCAAAAACATTACACAGTGAAAGAAACCAGTCACAAGAAACCAATATTGTATAATCCCATTTATATGAAATACCCAGAATAAGCAAATCTATAGTGACAGATAGCAGATTAGTGGTTGCCTAGAGCTGATGGCTTTGGGGGAATGTTGGGGGTAACCAGTCATATTAGTTTGCTAAGGTTGCCTTAACAAAGTGCCACAAACTGAGAGGTTTAAAAACAGGAATTTATTGTCTCACAGTTCTAAAAGTTAAGCCTAAGATTAAGGTGTTGGCAGGGCCATGCTCCCTTTGAAGGTACTAGGGAAGGATCTGTTCCAGGCCTCTCTCCTAGCTTCTGGCATTTCCTTGGCTTGTGACCACATAACTCTAATCTTCACATGGCATTCTCCCTCTGTGCGTGTCTGTGTCCAAATTTCCCCTATTTATAAGGACACCAGTCATATTGGATTAGATGCAATCCTACTCCAAGATGACCTCATCCCAACTAACTACATCCACAATGACTATCTCCAAATAAGGACACTCTGAGGTATCAATACAAGGGGTTAGGACTTTGACATATGAATTTGGGGGGGACATATTCAACCCATAACACTGCTAATGGCCTCTTTTTGGGGTGATGAAAATGTTCAAAAATTAGAATATAATGATGGTTGCACAACTCTGTAAATATACTAAAAAAACATTGAATGGCATACTTATATAAATGGATCAACTGTATGGTACGTAAGTTACATCTCAATAAAGCTGTTAAAAAAAAAAAGCGGGAGAGTTGGGTTTAAAGATTCTGCCCAAGCTCAATAACCAACCCATTGGTGAGAGTGTGTGAAACAAATTCTCTCAACACAGGTGGTGGATTTAACTTACAGAGAAGCCAAAGGCAAAGTGTCTTTATCTACCTGTTCTGTGTAAATTCCCTGTGACCCAGTGAGTCACATCTAGGAGGTGATTCTCTAGAAGTACCTCTCAAAGAACATGAAGGTGTCCACTCCAGCACTATTTGTAAAAATGAAAAAAAAAAAATGAAATGAAAAGAAAAAAAATAGTTTGAATGCCCATCAATACGGGGTGATTAAATTGATCATGGCATCTTGATTATTACTGAATCTGAGTGATGGGTATAAGGGATTCATTATATCATTCTCTCTACTTCTATGTGCATTTGATAATTTTTCATTATATGAAATTTTAAAAGTTAATTATGGCATATGCATACAATGTACTATCAGATAGACATATGATCTCAAAAATGTACATGGAAATGTATCCATAATATACTCCCATACTGTGCTGTATGAATGTAAAATGGTACAGCCTTTGGGAAGGAATCTGTGGAATGGGAGGTACGATTTGTCAAAATTTAAAACATTTTAGACATATACGCCATATGACCTTGCAACTCTATTGCTAGGTATTAATCCTACAGAAATACCTGCAAATGTACTCAAAGATTATGTATAAACCTATTACTGCAGCATTATTTGTAATAGCAAGAAATTGGAAAACTGTCTATTAATAGGCAAATTTTTAAATTCCGGTTCATCCATTCAGTGGAATCCTATGTCATCATTAAGAAGAATGAAATAGGTCTATAAATATGCTAATGTGGAAAGATATTGAAGAGAAATAATAAAAAAGCAAATTATAGAATGGTACATAAAGTATGATCTCATTTATTTTAAAACTCTATTACTTATGTAATTTTTTGCTAGAATTTTATTATCAAAGTTTCAAACACTCCAAAAAGTTCTTCTGTAAATTTTTTAAAATAATTGATGATTGCCCATGTTATATTTCCAAACTGAAAAAAAAAATAGGTAATAAAACTTAGGATATAGTATAACCCCATTTGGATAAATTGACATGGAAATTTATACAGGGTTAAAAAAAAATCCATATGAAACAGTATGTTCAGGGTAAATGTTCACTCACTGGATGCCAGCTATCATTGTTATCTTAAGGTAAACAGCCTGATGGTCAAGGGTTCCTCAAACTCAAGAATCAGCTCCCGACTTCCTCCAAGTATACAGCTTCCCTTCGCTCTGACAAGGGTCCATCTAAGGCCAACAGGGCAGCTGACAGCTTCCTCCCATTCATTTTACCCTGTGCTCCTGCTGAAGGGCCGCCAGGAGAAATAAGCTTGAGACAAAAGAAAACCATGGACATCCTTCCTGGCTACACAGGCAGCCCTGGCTGCGGGTCCCTGGAAGGAGATAGAGCCGGAACTGGTGAACAAATCCCGACCTCCTTATCAGACAGCTCGGAGCCTTGCCAAGGGAGTGCCCGGGCACTGATTCTGCAGGCAGAGACAAGAGGTACAGTTTGGCCGACTGGAGAACCCTGCACAGCTGTATTCTCGAGATACAGTTAGGTCAAACTGGGCACGGCAGGGGAGCAGAAGTGAGTTTCCTCCCAGGGGCAATGGGTTTTAAGGTCATCTTCCTAATTACATTTGGAAACCAGCTCAGGGGAATTCCCTCTTACTTCATTCTTAAATGTTTTTCCCATCCTGCAAAATACAAATAATAGCAACTATTTATTGGGCTCTCACAGTGCACCAGGCACAGTGTAAGTCCTTTAAGAGCACTGTGTTATTGAATATCACATGACACCTGATGAGGTGGCCACTATTATTAGCCCCATGATGTGGATGAGGAAACTGAGACTTGCAAAGGTAAGCAACTTGCCAAAGCTTACACCTCCAGTAGGTGCAAGGAGCCAGGCTGACTCCTAGGTGCCTGGATTGCAGCACTACAGTCCACTGAAATCCAAATTCTAACCTAGGCCTAGGGAAGGCAGGAGGAAAGGGAAGAAGGAGGGCAGAATAACAGAGAAGTAACACCAGTGTTCATCGAAGAAGAGCATACCAAGTAAGGACAGGGCATCCAAGAGGCAGTATGAGGCCAGAGCTAAGACCCCGGGCTTGGAGTGCCCTTCCCACCCAGATGTCCTTGAACAAGTCACACTGCTCCATGCCTCAGGGTCCCCATCTGCCAAACAGGACTAACACAGGTACCTACACCTCACAGGGTTGCTGTGATGATTGAATTAGAGATTGCACAACAGAGCCTGCTACATAGGCATCTCCTACGCTGTAGCTATTACTATGGTTGATGATATCATTATTTCTATCTGACCATCATTCCTCAGCCAGAGCTGCCTGAAGGCAGACTGTGCATCAGACAACATGAGCTGGAACTTAGGAAATGCTGAAAAATGGTAACCACACATGCTATGTCTCAATATGTTTTTCTCTTGCCACTCTTACTTGAAGACAGTCACAGGGGCCACATGCAATGCTTTGCATCACCAAGACACTTTAGAAAACATCCGTTCTTGACTCTGCATTAATGAAATTTAGCATGTATTGAAAACCAGCTTATTTAGGTGTCACGAGTGATACTATGCACAGCGTAATACATTATTGCTGGGACTTCCCTGGTGGTGCAGTGGTTAAGACTCCGCGCTCCCTTGGGCTTCCCTGGTGGCACAGTGGTTGAGAGTCCGCCTGCCAGTGCAGGGGACACGGGTTCGAGCCCTGGTCTGGGAGGATCCCACATGCCGCGGAGCGGCTGGGCCCGTGAGCCACAATTACTGAGCCTGCGCATCTGGAGCCTGTGCTCCGCAACAAGAGAGGCCGCGATAGTGAGAGGCCCGCGCACCGCGATGAAGAGTGGCCCCCGCTTGCCGCAACTGGAGAAAGCCCTCGCACAGAAACGAAGACCCAACACAGCCAAAAATAAATAATAAAAATTTAAAAAAAAAAAAAGACTCCGCGCTCCCAATGCAGGGGGCCTAGGTTCGATCCCTGGTCAGGGAACTAGATCCCACATGCATGCCACAACTAAGAGTTCACATGCCAAAACTAAGGAGCCCCTGTGCCTCAACTAAGGAGCTGGTGAGCCACAACTAAGGGGTCCACCTGCCGCAACTAAGACCCAGCCCAACCAAATAAGTAAATAAATAAATATTTTTTTAAAAATACATTATTGCTAAGGCTCACAAACCTGGATTTGTTTCCTGTGCCTGATGTGTAACAAATTACCACAAACTAGGCGGCTCGAAACAACAGAAAGCTATTCTTTCACGGTTCTGGAGGTCAAGAGAGCAAAGTCAAGGTGCTAGCAAGGCTGCACTCAGTCTGAGAGATTCCATTCCTGGCCTCTCCCAGCTTCCAGTGGCTGCCTGTATTCCTCGGCTTGTGGCTACATCACTCCCATCTCTGTGGTCACACTGCCTTCTCCTCTTCTGTCTGTGAGCAAATCTCCCTCTGCCTTCCTCTTACAGATATACTGGTGATTGAATTTACAGCCCACCCAGAAAATCCAGAATTATCTCCCCTTCTCAAAATCCTAAATGTAGTCACACTTACAAAGATTCTTTTTTGCCCCATAAGACAGCATAGTCTCAGGTTCCAGGAATTAGAATGTGGGTCTCTGGGAGCATGGGTTACATTTTTCAGCCTACCTCATCCCGCAATGAAGTTATTTTCTATTTTCTATGCAGGACATAGAGTATAGTAAGAAACAGACAGACCTGAGTGTGACTCCTGGATCTGCCTGACATTGAGTAAATTACTCAAATTCCTCACACTTGAGTCTTCCCATTTACAAAATATGAATAATAATAATAATATCTTCTAAAAAGAGTTGCCATGCGGATTAAATAAGATGGCATGTGAAGTGCCTCTGCACAGTGACTGACTCTCAGTAAATGCTCACTAAGGAGTGAGCGTTATCGTGAACACAAATGAATAAACAACATTCAGAAGGCGAGTGACTTGCCGAAGGCCACCTAACCAGAAAGTGTCAGTGCCTGGAACTGAGTCTGGATCTCTCTGGCGCCAAAGCCCAAGCATGTTCTACCCTACAGATTAGGCATTTTGGGCTTATGTGCTCACAGCCTTAAGAATCAACACATCTAGGTTATTTCAATTGCGGATGCTACTTCATACTCTCTTCCGGCTACTGTACAGCTGCATCCCTTCAGATCACCACTTCTAGTTACTGAGACTGAGTTTACACAGCCTACCCTAAGAAAGCAATATCATGTTTCCAATGATTTAGAAATACTGGAGACCCTGCTTATGCAGGGGTGCAGTTAAGAGTTTGGCTTGTACAAAATCACATCAGATTGGCTGGCAATCCATTTGGTCTGCAACTCCAGGGGTTCTGGACAATATGGGAATTATAACCGAAATCAATCTCCATCTACAAAGCTACAATTGGAAACTGCATTTCAAACAGGACCATGAGGTCTCTCTGGGGCAAGGTGCCTAGCCCACCACTTAGAATTTAAATCCACATAGGCATTCGCTGCCTCAGAGTCAATGCAGCAGGGTTAATTCCAGTTCCTGATACTTCAAAAAAAATGTTTGAAGAAAATTTCAGACACTCACAGGGAGCTCTCTTCAAATTCTCATGTCCCCACCCATCCATCCAACCGTTTCCTCGGCACCGGTCTCCTCGGGTTATACAACATCAGCTGCGGGGAATGGGGAGCCCAGCTGTGTGCCGAGTTTGGAAAAAACATTCTGAATACTTTAGATCTGCCAAATACTTGGTTAAAGAACGATATCCTCTAATTTCTTAAGCCATGTGTATTTTAAGTGAAATGTAATCCATATGTCTGTGACTCATTTAAATGCACTTCAGTGAAGCACAGTTCACCAAGAGCGCTGGGATATGTCTAAGCCTTTCTTAAGCTTCTCTTTGATCCAGGAAATTGAATTCTGCCAACAACAAATGAAGCTCCTGACAAGAGAGGGTCTAAGAGAGCTGTCCTTTATCCTAGATAAGATGTTAAAGTCTATTCCTCACCCAGGAGGAAGCCGGGGAGAACTCCACAGCCTGGGTGATATGCAGAGTTTTGCTCCAGATCAGCTACGCATCTCCACCAGGCCTCCTTGGAAGAGAGGTGCAGCGGCAAGCGGTGGTAACTAACCTACCCCGTCTATTGCTGAAAAAACTCCTCTTCTGCCTATTTCTCCCCTTCTTGGGTCCTCCAGTATTATACAACTCAAATAGGGATGAAGGGGGAAAAGTCCAGGACCTAGATCACTCCATTAGCAGTGAATGACTGCTAATTTTCCAGGACAATTAATTTTGTTAATTTTGTTGCTTGATTTCCAAGACAACAAAAGCGGTCTCCATCCCTAAGATATCTCTGAGGGACTGATAAGAAGTTAGAGATATGAAGTGAGATGAAAGTCGGAAGTAGTGGTAGGTATAGTAATCAGTAAATCTCCAAATGCCTAAATTCTGCCTTGACCATTACTATTCCCCATGAGGTCTGGAGGTAGATATGCACACAAAAGAAAACAAATATCCATTCTTATTAGCTAGCCTTATACAAACAGGATTTCTCTTTCGCTGAGCTGGAGCACAATGAATGGGGTGAGACCAAAGGACATCTCTCCTTTTCCCAAGCCAAAGCCTAAATCTGGCATCATTTGGACTCAAGGAAGGAAGTCTACTGAAGAGATGAGAGTTGCAGAATGTGCTTCAGAGACTAGCAGAGAGGAGTATATAGATGGCCAAAGATCCTCTGGGCACAGCGCCCACTGGTTGAGCTGCTCATTTGCTTTTGAAGGTGACCTTGTAATGTAGTAATTGAGCCAGTGAGCATCCTGCAAGCAGGTTCAACAGTTCAGTGTGCCCTCCTCTTGGGAGAAAGTGGAGAAGGGAGAGAGCCAGGGCCTGCATCTCCCTGGAGGCGACCAACTCCCCAGATGCCTACAGCTAAGGAAGATTCCATTTGATTTCTGCAAACAAACTGTTGTCCAATATGGTTTCTGGATTGATGAGGCAGTCCTCATCCTGGGGGAAATTATGTGGAGAAAAAAATATTATGGATTTATACCTCAAAACTGTGGGTTGTGGAAATAGCAGCCTATAATTTCTTCCCTGTAATTTCCCTTCTCGTGCTTATGTTGCCTAAACGGTGGGTCCTGGGCCAGCAGTTCATCCTCAACTTCAAGGTCTGTGGTTTTGGGGGTATTTGTCTTTATCCCACTGCCCCCTATTTCCAGGAATGTCTACAGAACTGGAGAGTAAATGCCCTGAGGCAGGGACCTCTTTTCCATTTTCCACTTATGTGCTATCCTTTCAATAGGTAGCACAGGAAAGGCTCTTAGAACCCAACTGGGACAAAACCCTCATTCGACAGATGAGAAAGTTGAGGCCCAGGAGGGCCAACTGGCTTGTTGACCAATTCCACATCGTCTGTCTCTGAGCTCAGTACTCTCTCCACCGTACCACACAGCCCTAATCACAAGTCAGGTTCTCCTAACAACAGCTATGTAGCAACAGTGGCAAATGATGGGTAGGTGTGAGTAAATGTAAAACTAGGGAACATATCAGAGCAGAGTACTACCTTCATCACATACAGGTGAGTCTACAAAAACAGGTGTGGAGCAATATGTAGAGTATAATCTCATTTCTGCTCCTCCCTCAGCACAAAAATAGCAGCCTGGGTGCGCTGCTGTGTGATTGTGCCGATGAGTATCTACGTGCGTCCTCTCACACACAGAGAAAAGGTCCATGGTAGGCTCACCAACTGGTATTGCTACATGTTTTACAATGAGCATGTACTGCTTTTGCAATTAAAAAAAAGCACAGGGGCTTCCCTGGTGGCGCAGTGGTTGAGAGTCTGCCTGCTAATGCAGGGGACATGGGTTCGAGCCCTGGTCTGGGAGGATCCCAAATGCTGCCGGGCACCTGGGCCCGTGAGCCACAACTGCTGAGCCTGCGCGTCTGGAGCCTGTGCTCCACGACAAGAGATGCCATGATAGTGAGAGGCCCGCGCACCGCGATGAAGAAGTGGCCCCCCGCTCGCCGCAGCTAGAGGAAGCCCTCGCACAGAAACGAAGACCCAACACAGCCAAAAAAATAAATAAATAAACAATAATTTAAAAAAAAAAAAAAAGCACAGGCTAGAAAAAAATAGTGGCTGCCATTTACTGGGTATGGAGTACAAGCCAGGCACTATGCTGACCCCTTGACAGGCACCATCTCATTTCATCCTCCCAGTGGCTCTACGGCGTGGGACTCTTATTATACCCCAGATAGGGAGACTGAGGCTTGAAGAGGGCATACGGTTAGTAGTGGCGAGTCAGGATCTGAACCAGGACCCTCCAACATGAAAGCCACATTGAGGTTAGCCCTACGATGTCACTCTTTTCCACCTGCACTCAATAGAGAAAAGAGTGTGTGTCCCCCATGGGAATGTCATCCGTTTATCCCGAGTTGCTTCACAGCAGAAAAAGGCTGCCAGCTGCTGTGCTATGGAAATAAGGCACCTTGGGGTGTCTGCTGCCTGAGCTGAAGGCCCATTTGCTGTGTCCCTCTCTCCTGGCCTAACCCCCATGTTCCTCCATCCTCACTATTCTTGGCTATCTCTCCATGTGTGAATTCCATTAAAGGCCTGCTCACTGCTATTTTGGGCCATGCATTAGCACATGGGCTTTGATTAGACGAGAAAAGGCCAGACACCTCAGGATGATGAAAAAGAAATTAGAAATGTCCTCTCCCTCCCCTCAGAGTCCCAGAAGCCCTTGTCCACAGCTCCTGGGAGGCCTGAGAATCCAATATATGAGGAGACGTAGGTGGGGGCAGGGGGAGGGAATGGAAACCTTCATAACCTATTAGGACCTTTGAACTCGGCTGTTCCTGCTCCTTGGAATTGTCATCTCCCCGCTGCCCACGTGGCTCACTTCCTCCTCTCCTTCAGGTCTGGACTCAAATATCAATTTACCACCTAGGCCTGCTCTGGCCACCATTCCCAAACAGCACCTCCCTCCTGAACCCCTACTCTTCAGAGCCCTTATGTTCCTTTTGTTTCTGCCACAGCAGTTGTCACTGGACCTACTACACATTCACTTGTGTATTTATTGTCCCCCTCCACTGAAATATAAGATCCAGGAAGGCAGAACTGTTTTATTCACAACTATATCTGCAGTACCTGCACTGGTGCCTGGAATGCTACAGATGCATCCAAGATGGAAAAGATAAATGAATCAACTGAGGAAGTTAAGAACCAGAGCCTGAGGATCACTTAGCACAGGGCCTAGTTTCCCCTCAAATATCATGGGATTATAACAACTTTATAATTTGTATAAAATGTGAAAAATCAGAAGAGCAGCACCACCACCCCCCAAGCTGTTTTGAATCCAGACTTGCACGCACCATGAATGAGAGGGCTTTGGGAAGTAAACACACTAGGAAGTCACGTGCAGTTGGAGTTCCGCTTGCTAACACATGTTCAAAAACAAAAAGCCCAATTTAGACGAAAATAGCAGGAAGCCATCCCCAGGGATACCTGGTGAGGTCATATTGCTTGGCTCTGCTGCTTCCATCTTTGTCAAGTCTCCTGCCTGCTGCCAATTCAAGGAGGCCAGGAATCACATCCAGGCCACTGCTGATCACTGGGAAACAAAAGAGCTCCAGGCAACAGACAACAGAACCATATCTCCGGGCTCTCCTCTGGAACCTCAGTGTGGGACCGTAAAAAATCACAATAGTAGTCAAATATTTACTGTGTTCTCTGTAAGCACTTTGTGTACATCACTGTACTCAGCCCTCACAACCACCCATGTGAGGCTGGTGTTACTAGTCTCATTTTATAAGTGACGACACTGAGATTCTAAAAGACGCAGCAATATGCCCCAGGTTACTCAGCTAGTAAGTTGAAACTGGGTTTCTGTGACTCCAGATCCAAGAACACAAATGATCCTCATTTCACCTCTCTCATTGACTTGCTGTGTGGCCTTAGACAAGCGCCTATCCTTCCCTGAGTTGAAGTTTCTGCTTCCATGCATAAGACTGCTGCACTCAGTGTTTTCTATGGCATCTTCATGCTCTAACTTCCTATGACCTCTTGCAAAGACTCCAAAATATGAAGGAAGCATGAATCCTGGGATCCCTGCTTGGCCAGTCCAACTCCAAAGGATTTGCCCATGACACTAACCCCATCACCTAGGCAGCCCAGAGGAAGCTGAGGGGTCAAATGCCCCAGTTGAAAGCAGAATAGGACAGATTAGACGGAGGTGGCAATAGGGAACAATAGACTAGAGCTAGAGGGTTAGGGCCATGAGAAACTGAAGAAGGCCCCTGAGAGAGACTAAGAACAGACCCTCTGGGGGCCTTTCCTGCAAGACCAAAGGAAGACAATGCAAGGAGAAATCTCAGGCAGATTTCTGGGCCTGCGCCCTCTGCAGACACAGCCAGCCGGGTCTATTCCAGGGAAATGGGACGAAAGGAACACATTCTTGGGCTGGTTTTACTCCAGGAGTAAGGTAGGAGGAAAGTAGCGAAAATGATTGAGATGCCCATCTTTCTGGCTTCCCGAAGGCCACCACATTCTGGAGGCAGAGGAAAGACTCGGATGAAGCCCATTACTGCTCAGGCTGCTTAAGTCATACTTTTACTGCACTTCCGACACCACTCATCCTCCTCTGCGAGTGTCCAAAAAGCCCAAATTTGGAATAATTTATATTCTTGCTTTCCACCCAAGCTTAGCAGTCATTCCCATCCTCCTGGATATGGGAAGGTCCCTATCCATCGCTTTCTTGGCAGTGATGCATGTGATTACTCATCTGCTTCTAAGGGACTCCAGAGGCTGCCAAGAGGAGACAGGCAGTTCTGCGAGCCATGCAGCCTTATCTGCAAGGTCTGTGCGGCAGAATGTAAGTGGGACTGTTGGTGGGGAAATATCAGAAGCCCTCAGAGGACCCCGGCCAAGTAAGGAGAGCTCTCCAGTGGCCAAAGCAGATTGGGAATGGCCAAAGAATGGGCAAAAGACACAGCCGTGCCTTATGTCTATTCACCCGCTCGATAACGTGAATCAAGATACAGCTGCACTTGATGGCAAATCAATGTGGAAATATTTCTGGGCCAGGCAGCCACCCAAGAGGAATGAGGTTAGGAAGATGGAGGAACCAGCCCGATGAAGCCAGGAGACTGCTGACCATGCCCTTATTGGCAGGAGCTCAGATGTAGCTGACCCAGAACAGACAGAGCAGCCAGGGTGTGAGCACCAAATCCCAGAACACTCCACCTTGCCTCTCTCCTTTCTGCTGTTTTCCTCTAATCTCCTTCACTTCCTGCTGTGCGCTGTGCTGGAGCTAGTAAGACAGCTGCCAAAGTCCTCCAGCCCATCCCTCCCTTCGTGTCTCACACATACACACACTCACACACTCACGTGCAGTGAACTCTAAGAGGCCCCAGAAATACAGCCTGAGGAAATTCAAGGAAGATGTTAAACAGTCCACTAATTTCACAGCAAGTCAAGAGACTGTGGAAATGCTGGCTCTGTAAGATGCTCCCCACAAAGGAACCCCAGCTTGAGAGCTTGGGTCACTTCGCTAACTGCTTCCTTCCAAAACAGCGGCACCTGCGTCCGGCACTGACATGCAAGTGGGTTGTTTCATTTTAGACAAAGGAGAAGTCCACTTACTCATTCTTCTCCAGGTCCAGGATCAGTTCTCTCCCCTCAGCCATCACCCTGAGCTCAGCTTTGAGTGGATGCTAAAAGCAACAACAAAAGAATGTCAGTTCCTAAAAGCAGGGAACGAGGCTCCCAGGAAGGGGTGCAGGATCTAGCACAGGGCTCTGACCTGGATCCACAGGAAGTGGATCCACAAAAAAGACTCAATCTCATTTCCAGCCCAAACATGAAATATCTTCACTCCCAGAAGGACCCAATTCCCCTCCCCCATCTGCATTCTCCTCAAAGACAAAGGAGAGAAACTCCAAGCCGAAATGTGGTTGTAAGTGCCTGCATGCAGGCCTGGTAAAGGCAAACCCTGAAAAACACAATCTTGGAAAACAAATGTTGTGTGGAGTTAGATCTGGCTTCAAGTGCTGGCTCCGACACTATAGTTGTGAATTGGGCACGTTACCGAACCTCGCTACAACTCAGTTTCCTCGTTTATAAAATAGAGAAGTAATAGTCAACTTTATGGGGATCTTGTAAAGACTAAGTGACATGGTAAATGTAAAGAATTTATTACAGTGCTTGGCATACAGGAAGCCCGTTACATGTTGGCTGTTATCTAAAATACCAGGGAAAGCCTCTTCATCATGGGCTCGTATTTTATTTTATATTGGCTCTCAGTTTGGATACCCCTCAATCATCTCAGAGGAGACAACTAGAAGAACCTCCTACTAAGGTTTTAAAGGTCTGAAAGATACATTTTACACATAGGAGAAAATTTGCTGAGGGCCAAAGTAGCTACACACCCAGAATAGACCATTTAAAGTATCATACAAATGGCCAATAAGCATAAAAAACATGTTCAGCATCACTGGTAACTTTCCCTCACCCAAAAAGATTTTTTTAAGATACCTTTTAAAAAATCAAAGCAACAAAGATTTTTTTAAAACCATAAGTCACAATGCAGTGGAGTATACTATAGAATGGGCACTCTCACACCCTACCAGTGAGAATTTCAATCAATACTGGCTCACCGGAAAATAATCTGTCAGTATAGACCAAGAGTTTAAAAATGTTTAGGCCCTCTAACTCAGAAATACAAGATTCTATCTGAAGGGAACAAATGGAAACACAGGCAATGGTTTATACACAAGGATGCTCATTACTTACAATAATGACTAATGAAATAGAACCCAAATGTCCAAAAATAGGAGAATGGTTAAAAAACTGATAATCCATTCACATGACAAAACATTACAGTCATTAAAAGTGATGACTTTCAATAATTTTTAAATTATCAAGAAAGTACACATGATAATGATTAAGCACAAAGGCTTAAAACATAACACTGTATGTTTTATTCATTCACACTTCTGTAAAGGGACTAAAGTAGAGAGAAATAAACCAAAAGGTTACCATAGTTACTTCTCAGCAGTGAGAACATGAGTTAATTTTATTTTCTTTTGTGCATTTTTCCATGTTTTTATAATGGCTTTATATATATATATATATATATATATATTTTTTTTTTTTTTTGGGCTGCGTTGGGTCTTCGTTGCTGCACACGGGCTTTCTCTAGTTGCGGTGAGCGGGGGCCACTCTTCGTTGCAGTGCACGAGCTTCTCATTGCGATGGCTTCTCTTGTTGCGGAGCTCTAGGCACGCGGGTTTCAGTAGCTGTGGCGTGGGGGCTCAGTAGTTGTGGCTTGTGGGCTCTAGAGAGCAGGTTTGGTAGTTGTGGCGCACAGGCTTAGTTGCTCCGCAGCATGTGGGATCTTCCCGGACCAGGGCTCGAACCCGTGTCCCCTTCATTGGCAGGCGGATTCTTAACTACTGCCCACCAGGGAAGCCCAAGCTTCTACCCCTTTTAAGGTTGACCTCAAAGCTTAGTTTTGGCATGTATGAGAAAGTGGGTCACCTGCTTTGCCACCTCTGGTTGGGGGCCTGCCTCTTCCAAGCACGTTTCTCTTCTTATCAGCTTCAAACCCCACTTCCCATTAGGGTCCTGGGCATCCTTGAAACTTTTGTGCCACTGAGGGCTCTGATGAGATCTGAACATTGTGATCTAGGATGCTTGTGCAACTCTGTCCTTTGCTATTTTTTGCTAATTTATCCTACTCACTTCTTTTAACAAGGGACATTTCAAAAACATGGGGAGAGGAAGTTAGTGGGATGTTTACCCAATAACTTTCACTAAGAAATTCACTTCTCTGTTTCTGATGCCTATTTCTGATTCAGCTCTACCAATACCTATTTCTGGTCGCTGGTCCTTTGCCACTTCACTCTGGGAGGTCTGGAGCAAGGGCCCTGCCCAATCACATTAAGCATCAGAGACACAGTCCCAAGTGGGCATTTGAGGAAAACCACACAGCAACAGAGCTGTATCAATCCCTTATCCAAGAGGTAGGTGGCCAAGAGTCCACACAAAAAAAGGAAAGTTGACACAGATCAAAGCACTGTCACTTCTCCCCCAAAGAGACAAAAGCTGCAACATGAGTATGAATATTTATTTTTAAGCGGGTAATCCAAAAATATTTCTCTAGTCTGGAAGATGCTCAGACACTGATATTTAAAATATGATATTCTTTGTTTCCAGGGGACATTTCAAGTAAAACAATGAAATAGCACTACAAGGATTTTATGTAGCTTCCTTGTCCAGATTCACTCAGTTTTTGTTTTGCAACTCCACTCTGTGCTAGGAAGGGGCAACATCACCTCTCCTAGGAAGTGTAGGAGCTGACCCACTGTTTACACTTCCCCAGGGCAGGGTTACAATGCCTTTCTCTTTTGAGCTAGATTAAATAGATCTTCAGCTCCACGGGGTATTGGAAATCTGTCCTATATATCTGTACCCCCCCTTAAGACATAGTACAATATTTAGCATATAGTGTTCAACTAACGTTTGATGAATGAAGTAATTACAAAATGAGAATAAGATGCCTGAGTGAGACCTACCTCTCCTCTCCCTCTCTGACATTCATTCATTTGTTCTTCAACAAATATTTATGGTGCCAGGCACGGTGCTAACTATTCCTACAAAATACAATGACCCAGATTCTGGGCAGACAATGGCTGGGAACAAAGACAGGATCTGAGCTCCACTTTGTTTCTCAGGCCCTTCCTGAGGATGCCCAGCATCCCACATCTGGAGGGAACAGAGAGGCGTCTATAAAAGTATCAGATCCATTCCTCGGACAATAATGGATAGGTTGGAATATCCAAGATCTTAATTTTTAAAAATAACCTTCTCTAGGACGGCCATCCATTAATTTGTCTAGACTTTTCCTGAAGCTATTTTCAGTCTCTCCTACTTTTTGATGAAATGAACTCCATGCATTTATTGTCTTTAGGATAAAATATTATTTGCTTTCATTTGTCCTAATATTTTCACTGTAAGTTCCCTTACTAAATCCAAATTGGAGCATTTTTGGACATGTCTGTATTACTCTAGCCATAACTTCATGGATTCTGGGCATTTCTACTCTCCATTTACCTCTCCAGACTCAAGGACCACAAGTCTGAAATCTTTCCTGACACAGCTCTCTCCTCCCTCTGCTACCATAATCTGGCTCTTATATGTTGCCCAATAAATCACTGACCATTTGAACCCAAAGGGCTCTTACTAACTACCCCTCCTCTCCAGCCCTCTTCCTTCTTATCCCCTCTAAGCCCTATTTTATAAATGAGGAAACTGAGTTCAGAAAGTGAAAGGTCCAGTAGCTGGTTACTGACATGCAGCAATCACATCTTCCTTTCTAGTTCTTTCTTGTCTCACTTGAGCTATAAGAACCAGAACCCAAGACTATCCTAGATGCACAGATCCTTTTTTTTTTTTTTTTTAATACATTTATCTAATTTTTGAACTCCCTGTCTTCCTGGGTTTTTTTTGTTTATTTATTTATTTATTTATTTATTTATTTATTTATTTATTTCTGGCTGTGTTGGGTCTTCGTTTCTGTGCGAGGGCTTTCTCTAGTTGCGGCAAGCGGGGGCCACTCTTCATCACGGTGCGTGGGCCTCTCGCTATCGCGGCCTCTCTTGTTGCGGAGCACAGGCTCCAGACGCGCAGGCTCAGTAATTGTGGCTCACGGGCCTAGTTGCTCCGCAGCATGTGGGATCTTCCCAGACCAGGGCTCGAACCCGTGTCCCCTGCATTGGCAGGCAGATTCTCAACCACTGAGCCACCAGGGAAGCCCCACAGATCCTTCCTGCAAGAACAGGATAATGTTTTCTGTCTTATTCCCAATTCCCTTGATAAAGCCTGTGCATTCTGCTGGTGTCATGGCCCAAGGAGGCTACTGAATTTTAAGATTATTGGATTTGAAGACAGATTCCTCAGTACAAGGTCCCTACCCTGCCTCTTATTTTAAAAATAGTTTGGGTTAGCATTTTTCTCTCCAAGTATATTATCTCATCAATAAAGTGAAGCAGGGACATCCCTGGTGGTCCAGTGGTTAAGACTCCACGCTCCCAATGCAGGGGGCACGGGTTCAATCCCTGGCCAATAAATAAATAAATAAATGAAGTGAAACACATATGCAGAGCAAAAACTAATGACAAAATTTAATCAATCCCAGTTGAGAGTCGGTGATTTTTGTGACACGTATTTGCCCTTAGCTTATGTCAGCATTAACATGGATTTTCATTTCCTCAACTACTTGCATTTAGAAGTGTTTCTAGTAGGTTGTCACACAGTGAAGGAAAGTCCCATCTGGGGTTTCCAAAACTGGAACACAGAGCAGATAGAGTGGGCCAGAAACGGAACTAATGGTGATAATTGGGCTTCCAGGAAAGTTGAGTAGGTGACCTCAAGCCTCACAAAACGGAGTTGTCAGCTTCTGCCCGTGAAAATGAGATTCTTTGAGTCTTACCTTTTCCCTCAAGGGGCTTTCTGCAGTCTTCCACTGAGGTATTATTAGTTCATGCTGTGGCTGGGGGCTGCCTTCCCCACTTCCTCCTGCCAACACAGGAAGCACACCATTGGAATCCCAGACTTCTGCACCCCAGCTAAGCCAGGCATGCACTGCCAACTGGAAAGACCCATATTGGGTTGTTAGGAGACCTGCTGGATTCCAGGCTCTTGGCACTCACTATGGGTCAGGCACTCTGCTAGGTGCTGATAATATAGTGGTTGGTCTGTGTATACTTCACAAAGTTTACCTTCTAGAGATGGGAAGCGGACAACACAAATATTCTCCAATGGTACAAGAGGGGCATGAAATAAAGAGACGCTGAAGAGGAGGTACCTATTTTAGAGAGGATGATCAGCAAGGATGGCATTTAATTGAGACCTGAGGGACCAGAAAGAAGATGCAAAGATCTAGGGGAAGGGTGTCCCAGGGAGAAGGACCAGCAAGAGCAGAAATGGCCTTGGCCTGTTTAAGGAACAAGCAGAAGTCAGAGGTAGCTAGAACGTAGCAGATGAGAGGCGAAATTAGTAGATATGGTCAGCAAGACAGCCATGGGTCTGATATCACAGAGGGCATGGAAAGTGTCTGGATTTTATTATAAATAGACTTGGAAGGCACTGGAGGGTTTAGACACAGAGCAATATGATCTGTGTTTGGTTTTTAAAAGATCTTCCTGCTGCTGGGTGGAGATGGAGAGGGTGGAGGTGGGGGAGGGAGGCAGGAGTGCAAGTAGAAGCAGGAAGGCAAGGCTGGAGACTTGCAGGAGCCCTAGTGAGAGTTGCTGGTGGCTCAGACTAGAATGACATCAGTAAAGAGGAATGAAGTGTTTGGATTCTGGGTATATCTGGAGGGCAAGCCCCTGGGTATTATTCTCATCGAGTTTCAGTTTTCTCATCTGTAAAATGAAGACAATGATACCCACCTGCCCATCTCACAGCATTACTGGGGAGAGTTACTGTGAAAGTGCTTCCCAATCCACAAAGCATCATGGCGTTAACCTGAGCTTCCTAAGGGCAAGTTTGCTTTTTCATATCACTTCCTACTTTCCAAATTATTCTCACCACCCAGTTCTCTGTACTCAAGACAACCCTGGGAGCTAGGTAGGAGGATTCCTATTTTACAAGAAAGGTGGGCTGAAATCTGTTTGAGGAGACTTGTTCCAGGCAGGGCAGACCTCAAACATTGGTCGCAGGCAATCTTAATAAAGTGGTAATTGCTCAAGGCCTAGGCAAATTAGTCTCCGTAAGAATAGGCCAAATCCACAGGACTCCTGGGGTTGAAGTGAGGACTCCAAAATTTATTCTTTCTAAACCAACCACATCAATCACATAGAATAGAATAAGTGACAGAGAAGATGGCCATAGTTGTTCTGTTAGACTGGCCCAATTATGAGTGATTAACTTTCCTTTGAGATTACTGGTATGATGTATTCTCAATCAAAATATATCCTAAAAAAAAACCTCATTAGAGTAGCATTAGTTTCATCATACTAGTAAAAATGAGAAGCAATTCATTCATTTACTCATTACATATTTTCTGAGTGCTTAACTATATGCCAAATACTATGCTAGGTGCTTGATATTCACTGGGGAATCAGGCATAGTTCCTGATCTAGTGGCTCTGATAAATCTAGATTCTCTGCAACAAAAAGGAATTATGCTATTCAATGGAACATTCAAAGGAATGAAATGATCTTTATGATTGCAATTATTGAAAGCAAGGCTCAATAACAGAGGAACACAGTACATCTTAAGAAAAATTGTTCAAACCTTGGAAATAAGGCAAAAAGAGCAAGCAGGATGTCCTTTCAATGTCACATTTGGAGCATTGTTTAACGGGCCTTCCCACAGATTAGGGAATTATCTAGAGGAATGTACCTTTGTTTGACTTTTTTGTTTCCTATTAATTAAAGGGCTATACTCTGTGAAGTTATCTGTTAACTGTAGCTTTCAGTGAGGTAGAGATGCAAGTGACTTCAGTATAGTAGAAAGATAACTAAGAATTATGGTTATTTGGTCCCATGGAGCATTGACCACTTTTGTATCTGTCCCAGCAAAGGATTTCAACATTCTTTCTCCAATGCTTCTATCACTCCTGTTCCTCTAATGCTTTGAACTAGCTTTACCATTCTATTCACTGCCTCATTAATGAATCAAATCAATCTTTGCCAACCTTTCATCCTATATTTGTATGAGAGTCATGTTTTTAACTTTTTGAAAATTATACTTCTGCGATTTCTTGAAGGAATTTATAGTCATTGAAACCATGTTTTTGGAGAATGTAACGATGTGGCAAATGCTCATAATGTGAAGTGGCATATGCAAGACACAAAACTGTACCTATGGTATGGCTCCAATTTTATCAAAATATATTTATAGGCACACACACAAAGACTGGAGAAAAGAGGAGAGACTAGGAAAGCAGCGGAAAGAAAAGCCAAAAGCAGAAAAACAGAGGAAAAGGAGAGAGAGGGAGGCAAGCCAGGGAGGGACCGACCGTTTTCTGCCTGCTCCGAGTCTCCCGCATCTCCACCACCTCCCCAGGCGCACAACGTGGGAACAAAGCAGGGGCTCCCGGCCTGGGGGCCGGCGGGGGCGCTGCCCCGAGGAGTTGCGGGGGGCGACTCCCAGCTCCCCAGGTCCTCCAACCCACCCATCTCCAAAGCCCCCCGTCCCCCGCCCCGCTACTTACTTGTGGTCCATCCCGGCAGGGCGAGCGCCAGCAGGCAGAGCTGGGCAGCGCCCACGCCCCGGGGCATGGTGGCAGCTGGCCCCTCGCGCACTCTGCGTTCACCAGCACGCGGCCATGCCAGCACCCTAACCAGGCCGCGGCGCTTCTGGAACCCACGGTCGCCCAGCAGCTCCCAGCCCTGCTCCCAGCCATTGGCCGGGACGCTCCGCCCCCAGCTCCGCGGAGGAGGGGCGGGAGGAGCCAGGGGCGGAACCAGCGCGACCCCTGGGAGCCAGGCGAGGTGGGGGCGGGGGAGGGGGCGCGGTGTTCGGCGGTGCTCAGGTGCTGGCGATCAAGGGAGGGCGAGTCCGAGCCGGAGGAAGGGTAGGGATTCACGGTGGGCGCGGCCTGAGGAGGGTCGGGGGCTTGGGTTTGTAGGAATTAAACTGGACCCCTCTGGGTACAGCGGCCCGTTTCCTCTATCCCGCACTGGGCTAGACGCCTTGGGTGACACTCAGAGGCTACTCACCCAGCACCGTCCTCTAGAGGCCGCCACGCTTGGACGCGGGTTCTGAAAGAGTTAACCTGGCACAGAGAGCTAAGTGCTGTATGGAATTGTTTTCTTAGCAGGACACAAATCAGGGATCCTTTCCTTCTGACTGGGAGGAGCGGGGTGGTGAAGGGAGCATTCCCAGAGGAGGAGACGTCTGAGCTCAGGAGGAGGCGAAATGGAGCACCAGGCAGAAAACCCTAGACAAACGGACTAGGGCGGGAAAGTCCATGGGCTGTATTGGGGGAAGACTGGAATTTGGGATGGTTAGGATTTAGGGCTTTGGAGGGAACGGAGGGAGATGAGACTTGAAAATAATAATAATGACTGTCACTTACTGAGGGTTTACTGTTTGCTAGAAGAAGAAAATAATAACTAAGACTGATAGAGCACTTCCTAAGTGCCAGACACTGTCTTCAGCACTTTACATATGGCAACTTATTTAATTAATTAATCTAGGAAAAGAACTACCTTTTATTGTCCTTTAATATGTGCCAGGGACTCTCTATACATCATCTCTTTTCATTAGCCCAATGATCCCCTGGGGTAAGTACTAATAGTATCCTGGTTTAGAGATAGAAAACCAAACCTGAGAGGCTAAGTAATTTGCCCAAGGTCACACAGCTAAAGTCGGAGTCTGGATTCAAGTCCACATCTGAATAACTCCAGAGCCTCTTACAGCACACCTTATTTTACAGATGGGTAAACTGACAATCAGAGAAAACTGCCTTGCCTAAGATCCCTTAGCAAGTTTGGCAAAGCCTGTTTCTAAAGCCTCAGACCTCTTGTCATCTATTCCTTTCACTGAGTCTCCTTCTTCAAACCCAGGTTTTTACAGTTAAACAAGATGCTGTGTTTGGGGGAGGAAAAGGCACTCCTGAAGATTAGTAGGTATGTCTGTTGAAACCACTGGGCATACATAAAAGACACTGCTCTTGCCATTGATGTATTTAGAGGCTGTATTATTCTGTTCAAGCTGTCATAACAAAAAACACAGACTGGATGGCTTGAACAACAGAAAGTTTTTTTTTCACAGTTCTGAGATCAAGGTGTTGGCTTGGTTGGTTTCATACAAGGCCTCTCTTCCTGGCTTGTAGAAGGCATTCTCGCTGTGGCCTCACATGGCCTCTTCTCTGCTTGTGTGATGAAAGCAAGCTCTGCTGTCTTCCTCTTCTTAAGGACACTAATTCCATCAGACAGAGCCCCACTCTTATGATCTCATTTAATTTTTATTACCTCTTTATAGGCTCGATCTCCAAATACAGTCACACTGGGGATTAGGGGTTCAACATATGAATGTGGGGACACAGTTCAGTCCATAACATTCTATCCTGTGGTCCCCAAAACTCATGTCCTTCTCACATGTGTCAACTGAAAAAAATGCACAATGCGAGAGTTGTGAGTTAAGTTTATTTCGGGCAAAATGAGGACTATAGACCTGGAGACAGCATCTCAGGTAGTTCTGAGGAACTGCTCCAAAGAAGTAAGGGGGAAGGTCAGAATTATATATGACTTTAGTGAAGGGGGTACATGCATCAAGCACACATCTTGGCAGAGGCTTGCTGCTAGTCATGAGGAGCAGATGTCACCGTTAATGATTTTAGTGCTTTTCTAGACGTGAGAAGATGCAAGAATTTGGGCTCATAAAATCTTCTCCTGAAGATATCTAACTATCTAAAGGCCTGTTCTGCCAGTTTTTCCCAGAGCACGGAGTGCCTCATTCCTGATCTCCACCCTGAACTCCTTTCAGCGGGTGTTGAAGGTCAGCGACTGCAGTGGCTAGTGACTTACTTCATTCTTGTAGAGGCTAATGGCAAGTGCCAATTTTTAGTTGACGCGTGCAGTTACCCCTTCCCAACAGCCCCCAAAGACTTAACCCATGCCAGCATCAATTCCAAGCCCAAAGTCTCATCTCAATATCATCTAAATCAGATGTGGGTGAAAGTCAAGGTATGATTCATTCTAAGACAAAATTCCTCTCCATCTGTGAACCTGTGAAACCAGACAAGTTATATGCTTCCAAAATACAGGTTTAGGGGGACATTCTCATTCCAAAAGAGAGAAATCCGAAAGAAGAAAGGGGTGACTTCCCATGCAAGTCCAAAACCTAGTCCAAATTCCATTAGAACTTCAAGCTCTGGAATAATCCTCTGGCTGGATGTTCTGCCTTCCCAGCCCGCTGGGGCAGCAGTGTCATCCCCACAGCCCTAGGCAGTGGCACTGCCCCCTCTGCCCTGGGCAGCAGCCCCACCCTGTGGCTTCTTGCTGCAGTCCTGCTCCCGAGGCACTGGGCAGGGGAAGCCTGGCTCCCTGAAACCAAGAGGGGGTCCTACCCTCTGAAACCAAGAAAGAAATAGCCTTGCCCTCTGGGCCTGTATGCTCTACGCACATAGTGGGAATGGCAGCCCTGCTGATCTCTGAATCACCTTCAGGGTCGTTCTTCCCTTTTCTTAAAGGATAAAGCACATTCACAGCCAAAGAGCTCTATTGTCCTGTCCTATAGAATCCCAGTTCAAAAGCCTTCCTTTATTTTGCCTTATCTCTGTTCTCCTTGGTCTTGGAACTGGCAGTGTCTCTGCTAGCATAATCCCATCTCTATTTCTGGCAGCTGCAGAGATGGCTGATTAACGGTTTGAGTCATCTCGTTATCCAGTGATTGTCCAGCCACACCCTCAGCATCCTCTCTAGAACATGTGCTTTCATTTTTTGCAGTGTAGATGGGCTGAGAAGTTTCCAAAGCTTCAAGCTCTTGTTCCTTTTTGCTTAGAATCCCTTCAATTTATCTCTCTCCTTTTGTATTTTACTATAAGCAACAAGGAGAAACCAGATCACACCTTTAACATTTTGCTCAGGAATCTCCTCCTCCAAATATCCAAGTTCGAAACTTGGAATTTCTACTTTCCACAAAACACTAGGACACAATTCAACCAGGTTCTTTGTCAATTTATAACAAGGATCACCTTTCTTCTAGTTTCCAGTAACATGTTCTACCTTTTCATCTGAGACCTCCCCAGAATCACCTTTAATATTCACAGCTCTACCAACGTTGTCTTCACGATATGTGTCTTCTCAAAAACGATAGCCGCTTTCTTTAGAGTGCTTCTCTTTTTTCCTGAACCCTCACCAGAATTGCCTTCAACATCATATTTCTACCAATAGTCTCTTCAAGGCAATCTAGGTTGTTTGTAGCATGGACCTCAAAGCTTATCCAGCTTCACTATTTACAATAGCCAGGACATGGAAGCAACCTAAGTGTCCATCGACAGATGAATGGATATAGAAGATGTGGCACATATATACAATGGAATATTATTCAGCCATAAGAAGAAACGAAATTGAGTTATTTGTAGTGAGGTGGATGGACCTAGAGTCTGTCCTACAGAGTGAAATAAGTTAGAAAGAGAAAAACAAATACCGTATGCTAACACATATATATATGGAATCTAAAAAAAAAATGGTTCTGAAGAACCTAGGGGCAGGACAGGAATAAAGACGCAGACGTAGAGAATGGACTTGAGGACACGGGGAGGGGGAAGGGTAAGCTGGGACGAAGTGAGAGAGTGGCATGGACATATATACACTACCAAATGTAAAATAGATAGCTAGTGGGAAGCAGCCACATAGCACAGGGAGATCAGCTCGGTGCTTTGTGTCCACCTAGAGGGGTTGGATAGGGAGGGTGGGAGGGAGACGCAAGAGAGAGGGGATATGGGGATATATGTATATGTATAGCTGATTCACTTTGTTATAAAGCAGAAACTAACACATCACTGTAAAGCAATTATATTCCAATAAAGATGTTAAAAAAAAAAAAAAGCTTATCCAGCTTCTACCTATTACCCAGTCCCAAAGCCACTTCTACATTTTTAGGCATTTGTTACAGCAGGACCCCACCTCTTGGTACCAAAATCTGTATTAGTCTTCTAGGGCTTTGCATAACTGAACACCATAGACTGGGTGGTTTAAATAACAGAAATGTATTTCTTCAGTTCTGGAGGACGGAAGTCCAAGATCAAGGTGTTGACAGGGTTGTTTTCTGGTGAGGCCTCTCTTCCTGGCTCCTAGACAGCTGCCTTTTTGCTGTGTCCTCACATGGCCTCTTCTCTGTGTGAGCATGCAGAGAGAGAGAACACTGGTCTTCCTCTTCTTATAAGGACCCTAATCCTATCAGATCAGGGCTCCACCCTTATAACCTCATTTAACCTTTATTACCTCTTTATAGGCCCTATCTTCAAATACAGTCACATTGGGGATTAGGGCTTCAACATATGAATTGGGGTCGGAGGGGAGACATAATTTAGTCCAGAACAGGGGCTCTAAGCCCTAGAGCCATGAGACTAGAATTCTAGTCTCAGCTCTCTCCAACCAGCTCTGTGACTTTGGGTAAGTCACTTCTCCTTTCTGGGCCTGAGTTTCTGACCCAATGGCCTGGGAATGGTAATGGCTACCCCAATCCATCTCACTCAGGAGCTGTGAGAAGCTGTTGAGATAATTGTGGTGAAAGTGCTATGCCAGTTAAAAAATATTGAAGTATCAAGTCTAACTCATTCTATGGACAATCTACTTGCAAAAGGCATCCAAGCTCCATATCTGAAACTTGCTCCCAATTGCTGGCACTCAGCTGAACAATATTTAATCAGCATGTGCCCCTGAAAATTGCGAAGTAGCTCACAAGAGAAAAAGTCCAGTGGTTTCCGCACTGACCAAAACATGATGCCCAATTCTGTCTCTCATCTATGCCCTTCCACACTTATACACAGAAACAAACATATACACAATTTTTGACCCCCAGAAGACTTTCCATTTATTTGTAAAGAATGTATTTGTTATTTATAAAGAATACTACATCTCTATATAATCTTTAAAATATTCATGACATTTAACCTACTAATTACATTTCTGGGAAACTAGCCTAAAAAAATAATCTGCAGGGCTTCCCTGGTTGGCGCAGTTGTTGGGAATCCGCCTGCCAGTGTAGGGGACGCGGGTTCGGGCCCTGGTCCAGGAGGATCCCACATGCAGTGGAGCAGCTAAGCCCGTGCGCCACAACTACTGAGCCTGCGCTCTGGAGCCCGTGAGCCGCAACTACTGAAGCCGGCGTGCCTAGAGCCTGTGCTCCACTGCAGGAGAGGCCACGGCAATGAGAGGCCCAGGCACCGCGACAAGGAGTGGCCCCTGCTCGCCGCAGCTGGAGAGGGCCCTCGCACAGCGACGAGGACCCAACGCAGCCATAAATAAATAAATAAAATAAATTTTTTAAAAAATAATAATAATCTGCAATGCACACAAAGATTTATGGACTATAATGGTCATAGTGGTGTTATTTATAATAGTGAAAAATTGGAAACAACATAAATATCCAACTGTGAAGGAACAGTTAATAAATTATAGAATATTCATATGATGGATTATTATGTCCATTTATTTAAAATAATGTTTGCAAAGAGTTTATGCTCTGATGTTAAGTGAAAAAAATCAGTGTCCAAAATTACAAATGTAAGTATGATCTCAGCTATGTAAATAAAAGACTAAAAAAAAAACTAGAAGGAAATGTGCCAAAATGTTAATGGCAGTTACCTCTGGATGGTGAGACTATGGATGGATGAAGGTTTTTTGTTTGGTTTGGTTTTTTTGGTTTTTGTTCATCATTTTTTGTTTGTTTGTTTTGCCCCTTCCATTTTCTACAATACTTCTCTACTTATGTGTTACTTTAGTAATGGGGGTGGGTGGACAAATGGTAAACACAGAAAAGAAACACAAAAGGAATAATGGTTTATCCTGGTGTCTTATGCAGACAGTTTTGCATACTTGACCTCTCTACACAAGCTTGATCCTCTCCTCTGATGTTAGGGAAACTGAGGCAGAGTTAGAGCAACCAGTTCCAAATTTCAGGAGTCTAGGTGACCGAGGTCACTGTTCCTTCCAGCTACAGTATAATATCATGGTTAGGAGGTGGTCACCCTGCCAGGTTTAAATCCCTTTTCTGTCCTTTACCAGCTGTGACAACGGGCAAATAAACTTTTCTGTGACTTTGTTGCCTTATCTATAAAAGATGCTAATAATGATAGTTCCTAGATCATAGAGTTTTTGTGAGGCTTAAATGGATGCTTAGAATAATACCTCTCACTTAGTAAGCAGTTAACACATGCTAATTGTAATAATTCTCATTCTACTGCTAATAAGTATGGGGGTGGGGACCATATTCATAATGCTTAACTTGTGCTTTTAGTTGTGTAATGTGTGAAGAGTCTAATTATATACTGATTCTTTAATTATTATCAAAGATAATGATCAGGTTATATTGTAATTGTCTTTTTCTTACCCCACATTCACGACATTGTGAGCCCCTCAGTGAACAGGAGCTAGACCTTTTTCTTCTCTCATCCACCCCCCGCATTTGGAAGGCACAATAAATGTTTAATTAAGTAATTATAAATTAAATAACTAATAATAATTCTTTCATTCTGGCTCAGCACAGACTTCCAAGTTGCTCATGGGAGAATTGTCTTCATGGGCCCTTACTGTGGAAATAGTGTTGGCCCTGTGATAGCTTTCCTTTGTAAATCATTTTCCCAGCAGCTAGCTCTTTTTTTTTAAAGTTCGGTTTATTCGAGTATAATTTACATACATTAGCAGTCTCCATTTTTTTTAGTACACATTGCTATTAGTTTTGACAAATGCATATAATCTAATAACCACTTCCACAATCAAGATCACCCTCCTGTCTCCTGTCACTCCTAACGCCTGGCAATCACTTATCTGTTTTATGTCCCTAGAGTGCTGCCTTTTCTAGAATGTCATATAAATGAAACCATACAGAATGTAGCCTTTGGAGTCTGGCTTCTTTCATTCAGCATAATGCATTTAAGACTCAGCCATGATGCTGCATGTATCAATACTTCTTTCCCTTTTTTTTTTGGCCGTGCGGCTTGTGAGATCTTAGTTCCCTGACCAGGATTGAACCCGTGTCCACAGCAGTGAAAGTGCTGAGTCCTAACCACTGGACCGCCAGGGAACTCCTGATACTTCTTCCTTTTTATTGTTCAGTAGTATTCCATTGTGTGATTATACCCTAGTTGTTTACCCATTCACCAGCTGAAGGGCATTTAGATGATTCCAGTTTTTGACGATTATGAATGAAGTCACTATAAATATTCAAGTTTCATGTGAATGTAAGTTTTCATTTCTCTAGGGTAAATAATTCAGAATGGACTTGCTAGGTCTTGTGGTTAAATATATGTTTAACTTCATAAGAAACTGCAAAAAGTATTTTCCAAAGTGGCTGTATGATTTTGCTTTCCCACCAGCAATGTATCAGAGTTCCAGCTGCTCTGCATCCTGGCCACAATACAGTCAGTCTTTTAATTTTAGCCATTCTAATAGATGTGTAGCTCCCCAACAATGTTCTTGATCTTCAAATACTCCTTGAGGTAGCAGGTTAGTATTACTGGATCCATTTTGACAGAAGGAATTAAAGTCTAAAGAGGATCTTTTACCCAAGTCTCTTGGTTATATTCAAGATTTTAGTCTTTAATTCTGAGTTTTTACCCACAGAAAAAGCAAATCTCCCTAACTCATGGGAAACCCATAAAGGTCTTGGAATCACTCATTCAACCAACAGCATTTATTATATGCCTGGCCTTTGCTAGAATCTATCAATACAAAGATTTCTAAGATAAGATCTCCACTATAACAATTAGGGCAGGAGGAGGTGGGGGAAAGAGTGAAGGAGGTAGAACTGACAAGTAAATTAAAGGGCTAGTTACAGACAGTGATCAAGTTTCTTGATGTGTGACTTGGGTCTCTTGATTTCCCAACACCAGGTAATATCTCCAGGATTGTGGATAATCATCATCATCATCATCATCATCATCATCATCATCATCATCATCACCATCATGTATTAAGCACCTCAAATGGTGCTTAATTAAGCACAGCGCCTATATTATCTCATGTAGTTCTCATAACAGTCCCATGAGAGATACTAGGTCAAACCATATGAAATGATTGATTTTATAGGTCATAAAGAGTCAAACTTTGTCAGTGTGATATGGTTCAACCTAATAAATAATAGTTATAATTGACTGCACAAGGCTTACAATGTGCCCACTGCATTATTCATTTTATCCTCAGGATAACCCTCTATGGTGGGTACTACTGATATTCCCACTTTATAGATGATGCAGCTGAGGCTGGAAGCGGTGGTGGAAGGGTAACTTAAGCACAATCATGCAGCTGCTAAGTTGGAGACAAAGCCTGAGTTCAAACTGAAATGTGGGGAACTTCAGAGCCACTGAAGCCATAGTGGTCCGTATCCACTATGCTACTCTGGTATTATTACAGATGAGCAAACTGAGTGAAGAGGTGAAGTTGCCTGAGGTGACTGTGGGATCTACCATGCCCAAATTTGTAGGGCATCCTAGCTTCAGATTCCTGGCCAAACTGCCTTTTTTTCCTCATCACCTGCTTGTCACTCTGGAAACTGGGCTGAATCCAGGCCATCCTCAGGAGCACTTCCATCAGGGTAGTGCCCCCATAGCCAGGAAAGAGGCATTGATACTTGTTTGCTCTCACTAGACCCTAAAAGAAATATATTTTTTATTTAACAAACTTTATTTATTTTAGAGCAGATTTAGGTTCGCCACAAAATTTAACAGAAAGGGGCTTCCCTGGTGGCCCAGTGGTTGAGAGTCTGCCTGCCAATGCAGGGGACACGGGTTCAAGCCCTGGTCTGGGAGGATCCCACAGGCCGCGGAGCAACTGGGCCCGTGAGCCACAATTACTGAGCCTGCGCGTCTGGAGCCTGTGCTCCGCAGCAGGAGAGGCCGTGATAGTGAGAAGCCCGCGCACCGCGATGAAGAGTGGTCCCCGCTTGCCGCAACTGGGGGAGGCCCTCGCACAGAAACGAAGACCCAACACAGCCATAAATAAATAGATAAATAAATAAAAATAAATAAATAAAATTAGCTGCTCTACAATGTAAACTTTAAAAAAAAAAAATAATGAAATTTGAAAATTACCATTTGACAACCATAATCATAATAATTAATTCAGGCAAGAAACATCAACAAGTTGGTGAAACTAGTGGGTGAAAGTTGAATGAAGAATAGGATATTTATGTAAAGTATCTCCCCACAAAATATAAAAAAAAAAAAAAAAATTTAACAGAAGGTAGAGAGAATTCCTTATACTTCCCCACACATGCACAACCACCCCCTTCTTCATCCCTGAGAAATTTCCTTGCTTTGTTGTCTTCTCCATCTAAAATTAATATAGCTCCTCCTGATTTCTTTTGGATAGTGTTAGAATGGTATATTTTTCTCCATCCATTTAATATATATATATATACACACATATATATGTATATACACACACATATATACATACATATATATGTATATACATATAGGGTTTCTTGTACACATGTAATTGGTTTTGGTTTTTGATCCACTCTGATGATCTCTTTTTTTTAATTGGTACATTTAGACCATTGACATTCAAAGTAGTTACTGATATAGTTGGATTAATATCTATCATATTTGCTACTGTTTTCTATTTGTTGCTTTTGTTCATTGCTTTTGGGTTTTTTGTTTTGTTTTTGTTTTTTTGATTTTTGTTTTTGTCTTCCACTCTTTTCTGTCTTTTGTGGTTTTACTTGAACACCATATATGATTCCATTTTCTCTCTTTTCTTAGCATATCAGTTATACTATTTTTTTTACTTTTTTTAGTGGTCCCCCTAGAGTTCGCAACACACATTTACAGCTAATCCAAGTCTACTTTCAAATAACACTCCACCACTTCACAGGTAGTGTGAGTACATTATAATAACAAAATAATCCTAATTCCTCCCTTGTATCATTGCATTCATTCATTTCACACACACACACACACACACACACACACACACACACACACACATATATATATATGCGCTGATGTTTTGTTCTCAGGTGATGCTGATGCTGTTGACAGGAGCACATTTTGAGAACCACTGCTTCTGAATGCCATTGAAAGAAACTGCAGTAATCCTTTTCCCTCATTTCCAATTTTTGGATAATTTTTATCAACACTTATCAACATTAAAAAAATCAGAACATTAAAAATAGGCAGAACACTCTTTGACATAAATCATAGCAATATTTTTTTGGATCTGTCTCCTAAGGCAAAAGAAATAAAAGCAAAACTAAACAAATGCGACCTAATTAAACTTAAAAACTTTTGCACAGGAAAGGAAACCATCAACAAATGAAAGGACAACCTACTGAATGGGAGAAAATATTTGCAAATGACATGACCGATAGGGGGCTTATATCCAAAATATATAAACAGCTCATATAATGCAACATCAAAAATACAACCTGATTTAAAAATGGGCAGAAGACCTGAATAGACACTTTCCCAAAGAGGACATACAGATGGCCAAAAGGCACATGAAAAGATGCTCAACATCATTAATCATCAGAGAAATGCAAGTCAAAACCACAATAAGCTGTCACCTCTCACTGGTCAGAATAGCTAACACGAAAAAGAACACAAATAACAAGTGTTGGTGAAGAAAAGGGAACCATTGTATACTGTTGATGGGAATGTAAATTGGTGAAGCCACTGTGGAAAACAGTATGGAGGTTCCTCAAAAAACTAAAAATAGAACTACCATATGATCCAGCAATTCCACTCTTGGGTATATACCCAAAGAAAAGAAAAACATTTATTTTAAAAGATGTATGCACCCCAATGTTCATAGCAGCACTATTTACAGTAGCCAAGATATGGAAACAACCTAAGTGTCCATCAACAGATGAATGGGTAAAGAAGGTGTGGTATATATATGTACAATGGAATACTACTCATTCAGAAAAAGATTGAAATTTTGCCATTTGTAACAACATAGATGGACTTGGAGGGTATTATGCTCAGTAAAATATGTCAGACAGAGAAAGACAAATACTGTATAATAACACTTATATGTGGAATCTAAAAAATAAAACAAACTAGTGAATGTAAGAAAACAGAAACAGACTCACAGATATAGAGAACAAACTAGTGGTTACCAGTGGGGAGAGGAAAGCAGGGGAGGGACAAGATAGGAGTAGGGGATTAAGAGGTACAAACTACCATGTATAAAATAAGTAAGCTACAAGGCTATATTGTACAGCACAGGGAATATAGCCAATATTTTATAATAACTATAAATGGAGTATAACCTTTAAATTTGTGACACTATGTTGTACCCCTGAAACTTTATTCTATTTCAGAATAAATTTCTTTATATTAAAAAAGTTGTTGGTACATAAAGAAGTGTGCCATAAAAAAGATATTTTAAAATGTGGAGGAAATGGTTAAGACTGTCCACTGAAGGCGGGAAGGGGACTGTTCTATAAAGTCTTTTCATGATGCTATGTAATGACTAAGATAAATCTTGAAGAATCAGTAGATATTTTCCAGGTAGACAAAATAGTTGTGAGTGAAGAATGTTTCAAGAAGAGAAAGCAGTATTTATAAAAGCATAGTGGTGTGAATCACTCTTCATTAAAACAAAATTTACACAACCAACCTTTACTGAGTTCCCACTAACTGCCAGGCTCTGGACCAATCAGGGAACTGCAGGAGTTCAGGTTGGCTGGCATGCAGGCAGCCGAAATGGGGTAGGAGTTCAGAGCATAGGCTGTGGTGTCAGACTTGAGGTCAAATCTCAGCTCCAAGTTGTACAAACTTAGGTAAGTTATTCAATCTCTTTGTGCCTTGGTTTCCTCATCCATCAATACGTGCAGTGAGTATACACGAGAAAATGTATATGAAGCACTTTGCGCAGTGCCTGTGTGTGACCACATGTCATCCACCAATACTTTCGTGTTGTTAATTTGGTATAAATGAGTACATATTACTTGTATGGGTGTACAAGATAATAAACTTTTTGTAACCACACACACACACACAAAAACAGAAGTTGTTTTTTTTTTGTTTGTTTGTTTTTTTAAAGTCTTGATCCTGGATTCTCTTGAAAAATTAGAAGGTTGGGCAATAGTCAACCTACATTCTCCCATGGTCACCACCACCCCCAGCCCACATCACTCATTTATGTTATAGGCATTTGATTTTGCTATTCCTGTAAAACATGGTAGAGACATAAGGCCCACTTCTGAGGAGGGGCATGAGCATAGCTGGTTAATCCTCTCTGATTAATTCAGACACCCAGGGCTGGCTTCACAGAAGTATGACCCAGGCAGTCTGCACAGGACCCCTGTCTCAAAAGGTCCCCATACTTGGCTTAATACCTTGCTGTTGCTATCTTGAGATTCTTAATGTTTTGGACCAAGGAAACTGCATTTTCATTTTGCAGAAGGACCCGCAAATCATGTGGCTGATCCTGCAGCCACCCCACACTTAACGTTAACCTTCTCAGAGATAGTCAAGGAACAGAGACCTGGGTAGGTACAACTCCATCCCCAGACCCACTGTGTTTGGCTCATTGATGGGTATGTTGCCCTAAGCTGGACCAATGAGCGTCCTCCCCAAGACTCTTGACAACCCTACCAAAAAGTTGCTTCCTTTTCTTCTGAGATGGTGAGCAAAGTAAATTTGGAGCTGTGGGTGGTCCGTTTACTACCATGTCAGGAAAGAATCTGTCTGAAAATTAAGCCAAATAGTGGCAAGAGATAGAAAAAGAGAGGGGGGGTGGGGGGGTTAATAATATTATTTGAACCTGTGGATGCAACTGTGTCTGAAGTGAACCTACCCCCAGAACTTCTCAATTACTGAGCCAAAATTTTCTATTTTGCTTAAGCTTGTCTGAGTTAGGAGTCTGTCTTTTGTGGCTGAAAATGTCTCACTAACATAAAAGCCTTCTCCATCCTAGGCACTGTGCAAGGTGCTGGGATTAAAATAGTGGACAAGACACATGTCATTCCTATCTTCGTGGTACTTAGAGTCCAGTGGCAGAATGGCAATAAGCAAGCAACCACACAAATAAATAAAATATAATAATTACACATTGAGATTTGTAAATAAAAGGAGCTAAGAAAGAGAATAAGAAAGGAGGACTACTTAGACAGCATGGTTGGGAAAGGCTCTCAGTTGAGTGTCTTTTAAGCTGAGAGTCAGCAATACGAAGAACAGAGGGAAAAGACTTCTGGGCAGAGCAAACAGGAACTGCTTTTAGGCTTCAAAGGGCTTGATTCATTCAAGGACTGAAGGAAGGTCTTCATTTGTTCATCCGTTCATCTATTCAACAAACATGTAGTAGGCAGTGACATGGTGCTAGGCACTGGGAGACAAAGGGAAATAAAAGCAGTCCCTGACAAGTTGGCAAGATACATTGAAAGACGTAAAAATGTTCAAACCATTCAACTCTAGGAATTTAGTCAAAAGAAAAAAAACCAGGAATGTCTGAAAAGATATAGCTACAAGGATGTTCATCACAGAATTACTTATTTTTTCAACTTTTTGTTGAAGTACAACATACATACATGTGTTAAGTGCACATATCATAAATATACAATTCAACTATTTTCACAACCTAGATACACCTATATAATTCGTATGCAAATCAAGAAAGAGAATATGAGACCAGAACTCCAGAAGCCCCCTTTTGCCCCCTTCTAGTTACAAATCCCCTTCCCACCAAGGGTAAATGTTAGCCTGACTTCTAACAGTATAGATTAATTTTGCCTCTGTTTATACTTTATATAAATGGAATCACACAGTATGTGATTTGCAGTTGGGTGGCGGGGTTGGGGTAGTTGGGATGGCCTGGCTTCTTTTGCTTAACATTGTGTTTGTCAGATTCTACTATATTGTTCATGTAGTTATAGATTGCTCATTCTGTATAATATTCCATTACTGGAATGTCCCACAAATTATTTATCTATTCTGCAATTTACAGACATATGGCTAGTTCCTAGACTGAGCCTATTATAAATAATACTGTTGTGGACATTCTTTTGGTTAATATATGTCTGCATTTATTTGGGGTATATGCTTAGGAGAGACATTGCTGGGCCATAGAATGTTGGGTCAGAGTATATGATCCACTTTAGCAGATATTGCTAAACAGTTTAGCAAAATGATTCCACCAATGTACACCCCCACTAATTTTGTAAGAGACTTCGGGTTTCTTCAAATCCTTGATAACACTTGATAGTTCCCCTTTTAAAAAACTGTAGCCATCTGGTAGTGGTATTGAATTGTGGTTCTAATTTTCATTTCCCTAATGATTAACAAGGTTGAAACTTCTTCATATTTATTGGCCACTGGACATCCTCTTTTCTGAAAAGTCTATTCAAGTCTATTCCCCATTTTTCTACTGAGTAGTCTGTCTTTTTCTTATTGGTTTGCAGGAGTTCTTTAAACATCTTGGCTATAAGCCCTTGGTAGGATGTATGTATGCAGATATCTGCTTCCACTTTATGAAGTGCCTTTTCACTCACTTTTGGTGAAAAGAAATTCTTAATATAATATTAATATATCCAAATTTATCAGTCTTTTTTATGGTTAGTACTTTTTGAGTCCTAGTCAAGAAACTGTGTCCTACCCCAGGATCAGAAAAATGTTCTCCTATGTTTTCCTCTAAAAGCTTTACTGTTTTTATTTTATATTTAGATCTACAATTTATCTGAAATTCATTTGTTTATAGTGTGAATGAGAGGTCAAGGAGATTTTTTCCATATGGCCATGGCTCTCAAACTGTGTACCAAGTACACAGTGGTACCTTGGGTGTCACAGTGAATTCACAGGAGTGTCATGGGATATTTTAAATTTTTGAAGGAAGCACAGTGACATCTGTTGGGTACCATATAAACTATTAACCTGAAGTAGTTCACAGTTTCATCATTAAATTGTACTATGTTCCCTTCAATGACATCATATTTTTGCAAAGCTGGGTTTTTCAAAGTTGCCGTGACATAAAGTAAATATCACTTGAAATCAGGAGATGAGAGTAATGGTGTTCAATCTGATTCTAACACATGATAAGCTCTGCAGTGCCCAATAGGAGCACAAGTCCATTAGCAAATATTGTGGTTGCTTAAAAGTAAAATAAAATGTTATTTTTTTCTTTTAATTTATGTGTATTATATAAATACTCACTAAGTTGTTTGGATCTAGCTACTTAATAAACAGAATTATTAGGTATTTGTATTTGGGCCTAGAGGTGCCATGAAAAAAATGACTGAGACATTAAATGTTCCATGCATCAAGAAAGTTTGGGACCCTCACTGAGGCAGAGCCTAGAGCAGTCCCATGATTCCCACTCTGGTGTTTATGTTCTGTGTGATCCCCTCCTCATGAGTGTACGTGGGACTGGTGACTTGCTTCTAACCAATAAAATACGGCAAAAGTGAAAAGATATATGTGATTATGTGTACGTGATTATGTTACTTAAAACTGTAACACTCGACTTCAAAGGAGTCTCTCTCTCTCTCTCTCCTTGGCTTTGAAGAAGCAACCTGTCATTTTGTGAGCTACTCCATAGAGAGAACCATGCAGCAAGGAGGTGAGGGTGGGCTCAGGCTCTCAGCAGCAAAAAACAGGCCCTGAGTTTGGCAGCCTGCAAGAAATCGAATTCTGCCTATAACCACATGAGTTTGATTGTAGATCCTTCCCTAGTTGAACCTCTGATGAGACTGCAGCCTTAGCCAACATCCTGATAGCAACTTTGTGAGACCCTGAAGCAGAGGGACTAGTTAAGCCATGCCCAAACTATTGTCTACAGAAACTTTAAGATAATAAGTATGGGGGGGCTTCCCTGGTGGCACAGTGGATAAGAATCTGCCTGCCAGTGTAGGGGACACGGGTTCGATCCCTGGTCCGGGAAGATCCCACATGCTGTGGAGCAACTAAGCCCCATGGGACACAACTGCTGAGCCTGCGCTCTAGAGCCCACGTGCCACAACTACCGAAGCCCACGTGCCTAGAGCCCGTGCTCCACAACAAGAGAAGCCACTGCAATGAGAAGCCCGCGCACCGCAACTAAGAGTAGCCCCCGCTCTCTGCAACTAGAGAAAGCCCGCGTGCAGCAACGAAGACCCAACACAGCCAATAAAAAAAAAAAAAAAAAAAAAAGAAGTGTGGGGACTTCCCTGGTGGCGCAGTGGTTAAGAATCTGCCTGCCAATGCAGGGGACACAGGTTCAATCCCCAGTCCAGGAAGATCCCACACAGCGAGGAGCAACTAAGCCCGTGAGCCGCAACTACTGAAGCCCGCATGCCTAGAGCCCATGCTTCACAACAAGAGAAGCCACCGCAATGAGAAGCCTTTGCACTGCAACAAAGAGTAGCCCCCGCTCTCCGAAACTAGAGAAACCCCGCACGCAGCAACAAAGACCCAACGCAGCCAAAATAAATAAATAAATTTATTTTTAAAAAAAAGATAATAAGTGTGTGTTGGGAATTCCCTGGCGGTCCAGTGGTTAAGACTCTGAGCTTCCACTGCACAGGGCACGGGTTCAATCCCTGGTCAGGGAACTAAGATCCCACGTGCCACGTGGCACAGCCAGAAACAAAAGCAAAAAATAAGAT
Source organism: Balaenoptera physalus (assembly GCF_965194825.1). NCBI lineage: Eukaryota > Metazoa > Chordata > Mammalia > Artiodactyla > Balaenopteridae > Balaenoptera > Balaenoptera physalus. The sequence continues at coordinate 44,175,351 of NC_138890.1, read as the reverse complement.
AATAAGTGTGTGTTGTGTTAAAGTGCAAGTTTGTGGTAATATTGTTACATGGCAATAGGTAACTAATATACTCGCCATGTGGATATCACATTGACCAGCCTCATTTAATGAAAATACCATTCTTTGCAGTGTCACCTCTGGCATAAATCAGACACAGCATTTTTTATAATAATGAGAAGTAGAAGCCACCTAAATTTCTAATAGATTTTTGATGAATAGATCATGATACATTTTATCCACTTGACAGAATAATAGATGGCCAATAAAAATCATGTGGAAAAATAGCTAATTACATGGGAAAGTTTTCACAATATATAATTAAGTGAAAAAAATGAGTTATAAAATCGTATGTTCAATTATACCCTAATTGTGTAAAAGGTGAGTTTTGTATGTATCTGCATCGTAAAAATGGTGTTAAAGTGTGTTTGGGAGAGGAAGGATTACAAGTGTTTAACAATCTTTTTGTGTGTTTTTAAAATTTTCTATAGAGAAATTGCCTACAAATTTCCTACAAAGAGAACATACTACTTTTATACACACAAATTCATACACGCATATTATTTAAATCAAAGAAAAGTCCCTACCTTGAGGAATTTACAGGGTGGTAGAAGGAGACAGACTACAGACAAACAAGGGCATATAAAGTTAGAGATTGTATGTTCAGGACCATTTAGAGATGCAGCTTGAACAGTCTTAACACAAAAGGCTCATGAGCCGTGATTGACCCTGCTTGGGTTATATAACATAGTTGGACCAACTGCAGTCGCTAGAATATGGGGTTCTAAGCCAGGATCATGAGGTCACTCTATGAGCCTTGCCTGTCATCAGCACCACATGGAGAGTTGGGGGGGAATCTTCCCAAAGGAAACAGAGTGCCATGAACAGAAGCAGGATGAGAAAGGTGACAGTGAATGACAAGACAAGAAGCAGTCAATTTTGCCTGGAGGAGCATGGCAAAGGCACAGAGGAAGTGATGCTTAGGCTGAATGTTCCAAGGTGAAGAGGTGTTTCCAGGTATCTGGGGTCAGGAGGGCATCTGAGGAGGAGGGAGGGAGTGATATGAACAGAGGTGAAGGGAGCCAGAGAGATAGATAGAGACCAGATCATCCAAAAGTGGCTTCTGTATCAGGCTAAGGTATCTGAGCCTTCTTCCTGAGGATAATGGGGAGTCCCAAAAGAATTGAAGGCAAGGACCAATGTGTTTGATCACCTTTGCTTACCTTGCAAGGCACAATACCTGATGGATACTACTATAAGCAAGAATAGTTAATAATATTTTCTCTCTCCTGCACTAGCCTTCATGAACTCTCCAGTGGCTGTGAGGAGGATACTTTGAGGAATCTTTATAATAGCTTCTGCTAAACAGTGTGTCTCCATGTTTTTGACCATGATCCTCAGTAAGAAATACCTTTTACATCACAATTCAACTGAATTTCACTGAATTATGTTTAAAAAAAGCAAAACACTCCCCTAGACTATCAAATTCACGATGGCAGTGACCAAAACTGTATGACTCTTTTGATTATCACTATAGCCTCTATATCTGGCACAATACTTGTCTTATGGTGGGCCCATAATATTACTATTATTACTAAGTATGTATTTACTGAATGAGTGAATAGATGGAAGGATCGATAAATGATTCAAAATGCATTGCAAACTACAAAGAGTTATACAGATACAAACAATTGCTGTTAGCATCCAACTCAGAGCTAGATTTATGAGGCTCTGTGTTAGATCACCAGAGCAGGCAGGGGGAGGGGATGCTGAGGGCAGAGTAGAATTTGGATATAATGCCAACAGTGGGTGGTGCCCCATACACCCCACTGGAATGATTCATACTACTTCCTGGGCCAGGGTCCCCCTTCATAGCCCCACTTCCTCTTTAACAGACCGTGAGTAATTTCAGTGGCATACTGAGACCATGATTCAGAGACTGGAGATGAGAGGGTTTGAAGATTCCCTCTCAAAGAGAGTGCAACAAATGCACAAGGTAGTCTTCTTCACTGATTAGGGGACCTGGGTTTTAAAAAGCCACTGCTTTAGATACCTTGAAAGTGCGTTTGGCTCAGGGAGGGTAGCCAGGGACCACTTAAACCCATCATATCCTCCCTGTCTCTTGAAGCTTATTGATCAGTATCATTTGCAAAGCCCTTCTCTTGGTGTTCTCTGTAACCAAAGTTCTCTAAGCAAAAAGCCAAGCCAAGGAAACAACTCTAAAAGGAGCTGTTTGCCCAAATATTAGCAATGCTAACCGGGGTTGAGAAATTACTTCCTCCCAGTGTCAATATTCCTGCAAGGTTTAAGGATTAGAATCCCATTTGAAGAAGGGCTGGTCAGAAGAAATAATGATTTTCTGTCATTTTCAAAGAGCCAGAATCTTTTGTGATGAATGAAGTCATCATTAAAGATCTTTAGTTCAGGATTGCACTAACAATAATTTAATAGTTATAGATGACTGTGGGGGGAATTTCCAATACCAATCATATAGAGCCTTTTTCATTCAAAAAGCAAGCCAAGGGCTTCCCTAGTGGCACAGTGGTTAAGAATCCGCCTGCCAATGCAGGGGACACGGGTTTGAGCCATGGTCCGAGAAGATCCCACATGCTGTGGAGCAACTAAGCCCGTGTGCCACAGCTACAGAGCCTACAGTGTAGAGCCCGTGAGCCACAACTACTGAGCTCGCAAGCCACAACTACTGAGCCCATGCACCACAACTTACTGAAGCCCATGCACCTAGAGCCCATGCTCCACAACAAGAGAAGCCAGTGCAATGAGAAGCCTGTGCACCACAACAAAGAGTAGCCCCGCTAGCTGCAACTACAGAAAGCCCGTGCGCAGCAATGAAGACCCAACACAGACAAAAATAAATAAATAAAATAAATACATTTATAAAAAAAAACAAAAACAAAAAACCAAAAAGCAAGCCAAGAGTTAAGACAATGTTTGAAAGCTAAGGTTCAAGATTAAGGGACTTTGGGAGCAAGACCTGGGTTGGATTCCAGTCTCTCCCCTGTACCTTTTAAGTAATCACTTTGGTCAAGTTAAAGAACATACCTCTCTAAGCCTCAAATTTCTCAGCTATAAAAATTCAAAGGTACTCTGAGGATTGGGAAAAAAAAATGTGGAAAAGAATTTAGTGCGGTACCTGGCACATCATGTGTTGGATAAATAGTTGTGGTAGTAATGATGATAATGATGATGATGGTGGTTGTGATAATCTTTATTATTTTGTCCTAAAGCAATATGAAGAGATATAAGATCAGGTTAATACTCAGAATCCAGTTGGAAAAATGAGTTGGATTCCCAAATAACCACAGTACCAAGCAGTATTCAAGAATGAGTATCACATTCCTATCTTCTTGAATTTATCCAAGCTGTTCCATCTACTGGAAAAGACGTCTCACACCATGTTCACCTCTTCAAATATGGCCTGACTTTGTTTCAAATGCTGTTATTCTATGAGACTGTCCTTGATCACTCAAGTCAAGGAAGCTCTCCTGCAAGCCCTTCATTTGTGAGAGAGTCCTCCTCCAGCCTTTTAACAAACACTGCTTTCTACTTGAGTTAATTTGAGTGAGCTTCTGCTTCTTGCAACCAAAAGAGCATTGATTCAGATATTGCCAACGCATGTGGTTTCAGACATATTGAGTGTGAGGGTGCTGGAAACGCAAGGGAGGATGGAAGCAAGCCAGGCAGAGGGTAGGATGTGGGAGTCACAGGCTGATCATCAAAGGTGGTTCAGAACCCATGAGATCTCTAGGGAGGGAAAGAGAGATGAGAGAAAAGACTAGAAACATGACTGATTTCAAGAAGAACTTAGATAAATTCTTGTCCCACTAAACGAAATCACACTACCACCGAGCACCTAGTGTGTGTGACTGAGCACTGCCTAGGTACCAGGAGAGAATGCAAAGTAGAGTAAACATGACCTCTGACCTTCAGGAAATTACACCTACAACTTCTACTGAGTACAGATGAAGTGCAAGGATGACTATCTTGCAGTTCTTTCTCTTAGAGGGTCTTAAAGCATGAGACAGAAGAACCGGACAAGATCATACCAAATAATATATTCAAAAGTGCTTTAGCAATGGTAAAGAGCTTTGTATATATAACTGATGTTAGTGTTCAGTCCACAGTTAATGGAGGACCTACTGTGCCAGGCACAGTGGCAAATCTTTTATACATATTCTTTGAAGGAAAAAAAAGTACCCTAGAAGTAGGTGCTATTATCCCATTTTACAGATAAGGAAATGGGACCTCAGAGAGGCTGTCTTTCTGTAAGGTCATGAGGCTGGTGAGTAGCAGAACCAGAAGTAAATGCACATTTATGTTTAGCAGATTTTTGACAGAAGGAGAAAAAATTATATTTTCAATAAGTGGTACTGGAACAGCTGGATATCTGTATGAAGAAAAGGGAATCTTGGCCTTTACCTCACGTTGTATACAAAAATTACCTTGAAATAAATCATAGAGCTAAAAGTAAAGCTAAAACTACAAATTTCTAGAAGAAATCACAGGAGAATATATTCACAACCCCGAGGTAGGCAAAGATTTCATGGACAGAATACAAAAGCGTAAACCATAGGAGAAAAAAATGATAAATTAGACTTCAAAAAAAAAACCCACCAAACTTCTGCATTTCGAAAGACACTTGAAATGGAAACAGCAAGCCACAATTTGGAAGAAAATATTTGCAATGTAAATATCAGATAAAGGGCTTGCAACCAGAATAAAAAGAAGGTAACTCAATCTTTTAAAAAGGACAGAAGGTTTGAAAAAGATGATACATGAATGGATAACAAGCACAAGAAAAGATGTTCAACGTGATTAGTTATCAGGGAAATGCAAATTAAGACCACTGTGAGATACCACTTTATACCCCTGAGAATGACTAAATTTAAAATGACTGACAATACCAAGCATTGGTGAGGATGTGATGAAGCACCTGGAACTTTCAGATATTCCACTTTGGAGAACAGTTTGGCAGTTTCTTATCAAGTTGAAAATATACGGGACTTCCCTGGTGGTCCAGTGGTTAAGAATCCGTCTTGCAATGCAGGGGACACTGGTTCAATCCCTGGTCGGGGAACTATGATCCCACATGCCGCAGGGCAACTAAGCCCGTGCGCCACAACTTGAGAGCCCAAGTGCCACAACTACAGAGCCCACGTGCTCTGGAGCCCACGTGCCACAGCGAAGAGCCCACGCGGCGCAATGAAAGATCCTGCATGCCGCGACTAGGACCCGACGCAGCCACTAAGTAAATAAATAAGTATTAAAAATATAAATGGGGCTTCCCTGGTGGCGCAGTGGTTGAGAGTCTGCCTGCCAATGCAGGGGACACGGGTTCGGGCCCTGGTCTGGGAGGATCCCACATGCCGCGGAGCGACTGGGCCCGTGAGCCACAATTACTGAGCCTGCGCTTCTGGAGCCTGTGCTCCGCAACAAGAGAGGCCGCGATGGTGAGAGGCCTGCGCACCATGATGAAGAGTGGCCCCCGCTTGCCGCAACTGGAGAGAGCCCTCGCACAGAAACGAAGACCCAACACAGCCATAAATAAATAAATAAATAAAATTTAAAAATATATATGTACTTATTCTATGACACAGCAATTTCACTCCTAGGTATTTGCCCAAGAGAAATGAGTGCACATACAAAAAGAGTTTTACATGAATGTGCACAGAACCTTCATTCATAATAATCAAAAAATGGCTAACTCAAAGGCTAAACAGATCGTGGTAAATCCATAGAATAGTATATTACTCAGCAACAAAAAAGAACTATTCATATATACAACAACACTGATGAATCTCACAAAATTTATGCCGAATGAAGGAATCCGGGAACAAAATACTACATTCTCCGCGGTTCGATGTAAATGAGATTCTGGAAAAGGGAAATCTAAGCTGCAGCGGCAGAAGGTACATCGGTGGTGGCCTGGGGTGGGGGGTTGGGGGGTGGGCATTGCTTGGAAGGGGCAGGTAAGAATTTTCTAAATCTTGATTGTGGTGGTGGTTGTATTGGTGCACACTTGTCAAAATTTATTGAGCTATTTGTACACTTAAAATGGGCACATATCACTATATGTAAACTCTACCTACAGAAAATTTTTTTTAAAGAACCTTAAAAAATGGCGAATTGTTCCACAGGCGCTGCGGCAGGGAGAGGGCCTCCTCAGGTAGACTTGTGGTGGAAGACGTGGAGTTGGCATGGGCGGGAAACCTTCCGGAAATTATTTAGTTTATAAATCACTCTCCACCTTGCCAAGACCTTTCACACTCTTAGAAGTTGCAGTCCCTCCTCAGGTCCTGTCAGACATGGAGTGCTGGGCTGGCAGGAGCAGGGCTGCCCAAAGGATAACAATATGGAGAAAGGGGTCTGTTTTTTCCATGTACCTCCCTGAACCTAGGACAGATCATCTGACTTAGTTCTGAGTTCTCCATAAAAACCCTCACGGCCTTGCTCCTCCTCTGGCCTCACATCTCTGTCTCACTTCCTTAGAGGGCTGTCTCTCTCTCTAGCTCTCACTCAGCAGCCAGGGGCCCCTCACAGGTCCTTGGGCAGAACAGAGACTGCAGTAGCCATCAACTCCGAACCCTTTACCTTCTCCTTCAGGGAAGCCACAGGAAACACTGGATGGAATAAATCCCGCCAATCACAAGCATTCAAACATTCTCATAAGTACTGTTCTTTTAAAAAGCTGGAAAGTTGGGTTGAGGAGTTTGGGGTTATTATTAGCACCACACACTATAAAAAGGAAATGCCACTGATGATCTTAGATGGCTGTATTTTTATATGGGATAATTCAAGCTTCCTTCTTAGAGTTTCCAGTCATAAGAAATCCTTAATAAAAATACTACCTCAGGGCGTACCCTCAAACTCAGCTCAACATTGTTGAAATCCGTTGGGACTATTCCAGTCAGGGCTGGCTGGGAGAACTAGGATTGCATTTTTAGCCCATTCTTATGGCTGTTCCCTTCTGAGTTGCTCAGGTCTGTCCTACCAGAAGAAAACAACCAATTAATCAACCTATGTATAAATATTTCTTTGTAGTGACCATGTGGAAGCAGCATGGCAATGGGCTGATCTGCAGACTCTTATCAGACTGATCTGAGCTTGGTCCCTGTGTCACATAAGGCAAGTTGCTCAGCCCTTCTGTGCTTCCTCTACAAAATGGGTCGCTGTGAACCCTGTGAGCTAGTGCCTAATGTCTGGCACTTAGTAAATATTCAGTAAATGTTGATTCATTATTATTATGTGTTCACTCATGCCTCTTACTACGGGGACTGCAAAAGTGTGTTTTTGCCTTTGGGAATTCTATATTCCATTTTGACATTCAAAACATACAGGCAGGAGAATAAAAGAACAACAGAAGTAATGAAATCTCACGTTAGGGAAGTTGCTAAAAAACGTGCAATTTAGTCTTTCAGATACTGCTGGCCCCCTGCTTTGAGCTTTATTGGAGAGGAATTTGTCAGTGTGTGTCAAAAGCCTTTAAAACGTGTTTGTCCTTAAGAAAGCAATCTGTCTGTCATGGACAGACAAATGAGGACTGACACAGGAGGACCATGCCATTCCTGTATGTAGACTAGACAACTTTAAGGTCTCTTAGAGCCCCAAGAGTCTGGGGCATCTTTAAGTGAAAATATTAATCTGAATTTGGAAAGTCATAGGGGTTAGGGGTACCTAACTCCATGTATTCAGTTTAGTTAGGTTGTAGCAGATCACTGATTTTCCATCTTATTTCACAGAACCCAAGGCATGACTTGGGATTTACTGACATAGAAAATAGTCACGGCAGTTGTGTTTCCATTGTATTTGCACCCATCGCCTCCCATCTCAAGAAGAAGGAATAAATCTGCAGCTGTTGTTTGAACTTCTGCAATCTGAAACAATCTGAAAACCACAGCTGTTAGAGGCATAAACCTGATTCTGGCTTTGTCCTTGATCCATGTCTCATGTTTCATGGAACTCACCAAAAGCCATGCTCTGGGGGTTGAGTCAGAGAAGGCCGCTTCTCCTAATCATCACCCTCCCAGAAAACAGAAGTGCTGAGTGCTTATTCCTGAGGGGACTTTCCAGTGTGAAGCAGAGCCCGTTTGTGCCTTGGTTCAGTGGAACCAAACCCCTGAGAGGGGTGCTGATATTCCTAAAGTCCTACGAAAAGTTCAGCTACTACCCAGCTTTGCCCACTGGCAAGCAGAGATGAATACTATGGCAAACACTAGCATCTGGCTCCCAGCAGCCTGGCTATTTGGAGGAAGGGGCAGTCTGGAGGGCTTTAGTGCATCTCAAGTTAACCACGCTCGTCTACCCTCACTTCCACAGAGAACAGCAGGCTGTATTCAGGGATCTCAGCGACAGCTGTGCCTTCCAAACCAAGACGCTGTTCGGAAAGATGATCCAAATGTGGGATATGTGTTTCAGCAGGATTAGGTGGGACTTTCCTACTCAAATGGCCCTTTGTGTGCTTCTCAAGGACAGGGTATTAACCTCACGCGTGGCTAAAGCATGATGGATGACTTGGAGTTCTCGATTTACATTTGGCTGGCGGTCAGAACTGAACCATCAAAATGCCTGGGTATCTGATGGACAGTGCCTGGCTTATTCAGACTTGTTTCTGATGGAGTGGGTGGATCCTGGGGCTTTTGCTCCATCCAGGTTTGATAAGCTAAACAAGGCTGGAATGTTACAAAGTTCCTCTCAAGGCAGCAGAATTCAGTGTCCTGAATCAGTAGGCTCTGTTATCATTTTTGTTTATATTCAGCATCTTTACCTACTTCCAGATCTACTCCGACCTCTGCCCATTTGTTGCAAGGTGTGGTCCCACCCAAGACTGGGACGGCCGGAGCACAGGGCCTCTGCTTGAGTCACTTCTCCCAGCTCCTTAAAGTCACCTGCTTGGTCTTCTTGCTTTCTCAGTAAGATCCCTTGCAAGTGTGAAGTGCTTCTGTCTTCATCAGTGCTTTGGACTGTCTTCTCAGGCCAAGGGGAGTCAGAAGTTGACCTGCTCTATCTTGCCTGTTACAGGCTTGCACCATTATATGACAAGAGTTCAACACTCCCAGGCTGGAAGTGGGGTGGGATTGCCCCTCCATTCTCCTACAAACCAGAGTGGAGAAGGGGCTGCTTCATCTTCTGGTGAAGAACTGAGCTTTTAGAGGTTCCAGAATGATTCAGATGTCTTGGTTCCCAACAAAAGCTGTGTGGGAGACTTAGGCTGGCCTGCTGCACTGACCCCTTGACTAGGCCCAATGGCAAACAAGTTATCATGTGGGAGGAGCTAAGCTAAGTACCTGTGGTGTCACCAGAAGTCATGAACCCAGAATCCAGGCATTATAAACCTAATAAAGGATCCAAGGGAACAAGCGCTCCTCTGGCCTGGCAGACCCTTCACTCCACATGCTGAGTCTCTTCACTCAGTGCGAAGAAGGGGCTGAGACTGAGATGTGTGGGCTGCTGGCCCGAGACGAAGTGAGGTCTGGGGCTGAGGTGGAGAGTGGCTGCATCTGCCATCACGGAGCCCTGGTTCTATGTGCAGCCTCTGCACTGCTCGCTGGCATTGGCAACAGTGAACCAAAGTGAGAGCGACCTCAGTAGAATGGGACATCTTCTCAGTTAACCCCAGACACAACCAGCCTTTGTGCTCTGGCCTAGCTCAGAGGAAACAAGAGAGCCTCTTAGAAAGTTTAACTCTGGGACTCCCCTGGTGGCACAGTGATTAAGAATCCGCCTGCCAATGCAGGGAACACGGGTTCAAGCCCTGGTCCGGGAAGATCCCACATGCCGCAGAGCAACTAAGCCCGTGCACCACAACTACTGAGCCTGCGCTCTAGAGCCCGCGAGCCACAACTACTGAGCCCACGTGCTGCAACTACTGAAGCCCGTGTGCCTGTGCTCCACAACAAGAGAAGCCACTGCAATGAGAAGCCCACGCACCGCAACAAAGAGCAGCCCCCGCTCACTGTAACCAGAGAAAAGCCTGCACGCAGCAACAGAGACCCAATGCAGCCAATAAATAAATAAATAAATGAATTTATATATATAAAAAAAAGAAAGTTTAACTCCATGGAAACTTTTACAAGGTCAGACTTTTTAAGCTCTGGCACTGAATTTACTTACAGGAATCTATTCTAAACAAAAGAATTTGTTGTCCTCTCCGTGTTGGTAATCACAATACATGTCAGAAATAATTTAAATTCCAATAGAAAGGGATTGATTAAAGGCATTATGTTATATCAATACAAGTAAACCATTAAAAGTTGTATTCTAGATTAGTTCTTCCTGGTAGAAGTACAACCCACCACCAAGAAGTGTTCTGATCAAAACTCTAGATCTAACCACCAATTTATAGAAAATTCAGAGGACAGAGAAGCATGTTAAATGACAGCAAGGGAATGCAATCAGGAAAATTCAGAATGTAAGTACTCTACAAAACAAACCTAGTTTCTTCTTCAACAATAAAAAAATACAAGAAAAACAAAAGACAAAATGGGAACATACAGAGAAAGAGACTTAGGATATATCTGAACCAAATGCAATGGGAAGACCTTTCTTGAATCCTGACTCAAACATACAATTGTAAAAAAAAAAAAAAAAGGTCATTTATGAGACAACTGGGAAACTTGAATGCTGGATATTTGATATTAATGAATGATTACAATTTTGGTTTTTTTTTTTTTTGAGTCCCAGTCTTTCAGAAATATATACTAAAATGTTTATGGATAAAATAATATTTGCAATCTGCTTTTTAAAACTCCATGGGGGGTGGGGGCGGGAGGGTAGGAAAGTATAGCATTGGTGACTGTCGAATGTGAGTGATAGGTACAGAAATTTTATGATAGTATTTATGCTTCTTTTTAATAATTTTACTTATTTATTTATTTTTGGCTGTGTTGGGTCTTCGTTGCTGCACGTGGGCTTTCTCTAGTTGTGGTGAGCGGGGGCTGCTCTTTGTTGCCATGCACGGGCTTCTCATTGCGGTGGCTTCTCTTGTTGCGGAGCATGCGCTCTAGGCGCCCGGGCTTCAGTAGTTGTGGCATGCAGGCTCAGTAGTTGTGACTCGCGGGCTCAGTAGTTGTGGCTCGTGGGCTCTAGAGTGCAGGCTCAGTAGTTGTGGTGCATGGGCTTAGTTGCTCCGCAGCATGTGGGATCTTCCCGGACCAGGGCTTGAACCCATGTCCCCAGCATTGGCAGGCAGATTCTTAACCATTGTGCCACCAGGGAAGTCCTATGCTACTTTTATATAGTTTGAAATTTTTCATAATAAAAAGTTTTTGGAAATCATGTTGTGGAACAAATCTTGTGTCATGGAAAACTGTTTATGGCATATTACGTTAAAAGAAAGAGGGAGTTGTATCTTAAGTCCTATTATGATCTCATTTTTGTAACTGTGTGTATGTGTGAAAAAGTCTGCAAAAATATATGAACCAAAATGACTGATGAACTATGATTAATTCTGAATGACTGAATTACGGTGATTATACTTTTTTAGTGTGTTCACTGCTATAAATTTTTATAATAATCATTACTCATATATAAGCATGAAATAACAATGAATATATTTAAAATTAGAAAAAATATATGCATAACTATATTTGCACAGAAAAGTTATGGGAGGACAGTCTTCTAGGATTTGGGGCTTTCCTGTGTTTTCCTAATTCACTGAAAAGAGTAAGATTTCTTATAAAAAGAAATTTAGAGCAAAGAAAAGTTGGCTTCATTTTAGGGCACTGAAATGGTTCTGATCACCAATTCCAACCTGGGGCAGGGGGGCATTTCCCACACCACCAACAGGCAATTCTCCATAACACTGGCTGGGTATTCTACAATGTAGCTAATTCTGACACCATCCACCTGGAGATAATGTCAGACCCTACAGGTGAAGGACTCAGTCCCACAAGACTGTTTCCACCCTACTTCAGACACCAGTCATATCCCCAGGTTACCACCTGTGATTCCGACTGACAGCTATAGAATGAAGCTTCCCAGTGACCCTCTGCTAGGATTCAACCAATTTGTTAGAGTGGCTCACAGAACTCAGAGAAACATTTTTCTTACTAGATTACCAGTTTATTATAAACAGTAATAAACGGATATAAGTCAGGACCATCCAGTTGAAGACATGCATCAGGACAAGGTATAGGGAAAAGGGCATGAAGCTTCCATGCCCTCCCCAGGCATGCTACTCTCCCAGCAGCTTCAAATATTCAACCTGGACGCTCTCTGAACCTCATACTTTGGGAATTTTTATGGAGGCTTCATCACATAGGCATGATAGATCATTAACTCCATTTTCAGCCCTTCTCCCTTCTCAAGAGAATGGGGGGCGGGGCCGAAAAGTCCAAGCTTGTAATCATGGCTTGGTCTTTCTGGTGGCTGACCAGCACTCATCCAGCCGTCATCCAGGAGCCCCCCCAGAGTCACCTCATCGGAACAAAGACACTCCTATCACCCAGAAAACTACAAGGGTTTCAGGAGCCCTGCATCAGGAACCAGGGTCGAAGACCAACTATTAGAAAAAAAGATGTTCCTAGTTCTCTGATCACTTTGGAGATTCCAAGGGTTTTAGAAGCTCTGTGCCAGAGACAAAGACCAAATCTGCATCTATTGTTATAAATCATAATATCACAGGTATTTTAAGAAAATGTTTGAATACGTCATAACTACCAATTTACGTACTCTATTTCTGTACAAAGTTGAACTGTTCCCTGGCAGACCTGAGTTCTGCTCCTCCACAGAGGAGATGTTTGATGTGGGACAAGTCAATTGTTCCTGAGTCTCAGTTTCTTCCACTCACTTGGTGGGTGGCCTTGGATAAGTCACTTCACTTCTTTAAGTCCTCAGTTTTTTCATTGGTTAAATAAAGAAAACAACTATTTACAAGCTTGTTATGAAGGCTGAGATAAGCCCATAACATACCAGATACAGTTGCACATAGTAGGTGTTCAGTAAAGTGTAGCTTCTATCTATTAATTAATCCAACAAATATTTATTGAGCATGCAATACACTCCAGGCACAGTGCTAGGTATTAGGGATAATTCGTCAAGCAAGAAACACAATGTCCCTCTTCTCTTGAAGCTTCTAGCCGTGGTTGGTGGGGAGAAAATAAACAAGGAAACAAATAAATGAGATAATTACATTTAGTGATAAGTGCTTTGAAAAGAAAATTATTTCTGTGCTTATATTTACTATTAGTGTAAAAACCTTCCTGGTCAATCTCTCTCTACTCCTTTATGTTTTAGGAGCCATTCTCAAATTAAAGAGAGCTCAACAATGACTTTAATTGAGCTTGGAAATTCACTGAACTATTGACTCTTAAAGCGACATGAAGAAGACAGAGAGAAAAATGAGATGTTGGTGAGAGGAAAATCCTGAAGCTGTACCATAGCTCCCAAATGCCATTTTGTGAATCATTGCCTGGTGGGATTCAGAATTACCTGGGGAGCATTTTAAAGATACAGACTCCCAGGGCTTCCCTGGTGGTACAGTGGTTGAGAATCCGCCTGCCAACGCAGGGGACACGGGTTCAATCCCTGGTCCGGGAAGATCCCACATGCCGCGGAGCAGCTAAGCCCATGCCCCGCAACTACTGAGCCTGTGCTCTAGAGCCCGTGAGCCACAACTACTGAGCCCACGTGCCGCAACTACTGAAGCCCACGCACCTAGAGCCCACACTCCACAATGAGGGAAGCCACCGCAATGAGAAGCCCGCACACTGCAACGAAGAGTAGCCCCCGCTCACCACAACTAGAGAAAGCCTGCGCACAGCAACAAAGACCCAACACAGCCAAAAATAAATAAATAAAATAAATAAATTTATTAAAAAAAAAGATACAGACTCCCAGTTCCCATCCTCAAATATTCAAATTCTGGAGATCAGGAATTTTTGTTGTTGTTGCTTTTTTTTTTTTTTTAAGTTCACTGGTAATTATTATGGGCAATCAATCATGGGAAGCAGTGCTTGTCAGGCAGCTTATGAATTCCATTAGTCACTGAAGCTGAGAATACAGAGCTGTGTCTGTTAGTCTGTTGGCCACCATATATTTATTTTTCTAATTTCTAAAATACTTGCCCTGGTTGGCCCTCAAGGAGCTTAGAATGTAGTGGGAGATATAAATGAAGGTGCTGTGGGAATACAAAGCAGGAACAACTAAGTCTTTGAGGGTTAGAGAAAACTTTCTGGAGGGGAAGAATTCTGAATGAGTTAGAATCTGCTCCAGCAGCATGTGACAGAAAACACAAAATTATAGTGGATTAAACTAGTTAAAAATTTACTTTTCTCTCATATAAAAGCCTCTAGTCTGTAAGAGTGCTCACTCTGAAATCTCATCATTGAAATTTACTAGGACAAATTACTGAAACTGCAAACCTAACCCTTTCATATGATTAGTTATGGCACATCCGCCTGAAGCAATATTATGCAAACATGAAAAGTCATCACTTAGGAAGCTACAGAGTATGAAAAACAGGTCGTGATAAAATATTGAGGAAATGCAAATTTGTGTATATGCAAAATTGTGTATGTGTTGTGATTACAACTGTGTGAAAAATGTGTGTATATGGGCAAATATAGAAAGACCATCATAAAATAAAAACAATTATTGGATGGATTACAGGTTTTTTCTTCTCTGAAGATTCCCTTTAGTACAGTTATATTGTTTTCATAACAAAATTTTAAATGTCTTGCAAACTTTACATGGTGTCAAAGGTAGGAGTGCTTAAGAATCACCTGAGGAGCTTATTAAAAATGCGTATTCCCAGGCTCTAGCCAGAGAGATTCTGATTCTATAGATCTACGGAATGGCTGCATTTTTAACAAGCATCCCAGATCATTTTGTTGGAAGCAGTGCACTGACCACATCTGAAAAACACCACCATATCTAGTGTCTCAGAGACACTTAAAAATGTATAGAGTTGGAATATTATGTATGCCAAAACAGCCCAGCTTTGCATTGTCCTAAGGACTCTGGCCAATATTCCACTATCATTGTTGGGGAAACAGTAAGAAAGTTTAAAACAAAGACTCCATATTCACAAAAATGTTTTCTCTCCCTGGTTTATATAGTGAAATATTACTAAAAGGTACAGCTTGGATCATTTTTCTTTTGCCTTTAAGCAAACTTGAAGCTATCTAATAAAAGCAACCCAGGCACTAACAGTTATGTATCTCCAGTTCTCTTACAGTCCCTATGTATCCTGTAACTTACTCCATGCCTTTCTAATAGGCCCAACACAAGTTCAGCTATAATCTGCCTTCGTGAGTGAAGCTCAGTCATTTCAAACTCTACAGCTGCATTGCACAATGTGCATAAGCATAGATCTGCATAGATCCAGTTGATTCTATACTCACTGTATTCACTAGAATGATCAGTTTATCTCAGTTTGCCCAGGAATTTTCTGGTTTTATCACTGGTCCTAGGTCCCATGACCTCCACCCCTGCAACCCCTCAGTACTGGGCAAACCAGGATGGTTGGTCACCCCCATACCTTTCCATTGCCTGTGACCCATGTAATTATGCACAGCTTAAAAGACCCTTTCCAGGAGGGGTTATCAGCCTCCACAGACAGTGTCCCAGGGAATACAGGCACGAACATAGCTTTTGGAAGATCTTACTCCGAAAAAGAATATATATAAAATGCTGTTCATTATTTTTCAGAAATAAAACATTTCCCTGAAGTGGTTTCAGAGGAGCCAGGGATTTAAGGTGCAGCAAATGGTCCTCCTCCTACATTTCCATCTCCCCCTTTTTCCTGCAAGCATTCATCATTTAGTGAAAAGTTTACTAAGATTTGTGTGTGTTACCCATCAGAAAAGAGACACGTAGGGCTTGGTCAGGCAGTTAGAATGAGGAAAGTAGAGATAAAGGGTAAATCTGTCTAGAGGATGTGGAATTTTTCATCAAGTAGAATTAGAAAGTAACTCCTTCCACACTTGTTTTCAGAAAAGTAGTTTTATTGTGAAACTCTTGGAATTTCTCTAAAACCCTAAAAAGTTAAGATGATTCAGAAAGCTAGAAAAGGATGTTTCTCAGCAGAGTCTGTTCTAACATGTAGGACAGATTTTTCAGAATTACGCTGTTCACATCAAAATTATACTACTTTAAAATATTGCAAGTAATGCATAGAACCCCCAGAATTTCATTTTGAAATCATTTCCAAACTGGAACTTTCAAAAGTAGCTTGTATTTTTGGCTCAGGAATAATCCTTCTGACAGCTGGTTTTCACTGTGAAAAATACACTTATATGGGAATTTAGCACATTTGCCCACTCAAATTCTTGGGTGCAATATCAACTTTCATTAAAAAGTCAGTTTAGTGGACAATCAAAATTTATAACAACTCTAGGTTTCAGTTCTTCTGTCTTTTAAGACCATCAGATATTTAATGCAGAATACAGTTTAATTAGCCACCACCTTCTTTCAGTAAAGGATTTAACGATTTTTTCCGATCAATGCAGAAAACCATATGTGAAGCCAACGACTGAAAACCGAAGCAACAGCCATAAGCAGCATTTTCCGGAGTGAAATCTGTTAGTAGACATTATGTTAAAAGAAAAAAGGATACTCACGCTCAGGTAGGGGAGCACTGAGATAAACAGAGCTCAACATGTTTCTTCACGTCAAGATTTTTGAGAAGCTTTGCAAAGACGATAGGCATTGGCACTCTCCAAGGTGGGGACACAGCATATATTTCCCAAAATTATTTGACCAAATATTGTCAGAATATCTAAAAGGTTTGGGTTCCAACTAACACCCTTAGAAAAAGACTGCTCTTGACTTTCTAAATTTGATAATTCAACTACTTGAAGTTGGGACTAAATCTATTTTCAGTCTATTTGCAGTGAAAAGAATTTTTATTTGCAAATAAGAAGGGCAGATTTGTCCAAAGCACAGAACAGTCTGAGTGACATTCAACACACTTTGAAAGGAAGTTATTCTTATTACAAATACGGTTACCTCCAATTTACAATAAGAACAAATGAGGCCTTGAAACCTATTAGAAAGTGCTTGTGGTTTCAAGCTTAGAGAATTTCACTTTGATGACTTGGAGAGGCAAATGAATTCATTTCAATAGGGCAGGGTTTTGTTTAGTCTATAGGTCTCTAGTCAGAGCTAACAGTGGTTTGAAGAGCTGTAAATGAGCAGATATGGGCATTTGCAGCTAGGCATGCTTAACTGCTATTGGATATTGTTTCACCTAAGAGATACCCATATTTCCCAGACCAAATTATATTGTGGATCTGAAGCAATCTAAACTGACTTCTGATCCCAGCATTAAGGGAGAGAAGGAAGAAGATTAAAAGAGTAGCCCTGACTCAAGAGCCATTAAAATGAAGACTGGGGAAGGACTAGCCTGAAGACAGATAGTTAGGACACACTGAACTATCCTCTATATTATTCCACTGCCTTACAAAGGGATTCCCCCAACGAATTTGTCTACAAGAACAAGGTCTGTTGGAGATATTGCCTCACACCTCTCAGAATGGCTATAACCAAAAAGCCTACAAATAACAAATGTTGGCACAGACGTGGAAAAAAGGGAACCCTAGTACACTGTTTTTAGAAATGTAAACTGGTGAAGCCCCTACGGAAAACAGCATGAAGGTTCCTCAAAAAACTAAAAATAGAGCCATCATATGATCCAGCAATTCCACTCCTGGGTATATATCCAAAGAAAAGGAAAACATTAATTCGAAAAGATAGACGCACCCCAATGTTCACAGCAGCATTATTCTTTTCACTGCAAATAGACTGAAAATAGATTTAGTCCCAACTTTCAAGTAGCTGAATTACCAAATTTAGAAAGTCAAGAGCAGTCTTTCTCTAAAGGTGTTAGCTGGAACCCAAGCCTTTTAGATATTCTGACAATATTTGGTCAAATAATTTCGGGAAATACAAGATGTGGAAGCAAACTAAGTGTCCATCAATAGATGAATAGATAAAGAAGATACACACACACACACACAAATGGAATATTACTCAGCCATAAAAAGAATGAAATTTTGCCATTTGCAACAACATGGATGGAGCTGGAGGGTATTATGCCTTTTTTTTTTTTTTTTTTTTTGGCCACATCACGCAGCATGAGGGATCTTAGTTCCCCGACCAGGAGGGACCCGTGTCCCCTGCAGTGGAAGCGCAGAGTCCTAACCACTGAACCGCCAGGAAATTCCCTATTATGCTTAATGAAATAAGTCAGACAGAGAAAGACAAATACTGTATGTTTTCACTTATATGAGGAATCTAAAAAATAAAACAAACAACTATAGCAAAACAGAAACAGACTCACAGGATAAAGAACAAACTAGTGATTACCAGTGAGTACAGGGAATGGGAGAGGGGCAAGATAGGGATAGGGGATTAAGAGGTACGAACTACTATGTATAAAACAAGCTACGAGGATATAGTGTACAGCACAGGGAATATAGCCAGTATTTTATAATAACTTTAAATGGAGTATAATCTATAAAAACATTGAATCACTGTTTACACCTGAAACTAATATAAATTGTAAATGAGCTATACTTCAGTAAAAAAAGAATAAGGTCTGTGATCAAAACCCAGTTCAGTCACTAAGGTGTGATTAAAATGAAATGGGATAAAATGGCTCAAACTGTCACATACAAAGGTGTAGACATCTGTCATGGTGTAGACATCAAATGTGCTGTAGCTCCAATGTGAAGTTACATGTTTATTCTCTACCAAGAAATTCAAGTTTTGATCTTTAACCACATTCAAATGACATGGCACAGAGTAATAATAAATATAAAATGTGAAAATAAAAATTTTATTGGGAAGAGGAAATGTTACATACAATTAAGTATATGGTTGATGAAATGTATCATACAGTAACAGCCTTTGCTTAAGGAACAGGTTTAGTAAAGGAAGAAGTTGGAAGCTTAGAATAGGTTTCCATACATAATTTCCAAGCAGTTTTAAGTAAAATATCTCAATTTGCATAAATTACACAGATCATTGAGAGAAAAGTGTATTGGTTTGTGGCTATTTCTGATCATCAATTCACTTTGTGTCTTGTAGATCTCTTTTACCCTGATCCCAACTCTGGTGGTTCTGATCCTGTTCTAATATGGTTCTCTCCATCCATAAGTGGGCATTTACCCGGAGGCCACATCGCAAATAGGATTTTTTTGCTCATTGTGAATTAAACAAATTCCATGCTCTTAAATGAACTCCATGGTTTTAAAGACAGCTGCCTGGGGCCTGGTCAACGCGAGCTCGGGGCTGGGTCGCCCACGCCGCCGTCAGGTTGCTAGGATGATTATGCAGATCTCTCAGATATAGGGAAAAAATTCAGCCACCTCACCCAGATTCTGCAATCCCTACGAGGCTGCATCTGAAATACTGAAGAGCCGTGTGGATGAAAGGCTCTTGGTGCTCCAGCCAGGCATCAGGGCTGTGCCTCTGAGGTGGAAGAGCCAACTTCAGGACACTGGTCCACAAGAGACCTCCCAGCTCCACATAATACCAAACGGCAAAAATCTCTCAGAGATCTCCATCTCAACATCAAGACCCAGCTTCACTCAACGACCAGCAAGCTACAGTGCTGGACACCCTATGCCAAACAACTAGCAAGACAGGAACACAGCCCCATCCATTAGCAGAGAGGCTGCCTAAAATCATAATAAGACCACAGACACCCCAAAACACACCACCAGACGTGGACGTGCCCACCAGAAAGACAAGATCCAGCCTCATCCACCAGAACTCAGGCACTAGTTCCCTCCACCAGGAAGCCTACACAACCCACTGAACCAACCTTAGCCATTGAGGACAGATACCAAAAACAACGGGAACTACGAACCTGCAGCCTGTGAAAAGGAGACACCAAACACAGTAAGATAAGCAAAATGAGACGACAGAAAAACACACAGCAGATGAAGGAGCAGGGTCAAAACACACCAGACCTAACAAATGAAGAGGAAATAGGTAGTCTACCTGAAAAGACAGCTGCCTGAACCAAATCTGGAAGAGCTCTTCCATTTAGGGAGTGCTTAAGTCATAGGTACACATCTGTAAAGAGTTTGGAAATGGCATCATAATATGTGCACACCATCTTTGCTGATACAGTTTCAAGTAAGCTAACAGGATCTGTACAATTCTAGAGACTATTAAGTAAAAATGAATATCTGCATGTGGTATGGAACCCATTCTCATTTGAACAATACTCATTTTGCTTATTTCTATCTCCCAAACAGAAAACATCCAACAAGAACAATTTTCTCTGTTTATTTAATTATAACAAAAGTAGAACAATGCATACCAAATGTAAAAAGATATCCAAAAAAGATGATGAAAATGTTTAGGAACAGAAATGACTAATTTAGCTGAAGGAATTACTCAGGTTCCATTAAAACACATTTGCAACTTATAATTGGTTATCAGTGTAAATTAAATTTAGTAACTGAGTCCCAATTTACTACTAAAAGTTATCAAAATATTTTCAAAATGTTACATAAAAACTGAAACATCCATAAGTATTACATAAACACCAAACAAAACATCATATAAAGAAAAATAAATGTATCCTGAGATAAAATACAAATCACACTTGTCATGCCAGAATATACACCCCCCCTTTCCCCTCACATATAATTGTAAGGATTCAGTGTTTTGCACGTTCCAAGATAAAGTAATGATAATATACGCTGATGCAAATTTCAGCCATAAAAATAAACTACTTCATATCTTAAATATTCCTATCATGAAACATCAGGATTCCAGTTTCACTAATCAAAACTTTATGAAGGCATAAATTGCATTTGGTTTTGACTCCTCAGATCATGGCTAAGAACTCTCAGCAAAGCATTCTAGGCTTTTTTTCTCACATCAAGTGACCCAGAATATATTTTAAGAAATGTTTATTTTCTGTGCATATTTGTTTTATAATTATAAATTCCTGAGCACTTTTTCTTCTTCCTCCTCATCACTGTCAGTGACATTGACTTGCTGGATGTTAGAGGGAGTTGATGTCGGGGCTGTGAAGACACTTTCCAAGGCTCCAGGGTCCAGCTGAGGCACAGGATTTAAGTATTCTTCCCCACTGTGGCTATGACTGTTACAGTAAGAGGTTCCATCCATGCTCTCATAACTCCAAGAATCTTCGCCGTGAGCACGTTCATCTGGGTAGTCTCTAAAAGGATAGTCTCTATTTAAAGCTGAAAACATAGTCTCATGTTTGTGGTATCTGTCTTCATAATAACCAAGGCATTCTGGCACTGAACTTGGAAAATTTCCATAGCCAAAAGGAGGCCGACTATAAGGGCACGTGCTGTAGCAGAAAGACAAAAAAGGAATTCGATCATAACTTGTCCACATGTTGCCTTGTATACAGATTAACTGAGCAAGTTTAACTGGGGCCTAGAGAGCTCCCACGATAACTTTCTGCAACTACTTCATGTACTCATCCACATGTTGCCTAGTCCCAACATAAAACAATTGGCAAAGTAAGCTTATAACTATTACCTATTATCAGCCTCAGGTTTCTTACCTTTGGCAGCCTTGATAAAGAAAAATTACTTATCTGGGCCTTTCTCTCATGATGCCTTATGCCATGTAAGGTTTTAGAAATGCAGGTACCTGCTGTGCTGTGCTAAATATTGACACTTAGTAAGCAGTGTAACAATTGTTCTTACTAGTATTTGAAGCAAAATTTACAGGAGGTGGGGGGAAATGTATAACTGGGTTGAAATCAAGAGATCTTGGGGATGGGGGAGGGCACTCGAACAGAGGATAACAACTTAATTTTTAAATTCACATTCAATAATTAATTATATTAAAACACTCAATACCAGAAAGATTTAGAACTGATATTAAACTGTGGTTTTAGAGATCTTTTCCAAAAAAAAATTTGGAGTGTGGGAATGTGAAGAATTGAAAAGATTAATTTGCTGTTTTACAAACTAATGGTTTTTCTTGTAAGGCAAATCTAAAAATTCTGCCATTCAAACCCATTTGACAATTTTTTAAAGAAAGTATTACTCCACCTTTCAAAGGCACAGAACAGGAATCATAGGAAGAGTTAAGTAGCAAAGTCCAACCAAAAGTTGCCTGGACTCATGGACTCCATCTAGTGACAGACAATATAAGCATAATAATCATGCTCATTAGCAAAACCCAAGACAAGCTGGGTGTTTCATTTCATGCTCCCACATTTTTTTTTAAAAGGTCAACTATGTCTCCTTCCCTTTAAAAATATAAATATGATTGACATAATAGACTATCATCTCAAATTCTCTGGAAATATAGGGTTTCTTCAGTGGTTGGTGTCCTACCCCCAAATCTCCAAGTGCTAGGGACCCTGCCCGTGTTCAATATCACCTAGTTTCTGAAACGTTTCAGGTTTCCATTCCGACTGCCACATCCTCATTCAGGCATTTTTAATTTAATACATACGTCCTGAATGCATTGTACTTGCAGCTACTATGACTTTGCTCTGTAGCTCTTCCACCTTTAGATCTCTCCATCCATTGGATTCCACAAATACTTCAAGGGTGTGCTCAAATCTACTTCCTCCACAAAGCCTTCTTCTCTTCAGCTAGGAACAATTCACCTACTAACTATTCTTTTAGGACTCAATATAGGCAAGATATTACACAAGGTTTGGTGGAGAATTTAATTTTAAAAAAATCTAAAATCCAGGTAGTATATACTTGATATGTGCTAAAGTGTGCTATAATGCAAACATCACATGGCTATATTGGTGTGGTAAAAACAAGTTAGTATTATATCTGGAGAACAAAAAGATCAGTAAAGATAAGAGTAATCCTGGACTTCCCGGGTGGCATAGTGGTTAAGAATCTGCCTGCCAATACAGGAGACACGGGTTCGAGCCCTGGTCTGGGAAGATCTCACATGCCGCGGAGCAACTAAGCCCGTATGCCACAACTACTGAACCTGCACTCTAGGGCCCATGAGCCACAACTACTGAGCCTGCGTGCCACAACTACTGAAGCCTGTGCGCCTAGAGCCAGTGCTTCGCAACAAGAGAAGCCACCCCAATGAGAAGCCCGCGCACCACAACGAAGAGTAGCCCCTGCTTGCCGCAACTAGAGAAAGCCCGCATGCAGCAACGAAGACCCAACACAGCCAAAAATAAATAAATAAATTTATTGCAAAAAAAAAAGAGTAATCCTAAAAGGTTACATGGATGAAAATGAATACCTACAGAAGCATCATGGTGTAGTGGGAAAAGCAATTCTGAGGGGTGTGTAGTGAACAATGTTGTTTAAAGTTGCAATTCCCTAATGATATATGATGTGGAGAATCTTTTCATATGCTTAATTGTCATCTGTATATGTTCTCTGGTGAGGTATCTGATCAGGTCTTTTGTCCATTTTTAACTGGGTTGTTCATTTTCTTATTATTGAATTTTCAGAGTTCTTTGTATATTTGGATAACAGTCCTTTATCAGATACATCTTTTGAAAATATTTTCTCCTAGTCTGTGGCTTGTCTCCTCTTTCTCTTGATACCATGTTTTTTGATACAAAGTAGCTTTGTAGTAAGTTTGAGGTCAAGAATTGTGAGTCCTCCAACTCTGTTTTCCTTTTTCAAGATTGTTTTAACTATTCCAGGTCACTTACAATTCCATGTAAATTTTAGGATCAGCTTTTCCATTTCTGCAAAAAAGCCGCTGGGATTTTGAAAAGGATTGTATTGATTTTGTAAATCCCTTTGGGAAGTATTGCCATCTTAATAATAAGTCTGCCAATGCATATACATGAATACCTTTCCATTTATTTCAGTCTTCTTTATTTCAGCAATGTTTTATAGTTTTCAGTTTACAAGTTTTGCATCTCCTTGGTTAGATTTATTCCTAAGTGTTTTACTCTTTTTGATGCTATTGTAAAAAGAACTGTATTCTCAATTTCCTTTTTTGAGTGCTTATTGCTTGTGTACAGAAATACAAGTGAATTTTGTATATTGATCTTATACCCTTCAACTTTGCTGAATTCATTCATTCACTCTAATAAATTTTTGTGGATTCTTTAGGATTTTCTATATATAGGATTTTCCATATATAGTATCATGTGTGAAAAGAGGTAATTTTACTTCTTTTCCATTTTAGATGTCTTTTTTTCTTGCCTAATTGCTCTGGCTGGAACTTCTAGTACAATGTTGAACAGCAGTGGTGAAAGCAGACGTCCTTGTCTTGTTCCCAGTCTTAGGGGGAAAGCTTTTTTGGTCCTTTATCATTGAGTATGATGTTAACTGTCGGTTTTTGATAAATGCCTTTTATCATGTAGAAGAAGTTCCCTTCTACTCCTAGTTTGCTAAGTTTTGAAATCAGGAATTGATTTTTATCATCAAAAGGTGTTGGATTTTATCAAATACTTTTTCGGCATCAATTGAAATGATCAGTTGGTTTTGTTCCTTAATTCTTTTAATGAAATGTATTACCCTGATTGATTTCCTGATGTTGAACCACACTTACAATTTCTGGGGAAAATCCCACTTGGTCTTGGTGTATAATCGTTTTAATATGCTGCTGGATTCAGTTTGCTAGTATTTTGTTGATTCTGTAATTTTCTTTCTTGTGATATCTTTTTCTAGCTTTGGTAACAGAGTAATGCTGGCTTTAGAATCGTTCCCTCTTATATATTTTGGAAGAATGTGAGAAGGATTAGTGTTAATTCTTCTTTAAAAGTTTGGTAGAATTCACCAGTGAAGCTATCTAGTCCAGGGCTTTTCTTTGTTGGGAGGTTTCTAATTACTGATTCAATCTCTTGATATACACCTGTTCAGATTTCCTATTTCTTCTTGAGGCAGTATTGGTAATTCATGTATTTGTCCATTTCGTCTAGGTTATCTAACTTGTTGGTGTACAATTATTCATTATTATCCTATAATCATTTTTCTGTGAGGTCAGAGTAATGTACCCAGTTTCATATCTGATTTTAGTAATTTATGTCTTCTCTCCTTTTTTCTTAGTTTAGCTATAAAAGTTTGTCAATTTTGTTGATCTTTTCAAAAAGCCAACTTTTGTTGACCTTTTTTTCTCTATTTCATTAAACTCCCTATTGTTTTTCTATTCTTTATTTCATTTATCTCTACTCTAATCTTTATTATTTCCTTCCTTCTGCTAGCTTTGGGTTTTATTTGCTCTTCTTTTTCTAGTTCCTTAAGGTATAAAGTTAGGTTGTTAATTTGACATCTTTCTTTTTAAATGTAGGCCAGGGCGGCTATGAATTCCTCTATCAGCACTGCTTTTGCTATATAATTCCTTAAGTTTTGGTATGTTGTGTTTTCATTTTCATTCATTTCAAAGTGTTTTCTAATTTTCCTTGTGATGTATTATTTGACCCATTGGTTAAGAGTGTGTTGTTTAATTTCCAATATTTGTGAATTTTCCAGTTTTTCTTTCTGTAATTGATGACTAGTTTCATTCCATCATGGTTAGAGAAGAAACTTTGTATGGTTTCAATCTTTTAAAAATTTCTGAGACTCATTTTGTGATCTAACATATGGTCTATCCTACAAAATATACATTTTCACTTGAGAAGAATTTATATCCTGTTGTTGGGTGGAGACCATGTATTTCTGTTAGATCTAGTTGGTTTAAAGTATCATACAGTCTTCTATTTCATTTTTGATTTTCATCATTTTTGGATGGATGGTCTTCTGTTCATTATTTAAAGTATCCACAGCTAATATCATACTCAATGGTAAAAAGTTTAAAGCTTTTCCTCTAAGATAAAGAACAGAACAAGGATGCCCACTCTTGCCACTTATTCAACATAGTACTGGGAGCCCTAGCCACAGCAATTAGGCAAGTAAAAGAAATACAAGGCATCCAAATTGGAAAGAAAGAAGTAAAACGGTCTCTATTTGCAAATGACATAATAATATATCTAGGAAAACCTAAAAACTCAACCAAAAAAACTGTTAGAATTAGTCAGTGAACTCAGTAAAGTTGCAGGATACAAAATCAATATACAAAAATCAGTTGCATTTCTATACACAACAGCGAACTGTCAGAAAAAGAAATTAAGAAAAACAATTCCATTTACAATTGCATCAAAAAGAATAAAATACCTAGGAATAAATTTAACCAAGGATGTGAAAGACCTGTACACTGAAAACAATAAGACACTGATGAAAAAAATGGAAGAAAACACAAATAAATGGAAAGATATTCTGTGCTCATGGATTGGAAGAAATAATATTGTTAAAATATCCATACTACCCAAAGCAATCTACAGATTCAGTGAAATACCTATCAAAATCCAATGGCATTTTTCACAGAAATAGAACAAACAATCCCAAATGCTTTCTGGAAACATGAAAGACAGTGAATAGTCAAAGCAATCTTGAGAAAGAAGAACAAAGCTGGAGGCATTATACTCTCTGATTTCAAACTATATTACAAAACTATAGTAACCAAAACAGTATGGTATTGGCATAAAAACAGACACATAGATCAATGGAACAGAAAACAGAGCTATAAAAAAGCCCATGCATATGTGGCTAATTAATTCATGGTTATTAATTAACTAACAAAAATAGATAATTGGGAAAAGATAGTAGCTTCAAAAAATGGTGTTGGAAAAACTGGACAGCCACATGCAAAAGAATGAAACTGGACCCCATCTTACATCATACACAAAAATCAAGTCAAAATGGATTAAAGACTTAAACATAAGACCTAGAGCTTTAAAACTCCTAGAAGAAAACATAGGCAATAAGCTCCTTGACATCTGAATTGGCAGTTTGTTTGTTTGTTTTCTGATTTGACACCAAAAGCAAAGGCAACAAAAGCAAAAATAAACAAGTGGGACTACATCAAACTGAAAAGCTTCTGTACTGTAAAGGAAACCATCAACAAAATGAAAAGGCAACCTACCGAATGGGAGAAAATATTTGCAAATCATACATCTGATAAACAATTAATATACAAAATACATAAAGAATTTATATAACTCAATAGCAAAAAAAAAAAAATCTGATTTAAAAATGGGCAGAGGAGCTAAACAGACATTTTCTTCCCAAAGAAGACATACAGATGGCCAACAGGTACATGAAAAGGTGCTCAAGAACTTCCCTGGTGGTGCAGTGATTAAGAATTCACCTACCAATGCAGGGGACATGGGTTCTACCCCTGGTCTGGGAAGATCAAACACGCTGGAGCAACTAAGCCTGTGCACCACAACTACTGAGCCTGTGGTCTAGACCCCACAAGCCACAACTACTGAGCCTGCGCACCACGACTACTGACGCCCATGCACCCTAGAGCCCGCATACCACAACAACTGAGCCCATGTGCTGCAACTACTGAAGCCTGTGTACCTAGAGCCCATACTCCACAACAAGAGAAGCCACCGCAATGAGAAGCCCACATACCTCAATGAAGAGTAGCACCTGCTCGCCACAACTAGAGAAAGGCCATGCGCAGCAACGAAGACCCAATGCAGCCAAAAAAAAAAAAAGGTGCTCAAGGGCTTCCCTGGTGGTGCAGTGGTTGAGAAACTGCCTGCCAATGCAGGGGACATGGGTTCGAGCCCTGGTCTGGGAAGATCCCACATGCCGTGGAGCAACTGGGCCCATGAGCCACAACTACTGAGCCTGCGCATCTGGAGCCTGTGCTCCGCAACAAGAGAGGCCGCGATAGTGAGAGGTCCGCGCACTGCAATGAAGAGTGGCCCCCACTTGCCGCAACTAGAGAAAGCCCTCGCACAGAAATGAAGACCCAACGCAGCCAAAAAGAAAGAAAGAAAGAAAGAAGCTTTCATTAAAAAAAAAAAAAAAAAAAGGTGCTCAAAATCACAATTATCAGGGAAATACACATTAAAACCACAATGATATCAGGAAATGCTGCCATTTGCAACAACACGGATGGACTTTGAGGACATTATACTAAGTGAAATAAGTCAGAGAAGGACAAATACCATATGGGTTCACTTACATGAGGAGTCTAAAAACAAACAAACAAAAAACAAAGAAAACCAAATCATAGATACAGAGAACAGTTTGTGGTTGCCAGAGATTGGGAGTGAGAGGTGAGCAAAATGGATAAAAGTGGTCAAAATATACAAACTTCTTATTTATAAAACAAGTAAGTCCTCAGGATGTAATGTACAGCATAGTGACTATAGTTAATAATACTGTATTGTATTTCTGAAAGTTTCTGAGAGATTAAATCTTAAAAGTTCTCATCACAAGAAAAATAATTATGTTGTGTACTGAGACTAATATAATGTTATATGTCAATTATATCTCAACAAAAAATAAATAAAGTAGTGAAGTCTTCAACAATTATTGCATAACTGTGTATTTCTCCCTTCAATTCTGCCAATTTTTGCTTCATATATTTTGGGGTACTGTTGTTATATATGTATGTGATTATAATTGCTATATCTTCTTAACGTTTTATTATTATTTTTGGCTGTGTTGGGTCCTTGTTGCTGTGCGCAGGCTTTCTCTAGTTGCAGCAAGTGGGGGCTACTCTTCATTGTGGTGTGCGGGCTTCTCATTGTGGTGGCTTCCCTTGTTGCGGAGCACGGGCTCTAGGCACGCGGGCTTCAGTAGTTGCAGCATGTGGGCTCAGTAGTTGCAGCACATGGGCTCTAGGTGCACAGGTTTCAGTAGTTGCAGCATGCAGGCTCAGTAGTTGTGGCACATGGGCCCTAAAGTGCGTGGGCTTCAGTAGTTGCAACGCCTGGGCTCAGTAGTTGTGGCACACAGGCTTAGTTGCTCCATGGCATGTGGGATCTTCCCAAACCAGGGATCAAACCCGTGTCCCCTGCATTGGAAAGCGAATTCTTAACCACTGTGCCGCGAGGGAAGTCCCTTCTTAACGTTTTAAAATAGATATGTGGGAGTTCCCTGGTGGCCTAGTGGTTAGGATTCCAGGCTTTCACTGCTGTGGCCTGGGTTCAATCCCTGGTCAGGGAACTGAGATCCTACATGTTATGTAGCATGGCCAATAAATAAATAAATAAATAAATAAATAAATAAATAAATAAAATATGTAATGTCTTTGTCTCTTGTAACAATTTTGACATAAAGTCTATTTTGTTAAATATTATTATAGCCACCTCAGCTCTCTTTTGGTTACTACTTGCAAGGAATATCTGTTTCTATTTTTTCACTTCAGCCTATTTGTGTCATTGGATCTAAAGTGAGTCTCTTGTGGGAATTCCCTGGTGGTCCAGTGGTTAGGGCTCTGCATTTCCATTGCAGGGGGCACAGGCTCAATCCCTGGTCAGGGAACTAAGATGCCCACAAGCCACATGGTGCAGCCAAAAAAAAAAAAATCTGCTCAGTGAATATCATGTTTATTTTTTAAAATAAATAAAGTGAGTCTCTTAGAGACAAGATTTAGTGTGATTATTTTTTAAATTCATTCTGCCAATCTACCTTTTAATTTAATCCATTTAAAGGGGTTACTGATAAGGAAATACTTACTCTGCCTTTTTTCTTTTTTTTGGCTGTACCACGTGGCATGCGGGATCTTAGTTCCCGAGCTGGGGTGCAGGGGTGCAGTGGAAGCATGGAGTCCTATCCACCACCGCCAGGGAATTCCTTCAAATATTTTTAAGTTATTTTCTTAAGTGGTTACCATGGGGATTATAATTAACATCTTAAATTTATAACAATCTAGTTTGAATTGATACTAAGTTACCTTCATTAGCATATCAAAATTTTGCTTGTATACACTGCTTCCTTCCTTTGTATTGCTACTGTCCTAAATTATGTATTTATACATTTTATATCTATTAACATAGATTTTATAATAGATGTTTTATGCATTTGCTTTTTAAATCATATAGAAAAAAAGTTACTAACCAAAAATACAATTATACTTGGCTTTTAAAAACAAAAGAAGGACTTCCCTGGTGGTCTAGTGGTGAAGACTCTGTGCTTCCACTATAGGAGGCACAGCTTTGATCCCTGGTTGGGGAACTAAGATCCTGCATGTCATCTGGCGAGGCCAAAAAAACAAAAGAAAAAAGATACTTGGCTTTTGTATCTGTTATTTTAGTAACTTTTATCAGTGTTCTTTATTTCTTTGTTTGGCTTTGAGTTACTGTCTACTGCCTTTTCATTTTATTCTGAAATACTTCCTTTAGCATTCCTTGTAGGGTAGGTTTACTGGTGATGAACTTCCTCTACTTTTGTTTATCTGGGAATATCTTAATTTCTCCTTTTTTTTTTTTTTGGCCACACTGCGTGGCTTGTGGGATCCTAGTTTCCCAATCAGGGATCAAATCTGAGGCCCTGGCAGTGAGAGTGCTGAGTCCTAACCACTGGACTGCCAGGGAATTCCCTCTCCTTCATTTCTTTTCTTTCTTTCTTTCTTTCTTTTTTTTTTTTTGGCTGCGTTGGGTCTTCGTTGCTGCACACAGGCTTTCTCTAGTTGTAGTGAGTGGGGGCTACTCTTCGTTGTGGTGTGCGGACTTCTCACTGCAGTGGCTTCTCTTATTGCAGAGCACGGGCTCTAGGCACGCAGGCTTCAGTAGTTGTGGCGCACGGGCTTAGTTGCTCTGCGGCATGTGGGATCTTCCCGGACCAGGGACCGAACCCGTGTCCCCTGCATTGGCAGGCAGATTCTTATCCACTGCACCACCAGGGAAGCTCTCCTTTATTTCTGAAGGGTAGTTTTGTTGGTTATAGAATTCTTGGTTGACGGTTTCTTTTTTTTCAGCACTATGCTATGCCACTGTCTTTTGACTTCCGTGGCTTCTGATGAGAAACTGGCTGTTGACCTTATTGAGAATCTCCTGTACAAGATTAGTCACTTCCCTCTTGCTGTTTTCAAGATTCTCTCCTTCTTTGGCTTTGACAGCTTGATTATAATGTATCTCTTTGAATTTACCCTACTTAGTGTTCATTGAGCTTCTTGGATTCCTATCTTTCTTTAAATTTTGGAAGTTTTGGGTCAAGCTATTTACAAGTCTTCTTCAGCCTTGACTTCCTATTTACACAGAGCCTAAAAAGCAGTCAGAGGTGAAAGCTTAGGGTCTTCTCCAGTGTTTGCTGAACATGTGTCTAGCCCTGGATATGCTAGCTCTGGATATGTTTGTGCCCTGTGTACTGATTCCTCAGTATACATGGGAGTTTTTCAAAGCCTCTATTCCCCCGTATATCTCCTTTCCCAGTCTCTTCTAGGCTTTTCAGTCTGTCTGCTGCTTGTCCTGTCTGTTGTCCCTTAACCCAGGCAGCTGTGGACAGTACATACCTTTAAATATTTTCCACAAACACTAGCTGGGAGGCCACTCCAGCTCTAAGGAGAGTCAAACTAAGGTAAGCCCCTGAGCCAATTCCTCAGGAAGTCACCAGGCAGGTCAAAAATGCACAACCATAATGCTTTAAGAACAAGGTCTGTACTGCCTCCTCTAATAGCAACAAGTCACACCAGGAACATGGGTCACCATCCCCTTGGCCATCACTGAACTACAAAATGTGAGATGGCTGTGGCAAAAATGCCACAGTGCTCTCTTATCAGAATTTAGCAGCTTCTTTCTTCATTAAACACCCCTCCAGCTGATTCTGACAGTTTTTGCCAGCTTAATTATTGCTTCAGTGGAGAGAGAGAGTCTTGGGGCTCCCTATTCTGTAACTCTCAGTGACATTCTACCTCAGTGGTGTTTTGTACTTTTCAGAATATAAGTTTTGCACTTATTTTGTTAAATTGATTCCTAAGGTTTTTAAATTCTATTTTATTGTAGATGGAATTGTTTTCTCAATTTCATTTTCTATTTATTCATTGCTACTGTACAGAAATGCAACTGTTTTATATATATTAGTCTTATATCCTGAAAACTTGAATTCATTTGTTACTTATAATAGCTTCTTTTGTGGATTCCTCAGGGTTTTCTATATATAAGATCGTGCAATATATAAATATAATTTTATTTCTTCCTTTCCAATCTAGATACCTTTTATTTATTTTTCATGTCTAATTGTCCTGGATTAAACCTCCAATAAAATGTTGAATAGAAGTGGTAAAAATGTACATCCTTGTCTTATTCTTGATCTTAAGTGGGTCTTGCTGATCTCCAGTCTTTGCCATTAAGTATAATGTTAGTTAGGGTTTTTTTGGTAGATGCCCTTTAACTAGTTGAGGAAGTTTCTTTGTATTCCTAGTTTGCTGGAATACTTCATGTTCAACATGAATAAGTGCTCAGTTTTGTCAAATGCTTTTTTTCTGGGTTTACTGAGATGATTGTGTGGTTTTGTCCCTTATCCTATTGATATGGTATATTACATTAATCGATTTTCGAATGTTAAACAACTCACATTCCTGGAATAAATCCAAGTTGGTTACAGTGTATAATCCTTTTGTTATGCTGCTGAATTCAGTTTGCTAGTATTTTGTTGAGGATTTTTGTCTCTGTATTCATTAGAGATATTGACCTTCAGTTTTTCCTTCTTATGTTGTCTTTCTCTGGTTTTGGTAGCAGAGCAATATTGGCCTCATGGAATGAGGCCCTCCCACGTTTTGGAAGAGTCTGACTATAAAGTGTGTCTACTGTAGACAACATATAGTTAAGATCTTGATTTTTATCCAGTTATACAATATCTGCCTTTTGATTGTTTAATCATTAACAGTTAATGTGATTATTGAAACAGCTGGATTCATGTCTGCCATTTTATTTTTTGTTTTCTATGTGTCTTGTATTTTCCTTGTGGCCTTCTATTCCTTCTTTACTGCTTTCTTTTGCAAGAAGCAAATATTTTCTAGAATAACTTTTTAGTTCCTTTAACAACTTTTCCACTATTTTTTCGTTATATTCTTAGTGGTTGCTCTAGGGCTAATCATATACATCTTACCTTACCTGAATCAACTTCAGATTTTTACTGACTTAATTCCAGCAAAATATAGAAATTTTTAAAAATATGTATTTATTTTGGCTGCACTGGGTCTTAGTTGCGGCATACAGGATCTTCGTTGCAGCATGCAGGCTCTTTAGTTGCGGCATGCATGCGGGATCTAGTTCCCTGACCAGGGATTGAACCCAGGCCCCCTGCGTTGGGAGCGTGCAGTCTTACCCACTGGACCACCAGGGAAGTCCCAAAATATAGAAATGTTGCTTGTATATAGCTCTACTCCTTCTTCCCCCTTTTTGTACTACTATTGTTATATAAATTATAGCTATATTTGTTATAAAACCAGCAATCTATTGGTATGATTATTAATTTATATAATTTTATGCCTATTAAATAAGCTGAGAAGAGAAAGGAGAGCAAGTATGTACTCTGAAGTTTGTTATATTAACCTTTTTATTCACTACTGCTGGTTCTCTTCATTTTTTCCTGTGGATTCAAGTTACCATCTGCCGTCATTTCCTTACTCTAAAACAACTTTGCCTCCACCTACTTCCTTACGCTTTTATTATCAAATATATTACATTTCTATATGTTATAGGTCCCCCAAAACAATTATTTGCATATTGTTTTATACAACTGCTTTTAAAACCAGTCAAAAGAAGATTTATACTGTCTTTTTTATACTATCTTTTATTTATTTTTTAATTAATTTTTATTGGAGTATAGTTGCTTTACAATGTTGTGTTAGTTTCTGCTGTACAGCAAAGTGAATTGGTTATACGTATACATATATCCACTCTTTTTTAGATTTCCTATACTATCTTTTATAATTGCATTTTTACCTTTACTGGGCTCTTTGGTATTTTGTTTGTTTGTATTCCAACTACCATTAGTGATCACTTACTTTCAGCCTGAAGAACTCCCTGTAGTATTTTTCACAATTCAAGTGTGCTAGCAATCTCAGTTTTGGATTATCTGAGAATGTCTTTACTTTGGCTTCATTTTTGAAACATGGCTTCACTAAATGTAAGTTGACAGGTTTTTTTCAGTACTTTAAATTTGTATTCTGGCCTCCATTGTTTCTCATGGGATGTCAGGTGTTCATTTTATTGGGGTTTCCTTGTACATGATGAGTGTCTGTCTGTCTGTCTGTCTCTCTCACTTTGATTTTCTCTTTGGCTTTGGATTTCAGTATTTTACTATGATGTGTCTCGCTGTGGATCTCTTGGCTTTTAGACTACTCATAATTCATTACATTTCTTAAATGTGTAATATTTTTCATCAAATCTGGGAAGTTTTCAGCTATTAGGTCTTCAAATACTTTTTTCTGCTTCCTTTTCTCTCCTCTCTCCTTCTGATACTACTTTTATAGATACACTGGTACACTTAATGATGACTGTGTTCTGAGGCTCTGTTCATTTTTCTTCATTCTTTTTCCTCTATATTCTTCAGATTGTATAATCACTACCAGTCTATTTTCAAGTTTCCTGATTCATTCTTGTGTCAGTTCAATTTTACTGTTGAGCCCCTCTAGTGAATTTTTCATTTTGGTTATTGTACTTTTCAACTCCAGAATTTCCATTTGGCTGTTTTAATAATTTCTATGTCTTTACGGATAGTATCTCTATGAAGAGACATCATCATCATAACTTCCTTTACTTCTTTAAAAATGGTTTCCTTTAATTGTTTGAATATATTTATAATGGCTTGGAAGCCTTTGTCAAATTTGAAATCTGGGCCCTACCACAGGTAGTTTCTTTTGCCTGTTTTTCTCTCCCATGTACAAATCGTGCTTTCCTGTTTTTTGCATGTCATAATTTTTGGTTGAAGTCTGGACATTTTAGGTAATATACTGTAGGAACTCTGGACAATGACTCTCTTTCACTTCTCCAGGGCTACTTTTTTTGTTTTTTTGCTTGTTTTTTGTTTACTGACATGACTAGACTATTTTATTTTTTATTTTTTAAAATATTTATTTATTTTGGCTATACCGGGTCTTGGTTGAGGCATGCAGACTTCTTAGTTGCAGCATGCAAACTCTTAGCTGTGGCATGCAAGCGGGATCTAGTTCCCAGACCAGGGATCGAACCCAGGCCCCCTGCATTGGGAGCACAGGGTCTTACCCAATGGACCACCAGGGACAGACTATTTTAGTGAAGTCTATTCCCTTTGCAGTGTGAACCTTGAGTGTCACTCCTTAGAGGGCACAGATTTGGACATGAATACAGTCACCCTAGGATGATATCGGTTTTAGCAGGACTCTCTTTGACTATCTCTTTCCCTGATTTTTGTGTTAAGCTCTCTGACTCATTTGCTATCACATACAGCTGTTAAGATTCCACTAATTGCTGGCTGATTGCTCTAATATTTTCAAAATGCCTTGGGGCAGAGATTGTTCCACAGCCTGATCCAATTAAATTCAGACCTGGTAAATTTTGAGGAGTCTTTGAGGTTTGTTCTGACTGCAGGAGGGTTCTTCTTAGCTGTTTCTTTCCCTAGTTCCCTTTGGTGTACTAGCTGGCATACAGTAGCTTCTTGGTCTCAATTAAGAGGAGTCTCTTTTTATTTGCTTATCACCAAAATCTCATTGTTTTCAAGAGTGTCCTTAGGCTTGAACTTCCCCACACTGTTTCAGATAAAGTCAAATTCCTTTTGGGGAAAGCTTCTGAGCTCTCTGTTCTTATGGCAAAATCTCTGGTCTTCTTGGCTTGCCTCTGTCAGCATAGAACATCTCTTCTACAAGTGACCTGGGTCAAGCGTGTTCAGGGTTGCAGTATTCTCTGCCTGTCATCCTTAGAGATGAGTGGCTATCCTGTTAGTAGGGGCTGAGCGAAGAAAAGGAACCCCCAACCTCTTGGTCGCACTCGCCATCAACTTAGTTTCTTTAACTCAAGAGCTGGAGAGGATGAGAAATGCTACCATTCTCCATAAGATATTGTATCCCTTGATTAGGAGCTGAAGGGAGTGACAGCTACCTTCTTGGCCATACCCACCCAGAGTTGGCATTCCATCCAGATGAACTGAGGGTGGGAGTGAGGGATGGTATTTGTCATGGCTCAAGTGTCATAGACTCTTGCTGTTCTCACCAAGTTTTAGGATGTTTTCTTGAATAAATGTTTCTTCATTTGCTGTATGCCCTTAGGACACTGTCCAGAGAATTTAAGTGGTTAGTTTTTAAAAATAGTTTTCACCAGTTATGCTTGTTTGCTTGGGAGCAGCTTCACAGAGCTCTTCATGCTGCCACCCCAGAAATGAAACTCCCTCTCACTTATCTTTTTAATCATACTATTTCTATTAATATCCTTCCTTGAGCTTTGTTTTGGATGCAGTTAATTACTTGAAAACAGTTTGATCATTTCAGATCTTAAGAATTTTTAGATAAAATTTTTTAGATAAAAATTGATTAAAAAATTATTAGTCTAGGCCTAGCTGAAACAAGCCTCTCTAAGTATTTAATACCCCATCAAGGTTTTCCAATCTGTTTGGTAAGAACAGGAACTATTTCCAGCCTGGTGTGATTGCTGGGAACTGTTGTCTCTGATTTTCAGGTAGTTTTTCCACTAGCCTTGGGTAATTTTCCTCACAAGCATACACTGATCAGTATTCAGCTGAATACTCAAGATGGAACCTATGCAGAGATCCTGAGTTCTTGCACTGTGCAGCTTTCTTCTCTCCAGTACTCTATCCTGAGAATTCTAACTGACTTGGTTTCACTGGTCTCTCAGCTCCATCTCCTCAACTCAGGGAGTCAGCAAGGATCTGCTTGTGTTTCTCCTCACTGTGCCACGGTTTCCAGGTCAGTAAGCTGGTTAGATTGCAAGGCTTACATCATTTATTTTCTGTCTCTCAGGGATCTTCATATTCATTGCCTGGTAAACAGTGTCTTGAAAACCATATCTTCATATATTTTGTCTGTTTTTTATCATTTCAGATGAGGGTAGATTCAGTTCCTTATACTGCATCTTGGCTGGTACAGAAGTCCTCTTTAAACATTTGAAATATTGATTTTTAGTCTCTCCTTGATTTTCAGTTATTTCAAATTCTTGGGGTGTTAATTCTCCTATTTGTAGCATCTACTGACTCTTGTTCTTAATGAATACTTTCCTCGTGTTCCATAATTTTCTAAAGCTCACCTTTAATAACAATTTTCTCCCTTTGCAAATTCCAAGTGGCTTGAATGGTGGAAGTGTTCCTCTAGAATAGTTGTCCCAGGTAAGTCATCCAAGAACTAATTTCTGTGTTAACTTTTCAGTTTTTTAAAATTATTTTTTAGTATTTATTCTATGGGGGCGCTGCATCGGGTCTTAGTTGTGGCACGTGGGATCTCTGTTGAGGCATGAGGGATCTTTCGTTGTGGCGCACGGGCATCTCTCTAGCTGTGGTGTGTGGGTTTTTTCTCTTTTCTAGTTGTAGTGCACAGGCTCCAGGGCACGTGGGCTCTGTAGCTGTGGCACGCAGGTTTCAGAGCACGTGGGCTCTGTACTTTGTGGCACATGGGTCTCTAGTTGAGGCACGTGAGCTCAGTAGTTGTGGCATGTGGGCTTAGTTGCCCCACAGCATGTGGGATCTTAGTTCCCTAACCAGGGATCGAACCCATGTCCCCTGCATTGTAAGGTGGATTCTTTACCACAGGACCTCCAGGGAAATCTCTAATTTCTCAGTTTATCAAGTGGATAGGTTGATTTCAGATTCTCAACCAGTGTGCAGTATAATCTAGGGTTTTGATTTCTAACAGAAGACTTTTTTCCATATATAGCCCTGAATAAAAACAACTTTCCTTTGTGCTTTCTCTGGGTCAATGATAAAAATCTTCTACTACTTTATCAAGGTTGAGAGGCCTTTCTAGGGTCTTAGCTTTTTTTTTTTTAAGTTATTTATTTATTTATTTATTTTGGCTGCATTGGGTCTTCATTGCTGCGTGTGGGCTTTCTCTAGTTGTGGCGAGTGGGGGCTACTCTTCATTGCAGTGCATGGGCTTCTCATTGTGGTGGCTTCTCTTGTTACGGAGCACAGGCTCTAGGCACACAGGCTTCAGTAGTTGTGGTGTGTGGCCTCAGTAGTTGTGGCTTGTGGGCTCTAGAACATAGGCTCAGTAGTTACGGTGCACAGGTTTAGTTGCTCTGCAGCATGCGGGATCTTCCTGGACCAGGGATCAAACCCATGTCCCCTGCATTGGCAGGCGGATTCTTAACCACTGCACCACCAGGGAAGTTCTCTAAGGTCTTAGCTTTATGAAGAGGTTTTAGTTTCAGCTCCTCACCTTGAGCAGAGTCATGACTGCATATCCTCTCCTTATGTAGGCATTAAAACCCAAGTTTATAAATGCTGAGACTATCTGAATCTGCAAACTACCCCCAGGACCACTGTACTAGTTTTCAGCTCGTTTGTCATTTTGACAAAGGGGGATTTATTTTCCTTTCTTGTGATTTCAGCTAGGTATTAAATTGTTCATATTTAAATTCAACATTTATAGACAGTTACAGCAGAAGGTGTTCCATATTAGCTAAATCTATCATGTTTTGGGACTATAAATTCTGTCCTCTATAAGGATTAGGCAAAATATTGTATATGTATGTAGATGTGCATTATTACAGAAAATAGGTCCAAAACTTCAATTAAATTCTTAAATAGGTCTATAAACCAAACCAAACCAAAGTGTTAAGGATAATTGCTTTTAACTTTTGATCTGTTTGTCTAAAATTTTACAGTTAAGATGCTATATAATCCCACAAATGTAGAATTCTTTGGACTTACCTTCCCTAGTAGATACATAGATATAGCTATGTCTGATTATATTTTTTATACATTTCAAGCTAATAAATTCCCATTTATCATTCATATTCTTTCTATATCCCTAACTGCAATACACTTTTTGAACACATTTATTTACTCAATGGCCAACAGAATGAAGATCCTAGATATCTCTTGTGCATATGAAAGTATAAGTACTACCAGAAGGAGGAGGAATAGAAGAAAAGGTGGGGGGTGAAAAGAATAACTAAGAAATTAATGTAGTACAGAAAGAGAGTATCTCAATAAGCACAGTATGAAGATGGTTAATATTTGAAGGCAGGAGGATGTTAGCCCTCACAGCTAGGGATCAGCACTTCTAAGTGTCCATCTGTTTCATAAAGTGACTCCTTGATTAAACTGCCTAACCGCCTTGATTTTTACTCTAGATACACAGGGCAAAATATCAATATGTATATTTGGTATATATTTAATATATATATCAAAAGTCATTACAATTATGGTATTGAAATGGTTGAATAATTCCACACATAAATGGATTAGATTAGGGAAGAAATATTCTTTATAGAAGACTCTATTATTAGTTGTGAGAAAAGACAATAGAAAAATTGAAAGGAAATCAATTAATTTTGTTATTTAGCCAGGCTGGATTTTACTGAAATATACTATCTAAACAAGCATAACTTAGATAATCCATATCTTTGGGAAAATTATCATCACACACATACAGGCAAAAGTTAGGAGCAACTTAATGTTTATAGCTGACATACTTCTTTGACATTCTTACATGAAATAAAATTCAGTATAAAACTACCAACTCACTTCATTTGTTTCCTTTAATAGCATTATTATTAATTAGCAATAATGGTAGTAAAGACAAAGGTATAGTTTCTGTCTTCTAAGGACATACTTTTCAGAGTTTCTTTTCAAAATGTTCTTTAAACTATCAGATGATTTGTACATTAACAGCCAAATCCCATAAGTCTTGTCATGAGTAAGGAAGATAAATTTCCTATGATTTTATCTATTTATTATATAAGGAAGCATTTCCTGCCCAAAAGTCTACTTGACTACATGATTTTTCCATTCAAAAATACAATATGTATTTTCCATGTGATTCTCTGCTAGCAACTAACAGCTACCAATCAAGAGAAGCCATTATATTGAGAAGCCTTACTGATACAGTGAAAAAAACAAACATGGAATTCAAAATCGGACAGCAAATCAAAGTTTGACTACTGGCTCTGCCATTTACTAGTTGTGTGACCTTAACAAAGCCATTTAACAGCTGATCAGTTTCTTTATCTGAAAAAGTAAAGGAATTACTATGCCTAAAACAAAGGATTGTTGTGAGATTTATAGATAAAAATGCCAAGTTCTCAAAATGCTAAAAAGAAAAAACAATAACAACTAGAGTGAGATTGTGGTACACAACCTGTTCTAGATGCCTCTTTTTCTCCTTTAATGTCAGTAAATACTGTCTAAGTCTTTCCTGTATTACAAAATGAATTATGTAACAAAGATAAAATTT
Organism: Balaenoptera physalus; assembly: GCF_965194825.1. NCBI lineage: Eukaryota > Metazoa > Chordata > Mammalia > Artiodactyla > Balaenopteridae > Balaenoptera > Balaenoptera physalus. The sequence continues at coordinate 44,135,274 of NC_138890.1, read as the reverse complement.
CCACAGTTTTAGTTTGTGGACCTCGAGGTTCTAACTAAGGCTGATCTTCTCAAACCTACTCATTTATTAAATTCCAGCTATGTCCTTAGCACTCTTCTTATAACTAAAAAAAAACACTGTAAAATTCTCTAAAATTCCTATAACATCTCAGATCCTAGGAAATAGCAATGAGAAGAGATTATCAACCCCTGGCCTTAGGAGTCTCTTGAAGTTTGATTTCTTGAACTAAAAGACTTCTGAAAGCTATTAAAGAAGAGCCTATTGGGAAAAACAAAACAAACCACAAATAGTAAAATCTCCCTTTTTCCTGATCTGATCCCCTAGTTCCACTTTCTTCCAGTTCTGGGCTAAGGACTTGAAAGCAAGCAATCCCATTATGAATTGAAGCAACATAATATATACCTCGTAAGTTCTTTGAGGCCTTGGTACCCAAGTGGGGAGTAGTTTTACTTTCTAAGTAAGTAACCATAAAAGATTATGTTAAACATGTAACACTCCATTCTCAACAGAAACCATCTCTGTCTACACACTTAACAGCAACTGAAAAGTAGAGGTTAATGCCACTCTATTAGAATGCTTGCAAAGAAGTTAAATTCTATCACTCCAAAATGAAAAGTTACAAATTTGTTTTCCCTAGATACTTCCCTGTGAAAATAAATTCCTTTACTGGTAATTTACATAAGAAACGTTTTGGTTTGTTAAAAAGGGCACTGAGACGCTATATAACTTCAGACATATATCCCTGCTACTCAAAGTGTGGTCCACAATCAGCAGAATTGACATCACTTGGGAGCTTGCTAGACATGCAGAATATTAGGCTTACTATAACTCAGTATAGGAAACTACTGTACCCCAGACCTGCTGACTCAGAGTCTTCATTTTAACAAGATCACATGTGGTTTATATATATATATGAAAGTTTCAGAACCACACCTCTATACAATAAGGGGGTTTGACTAAATGATGTTAAGGTCACGTATAACTGATTATTTTTTCAAGAGGAAAATCAGATCTGACAACACTGGAGCCTGTATTCTCATGCGGCAACAGTAGGCTGGAACTGAGTAGCGCTGCCTCATAAGATGGGGCATGCACTCTCCTTGGCTTCCCCAGTCCTCACCTGGCCCCTCCATGTATTTATGTTAACTGCTTGGCCCCTATTTAGCCACTAATCTAAATTATATAGATCCCAAGCAGTAATGAGGAAGTTCCTTTTTCAGTAAATAAAAGAGGCCTTCAGAGGTAAAAATTCATTAGCTATAAGTAGTTTTAGGTGAAAGGAAATAAATTGTTCATTTACCTTGATGGGAAGTAGTGAGGTCCAGGTAGGAAGTAAGGGTGATGAAAAGAGAATCGCGGTGGGGTCCCAAACAATGTGGCTGCATGGCCAAGGGGAGGGGGCTGGCAGACATGTGAGTGTGGAATAGGAGGAGCTTGGGGGATTGGAGCACTTCTGGGACAAGTGGAGAGGCTGGGATACTCCTTGGGAGGTTGGATGGTAGAAGCTGCAAATCTGGCGTGGGCAGTATTTGCACTAGTTGGAATCCTGCTGGTGCTCTCCAGAGAGACAGGAATAGGTCTCTTCACAGAACAACTGGCTCCAGAATGCAGCTGATGCGTGTCCATTTGGGAGGGCCCAGCAAAGCACTGGGGTGGGAGTGGTGGACAGAGGGGCAAACTTGGAGCCTGGACAGCCACCTGGGCAGTACTGGAGATGCTCGGCTGGAAAAGTGTGATGGGGCTTGGGCACTGGACTGCAGGTGGGGGCAGCTGGATGGCAGGTAGAGCTTCACCTTCAGAAATAAAAATAGCATGGGTCAGGCATGAACTGAGTCACTCCATATTTTTCTTTTTTCAGCAGAACTTAATAAACTGTACAACCAGAAGCCTTCACTAACCACCTTACCTAAGAACATCACCACTCTATTTTAGCATCTGGAACAAACTGAAGCCATCTTGTTCATTTATTTTACATTCTTGTCTCTCTTTCCCACCTAGATACTAAGTGCCATAAGAGGAGAGACCTTTTCTGTTTTGTTCACTACTGTATCCCCAGGGCTCAAAATTCTGCCTGGCACAGAATAGGCCCTTAAAAAATATTTTTTGGATGAATAAATAAATGAATAAAATGATTGAGTGATTGAGTGAAAGACAAATACACACAAATGCTGGTACATATATATAAATGTTTCTAAAAGAAATAATATGAAACTACTGATAGTGGTTACTTTTAAAAGGTGGTCATCTGGAAGAGGGGACAGGGCCATGGGATGCCAGACTTTCATTTTATATCTATTGGTACTATTTGAATTTTCTATTTTCTAAATATATCAATTTTATTTTACATATTAATAGAGGTTTCATCATAGTGGTATGGGTCATTTTTCTTTTATTTTGTATACTTCTCTATATTAAACTAAATTATAAATGACATTTAATTTTTTAATTGGAAAAAACTAAAGAAACACTAAAATTATTTTGCTTTATTGCATTCAATGTGAATACATAAGGAAATTCCCAAGTGAGACTAAGACTTGCCATAGGTCAGCAATTTGTGACAGATAAGAAAGGAATATTATCGCAGCAGGGCATGATGGATATAGGAGAATTTTTAGAGGCAAGTGAAATAATCATGTATTTGATCTTTTTGATCCTGAAGAAGAGAGGACTGCTGACCGAGTTGCTGAGTTATCCAAAAGACACACTTAGACTAAATTTAACTTAATTCTTTCACAGAAATACAGAGAGAAGCCAAAGCAATAGATTCATGATCTAGTTTATTTCAGTGCAGTTAGGTCTCTGTTAATATAGAAGATGCAGTCCAAGAACAGACCCTGTGGTTAGAAATGTTTCTGTCAGAGGCCAAAAGGATTGTGAATCTTCTCTCAGCCTTGGCCAGGTAATACCTTCCTCTCCTTTCTTCTCTCCAGGTAAGTCAAATAACTACCCCTCCTCCCCCTTAAACCTGGAGGTAGGGAATTAAGGGGTATATCTGTTTCAAGTTGGCCTCTGACCCAGTGAAGTAGAGGCAACACAGGAGCAGGGTGTAGATGAAGCTATACTGATTCTCAGTTAATGGGGTTACATGGACTAGCCCTCCAATCTGTGAGACACAGGCCTTAGGCCTTTCCTGAACATAATTTCCCTCTTCAGGTTCCCTCAGAACCTATAAATCTATCACATATCATAAAATAGTGTAAATTTGCAGGTCTGCCACCCTTATCACAATCACAAAACTGGGAGCTCAAGAGCAGGCACAGTTTAATTCATGTTTGTATCCCCATTACCTGGCACAGAACCTGGTTAATAATAGTTAAGAAAGGTATGACTAGATGAAAGAAAAAAACAAACAAATAAGCCTATAGCTGACAGAATCTCTACCATTCATCTGGTATAAGAAAAATCTCCTTCTCTATGCAACTATGAAGCCAGGCTGACCTGTAAAATCTCTGTTTTATTCACTTAATTATCACTGCACTCAAGACATCTGCTCCTAAAATCTACCTCTGACGCAGATTTCTTTTCCCTGTACAGTACAAGAGGCTCTTAGTCCTCAGAAAAGAAGTATGGTCATTTTAGGCAAAGGAAGCACAAATTATAGGAGCTGTAGAGAACAATGATATTATTTCAGTTATTGAAGAAGGAAGGGACTCATCTTTTAGCTGATACAAATGTTCTTTTCTACCAAAGATATTTTTATAAAATAAGGGGTACCAGTGAGGCATGAGGTGATAAAATCATGCATTCATTTAACTAAACAAATATTCACTAAGCAACTAACATGTGTCAAGCACCATTTTGGCCTGAGGTAAAAAATCAGATAAATCAGATGCATAGAGAATTATATGGTAGTATAATGAAGCTGTCCTAAATGTCAAAATTCATGTTGCTAAACAAGAGGTTAAAGTCTGCAACACCTAGTCATCACTGATAAACTGTCAGTGAATAGGGAAGACTTGTGGAAAGGGCAGAGATCTAATGTATCACACTGTAGATAAAGTATGGAAAAGACCAGCCAGTCATCTGGTTTCTCTCCTTGTAGCATACAGCTAGGTTACATTTCCCAGCCTCCCTTGAAGTTAGGAGTGGTCCCGTGGCTCAGGCTAACCAATGGAATGTAAGAAGAAGTGATATGCACCATTTCTGAAACTGGCCCATAAAAAACTCTCATGCATGATCCTCCATGCTCTTTTCCCTTCTGCAGGTCATGCACACTTGGATGCTACATATCAAAGATGGAAGAGCCATAGGGTAGAAGAAAACTGTGTCCATGAATCCCTTGGAAGAAAGCCAGAAATACTTATTTTGAACTTTACATGGGTAAAAAAATAAACCATGATTCTGTTTAAACCGTTATGTTTAGGTGAGTGTTGAGGCAGCTAGCATTATCTAATTGTTATATGAGGTACAGAGCAGAATTTTAGATCTATAGTACAATATGATAAGAACAAAAGAAAAAATTTAAAGTTATTAATAACTTTCAACAATTCTGACAAATCTCTCCCACCCACTCCTAAAGAGGAAGACTCTACTGCCTGTGTTGAACGGATGAAGGACGCAACCAGGCTTTTGTTGTGTGACTGGGATGAACAGGAAGAAGTAGAGAATGCCATAAACTGAGGACAGACCAAATTTCTCTACAAGAAAAAGTTGTATAGAGGTAGAAAGAAGAACAGGTGGATGAGCATATGGCTGAGGAGAGAGAAACAGAGGCAGAGAGAGGAGGAGAGGACAGAGAGAAATAGAGTAAGAGGCAGAGACATAGAGACAGAGATGGGAAATGGAGACTTGGGAAGAAAGATGGGACTTTGGGGACAGAAATGGTAATGAGGAACCTAAGAAGACTTACTATAGTTTGAACCATAAGATTCCACCTTCCTTGCCTCATAAGAAAACCTACAATAATGAGCTACATCACTTTTCAAGGAATTTTCAAGCCATATCTTTGTTTCTTATGGATATAAAACTTTGCTAGAATTGATCTTAAGTCAGGGACAAGACAGTATCAGTATCAGAATGTTGGAGGGTTTTTTTTGTTCTATTTCTGTTAAATAAGAATAGATGGGTAAGCCAAAATCACATCACGTTTACTACCAAAAAATTAAAATAGTAGTTAACATTTTTAAAGTAAAAATTTAGAGAAAATGTATGAATTCAGAAGAGTGAAAGATGTCAACTGAGTTTAGATGTAATAAGGAAAACCCATTTCAGGTGTGAGAAATAAAGTGTAGAAAATGAAATAATCTCACCAGAAAATTCCTAAATATATAAAACTGACATTTAAAAGCCAGGCTAAAATAAATATAGCTTCTACCAAACTTCCAGAATCCTTTAAAATAAATAAATTTGATCACTTAATATAAAATGAAAATGCTGGCATAACTGGCATCAAAGACATACGATAAAAGAAAGTATCTAAAAAGTATTCTGGACTATCAGGCTGTAAGTACTTTCAGAAACTAGAAACAGGAGACAAGCTTGAGATGTGGGATTAAACGTGAGAGACAAAATTATTAGATTTTTTGAACTACAGACACTGGCTAGGAAAAAAAGGCTGATAGGGATAAATAAAAAGTTCATAGAAAAATGAAGGTTATTTTATATGACAATGTTAAAAACCCAGAAGGAAAAAATGTGTCTCAAATACCAGAAAGTTGTTATGGCTAACTGACCAAATCAAAGAGAACCCATAAAAGGGAAAGATATCTTTTTAAAATGAAGAGCTTGTCCAAATGTGTAAAAGAGAAGCCAAAGTGTATGAGTCAGATGCAAGTAAAAATTAAGAGGTCCAAAGGAAAATTGAAGGAGTCACATCTGAGGGATCTTAAAGTCAATATTAAGTGACTTTTTAAACTACTTTTACAGAAAGAAGAGACTCAGTGGAATCAATGGAATAGTCATTATGGTATAAAAGGCAACCGAAAGAACAGAGAGACCCAAAACTCCCTTCCTACAAAAGAAGACCTTAAGAAGATATCTGAACCCTAATTCATGTTCATAGCAGGGGCAAGTTCACAGAATGTTCTAATCCAAATTGACAAAATGAATATCACAAGATCTTAGGTGGCATTCACTGAAGAACTTTAGAGAAACTCAAAGTTAGAACTGAGAAAATATTAGATGAAGTAAACACAAATGGTCTCTCTGCCAAAAATGCTATGCCAGAGCATTTTTGGAAAGTCAACATAACTCCAAGTTACTGGAAGTAGTGAACTTGTTATTGGAAGTAGTGAACTTGAGAACTATAGTTTGGTGAGTCTATTTTCTACACTTGAAAAGCTGATGAAATCTATACAATATATTAGTGTATAAATGTTGCTAGGAAAAAAGAGAGCAAATTTTTTCTGATAAGAGATAAATTATACCTCACTAACTTGATATCTTTCTTCCATGGGAATAAACAAAACAAGTTTGAAAAACACAATTACCATGACTTTATGTTTAGAATATAACATAAAATTAGTTGAAAGAAACAAAAAAAGGGATGGTGTAAAAATTTGTATCTGTAGATAATAAGCGATTAAAAGTAGATTCTCTTAGGGATTTGTGCTATAATTTGTTATTTAACAGTTTTATAAATGATTTAGAATATAAAATATATAGTGAAATTTCCAAATTTGCAACTGATAACAACTCCTCCAAGTAATATAATGCCAAGCTGATGAGTACAAACTAAAAGAACATATTTCAAAAGTTGTATGATTGGGCAGCAGAGTAGCCAATAAATCTCATCATAACTAATATATAACTATTATATATATATATATCATAATTATTACACACATAATTTCATATATCTGGGAAAATAATTCCCAAATTTTATACTTAAAAGATAATGATTTTTTCAATCTTTTGAGATCCAAGAATTAAATCTTTACTGATACTACATATTACTAGAAATAAGAGAAATTTAAAAAGAAAAAACCAAACAAAAGATCATTATCCTTAGATTTGATTACTTTGTATATGGCTCTGAAATGCTTCCTATAATTCTGCTTGTCATACTTAAATAAAACATCATGGATGCAAGAGCTCTACCACTTTCTATCTCCCCAAATCTTTGCTCAGAATTGCATAATATATTGTATAAAACTGTCAGCTGCCTCAAGTAAGAACACTGATAAATATATTTCTGGGGAGAGAAAACATACAGCATTTAACTGTGGATAGAATGACATGGAAGAGGGGTCTTAGAAAAAGGGGTAAAGAGAAGAAACAGATGATAAAAGTGCAAATCATAAATAACAGATAAAATAAGGTAAGTTAAAAAAAAGCACAATCAAGCCTAGATTGAAATACAGGATTAAAAGAGATACTACCAAATAGCAAAGGGTGAAAGTGCCTGACTGTTCTGGGAGAGAACAGGGTGATAGGATCAGCTTTCTTTGCCTTGAGCCTAGATACGCTGAATGTGGCTTTGTTGGTATCCATTGCTATAATGATACACAGGAAAAAAACTGAAAATGCCTAAGATCCTAATAAGTTAATTTTCAAGATATCTAAACCTCCCAGCACATAGATATAAGTAGGTAGAAACCGGAAAGAACAGTAGTTTCAGGACAAGTGATAGCAAGTAGTGAACGTACAAAGCTCTGCCTAAGAGATGACTAAAATAGGCTCTGGAAGAACAAACTAATGATGGATAGACCTATAACAAGTTCTTAAGATACTAGATTCTCAATTTTGGGTTCTTAAAAGCAAAAGACAGGAATGTTGTGAAGAACTGATAACAGAGGAGAAATTTAGGGAAAGACAATGTAATGAACGAAATATCTGGTAGAAGATAGATTACTTCCATTGCTTTTCTAGGGCAGCAAAAAAAATGGTCTTAAGAGATCAGTCATCATTACTATATTCCAGGACAGGATGCCTCATACCCCATCAGCAAGGCATTCTTTTATGCTAATAGTAAAAACACATTCCTATTTCCTATTGAATTACCTCAGTCATTTCCTGCATTATCTGCATAATCTATGGACTCATCCTGATTTGCTTAAAAGGTCTGACATAGAATATTTGCTACTCTAGCAAACCAAGGGCTTTGATGTCTACTGAAATCTTTCTTTCTCTGATTTAATGTTTTCACTCTATTTTTTATTTTTTTCTTAACATTGTTGTTCTAAACTTTTAAGCTAACAGAAACAAAATTTCAAGTTAAGAGGTAAAATTATCACACAGCCATTAAAAAATTTGTAATCTACAATAAAACCAACTCACCAACGGAATGAGTGATGGTGTTCTGTAGGCTGGGAATTACCACAGAGTAGGTAGGTGAGCAACAAGGATAAATTGTTGTTGTATTTGTAGAGATGATATTCTGTGTGGTACCAGAAAGTACATTGGAAACACTTAGAGGGAAGCGTTTTCGCTTCCCTGGACGAGGCTGATAAACCCAACCTAGAGAAGAAGATAAACTATTTTTAATTTGAACATATAGATCCTATTTAGCCTTTAAATAGTTCTTTTCACATTAAAAGTCCAAAACACTTCTAAGTCTTAATTGTCTAAAGTATCTTTTCCAGCTCTATGATACTATTTCTGTGCATTTTAGCATATATATCCATATGGCTCCTAACTAGTGGCCAATGTTGTAACCCATAATTCAAAGAGAAAGGGCAAATGTCTTTTATCCAAAGACACATAATGAATTTATAGTAAAATCAACATTAAAGGCACTGAGTTTGAATCCCAAAGCTTTTCCTCTACCCATAAAACAATGTCCCAGTAAGATACTATTTGTCTCCTCCTGTTTCCTTACTTTCTATACGATACAATTATCTATATCTTACGATGAAGTGGTTACTAATGACCAGCCACTATTTTTATGCCTTCTTCGGGAAGAGTCACTCTCTTAGACTTGGCAGTCTCCAAGTCCACAAACCACCCAATTTCCTTCCAAACTCAGAAAAGTGGAGTTAGGGCAGTTGTAGCCACTGTATAACCAAGAGAATCACTGGTTCCCTGTAACTGCTGCTCTGACGATTCCCCCCTAGAACCTTTCTGCTACTACTTTAGAAAAATAGTTATTCTTTTCCCACCATGCACAATATGTTGGCCATACATTGTGCTTTTACCAAGCTTAATATCAATGTCCTCACTGCTGGGGAGAGAATCAGAATTTATTTCAAACTACATCATGATGAGGATAAATTTATCAATCAGAAGGCAGCACTATATTCTGATAACCATATAATATTAAAATGGAGCATGGTGTTAATGCCTGCAGCGTGCCCTGCATATTTTCTCTGTTGCTCTAATTTGAACTTCATTTTCTAGCATATTTGAAAAATTATAGCCTAGAACTCTGGAGCTTTACCTTCATTACGTTTATATTTATATATTTAATCAAAACGACAGTAAAACTGTTTGTCCCCAGGTTTGTATTAGTTGGCAAATATGAGACCAGATATCCCTCTACTTTGTTCTGTTTAAGGAAACTTATGCCCAGTATCAATTAAATCATTACTGTAATATTAGCCAGTATTTTCTCTATTGTACATACCAGATTAGAAAAAAATTACATTCTTGTCTTTCAGTCTCAACCTAACCTATTCTTTACCTAAATAAATTTAAAGAAATTAGAAAGAGGCTTTGTTCATTTCATTTGATTACCAGGAAATTCCTCTCTGTGCTTTTCTTTAATCTTTTGTGCTTCATCATAATAGGGTTTCTTTTGTTCTTCACTAAGTTTGTTCCACTCTAACCCGAGCTGGACACTGATTTCTGCATTGTTGGCTGCTGGGTTAGCTTTGGCTAGTGCTGGCCGGTGGATCCTTGCCCAAACCATAAATGCATTCATGGGTCGCTTCACATGACCATTTCTGTCCTTACTGAAGGGAGTATCTGGTATTCCTACATGACAAAAATTAAGAGACTAAATTAATGTGCCACACACACACACAATTTTAAAGTGAAGTGCACTTCCACCTATATTTACTTATTAAATATATGGAGAAAATATACACTTCAATATAGCCAAGGAACTGTCAGCATTCCAGAATTCCTCATAACCCCTGAACTCAGCATTCTAAACTGTGGCTTAGAAAGACTCTTCTCTTCCTCAAAAAGAATAATATTGTTGAAGATATTGTGGAAGTAATAATGTTGAAGACACAGTAAACTGCTGGCTTACTACTTCTTTGAGCTATATTAATACCTCTAACAATAATTAACATTTAATTTATTTCCCATTAAAATGTTCTATTACTGGGGGACAGGAATTATGACTTATTAATGACTATAATCCTAGCACTAGGTGGGTGTACCCTAAATGTTTAAAGGAACTCATTTACATGCCACTGGAGTGCCCATTCAAGCAAAAATACTTATATTATTAATATACTGTATTATTTATATTTCGTTATGAAGGTGAAGCACCTGCCAAGGTGGGTCACTAACACTAGTTCCACATCCCAGGAGAAAAAATAAGAGGAAAATAAGAAAGGTGACTTTTTTAAAGTCACAGAGACAGCTGAAATTACAATAAAGGAAGTTGCTTAAATTCACATCTCTTACATAATTCATCAAAAACCACTGCCTATAAACTTCATATATTGTTTCTCTTTATTTTAGGGTTACCTGATATATAAAATTTTAAAATGCACAAAGGATGAAATAAGTATTATAAAGGTTCCCCTTTCTCTCCTTTAGAAAATGAAAACAAAGTTTAAAAATTACTGACGATAAAAAGCAAGAGGATGGGGTACAGATGAACTTATTTGCAAAGCAGAAATAGAGACACAGATGTAGAGAGAACAAACATATGGGTACCACGGGGGGAAGGGGAGGGTGGGATGAACTGGGAGATTGGGCTTGACATATACACACTACTATGTGTAAAACAGATAACTAATGAGAACCTACTGTATAGCACAGGGAACTCTACTCAATGCTCTGTGGTGACCTAAATGGGAAGGAAATCCAAAAAAGAGGGGATATATGTATATGTATAGCTGATTCACTTTGTTGTACAGCAGAAACTAACACAACATTGTAAAGCAACTATACTCCAATAAAATTTTAGAAAAAAAAAAAAAAGCAAGAGGGTGGGGTGGGGAGGAAGAATTAGTAAAGAAAATAAGAAAACAATAAAGATAAAAGTCAATGAAGATATGAACTGAAGATTAATATGACTTTCCATTTACATTTACTGCCATAGTATTGTCTGAATTAAATCTTAAAATAAGATTTTTCTAGCTATATATTTGGAAATAACGGATAGAAATAAAATATCTACTTGTAATTGTTACTACTGTAACTGTGGTCATTTCTTTGAAAACAACTTATTCTACAGTGTTTTCATTTTCTGTATTTCTATAAGTTCTTAGCTTTTAGAATACCATTACAATTAATTATGTACTGTTTTCTCCTAGAAAATGTTTACTCTTCATTTTTAAAGAAGATAAATCACCTCTAAATCCAGTATAAACTTTCCTGTTTATTTTTTCATTAAACACTATTTTTTCTTCTGTTTGATACATGTAAAAATACTGAGCTACTATAATACAATATTTTAAAATGTTGATTATCTGTAGCATATAAACTGAGGGCTTTGTGTTATCTAGCAAGAATATTTCTATTTTTGTGTATAAACATTAGTCACATCTAAATCTCATCCTTCACTGGGCCTTAAAAAAAATAATTATTTTTAATGTTTGGGAATCTTGAACGTGTTAGCGTATTTTACTGGTATACGTACAAGTCAGAAGTGATACCTTTGCAGACTTTGCCCTGAACCCATTTTTTTATTTTTCTAGTTTATGCTTCTCAACAGCTGACATGTCAGCTACGGGGCAACAGACGAAGTTTGAAAACCAGATTGATTCCCCTGCCGTCTAATACCTGCATCTGAGGGAAGTACGGTGAGCGGGACATCTTTGGTTTCAATTTTTACAGAAGGCTCCAGTAAGGACTGCATTTTAATAGGCACTGGTGTCAAGGGGACCTTGGTCAATCGTATCAGCTCTGAAGGTGGAGGTCCCTGAAACTGGATCCGGGCCCCAGGGGGCACGGTGTGAAGAGTCAAAGGGATCCTGAGGTCTTGCTGGTGCGGCCCAAAGGCACTGGACGGCTGGGTCAGGATGACATCCTTGCTGCCATGGACCAGGCCACTGGACGCAGGCTCTGTGCCGAGCCTGTAGTCCTCGCGGAGTCGCTCAGGCTCCTCCGTTTTGATGACTCCTTCTCTGATGGCCGCCAGGCTTTTGCCTTCCCCGCCTTTCGCCGTGTAGCTCATGACCTCCTCCTCCTCCAACTTGCCCTTCTCGTCCCCTCGGGGGCTGTCGAGGGCCGGCCCGGGGCCTCCCGCCTTCGCCGCCCTGGAGGCCTTAGGGCCCGCCTTGACGGCCCTCCGAGGTCCCACTGACGGATCCAAGCTGGGGTCCGGCTCCTGCTTCTCTGCCTTAACATGCAGCTGCCAGGGCTGCACCGGGTGCAACTGAGGCCTGCAAGGGGCGCCCTCGGATGAGGGCGGCGGCGGCGGCGGCAGCAGTAGTAGCTCCGGCCTCAGCTGCAGCAGCCGCGCCTGCGCGGGAGAGGCGGCTGCCTCTTCCTCCCGGGCCTGAGGCAGTGGTGGCCCAGGCGGCAGCAGTAACACCTGCTCCGGGTTCACCTGCAGCACCCGCCGTGCCGCGGGCTGTACGCCCGACGCCGTAGCCTCCCCGCACGACGAGGCTACGGTCGCAATGGCGGCCGCGCACGGGGTGGGCGGCGACGCAGAGGGCTCCGCGGCCGCTGCCCGAAGGGAGGCGCCCTCGACAGGCAGCGGGGGCGGAGCGGGGCGCAGTGGGCGCCGCGGGGTCGCCCGCGTCAGTTGGCGCGGCTGAGGCGGCGGCTCCGGCCTGGCTCTCTCCATGGTGGGGAGGCGGACGCCCCGGCCGGGTCCCGGCCCGGATTGTGAGCTCAGCCGTTTGTTGGCGACCTTCTCCCCTCCCCCTTTCAGTTAAGACCCTTCCAAGGCCTTTGCTACCCAGAACCCTACGCGGTTCAAAAAGCAGCCCTTGGTCTTGGCCTCACCCAACCACAAGCGTCTTGGTACGCCCCCCCCCCCCGGCCCGCCAATCACAGGCACGTTCTCCGGCTCCTCCCGCCCTCCACGCACCCCTCGTGCCGAGCCCTCGAATCACCCGCTACGGCCGGGGCCGCGGCACGTGCTGCCCATTTTCCCCCTGTGACTCTCCCTCTCTTCCGGAGTTCTCTTACGGCCGTTGTCCTTAGTTACCCCTCCCCCACCCGCCGCGCCCGACAATGGCGTTGCCCAGGAAACAGCGGTTCCACGCCACTGACCTCCAGGCGATAAAGCCATGTGAGTTCTTCACAAGAGCTGGAGATCCCTGCCTTGTACGCGCGGTTTGCAATTCCAGAATACCCCGTGTGCCCTGACCCTCACTGGGGTCTTTGGATTTGTGCCAAGGGAAAAGAAGGCAAATTTTGCAACTTCTCAATAACCCCCTTAGCTGATCTTGATGGGAAGAGCGTTCGACTTGGCCATTACCGTGCTAGTTAAACTTTTCATTTATCACCACTCCTGTGGGCCGTGCTTGCAAAATACATCCCAAATTCATCCACCTCTTTCGGTTTCTCCCGCCATTACTCTGTTCTGCTCTTACATCATCTTTCAGCTGGATACTGCTATAGCTCTTTAAATAGTCTCCCTGCTTTTCGCTTTTGTCCCACTACGCTCCAGCTGCCTACGCTCCAGCTGCCAAGAATCTTTGAAAAATACAAATCTAGTCCTCCCACACCCTCTCTCCAAAAAAATCTTCTCAGGCCACGCAGTAAAGGTTTAATAGTCTTGGCAAGGTCCGTAAGGCCCCAAATGGCTTGGGCTGTAGTTCTCCTACTTACCACTCTAGCCCCAGCTTTAGCTACACTGCCTCTCATCATTCTTTCTCCTACTTCAAAGATGTCTGAATATGCCCTCACTTGTATTTCTCCCTTGTGTCTCCTTAACACCGCCTGCTCCTATTCTGAATTGCAGCTCAACTAGTACTTCCTCAAAGACGTGTTCTCTGACTCTGAAAATCAGGTCAAATCTCCTTTATGGACTCGTACCTCTATCACCTCTTTTAAAGTTCTTACCACAATTCGTAATTACATATTTTTTTATGGTATTATTCTGCTGTCTCCTCCACTTTACTATATACGCCTTGAGGGCCGACTGTTTTGTAAATCTCCAATGCCAACCATAGAGCCTGGCGTATAGTAGACATTCAATAAATACCTGTTGAATGAATAAAGACTGTCGTAGTCTAATAATAAAATAGTAATAATCACTACCTATAGTAAGGGCTTACTTTTATGCTAGGCATTGCTTCAAGTCCTTCGCGTGCTTATGCCTCTCCTTTTACTAGTACTGTATTGTGTTTATTTCCATTAAATATCACCAAGAGAAAGAAGAAATCTTGTATTAACATTTGTTACATTTCTAAGTGATGTCGTGATTAAAAGCTATAGATTTATCTTGAAGCAGATAATTTTTTGCCACCAGAACAAGTTAGCTCTCAAAGAAGACCTGACCCAACTCTCTAATGCCCTGTTGTCAAATGTGGCAAATAGGAGTTCTTACAACTGGCAGGTAGTCAAGGGCAGTAGTTCTCAAATTTTTATCTCAGGAACCCTTTATAGCCACAAAAATGATTGAAGACTCCAAAGAGCTTTTATTTATGTGGTTTTATCTATCAATATTTGCCATATTATAAATAAAAACTGAGGACTAGTCATACTTATCAATTCATTTTAATTCATTCATTAATAATAGTTATCAATTCATTTTAAGTATCTATAATAAACCCATTACATATTAACATAACACATTATCATGATAAAACTATGATTTCCGCCAAATGAGAAGAGTGGAATTGTGAATCTACTGTCTGACTTAGTTAAAAAAAAAAAAGTTGGATTCTCACGGCTGCTTCTGCATTCAGTTTGTTGTAATTCATGCCATATAGGCTCTAGAAAGCTTCACTGTACACTCATGAGAGTATGAAGTAAAAAAGGCAAATATTGTCTTAGAATTATTATGAAAGTAGTGTTAACCTAGCAGACACTCTGAAAGAGTCAGTCCCTGAACCACACTTTGAGAACCACTGACAAAACAAAGGCTAGTGAAAGAGGCAGAGGAATAAATCATGTTAGTGTTGATTTTGTGCAAGAGTAATACATATTCCAATCTGAATTAGTAATTCAAAGCATGTGATGTGTCAGTTCTCTGTGGTAGCAGTGCAAATATTATACGGGGAGTATATTTTAAGCAGAAAGCAATCTTTTTTAAAAAACAAAAAACTGTTTTACTGAGGTTTGATTTATATATAATGTTTACAATTAAATGTACAATTTGATGTGTTTTAATAAATATTTAAAGTTGTGTAACCATCACTACAATCCAGTTTCAGAACATTTTCATAAACTCAAAAAAGTTGGGGTAACTCAAAAAGTTCTCTTGTTCCCATTTGCAGTCAATATATGCTCCCACCTTCAACCCCAAACAACCGCTTATATGCTTTCTGTCTCTATAATTTTGCCTTTTCTAGAAATTTCATATAAATAGAATCAAATAATGTGTAGGCTTATATGTCTGGCTTCTTTAACTTAGCATAATGTTTTTGAGGTTCATCAAGTTTAATGTATCAGTAGTTCTTTATTTTATTACAGCATAGTATTCCATAGTGTGGAAATACCTAATTATTCAGGGATATTTTATTGTAAGATGTCTCCCACTCATTTTGTTTATCCATTGACTGGCTGATGAGCATTTGGATTATTTCTAGGTTTTGGCTGCTATGAATATGATACCCATTCATGTATAAATATTTGTGGTGACATAGGTTTGCATCTCACTTGGGTAGGCACCTAGGAGCAGACTTACTAGGTTATGTGGTAAGTTTATGTATAACATTTTACAAAACTGCCAAACTGCTTTGCAAAATGTATCATCTTACATTTCCACCTACAACATATGAGGGTCCCAGTTTCTCCACCTCTTCTCCAATATTTGGTGTCAAAAGCCTTTTAAATTTTATCCATTCTATATAGTATATATAGAATATATTATAGTAGTAGCATATAATATTAAGTAATTGTGCTTTAAAACTACATTTCCACAGTGAATAATAATGTTGAGCATCTCTTCATGTGCTTAGTTCCTATTCATATATCTTTATTGCCTAGTTCTGTTAAAGTTTCTTTTGCCTATTATTTAGATTGTGTTGTTGATTTTCTTATTTTTGATTTTTAAGGATTCTTAATATATTCTGGATATAAGTTCTTTATTAGATATATGTTTTGCAAATATTTTCTTCCAGTCTGTGGCTTGTCTTTTTGTTCTGTTTTTTTTTCATTCTTAGTAGTGTCTTCTGAAGAGCAACATTTTTACCTTTGATGAAGTCTAATTTGTCAATATGCCATTGATTATATTTAAGAAATCATTGCCTAACCTAAGATTAAAGATTTTTCTCTCGTGATTTTCTCTAGAAGAGTTTAGTTTTAGTTCTTACATTTAGCACTATGATCCATTTCAAGTTAATTTTTATGCAAAGAAAGAACTAGTTCCTTACCTAACACCTTACAGTTGTTTCAGTACCATTTGTTGAAAAAACTATCCTTTTCCCATTGAATTACTTTAATACTTTTGTTGAAAATTAATTGACAATATATGCATGGCTTTATTTCTGAACTCTGTTCAGTTCCTCTGATCTATGTCTGTCTTTATGCTGATACCACATTGTCTTGATTACTATATCTTTATGGTAAATTTGGGGATTATGTCATATAAGTTCTCAAACTTAGCTCTTTTTCAAAATCATATTGGCTAGTCTTGATCCTTTAGATTTTCATATAAATTTTAGTATCAGCTTATCAATTTTCACCAAAAACAAGCCTGCTGATTTAGGTAGCCTGCACTGGATCTATATATCAATTTTGGAAAAATGGACTTCTAAGGAATATTGAGTCTTCAGTTTGCAGGCATGGGATATATGTCCATTTATTTCAGTCTTTAATTTTTCTTGACAATGTATAATATTCAGTGTACAGTTCTGCACTTCTTTTGTTAACTTCATTCTAAATACTTTAATTTTTGATGCTGTTATGAATGTGTTTTCTTAATTTCATTTCTAGTTGGTTATATATTGATTTTGTATTCATTGCCTTACTGCACTGGCTAGAAGCTCCAGTCTAGTGTGGAATACAAGTGGTGAGAGTGGACATCTTTGCTTTGTACCTAGTGTCAGGGGAAGAGCAATGTCTTTTATCTTTAAGTGTGATGTTAGTTGTAGGTTTTATGTAGCTGCCTTTTATCAAATTAAAGATGTTTCTTTCTCTTCCTTCCTAGTTTGTTGAGAGCTTTATCATGAATGTTTGTTGCATTTTATCAAATGCTTTTTCTTTTTTTAAATTCACATCTAAATTTTTCATTTTAAATTTACACAGTTGCAAATGATTTGATTTCTGATGTATTGTAAATATTGATATTTTATCAAAAGCTTTTTCTACATATTTTGAGATTGTCATAGTCCCCTTTGGTCTAGGGGTCAGCAACATTTTCCAGAAAGGGCCATATAGTGAATATTTTTGGTTTTGTGAGCTATATGATCTTTGTTGCAACCGATCAACTCTGTTATTGTAGAATGGAAGCAATTATAGAACACACGTAAATGAGTGGGCATGATTGTTTTCCAATCAAACTTTATTTAAAAAAACAAAAGTCATGCCAGATTTGGTCTCTGAGCTGTGGTTTGCTGACCCTGCTTTAGTCTTACTACTACGTGTATTACATTAATTGATAGTCAGATGTTAAACTAGCCTGCCTTAGTGGATACACCTACTTGGTCATAATGTATAATCTTTTTTATACAGTTACTATTCTTTTAAGAATTTTAGCATTTATATTCATGATGGATATTGGTCTGTAGTTTTCTTGTGATATCTTTGAAACTTTGGTATCAGGGTAAAATGAGCTGGAAAGTGTTCCATTTGCTTCTAATTTTGAAAGGGTTTGTGTTGTATTGGTATTATCAATTCCTTAAATGTTGATAGAGTTCACCAGTAAAGCCATCTGGGCCTGGACTTTCCTATGTAGGAAGGTTTTTTAGTAAGTCAAATAATTTAATGTCTTTATTTGATATAGGTCTATTCAGATTTTATATTTCTTCTCGAGTCAATTTGATAATTTCTGTCTATGAATTTGCCCATTTCAGCTAAGTTGTCAAACTGCTGGCATAAGGTTGTTCATAATATTTCTTCATAATCTTTTAAATTTTTGTAGAGTTCAGGATGTTTCCTTTTCATTCCTAATTTTGGTAATCTGTATCTTTTCTCTTTTTTCTTGGTCATTTTACTAAAGTTTTGTCAATTCCATAGTCTTTTCAAAGAACCAACCATCAGTTTCACTGACTTTCTCTATTGTTCTGCTGGGTTTTTTCTTTTAATTTCTGCTGTGGGCTCTATTATTTTGTTCATTCTACTTACTTGGGGTTTGATTTGCTCTTCTTTTTCTAATTTCTTAAGATGAAAGCTTAGTTAGTTGATTTTTTAAGTTATTGATTTTAAATCATTTCTTTTCTAGTAGAAGCATTTAAAGCTATAAGTTTCTCTCTATGCACTGCTTTACCTGCTTTCCATTACTTTTGCTATGGCATGATTTTGTGTTCATTCAGTAGAAGATATTTTCTAATATCTCTGGTGATTTCTCCTTTGACCTATGATTTATTTAGAAGCGTACTGTTTAATTTCCAACTCTATGGAGATGTTCCAGATTTCCTTCTGCTCTTTATTTCTAATTTAATTCTACTGTGGTCAAAGAACGTTCTTTGTATGATTTCAGTCCTTATAAATGTACTGTGACTTGTTCTATCACCTTGCATATGGTCTATTCTATAGAATGTTTCATGTGTACTTGAGAAGAATGTATATTCTACTGTTGTTGGGTAGAGCATTATAGCTGTTTAATAATATTCAAGTATTCAGTATCCTTTCTGATTTGCTTCTTGTCATATCTATTAGTATTATCAATTATTGAGAGAGAAATATTGAAATATCAACTATAATTACTGAATGGTCTATTTCTCCTTTGATTTTGTCAAATTTTGCTTCACATGTTTTGGGGCTCTCTTGTTAGGTGCAAGTATATTTGTAATTGTTGTAACTTTTTGATGAATTGACCTTTTTGTCATTATGAAATATCCCTCTCTGTCTCTAGTGATATTTTTGTTATTAAAATCTATTTTAATATAGCCTCTCCAGTTTTCTTATGGTTACTGTTTGCTTGGTATACCTTTTCCCATCCTATTATATTTGATGTGTTGTATTTTAAACATAAAGTATTTCTCCTGTAAACAGAATATGCTTTTTAATCCCATCTGATTGTTCTGCCTATTAATTGGAGTTTTTAGTCCAGTACAATTTAATGTAATTATTGATATGCTTAGAATTCTGTCTGTTGTTCTGGAATTTGTTGTCTCTGTGCTTTTTGTTCTTTGGTTTCTCCTATACTGCTTTCCTTTGGTTATACAAATATTTTTAGCTTACCATTTTAATTCCTCTGTTGATTTTTTTAGATGAGTTTATGAGGTTTAGTGTGTGTGTATGAGAGTATATGTGTGCACACACACATGCATGCTCTTTGGATTACAATATTCATCTTTAACCTATCACAGTCTTCTACAGTCTTCCTGTACTGACTTGATTCTGATAAAATATTGCAACATTTCACCAGTAGAACTCCATTTCCTCCTCCTTCCTTTATGCTATTATTATAATATATATTATGGCTATATATATTATAAACCAAATAATAAAGTGATATATTTATTGCCTTGAACAAACTTGTGGTTTTCAAAGAAAATAAGAGAAAAATTATGTAGTCTTTTATATTTACCCACTCATTTACTATTTCCCATGTTCTTCTTTCCTTCCCACAGATACAAGTTATTGTCAAGCATCATTTCCTTTAGTATTTTTTGGAAGGCAGGTCTGCTAGCAACAATTTATCTCATTTTTGTTTATCCACAAATATTTTTATTTCACCTTCATCTTTGAAGGCTAGTTTAATTGGATGTAGAATTCATGGTTGACTTGTTTTTCTTTCAACACCTTGAATATGTCATTCCACTACGCTCTTGTTTCTGAGAAGTCAGCCAGTAATTATACTTCTGTTTTTTCCATACATAGTGAGTCATTTTTCTTTTGCAGCTTTCACAGTTTTCTCTGTTTTTGGTTTTCAGGAGTCTGACTGTAATAAGCGTAGGTGTGGTTCTCTTTATTTTTATCCTACTTGGGATTTGTTGAGATTTGGATTGTATGTTTTGTTTTCTCTTAAATCATATTTGGAAAAGTTTTAACCATTATTTCTTCATGTATTTTTTTTCTACCCATTCGCTTTCTCTTCTCCTTTGGGGACTCCCATTAACACATGTCAGGACCCTTACCATTATCCTGTAAGTCTCTGATGCTCTGTTCATTTTTCTTCAGTCCTTTATACCTGTATTCTTTGGATTGGATCATTTCTATTGATCCAGTCTAATCTTCAGGCTTGCTGATTCTTTCTTCAGCCATCTCAATTCTACTTTTGAGGTGTCCAGTGAAATTTTCATTTTAATTTTAGTACTTTTTAACTCTAGAATTTCAAATTTTAATAACTTCTAGTTATTAAGATTTCCTATTTGTTTATTATCATACTTTTCTATAATTCTTTGAACATATTCTTAATAGCTTCTTTGAAGTTTTTACCTGCTAAATTCAATATCTGAACCCCACTCACACACAGTAAGTTTCTATTCACAGAAAGCTATCTTTTGATTTACTAATGGGTCTGATAGACTCTTGCTCTCTTCTCTTATCTCTCATGGAAGGGCATCAATAATAATTGTCAAATAACATAAAATATCAATTTCAGTAGTTGGTTCCTTGACAGTTTATATAAGGCATAGCAGGAAGTGTTATTTACTTAATGATGGAAATCTATCTGCCATCAGATTCCTTGTAGTGTTCAGAACTTCACAATGCGACCTTATTTGGAAATAGGGTCTTTGGAGATGTAATTACTTAACAAGTGAGATGAAATCACACTGGATTTGGGTGAACCTTAAATCCAATGACTAGTGTCATAAGAAGAGGAGAGGACACAGAGAAGATGATATAAAGATGGAGGCAGAGATTGGAAGGATGCATTTACAAGCCAAGAAATGCCAAGGACTGCTGGGAGCCGCCAGTAGCTAGGAAGAGGCATTGAACAGATTTTCCCTCAGAGCTTCCAGAAGGAATCAGTCTTGATTTGAAAGTGCTAGTCTCCAGAACTGTGAGAGAATAAACGTCTGTTGTTTTAAGCCACCTACTTTGTGATACTTTGTTATAACAGCCCTTGGAAACTAATATATTCTGTTTTCTTTTCTTAATAGATAATGTGTTACAGAAAGTTCTGGGATTGGTTCTTTTCCATTGACTAAGGAAGGCCTAGAGGAGAATTTCCATTCGCTGACTGACTGATTTATTCATTCAGTAAATATTTACTGAACCCCTATAATGTGACAAGCTCTGTGCTAGGCACTAGGAATATAACAGGGAATAAGACAAATGATTCCTCTTCCCTTACACAACTTACTTTTCAAAAGAAATTTTAAATTCATACCAAAACTGTTCAGGGTCACAACAGTGTCCTCAAAGAAGGTTACTTAAAATGAATCCAGTAAAACAATGTTGTGGACAGAGTGTTTGATGCCCCCCAAAATTTCTGTGCTGAAGCCCTACACCCCCACCCACAGTGTGCCTATATTTAGAGATGGGATCTCTAAGGAAGTAATTAAGGTTAAATGAGGTCATAATGGTGAGGTCCTGAACTGACAGGATTAGTATCTTTATGGGAAGAGACACCTGAGAACTCTCTCCATTCCTGTAATCACCTCAAGAACACACTGAGGAAAGTCCGTATGTGGACATAGTGAGAAGATGACCATCTACAAGCCAGGAAGAGAGCTCTTACCAGGAACCAGCTCTACTGGACCTTGATCTGGCACTTTCAGCCTCCATAATTGTGAGAAAATAAATGTCTGTTGTTTAAGCAAGGCAGTTTGTGGTATTTTGTTAGGGCAGCCCAAGCAGATTAATACAAACAGGAACCAAATATCCATGGTAATTAGTGGAAAAGGTGTATTTTTATCCTTAAAAAATTATGAGTTTAATTGAACTTACATTTTAGAAATTTCATATTATAGGTGCCACGGTAATTCTTAGAACAAACACAGAATGAACCAAGTGCTAATTGTTTATGGGGGAAGATAGACTTTGGTGGGGAGGCTTTCAGTGCAGAGAATTGAGTTAATTGTTTTCCATAGATGAGCAGATTATTATTTTTAGTTTGTGCAAGTCTCTGTATTAGTTTCCTATTGCTCTTGTAGCAAATCACCACAAATGTAGTGGCTTAAAACAACACATACATAGTTCTTTAGGTAAGAATTTCAAAATGGGTCACATGGGACTAAAACCAAGATGTCACGAAGGCTGCATTCCTTCTGGAGGCTCTAGGAAAGAATCCATTCCTTAACTTTTCCTCTTTCTAAAGGCTGCCCACATTTCTTGGCTCATGAACCTCTTCTATCTTCAAAGTTGGATCCCTCCGACCCCTGCTTCCATCATTACCTCATCTTCTCTGGCTCATTTATCTCCCTTTCCATCTTTTACATAACGTTGTGATTACATTGGACCCACCCAGATAATGTAGAATAGTCTCACTGTTTTAAAATCCCTAATCACATTTGCAGAATCTCTTTTGTCATATAAGGTAAAACGTTCACTCATTCCTAGGATTAGGACACGGACATCTTTGGAGGTGCTGTTATTCTACCTACTGCAGTCCTCATTCCTGTTTTATTTTATGTTATGTCATGTCATATCATGTCATTTTATTTTTTTATGACACTTCTCCTTCATTCACCATTTCCATTCCCATTCCAGTTCTACTCTCCCTCACCTCCATCCCCCAGGCACCCACTTTATTATTTTTTTTTAATAAATTTATTTATTTATTTATTTATTTTGGGCTGTGTTGGGTCTTTGTTGCTGCGCGTGGACTTTCTCTAGTTGCGGGGAGCAGGGGCTACTCTTCGTTGCAGTGTGCGGGCTTCTCATTACCGTGGCATCTCTTGTTGCAGAGCACGGGCTGTAGGTGCACAGGCTTCAGTAGTTGTGGCACACAGGCTCAGTAGTTGTAGCTCAGGGGCTCTAGAGCGCAGGCTCCGTAGTTGTGACGCACGGGCTTAGTTGCTCCGCGGCATGTGGGGTCTTCCCGGACCAGTGCTCGAACCTGTGTCCCCTGCATTGGCAGATGGATTCTTAACCACTGCATCACCAGGGAAGCCCCCATCCCCTTTAAAATACTTAATGGAACCTCGGTTATATATGTATCATTTAGTGATATACAATGTTTTGTGTATACATATATTTGTTTTTTAATTTACACATGTCATCCTAGATATAGACTCAGTTTGTGTCTTAGTTTTTTCACCTAGCATACTTTTTGGAAATTTTTTTGCTTATCTGTATTTTCTACAGTGGATATGTTCACTGATTTTTTAAAAACTTTTATTTATTTGTTTTTATTTTTGGCTGTGTTGGGTCTTCGTTGTTGCGTGTGGGCTTCTCATTGTGGCTTCTCTTGTTGCGGAGCATGGGCTCTAGGCACATGGGCTCAGTAGTTGTGGCTCGTGGGCTCTAGAGCGCAGACTCAGTAGTTGTGGCCCATGGGTTTAGTTGCTCCACAGCATGTGGGATCTTCCCGGACGAGGGCTCTAACCCATGTCTCCTGCATTGGCAGACACATTCTTAACCACTGCACCACCAGGGAAGCCCTGATTTTTTTTTTTAGTATTTTTTTAAGTGTGTAATTTAGTGGGTTTTAGTATGTTCACAACATTGTGCAACAATCACCATTATCTGATTCCAGAATAGTTTCATCATCTCAAAAGTAAACCTCAAACCCATTAGTAGTTACTCCCCATTCCCCTTTTCCCAGGCCCTGGAAACCACTGATCTACTTTCTGCCCTTATGAAGCACAATTTTAAACAGATTACCCTTGTCATATAGGTATATCTGGTTCTGAGCTTCTGAATTATGCATTCTGTGCACCACTTTTTACTTCTCCATTCCTCTAATGATGGACTCTTGGGTGCCTCTAGTGAGCTCCTACCACAAGCAGTGTTGCTGTGGACAAGACCTCATAAACCTATACAGCAGTTGCTCTGCAGACATACCCAGAAGGTATGCACATACAACTCTTCACTAACAGATTGCTCTCCTAGGTGGCTATTCCACTTCAAACTCCTAACAGCAGTACATAAGGATTTCCTTTTTCCAACTTCCTTACCAACACTTGGTTTTGTTCAATAAATTTTGCCCATCTTATCAGTGTATAGAAGCATCCAATTGTTTTAATTTGCACTTCTCTGATCTTTAGATAGGTTGAGCATCTCTTCATAAACTTACTAGTCTTTCACCTTTCCCCATGAATAATGTGTACATTAAGACCCTTTGCCACTTTATTATTGTGTTTTCCACTTTTTCCTTGTGGATATGCATGAGTCCCTTGTTTATTACAGATATTCAAACATTGCAAATATCTTCTTATCTGTGACTCGTCTGTTCATTTGTCTCTGACATCCTCTGTTGAACAGAAATCCTTAATTTAATGGCGGTTGCATCCATCATTTTTTCACTTTATATTTTAGGCTTTTAGGGTCTTGTTTAAGAAATATTTTCCATCCCAAATTTCTCAAAGAAATTCTATTATATTTTCTTCTATTAGTTCTATAATTTTACCTTTATAGTTAGGCCTTTAATCTATATGGAACTTTTATGTGATATAAAATAGGGATCCAAGTTAATTTCATATAGTACTCTAGTTATACTAACACCATCTAATGATTCATGTTTTCTCTGCTACTTTACCCTGCTTCTATGTATCAAGTAGCCCTATGAAGAGATCACATGGAGAGGGCTAAAGCTTCTTGCCAACAGTCATGTAAGTGAATCATATTTGAAGTAGATCCTCTAGCCCCATTCAAGCCTTCAAATGACTATACACCCAGCTGACATCTTAATTACAACCTCATGAAAGACCATGAGCTGAAAGCACCCAGCTAAGCTACTGAATTCCTGACTTACAGAAACTATGTGAGATAATAAATGTTTATTATTGTTTTAAACCACTAAGTTTTGGGGATAATTTGTAACACAGCAGAGGATAACTAATATAGTTTTAATACTGAATAAAGAGTAAGTAGAGCTCTTTGGTCTTTATTATATGGTGCCCTTCAGTTTCTATTTCGTTCCTATCAGAGGACTAAAAGTAAGTGATAGCTTTTCAATTTTGGTGTTCCCTAAAATAAGAGTGTAAGATAGTTAATAAATGGGAAAGATGGGAAAAGAGAGAAAAGAAGCTGAGAAAGGAACAAATATTTAAGGCCCCTTACAGTGTGCCTATTATGTCCTTTATTACCTTATTTTGATCAAAAGAGCATTTGGTCAGCTGGCAAAAATGTGGTTATCACATTTATTTTACCTTGGACCTCCTACTACATATAATCACCATTGGCCAACGTGAGGATGCCAAAGCACTGTTGGCTTTGACTTGGCTGGAGGCATAGGTCGTAGAAAGGAATGAGGCAGATTTGAAAAATACTGTGAAGGAAATGCATGTGTTGAATGGAGTTTGCAGTAAATACTCTTTAAGGTCCATCATCCCTAGTGTTCTGAGATATTCGTCCTTTGCCTGGTAAACTCCTATCTACCCTTCAAGACTCAGCTTAAATGTACCAGTCCTTAAAAAGTCATTAGTTCTACATACCTCAACATAATAAAGGCCATATATGACAAACCCACAGCTAACATCATAGTCAACAGTGAAAAGCTGAAAGCATTTCCTCTAAGATGAGGAACAAGACAAGGATGCCCACTCTTGCCACTTTAATTCAATATAGTTTTGGAAGTTCTAGCCACAGCAATCAGAGAAGAAAAATAAAAGAAGTCCAAATTGGAAAGAAAGAAGTAAACTGTTTGCAGATAACATGATACTATACGTAGAAAATCCTAAGTACGCCACCAGAAAACTACTAGAGCTCATCAGTGAATCTGGTAAAGCTGCAGGATATAAAGTTAATATACAGAAATCTGTTGCATTTCTATACACTAACAATGAACTATCAGGAAGAGAAACTAAGGAAACAATACCATTTACCATTGCATCAAAAAGAATAAAATACCTAGGAATAAACCTACCTAAGGAGATAAAAAGACCTCTATTCAGAAAACTATAAGACACTGATGAAACAAATTGAAGATGACACAAACAGATGGAAAGATATCTCATGTTCTTGGATTGGGAGAATTAATATTATTAAAATGACCATAGTACCCAAAGCAATCTACACATTCAATGCAATCCCTATCAAAATACCAATGGCATTTTTCACAGAACTAGAACAAATAATTTTAAAATTTATATGGAAACATAAAAGACCCTGAATATCCAAAACAATTTTGAGAAAGAGGAACAGAGATGGAGGAATCACACTCCCTGACTTCAGACTATACTACAAAGCTACAGTCATCAAAACGGTATGGTACTGGCACGAAAACAGACATATGGATCAGTGGAACAGAATACAGCACCCAGAAATAAACCCATGCACCTGTGGCCAATCAATCTGCAATAGAGGAGGCAAGAATATACCATGGAGAAAAGACAGTCTCTTCAATAAGTGGTGCTGGGAAAACTGGACAGCTACATGTAAAAGAATGAAATTAGAGCATTCTCTAACACCATATACAAAAATAAACTCAAAGTGGATTAAAGACCCCTAAGTATAAAACCAAATGCCATAAAGCTCCTAGAGGAGAATATAGCCAATATTTTAAAATAACTATAAATATTTTAAATAAATATTTTAAAATAACTATGTAACTATAAACTTTTAAAATTGTGAATCACTATATTGTATACCTATAACTTATATATAAACTATACTTCAATTTTTTAAAAAGCCAGTAGTTCTAGCCAGAGTGAAACATTTCTTTATCTAATAAATGCTTTCACAGCACTTTCTGTATACCTGTATTTTGGCACTCATACTGGAAGGGGGATATGGCAATACTATTGGTTGCCTACCCTCCATCTTTTTCCTTCCTAACAGAACCCTGCTTTTATTCAGAAGGCACGGTGCCAAGTACTGTTCCCCATAGTCAGAGATTGGTATAGTGGTGGACATGTGACCCAAGCTCTGTCCACTGAGACATAAAGAGCAGTATGTTGGATGCTTCTGGGGGGAAATATTTTTCCCTGTAAAAGAGCAGATATACAAAAAAGCTCTTTTCTGTTCATTTCCTTCCCTCTGCTTTAGATGTTATAGTGTGAGGATGTTATGTCTGGTACCATGGCAGTCATTTTCTGAACATGAGGAGAGAGCTCTCATGTATATGGTGTGGATAGTGAAGCAGAAGAATTAAAAGTGTTCCAATCCTTGATGGCATCACAGAGCCACAGAATGGACCATGGAACTGCCAAACTCCAAACTTTTCTGTGATGTAAGTAAATTTCCCATGTTGTTTAATTTTTTTAAGTCAGGTTCCCAGTTATTTTCAGCCAAAAGCATGCAAATTGATAGAAAGGGAAACAAAAATAACATTTATTAAACACTTGTAATATGCTTGAATTTTTTGTTAACATGCTTCTCTCCCTAAATTGTTAGAGTAGGGACCTTGTCTTAATCAATTCCTAGCTCCTTCTATAGTCCCTGATTTAGAATGATTGCTTAAGAAGTGTTTGTGCAATGAATAAATAATAAATGAATGGATAAATCTGTAAATCAATGTGATGATATCATTGGAGGCAGTGTAGAAAAAATGGTTAAGAGCATAACCTCAGGTATTACATTTCTGGCTTCCAGCACTGGCTATACCACTTACTGGCTATGTGACCTTGGGCAAGTCACTTAATCTCTATAAAGCTGTTTCCTCAGCTATGAAATGGGTGTAATAATAGTATATACCTAAAAGAATTGTTGTGAGGATATTAAATATTCTATATAAAGGGCCCAATACAGAATTTCACAAGTAACAAACACTGAACATGTTAGCCATTATTATTAGAGAAAAATACGGAAGAGCCAACAATGATTCCAAATTTTCAAGCCTGGTTTACTGGGAAAATAAA
Organism: Balaenoptera physalus; assembly: GCF_965194825.1. NCBI lineage: Eukaryota > Metazoa > Chordata > Mammalia > Artiodactyla > Balaenopteridae > Balaenoptera > Balaenoptera physalus. The sequence goes on along the minus strand of NC_138890.1, from coordinate 44,107,075 downwards.
GATAAGTTGGGCCAAAATTCAGTGTGGAAATGGAAAAGATGATGTTCATCTTCAGACATATGTAAAACAAAGCCTAAATATAGTTAGAGAGTAAAGATATTTTGGATATAGAGAGAGTTACTCTGCTTAGATTCTGATTTAATTGCCGTTACTCATCCTGAAATTCTATAATTACAGAATTGTACTTTTAAATATAGTAATTTAAAGAGGAGGATAACTTCCAGATTGCATCCATGATGAGTCAAATCCAAGGAGGTAGTAGTTTCTGAGATTCTGCCTAAAAAATATGTTCTCAAGTAGTGATCTTCAAAAACAAAATATTACCGAGAGAAAAGATTTCCTTAAATGGTGTAAATTCATGCAGTATCAGTGATGTGATATGGTTCAGTCTCTGAAATCCCTTGAATTCTCTTCCCAAGTTGACGTTTCTTCACAGAAACAGAGGAAAACTATGCTGCAAATATTTAGAGGGGAAATTCAGTGTATTAGCATTCAAACACTTTTGTTCCCCAGGTAGTCAGAACCAGTAATAAAAGTCAAACATGGAGGAGGTGTGACTAAGATGGCAGAGTAGGAAGACCCTGAGCTCATCTCCTGCCAGGGGCACACCAAAATTACAACTATTTACAGAGCAAATATCTAAGAAAATGACCTGAAGATTAGCAGAAAACGTTTTCCACAACTAAAAATATAAAGAAGGAACCACAATAAGATGGGTAGGAGGGGTGGAGATGCAGTAGAGTGAAGACCCATACCCCCAGGATAGGTGACCCATAAATGGGAGGAAATAACTATTACAGAGGCTCTCCCCAAGGAGCAAGGGATCTGAGGCCCACATCAGTCTTCCCAGCCCAGGGGTTTTGTACCAGGAAGATGAGCCCCCAGAATGTCTGGCTTTGAAGGCCAGCAGGGCTTGCATGCAGGAGAGCCAGATGGCTGTAGGAAACAGATACTCCCCTCTTAAAGACTGCATACAAAATTTCACATGCTCTGAATCCTAGTGCAGAGGCACCAGTTTAAAAGGAGCCTGGGGGACTTCCCCATTGGCACAGTGGTTAAGAATCCGCCTGCCAATGCAGGGGACACAGGTTTGACCACTGGTCCAGGAAGATCCCACATGCCATGGAGCAACTCAGCCCATGCAGCACAACTACTGAGCCTGTGCTGTAGAGCCTGCGAGCCACAACTACTGAAGCCCACATGACTAGAGCCCATGCTCCGCAACAAGAGAAGCCACCGCAATGGGAAGCCCACTTACCGCAATGAAGAGTAGCCCCACTTGCCGCACCTAGGGAAAGCCCACGGGCAGCAACAAAGACCCAACGCAGCCAAAAATAGATTAATTTATTAAAAATAAAATAAAAGGAGGCTGGGTCAGACCCACTTGCTGATCTTGGAGAACCTCCCAAAGGGGTGGGAGGCAACTAGGACTCCCACTGGGGACATAGTTACTGGTGGCAACCATTTTTGGGAACTCATTCTACCACAAGGACATTGGTGCTGTAAAACACCATTTTGGAGCCTCATTCCAGCCTTTTAGCACCAGGGACTTACCTGCCCACCAGCAGGCCAGCACCAGCTCTGAGCCCCAAGGGTCCCACAGCTGGCCATTTCAGGGTCTGAACCTGCCCACGAGTAGACCAGCAGCCACCTCATGAGGCAAGGCTTAACAGCCAACCAAGCTGGGGGCCACTCCCACCACAAGAAGGACCCATGCAGCCCACATAGGGGGCACCCCAGAGCATATAGCTCTGGTGATCAGAGGGGAATGTACCACTGGGCCCCACAGGACATCTCCTACACAGGGTCACTTCTCCAAGATCAGGAAACATAACCAACTTACCGAAAACATGGGAACAAACAGAGAATTAGGCAAAATGAGGAGACAGAGGAATATGTTCAAAACAAAGGAACAAAACCCCAGAAGAAGAACTAAGAGAATTTGAGAAAAGCAATCTACCTGATAAAGAGCTCAAGGTAAATGATCATATAGATGCTCAATGAACCCGGGAGAAGAATATATGAAAACAGTGAGAAGTTTAACAAAGAATTATAAAATGTAAAGAAGAACCAAATAAAGCTGAAGAATACAATAACTGAAGTAAAGAATATACTAGAAGGAATCAACTGTAGATTAGATGGAACAGATCAGCAAACTGGAAGACAGAATAGTGGAAATCACCCAAGCTGAGCAGAAAAAAAGAAAAATGAATTTTTAAAAATGAGGTCTCTTAAAATTTTGAGACCTTTGGGACGACATCTAGTGTACTAACATCAAGTGTACTAAGGTTGGGTCCCAGAGGAGAAGAGAGTGAGAAAGGGGCAGAGAACTTATTTGAAGAAATGATAGCTGAAAACCTTCCTAACATAGGAAAATAAACAGATATTAGGGTCCAGGAAAACAGAGTCACAAACAAGATGAACCCAACCCAAAGAGGTCTACCCCAAGACACATAATAATTAAAATGACAAAAAATAAAGAAAGAATCATAAAAGCAGCAGAGAAAAGCAACTAGTTACATGCACGACAACTCCCATAAGACTCTCAGCTGACTTTTCATCAGGAACTTTGCAAGCCAGAAGGGAATGGCATCATACATTCAAAATGATGAAAGGAAAAAGCCTACAACCAAGAATACCATACCCAGCAAGGCAGATCTGCTTCAGATTTGAAGGAGAGATAGAGTTTTACTGATAAGCAAAAGCTAAAAGAGTTCAGCACCACCAAATCAGCTTTAAAAGAAGCATTATAGGGACTTCTCTAAGTGGAAAAGAAAAGACCACAACTGGAAATATGAAAATTATGAAAGGAAAAATCTCATTAGTAAAGGCAATCATATAGTAAAGGTAGTAGATCAACCATTTATAAAGTTATTTGGAAGGTTAAAAGACAAAAATAGTAAAAATCCTCTATATCCACAATAAGTATTTTGGGATGCACAAAATAAAATGATGTAAAATATGATGTCAAAACATTAAATGTGGGCTTCCCTGGTGGTGCAGTGGTTGAGAATCTGCCTGCCAATGCAGGGGACACGGGTTCGAGCCCTGGGCTGGGAAGATCCCACATGCCGCGGAGCAACTAGGCCCGTGAGCCACAGCTGCTGAGCCTGCGCGTCTGGAGCCCGTGCTCCGCAACAAGAGAGGCCGCGACACTGAAAGGCCCGCGCACCGCAATGAAGAGTGGCCCCCCCCACTTGCCACAACTAGAGAAAGCCCTCGCACAGAAACGAAGACCCAACACAGCTAAAAATAAATAAATTAATTTAAAAAAAAACATTAAATGTGTAGGGGGGAAGTAAAAATGCAGAGTTGGGAACGAAGATGGTGGAGTAGAAGGACGTGCTCTCACTCCCTCTTGTGAAAACACCAGAATCACAACTAGCTGCTGGACAATCATCGACAGGAAGACCCTGGAACTCACCAAAAAAGATACCCCACATCCAAAGACAAAGGAGAAGCCACAATGAGATGGTAGGAGGGGTGCAATCACAGTAAAATCAAATCCCATAACTGCTGGGTGGGTGACTCACAGACTGGAGAACACCTATACTATAGAAGTCCACCCACTGGAGCGAAGATTCTGAGCCTGACATCAGGCTTCCCAACCTGGGGGTCCGGCAATGGAAGGAGGAATTCCTAGAGAATCAGACTTTGAAGGCTAGTGGGATTTGATTGCAGGACTTCGACAGGACTGGGGGAAACAGAGACTCCACTCTTGGAGGGCACACACAAAGTAGTGTGCACATCGGGACCCAGGGGAAGGAGCAGTGACCCCAGGGGAGACTGAACCAGACCTACCTGCTAGTGTCGGAGGGTCTCCTGCAGAGGCGGGGTGGCTGTGGCTCACCGTGGGGACAAGGACACTGGCAGCAGAAGTTCTGGGAAGTAATCCTTGGCGTGAGCCCTCCCAGAGTCCACCATTATCCTCACCAAAGAGCCCAGGTAGTCTCCAGTTTTGGGTTGCCTCAGGCCAAACAACCAACAGGGAGGGAACCCAGCCCCACCCATCAGCAGTCGAGAGGATTAAAGTTTTACTGAGCTCTGCCCACCAGAGCAACAGTCAGCTCTACCCACCACCAGTCCCTCCCATCAGAAAACTTGCACAAGCCTCTTAGATAGCCTCATCCACCAGAGGGCAGACAGCAGAAGCAAGAAAAACTACAATCCTACAGTCTGTGGAACAAAAACCACATTCACAGAAAGACAGACAAGATGAAAAGGCAGAGGGCTATGTACCAGATGAAGGAATAAGATAAAACCACAGAAAAACAACTAAATGAAGTGGACATAGGCAACCTTCCAGAAAAAGAATTCAGAATAATGATAGCGAAGATGATCCAGGACCTCGGAAAAAGAATGGAGGCAAAGATGAAGAAGATGCAAGAAATGTTTAACAAAGACCTAGAAGAATTAAAGAACAAACAAACAGAGATGAATAACACAATAACTGAAATGAAAACTACACTAGAAGGAATCAATAGCAGAATAACTGAGGCAGAAGAACGGATAAATGACCTGGAACACAGAATGGTGGAATTCACTGCTGTGGCACAGAATAAAGAAAAAACAATGAAAAGAAATGAAGACAGCCTAAGAGACCTCTGGGATAACATTAAACGCAACAACATTCACATTATAGGGGTCCCAGAAGGAGAAGAGAGAGAGAAAGGACCAGAAAATATTTGAAGAGATTATAGTCGAAAACTTCCCTAACATGGGAAAGGAAATAGCCACCCAAGTCCAGGAAGTGCAGACAGTCCCATACAGGATAAACCCAAGGAGAAACACGCCGAGACACACAGTAAGCAAATTGGCAAAATTAAAGACAAAGAAAAATTATTGAAAGTAGCAAGGGAAAAATGACAAATAACATACAAGGGAACTCCCATAAGCTTAACAGCTGATTTCTCAGCAGAAACTCCACAAGCCAGAAGGGAGTCGCATGATATACTTAAAGTGATGAAAGGGAAGAACCTACAAAGAAGATTACTCTACCCGGCAAGGATCTCATTCAGATTCAATGGAGAAATCAAAAGCTTTACAGACAAGCAAAAGCTAAGAGAATTCAGCACCACCAAACCAGCTCTACAACAAATGCTAAAGGAACTTCTCTAAGTGGGAAACACAAGAGAAGAAAAGGACCTACAAAAACAAACCCAAAACAATTAAGAAAATGGTCATAGGAACATACATATCGATAATTACCTTAATCGTGAATGCATTAAATTTCCAACCAAAAGACACAGGCTTGCTGAATGGATACAAAAACAAGACCCATATATATGCTGTCTACAAGAGACCCACTTCAGACCTAGGGACACATACAGACTGAAATTGAGGGGATGGAAAAAGATATTCCATGCAAATAGAAATCAAAAGAAAGCTGGAGTAGCAATACTCGTATCAGATAAAATAAACTTTAAAATAAAGAATGTTAAAAGAGACAAGGAAGGACACTACATAATGATCAAGGGATCAATCCAGGAAGAAGATATAACAATTATAAATATATATGCACCCAACATAGGAGCACCTCAATACATAAGGCAGATGCTAACAGCTATAAAAGAGGAAATCGACAGTAACACCATAATAGTGGGGGACTTTTAACACCTCACTTACACCAATGGACAGATCATCCAAAATGAAAATAAATAAGGAAACAGAAGCTTTAAATGACACAATAGACCAGATAGATTTAATTGATATTTATAGGACATTCCATCCAAAAACAGCAGATTACACTTTCTTCTCGAGTGTGCACCGAACATTCTCGAGTATAGATCACATCTTGGGTCACAAATCAAGCCTCAGTAAATTTAAGAAAATTGAAATCATATCAAGCATCTTTTCTGACCACAACGCTATGAGATTTGAAATGAATTACAGGGAAAAAAACGTAAAAAAGACAAACACATGGAGGCTAAACAATACGTTACTAAATAACCAAGAGATCACTGAAGAAATCAAAGAGGAAATCAAAAAATACCTAGAGACAAATGACAACGAAAACACGACGATCCAAAATGTATGAGATTCAGCAAAAGCAGTTCTAAGAGGGAAGTTTATAGCTATACAAGCCTACCTCAAGAAACAAGAAAAATCTCAAATAAACAATCTAACCTTACACCTAAAGGAACTAGAGAAAGAAGAACAAACAAAACCCAAAGTGAGTAGAAGGAAAGAAATTATAGAGATCAGAGCAGAAATAGATGAAAGAGAAACAAAGAAAACAATAGCAAAGATCAATAAAACTAAAAGCTGGTTCTTTGAGAAGATAAACAAAATTGATAAACCTTTAGCCAGACTCATCAAGAAAAAGAGGGAGAGGACTCACATCAATAAAATTAGAAATGAAAAAGGAGAAGTTGCAACGGACACTGCAGAAATACAAAGCATCATAAGAGACTACTACAAGCAACACTATGCTAATAAAATGAACAACCTGGAAGAAATGGACAAATTCTTAGAAAGGTATAACCTTCCAAGACTGAACCAGGAAGAAATAGAAAATATGAACAGACAAATCACAAGTAATGAAATTAAAACTGTGATTAAAAATCTTCCAACAAACAAAAGTCCAGGACCAGATGGCTTCACAGGTGAATTCTATCAAACATTTAGAGAAGAACTAACACCCATCCTTCTCAAACTCTTCCAAAAAATTGCAGAGGAAGGAACACTCCCAAACTCATTCTACGAGGCCACCATCACCCTCATACCAAAACCAAAGATACAGCAAAAACAGAAAATTACCAATATCACTGATGAATATAGATGCAAAAATCCTCAATATACTAGCAAACAGAATCCAACAACACATTAAAAGGATCATACACCATGATCAAGTGGGGTTTATCCCAGGGATGCAAGGTTTCTTCAATATATGCAAATCAATCAATGTGATACATCATATTAACAAACTGAAGAATAAAAACCATATGATCAGCTCAATAGATGCAGAAAAAGCTTTTGACAAAATTCAACACCCATTTATGATAAAAGCTCTCCAGAAAGTAGGCATAGAGGGAACCTACCTCAACATAATAAAGGCCATATATGACAAACCCACAGCAAACATCATTCTCAGTGGTGAAAAACTGAAAGCATTTCCTCTAAGATCAGGAAGAAGACAAGCAGGTCCACTCTTGCCACTATTCTTCAACATAGTTTTGGAAGTCTTAGCCACAGCAATCAGAGAAGAAAAAGAAATAAAAGGAATACAAATTGGCAAAGAAGAAGTAAAACTGTCACTGTTTGCAGATGACATGATACTATACATAGAGAATCCTAAAGATGCCACCAGAAAACTACTAGAGCTAATCAATGAATTTGGTAAAGTTGCAGGATAAAAAATTAATGCACAGAAATCTCTTGCATTCCTATATACTAATGATGAAAAATCTGAAAGAGAAATTAAGGAAACCCTCCCCTTTACCATTGCAACAAAAAGAATAAAATATTTAGGAATAAACCTACCTAGGGAGACAAAAGACCTGTATGCAGAAAACTATAAGACACTGATTAAAGAAATTAAAGATGATACCAACAAATGGAGAGATATACCACGTTCTTCATTGGAAGAATTAACATTGTGAAAATGACTATACTACCTAAAGCAATCTACAGATTCAATGCAATTTCTATCAAATTACCAATGGCATTTTTTACAGAACTAGAACAAAAAATTTTAAATTTGTATGGAGACACAAAAGACCCTGAATAGCCAAAGCAAGGAAAAAAATGGAGCTGGAGGAATCAGACTCCCTGACTTCAGACTATACTACAAAGCTACAGTAATCAAGAAAATATGGTACTTGCACGAAAACAGAAACATAGATCAATGGAACAAGATAGAAAGCCCAGAGATAAACCCACACACCTATGGTCAATTAATCTATGACAAACGAGGCAAGGATATACAATGGAGAAAAGACAGTCTCTTCAATAAGTGGTGCTGGGAAAACTGGACAGCTACATGTAAAACAATGAAATTAGAACACTCCCTAACACCATACACAAAAATAAACTCAAAATGGATTAGAGACCTAAATGTAAGACCGGACACTATAAAACTCTAAGAGGAAAACATAGGAAGAACACTCTTTGACATAAATCAAGGCAAGATCTTTTTTGATCCACCTCCTAGAGTAATGGAAATAAAAACAAAGATAAACAAATGGGACCTAATGAAACTTAAAGCTTTTGCACAGCAAAGGAAACCATAAACAAGACGAAAAGACCACCCGCAGAATGGGAGAAAATATTTGCAAATGAAGCAACTGACAAAGGATTAATCTCCAAAATTTACAAGCAGCTCACGCAGCTCAATATTAATAAAACAAACACCCCAATCCAAAAATGGGCAGAAGACCTAAATAGACATTTCTCCAAAGAAGACATACAGATGGCCAAGAAGCACATGAAAAGCTGCTCAACATCACTAATTATTAGAGAAATGCAAATCAAAACTGCAATGAGGTATCACCTCACACCAGTTAGAATGGGCATCATCAGAAAATCTACAAACAACAAATGCTGGAGAGGGTGTGGAGGAAAGGAAACCCTCTTGCACTGTTGGTGGGAATGTAAATTGATACAGCCACTATGGAGAACAGTATGGAGGTTCCTTAAAAAACTAAAAATAGAATTACCATATGATCCAGCAATCCCACTACTGGGCATATACCCAGAGAAAACCGTAATTCAAAAAGACACATGCACCCCAGTGTTCACTGCAGCAGTATTTACAATAGCCAGGTCATGGAAGCAACCTAAATGCCCATCGAAAGACGAATGGATAAAGAAGATGTGGTACATATATACAATGGAATATTACTCAGCCATTAAAAGGAACAAAATTGGGCCATTTGTTGAGACATGGATGGATCTAGAGACTGTCATACAGAGTGAAGTAAGTCAGAAAGAGAAAAACAAATATCGTATATTAAGACATATACGTGGAACCTAGAAAAATGGTACAGATGAACCAGTTTGCAGGGCAGAAGTTGAGACACAGATGTAGAGAACAAACGTATGGACACCAAGGCGGGTAAGCGGCAGGGGGGTGGTGGTGGTGTGATGAATTGGGCTATTGGGATTGACATGTATACAGTGATGTGTATAAAATTGATGACTAATAAGAAAAAAAATGGAAACCATATATGGTTTTTATACAATTTAAATAAAAACTGTGATTTGTAAAGGAAGATTATACAGCTTTTGAGGACATTGGTTGGAATACTTTTTAAATGTAATTAATCTAAAATAAGCCAGGCAGAGGAAGACAAATACTGCATAGAATCACTTATATGTGAAATCTTAAAAAAAAAAAAAAAAAAAAAAAAGTCGAAGGCTAGAAACAGAGCAGGAAAGTGGTTGCCAGGGCGGGGGGTGGGGGAAATAAGGAGAGGTTGGTAATAGGGTACAAAGTTTCAGTTATAAGATGAATAAGGTCTGAGGATCTAACGAAAAACATGGTGACTGTAGTGATAACACTGTATTGTATAATTGAAATTTGCTGAAAGAGTAGAACTTAAATGTTCTTACCTCCCCCCAAAAAGGATAAATACGTGAGGTGATGGATGTGTTAATTAACGAGATGGGTGATATCCTTTCACAATGTACACATACATCAAATCACCACAACATGCATTTTAAACATCTTGTAATTTTATGTCAATTATTCCTCAATAAAGCTGAAATAATAGGTCTAAAAAATGCAGAGTTGTTAGAATGCATTTGAACTTAAGAGATCATTAACTTAATATAATTATATTTGATTATAATAATATACATATATAGTAGTATGATCCTCACAGTAACCACAAACCAAAAACCTATAATAGCTACACACTCACAAAAGAAAAAGGAATCCAAACATAACACTAAAGATAGTCATCAAATCACAAGGGAATAGAGCAAAAGAAGAAAAAAGGAACAAAAAAGAACTACAAAAACAACCCCAAAACAATTAACAAAATGGCAATAAGTACATACCTATCAATAATTACTCTAAATGTAAATATACTAAATGTTGCATTCAAAAATCATAGAGTGGCTGAATGGATAAAGAAAGAAAACAAACAAGACCCATCTATATGTGGCCTATAAGAGACTCACTTCAGATCTAAAGGCACACACAGACTGAAAATGAGAGGATGGAAAAAGGTACCCTGTGCAAATGGAAACAGAAAGAAAGTTGGGGTAGCAATACTTATATCAGACAAAATAGAGTTCAAAACAAAGTCTTGTGATGATATAATAATTGTAAATATATATGCATCCAACATAGGAGCACCTAAATACATAAAGCAAATATGGAAAAACATAAAGGGAGAAATTGACAGCAACATAATACCAGCAGATTTTAACACCCCACTGATATCAATGGACAAACAGAAATTCAAACAGAAATTCAAACAGAAAATCAATAAGGAATCGCTGACCTTAAACGATACATTAAACCACATGGAATTAATAGATGTACATATAGATCATTCCATCAAAAGCAGCAGAATACACATCTTTTCAAGTGCACACGGAACAGTCTCCAGGAGAGATCACATGCTAGACCGCAAAACAAGTCTCAATTAGCTTAAGACTGAAATCATACCAAGAATCTTTTCCAACCACAATATTATGAACTTAGAAATCAACTACAAGAAAAAAAACAAAGTATAAACAAACACATGGAGGCTAAACAAAATGCTGCTAAACAACAAATTTATCACTGTAGAAATCAAAGAGGAAATCAAGAAATACCTAAAGACAAAGGAAAATGGAAAAAACCGTCAAAAAAATCTATGGGATGCAGCAAAAGCAGTTCTAAGATGGAAGTTTATTGTGATACAAGTCTACCTCTGGGAATAAGAAAAATTACAAATAAATTAGCCTTAAATCTAAAGGACTAGAAAAAGAAGAACAAACAAAACCCAAAGTTGGTAAAGGGAGAGAAATAATAAAGATCAGAGCAGAAATAAAGACCAAAAAAAGAAAAAATAGAAAAGATCAATGAAACTAAGAGCTGGTTCCTTGAAAGGATAAACAAAATTGATAAACCTTTAGCCAGCCAGACTCATCAAGAAAAAGAAAAAAGAGCCCAAATAAACAAAATCAGAAATGAAAGAGAAATTACAACCAACACCATAGAAATAGGATCATAAGAGAGTATTATAAACAATTGTATGCCAATAAAATGGCCAATCTAGAAGAATGGATAAATTCCTAGAAACACACAATCTCCCAAGACTGATTCAGGAAGAAATACAAGATATGAATATACCTATACCAGTAATGACATTGAATCAATAATTTTAAAAACTCCCAACAAACAACAGTCCAGGATCAGATGACTTCACAAATGGATTCTATCAAACATTTAAAGAAGAGTTAACACTTATCCTTCTCAAACTATTCCAAAAAATGGAAGAAGAAATGTTTCCCAACTTATTCTACAAGGCCAGCATCACCCTGATACCCAAACCAGATCTGCTATATCAACCACCTCCCCATCCTGACTTGATAGTGGAATAGGGCAGAGAGGGAGAGTTGCCTACCTTGCAGGGGAGCACTGTGCTCTTGACCAGTATTTGAATACCAACACTAATACATTTTACTAAATGGAAAGGTATAGTTTTGAACAAGATTCTTTAAGGAAATTGCTAACCAGCAACAAAGGAGAACAAGAGAGAGCAGTTATTAGGGAAAAAAATGAAGTTATTATTTATTTATACCCCAATGAATTGAGACATCTAAAAACCCAATTTCATAAATAAAAAAGGAACTTATTGGCTCAATCTCTCAACAAATATTTATTGATTGCTTCCCTTGTGCCAGACACTGTTCTAGGCAAGGGCGATACAGCTTTGAAAAATATTAAACAAGGTGCCTCCCTGCTTTCCTGGAACTTATAAGAGTCTAGGAGTAGCACTGGCTCCAGGCATGGTGATCAGTGTCATCAGAAATTTTTTTCTCCATCTTTCAGATTTTTTCCCTTTGTGTAGGCTTAATGTGGAGCAGGGAGGGGCTCTTCCTGCTTAAAGCTTTGTGGCTACCAGTGTAGCAACTCTAATAGGAAGAGAGTCTCATTTTCCCAGTCATTCTAGCACAGTGCTAGACTGTCTCATTGACCTGGCTTGGGCTAGGTGCATATCTCTGAACGTGATTAGACAGATCTCAGTTATTAGTGAGGCCGCCACATGTGTTTGTGCAGGTTATTCACTGCAAAGAGAACAAGCAGGAGCTGAGGTCCAGTGCAGGGCACACCACGCTTTTGCCTCGTGCACAACTATATCTGCTGGAGAGGGTGCATTTTTCTAATTCACACTGTGACACTACAGTGGTTTTAGTCAAGTGCTCACCATGGAGCAAAGGTGGGATAGGGTTATCCCCACATAAACCAAATGGTCTGAGGGTGGGAAAAGGACAGTGGGGTGCCTTTGGCAAAAGACAGTAAAAGGGATGTTGAGTAGGCAAAAAAACAGCTATCCACTTCATTCCTTTAAAACATAGAAAGGCAAGGTCATAGAGTAGATAAGACTTGGACTTGATATCAGAAGGACGGGGTTCTAATTCTGGTTGTGGAAGCCATGGGATATTGGGCATATCACTTAACCAACTCCCACAGAGTTTGTTTCCTTTCTTAAAAAATAGAATTATTTTTCTGCCTCTCCCACACACTCATTAAAAGGGAAAATGAGATAATAAATGAGAATATGGTTTGAAAATTCTAAGTTTCTTACACCTGGAAGGTATGATTATTTATTACATTTTCCCAGTCAGTATCTTGCCCAGTGCCCTTACACATTGAAGGTTCCTATTAGGTATTTATTAATTGGCTGATCCATGATATGGAAACTCACGTCACTCCGGGTCCTTTTCCAAAACTTTGTACAAGCAAAATGTTTTGGTGAAATATTCATTCAACATTAAAATTCAAAGACTCTAGGAACATGCAGAGCAAGCTGTCTTTTGACCTCATCGTTCAGATCTCAATTTAAGTATTACTTCCTCAGGGGAAACTTCATGGTTCATCCCCAGTCCCCCAATCAGGGCAGGGCCTCCAACCTGTTTCACAACACTTAACACAATTCTAGTTTAATGGTTACTTGTGCAACTCTTGTTTAATGTCTGTCTCCGTCATTGGCCATGAACTCCACTGTGCAGGCACCATGGCTGCATTGTTTGCTGTTGCATCCTGTTGTGCATGGTACATAGTAGGAAATTAAGAAACATTTGTTCAATGAATGAGTAAATTCATGAGATTAAGTGGAACAAGGTCAAGTGGACTAGGAAACATACATCTAATTTCCCCTTTCTGTTCTCCTAATTTTTTAAAAAAATATTTATTTATTTATTTGACTGCGTCGGATCTTAGTTGCACGCGGGCTCAGAAGTTGCCGTACATGGGCTTAGTTACCCCGCCTGCGGCATGGGGTATCTTAGTTCCCTGACCAGGGATCGAACCTGCGTCCCCTGCATTGGAAGGCAGATTCTTAACCACTGGACCACCAGGGAAGTCTCTCTCCTAATATTTTTTTCCAAGCCCTCCAGTGACCACGTCCTCATGACTTACAGAACTGCTGCTAAGTAGAGAAAGAATGGGTAGTTGACTAAGCATGTCCCTTTAAGGACACACAATCAATGACTATTCAGAAATAAAATCCATTCACTCTGACCTATGCAAGCTATGTCTCAAAAATTCAGAATAAATGTATTATGGCAATTACAAGATGTGTAATCATTAATTTACTCTAGAATAATAGTTCTAAATTTTATACCTGTGTATGTCCTAGTATGTCCTAATGCTTCTCTCTGCCTCAAAACTGTGACAGAACTAGGCAGTTCGTTCCTGGAAGCATATGCATTACTCCCAGCCAGAAATTTGATTACAGTGGTTCAGAGCAGGGAAGGAGACTTTAGAGACAAATTATTCCTTCTTACCTGCCTCCACCCTAAATTTCATTTACATAATACAGTTCTTAGTATAAATGAAATGAGTCAGCATCAGGGAAGACAAACTGAAACATGACTTCCATACCAAAGGCAACTTTTCTTTCTGTTTTAGTGAGTATATGATCTTCTAAGTAACAGAATTTTTGAAAAATAGAGGTCAGCATGCAGTTAGGTCATAAATATCTATGTGCAGAATTTTTTTTTAACTTTTAACTTTGGTAAAATACACATAACAAAAAATTTACCAGTTTAACCATTTTTAAGTACAGTTCAGTGCTGTTAAGTATATTCACATTATTCTGCACCCATTCCCCAGGACTCTTTTCATCTTACAAAATAGAAATTCTATACTCATCAACAACTCCCCTTCCCCCACTGCCCCCATCCCCTAGCAACCATCATTCCACTTTCTGTCTGTATGAATTTGACTTCTCTAAGCACCTCATCAAGTTTCCAGAATCATACAGTATTTGTCTTTTTGTGAAAAGTGTCCCCTCCCTCAAAGCCCCAGTGCAGGCCAGGCCTCTTACTTGAAAGGGCTGGGAGTGGGAGGTCCAGGGTCTGCTCTTTCACTCTGCTCCCACTCCAACAACCTGGAAGGAGGTGGGAGGCACATTCTGGTTCTGAGATTCTCTGCATCACTCCCCTCTTTTCAAGGCTTAATTCCCATTGAGGGCTGAACTAGGGTGTAGACAAGGCAGAGGCCTTCTACGTAATTGGCTGGGTGGTGCGAAGTCCTCTCTTCCTGGGTTGGCATGGTGCCTGGGGCCATTTTTTTAGCACCAGCCTGATCCTCCAAGCATCCCTTGAAGAGAAGCAGCCATAGCTCCCTTTGGCCCTTCTAGCTCTGTCTGTCTCCATATCCTCTCCAGGAGGGGAGACTGTACTTGCCCAGTGGCGCCAGAGGCAACTCCCAGCTCCTGCCCCCCACCAACCTCTGAGATCCTTCTTATGGGACTGATAATGATCTTTTCTAGGCCCCCAAAGCTGAGGGGGACTGCAGTGAGGTATCCCCATCCTTTCCTCAGCTACTCCACATCACTGCTCCTTCTCATCTACTGGGCTAGGCTGCTCCAGAAACCTCCAAGTGGTTTGATATGATTTCAGATCCACTTGTTTATGACTAAAGTGAAGTTGTTTTAATCCACTTGTTTATGGCAAAGGCAAAAAAAAAGTTGTTTTTAGAAATAAAGTTGTTTTGGGCTTCCCTGGTGGCGCAGTGGTTAAGAATCCGCCTGCCAATGCAAGGGACACGGGTTTGAGCCCTGGTCCGGGAAGATCCCACATGCTGTGGAGCAGCTAAGCCTGTGCGCCACAACTACTGAGCCTACGCTCTAGAGACCACGAGCCACAACTACTGAGCCCGCGTGCCTAGAGCCCATGCTCCGCAACAAGAGAAGCCACTGCAGTGGGAAGGCTGTGCACCGTAACAAAGAGTAGCCCCAGCTCGCCGCAACTAAAGAAAGCCCACGCACAGCAACAAAGACCCAACACAGCCATAAATAAATAAATAAATTTAAGAATCTTTCTTTTTTTTAAAAAAAGTAAAGAAATAAAGTTGTTTTGCTATAAGAATGAAGTAAGTTGTGTCAGGATGTCATTATCTCATCTGTTGTCATCGATAAGCACCCAGCAGCTCAACTGCTGAGGGGCCCCACTGGGGGCTTATCAATAAAAACAGGCTAAGAAGCAACTGTGGTGAGGAGTTTGTGAGGACTATCTGAGAGTTTTGACCTGGGCAAGGTGACTCTTTGCTGACCTAACAGCTCTCTGAAGACCCTTGGAGCATAAGCTTCTGCTGGTAAAAGTGACTCTTTTACCAGCACTGGCGAAAGCTGTGCAGGGACCCAGCAAAGATCATCTTGCACCTCAACACCAGGCTTCATTCCCTAACAACATACTCTAGCAACAGGGGACTTTCCGCTTTCGTTTAGCTGGCATCTGGACATCAACTTGTGGTTGGCCAAGCCAACTCTCCTGAGAACCAACCGCATAGGAAAGATACACCTCAACTGAATTTGGACTTTCTCTTATCTCCTCTTGCCTGGAACAATAGTGTAAGCAATCTATCATCTGGAGTATGTTATTTCTTTATTGGCTTATTAAGAGACATATCCAGTGTGCTATTGGCTTGTGAAATTATAATTCCCACAGTGAACCTATAGTAAATAAAATATTAGCAAAGACAGTCTCAGTCTCTGAGCATAATTTGCCCCAAAACAAAACACATCTCTATCTCTATGTTCATCTCTGTCTCTATTTCTATATCTCTCCCTGAATGGATATGCAAGAAACTGGTAACAGTGATTGCTTAAAGTAGGGAGTTAGGAGTCAGTGAGAGATTTACTTTTCACCATATATCCTTTTATATTGTTTGAATGATATTTTCTTGAGGGGTATATATATGACGGTAATGAATTCAAAAGAGCCTTATAAATCATACAGCATCGTACAAATATTAGGGTTTTACTGTTACTAGTATCTACCAGCAACAAGATCTCAAGCACTGAGTCTTTGTGAAAAAGTTGAATGACTTAATTTAGTACTACGTATGTTAGAATGAGTCCTTTTAATTAATTAATTTATTTTAAGTCACTCTTTGAAATAGTTAATGTCATTGGCAAATACTCGAGGTGAGTGGAAACAATATAAAAATTGTACAGGTGTCTGATTCCAATTTTGTGTATTCCCTGTGTAAACATACATATACAAAAAGAGACCATAAGGAACCATCCACAGTGCTTTGACAGGGAGAGGGGAGACATGAAGTGTTAATTTTCTTAATTATATTTTTCGATATATCCCACATTTTCTACAACAAATTAACAAATGCTATTTGGAAAGAAAAAAAATCACAAACCTTCAAACTTGGGCAGAAATGAATTTTTTTAAATTTCGTGAGAATGATTTGTTGCAGGACGTTAGGAGACCGGCGAGCAACCATGAGCAGTGCTAAAAGAATGGAACCCTCCTTCCAGTCCCGGAAGTCCACGAAGAACTACAAGGAGAGGCGAGAGAGATGCTGGCTTCCACTACGGCTAGAGCGACCCTGAGAAGACACAGGAACTTCCGAGGCGGAGCTCTCTGGTGCTTTCATTTCCGTGGGGGAAATGTGGGCTGCCGGCGCCGTGAAAGTTCGCGGTTGCTTGGCTGCCACTTCCGTCCCTCTGAGACGGTGCTTGAAATTGGGAGCGGCAATGGCAAAAAGCAAGTTCGAGTACGTGCGGGACTTCGAGGCTGACGACACATGCCTTGCCCACTGCTGGGTGGTGGTGCGGCTGGACGGCAGGAATTTCCATCGGTGAGCGAGCTGGGCTCAGGGCTGCGTGGTTCGCCAGTGCTTCCAGAGAATGCGACACATTTGTCGCAGCCCCTAGCTCATGGTTATCGGGGTAACTCGGCAGCCAGTGAGCGCGCGGCACTGAGCACCCTGCGTGCTGGCTACAGCCGGCTTGAACGCGAGCTAGGCGGGGTAAACGAGACACGGTGCTCGCCTGGTGAGGAGCTGGCTTGGGGTGTCCATTAGCAAGACTGTGGTGGGAAAAGTCACTCTCGGGCCCATTATTTCAGCTCTTCAACAAATTGACAAGCTATTTTGGTAGGTACCTTTGAGGGCTGACTGTTCAGCGGCCCGTTTTGGCCTTGCTGTGGGCAACACTGTAGAGTATGTTGTTTCATTATTAAGTAGCAGGACACATGGACTGGATTCAGGAGGGGAAAAGTCAGAAAAAAAGAAAGAAGTGTAGCAGAAAGATGGGAATTTAAGTCTTAAAAAGTGTTACTTTAGTAATGATTATTGTAGTTAATATTTATTGAGCACTTCCAAGGAGCCAGGCATAATTACATTTGTTATCTCCCTCTAATCTTCAGGAGAATCCTATGAAGTAACTTAATCTCCATTTCACTGAAAAGGGAATGGAGGCTTCGTATTTATGTTCCTTTTTCTCGGTTAGAGCAAGAAAAACTAGAGTTCTTAACGAAATGGATCAGGTTGTGGCTACTGGAATGTCTGGACTCCCAGCACTATTACAGTATCTTCCTCTTTGAACAGCCTCTTTGATCTGTGGTATTAATGACAAGTTCTCTTCCACCCATGCCCTTTTCCCTCTTCTTTTTCCCTTATGAAGGTTTGCTGAGAAGCACAACTTTACAAAACCTAATGACAGCCGTGCTCTCCATCTAATGACTAAATGTGCCCAAACCGTAATGGAAGAACTGGAGGATATTGTGATTGCGTATGGACAAAGTGATGAGTACAGCTTTGTGTTCAAGCGGAAAAGCAATTGGTTTAAAAGAAGAGCCAGGTAATTTTGTGGCCTAGCCCCTTCAGAATATTTCCTACCAGCATTTGGCTTCTGCTTATCTTAATCACAGACTTACAGACTGTAGTATTTGCAACTGCAGAATGTATGTATATAACAGGTTAGACTGTTGTACTTCCATCTGTTACCTGAGCATTCTGTATACCTCTTTAATTTTTTCTCTCTATTCCCCATCACCTTAGCTTCTAGACTGATCTGGCATTGAACATTAAGACTAGAAACAGAAACTAAACTTTTAGTTAAGGAGGATCTGAGTACAAATTAGACAAATCTGATATTTGATTTGGCAGTATATTGAAATTCTCACAGGAGACAGATCATGTAATGAATTGGGATGTTTTTAAAACAATGGTTCCCCTCCTTCCAAGACCTGAAAAAAAACCTCTTGAACCATAAATTCACGTCACATGTTATGGAAGAACATTTGACGTTAGTAAATTACTTATAGGACTAGAAGGAGAGACAGGCTGCATTTTAAATATATAACTGAAATACTAAAATAGTTTTTCTTGACCCATCGCATCTTATCTCTTGGCTTGCTGGACAGTTTGTGTTATCTCTCTGTTACACCCACAGACCCTGTCATGGTGTTGAATTAATATCATGTATTTTCTCTTCTCTTGCTCCACCCACTGTGCCTTTTGAAAGTAAGTTTATGACTCACGTGGTCTCCCAGTTCGCCTCCAGCTATGTGTTTTACTGGCGGGATTACTTTGAGGACCAGCCCCTTCGGTATCCCCCAGGCTTTGATGGAAGAGTCGTGGTGTATCCTAGCAACCAGACCTTAAAGGACTATCTCAGCTGGCGGCAAGCCGATTGTAAGTGAAACCAAAAAAACAGATGTAGTTAAACTACTGATTCCTTATATTAGAGGTGATGATCTGATACATTTTTGACTCATGTATTTTGTTTGGAATGCAGTATTTCAAGTTTTAAAAATTAGTTGAAAATACTTGAAAAATTGGCAGGTTTTATGTAAATACTACCTATTTCCAGCTTTTTTTTCTTTTTGGAAAAATCAGAAGATCTGGCAATACTAGGTCTATATTCCCACTTAGTATTGGTCAGAACCTGCGTGGTGACTGCTGCCTTTATACACACAGACACACACACAAACACACACACGCAGGCACACATTCATGCACATAGGAGCCAGCGTGCCTCAGCCTCTACCATTCCCTGTTGTTCCTTTGGGAACTCTGCTTTACACATCTATGTTTGTGCTGGCTTCAGTGGGTATTCAAGTTGTGACCCTTCCTTACATGACTATGATGAAATGTTTGTGAGACTTTTATTCATTTGGTGTGTCTTGATTTTGCCAGGAGAGCTGGAAGAGAGGTGGGAATAATATAAATCAAATAACTTGGAAAATATTCCTTAGCTTAATGCACAAGTTAACAGATTTGTGTAAAGCACAACTGAAATGACAGGATAAAACTGTTAGGAGGGGCTTCCCTGGTGGCACGGTGGTTAGGAATCCACCTGCCAAGGCGGGGGACATGGGTTCGGGCCCTGGTCCGGGGGGATCCCACATGCCACGGAGCAGCTGGGCCCGTGTGCCACAGCTACTGAGCCTGCACTCTGGAGCCCGTGAGCCACAGCTGCTGAGCCCACGTGGCACAACTGCTGAGGCCCATGCGCCTAGAGCCCATGCTCTGCAGCAGGAGAGGCCACCACAGTGAGAGGCCCACGCACTGCAACGAAGAGTGGCCCCCGCTCGCCGCAACTGGAGAAGGCCTGCACACAGGAACGAAGACCCAATGCAGCCAAAAATTAAATAAATAAATAAATATATATATTTCAAAACAAAACAAAACAAAAAAAACTGTTAGGAAATAAGTTTTTTCTGCTTGACCACTTCCTCCTGTGTTCCCTGTGTATGGCTTTGCACAAGTAATTATATGTCTCTGCGGTCTCTTTACTTTAAAGAGGAGAGAGGTGGGGTTCCAGTACTCTTTGAAGGGTGAATATTGAATAAAGATTCTATGTGCATACACAGTGCCACTATGTTTTCTTTACAGGTCACATCAATAATCTTTATAATACAGTTTTCTGGGCACTAGTACAGCAGTCTGGATTAACACCAATACAAGCCCAAGAGAGATTACAGGTATAAAGATCTTAACTGCATTAATACTTAAGGGGGGACAGTTTATGCTCTCTCATGACATTTGGCCTTCTTTTTAAGCTCTTAAATTTTTACAGTTTTGTTTTGAAAAGATATAAAGATCATACTCGTAGCAGGTCTGCTGCTTGCTTGCTTTGTGACTGTGGATAAGTTGTTACTACTCCCTGAGCCTCAGTGTCCTCAGCTGGAAAATGGAATTAATGGCTCTACACTCCCACATGGTAATGCTTAGCTGGAGCTGTGTATAGGCTGCCCCCTGTAAAGGGCACTTGCTCTTCTTTTTTTGTCAGCCCCACCTGGCTGCTTCATGATTGTCAATCCCTGCTGGGGACCTGGAGTTTCTTGGGGTTAGGACTTCTGTGTATCATTAAGAGTTTAGGCTCGGGGGGTCAAATAATTGTACTCAGAGGCTTTTGTTTAATTTTATCCTCTCTGCCTTAGTTTTTAGTAGGTAAAATGTAGAAAATAGTAGTTCCTACCTCATAGATTTCTGGTGAGAATTAAGTGGCATGATGCATGTAAAACACATAAAGGCTAGTAGAGAGCACACTGTAAGTACTTAATAAATACTGGCTTGTATTATTAGATGACCAAGCTACTTGTAGGAAAACTAACCGTGAAATGAGATGATGTGTTGTAATAGCTCCTAATACAATGCCTGGGACGTTATAATGACGCAGTAAATGGTTGTCATTATTAACAATAATGATAAAGTTGCATATGTAGCAATAATAGGAAGACTGGTAGATCTAGCCAGAGTTTGGAAGTGCTGAGATCAGATTTTGATTCTTATACGAATAAGAGCACTTTTGGCCTCGGAAAATTTATATAATCTTTCTAAGCTTCAGAGCTCTCATCTCTAAAATGGAGATGGTTATGAGGGTCAAATAATACAAAAGCTATCTAGTACAGAATCGGTACTCTTACTATTAGTTCCTCTCACCCCATCACAGTAGTGACTTGTAAAGCCAGTTACTTGCTACAAAAGAGAATTTTATGAATTTTGATATTTAAATAAGATTTGAACTGCTTTTAAAATGAAAATTCATTAACACCTATATGATGTTTGATGAAATGCTTCCACTTCTTGATTTGTTGTGGAAGTTTAGATAGAGAGTGGAATGGATAGGTGGGGTTAGGGGAGAGAAAAGACCTACAAAGCTTTTTATATCTGTTTTTATTTCTTCAGGGAACTCTTACAGCAGACAAGAATGAGATTTTATTTTCCGAATTCAACATCAACTACAATAATGAGCCACTGATGTATAGGAAGGGAACTGTGTTGATATGGCAGAAGGTAATGCTGTTATGTCTGAGGAAAAACGGAGGTCAGAAGGAAAGCCTGTGCCCATCCCAGGCTTTGTCTTGCCTGCTGCCTGTATGCTGATGTGACTCCAGTCACTAGCACAATTTAGACCCTTTCCGAAACGAGATGCTATAGATTATTATTATGGATGCTCGTTTTGTCAGTTTGTCAGTGAACATTGTGATCTGGACTCCCCCATTCTGTAAGTAGAATCACAGAATTTTAGAATTATTACACTTATTTTTCTATGTCATAAGCTCTCCCCAAATCTAATCAAACCCCTTTAAACAGGTATAGTGCAGATGTGCAGATATGAGAATTTTTGCATTCAGAGAACATTTAAAAAAACAATTTCTCCCACACTGGATAATTCCATTAAATGGTCCATCCATCCCATGAGAACTATAATATGAGGAACTGATGTTATGTGTGAGGGTTCTGTCCCTTGCAGAATGTTTGAGGGCTTCCCTAGACATTCATACTTAACTTAATATTCTGTCCATGCATTCATCTATATCCTTAATTCTACCAATATTTTTGCTCTGATCCAGCTCCTGGGCGTAATGAAGTCTCTAAATTTATTTCCTTCTGTCTAAAGTATTTTTTTCTGAAATGAATGTTTTCAAGTATTAAGGGGTATTAGGTATCCCACTGGCAGCTTCAGCTCTTTTATTCGTATTTTTAAAACATTTGTTTGGCACAGACTCGGATCCTTCTTAATGCAGGTGGGAGAGCAGAAATGTCTTTAATTTTATGGTTATTGCTAACGAGGAACATAGCATCCCTTCTTTGTTCCTAAGGTCTCCTTTCAAAATATAGCAACATAACTTTTTTAAAAAGTATTTTAGTTGTAAAGAAATTCATGTATGGTGAGAGATATACATATATCTCTGATATATATATATATATATGTATATATATGTTCATATATATATATATGCCTGAAAATATGTATTTGTCAGAAGTATATAAAGTAAAAAAGTAAACTTCCCCCACTTCTCCCTCTTCTCTCCCAAACCTACTCTCTAGTTAATGTGTCAATATTTTAACTTTACCTATAGGTGGATGAAGTCACGACAAAAGAAGTTAGGCTGCCAGCAGAAATGGAAGGAAAAAAGATGGTGGTGACCCGGACCAGGACTAAGGCGGTGCCCTTACACTGCGATATCATTGGGGATGCTTTCTGGAAGGAACATCCAGAAATCTTAGATGAAGACAGCTGACCCTTTGCTTTTCAGTACTGGTGTGCTTGACCATGCAGGGTCCCCAAAGTCTCCTGGCCTTAGGTGGCCCTAGCATCTGTGCCATGCAGAACAGTGTCCTGGGAGTGACATGACTCTGGTTGGGAGGGGAACAGAGAAAGAAGGGATGGATGTGGGTGGTGTATCTTGTTCTGCTTTAAGTGGAACACCTATTTTTCAGTGTTGAAACATGGTTCCTTTGGTAGAAGTGCAGTTTTTAAAAAATCGTGGTACTATTTTTATAAAGCAAGAACTATTTTATGCCTTGCAGAATGAATCATTTTTAGATTGTGGCGTAAGTCTTAGAAAAACTTGTCAAGCTCTTTTCACCTGTGATAGAAGATGAGCCCAGACTTTACTCTCGCCCACTTGTTCTTAACCACAGAATCCAGTGACCGTGGTCACCTTTCCCACCTATCTCCTTGCATTCATCTTTGGCAGACCTGGAGTTAATATGGGTTGATGCCTGCCCAATGCCTCTGAATTCAGGAATTCCAGGGCAAACTGAGGGCTTTGTGCCAATCTCCAGATTGGCAACTTGAGCTGAACAAATGAGTTGTAGTTTGGATGTCCTTGTGTAAACATTCCCTAGATTGATTTTGTGGAGTTGGCAGCCTGCTCATCATGATCATCTTGCCAGGGGCAATGATTACAAGGCCACTTAACGTCTTTCTAAGAAGAAAGAGAATTACCTGTTCATGTGGGAGAAAGAAAACATGAGAATGAATGAACGAGGAGGAAGAAACATTTACCCTCTGTCCTCTAGACACTTCAGTTTTGAAAGTCACCTTCCTGTGGACTTCCTGAAAAAGATTCTCAGGTAGCCTCTGTATAATCAGAACAGTGACATTTGAGTTGGAGAACAGAGGGACCAACACTTATCTTGGGGTCACAGGGAGCAGGTCGCAGAGGAGTCCTAATAGTTCTACCTGCCGACGGGCCAGTGGCGTTGGGTGAGGAGCAGCAGGAACTGCACGTTGCCAAGCCGTTGGCCTCTGAAGGGGGGAGGCAGTGGAGATAGGTGGTAGAGAACTCACATCTCCTCTTGTCCTCATTTCATGTTTTAGAGGAAGAAGATTAATTTGGCTCTATAAAGAATTAATTAAGAGACAGCCCACATCCCAGTGCCTGGTCTTGCACTGTAGAATTTACAGCCAAGAAGCAAATGTATTTTTGAAAGGGCAACGGCTGGTCTCATCCCTCACCAATTGACACCCCATCTGTCGATGCCTTTTTTTCCCTTCCTGTTCTCGTCACTTCATGGGAATAGGAGACATGGCTCATGTTTGGTAATTGATAAAATTTCTTTGAGAGAAAAAAATAAAGGTTTCAACTCCCTTGGCCTAATTTTTCATTTGTTTTTTTCATACAAATGCAGTATATGAGTCAGACTTTCATGTGTGTATGTCTTTACATAAGCCAGGCTCACATCCCTTCATCACAGTGGTGGTTCACAGACTTGTGGATGCAACAAATTTACTTGAAATACTCATTTAAAATGCCAGTTCTAAGCTTTCCCCATGAAGATTTTGGGGTTCAAAGGCTTTTGGTGGATAATGGTCAATGTACCACACTTTGTGTAACAAGGCCCAAATATGATATACCTAGGCTAGTACACTGTGATAGGCCAAGTAAGGCAATAAGAATGTAGCTCTTGATTGGCAAGTTTAACTTAATTGTAAGTAAATTACAGCATTTTATATCAAAACAAATATAAGTAGGTATTAGTACAAATTTTCAAGAAAACTACCCACGGATGTTTTGTGTTTTCTGTGGGTGTTATGTGATACCATAAAGGCTATCACTTGATTTTGTTATAAAACGGGGATGTGCACTTGCTTGTTGAATTGCCAGCAGTTTGCAGGTTTGAGGTTTGTTTTGGAGCAGGGGTTTTGAGCAAAGGAATAACCCGGGTTTACCTATTAAGTTATGTAGTGCTATCAGAAGCATTGTTGGTAGCTTTTTATGTTATCTTTTTTATTTTGCATCATGTATTCTAAAGTATACTTCACAGCTGTATATTTTCATCCTGCTCTCAAAGAGAATAGTATTCCCTAAGGCTTCCTTTCCAGGTTTTAAGGAAACTTTAAAATATACACAAAAGCAACTAGTATAGAATTAATACCAGTTGATAGCAGTTTGGGAGAGTGGTGGCAATTAGGAAAGTGATTTGTGTGGCCTGTAGGGGACTGGAAACATCTTGGCTCTGCTGGATGAGGGGGTAATATCTGGGCCTTTGGTGTAGAGTAGACTATTATTTTAATATCAAAAAAAAATGTTCCACTGAACAGAGGCTCCAAAGTACAACCAGGTTTTGAAAATCTTCCATTATCTTGTCCTCCAATTGCAGCATCCTCATTTCCTCCAGGTGCTTAGCAATGCTTACAACATCAGTGATAGTGAATTTGCCTTAATACTAGCGTCTTTCTGGTGTATGCGTAAGTTTCTTTTTGCAGAGGGTGTAGGAAATGCAGTACCAGGGTCCACCCATCATCCTTCAGTTTCATTGTACACTTAACCAGTATTAGTTAACATTCACAGAGCATTTATTATGCGCTCTATATGCAGCATCTCTTCATTCTTTGGACAATTCTGTGAGGTAGGCAACCATTTCTATATCTCAGATGAGAATGTAAAGAGCCAGAGAAGCTGAATAGTTGGAGCCCACCTAGGCTAAACCCCAGTGGCACTCAGCATGAGAGCAAACTAGGGCATTCCTTGCCCTCTCCCCACTGCTTCCCGCCAGCGAAAGCTAGGAGTAGAGCGCAGTTCCAGAGAGCAGAGAAACACCTGGGGAGCTTGTTAAGATGCCGGTCCCGGGCTCCACCCCCAGGGAATCCGCACCACTAGGAAACACCCAAAGCGATAATGATATAGATGGGGTAACACTGCGTTAGAGCAAATTAACCTCTTCCCCGAACGCTGATGCGCTGCGAGGACCCACCTGGTCGCAGCCGCTCGCCACACCCCCGGAGGCGCAGAGCGCGGGCAGATGCTGCCCCCCGGCGGCCGCGCCGGCGCAGTGAGACCCGCGTTGCGGCTGCGCAGTGCCGCCCTCTGGCGGCCCCGCTCCTTCTTCCCATCGGCCTCGGCTTGCGGGCCTTTCAAACATGGAGGAGCGGGAGAGGGGGGCGAGGTCGGCTCGCGCCGGCAGCCCTGCGCGCCCGCCCAGCCCGCGGCTGGATGTCAGCTCTGACAGCTTCGACCCACTGCTGGCCCTGTACGCGCCTCGCCTGCCTCCCATCCCCTACCCCAACGCGCCCTGCTTCAACAACCTGGCCGAGTACGAGAGCTTCCTCAGGACCGGGTGCCGGGGCGGCGGGCGCGGACGGGCGCGGGGCGCGGCCGCGGGCTCTGGGGGCCCCGCTACCGCCGCCGCCGGCCCCTTGGGCAGGACCCGCCGCCGCCCGGACATCCCCGCCCCGGACCCCGAGCGCATCCAGCGCCTCCGCCGCCTCATGGTGGCCAAGGAGGAAGGGGACGGGGCCGCCGGGGCGCGGCGGCGGGGTCCGGGTCGGAGCAGGAAGGCGCCGCGCAACGTGCTCACGAGAATGCCCTGTGAGTCCGGCGGGCGGGGCTGGGGCCGGGCCGGCTGTCGGGAAGGCGGCGGCCCTGGAGGCGTTTGCGGGGTGATAGCGGCTTGGCGCGGGGCTACGTGTATCGGGGGAGGGTCTTGGTGAAGGTTGAAGAGATAATCAGCGACCGTGGGGAGGGTCAGCTTGAGGAGTGAGGAAGGGTCTGCCTGAGCTGCGGGGGAAGAGTGGTAAGGCTGTAGAGGTAATAAATAGCCATGGGGAGTGTCTGCTTGGATAACGTGCGTAAAGGTGATGGGGTCCACGGAACTGCCTACAGAGGTGATGAGGAGCCTGCAGAAGGGATCTGCAGGAGTGAAGGGGGGTCTGGAGAGGTGGTGGGCCTGGAAACGGGACATCACAGGGAGGGTTTGCAGAGGTGTTGAGGTCTTGGGACCACGCACGGTGGGGGGAGGGAGGGCACAGCCAGTATTAGGGGAGGGAGAGTGTTTGGTCATTGAGATTTGGGGATATTGGGATGCAGTGTGAGGAAATCTGTTCAGGTAGCACAAGAGACATAACCCTATAACCCCTGCACATTAAGTGACAGCTCGTTCTCAGTGCTGTAAGCAGGAGAAGGGCTGCAGGGTGTTGATATACATATGTTCACATTAGCAAGTCACAAGTCCTGGAATGCAGCAGGCGCAAAATGCCAGTAAAGCACAGACACTATTTTACAGCCACTCTGCCAGGCTGAGTGCAGGACTGTGTCTGTCAGACTCATACTACCATATGCACAGGTTATTTTATGTTCTGAAGGTGTAAATGGCACAAGGGAATTTCTTGCAGCCTCCTAATAGATCCTTAGAGTAAAGCTGTAAACAGCAGAGGTTGCTAATGTGTGTTAGGTCTTGTATAAATGGAATAAAAACAGCCCAGGGTTATATCTTTGTCATCTGGCAAGCAGTTCTGACATCTGCCCCATGAACACAATGACCTACTTAGCCATTCAGAGCATCTGTATCCTGATAGCTAAATCTTGGCATTATTAAATCACTGCCTTTTGAATGGAGGGTTGTGCTAAGCAAAGGAATATTTTGTTTCATTTCTAGAAATGTGTTTGTTAAGAGAGAAACATTCTGAAAAGCTGAGTGCTGTTGGGGTGCCTTTGTCGGATGATTTACTATGCCGGAGCATCCCTGCCTAAGCTAGGGTTTACTCCAGTTTGCTTGCCCAGCAGTGGCACAAAGATAGATTATGCATGTTCCTAAATTAAGAGCAGTTTGGGGGACCTTATTTTGCCCATACTTTTTGCCACTATCAGATCTTTGAAATGCACTCCAAGTCTCAGATTGTAACATTTATTTCCATTTTGCCAATCATTGCTTTGCTTCCAAGATTTTCAAGAGAAAAGAAATATTTCTATGTGGTGGGTGGTTTTGCCTTTACCTGTGGAGCACTTTGCTATATTATTGGTATGAAAGTGTGTGAAAGCCAACTTTATTGACTTCCCATGATAAATATATGCCTGGAATCAAAGTCTCAGAATGTGCCCTCGGCACTGAAAATTTTAACCCCACCACTGGAAACACTTGGGTGTACATGGTAAAGATGAGTAGATAGCACAAAGAGTTGATGACCTTCAGAAAGCAAAAAAAGTACAGAAGCATGGGTGAGGATTAGATTTTTTCAAGAAATAGTTCATGTATGAGGTCAGCTTTAGGTCTTGAAGTTAAGGAAGGGCATGGTTGAAGATAACAGCAATTATTTAAAAATCAGACTGTTGAGGTGTAATTTACACATAGCAAAATTCACTCTTTTAAAGTGAGTTTTGACAAGTGTATGGTCGTGAAATCACCACCACAATCAAGATACAGAACACATCCGGCACCAAAAAGTTTCCTCATGCCCCTTTGTAAGTCAGGTGGTAACTTTATTGTTGTTAATTATAGCTACTATTATTGAGCCAGTATGTGCTATACACAGTGTTAAGATGCATTGCATCTCATTTTACCCTTGGATACACTTTTATAGATGAGGAAACTGACGCTCATTGAGTTCAACTACTTGCCTAGCATCACGAAACTAGTCAGTTTGCCTCTGATCCTGGGTTGTCCCAGTCCAGGGGCTATATGCTTAACCATTATGCTAGTCTCAGGAGAGGTAGAGTACTTTCTAATGTTTCCTTGCTTGCTTTTTTTTTTTGGTGGGTGGAGGGTGCTGCATATGTGGTTTGTGTCCAGATCAATGAGAACTGAATTTGGGTCCAGAAAGGACTTGGTAGCCAGAATGTTTTGAAGACCAGTCAAAGAGTTTTTCTTTGACTTTGTTATGAGAGAGAGTGGGAACCATGGTGTATATTCTTAAGCAAAAGGCTTTGTAGGGCAAATGTTTCTAATTGCTGAGTTTCTAGTAGTAAAATGTGTTTGGGGAGGTAGAGTAGAGCACAGGCTCAGGGGCTTGACTGCCTAGGTTTGAATACTTGCTCCTCCACTTTCCAGCTGTTTTACTTTAAGCAAGTTACTTAAACTCTTTGGGGCCTCAGTTTCCTCATAAGTGAAGTGAGGACAATAATAGAATGTAGTTGTGAAGTTTAAATTAGTTAACACATTTAAAGGTGTACAATTGTAATGTTGCCTAGCATGTAAGGAAATTCTCAGTGAGTATTAAATGTCACTGTTTTTATTGTTGTAGATTGTTGTTGTGGTTATTATTAGTTTTAGACTGTCATAATTAAAAGCCCCAGGTCAGAATGCATATAACCTGCCAGTTTTGACTGTTGGCTCAGCTGTTTACTAGGTAAGGAACTTTGAACAAATTATTTAAACCTGTTTGAGTCGTGAGGCTTAAATAGTGTGTATAGAGTTAAACTTACCATAGGGCCTGGCCCATACTGAGGGCTCAGTAAGTGGTGATAATGTTGGTGACAGTGGTGACGACGCTGTTGCTGATGTGGAGGAGGGGAGCTAGGAGAGTCTTGAAGTGAACCAATCATCTGATGAGGCGCTGGACTGTATTGTTGGTTGTGGAAAGAGAAAAGAAAGGGCAGGTCTTAGTTACTGAGAATCTATTGTTTGGACTTAGTATTGGCTACAAGCAGGGAAAAGAAAGAGTGGGGTTAAAAATGACCTGGATTTGGAAGGGTGTGGCCCAAGAGCAATGGCAATGGAGAGTGGGATTTGGAAGAATAACTTTCAGAGATAAGGCATATGTGTATGTGTATATATGTGTGTGTGTGTGTGTGTGTGTGTGTGTGTATCTATCTATATATATATCTAGAAGCCTGGCTCATATCCATTTGGAGTTTGTCACAAGTACTGCTGGAAAGAGATTCAGAATGTGCCTTCTGATTCAGAATGTGAAGTTCATTTTTGTCTTGGCGTTTTGCTCTGATAGGTGGTGCTAGTGTTGTATTTTTGATCACATAAGGAGAGAAATACTCCCTGGAATTACACCTTATTAAATCTTTGGAAGAAAAAATAATCAAAAGAAAAGTATAGATGTGAGGGTGGAAAACCTGAGTTTGCCATTTAATCTTATAAGAATCTTATAATCTTATAAGAATAAGAATAGGAATCTTATAATCTTATAACAATAAGAGACGGTTGTTAAGATACATGCCTGTCCTTTCTCTCTGATTTGGGGGTGCATGGGGAGAAAAGGGTGCCCCTATTTTCTTTCAAGTTAGAAAAAGAGTGGTCTTTCCACCCTTTGTGGAACATATACATGTATGGTGAGAAAGGGGAGGGAATGTGTATAGGTAAACAGAGTAATCCAGGCATTGTGATCAGTTTCTAAGAAATTGAATTATAAAGGCTTGTTCCTTACATGACTCTAGAAGTTAACTAGTCTAACCCCATTTTATGAATGAGGAAATTTGGGCTTATAGAGAAAAAGTTGCTCGCCAAGTTCACACAACTAGTTATAATGACCTAAAAGTTGTTTACAATGCTTGATTTGACACTGTCTATAACACATATCCAGATATATGTACATACATCCTTATATGTCAAAGGTTCAAAGAATTTTAAAAGATGACTAGAGGAGGGATTGGTGATGAAGATCAGACCAAGGTTCTCATGTTCCTTTCCAAGGCAACTGTTTTCTGTCACTCTGCCTCCAACTGTGCCTTCTTGCTGAACCCTCAATCTGACAAGCTCCTACTTCTCATTTGCTAAGTCACTTAATCCAAGCATATCTTCTTTTGTTAATTTATCACTGCCATCATTTATAAGCCAATCCATGAGTGAGGGGTAAGGAGGTTAAGAGTAGCCACCTTAGTTATCCAAGTTGAAGTGCAAGACTTTTGTTCTCTTTTATGCCACTAGGAACAAAACAGAGATTTTCTGTTTGTTTACTATCAATGACAATAACTTCCAAAGAATTGTGCCTTGCAAACTTGGGGGGAAGGATGAGACTGTGTATGTGTGAGTGTGAATGTGACTGTGAGAGAAAGTGTGTGTGTGTGTGCACGTGTACTCGCACAGTTTTCTTTAGGGAGGTTTTATGTCGTATAGCCAGCATATTTTGAAGGCTAAGTTAACATGAAATAATAAAAATAAAATTCAGCCTTGCTCCCAAGCTCTGAAAAAAGGAGTCCATCATAGTAAAAGCTGCAGTTTATAATCCCAGCATTCCTCCCATGAGTTGTCATACTGCTCTTTTTATATGATGCTTATCAGCAATGTCATAAGAGTCAGATGCTCAGCAGGTGCCTTTACACCAGCAAGGCTTGGAATACAACCAGGCCTCTTCCTCCTAGTGTAAAGATGATATACACTGAAACACTAGTGGCCCCAGAGAGCTCGTGCATGAAGTAGCTCAGACTGGGGAGGCCAAAAGGCCATTCTTTCTTAGACGATTGCATGTGTTTCAGGGCAAATGAGTTACATGGTTCATTTCCTTTAAACCTATGATGAGGGTTTTTGTTCTTTGGAAGGCTCAAGCTGGATATGTGGTTCATGAGATTTATCCTGAAAAACGTTGTCTTAACAGGGCATAGAATTGAGAAGAATCTAGCTGCTGATGCACACATTTAATATAGTATTTCTTTTTTGCCCAAAAAAGTTTTAAAATGATGGTGCCTCTTAGAATCAGTGACATCATAGAAATAGGGTAGAGAGGTAGTGAAACATTTGGATGGTAGCCATACAGCGGGTTTATCCTTGTTCCAGGGAATCTTGTTTCTGTTCAGTGTGTGTTGCCTACGCTAGCCATTTTGCCCACTGGGCCTTCCTGCTCCTGTGGTGTGGTTGGCACTACACCATGTTGCCTTGTGTTTCTGGAGATGGTTGGGTGGTCTTGGTTGTTAATTCTGGGAATGAGAGCAGGTGTTCATGCTGTGCTGACTGTTCTTCTTGTTTCAGTGCACGAAGGCAGCCCTCTGGGTGAACTCCATCGTTGTATCCGGGAGGGAGTGAAGGTGAATGTTCACATCCGCACTTTCAAGGGACTTCGGGGCGTCTGTACGGGCTTCCTTGTTGCATTTGACAAGTTCTGGAATATGGTAATTAAACCTTTCTCAAGGGGCTGGAGAACCTTCTAGGGATTAAATTTTTCATATATCTCAAGGACCTTATTCAGCAAAACCTCCAGAATAACTTCCCAGAGGAGCTAGAATCTTTGCACTCTCTTGGGCAACAACAAAAAAGTTCTTTTTATTGCTTTTCCCAAAGGCAGAGGCTTTCACCTGGGGTGATTTTGCCCATTCCTCCGTCCCAGGGACATTTGGCAATGTCATTTGTTTTGATTGTCACGACTGTGGGATGGGGTACTACTGGCATCTAGTGGGTAGAGGCCAGGGCTGCTGCTGCACATCCAACAGTACACAAAACACCGCCCCCCCCTGCCCAACAACAAAGAATTATCTGGTCCAAAATGTTATTAGTGCCAGGGTTGAGAAATCTAGCCTTAAGGAACAATTACTTATTTCATCTTTCAGTAATTTTATGTTGATTTCCTACCAACTATTTTTCATTCATTTAAAAATATTTGCTGACTTCCCACTTTGGCTGGGCACAGTGCTAGGTACAGAAATTTCAGAAAGGAACTTTTACTCTACAGCTTTCGGAAAGATAGATGTGGATAGAGGGGAAGCAGACATATTAATAGGCCAGACACTTTGCATAGTGTTTCCTTGTGAAGGAGTGTAACACGTGCCCTCAGTCTTCTAGAGGCTTACTGTCTATTTACTAAACATTTGTAGGAGAGAAGGGATATATTGTAGCACAACTATAATATGAGGCAGTTAAAATAACTTTGATAATAATAATAGTTGCTAATACTTATTAAGCACTTGCTATGTGCCAGATACTGTACTAAGGGCTTTATATATAATATCTCAATGAATGAGTTGTAGGTCTATCACTGTTTTATTTCACAAATGAAGAAATTGAGGCTAGCGATTTTGGAAGATTGGTCCCAGATCACACTGTTGGTAAGTGAAAGGACCATGACTTTATCCTTTCTGGCTTCGGAGACCATGTTTTAAGCTGTATGGAACCAGAAAACCTGGATTTGCATCCTAGCTTCACCATTTGGTAGCTGTGTGACTCTAGGCCAAGTAATTTCTCTGAGCCTCAGTTTTCTCATCTCTAAAATGTAGGGAAAATATTTTATTATAATTTTACCTTTGAAGGAAAAGATTTAGAAGAATATATTTGATAACAGTGGTGGTAATCATAAAACTGTCAGCTTATATTTGTAGGGTGATTCACACTTTTCAAAGTAATTTCTCACACCTGATCTGATTTGATCCTAACAGCTGTCCTGTGAGGTTGATCTCTCCACAACAAGAATTCACCAGCAATTCTATGTGTTACCCTGGTTAATCTCTATTAATTGCTGTCATAAGACATACAGACTGAAAAGGGAAAAGCAGCAGTAGAGTAGTGTTTCTTAACGTGTGGTCTGAGGCTGTCCTGCATCAGAATCATCGGGTTTTTGGTTAAAATAGAAAGTTCCTGGGCTTCACCCCAGGATGAAGAATCTCTAGGAGGATAGCCTTAGATTTATATTTTAATAAGCATCCTAGATATTCACGCTCCCTGAAATTTA
Source organism: Balaenoptera physalus (assembly GCF_965194825.1). Classification (NCBI taxonomy): domain Eukaryota; kingdom Metazoa; phylum Chordata; class Mammalia; order Artiodactyla; family Balaenopteridae; genus Balaenoptera; species Balaenoptera physalus. The sequence goes on along the minus strand of NC_138890.1, from coordinate 44,073,551 downwards.
TGAACCTCTACCCTGCGTTGGTAAAGGCACCTTACCATAGGGGAAACCCATCTTATATGGTCATAGCCGCTTGGAATTCCTGTTCAGAGGGTGCCATGTATTACCATTTGTTTCTGCCCAAGAGCTGAGTCACCTGTTAAGGTTAGTTCTGCTATAATTAGATGTTATTCTGCCTTTTAAATTTTTTCCTGAAAGCTATAAAAATAATATTTGAATGCTACCTTATTTTCCCCCCTTTGGTCTGTTTTTCTCTAGGCACTTACTGATGTGGATGAGACCTACCGAAAACCTGTTCTAGGCAAAGCATATGAACGGGATTCTTCATTGACTCTCACTAGGGTAGGCAGTTTCCCCTGACTTTCTGAGTACCCAACATGCTTTCAAGCTTAGGAATTAAGATCACTGAGCCCAGGGACCAGGGTTTCCAAGTGGAAAAGCCCTATTGCTATCAACCAGGTGTGCCTGGACCACGGTCTTCATTAGTCTCTTCCCATGCATCCAGCGAATCAAAAATGAGTCCATGCTTCTTACTTGCATATTGTTTGAACAACAAGTTACCTCTTATAAGGTTTGAAAGTCTTTCAGTTTTATACCATAGAAAAAGCGGGTGCCTTTTCTCTTGACATATTTATTGATTTATCTGAGTTATGGCTAGAAATAGAAAATTCGTTACTAACTTTTTAAAAATTGCAAAACAAGCAATCCACAGAGCATGATAAAGGAATCTAGTCTTTCTTCTACATATTGAAAGAGGGATGTTGAAAGCTAAAGAGAAGGCTAATACTTGTCATTGCTTTCCTTATAGCTCTTTGATCGACTAAAACTGCAGGATTCCTCCAAGAAGGAAACAGATTCCAAGTCTGCAGTTGAAGACTCCACTCTGTCCAGATACTCCCAGACATCCACCTGGAAGGTGGCTTCAGTGTGGGGAAGAGGAGACACTGACCGGGGTTCACGCAGGCGTTCCCGCTCCGTCCCTTCTTCCCTGCAGGCATCGGCAAGGGAGGAGTCCAGGTCAGAGCTGTCAGGGAGGACTACACAGACAGAGGGGTCGAGTGCGGGAGGTACCTTTTCCAGGGCCACCACCCTTTCCAGGGGCCAGCCCCGTAAGAAAAAGCGAAAGCCCAAAGTGGATTACCAGCAGGTATTCACTCGACACATAAATCAGATTTTCATTCGAGGCGAGAATGTCCTGCTGGTTCATCTTGCACAGTGACCAGCTCGGCCTCACTTGAGCTTTGGTTTTTAGAAATAAAATGCATGAATCGCTGCTATGCTATATCCTAGTATCCCAGTGAAGCTGTGAGTTGGAATGATTCCCTCTGGTCTGGCATGTGCAGAGCATAGAGCCAGGCTCGGGCCCTCTGGGAGATGAGGTTCCCTGAAGGGGAAACAGGCCTTGAGAGGGTGGGGGGATGTTTGCATTAATATCAAAGGCAAAAGCTGTACAGAGGTACATGCATCTTATTTGGTATCGTGGTCTACTTCAGACACTCAAACCAAATACTAGATTTGAATTAGGGAGCATGGTATGAATTGAATTCACACCACAGACACTATAGCACGGTGAAGGAAAGAACCACCTCAGAAAGAATGATCCCATTTCTAAAAGCTAGTGCCCTGAGTACTCATAAATTTGTTTCTAAGAGTAGCAGTATAAATCACTCTGAGCCCTGAAGCCACATCTTGTAACTGACCTTTGAATTTTGCTCTACACCATTCTCTCTTGATCAAGAAATGTAATTTGTTATCTTTTAATATCTATAAGATACAAGAAGGCCACCAATTTATGTAAGAGTGAAATTTGGGTAGGTGGTATGCTCAAAGCATCTAGCAATGAATGCTGTGTTTTTATCCCTCTCCACTTTATGGAAAGAAATATGGGACCTTGTTTTTGGTCTTCCTCTTGCCAGAGGTAGCTTCTGCAGATGGTATACCAGATGGGACTATAAGAGGCTCTTGTCCTTCTCTTTCACTTCTGTGGCATGGTGCTAGTGCATGTACCCTCTGTATTGCCCCTCTGTATATAGTGTGACCTGTCCTGTGAGCTTTATGTCAGGAGACTGTGACCTTCATGTCTGGCTTCAAAGAGTTCTGCATGGACTCAATAATATACACTCATCATGTGGCTGAGAGTACTCTTTCTAGGCAGGGCTGGCCCCTGTCTAGAGTATCTTTTAGGATGGTTTCCATGAAACAGGGGTGGAGTTTTATTCCCTTGTGTCAGGCCAAAGAGGTTCTCACGAAGTACAACGGTGGTGTCTGTAAGGGACACTTTACTCAGCCCGGCTTGAGTAACAGGAACACTAGACCACCTGCTACTACTTCTGCTTGAACCATATGCTTTTCCAATCACCAGTGCAAAATAGGCTATATCTTGACACAGACTGTTAGGCAATGTTGACCTTTTGTTTTGTTAGTTTATACATTATTTGGTTTTATTTTAGATAACTTAGGTTCAAAGTGAGAATGATAAATAGCTAACTAGTTAAAACGTTTGAAAAGAAAAACTTCCTCTGCTGTATTTGTCGTGTTACTTAAATAAGCCTTCTGCGAAGCGGGTGAATCAAGTTCAAGGAGCTGGGACTCTGGCTCATCATGTAGTGAGAGGAGAGCAAACTAACCCCTCTGTGCCTCAGTTTTTTCCCACTAGACACCTACCTCACAGGGGCACTGAGTAAAAGAATTTGGGGAAGGCATTTTAAAGTCTTTTAACATGTGTAAGTGCCATGAGTGATTTTTACTCACCCTGTTTCATAGCTTGGTAAAAGTTCAGTGTTTCATGAGCAAGGTAGGTGCTATATAATATCAGAGAGTAATCTCCATAGGTGTCACAGTTATGATCTTGTTATCATCAAAAAGCAGTGATATCTTCAGGAACTGTTTTCCATGTTCCGTTCCTTCCTCCTAAGGGACAATGGAAGTGCTCAGAAGAGTATCTTCAGTAAAAGAAGAGGGGTATTTCCTTGCTGCCCCCTCCCCCGCATCCCAGCCCCCACCCTCTTCTGGTCACGATGAGAGGGAATTCCGCTGCACTTCCTGAGGGGTTTATATGGCAGCACCGAAGGAAGGATGCGCACCTAAAAACAACGCATCCCCAAAGGGGCATCTGTTGAAGTTGTTTTGTTTTGTTTATTTGATTTTGTTTCAAAATGCATTTTAAATATACTCTTTAGAGCCAGATTAGGTGCACTAAGCATTTAGAGAAATTCTAGTTTACAAACGCTCGTGAACAATTATCTTTGGAATCTGCCAGTCTAAATCTCTTCTAAACATTATGTCTAAAATCTCAGTTCCCCAATTAGTAGTTGTCTTGTTTAATCATCAGGCACCCCTGCCTCTACCTCTTTACCAGTCCTCCCTGTTTGGCAGTCGCCATCTGTCTGTCCTTTTGTCCCTCAGCTAGAAGCTGTAATGGTTACTAGATTTTCCCAATAAAGTGGAAATTTGGAATCAAAAGGAATATAATCAACTTCCATTCATTGTAGTGCCTGATTAAATCTGACCTGATTTATTTTAAACACATGCTTGTTTTCTAGTTTGCATTTAATTTTCATGTATCCATATAAGGATGGATTTACTGCTTTTCAGCCCAACTTAACCAATTCTGGATCTGAAAATTATTTTAAAACTGTGTGTCATCTGTCTTATGTGCCCATATACCCCCATTTATTTGTTTGGTTTGGACAGTGATTCTGGAATGAATATTATCTAGTAAATGTGCTATTGTGTACAAAGCATGATAACCATATTTTTAGAGAAGTAAATTTTTTAAATTATTGCTTTTTCTTTATTATTGGAGTAATTGTTCAAAAGGAATGAAAAATATGTCCTAAAAATGTATATGCTGCTCAAAAATGTGATCATCTAGGACATTTTAAATAAGTTGCTATGGAAATAGCTGAAGTCTTCCTCAGAAGAAGGCAAGAAAAGAAAAGGGGAAAGTAACAGCCAGAATGGTAGATTTCTGGAGGCCCCCCATCAACTCGTCGAGGGGGTCCTAAGCAGCCCCAATACAGCAAAACTGGCTTCTGGTATTCTCTAGGGATTGGGGCTTGAGACACTAGTACTTATTTTTGAACATTCAACTTTGATTCTTCAAAAAAAAAAAAGTAATCTCTAGACAGGGCAGTGTGTTTTCAGGGCAGTTCACAGGGCAGACCTACCTGTACACTTGTTGAGGTCTTCTCAGGAGTATCCAGCTTTGTTAGGAAGTAACAAGGGATCAAGAAATGGAAGGTGTGGCTTCACGCCCAGAACGATTTCATGAGCCATTCTTTGTACACAGAGATGGTTCTACTGCTTCACCACTAGGAGAGACTGTACTTTAGGTTGTTTGTGCTAGTATTTGGGAAGTATTTCTGCTTCCTCTCAGAGACCATTTATGACAGGTGGGCCATTTGTGCGATGGTTAGCTGGAGTTATCAGTGTCTAAGGCAGGTGGCCTTGGACTAGTTGGTTCCTTGCTCTCCGTGCATGGCGCATGTCAAGTCAGAAGGCCTAGAAACCATTAGCATTAAAGTCTAGGTGCATAGGAATCCTTGCTAGAGTCGTTAGCGAATGAAGAAGGGCTTTACCTATCCTCATGGTGAAATAGGCCAGGAGTACTTTTAGAGATTGTCAGGCCATGAGCTATGAGCTGCCCTTCATCCTCAGAAGCCTTACAGAAACCTAGGTGTACTGCTTCTATCCCTTGAGAAAAAATGGAAACCTAACTTGATGTAGAGTGGATATTTGTATTTCTGTTTGTACTGTTTCCATAGCAGCTGACATGGACAAAACCATGAAATAGAATCTGTTCTGTAAATTACTTCTTTAAATTTCTCTTAATTTTGCCTTTAGGAAAAAATTAAAATTATTCAAAGACAGCTAGCTGTCACTGGTGCTGCCCCAAAGCTTTCTAAGCCTTTGTGTATTTTTTATGAAAGAAATGGTTGCTGAGGGAAGATAAAGATTCACCTAAGAGTATCATGGTATAAATGTAATGGTTTCCAGATGTTTTAATTTTCCTTTTCCTGAGCCAGATACAGAATGCAGTCGACCCTTTTTCAGTAGCTTCTGTTCATCAGCCTGTGTTCTTCTGGGCAATAACTCCCAGAAGGCTTTTCTTGTGATTGTAAAGAAAGAAAATCCCACCTAGGCCTGTGTGGCAAAGGTGAGTGGCCTGTCATGACTTTCTGGCAAATTGAGTTGATGGATTGAACATAAGCCTTTGGGGTTCCTGTTACAGTTTTCTGGGCTCTGAGGAAGGGTTGGGCCTCCTTTACTGTCAATGTTTCGAGTATTTTTCAAATGTTTGTAAGTTCTCTTGCACGCCTCTAATAAAAATGAAAGCTCTCTGTCAAGAAATGGCTTTGGATGGTTTGGAGATCTGGGGGGGGCGGGGGGTGGGAAGAAGTATACCTGATACCTTCAGTTGGTCTTATTTATTTAGAATAAAGAGTAGTTTGATAAGTTACCAGAGTTAGTGCTTCTTTAAAAACATTCTCTGAAGAGATAGGAACTGTCCCTCAGGAAAGCCGTAAAAGCTATTCCCAGTACACTGCAATTGATTTTGATTTTTAGTCCTTCCGAGCAAATGTCTGATGTTATGTCTGATGTTATGTTTTTAGAGCTGTCGGCGGCGGGGAAGTGTTCTAAAAAAATTTAGGGGTGTATTGAAACAATGATTGTCTGGCTGAATTATGTGTGAGCTAAGTTCTAGGGCAGCTGTCCAGTTCTTTTTCTGTTGTCCTGACAGCAAAGCAGATAGTAAGCGATGTCTTGAAAAGTGATTTGCTTATTTCATACTGACATCTAAAGGCATTAGCCTTCTGTTTGGCAACCCTGGGGATACCCCTCTCCACCGTGACTTATTAATGTTTTTTAGACAAGGCTAAACCTGGATGACTCTATGTATTTATAGTTTCACTGTTCATATACCAGCTGCTAAAAGAAAAAACATGACTTTTATTCTTGTCTTGAAATTACTCCTCATTGTTAAATTCACCTAAACCCTTCCTCCCAGGGAGGGTTTAGGTGGGTTGCTGCTAGTAACGTCAGCTTGCAGTGTTCTTCTGCTTTAGGTATTTGTCATATGGGAGTCTGGAAACTGTAATAAATATGATTAATACAATATACTGGCTGCTTTGTGTCTGCTGATTGGAGAGGGGTGGGTGCAGAGAAGGAGGCAGGGGAGTCTATTACCAAGGGAAGACACTGATCTAGAAAGCTGAAACGTCTCAGGCTTTCCGCAGTCTCATTGTTGTAACCTTGTGCCTTCTCTTTACCAGAGCTCTCATACCTAGATCACTATCCTTGAGGTTGCTTTGTTGTTCCTAGTTTATTTGAAGTTCATGCTTAGAAAAGGAAATTGGCCCATGTTGTGAATTATATCCTCTAAGCCCCAAGCAGTGGTAATTGCCCTGTGAATTTATTCTACCTAATAGCTCACTGGCATTAATCCACTCTCTTCACAACCTGCTGAGATCACCATTGACTCTGCTCACCTCGGAGGATTTTACCACGTCTGACTCGTTGATCCTCATATGCTTCCAGGAATATCTGAATTTGCCACCAGCTCCTCTGTGCACGTACAGGAAGTTGATCTGCAGAGATTTGCCACATTGATTACTTGATCTCCTCTGTGTGCTTCTAGCACTGAATCACCTGAGTAAGGTGGAGAAACAAAAATGACGTTGATTCTTAGAGGGGGAAACCTCAAGTTAATTGTCAAGACCCAATTCCCTACTTTCAAAGAATACATTAAGTTGGGCGCAACTGACATCAGGAAGTTTCTAACCACCACAGTGGAGGAAAGGGAGGCAAGACCCACGTGCTCCAGTTCTGGCCCTTGCTTGTTTGTTTTATATCTCAAAGGCTTGTGATTAAATGAAAATGTCCTCATTAGTCAAAATAAAGTCAGAAGAGTCCACTAGCTTGACATATATAATGTACAGTGATGGTTAAACATTGGCAGGGAGTGGAGGCCAGTGGAATGAGATTCATCTTCTGTCACTTCTTTCCCTATGCTTCCTGGGTCAGGTGGTAGGGAAAAAACAAGTTCTTTTTTTGCCCATCGCCATTCTCTCCTTGGACGTAAGTGAAGTGCATTTCAATCTGCTCGCTTACCACTAGGTGGCAATGGTTTAAAGAGAACTGTTTAACTACAGAGTCCCAGGGGGACATGAGTCTCCAGATCTCCAGGCACTGCTACAATTTACTGTTAAATGCTCACCAGTCCGGACTGATATCATCAAGGAAAAACAAACTATCGTCAACCCAAGTGGCAACATAAACATCTCTTACCACTACTGAATTTACATAATGTGAAGTTAAGGAAGCCTGACCGATGGCAATCAGCCAGCCAACGTGCCTGCAGAAGAGTGATGAAGAGAGAGGTGGCCCACTGTCCACTATATTAGGGCGTCTGTTGCTGTTCTCACATTGCGGGCTCCTCATTTCTTCTCAGAATACTGTCAACTCCGCCTGGCCTCTTCCCACTGGGTAGGAGATTACTCCAGGAAAACTGTCTTGATACCCTTATTTCTTAGCCGCTGTCTCGCTTTTGGAAACAATTCAGTTTCCTCCAGTGTTGATGCCTGAGAGCCCATTTATGAGAGAGGTTGCAGTTCTCTCACAATTCTATGACCAGAATTAAGCCTCCACTCCAAGGCTGCAAGCAAGAAAAATTTCTAATAGACACAGAAAAGTATGTTGTTTTAGGCTGGGCACTGGGGGCAGGAGGGGTGGGTGGGCAGTGCTGGTAAGTCTTCTAAGCGCTTCACATCAAGGCCTTCAAAAGACCTTCCCCTCTCTATGTCAAGGAATAATTTCCCAGCAGCCTATGGTGAAGAGGAATACAGTATGTGAAATAGCTAGACGCTGGTCTTCAAATGAACAACTAAAAATAAGATGATAATAAAGAGTTTTATTTCATGCCTTTTTGGACCATGACAACTTGCACCACATTTCACTCAGTTGCGCTCCGTGAGGGGGCAGAGGACAGAGCATGCAATAAGAAGTACTGTCATACTTGAGCATTAGAGCCCTGTGTGTCAAGTGTATTACACACATTGCCTTGTTCAGATACAGCAACTGTGAGGGGAAGATTTTATCCCCAGTATGTATGTGAGGGAACTGAAACAGGTTAAATAACTTACCAACATCTCTCCTGCTAATAAATGGCAAATTTGGGACTCTGTCTCTATCTATCTGACTCTTAAGTTGATTGTTAGCCAGTTGCACCTTAAAAATATCAAATTTCTCAGGCATTGAGTAGGAAGCTTTGAGGACAAGCTGAGTCATCCCCTTAGACTAATCAGAAAACAGAGGGCTGAGTTATACTAGGGCTTTTGTTTTGTGCCAGGTGTCTCTAGTTCCTTTTGCCCTGATCTTCGGCTGGAAATGGACACGCACACGGGCCTTCATGGCTCCCAGAAAGGACCGTGGCAGTGGGCAGCCCCAGGGCAGTGGGCCAGCTGTGGCTCTGGTAAGAGTGGCTGCCAAGTGAGGGCCACTTGGTATTTCATTTCACCCACCAGTTAGTTTGGCCCTGGAAGGGGTATCGATCCAATAGTCTTGTTAAAAAAGCAGGTGGAGTGGCTAGTGGGCTTTCCCAGGTCTTCAGAATGCATGTAGAAAGCCTGCCATCCCTTTCTTTCCAGTGTTCTCCAACACCTGGGAAGAATGCTTTCCCTAGGCCTTGACTTCTTAATCTTATTATTCATCTTATTTAAAAAAAAAACTCTTCTCAAGGCTACACTATGGATGTGCTAAAGCAACAGAAAAATAAAGATTACCTGAAGGCCTACAGTCTTTCCCCTGAGACCTAAAAGGGGGCACAAGCAGAAAGGTTTGGCAAGCTGTCTGTCTGGTAATATTTCCCTTCAACTTGGTGAAGTATTAATTTCCAGAATATGGCAATCCTAGGAGGAGCCCCTATCTTAGATGCTTACTAGTGACTTCTGAGCCTCAGTTTCCTGATCTCTGAAATAGGGATAATACCACCTACCTTATAGGGTTGGTGACAGGAAGTGCTCAGCCCAGACAGCAAGCACTTACTGTCATTTATGCTATGATAAGCTTGCTGTGTGGTGCTCAGCTGCTTTCTTCACTTCCCTGTGCTTGCATTTCATGTCCTGAGGCCGGGCCTGACAAACAAATGGACACAGCAGAATGTTGTTGTCATCCTTTTTTTCTAGCACACAGATGTTTGAAAGATTGTCCCCAGGCTTCCTGAGTTCTCCGTGCCTCCTCAGTTGGTTCTCCCTAGGTTAAAACTTCAGCATGTCATCAACTTCTTCACTGCTGGGAGAGCTATGTGCTCTCCCAGGAACGACATTAGGCTCCACGGGACATTCGTTAGTTGGGGTTACGAGAGGACCACAGGGCACTGGAATGGTAATTTCCTACATGGGACCCCAGTGACCCAGAGCGAGCTAGCTCAGCTGGTCTGAGCATGTGGCTAATGAGGGAAGGGTCATGGTTTCACTCCTGCGTGGGCCAATTAGTGTCACGTGGAAAAGCACGCTCCTGGGGCATCAGGCAGCAGCTTTACATGTGTATGGCACTGGTCTCCAGGATGAATGTGTGGCCATCATCGCTATCAGAAACCCAACCCAAAGCCTACATCTTCCTTCTTATTATTACCTAGCCCATGGTTTCCAAGACTTGGGTCATTTGCAGAGCATCTCCATGATTTTTGCCTTATCCCAAGTAGACCACTGCATTTTTATTTATTTGATATGTTTTATACATTGACTCACTTTTTAGCTAACACTTAAAAAGAAGCTATGCATCACTACCATCAGTGCAAAATAGGGAAATTTGCCTTAAATTGAAAGTACACATGAAAATAAATAGGCAACTATTGAAATTAAAATGTTTATCTTCAGACTATAGGCAAAGACCTCCTGAGCCACAAGTGATCAGCGTCCTCCTGTGTGTTATGAAATGCATGGATATAAGCTGCATGTGTTACATAATACACACTATGTTCTGTAGTAAAATGGTCACATCAGCAAAAACAATATTCTAAAGCAGTTGCTTCCATGGGAGAAGTTGGAATCAGTGACTAGGGAGTTTCACACTTGAAGTGATGAAAGTATTCTTGCAAGAATTTCAACACGAAAGGTCTTTCTAATAGCCATAAATGTGTAGCTATAAAACCTATAGTCTGAACAAATCTGGGGTTTAATTTACATCCAGCTCTTTCTCAGAAGTCATGGCTTTTGTTCACACTCTCCATCGGCACTGTCATTAACACTGTGCTTCTTACACATCCTTATCATTATCGCCCATTTTACGATAAACAAAGCACAAACGTGTAAAGCAGATGTGTTGACCGCACGTCTTTGTTCCCCTCCAGTCATGAGCCAATGCACGCTAATCTCCCCAGTTGGCCGGTTCCTTATGGAGATCAAGATATAACCGTTAGTGGTGTTGGTAATAAAAATGTATTCCTTAATTAATTGAACATGTTACATCCAGTCCAGTTATGAAAATGTGCACTGGAGGACAAATACGCATAAAAAGACACACACAGAGACACACACGGGCCTCTTCAGGGTTGAGAGAGAGCCTGGCCACTTCCATTATTTGAGGCGTGCAATACATGAAAATAGTGAAGAAATGTCAAAGAGTCATAAATGTGGTGTATTTGTAAAGTTCAGGCTGAATGACGTACAGCTTCCAATCCTCACTGTGTACCTGTGAGCGGGTGCATAGCCTCATTTGGAGGTAGAGCCGCAGTCTGTATGTGAGGTCCTTGTGAATGTGAAGTCCAAAAGATCCTCTCTCCCTGCTTCCAGGTCCAGAGATGAGCCCCGCCAGGAAAATTGTCTTACATAGGGATCTGGATTCAAATATACCATAAGGCAGAGTGTATCATTTTAGCAGTGTGGAAACATGAAGTTGTCAGGGCCGTAGAAGTGTCAGCAGGTGAATAGCTTTTCCTTTCCTTTTCATGTCTCCCTTACCTTGTGGGTTCTTGCTGCACAAGAACAACCCACAAGAATAACTCCTGTTATTTCAGTGCTGCTTGGGTCATCCCACTTTTGCAGCTTTCTCATCCTTGGAAAGCCATGAATTAGTAACAAAAGGGCCAGACCGTTTTATAAGTGCCAGAAGACTTACTCAGATTAGAAAATCAAAATGTTAAGAAGTGGGAATGCAGTTGTATCAGCTTTCTTCCCTTGTGTGTGGACCTGATGACTACTGTAACCGCAGGAACTACTTTGAACGACGGCGTGCGCGTGCACACACACACTTTAAATATGACTCAAAAGTTGTAAAAAATTTGGAAGGGTGTCAGAAAAGTGTTTACTTTTATTTATATCACTTGTGTGAACAAAATTTATTGTTAGCGATGACTATCAAGAATTTGAAGAGACCATGATTAGTAAGTCTTGATTGGATTAAAAGTCTTCATCAGGAATTGCTATTTCAAGCATAAAATCTGATATTAAAAAACTATATTCATAAAGAGCAAATGCAAATCTTTCATTAAAAATTAAAGAGATTATTTTTTAGAAATTTTACACAAATTCAGTATTTAATATCTTCCCTAAATTTTCTATTATTTTATTTATTTATTTATTTATTTATTTTTGGCTGTGTTGGGTCTTCGTTTCTGTGCGAGGGCTTTCTCCAGTTGTGGCAAGTGGGAGCCACTCTTCATCGCGGTGCACGGGCCTCTCACTGTCGCGGCCTCTCTTGTTGCGGAGCACAGGCTCCAGACGCGCAGGCTCAGTAGTTGTGGCTCACGGGCCTAGTTGCTCCGCGGCATGTGGGATCTTCCCAGACCAGGGCTCGAACCCGTGTCCCCTGCATTGACAGGCAGATTCTCAACCACTGCGCCACCAGGGAAGCCCCTCTTCCCTAAATTTTGAATTTTATTTTCTTACAATTATATAATAAAGAGTAATGAAGGCTTTTGCCAAGCCCCATATAGATGCCCGAGTCCCCTCGCATTTACCCCAGTGTGTGCTTTAATATTATCATTTTCTATGTGTGCTATGAAATGAAAAATGTTAGGAGCAGCTGTCTAGCCAGCAGCTTTCCCAGGGAGTCTGAAGCAAGTCATCTGCTTTTGCCCACTGGTGGTGATAGAGGCTATTGGGATTTGACTTGATAAATCAAGGCATGACTGAAACAGGATTCAACCATGGTGACAACTCATAGTACTTCATAGAGTTGTTGAAATGATTACATGAGATGCTGCATGTAAAGTGCTCAGAATAATGCCTGGAACATAGGAAATACTCAGTGAATGGCAGTTACCATTACCTGGTACCTTGGATAACTAGTAAGTTGACAAATTCTGTTGATTCTGTGTCCATAATGCCTCAGCTCTGTTCTTTTTTTTTTTTTTTGATAAATTTATTTATTTAGTTAGTTAGTTAGTTATTGACTGCGTTGGGTCTTTGTTGCTGTGCGCGGGCTTTCTCTAGTTGCGGTGAGCGAGGGCTACTCTTTGTTGCAGTGCGTGGGCTTCTCATTGTGGTGGCTTCTCTTTGTTGCAGAGCACAGGCTCTAGGCACCCGGGCTGCAGTAGTGGTGGCACGTGGGCTCAGTAGTTGTGTCTCAGGGGCTCTAGAGCGCAGGCTCAGTAGTTGTGGTGCATGGGCTTAGTTGCTCCGTGGCATGTGGGATCTTCCTGGACCAAGGCTTGAACCCGTGGCCCCTGCGTTGGCAGGTGGATTCTTAACCACTGTGCCACCAGGGAAGTCCCTCAACTCTATTCTTGACTTTACTTTCCATTCCTCTTGTTCCACCCTACCATGCTTAGCATTTTATCACTGCTCACCTGACAGTTATATTCGCCTCTTAATTTGTCTTTCAGCTTCCAGTATCTTCATTTTTGACTCCTCTGGTTCAATTAAGATGCTTTAGGCAGCAAGTAACAGAATATTCAACTTAAATTTATTCTTTCATATTTTAAGACATCCAAAGTTTCTAAAGTTGGTTCAGCAATTCAACAATATTAGGCCTCAGGTTTAGGGAGTATGCTTGTGTATGTGTGTGTGTGGCTTTGTTTGTTTGTTTTGTCTTCCCCCTCATGGTGTCAATATGGCTGCTATAGCTCCAAGTAGCACCACCACTCATGCTAGCATCCAAAAGCATAGAGGAAAGGAGTGTTCTTCTTGTATATTTCCTTTTCCATTCTTCCAGAAAGCCTCTTTGAGTTCCTCAGAACACATCTACATTAAACCAATCATAGACAAAGGGCAATTGGAATACAACAATTGGTTTAGACTTCTCATCATTTATCCCTGGGCCCTGGCCTACTTTCCCTGAGCATAGTACTAGTTCTATACCCAAATAGAACTGGGATTCTGATAGCCAGGAAAGAGTGATGGCTGTTGGGTAAACAACCAGCATTTCCAGCCCGTCCTTCCTACACACCACTGGCAGGTTCATCAGGGATTTCCTGCTTGAACAAGAGCTCACAGCCTGCTGGGTGAAGTCCCAGCCCCTTCACCTGGAATTAAGTGTTTGATCCCTAATCTAGCTGATGAGGTCAGATTTCACCAGCAAAATCCTATACTTCTCCTTCATAGCTCCTTATCACCTTTTGTAATTATACATGAATTTAGGGAAGTTTATGACTAGTATCTCTGCCCAACTAACTCCAGTATATAAATGCCGTTAGGACCATGTCTGTTTTGCTCACCATTATACTCAACACCTAACAATTCTTGGACAATTCATTCTTGAGTGAATGAATGTCTATACCTGTCAAAAGGGAGCAAGCAGCAATTTCAACAGTTAGATATTTAATCTGGCAAAAACAGGTTTCTATGCAGCTATCAACAGAAGTTGAAAGAATTTGGTACCTCAGCATCACCAACATTTTGTTAAAGGACTAATTGCCAAGCCCCGTGTGCACGTGGGACCATTAGTAATTCTGTAGCTATGCAAATTAAAACAGTGATGTATGATTTATAGCTTTAATAACATTCTGAAGGCTCTTAAATTTTAATCACCTGCAACATCCTTTTTAATATTCAATTACTTTATTAACTAATTAGGTCACTTGCTGAAAAAGCACATAAGGCTGGTGCTATTTTAATATCAGCTGAGCCTCACAAAATACCTTTGAAATGGTGCAAATGGTTTATTTATTTTAAACAGATCATTAAGATGCTATAATTAATAAACCAATTACTAAAAAAAGGCCGGATAGTGATAGATGCACAAGTACAATAGCAGTGTCCAATGGATTAGTCATTTTTATACACATACATCAAGGGGTAAAACTTAAATGAAAACCCACTGTAAAAAGTGCTCTCCTAAATAATTAATTTGTGCAATGACTGATAACCCTATCACAGCAAACCTGACTTGAGGCTTGTTCATTACGAAAACCTGTACTGTGTACTTTCATTTCATCTAATGACACTCACGATGGAAAACCCACAGCACACTAAGCTTGGTGTTCCTTGATTACTTACGAGGGGCTTAATTTGCAGACCAAGCTGGGCACTTCATGACTTATCAGTGTGTCAGAGTGAGCCGAGCCTCCCGGAGGAGAATCAGAAGGAGACACACGCAGGGCTGGCAGCATCCCTGCTTATTGATTTCTCAGCACCGTGTTAAGGTCTTCAAAGCAAACAGCGTGAACAAAGAAAGCTGAGGCCAAGCCTGTGGGGATTTTTCACCCAATATTCTCAAAGGAGACTGTGGGTACGTAGCACTAAGCCTGCTTTTTGAAGGCATAGAGATGTTGGGACTATGGCTGAGGATGGGTAGGATGCAGCTCTGAGGCTTGGGGACAAATTTTATTTCTAGGATCAGTATGAGGCAAGAGGAACCAGATCCTTTTGCTGGCCTGGGAAAGAACGTGGTCAAATCCTAGAGGCCGGGTAATTTTTCTGACTAACAGCAGTATAATAATAAAACCATAATAACCACCATGTATTGAGTCCTTAACTATCTACTTCCTAGACACTGTTGGTTGCCCATGTCATCTGTTGGATATTTCAGGGTATTTGTTGAGTCAACATTTATTAACTGAGCGCCTCCTGGGACCAGGCACTGTTCTAGGCACTGGAGATCTTGGAATGAACTGGACAGGCAAGTCCCCCGCTCTCATGGTGTTTACATTCTATTAGGGAAGAGAAATAAAAATCATACATCACAAGAAAACAAAATATAAACAACCACTTTAGACTGCGCAAAGTGCTAGGGAAAAAAGTCAACCAGGAGAATGGGACAGTGTGATGACGGGTGACTGGGGCAGGTCTTTGTGACTGAGTCGTCAGGGAAGGCCTCTCTGAGGAAAGTAACATGGCAAATGGACAGGAGTGTCTTGAACAACTCTGAGTTTTTCCCCCCCCAGCCACCCTGTTTCACCAGTTGTTCGGTTCTTTTCTGCTTTGTGTCCTGTTCACGTTAGAGCAGGAGGATGGGGAAGGCAACCAGGGAGACAGACAGGGAGGCAGGGTGGGAGTGAGAGTGGCAGGTGAGAGAGACTGAAAGAAAATAGAGATGGCATCATTACGCTGCCATCATTAGCATTACCGTTCTTTTGCAAGTGCGGGCTCTTTTTTGCAATCAGACTCCAATATGAACTTGTGTGCATTTTGTCGTTAGTGTGTGTAGGTGAGAAACTGCAGAGAGAGCTATTTCTCTTCCCTTATGTCTTCCTGCCACTGTCATCCTCTGCAAGTGGTTACAGCTATGTTTTATGTATTTCCAATCTGTTTTAGCACCTTCATTATGTGTTGATGAAACTTTAAAATATTCGTAAATTTCCACATTGTCCCATGGATTCTAAGTTCTTTGGGAAGAGTGACCTAGCCCAAACAATAAATCTGATGTGTGTGCTCCTCAAATACGTGGAAAAAGTATCATCCTGCCTGGGTCCTTAAGAGAAGGCCTCAGAAAGGACCCGCATAATCTCTGTCAATTGTAAACTAAACAGTGTTCCAGCAAAGTGGAACCTTAGCTCGTGAACCACTGGGCCTTTTTTTTTTTTTACACCCATGAAGAGCAATATATACCCAACTCCCAGCACCAGCTGAATTATCTCTGAGAGGTGTGTTGAGAACATAATATTTTAATGAGACAAGAAAAGGTTAAATATAAGCAGACCCCTATATTAATGAATAATTACTTTGGTGGGTGAAGTTCTGTCGGAGTCAAATGAATCTTTGTTCTTTCCCTCTGTACCAACCCAAGATGGATGCTAATCATGAATGTAAGTGAAAGGAGTGTACTAGTGATACTCTAGTATTAAGGAAGAGAAGCGCTGTGAGTTTTGCAGTGAACTTGGACAAGAAAAAGCCAGTTCTGTGTATCTTTCATGTCCTTGAAGGAGACTAGAAGCCCTTTTCCAAGTCTTCACGAAAGTCTCTATTTTTCATTCTCATGGTTTTCTCTACCTACAGCATGGTTCAAAATAAATTATTCAATTTTTGTTCCATTAATCACTAGTATTGTAACAGCATTATAATCTGTAAATTGTCATTGCAAATGTCCAGTTCTGCCATATTGAGTATTAAATAGATCTCTTCTAAGAAAATGAATTACTATAAGCCATTTTTATAGAAAAATTAATTCTGAGTTATAGATGAATACTAAGAAAATTTGGGGACCCAGTCCATTTGTGGCTTGGGTCTTCTTTCCTTTTTGAAATTTGGAACTGGAACAAGATGTTTGGGTTTTGAGAACTCCAAAGGACTATAAAAAACAGCCTATGATCCTTCACATGTGAGGGTGACCTCTTGGACACACATCTTTTATTCAAGGGTGGCTTCTTCGGGGTCTTCTGCCCTCTCTCACTTCACCCTTCCTCAGGGATAGATAGGGGGAGAGAGAACAAGCGTGCCTAGAGAAAACAGGTCACAAATACACCAGTAGTGCAAGTCCTAGATCTAATCAACCCCTTTCTCACATCTGGTAGTAATCATACCTTTTTGATTGAATGTCCTATTCATAAAATGGCATTTAGTGTCCCACTCCCAAATGTGTACACTTATAAAATAGACATCTGCTCTATTGTCAGTCCGTGTATTAATCATTAGTAAATTTATTTTTCTGTATTTTAGATTAAAAAAGTACAAATAGATATTCCAGCCTTGTCATGCCTTGCTGATCCTCTGGCATTCACCCAGGGCCTGTGTGAACCTACCTTTGAAGGTCACTGCACTGAACAATTGATGTAACTTGTGGTGAATAACCAAGGGTTCTTGAAGAAATGTGCCTTATATTGATGGGGAACAGATCTACTGCTAGGAGCACCTTAAGAGAATTCGGGGCATTTCTTGCATAAGAATCTGGATGGAAAGTGCATTAAACAGAACATTCTGGCCTTTGACCTTCCCTGGAGTTTCTTTTGGGATCACTGGTCAAAGCTTTCAGAGATGTGCAATTATTTCATACGCCAGTGTTTCCCCAAGTTCTGCCCTGCTCATATTACCATCACAATTTTTACCTTGTCAAAGTACCATGGTATTATTATTTTAGAAATATTGTCTTTAAATTTTCTCATTTTCACTTAATATATTCAAAAAGATTTTTTAATCACTGCCATAAATGGAATGCCAACCTTACTTGCCATAAATAGGAATAAATTTTTTTAAAAAACTAAGTGTGTAATTATTAAATTTTTTAAAACCACAATGAGATGTCCCCTCACACCTATCAGAGTGGCTATTATCAAAAAAACGTGAGATAACAAGTGTTGTCGAGGGTGTGGAGGAAAGGGAACCCTCGTGCACTGTTGGCGGGAATATAAATTTGTGAAGCCACTGTGGAGAACAGTATGGAGGTTCCTCAGAAAATTAAGAATCGAACTACTGTATGATCCCGCAATTCTGCTTCTGGTATATATCCAAAGGAAATGAAAATAAGGTATTAAAGAGAGAGCTGCACTCCCATGTTCACTGCAATATTATTCATAATAGCCAAGATATGAAAACAACCTAAGTGTCTATCAATGGATAAAGAAGATGTGGAATATATATACAATGGAATATTATTCAGCTGCAAGAAAGAAGGAAATCCTGCCATTTTGAAAGCATGGATGGATGCTTGAGGGCATTATGCTAAGTGAAGTTAAGTCAGACAGAGGAAGACAAAACTGCATGGTATCACTTATATGTGGAATAAAAAAACAGTCAAACTCATAAAAACAAAGAGTAGAAAAGTGACTGAGAGGTGCGAGAACCAGGGAGAGATTGGTAAAAGAGTATAAACTTTCGCCTGTATGGTGAATAAGGTCTGAGGATCTGATGTAAAACATGGTGACTGTAGTTGATAACATTGTATTGTAGAATTGAAGTTGCTAAGAGAGTAGAACTTAAATGGTTTCACCAAAAAAAAAAAAAAAAGTTAAATATGTGAGGTGGTGGATGTGTTAATGAACTAGATGGGGGAGAATCCTTTCACAATATATATGTGTATCAAATCACCATAATGAACACTTTATATAACTTACAATTTTGTCAGTTATACCTCAATAAAGATGGGGGGAAAAGGCTTTAAAAATGCGCCCCCCCCCAAAAAAAATCTTCCGTGTGCTACCCCAAATCACCAAACCAACTCAAACAAGCAAAAAACCCAAAGCACCACATGTTGGGAAACATTGCCTTACCTATTTAAAAACTAACAATGTATATGCTAGACCTTCTTTAAAGGGTTTTGCCGGCTATCTTGACACGTGTAATAAGGCAACAGATTATATCCTCAGCTCCATGACGTGCTTCCATTTGGAGGCTGTAAAATTTAGTTCTCAGGCTCCTCCTAGCTCTGCCATTGATTGACGCGCTGTGTGATGCAGGACCTCGCTTCCCCCAGCCATCCACTGATCTGAATCACTGAGAAGTCAATATTCTCAGCTCTGTCAATGCCGATGGTTCTCCTCCCATATCATAGATTTCTGTTTAAAAAAATGATCTCATTTGGTGTTAGCAGTGCTAAATATTTGAGAATTCACTTGTATATTCTCTGGAAATATTTAGTCCCAGGTTTTCTCCTAGCTCTACCAAGAACGTTATGGGACCTCAGTTTCTCCTTCTGGAAAAGGAAGTCAACGCACTTACTAGTCAGCCTAGGGTAACTGAAGCATCGTGGGCAGAAGAGTCTCTTTTTTTTTAAAAAAATTATTTAATTAATTAATTTATTTTTGGCTGCATTGGGTCTTCGTTGCTGTGTGCGGGCTTTCTCTAGTTGCGGCGAGCGGGGGCTACTCTTCGTTGTGGTGCGCAGGCTTCTCATTGCGGTGGCTTCTCTTGTTGCAGAGCACAGGCTCTAGGTGCATGGGCTTCAGGAGTTGTGGCACGCAGGCTCAGTAGTTGTGGCTCGCGGGCTTTAGAGTGCAGGCTCAGTAGTTGTGGCACACGGGCTTAGTTGCTCCGTGGCATGTGGGATCTTCCCGGACCAGGGCTCGAACCCGTGTCCCCTGCATTGGCAGGCGGATTCTTAACCACTGCACCACCAGGGAAGCCCCTTTTTTTTTTTGAAAAGAAAAATGTATGCTGTCTGGTGAAGGAAGAACCAATCTATGTAACACCCAAACTCCTAGACAGGCGTGAATCCTGGCAGCCCAGCCATCACATTTCCTCAGGGCTGTGTCCCGAGTGCCATGGCGGCCCGAGGCAACAGGCCTGTACGCTCCACACATTCAGTATTGTGGAGGAAAGACAATGGATTAGCCACAAGTCAAGGCAGCATGTGGGAAACATACTCAAGCGCAGCTAGAAGGGGCCACACTCCACACCTTCAGCAGCCTGGTTAGCAGCGTGAGCTTGGGAGTTAGATCTGGTGCATCAGCGGGGGCTGCCAGGACCGTGAGCCATTTTCTCCAGCCCTGCTGAGCCCCAGTTTGCTCCTAATCTGGAAAATAAGGCCTACACTGTGGATTTGCATGTTATTTCAGTAGCACTTAAAAGAGTATAGGCTCTTTCGAGGCCCTTTCTTCTTCGTGCATGTTTGGCCTGGAAGGGATGATGGGAGACCCAAGTCTGCTGTTTCCTCTGCTGGGTTCAACTGCCACCTGACTCTCGTGTGAACTTCGAGTGTGTCCTAGTGTTTAAAGACTCAGGGCCGGGAATTCCCTACTGGTCCAGTGGTTAGAACTCCGTGCTTCCACAGCCAGGACCTGGGTTCAATCCATGGTCAGGGAACTAAGATCCTGCAAGCTGCACGGTGCGGCCAAAAAAAGACTCAGGGCCATAGAATTATACTCCACTTACATATGTTTATTATATGCTGTACATAACTCTATATGTGTATGCATATATAGTTATGTAGGTTTATGTACACAAAACCATGTACAATTTAAGGGCTTTTCAAGGGCAATTCTGACCCTACCCAACATCTACCATATTCTTGCTTCTACAGTCAGACCCCCACAGGAGCTGTAACTTCATTGTAAGACCAGCTGACAGGACATCATGAGAATGCAATAGGAGAATGTATATAAACTTTTTAGCATAGTGCCTGACACATAGCTAATACTAAAGGTTAATAGAACCATGATTATAATGTTATTATTGTTTTCCATCCAGAGAGGGAACTATCAGCTGTAAGTGCCTACTGGTTATTATTAATATAATTATCTAAGGAAAGAGAGACAGAAATCACTTCGCCTGGGGTTACCCAGTCTTCTCAGAGAAGTATGGGTATTTCAACTGATAGACACTGAGTCCAGGTGAAGGCCTCCAGGGTCCTGGTTCAGGAGTGGCCTGGAGCAGCAATGGGGAGGAGAACAGGCACTGAGTGTGCCAGGACAGGGGAGCAGTTTCCTTTGGTTGGCACATGTGAGCAGAGCCAGTGGATAAAATCTGGAAAAGTAGCCTGGGGTTAGATGGCCTTGAATATCTAGACTTGATTCAGTTGGGAGTGGGGAGCCACTGATGATTTATGAGCGGGGAGAGATGCACAAGATATCTGAAGGGAAGGGAAGGTTAGAAACATGGAAACCAGTTAGGAAGCTGTTACAAGGTGTTTGTGAGAAGTCTTTCTGAGCTCAAACGAGAATGGTGGCAGAAGGAATGGAAAAGATATTAGCTGATTCAGAGCGATTATAATCCTGTATATTTCCTGAGCAGATCTTGGATTTTTTATTGTTCTTTTTTGCTACAAATAGTTATATATTCTCATATTTTCAACCAATAACAAATTTTTTAAAATCCTTTTAAAGTATAAAATATGTAATTTTGAAAGCTACAACAGGAATTTAAATAATGACTTAACATTACTGAAGAATTTTACCAACCCCAGCACTGATGGCTGAATCCTGAGAATGCAAGTGGGAAGCCCATGGAAAAATCCCCAATGTGGGGACCATACTTGCCATATAACAATAAAAATATAACATATAACCTTGGCAGAGAAAAATACCATCATCTCAGATTACACTCCTAACTGAAACCAAATGAACATATTATCTGCTCCCAAATAATTTTGTAACGTGGTGAGGTAAAGGAGGAATAAAAGAATAATAAAAGGAAGTTGCCTTGCAAATATGTTACAAGGGGTGAATGAATATTATTATTTACATTGTCTGAGTTTAAGTCATTTATTTGTTAGTGTTTAGGATATGCAGGAGTACATACAAGATGCACAATTTTTTAAGAAATTTTTTTCTTTAAAAACAATAATTTAATTTTTGTCATACTTGTATTGAAAATGCTACAGGTATGATTGCATCTGCCTAATAGTGTCAACCTGGGTATGGCCTTGGAATTCCTTCAAATAAATGTCTCCCCTCCCATTCAGAATTAGAGAATATTATTGTATATCCAAATATATGATTTCCTACTAGTTTGTGGTATAGAATATTGTCACAGTGACATGAACAATACAACCTGTCCTTCCCTACAAAACTACTTCCTTCTATAACTGAGCCAGTCCATCAATGGAAATTTTTGGTGTTTGGCTTTCCAACTGTAATGTGAACGTATTAAATGGGGTGGTAGTTGTGGTGTCAATTTTTATAGAGTTTTGGGGGAAATAGATCTTACATTCCTACAAATAATGTAATAATTTCTGTGCAGGAGTTCAAGGTGATGTTTTATTTAATAAAGGAGTCACTCATACAACTGAGAGATTACAGACTTTTACATTTGTATTTGATGTTATGGGTTCTTTCAAAGACAACAAAATTCTCAGCTTATAACAGAATACCACATTTGTAATAAATCACTTTCCTTTCGCGGGCAATGGGGGGGTCTTAATTCCCATTTTTAAACTTATTCCCATGGTGTGCATTTTCATTTATTTTCCAGCCATGAAATGAGAAAAAAAATCAAAATAAAAAGAATAAAGCCTAAGGTTGTATTGGGCTTTTTCCTTGAAAAGACCAAGGGGAGAAAATGGAACCTGATTAAGGGCCCCATATCAAGGTAAGGTGAACAGAAATCCAAAATAAGCCAAATGGCACTTCCTAAAAATTAAACATAGAATTATTACATGATTCAGCAATTTCATTCCTGAGTGTATACCTAAAAGAATTGAAAGCAGAGATTCAAACAGGTATTTGTGCACCCATGTTCATGTTCACAATAACCAGTAAGTGGAAACAGTGTACATTTAATTAACAGACTAATGCATAAAGCAAATGTGGTGTGTACACACTATAGAATATTATTCAGCCTTAAAAGAAATGAAATTCTGACATACTCTATACCTTGGATGAGCCTTGAGACATGCTAAGTGAAATAAGCCAGACACAAAAGGACAAATACGATACGAATCCATTTATATCAGGTCTTTAGAGTGGTCAAATTCAGGCAGAAAGTAGAGTGCTGGTTTCCAGAGGCTGAGGGGCGGGGTGAGTGGGGAGTTAGTGTTTAATGGGTACACAGTTTTGGTTGGGGGAGGTGAAAACGTTCTAGAGATGGATGGTGGTAATGGTTGCATAACAATGTGAATGTACCTAACAGAACTGGACTCTTTAAAACAGGGGTCCCCAACCCCTGGGCCGCAGGCCGGTACCAATCCGTGGCCTGTTAGGAACCAGGCCGCACAGCAGAAGGTGAGCAGTGGGCGAGTGAGCGAAGCTTCATCAGCCGCTCCCCATCGCCTGCATTACCACCTGAACCATCCCCCCACCCCCATCCATGGAAAAATTGTCTTCCATGAAACCGGTCCCTGGTGCAAAAAAGGTTGGGGACCAATGCTTTAAAATGATGAAAATAGTAATTTTTATGTTATTTTACCACATTTATACACATAAATTCACCACATTATACACGTAAAATACGTATCTTTTACCATAATTTAAAAAGAGAAGCCAAGTGAAATAGAGAAGGTAGTTGAATTGAATTTATGAGAATTAATGTCCAATTTTCCTCATTGCCCTTAATGTTCTCCCAAAATATATATGTAAGCAAGTACTTCAGTGAGAACAGAGGGATGGGTACACATTTAGTTGTGAAAGTGCAAGCTCTTTTAGGTATAATCTCCCCTCATCTAGGATATAATCTCAAACAAGTCTTCCATGAATATGCCCCTCAAGAAATCTCATCAATAAACTGGGGAATTGTGGTCCTGATCACACAACGATTAATATTAGGTGGGTGTACCACTTACTTGAGGGTCTCATTTAGACAGGTTATCAATACCCGACTCGCTGCCTGCACGGGGAGTGAAGGGTTCCCTTAGAGGGACTCAGCAGTACCCAGGTTACCTGCAGACACACAGAATTTTCATTCTAAATAGTTTCTAATTCACTGCAAGTCCATCTTGCACCAACTTGACCCTGATATTTCCTGCCTTTCCCATCTGGAAAAGTCTCCTTTGTTTTAAAAGAGTTTTGGCAAACGTGTTGTTTAGTGGAATAAAACGGAAGGCATTTTTGAAACACAGACACTGTAAGCCTCAAATCAGGCGTTCAGGAGAAAGAAGTGGTACATTGGAAACGTGACCACCAGTTTGCAGAGAGTATTAGCACGAGTGTAGAGCTACAAAGACATGAGTAGCTAACGGTGGATTATTAACCTCCCAAACTCGATTCAATGTGACAGTGACACTTCACAGCACATTGCATCCAATCTCATTTGAAGCTGACAAAGATTGTTTCTGCTTTACATCTATTGGTTTATTAATGGTCTACAGCCTCTTAAGCAGATGCATATTCATTAGGTAGCCAGCTGTTAGGAGGTTCCCAGGTGTCGAATGTAACTCTGTCTTCGAACATTTTTTTTTGCCTTATCATGAAACAAAGTAATTGAGGCCTTATTAAAGAACCAGTTAATTACTAAAGCGATACCTTATGGCACCTTTTTATCATTCAAATTTGAGAGCTCTTGGGACATCTAAAAACTTTGGTAAAGAGACAGTATTTAAGAGCCAACCATTATTATATAATTATAAATATATAGAGACTGATATTGTATGTGTGGAGATATACATATACACCCTTCCATGTTGGAGAAATTAAAAGTAAGTGAAACGTTCCTAACAACTGAAAAATTTCAGCTACAATATCCTTTCCTTGGTTCATTAATGGAATTAGGTCCAAAGGACAACACTGATAAACCTAGTAAATTAATTAAAGTTACTTTAATATTTCTTTAATCTTAATCACTTTCCTATAAAAGATGACTTAAAAATGGGTTTTTGTGTAATTTATGCTTCAAACTTACTTTTTTTTAAATTTAATTTTATTTATTTTTTATACAGCAGGTTCTTATTAGTTATCTATTTTATACATATTAGTTTATATGCATCAATCCCAATCTCCCAATTCATCCTACCACCACCACCATCCCTCCCACCCCCCCGCTTTCCCCCCTTTGTGTCCATACGTTTGTTCTCTACATCTGTGTCTCTATTTCTGCCTTGCAAACTGGTTCATCTGTACCATTTTTCTAGATGCCACATATATGCGTTAATGTACAATATTTGTTTTTCTCTTTCTGACTTACTTCACTCTGTATGACAGTTTCTATGTCCATCCACATCTCTACAAATAACCCAATTTCATTCCTTTTTTATGGCTGAGTAATATTCCATTGTATATATGTACCACCTCTTCTTTATTCATTCATCTGTTGATGGGCATTTAGGTTGCTCCCATGACCTGGCTATTGTAAATAGTGCTGCAATGAACATTGGGGTGCATGTGTCTTTTTGAATTATAGTTTTCTCTGGGTATATGCCCAGTAGTGGGATTGCTGGGTCATATGGTAATTCTATTTTTAGTTTTTTAAGGAATCTCCATACTGTTCTCCATAGTGGCTGTATCAATTTACATTCTCACCAACAGTGCAAGAGGGTTCCCCTTTCTCCACATCCTCTCCAGCATTTGTTGTTTGTAGATTTTCTGATGATGCCCATTCTAACTGGTGTGAGGTGATACCTCATTGTAGTTTTGATTTGCATTTCTCTAATAATTAGTGATGTTGAGCAGCTTTTCATGTGCCTCTTGGCCGTCTGTATGTCTTCTTTGGAGAAATGTCTATTTAGGTCTTCTGCTCATTTTTTGATTGGGTTGTTTGTTTTTTTAATATTGAGCTGCATGAGATGTTTATATATTTTGGAGATTAATCCTTTGTCTGTTGATTCGTTTGCAAATATTTTCTCCCATTCTGAGGGTTGTCTTTTCGTCTTGTTTATGGTTTCCTTTGCTGTGCAAAAGCTTTTAAGTTTCATTAGGTCCCATTTGTTTATTTTTGTTTTTATTGCCATTTCTCTAGGAGGTGGGTCAAAAAGGATCTTGCTGTGATTTTTGTCAAAGAGTGTTCTTCCTATGTTTTCCTCTAAGAGTTTTATAGTGTCCGGTCTTGCATTTAGGTCTTTAATCCATTTTGAGTTTATTTTTGTGTATGGTGTTAGGAAGTCTTCTAATTTCATTGTTTTACATGTAGCTGTCCAGTTTTCCCAGCACCACTTATTGAAGAGACTGTCTTTTCTCCATTGTATATCCTTGCCTCGTTTGTCATAGATTAGTTGACCGTAGGTGCGTGAGTTTATCTCTGGGCTTTCTATCCTGTTCCATTGATCTATATTGCTGTTTTTGTGCCAGTACCATATTGTCTTGATTACTGTAGATTTGTAGTATAGTCTGAAGTCAGGGAGTCTGATTCCTCCAGCTCCGTTTTTTTCCTTCAAGATTGCTTTGGCTATTCAGGGTCTTTTGTGTTTCCATACAAATTTTAAGATTTTTTGTTCTAGTTCTGTAAAAAATGCTACTGGTAATTTGAAAAGGATTGCATTGAATATGTTTCAAAGATTGCTTTGGGTAGTATAGTCATTTTCACAATGTTGATTCTTCCAGTCCAAGAACATGGTATATCTCTCCATCTGTTTGTGTCATCTTTGGTTTCTTTCATCAGTGTCTTATAGTTTTCTGAGTACAGGTCTTTTACCTCCTTAGGTAGGTTTATTCCTAGGTATTTTATTCTTTTTGTTGCAGTGGTGAATGGGATTGTTTCCTTAATTTCTTTTTCTGATCTTTTGTTGTTAGTGTATAGGAATGCAAGAGATTTCTGTGCATTCATTTTGTATCCTGCTGCTTTACCAAATTCATTGATTAGCTCTAGTAGTTTTCTGGTGGCATCTTTAGGATCCTCTATGTATAGTATCATGTCACCTGCAAACAGTGACAGTTTTACTTCTTCTTTGCCAATTTGTATTCCTTTTATTTCTTTTTCTTCTCTGATTGCTGTGGCTAAGACTTCCAAAACTATGTTGAAGAATAGTGGCAAGAGTGGACCTGCTTGTCTTCTTCCTGATCTTAGAGGAAATGCTTTCAGTTTTTCACCACTGAGAATGATGTTTGCTGTGGGTTTGTCATATATGGCCTTTATTATGTTGAGGTAGGTTCCCTCTATGCCTACTTTCTGGAGAGCTTTTATCATAAATGGGTGTTGAATTTTGTCGAAAGCTTTTTCTGCATCTATTGAGCTGATCATATGGTTTTTATTCTTCAGTTTGTTAATATGATGTATCACATTGATTGATTTGCATATATTGAAGAAACCTTGCATCCCTGGGATAAACCCCACTTGATCATGGTGTATGATCCTTTTAATGTGTTGTTGGATTCTGTTTGCTAGTATATTGAGGATTTTTGCATCTATATTCATCAGTGATATTGGTAATTTTCTGTTTTTGCTGTATCTTTGGTTTTGGTATGAGGGTGATGGTGGCCTCGTAGAATGAGTTTGGGAGTGTTCCTTCCTCTGCAATTTTTTGGAAGAGTTTGAGAAGGATGGGTGTTAGTTCTTCTCTAAATGTTTGATAGAATTCACCTGTGAAGCCATCTGGTCCTGGACTTTTGTTTGTTGGAAGATTTTTAATCACAGTTTTAATTTCATTACTTGTGATTTGTCTGTTCATATTTTCTATTTCTTCCTGGTTCAGTCTTGGAAGGTTATACCTTTCTAAGAATTTGTCCATTTCTTCCAGGTTGTTCATTTTATTAGCATAGTGTTGCTTGTAGTAGTCTCTTATGATGCTTTGTATTTCTGCAGTGTCCGTTGCAACTTCTCCTTTTTCATTTCTAATTTTATTGATGTGAGTCCTCTCCCTCTTTTTCTTGATGAGTCTGGCTAAAGGTTTATCAATTTTGTTTATCTTCTCAAAGAACCAGCTTTTAGTTTTATTGATCTTTGCTATTGTTTTCTTTGTTTCTCTTTCATCTATTTCTGCTCTGATCTCTATAATTTCTTTCCTTCTACTCACTTTGGGTTTTGTTTGTTCTTCTTTCTCTAGTTCCTTTAGGTGTAAGGTTAGATTGTTTATTTGAGATTTTTCTTGTTTCTTGAGGTAGGATTGTATTGCTATAAACTTCCCTCTTAGAACTGCTTTTGCTGAATCCCATACATTTTGGATCGTCGTGTTTTCGTTATCATTTGTCTCTAGGTATTTTTTGATTTCCCCTCTGATTTCTTCAGTGACCTCTTGGTTATTTAGTAGCATATTGTTTAGCCTCCATGTGTTTGTGTTTTTTACGTTTTTTTCCCTGCAATTTATTTGTAATCTCATAACGTTGTGGTCGGAAAAGATGCTTGATATGATTTCAGTTTTCTTAAATTTACTGAGGCTTGATTTGTCACCCAAGAAGTGATTCCAGGATAGGAGGTTCTAGGAGGTTCCCAGGTGTCGAATGTAACTCTGTCTTCGAACACTTTTTTTTTCCTTATCATGAAACAAAGTAATTGAGGCCTTATTAAAGAATAAGGATAGCCTGGAGAATGTTCTGTGTGCACTTGAGAAGAAAGTGTAATCTGCTGTTTTTGGATGGAATGTCCTATAAATATCAATGAAATCTATCTGGTCTATTGTGTCATTTAAAGCTTGTGTTTCCTTTTTAATTTTCTACCTGGATGACCTGTCCACTGGTGTAAGTCAGGTTTTAAAGTCCCCCACTATTATTGTGTTACTGTCGATTTCTCTTTTATAGCTGTTAGCATCTGCCTTATGTATTGAGTGCTCCTATGTTGGGTGCATAGATATTTATAATTGTTATATCTTCTTCTTGGCTTGATCCCTTGATCATTATGTACTGTGCTTCCTTGTCTCTTGTAACATTCTTTATTTTAAAGTCTATTTATCTGATATGAGTATTGCTACTCCAGCTTTCTTTTGACTTCCATTTGCATGGAATATCTTTTTCCATCCCCTCACTTTCACTCTGTATGTGTCTCTAGGTCTGAAGTGGGTCTCCTGTAGACAGCATATATATGGGTCTTGTTTTTGTATCCATTCAGCGAACCTGTGTCTTTTGGTTGGAGCATTTAATCCATTCACATTTAAGGTGATTATCGATATGTATGTTCCTATTACCATTTTCTTAATTGTTTTGAGTTTGTTTTTGTAGGCCTTTTTCTTTTGTGTTTCCTGCCTAGAGAAATCTCTTTAGCATTTGTTGTAAAGCTGGTTTGGTGGTGTTGAATTCTCTTAGCTTTTGCTTGTCTGAAAATCTTTTGATTCCAGTGTCATCTGTCGATGATTGTTCAGCAGTTAGTTGTGATTCCGTTGCTCTTGCAAGAGGGAGTCCAAACTTACTTTTATATTTTCATTAAAACTAGTATTTTTTCCCTGTCAAAAATAAGATAGTTCAATTACTGGCAATCAAACTAGTGTTTTCATATTGCCAAGTATTTCTAAATGCCCTTTATAGCAGTGTGTGTATATATATATATATATATATAGTTTCAAGTTGCTGATCTGTTGATTTCACATGCATTTTTAAAAATTTATTTATTTTTGGCTGCATTGGGTCTTTGTTGCTGCTCACGGGCTTTCTCTAGTTGCAGCGAGCGGGGGCTACTCTTGCGGTGTGCGGGCTTCTCATTGCGGTGGCTTCTCTTGTTGCAGAGCACGGGCTCTAGAGCACAGGCTCAGTAGTTGTGGTGCACGGGCTTAGTTGCTCTGCGGCATGTGGGATCTTCCCAGACCAGGGATCGAACCCGTGTCCCCTGCATTGGCAGGCGGATTCTTAACCACTGCGCCACCAGGGAAGTCCCTCAACTGCATTTTAAAAACCCTGCATTTGTACTCTCCTCCCGTCATTTTTACTGTTTTTGATATCATATTTTACATCTAATTATTTTATGTATCCCTTAACTGCTTATTGTGGATACAGTAACTCTCCTACATACAAACGTTCTGTTCTGAGAGTGCGTTCATAAATTCAATTTGTTCGTAGGTCCAACAAAGTTAGCCTAGGTACCCAACTAACACAATCGGCTATATAGTACTGTACTGTAATAGGTTTATAATACTTTTCACACAAATAATACATAAAAAACAAACACAGAAAATAAAGAAAACATTTTTAATCTTATGGAACAGTACCTTGAAAAGTGCAGTAGTACAGTACAACAGCTGGCATACTGGGGCTGACATTGAGTGAACAGGCAAGAAGAGTCACTAACTGGAGGAGGGAGAGGAGGTGGGAGATGGTAGAGCTGAAGGATCGTCAGCAATAGGAGATGGAGGGCAAGCTGCAGTTTCACTCACGCCTGACGTTGATGGCACAGGTTCTGGTTCCTTGCTGGATTCAATTCTATCTACCTTCTTGAAAAAAATGATCCAGTGATGTCTGGGTAGCAGCTCTTTTATTCTCATCATAGATGACACAGTAGCACTGGAGTGCATTCTGAACAGCTGCTGCAACCTTTGTGTACTGTTCTAAGTTCGGGTCCTGTGCCTCAAAAACTAACAGTGCCTCCTCAAATAAAGAAAATCCCCTTGCCATTTCCTGCGTCGTGAATCTCTTTGGTTCTTCAGTTACTTCTTCCTCTTGTCTCTCTTCGTCCTTTCTCTGGGCCTCCAATTCCATCAGCTCTTCATTAGTAAGCTCCTCATGTTGCACAGCAAGTTCCTTCATTATTGCTTGGCGCTTCTCAGCAGTACCAGCTATATCACCGCTGCTTTTATGCTTGCTTCTGGACATCCTGGGCTTGAAATAAAGATACTGTATAGAGTACAGTACAGTAAAGTCCACAAAAGCACAACCACTTATAGTGGGTGCATGCATGTGACAACATACACCAAACACGGGAAGTAACTTATGTGATTGGACATGCGAACACAGGTTCGCATCTTTGAAAGTTTGAAGCTTGAAGGTTCGTATGTAGGGGACTTGCTGTATAGATAATTTTACTATTTTTGTCTTTTAACCTCCCTACTAGCTTTATGTGTGGATGATTTCCTACCTTTCCTGTATGTTTGCCTTTACTGGTGAGCTTTTTAATTTTATAATTTTCTTGTTTCTAGTTGTGGCCTTTTCTTTTTTGCCTAGAGAAGTTTCTTCAACATTTGTTGTAAAGTTGGTTTGGTGGTGTTGAACTCTTTTAGCTTTTGCTTGTCTGTAAATCTTTTGATCTCTCCACCAAATCTAAAAGAGAGCCTTGCTGGGTAGAGTATTCTTGGTTGTCGGCTTTTCCCCTTTCATCACCTTAAATATGTCATACCACTCCCTTCTGGACTGCAGAGTTTCTGCTGAAAAATCAGCTGATAGCCTTATGGGAGTTCCCTTGTATGTTTTTTGCTGCTTTTCCCTTGCTGCTTTTAATATTCTCTCTTTATCTAATTTTTGTCATTTTGTTTACAGTGTGTCTTGGTGTATTCCTCTTTGGGTTAATTCTGTATGGGACTCTCTTTACTTCCTGGACTTCAGTGACTGTTTCCTGTCCCAGGTTAGGGACGTTTTCAGCTATTATGTCTTCAAATATTTTCTCAGGCGTTTTATCTCTCTCTTCTCCTTCTGGGACCCCTATAATGCAAATATTAGTGTACTTGATATTGACCCAGAAGTCTCTTAAACTGTTCTCATTTCTTTTCATTCTTTTTCCTTCTTTCTGTTCAGCAGCAGTGATTTCCACTACTCTGTCTTCCAGCTTACTGATCCGTTCCTTTGTATCATTTAGTCTACTGTTGAGTCTTTCTAGTATATTTTTCATTCAGTTATTGTATTCTTTATCTGTTTGATTGTTTTTTATATTTTCTAACTCTTTGTTAAAAACTTCTAACTTCTCTGTGTGTCCATTCTTCTTCCGAGTTCTTTGATCATCTTTAGATCATTACTCTGAACTCTTTCTTGAGTAGATTGCCTATCTCCACTTCACTTAGTTCTTCTTCTGGGGTTTTATCTTGTTCCTTCGTCTGGAACATGTTCCTCTGCTGCCTCACTTTGCCTAAGGTGCTATTTGTTTTTTCATGTCTGTGGTTAGTTACGTTTCTTGACCTTGGAGAAGTGACCCTCTGTAGGAGAGGTCCTATGTGTTCCAGTAGTACACTCCCCTCTGGACACCCAAGCAATATGCTCTATGGGGTCCCCCTAAGAGGGCTGTGTGTGTCCTTCTGTTGTGGCAAGCTAACTATGTGGGTGGTCTGGTAGGCTTTTTTGGCACCTAGCCTGGTTGGTTGCCAGGCCCTGCTTTGTGTGGATGCTGCTGGCTGCTGGCTAGCAGGGCCTGGTCACTAGGCAGCTGACTGTTGAACCCTAGGTGGTCCTGGGGCTAGTGCTGGCTCACTGATTGGCGAAGTCAGGGTCCAGAAGACTCTGGGGCTGTTGCCCACCCACAGGTGGGTGAAGCTAGGTCCTGGGGTTAGTGCTGGACTACTGGCAGGCAGAGCTGGGTCCTTGAGTCTGGCTGGCTGCAGGGCTCAGGGATCCCAGAGCTAGTGTCAGATCACTGCAGGTAGGGGCCGGGGGAGGGGTCTGGTTCCTGGCACACAGTTGGGTATGGGGTCTGGGGTGTCCTGAAGCTTGCGTTGGCCTGCTAGTGGGCAGGGCCAGAACCCAGCTGGTCCCACGGCAGGGTCTGGCCTGCTGTGGGTGAGCTGGGTTCACAGGCTGTGGGATTGTGGTTTTCTTGTGCCTGGTGTCTGGCCCCTGGTGGGTGAGGCTGGTCCAGTGGCTAGTGCAGGCTTCCTGGAGGGCAGGGCTGGTGCCTGCCCACTGCTGGGTGGAGCTGGGTCTTGGCCCTCTAGTGGGCAGGGGCGTGTCTAGGGGTGGCTGCAAGCTCAGGAAGACTTTAGGCAGCCTCTCTGCTGATGGATGGGGCTGTGTCCCCACATTCTGTTGTTTGGCTTGAAGCATCCCAGTACTAGTACCTACAGGCTGTTGGGTTGGGCCAGGTCTTGGTGCTAATGAGCTAGAGGGAGGATTCCAAGATAGTGGCCACCAGCAGGAGTGTCCATGCAGTAGATAGTTCCCAAATATGGCTGCCATCAGTGTCTATGTCCCCAGGGTGAGTTGCAACCAGCACCCTCCCCCACCCCGCCTCTCTGGGAGACTCTTCAAAACCAGCAGGTAGGTCTGGCCCAGGCTCCTATCAAATTACAGCATTTACCCTGGGTCCCAGTGCATGTGAGATTTTTTTTTTTTTTTTTTTTTTTTTTTTAGGTCTTTTGTCTCACTAGGTAGGTTTATTCCTAGGTATTTTATTCTTTTTGTTGCAATGGTAAATGGGAGTGCTTCCATAATTTCTCTTTCAGATTTTTCATCATTAGTGTATAGGAATGCAAGAGATTTCTGTGCATTAATTTTGTATCCTGCAACTTTACCATATTCATTAATTAGTTCTAGCAGTTTTCTGGTGGCAGTTTTAGGATTCTCTATGTATAGTATCATGTCATCCACAAACAGTGACAGTTTTACCTCCTCTTTTCCAATTTGTATTCCTTTTATTTCTTTTTCTTCTCTGATTGCCGTGGCTAGGACTTCCAGAACTATGTTGAATAATAGTGGTGAGAGTGGACATCCTTGTCTCGTTCCTGATCTTAGAGGAAATGCTTTCAGTTTTTCACCATTGAGAATGATGTTTGCTGTGGGTTTGTCATATATGGCCTTTATTATGTTGAGGTAGGTTCCCTCTATGCCCACTTTCTGGAGAGTTTTTATCAGAAATGGGTGTTGAATTTTGTCAAAAGCTTTTTCTGCATCTATTGAGATGATCATATGGTTTTTATTCTTCAATTTGTTAATATGGTGTATCACATTGATTGATTTACGTATATTGAAGAATCCTTGCATCCCCGGGATAAATCCCACTTGATCGTGGTGTATGATCCTTTTAATGTGTTGTTGGATTCTGTTTGCTAGTATTTTGTTGAGGATTTTTGCATCTATATTCATCAGTGATATTGGTCTGTAATTTTCTTTTTTTGTAGTGTCTTTGTCTGGTTTTGGTATCAGGGTGATGGTGGCCTCATAGAATGAGTTTGGGAGTGTTCCTTCCTCTGCAATTTTTTGGAAGAGTTTGAGAAGGATGGGTGTTAGCTCTTCTCTAAATGTTTGATAGAATTCACCTGTGAAGCCATCTGGTCCTGGACTTTTGTTTGTTGGAAGATTTTTAATCACAGTTTCAATTTCATTACTTGTGATTGGTCTGTTCATATTTTCTGTTTCTTCCTGATTCAGTCTTGGAAGGTTATACCTTTCTAAGAATTTGTCCATTTCTTCCAGGTTGTCCATTTTATTGGCATAAAGTTGCTTATAGTAGTCTCTTAGCATGTTCTGTATTTCTGCGGTGTCTGTTGTAACTTCTCCTTTTTCATTTCTGATTTTATTGATTTGAGTCCTCTCCCTCTTTTTCTTGATGAGTCTGGCTAATGGCTTATCAATTTTGTTTATCTTCTCAAAGAACCAACTTTTAGTTTTATTGATCTTTGCTATTGTTTTCTTTGTTTCTATTTCATTTATTTCTGCTCTGATCTTTATGATTTCTTTCCTTCTGCTAACTTTGGGTTTTGTTTGTTCTTCTTTCTCTAGTTTCTTTATGTGTAAGGTTAGATTGTTTACTTGAGATTTTTCTTGTTTCTTTAGGTAGGCTTGTATAGCTATAAACTTCCCTCTTAGAACCGCTTTTGCTGCATCCCATAGGTTTTGGGTCGTCGTGTTTTCATTGTCATTTGCCTCTAGGTATTTTTTTATTTCCTCTTTGATTTCTTCAGTGATCTCTTGGTTATTTAGTAACGTATTGTTTAGCCTCCATGTGTTTGTGTTTTTTACGTTTTTTTCCCTGTAATTCATTTCTAATCTCATAGCGTTGTGGTCAGAAAAGATGCTTGGTATGATTTCAATTTTCTTAAATTTACTGAGGCTTGATTTGTGACCCAAGATGTGATCTATCCTGGAGAATGTTCCGTGCGCACTTGAGAAGAACGTGTAATCTGCTGTTTTTGGATGGAATGTCCTATATATATCAATTAAATCTATCTGGTCTATTGTGTCATTTAAAGCTTCTGTTTCCTTATTTATTTTCATTTTGGATGATCTGTCCATTGGTGTAAGTG
This sequence comes from Balaenoptera physalus, assembly GCF_965194825.1. NCBI lineage: Eukaryota > Metazoa > Chordata > Mammalia > Artiodactyla > Balaenopteridae > Balaenoptera > Balaenoptera physalus. The sequence goes on along the minus strand of NC_138890.1, from coordinate 44,038,862 downwards.
AAGTGTTAAAGTCCCCCACTATTATTGTGTTACTGTCGATTTCCTCTTTTATAGCTGTTAGTAGTTGCCTTATGTATTGAGGTGCTCCTATGTTGGGTGCATATATATTTATAATTGTTATATCTTCTTCTTGGATTGATCCCTGGATCATTATGTAGTGTCCTTCCTTGTCTCTTGTAACATTCTTTATTTTAAAGTCTATTTTATCTGATATGAGTATAGCTACTCCAGCTTTCTTTTGATTTCCATTTGCATGGAATATCTTTTTCCATCCCCTCACTTTCAGTCTGTATGTGTCCCTAGGTCTAAAGTGGGTCTCTTGTAGACAGCATATATATGGGTCTTGTTTTTGTATACATTCAGCCAGTCTATGTCTTTTGGTTGGGGCGTTTAATCCATTCACGTTTAAGGTAATTATCGATATGTATGTTCCTATGACCATTTTCTTAATTGTTTTGGGTTTGTTTTTGTAGGTCCTTTTCTTCTCTTGTGTTTCCCACTTAGAGAAGTTCCTTTAGCATTTGTTGTAGAGCTGGTTTGGTGGTGCTGAATTCTCTTAGCTTTTGCTTGTCTGTAAAGCTTTTGATTTCTCCATCAAATCTAAATGTGATCCTTGCCGGGTAGAGTAATCTTGGTTGTAGGTTCTTCCCTTTCATCACATTAAGTATATCATGCCACTCCCTTCTGGCTTGCAGAGTTTCTGCTGAGAAATCAGCTGTTAAGCTTATGGGAGTTCCCTTGTATGTTATTTGTCGTTTTTCCCTTGCTGCTTTCAATAATTTTTCTTTGTTTTTAATTTTTGCCACTTTGATTACTATGTGTCTCAGCGTGTTTCTCCTTGGGTTTATTCTGTATGGGACTCTCTGCGCTTCCTGGACTTGGGTGGCTATTTCCTTTCTCATGTTAGGGAAGTTTTCGACTATAATCTCTTCAAATATTTTCTCTGGTCCTTTCTCTCTCTCTTCTCCTTCTGGGACCCCTATAATGCGAATGTTGTTGCGTTTAATGTTGTCCCAGACGTCTCTTAGGCTGTCTTCATTTCTTTTCATTCTTTTTTCTTTAGTCTGTTCCGCAGCAGTGAATTCCACCATTCTGTCTTCCAGGTCACTTATCCGTTCTTCTGCCTCAGTTATTCTGCTATTGATTCCTTCTAGTGTAGTTTTCATTTCAGTTATTGTATTGGTCATCTCTGTTTGTTTGTTCTTTAATTCTTCTAGGTCTTTGTTAATCATTTCTTGCATCTTCTCAATCTTTGCCTCCATTCTTATTCCGAGGTCCTGGATCATCTTCACTATCATTATTTTGAATTCTTTTTCTGGAAGGTTGCCTATCTCCACTTCATTTAGTTGTTTTTCTGGGGTTTTTTCTTGTTCCTTCATCTGGTACATAGCCCTCTGCCTTTTCATCTTCTCTATCTTTCTGTAACAGTGGTTTTTTTCGCATGTGAGATTTTGAATGTGCCCTTTAAGAGTGAAGTCTCTATTTCCACCAGTCCTGTTGGACTCCCCAAATTAAGCCCCTCTGGCCTTCAAAGCCAAATGCTCTGGGGGCTCATCTTCTTGGTGCAGGACCTCCAGTCTGGGGAGCCCGACTTGGGGCTCAGAACTCTCACTCCTGTGGGAGAACCTCTGCAATTATAATTATTCTCCAGTTTGTGGGTTGCTTACATAGAGGAATGGGCCTTGATTATATTGTGAGTCTTCCCCTCCTACACATCTCATTGTGGTTCCTTCTTTATGTCTTTAGTTGTAGAAGATCTTTTCTGGGAGGTTCCACTCTTTTTTTTATCAATGGTTGTTCTGCAGATAGTTGTGATATTGGTGTGCTCGTGAGAGGAGGTGAGCACACCAAGACTCAGGGTCTTTCTACTCTGCCATCTTAACCCCTGAATGTCTCTAAATGCCCTTTAAAAATCCTATTCTAAAGATGTCAATCCAAATATTCCCTTAAGAGCACCTTAAATCTAGAATTTCCACTTCTACTTTTATTTGGTGACTGGGCATCTCAATTCTATTTCTCAAATGCAAGAATCACAGGAGCAAATTAAAAATAGCCTAGAGCACATAATCTTTAGAAAACATTGCAGTACTCTTTTTGAAATGGATTTCCTAAACAAGTAATCCAAGACCATCCAACTGTACTGTGGCTTGCTCTTAATATATCTTCTCATCCCTTGAGGAGCCTTTGTGTTACACTACTCCAAATCTGCTGGAATTTTCTGCCTTTGAGATTTTTAAAAAATTATTTAATTAATTTTTGACTGTGTTGGGTCTTCATTGCTGCACACGGCTTTCTCTAGTTGTGGCAAGCGGGGGCTACTCTTTGTTGTGGTGCACGGGCTTCTCATTGTGGTGGCTTCTCTTGTTGTAGAGCACGGGCTCTAGGTGCATGGGCTTCAGTAGTTGTGGCACGTGGACTCAGTAGTTGTGGCTCACAGGCTCTAGAGCGCAGGCTCAGTAGTTGTGGTGCATGGGCTTAGCTGCTCCGCAACATGTGGTATCTTCCTGGACCAGGGATCGAACCCATGTCCCCTACATTAACCACTGCACCTCCAGGGAAGTCCCTGACTTTGAGATTTGGTTAATGTCCTGTGCAAGTTATATCACCATTCCTGCAAAAGAAATAAAAGGTTTACTCTTCAGATTAGATCAGTTTTTATTCGCTCTGTGGCTCTTCTCCAGCTGGTAACCTTTAGAAAATGTAAATAGACTTCGTAAACATTTAGTGCTTACTTACAAAACATAAGAGTTAACCATTTACTAGCGGTCTACTATGTGTGGCATCTTGGACAATGTGGTCAGAGATCAGGGATATGTAACAAAAAGCTGACAGTACATCTGTATGGCATGTACAGTCTTTAAATTAAAAGGTCAGAAATATTAATAGAGGAGTAATGAGGGATAGTGGAATAAAACTGGATTTGGATTCCAAAAACCTATCCTAGGAGACATGGCTTCACTGACAGCTTTGCTGTCTTGGAGCCTGTTTCCTCATCTTTAACAAGGGGATAATAACTGTTTCACCTTCTTAGCTTAGGGTTATTGTGAATATCAGGGAGGAAATGAGTGTGAATCCATTCTGTAAACTAATATGCAAATGCAAGTTATGACTATTTGAAATACTCAAGTTGTCTTTATAAATGCCCCTTAGATACCAAAAATTCATATCTTTCACATATAAATTCACTATTAATGTATTTCAGGTTCAACAATAAATATCAAACTCTTGCCATACAATTTTCCACTCAAGTTTTTAAAGTCCAAGTCAAGTTTTTAAACGGAGCCCTGTGATACTCTGTAATGATCTATATGGGAAAAGAATCTAAAAAAGAATAGATATATGTATATGTATAACTGATTCATTTTGCTGTACAGCAGAAACTAACACAACTTTGTAATCAAATATACTCCAATAAAAATTTAAAAATAAATAAAGTGAGCCGTATGACAACCATGGCAATGAAAGCAAGCTATGCCTTTAGAATAAACCACCTCTGGTGGTCATAGTTCCCTCTGAGGAACTTTTGAGGACAGTGAAGTAATCACTTACCTCAGCCCCCAAAGCAACGATTATTTCTTTTAAGCTTTTAAACTCTACTACAAATTATTAAGAGTATAGGAGACCTTCAAGATGGCAGAGGAGTAAGATGTGGAGATCACCTTCCTCCCCACGAATGCATCAGAAATACATCTACGCGTGGAACAACTCCTACAGAACACCTACTGAAGGCTGGCAGAAGACCTCAGACTTCCCAAAAGGCAAGAAACTCCCCACGTACCTGGGTAGGGCAAAAGAAAAAAAAAAATCAGAGACAAAAGAATAGGGATGGGACCTGCACCTCTGGGAGGGAGCTGTGAAGTTGGAAAAGTTTCCACACACTAGGAAGCCCCTTCACTGGCGGAGACAGGGGTGGGCGGGAGGTGGAAGCTTCAGAGCCACGGAGGAGAGTGCAGCAACAGTGGTGCAGAGGGCAAAGCGGAGAGATTCCCGCACAGAGGATGGGTGCCGACCAGCACTCACCAGCCCAAGAGGCTTGTCTGCTCACCCGCCAGGGTAGGTCAGGGCTGGGAGCTGAGGCTCGGGCTTTGGTCCGATCCCGGGGAGAGGACTGGGGTTGGCTGCGTGAACACAGCCTGAAGGGGGCTAGTGCACCACAGCTAGCCAGGAGGAAGTCCAGGAAAAAGTCTGGAGCTGCCTAAGAGGCAAGAGACCATTGTTTTGGGGTGCGCGAGGAGAGGGGATTCAGAGCACCGCCTAAACGAGCTCCAGAGACCAGCATGAGCCGTCACTATCAGCGCGGACACCAGAGACAGGCACGAGATGCTAAGCCTGCTGCTTCAGCCACCAAGAAGCCTGTGTGCAAGCACAGGTCACTATCCACACCTCCCCTCCCGGGAGCCTGTGCAGCCCGCCACTGCCAGGGTCCCGTGATGCAGGAACAACTTCCCCAGGAGAACACACGGTGCGCCTCAGGCTGTTGCAACATCATGCCAGCCTCTGCCACTGCAGGCTCGCCCCACATTCCATACCCCTCCCTCCCCCCGGCCTGAGTGAGCCAGAGACCCCTAATCAGCTGCTACTTTAACCCCGCCCTGTCTGAGCGAAGAACAGATGCCCTCAGGGGACCTACACGCTGAGGTGGGGCCAAATCCAAAACTGAACCCCAGGAGCTGTGCGAACAAAGAAGAGAAAGGGAAATCTCTCCCAGCAGCCTCAGGAGCAGCGGATTAAATCTCCACAATCAACTTGATGTACCCTGCATCTCTGGAATACCTGAATAGACAACGAATCATCCCAAAATTGAGGTGGTGGACTTTGGGAGCAACTGTAGACTTGGGGTTTGCTTTCTGCATCTAATTTGTTTCTGGTTTTATGTTTATCTTAGTTTAGTTTTTAGAGTTTATTATCATTGGTAGATTTGTTTATTGGTTTGGTTGCTCTCTTCTTTCTTTCTTCTTTTTTTTCTGTTTTTTATTACTTTAAAAGTTTTTATTTTAATAACTTTATTTTGTTTTTTTCTTTCTTTTTTTCTCCCTTTTCTTCTGAGCCATGTGGCTGAGAGGATCTTGGTGCTCCAGCCGGTGTCAGACCTGTGCCTCTGAGGCGAGAGAACCGAGTTTAGGACATTGGTCCACCAGAGACCTCCAGGCTCCACGTAATATCAGGCGGTGAAAACTCTCCCAGATATCTCCATCTAAACGCTAAGACCCAGCTCTACTCAACGACCAGCAAGCTACAGTGCTGGACATGCTATGCCAAACAACTAGCAAGACAGGAACACAACCCCACCCATTAGCAGAGAGGCTGCCTAAAATCATAATAAGGTCACAGACACCCCAAAACACACCACCGGACGTGGTCCTGTCCACCAGAAAGACGAGATCCAGCCTCATCCACCAGAACACAGGTAGTCCCCTCCACCAGGAAGCCTATACAACCCACTGAACCAACCTCAGCCACTGGGGGCAGACACCAAAAACAACAGGAACTACGAATCTGTAGCCTGTGAAAAGGAGACCCCAAACACAGTAAATTAAGCAAAATGACAAGACAGAGAAACACACAGCAGATGAAGGAGCAAGGTAAAAACCCACCAGACCAAACAAATGAAGAGGAAATAGGCAGTCTACCTGAAAAAGAATTCAGAATAATGATAGTAAAGATGATCCAAAATCTTGGAAATAGAATGGAGAAAATACAAGAAACGTTTAACAAGGACCTAGAAGAACTAAACAGCAAACAAACAATGATGAACACCACAATAAATGAAATTAAAAATTCTCTAGAAGGAATCAATAGCAGAATAACTGAGGCAGAAGAAAGGATAAGTGACCTGGAAGATAAAATAGTGGAAATAACTACTGCAGAGTAGAATAAAGAAAAAAGAATGAAAAGAATTTAGAACAGTCTCAGAGACCTCTGGGACAACATTAAACACACCAACATTCGAATTATAGGGGTCCCAGAAGAAGAAGAGAAAAAGAAAGTGACTGAGGAAATATTTGAAGAGATTATAGTTGAAAACTTCCCTAATATGGGAAAGGAAATAGTCAATAAAGTCCAGGAAGCGCAGAGAGTCCCATACAGCATAAATCCAAGGAGAAACACGCCAAGGCACATATTAACCAAACTATCAAAAATTAAATACAAAGAAAAAATATTAAAAGCAGCAAGGGAAAAGCAACAAAGAACATACAAGAGAATCCCCATAAGATTAACAGCTGATCTTTCAGCAGAAACTCTGCAAGCCAGAAGAGAGTGGCAGGACATATTTAAAGTGATGAAAGGGGAAAACCTACAACCATGATTACTCTACCCAGCAAGGATCTCATTCAGATTTGATGGAAAAATTAAAAGCTTTACAGACAAGCAAAAGCTAAGAGAATTCAGCACCACCAAACCAGCTTTACAACAAATGCTAAAGGAACTTCTCTAGGCAGGAAACACAAGAGAAGGAAAAGATCTGCAATAACAAACCCAAAACAATTAAGAAAATGGTAATAGAAACATACATATTGATAATCACCTTAAATGTAAATGGGTTAAATCCTCCAACCAAAAGACATAGACTGGCTGAATGTATACAAAAACAAGACCCATATATATGCTGTCTACAAGAGACCCACTTCAGACCTAGGGACACATAGAGACTGAAAGTGGGGATGGAAAAAGATATTCCATGCAAATGGAAATCAAAAGAAAGCTGGACTAGCAATTCTCATATGAGACAAAATAGACTTTAAAATAAAGATTATTACATGAGACAAAGAAGGACACTACATAATGATCAAGGGATCAATCCAAGAAGAAGATATAACAATTGTAAATATTTATGCACCCAACATAGGAGCACCTCAATACATAAGGCAACTGCTAACATCCATAAAAGGAGAAATCGACAGTAACACGATCATAGTAGGGGACTTTAACACCCCACTTTCACTAATGAACAGATCATCCAAAATGAAAATAAATAAGGAAACACAAGCTTTAAATGATACATTAAACAAGATGGACTTAATTGATATTTATAGGACATTCCATCCAAAAACAACAGAATAAACTTTCTTCTCAAGTGGTCGTGGAACATTCTCCAAGTTAGATCATATCTTGGGTCACAAATCAAGCCTTGGTAAATTTAAGAAAATTGAAATCGTATCAGTTATCTTTTCTGACCACAATGCTATGAGACTAGATATCAATTACAGGAAAAAAGTCTGTAAAAATACAAACATATGGAGGCCAAACAATACACTATTTAATAACCAAGAGATCACTGAAGAAATCAAAGAGGAAATCAAAAAAATACCTAGAAACAAATGACAATGAAAACATGACAACCCAAAACCTATTGGATGCAGCAAAAGCAGTTCTAGAAGGGAAGTTTATAGCAATACAATCCTACCTCAAGAAACAAGAAACATCTCAAATAAACAACCTAACCTTACACCTAAAGCAATTAGAGAAAGAAGAACAAAAAATAACCCCAAAGTTAGCAGAAGGAAAGAAATCATAAAGATCACATCAGAAATAAATGAAAAAGAAATGAAGGAAACAATAGCAAAGATCAATAAAACTAAAAGCTGGTTCTTTGAGAAGATAAACAAAATTGATAAACGATTAGCCAGACTCATCAGGAAAAAAGGGAAGAAGACTCAAATCAATAGAATTAGAAATGGAAAAGGAGAAGTAACAACTGACACTGCAGAAATACAAAGGATCATGAGAGATTACTACAAGGAATTATATACCAATAAAATGGACAACCTGGAAGAAATGGACAAATTCTTAGAAAAGCACAACCTTCCAAGACTGAACCAGGAAGAAATAGAAAATATAAACAGACCAATCACAATCACTGAAATTGAGACTGTGATTAAAAATCTTCCAACAAACAAAAGCCCAGGACCAGATGGCTTCACAGGTGAATTCTATCAAATGTTTAGAGAAGACCTAACCCCTATCCTTCTCAAACTCTTCCAAAATATAGCAGAGAGAGGAACACTCCCAAACTCATTCTATGAGGCCACCATCACCCTGATACCAAAACCAGACAAAGATGTCACAAAAAAAGAAAACTACAGGCCAATATCACTGATGAACATAGATGCAAAAATCCTCAACAAAATACTAGCAAACAGAATCCAGCAACACATTAAAAGGATCATACCCCATGATCAAGTGGGGTTTATTCCAGGAATGCAAGGATTCTTCAATAGACGCAAATCAATGTGATAAACCATATTAACAAATTGAAGGAGAAAAACCATATATGATCATCTCAATAGATGCAGAAAAAGCTTTTGACAAAATTCAACACCAATTTATGATAAAAACCCTCCAGAAAGTAGCCATAGAGGGAACTTACCTCAACATAATAAAGGTCAAATATGACAAACCCACAGCCACCGTCGTTCTCAATGGTGAAAAACTGAAACCATTTCCACTAAGATCAGGAGCAAGCCAAGGTTGTCCACTTTCACCACTATTATTCAACATAGTTTTGGAAGTTTTAGCTACAGCAATCAGAGAAGAAACAGAAGTAAAAGGAATCCAAATTGGAAAAGAAGTAAAGCTGTCACTGTTTGCAGATGACATGATACTATACATAGAGAATCCTACAGATGCTACCAGAAAACTAGAGCTAATCAATTAATTTGGTAAAGTAGCAGGATACAAAATTAATGTACAGAAATCTCTTGCATTCCTATACACTGGTGATGAAAAATCTGAAAGAGAAATTAAGGAAACACTGCCATTTACCATTGCAAGCAAAAGAATAAAATACCTAGGAATAAACCTACCTAAGGAGACAAAAGACCTGTATGCAGAAAACTGTAAGACACTGATGAACGAAATTAAAGATGATACAAACAGATGGAGAGATATACCATGTTCTCGGATTGGAAGAATCAGCATTGTGAAAATGACTATACTATCCAAAGCAATCTACCGATTCCATGCAATCCCTATCAAACTACCAATGGCATTTTTCAGAAAACTAGAACAAAAAATCTCACAATTTGTATGGAAACACAAAAGACCCCGAATAGCCAAAGCAATCTTGAGAAAGAAAAACGGAGCTGGAGGAATCAGGCTTCCGGACTTCAGACTATACTACAAAGCTACAGTAATCAAGACAGTATTGTACTGGTGCAAAAACAGAAATATAGATCAATGGAACAGGATAGAAAGCCCAGAGATAAACCCACTCACCTATGGTCAGCTTATTTTTGATAAAGGAGGCAAGAATATACAGTGGAGAAAAGACAGCCTCTTCAATAAGTGGTGCTAGGAAAACTAGACAGCTACATGTAAAAGAATGAAATTAGAAGACTCCCTAACACCATACACAAAAATAAACTCAAAATGGACTAAAGATCTAAATGTAAGACCAGACACTATAAAACTCCTTAGAGGCAAACATAGGCAGAACACTATGACATAAATCACAGCAAGATCCTTTTTGACCCACCTCCTAGAGAAATGGAAATAAAAACAAAAATAAACAAATGGGACCTAATGATACTTAAAAGCTTTTGCACAGCAAAGGTAACTATAAACAAGACGAAAAGACAACCCTCAGAATGGAAGAAAATATTTGCAAATGAAGCAACTGGCAAAGGATTAATCTCCAAAATTTACAAGCAGCTCATGCAGCTCAGTAACAAAAAAACAAACAACCCAATCCAAAAATGGGCAGAAGACCTCTATAGACATTTCTCCAAAGCAGATATACAGATTGCCAACAAACACATGAAAGGATGCTCAACATCACTAATCATTAGAGGAATGCATATCAAAACTACAATGAGGTATCACCGCACACCAGTCAGAATGGCCATCATCAAAAAATCTACAAACAATAAATGCTGGAGAGGGTGTGGAGAAAAGGGAACCCTCTTGCACTGTTGGTGGGAATGTAAATTGATACAGCCACTATGGAAAACAGTATGGAGATTCCTTAAAAAACTAAAAATAGAACTACCATATGACCCAGCAATCCCACTACTGGGCATATACCCTGAAAAAACCATAATTCAAAAAGAGTCATGTACCACAATGTTCATTGCAGCTCTATTTACAATAGCCAGGACATGGAAGCAGCCTAAGTGTCCATCGTCAGATGAATGGATAAAGAAGATGTGGCACATATATACAATGGAATATTACTCAGCCATAAAAAGAAACGAAATTGAGTTATTTGTAGTGAGGTGGATGGACCTAGAGTCTGTCATACAGAGTGAAGTAAGTCAGAAAGAGAAAAACAAATACCATATGCTAACACGTATATATGGAATCTACAAAAAAAAAAAAAGGTTCTGAAGAACCTCGGGACAGGACAGGAATAAAGACACAGATGTAGAGAATGGACTTGAGGACGGGGGAGGGGGAAGGGTAAGCTGAGACGAAGTGAGAGAGTGGCATTGACATATATACACGACCAAATGTAAAATAGGTAGCTAGTGAGAAGCAGCCGCATAGCACAGGGAGATCAGCTCGGCGCTTTGTGACCGCCTAGAGGGGTGGGATAGGGAGGGTGTGACGGAGACGCAAAAGGGAGGAGATATGGGGATATATGTATATGTATAGCTGATTCACTTTGTTATAAGGCAGTAACTAACACACCATTGTAAAGCAATTATAATCCAATAAAGATGTTAAAAAAAAAAAAGTATAAAGTGTTTGTGCATTTTTAAAGGGAGAAATTGTGGCTCCTTTGTTTAAATTGAAGTATAGTTGATTTACAATGTTGTGTTAATTACTGCTGTACAGCAAATTGCATCTGTTATACACATATATACATTCCTTTTTTAAAATATGTATTTTTTTCCATTATGTTTTATCATGGGATATTGAATATAGTTCTCTGTGCTATTCAGTAGGACCTTGTTGTTTATCCATTCTATATATAAAAGCTTACATCTGCTAACCCCAACCTCCTACTCCATCCCTCCCCCCACTCCCTCCCCCTTGGCAGCCACCAGTCTCTTCTCTATGTTAGTGATTCTGTTTCTGTTTCATAGATAAGTTCATTTGTGTCATATTTTAGGTTCCACATATAAGTGGTATCATATGGTATTTGTCTTTATCTTTCTGACTTACTTCACTTAGTATTATAATCTCTAGTTGCATCCATGTTGCTACAAATGACATTATTTTGTTCTTTTTTATGGGTGAATAGTATTCCATTGTATATATGTACCACATCTTCTTTATCCATTAATCTTTTGATGGACATTTAGGTTATTTTCATGTCTTGACTATTGTGAATAGTGCTGTTATGAACATAGGGGTGCATGTATCTTTTTGAATTATATATTTATCCAGATATATACCCAGGAGTAGGATTGCTGGATCATACGGTAATTCTACTTTTAGTTTTCTGAGGAACCTCCATACTGTTTTCTACAGTGACTGCACCAACTTACATTCTCACCAATGGTGTAGGAAGTTTCCCTTTTCTGCACACCCTCTCCAGCATTTGTTATTTGTAGACTTTTTAATAATGGCCATTATGACTGGTGTGAGGTGGTACCTCACTGTAGTTTTGATTTGCATTTCTCTAATAATTAGCGATGTTGAGCATCTTTTTTTGTGCCTGCTGGCCATCTGTATATCTTCTTTGGAGAAATGTCTATTTACATCGCCTGTCCATTTTTGGATTGGGTTGTTTGTTTTTTTGTCAGTGAGTTGTATGAGCTGTTTATATATTTTGGAAATTAAGCCCCTGTTGGTCGTATTGTTTGCAAATATTTTATCCCATTCTGTAGGTTGTCTTTTGGTTTTGTTTATGGTTTCCTTTGCTGTGCAAAAGCATGTAAGTTTGATTAGGTCCCATTTGTTTATTTTTGTTTTATTTCTATTGCCTTGGGAGGCTGACCTAAGAAAACATTGGTACCATTTATGTCAGAGACTGTTTTGCCTATGTTCTCTTCTAGGAGTTTTATGATGTCATGTAATATGTTTAAGTCTTTAAGCCATTTTGAGTTTATTTTTGTGTGTGGTGAGAGAGTGTGCTCTCACTTCACTGATTTACAGGCAGCTGTCCAGGTTTCCCAACACCACTTGCTGAAGAGACTTTTTTCCCATTGACTCCTTTGTCGAAGATTAATTGGCCATAGGTCTGTGGCTTTATCTCTGAGCTCTCTATTCTATTCCATTGATCCATATGTCTGTTTTCATGCCAATACCACACTGTTTTGATTACTGTAGCTTAGTAGTATTGTCTGAAGTCTGGGAGGGTTATGCTTCCTGCTTTGTTCTATTTCTTCAGGAATACTTTGGCATTTGTGGGTCTTTTATGGTTCCATATGAATTTTAGGACTAGTGAATTCTAGTTCTGTGAAAAATGTCATGGGTAATTTGATAAGGATTGCATTAAATCTGTAGATTGCCCAAAGCACCTATTATTACCATGTCCTTGCTTATCTCCCCAGTCCCACTCCTTCTACATCAAGCTCTGGACACACCCTACTAAACTTCTGATGTTTCTTGTCCACCTGGGGTGTTCACGTGTGTAGTTCACAGGGCTGGCTCCTTCTCATCATTCTTCAGATCTCTGCATGCATAAACACATGGAAGAACATGTGAGTGGTGGTCCTCTGGTTTAGTGGCTCATTACCACATTGTAGTCTTGTTTCCTAGCTGGGAGTGTTTGGACTTTCTACACTTTTATCTTGACTGTTTTGTGATTGTTTTCCTAGATTTAAATTTTTGATGACTGAGAAGTGAAATATCATGAAAAAAATCTAGGAATACTGGAACTCAGTCTACTACCTAATATTTTAGCTACATTTTAGAAAATACAGTCCAATAAAACTGGTTTATAAATTACCAGACACAAAAGATCAAACCTTCAACACTTCATTCATTAACAAAAGCTGATTCTGTGACTACTATATGCATGTTTCCAAAACAGAGCTCTTCTGATATGGGAGGGAATTCTGCCTAGGATTTCCTTCCTATTTCCATGATTAAAACTCTGCCAGGCATACTTACTGAAGGCTGACCATGGTGATCAGTTACTGGAAATCTGTTTTGGGGACCCTGCACAACAATCTTTGCAAAGCTAGTTTTGGTTAATTTGTTTCTGACACACCTGTTCTGTATTTATCAGAGGGAGGTCATTGTTCCATAGGTTATGACAATGAAGGGAGCTGATGTATATAAGGACAGAGCTAGCTACCGCCATTTCATGAAGAGGATGGAAATCTTGCTGGATTCCTCCATGTTAGGGATAAAATTTATCTAGGATTCATAAGGAACACTATGAATGTGGATGCACTATTTCTATAGCCATATCCTTCTGTGAAGTATTTGACAGAGAACAGTGTACAAAGTTGCCAGGCCCCCTTGCAAACAACTCAGAGGCCTTCAGGTTTGACCCGTTTTACTCTCTCTTCTCAAAGGACAGAAAAGGAGGTTCAAAAGGTTTATAATTCACAAAGCACTCAGCACCCAGTCTCTCAATCTAAGCTTTCCTTAAAAAACCTAAAGTGGGTAAGAAACTTATGTCTTCATAATTATAAAAAGCTAGTAAATATGCACTATGTATCAGAAGAAATAATGTTGAAAACTGAGCAAGAGCTCTGGTGTCACCAATTTTTAATATTCAGGGTCCAGATAGCAAGTTCACGACAAGCATTTTGCTTGTGACTGAAGTGAAAGGCAAAACTACATTTTTTGTACCTCAAGCAGATCACCTTATAAACAGAATAAATCAAGTAAATGGATACATAGTTACTAAGAAATACTTATCTGTTAATTCGCAACAGACAGGAGCAGTTACCCGTGGCCTGAGGACAACTGGGGCGCCCTGAGACCCATTCAGGGGACCTGCGAGGTTCCACCTTTTCCAACCACATATTTCTGAGGCCTGACTTTTTTCATGTATTTCCACCAAAACAACATGGCACAGCAGATCGAATGCAGAAGCAGGTAAGAGAATCCAGCTGTATTCTACTAAGCCAGGTAATAAAGAGATTTTCAGAAATGTAAAACAATGCCACTCTTCTCACAGGTTTTTATTTTGAAAAAGTTTTTAATAAAATTGTAATTTGGCAGGTGATGGGCTTGTTACTATAAAACCAATTAATATTTTTAAAGTTTCTCACCTTTTATTTGTTAGTATTAACAGATATGACCCACATAAACAAAAGCTCTTTGGGGTCCTCATTAGTTGTTAATGGCATTAAGGGCGTCCTGAGGTCAAACTGTTCCATATACCAACTCTAAGCACTCTTATCTCAAATGGAAGAAATGTGCTTGGAGCATTTAAAGAACACAGATGGACAGTTCAGAAAAATCAAATGGAAATGTAGGGTTCCATAGTCCAGGACTCAGTTATTTAAAGTAATGACATTTATGATTTTTATTTTTTTGGCCACACCGCGCAGCTTGCAGGGTCTTAGTTCCCTGACCAGGGATTGAACCCCAGGCCACCGCAGTGAAAGCGCCGAGTCATAACCACTGGACCTCCAAGGAATTCCTGACACTTGTTTTTAAGGGTAACAAATGAAAATTATGTTTGCTCATCAGGACTTTCAAATCCATTCAAAATCCCTGGGAAACTAAGCATCTGAATTGGCTGCATGCTGATTCCCCCCCCCCTCCCACTGGGGTAAGCCAATGCAGTGTGAAGGGGTGCTAGGAGCTGCTTATTATGTCTGTGAGAGCAGTGCATTAGCAAGGCTGCCATTTTCATAGAAGGAAGACACATAAGAATTAAGGTCATAATGAGTTAAAAGTAAACATAAAATCCTCTTTTAGGGACTTCCCTGGTGGACCAGTGGTTGGGACTCTGTGCTTCCACTGCAGGGGGTGTGGGTTTGATCCCTGTTTGGGGAACTAAGATCCTGCAAGCAGCCGAAGAAAAAAAGAAAAAGAGAGAAAATAATCCTCTTTTATGTTTCTGGTTTTTTTAGTTTTTATATCAGATTGCTTCTCTGGATATTAGAATAACAAGATCTTAGTCAAGAAAATTGCAAGAAGTCAATAGAAAAATTGAGATCTCTACTGCTTCTAAAAGCTGAGAACATTCTGAGGGTTATTTGTGTGGCAAGTCAAGAGCTCACTTTCATAGTTCTCTCCCTCACATCTGCACTAATGTGGTAAGTATAAGTGAGTCAATACATTCACAAAGCAGCTCGTTTACAATTTGCTTGTTGGTTAAAAAAAGAAAATTAAATACAGGCAGATAGGAAAATCCTCAATTAGAAATCAGCTTAATGACAGTCTCTCAGGCTTTTATTTTTAAACCTTTTTTTTTTGGCTGCACTGGGTCTTCATTGCTGCACACAGGCTTTCTCTAGTTGCGGCGAGCAGGGGCTACTCTTCATTGCGGTGTGGCGGCTTCTCTTGTTGCAGAGCACGGGCTCTAGGCGTACAGACTTCAGTAGTTGTGGCATGCGGTCTCAGTATTTGTGGCTCGTGGGCTCTAGAGCACAGGCTCAGTAGTTGTGGTGCACGGGCTCAGTAGTTGTGGCTCACGGGCTTAGTTGCTGTACAGTACGTGGGATCTTCCTGGACCAGGGCTCGAACCCGTGTCGCCTGCATTGGCAGGCGGATTCTTAACCACTTGGCCACCAGGGAGGTCCCTCTCAGGCTTTCTTAACTACACACTCCTTTTAGGAGTATGAGGTTTTTGGGTTTGCTATGCAGATTAAATGACATGCATGTGAAATGGTTAGCACAGTGACTGGCACATAGGAAGTTCCTGATATGTAAGCACATTTGCATAAATAATAAAAATGAGAGGCAGAGAAACATTTACAGCATATATATGTCAGTGCTGCTGATCTCACTTATTTTAATTATTCAACACTTCCAGATTTTAAGTTATTTTTAGAAAAAATGTATTAGGGCCCAGAAAAGATCAATTGATTTAAGGTGTCACACAGACAGTGAGGGGTTGAAATGGGATTAGATCTGTCTGCTTCCAAGTCCATGCTCTTTCCACAATGCAGTGTTGTCTCCCAGGAGAGCTGAAACACGAAGCCAGTTTATTTCAGAAATCTATTTACCGTAAGGTGTGTTCTGTGCTTAGGACAGTTAGCTTTATTTTACTGTTTCAAAAATATTTGAGAAGAAAAAAGTATTAACCCTTCCCTCCCAAATATTAACCCTTCCCCAATATAAGTAACTATAGGCCTCAACTTATTAGTGACTAGCTCCTAACCAACAGCATTATGGGTTTCAGGCAATTTATTTTAAACAAAAAAGTAGACATCCCAAGTACTGTACAAGAACACTGTTATCTATTTATGGTTCCTGAAGATCATATCAGAGAAGTAAAAAACATTTTAAGAGGGAAAAAAATGAATCTGGAATGGCAGGGGAGATTCACACATTATATGTAAATTGCAAGAACAGTAACTAATTCCCCTTCTCTCCCCAAAATAGTAGGCAAAATGAAAAACAGATACAACAGAGAAGCTATTGAAAAAGGAAAGAAGTACAGGATGGGCAAAAGGGAGCCCAACAGATTATTAAAGAAGAGTATTTTCTTGCCAGCTCCAAACTATTTTGGGGTATTCAGACCTTTCTTTAGGTATCACTTAATAACCCCTTTAGAGACAAGTCATTAAATTGAATGGAACCCCAATAAGGCAATTCTTGTTTTCCTCTTTCATGGGCTCTGAAACAAAAAATACTGGTAAGATAGCAGACTGTACGTTGAGGTACAGTAATAACTAAGGTAGGGGTTCCCTTCTGTCTTCAGAATACAACATTGGAAGAAGGCATAGTAGTAAAGAAAATGCTTTAGAAATAAATCAGTTTTATTAGAAAGAAATTTTAAACACGAAAGTTTAGAAACAAAATATTTATTTCCTTTAAGAATCATACATATTTGAAAAGGTGATGCCATACCTCTCAATTTAAAGAAAACATTCATTTAAGATTGCGGGTTTTAAATATCAGTGAAGATATTCTCCAAGCTGCCACCAGAGCCTGGCTTGATTGCTCTGAAGTAACAACACTTGAAAGCTCCTATTCTTTGAAACTAATTTAAACACATTGAATTGTTGAAAGATTAAAAACCACAGTCAGCTAATTACACTCTCTCTCATCTCTTATTCAGCAAATGAATCACTTTTCATTACCACTTAGCTGAAGTACATGAATTTCTGCCTAATTAGAAATGTTGTAGATGGAACATTAGCAAGAATGGAGCAGGTCAGGATATCTTTGCTGCTTCATTTTTAATTCCTAACAGCAGAGTCTGATAGGAAGGAATAGAGAAGTCATTAAATAATTTTAAATTATTTATAAAAATTACTTTGCCCAAATTATAATTATTTTTTCCCCAAACGGTCTCAAATGTCTAACATAATGAAAGAAAAAGCAGTTCAACATTGATTTTAATGAACATTTTAATGTTATGTATAACAGAACTATATTATGAATACAATGGAAACAAAGTTTTATCAATTTAATAAAAAAAAATTTCAACACAAAGTGGGGAGGTAATAATTTGATGCCTATATTATAGTATTTATTTTAAAAAATATTCCCAGCTTGAGGGTGAAACAATTTTGCATTCCAAACTCTAGAATCATGATTTTCATGTGACCTTAATGCAGAATTACAGCAGGAAAACAAAAACATTTTAATTAATTTCCTTTATTTGCCATTAAATCAATAAAATCTTTGACTGCTACAGGTCTCCTTTAATAATATATATATTTAACTCCTCTCTATTGGAACCATATTGCTAATGCCATATTATATACACTCAAAACCAAAACAATACTGTATAAAATCTAAAAGCCAACATTGTTGAGTTCTAACATTTATATTTAAGGTCTTAATGGATTTTTACCCTTTTCAATTTTTTGAAAAGACACCAAAAAAAAAATAAATATTTTTCTTTTTGACTGTTCCTGACTATTACATGGTGCCTACAGGGATAAACACAGAAGGAAGCCTTGCCAAGTTATCACTGCAAAGTGTAAATAATGACTGCTAAGAACAAATAAAAATACTGGAGGTTTTTTTTTCTCTTTTCTTTTAAAGGAAACCATAGAGCAGTCCTGAAAAAAATATTTTTCCGAGTTCTGCACAGGATAATTATAGCAGAAGAAATGGGAAAAATCCCATAGCTATCACCAATTGCTTAAAGAGGTTTTGTTACAATAAAAATTTGGATAGTATAATAGCAGTACTGCTGGAACATTAGCAAAAGTATATACATTCCAGTTACCTTTGATTTAGCCATAATCACATATGTATGCCTTTTTTGGACAAAAATATATATTTTTATAAAAAACTGATCATCCAACTTTAATGATTTCATATATGGACTCAAGAGTGGTAGTAAAAGGAACAGACCCAATTGTGACAAGGCGATTCAGGGACAGAAAAATCAAGTTCTTCAGGAAAAGAAAAGTATAAAATTAGAGATTCAAACAAACACATTTATTCAGCCCTATTCTAGTATTCCCACATATTATGATATTAAAATGGGCTCCTCAATTTATAAAGGCTTTCAGTGGTCTCACTACCCCATTTGTGGTCTTGTCTCACTGGGATAAATGATTCTGACTGCCTCATCTGAAGCTCCCTTGCTTGGCCATCTGAAATACTAGATATTTCGCTTTTATAAAACAACCTTTTTGGTTCTTAATGTAGATTTATTTTAATTAATTGATGAAAGAAAGGGGAGTTGACTAGCATTTTCCATCCCAACATCACCTATCTGCACCACTAAAAATCCTTCATTCAATCTGCTCCTTTACAATCTCTTATTTGCTAAAGTTGGCGAAATTTGCAAAGGCGTCTTGCTTGGGTTGCACAGTTCCAGAAGTCATGGCTAAGTTGGGCATGCCCATTCCCATTGTGCCTGTCAGGCCCATCCCAGCAGTTGACATCCCTATGTTCATGTTCATGCCCATCATGCTCTGGTTCATCATTGGACTATTTCCAAGAGGGGCCATTCCCATGGTGCCAGTCATCACACTGGGCATGCTCATAGGCATGGGTCCCCCCATCAGAGGGTTAGTTTGGGGCCGGACAGGAAGCATGTTCGATGGAGAACTGAGGTTTACAGCTCCGAAACTTTGGGTCATCACATTCATAGGCTGTTGCATATCTAACAGAAGAAAAGAGACAAAAGAACTTTATCACACTGAATTCTTAGATTCACAGAGCAGAAAAATAATACAATTTTCCTGACCATCAATAATTGTAAGCTCCAATAAAATTACTTTATAGTGATTTTTTATAAGAGAAGTCAATTAACTTGTATTGTTTACTCTTGAGAAATATTCAGTGGCTGTTAGCTCTGATTTCCCCAAGATGTAGCAACAGTAAGAGTGGGCTAGCGGAAAACATCAGGCACTTTAAAACCATTCCTATAAAATCTATTACTGAATCAGACCTAACAAGTTGTCAAGAGCTACTGTGTATCAAAAACCTTAAAAAGTTTATATCCTTTGACTCACTCTATTTTTAGAACATTATATTAAGGGAAAAAAATCACAAGTAAAAAGATTTATACAAAACCATGGAGTTATTTATAATAGGAAAAAGCTGGAAACAACTGAAATAACCAACAATAGAGGAACTGCACACTAATATGATGGATAACTATAAAGATCCAAAAATCATGCTTTCTTTCTTTAAGAATATTCAACAGAAAAAACAATAATGTTGAATATGAACTGCAAGAAACAAAATATAGACAGAATGATCTCAAGTATTAAAAATGTGGTTAGAAAAGATGGACTGTGAAGAAGTATGAATTAATGGTGATTATCCCTGGATTATGGAGTTCAGATGATTTTTGTTTCTTGACATATCTGCCTATATTAAAAATTTTTCTCAACAAATACTTTTATTTTAGTGATCAGGCTCCCAAAACTCACCACCATACAATAAATGTTACCATGTCAAGAGCAGAATACAAAGCAATTCAATGTGCCAGGAGGGATACCAGGTATTATGTGAAAAAAATCTTAAGTGAATACACAGTTGCTTTCAGTACAGTTTTATTTCATGGCTTGAAGTAGTCCCGGCATAAGGGCAAAGGATTACAAGTATACAAAGAAATGGGATGTCTTGCAGTAACTTACTCTGTTGCTGAATCATTGTATTGAGCGATGGCTGCTGGGGTTTGGAAGGCTGCATACCAGGTAGTAAGTTGTCTAGGCTGATGTTTACACTGGGGTCAGACCAAGTAGAGGGCAGGGTTTTGCTGACTGACTTCTGGACCATATCTGTATTCTGATTATAGAGAGGATTAGGCTTCTGCAGCACTGTGCTAACATTTTGCAAAGGCTGGAAAATAGAAAAATGCTCTAAAAATTAAGCATCTGCTCTATAAAGATTACCAGATGGCAATTTAATCATAGTAACTCCAAATATATACTAGACTTTGTAATAAACTCTTGAAACCAATAAGAACCACAAATGTTCTACATTAAGGTCTTCAATATCCTGAATCACCAGGTTCCCATAATATTTCTCTGAAGTCCAAATCATGTTTGGGGTGGGGAAAAAACTAACATATTTACACTAACATTTATCCTCCCATCACCCCAAGTCTAGAAGCCACAATCCTGGGGCAACTATTAACTTCGGGTTAGTACAACTTTAAGCAAATATACAAGTGGAAATTTATTCTTACAAAATGGAATTCGGGGTATGATTTCTCATGTTAAAAAAACAAACCCATCAAAACAGCAAATTATATTCCACATAACCTGACCGACATATCCCTGCTCCACGTATATTTCTATTGCCTAAAGCGAGCAACACTAGTGGCATCTGATACAGTACGGACCAATACAGAAGAAAGGAGAAATTCAGGAAAAAGCAGCAGAGGTGCCTGGTAGTTACTACCAGAATAACTGTAACAAGGACAGAAAAAGGGAAATAAATACGAATAGGAGGAATAATTAAAAATGGACCAATGCAAAGACTCACAACACAGTTGCAATTAAGATTGCAAATTAGTAGATTGGCTTTATGCTTAGACCATATGAAAGAAACAGAGTAAACTAGCTTGAGCTTGTTCAGTTCAATTTAATGGTACTGGTATGGCTTTCAGGTCCTTTTTCTTAATGTTAGGTCTAATATCTGTTATACAGATCAGTCACCTTTCTGCTTCTTTCTTCTCTTCCTTCATCCTAACACCCAAAATAGGAGAATCTACATATTAAAATGAATAATTAGCATCATAAACAAATATTCCAAATAGCCTGAGTCAAAAATAGCAAGTTCCTGGTACAACTCAGACACATATATTCTGCACTTGTTTGAAGTCTAAGCTAGTATTAGGTAATTTAGATTTAATTTTAAAAAGTGAATTTAAAAGTTCCTGTTTAGTTATTTTCCTTTATGAAAATAAGAGTTGAAAGAAGAGTCTATATAAACATCATATAATGTAGAGCAGGTCCAGAATAGGGAAGAACATTCATTATTTTAGAGAATAATTTTCTATATTAGCAATATATCTCTATTCCTTCTTCTTCTCTTTTTTTTAATATCTTTAATTTTTTATTTTTAGGCCGTGCTGCACACGGCACACGGGATCTTGGTTCCCCAACCAGGGATCGAACCCACACGCCCTGCAGTGGAAACGCAGAGTCTTAACCACTGGGCCATCAGGGAACTCCTCTATTCCTTCTTCTTAAAAACAATTTTTTAAACTATTAAATTCCAATTTGTTTATTAGTTCAATAAATTTTCAACAAATGCCTCCTCTGTGCAAGGCATCACACTTGGCTTTGCATGGACAGCAAGATGAGTGAGAAGGCCTTGCCCTGGAGAACCCAAATGACTATTCCAGGGGAAAGGACACAAGGTAAACGCAATGTACAAAAGTAATCTATGTATCACTTGCTTATTTTTCTGTTTTATGCTAATCTGCCATTAGATTAGTTAGAGCATCTCAAAGATTATGAATCACAATTTCCAAGGGAGGCAGACAACTTACCTGTGATCTTGACATGGGCAAACCCAGCCCTACAGTATTAGTGCTCATCACAGAGAAATTCATACTCTGGGAAGATGTCATTGTTGCCTGCGATGAGCCCATAAGATCAAACAGGTCTGAAGAATTTGAGGCAGCTGGAGGTGGGCCTAAAGCTGGTTGTGAGCTACTGACAAGCTCTACAGCTGGCTGTGAGGCACTGCTGAAGAGCTCACCACTGGCAGCAACAGGGCCTGATGGGGCTTGGTTGAAGGCACTCCAGTCACCAAAGTCTCCATTCCCACTTGCTGCTGTTACTGAGAAAGAAAGAAGGGTAAGAAAGTTTCTGAAATGCACAGAACACATATGACAATCTACCAACTGAAACAAATTAGAGCTTATCTGTGTCCATCCAGATTAACATCTGCAGGTACCATCTCCATCTGGACATTATTCCTTCTCATGAATATTCCACGAGTGTTAACAAGGTGGCAAAGAAAAAAATAAAACTTCCACATATAAAGTAAAATCCATCTCTTGGCATTGGCAGGTCTGAGGTGACACAAAGAAATTGCAGAAACTAAAACTTTCCTTCAACCTAAGTTTGCATATCAAATATGTTTCTAGCTAAACAAATATGAACTAGCCTGAGATCCCCAAAAAACAAGAAAAAAACTCTAAACTGGTTAAACTCTTTGCTGGGAGATCCAGAATCCTCATGCAAGGAGTAACTCAGTAAAATCAGACAGTTCAACTCATTTTGTTCATTCATTATTTGGAAAAGTTCAAAGAGAAATCCAACTATGATTTATACCATCTCATGTAAATAAAACCCCAAATTCATTAAAAAGAAAAACCCAAAAACTCAATAAAATTAAGACTAGGATTAGTAAATTTCTGTAAGAAGTTCTCACCCATTTGGCCATGCTTCCGCTGACAACACAAAGGCTACAGAGAGCCATGATATGTAACCTTAGTACATTGTTTACTTCAAATGGGACTGTTCAATCTATTTAAGTAAAAAGCGGGGTATAGTCTTAAGAGGGGAACTCATGCTAATATTTAAAAAAAGAAACAAAACTATCACTATGCTTCAAAGTATAATTATGACAAGTTTAAGATTTAATGCATAAAAAAGATTTAATGCATTTAATAATATAAAAATTAATAGGTTAATTAATAGACTGAAATATTTAAGAGAACGGATTTTGTATTTTACTGGCTGTGTGACCTTGCTTAACCTTCTCTGTGCCTTTTTATTTTTATTTTATTTAAAGAAGAGCTTTTATTTATTTATGTGGCCATGCCGTGAGGCATGTGGGATCTTACTTCCCCAACCAGGTACCGAACCCATCCCCTGCAGTGGAAGCACGGAGTCTTACCCACTGGACTGCCAGAGAAGTCCCCTGTGCCATACTTTTTAAAAAATCTAAGTTGCGAAGATTGAATAACTTAATATATAGTAAGTGCCATTTGAGGTTTATTGTTACTTTGGATTAATTGTGAAAAGACAGAGGAGAGGCAAAGCATCACACTTTCTTTCCTTTAGGTATGCCATATAAAAGTATAAGTCAAGCTTCTATAAATTCTGCATACATAATACTAGCTATTGGGAACACAATAAATATACAGGCAAGTGATACTTGAAAAAAAATTTTTTTAACTAGGCTATACTAAGTAAACAAACCTTGCTTTAAGAAAAGGACAAACAGATAAATATGAATTAATGGAAGTTGAAAAAAGCAAAGGTGAAGAAAGAGCTACATATAAACTGTCATCTGAAAGCCAAGAGTATGTAGTTCCAAGTTAATTAACACCATTTCTTTGCACTACATGTTCACTTACAACTTGGAAATACATTTTGTCTAGCCTAAAAGGTAACCAACCACTGTGATGCTGTGTCTCATTATGCTAAATATCAAGAGAACAATAACATTAAATCTTTAAAATTATATCTTCTATTACCATTTTGTAATGTAAGCAACCTTAAAAGAGAAAATAATTCACTTAGAAACCCCAAGTTCTACCAACAATTTAATATAAGAACTGGGCTGATATTCACTACTTCCGGGTTTTGCTAAAACATGTCTTTGATCTTCTTTACAAAAAAGATTGAATTAAGAGTTTTACAATTAGTTCTATGTATTAAACAATTTAAACTAATTTAAGGAAGACTGCTGGATAAAGGTAAACTTTATGCTGATTTTCTATCTGCTTGATCTAGAAAACAGAATAAGAATGGAAACTGGGGCAATATGTGTTGCCCCATCTGAAAACTTTATCTGAGATGATTAATCATGGGAGGAAGAGATTTCTAGTGAGGCATATATTGTTCAGCAATCATTAATCATTGTTGCAACAGTTTCAGCCCCTTGCGTAATGGTGATCAGGTTCTGTTAATCACATAAGATGAAGAGATGTATCACTTAGCACCATTAACATATTTGAATTATTTGCATAGTAGGCAACTTCATATACATAAAAACTTTGAGAATTACACAGGCAGTCTGTAAAATTAGGGCAATGTTTATTTTCCACTTTGATTTGCCTAAAGCAAGGTATTAACCCTTACAAGGCATAACCACATTTCTAAAATGAAGCAGTTCATTACTCCACAATCCTGGTTTCTGGGAAGTACTTGGAATTTACACAAGCGGTCCAAATAACCCAAATCACATTAAAACCTATGCGTCACTAACCTAAACTAGACAGTACTAAATATAAATTTTAATCCAATTAATGGGGATAGATAACTCTACTTGAAATGAATAATAAAACTAATTCAGTTAAATATTTCCTCCTTGCCTCACCTCATGTTTATGATTTTTATAGCTAAATTTTTTATATTATCTCTCAAACTTCAGACTGACCAGATTTTATGGAAAAAAACATTAGAACCAACCCCTTTACAACCTAAAAGACACTTAATAATGAACTCAGACCCTATTCTACACGTCTCTACAGACGTTACTCTATCCTTATAAAGAACCAAGACAAGTAGCATTATTCCCAATTTTAGAAAGGTGGAGGCTGAGGCTTTCATAAAGTTAAATAGCTACCAAAGTATATGGCAGAGGTAGTAAGATAAAAATATTAATAATAAGTGGGAACAATACAAGCCCTTCACCTCAATCCATTATGTTTAAGCCTATATTCTGCTTGGATGTTAGCTTTTTTTTTGCCATTTTAAAAAAAGTGAGGGTGTAACTGACACATAACATTATATTAGTTTCAGGTGGACAACATAATGATTTGATCTTTACAAATATTGTGAAATGATCACAACAAATCTAGAGTATTTTAAAATTTCTAATTTAACATGGAATGAGGAAGGTTTTTTTTGGCTGAGGTTCAACTGCTCACATTTAAGGATAGGCCAAAATGAAGTTCAGTTATTTTTCATAGAAATTCTCTTAAGATATCTAAATTATAAAGACATGAATTTTGGTAAGATGGTCTGCCCAACTCCAATGTCCCCGAATTTCATTCAAGAAAATCATATAAGCTAAACATAAACCATAATATTCTTGCTGCTAAAATGAGATTTATACTTATTCACACTCCCTACCCACCTACTCCCCGCACACACCCCCCCCCAAAAAAAATAAAACAAGAGTCACTTATGAGTGAGGGCAATTTTATTTAGGTGTACCTGAGTAGTCTGCAACCAGATTAATTCGTCTGGCACATTTAGAATACTGGCCCAATAAAGTACCTTTGTGAATAAATTCTTTGGGAATTGGGAATTATAAACACTGCTACAAGTAGAAAATGGCCAAAAGAAGCAGATGGGGGTGGGGTGGTGAAGAGTTGTTTTGTTTTGGTAACATTTCTACTGCCCCTAGATTTCTGGCCAATCAAATCATATCGTACCTTGGGAAGGGAAATTGCTTGATGCAGCGGCTGAGCCAAAGTCAGCAAAGCCTCCAAATAAATCAGCTGATCCTCCTAGAAATTAAGTATGAGGAAAAAAACTGTCAGAACCACAGCACAATTGATAGCACTTTTAGGAAGCCATTTTAGCACTGCACTCAAAAAATACCCAATACTAGAGCCCCAAGACCCATCATAACAGCTAGTTAGTTGATCCAGCTTTTCACGTCACCATGTTCCCTTTAAGCTACCACAGGACAGACTCTCTTACAGTATCCCTCAGTTCTATAACTAGTAATATGATAGATACTACAACTGTGGTTACAGTCACCCCTTACTTACATTTCACGAACATAACGTAGGCATGCAGTTTATCTGGCCAATTATGCTCTTTATAAGAATCTTCAATGGATGCTAAAACCTGGGTAAAATGTTGCTGGGTAATCAAATCATCACCCTACAGATTACTTACAAATAAAAAGGGATTAAGCTACTTTTACAGTGCAGAAATCAGATGGATACCACCTTAAACAAGTGCTCAAACTTAATGTCACTAATAATCGGACAAAATAGCACTCATGGGTCTTCTAATATAAAGGGACTAAAAAAGAGATCATCACTCAAATTCTTCCCAAAAATATTTAACCTGACTCCAATCATGAAGAATGAATCAGACAAATACAAACTGAGGGACATTCTGCAAAACAGCTCTCAAGACTCTTCAGAAAATGTCATCATAAAAGACAAAGACTGGGACCACTCCAGATTAAAGAAGCCTAAAGAAACATGACAAGTAAATGAAATGGGTGATCCCTGACTGGACTCTGGATATTTAAGTAAGTGCTATACTGAAATGATGTAATTGAGACACTAGGGAAATGTGAATATGGTCTATTATACAACAATACTGTTTTAATGTTAAATTCCCCAAGTATGATAATTATATTATGATTGTGAAGGAGAATGTCCTTGTTGTAAGGAGATATATGCTGAAGTATTTTAGGGGCAAAATGTCATGATGTTTGCAATTCTCTCTCAAATGGTGCACAATAAATAAACAAAACCAAACAAGAACTAGAGAGAGACAAAGAAAATGTGACAAATTTTCTGCAGTTTGACTTTTTTTTAAATAAAAGGGGAAAAAAAAACCCCCAAAACCCTTTAAGTTGATCTGCATAGAAATCAGTTTTAATAGCTATAGGAAGAAAAATGAATGCAATGATTTAGGTGGACTATTTTTTCCTATTGTTTACTTGCAAATATTTGCAAAATACTTGCATTTTTAATCCTTGAAAAAAAACCCAGTAGCTTTTTGCCACTTCCAGACTGGTGTTTTTAAAGGGGTGAGATTCAAATCATAAGGCTGCAGATCAATCTGCACGCATAACATCACATTCTCATACAAATTTTCATCTGTAAACACTAAATAGGTAAGAATATTTACTTTTATGTATAATTTGAACAGTAACATTATGTTAAGTTTTATATTCCACTTCTCCTCAATTCAGTTATCAATGAAACAGCAATAGTCAAAGGATCTAAAACCTTAAATAGTTGTCCTTATTTTTGTCCTTAAAGATTTCACCTCTTAAGAGTCACAACCTTAGAAATTTAGAGCGGCAGTTCAATTATAGTGCTTTTAGTGTTATGTGAACATTATATAGGTTACATCACAGCTGCTTAGCCTGCAGTGCTTAGAAACTAGCCAGGTGGGACTGGAACATCTGGGCTGCACTCAAATACCACCAGGGACAGCTTCCAACATCTGGTGCCATTTCTGAATTGTCTTATCGCTGCAAGACATTCTGTCCCATCTGCTACACTCAACTGGGTTAATTAAACTAGAACCATCTCCCCTTCTTAATAAATAGCCAGCAGTAATAAAAGGAACAAATCAGTTTCTGACACAGGTGAACTTGGTATTTCTTTTTAACGCACATTTACTGTAGTCAACTATCAGCAGGCCTAACAAATTCCTTATTCCTTCACCTCATTACAGATGCACATATTCACATATATACTCACTCACCGTGAACTAACTTCCACCAAGGCCAAGGTTCTCTACTCCTAGCAACAACTACAGCTCATATGTCTGCTTTTGCTTTATCCAAAGGAAAATATCACAGTGATTTTTCTCTTCTTTAAAGGTACATATGTCATAATAAATGTGACGATAGGTACAAAAGATCAATGAGCTATATTTTTAAACTATATAAACAAGCACACATATATTAATAAAATCTAGCAGGGAAATCAATGGTGTGAACAGTTGCTGCTTAATATTCATAAGTGTGTCTTCTGTAATACTCCTTCATGTTAAAAATATTGATCAAAGAATACTGTTAGGTAACAGAATGATAGTTAATCTTTTATTATAACATTCAGGGATTTGAAAATAGGAGATTATTTTCATTTTCTTCATCCAAGCAGTGAATAAACATCAATATGTAATTTATTATGCCAAATAAGTTCGGAATTTTCAAATCTTATCCAGTCTGGGCTACAAAGAAAATTCATGCTGTGGAGTATACCACTGAATACTGTGAATCACATCTTCAAACTGGGTGACATATTTTATTTTTGTCATATCCTGAATTTAATATTTCAAATAATTATCTATTTAGTTATTCTATTGCTCTACCTTCTAACACCTAAGCTAAAATTATACTATGTTCATAACTTGTCTATAGCAAATATTATTATTCTCTCCATCCACACTACAGGGAGTTTAATTTCAAACATGACTAATTTAAGAACACTGGAGGTAAAAGAGTGGAAACACACACATTAAGTATTTTACAAATAGAAGCCACCTTTCCTTGAAAAGGATTTAACTTTTCTCCATCTTCTGAAGTGCCACAGATTATACTTCTATTGTGTTTTCCATAATGTGATCCTCAACTTTGGAAACTGTCTCAGAAATTAAAAATCTCTTATTTCATTTAGGAAAAGCTTCTCCCTCCTAGGAGGGACTATCCATATCTATATGCATGATGTTATGCATACCAATGCCTTAAACTTAACAGACATTTTCTATACTTAAGCATTTTTCCCAGATAACGTCTATCTAAGGGAATTTAAATAAGAGTCTACCAAAAATTGCTGCATGTGGAAGACTGCTAAATTTCACAATAAGAGCTATCCTTCAAGATTCCCACATGAGAGGTGTCATTATAAATGAACCATTTCCATCTGCCTTTTCAGGGAAGCAAGGAGGTTATTTACAATCACCAGCTGGGAACATGTATTTTCCAAAGCAACACTGTGAACAGGAAAAATATAGCTGAACTAGACAGTGCTTTAACTATAAATGGAAATTTTCTTTAACGAAGAATTTAATCTAGATTACACTATGAAAACTTTTGCATGAGGAATTCTAATAAATACAAAATTAAAAGAAATGACAAAATGCAAAAAATTGTAAATATATGATGAAAAACTAATATAAATAAGTTTTTTAAAAAATCGATAAGGATAAACAACCCCAATTTAAAAAAAAAGGACAAAGGACATGAATAGACAAGTTACAACTAGCAATATAAAAGCATGAAAAGTTTCAAAGTCAGTCATCGAACACATGCAAAATAGAATGAAATATTATTTTCTCCTTACCAAAATGGAAGATTTTGAAAGATGCTACTTCACTACTTTATAACAGAGAGAAGTTTGGAAACAAATCAAAACCTAATGTCCAAAAAATAAGAGGCTGACTGGTCCAGTAACTTACAGCATATTTACACAATGTTAAGATTATAAAGCAATTAAAAGGTCTGTAAAATACCAACTATAATAAGGAAATGGTCATGAGATTTTAGATGAAAAAGAGTTTACAAAAAAATATAATAACAATAAAATCTTTATCTAGAAGCCTGAAAAAGATTTTCAACATAATAAATGCTTAATTTACAATGCTTGGTGTCAGTTTATTTATCTTTTGTAAAAATAAAATACAGTGTGTGAGTTGTGGAAAAAATAAATAAATAAATGCTTAAATATATTGACTGATTATATAGAAAATGTTTAAAGAAAGACTATTCACCAAAATTATTAATAGTTAACTTTACGCACCTAAGTTACAGTGAAGTACTTTTTTTCCATAAAATTTCTAAAATGAGCACGCACTACTTTTAATGAGTTAAAACAGAATATGGTAAAACATTTTATTCTTAGTAAACTTAGGTTAAACTAGAGACAACGCCCATGAAAATTCTAATAGATAGGTTGGGTTGTAATAACCAGTAACTTGGCTATAACAAGGTGGTTCACATCCATGTAAATATCCTCAACTAACTTTAGTGATAACGGAGTACAGGGCAACAGGTTCAAATGTAAACGTAATGAACATTTTGGATTTGATACACGTTAATCTTAAAAAATATTTTTTAACAACCAAAAAATCAAAAGATATTGCAAGCCTTGTAAAGTCTTTATATTTTCTCTTCAACCTCATTCATTGTACTAGAAACAACTTATGTAGTAGTATGTTAATCAAGACCTAAATTCCTTAATTACAAAAGGGACAAAGGAGACAACGAAAACTTTGAAGACGAGATATACTAAAAATGAAATGGAATGGTTCTTGGCATTATATTTGTAACTGGCTTATTTTCTAAATACATTATTATTCATTTAAAAAATGTTTACTTAGAAACATACTATATATAAATGTCACCAAAGTATCATTTGAGTACAGATTTTAAAAGAACATCACCAGAGTGGGACATTTATCATCACAGTCTCAAGAAAATCTTGATGAATGGGTTTCACATGTGTATTTTTAAACTTGGTTGATATTCCACTATGATTTTACCACATATACTTCTGAAGATGCTAACAAAAAGGATGAAATAACACATAAAAAAAGAAAATCTGAGCACTTTCTCCAAGGAGACATTTATCTGGTGAACGGTACAGAAGCTGTATCTGCTTAGGTTTACAGTTCATGTCCATATTACTTGCATGACAGCAGTATTATAAATATAGGCACATATGGTAAATGACACCCAAATGGCATACCAAATAGCAATGCTAATATGGTAGATTCTTAGACTTTCTTACATGTAGGTGCTAAAGATTTAACATCCAATTTTTTTCTCCACTGCTGAATTCAATTTAAAATATATTATTACTAAAATATTTAAATAGAAATTCATGGTAATGAAATTCATCTTACTGATTGGAGGGGGTTCTACACAAACTGGTTAAACAAACTGTTTCAAATAGGAGAGAACTTTAAAAAATAATTATGGGGACTTCCCTGCTGGCGCAGTGGTTGAGAATTCTCCTGCCGATGCAGGGGACCACAGGTTCGAGCCCTGGTCCGGGAGGATCCCACATGCCGCGGAGCAACTAAGCCCATGCGCCACAACTACTGAGCCTGCACTCTAGAGCCCACGTGCCACAACTACTGAGCCCGCATGTCTAGAGCCCGTGTGCTCCGCAACAAGAGAAGCCACCGCAACGAGAAGCCCGCACACCTCAACAAAGAGCAGGCCCCGCTCGCGGCAACAAGAGAAAGCCCGCGCGCAGCAACGAAGACCCAACGCAGCCACAAAAAAAAAAAAAAAAAAAAAAATTATTTAAAAAAAAGAGTGACCGTAATAATAAACAGTGAACAATTTAAAAAAAAAAATTATAATGTCAACCCACTTTCAGTTGGTTTTTAGAAAATATCAAGATAAAAAAATTAAGGCAAGAAATATTCCAGATTTCATTCAGACTTTGTCTCAATTACTGTATTAATATTAATTGCTACTTCTATTTAATTAGCCAATCTACTGCTTGCACTGGAGAAGAAAAACCACTCAAAGGTTTCTTGCCAAGCAAAGGAAGCATGCTGGTATTTAATAATTCTCTCTGTTCAAAGCAATCTTGCTAACACCAAGGAAAAAAGTTAGATTCACTCATCTGACCTTCCTAGTTAATTCTTCTCTGATTGCTCCATTAAAAATTTTCACAGATGCATGAAAGGGGCTCTTTAATATTTCATACCAGGAAATCCAAAATAGTTGATATTCTGTGACACTAAGTCTGTATTATATGACTACATGCTAACTACCAGTTAATACTACTATTAAAATCTTCAACATACAAAAAGACAGCACATAAATTGTTAAACAACTAATGTAGTTGTTTGCAAACTTGGGCATGACAGTTCAATAGAGTTTAAGGAATAATTTTACGAACAGTTACATTTACAGAAAAAAGGGAGTGGGAATTGAAGAATCTCAGAAATTGGATTGAACCAGACACCCTAGTAAGTTCACACCTAGTCTAAGAATTAATTTTATGTTAGTAGGCAAGGAGAGGGAGAAAATAATAGACTTTAAATTAATCATATGTACTAAACTATCAGTGAGAAGTAATTTTCATCATAAATACTAATGTAAATTTTAAAACAATTCAGTTTTGAAAAATTATTACACAACTAGAAACAACAGATTTACTTTGACATTATTTCTATGCCAATCTCGTCAGTTACGTTTTAATGTGAAATGAACTTTAAACATAAGTTTTATTTCTTAAGCTGTTTTGACTTGCAGTACAGTTTATTACGACTCCATAATCATCAAATGCAACCTAAAATAATCAATTTTCTTGAAAACAATTTATAGGGAATTACTCAAAAAAAAATCTAGCACGTATTGGACATCAAACTGAAGAAATCGTTAATCTTCTCTGTGAGAAAATCTTGGTGAATGGACTATGCTTTTGCTCCAGCCCTCTTTAAAATATGTCACACTTTCACAGAATGCCCCTTTCCTCCAAAGCACTCTGTATGTTTGTAACTAGGTAACTATTTGTGACTCTTTGATTAATGATTACTTCCTCCACTTGACCTTCCCATGAGGGCAAGAACTGTTTTACTAAGCATTATACCGCAAGCACCCAGGCCAGTGTCTGGTTCGATAAATGTTTAGTGAATAAATGAATGAAAAGTTTAAATGAACTCTAGGCGTGGGTAGTTTGACAGCCAGAATTAAGATTTATGGAAAGACAGTGAAATGGGCAGAGCAGTACATTTCACTTACAGAAAAAGCAAAGCGACCCCAAATACTCAGTGCTAAAGAAATTGAGAGAGATCACTGAATTATCAGTCAAATATTTAAGTGCTCACCTTCCTTATTTTAGGCAATTAAACACTTCCTCCCAAATAATGCTCAAAGTGAATTAATTTCACATTAAAAATAAATCTAATGCAAAAAAAATTTTTTTTAAATTTTCATTCCATCTTTTATTTGCCATTAAAAAAAATTACTCTGAAACCAAGAATACTATTGACAAAAAGAAAAAGCCAATGTGGAAGCTTACCTGTTGATTGGCTGGTGCCATCAAACAGATCAACAAGGTCACCAGATGACTTGCTGCTAGGCACTGAAGTCTGAAAACACACACAGAACTAATAAGCTTAGAAAACATATTTCTACTATTTTTTTTTTAAATCTGCTCTACTTATCTGCAATTCCCAACTGAGACACAAATACCTGTAATTATCTTAATAAAGGTAGATTTCCTTTTCTGAAAAAAGAGAAGTGACCTTGAATCCTTATGGAGAGATAGTATTTTTAAAGTATTCGATTCCTAGCATTGTAAAAGTCCCTAACATCCACACTCCTCTTTTCCCTAACTCACTTCTTTTCGGAGATCAGACAAGATTAGGCATGTCCACTGTTCCTGGGTTACTTTCTCATTTCTTACTGCATTTCACTCTGAGAAAACACACCTTCCAGATCCCACTCAAATCTTAACACAGAATCACTTGAGAAGCATTAAAGAAATATATATGCCCAGCTCCATCACAACATACTGAATCATAATTGCCCAGGTTGGGATCTTGGTCTGTACAGTCTTACAAAGCTCCTTTAGTAATCCCAATGCATAAGAAGGTCTGAGATCTACTGGATTGGAGGCCAACATCCTATCTAGCTCTAAAATTTTATGATTCTGTGAACTTTAGCAACACTGTTTGTATACCATACAGGTCAGTATAATTCCATGTTGGTCTGATATACCTTGACATCTGTTTTATATTTAGTTCCCAAACTGTGGGGCTGGAGTTGTTATATGATTTTTCTCTTATACATAGTTCTAAGCACCCTAATGCATAGGTCCTGTATGTTCAACACATACATGTTAAATTAGAACAGAAGTGCTAGGCAATAGGAAAACACTGTAAATTCCTAGGCATGTTAATTTGAGCTTTGAAGATTAAAACACTATATACTGTGGTTCAAAAAGGCCTTGAGGTTGAAAGAGATCTGAAGCAGCTGAGTAACTTGCCGAGAACTTCACAGAGTTCTATGCATTTTTTTGGTAATAAAAACAAAGTCAAAAAGCTTACACTATAAATTTAAAATATTTATGGCAGTGACATACATTCAGGCTGTACTACAAATTGATATTTAAAATCCTTTTAAGATATAAAAGTCTCAGTTTACTGTTAAAAAGAATTATACAGGTTGGATGACTTTCCCCATGCAACCATAAATGAACTCTCCATATAACAGCCATCATGTATTATTTGGGTTTTAATTATGACTATGTACCAGATCTTAAGACAGTCATCAGTAAGCTAACTGTATCCACAGCAGGAGAAAACTAAGACCACAAGGAAATAACACATCCATTTCCCCTTTTTAACTACAACTAGTTGAGTTATAATTTTGAGGTTTTTGTCACAACTAAAAAGAGCACAATATGGGTGAAATTATACACCAGAAGATATGTGGGAAAACTTGACACAGTTCTTGACACTAAGTAGGACTAGCTTTATTTTTAGAGTCACCTGCAATTTGCAAGATACATTAGAAGACTATTTTCCCTAGCTTTCAGCTACATTTGATGCAAAGATACAAGCTGGGTGAATACTAGTGGGGGGAGAGTAACAGAACAACTATTGAGGCTTTCGGGGCAAACCTCCTCCCTCTTAGGCAGATTTCTGTCCAAAAGACTAGCTTGCAGCCAGGTATCTGGCAGGTGGATTTCATTTCTGTGGTGAATAAAAAGTGAAGACAGTACAAGAATTAGTGCTGCTACTGATCAATACTGACCACAGGGCAAATAAACCTCCTTTTCACAGGAACGATCTCTGTATTAAACAAGACCAGTTCCGCTATATAACTACTTGTCATATATACAAGTGGTCATTTGTTACAACTTCCAAACACTACCATGTTTTCCTTAGTGAATCTCACACTTGGTACCAGTGGTGGTGTCTAGAAGGAAACAGATGCACTACGTTCTGATTCACAACCTTTCCCAAATGAACCAAGAGTGTTATTACTATTTTCATAGAAAGTGCATAGATAATCATTCAGCAATTGGACAGGTTTCTTCCTCCAAAGAGATTTCTTATTATTAATGACTGAGTAATACATGCCAGATGATCTAATAATTAATATGATTACCTAGAAATGCCTGAGCCTACTAATGCAGTAATTCTAAAAGTAATTTATAAGAATAAAACTGTGTACAATGTGTAAACTCGTGCCATTCCCACCTTAACTGAAGACTGAGGTGTGTGAGCTGAAGCATTCTGATCTGGACTTGCTTTGTCCCCCGTGTAGTGTGCTGCTGCTCCAAGATCAATGGTTTTGGAAGGATTTGCTGTGCGCTTGTGTCTTGTGGTGGTGGTCTCTGTGGCCTGTGTGATATGGATATGTTTTGTCGTCACAGTCTCCTCTTCATCTTTGAATTCACCTTTGGGAGATCTGCCTCTTCTTGCTTTCTTTTCCTCGTCACTGTCACTAAAAGATATTAAAAATGAAGGAAAATAATAAGACTAGGGATTACTTTAAAATGGAGCCCTCAGTGATTTGAGCTAAAGAATTTCAAATGCAGTAACTCCAAATTCCATACTTTGACTATTTGACAGGGATCAAGAGAATGTTATCTAAGCTACCTGAATAATCATATGTATGCACTGGGGAGCAGAAGTGGGAACCCATCAAATTCCCCAGGTAAGTCTAAAATACTGCTACAAAAAAGTATTTACATAAATGTGTACAAATAAAAAAGCCTGAAATAATTCAAGTGCTTATTTATTATAGATTTAAAGCTTAATTAAAAAATAAAATAGCAGGGTTATTATCATATCAGAATCAACTGATTAGAGCCTAGGAGCTCAAATAGCTGCATTTGATAACCATTTTCTTGAAATGGACGGTGTGCAACAACTACAGTTCCATTTATATAACAAGATTCTGTCACTGACTCTCATATACTAATGCAAATATATAATAAAATACTATAATTTCAATGGATATCTTTTAAATATTATCCTATCTGCATTCAAATGATTAAACTCTCATCTGTAAATGCAGAAAAATGAGGTAACACACTTTACAAGAACTGTGCTCTATTTTACTATATAGAATCACGAGATCAAACTTTTACAAAACTAAGAAAATTGCTTTACAGAAAATTTAAATATATTTAAAATATTTTAGAAGAATTCCTTTTCAGGCACATTCAAAGATTTTTTCTTCTTCTTAACATGCAAAAGGAAAAAAATACAGAATGAGTAAAAGAGCTGCGTTTTTCATATGCCCCAAATTAAAAATGTCAGCACCAGTGTGCTCTCCAGTAATGACGCATTGGGGTTTTTTCTGGTGCAAGTAGGACAGAGAGAGAAATTGCCTGAAATACGTTCCATTACTTACTATGTCTTAATTTCAGAGTAGGTGGTTTAAATTATAAATATTCTGAAGTAAAATACTTAAAATTCTCCTTAAAACTATGACTATTATTACTGATGCAATTTAACTCGGACTAATCTAAAGCAATTTCTACTTAAATATAAATCAATTTGGAACCTGTACAAATCAAGAATCAAGAAGAATGGCTTCCCACACTGAGCAAAGGGGTTAAATGTATTTTTATCTATAAACATTTTAGGGAATCTACAAGTTCTGATCAAATGTTCAAAACCCCTTTGTCACTTACTAATTTCTCAGCAACAAATGACCTAAAAATTCCCACCATCAGTCCTATATCTGAGACTGAAATTTCTTACCTTTCTGATGTCCAATTTGATTACAGTGCAAGATAATTTCTTTACAAGGTGAGAATGTAAACTTGACTAGCACACAATGAAATGAAAGCTTCATATATGATCAGTGTTCAAGAATTCCTGAATCTAATAATGAGCTAATAAGTCTAAAATTCTGATAACATGCCAGATAGGTCCCATGCAACTTTGTCTAAAAATCTATTCTTCTCTCACTAATACTCCAAGATGTTAAGTCCCTGGTTTGCTCTTTAGTTACTAAAACAAATAACATACACTACATTTTCACTCTTTTAAACCTGAATATATAAAAGATTTAGGAACTCTAGCACACCCTGTCTTAGAGGCAAATGTAGAAAAGAAAAAATCAAGGGAGAAACAGAAAAAAAAAAAAAAGAATAGGAAGACAAAGCAAGGAAAGAAAAATTGAGGGTGGAGGGCAAAGAAGAGAAAGTAACAAAACAAGAAGGTACATAGTTAGATTTCTAACCAGCCTACCTACCTGATTCCCATACTTCTTCAGGAAATAGCAACAGAATATGTGGCCACTATGTTTTAAGTCAAACCAAAAGTGTGAACACAAAGGCCACAAGAACATTAAAGAGGGAAAAACGGCACAGAGTGTTTGAGGTAGGCATCGTTTTCCAAAGTTTAGTTATTTATTATTGCCATACGCATACACTTTCAGTATAAAAGAGCTAGAAATATAGTTGTAAAATATATTCAAAGTATTAAAAATAAATTCTGGTTCTTCAAAGATCATATTCCAGAAACAGACAGGAATTCCACAGATTTAATAAATATGGAAACATACTGAGAAGACACTAAAATATTTTAGAATCTGAATAGTTTCAAAACTATTATTTTTATTTCTTTTTAATGACCCCTAAATCTGAACTGTTAAGATTTTTTTATAAGAGAAAAAGAGATGATACTTAGTTACAAGAACTCACTTGAAGTTTTGGTTGCATCTCTGTGTTACTTTAAGGCAAGTTCCACACAGCCTGATTGGGCTTCAGTTCTTACTCCCAAAAAATAATGGTAAAATCCTTGCTCTAGACTATCTAATAGAGATACAGTGAGGCACAAATGACAAATATCTTATAAAACTTGCTTTGCAAATTAAGTGCTACATATACTGCCCTTATAACTGGCAGAAAAACTAGTTAATAGTTATATTGGTAGGTAAGAAAAAGTGAATGCTAAAAGGTTCCTAGTACTGTTCTATGTAAAACTAAATACAAATACCCCAACATTAGAAAATGTAATCTATGAAAATACAGGTCACACTCGAAAACATTTTAGTCCAAATATCCATCTGGATTTTTTTTTTCTGGTATAAACTGGCACAGAATCTTAATGAAATGTCACAGGAAGAATTTTCAAACCCCTAACTTTTGTTTAAATCTAATAAAATAATAAACTTCATTATCCCTCAGCAATACCTTAGATCCCTGGATCATCAGATGCCCAATTGCAAAATAAGCTGTCAAAGTTCTTACTGGGAAAAAAAATTCCAATAAATGGCCTGAATAAAAACATACAGGAAATGTGATCAATTTTAGAAATAAATGGACACAGACAAGGAAAGTATGTCAATACTAAATGCAAATAATGTCTGACAGAGCATCTTATAAACAGCTGCACTGTATATACGATGTGTGTGTGTGTAAATACACACACACACACTATATATATGTATAAATCAGCAGCAAATATACTAAAACTGGAACAATACAGCGAAAATTCGCATGACCTGGGAATTCCCTGGCGGTCCAGTGGTTAGGACTTGGCACTTTCACTGCCATGGTCTCGGTTCAATCCCGCGTCAGGAACTAGATTAGCCTGCCCCCACGCAAATTCATGAATTGTTCCATATTTTTGCACAAGGCATTTTTAGGGGAGTGAAACTACTCTGTATGGTTCTGTAACGGTGGATACTATGTATCTGTCAACTGTACAACACAGTAAACCCTAATGCAAACTGAAGAGTTTAGTTAATAATATTGGTTATCAATTGTTAATAAATGTACCACACTAATGCAAGATGTTAATAACAGGAGAAACTGTGTGTGTGTGCATGTGTTTTTGCACTCGGAGAGGTGGGGTTATGTAGCAACTCCCTGTACTTTATGCACAATTTTTCTGTGAAGATAAAATTGCTCTAAAAAATAAAATCTATTAAAGAAACAAACAAATAAAGCTGAATTTCAGATAATGCCAACACCCAAAACAAATAAACAAAAAAACCCAAGACCCAGCTGTGTCAATTTAGTACCCTTTCCAAGAGACCCAGGAGACAAAGTGTTAATACCTGCATCTTTCTGGAGAGTCTTCTCTATCTTTCCTCCGGAACTTGCTGATGGTGTCGTCAATTGTGCTTCCAATTTTATCACTCAGTTCACCTAATTTATCACTGAATGGAAAAGCACTCTTGTTTTTATCCCAGTCCTCATCCCATTTTGATTTAGGCTCAGGATCATATCTTTCACCTATATAAAGCATTAAAAAGAGAAGCAACTCTAAGGACATTAAATTCAAAAGGTGTCTATAGTCCTTATTTCTGAAGCTTTTCCTCATAATAAAACAGTTTTCAAAGGAAAACAGAAAGCTCCCACAGTGCTGAATCAACACAATTACAGCAAGGCACAGCATGTAGTGCCAGTCATTAAGTGGCAGGAATGCAGATTCAAAAGCTTTTGTTTATGAAAACTAACACAACCTTAATGCACAGCACAGCATATCAGGAAGTTCTTAAGGGCTGCTGAAAGGAGTAGAGGAAAACACAAAAACCAACACAAGCTATATAAGCAAAAGAGAAATGGAAATCTTTTGTTTTCACAAAAGTCACTTAATGTATTATATTTCATTCCCATTTCTTAATGGTTTTTCAATTATTAGAAAAGCATTGGAAAGCAACAATCTCTTACAAAACACAAACTATAGGAAACACTACTCTGAATGCTACATATCCCAATATACTGTAAAGACTCATAACTGTCA
Organism: Balaenoptera physalus; assembly: GCF_965194825.1. Lineage (NCBI taxonomy): Eukaryota > Metazoa > Chordata > Mammalia > Artiodactyla > Balaenopteridae > Balaenoptera > Balaenoptera physalus. The sequence continues at coordinate 43,999,062 of NC_138890.1, read as the reverse complement.
TTCTTTACCATCAAACTAGAAAAATAAATGTACTTCATGGCATGGGAAAGCACCCTTCAATTATTTTAAAAAGAAAAGAATATTCTAACTACCAAAAACTATACAGACTAGAATCATGAAATATGCTCAAGCAGTTCAGAACAGTGATGATCTATTCAAACACCAAGTCCAAACATTATGCTGGGACTGGCAAAACCTAGGGAGCCTCTGTGTGAATTTGATAATGGAGATAGTAGATCACTGGCAGTGAAAAAAAGCCCCAAAATGTCAAGATTTGTTTTAGTCCTTGACTTTGAGGGCCTAAAGAAGAGATAGGAATCACAGGCACTAAATGGAGCCTTTTCCATTTCCATGTCCAAACTCAACTTAAGAGCCAAGAGTACAAGGTGCAGAAAAATCACGTGTGGTTAAAAAGAAGACCGAAAATTAAGGCAGGGTGCAGAGAAAAAGGAAAGACCAACGGGAAACAGCAAAATAATCAAAAGGTAGATAACTGAGCTTTTGTTTAAACTTTGGTTAACAAGTTCTGATGGCATACATGCCCTCTGGAGATCAAACAAAACCATCTTGCTGAATTACTCAGTAAAACTGCAAAGCCAAAATTTTCTGTGAGAGTTTGAGGATTTAAAAATACGTCTACTGAATCTGAAAGTGACCACCAACTTAAAGAGAACATGACAAAATGTTTTCTAGACAAAATTTAAGCCAGGATGGTATTATAAAAATGAATGGCTCTCCAACAATGTATATGTACACTTCAATAACAATGTGATGAACTAGACTTTGAAAAGAAACAAATTTACAGGATAAATGAAAGCAGATGAAAACTAAATTAGCACGGTGGACATCATACTAAATGAGTGCCAGAGATACTGGATATTGGCAAAACATTATCTAACGTCAAAATAAAAAGCATGTAAAATAGTTAAAGTTGATTAAGTCTCTGAATAATATATATAACATTAAAAATAATTTATAAAAGAAGGCAATGCAGATACACAGGACATTCAACTCTATCTCTAATGCAGATGATGTAATTAGTTCACTCTAAGTCTAAAAACTTACTCAATTGTCTAAATTTATCTAATTATATATTGTGCTGATTAAAAAAAGGACTACTAGCAAGTAGAATGAGGAAAGGAGTGGAGAACAGCTCTTTCTACTCAAAAACACATTAAACTGCTAAAGCTACTTTGAAAAATCTAAAGAATAAAATATTAACTTGGGTAAATAATTAAAAGACTTCTTACTCCCCTAAACAAATAAAAACTCCAAAACATATTTATGTGATTTATTTAAGAGAAACATTTTTGCCCAATTCAAGAACTGACTTAAATGTGATATGGGACATTAAAAAAAGGAATTTTTCTGCTGTTAGAAACATCAACCAATTAAGTGCAGTATTTTTAATCTGAGGGCAAGAAAGCAGAGGAGCAAAGGAGCGAAGACATTTTATAGATACTCGCAAGGTAAGAAATAGAAGATTTTTACACAGTTACAATGAAGGAGTTACAAGATCTCAGTATAATTCAAATATAAACAAACTTAGATATGGTTGGGGGGCAGTTAGAGAGCCCCAATATGCAGCTGCTAAGTATACGCGGCACTGGCCTGTCTGTGTATATACAAATTGACAAGGGACTGTCAGTGTTCACAGAAGACAGAATGAGTCCAAAGGAACATCCTGTGAAAGAGAGTTCTTATTTTCTGTATCTGTTTCAAGCACCTACCTAGTGATCTATTTTAGGAAAACCATATTATTACATTAAAAATAAACATGAGAGGGCTTCCCTGGTGGCGCAGTGGTTGAGAATCTGCCTGCCAATGCAGGGGACACAGGTTCAAGCCCTGGTCTGGGAGGATCCCACATGCCGCGGAGCAACTGGGCCCGTGAGCCACAATTGCTGAGCCTGCGCGTCTGGAGCCTGTGCTCCGCACAAGAGAGGCCGCGACAGTGAGAGGCCCGCGCACTGAGATGAAGAGTGGCCCCCACTTGCCGCAACTAGAGAAAGCCCTCGCACGGAAACGAAGACCCAAAACAGCCATAAATAAATAAATAAATAAATAAATAAAATTTAAGATATAATCCACGAAATAAATAAATAAATAAAATAAACATGAGAGATGAATGTTCTAGCTGTTCTTAAATACATTAGGAACAATACAGTGATAGGCCTAGACAAAAAACTGATGGTATTGTCAGTTACCTTTTTCTACGTCAAATTAACGCAGTGCTTAATTAAGGAAAAAGACTGAGGATGGACTAACCTGTAGCTCTATTTTTGGCCAAAAATAGAACTAAACTGGTTTTGAACTAGGAGGATGAATCTCTTCATCAAACTTTGTTTTTTCATGTTCTACATGGTAAGTTACAGAAGTCCTTTTTTCTTCTTAGAATGGGAACCCCAAGAGGAAAGGGCATATATCTATTTTACTCTCTGTATGTCAACTCAAAGTTTGGTCATTCAATAATGCTTAATGGTTAAAATCATATTCTTGAACCACAAAAGTAAAAAATAGAAAGATTCCTAAGATCTACAGGAGCCAAAATGAGTATTATATATATCTCAGTATTGTATGTATTCAAAATAGCATTTTTGTCTTCTGTATTTCAGTGATTCTTAAAATACACCCAAGAAGCTAAACTGATGCTTAGGTGCCAGTCTGTCTTTGATACTCACTGTATCTGAATCCTCCAACACTGTCTGAGGAAACCCCAACATATTTGTCTTTGTTCTTCTTTGCTTTCTTTCGCTCTTCACGAAGCCTGTCATCATCCTGGGCAAATTCAACCAATTCTTTCACCTTCTGGCGAATATTTATACCTTGATCCTTGCCATGCTCATCTGTGAGGATGGTAAGGGAGAAACAAAACCTTAAGAATTCAGTTAATATGTATCAAACCCTTTAACACATACAAAAAAGACATGAAAATTTCAACACAAGAAACCAACTTCAATATTTTAAAATGAATAAAAAGAGGCAAATTGTGTTACTGAATTTTGTCATTCCCTCATCAAATCCTAAGTCTTGAGATGCAATTTTGCCTTACAAGAGAGTGCAAAGATGAACTAAAAAGGACCACAGATAACGGTTCTATGCAAAATCAATTAAAGATCCACTAAAAAGGATTACTAACAATAACCATACAAAATGGACTAATATCCAAAAATGTTATTTTCTTTTTCTATGGTATTTTAACAAAACAAAACAAAACGTACATTTTAATGACTGAAAAGCACCCAAACACCTTCGTCTCCCCAATACAAGTTTGGAAACACTAATTACCAGGATTTAGTGTAGCTGAAAAACTGAATTTTTAAAGTGCTTTCAACTGGGGTATGCTACAAAATGAAATGTGGTTCATTCTGTATCCTCTTTCACATTCAAAACACACTCTGGCCTTGCTGCCTTTGCACAGTAAATATTATTTGGTGGGAGGAAAAAAAACCCCCAGCTTCAAACAGATGTGTGTGTTTTGGAGCTCTAACCTTTTCTTCCCATATGATTAAAGCTATTCCTTTATGGACACCACAGGGGACCAGTCTCCAGTGCATATTTTAATATAAACCCGAACACTCATGTTGTGTTGGTTCTGTTGTTATTAGCCAGTCTTTTCTGCAAGTTCTTGTCTTCACTAATTAATACTCTAGGGCCCCACGTCTTGGATTCTGCACTCGTCACACAACCAGCAACAGTCACATTCTAATTAGAGCGGAGAAGCTTCTAAGCTGGTTCAGGTGACTGACAACTCCAACTACTGTTTTAATTTGCTTATAAGGTTTTTCTATTGCTCACCTACAAAGTGGTAATTTTCCAGGGATCGCAAATCATAAATGTGTTCTCTGGCACTTGTAACAACACGCTCTGATCCATTCCTTATGAGGTAAGCTAGGAGCAGCAATGACTGTAAAAATACAAAGCACCAAATGAGATTTAATGAAATAAATTCTGGTAGAGCTCTGGTAAATGTCTAAAAAAAAAAAAAATTCTAACATTAGCAAATAAATAATCTTTGTGTGTGTATGTGTGTGTGGGGTTCTTTACCTTACATTAGACTTTAAAAGTACCTTTAAAAACTCATATTATCAATTTAAAGTTCCTCTTATACCAAGCGTAGTAATTATAAACTGTCCACTGGATACATGTGTCAAAAGATTAAAAAAAAAACTTAGATGTTAAATATCTGAATGTATGATATAAATGAACACTAAGCTTTTAGAAAGCTGGTTCAGTTTTAGTGTTAGAAACATCAGTTTAAAGAGAACAATTATTTGGTAATTATATGACCTCACAGCATTTTTCCCGGATAAAATTTAATTTGGGAGGTTTATGATGTGGCTTTTGTTTAAAAAACTTGCTGCTTGTTTTAGAAAATATAGATATTTTCTGCTAAAAACGTGATTTATGCTGACACGTTAAAAAAAAAAAAGAATCAAAGGAAAAAAAAAACTTGCTGCCAACAAATATGAGAAAAGAATGTTTACGGGATTGCTTTTTGAGGTGATGAAAATGTTCTGGTTTAGATATTAGTAACTACTACACAACTTTGTGAATACACTAAAAACCAGTGAATTATAAATTCTGAACTTAACTTTGTTTGGAACAAACCTCACATAAAGATCTATGAAAATCTAGTTAGGTTGAAGAAACTGAGGGGCAAAAAACCCTCATTCTACCAGGAATTTATTCGTTAAAAAAGCAGTTTACCCAAGAATTATTAAAACAAACAAAAAGCTCTAATTAAAAAAAATTAATTTATAGAAATTTAAACTATTTCATCACTACTACTGTATAAGCTAAAGGAATGACAGTGAATGTTTTCAGAAACAACATCAAAAGCATGAAACTAAATAAAGCATTGATTTTCAATACTAAAAGCCAGAAACATTGCTTTCAAAATTTCAAATATAAATATAATAACACCATTTTGGAAAGCACAGAAAAACTTTCTCAGCAGTGAGAAAATATCGTGGGGATGGAAGAACAGATTACTATCTTGTTTCAGAATTCTACATATGATGAGATCAGTATTAAATGAAAAGAATCTAACAAAAGAGTACATATTTGCAAATTTTAAAATGTTAGATTTTTAATGTTTTAGAATCTCTTGTTATACTTAAATTTAACACATATTTTTGGTGCACAATACTGTAATAATACTGGCAAATTTTTACGTAGAGATGACAAACCATATTAGAGGGTGGTTTTCATCTTAACTGCTCATACACTAAACATGCATACTACTATAGATTCATTACTTTCGACATGCACAAACATATGAAGAGTTGTTTATGGTGACTAGAAAACAGAACACAAACAGCAAATCTACTTCTTTTAATGTTTTAGAATATTCTATTCTAGGATTCAACATCCTTCATAATCACTTATGTATGTACACCTTAAAACTTCAAGCATTTGTCTTCAACGTGTCAAATAATAAATACAGACTAAAACCCATACCTTATAAACTCTTCTCCAATTTTTTTTGTTGTCTTTTAACATTCGTGACCAAAGCATGTTCATAAGTTCTGGAAATTGTTCGTACATAAATGTAGCCCTGAGAAAAGAATAATTTTCCTTAAGAGTTTGCAGTGTGTTAATTCTGACAGTAGATGGCAGGCTTGTTCTGTGTTTTCCTAAAGAGCTTTAAAAAATTAATAAGCTTAATTCAAAAAAATTTAGATATGCTTCCTTAAAAATGTCTTTCTTATATTTTATACAATATCGAGCACATTCATAAGTCCCACTAATTAATATCGTATTTTACAAGCCCTTCATTCACTGGCATAATCATCCAGATGTTCATCAGGAAAAAATTTTCCTAGCTTTAAGTCATTTTATATGCATTTGTCAAAATTTTAACAAAGTTTTTCTAAACTTCATTGAAAAAGAAAAATTTTATTTTACTTTTCTGAGCTAATATCTAAGGGGAATGGATCCTCTGTAAAACTTCCCCCACTAATATCTGAATGATTATATGCAAAATTTATATCTGGCAGCTAAACAGTTTAAAACTGAAAGCAAATTTCACATTTCTGGGTGAAGATAGTTGCATTCTTTCTGCACTGCTGAGTCAAATTATCACTTACTTGGCAATCTCTCCCATGAGTTGCCCAGAAGGTCCCCAAGGATCGTCATTCGTTGCTTCTCGAACCTTAGACTCTATCTCTGAATAATTCATAACCACATTGGTGCTGCAGAGAAAAAAAATGCAGGCACATACGCACAAAGATTAGCATCAAAACTGAGAAACACATGAAAACTTAATAATGACACTACTGGGTGTCCTAATGAGATACCTCTACAGGGTGGGAAAGAAAACATCTTTTGTGCACAAGCTACCCTGAGGACACTATATAACACATTTAAGTTATCTTTAAGAAGATTTTACTATTCCATTAGGCTTCAAGAATACAGATGAGAGATTACATTAGAGCTGGCATAAGTCCAGTAAAAAATGGCTTTAGGTCAAATTAAAAAGGAAACTGAACATGCTATGGTCTATTATAAAGCTAAGTTGTCATTTTGCTGACCAGACCTGGTTTACATGCAGTCTTAGGTTTCCTGTTCACAGAAATTCTTTAAATTAATGAGCAAAATTATATAAAAGCTAAATGTTATTTATACTGTATAAAAAAAGCAATGAAAAATCAAAGATAACAGTCTAAAGATGTTTAGAACCACTATGAACATTTAACTGTAGTCCTTGTCTTTTTTCACTTACTGTACCACGTGCGTTTTCTATGTCACTGTGTAGTCACTATTACCCTCAGTGGTTGTTTTTTTTTTAATTAATTAATTTATATTTTGGCCGCGCTGCACAGCATGTGGGATCTTAGTTCCCCAACCAGAGACTGAACCCGTGCCCCTGCGGTGGTAGAAGCGCGGAGTCTTAACCACTGGACCGCCAGGGAAGTCCCAGCCCTCATGTCTAATGGCTACACAATATTCCATCTGGAGACTGTATGATAATGTATTTAACTTTCACATAAGACTTCACCAGTGGTCAAGAACATGGATTCTAGGAGTCAGAAAGATCTGACTCCAATTAACTTACTTTGTGATCTTTGGCAAAATTATTTTGTGGGTTGGCCAAAAAGTTCGTTCGGGTTTTTCCCTGTAAGATCTTACAGAAAAACCTGAACGAACTTTTTGGCCAACTCAATATTTCTCTTCATGTTTCCTCAAATGTAAAATGGGAATAAGGAAGAATACTACTACTATCTCAAAGGGTAACATATCAAATGATACACAATGGTACAGTGTCTGACATATATAGGAAGTGCTCAATAAAAGTTAGCTATTGGAGATAATATCACCTATTAGAATTTAAAAATACCAATATTAAGTAATATTTTTATAAGAAAGAACTAACTTTGAAAAGAATACCTTACAATTAAGATATGAGATGGCAAAATGTGTGGTTGTTAAAAAAGAATTTCTCATGCTTATATGGATTGAAGAATGCAAAGACATTCATTCTGAGGAGTACATACTGTGGAAATGTGACATATTATAGTAGTACTCATTTGACATGTAACGCTCCAATTATTACTGAACAATTGTTATAACAGATGCCTGTAAATATGGTAATTCAAATCTTCTACTTAAAACTGAGTTTTAGAAAGAGTGAAAAAATAAAAATTTGGTAACTCTTACTAGTTATATCTACCCCACTTTTGCTGTACGGTTTTTCAGTCATCAAAAAGTTGTTTTAAATAAGGAAGGTTTGGTTATAATTGGCACTCGAATCTCTCAAATATAAATTTCAAATTTATTACAAATACTTCAGTTAATAAACAGTTCAAATTTTAAAGGAACCATTATGCATATAAATGACTTGCCAAATCACAGAATAAATCTGGCTTCTAGATTTACATTCAGAATACTGTTCTATTAAGGCAGAAAAGCGAAATCCTATTACTTTCTTTCAAATCTTAGAGAAAGCTACCTCCTAAAATATCAACTGTTTGATAACAAATACAAATTATTTCCATGGCACTAAAATAAATCCCTGGTCTCCACTGCCTCCTTCAAAATTTAAGACTATTAATGAAAGGATTTTTATAAAAACCCCATAATCATTCTATTAACAAAAATTTTATGTATATAAAGAAATAGTAACTTTTTTTTCTAATTTTGCTAACAATTGAACAAAAATAAGATTAAGGTGGCCAATGACATATTTGCAATTTAAGATGCCACAAAATAATGGATTTCAGAATGCTGTTATTTATCTTACTGGCTGAAGAATGCACGGCTTCGGCAGTTAAAAGTACAGCTGTGGGAATGAACAATAGCAATTAGGATTATAATTCATCCAAGCATTTCATGACCAAGAATGCACTTGAAACTGTTTGCACTGTTTAATTTGTTGAAGAACAAGATGAAGAGTTAATCTCTAGTCCATGTACATGAAATATTTTTGCTAGAGCCTTCATAAATGCTGTAGCTTTCAGAACACTACTTTCCTTGTTCAAGCTACAAAAGCCCATGGGTCAAATGAGAAAGGTCCTGTTTCCCTAACCCTTCACAAGATTAGTAGCTGAAGGCCTATATGTGTTTGAGTGCTGTATGTTTAAGAGGAAGAGGTGGCAGAGAGCCAATAGCTTAAGAATCTCCTTATTTCCTTGGTTGAGAAACAATGGGAACTATGTAAAAGTGCAACTTGCCATTAGAACACACAACATAAAATATAAAATGGCAACAACATGGAAAAATATGGCAACAATAGTAACAAAAAGTAACAAAGTTAGAACACCTCCATGAAGAGTATCAGGCTCTATTTTAAAACCATTTTCCAACAATACCGCTGCTTTCCAGAAACTGGAACGCTCAAGATGAGATCTGATGACATAAAGAATTCCAAAACAAAGTATTTTTAAGCTGCACTTAATTCAGAAACAAATGTAAACTAAAACAAAACAACACTGTATAGTTTGGCCTTATTCCAGGTCATTTAAAAATAACTGTTTCTAAAAAGGTAGAAATGGCATTTTGATCCTTCCTTTCCCATGTTTTCTATTGCCCTCAATCCACACCCTACCCATAATTCCATTGCCCTTTTTAAGAAAGGAAAATAACTCCTCCCCTCTCCCCCAAAAAAGAAAAGTTAAAAAAAAAAGTTATGTCCAGATGTGAAAGGAAAAAACAGCCAGCTTAATTCCTAAAACTTCTTACGACTGACACAAATGTTTTAAGAATGGATAATTCAGACACTAGAGGGGGATCTCTCATCAGTTTTTTAAAACACACAAAATTCAGACAAAGGTCAAGGATCTGTTCTGCAAACAAAATTAAAAGAAATTACCAGGGAGTGACCAGAGTGAAGAATATAAGAAGCTGCTCATGTTCTGAAGATTTTTACCTTACAGTAATATTGAACCACTGCTTTTTTATAAGGATAAAATCCACAATTAAAATCAAACCAGTGTTTTCACACACTTCACATGTGCTCCTCACAGCACCCCAGCAATAGGCAGGTAGGACAGGACTAAGAGTCCCCAAAGAGAGTACTTAACTCTGCACTACCCAGCACTACTCACTCAATTGGATTTTTAATGCTAACTACTAAAAGTTACCATCCTCAAGTCCTGTACACATGCTTCTATGGCTATATGAACACAGCCAATATTCAATTAAGTCAAGGGTTGATTATTCAATTTGTTAATGATTAGTGTTCATTTGGGCCCTCCTCTTTATTCCCCATTTTCTGCTTATTTCACTGGTCACTACTGATAAATATCAAGTTATTTTACTTGGTAACAGTTTGGGTCCAGGTTTTACAGGCAAAATTGGTTGAAAGTAAAAGCTAAAATGGAGCTTTACCTATAGATTGGTCAGTGATTCTTCTAATCTGCATTAAGAATAATCAATAAAATGACTGACAAGAAAAAACTTGAATAGTCTTACGGTATTTTTTTCCTGCCAAAAGTTCAAGAATATGCTTTGCTAAAACAAAACGACAGACCAGGAGAAAAGGTAAAGTACAGGTATAATCCAGTCTTAACTGCTAACAAAGGAATACGAAAATTGAAACAGATTTAGTAAGAAGCCTTTTTCCTAGCCTGCCTTTTAAATTTTACTTCTTTCTAAACAAAATGGAATCAAATGGGTCTGTATTTTTACTATGGTTTCTTCTTTTTGTTTTAAAGTTATTATAAAGCCTTTATTCATTCCGAGCTCAGGAAAAAATATTCAGCAGTATTTTCTATTAGACGGTTAAACTTGTGTTTTTTCGTACGAACATTCACACTTACAAACACAAGAGAGTCAGAAAAACAGAGGCAGCAAGAGACAGAGACAAATACAGCATTCAAAGTAATGTTTTAAATAATGTATTTCTTTTCTTCAAACTGTGTTTTCTTTTTTCCTATATTTTCCAAAATTTCCCCTATGAACATTATGTTGTAACCAAGGGAAAAGTATTAAAATGCCATTAAGAATACAAATCGAGTACTATATCATTAGCAACATTTTAATTATTTATAGGCAAACAAGCATTATGGTAGACCAAATTAGTATTATTTGTACTTCCAATGTCTTGTTATCAGGCTAATAAGTGTAGCAAACTAGTAACTAAAATATATGTATACAAACTAAAATATGTATACCAAATGCTATGTGTGTAAAACCACAGGGACAACTTAGGTACCTAATATTGAAATTAATGTGATTTAAAAAAAAAAAAACTGTATTAGGGAAGAATAATTCCCAACATTAAAATCTATATTTAAGGGCTTCCCTGGTGGCACAGTGGTTAAGAATCTGCCTGCCAATGCAGGGGACACGGGTTCGAGCCCTGGTCTGGGAAGATCCCACATGCCGCGGAGCAACTAAGCCCGTGTGCCACAACTACTGAGCCTGCGCTCTAGAGCCCACGAGCCACAACTACTGAGCCCACATGCCACAACTACTGAAGCCCGCGTGCCTAGAGCCCGTGCTCCGCAACAAGAGAAGCCACCATGATGAGAAGCCCGCGCACCGCAATGAAGAGTAGCCCCCGCTCGCCGCAACTAGAGAAAAGCCTGCACGCAGCAACAAAGACGCGACGCAGCCAAAAATAAATAAATAAAAATATAAAAAAAAAAAATCTGTATTTAAAAGTGACCTCTTGATCTTAATGCCACAGATTTCAGAAGATACTTTTACGATATAGGTAAAACTATTATGCTCCCTCTAAAAATATCAATCTTTAAGAAACTTTTTAAAAACAATAAAACACCCTTAAAATGAACACTGAAAAAGACAGTTTTCTCAGGTAACAAATTACTTATGCCAGGAAAATCTGTTCCTTTTTAAAAATGTTTCTAACCAAAAGAGCAGAGAAACAGTTTTAAGAATACTTGCTCTAAAAGCTAGATAATGGACCATGTGACATTAATTTTTCATCAGGGGATGATGGTCTTCACCACATTACCCTTATTTGCAAGCTGAACATTTACAGGTTCAATACTCATATTGCTACCCATCCAAAAAAAAGCCTTTTCTTGATCTGAAAATGAAACACAAAGCAATGAATTATGTCTTAACACAAGCAATGGTTCAGTAGAAGAATTAATGTTGCTAAAGCAAATGTTATTATCATATTTAATTATGCAGTAACATAGTTATATAGCTACAGTGCTAAAACAAGGAAAATACTACAGTACTCCATCCGTATCATAAGAAAACTAATGAAATATTGATAAGTACAGAAGAAACAAATAACAAACCTGATGCTTGCCACTTTCTCTCTAATGCTACCACGCTGCCATTACTAGCAAAAGCCCCCCTACCAAAAAATAAATAATTTAAAAATTTGAGTGAGGAGAGACGGAAAAATATTTAATAGCATCTCCTTAGTAGAGAAGTTTAAATAAACTTACACTCAGGATCACATGACTAGTAAACAGCAATAGATATCCAAATTTTGTTAGGTTTTTCTAATTCTAATTAAATGTAGCCCATTTTCTATTATGCCGTAATGCTCTAAAATCAGAGAATTAGTAGTATCATGAGCTAAAAGTCTACTAATTAATATATAAGATGACATCACAAACTGTGCTACTAAAAGAACTAAATGCTGAATTAATGTTTAAAAAGATGTATTCTCGGTCATGGAAATTACATTTTCTTTGGTTTTAGTAAAATTAAAAACAAACTATCCAGTTGAAAAGAAGGAAACCAATGTACCCCCTCTTAAACATACATATTCTTAAAAGCAAGGTAAAGATTAAATAGGAAAGAACTGAAATTGAAGACATCTAAAATCTGAGGCTCTCAACCATTCTTCTGCAGTAACAAGATTTCAGAAAAGAATAACCTGCTTACTTAAAAAAAAATACCCTATTTCAATCCACTTATAGATATGTAGTATGCTCATGTGCATATTATTTATGACTTCACCTATTTACACGGAGGACTGTGCTGGATTATATACCTTCTGTTTTCCTCTTCACTTTTCAAGAGGGAACATTAAAATGCTAAATGCTACAATATTTAACTTGCTACTTTTAAAAATAATCAACAAGAATATGCACTGAAATATTATACCTCTTCCTTTAGCTATCACAGTAAAAAAAAGAAAAAAATTAAACCCAAATAAATATTAAAGAGCAATCTGCTGCCAGGTTTTATTGAGAGAGGAAGGGGGTCCCATAGTCCTTTTTAAAGCTTCTAACTTTTAAAATAATTCTAGATACTTAAAGATCAAGTTACAAAGATCATACTATAACTAGATACCTAATACATTTTAAAAAAATGGCAGAGACAGAAAAACTAAGTCCAAACTCAAGCAGCCTGCCTATATGACATTAAAACCACAGAAAATGTATTGTTCAAAACACCATTTTAATTGTTCCCTCCCCACATATTATTATGAAAAGTACTCCTGACATAACTATTTTTGAAATTCTAATTGTTTTAAGGTGTAAGAAAATTAAGGACTATACTCTTTTCTTAATCAAAAGCTATTCTCACATCAATTCTACTACCAAATTCTTTGATCCATTCTGAGTGATGCTGGCCTTCAATTTCAATAAATAGTTCAGACCAGTATTATCATGGGGTGGAGAAATGAACTATAGAATTTTAATCACCTGTGATGTTTTACTATTACTGAACACTGTTGATAGATACGGCTCAATATTCTCGTCATCTTAACTCAAAATTTTACACTGCATTTGTACTACTTACAGATAAAGTGGAAAGATGAATTCTACAAAACTGTTTTCTATAAAAGTATTTTTCATTCTGGGGGGAACAGGGCAAACAGAGAGCAAAATAAACACTAAACACTACTTTGCAGGTAGAAGAAACTATAATAAATCCCTAACATTCTTGAAAGATGAGCTGAAGACCTTTGTGTATCTTTAAAATTGTGAAAATAAAAATGTTAATGTAGACTCCTGACAATCTCCCAGATTCAATCAAAAATTAAAGTATCCTGTGCATATTATACTTCCTTAACACAGGGTAACCAATATCTAGATTCACTAAATTTTATTTCTTAGGTGAGAAACTTTTGCATGGCAGAACACTTTCCATAAATTTGTTTTACTGATTCCATATGGATTTGATTGTGTCATCAGTCCAAGGTACTACCAAACCCAATGTGTTCCTCTTTAAATATGCGTAAAACTTCTATTTTCTGCCTGTGAATCATCATTTTCTTAGGCTCTGCCACATTCAATACCAGTACCAGAGGTTGGCTTTCTTTTGAGTCGTTTTTCACACACAAAAAGTTAAGGTGTTACCACAGCCCCAGAACTGGAGCACAACAGGGCTGAGCTGCAAGGTGGATGCCAGTGACTGGCTTATTAGCTAAGTGACTAGTTCCCATACTGCAAGTCAGATTTGGATCATAACAAAATTATACATTATTTCCTGTTAACAAATCTTCTAAGATCTGTTCTAAAAAGTCAAAACTCTGAACAGAAAAACCTATCAAGACTCTACTGTAATTCAGAAAGGAGACCGGTCACACAGTAGGAAATGTAATGCAAAAAAATTTTATCTAAGAACTTTTATCAGTAACTGACACCGATTTATAACGTACTTTCTCTTCCAATCTCTAAAAACAGCCATTACAGATTATCAGTATTCTAAATGATATCATTATCTAAAGATTTCAAGCTTAAAAACCAGCATTCCAAATCCACACAATTTCACAATGTGCATTAAAAAAATACTTGGGCCCTTGCTTATGTAACAGTTTACCGAACATTCCACGAAAATTTCCAGTATTGATTCAGTATCAGTTTGCACAAGCCAAAACTAACCAGACCCACATCTAAAATTTCTGAGATTCCTGATTTGTTCATCATTTAAGTATAAAGTAGTCCTAACATGTAACTAGCAGAAATAATAAATCTTATGAATTTGTCCCCCCCAAAAAAACCCCCAGAAAAATCACTATTTTATGGTTTATGTAGAATTCAAGGTAAGGGTACATAAGATGAATAATCATTAAAGAAGTCAATACTCCAAATTTAATTTCAAACGGCAAACTTTGTACCAGACTAGAATGTATACATAAATTGATCACTGGAAAGATAATTTACAGAAGCAGTAACTAAAATACCTCATTTTATATGAAAGATCATTAAATATTTATAGTCCAACATAAAGTCTTTTGGGAAACACTAGAAACCACATATAATTATTTCAATTTTCAAAAAAATACAGGAATTGATCCAAAACAAAAAAATACTTGAATTGGGATGGTAGTTGGATTTCTGTCCCTCAAAGTCTGTCATTTAATTCTCTTTTCCAAAAGGTACCGACCCCTTGATCACTATTAAGTGTGACTTAAACTGGCAACTTTTCAAGAAAATAGTTTAGTAATTTATGTAACAGATGTGCAAAGGAAAACTACATGGATGAGATAAGCCAAGAAAAACATCCTGATGTCCACAACTAAATTATGACCTGTGGGAGAAAGAAACTGTAAAACTATTTCCCTTTCCTTACAACTTCAGTGGTTAGCAATAGCAAATTACATAATCCATTTTATAGCAGCCCTTATTCAGACATTAAAATAAGCCTTGACTCCAGGAACTGTTCCAAAACACAAGGCCACACTAGAGGAAAACATTGCACATCTATGTATTTTCATGATCTGATTCATCTTTTATGGTTATTTTGTAGAAAAGCAAAGTAATATGTATATTAATTATTGATCAATAATTTATTAGAAATGAATAGGGCCCATATCTTGTCTCTGATCCCTGGACAAATCAACCACTGATGTGTCTCAGTTTCGTCATCTGAAAGGTAGTTCCTATGTATTACAGAGATTAAATGAAATGACATGTAAAACATTTAGCACACATGGTTACTTTTCTGCCAGTATTTATCATTTTTAGTTTGAAATATTCTTTATATGGCCCCTTAGAGTACACCGGCATTAATACTTATTACTTACCCATCTCATTCACTGCTGAGGGACTTTACAGTCACGGTAATTGGCAGCCTATCTGACCCACGGTGTGCACACTGAAATGAAGATTTCGAGCACGTAACTATACAAGGCAGGATGGCTATTATTTTAAAATGGCCAAAGATCTGGAAATGAGTTTCACTAAGAGACAGGACAAGTATCAATACAAGCCCTAGCACAGAAATGCCATTTTACGCTTAACAGAGTTTGTATTTTGAAGTTCACTCTCTTTAATCTTGGTACACCACCAACCATGAGCTAGGGTTTTATTTTTACATTAAGCAGCAATTTCTCCTGTAGTGGTAATCTGACATCATCTGATAATGTCTCTAACATTTTTTTGGATTCACTAAACTAACTCATAAATATCAGCTACTGGAGCCACACATCCCAAAGCAAATTACTTGAAAAACAGACTTTTAAGCTATTATAAGAATAAACATATTTAGCATGAAGTTTATATCTACAATTTGGGGATATAGAAAAGGTTGCAGAATTCTGAGCTTTCAAAGTACCAAAAATAAGGTCCATGTAACTCACTCCATGAGGTGTCTAGCTGAACAAAGGATGTTAGAAAAGCCATGACACCCAGTTTCTCTATCCTGTTTCCTCTATAACAGCAAAATCATTATACTAGGAAATGTCTGGATGTTCACGGGTCTTGATGGTTTATATGGAAGCCCTTCTAATGTCTCTCTAGCATAAGCACTGCTAACATGACCTGGGCAGCAGACGACAGGCTTAGAAAAAAGCTGTCCCAACATAGGCTAGTCCCACAATGCTAAGGAGTTATTATTTTCCAGAGAGGCACTCTGGCAGCAGTAAGATTTGGGGAGGCTGGAAAAAGGGAAGACTTTTTGAGTGGTTCAGGGAAGCAGCATGAAAAGCTGCTCCCAAGATGTTGCAGAAATGGTGCTTGGAACAATGTAGCAACAGAACAGGCAGAGGCAGCCACCACTAGGAAATTCTTCCTTTCACGGCTATAGAAAAAAGCTCTCACAACACAAAATTGTATGAACATTAACTACTACCAACTATATAAAAACACATGTGCGTGTGGACAAAGCCTAAAGGAAAAATGCCCATAAGAAGTGTTGGGGTGGAGGCACATTTGTTTAAAATTTCACTTACACAATGAAAAAACATGATCTTTTTTTAAAAGAAAAGAAAAACAGTACTTGCATATAAAACTTCTTTTCACTTGCTAGGTAAGTGTCCATTGGCTGGAGGAGGGTCAGCTTTCACTCCCCTGCCTCAGCAGCCTGTGTGTTTTATCAATGCTCTGTCTGCACAGATAAAAAGCTTTCTAGAAGACAGCTATGGATGGAGGGCCAGAAGGTAAAGGTATCAGGTTGCTCTCTGCCCCTTGGCTCCTGCAGAACACTGCTGCCTCAACAAGAGACATACCCAAGGAATGAATGCCAGTCCCAACCCAAAACCATTTTCTTATTTCCAGCTGACTTTTTCTTTTTTATCACGTATCTCTGTAACCGTTAAGATTTTCATTTTTTGTTTTCTTCTGAAACAGTACTCTAGTGTTTTGTGAAAAATACTCTGGGAGACATTAATAGGTGTTATGTGAGAAATGTGTTCCATGGTAAGGTTTAGGAAATGTTATGTAAAACAAAGGCAACTTTATTACTGCAACACTTGTTGGAGGCTTTACTATTCTCATGTGCATTATAAGTCTCCAACAGGGACTATATTAAACATTTCTAAAACTTTGGGGACAACACACCTTTTCCCTTGGGACATTTTGAAAGTATCCCAAGAAACCCACTTTGATGTATTTTTTTAAAAAGGCCCTTTTTTCCAAACTTCCAAAAATATTGTTAGTTGATACCTTTTACCTTACCATTATTTTTAGTATCTGTTATTTCTCATTTTTAACCTAATGAAAACCTTTTATGTTTTTAAACTCTTATCTGTTGACTGGCTTTCAGCCTTTTACCTTGCTTTACTTCTTATTTATTTTTATCACACTTAAAAAAAAAACCCTTGATTGAACTTTATTGTTGATCTAAGTTATACATATACTTTTTCTTTTTTTAAATTTGGCTGTGCCATGCAACTTGCAGGATCTTAGTTACCCAACCAGGGATCGAACCCAGGCCCTGGCAGTGAAAAGCACTGAGTCCTAATCATTGCACCGCCAGGGAATTCCCTCAATATTATTTTAAGACTCATCTGTTTTACTCTTTTTGTAAAGTCCTTTTTGCATTGGGTTTTAAAAAACTCTAAAACTTTATTCCAACCCCTTCAAAGTTCTCACTTTATTTCAGCTTCAAGTTTTAATTTCTTAATCCTCATTTAATAACCATATGTTAAACATCTTTATTTCCTATATATTTTACTTATTTTATGATATTTTATAATGCACAGTTGAACAAGAAGAACCACAGCAAAGAGCTCAGGAAAAGAGATGGCCTCTCCCCACAGCCCCTTACTCTCACACTGGTAGCTGCTTTTCTAGGCTCCCTCATGCAGAGCTAACATTTTTCACAAGGATCAATTAAATACATATATGAGATACCCCAAAAGAAAGTCCCAAGAGCGGGAAAAAAATGATTATTCTTACAAATTAGAGCTGCTTTTTAACAATAAAATGTTAGTTCCTATGTATTTGCAAGGTAGCAACATGAAGGCAGCTTCACTGTTTTTCATCCTGATATATGATCTCAGGGCACATCATAAACCTGGGCAGGCTGGGTGCAGTTGCTGGGATGTCTAGAGTCATCTTCAGTTTTCCCTCAATGCCTACTTCCCATTAATTTCCAAAACCTGTTCAATCTGTATTAAAAATACAGGCACTACCTCTAGCCTAGACTCCTACAAAAGCATTTAATGATCTCTCCATTTCAGGTGTATTATCCTTTTATTCATCCTCCAAAGCACAATCAGATTCATCTTCCTAGTATTTAGTGTTGGTCATGTTAGTCTACCACAAACTCATTACCACCTTCCCCTTGAAACATCTTCCTCCTCCTGTACAGTGGTACCATCCTGGGTTATGGCTTGAACATCACTATTGATTACTTCTCTCCCGTCTTCTAGCTAGCATCCAATCCATTCCCAGGTCTTTTCAACCCCATTTTCTAAGTATCTCTCAAATATGTCCACCCACTTCTAGCTACACACACTGCCACTACCTTGGTCCAGGGTGACCACCATTTCTCACAGGGACTCCTGCCAACAACCTTGTAACCAGTCTCTCTGCTTCTCCTCTATCTTCCAACAGGCTAGAAACAAAGTGAACTCTTGCTGAAATACAAATCCTATCTATCTCAGCTCCCATTTTAAATCCAGCAAAGTCTTCCTTATTACCTTCAAGATGAAGTCCACATTCCTTCATATGAGATACCCATTTATTTCTTCAGTCCCATCACTGTTATTTTCTCCAGGTCTCTGCACATGCTATTCCCTCTGTTTCTAAATCCTCTGCCCAAACATCCCATCCCCCCACCTAATCCCACCTTATCATCAGATTTTAGCTTAAATGCTACTTCTTCCAAGAAATCTTCCTTCAACTCTGGGGATCTGCCTATGTGCTCTACACAGCAAAGCACATTATGTGCTTTCTATTACCTTGAACTAAAAGTAAAACCAGTGTACTATATAATGGACGTGTTTGTTTACTTGCCTGTCTCCCCTTCTAGACTGAAAACATCCAGAGGACACAAATTGTCTAACTCACTTAAAATCCCCAGTACCAGGAACAGGCTTGGTGACAGCAGATGTTTAATAAATATTTATTGACTAATTAAACAAAAGGATTAAAATTCTTAAATAGCTTCTTTCCTCTGACTAAAAAAAGTCTTCATTGATCATGCAGGTGATCAGGACCTACATAATCTGGACTCAACCTATCTGTCTAGCCTTTTCTCCCACTACTTCTGTTTCATTTACTTTACGGGATAATCATACTGTATTACTAGTTGGAATTTAAACATGCCCTTTACTTTCTTACCTGAGTAACTGTTCACTCCTGGAATCCCCACCTCTTCTTCAGTTAAAATCAAGCCTAGTTTTAAACAAAGATACAAAAATGAAGCCTTCCTGACTCTTTCCAGCCCATAGTCTCCCTTTTCTATGAAGAAATAAACATTACATTTATAACTCTTATGAATTATATTCTGCCCGTACAATGGCTATGTATGAATTTATCTTAATTCCCTTAATACAATGTAAGTTTTTAAAAAGCAAGTAGAGTTGATTATTTGAGAACTCTGTTAGTTTATTTGCTCACTGAAATGTATTTTTAACACCAAAATCAATATTCACAGTGCTTTTGTGGTCATTTGTGAAGAGTGCAGCAAAACATTTGAGTCATCTATCATGCATTCCCAGATGAGGTCAAAAAGGTGATGCTCTGTCTTCTTGTTTCAGTTCTTGTACTGTAAACAAACGTCCTTTCTCTGGTCTATTCAGTGTTGTTTTTTCACATCTTTATGATTTTTCTTGATTTCATTGTTTAATATGGCCCCCAAGCTGACTGCTGAAGTGCTGTCTAGTGTTTCTAAAAGTAAGAAGGTTATGATGTGCCTTACAGAGAAAATACCTATGGTTAGATAAGACATGAAGTATAGTGTACTTGGCCCTGAGTTCAATGTTAATGAATCAACAATACACGTATTAAAGAAGGAATCTTTAAACAGAAACACACATAAAAGAAGGTTACTAATTGGTTGATGAAAATGTGACCAGAGGCCTACAGGAAACTACCCCTGTATTTCCCCTATGAACAAAGGTTCAGTGTTTGCAGTGACTTTTTAAAACATAACTACCTCAAATAATCAGAATTGACTGTACTATATGTTATGCATTTTTGTTTCCCTCTCAGTGCGTAACAATGAATGCCTCACATAAAATGGGTATTTAATAACTGACCAGTGAATACATAAATGAAATCTATGATCTCTTGGTAACAGACAGGGGGGGATGGAAGATAAGGAAGCTGAGATTAAGGTATGAATAGAGAGGACTAAAATAAACACCCACTGACCAACAAATACACAAAATGACATGAGAAATACTACCCTCAAAAAATTTCTTTTTTAAAAAGCTGACATAGAATGTTTCAATCTCAGGCTTTTTGGAATCACAGCAAGAAAGACTTGTTAATTTACTCTATCCCTTAAAATTAGCTTACTGACCCCTAGCAAAGACTTAAAAAGTTAAGATACCTTGGCATAGGACTTCTATGTCCCACAGAAACATGTAAAGAGCTAAATATGAAATTTAAGGCTAAAAAAAACCCCCAAAAAACTTCAAAGACTTTAAACTTCCTACTTATGCTCAGTATCAACTATGAATTTGAGAGCATCATGAATTTCACTTCTCTAGATGCTGGAATTCTAATATACAAGTAGCCCTCCCTTTGCATGGCACCCTGTTAACTGAAACTCATACATATTGGACCAGGCCCTCACTTGGCACAATCTACTACCACAGAAGAACTGAGCAAAGCAAAGACTGCAGAGCAGTAATTCTCGTGTGTTCCTTCCAAAGTAACACAAATGGCAGAGGCAAATGAGCACATTTTATTGCCTGCTTCACATTCTATTCCATAAGATGGCCATATATATTTGTTTATTGGTTTTTAAACACTTATGTAACTCTACAGGCCAGGCAATGTCTAAGCCCTTTAAAAACAATTCATCTAATTCTCCTAACAACTCTATGAGACAGATAGTATTATTATCCCCATTTTACAGATGAGGAAACTGAGGTACAAAGAGTTTAAGTTATCTCACTCTAGGCCACACAATGATTAGTGACCTCAGTATTTGAACCTAGATGATCTGACTCCAGAGATAAAGGTCCAGAGCTTACACTCCTAACTGCTATGCTATAATCATGACTTTAACCAGTGCCCCCCTTCTACTCTTGTCCCCACCCTCAATCTATTATTCAACTCAGTACCAAGAGTAAGGTACATAAGTGAGATCATTTCACTCCTTTGCTTATCAAAATTCCTCACTGGCTTTATACACTTAAAATAAATCCAAACTCCATGCAATGGCCAAGTCCCTGAGCCTACCACTTCCCTTCCACATGCTCTTGCCATACTGTTCTCTAACTTTCTCACCAGCTCTTTCCCCACTCTGGGTCTTTGCTCACTCCATAATGCCCTCTCTCTGGAACACTCCTCCTTTACTCTGTGTGCTCTAAATTCTTTAAGTCTTAATGTAGATACCACATCCTCAGGTCTCCTCTCACCACCCTAATTAAAACAGCCCCATTCATCATTCTCTACTTCAGCCCCTTTTCTTCATAACACTCAAAAAATACGTAATTATTTTGCTTACTTGTTCTTTTTATCTCTCCCCACCAAAACTTGCTTACAACTATACTTCAAGTATCTGAAAGAGTTCCAGATGCTCAGTAAATATTCATTAAATGAATAAGCCAGGTTATCCTGTGGCTTCCTGTGATCCTTAGTACAACACCTCATTCTCTTTGTTGTATGGGTATCTGACATGAGAAGCATACCTATAATTTTGAGTTTTCTTTATCAGAGATTATCTAAGCATTAAGAATATAACTCATTCATTAAAAGATGATCATCACCATTTATTCTAAAAAACTCATCTGAAAAATGTTATCAGTCTAAAAGGAATGTTAATTATGTAGTTATTATTTTCAAATTATTCCTTATAAATCTTAACATGACCAAAGGGATATTACCTATGTTAAAGTCAAACACCAGTGTTGTATCTCCAGCAAATTTCTCAAGCTCTTGTAACTCTTAATGTTCAAATTACTTTTATTTAATTATTTAAAATTGTGTAATTCTGCTGCATTTTAACATTATGCATATATAGTTTTTTTTTAATTGTTCGGAAAATGAGACTCTCAACATATGGCCAGTTTTTTCCAATTTAAGTCAAAAGTGTTTCATATTCCAAATGAGTTATCTATTTGGTTTGGGGGTAAAGTAGGCATAAGTCTACACTTAAGCTATACATCCTAAGATTATCTACAGAAAATTAATCTTCAATACTTATTTCTACAAATGTCACAAACATAAGTATTTACATTTGCTAGTTAAATAAACACCAACATCCAGCATTCTAATTAGAACAGTACTGCCATAATTAAGTGAGACTTAAATTACTCAGTAATCAGCTGCTAGTATAAACAATTCAAAAGCCAAACAGGAGATATAATAAAAAGTATGTGAAGTACAGGTAGATGGTTGTAACATGAAATACCATTAGGAAAAGTGTACTCTGTGACAGCATTTTATTGACATAATAAGATTATCTACAATGTATATACTTGTATAGCAAGTGCTTTGATTTTTGTCTTTTCATACTTAATTGATTTACTGAAAGCAAATTACATTGCTGGATGTGGGAATAGGAGGAGAATAGCAACGCAGCATCCTTCACAAATCTTATTCTCTTAAGGTTTAAAAATATGAAAACAAAATGTTAAACTTTAATTATCCAAAAGAAAAATACCACCACATTTCCAAAGAGGTCTTTATCCCATGTGCCACCTCTCTGTACTGTAGGTGTTACTACATGTAAGAAGTTCTAGCAACATCTTAATTATGACAAAAATCTCTCTAATCTACCATGTAATCTCTTTTTAAAATCTGTCCCACTGCTAAAAAGAACCAAAGCCAGGGGTCCTTGCAGAAATGGCTGACTCCAGGGCTGAAGCAGTGAAAATACAGGACGAGCTTGAAACATCTTGTGCCAGAAAGGGCGAAAAAAAATAAAACGGCATGACGAAAGGATACAGGCCAGCTTCACAGGGCTCTCACTGGCTCCATCAGTGACAATTTGAGTACTGAAGTAAGTGGCAGACAGTAATGGATTACAAGCCACTGAATAAAATGAAAATCCATGAGAGAGGGATGGAGGAAAGAAAAAAAATGACAGCTCTTGCTTAAAGTAAACTGATAACTCTGAAGAGAAGAGGAGGGATGAGCATCACTATTTTTAACCATTATAGTAAAGATTGGCTCAAGCAGTCATCTGTAGATGCTAAATCCAGGGGGGAGTCTGATGAGGAGGGGGTCTCAGAGTATCTCCCCACAGACTGCTTATTAGTTGCAATTAGATAAATAGTAACTATATGGTAGAGGAGTCAGACAACACCTTGACTGAGTGACCAAAATTAACATCACTACTGAGCAACATACAGAAACTGTTTTCCCCCTGAAAAGGACACAGCATCACTTAATGTAATTTTCCAGCTCAGAATACATAACCTGAGGAAGTATCAGCTGAACTTAAATTGAGGAATATTTTATAAAATAACTGGTCTATAACCTTCAAAAGTACCAATGTCATTTTTGTTAGGAAAGAAAGGTTAAGGAACTCTTCATTAAAGGAGAGTAAAGAGTCATGACAATTAAATACATGATCCCGGACAGAATCCTGTACTGGAGTGGGATAACTGGCAATATTGGAACAAGGCCAAAGGGAGATAAAATTATTGTTTCAATGTTAAATCTTCTGAATCTGATAACTATATCATAGCCATATAGGAGAACAAACCTTGTTCTTAGAAAATACACACTTAAGTCTTGAGGCAAAGGGGTCACGTAACCTACTTTCAAATGGATCAGATGAGAGTGTGTGTGCGTGTGTGTGTGTGTGTGTGCAGACAGAGAGATAAAGACAGAGAGTAGAAGAGGAGGAAAATGACAAGCAATTATGGCAAAATCTTAAAAATTGGTGAATATGGATAAAGGGTATACAGGTATTTTCTTTACTATTCTTAAAACTTTGAATAAAAAGTTATTTAAAAATCTGTCTCACTGCACAACACTGTGAATGTGCTAAATGCTACTGGATTCAACACTTTAAAACGGTTAATTTCATGCTATGTGAATCTTAACGGCAATAAAAAACATTTTTTTCCCTAAAACTACCCCTCTAAGTAACACAAATAACTTGGAACAAAGTCAAACTTCATGAAAGGATTGATTGGTTTATTTCTTTTTCATTTCAAGCTGTCATTTTCTTGATTCTATAATTTGGAGAACATTTATTTCAGTGTCAAATTAGGCAGTAAACTAGCTTTCTCAAGTGTAATCATTCCTCCATTAAAGCATCGAAGAGTTTTGATAGAGTGAACACTATACATTATGCTTTTAGATATAGAATGCATCAGTTTTAATGTAAAGGAAGTTTATCACAGTTAAAATGCATTATGAAATTTAGGCTCACCTGACTTTTTATAATTAGTATCATTCTATTTTATAATTAAATTATAGTAAAAAAGAACAATTAGTAACATAGCATATGCAAATCATTCTTTTGGTACACCAACTACCACACCCCCTCCCCAAAACCATGTTAACATGTCAAGCAATGTTAAGTACTTATATGAGTAAAAAATCCTAAAGGTTATAAACATTTCACACAACTTATAAATAGGCCAATCACACCCTCAAGGACTCTCTTAGGATTATTCTAGTTACAAAGTTCTCATGGAAAACAGTAATCTATTACCATTTTTTTTTAATGACAAAAGTTAATAAAAGCTAGCTAGATGTTATATTTAGATACAACAGTAATGTTCTATTTATGACTCTAAATAACTAGGACACCCATTCCCACTTGTTAGAAAAACTTTTAGTTAAATATTTAGCATAAAGTATTTATTTGAAAATTGTTCTGGAAATACCAGTCATTACAAATTCAACTATATATCTTATGACACACGTTAACAATTCAAGCACAAGTTCCTCAAATGCAACTTCTAATAAATTTTGAAAGTGTAAGCTCCTGAGGTCCATATTTTTTTTAATGTATGGGAATATTATTCCTATTCAACAACCAGAAACAGTCCTTCTCTACTTTAAGCAGCTTCAGACTTGCACTGTTCTGTGTGTAAGTTTAATTGTGAAACAATCTTTCCTATTGCTGACAGTTGCTTAAGGTCACTTGCTCAGGTTACTTAGTAAATCAATTTTTTTTTCCCAAAAATGAAAGGACAGTGTGATGTTTTTCTTATCAAGAGATGTCATATGTTAAACTGGTTTTAGAAGCAAATCAAATATCGCAGTGGGGCTTCCCTGGTGGCGCAGTGGTTGAGAATCTGCCTGCTAATGCAGGGGACACGGGTTCGAGCCCTGGTCTGGGAAGATCCCACATGCCACGGAGCAGCTGGGCCCGTGAGCCACAACTGCTGAGCCTGAGCGTCTGGAGCCTGTGCCCCGCAACGGGAGGGGCCGCGATAGTGAAAGGCCCGCGCACCGCGATGAAGAGTGGCCCCCGCTTGCCGCAACTAGAGAAAGCCCTCGCACGAACCGAAGACCCAACACAGCCAAAAATAAAATAAATAAATAAAGTAGCTATTAAAAAAAAAAAAATCGCAGTGTATTAAAAAAAGAGTATAGCATAAGAATTGTTAGCATTATAAATCCCAATTCTAGTTTTTACAGGTATGATAAAATAGTAGCTACTAAAATAATAGTAAAAATTTCACTGTTAAAGGGGTTTAAAGTTTATTAAAATTTTTTGCCAACTTTTAAATTCCTACTCTTTAGAACTAATCTAAGGAATGACAGTTTTTGTTCACCTATATCTTTTAACTTTAGGTTACACCTTTTTAAAGCTATCTCATAATGACCAAACAAAACAAAAGAACAAGAATTTATTGAGAATACAATGGTAAACCTTTTCACAATATATTAACTCATTTAATTCTCTCAACATTCCTGGAAGGTAGACCTTATGCCCATTTCATACAGAAATGCACAAAAAGTCTCTTGACTTATGATGTCTTCCCTCAAATTGCTCCTCTCACCCCTCATTTAAAAATAAAACTGAAACCCAAAGAAGTTTGCTCAGCTTGGGCATACTCATAACAAATTATCTTTTAAAATATGTGGCACTCTATTTAAAATACCCTATTAAGGTAATTTTATTAACTGTATTATGAGACTCCTTCAGGAAAAAAAATCTAAAAGAAAGTACTAAAATTAGTTAAGCTTAAAAAAAAGCATAAAACCCTTCTAAGAGAATGAGAAAATTACGAAACATCCTGCACTGGGATAATATGCGAAAACTACATCTTTGTAGACACAAATGCTTGACGTTGTACAGTTTGATCACATCACTTATAGATGTTTTCACTTCTATGTGATTAAGTTCAGATGCACTGCCAAATATCAAACACTAACTGAAAGTATATAACTAAGAAATCCTATCAATAGAATAAAATGAGAAATCCTGCACCTCAGCAGTGATAAGTTTGTAAAACTACCTGTAAGTGAACTCAAATAATTTAAAATTTTTAAATAAAATTTAAAACTTAAAAATATTAAGTAAGTCAGCAATAGTTTTTTCCCCCATTTTCATCCATGATCGATTAAACTCAGATTTACTCAAATGCATTTCCAAATCCCAAAAACTAGGCTCAATTTTTCTGACATGAAGGAAATTGTTTCCAGAACCTCACTACTAAAATTTTGAAGCCTATATACTTTATTTCCCCTCAAAATCAAACAAACACAAACCACCAAACATCTATACTTTAAATTATTTAATCTGGACTATTTGATTGGGGTAGAAGGGGGACCTCCCTTTGCAACAGAACAGCTGCTTAGACAGTATTCAGTAATGTCATCCTCTGCTTGGAACCATTTGGGTAGAGGTTCTTATCAGTGATCCCACATCGTTTGACCTGTGTTTAAGATTTTTCACTCCATGTTTGATTCCTTATTTGGCCTTATCCTCCTTGCAGCAAACACATATTTTGAAATACCAGGATCTATCTTTTTCATTAAGCCTTTGCTCCGTCTTAATTGTTCTTTCCATTCTCTGAATTTCTACAGTATATATACCTATACCCCAAATTCAGATATCATATCATCTTATATTATTCTGTCTTTTTCACGTGCTTGTCATGTGCATCCACTTCACAGAATCATAAGCTGCTACTGGAACCATAAGGTCTGTCAGTCAGTTTACAGTACTGTACAGTGCTTGTGGTAGATATTTAATAAGCACTCACTGAAAGATCCTTATAAGATATGGCGAAGATTAGTAAGGGTATCAGTAATGTATTTTCAGTTATTATATACCATTTAAACATTTACAACCTATGCCAAAAACACACTCCTTGGATAGGTACATAACGAACTAAGGAAAATTATTCCCAAATTATCCAATCTGAGCATAAGAAAAATTGGGAAAAGTTGTACATAAATCAGAGATTAATAAGACATAGCACTACAGGCACAGCTAAATGACCACAATATAAAGATCAAAAAATTGTGTGAAACTTATTAAAGTTGTGGAAGCTACAGCTACAGGGGACTAATTCTGAACCACATACTACAGCTCATGACTGTCATGACATTTTTTTTAGGATTAATTACAGTGAGCAAGTTCATTACAAGAAAAAAAAAGATTTCCTTTTTCACCTACAACTGTTTGCTTCTCGATCATTGAGGGGCATCCTACTTACATTATTCAGAGTATTACAAGAGGCCAGAAAAATTTTCTTTTATGACTGGTACATATATGGAAAAAAGGAATAAACACTCATTGAATTTGGTTCAGAAGCTTATTATAAACTTTTTTCAAGTAATGTTTAACTTGTTTAAGGCATACACTAGTAATTCACCTCTATTACAGTGAATAATGGCTTGTACAAGTTAGCAAAAACTGTTAAATATATGTTCTGAAAGCAGACACTAGATTTAAATCCAGACTCTATTTTCTAGATGTGCTACTTTGGGCAAGTTTCTGAACTTCTCTGTGGTCATTTTCCTCAACCACAAATTGAGAATAACAATAATGTTGTCATTATTGTTCTTGGCACATGACAAATGCTCAATAACGATTTGTTTTTATTAGAAATATCTGTACTTAAAAGATTTCCTCAGTAATATAAAACAACTTACCAAATTTAACATACTCATTCAAAAAATATTTATTGAACACCTACTGTATGTCACACACTGTACCTGGAGTAATATAGCAGTAAACAAAACGAAGTCCCCGCCCTCAAGGAGCTTATATCCCAGAGGCAGCAGACGGATACATGTAAATTAAGGAAGCAGAGGGGAGAGTGGCGTGTGTGAATGTGGGCATTTTATACAGACACAGAACACTGAGAGAAAGAGGGAGAGTGGTGGTGGATGAGGTCAGAGGGAGCAGCAGAACCAGATCAAGTAGAGGCTGGTAAGCAGCAAAATAACAAGTGGCTGGTGAGTTCTGAGCAGATGTGAGTTAAAACTTAAGAGTTTTAAAGAATCACTCTTGTTGCTGTGTGCAGAACAGATTATAGGATTAAAATTTTTATTTGGCTTCATGAGAAATGAGCCACACTTCAGAAACCCATTCAATACCAAACTTATAACTATAAACCAAACATATCAAACTAAGGATATTATTTTTAACCATTATGGTTTAACTTCAAATAAAAAGTTTTAATCATACAATCTTAAGTCACTTTTAAAAATTACAAGTGATGAATATGCACTGTTCTTTAATGATTTGCTAAAACTGCATAGAAACAAATAGCAAGAAAAACAAGAAACTGAATTTTAAATATATGTCTTCTTTCTACTATAAAAATAAAAGCTACCTAAGGGAATTCCCTGGCAGGCTAGTGATTAGGACTCCATGCCTTCACTGAGAGGGTCCCATTCAAGCCCTGGTCGGGGAACTAAGATTGCGTAAGTCATGTGGCACGGCCAAAAAAAAAACACAACCCTATCTGGACGAGAATTTTTTGAGTGAAACATTTTTAAATGCATACATACACATTTATCACATAATGGTGAGTTTGTGTGGAAGTTATAAAAAAATTATTTATATTAGAATTAGGTAGAACTTACTCTCCTAAGAATTTCTAAACTAAATACAACTCATATGTCAAGAGAAGACACTCCAAAATAATTGGCTAACTAGACTTCTCTTAAGTACAAAACGCTCTTGGCTATTGTTGCACATTAACAAAATCACTCATATTTACTACAGTCCATAGTCATGAGGAGCTATCAATACATGGGAATGCATTATGTTATTTTACCTGTATGAAATTTTCTAGCTAAAGGGCTCTGGTAAGCCAAAAGAATTTCTTGACAATTTGGGAGAGTGTATTGAAAAACTGGAAAGCACACTGCAATGTGCTTTCCTTATATATACTGCTCATCCATTATCAGAGATTATGAATTGGATATCACATTTTAGAGGATTCTTTTTCTTGATTTTGTTCAGTTTCTTTAAGGATAGACTGTCAACTTCAAATTGCCCTCATAAAATAAATCTTTTTATATTTTAGAAGAAATATTTTAGATTAGCAGCATCTTTAAAATCTTGAGAAAATACAAGACAAGCTGAATAAAAATTAGCAGATGGAAATGCAATATGTCCTTCCAAAGACTTTATTCCTTACTTACGTCTTTTGAAAGAGTTATTTCTTTACAATATTAAAGGCATTTGTGATTTGTGAACACAACATAAGGCACACATTACAGATAATTTTATAAGTTCTCCTATACATTGCTTAACATGTCTATTGAGGTGAATATACATTGAAAATGATGATTTATGGATTAAGACACAGCTCTTACATACTTGGAAATAATCTACTCTGACATTTTCTTTACTCCTTCAAACACTATGTTCCTTTCATTTTTTTCTACACGTTATAAATTGTTATAAATTACTTTTTTAATTACACAATAATGACAGTGTTTCAAGACTTTATTTTATGTCAAGTGCTATGCTAAGTGTTTCACATAAACATAATCCTCACAAGAACCCTGTAAAATAAATACCATCCTATTTTATAGATGGTAAAGTTTGGAGATACTGTCCCAATCCCCAAGATCACTATTTCTTAGTGGTGGACGTAAGATTTCAATCCAGTTCCGATCTCTGAACCACAAACTTCTTCCCAGATCCAGTAAACATCACATGGAGGTGTCTAAATATAAGAGTGTGTATACGACTTCCCTGGTGGCGCAGTGGTTAAGAATCCGCCAGCCAACGCAGGACACAGATTTGAGCCCTGGTCTGGGAAGATCCCACATGCCGCAGAGCAACTAAGCCCGTGTGCCACAACTACTGAGCCTGCAAGCCACAACTACTGAGCCCACCTGCCACAACTACTGAAACCCATGGGCCTAGAGCCTGTGCTCTGTAACAAGAGAAGCCACCACAATGAGAAGCCTGCGCACTGCAACGAAGAGTAGCCCCCGCTCACCACAACTAGAGAAAGCCTGCATGCAGCAACGAAGACCCAAAGCAGCCAAAAAAAAAATTAAAAAAAAAAGTGTGGATAGCTAGCAAATTACTATAAAAATATATAGATGGGACTTTCCTGGTGGCGCAGTGGTTAAGAATCCACCTGCCCTGTTGCAACATCATGCCAGCCTCGGCCGCCGCAGGCTCGCCCCACATTCTGTACCCCTCCCTCCCCGCGGCTTGAGTGAGCCACAGCCCCCTAATTAGCTGATCCTTTAACCCCGTCCTGTCTGAGTGAAGAACAGACACCCTCAGGCGACCTACAGGCAGAGGCGGGGCCAAATCCAAAGCTGAACCCCAGGAGCTGTGCAAACAAAGAAGAGAAAGGGAAATTTCTCCCAGCAGCCTCAGGAGCAGCGGATTAAATCTCCACAATCGACTTGATGCACCCTGCATCTGTGGAATACCTGAATAGACAACGAATCATCCCAAAATTGAGGCGGTGGACTTTGGGAGCAACGATATACATATATTTTTCCTTATTCTCTTTCTGTGACTGTGTATGTGTATGCTTCTTTGTGTGATTTTTGTCTGTATAGCTTTGCTTTTACCATTTGTCCTAGGGTTCTGTCTGTCCATTTTTTTAATTACTTTTTAATTCTTTTATTTTTAATAATTATCTTTTATTTTAATAACATTATTTTACTTTTTTCCTTTCTTTTTCCTCCCTTTTTTTCTGAACCATGTGGCTGACAGGGTCTTGGTGCTCCAGCCGGGTGTCAGGCCTGTGTCTCTGAGGTGGGAGAGCCGAGTTCAGGACATTGGTCCACCAGAGACCTCCCGGCTCCACTTAATATCAAATGGCGGAAGCTCTCCCAGAGATCTCCATCTCAACGCTAAAACCCAGCTCCACTCAATGACCAGCAAGCTACAGTGCTGGACACCCTATGCCAAACAACTAGCAAGACAGGAACACAACCCCATCCATTAGCACAGAGGCTGCCTAAAATCATAATAAGGTCACAGAAACCCCAAAACACACCACCAGACGTGGAGCTGCCCACCAGAAAGACAAGATCCAGCCTCATCCACCAGAACACAGGCAACAGTCCCCTCCACCTGGAAGCCTACACAACCCACTGAACCAACCTTAGCCACTGGGGACAGACACCAAAAACAACAGGAACTACGAACCTGCAGCCTGCGAAAAGGAGACCCCAAACACAGAAAGTTAAGCAAAATGAGAAGACAGAAAATCACACAGCAGGTGAAGGAGCAAGGCAAAAACCCACCAGACCTGACAAATGGAGAGGAAATAGGCAGTCTACCTGAAAAAGAATTCAGAATAATGAGAGTAAAGATGATCCAAAATCTTGGAAATAGAATGGAGAAAATACAAGAAACGTTTAACAAGGACCTAGAAGAACTAAAGAGCAAACAAACAGTGATGAACAACACAATAAATGAAATTAAAAATTCTCTAGAAGGGATCAATAGCAGAATAACTGAGGCAGAAGAAAGGATAAGTGACCTGGAAGATAAAATAGTGGAAATAACTACTGCAGAGCAGAATAAAGAAAAAAGAATGAAAAGAATTGAGGACAGTCTCAGAGACCTCTGGGACAACATTTAATGCACCAACATTCGAATTATAGGGGTCGCAGAAGAAGAAGAGAAAAAGAAAGGGACTGAGAAAATATTTGAAGAGAATATAGTTGAAAATTTCCCTAATATGGGAAAGGAAATAGTTAATCAAGTCCAGGAAGCACAGAGAGTCCCATACAGGATAAATCCAAGGAGAAACACACCAAAACACATATTAATCAAACTATCAAAAATTAAATACAAAGAAAAAATATTAAAAGCAGCAAGGAAAAAACAACAAATAACACACAAGGGAACCCCCATAAGGTTAACAGCTGATCTTTCAGCAGAAACTCTGCAAGCCAGAAGGGAGTGGCTGGACATATTTAAAGGGATGAAGGAGAAAAACCTACAACCAAGATTACTCTACCCAGCAAGGATCTCATTCAGATTTGATGGAGAAATTAAAACCTTTAAAGGCAAGTGAAAGCTAAGAGAATTCAGCATCACCAAACCAGTTTTAAAACAAATGCTAGAGGAACTTCTCTAGACAGGAAACACAAGAGAAGGAAAAGACCTACAATAACAAACCCAAAACAATTAAGAAAATGGTAATAGGAACATACATATCAATAACTACCTTAAATATAAATGGATTAAATGCTCCAACCAAAAGATATAGACCGGCTGAATGGATACTAAAATGAGACCCGTATATATGCCGTCTACAAGAGACCCACTTCAGACCTAGGGACACATACAGACTGAAAGTGAGGGGATGAAAAAAGATATTCCATGCAAATGGAAATCAAAATAAAGCTGGAGTAGCAATTCTCGTATCAGACAAAGTAGACTTTAAAATAAAGACTATTACAAGAGACAAAGAAGGACACTACATAATGATCAAGGGATCAATCCAAGAAGAAGATATAACAATTGTAAATACCTATGCACCCAACATAGGAGCACCTTAATACATAAGGTAAATACTAACAGCCATAAAAGAGGAAATCGACAGTAACACAATCATAGTAGGGGACTTTAACACCCCACTTTCACCAATGGACAGATCATCCAAAATGAAAATAAATAAGGAAACACAAGCTTTAAATGATACATTAAACAAGATGGACTTATTTGATACTTATAGGACATTCCATCCAAAAACAACAGAATAAACTTTCTTCTCAAGTGCTCCTGGAACATTCTCCAGGATAGACCATATCTTGGGTCACAAATCAAGCCTTGGTAAATTTCAGAAAACTGAAATGGTATCAAGTATCTTTTCTGACCACAAAGCTATGAGACTAGATATAAATTACAGGAAAATATCTGTAAAAAATACAAACATATGGAGGCTAAACAATACACTACTTAATAACCAAGAGATCACTGAAGAAACCAGAGGAAATTAAAAAATACCTAGAAACAAATGATAACAAAAACACAATGACCCAAAATCTATAGGATGCAGCAAAAGCAGTTCTAAGAGGGAAGTTTACAGCAATACAATCCTACCTCAAGAAACAACTCAAATAAACAACCTAACCTTACCCCTAAAGCAATTAGAGAAAGAAGAAGAAAAAAACCCCAAAGTTAGCAGAAGGAAAGAAATCATAAAGATCAGATCAGAAATAAAAATGAAAAAGAAATGAAAGAAACAATAGCAAAGATCAATAAAACTAAAAGCCGGTTCTTTGAGAAGATAAACAAAATTGATAAACCATTAGCCAGACTCATCAAGAAAAAAAGGAAAAGACTCAAATCAATAGAATTAAAAATGTAAAAGGAGAAGTAACAACTGACACTGCAGAAATACAAAGGATCATGAGAGATTACTACAAGCAACTATATGCCAATAAAATGGACAACCTGGAAGAACTGGACAAATTCTTAGAAAAGCACAACCTTCCAAGCCTGAACCAGGAAGAAATAGAAAATATAAACAGACCAATCACAATCACTGAAATTGAGACTGTGATTAAAAATCTTCCAACAAACAAAAGCCCAGGACCAAATGGCTTCACAGGTGAATTCTATCAAACATTTAGAGAAGAGCTAACCCCTATCTTTCTCAAACTCTTCCAAAATATAGCAGAGGGAGGAACACTCCCAAGCTCATTCTACAAGGCCACCATCACCCTGATACCAAAACTAGACAAAGATGTCACAAAGGAAGAAAACTACAGGCCAATATCACTGATGAACATAGATGCAAAAATCCTCAACAAAATACTAGCAAACAGAATCCAACAGCACATTAAAAGGATCATACACCATGATCAAGTGGGGTTTATCCCAGGAATGCAGGGTTTCTTCAATATACGCAAATCAATCAATGTGATACACCATATTAACAAACTGAAGGAGAAAAACCATATGATCAACTCAATAGCTGCAGAAAAAGCTTGCGACAAAATTCAACACCCATTTATGATAAAAACCCTCCAGAAAGTAGCCATAGAGGGAACTTACCTCAACATATTAAAGGCCATATATGACAAACTCAAAGCCCACATCGTTCTCAATGGTGAAAAACTGAAACCACTTCCACTAAGATCAGGAACAAGACAAGGTTATCCACTCTCACCACTATTATTAAACATAGTTTTGGAAGTTTTAGGCACAGCAATCAGAGAAGAAAAAGAAATAAAAGGAATCCAAATCAGAAAAGAAAAAGTAAAGCTGTCACTGTTTGCAGATGACATGATACTATACATAAAGAATCCTACAGATGCTACCAGAAAACTACTAGAGCTAATCAATGAATTTAGTAAAGTAGCAGGTTACAAAATTAATGCACAGAAATCTCTTGCATTCCTATACTCTAATGATGAAAAATCTGAAAGGGATATCAAGGAAACACTCTCATTTACCACTGCAACAAAAAGAATAAGATACCTAGGAATAAACCTACCTAAGGAGACAAAAGACCTGTATGCAGAAAACTATAAGACACTGATAAAAGAAATTAAAGATGATACAAACAGATGAAGAGATATACCATGTTCTTGGATTGGAAGAATCAACATTGTGAAAATGACTATACTACCAAAAGCAATCTACAGATTCCACGCAAT
Source organism: Balaenoptera physalus (assembly GCF_965194825.1). Lineage (NCBI taxonomy): Eukaryota > Metazoa > Chordata > Mammalia > Artiodactyla > Balaenopteridae > Balaenoptera > Balaenoptera physalus. The sequence goes on along the minus strand of NC_138890.1, from coordinate 43,963,804 downwards.
CCCTATCAAACTACCAATGGCATTTTTCACAAACTAGAACAAAAAATTTCATAATTTGTATGGAAACACAAAAGACCCCGAATAGCCAAAGCAATCTTGAGAAAGAAAAACGGAGCTGGAGGAATCAGACTCCCTGACTTCAGACTATACTACAAAGCTACAGTAATCAAGACAGTATGGTACTAGCACAAAAACAGAAATACAGATCAATGGAACAGGATAGAAAGCCCAGAGATAAACTCATACACATATGGTCACCTTATTTTTGATAAAGGAGGCAAGAATATACAATGCAGAAAAAGCCTCTTCAACAAGTGGTGCTGGGAAAACTGGACAGGTACATGTAAAAGAATGAAATAAGAACACTCCCTAACACCATACACAAAAATAAACTCAAAATGGATTAAAGACCTAAATGTAAGGCCAGACAGTATAAAACTCTTAGAGGAAAACATAGGAAGACCACTCTATGACATAAATCACAGCAAGATCCTTCTGACCCACCTCCTAGAGAAATGGAAATAAAAACAAAAATAAACAAATGGGACCTAATGAAACTTAAAAGCTTTTGCACAGTAAAGAAAAACATAAACAAGACGAAAAGACAACCTTCAGAATGGGAGAAAATATTTGCAAATGAAGCAACTGACAAAGGATTAATCTCCAAAATTTACAAGTAGCTCATGCAGCTCAATATCAAAAAAACAAACAACTCAATCCAAAAATGGGCAGAAGACCGAGACAGACATTTCTCCAAAGCAGATATACAGATTGCCAACAAACACATGAAAGAATGCTCAACATCACTAATCATTAGAGAAATGCAAATCAAAACTACAATGAGGTATCACCTCACACCAGTCAGAATGGCCATCATCAAAAAATCTACAGGGCTTCCCTCGTGGTGCAGTGGTTGAGAATCTGCCTGCTAATGCAGGGGACATGGGTTCGAGCCCTGGTCTGGGAAGATCCCACATGCCGCGGAGCAGCTGGGCCCGTGAGCCACAACTACTGAGCCTGCGCGTCTGGAGCCTGTGCTCCGCAACAAGAGAGGCCGCAATAGTGAGAGGCCCACGCACCGAGATGAAGAGTGGCCCCCACTTGCCACAACTAGAGAAAGCCCTCGCACAGAAACGAAGACCCAACACAGCCATAAATAAATAAATAAATAAATATTTTAAAAAAAAATCTACAAACAATAAATGCTGGAGAGGGTGTGGAGAAAAGGGAACCATCTTGCACTGTTGGTGGAAATGTAAATTGATACAGCCACTATGGAGAACAGTATGGAGATTCCTTAAAAAACTAAAAACAGAACTACCATATGACCCAGCAATCCCACTACTGGGCATATACCCTGAGAAAACCATAATTCAAAAAGAGTCATGTACCAAAATGTTCATTGCAGCTCTATTTACAATAGCCAGGACATGGAAGCAACCAAAGTGTCCATCATCGGATGAATGGATAAAGAAGATGTGGCACATATATACAATGGAATATTACTCAGCCATAAAAAGAAATGAAATGGAGGTATTTGTAATGAGGTGGATGGAGTCAGAGTCTGTCATACAGAGTGAAGTAAGTCAGAAAGAGAAAAACAAATACAGTATGCTAACACATATATATGGAATCTAAGGAAAAAAAAAAAAAAAAGGTCATGAAGAACCTAGTGGCAAGATGGGAATAAAGACACAGAACTAGGAAAGAATGGACTTGAGGATATGGGGAGGGGGAGGGGTGAGATGTGACAGGGTGAGAGAGTGTCATGGACATATATACACTACCAAATGTAAAATAGATAGCTAGTGGGAAGCAGCTGCATAGCACAGGGAGATCAGCTCGGTGCTTTGTGACCACCTAGAGGGGTGGGATAGGGAGGGTGGGAGGGAGACGCAAGAGGGAGGAGATATGGGAACATATGTATATGTATAACTGATTCACTTTGTTTTAAAGCAGAAACTAACACACCATTGTAAAGCAATTATACTTCAATAAAGATGTTAAAAAAAAAAAAAAAAAAGAGTGGCCCCCACTTGCCGCAACTAGAGAAAGCCCTCGCACAGAAACGAAGACCCAACGCAGCCAAAAAATAAATAAATAAATTTATTTTAAAAAAAAAAAGGAGTCATGTACCACAATGTTCATTGCACCTCTGTTTACAATAGCCAGGACATGGAAGCAACCTAAGTTTCCATCGACAGATGAATGGATAAAGAAGATGTGGCACATATATACAATGGAATATTACTCAGCCATAAAAAGAAATGAAATTGAGTTTTTTGTAGTGAGGTGGATGGACCTAGAGTCTGTCATACAGAGTGAAGTCAGTCAAAGAGAAAAACAAATACCATATGCTAACACATATATATGGAATCTAAGAAAAAAAAACTTATGAAGAACCTCGGGGCAGGACAGGAATAAAGACGCAGACATTGATAATGGACTTGAGGACATGGGGAGGGGGAAGGGTAAGCTGGGACAAAGTGAGAGAGTGGCATGGACTTACAAATACTACCAAATGTAAAACAGATAGCTAGTGGGAAGCAGCTGCATAGCACAGGGAGATCAGCTCGGTGCTTTGTGACCACCTAGAGGGGTGGAATAGGAAGGGTGGGAGGGAGACGCAAGAGGGAGGAGATATGGGGATATATGTATATGTATAGCTGATTCACTTTGTTATAAAGCAGAAACGAATACACCATTGTAAAGCAATTATACTCCAATAAAGATGTTAAAAAAAAATTAGTAGAAAAGAAGGAAAAGAATAAAGAACATTGTCACCAGTCAGAAAAAAAAAAAAAAAGAATCCACCTGCCAATGCAGGGGACACGGGTTCAAGCCCTTGTCCGGGAAGATTCCACATGCCGCGGAACAACTAAGCCCAAGCGCCACAACTACTGAGCCTGCGCCCTAGAGCCCACCAGCCACAACTACTGAGCCTGTGTGCCACAACTACTGAAGCTCTCGCGCCTAGAGCCTGTGCTCCGCAACAAGAGAATCCACCGCAATGAGAAGCCTGCGCAAAGCAACAAAAACCCAATTCAGCCAAAAATAAATAAATTAATTAATTTTAAAAATATATATAGATGGACACACACACATAATTAGACTAAACAATGAAAGCTCATATGAAGTGACACCTTAGGAAAAAAAAAAGAATAAACAGTTAAATACATTGTCCCAGAATGTTAATGTCAGCTGAGACTAAAGAGAGCTAAATATTTATACATAAGACCCATTACAAGTACTAAAAATGTACTTTGAATCTATGAAGTAGTCTTGCTGCCCTCCAAATTGGAACTTGAATTTATCAAGTGAGTAGATAAAATTACCAAATTGCAGGAAATACAGAGGTTAGAGAAACACTTAAACAACCCTATGGGATCCAATTAGCAAAAACCAAACTGAGGAATGTACAAAAAACTCAGTTTCTTTAACACGTAAACCTTAAGAGGGAAAAAAAGAAGACAGAGATTGAGCCTACACATTAAAAGAATCAAGAGATATACCCACCAACTCAGAAACATCCAAGAGGAATCATGAGGCAAATGAGAAACAAATGCTGACTGGGCATTTGATATCAAGTAATCATCCTTTTTAAAAGGTGTGATAATGGTATTATGGTTATGATAAAAAAAAATTGACTATTTTTGCAGATTGATATAGATGAAATGATAGTGTCTGGAATTTGCTTCAAAATAATACGGATTGGGGGTGGTAGGCAGAGGCACAGATAAAGCAGGACTAGTCATACTGCTGAAGTTAGGTCTGTGTACACAGAGGTTCATTACAACAGTCCCTCCAGTTTTGGATATATTTGAAATTTTCCATAATAAAAACCAAAAAGTAAATTCCAACTAGACAGATCTAAATATTAAAGATAAGACAATAAAATTTCTTCAAGACTAAAAAAAGTTATTTAAGCTGCCTATACTCTTCCTTTTTTTCTTAAAGGAAATATTAAATAAACATTGGAAATAAGTAAGAAAATAATACAAGAGCATAGAAAAAGGTTCAACTGTGGAGCCATACTGTAAAACCTAGGAGTGAGTACTATTAAGTGGTACTTAAAATAAAAAAGGCCAAATACTTTGAGTGGATGCATAGTAAACAAATGAAAAACTACTTGAAAACAGGAAGGGCACAGGAAAACGTAAGAGGCAGCTAAGAGCTTTTTAAAAGCACCTTGGCAATGGTACTAAACAGACTAATTTGAACTACAGAAAATCACTACTAAGAAATGCTGGCAAAGATATAATCATCTTTCTTTGCAATTAAATTCTTAATATCTACTTGTGTCCAGTTACTAGAAGAAAGGAAGGATAATGAATTTACTGTTTCAGCAATAACAACTGGTTTAAAGAAAAGCTGATGGGGGAGACTAGAAAGCTGAAAATCACCTTTGTTTTCAAGTTCTAAGAAGCAAACTGAACAGAGATTTACTGGTAAGATAGGGAAATAGGGGGAACACATCCGAGGACTGAAGTGGAAAACCAATGATAGTTCAAGTGCACCAATTTGCAGTGGCAAATTTCTTGAAGGCAGGTATTGTATTTTTCAAGTTCAGAAAATACAGTACTATTCCAATAAATAATAAATGTATTATCTGTTGAAATAACTAAATGAAATATTTTCTATAAAAGCAAAGGGTTCTCCCTCTGGGGTCAGCTAGACTAGATCAGTAGTTTCCACAGTTCTATTACATTATGTGACCATTTAGAAACTAAAATCATGCAAATAACACCAACAAAAATCAGCTTACAGGGGAAAAAAAATGCAAGCTATGCTTAAGAGAATAACTTAAAATGGAGTATCTATAGTAGTTGCCTTAGGACCTTGGCCAGCCCTGTTTGAATCACTATCATAAAAAGAATACGGGCCACTGATGAAATAGATTTACTGTTAATATTACTCCCTGCATGAAAGAGAAGGATTGGCTGGGCTTGAACACTAAGGAGCAGTTTGACTGACCATTACCAGGTTACCTTCACTGCATTTCCAAAATTTGAAGAAAAAAGACAACAGAACTGTAGCAACTTTCAATTTATACCATAAACAGGATAACAAAATATAGAAGTGTTCAATTTTATTACAGCCTCAAGTAAAGGGAGGCAGGTCGAAGGATGACAATGGTCAAGCTTTTCCCAGTTGGTGGGAGTGGTGCCACTTATCCTTTCCTGCCACCGCTCTCTTTAATGCAACTCGAGTACAAGTGGGAGGAAACTGGCACTCCAAGCTCTGGCTGGCCTATGGTTTTATCTGCTTTTCCTCAGTTCCACAATGTTCTGCAAAACAGAGCCATTTAATACCACCAGCAGGTGCAACAACTGTGGAAAATATCTCCCTAAACCTTCCATAAAAGTCTACAAAATCTCAAAAGCCAGTATTTGAAATATATCATTATACTTAAGAACTGCCACCATGCTGGATCTAACAGTAGCTCCAGAGGACACATTTTGAAAGACCACATTTTTCTTTCTGAAGTAAACCTCAGTGGGTAGGGATGTATGCTAAATAAAAGTCCTAATTTTCCAGAGTCATGGGTTGCACTTATTTACTGCATAAAGCATTTAAATATAACATTTCTTGATTGACACATTTAAACAAAATTCCTTTTTCAGCTGAAACTGTCTCTGGAGGATAATAACTTTCTAAAATTTATCTGCTCTTATGACATATTTGCTCTGTTTTTTTGCCCCCGATAGAAATTCATGCCTCCAATATGCCAGCGAAGTTGGAAAAAGTCTTACTCTAGCCCAATCCCATCAATTTAAAGATAAGGAATCATAGGTCTGGAGAGTCATGTGATTCTGCCTCAAATCAGACATACGGCTAATTTAAAAGGCAGTATCAGAATCTGAACCCAGGTCTCCTAAACCTCTAGCCAGTGCTCTATCATATAAAGCCTCATTTCTATTCAACAAAGCTCTCAGAGCAGTCCTTAGTCACTTCATTGTTTCCTCATTTGCAAGTTTCCTCATCACCTTATCCCCTTGATAATCAGAACAGCGGTTCTATGGATCTGCTTCACCTTCATTATGGCAATTTAAGGTGTAAATGCGCACAGTGTCACAGGTACTGGTTCTGTAAAATGCTTTCATTTGGGGGGAAGAATTTCTTCTCTCCTGCCAGTGAAAGATGAAAATTAAATTCTGAGTATTCATCAGTAAAATAACCTCATGTTGTAATCCTAATATCATGTGTCAGACACCCACGAAAGCTTTAAAAAGTCCTTGGTGGCAACATTCTTACATGTTCTTGAATAACCTGGTTCAAGTCTCCATTCTAAATTGGGAAGTAAAAAGGAAGAGAGAAGTTACTTTTCAACAGCAGCTCTTCCATTAGATTGACTTGATAACTATTTATGTGACAAATTTAACCTGAAGCACTTGAAAATTAGTAACAAAGGTGATAAAAACAATATGAAACGAACAATTAAAGCAGAAATATTGCCTTGATTTGTCTCCTGAAAAATGTACAGTCTCTTCACATGTTTGAGTCCTACAGATTTAGTCCCTTAAGAGTTTTTTTAGTGGTTTTTCTTCCACTGTCCTCTGGCTAAGAAATAAAGAGATAGTTTTGTAGAGACTTTTGGATTTTTTAAGACTATTTAAGCTAGTCTTACACCAAATATTAAAAAACAACCAACGAACCTGGATCTGAAAAAAAAACACATGATTTTATTTTATCTTTGGAAAGCAAAGGTTATATAAATAGCAAAACAAACCTAAAATAAAGGACTGAGAACTTAACGGTCAAATAAATAGTTGATAAAACAAAATCACCAAATCACTTTTCAAACATGGAGCTTCTCTCTTAATGAAGTTTAATCTTACTCTTGATGCAGAACATCTGCTATAGTTATCAAAACCATACTGATCTAAACCTACTGTATTAAGGGCTTTATATGCTATCTAAGTCCTTAGCCTTTAATTCTCACAACAACACTCTAAGTATCTATCATTATTTTCATATTGCACCTGAGAAAACTGGGGCACTTCAAGGTTAAGTAATCTGCCAAGGTTACAGAGCTTGAAGCCAGCTCTGCAGGTTCACAAACCTGTGCTCCTTAGGCACTCAACTGCCTTCTTGGTAGCACAGAAAACTTGAAAATATGGTCAGACTCTAAATTCTATCTGATGTATTACCCAAGCCACTGTGAATTTTTTTCTTATTGAAGTATAGTTGATTTATAATATTAGCTTCGGGTGTACAACAGCGATTCGATATTTTCATATATTATACTCCATTTAAAGTTATTATAAAATATTGGCTATATTCCCTGTGCTGTACATTACATCCTTGGATCTAATTTATTTTATACCTAGTAGTTTGTATCTCTTAATGAATTATTTTTTCTGGGGTCAAGAAAGCCTCAAGAATTTGCCATCTACACTTCCTGATTTTAGGTTGGGTGAGTGGCACAAATGAAATGTTTTTGTCACCACACATTGTATCATCACTAAACTCCGAAAGGAAGGGGAAAATTCTTAAACTTTATTTCCTGCTGGCCTAGCAGACCTTACTTAACCACTGTTATATCTATCTGATACACTCAATTTAAGTGTAAGATACTAAAGTTACCACTTAAATCTTAAAGAAAATCAACTATATATTAGTTATTTTACCTGTCAGGGAAGTTAAAAGTAGATCAACAGGATATAAACCTGGGTTGTTTCCTTCTTTAGGGGAAATTTCTTGTTAATTCAATGACTTGTTAATAAAACCAAATGGAACAAGTGGCCCTCCAAAAATGAAGTGTAGTGGAAAAGGAAACAGAGGAAAAGAATCGCAGTAAGCTATGTGGTGATCTACTCTCACTGATGTCAGAAAAGCATCTCCTCTTGAGTAACTTCAGTCTGACCACAGTGGCCACTTGTTACACCTACCACCCACTCCAACACTTCAGGTTCATTAGGAATTAAAAAAAACCCAGAAAGGTAAAGGACACCTCCCGACCAGGCCTAAGGTCTCTGCACCACACTCTGAGGTGCACAGAGAGCCAGTGAAGTGAGTCCTCCACCCGCAAGCTTTCGCTGCTGCCCAGGAGGCAAAGCCCAAAGCCTGGGGCCAAGACAGCTCCCCGGCCAGGGCACTGACCCATCTCTAGACAACCCCGCCCCCTCCCCGACCAAAGTGTCTGTGCCTAGAAGGGTGGGGGTAGAGGCAGGGTGAGGAAGGCCTGCTTAGGAGAGAAGGGAGCTAAGAGGATGTTTCGAACGAGGAAGGGTCCCTTCCCAGACTGGCGGTTCGGGACGCGGCCCGGGGCCGAGAAGACTGCCGGACGGCGCCATGATGGGGCCGGCCGAGACGGGGGGCGTGACGCGGGAGGGCCCGCGCGCAGACCCGGATCCCCTTTCCCCCCGCCCCTCCCCCGAGTGGGCCTCGGCCACAACTGACCCCCGATACTCACGCTTTGTCCACCAGCTCCCGCACCTTCCACATGTTCAACATCGTGCCCCGAGCGGGCTGAGCCGCCACCTCCCTTTCCTGTTCCCCACGGACCCCGGAACCCTTCCGCGCCGGGACAGATCCAGGCCGGGGTCGCCGCCGCCGCCTCAAACTCCCCCAGTCAGCGCCTTATCGTGCCACAGCCGCGGCGCCGCCAGTGACACGTCGAGACGCGGGGACAGAGGCGCTGCGTGGAGCGGAAGTGCCCGACTTTCCTCCCGCTGCGCGCGGGGCACGCTGGGACTTGTAGTTCTTTGAGCACGCCAAGCAGGCCAGTTAAGCTGAGAGAGTTGCTGAGGTAAGATTAGTAGGGTTCCTCTTAAATTCTCGGGGTTCTCCGCACCCCTCCCCAGCCCCCTGACCCACAGAACCGGAAACTCTTAGGGGTGGGGTCGGCAGTCTGTGCTTTAACAAATCCTCCATGCTCACGTTTCAGAACCACCGGCATAGAATCTCGTCACACAAACTTGTTTTTCAAATATAAAGCATTGTTATGTTATTAATAATGATTACATATAAGGAAGTGTGATTGGTATATGTATTCCTCATTGACAGAAGCAACGCTGTATTTGGTTCCAAATGTCCAAATATACTTCCTTCCCAGGGCTTTAGTTTACATCCTTGTAAATTGAAGAGATTGTATTTTAAAACCTATCCCACTCTAATTCTGTGATACAGTGCTCTTATATTTAGACAGCTACTTGATATCCTTGTTAAATATTGTATTATAAAGCTCAGAAATTCAGTTCACACTCCCTGGGAAACTATAAAAACAGCAGTACAACACTATGACAGGCCCAAGAACTTGGCAGGTGTATATCCTTAAAGCGTAAGTATACATCCACACTGCATTCATTGTTTTATTGCAATTGTTGTTGTCACTTTATTTTTCACTTACTCATTTTTGACAGTGTTCATGTTAAAGCCACAAGTAACCTTAAAGTTCATTTGGTCCAACTGCTTAAATTTTATAGTTTTTTTCATTCTACAAATTTTTACTGAGCATTTCCTATGTACCAGGAGTGGGGAATACAGCTGGGAAGAAGACAGACAAGGCCTCAGCTCTCTTGGATCTTAAAGGTCCTTTGGAGGAAAACATAGTAATCAAGGGAACATTTAAGATAATTGCAGCTAGAAAGTGCTTGAAGAAAACAGAAGATAATGTTATGAAGAATGATGTTAGAGGAAAATAACATTAGGGAGTATTTAGGGCCTCTTTGAGGACTTTTTTTTTTTTTGGCATGAAGGATCTTAGTTGCCCAACCTGGGATTGAACCTGCACCCTCTGCAGTGGAAGCCTGGAGTCACAACCACTGGACCGCCAGGGAAGTCCCCTGATGACATTTTATTTAAGCTGAAACTTGAATGATAAAAAGGAGCTGGCAAAAAACAAACAAACAAACAAACAAAACAACTGCAAGAAAAGAATTCCTGGTGAAGGGAACAGATGAAGACTCTGATTCACAAAGGAGACCTGAAATTGATTGCTGCTAGTCATGAAGCTAGGTAACAATGATCCCAAATCAAGAATCTAGAACATGTGACCCCTTAGTTCTTCAGGTCAAATCACCCCTTCATATTGCATCCACTTAATAACTGGAAGCAGTTCTGAAAAAGGGTTTCAATAAGACTTTGGGATTTCAACAAGACAAGCAAGTTGAAAGAATTGCCAGGCAGAAAAGTACAAAAAGCAGAAATCAGGACAAAGCTATCTGAGAGCTTTGTCAAGCTAGGATTGCTCAGGCAGACAGAAGTAAAGTGAGTTGGAGAGTGGGTGGGGAGGGGCAGGTAAAGAGATAGGCAGAGAAATGGGGCTTTCGAATGAGAAGTTTGTGTTTCGTGTTGAAAGGACCGTCCAGCTCAAGATTCAAAGGGTGGAATGTGGCCAGGGGAGATAAGAAAGGGAAACTGCTTTCCATAAATAAGAGCTCAGCAAATTAACTTTCAAACAAGCGGGTTCAGGGTACACCAGCAGAATGAGCCTGACATAAAAATAACCACCTTCCCCGCCCTCGGCCTGTTTGTACATTCATAGTAATTCATAGTCAGCTTCACCAGAGTTACCCAGAGTACAATGCTGTTATCTACTTTGCCTGATCCAACAAGTTTGAAAGTGTCTAGATTTATTCCAGAGTTGCCACCTGTGGTGTTTTCACAGTTGACCAGTGCCATCTAGAATATAACACAAAAAACCTGCCTGTCTACCTTTGATTTAAGAGAGCCCGTAATGGACTCTGAAGAACCAGACAAGGAGAGTTTGTTAAAAAGTGCTCTGGTCTCTAAAGACTAATCATTTGCATTTTAACAAAGTGTTCCATTTTTGCCCTTTATCTTGCAAGTTTGGGAGCAGTTTCCATAGTAACTTCTTTGTGGCAATTTAAATGTGTCCACAGTAGAAAAATAAACAAGAAAAAGTCCCACCGACCCCTCTTCAGGAAAACATATTTTTCACTAAATGGGCTTTTAAGTAAGGCCAAACCAACACAAGGTTTGAAAGCAAATGTACTCAGCAGTGTTATTTATGTGCGAGGAGCAATTGTAAACACTGCTTCTCTCCTATGGCTGGCTCCTTGGTGTTTCCTTCAGAGGAGTTTGATTCCTAGTACAGGGCTGTGGCAGCCACGGGAAGGCTGTGGCCAGATCTTTCTTCAAGAGAACCAGTTGAGAGGAGTGTGGATGACCAGCAGCTCCGACAGCCACTTCTTGGGGATCAGCCACAGCATTTATGCCAAGGCTCTGCTGTCATTGGGCTGCTCCCAGGCAATGACTGAGCAAGGTGTTTTGGAGTGAGGCTGTTTCTGCCCAAAGCAGGACTCCTCTGCTGGGCCAGCATTGCCTTGGGCTCCCCACTGACCTGGCCCACATTTCCTCAGAGCTTTGCTGCAACTGGACAGATTCTCTTCCAACCCAATCTTCCTTCTCCTTTCTCTCTTGACAGAACTTCCTTGTAGTCTGAAACTCTTCCCACGTACTCCTGTTCCTTCTTCCATTTATCCTTCAGTAAATCTCTTATACTTCTAATTCCATCTTGGCTTTTGCTTCTTGCAGCATCCAAACGGACACAAGAGGCAAACAGTTGTACCTTGGTTTCAGTATTTGGCCCAGTGAGTGTTGTTTTTGATCACACCTAACTCTTCCTCTCTAGAAGTCAGGATACTTGGTTTCGAATCATATTTTGAGGGTTGCCACAAGAGCTATGCAGATTATATATTGCACGACCCCAGGGGCACCATTTATGTGGACTACCACGAACTGTCAGACGATTAACCACAGACAGGAAGTATAAAGTAGTGGTTAAAAAGTGCAGATTTTGGACTCAGACAAACCTAGGCCCAAATTCTGTATCTGCTATTCAGTAGCTTGGTCATTCTGAATAAGTTAATTAAACCAGTATAGCATAGTGGTTGTGAACTGGGACTCTGGAGCCAGATTGCCTGGGTTTGAATCTTAGTGTTGCTGCTTACTAGCTATGTGACCTTGGGGAAATTGTTTGACATCTCCGTGACTCAGTTTTCTTATCATAGTGGGGATAACAGAAACCTACCTTAAAAGCTTTTTCAGACAATTAAGCTAATGTTTAAAAAGAACTTAGAATAGAATCTAACACAAAATAAACACTCAGTTAATGTTAGTAATCCTGCTGCTACTACTACTGCTGCTAGTAATTGTATTAATCTGTAAAATATATTCAATATTGCAAGTATTTATTAAGCTCCTACTATGTTGCAGGCACTGTGCTAGGTGGTAAGGTGGTAGATGTATAATTGGAGATAAAACAGAAATAGTAAACAAGCAAATAGATATGGTAAACATAGTAAATTCAAAGTGATGTGCTGAGGATTGAATGAAGTAATACATATAACTCATTTCACATTGGGTCCTGCATGTAGTAAGTGCTCACTAAATTCTACCTCATCATTATTATCAAATCCCTTACGTGGATCTCAGCTTTTATCCTTATAAGCTGAGGGGTTGGTCTATCAGAATATCCTAAACCTAGCCATACATCAGAAATCCCTGCACATCTTTCAAAATTTCAGATTCTCTTTCCTAACCTTTGAGTTCTTGATTCAGTAGATGTATTAATCCCTATACTTTCGGTCACAGATGACAGAAACTCTCAAAACTAGCTTAAGCAGAGCAAGAGACTTTGTTGACCCAGGAGACGGAGGAGTTCAGAGATAGAATTTGCCTCAGGAACTTAGCAAATATGGTCAGAACTCTCTCTGATTTTCATTTTCCTTCATTGCAGATAAGTTTCTTCTAGTTGGCAGGAAATAGGGCTACTACCGTGTGGAGAATGGGTTGCCTTTGTTTTGATTAGGCAACCAGTGGGAAAGGGACACTTTAATCTTTCATCCACTGAGTCTAATAGCACTGGGAATGACTGATTAGCCCAGTTTGGATCATGTACCTATCTTGGGGCCACGCATTATGGAATTGCTAGTCCTAGGAGAACCATGTAGAGTGGGGAAAGAAAAGTTCTCTGAAGAAACTCTGAAGAAAGCCATGCCTCGACAGACAAAAGCAATAGTTATTTACTACTGCAGGTCTAAGGTAGGGTCTAGAAATCTGTATTTTAAAAAACCTCTTAAGTGATTTTGCCAGGGCTTGGGATGCCTTGGGTTAGATGACACAAGGTTCTTTCTAGCTCTGACCTTTTTTTTTTTTTTTTTTGGTCCACATCACACAGAAGTTGGGTTGTGGAGAGCAAAAGAGAAAAGAGTGCCATGGGGATAATTGAAAAGAAAAAGAAGCAATGAAGAAGGAAGGAGTTAAGTGGAGCCGCAGCATCGTGCAGCAGGTAAGCTGGTAGGAGGGCATGCCCTCGCTAACTCTGTTCTGCTGACAGTTGGGCTCTTCTTGGCTGAAATTCAGTCTCCTTTCAGGGCTGTTAGAGGGCTTGGGTGGACCTGTTCAGAGAGCCTGGTAGGTTCTCTAAAGGGCTAACACATTCCAAGTCCTTCTGCAAGAATGCACAGGTGCTGGCAGTAGGTGAGATGGAGGCAGAAGTGCTCTTGGAATCATTTTCCTGCCTCCTGGGATGCTCTCTCTCCTTCTGTCCCCTGAGCACAGGCGAGCCCAGAGTAGATGTGCTGCTCCCGGTGGCTGGGCCTCTGAAAGCTCTATTCACAGGAATCCAAGTTGCCGTCAGTGAAGCAACTAGGCAGCCTGTGACTGTGGGAACTGATCCTGCTTTGTCAAGTGAGATTGAGGAGTGAATTGGGTGGATGTCAGAAAGGATGGGCTGGCTGGTTTCTGAGGCCGGGTCTTTCTGGATAAGGGCAGGTGTCCTGGGAAAGTCCCCAGGTGTTCAGAGTTCACAGGAGGCTTTGCTGGTCCTTGAACTCTTTATCAGTTCATTAAAAGAATTGTGCTCTAGTGGAAGAGCTCACTGCAGTGGACATCAAAAGAGTCTGATTGAGAGACCACTGTTCTTTAATAAACAGAATGAATGTGGGTAAAGACTGGAGGTGAGGGGAGAGGTCAGTCAGTGCAAGGCGTGCTTTTCTGGTAGGAAAGAGTTGACATTCAGTGTTTATAGAGCATCTGCAGTGTGCAGTGGGGTTAAATAGTTGACTAAAACCTGTTGTTACCCAAGGGGCTTATAGTCTAATATGGAAGATAGACTTATAAACAAACAAGCAAAAACCAAAGGGAGATGTTTAATGAGGCAGTATAATGGGGGCGGGGGTGGGGAGGAAGGTCAGAGCACCGGCTGTGGTATCAGTGGGATTTGGTTCACAACCCATAGCTGTGTGACCTTGACTAAATTCCTTGACCTCTCATGCCTTGGCGCCCTTTCTGGGTAAATGGGGCTGAAAAGAGTCCCTGACTCTTAGGACTTTGTTGTGGGTGGTGAATGAGATGACATACATTTCTAGCATGTAACAAGGACGGATTGACATGTAACAAGGACGGATTAAATAAGATCTGTTATCATTGCTAAACCGTTTGTATTCAGAGATCATGGGTGACATGGAGAGGGTATTATAACAGGTTCATTAAGTGTTTAAATAAATATGTGTTTGGGCATTTACCCCATTGCCAAAATCATCCTGTGAAAACAGACACAAATTCCTGTTCTCATGATGTTTAGTCTGAGGGAGTAGGTGGATGTTAAACAAATAGTGCTGTGGTAAAGCTATCATTGCACACGATGAAGAATGCTGTAGAAGAAAAGAACAGGGTGCTATGAGAGAATGTAACGGTGGTGTTTCCTGAAGATGGGATAGGGACAAGGGCCGGGAAAGGCCTCTCTGGGAAAGTGACATTTAAAGTGAAGGTGGAAAGATAATTTTGAGCTAATGAGGTGGAGAGGGGAAGAGTATTCCAGATAGAAAGAACAGCCTGTACCCAGGCCCAAGGTAGCATGCAGCTCGGCATGTTCCTGGATGTGAAAGAAGGCTCAGTGGTGGGGGTGAGGGGAGGGAGAGTGGTCAGAGATGAGCTGGGGAGGTGAGCAAGGGTGTGCTGGTGATTCGCCTGCTCGATCCACTTCCCAGGGATTTCTCTGCCTTGCTCTGTGCCCTCCTGACCTCTGTGGAGTCCATCACCTGCATTCTCATGGCTTCTGGTTTCCAGTTGGGTTCAGCCAATGTTGTGAGGGTGGATCAGAAAACAGGGGCAGAGATATTTCTTTCTCCTTCCTTCCTGCTTTAGCAACAGGGTTGTGGCCCTCTGTGGCCACTGCTGGTGTCAGGTGGCCCCCCTTCCATGGCTCCAGCTCTAAGTTTTCTTCCCTTTTCTCTTCAGGCTTTGTGTGGCAATGTTTTCACCCTGAAGCTAACGCCTGGGTGCTTCCCCAAATGATGTGAGTTTCCTCACCCTGCCTGCACGGCTGTAAATTGTCCCATTGCGGTGTTCTCTTCAGCTAAACTCTGAGTGTGCCAGTGTCTGCTACTGGGAACCTGACTGATAAAAGTAGTTACTCTATGGAGGGAGTTGTATGGCAAGTTAAGCATATGGCCTTTTAGATTTCTATCTGCAGTGCAAAAGAAGCTACAAACATGCTTTAGTCACTTCCTTGTCACTTTATCTTCTTCCTGCTACCGTCCCGCTTCTCTGCTCCCTTTAACAGAAGGCTGTCTTCTTCACAAATAGGCTCCTCATCACTACTTCTGAAGCCACAGTTGATCACTTCTTCCTTCTCAAAAACTCCCTCTCTTAGCTTTCATGACCCCACAGTCTTTTAGGTCTACATGTCGACTCCTTCAGAAACCCTTTGTTCCTCTCCCTGGCTTGTAGATGTTGAGGGGCTGCCTAGGGCTTCTCTCCTTCTCCACTGCCATCGTCAACCATAATCATTTCTCATCTGAACTACTGCAAATGCTTGCTAATTTATTCCTCCAAGATCTTTTTGAATCATAAATCAGACCATGTTACTACTTGCACAGAATACTTTATTGGCTTCCCATGGCACTTCGAATCCAAACTTGAACTGTCTGAGGTCCATCCCTGGTCTAAACAGCTGTATCCTGGAGGATATACTGAAACTGTGACCCTTTTATGGGTTAAGACTCAAGGCCAGTTCTGAGGAAAAGGGTGCTAAAATCTGTCATTGACAGTGTGGCAGTACCCCTTTTTTTAACACTTAAAAAAATATGTTTATTCCAGCCAATCCTTCCTAGAATAGGTCTTCATGGTATTGACTGGATTTTTATAGCATCTTGGACTTTCAGTTTAAGTTTGGAAAGTTACCAAGGTTTGGTTCACCATTTGTTTGTAAACCCTCCCTTGCAGTAGGGTTACTTCTGCTACTCTTGTTGATGTGTTGATTTGACTCGTTTCTTCTTTTTCATGCTAAGTATCTATTCTGGTGACAACTTGTTATTATAGAAAAGGAGTGTCATGAGTTTTGTTTGGTTAGCAATAAGTTTCCGACTATAGAAGCCGCTTTTCCTGTGTGTTAGCAGTTCTCTTGAATTATCATTTGAGTCTTAAGGCTTCTGGTGGGCGTTATCTAAACCTAGTTCCTGTTGGGCAGGTATAACATTAGAATTTCCCCATCTTTGATGATTCATCCTGAAAAGCAGTGGGTCACTGATCTGGCCTGGGAAGCCTAAGAACTGACAGATGCAAACACCTATTGGGAGAGGAAGGATGCAGAAAAAGATAGCAAGGATTATTATCGTTTTGAAGTACATTCTCTTTCTTCAAAATTTTTTATTGGAAATGCTTTTATTGGTTTTTTTTTTTTAATTACCAAAAGTAAAATATGTTCATACATCCTCATATATCTACCCTTTGACCCAACAATTCAAATCCTAGGTATTTATCCAAGAGAAATGGAAATCTATGTCAAAATTCTTGTGCAACAGAGAACTATATTCAATATCCTTTGATAAACCATAATGGAAAAGAATATAAAAAAGGAGGTATATATATATGTATAACTGAATCACTTTGCTGTACAGCAGACATTAACACACTGTAAATCAACTATACTTCAATTAAAAAAAAAATTCTCATACAAGAATGTTCACTGCAGCTTTGTTCACAATAGCCAAAATCTGGAAACAACCCAAATGTCCATCAGCAGGATATGGACAAATTGTGATACACCATTTGAATGGAATACAACTTAGCAATGAAAAAGGAATAAACTACCAATGTATACAACAACCTGGATGAATCTCACAGGCACAACAGTGAACAAAAGAAGCCAGACACAAAAAATTATGAATCCATTTATATAAAATTCTAGAACAGTTAAAATTAATCTAAGGTGAAGTAAATCAGAACTGGTTGCCTGAGGTGGAAAGAAGGGTGGGGACAGCAGAATTAAAAATGAAAGTGATATACACTCATTTCAATAAATGAAACAATCCAAAAATATGTAAAGAAAAGTAATCCTTTTCCATTTATTTTCACCCCTCTATGGTAATCCTGTTAAAAGCATATGTATTTTTCCACACTGTCTTCATGTTCCTATAAATATAAACAAATATATGTGCACATATGTAACTTTTGCTTTAGGATCATACTATACATGATGCTTGATGCTTGCTTTTTAAAATACCTGCTTAATAATATATTATGGATATCCCTCCAATTCAATAAATATAGATCTAATTCATTCTTTTTAATACTGGTGTGATTCCTTAATATGAGTGTATCATAATTTATTGAACCATTTTCTTATTGATGGATAATCAGGTTGTTCCTACTTTTTATTTTTGCCACTGTGAACAATATTGCAATAAAATAGATCTTTGCACATCTATCTTTACATATGGTATTTAGAGTAGATTCTCAAAAGTGGGACCAGGGAAAGATATGTTATATGTTTTTTTATTTAAGGATGTTGGCAAATTGTATACCAAAGAGAGGATAGCAGTTCTTTCTCTCACCAAGCACCATATTGAAAAGCCCATTTTGTCACATCCTCACCAGCACTAGATGCTATTGCTCTTTAGAATTTTTGCCAATTGTATTGATAAAAATATGTTGCCTTAATTTCAAATTACTCCTAACTGTGGGGAAAAAATATGTTTTCATACCTTATGTAAAAGTCCCTTTTAACATCCCTCCCATTTTTTAGTCCTGGTTCTTCTTAGGCAGTATGGCTCACACCCTTCAAACTTGTATTTTCAGGTATATTGGGAGATGGGAGGCAAGCATGGCAGGGAAGGAGCCATTCCCATTCTTTTTGTTTGTCTTTCTTCTACTTCAAATATTCAGCCTAATGGGACGAATGAAATGAGTGATATACCCAGAGATATGAAAGCAGTTGCAAGCCTTAGCTCTGTGGCATGGGGCAGAGACACCAGAAAAAGTGACTTGAACCTGAAGTGGATTCCTCAGCTGAGTTTGTCACCAACCTTGCTTCCACTAGCACTGCATTTCCTTCAGCCTCTTTGCTGCAGATGTTAGCTGACTTAAGCAGAGTTAGTTAGAAAGGCCTTCTCTGAACACCCTGCCTGAAGTTGGTTCTGTCATTGCCTATCATGCAACCTGCTTATTTTCATCCTGGTACCAACAAGAATCTGTGATTGTCTTATTTATTTATTTACTTGTTGTGTTGAGCAGTGTCTCAGAACTCAAAACAGAACTCAAGAGGGTTTAATTGAAGAGAATGAAGCCAGTGGACCCTTCATGGAGCCAAGGTCAGGATTAAGGGTATTAATAAGGATGTCGAGGCATCTGGGACTAAGCAGCAGTGAGGACCCATTACCATCAGTTTCAGTTCTCTATTGCTATGTTAACAAGGTGCCCACAACTTAGTGACTTAAAAAAAGCAACCATCATTTATTTACTCACGATTATTCAGTTTGAGCAGGGCTTGGTAGAAATGGCTCGTCTCCGCTCTGTACTTGGTAGAGTTGGCCGGGGAAATTCGACTGGAGCTGAGTGAAGATCCAAGATGGGTACATTCATACATCTGGTGCCTCTGTGCTGGGGTGGCTGGACTGGTGAGTGGTGGGCTAGGCTTGTCTCTCTTTCTCTCCATGTGATCTCTCCCTATTTAATAATTTAGCCTGAGCGCTTATTAGGTGGCTGGGTCCCGGGAAAGTCAAAGTGGAAGCTGCCGGGCCTCTTAAGGACTTGTCCCAGAACAGGCAGAGCATCACATTTGCCACGTTCTTCTGGTCAAAGCAAGTCACAAGGCAAGTCCAGATTCACGGGGAGGTGAACTAGATACTACTTTTTAAGGGGAGGATCAGCTTGAACATATAGGTTGAAATGAATCATTAGTGGCTGTCTTTTCAGATAATCTGCCACACATGCTTCAGCATGAAAAGACAGAGGAAGAAAGTAGAATTTCCAGTGAGATCTGGTGCTATAGAGGAAGTCTATCCTACAGGAGATGTAGTAGTTGAAATTTACTGCCAGAACTGTGAGGCTGAGGCAGGGAGAAGAAATACCCTCATCTCTCTCTTCCTGCTGCCTAATTTCTTGCTAGTAAAAGGGAGCCTGGTTTATACAGTTCTCAGAGGTGAAACCTACCTCTCCAGAAGCAGGTCAGAAAAGGCCATTGAATAGGTTGGAGATGGGAGAGCCATTGAAGAGAAGCAGCATATTTTTTATTATCCATTTTTCATATTAGAATATGTTTCATCAAGGAAAGGGAGCATTTTTCCTGATCACAGCTGATTCCCTGGGTGTATCAAGTGCCTGGCACTTTCCAGGTACTCAATAAAATGTGTTGAATGAGTTGAGTTCAGTCATAAACTTGACTGTCCTTGTTTCTGATACTGCAGAGGAAACACCTGAAAGATGGCAAGATAGAGGTGAATGAGAAATGAAACCAGCTTGGTCCTAAGGCCATAGCTTCACTTTGGGGCTAGTCATCGTATAAAGCATGATGCAGATTTCCTAGAGACTGACATGGAGTGCTACTAGAATACTTTTAGAGTCATAACAGCCAATCTGACCTCCCTGGTGATTTTCTGAGCATTATTCTTTCCTCACTGGGTTCCCTGATGATGGGCTTAGATGCCCTGAATTGATTTATCTGTGTTTTCCTTAATGTAGCACCTGTAAGAAGCTGGAATTTATTTTTTTAATTGAGATATAATTCACATATCATAATAGTCTTTTAAAGTGTGAATTCAGGGATTTTTAGCATATTCACATCGCACTAAGTCCTGAACATTATCATTAAACCCATATTTGTTAGCAGTCACTTACCATCTCCCTGTCTTCCCAGTCGCTGGCAACCACTAATGTACTTTCTGTCTCTGTGGATTTGCCTACTGTGGACATTATATATAAATGGAATCATGTAATATGTGACCTTTTGTGTCTGGCTTCGTACACTAAGCATGATGTTTTCAAGGTTCATTCATTTGTGGCATATATCAGTGCTTCATTTCTCTTTCATGGCTGAATGTTACTCTTTTGTATGAATATACCATATTTTGTATATCCGTGCATCAGTTGACGCACATTCATTCTGCTTTTCAGTTACTTTGAATAAATAGTGCTATGAACATTTGTGTACAAACTTTTGTGTGGACATATGTTAATTCTCTTGGACATAAACCTAGGAGTGGAATTGCTGGGTCATATGATACTTCTGTGTTTACCTTTTTGAGAAACTGCCAGAGAGTTTTCCAAAGTGGCTGCACCACTATACATTCCTACCAGCAATGTATGAGGGTTCCAGTTTCTTCACGTCCTCTTTAGAGCTTGATAATGGCCATTCTAGTAGGTGTGAAGTGGTACCTCATTGCGGTTTTGATTTGTGTTTCCCTGGGGGCTAATGATGTTGAACATCTTTTTATGTGCTTATTTGCCATTTGTATATCTTTTTTGAAGAATTATGTATTCAAGTCCTTTGCCCATATTTTAATTGAATTTTTTGTCTTTGTTGTTAAGTTGTAAGACTTCTTTATATATTCTAGATACAAGTCCCCTATTAGATATATGATTTGCAAGTACTTTCTCTCATTTTGTACATTATCTTTTTCACTTAAAAAAAATATATTTAGGGACTTCCCTGGTGATGCAGTGGTTGGGAGTCTGCCTGCCAATACAGGGGACACGGGTTCAAGCCCTAGTCCGGGAAGATCCCACATGCCACGGAGCAACTAAGCCCGTGTGCCACAACTACTGAGCCTGCACTCTAGAGTCTGCGAGCCACAACTACGGAGCCCATGTGCCACAAATACTGAAGCCTGCGCACCTAGAGCTCATGCTCCACAACAAGAGAAGCCACCGCAATGAGAAGCCTGCGCACCACAACGAAAGAGTAGCCCCCACACAACGCAACTATTGAAAGTCCGTGCACAGCAATGAAGACCCAATGCAACCAAAAATAAATAAATTAAAATAAACTAAAATTTAAAAGTTAAAAAAATATATATTTATTTATTTATTTATAATAATGATTTAAGACCAGTCAATTGAGTCTTTTTTTTTTTTTAACTTTATTTATTTTTGGCTGCATTGGGTCTTCATTGCTGCACGCAGGCTATCTCTAGTTGCGGTGAGCAGGGGCTACTCTTCGTTGCGGAGCATGGGCCCTAGGCCCAAGGGCTTCAGTAGTTGCAGCATGCCGGCTCAGTAGTTGTGGCTCGCAGACCCTAGAGCACGCAGGCTTCAGTAGTTGCGGTGTGTGGGCTCAGTAGTTGCGGCGCAGGGGCTCTAGGGTGTGTGGGCTTCCATAGTTGTGGCTCATGGGCTCTAGAGCACAGGCTCAGTAGTTGTGGCTGATGGGCTTAGTTGCTCCGTGGCATATGGGATCTTCCCGGACCAGGGATCGAACCCATGTCCCCTGCATTGGCAGGCAGATTCTTAACCACTGCGCCACCAGAGAAGTCTGTATTTATTTATTTAGGCTGCACTTAGTCTTACTTGCGGCACGTGGGATCTTCGTTGAGGCACGTGGGATCTTCGCTGAGGCATGTGGGATCTTTAGTTGTGGCATGCAGGGTCTTTTAGTTGTGGCATGCGGACTTCTTAGTTTTGGCATGCAGACTCTTAGCTGCGGCATGCAAACTCTTCAGTTGTGGCGTGCATGTGGGATCTAGTTCCCTGACCAGGGATTGAACCTGGGCCCCCTGCATTGGGAGCTCAGAGTCTTACCCACTGGACCACCAGAGAAGTCCGTCACTTTCTTGATAATGTCCTTTGAAGCACAACATTTTAAAATTTTGATCAAGTCCAATTTATTAATTTTTTTTCTTTGGTTACTTGTCCTTTTGGTGCTGTACCTAAGTATTGCTTATTCCAAGGTCACAGAGATCTACCTCTATATTTTCTTCAAAGAGTTTTGTAGTTTTAGTTCTTAGATTCAGGTCCTTGATCCATTTTGAGTTAATTTTTGTATATGGTGTGAAGTGGGGCCCAATTTCATTCTTTGCGTGTGAATATCCAGTTGTCCCAGCACCATTTGTTGAAAAGATTATTCTTTTCCCGATGAATTATTTTAGTTGATTGATGAATAACTCAGTCATCAATCATCAAAGTGAATAACTCTCAGAAGTTATTCCTAATGTCAATAATAATGACTAGAATTATTGCTGGCTCTTAGTTTCCATGAAGAATTTTTGTCTCCTTCAATTTGGGTACTTCTGTTTCAGAGGTCATTGCAGGATCTCAGACTTGTATTCTTTTATTTTTTTCCCCCCATATCTACCTTTTAATTTTTATTTTGTTTTATTTATTTATTTTTAATTTATTTATTTTATTTATTTATCTTTGGCTGCATTGGGTCTTCGTTGCTGCGCATGGGCTTTCTCTAGTTGTGGCAAGTGGGGGCTGCTCTTCATTGCGGTTCGCTGGCTTCTCATTGCAGTGGCTTCTCTTGTTGCGGAGCACAGGCTCTAGGCACACGGGCTTCAGTACTTGTGGCGCACGGGCTCAGTAGTGGTGGCTCGTGGGCTCTAGAGCACAGGCTCAGTAGTTGTGGCTCACAGGCTTAGTTGCTCTGTGGCACGTGGAATCTTCCAGGACCAGGGCTCGAACCTGTATCCCCTGCGTTGGCAGGCAGATTCTTAACCACTGCACCACCAGGCAAGTCCCAGACTTGTATTCTTGATTAACACAATGCTGAACCCACTAAGGCAGGTGGCTGAGGGAGGACAATGGTGTAAGTCCCAGTCCAAGTTTGAAAGCCCAAGAACCAGGAGTTATAATGTCGAGGGCAGGAGAAGACAGATGTCCCAGCTCACAGGGAGAGAGTGAATTCACCCTTCCTCTACCTTTTTGTTTTATTCAGGCCCTCAACAGATTGGATAATGTCCACACACATTGAGGAGGGCCATCTGCTCTACTCGTTTCACCAATTCAAATGCTAACCTCTTCTGAAACACCCTCAGAAACATACCCTGAAGCACTGCTTTACCAGCTATCTGGGCATTCCTTAGCCAAGTCAAGTTGATGCATAAAATTAACCATCACAAGGATTAAATGAGTTTTAATCCTGTGAAATGCTTTACAGATATAAAGAAGGCAAATGGCAATGCTTTGACAAAAGTTGGACTAGGTTGTCCGAAAGCAAGCTTTGCACTTTGATTAATTAACTGGGTGACCTTGCCCAATCACTTAAACTCTCAATTTCCTGTTCTATGAATGCAGGTAATAATGACAAGTTTAAGGACCTTTCTGAGTTATCGTGAGACTGAAACAATGTAGTAGGTGTAAAAGTGCTTTGGAAAACTTCTTATTCTGGGCATTGCTTTCATTCTAAAAACTGCCCTTGAATTGTTTATAGTACTGATTTATCCCTGTGCTTGGGGACAGCCCCAACTAATGTTTACAATAATAAAACATTAACACGAGATTTCTTGCAACTTAGCTGGGTAAGGGCCAGGCCCTGGTACTTGCCTCACAGAAAGTAGTTATACAGTGTTTATTAACAACCAAGCTCTCAGGGAACTCGCAATGAATACTTTTGGTGCTGGGGTAAAATGTGACCGAATAATATCAACCATAGTCTTTTATTGATGACTTAGAATATAGAGGAAGTATGTTTTAAAAAAAAGTCTCAGATGACCTTATTTACATTGCGGTGTAGCTGGAAGACCTAAGTCTTCATGCCCTCGCCCACGCACCTCCCATCCACCCCAAGTAGTTACAGGGAGGAAGATAGTTTGCTCAAGGGAACCCTATCTGAGGGGAGGGGGACAGTGAACCAAATAAAGGAACTGTAGTAATCCAGAGCACTAACTCCAGTGTTGAGAAAGGTAACATTTGCCAATTATGAAGCATTTAGGTACGATTCTCTATATCCCTGTGGGTTGGTTTAGATTTAACTGCCTCTGATGATTAATGTTAAGTTTTGGAAGATACAAGTAGGTCCAAAAGTTATTGACAGGCCAAGATAGAAGATCTTTGTCACCTACCATGTCAAGAGAGACACCAAAGAGGACTGGGCACCTGGAGTATCAACAACCCCCTCCCCTACTGCCCACCTCCTCGACAAATTTCTGAGTGTTCTGTCAGACTGAGTAACTCAGAATTTGAGATATTTTCCCTAGGGGAAACACATCCCCTGGTTGGGGAAGAGATATGGCCCTGGGGCAAAAACAGTCCTTGTGAGGAAGGGTGGAATTTTCCAGAGATTAGAGAGGAGGGTGGTGCTTTCATATGAGAATATGAGGGTCCAGAAACAAGGTTAGGATCTGGGGGGATTCCAGGAAGGAAATTTCCTTTATGGAGGGTTTAACCTCTTAGGTGCTTTTCCTTTTAACCACGAAAAGTTATACTTAGTATTTAGTTTTATACTATTTCCCTCGTACTCTGTAATGCCTTTGGCTTCTTCCCACCCTTCAGTAAAGTTTGATACACAGCTTCTTATCAGCTGTGCCTCAATTTTCTTATCTGTAAAATGGAGATAATATCTACCTCTTAGGTGAGGATTAAATTAATTAATACATGTTAATTAATGTGCTAATTAGGGCTTCCCTGGTGGCGCAGTGATTAAGAATCCGCCTGCCAATGCAGGGGACACAGGTTCGAGCCCTGGTCTGGGCAGATCCCACATGCTGTGGAGCAACTAAGCCCGTGCGCCACAACTACTGAGCCTGCACTCTAGAGCCCGCGAGCCACAGGTACTGAGCCCACATGCCACAACTACTAGAGCCTGTGCTCCACAACAAGAGAAGCCACCACAATGAGAAGCCCACACACCGCACCAAAGAGTAGCCCCCGCTCGCCACAACTAGAGAAAGCCCACATGCAGCAGTGAAGACCCAGCACAGCCAAAAAAATAATAAACAAATAAATTTATTTTAAAAAAAAAGTGCTAATTAATGAGTTAAATTAGGATACCCAGCAGCACTTGGCCCATAAAAAAGCTCAGTATATGTTCACTGTTGTGCCTCTTGTTACCATACCTTCTCCTCTTCCTCTTCTCAAGGCCTTTCTTTTTTTTTTAATTTGGCCACACCATGTGGCATGTGGGATCTTAGTTGCCCGACCAGGGATCAAACCTGAGGCCCCTGCATCGGAAGCACAGAGTCTTAACCACTGGAGTACCAGGGAAGTCCCTCTCAAGGCCTTTCAGACAGCGAAAGGAGCCAGGGCTACTTCCATTTTTTGAGGCTACCAGTGTATTAAAAAATAAGGAAATTACAAAGTATGATTGCAAAATATTGGTATGCTTTAAACATTTACATATCACAAATTAATGCTTTGCAACACACACACGAGAAATACAAGCAATAAAACTGCGCTCTTTATGGGGTAATTACAATGGTATACAAATTGCATACTGTGGACACTGTAGCTCAGGGATAGGATACAAGCCTGAAGCTGAAAGGCAAGGCAAACATCAGTATCTTCCAGTCCTGTCACCTTATCTTCCTATCTTTATTTATAACCCCATTGAGAAAAATCTTTAAAGGAGAACTTTAATCCTTTCATGAATGGGAGGCCAGACCAAAAGTCCCCTCTGCACCCCTCTACTCCCAATCCTGGTGCTCAAGGCAGATTCATAAAGGGAAGTAAGGGCCCTCTCTCCCCAGATCCCTCCCACCACCTTTGCAGAGAGAGAAGTGGCCAAAGACCAAGTAGCCTGAAGGAACAGTCAAACAGATGATTCTGGAAGGGAGAAATCATTAATGTCCACTTCCACCTCAACTCTTTCCCTAACATTCATGAGGGAGATAAAAATCTAAGCGGAGAGAGAAGCTGACATTCTAGTAGCTTGAGTAATGGCTGGTTATATAGAATCACAGGTGAGCCAGGCTTCAGCTTCATGGGCTGATCCTTTCATTGTTATCTGTCTTGATGGAAATCTTTCTAAAATGGAGTCTACTTCCCCACGTTATTTAAAAGAGTGTACTGAAAATAAAAAACAGAACCAAAACATAGTCTACAAATGAAAAAGATGGATGACGTTTTATTTGAGATACCATGTGCTTGTGAATCATGTCTGAAGTGTTTTATTTTGGCAGAGAGGAATACCTAGAAACTCATAGCAGAAGATAAAAAATGCACACATATTTTCCACACTATCTCTGTTTTCTTTATATTTTCAAGTTGGTGTCATAGCTCTACATATATCATCATGGGGATGAAGAAAAGGCTTGGTATTCATTACTGTAAAGTGAACCTGCAGAGAAGTGTGACTGCAAGCATTTCTGTTGGATGAGGACCATTTAAAGTGCTTTTTTTTTTTTCTAAAAAAAAAAAAAAAAGAGTACTAATAGAGGACAAAGCTAAGAAAGCTCTTAAAACTAATTTCCTTAAGAACAAAGAAAGAAAACAAAGTTTTATTTCCAGATTGAGGCCACTCCCTCTTGACTCAAGTTTTGGCCATTATTTCATTCCCTTTTGAACCCCCAAGGTAGAGTGGGATAAGGGAAAGGGGATACACATTGTAGACCAAAGTCTTGGGTGCTGGTTTATCTCAGGTCCTTACCAGTTTATGGTTTCAGGCATCTCTGAATCTTGGATTTTCTATTTGTAAAATGACCCAGTTTGCTCCAGGAACATTATAAAGATGAAAAGCAGTAGAGATTTGTGACTATATGTATAGATGTATGATGTTGCCTAGTGCTTGTACTGGAATCTAGCTGTTGCTCAACAAAGGGCAGTTGCTATTATGTGTTAGTCACATTTTATTCCCAATTGCTTCCCTTAGTATGTTAATCTTCCCTGTTTTCATCTCAGTTGTTTTGCCCTTGCACAGTGGGATGCATGGTATGACCACCCGTTCGTTCATTCATTTATTGATTTATAAGCTTTTTATTATGGAAAACTTCAAACATACCCAAAAGTAGAGAGCGTGGTATAAGCAAGCCCAATGTACCCATCACCCAGTTGTGAGCATTAACTCATTGCCACTCTTTTTTCATCTACACTCTGTCTGCCTCCTTCCCCACTGGATTATTTTAAAATAGATCCCTGACATCATATCACCCATACGTAAATATTTTAGTATGTTATCTCTAAAAGATAAGGACTGTTTTAAAAACACAACCTACATTAGCGCACCTAAAAACAATTCCTTAATAATGTAAAAAATCTCAGAATCAGTTAATGTTCAAATTTCCCAATTGTCTCACAAATATGTCTTTTAAAAAATTGCTTGGTTTCATTAGGATCCATATGAGGCACATAGATAGCATTTGATCCATGTATTTCTTAGGTTTCTGATAATCTGTGGGTACCTCTCTCTTTTCTTTTGTCCTTGCAATTTATCTGTTGCAGAAGCAGGTCACTTGGAAGTTTGGAGTTTTCCAAATTCTGAATTTTGCGGACTGCATTCCATTGTGTTGTTTAACATGTTTCTCACCCCCGCAACACTGCCCCCCCAGCCCCCGCCCTGGATTCCCTGTAAACTGGTATTTAATTGTGATCTAATTCAGATTCTAGTTTTTGGCAAGAATATGTTATGGATGTTGTTATGGGCTGAACTATGTCTCCCCAAAATTTGTATGTTGATGTCATAATCCCCGGTACCTAAGAATGTGAACTGTTCTTGGAGACGGGATCTTTAAAGAGGTAATTTAGTTAAAATGAGATCATTAGGGTGGGCCCTAATCCAGTATGGCTGGGCCCTAATCCAGTATGGCTGGTGTCCTTATAAGAAGAGGAAATTTGGACACAGGCAGTTACAGAGTGAAAACCTAAGAAGATGGACCATCTGCAAGGCAAGGTGAGAGGCCTTAGAAGAAATCAACCCTACTGACACCTTGATTTCAGCCTTTTAGCCTCTGTGAGAAAATGAATTTCTTTTGTTTCAGCCACCCAGGCTAGAAAACGAACACAGGTGGTGTTGGGACTTTCTATCACGAGGCACATAGTGAGGGGTTGTCTCCCTCTATGGCAATATAAGCTGCCATTGAGGATTATTGACTAGATCCATTATTTCGTTCAGGGTTTGCAAAAATGGTCACATTCTAATTCTATCATTACTTTTTCATTCAACTGGGATTTATTTTTTTTTTCTAAAGAGAAATGTTTCCTTCACCAATTGTTTGGAAACTCTGAGAACAGAAATAAATGCTTGATTTTCTCTGTATTCACCAGTATTCAGAATAGTGAGTTGGTTCCCTAGCATCTTTCAGAAATGCTTCTTTTTTAAAATGAACTCATGAAGTTTAGTACATTTGACTTGTTTGAATTAATTACAGTTGTTATTCTATTTAATGTTCAGATTATTCCAACTTTGGCCAAGGGGAACTTTTTCACTATGGCTCCTGAGTCCTTTCGACACAACACCAGACTTCTTTAACTGCTTCCTCGCTTTTTATTATTACACGATATCCAGACTTGTCTTTTACATTTTCTGCTTCAACCTCAAGTCAACCATTTTTCCAAGGAAATGGTATTTGGAGGCCATGATCTAAAGATTAGCAGTGCTCATTTCTATTGGATTTATTATTGTTTTTACGACATTGCAGTGGAGGGATCTTGGCAATACTTTTTTTATTTTAAAAAGAAAAGACGGGGCTTCCCTGGTGGCGCAGTGGTTGAGAATCTGCCTGCCAATGCAGGGGACATGGGTTCGAGCCCTAGTCTGGGAAGATCCCACATGCCACGGAGCAACTAGGCCCGTGAGCCACAACTACTGAGCCTGCGTGTCTGGAGCCTGTGCTCCGCAAACAAGAGAGGCCGCGATAGTGAGAGGCCCGCGCATCGCGATGAAGAGTGGCCCCCGCTTGCCGCAACTAGAGAAAGCCCTCGCACAGAAACGAAGACCCAACACAGCCAAACATAAATAATAAATAAATAATAAATAAATTTAAAAAAAATAAAATAAAATAAAAAGAAAAAACATCATGAGTTCATAATAATACAAATTTATTATTACAGGGTATTATGTAATGTCTTTGATTTTCATAGTATTTGTATCTATTTTCTCCTAATCTGAAAATCTTGGTTCCTAACAACATTAACAATTACTTATTTGCTTTATTCTACCATGAATATAATAGTTTCAGAGTAATAACAGCAATATTATTACTAACAATATGATTACTAAACATAGTTTAAGATAGTTTTGCAGTTCTTTTTCTTTACTAGGGATACATAGCCAAATTACTATGTTTTAAAATCATGTGAAATAATTCCTTTCAATATACTTTTAGTTTTTGTTTTATTTTGTTTTTATTTCTTAGGAAGTGCCTTTATTTTTATTTTTGTTAGTTAATCATCTAGACATTTAGGTGGTTAAAAGTCAAATCTATAAAACAAATTATATGCAGAGTCTAGTTTCTCATCTTATTCCCTCTATCTTGTTCACTCTCCCCCCAGCAGGTAACATTTTGTTTTAAATATATGTAATCTCTTTTATATATATGCATATATATATATAGATATATAATAAGTGTGTGTGTATATATATATGTATATATATACCATAGATATCATGTATGTATAAGCCTATATGTATTTATTTATTTATTTATTTTTATTTATTTATTTTTTGTAATTGTATTTATTTATTTATTATTTTTGGGGGCTGTGTTGGGTCTTTGTTGCTGCGTGTGGGCTTTCTCTAGTTGTGGCGAGCAGGGGCTACTCTTCGTTGTGGTGCGCGGGCTTCTCATTGCAGTGGCTTCTCTTGTTGTGGAGAATGGGCTTTAGGCGCGGGCTTCAGTAGTTGCAGCATGCGGGCTCAGTAGTTGTGGCTCGCGGGCTCTAGAGCGCAGGCTCAGTAGTTGTGGCACACGGGCTTAGTTGCTCCGTGGCATGTGGGATCTTCCCAGATCAGGGCTCGAACCCGTGTCCCCTGCATTGGCAGGCGGATTCTTAACCTCTGTGCCACCAGGGAAGTTCCAGCATATATGTATTTAAACAGGAGCTTACTGCAATAACTTTTCTCTGCTTTTTTTTCTCACTCATTGTTATACCTTGGAAATCACTTCATAGCATATTTACAGCTTGGAGAACTCCACTGTGAGCATGGACTATTATTTATGCAGACAGCTTCCTACCGATGAACACTTAAGTTGTAGCCAGTCTTTTTCTATTCCAAGTAATGCAATTTGCACTTGGCACAGCATACACAGAAATTTTCATATTTTTGTAAGTGTATTTTTGGGATCAAAACTTGGAAGTGGAATTTCTGAGTCAAAGAGAAAATGAAAATTTTGTAGATATTGCCAACTAACCTCCATAGAAGTTGTACCATTTTGCCTTCCTACCATAAAGGAATGAAAAGTTCTGTTTCCCCAAAGTAACATCACAGAATATGTGGTCAATCTTTTGGACTTTTTGCCATCTGATAGGTAAGAAGTGGTATCTCAGCATGGTTTTAATTTACATTTCTCTCTCTTTGAGCAAGATGGAACATATTTTCATATGTTTAAGAGTCATTTGCATTTCCTTTTTTTATGAAAGAATTCTTTCTGACTCCTCCCTTTCTATGATCTCCCTGTAGTTTCCAGGTTCCTGGTGTTCCCCTGTTCAGTCCTCAGACCTTTAGGTACAACACTCAGCCTTGGACTTCCTACAGCTGTGCCTGCATCAGTGGTGGGAGAACAGTAAGAAAGGAAAAAGCAATAGGTGTTCTCCCCACCTCCTTAGGCTCAAAGTCCCTCTCATGAGAGAGAAAGGCTCCCCTCCTCAGAAAGTAGACACCTGTAGGCCCTGGCTGCTGTTACTGTTGCTATCATTGCTACTGTGGGATTGCCTGAGGGCTGGTGCATGAGAGCACAGAGAAAAGGACAACCCCCAAGAAATTTTCCATTCTCCCTTAGCATTAGCCCAGCTCTAGAAGGCTTCTCCTGGACCTCTCTTTCTCTGCCTCCTGCTAAGCTCTGGATATCAGGATGTCTAGAAACCAGGTTGGGGATACCAGGGGAAAAAGGGGGAATTCACAGCTGGTTTGGTGGTATTTCAAATTCTGATCTTCTCTAATTTGCCTTCTATGGTTTAAGTTAAGAAAACTTCAGGCTTTCTAGCCATATCTACTGGGAGAGAATGTGCTTACATCATCTTACCTGGAACTGGCACTCCTGCCTCAGGGATTTTCCACTTATTTTCTTCGCTGCTTGAAATGCTTTTCACCTAGATATTTGATTGACCAACTCCTACTCATATTTCAGGTTTTAACTCAATTGTCACCTGCTCAGATAAGCCTTTTCTGACTACTCTCTATAAAGTAGCCTCTTCCAATCCTAGACACCCTTTGCCACAGTATTATGTTGTCTTCATAGCATTGATCATGACCTGAACTTATCTTCTTTACTTGCTCCTCGTCTGTATCCCCCTAAATCTATGAAGACAAGGACACATCTTGCTAATTACTTTCTCACCTGTATTTAGAATATTGACATCTAGAAAGTGTTCAGTAAATAGGTATTGAATAAAAGAATGCAAAGGAATTAAGCAGTATTGGGGTAAAATAAAATTTGTTGGCTGATGGTCTGAGGAAGTGTAATATCATTACACTGAGGCCACAAGCATGGGGTAGTGGCCATGTGGTGTGGGAGTAGAAATCAAAATCATGGCCCTCATCTTGGCTGTGCCACTAATTTGCTCTGTGGTATTGGAAGTTACTTTATCTCTTTAAGCTTTAATTTTCTCATCTGAGAAATGCTAGATTGAGATTTGTTGACCATGAAAGTCCTTCCAACTTCAGCATCTTAAGCTTCTTAAACATTTAAGTCAACAGCATGCCTTTAAAATTTAGTTACATGATCCAAAAGAATCAGTTATACCAGAAGAACCTGTCTCTCCACAGTATGAAATTTTCCTTTGGCAAGAAAGTATGAATGAGATAATGATGGGAAACAAGGTCTCGGTACGTTCTGACACTGAAATGACTGGCTCGCTCCCGGCAGTATACATCTATTTCAATCATTATTTTTTCTTCTCCAATTTCAGGTATCGCATCTAGTCCAAATATAAGCTTAGCTCCACTCCCGTACTACAATGTGATTTTAACTTTGGGAACTGTTGGGTGTTTGTTTCCTTACCCAGATTCTCCACACACACAACACGCAGAGAAGGAGGGAGTTTCCTGAAACACCTGGCACTACCGACCTGCCTCCTCCCCACACATTTTCCCAGCACTGATCCTCCAGTTAAATCTGGGTTAGTAGAGTTGCACCTCCCCTTCCCACTGTAACAGGTGTGGGCCCAGAGATCCTATTATTACTAGCTTGCAGCAGACATCCTGGGCCTGTCCAATTTGGCTTAAATATTTTGGTTTCCCTCAAGTTCCTTGGGAGTTTGGATTTGAGAAACCTCAGGCCAAATCCAAACACATCGAGGCCCTAGAAGTCTGCACCAGGAATGTGGTGGTATGTAAATGAATCACTTTGCTATTTATATTTCTCTCTAGTGTTGGTGTATGAATCATATCCAAATTATTTGCCACAATGGGATGAATAGCCTTTTTCAGAAAAGTCTGGAAAAAGGGCCTATTTTCTCCTTTTCTCTAGTTTCTCTCATGTTTTCATCTATTTACTGGTATTAGATGGATACTCATTCACAAAACATTTGCTATGTTCTAGACACTGTCTAGCCTTTGGGATGAATCTAGATGCAAGGAGAGCTTTTATTTTCCTTCATAAATATTTTGACCTTTTATTGCTATTCAGTTCTTCCTTTACTGCATCTCTGAATCTCTGAAGATAGTGCCTGTGGTTTCCTTAATATAAAGCTAATAAAATTGTCACTCAGAGTATTTTTAAATGACATGTACAATTATTAGATAGTCTTGCTGCTGGGCAGTGGGGCATAATTAGATTTTGCTGTCATAAAGTATTAAAGTGAGAAAGTTTATGGACTGTATGTACTGTTTGGAGAGAGTTATTTTTCTTTATTTATGTGGGCCCATGTTTAAGAGTGATTCAGGGACTTCCCTGAATCCAGTGGTAAAGAATCTGCCTTCCAATGCAGGGGACACGGGTTCAATCCCTGGTCCGGGAACTAAGATCCCACATGCCAAGGGGCAGCTAAGCCCGCGCACCACAACTACTGAGCCCATACGCCTCAACTAGAGAGAAGCCTCCATGCCACAACGAAGATTCCACAAGTAAGACCCGACACAGCCAAAAATAAATAAAATAAAATAAATAAATAAATAAAAAAGAGTGATTCAGAAATTCAAAACTGAAGTGCACGATTGTCACACTTTAAGTTCAGAGATGTTCATTACCGTGTTACCATACAAAACACTGGATATGATCTGATTGTTCAATATAGAGAACTGATTAAATAAATTAGAAGATAATTCAGTACAGCCATTACGATTATTGTAAAGTTGTAGTAATATTGGAATGTGTATACAATATATTATTAAATAAAATAATTAGGTTATAGCAGCGTATGACCCAGTTTTATTTTTTAAATTGTAAATAAATGTATTTGTAAAAAATATAAAAATAAGTTAAAAATGTAAAAACTATTAAGATTAGTTACATGTAAATAAATAAATTATAAACAAATAAATATGTTTATCAATATATTATATACACATATGTAAATGCACAGATATGTGTGTATATTTATATATGTTTATATATATATATTTTACCAACCTCAAGGAAAATTCTGAATTCTCTTTAAATATTAATAATCAGTGATTATCTCTAAATTATGGGTGATTTATGGTATAACATGGTTAATCTCAAGAATTTTGGAGCTAGATCGCATGGATATAAATCCTGGCTCTACCAGCCATGTGACCTTTGTTTGGCAAGTTATGTAACCTCTACATGCTTCTATTTTCCCTCTGTAAAAAGAGGTTGATAAAAACTATACCAGCCTCTGGGCTTCCCTGGTGGCGCAGTGGTTGAGAATCTGCCTGCCAATGCAGGGGACATGGGTTTGAGCCCTGGTCTGGGAAGATCCCACATGCCGCGGAGCAACTAGGCCCGTGAGCCACAACTACTGAGCCTGCGCGTCTGGAGCCTATGCTCCGCAACAAGAGAGGTCACCATAGTGAGAGGCCCGTGCACCGCGATGAAGAGTGGCCCCCACTTGCCGCAACTAGAGAAAGCCCTCGCACAGAAACGAAGACCCAACACAGCCAAAAATAAAAATAAAAAAATAAATAAAATTTAAAAAAAAAAAAAAAAAAACTGTACCAGCCTCATGGGATTGCTTTGAGTAATAAGTTATTTAAGATAGGAAAAGTGCTTAGAATAGTGCTTGGTATATAGTAACACTATGTAAGTGTCATTACAATTTTCAGTATTATCCATATTATTAGCAGTGATCATGTAGTCTTCTATACTTAGAAAACAATTCAGTAAATGTTATTTTTAACCAAAAACATATTGCATTATTGATGCAATCTTTCCAGCAATGTTACCCCCCTTGTATCATAAATATATCAAGTCAGAAGGAAATGACAATGAAAATAATATGCATTAGGGTTTTTGAATACATTATTTAAAAGCCATAAATACATTCCCCCTTTTCTGTCCATTTAGTGTCAGATATAAGCGGATGATGAAGAGTTTCTCCTCCAGCCATGATGTCTAACTTTGGCACACATCAGAATTTCCTGGAGGTCTTGTTAAAACCTAGATTGCAGGGACTCACCCCCAGAGATTCTGGTTCAGAAGGTCTAGGATGAAGTCTGAGCATTTCTAACAAGTTTCCGCTTGGTGCTGGTGCTTCTGGTTCTCAGGACCACACTTTGAGAACCACTGACCTAGAGTACCTAATGCCATAATCAGGCGCAAGGGCCTTTTTTCAGTCACTCCCAGCTGTATGATGTTCCTCCTTTCTTCCCTCCCTTTCTTCCTTCCACAAACGCATGGAGCATCTACCATGGGCCAGGTACTGTGTTAGGTGCTGGGGATAAAAAAAAAACCTTGCTTTCTGTGAGCTTATAGTTTAGGGGGAAACTTAAGCAAGTTATTTAATCTGACCTCTGATATTTTAACCAGAGAATGAAGAGTATAATCATTAATTCATTTTATTGGCAACTATTGGACATTTACTATGTCCCAGGCTCTACGCAAAGGAAAAACAAAACAAAGCTATTTAATTATATAATGTTTTCAGTATTCATAAATATTCTAATTGATCCTCACACCAACCATTCATGGTAGATAAGGTATGATTCACCCTGTTCCACAGATGAGCCAACCAAAGCTCAGGGAGGTCACGAGTGCCTGAGCTGGAAAGTAGCTAAGAGGGACTTGAACTCAGCTCCTTGCTTCCCATTCCGGACAGAGTCTTTCATCTATATGCCATTGTGAACTAAATTTTCGCCAAGGTCTCTTTGTGCTCTTTTAGTGACTGTGATAAATACTGGTTGAATTAAATGGTGGTCATTTTTAACATTGTTTCAAAGCTGTGGGTAATACTTTTAGATAAGCATCGGAAACTCACTTAACATTGTTGGAAGTACAAGTCAGCAAATATTTATTGAGTATCTGATACACGATAGGGAATGTATGAAGTGTTGGAGATTAAAAATATATATATAATACAAATGTATCATAAAATATAACGTTAATGTATATAACAGGACATATGTATATATGTATATATTTATATATATATAAATACCATTTGCCTGATTGATATACAGATACGCTTTAGTATTTTGACACAGCTACCTTGTCATTTCATCTGTGCTTTAGTTAACAGTGGGCTCAAGCACAGCCAAATATATATGACTATATATTATATAAAAACATATATTACATAACTCCTGTTTTTGAAGGAGCTCAAAGTCTAGTAAGACAGATAAATAAACAGGAAATATAATACTACAATATGATGTGGTAAGGACAATGACAGAAGAATGCCTAGAGTGCTAGGGGACAACAGAGTGAGGACACAAACCCAGCCTGGGGAAAATTTCCTGGGGAACTTATGTCTCAGCTGATTTGTGTGAGATGAATGAGCAAAAGCGGTGGGGAGCAGGTGATCCTAGCAGAGTGATGCATAGAAACTGAGGCTCCAAGGTGTAAAACAGCAGGTCGTGTTCAGGGAGTTGTATGTTCTTGGCTGGACCTGAAATGTGTGGCTGTACAAAAGTCTGGAGAGGCGGGCGGGGGCTTAGTAAGCCACGCTTGGGCATATCCTGTATGTGGTAGGGAGACTACGTATCCTAGAGGCTCAAAGCTTGGGCTCTCAAGTCAGACAATGTATCCTTGACCTCACTTCTTGTATGTATTAGCTGGTGGTCATGGGCAATTTAATCTTTCTGAGCTTTGATTTTCACAGCTGGAAAATGGGGATAATAATGCCTGCTTCTATGGGTTGTTCCGAGGATAAAATAAGGTAATGCAAGTATATCTCTTGACATAGTGCTTATTACAAAATAATCTCCCAATAAATGATAATATATGATAATGATAATGATGATGATAACTATTATTAGAAGGGATCATTATACATAACTGCCTAGCTGTGCATCATATTGTAATTATACTGAAAAGTAAACAATTGTTGATGACTCCCTGGGAATTGACTGTCTTAGAGACCACAGTAGCTTGGACAGAGAAAGCATGGACAAGTTGTGTAAGCGACTTTGCATTTCTACGTCTATCAGGAAAGGTTTACTGTTATTTACCAACAGTGGAAAGACAGAGGAATGACCATGGTTCAGCATCAGGGAGGCCGTCATTAATAATTACTTAGTTTATGCTTTGTTTTATTCATTGTGGTGGACTCAGAGCCAAAGAATGAGGAGGTAGATTTTCCATTCACATCTGAGGAAGGGCAGGCAGCCTTGAGTTTCAGGTTCCTGGTCCACGGGTGCATTGACCACCTTGTTTATTTTCCAGATGAGAGGGCTGTGCTGAAGTTCTGTCCTGAAGACGGGGGCGGGATGGGGGTTGTAGACTCCTGTGTAGGGTGTCTGAAATCTGGGCTGCCTCTTGTACAAAACCCTTCAAAAATCACAGGCCCTTGGCCAGCAGGTGGTTGTGTAGCTGCTGTGCTCTTGGGAAGAATGTCTCAGCCCCTGTGGCCTAGGGACTTAAGGAGAGGAAGGCTGAAGGAGCGAGCACACAGAGTGGCTAGTACCAACAAATGGAGGGAGCAGCTCTCAACCCTCACACACATATTAGGAGGCACAGTGGTGATGATAGTGACCAGCAGGGACTGACCAGAGCTCTTACCTCCATTTTTCCCCGAAGTGCACCACACCCATGCTCTGATACAAACCAAGACAGAGAGGAGAAGCCACAAAAATGACTGATGACAGATGTCATCTTCTCACTGACCTTGTCGTCTGGGACATGAAGGTGGATTTTGTATGGTTTATAAAAATAAAAATATGTGACATTGGGACTTCCCTGGTGGCACAGTGGTTAAGAATCCGCCTGCCAACGCAGGGGGCATGGGTTCAAGCCCTGGTCTGGGAAGATCCCACATGCCGCGGAGCAACTAAGCCCGTGCGCCACAACTACTGAACCTGTGCTCTAGAGCCTGCGAGCCGCAACTGCTGAGCCCACGTGCCGCAACTGCTGAGCCCACGTGCCGCAACTGCTGAAGCCTGTGCACCTAGAGCCTGTGCTCAGCAACGAGAAGCCACCGCAGTGAGAAGCCTGCGCACCGCAACAAAGAGTAGCCCCTGCTCACTGCAACTAGAGAAAGCCCTCATGTAGCAACGAAGATCCAACGCAGCCATAAATAAATAAATTTATTTAAAAAAAAATGTGACATTGCTCAAATCGGGAGTATTGAGTCACGATTTCTACTCACTAAAATAACTTTCATACAGGCTTCAATTCATTGCAAGTATTGGCAAGCATCAACTCATATGCCAAAGAAAACTGGCATAAGAGTAACCTTCCCCACCTGATTGTGGGGCTTATTGACTTTCTCACTTCCTCCCTTCTCTGTTCTCAGTCCCTAGCACCCACAGCACGCTATATATGGGCACAGCCTCCGCGAATGGAAGAGCGTGCATTGGAGTCTTGGATGGGTGCTTTTGAAAGACCACAGACCCTGGTTGATTGTATTTCCTGCTGGTGGTCAGGAGGTTTTAGCAGGCACTGTATTTTTTTCTATTAATGACTCTCCAGATTTTGGACTGTTATCAGCTCTGCCACTGCTGCTGTCACACAGTCTTGGCAAGAAAATGTCACACTACCCTCACCACTGCCACCACCCACCTCCCACACCCCTTTCTCCTTGTAAACCTCAAAGGACTCCAAGGAAGGAGTAAGTTGCCACCTGCTGCACTACCCTCCACCAGTTTGACTGGTTTTTCCTGCTACAGCAGCCCAGTCTCTGAGGCCTTGGGGACCCATGGAGACCTATGCAGTTAGCAGCCATAGGACGAAAATACTCAGGTTTGGCAGGCAAACAGTAAAATTGGTCTTTTAAACTGATTCCAAGAACCTGAAGAGTGACTTTGTTGTAAAACCTGTGATTCTCCTTTTTCCTTTCCAATGAGTTGGATTTTTGAACTATACTTAGTATTCAGAACTCAAAGTCCTCTCTGTGCTCATTGCTTGAGAACATATTACAAAGTGAACCCTTTCTCTCAGTAAGGGGCAGAGGGTTTCTGAAGAACCCTGCTGTTGTCCTTCAGATGGTAATCATATTTGACACGCTTCAACTGGCCACGATCACACCAGGTTCTTAGTACATTTCTGAACAAGGAAGAGGGAAAAACCATTCTCCTACTCTTAAAAAGAAATGTGCAGAAATTACTAGTTTAATTCAAGCCTTACCTAGATAAGAACTGATTACTATAGAAAATGAGGCAAGAAACTCACATGTACTGGAATACCTACTATGTGCTGGGGACTTAGTACACATTCTCTTGCTTAATCCTCCAGCTGGCTAGCTGGCTAACTTGGCAGGCTCCCATTAATTAACATGGCAGCAGCTCCAGGAGAGCCACACCAGAAGCTGCAAGGCCAATTGAGTTGCCCAGTGTCACTCATGCCATATTCTGTTGGTTCATGTGAGTGATGAGGCCAAATCAGATTCAAGAGGTGGAGGAACAGATTCCACTTCTTGGTGGGAATTGCTGAAAAAGGGTGTGCAATATAAAGGGTGGGCAGAATTATTGAGACCATCTTTGGAGATCAACTGTCACAATGGACCTGAAAAAAAGAAAGGAATAATGACAGCTGACTCATACCTGTCAAGGTGTAATATTCAGTGAAAGAAGATTCAAAAACTGATTTAAGCCCCTTGCTAGAAAAGTGCAGTGTACCGGCAATTATCCACTATAAATAAACAGAAGTAGTTTCTGTTTGTCACCATGACCTACAAAATCAATTAGGTAGATTTCATCAGGTTTGGAGGGTATGTTTGCAAAGATCAGACAAAATATGGGCAATATTGATTTGGCATGCATGAGATTCACTTGTGAGGAGCTCTCTCTAAAGAAGCCATTCTTTAGAGCAGTTAAAATTGAACTGAGGCCTGCAGACTGCTGACTGGGAGAGACAGGCCAAAGGACTGAGATGCTGTAGGCAGAGAAAAACAAAATGGTTTCAAATATGAGTCCTAAATTGAAAGTCAAAAGGGTGAATGCTCCTAATGACAGGTGTTGATTTGCAACTGAGCTGCTTATCACATAAGCAACTTTGAGAAGCATGCTCCTGGGTAAGCAATAAGCAGGATTTCTTTAACAATGGTTAATGATTTTCCAGGCCACACCAGGTGGACACCCTTTGTTATTAGGGTCTATTGTTATTTCCCTATCTCTAAAGGCTTTCTACCGCTGATAGTTAGCTCTGATAAGCAGGGCTTCATATCTCAATGAGGTTTACTTCTTAGAATGGCCTTGGTGCCTCTGTTTCCTGGTAAGGGATTCAGAAAGCAGCCAAGGAAACACTGTAACTGGTAGGGGAGGGATGGAAAAATCCATGAACTTAATTAAAATACTGTACTCATGGGAAGAATGGCAGTAACATGAGATTGGGATGTAGAAGGCCTGGCTTTAATCTTAGCTCTTCTACTCACCAGCTATAAAACCTTAGGTGCTTCCCTCTTTTCCGCGCCCACAACAGGTAGTATCTGTAGTTATCTCTTGAATCTAATCACTGTGCAATCCGTCTCTCCTGCCATGATCCAGGCCTTCATCAACTATCTTTTGGGTTAAAGTAACACCTTTCTAGAGTTCACATCTGAACATGCTGCTCTTCCCTGTTTCTCCATTGCCTCTCTGAACTCCTGAGTTTGGAAAACAAGACTTTTTATGTCTCGGACCTGTCTATCTTTGCAGGTTTACCTCTTGCCACTGCTCTCCCTCTGTGGCAGGTTGACTTTTTAAAAAATAGATTAAATTCTTCCTCCCTGTATGCACATGCTTTGCAAAAAGATTGTGTAGCTTCTCCCATCAAGAGGTAGAGTCTGTTTTCTCACCTCTTGACTCTGAGTTGTCCTTGTCACTTTGTCTTACTGAATGCACTGGAAGTGGCACTGTGTTATTTCTGAGCCCAGGCATCAGAGGCTTGGAGTGCTTTTGCTCTTTCTTCTGGAATCCTGCCACTGCCATGTGGACAAGGTCAGGCTAGCCTGCAGGGGGATGAGAGACTATTTGGAGGAGAGCCCAGCTGTCACAGCCAGGGCTATCCTAAACCAGTCTATAGCTAGCTAATGCCCAGACATGCGAGAGAGAGACTACCTGCCCAGCTCTCAGCTGTCTGCTGATACATGAATGAGCCAGCCAAGACCAGAAGAACAGCTCAGCTGAACTACAGACTCATGAGCAATAATAATGATGTTATTATTTTAAGCCACTAAGTTTTGGGTGGTTTGTTACACAGCAGCAGCTAATTGATACACCCTTAATTTCATCTCTCTGTATTGTGGGGTCCAGTCAGGCTAAATTTCTTGCATGTATATATATATATATATATATATATATATATATATAGAGCCATCCTGATTTTTACCTTTTGATCTTTGCACAGGCTGGTTCCTCTGCCTGAAATGTTCTTATCCTTCAGCTTCACCCTTTGCTTGGCTAAAGTCTGTTCATTTTTATGATTAGCGTAGATGGCTCGTCCTCTGGCAAGATTTGCCTAACCCTCATCAAGAGCAGGTGAGATGTCAGTCACATTCTCCCATAGCATCCTGCCCTTACCTCTTTTGTAGCACTTGTCACACTGTATTGTAATTACCCTCCTCTCATCTGACTTCCCACTGTCCTTTAAGTTCCTGGAGGCAGGCCTTTATCTTGTTTGAAGGAGTAT
This sequence comes from Balaenoptera physalus, assembly GCF_965194825.1. Classification (NCBI taxonomy): domain Eukaryota; kingdom Metazoa; phylum Chordata; class Mammalia; order Artiodactyla; family Balaenopteridae; genus Balaenoptera; species Balaenoptera physalus. The sequence goes on along the minus strand of NC_138890.1, from coordinate 43,922,363 downwards.
TGTTTAAACTTAGCATGTCTAATATATAGTAGGGACAAAAGAGAACTTTGTCAGTGAATGAAGTTATTTTACTTCCCTAAGTTTCAGTTCCTTCATCTATAAAATGTAAAGGGTGGAAAGAATCCAATGATTCTTGATGAAAATAGGTTTTGTATTGCATGCTGCCTCTGATCCATTGGTCCTGAATATCTGTAGTTCTATACTGAGAAGGGTTGTGGGGCTGTGACTAGAGTTATAGGGAAGAATGTCATGATTAATGAGCTATGTCCCTTATGGTCAGGAAATAGGAAGTGACAGCAAACCTGCCAAGGATGTGGCAGTCTAGGGAAAGATGATTCCTCTGACTACTTTGTATTAGAATCTTGCTCAACCCAACCATAATCTGCACTATATATTGTGCTAATGAAGGGAAAACCAAATGTGAAACTGACTAGATGCTAAAATTAATGTCACTTGCTATGGTAGAGACTAGGTGCTTGCCAATCCGTTTTCTCTTCTGCCTGGGCACATATATTGGACTATGTTTCTCCAGCTCCTTGTATTAAGTCTGGGCCATGTGACTAGTTCCCACCAATGTAATATAGGTTCAAGTAATGTAAGTCACCTCTGGGCTGAGCCGGTTAAGCACAAGGAAGCCTTCTTTGGGCTCTCTCCTTCTCCCTTCTTGACCAGCTCCAAAGAGAGAATTCACTGGAAGGATCTGGGTGCTTGAGGAACTGCATTCCACACTGGACTGTGATGGGAATGAGAAGTAAACCTTTATCTCTCAAATCACTGAGATTTGGGGTGGTGGGCGGAGAGTTTTTACCCTACTGTGTCTGCCTACTTTTTTTCCTCTTTAGTTTTAGGTGTGCAGACATCAGGGAGTTAGATGCCAAATGTTAATGACATCTATAGAAGTCAAAAAAATTACGTTTGATACTTCAAGTGTTTCTAGTCACCTAAAGTAATGACTTTATAAATTGAGATACTTTACAATATGTGCTATTCTCAGCTGCATTTATTATTGCTTTTTCTACCCTTGGATTCTTTTCCCATATAAAGTGACCCACCACAGGGACATGATAAAAGCCCCACATGGAGCACCCTCCCCTGCCCCTTTCTTTGCGCTGCACGGCATGCAGGTGGGATCTTAGTTCACCGAACACGGATATTACCTGCGCCTCCTGCAGTGGAAGCGCCGAGTTCCTCGCTACCCCTTCCTTCCTTCCCTCCTTCCCTCCTTCCTTCCTTCCTTCCTCCCTCCCTCCCTCCCTCCCTTCCTTTCTTTTTAATTTCTTAAACATTAATTTATTTAATTTTATTTATTTTTGGCTGCATTGGGTCTTTGTTGCAGCACACAGGCTTTTCTCTAGTTGCGGCGAGTGGGGGCTACTCTTCGTTGTGGTGCACAGGCTTATTGCTGTGGCTTCTCTTGTTGCAGAGCACGGGCTCTAGGCGCACGGGCTTCAGTAGTTGTGGCACACGGGCTTAATTGCTCCGTGGCATGTGGGATCTTCCCGGACCAGGGCTCAAACCCGTGTCTCCTGTATTGGCAGGCGGATTCTTAACCACTGTGCCACCACGGAAGCCCCTCTTTTTAATTTTTATTGGGGTATAGTTGATTTACAATGTTGTGTTAGTTTCAGATGTACAACAAAGTGAATCGGTTATACATATACATATATCCACTCTTTTTTAGATTCTTTTCCCATATAGGCCATTATAGAGTACTGAATAGAGTTCCCTGTGCTACCCCTTTCTTTTGATATGAGTTACCCAACAGACCCTGTAGGTGAAAAAGTTTATTGTTCTTTAAGCCCAAGAAGGTAATGACTTCTACCCTCAGATTTCCTGCCTTCCACAATTTGATTGCAAAAGTTTCTCAAGCTCCTGACAGAAACAGAAAATGTAGATTTAAAATATTCATGCCTTTCTGTCTGCAGCAGCATGGGTTCATGAACATGCATATCCTCCCTTCTGGTTCAGGGAGGCAGGACTCAGGCTACAGGACAGGAAGTGGGAGAAGTTGACCTTTCCTATATCTCTGCCCTACAGTCTTGGGCCTCTTACCTTCTAAGTTCCTAGATATCAAGCCCTCATTCTTCCCCCAATAATTATGGTCCCCAGAGCTGCCTGTTCTTCATACAGTAAAATGTTTTCCCCAATGATCCCAGCAAAACTTCCCATCTGTGGCCCAGCTCTCTCAGTCTGCTCTCCTTTCAATGCACTAATTTGATCAATTTTGGTGAACTAATGACTCACTGGGTACCTAGTAAGAGAAGTGGCTTTCCTTCACCTCTCATGTAATAAATGAACATCTCTATAGTAGCTCATGGGTTACTTGATGTTGTCTAAACTAGAAGTTTCACACTGGGCCTTTTAGGCCAGTAAGAAAAAAAGGAAGGCTCTGAGACTGACCACTGGGGGGAGGTCCTTGGACAAGCATGGCCTCCTGACATTCCTCAAGTCACCCTTTGAAGGTAGTGGTGTGACCTGCCAGTGCCTAGGGCCAGCCCAGTGTGTATGCTGTGATGCTGGAGGAGACTAGAGCGGTGGAGACAGCAGGAGTTTTGATGGAATGGGCAGCAGGATTTTAATGTGCGCCAGAGTGCATGTGAAAGGGCTGTTTGAGTGAAGGTCAAAGGGTGGTGTAGATTTCTGTTAAAAACAGGGCAGGAGTAGGGCACTGGGACTGGGTGGGGATAGAGAGTGGTTTTAGAGTGCAACAGGCTAACAAGAAAATGAGGCCACTTGGAGTTTGTTTGTTTTTTCCATGATTGATGGATTTTCGTGGGTGTCATAGAGTGGGCCTGAGGCTTAAATTTGCCTATGACTTTGATTGACAGGGGAAGCCCACACCACCACCGCCACTATACAAGGTCATATTTATTGAGTCCTTGCCATGTGCCCATGGTTCATTTATTGCTCCCTACAACTCTTTGTGGTCTCAGTATCATTATCCCCTATTTATAGATGAGGAAATGGCAGTTAAAAAGTAACTTGTATGAGGTTAGCAAAGTGGCAGAAACTTGAGTCCTGTTCTTAACCACCACACCTTACTGTTAAAAGCATCCCCGAGAGGTAAGGGGGACAGAAATCTTTGTAGGGCTGGACCTCCTGTTATCAGCCTTGCCTTTTTCTTGATAGGTAGGGGAAAGCCTAAAGGGTGAGGGAGCCAGTGCCGAGCTGTTCAGCCAGAGTCAATGCTGCCAGCGAGGGTTCCACCAGCATCTTTGGCTGGCCACACTCTCTCTGGGCAACTCTTTGCCACCAGTATCCTTTGGCCGATTTGAGAAAGCGAGCTGCCAGCTTGCATAAGATAAAGCCTCATCAGTGCCAGAGGAAGGGAAACATCAAGGTGAAAACCCTAGGGAGTCTGGGATTGTCATAAACCTCGTTGGTCAGGCAGGGTCTCCTGATGGAAGATTCTCCAACCATTAAATGGTCCTGGAGGAGGCTGACATGCTGCCCTTCGGAGAGCGAGGTGATGACAAAAGACACGCAGACATAACTGCACATATGTGAGTGGAAAATCCATTGTGACAACAGGCTGCAGGATGGACTTGGCCACCTGGCTGGATCTCGATTGCCACGGCACGTCTGGAGAAGTCAGCCGTGGCTCCAGTCCTGGCCGCCAGTGCGCGGGAAGTGGTTCAGCAATCAGGTCTTTCAAAATCAATTTAGCTCATGCTCCAAAGTCCGGGCTGTAATTGACAGCAATTTCCTCCCTGGTTTCCTGAACTGTTAGATAAGAGTGCTGAACTGTTTTAAACCTTTTTGAGGCCAGAACTCACCTTCAAGTGGAATGTTAAGAGGCACATGCAATGAGATTTGACTTAATTCTAGACCTTTCCTTCCCTCTAGTATGAATAATCAGCAGAGCAATCCCCACCTTTAGTACCTGGAGTTTATGTATAGTGATCCGAAGAGGGAAATAAAGAAGCCCGTGCCCAGTGGTGGTGGAGTAAAAAGATTTCTACCCACCTTCTGTGTTTTATGAAATGGGGATGACAATAATGAACTCTGCTGGGTGGGTACAGACCAATTAGTCCAAGTTTGTAAAGCTCAGAGTCTTATTACAGCTTTCCTGCTCGAGGAGAGTAGGCAGGACCATCCTGTGACTTTGCATGTGAAACTAATCAGATCCTCCAGCCCTTCAGATCCCTTGACAATCTTGGGCTCTTTGCATCTCAAGGTTAAAGGAGGCTGTTGCTTTTTGGATACTAATCAGTTGCGAAAACTTTTGATCTCTTGGAAGCGAAAACCCGTTGCAATTGCCCTATTCTGAGCGTGGTGAGAGCTGAACAGGGGAGGTGCAGAGAGGCTGGCTTTATTGGAATGAGTAGTGTGTTTAGCAGTTGTGAGCTTTAGTTCTATCTTCCTTGGGGCTCTGTGGGATCCTGGAGAATCACTTACTATTTCTAAGTATTTTTCCCCCAAATGTGATCTGAATTTTGTCTTATCTCCCCTGGGAGAAATTGGAGAAATTACTGTGATAAAACCGTAGATCATCACAGCTTGTAGATTTAAATTAGAAAAGCTTTGCATACATGTTTTCTGGGTACAATATATATATATATGCTTATGTATACATATGCATACTGTTTTCCTATGGTGCTATTTTAGCCATACTAGGTACTTTTTAGGGATGAAAATTATTCTTCTACATCATGGCTTCTCAGCAGTGGCAGTGTTGACATCTTGGACCAGATCATCCTCTGCTATGGGGGGGACTGTTTAGCAGCATCCCAGGCCTCTACCTACTAGATGCCAGTAGCGCCCTGTGAAATTAATTAAACAAGGAAGCCATTAAACTGAGGTGGTTCTAATGCCTTACTTAGCAGTCTCTGTAAGCAACCACGACTAAGGCTGTAAATGCCCCAAGGTTAAGGTATCAAAACCTAAGGCTAGCCAAGCACAAACAGCTAACCTAGGCTTTCCCAAATAGGGCAACCACTTAAGCCATAGCCAATCAAATACTTTCCTTGCATTGCTTCTGTGGTCTCATCTCTAAAAGTCTTGCCCCTAGCTCCTGTTGGAGGAGGTTCCTAATCACTTCCCATTTGGTACTGCCCAATACGAATTGATTTTTGCTCAGATAAACTCTTAAGAATTTTAATATGCCTCTGTTTATCTTTTAACAACCCCTAAGTCATGACAATCAAAAATGCCTCCAGACATTGCCACGTGTCCCCTGGGTAGGATTGCCGGATTTAGCAAATAAAAATGCAGGGTGCATAGTTAAGTTTGAATTTCAGAGAAACAATGAATAAATTTTAGAATGTGTAAATTTAACTGGATGTACTATATTTAATGTGGTAACCTACCTGGGGGGACAGTCTCCCCCTAGTTAAGAGCCACTCTTCTAGATAAAGATTTGCATTTATCAGTGAACTCACATTACCAGCAGCCTCATCCTCCTCTTATTCCTGCCCCACTATTCTTTCTCATCTCTCTCCCTTATTCCAACCCTTATGATACACGATAACATAAATTACATTGTGGGTCTCACGACAAATTGTTGCTAGCCTTAGGCATGAGAGCAAATAGAAACAAATTACTACTGTATGTGTAGTATTATGATAAAATGGAAGTCAGTCAAAAAACAAAACCAGTGTAGGCAATTCAAAATCATTCCTCTCCAAGCAGAACCCTTCCACAAATGGCACAGGACCCAGTCAGGTCTTTGAGGAAATGGAACTCTGTGTGCTTCCAAAGTCTCCACAGACCCTTTGAAAGTCAAGCCCAGGAGTCACTGTGAATTTTCCTTTTTGCCACTTAATCAACAGACATTTTTTGAGCACTGACTGTGTCAACCAGGTGCTGCATGGCATACAAATAAGGAAAAGGCACAGTTTGTGCCTGATAGAGAAGAAGCAGCAGGTTGTTCCTCCATAGAGGGGTACTTGCTGATAACAAGTGGGGCATTCCCAGGGCCTAATCAGGATGCAGATGATAAGCAAAAGGAGAAACGGATAACCGTGGGCAGGGTGGGAATCAGGAAAGCTTTTGTAGAGTAGTTAAGATGCAAGGATGGGTAGAGTTTGGGGGCGGGGGTAAACAGAGTTAGCTGGAGACCTGGGACTGCCTCCTGAGGATCAGTGATTTGGTGCTCAGAGCAGACCAATAATGTGGTGATCCTTTAAATTGACAGTCCTTGAATATTTGTTCAGGATCAGTTTAGAGGTGAAGTGGAACATGCATGGGGGAGGGACAGAGAGGAGGCTAGCTTCTGTTAGCCTTTAGTCTCTCCTTGATTGTCCCCAACAATTTATTATTGCTCCACTTTGCAAAACAAAAGTTAATTACACCACTAGTTTATTTATTTATTTATTTTAATATTTACTTATTTATTTGGCTGCACGGGGTCTTAATTGTGGCCTGCGGCATCTTCTTTGCGGCATGCAGGATGGGCATGCGGGGTCTTCAGTTGTGGCATTTGAACTCTTAGTTGCAGCATGTGGGATCTAGTTCTAGGGATGGCACCTGGGCCCCCTACATTGGGAGCGCGGAGTCTTAGCCACGGGACCATCAGGGAAGTCCCTAGAGCAATAGTTTAGAGACGATCTTTTGGTACTGAGCTTGCTCTTTGATGGGACCCTTGCTCCCTATGCCCTCTGCAAGCAACTTATCCTCAGTGTTTCATCCAATTCCATGTGGAGCTTTTAGTGAGACAAGGTCTCCACTTTCTTTGATTTGTCATTGTATTTCAGTGCCTCTTATAGATTATTAATTGCCCAAATTAGTCCCCTGTTAACCCAGCTCTAAAGCTATCAGGATACTATTGACACATACGCTGTGATTAACCATTTATGTAGTATTCATTCTTTGAAAAGGTCTTCACCAAATGCTCCATGAAGGGCTTTCGCTAGTGGTGGCAAGACACAACGGTCCCATGGAAGGAGTGTTAGACTGGGAGGCAGAAGGCTAGCTTTGAGCTCTGGCTTTGCAACTAACTTGCTGAATGTTCTTGTGTAAGTCACATCCCTGCCTTGGACTCTCATTTATTCCTCTAAAAATGGGAGGTTAGATTAGAAACAGAGTGGCAAAACAGATTTTATCTGACTGATTGGTAACAGCTCCCTTGAATGCTTCATAGAGAAAGCTTTTTAGAACACATCTGGGCTCCGAAAGAAAGAATAATCAATTAGCACTGTCTACCATAGGTGAAAAAAGGGGTGGGTGGTGGTGATAATAGCACGGGTGCCTCATTTTTAATATCCCTTGGTCGAATAGGCTCTAAGAAATTCCAATTGGAGTTCTGAAACCTAATGCGATTATTTGTTAAATATTCAAAGAGATTTTCTGTATTCAGAATTAGGATTCTGTGAACTTTCTCAAAATTACAGTTGGGTTGTTTAGAGCAGAGGAATAGCTATAATTCTTTGCTTCATTTAGGACAGCTTTGCTTCTAACCTGCCATCAATTGGATCTATACATCTGTGGTTTTTCTTGAAGTGGGGAATTTTTACACTGATAGAGTCATATTTTCACGAAGCCCACAAGCACACATTGACATTTTTCATTATTAAGTGATAGGATCCTAACCAAAACAAAATAAAACAAAAAGTCAAACAGTATAAACCAAATTAAAATGTAAACTACAGGCTGAGTGAAAATATTTGTAAATATTTACCTAAAATATATTAAAAGATAAAGAACTCCTAAAATCAACAAGAAAAAGTTAACTCTGTATAAAAAGAGCAAAGACTATAATCATAACTCAAAGAAGAAATATAAATCTCTTGACATATGAAAGATATAACGATATAAAAAAGCAAGATGCCATTTTTCTCTATCATATTGGCAAATGATATTCAGTGTGGACAAGGAAAGAAGGCAGAAAAGGGTATAAATTGACATAACCATTTTGGAGGACAATTTGGACTCATCTATAAACACTTGAAATGCATATGTCCTTTGACCCAGCAATTTTAATTCTAAGAATTTATCTAAAAAAATACTGGTTAAAAAAAAAAATATATATATATATATATATATACTCAAGGATATTTATTGGAGCACTTTTAAACAGCTAATAGAGTCAACTTAAGTACATGTAATCAATAAAGGAACAAAGAAAGCATGATACGCCTATGTTGTAGTATACTATACGTGCTAGATTATGCTGGGTCAGCTTGGTTTAACTGGGAATCATTTCCCAGAGTTCCCTTCCCTGTATGGTTCTGTGTTAAGAGTTGGCCAAAAGAGGAGCTTTTGTGAGATTGGGCAGGTGGAAGTGAAGAAGTGGCCATTACTCTCAGAGGGTTGTTGTGGTCAGTTGTGGTGACAGACAGGTGCTGGGAGGGTTCCAGTTTGTCCTTGGTGCTCTCAGGTCTTCCTAACTGTGGGTCCCAGACCGAGCAGTAGACGCTTGGCTGTGGACCCACAGAGGCAGTAGTAACACAGAAGCAACAGCTTTCCATAGACCTTTCCACAAGCTCCTTATTTGTGGTTATACTTCAGAGGCTGATTTCTCTTGGCTTCTCAGATTAACAGGTTAGTGGTTCTTCTGACCATCTGGTTTTCCCTACTTGACCTTTATTTCTTTCACAGTTTCTTTCACAATTGTGTAAGATCCGATTTCTATATTAAAGTATTTATTTTATAAAGTATTTATTTTATATACTCAGAATGATTTTGCTTCCCTGACTGAACCCTCTCTTTCACAATTGTGTAAGATCCGATTTCTATATTAAAGTATTTATTTTATAAAGTATTTATTTTATATACTCAGAGTGATTTTGCTTCCCTGACCGAACCCTCTCTGATACAGTTATTGGTACTGGAATGGTTCCAGGAAATCAGACCATAAATATTGGAATCTGGAATTAGCTGTTTGATCGGATTTGATTTTATGGCATAAATGAGCCTGTTGCCAGTGGTAAATGGGACACTGATAGTATATGGTATATAGTGGCAAATCACTTACTTAACTGATCATCTGTAGTCACCTGGAGCCAAGTGCCTATGGAAGGCAAGATAACCAAGTAGCTGCTACCAAAAAACACTGTAGTGGAAGTAAAAATTTAAGGACTGGAGTTGATTAACTACTTCAAGGGCACCAGAGAATTTGGAGAAAGAAAATAATAAGCTCAGGGATTTTAATTCTTAGCTCAAGGGCCAAGTAAGGAAACACAAAGCTTCTATGACTTATCTGCAAAAAAAAAAAAGGCTTATCTTTTGTAGCCATGGGGTTAGGTTTTTGAAAATCAGACCCGAAGTCTAATCCTGTGAGTAGCTGAATTACAACACAAATGGAGTTCACAAGTCTCACAAGGTCTCATATGTTAAATTTATGCTTCATGTAGGCAGGAGTGGGATCCTGAAAATTAAGATGGGGATATATGGGCAGATTCCAGTAAAGCTCAGCACTTTGAACCTCCAAAAATTTTTTTATATTGGTACAATACTATTTTTAAAATACAATTTTAAAGGTTACACTCTACTTACAGTTATTACAAAACATTGGCTATATTCCGTGTTGTGCAATACAGCCTTGAGCCTATCTTACACCCAATAGTTTTTACCTCCCACTCCCCCATCCCCATAGTACCCCTTCCTCCCTCCCCACTGTAACCACTAGTTTGTTCTCTATATCTGTAAATCTCCTTCTTTTTTGTTATACTCATTAGTTTGTCATATTTTTTAGATTCGACATATAAGTGATATCATACAGTATTTGTCTTTCTCTGTCTGACTTTCACTTAGCATTATGCCCGCTAAGTCCGTCCATGTTGCTGCAAATGGCAAAATTTAATTTTTAAAAAAATTTTTTGAAGTATGGTTGATTTACAATGTTGTGTTGCTTTCTGGTGTACAGCAAAGTGATTCAGTTATATGTAGATATACATATATGTATTCTTTTTCATTTTATTTTCCATTATGATTTATTACAGGATATTGAATATAGTTCCCTGTGCTATACAGTAGGACCTTGTTGTTTATCAATTCTATATATAATAGTTTGCATTTGCTAATCCCAAACTCCCAATCCTTCCTTCACCCACCCCTCCTCCCCCTTGACAACCACAAGTCTGTTCTCTATGAGTCTGTTTCTGTTTCATAGATAAGTTCGTTTGTGTCATATTTTAGATTCCACATATAAGTGATATCATATGGTGGTTGTCTTTCTCTTTCTGACTTACTTCACTTAGTATGAAAATCTCTAGTTCCATCCATGTTGCTGCAAACGGCATTATTTCATTCTTTTTTATGGCTGTGTAGTATTCTGTTGTATATATATACCACATCTTCTTTATCGGTTCCTCTATGGATGGGCACTTAGGTATTTCCCTATCTTGGCAATTGTAAATAATGCTGCTATGAAAATTGGGGTGCATGTATCTTTTCGAATTAGCACTTTTGTTTTTTTTGGATATATACCCAGGAGTGGAATTGTTGGGTCATATGGTAGTTCTATTTTCAGTTTTTTTGAGAAACTTCCATATTGTTTTCCACAATTTACATTCCCACTGATGATGTATGAAGGTTCCCTATTCTCCATATCCTTGCCAACATTTGTTATTTGTTGAACTTCCAAATTTTGCTGAACATTTTTGGTCAGTAGCAGTGACCTTCCATATTGGAGAAGTCTAGTTTCCCTTGACTGAAGAACCTGTAACAGCCTCTCTTGAAGTGGTAGCTTTACAGTAGAATACTGATCCTCCTCAATACCTACCTCCCACCACTCTCATTGCCCGTAGACTTAACCCAGACTTAGTTTTGGCAGGCACCAGGAGGTCAGGTACAAAGTGTAACTCATGGGGAAGGATCATAAGTGTCAAAAATTGTGGAAGATTTTGTCTCTCTATATTTTTTATATATGGAAATCCAGGGAATATGTTAGGGAATGAATCTGGATGGGTGAGGGTAAAAGGAATATTATGCCAGATCCAGTCACATTTATAAGTTTGGGTGCACAAGAAATTTTGTATTTAACATGGCGTGGAATCAGGGAACCACTGGACTCACTGTGAGATGGACCTGAGTCATAAGTCCCTTTTCTAACTGGTAGAATCATGCATCATGCATTTCCAAGAATTAGTGTTAGTTCAGTAATCTCTAAAACTACATGATCTAACTTCTCACAGAAGTGGGAAAAAAATCTATATATGTGTATGTACACACACACACACACACACACACACACACAATTCATGTTAATTCATTCATTAAAAAAAGTCTGGAAAGCCTCACACCACGTTGTTAATGGTGGTTAATTTGGGATTGGGATTTGATGTTGGTAGTCAGAGTGATGAATAGATTTTTGCCTTTTAAACTCCTTTATTGTTTAACTTTGTTATAATGAACAAATATAAAGGTATATTTGAGGGAAAAAACCTTCAAAAATAATAAATATTAGAATTTTGGAAAATACAAATAGGGCAAAGGAAAATGTATAGTGTCTGTACTTCTGTAATCAAATATAATTTCTTACACATTTTATTTAAATTTCTAGTCTTTTCTCATGCTTTTAAAAACAACTTGTTTAGTATAATTGCCATAAAATAAATTGCACATATATAAAGTGTTCAATTTGATGAGTTTGACATATGCCTACACCTGTGAAACCATCACTGAAATCAGTGTAATGAACATATTCATACTTCTCAGAAGTTTCTTTATGTCCCCTACTATATTCCCCAGCAGCCACTGATCTGCTTTCTTTTACTATAGTTTATTTTGCATTTTCTAGAATTTTGTATAAATGGAATCATACAGTATTAGTCTTTTTTGTCTGATTTCTTTCACTCAGTTTAATTATTTTGAGGTCCATCCATGTTGTCATGTGTATCAACAGTTTGTTCATTTCTATTGTTGAGTAGTATTCCATTGTATGGAATTCCAATTTGTTTATCCATTCACATATTGGTAGACATTTGAGTTGTTTCCAGTTGCCTATTACAAATAAAGCTGCTGTGAACATTTGCATAGAAGTCTTTCTTTGGACATATACTTTCTTTTCTCTTGGGTATATACCTAGGAGAGAGAAATGTCTGAATTTTATGGTAGGTATATATTTGACTTTTTAAAAAAACTGTCCAATTTTTTTCAAAGTTGTCCTACCATTATGCATTTCTACCAGCAATGTATGCAAGTTTCAGTTACATCTTTATCAACACTTGGTAGTGTCAGTCTTTAATTTTAGCCATTTTAAGAATTGTGTAATGATATCCCATTGTGGTTTAAATTGCATTTCCCTAATTACTAATAATGATGAGCACCTTTTTGTGTGCTTATTTGATATCTGTATGTCTTTTATTTTGGTGAAATGACTGTTCAAATATTTGCATATGTTATCATTTTTAAGCTATTATTACTGAGTTCTGAGTGTTTTTTATATTTTTTAGTTACAGTCCTTCATCAGGTAACTATTTTGCTGATATTTTCTCCCAGTCTGGGACTTGCCTTTTCATTTTCTTAATAATTTTTTTTTTTTTTATAGAGTAAAAGTTTTTCATTTTGATTGTATTCATGGGTCTGAGTTAAGAAATGTATTCATGGGTCTGAATTAAGAAATGTTTACTCCAAAGTCTCCTATGTTTTCTTCTTGAAGTTTTATAGTTTTGGTTCTTACATTTAGCTGTAAGATTCCTTTTGAGTTATTATTTGTGTATGGTATAAAGGAAGGATGAGGTTTATTCCCTTGTATCATTTGTTGAAAAGATTATCCTTTCCTGTTTGAATTGCCTTGACATTTTTGTTATCCGTTAATTGAGTTTGTATGTGTGGATCTCTTTTTGGAGTCTCTGTTTTGTTCAATTTATCTGTAAGTATGTCTTTTTATTAATACCACATTTTCTTTTTAAGATAGCTTTATAATAACTCCTGAAATCAGGTAGTGTGTGTTCCCTTACTTTGGTTTTTTTTTTCAAAATTATTTTGCTTATCCTTTGCATTTCTGTTTAGATTTAAAAATCAACTTGTGTCAATTTCTGTAAAGAAACTGGGATTTATGACTGGGATTGCACTGAATCTATAGGTTAATTTGGGGAGAATTTACATCTAAATACCAACAGTGCGTTTCATTTTGATTTGGTTTTTACATAACTGAATAGCGTAGTTATAAGTAAATATGTGACTTTGAAGAGGGATGAAATTAGGAATTGCTCACTAGAGCAAAGTTGTCTTGCCCACAGGGACCGAACTCATGGCTTTGACATTAGAAGTATGGTATTGTTAGCAGTTATTCCTTAGCTTAATTCAAATAAAACATGTTTGGTCAAAATTAAATCTACTTTTTTGCATTGTACAGAAAGAAAATGTTGATGTTTGTTGAGTATGATTAGTAGAATACGTCTAAAAACTATCTGACCACCCAGATGGCAAATATGTGAAATAATCCTGTTATTACCTTGTGTCTTCCTCCCCACCATGGCAGAAATCATTCATCAATCATGGCATTCTTTCTCAAAGAATGTGCAGCACACAGGTGCTGATTTTTGGTTAGCGGTTGTCCTCAGTGAATTCAGTTTGTCTTTTCTGCAGTATAGGGAATTCCTCCACCAGTGATGGGGGTTGAATTGACTTCTTATGCTAAAGTCTTATGCAATCTCTGCATTCCTTTCACCTGGATCCATTAGGCCAAGGATATTCCATTTGTTTTTGCAACTCAAATGCTTTGGGCAACTTTTGAAGAAAGTGTATTTGGTTAAAGGTTTTCCTTATTGACTCTAGCCCATCCCTGCATGGGGATTGAAGTGGAATCAGTACAATGGGAGCTTTAAATAGTGTATAATGACTTAATTGCAAGGATTTGAACATTCTTGTAGGAGCCCTTGATCCCACCTTCTACACTGAAGCCTTTAGACCTTTTGCTGACCCTTAGGTGCAGCTGAAAATGTTTCCATTGTACTTACAGCCCTGATTTCTAGGGCACTGTACTTCAGACTCTCCCAATCTGACTGTCATCCTGTGAGATCAATACTCCTACCGATAGTTTGCCCCTTTGGTTTCTTTCTTGTGACCTCTCTGATAGAATAGATGCCAGGAATGCAAGCTAGTTTGGGAGGGTGAGGCACATGGATAGATTCCATTTTAGGGTCGTTGAGTTGAGATGAGGTGGTAATGGGATGTCCAGGTAGAAAAGAGATGCAGATTTGGAGTTTAGGAGAAAGGTCCATGTTAGAGATTATAGATTTAGGAGGCATTTACACATAGGTGACTGTTTAAGAGGCTATGGTAGATTGAAATCACCATCACAGGTGGAAATGTACACAGAGAGAGGCCTACAGCTGGACCTTGGGGCACTCACATTTGAGGGATAGAGGAAAAATAGAGGAGGTTGAGAAGAAACGATGCATTGGTTAGCGAAAAAGCAATCCAGCATCCAGAAAAGCAGCATCGCCACATTGGGACCCTTCCCAATTCCTGCTTGGCCATCAAAACTTTGCACACACAGCCCTTAGAATAGTGACTGGTACATAATTGGTACTTAACAAACTTCTGTTGAATGACGGAATGAGTAGAATCCAAAAGGGATTTTCTAGGAGAAACCTAGGGTTGACAGTCTCCAATGTTGAAGCAAGGCTGGAATGAATGAGGAAAGGCTTCATTGAGAAATGGATTTTAGTTTTGGGGATTAGACAATTACTAGTGACTTTACAGTATGCAGATTATAAACTCTTATCATCTCACACTTAGATTAGGAACCTGTAAAGTGCAGATGATAAGACGTAATTCCTTGGATTAATGTGGGAATTCAGTGATATAACCTGTAAACCATGTTAAGTACTTAGCTCAGCCCCTCATTAATTCATTAAACTAATATTTAATGAGTGTTTACTAGGGCCAGGTGTAGTTGTATTATCTGTGGAAAGACCAGTGACTAAAAGAGTTTGTGCTTTCATGGACCCGATAGTCAACCTGGAGTGGAGACAGATAATAACAAACAAAAACATCTGAGAGTGACAGATGCTGTGCAGAAAGTAAAGGATGATGATCTTATAGAGAGTGATGGGATGGCTACTTTAGGTAGGTTGGACAGGTAGATTGGACTCGAGGAACTGATATAAACTGAGAGCTGAAAGGTGAGCCGATATTGATGATGATGATGATGATGATGATATGATTCTCTTCTTCCTCTTTTTATTTCCGTTTCTCTCTTTCCACTTCAACAAGAGTGCTCTAGTGCTATATAGGTGTGTGAGGCAGGTGACCACACCTGCCTCACGCACCATCCTGTCTTATCACATCACTTTTAAGCTTGAAACCCTTCCATGCCTCCTGAGTGACTTTGCAACTTGTTATCTGGACTCAGCCATCAGAGAAAAGTGCTGCTCCCACATTACAAGCTTGCTAGCGGCTCCACATGGTGCTTTAGAAAAGGCATCCTTGCCCCAGGCAAAGGCATTTACACCTTCCAGGGACACATATGATTAAAGACTGGCAGAGGAGATGCAGACACAGACACAGAGGAGGGGGTGGATAGGAGGCTAACAGGAACTTAATCTGTTAGAAGAGGAAAGGCCTTTGAAAAGTGAATTAACGATATTTATAGCTGCATCAGGTAAGTAGCTGGAAAGAGCTCGCTGATAATGAAGGCAAGGTTGAATTCCCATATGGACCATAGAGCTTCATGTGGAGAAACTATGCTATTCATTCTCTGGCTATGAGACTTAGGCAAACACTCAGAATCTCAGTTCCCCCGTCTAAAAGGGGACATGCATCTCACCTGCCTGTCCCATATGTCATGAGGAACAAATGAGAATGGATAAAGTGCTTTTTAAAATCATAAATTTTAAATATGACCTATTATTATTACTGATTACATGATTGTTTTCATGGCCATAGATACCCTCCTCCCCCACTTCTTCTGCAGTGTATCAGCTGGCTGTTTCTCATAGTGGAGATTCAACCACGCTGTGAATGCTCCTTATAAATCAATCAATATTAGCCCTTCAGTAGGCCCGTTATATTGACACTGACAGTCAGGAAGATTATTTTCACAGAAAGAATACAACATATATTCTCAAGTGCTGGTGCTTGGGTCTATTCTACACTTGTTTTGGTTAAATCTTTTTCTTATTTTAATGTTATACTCAATTACAGTGCTCCTAACCACTAATTACTAGTGTGGAATTCAATCATGTTTCCTCCTTATGATTGAATCCTAGGCCGAGTCACCCCTGATCTTTCTTTTTATTTCCTGATCTTCAGAGAACTAGTAATTAGGCCATTTGGTGTCCACTACCCAGTGATGACAACTGTATGGCACTAGTGCCTCCCCTCCAAGTCCCTGCTCGTTGTGGATGCTTCTAATTGATTATTGCACTTTCTCCTATTGATGTGGCTTCACAGCCCTGTCTAATTTGGTAACCACTGGTCACATGCAGCCATCAAACATTTGAAATGTGGCTAGTCCAAATAGACATATGTTTTATAGGTAAAATTCATACCAGATCATGAAGACCTAGCACAAAAGAAAAAATATAAAATATCTCAATAATTTTTATATTGATTACAAGTTGGAATGATGATATTTTGCATGTATTGGGTTAAACAAAATATGTTATTAAAATTAATTTTACCTGTTTCTTTTAACTTTTTTTTTAAGTACATTTTTAAAAAAAAATTAATTAATTAATTTATTTATTTTTGGCTGTGTTGGGTCTTCGCTTCTCTGCGAGGGCTTTCTCTAGTTGTGGCAAGTGGGGGCCACTCTTCATCGCGGTGCGCGGGCCTCTCACTATCGCAGCCTCTGTTGTTGCGGAGTACAGGCTCCAGACGCGCAGGCTCAGTAGTTGTGGCTCACAGGCCCAGTCGCTCTGCGGCATGTGGGATCTTCCCAGACCAGGGCTCGAACTCGTGTTCCCTGCATTGGCAGGCGGATTCTCAACCACTGCGCCACCAGGGAAGCCCCTCTTTTAACTTTTTTAAAGTGGCTACTAGAAAATGTAAAATTGTATGTGGTATTCACACTTGTGGCTCGTGTTTTATTACTACCGTATGGTCCTGCCTTCAAATCATTCTTAAACAGTTCTTTAGGCAGTCAATTACCAATAAACCAGAAATAAAAGCAGTCATATTTTATGGAAGTGGGAAAGAGATCAACACATTTTGAGTTTTTAGTTTTAGAATGAAAAAAAGAACCTTCAAATGTATCTAGTTTAGTGGTTCCCAAACATGTCTGTGCTTTAGAAAATCCTGGGATCTTAAATTGTAAAATGATAGATTTCTTGGTTCTGCCCCTGAAGATTCTGGTTTAGTAGGTCTGGCTTGGAACCCCAGATTGTGTATTTTCAATAAGCAGCCCTGGAGATCCTGATGTGCAGCTCAGGGTTTGAGAACCCCTGAGCTAGGACTTTTTTACATTTCAATGAAGGGACTTTCCTGGGGTGACAAATTGTTATTGGCAGATCTAGGACCAGAGCACATGTTCCTCATGGATTATATTCTATACTACAGATCCCTAGAGTATCTTGTACTACTGCGACCTATGAGTCTTCTCAGAACTCAGGTTAGAATGAGGAAGTCAGGCTGCATCTCAGCAGGCAAGCATACTTCTTTCACTTCCTTATTTGGAGAAAGCCCGGTTTGGCTAAGCAGCCCCCTCTGCTGTCCAAAATCCCTAGCGCAGCTTGGCACAGCTGACTTTGGGGAAGGGAGCCCCAAGGGGAGTTAACAACGAAGGATGTAGCAGAAAGGACAATACAGTCGGGGAACTTACTTGCAGTCAGGCGGTGGTCAAGAGGAAATGTCGCAGTTTAAGACCCATAGAGCCAAACCAGCCTGTAGAGGTTTTTTACCTGACCGCCTCCTGATCTGGAGGAGGGTATTTGGACAAATCATTTCACTTCTCTGGGCCTCAGTTTCCTCCTCTGAACAGGGGGTAGAATGACATGCTCTGCTTCCCCTCCCTCACTGGAGACTATTTTAAGAGTCTAATAGAATAATGGGAATGTTGTTACTAATGTTTTGGTTCACCGACACACCACTGGTTAGAGATGGAGCCAGACTTTGAACCTTGGTCTCCCAGTTAGTTAATTGAGGTGTATTATACAATTTCAGCTAACAAAGGAGAGATGTGTTCAGCTGCTTGCAGGGGATGGGGCAGGAAAAACTTACAAGGGAGGTTGAGGCTGGCCTCATGCCTAGATGAATTAAAACCAGGTAGCTACCCTCTTATTTATACATTCATTCATTATTTATTCAGCTTATATTTATTGAGCACCTCTTATGTGATTGAAACCATGCAAGGCATGGTGATACTAAGTCAAATTAGCTTTGGTCCTTGTTATATCTATGGTTCTCTCTATGTAACCCTGAATATTTCCTTTGTCTGAAATATTCTCGTCTAGCTGTCGCAGTACACAAGTAACATGGCTGGGTGAAATAATAATAGCTGCCATTTACTGGGAGTTATGTGCCAGGCACAGTGCTAGGCACTTCCCACAAACTACCTCAGAGCGCAGGAGAAGAAATAGATCTAGAAACATTTAGTAAATTTCCCAAGGTAACAGTGGAGTAGGTGCAGGAGTTGGGCTCATGCGCACTCTTTAAACCACAATGCTGTACTGAACTAAAAAAACACTTCCTTTGGTAAAAGCATTAGGTAGCTGTCAGGCCCCAGGGAAAATGTATATTTACTTGTGTATGTTCATCCAAGTGTTATAACCTAAAATATTTCAAATATGTTTAAATAAATGATAATACAATACTTTTGAAAAATATTTAATCATCTGGAAAAAGGCCATTGATAAAACACTACTTCATAATAGGAAGATATAAATCTGTTTGATACTAGTTTTGTGAAACACCCACCCACACCCGTAAATATAGAAAAAAATGTTGGAAAGCAGTTCACTGTTGTTTTCAATATTGCTGTTGGGCAGTAGTGTTTTGGGAGAGTCTCATTTTCTTTGAACTTTTTGAATTTTCCATACTTTCTACAATTTTTTTAACTTTTCTCCCTAACATTTCATTATAACGTTTCAAAATCTACAGAAAATTTGGAAAAATTTTACAATGAATATTCATATACTCACCATCTAGATTCTACAATCAACATTTTACTACATGTGCTTTATCACATATGTATCCAGTCTTTTATTTAATTCATCTTTTTTTTTTTTCTTTTTTAATTTTAATTAATTAATTAATTTATTTATGGCTGTGTTGGGTCTTCGTTTCTGTGCAAGGGCTTTCTCTAGTTGTGGCAAGCGGGGGCCACTCTTCATTGCAGTGCGCGGGCCTCTTACTATCGCAGCCTCTCTTGTTCCGGAGCACAGGCTCCAGACGCGCAGGCTCAGTAATTGTGGCTCACGGGCCCAGTTGTTCCGCGGCATGTGGGATCCTCCCAGACCAGGGCTCGAACCCGTGTCCCCTGCATTGGCAGGCAGATTCTCAACCACTGCGCCACCAGGGAAGCCCTCATCTTATTTTTTGATGCATTTCACAATAAGTTGTTGACATCAGTACACTTCTTCCCAAGTACTTCATCATACATATTGTTAAGATTCAATATTTGTTTGTGTACTTTTTTCTTATGAGATTCACTTACAATGAAATACACAAATCCTATGTAGCATTCAGTGGGTGGGTTCTGACATATGCATCCACTTGACAAATCCTTATCAAGATACAAAACATTGTCATCACCCCAGAAAGTTCCCTCATTCCTAGTCAATCCCTGTCCCCAAATCAACTTCTGTTCTAATTCTTTCCAGCATAGATTAATTTCGCTTGGTATAGAATTTCATGTAAATGGAATCATATAGTATATAGTCTTATGTAGGGCTTCTTTTATTCAACATAATGTTTTTGAGATTTGCCCAGTCTGTTGCATGTATCAGTAGTTTGTTTCTGTTGCTGGGGATGGTATGACTACACCACTGTTTGTATTTCCAGTCTCCTATTGATGGACACCTGGGCTATTTCCAGTTTTTGGCTGTTATAAATAAAGATGTTATAGTTATTCTTTTTTGTGGAGATGTTTTTCTTTTGGGTAAATACCTGGGTGTAGGATTTCTGGGTCATAGGGTAGGTGTATGTTTAGTTTTGTAAGAAACTGCTAGACAGGGACTTTCCTGGTGGCGCAGTGGTTAAGAATCTGCCTGACAATGCAGGGGACACAGGTTCGATCCTGGGTCCGGGATCCCACATGCCGCGGAGCAACTAAGCCCGTGCACACAAGTAGTGAGCCTGTGCTCTAGAGCCCGCGAGCCACATCTACTGAGCCCTTGAGCCACAACCTCTGAAGCCCCCGTGCCCTAGAGCCCGTGCGGCACAACTACTGATCCCATGCACCACAACTAATGAAACCTTCGTGCTCTGGGGCCTGTGTGCCGCAAGAACTGAGCCTACGCGCTGCAACTACTGAAGCTCGCGTGCCTAGAGCCTGTGCTCCACAACAAGAGAAGCCACCGCAATAAGAAGCCCATGCACTGCAATGAAGAGTAGCCCCCGTTCACCGCAACTAAAGAAAGCCTGTGCGCAGCAACGGAAGACCCAACGCAACCAAAAAAATTTGCAAAAAAAAGGTCCTCCCCAAACCCATCTCTCTTTCAAAAGAAAAAAAAAAAAGAAACTGCCAGACATTTTCCTAAAGTGGCTGTACTATTTTTGTACTCTTGCCGACGATGTAAGCAAGTTCTGGTCGCTCCATATCCTTGCCAATATTTGACGGTGTCAGTCTTTTAAAAAATTTTAGCCATTCTGATGGGTATGTAGTGGTATCTCATTGTGGACTATGTATTTATCATCATAAAATAATAGGTTTTATTTAAAAATAAATAAAACTGAAATGATGCCAAGGACAAGAAAAAGAAAAAGTACTGGAAGTAAATTTGATAAAATTAATAATGCTCTTCTCTGGGTGAACTATGAATGTATTTCTTTCTTGTCCTATTTTGCTTTAGTTTCAAAATTGTCCAAAATAAACTCATATTCTTTTTATTAAGAAGAAAACACATCTTTTTGTTAAAAGAAAATATCCATGAGAGTTAATACATTAAGAGAATTCAGTGATATTTTAGTTGTCAATGATTTTATGTGATAGCTTAAAAAGAGGTGGATTTTCTACCTAGGGAGACAAAAGACCTGTATGCAGAAAACTATAAGACACTGATGAAAGAAATTAAAGATGATACCAACAGATGGAGAGACATACCATGTTCCTGGATTGGAAGAATCAATATTGTGAAAATGACTATACTACCCAAAGCAATCTACAGATTCAATGCAATCCCTATCAAATTACCAATGGCATTTTTTACGGAACTAGAACAAATCATCTTAAAATTTGTATGGAGACACAAAAGACCCCGAATAGCCAAAGCAGTCTTGAGGGAAAAAAACGGAGCTGGAGGAATCAGACTCCTTGACTTCAGACTATACTACAAAGCTACAGTAATCAAGACAATATGGTACTGGCACAAAAACAGAAACATAGATCAATGGAACAAGATAGAAAGCCCAGAGATAAACCCACGCACCTATGGTCAACTAATCTATGACAAAGGAGGCAAAAATATACATTGGAGAAAAGACAGTCTCTTCAATAAGTGGGCTGGGAAAACTGGACAGCTACATGTAAAAGAATGAAATTAGAATACTCCCTAACACCATACACAAAAATAAACTCAAAATGGATTCGAGACCTAAATGTAAGACCAGACACTATAAAACTCTTAGAGGAAAACATAGGAAGAACACTGTTTGACATAAATCACAGCAAGATCTTTTTTGATCCACCTCCTAGAGTAATGGAAATAAAAACAAAAATAAACAAATGGGACCTAATTAAACTTCAAAGCTTTTGCACAACAAAAGAAACCATAAACAAGACGAAAAGACAACCCTCAGAATGGGAGAAAATAGTTGCAAATGAATCAACGGACAAAGGATTAATCTCCAAAATATATAAACAGCTCATTCAGCTCAATATTAAAGAAACAAACAACCCAATCCAAAAATGGGCAGAAGACCTAAATAGACATTTCTCCAAAGAACACATACAGATGGCCAAGAAGCACATGAAAAACTGCTCAACATCACTAATTATTAGAGAAATGCAAATCAAAACTACAATGAGGTATCACCTCACACCAGTTAGGATGGGCATCATCAGGAAATCTACAAACAACAAATGCTGGAGAGAGTGTGGAGAAAAGGGAACCCTCTTGCACTGTTGGTGGGAATGTAAATTGATACAGCCACTATGGAGAACAATATGGAGGTTCCTTAAAAAACTAAAAATAGAATTACCATATGACCCAGCAATCCCACTACTGGGCATATACCCAGAGAAAACCGTAATTCGAAAAGACACATGCACCCCAATGTTCATTGCAGCACTATTTACAATAGCCAGGTCATGGAAGCAACCTAAATGCCCATCGACAGACGAATGAATAAAGAAGAGGTGGTACATATATACAATGGAATATTACTCAGCCATAAAAAGGAATGAAATTGAGTCATTTGTTGAGACGTGGATGGATCTAGAGACTGTCATACAGAGTGAAGTAAGTCAGAAGGAGAGGAACAAATATCGTATATTAACGCATGTATGTGGAACCTAGAAAAATGGTACAGATGAGCCAGTTTGCAGGGCAGAAGTTGAGACACAGATGTAGAGAACAAACATATGGACACCAAAGGGGGAAAACCGTGGTGGGGTAGGGATGGTGGTGTGCTGAATTGGGCGATTGGGATTGACATGTATACACTGATGTGTATAAAATTGATGACCGATAAGAACCTACAGTGCAAACAAGCAAACAAACAAACAAAAAAACAACTAATACTAAAAAAACAAAAACAAAAACAAAAAGGAATGAAATACTGACACACACTACAGCATGGCTGAACCTTGAAAGCATGGTCTCACTGAAAGAAGCCAGACACGACAGGCCACATATTGAATGATTCCATTTCTATGAAATGACCCAAAGAGGTAAATCCATGGAGACAGAAAGCAGAGCAGTGGTGACCAGGGACTGAGGTGACAGGATGAGGAATGACTGCTTATGGGGGGGTGGGATTATCTCTTGTGTTGATGAAAATGTTCTAAAATTGGTTCTGGTGTTGGTTGCACAAGTCTGTGAATATACTAAAAACCACTGAATTGTGTACTTTAAATCAGAGAATTGTGTGATATATTATCTCAATAAAGTGGTTTATTAAAAAAAAAGGTGGGTTTTGATGGGCTATATTTGGGCCTTACCTGTAAATACTCTGTGAGATTGTGCAAGCTGCCCCCTCTGTCTTTGTTTTTTTCCTTTTTTTTAATAAGTGGATTGGAATAAGTGCTAAGTCCTCTGTCAGTTAGAAAGAAAATGCAATAGTGATAGGCATTGGAGGAAATGAGAGCTAGGACAAGTAAACTTTGATGGAGAACAAAGGCTCGCTACTTAGGGGTTTCAAACTGACTAAAAGAGCCATTTGCCACAGGATTCATAGAAGAGATCCAGGCCCACAGGGAGACTGCACGGTGTAGCGACAATGTGAGTTTAAGAGTCAGATTGTCCTGGATTCAAATCCAGACACAGAGCTCTTCTTGATCTTTGATCTGAGGCAAGTGCTTTAATCTCTCTGAATCTCAGTTTCTGCATCTACTAAATGAAGGTACTAATCTTTATCCTTTTGACTGTGTGTGTGTGTGTGTGTGTGTGTGTGTGTGTGTGTGTATGTGTGTGTGTATTTTAAATTGGATAATAGTTACAGACATTGTCATTTACAGAAGTGCCTGCAACAGGCTTTTGCCTTGGAATGTGTAGGCAAGTGACAAAACTGGGGGAGAGGGAATTGAAATAGAGGGAAATAAAAGGGGACCAGAGATAAATTTAGAAACCTAGATTGTGAAGGTTTAAAGGAATGCTAGAGATGATCTAATCAAACCCTCATTTTGCTGAGGAGAAAATTAAGGTGTAGCATTGATTTCTCCGTGGAGGTGGTGGCAGGAAACCCATGTGGTTTATTTTCTAGACTTACCATAACGCTTTGGCTAACTTCACAACTTGACCCTAGCCTGGTGTCAGTTAGATGAAGTGGAATTTTCCTTGCATATCCCATTAGGACCACTCAACTTGGGGGATTTCAAATGCTGTAACCAGCAGGGGAACAGAAACAAGCTCCCCAGGAGACTTGCCACTGGAAGACTGAACTCTTCAACTCTTTAAATTTTACAAGTTCAAGCAAAAGCCATGTTGTTGATCAGCTTAGCCCTGTCCTGGAGCTGTTCGTTGCTTTTGACTCTGCTTCTTTCTAAGCTCAGGCACCAACTTCCCTGGAAAGTATGTACTGCCCACCACGGGATTTTCTGTATATTAATTTCACCCATGAGAAGTTTCCTCCCTTGTCCTGTGTTGTAGGCTAGAGACTTACTACTATCTGACAACTGTATGGTTTTCTGTCCCTTTCAAAGGAGAAGAAATATCCCTGCCACACTGATTTGCCCCAGTTTCTTTCAAGGTTTTTAGCACTGTTTGTGTGGCATTACCTTGCTTCTCTGCTTAATTTCAGAGAAAAAGATTTCAGAAAGCTAAAAATTAAGAGTGTAGAATCCCTCCTTTCAAACTTCAATCTTTTGGTCTGTAGAAGGATTTCAGCAATGTCTTGGGTGGTTTTACTGGCTGAGAAAAAAAAAAAAAAGAAAAGAAGAAAAATCAAGATCCAGCTTGAATTTTCTCTTGCTCCTTGACCTGAGTCTCTATAAAAAGTCTTTTCTCCCTGCACTCCACATCCCTCCCTGACTTTGCAAAGGGGTGCTCTCTGCCCTGGAGATCTTGCGACAGGAAAAAACATTAAGCTGTCCAAGGGAAGGCTGTTTTCACAAGAGGATTTTTACTCCACGCTCATTCAAAAACTAATGAACCTCTTGTGAGCAACTCTCTTAGGAACCATATAGCCTAATTTTCTAAAGATGTTGGATGGTGATTAGAGGAGTGAGAGGGCCCTGGGATGCTATGAAGACTGACTTTGGATTTGTCCTTCCTTCCGTATCTCTTAGCATCAGGGTTAGCTTTACCCTGGAAGGAACAATTTCTAACAAGCTCCTTCAACCCAAGGCGTAGAAAACACAGAAGAAATATTGATGCATTCTTGTGCTTTCCAACACAAATGTATTTCATAGAGTCCTTGCTGCTATAAAGAAATTCTTTGAAAGCAAAATGTAAGAGAGCATTGTTTGTAGAAAAGTCCTTTCTTCCCTTGGCTAAGGGCTCCTTGTTCTTTTGCTATCCCCACTGCCTCTCTGCCCTGCTTTGTTTATATGATAAAGTCAATATTGTACTCCGCTTACTGACATTCACTAAGGTAGGGAAGATGCAGTCATGGCCCCAAAGGCCTGGAACTCAGTCTGGTGTCATAAATTCAGGCTTTGGTTTTGCTAATGACTTCTCAGTCTTCAGCCTCATCCAATCATATCTGAGAAAAAGATTTTACATGTCATAATGCACGTGAGACATTTGACACAGGTCCAGGCAACAGAGTAAGCACCCAGTAAATTCTAGCTGTAGTTGGCATGAAAGTTTGTTCCCCATAATGCTTTCTTCCTTAATAGGGGTGTGTGGTGGGTGAACTCCCTTAAGAGCATGAGAGACATGGCTGCTGAAAGGGGGGCAGGGGACAGGAAGAACTGCTCAATATTTGTTAAAGACAAATACTGGCTAGTTCTTTTCCTGAGGGCTGCCTCTATAGCTGTGGGTCCGTGTGTGATGAAACTAGAAACGTGGTAGACTTTAAGACAGATTTGGGGTCTGGGTTCTATTCTACTGATCTTAGTTGTGTAATATTGTGTAAGTTACTTAAAAATATCTCACTTCTAGGTTTAGTAGAGTGACCCAAGTTTTCTGTGCTCTTTCCCATCTTCTACATTTGATGCTGGGAGAACTAGACTAGAGCAGTGGAAATGACTCCATTCTCTGTGTGAAACCAGCCCTGAAGAAGCAATTAAGGCAGCCCGAAGGTTGTTGGCAGAAGCCTAATAAACCTTATGGGAGTGTTATTTGGGGCTGCTAACCTTCCTCACAATTGGACTCTTCTATTCACAGGTTAGCACCAATAATAAGCTCCATTGAAGGGAATGGCTCTAATTGGTTCCTAGTTGTTGCTTTGGGTTAAAAGTTGACCATCTATTCTGAGAATGATCTGTTTGAGTCTGTCTACAGTTTGCCCAAATGAACTGATAAGTAAGTGAAAGATTCACTCCACATCCTGATTGTTGAGTCTGTGGAAAGCCCGCCCAAGCAGTCTGGCTGGATTTCATCTATGAACCCAGAGAGTATTTTGGCACCATGTGGGTGCTGACTTTGTATGCAGGTGTGTGCATGTGTCCATGTATGTGTGTTAGAATGTGTTTTAGAGAGAGTTTAAAACCATGATGCAGACAAATGAGGACACTTAGAAAAATAAACCAGCCAAAGGCCCAAGTAGACATCTGCTTGCTTGACTGATCTCTCCTGCATTAGTGTAACTTAAAAAGCATAATGAAAACACTTTGGCTTAATGAACATAACCTGTGATAAATTCTAATGCTTTAGGAGGCAAATAAAATAATGAGAAGAGGATTCAGCCCGAAGACTGAGGATATTCCATACCTTTCTCTTCTGGGAATTATTATTAGAAGGATATTTATTTAAGTCAGATGTTATGGTTCTGCTCAAGGGCCATTGTATAACTTTTTTCTTGACTTATATACTCTTTGAATTAGTCCTTTATATTCTTTTATTGTGGTAAAAAATATGTATATTATGTAACATTTACAATTTTTAAATGCACGGTTCATTGGTATTAAGTACATTCACATTGTTGTGCAACCATCACCATCATCCATCGCCAGAACTTTTTCATCTTCCCAAACTGAAACTTGGTACCCATTCAATCCTTCATTTGTAAGAGACAGCAAATTACATATTTTGAAACCATCCATACCTTATTCACATGAGGAGTTATTGCAGAAATAGCACATCATTTATATTTTCTTGTTCATTTACTCAGTTATTCAACAGGTAGTGACTGAGTACTGATGGTGAGCCAGTACTATGCTGGGGATGATGTTGAATAAATCATATGAAATCTGGCCCTCAGATCTTATTGTCTGTTTTCTTCTTATTGTGGAAGGCAGAATAACGGCCCCCCAAAGATGTCCATGTCCTAATCCCTGGAACCTGTGACTGTGTTACCCTGCATGGCAGAATGGGGCTTTGTGGCTTCATTAAGTTAAGGATCTTGACGTGGGAGGATTATCTTGGATTATTTGGGTGGGCCCAATGTCATTACAAGCATTCTTATAAGGGAAAGAGGGAGGCAGGAGAGTCAGAAAAAGAGATGATACAGCAGAACAGAGTGATGGGAAGGGGACATGAGCCAGGGAATGTGGGCAGCCTCTAGAAGCTGGAAAAGGCAAGGATTGGATGCTCCCCTAGGGTCTCCAGAAGGAACACAGCCTTCTTGACACCTTGACTTTAGCCTGTAGGACTCATTGTGGATTTCTGATCTCTAGAACTGTAAGATACTAAATTTGGGTAGTTTTAAGCCATTAAGTTTGTGGTAATTTGTTATAGCAGCAATAGAAAACTAACACACTTGTCTTTTTGCTTAGTCAGTTTTAAGTTAAGGGGTTTCTTTACTGTGAGTTTTGCCTGGTTGGTTCAGGAAAGTGTGAAGTTTTTTCAGAACACAGAATTGTGTTTGCTCTAGAAGCCCTGCCTGCCTCATGTCATCAGGCCTGTGCCGGGACTTAAACAGACTGTAACTTGTGTTTAACTCATCATAATTAATCCATCATATTTCATTCATTAATTCATCATTATTTAAACCATCATAATTCATTCATTAATTCTCACCCCCTGGCACCATGCTGGGTATACTTAATGCCTAGCACTCAATCTAGGAGACCTCCTATACTTGGCTTGGGTCCTTTCTGAAACAGGGCAACTTTTAGACATGATGGTCATTCTATTACTTAGTAAATTTGCATATGTGTAACCACTTCATCTATAGTAAAAATGGTCACTACCAAATGCTGGTAGTGTAGTCACATGTGCTCATTACTAAACTATAAGATATGTGATTTTTCTGAGACTTGGAGAAAAGGCATAAATGTTCCACACAGGAATCTTTCTTACATTAAAAAGAAAATCTTTGACAATTCTGAACTCTCAATGTTTACCTCCTCTGGTGCTTGTTAGAAACAGTAATCCTTATCCTTTTTGCTGGATAATTCTCTCTTGAGAATGAACAATGATATTTTTCACTCTGTGCCCTCCCTCTCCAATCTGCCTGGCAGAGAGGTCAGGGCTAAGTGGGTAAAGGAGTAAATAGCTACTGGTCTTTGGAAGAAAAACACTTGAGCATGAGAATGGGCACTCCATGTTCTCTGTCTTCTTGATGTAAGACCAGGGAAGAACTGATTCTCTCATTATTCTAGATCTTCATAAAAGTGAATCTCTTAAAAACATTTCTGAGGCTAGTTGAACATGTCTCTTTTGTGTTAAAAATAAAATCTAGGGAATAGAAAGTTGAACCTCTTTAAAATGGCTTATAAAGCCCTCCATGACCTGACTGACCCTTTTCCCTACCTGTCCAGCCTTATCTCTCATCATTTTACCTCCTAATATTTCAACCACTCTGAACGTTTTTAGTTCCTCTAACATTCTGTCTCTCTAGCGTCTTAGCGGTACCTGACTCAGCCTGAACCATGTTTTCTTCTTCCCCATGTTCCCTCCACCTTGGCCTTGCTGACTCCTACACAACCTTCAGCTTAGAGGCTGCATCCCTGGGTTAGCTTTCCCTGATCCCACACTGTTCTGAAACACAGCTCTTAGGCATTGTGTTACTGATGCCCATTTACGTGTCTTTCTCCCCTAATAGACTGTGAGCTCCAAGAAGGCATGCATGTTGCATGGGGGCCTGTGTCTTTTTTATTCACTGTCTCCCCCACTCTGCCTGGCAGTTTCTTCTAACAGGCTGGCACTCTGCCCACAGGCCAGATCTACCTCAGGCAGCCTTTTATGTGCCACCATTTGTTTTAATTGCACAGTTGTACATGACCGAGCAAACGATGGACGGGTACCTGTAATCAAACAGTCCGGAGATTTTAAGCACTTTCGTTCACTCCTGGAGCAGTCACTGAGCCTTGGCAATAGGCAATTTAAATTCTGGACAACGAGTTTTCAAGCCGCTTCAATGGCTACATTTTGAGAATAGCGGAAAAACTCCAACACTTTGATAATTAGACTGAATCAGTTTTCATAATTCTACTTTATGCACCAGGATAGTTAGCAAGCTTCATTATCAGCAGCCTGATGAGAAAGCTTTTAGCTTCTAATACAGATCTTGTAATTTCGATTTGCAACCAAACTATGGCCACTCTGAACAGCAATGTTTCTTAGACAAGATGACAGTATAGTTTCATTACAAATAATTTCAAAGTAGGTGCAGAACAAAGCATACAATTAGCATCTTGTCTATGTGTGTTCGATCCAGAGAAAGGACAGCTGACTGCCACAGTTGAAAGCAGCCACCAAAAACCCCTGTAACCCAGAGAAGCCTGGGTTTGCTGAACCTGTAAATTTATATCTTTTCTTTTGCTCTGTATGTCTGGAACAGAGCCAGAATCTAAAAGACTCTTACTAATTAAGGGGAATGTATCTTTAAGAAATTCCCAGAAAAGACATTTGACTTATTATTTGACAAAGCATCCTGGGCTTCCCCTTTTGTAACACTCATGAATTACTCCTTCATTGTCTCTCTTAACCCACAGTAGCCTGAATGCTCCATCAGGGCAGAGATCATTTCTGTCTTTACTACTGAATCCCCAGCACACAAAGTAGACGCTTCATAAATATTCCTTGGATGGATAGATGAATGACGTGGATGAATAAACTTCCATAGTGCTGTACTGGTATATGTGCATTTTTATCTTTGGCAGCTCTACCTAACTGTTCTGAGTTAGAACTCCATAGCTTATTTGGGAAATTGCTTTGTATCCTATTTCAGTTACTATGGCTACACAATAAACAACCCCCAAACTTATGATTTTACCCCTCAACAACATCTAACTTGCTCACAAATCTGCAGTCTGAACAGGGCTTGTTGGAAAAAGCTCATGTCTTCTCTACTTGGTGTGGGCTGGGGCAGCTTGGAGGCTGGAGAGGGGATTCATCTGAAAGCTGCTCCTAGCCTAGGCTAGGAGTCTTAAACAGCTGAGGGCTGGTCAACCAGTGCTCATCAGATACCTTTCTCTAGCTCTTTGTGGTCTCTCTATATAACCTCTTCAGCATGGTGCCTTCAGGGTAATTGGACTTTGTATATGACGGCTCAGAGCTCCAGAAGTGCATGTTCTAAGGACAGAAGAAAAGCCAAGTAGACAGTGTATTGCTTTTTATGACCTGGCCACATGAGTCTCATGGTGTCATGTCTACTGCATTCTATCCCTTTGAAGAAGTCACCAAGGCCAGCCTATCTATAATTAAGGAGAGGTTGAGTTAGATTCCACATTTCCTGGGAGAAGTGTCAACGAACTTGCAAACATGTTTCAAAACCATCACTCACCCAGTCACTTTTCTGGAAGTTTTGCGACATCAATAAAGTCCAGACTTAACACTTACTCTGAGTGAGACAGAAACTCCTGCAGAGAAGTAAAACTTGAATATCATCATCACTTCTTACATAAATAGATAAAGATGAGGAGTTTGAATGTGGACCCTTCTCACTCCAATGTAAGGTAAAGGGTTGTAGCTCCTCCAAAGGGTAGAATTTTGGGGTGCATTTCTGTTCTTTGAATGGGTGCAAGTGGGACTTTTATAAAGGGAGAGGGAGAGGAGGTGTAGCAGTCAATTTCAGTGTAGACATTAGTAGACACAAGCTTTTCTGTACCCTCATGGCTTCCTTACTCTTTTCCAGCTTGTCCCCTCAGGCCAGGCTTCAAGGAAGGCTGGTTAGTGACTTTCCCCTGGTCCTCCAGTTGCCCTTTCCAGACCTTTTCTTCCCCCGCATCTCCCACAATTGTGCAAAATATCATTTCTATAATAAACTTAATAAATTTTATATTCCATAATACTGATAGTGGTTCTGTTACCTAATTGAATTCTGACTGGTAGAGAAGAAACCAACATCATATTATTTTATAAAAAATTCTTTTTTTTTAAAATGGTATAATTCAGTTTGCCTATTTTTTAAATTTATTTTATTTATTTATGTTTGGCTGCGTTGGGTCATTGTTGCTGTGTGTGGGCTTTCTCTAGTTGTTGCGAGTGGGGGCTACTCTTCATTGCAGTGCGCGGGCTTCTCATTGTGGTGGGTTCTCTCATTGCGGAGCACGGGCTCTAGGCACGCAGGCTTCAGTAGTTGTGGTGCAAGGGCTCAGTAGTTGTGGTTCGTGGACTCTAGAGCGCGGGCTCAGTAGTTGTGGCACACGGGCTTAGTTGCTTCGCGGCATGTGGGATCTTCCCGGACCAGGGATCGAACCTGTGTCCCCTGCATTGTCAGGCAGGTTCTTAACCACTGCGCCACCAGGGAAGTCCCCCAAAATTCTTTTTGACTAAATATAGCTTGAATAGTTTATTATTTGCAATATGAAGCCTCAACTTCATATAGATGGCGGCTATAAACCATGTATATGGGACCATTTAAAATCTAATGGTGCTCCCCAGAGCACTTTGCATTGACCTCTATTTAAAGCATCACCCAAAGATGGATAGAGTACTGGTTAATAATATGCAGTACAACATATATTTTTTTTCTGCTAGACCAAGGGTTGGCAAACTTTTTCTGAATGAGACCAGGTAGTAAACATTCTAGGCTTTGAGAGTCCCTATTGCAAAGGCTCAAATGTGCTGATAAGGTGCAAAAACAGCCACAGATAATACATGATTGAATGGGAGTGGCTGTATCCCAATAAAACTTTATTTACAAACACAGACTATGGGCAGGATTTGGCCTGTGGGTCTTAGTTTGCCAATCAGTGCTCAGAAGCTAGTTGACATTCTGTAAATGGTCTGATAAAGGAAAAATGCTATATAATGGAAATGATTTTCTGGAGGACCAGAGGGGATGAAACAAGCAAATGTGTAAAAGAAACAAGAAGTGACTTGCCTCAAGTATCGCCTATGCAACAGGAACAATATCAGAGAACCAAGGGGAGGAAAGAGAGGAAAAGGTTAATGTTAAAGAAATTGAGATTAAAGTAAATTTATTTTCCCTGTGTGCTGATAGGAAATGTGTTGTGGGAAGTATATTTATTTCATGAAGTGGGGCACAAGCAATGCCGTGTTTTTACGTATCCTAAAAATATTAAGCCTCGCTCAGGCCCCCACTTGTCAAGGTTGACTAGGCAGACAGTACCAGTCATTTGTGTGTATATGTGGGTTTGGGGGTAGCAGCGGCTCCCTTTCCTAGCCTGGTCGGAGATTCATGGCTTATGCAGTCCAGGAAAAAGGCGAAGGTTTCTGACCCTCAATTCAAAGTGGTCACCATGGTGCCAAGCCCTACTATGGGACTGTGGCTGAGGTTCCCAAGGTCACAGCACTGGGGACTCAGACCAGTGCCTCAGAGACCGTGAGTGTGAGGAGGGCCAGTTCTTCCTCATCCCCCAGCCACAGGCCTGAGGAATCTCACCTCAGATTACCCTCAAATGCACCAAAACGTCAAGTGACTACTCCTCTTCACTCTGGAACAACCTAATTAGTTGCAAACTAGTTGCCCCTAGAATGTTTTGCCCAAATCCCCTCTGGCCAACTGGCTGAGTATTTACGGCCCTACTAGAAAAAGTCTGTCTCTCCTGAAGGCCTGACCCTGGGTAGAGCCTTCAGAACTGACAGATATGATTTGGGTTGTAATTAGGGTCCTCCCACCCCCATCCCTTTTAGACAGCTTTCCTTTTTGGCCCTGGAAGAAAGGCCTTCTGGGAAGGAGTAAATACCATTCATTCCTTCCTGATAGATAAGAAGAAATAGACACAGAGAAATATCTCAGTAGATTATCGTTCTACAGTAAATTCTCAATAAATTATCATGCTGCATATGTGAAATACCTTTTGCTGTTAAAAGAAACTCATGAGAATCAAATGAAATAGTGTGTGGGAAATTTTGCTTTCTTGTTTTTCTTCATTGTTTGTAGGGCATGGAGGTGAAAAGTACATTTCCTGGATCGGGGTGAGGTTCACAGTTAAAACTAGGAGAGAGCAAAAGGGTTTGCAGGATGAGAGGAGTTACAGAAGAAATACTTCTCTCTTGCAGATCTGTGAGTTTTTTTTTTTCCCCTCTCTGAACTCTAAATATGGTGTGTGTCTTCTGAGTTCCTGAAAATGAGCCAGCTGTTTGCAGAGTATTTAAAGAACTCAAGGGAATATTTCTAAGGTATGATGATCTCCAAAAGGGAGGCAGGGAAGAGTAAGGAGCTGCTGAGTTTACATCACGGGTGCATGATTCACTGACCCTTTTTCTTAAAATACCTGATAAGGTAGAGCCTAGAAGAGCTGAGAATACATGACTGGACGAGACCCTGCTGCAATCTGCACATTCTTCAAATGTGGGGGTGAAGAATAGGATTTTGTTTAAGAACGTTGGTATTAGAGGAAGTTTTCCTTGTAGCTGTTCTCTTCATTAACTGTGTGGACTTTGTGCCAGGAACTCCCTAAGCCTCAGGCTCCCTGTCTTTAAAATGGTAATAGCAGCATCTACCTCATAGGACTGAGGATAGTGTAGAGCAGTGGTTAAGAGTATGGATGCCAAGTTGGACTCTCCAGGCTGCATCAATTATTAGCTGTGGGTGAGCTTGGGCAAGTCCATTACCTTTCCAGGCCCACTTTCCCCATATGGAGAATGGAGATACCAGGACCTATCTCTTAGTGTTGTTGTAATATTGGGTTCGCCAGAAAGTTCGTTCAGGTTTTTCTGTAAGATGTTATGGAAAAACCTGAACAAACTTTTTGGCCAACCCAATACTTTAGTAAGTTAAGAGAAGTAAACTATTTAGGGTGGTGCCTGTCACCTATTAGAGCTCAGGAAATGTTCTTCATGATGTTATTAGAAACAGGAAAGAAACTGGGGGAGCCAATGTCAAAAAGCCTATGTGAGCCTCTAGTAGATACCCAGCATCATGGTGGATCCAAAGGAGATGCAAGGTGTAGGACTATCTTACATGTGTAAGTTCTTTGCCCAGAAAGGTTCTTTGGACAGATATCTATACTTCACTCATAGACTGATGCTGAGAATCCAATCATTAATGAATAAATTCATTAGCCTAAGACAGTGTATTTTGGTTTCTACTGCTACATAGAAACTACCCCTAAAATTAGTGACTTAAAATAATAGCAACCATTTATTATTTTTCCTGGTTCTTTGGGTTGACTGGGCAGTTTTGCTTCACATGGTGTTGGGAGAGGCTACAGTCATCTAGAGGATTCAATTGGGTGGGACATCCAAGATGGCTCACTCACCTGGCGCACAGTCAGTGTTGGCTGGCAGCTGAGCTGGGGATGCCAAACAGAGCACCTCACTTCTCCTCCATATATCCTTTCCATGTGGCTTTGGCTGCTCATAGCATGTGTCTGGGTTCCAAGCAGTAGGAAGTAGAAGTTGCTAGTTCTCTTAAGAATTGGGCTCAGAAGTTGCAGAATGTCACTTCTGCAGCCTTCTATTACTCAAGCCAATCACAGGGCCAGACCAGATTTAAATGGAGGAGAAATAAATTCCATCTCTTGTTATGAGAAGCAGTTATCAGGGACAGGAAGGGGCAGTCTTTGTAGAGTAGCTATCTGTAATTTATTGCTGTGTAACAAATTATCTCAAAACATAGCAGGTTAAAACAATGAACATCTGGGAATTCCCTGGTGGTCCAGTGGTTAGTTCTCGGCGCTTTCACTGCCATGGCCAGGTTCAACCCCTGGTTGGAGAACTAAGATCCCGCAAGCTTCGCGGTGCGGCCAAAAATAAAAATAAAAAAATAAAACAATGAACATTTATTATTCCACGATTTCTGAGGGTCAGGGATCTAGGAATGGCTGAGCTGAGTGGTTCTGATTTCAGAGTCTCTTATGATGTTGCAGTCGAGCTGCAGTTTCTGAAGGCGCTGGAGTATCCACTTCTAAGCTCGCTCATGTAGCTCTTGGCAGGAGGCTTCAGTTTCTTGCCACAGAGTTCTCTCCATAAGGCTGCTCATCATATGGTTTCCCCCAGTATGAGTGATCTAAGAAAAGATAGACAGCAGGACAGGGAAAGGGAGAAGGACGGGGAGAAGCAAAGTGAGAAAGAGAGGGGGCGGGTTCAGGGGAGAGAATCTCAAGGCATGAACTGCGATCCTTTTATAACCTAATATTGGAAGTGACATACTGTCACTTCTGCTATATGCTATTGGTCATACAGACCAAACCTGGTACAGTGTGGGAGGGGCCTACAAAAACGGTGTAGCTTGGAGATTTCCGGGGGTCACTTTAGAGGCTGCTTACCCCAGTAGTTCATAGTGGTGCTGTGCATGAGAAGTTTCTCACGAGCTTGTTAAGTATGCAGATTTCTTGGCTAAGATTCCATTGTGAACCACACTTTGGGAAACCTTGACCCTATACCAAGGCTTTAATATTGTTGACTCTGTGATGTCCAAAGGGCAGTTAATTGTCTGCTGTAAGCACACATTTACACTTCAGTGTGAATAGATGTGGGTTTCTCTTCTGCCTCCCAGAGGTTTTAATGCTTACTAAACATGCAGACCACAGACTTTTAGGTTATTTGGAGCAGATGCCACTGACAGATACATGGTTTTTTGGTTTGGGGTTCTTCAGTGAACTCTGCCTATTTTTTATTTTTCCTGAGCTTCAGATCCCTGCTATTGATTGACATACACGTTCTTTGAAGGTGTCTGTATCAGTGGCTACTTACCTGTAGATACTCAACACATGCGTATGTACAATGATGATGTCACTACCACTGGATTTCATGAGCATCCCCAGTAAGACACTAAGTTCCTAATCTTCTAGTTTGACTCTTATCACCATGAGGAAGCCCTCCAAATGTATTTGGATTTATCCCCCCTCCTTCCCTCCCTTCTTCCTTCTTTCCCTCCCTCCGTTCTAGTCAACAGAATGTCTGTATAGGTGTCACCTTTTGGGCTGTCTCTTAGCTCACAATGATTCTCCCTTCTCTTTTGCTTCCTTTGCAGTGTCCCCACTAGTTGAATTTGAACCACATAGCCCTGACCATCTAAACTTAGCAAGATGGGTCACTGTGGACGCCTGATTCAAGTCAGGCAATCTGATTCCTCCCCTGGAATTTGGAATTGGGACCAAAGCAGAGACAACAAGGGATTCTTTTTACGTGGCTGGACTCTTGCCCTATAGGTACAAAAACTGTGGTGGAACTGAGTCCCTTCACCACCACCCTGCCCTTTTGTTGTGTAGGCTGATAACAGAAAAGTCAGTCTTAGTGACTGAAGAGCAAAGCAGATGTAGGGGCGAATGGGTGATGAAATGTGGGAGAGAGTGACCTTTGGATTCCAGATGGCTTTCCATTTCTTATATCTGTCTCTTCCTGAGTCTTGGCTTGGATTCCATGAGCTTCCCATGTATGCTTTTAATATGCACCCCGTCTCCCCACCCTTTTAAATTTAAGCTAGCTCCTATAGATTTCTGTTACTTCATTGTTAACAAAATCCATCTATGTAGGCACTGTGCCTATACCTATAACCTGGTGAGTTCAGACACTGAAAGAGAAGATTCTTGCTGAAGGCCACCTGTAGAACAAAAGTTGCACGGATATAAGGTGGTGGGAACACCCAGTAGGGATTTCTAACTCCACCTGGGAGTACTGGCAAAAGTTTCACAGCAGGTGAAATTTGAGCTGGGCTTTGAAGGATGATAGGAGTTTACTGGGAATGACAAGGGTTTAAGTCCGATGTGGCCAAGCTGGTATGTAAAGGAATAAGGGAGAGCACAGAAACTGGAGATGTCATTTGATGCCAGAAAAGTCAAGGGTTTCTTATGCCATGCTAAAATTAACAAGGCATATTTTCAAAAGAGAAATGAAGATAATCTAAAGCATAATTTGGAAACAATTGTTCTGGAATATCTCCTCATTATGGATTCATTTGCTATGCACTGTAATAGAGCTGGTCCTTTTAAATGCATTTGGAATTCAAATGACTCTCAAATATACCTTCTATAAGGTTTGGCCTGTATTTTAGAGGAAGCTATTGGAAAGCATCTGTAATCTTTCATTCTGATGTAATATATTTCTGTGGCATGGCAGAGGCATTAAAAAAGAAGACTTTCACACATCACGTTGGCTTAGGCCGACGTTAATTAGAAACAAAAGCAATTTGTGTTTAATTTAATGGTAGTGGGAGATTCATTATAATGTTCTTTGGTCAGACACAGTGCAATGAAGGTAGATTTCTGTGTTATTTTTCTCTCTCTTTCTATTTTCTTTGTCTTTCAAAGCTATGGTTTAATGTATTTCCTGGGAATTCCGACTCTATTCTTTTCATTTTCTCTCCCATTTGATTTTTTTCTATGTTGTCGCTATTAAATTCAAAATTCAATTCTTTTCTACTTCTAAGCTTACATTTGTTTGTTTCTGCATCCTGTAACTACACATTTCTAATCTTCTTTATGGTGCAAAGTCAACTGTGGATTATACAGGGGTTAGTAGCCGGGTTACTAGGTCACCTTCTTCGTCCTGTTTATGATTTTATAACCTTTCACTAACACATTCATTGATAATTACCCAGGGATGAAGGAGGAAAAAGAACTCGAACAATTAAAATTTGGTGATTTTGGGGCAAATTTGATGAAAGGTTGATTGGGGAAGGATTTGAAACTCCTGGCTAAAAGCAAGAACTTTGATTGTCAGTAGAGCTGATATTCCTGGACATACTGACTTTCCTGGATTAGAATAATAGGTTGTGGAGGGAAAGGCTAACAGTATTCTGAGACTAACCCAGTTTTTTATAATACCTGTTTTTTGGAGGTAACTATAAGAGTTCAGGGCCCTCAGGCTCCTTTCTGAAGTTTTAGCAAGCTGGATGAAAAGGTTTTCTTTTAAGAAGATAGGTCCTCTAGCCCACTCCTTCATGGGATAATTTGCTTCTCATGTGGGAGAGCAGAACAGCCAGAACCCCCACTCACTTTATTGAAAGGTGGATGTAGATGGTGCGGCTTTCAGGCCCACGGATGTGCATTCTGGTCCTTGCTTTGCTGTAATCTAGCTAGGTGATAACAACAGAAGCAGTACAAGTAATAAACATATCCTTATGGTTTATTGCAATATTGTTTTACGCCAGACATTTCTTATACTTCGTTCTTGCAAAACCTTATGAAATAGGAAAGATTAATATCTCTACTTCATATACAGGGAAACCGAGGGGGGGGAGAGAGAGAGAGAGAGAGAGAGAGATTATGCAGTTTGCCTGAGGTTACATGGAAGGAGACTGGCAGGAATCTAACTCCAGAGGCTTTGTTCTTAACTGCTACGTTGTACGTTCTTCCAACACTCAATTGCCTAGTCTCTCTGTTTGTTCTTACAAAAGGGAAATTCATGATTGCTCTGACACCCTCTTCCTATGGGGAGGATCAAATGAGAGTGTGAAAGGGAAAATGTTTTGAAGACTATAAAGCAGCAGAAAAACGCAAACAATTATTAAGATGGACAGGCTGAAAGAGAGAAAGAGAGAAGGAAGGCTCCCTGGAGTGAGAATTAGAGTTCGACCTTCAGCAAAAGGGCTGCCGTCACTTAGTGACAGCCCAAGCTGGGAGCCTGGGTCCCTTCTTCCACAGCTGTCAGAATGGCAGGGGCAAGGGACAGACGCCAGGCCTGGGCATCCAGGCGTGATTGGCAAGGCCCTCTTCACCAGAGGCTCTGGGCAGATTCACTCAGAGCTTGACCTTTTGAATGTAAAACACTTGTCAGGTTGCCAACTGCCAACCAGCCAGGGGGTGGATTCAGCCAGGAGAAGAATATTCCTGTGGCTGTTCCAGGGATGCTCTCTCTCTGGACCCTGTAACCACAGGGTCTCTTTTGAAGAGAAATGGCCTCTACAGAGCTCAGGGTATACTTGGAAATTGGAATCTCTTTAGTATCAGGTTGGTGTTTCTCAAATTTAAAAACCATGCCTCCGTTTTATAAATGTGATACATTCTGTAGTTTGTATTATAAAAATTAGTTATACATATTTTTCATTTTCTAGCTATAGAATTGTGTGGTTTATTTGAGTGTTTTCACCTCAAGTCTGGTAAGTCTCTCTAAGCAAGGTTCAAGGGGAAGGAATGCTTGTTCTCTTGGTAATCATTGATATAAATAGTTTCTAGAAATGTCTCAGTTGACCCATTTAGTTAAGAGATTGGCATAAGAGAGCTTGTGAAAAGCAAAATCATGGATTGTTCTATAAACTTGTTATTGGTGGAAAAGCTTTCCTTTAGGAATAAAAAACCAGAGAAGTCTAACATGAGAAGTTAGTAATTTATGTATTTGCAGTCACTGACTACCTAGAATATGCATTTACATCATGTTGTTTAAATGTTTACAGTTAGGTAGATTGTAAAATCGCTGCAAATTCCTCCCATTCCAGATTGCATTCCCCTTTGCCATGTGACTTTGCTCATCCTTCCGTCAAGAGATGATAGAGTCTGTTTCTCTACCTCTTGAATCTGGGCTTGTCCATATGACCTCTTTTGGTCAAAGGAACATTAAGAAATGTGATGCAAGCAGAGGCCTGAAAACTGCTTATGCTTTGGGCTTGCCCTTTCTTGCTGCTAGGAGTCTTTTTGCCACCACTGACAAAATC
Source organism: Balaenoptera physalus (assembly GCF_965194825.1). Classification (NCBI taxonomy): domain Eukaryota; kingdom Metazoa; phylum Chordata; class Mammalia; order Artiodactyla; family Balaenopteridae; genus Balaenoptera; species Balaenoptera physalus. The sequence continues at coordinate 43,882,661 of NC_138890.1, read as the reverse complement.
CAGATCAGCCTCCTGGAAGATGAAAACACATGGTGGAAAAGACAAGGGGCCCAGAGGAGGCCCCTATCCTGACTGTTCTGCCAACCACCAGGCATGTAAGTGAACCACCCTGTCTTAGTCTGTTTGGGCTGCTATAGTGAAATGCCAGAGACTGAGTGGCTTATAAACAAACAGACATTTATTTTTCATGTTCCTAAAGGCTGAGAAGTCTAAGATCAAGGTGCCAACAGATTCAGCATCTGGTGAGGGCCTGGTTCATAGATGGCCGTCTTCTGGCTATGTCCTCACATGGTAGAAGGAACAAGGGAGCTCTCTTGTGGTCTTGTGATCTGTAACAAATATATAGTCGATTTTCATCCTGTTCCTGGCACAGAGCTCCTAAGACCCTTGAAATTTCCTAAGTAATGTGAGCACGCTTTTCAACCACACCTGAATTTATGTTATTGAGGTCACTTTTGGATAGCCCTTAAGGTTGGGGGCCGGTTGCCAAGGGAACCATTAAAGCATTAGAGGATTGGAACTTTCTGCCTCCCCTCCCACCCCTCTACCTCTGGGGAAGGGAGAGAGGCTGGAGATTGAGTTCGATCACCAATCATCAATGATTTAATCAATCATGCCTATGTAACAAAGCCTCCATAAAAATCTAAAAGGATGAGGCTCGGAGATTTTCCAGGTTGGTGAACAGGAATGTACCCACGTGCCCAGAGGGCAGTGTACCCCACACTCTATGGAGACAAACTCCTGTGCTTGGGACGCTTCTGGCCTTCACCCTATGTATCTCTTCATCTGGCTCTTCATTCGCATCCTTAATATTCTTTGTAGTAAACCAGTAATGTATCAATAGTAAGAAAACTGTTTTCCTGAGTTCTGTGAGCCACTCTAGCAAATTAATCAAACTTGAGGAGGGGGTCGTGGGAACTTCCGATTTACAGCCATTCTGTCAGAAGTACAGGTAACAACCTGAATTTGAGCTTAGCAACCAAATGAAGTTGGGGGTGGGCAGGGAGCAGTTTTGTGGGACTGAGCCCTTTAACACAGAGGATCTGATGCTTACTCCAGGGAGATGGTATCAGAATCAAAGTAAATTGTAGGGCACCAGGCTGGTGTCACAGAATTGCTTGGTGTGGGGAAAAGCCCCACACATCTGGTGTTAGATGTGAAGGCAAATGAAGTGTAGGTGTGAGAGAAGAGGAGATACTCAGGAGAGTTTTTTCCCTAAAGAGGTTTCTTTTTCTTTCTTTCTTTCTTTTTTTTTGTTATTCAGTGTTTATTAAGTAGATTCAGTCTTACATATTATATACAGATTCAAAAGAAAAAGGATTCCACATACTTATGAAATCAGTGCATTTAGCAAGTAATACCATGGAGATAACAGCTCGATTAACAGCTCATTGGTCTTTTGTTAAGTGAGGGGAGAGGGAGTTGGCCTGTGCTAGTCATTCCACAAACAAAACAGAATTTAGTTGCATCACATAGAGAAGACACATTCTAAGAATTAAAATATTAAGCCACATTTACTGGAAAAACTCACTATATAGAACACAAATAATTTTTATAGAGCATTGAGGAGGAAGTCCTCACCTGCTTAGAAGATCCACGTTAAGCTGCATAGGTGCATATCTGTAAAAATATAATTTAGAGGTGAAACCATTGATTAAGTAGTAAAGAGTCATCTTTAAAAGTTGGTGCCATCTGCTGTTTGTCTTAAGTGCCATATGCTTACTGTCTGGAGCCCCCTGCCCCTCCCCAGAGGTGATGCCTCATGAATGAGCTGCCTCCAGGGGACCCTGAAGAAATGCTTATACCATCTGCATTTAAAGTCTTAAAAGTCATCTCAGGTAGGGAACTTGCGCTCTTCCCCAAACATGTCTAAATTATGCCAGGGGATTGGAAACCTCTTGGGTTGTCCCTAAATCTTGGTTGGCTTGACCCTGAAGCTCCCATGAGTCGACGTGACCTTCCCATTCCCAGGCTGTCGGGAGAAGAGCTATATCCACCTCCGGCTCTGCAGCCAAGTCCTGCTTTCACTTTCCATGAGTCCACGCAGTTTCCCACCTGCGGCCAATAGGAAGTCTCCCTCCTGAGCCCTGCTCCTAAATGGACCACATGACAGAGGCATATAGGCCATCTGCCACACGGAGATTTTTCTGAGATTAGAAAAGTATTTTTGAGCAAATCTGAGTTCTGTGTGGTGTAGGTTTTTTGTTTTTGTTTTTAGGTGGAAACATAGGTAAAAAGTGAGAGGTTTTTGTTTTGTGGCTTTGCTAAGCAGATGAGCTTTGAGGTGCACGTTCAAGAGGTTTCTTTTTGAAGGGCATTAATCCCATTCATGAGGGTCTACGCTCAAGACCTAGTCACCTCTCAAAGACCTCACCCCCAAATACCATCACATTGGGGATTAGGTTTCAACATAGGAATTCTGAGGGAGCACAAACCTTCAGTCTATAATACAGCCTAAAACCTCCGGTCCCAGCCAAGCTGCCAGTTGATAACAGAGGTTTGCCAAGCTGGCCTAGACCAGAACAACTGCCCAGTTGATCCACAGGATCATGAGAAATAATATTTACTGTTTTAAGCCACCAAGTTTTGGAGTATTTTATCATGTAGCAAAGATGATACAAACTCAAATTTCAACCCCAATCCTTATGAGAAAGATTGGCAAACTAAGGCCATGGGGCTGGCCCCCCATTTTGTAATTAAAGTTTTGTTGGAGCACTGTTAATTTGCAATGCATTTTTTTCCAGCTTCATTGCGATATAATTGATATACAACATTGTGTAAGTTTAAGGTGTACAATGTGATAATTTGATACATGTATATATTGCAAAATTGTTACAGTAGGGTAAGATCACATCATCTCTATCACCTCATCTAATATACAGAATGGTGACTGTTAACAATATTGTATTATAAACCTGAAAGTTGCTGAGAGAGTAAATCTTAAATTTTTTCACCACACCAAAAAAAAAAAAAGTAATTATGTTATGTATTTTCTATGGCTGCTTTTGAAAAATAATGGCTGAGTAGTTGTGACAGAGGCCAGATAGTCCTCAAAGACTGAAGTATTTACAATCTGATCCTTTAAGAAAAAGTGTGCTGACCCCTACAATGAATTGTTTGTACTTTTCTAATCGCTGTAAAGGAGGTTTTCTTTTTTTTTTTTTTTAATTTATTTATTTATTTATTTTTGGCTGTGTTGGGTCTTCGTTTCTGTGCGAGGGCTTTCTCTATTTGCAGCAAGTGGGGGCCACTCTTCATCGCGGTGCGCGGGCCTCTCACTGTCATGGCCTCTCTTGTTGCGGAGCACAGGCTCCAGACGCGCAGGCTCAGTAGTTGTGGCTCACGGGCCCAGTTGCTCCGCGGCATGTGGGATCTTCCCAGACCAGGGCTCGAACCCGTGTCCTCTGCATTGGCAGGCAGATTGTTAACCACTGCGCCACCAGGGAAGCCCCAAGGAGGTTTTCTTGATGCTGATTCTTTGTTAGTTGCATGTACTGGGAATATTTGCTCCAAGTTTGTAACTTATTTCACATACTTTAAGGTGTCTTTTGATAACTAATAAGTTCTTAATTTTAAACAGTCAAACTGATAAATCTTTTTTTTTCATAGTCAATGCTTTTTATGTCCTGATTAGAAATCATTCCCTACCTCAAGGTTTAAAAAAATCCACTTAATGTTTTCTATTTAAAAATAAAAGTTTTGTTAATTCCATACTCCTAATTTGTCCCTCCTCCTCCTCTGGAATTAACAGATTGTATCTGGGATTAATAGATACAAACAACTGTATGTAAAATAGATAAGCAACAAGGATTTACTGTATAGCACAGGGTGTTATATTCATTATCTTGTAATAGCCTATAATGGAATATAATCTGCAAAAAAAACCCACAAACCTGAATCACTGTGCTGTACACCTAAAACTAACATAATACTGTAAATCAACTATACTTCAATAAAAAATAATAAAAATAAAAGTTTTGTTTTCATATTTATGCCCTTAATACAATAGAATTGATTTTTGGTTATAATGTGAGGCAGGGATCCAATTTCTTCCTTTTCTACATGGATTACAATTTTTTTTTACAGCTGTATTTAATGAACAGTTACTCCTTTCCCTACTGATGTGTCCCCTCTGTCATCTATCAATATTACATAAGTGTGTGGGTTTGTTTCTGAGCATTCTATCCTATTCTATTCTATCTCTTCTATTCTATTCTATTCTATCCTATCCTATCCTATCCTATCCTTTTCCATATTTGTAACTCTTTTTCCATGGAGAAACCTGGTTTTCATTATCCTTGATGTATTTAACTATTTGCTCAATTCCCTCTGTATGTAACCAAATTTTTTCTGTGTAGGCCAAAATATAAGAGGGGGAGGAGGAGGGACAAGGAAAGGAAGAAAGAGGAAAGAGGAAGGAGGAAGGAAGAGTGTTGTTTTTTATCTTTATTTTAGAGAACAATCTGCCCTCTCTCACAAACAAGGAAGAAAAGACCCAGAAGGGCAGGGGAGGGGATAAGTGCCCCAGGGGAAACAGACCAGTCCAGTCACTGCCTTTGGGGTGGGGCTAGGTGGCAGGCTGGCAGATGGAGCCAGCTGGCCCGTCCTTCTGTCTCCTAGGTGGTTCCTGGCAGCCTTTTAAAAAAAGACTTTTTTTTTTAAAGAACAGTTTTAGGTTCACAGGAAAATTAAGAGGAACATAGAGATTTTATATACTCCCTGTCCCCACACATGCATAGCCTCTCCCACTGTCAACATCCCCCACCAGGTTGGTACATTTGTTATAACTGATGAACCTTACATTGACATGTCATTATTACCCAAGGTCCATAGTCTACATTAGGATTTACTCCTGGTGTTGTACATTCTATGTTTCTGGACAGATGAATGTACAAGGATATGAATCTATGGTTAAGAGTATCATATAGAGTAGTTTCACTGCCCTAAAAATCTGGCAGCCTTTTAAAGCTTAAGCTCCTTGGTTATTTTAGAGGCAATGCTTTTGAGGGCCATGGAGGTGCTGGCTGTGTGTCTAAATGACCCTGTTGAGGGACCATTGTGGGAGTTTGCACACCTCCGCCTCCCACTGCAGGAAGCCTTCTTGGCCCTGGGGTGCCGTGCATGCACAGTAGCACCATTTCTTATTTAGCTCATACTGGCAGCTTTTTGTGTCGAGCACCTTGCTGAATTTTCATGGCATGTTAAAGGACTCCATGGAGTTTGTGATCTTCATACTCCGTGTAAAGTGCAGTGTGTGGCTTGGCCTCCCTAGCTTTGAGTATCTCCATATGCTGTTTGCTTGCAGGTTTATGCAGGTTCCTTCTGGCACACCTGAAATAAGCATACCTTCATATAAACTTGAGGGAGAACTTGCTGAAGAAGCCGTCAGTGGCCCAGTGCTAGCTGTGGTTATTGCCCGAGGGAGAGGCTGGGATCACATTGGGGCAAAAGTCTGCTGATCCCAAATGTACTGCCCAGTGTGTAGGGAATTTCCTTTGGATAAACTGTGGAGGAAATTTGTTCCGTCTGGGGTCCCAGCATCGCTGCGAAAGTTTTGGGTGGAGGAGGACGCCGCAGGGACACACTGGAGGTTGTGCTGGGCTGCAGTGTTTTGCAATTAACCTAAGTGAGTCGTAGGATCCCTTTCTGTGTGTAACCTATGGATGCATCAGCTCAGTCTGCAGGGTCCTGTAGTTAGAGAGTGGCTCTACATAAAGCTTTAGCTTCTCATCTTCATGACCCACATTCGTTCATGAATCCTGCATGATTTACTCTAAAGTATCTCTCTTGCTGGGATTGAAAATGAAAGATTTCTTGAGCAGGTTTTCATATTCCATGCACAAGTCTAAGAGAATATGGTATATTTTGCCCAGTACTCCCTCTCATATCTCCTTGAAGTTCTGCCCATCAAAGGCAGGGATCCACTGACCGGTATAAAGGATGACTCCTAAGCTCCACACAGCAATGGAGGGTCCATCATACTTTTGGCCCTGGGAGAGTTCCAGGGCAGCATAACAGGGGACTGCCACAGAGGGTATCCAGCTTATTGCTAAAGGTGAATTTGATGCAGAAGCCAAGGTCTGCAATCTTGGTGGTCATGTCAGCATCCAGGATAATAAACGTCTGGTGCTGGTACTTTATAGCAGACCCTATCTGGCAGAATTTGACTTGGATCACTTTTTCTTGCAAACTGCCAAGAGCCACTAGGTACTCTCTTCCAGTAGCATATTCCATGACAAGGAGTCTTGTCCTCAGCCTCCATCACTTCAAATAACCTCACTGTATTGGGATGATTCAAAGCCTTCATGAATTTTACTTTGTGGGATAGTCCTGGAGACTGGAGGAATCCTGTTGAGTCTTGTCAATGATTTTCACAGCTACCTCCTTCCCAGTCAGGATGTGTGAGGCCAACTTCACCTTGGCAAAGGTACCCTTGCTGTTGGTCTTGAGGAGCTGGTTGTTGCCAGCATGGGTCTCGTCCTCAGCAGAGATGGTGGAAAGCCCTGCAGCATGTTAGATTCGCTGCGGGGGTTGAAGGCAAGGTGTCCTAAGATGAGCTTAAACCTGGGAAAAGCTGGTGAGATTGGTCCAGGTCACCTCAAAATAAAATCACTTTTCACACTACCTGATGAACTGATCTTTATAATGGAATCAAAACACAATGGCAGGGGCTTCCCTGGTGGTGCAGTAGTTAAGAATCCGTCTGCCAATGCAGGGAACACGGGTTCGAGCCCTGGTCCAGGAAGATCCCACATGCCATGGAGCAGCTAAGCCCTTGCGCCACAACTACTGAGCCTGCGCTCTAGAGTCTGCGAGCCACAACTACTGAAGCCTGTGCGCCTAGAGCCCGTGCTCTGCAACAAGAGAAGCCACCGCAATGAGAAGCCTGCGCACTGCAACGAAGAATAACCCCCACTCGCCGCAACTAGAGAAAGCCTGTGTGCAGCAACGAAGGCCCAATGCAGCCAAAAAAAAAAAAACCAACCACAATGACAGACTAAAATAAAAATACACTAAGTAAAAAAGAAATGAGAAAAAATAAGTAAAAAAGAAAAAAATGAGGGAAAGAAAAAAGAGAAAACTATTAAGTAAAGAAAAAAGAGAAAACTATTAATTAAAAAAAAAAGAAATAAAAGGAAAACAGTGAGAAAAATTAAAAAGAAAAAAGAGAAAAAAATAAAATGAAAAAGTAAGAAAAAAGAAAACAAAAAAAAAATTAATAACAAATGGAATATACAGACAGCCTACAATGTAAAGGAGAAAACAAGCTAACTTTGGTCAAAGTCCCTCAGGTCACTGAAAACCAGCTTCCCAAGCTAGAAGGACCACAAATCTAGGCCAACCAGGAACTTGTATAGGTTCTTAGAATTCCATAACAATGGCTCCTTATGAGGACATAGCAAGAAAGGGACCTATTATGGTTAGTGATACTCCGCAGTGGTTTCCTCATTTTTTTTTTTTTTTTTTTTTGTCTGATGAACCATTTTAGACTTAAAAAAATTATTGAAAATCCCAAACAGCTTTTCATGTATATGGATATAGCTATCAATATTTACATTATTAAAAATTAAAACCTGTATGATGTTTCAATGGCTTTTTTATTTCTAGTTTGAAAAGTTGTAATAATTTTTGGCTCAATGTATTTTCAAATGTCCAAATATGTGGGGATTTTTAATTTGTCTCTTTATTAACTTCTTTTTTCATTTTATTCATTTTTTAGTTTGTATCTATAAAATAAAAATACTCTCTATAAGAAATATAACTTAAATGCCATTCTAAAAATAATAATTCCTCAATACCATCATCTAGTCAGTGTTAAAATTTGTCTTATGCATTTTGAAAACTTTGGTTTTTCAGATTATCTGCTTGAATTAGGATCCAAAAATCATTTCTATTTTGTGATTGGTTCATATGAATTTAAACCTCTTTCAGTCTGTCACTTTCTACTCCATCTCCTTCCTTCCCCCTCTTGTTATTTACTTTTGACGAATTCATGTTGTTAATTTCCTACTGTTTGGATTTTCCTGATTGTATTCCTGTGGTGTACATTAACAAGTGCCTCTGTACTTCCTGTAAATTGATAGTTAAAATTGCAAGACTGATGGGATTTAGATGTGATCTTTTTGGTGAGACTCCTTCATGCGTGGTGGTGTGTTCTTTTATCAGGAGGCTGATGGTCTTTCTTTTTGTGAGGTTAGTGGGCTTCCATGCTCATTGCTGAGATCCATTAAATCATGACAAGTAGCAAAATACTAAATCTATCATCCCTTCATTTATTAGCTGGAATACTTCTGCAAGAGAAATGTCTCCCAATTAGCTCAATTACCTTGTGGTCATTGATGATGGTCTTTATGATTCCTTTTCCTGAAATTTGTTGGAGGCTTTTTTATTGGGCTAATACACATACTTTTTTTCAATTGTTTTTCATATAGGGCTTCCAGGTGAAATTTCACTTGAGCAAATGTTTCTGCAGCAAAAAAGTTAGTTTGAAAGGTTCTGAACTAAGCCAAAGTAATACTGGCCAAGTGAGGAATTTTGGCATCAGAAACATCATTTTGGATATTTGAGGTCCTGCCTGAGAATATTTGAGATCTTGTTAGGGCTGAAAAAACTATAAAGTCAACCATCTACAGCGCTACCCACAGCCCTTACCAATGTGCCCAACATGCAATATATGGTCAATATATGGTAGCCATTGCTAATATAGCATAATCTAACCATCTCATTTTATATGTGGGAAACGGGGGCTCATTCATTAGTTTGTTCATTCATCAAATGTTTCCTGGGCCCTTATGCTCTGAGGAGGCACTATGCTGGGTGCTGGATAAACTTCAGAAGAAAGTCCCTGAGTTTCCTGTGCTTTGTTGTGGGGTGGGGAAAACAACAAGTTAACAAATTAACAGCCATATTGAGAGGGTGATGAACGATATGAAGGAAATAAACTTGGTGATGTGTTAGTGCTACTGGGTGGGACATTACTTTAGACGGGTACTAACGTTTCATATGAAATTTCCTTGACAGGAAGGGACAAGATCTAGGAAAAGGACTCTCTGAGCAGAGGGTACCACAAGGCAAAAGGCTCTGAGGAAACAAGCTTGGTATGATTGAATTGCAGAAAGTCAATCAGTGTGGCTGACATAGTGAGCAGGCAGAAGTGTGGTGGAAGGAGAGTCGAGAGAGGCAGGCGGTGGCAGAGACCAGAATCTAGCTTTTCTGGTCGATTCTGTCCTGATACATTTCGTGTTTCATTTTGCATGATTCTGGGGCACTGTAGCTGTGTTTCTTCAGCATAACATGTGCAGCTGCCGAATAGAATGTTTTAGAAATCACTTCTCTCTCCCTGTCTGCCCCTGCTCCCATCTAGACCTGTCCCTTAGGTAGCCAATTCTGAAGGAAATCTGGTCCCTTGCTGCAGCCTGGGTTTTGTTTCTGGTGACTGCAGTCTCGGTGTTCCCAGGGACTGAGGTGTGAGCTGCTTATTTGAGCAGAGTTGAAGAGCCAGCTCCTGGACCATTCCTGCTTTGTGCTCCGCCCTGACCTCTGGTGGACTCAGCCTGCTAAGACATTGACCAAGCTAGAAGCTGGAAGCCTCTGCCTTCTATCCCTACCTGCCTGAATTTGGTTCGGAGTGTGCACTCTATTATGAAGGCTTTGTGAAGAGGCAGAATTTCAGACATTGCCATGGGGTGGCCAGATGGCTTTTGACCATCGAACACCTCTTACCCTGGTATGACAACCATTCTTTAGAGTTTGGATGGCATCTATCCTGCCAGTCCCCCAGGCACAATGCGTGGGCATAGGATCCAGCCTGACCAATGGGAGCACTCATTCCTTTGGCCTGAAGGATTGGTTCAGAAAGAGCACGTGGTCCAAATTGGGCGAATCAGGTCTTCTTTAAGGGTTTGATACAGGGACCTTGGGACAGAGGGCATCTCTCTTTCCCCTGGATCTAGAATTCTATAGATCCTTGTATACCTGGATTGCCAGTAACCATCTCTTTGGCCCTATTGAGAGAGCCTGCCTGAGAAATTAACACTGAGGAGGAAGGTGGGGTCTGGAAATTCAAAGGGATTTATCATTTAAGCTTCTGCTTCTGGGTGTGCCTAGGGTGAACCAATAAACTCCTTTTTTCTCATAAGCTACTTTCAGTTGGGTTTCTGTCACAACTGGAAATCTCCTAATTAATACCACAACCAGTGTTAGTCAAAGTTATTATTAGTAGTAGATAATCAAAAGTAAATTTGAAGTATATACGGTGTGACACCTTCCTTTATGACACCACATTTGTAATTATGTAGTGATTTGGGTAACTATTTTTTTTAAAATATACTTATTTATTTATTTTTATATTTAAAAAAATGTTCAAAATTAAAATTAGGAAAAGAGAAAAGATTGCCCTTATCTGAATGGGCACTCATGTTTGCATTGCCTTTAAGAAACTTCCAATTCCCTAATTATAGGACAAATACACCAGAGAAGGACCATTTGCATTACAAAATAATTTTTAATTTTCCAGGGGGGAAAAAAAATCCCCTCAAGTCTTATTCAAATAATAGCGATTAAAATGATCCAATGGGGGCTTCCCTGGTGGCGCAGTGGTTAAGAATCCGCATGCCAATGCAGGGGACACGGGGTTGAGACCTGGTCCGGGAAGATCCCACATGCCGCAGAGCAACTAAGACCGTGCACCACAACTACTGAGCCTGTGCTCTAGAGCCCGCGAGCCACAACTACTGAGCCCGCTTGCCACAACTACTGAAGCCTGTGCACCTAGAGTCCGTGCTCCACAACAAGAGAAGCCACCGCAATGAGAAGCCCGCGCAATGCAACGAAGAGTAGCCCCCGCTCGCCGCAACTAGAGAAGGCCCACGTGCAACAACGAAGACCCAATGCAGCCAAAAATAAATAGATAAAATAAGTAAATTTATTAAAAAAAATGATCCAATGAAGAGTTCAGCTGCAGGGGAAATTGGAATTAGCCCTAGAGGGCAAATCTTCCCTCCCTCCCTCCCTTCTCTCCTCCTTTCTTTCCTTCCTCTCTTTATCCCTTCCTCCCTTCCTTCTTTCCTTCCTTCTCTGTTATTTTGCTAAAATAAAAAAAGTTCTTTTTTTTTTTTTTTCCAGACTATGAAGTTACTGTAAAAAAGAAAGTTCGGACAATAGGGAAAGGTGTAAAGGAGACAGCAAAAATTACCCATGATGTTACTACCTAAAAAATAATAATAAAAGCAGTGTAAGGCATTGTTCTAAGCATTTTACATATATTAACATGTTTAAACTTCACTAATAACCAGAGGAGGTAGTTCCTACTGTCATTCACATTTTACAGAAGGGAAAGTTGAGGAAGAGTGTGTTAAGTTTCTCAAGATCAAATCCTATGTGGCCTTGTTGAGAAAGAGGCACTCTGGACCCTTTGGTAAATAGTCTTTGGTACGTATGTGTGCACAGTTGCTCACATTCATGTGTGTGTACAAATGTGCACACACCATAATCACCCACATGCACACAGACTTGTGCACACATATGCCACTATTACATGTATGAGCACACAGACGTTTTACAAAACAATCATTTTATCATGGTACCTTATGACTTGATTTAAAAATATATACAATACTAGGCAGAAGAGTATAATAAACCCCACGTGCTCATCACTCAGATTCAACAGTGGTCAATTTGTGGCCAATTTTCTTTCATCTCTACTCCCAGTACTTTTCCTTCTCTATAGATTAAAAAAACAAACAGCTAACTTTGAGATAATTTTAAACTTAAGGAAAATTGCTAGTATAGAGAATACCCAAATACTCTTTACCCAAATTCACTGATTTTTGACATTTTGCCACATTCGCTTTATCATTCTCTCTCTTGTTTTCTCTGTATGTGTATGTGTATGTGTACATATATACATAAAATTTTTAATTTTTTGGACCATATGACAGGAGGCCGCGTGGCTGAGGCCCCTTTATTTCATCATACCTCAGTGCCCGTTTCCTAAGAACGAAGATATTTTCTTACATAGCCGCAGTACAGTTATTAAATTTAGAAGTTAATTAATACAGTACTTTTATCTATGGTTCATATTCCGGTTTTGTCAATTGTCCCAGTAATTTTTTTTTTTTTTTAATTTACTTATTTATTTAGTTTTGGCTGTGTTGGGTCTTCGTTTCTGTGCGAGGGCTTTCTCTAGTTGTGGTGAGCGGGGGCCACTCTTCATCGCGGTGCGCGGGCCTCTCACTATCGCGGCCTCTCTTGTTGTGGAGCACAGGCTCCAGACGCGCAGGCTCAGCAGTTGTGGCTCACAGGCCCAGTTGCTCCGTGGCATGTGGGATCTTCCCAGACCAGGGCTCGAACCCGTGTCCGCTGCATTGGCAGGCAGACTCTCAACCATTGCACCACCAGGGAAGCCCCCAGTAATGTTTTTTATAATATTTTTTTTGCCTCTTAGCCCAAGATCTAGTCCAGGATCACATATAGCATTGAGTGGTCATGTCTCTTTGGTCTCCTTTAATCTGGAACTGTGTGTTTAGCCTTTCTTTGCCTTTCATGACTGACATTTTGGAATAAAGGCCATTTATTTTATAGAATGTTCCTCAATTTGGGTTTATTTGTTGCTTTTTTTGACTATGCTCAGATTATGTATTCCTGGTCAGAATTCTACTTGGTGATGTCATATCTGTCTTAGCATATCACATCTGGAGGTACACAATGACCATTGGTAATGCTAATTTTCATCATTGGGTCAGTGTATTGTCGTTTCTCTATTGTATGACCTACTTAAAAAAAATTTAGCTACATATACTAGTTTTATTTATGAAGCAAGAAAAGATAGACCCACAGCATTATTTTTCATGGTGGTGGCATCACCACCACCATCATCATCACCATCACTTGAAGACTTGTTATTATGTCAGGTGCTATGCTAAATGCTTTACCTGCTTTAATTCTCACAACCACCCTCTGAATAAAAGTAAAGCGTGGCTGAGAGAGTTTAACTTGCCAAAGGCTGAGTGGAGCTTCAGACCTGGCCGGCTGACTCCAGAGCCTGTGTTCTTAGTCATGTACTACTCTGTATTTATCCAGTTCTCTAACTTTGTGTGTTTTAATTATTTCTCAGTCTTAACTTTTTACAAACAATGCTGCCATGAATATCTCAGAATAAACATTGTTATGAGTCCTCAAAATCTCAGCGCTTAGACCCCTAGATTTATTTCTTTACTCACAAGGCAGATATTAAATAAACTAGAAAATATACTCAGCAGTACGTCTTCCCGTAAAACTATGTCAGCTGAGAGTTGGAAGGGAGTCTTTTGATTGATTTTTCTGTTCTGGGCAAGAATCTTCTCTAACAATGACCTAGTAACAGACGTGCTTAGTAATACCACCCCCTGAACACCTCGCTATATTTCAACTACTGGGTCACACCTTTTTCCTTTGTGATTTTCTTAGTCTTTACAATAACCTTGTAAGGTAGGTGTTATCCCTCTATGTTCAGATAAGAGCAAACATCCTGTGGCATCCCTGACAGATGGGTACAGCCTCTGTTTACACATATCTGTCAATGGGGAACTCTGTTTTGCAAAGCAGACCAGACCACTTATGGATCCCTGTAATTGCTTACTTACTACTGTAAGTAAGAATTCACTTAAAATCACTGTAGAATTCACTAAATCTCTTTTCACACAATAAGCTTGTTTAAATAATTACAATGAACATAGCTGCCATTTGTTGGGCACTTGCAAGGGACCAGCATTTGTTCTCAGTGTACTTCTCACAGGTATTACCTCACTTATGCACAGTGACCTTGTGAGGGAGTATGTTACTGCTTCCACTTTATATATGAGGTGACTGAGGCCTGTGGCTATTAAGTAGTGAGGCCAAGACCGTTCCATCTCACCTGAATGTACTTACCTGGTGGCTTTAGAACCTGACCTCCCTAGAAAGCTGCCCAAGGGCAGGAAAGTAAAGCTGGTTACTGGGGTCAGCACAGAAGAATGTCAATTTAGAAAGACAGAAAACAGCTGGCCAAGTTCCTTCCCAAAACTTTCCAAAGTTTTCAGAGTTTCATACAGTATGCATGTGGGTTGCAACAAGGAAAATTTAGATGGAAGTCTAGCAAACATTAATTATCACATCAACAAACATATCTATAACATCTGTTGATGTTATAAGGGCTTACTATGAAACCTAATGGTGGACACCTTGCTGTGTGCAAATTTACTTTAGAATCTATTTTGCTTATTCCTCTATTATGGGTTGAATTGTGTGCACCGAAAAGATAAGTTTTAACTCTAGGTATATGTGAATGTGACCTTATTTGGAAGTAGGACCTTTGCAGATATAATCAAGTTAAGATGTAATTATTAGAGTGGGCCTTAATCCAATATGACTAGTGTCCTTATAAGAAAAGGAAAGTGCCATGTGAAGACAGAGACACACAGGGAGAATGTCACATGACAACAGAAGCAGAGATTTGAGTGATGCAGCTGCAGGATGTTGGCCTAAAACAAATAGACTGCCAGTTATTTCTCCAGCAAAAACGAGTTTATTCAGGATCAGGAAAGAATTGCAGTTTTGGGTCTACAACCATGGCAAGTCATGTGCAAGTCCCAGCACAGCAAGGGAAGGACAGCTTTTTTATAGAGGGGAAAAGGAAGTTTGGAGGGCTATAGTAAACAAAGAGTCCAGAAAAACAAAGAGCTTTTCATTGGCTGAGTTGTTGCCAGGAGAGAAGAGGAGGTCTTTCTTCCTCCTCTTGGGCTCTGCTATCATCCCAGGGCACGAGAGCTCCCCCTTCTGGTCTCCTGACTCTATTTAATTGAGGTTTCTGTTTATTACTTTTTTACAAGGCCAAGGAACACCAAGGATTGATGCCACTGTAAGAAACTAGGAAAATGCAAGGAAGGAATCCATCCAAAGTCTCAGAGAGAGTGTGGTCTTGCTGACCTATTGATTTCAGATGTCTAGCATCTGTATAGAATTGTGGGGGTAATACATTTCTGTAAAACAACAGCCCTCTAGTCTGTGGTATTTTGTTACAACAGCCCTAGGAAACTAATACAGACTCCCATTCACTTCTTGAGTTGATAAATTATCCTAAAGATTTGAAACCCATTCAGTTGCATAGATACTTTCCTTTTGTTTGTTCCCTCTGAGGTTTTCAAACTTCAGTGTGTAGAAACAAAAGTATATGTATATATATATATATATTATATATATGTATTCTATAGGTGGTTTAGAGGATTTTTTAAAATTGAAGTATAGTTGACTTACAATATTGTGTTCATTTCAGGTGTACAGCAAAGTGATTCAGTTACATTGCAATACATATATATATGTATACATCTATATTCTTTATTTTATTCTTTTCCATTGTAGTTTATTATAAGATATTGAATATAGTTCCCTGTGCTATACAGTAAATTCTTGTTGTTTGTGAGGATTTTTTCAATAGATAATTTTCACTGTAATTTTTTTCATTTCTTATTTGTTCATTTAGAATGTGACCCCTAAGCTTCTTTGTATTGTATTTCTCTTTGCTTTCTCTCCATTAGGCAATATCCCTCCAGTTTTTGTTGGAATATTTTCCTAGACCATTTGCCAACCAAATGTGTTCTCCTTTGAATATATTATAGTAGATCAGTGTCTCTCTTAAAATGTGATACTCGGAACAGTGATTGTAGTGGGACTGTTATCTTCCTTTCTTTGGATATGGGCACAGTACTTCTATCAGTGAAATCTAACTTTGCTTCTTTTTTTAAGCAGCCACACAGCAGTTCTTTAGTTGAAACCCCACATCTTTTTTTTTTTTAATGTATAGCTCCTAAGTCCGATTTTATACCTTTTTAAAAACACCAAATTATAGGTGTTTTAAGACACCTAAATAATAGGGTGTCACATTGCTCCTATTAATTTTTTATTGTGTGCAACTAATAGATAAGTAAGTCCTGGAGACCTAATATACAGTACAGTGATTATAGACACAAAACTCTATTTTAAACTAAAAAAAAAATTAAAGTTGCCAAGAGATGAGATCTCAATTGTTCCCAACACTAGGAGAGATGATAATTATGTGACTGGGTAGAGGTGTTAGCTAATGCTGCATTGGTAATTATAGTGCAATATAAATATATCAAATCAATATGTTGTACTTTAAACTTACAAAACGTATGTCAAATATATCTCAATAAGAAAAAACTGAAAAAATGTATTTTCTCTTAATCTCTCTCTCTCTCTTTTTCTCCTCCAGCTTGTTGGTCCCATGAGAGTGGTCTCCCCATTTACAGGTATCATCTCCAGATTCAATAAGTAAGTTTGCTTTTAAAAATATTCATGAATATCGACTTTCTTCCTTTAGGTCTGTGTCATGTTTTTGCATTTAAGTTTGACTGGGTATTCCGTCTTCCATCTATTTGTGTGGCTCTTGCGGGAGTTTTGCATGTTATTAAATACATTGCTTTCTTTAGATGCTGCCTTCTCTTTCTGTCTCTTGAGGAGAATCTGTGAATTTATTTTTTTTAGTCAGAATATTATTAAGACAGACTTAATGCCTCTGGATTGTACCAATCTTTTAAGAATAACAATGTAATAATAATATTATATTTATATGAAGGGAGCTGGTAATAAAATTTCCTAATAATTATTGGGTTTCTTCCTATGTACTAGGCATTCTCATTTATGAAAAATAATTTATTGAGATGGAAGTCACATATCATAAAATTAACCATTTTAAAGCAAACAATTCAGTGACAGCGAGTACATTCATAATGTTGTGCTACTGCCACCTCTGTCTAGTTAAACATTTTCATCACTCTGAAGTAAAACCGCCTACCCATTGAGCATTTTCTCCCTCTCCTCCTTCCCCTCACCCCCTGGCAACCATCAATCTGTGTTTTGTCTCTATGGCTTTATCTATTCTGGATATTTCATATAAATGAGATCATACAGTGTGTGACTTTTGTCTGGCTTCTTTCTCTCAGCATGGTTTGGAGGATCATGTTGTAGCATGTTTCAGTACTTTATTCCTTTTTACAACTGCATAATGTTCCACCGTGTATTTGTCCATTCATTTGTTGATGGTCATTTGTGCTGTTTTCACCTTTTGGCTGCTGTGAATAGTGCTGCTATGAACATACCTGTGTATGTACTTGTCTTAGCATTATCTTATAAACTGTGCCTTTTAGGATTTGGAAAACACGATCACTCTTTTTCTAGAAAACCTTTATTTGGGTGACTGTATAATTCGTAAATAGAATGATACCACCACAGAAGTTTCTTGCATTTTTGTAGGGCTTGCTCTCCCCTGGATTATGTTCACATTTCTGGGACATATTTCAAGCTGAGTGAGTACATCACCATCATCATCTCCCTCCTGATGTTGGTGATGGTAGCTATCATTTGAGAGCCTATCATATAATAGATACCATTATTATCCCTATTTCACAGATAGAGAAATGGAGGCTTATGAAACTTAAGCACCTTTCCCAAGTGATAGACGAGTGATAGAGCTAGGACTAAGACCCAGGTCTTTGTGACTCTAAAACTTGAGGTATGTGACGATTATGTTCCTGAGTTTCCTATCTTTCATGAAGTTGACTTTTTCCCCCTAATTATCGTGGATAGCTACTGACCATCAATAATAATAAACTTTCAATCAGTCAGTCCTGAAATCAATTTAGTGGGTCAAAAACCTCATTAAAAATGGAAATAGATGGAATAAGATGGAAAATATCATGTAGTAAGGGTATTATTTTATGAAACTTTCATTTGTCATGTGTGTGTGGCACGTATATGTGTGTCTGCATGGGGTCATGACATAAAATGTACCTCTTATTGTGGGTTGCAGTCAAAAAAGTTTGAAAAAATGCTCTAAGCCACTCAGGTTCATTTCCCCCCTGAACATTTGAACTTTTATGTACCTAAGCAGTTTTTGCTGTTTTCTTCACTCTCAAACATCCTCTTATCCTCCAAGTTCACAGATTACTGAAATACGACATTTTTTTGCCCCTTCATAGCCATCACTGACTGATCCTACATGTAATTTTACAAAATTGCAGCGTGCATGCCTTTGAAGTTCTGTTCCCCTTTGTAATTAAATAACACACATGTAAAAAAAGTGCACATTTAATAAGCGCTTTAATAAGTGATAGCCCACATCGATCCCATTCAACACAAACAGACCATTTGTGCTCGTTTGTCACTTACTGGTGCCCACATCAGACGGGCAAGACACAGAAGAAGACATCTTCCCTGCTGTTCGTCACATAGTGTAAATGCAATTCAGGGGTGCTGGTCCCCAGACAGCCTCTGGGAAGGGCTCTTGTGGATATACAGATGATAATTCCACATGGTAAATGTTTGGTTTTCTTCACGTCAGTAGCAATTCATAGCAGTTCTCTGGGGACCCTTTCAAAAGCCAGTTTGAAAATTTGTTCCTTAAAAGAACAGTTTTTAAAAAAATTAATAATGAGAACATATTAAAAATGCCACGTTGTTGGTGGGAAAGCCCCAAAGCAGTCTTTTAATAAATTGGAGTGAATTATAACTTAAATCCTACAAAATAGAATTAGGGTTTTACATTTTTATTTGTTTCAATGCAAGAATTCAGTTTCTCATTGAAACGTAAAAAAAAAGTCATGCAGAAAGTTCAAGGGATTCTTGATCAGGTAGGGACGGTTGTGGAGAATGATCATTGAGTATATGTTGTTGAAACACCCTTTGCGTGTAAAACACCGTACCGAGTGTTGAGAAAAGGGAAAAATTATGATATAGCAAGCTGCTTCAGGAAGCTAGCCAACAGAAAACTCCTATGTGTGTTCGTAGGATACATTTAAAGGAAGTTCATCAAGATCTTGCATGTAATTAATGGTAGAAAAGTAGAACTGTAATGTCTGTTAAAAAAGGAATAGTTAAATGCATTTTGGCAGAATCATGTAATGGATAGCAGAAAGCTATTAATAAGAAAGAGGTAGATCTTTAAGAAGGCTGAGAAGAAAACGTTATTGTGAAGAGACCATGCTTCTGAAGAACCTGTTTCATTTACTTGTTTTTCCAGCTCTTAGAACAGTCCCTGGCATATAGTAAGTGTTTGGTAAATATTTATTGAATGAATGAATGAATGAATGATAATATGATAGCATTTTAATAAAAATAAATGAGGGGTATCCACATACATGGGTAGACATCAAACTGTCAAGAGTGGTTAACCTGAGGAGTGGGCTTGGGGTCAGGGAAAGGCAAGTTTTGGGAGAGCAGAGATCATATCTCATTTGGGTCCCAGTACCTTTAAGAGCACCTAGCATGTTATTTGCTTACCATGGAGAATAGACAAATAGTAGTAATAGCTAACACTGACTATTTACTTACTGAGTGCTATACTCCATGCTGAGCGCTTTATGTATGTCTCCTCATTTTATGCTCACAGCAATCCTTTAAGGTCAGTATTATTATTACCCCCTTTTTACAGTTGAGGAAGCTGAAGCTGCAAGGTTTGTAAGTGACTCATCTACTGACAAACAGCTAGTCAGTAAAGGAACCAGGCTGAACTGTGGCAGTCTGGATCCAGTATCTGTGTACCTAACCACTGGGCTCATAACCTGTAGTTGCCTAACTCATTTTTATATTCTAAACAGGGAATAGAAGGATGCCTTGAACATGGTGCTTGTATCAAACACTGTTAGCTGCTTACATAGCAGCTGTTTCTTACTTCTTCCTAAGTTTACAGACTCCCCCACCCCCAATTTTGTTCAGGCTACAACATACTCTGGAAATAATGAACCACTCCAGAGTCCAGGGTCTAAACCTACTTTGGAAATTCCTATTTGCTAGGGAGGTTTAGGTGTGGCCATGTGACCAAGCTGTGGCTAATTAGGTATAAGGAGAAGTCTCCTGGGAGGGCTTTTGCTTCTGAATAAAAAGAGATGGTAAGGAGATCAGCTTCTTTCCTCTGGTCTTAAATTTGGTTGTGTGAAGATGTGATGTGTGCAGCTAAATCAGCCATATTGCTTGAAAAAAAGAAGGCCAAATATAAAAAGATAACATGGTAAGGACCGCAGATCAGAAAGGTAGAGAGAGTCTGGGTACCGGTTGATATTGGTAAACCTCTGCGTCAGTCCTGAGATTGCCAGAAACAGAATTAAATTGTGAAATTGTGCAAGCCATATCCATTGTTATTTGTGGCTGAAAGCAATTCTATACAGTGCTCTAAAAAAGCCTTGTTGAACTGAAAGTATTGATGAATTCAAGGAGGTGACATAAGCTATATTCAGAAAAGCTAACTAACAATGCAAGACTTTGTGTGCTGAGTATCGAGTGAATAACATAGCCTGGTGGGCCTATCAAGAAGGTCTTCGTGGAAGAGAGAAAATGTGAAGTGAACCTTGAAGGCTAGTAATAGTAAAGGTGTGGAGTTAATAGTTAGTTGTGCAAAAAAAGTCACTTTAGGTTTTGATCCCATTTGTCTCATTTTTGAGACTATTCTTGATAGCAGAAAACACAATATTAGTTCATTCTAGCTGTACTAAGTCAAGTCAGGATTTTCTGCTTTCCTTCCTTATCTCTAGGACATCCAAGTTCTGAAGGGCTCATGTGGTATCATGGACTTATCTGGTGTTTGTGCATGACAGACAGACAGCCTGTCTGTCTGTCTATCATCCTCTAATTTTTGGACTGCACAGGAAGGGGCCAAATGCAGGGCTCCTTCGCAGAGTTGGGGAAACTGAGACCTATAAAACTTAATGCCTCCCCTAAGTCATACACCAATAAGCGATAGAACTGGAAGTAAAAGCTCTTTGGAAGTGTTCACACCTTTTGCATCCCTTTTAACTCTTCTCCTTGCCCAGTGCCCAGAGAAGTTTTTTTTTCTTCTCATTGTGTCAATAAAAAAGTACCTAAACAGTTGTTTCCCACAAAACATTTATGTTAGGACTTTTGCTTTTGGAAACTTAAGGTTGACCTTTATCTTTCTTTGTGTTTCTTCTGTGTCCACCTTTCCCAGAGAGGAAGAAGACCAAGATCTTGTTTAAACAGAACAGTGATGAAGGGGAGAACATCACGCTCTGACAAAGAGAAACAAAAGTAAAATATTTTACTGATTAAATCTCCAAAATTTAATTTTGCCATAGAGGAACAAATAGAATGATTTGTTTTGCTTGGTCAGATCTTGGTTCTCCTCTACTTCACCGGTTGCTCCTTCTCATTCTCTTTTGGGGGTTCTCCCTCTTCTCCCTGACCTCTTATTGGAGTGCTTCGGGCACAGTCTTAGCAATCTCTACTCCTCTTCTAGAGGTGCTTGTCCAATCTCATGGCTTTAAGCAGCTGCATGTGCTGTCAGTGTGCAAATTTATATCCTTTGCTCAGTACCCCATCTTTGAGCTCCTGTATCTGGGATCCTCACCTGGCTGTCTAATAGACATCTCAAACCCAACCTGTGCAAAAGAAACTCTTGATCTTCCTCCCACAAACTTGCCCTATTCACATCTTTCCCAATCTTCCAATTGCTTAGGCCATAAACTTTTATCATCCTTGATTTCCTTCATTATCTCATACCCACATCCAAAGCATCAGCAAATCTTGTAGGTACTATCTTCAAAAGATATCTAGAATCTAACCACTTCTCACCACTTCTGCTATTACCACCTTAGTCCAACCTTCTATCATCTCTGATGTGTGTGATTGTGGAAACCTACCTACTGGTCTCTGTGCTTCCATTCTTGCTTATCCCCATAGTCTATTCTCAAACAGCAGCCAGAGTCATACTGTTAAAACATATAAGTTAGATCACGCTACTCTTCTGCTCAAAAAGCTCCATTGACCTCCCATCTGGCTCAGAGTAAAAGCTAAAGTTTTTATTTAACTTTAATTTTAATTTTATTTAAAGTAAAAGGCTTTACTTAATTCATACCCTTATTACCCGGCTGACTTTATTTCCTTTTACTTTTCTACTTGATCATTCTGCTCCATAAATTTCCTCTCTTTTCCTCAAAATGCCAGTCATACCTGGAATGCTCCTCTCTCAGAAATCTGCATGTCTCACTCCCCGCTTAGCTACAAGTCTTTCTCAATTAAGGCTTACCTTGACCTTCCCACTTAAAATTGCAAACCCTTCCCTATTGCCCCCAATGCTCCTCTCTGTTCTGTTATTCTCCATAGCACTTATCAGCATCTAACATACTATATGACTTACTATTATGTTTATTGATTATTGTCTGTCTCCCCTGAGAAGAATGCAAACTCCATGAAAGCAGGTAGTTTTGTCTGTTTTGTTCACTGATGTACCTATGGCACTTAGAACCCTGCTTAGCACACAGAAGATGGTCAATGACTATTGTAGAATGAATAATGAATTAAAAGAATCTATATTTCTCATTGTTCTTCTCTGATGCTGCCATTATTATTATTATTATTATTATTATTATTATTATTATTATTATTAACTGTTTTTGCCTGGTAGGGGGAAATATAGTTTCAAAATGCGGATTTTCCTGGAGACTCAAAGCAAACAGTGTGTAAAGGAGATATGTTTGAACTCTTCCAGGTGTCCTCACATCAGAACAGGTACACACATGCCTACCATGCTTACTTTTGACATCTGTGTGAAAGGAAGGTGGTCCTGCTTGTGTATGACAGAGAGAAAGGGAACTCTCTTACCCGTGCTTTGTTTCATGACTGCAGTTCTCACTCTCCAGACACTCCTTGGTCTGTGACACTAACTAGAATATAGGAATAGGTGATATCAAAAGTATTTAAGTCAGAAAGAGAAAAACAAATACCGTATGCTAACACATATATATGGAATCTAAAAAAGAAATGGTTATGAAGAACCTAGGGGCAGGACAGGAATAAAGACGCAGACCTACTAGAGAATGGACTTGAGGACACGGGGAGGGGGAAGGGTAAGCTGGGATGAAGTGAGAGAGTGGCATGGACATATATACACTACCAAATGTAAAATAGATAGCTAGTGGGAAGCAGCCGCATAGCACAGGGAGATCAGCTCGGTGCTTTGTGACCACCTAGAGGGTGGGATAGGGAGGGTGGGAGGGAGACTCAAGAGGAAGGAGATATGGGGATATATGTATATGTACAGCTGATTCACTTTGTTATACAGCAGAAACTAACACACCATTGTAAAGCAATTATACTCTAATAAACATGTTAAAAAAAAAAGTATTTAACAGCTGGTACCATAGGCACTGACCAATCAGATGGGCCACCAGCTGTAAGCAACTGGTGTGGTTCTGTGCTTATCACTGAGCATCAGCCCTGAACATAAGTATTAGATAGTAACTTCTCTGCTCACTGTCTTATCAATTTTTCTTACAAGGAAGTGGGGAGAGGGTTTCATGCCAAAGGCAGTATTTCTGAACATCACACATTGGTCCTTAAAGGAACAAGAAGATCCACCAATTCTACATGAGCTTTTGAGGTATTTTTGAAGAATTTCCTCATTTTCATGATTTCAACTTTGAGAAATCTATTCTAAGTTTCAGTCTTAATATCTAATTATTGAAATTACAATAGATGTGGATACAATGGCCTAGATTTCACAGTAGAACTTAAAATATCATGTAAAAGGACAAAGTCACTAATAAAATACACATCTTTATGTCATGTTGCAACTTGCATGTACTTACACTGTAAGACAAGGCATGTTCAGAGTACAAGCAGAAAGTGGCATTAAAAATAATTTGTCAAGTGAGAGAGTGGCATGGACATATATACACTACCAAACGTAAAACAGATAGCTAGTGGGAAGCAGCCACATAGCACAGGGAGATCAGCTCAGTGCTTTGTGACCACCTAGAGGGGTGGGATAGGGAGGGTGGGAGGGAGACGCAAGAGGGAGGAGATATGGGGACATATGTATATGTATAGCTGATTCACTTTGTTATAAAGCAGAAACTAACACACCACTGTAAAGCAATTATACTCCAATAAAGATGTTAAAAAAATAATAATAATTTGTCAGAGTCAACACATTGTCTAGTTGACTCTGTCTCAGAATTTATGGGCAAGAGGCCCTGTAACACATTGAAAAAAATTAACACATTACTTCCTTTCTTAACCTTCTCTGCTAGGTTCATCCTAGCCAAATCGTAGGAACTGGCCCTCCATCATTAGGAAGCTTCTGTTTTCTCAGACCCCGGTGAACTAGAGCAGAGCTTCTCAGACTTTAATGTGCATGCATATCACCTGCGTGTTTGTTAAAATGAAGAATCTGATTCATTAGGTCTAGGTAAGGCCTGAGAACCTGCATTCTATCAAGCTCTCAGACGATGCCATTCCTGCTACTCTGTGGACCACACTGAGTAGCAAGGCGAGGACTTTGTTTAAAACCTCTGTCTTGGGCTTTTTCTTCTCGGTTTCCTTAGAAGCCGGGCTTGAATGGGGAGGACTCCCACCAT
The DNA here is from genome assembly GCF_965194825.1 of Balaenoptera physalus. Classification (NCBI taxonomy): domain Eukaryota; kingdom Metazoa; phylum Chordata; class Mammalia; order Artiodactyla; family Balaenopteridae; genus Balaenoptera; species Balaenoptera physalus. The sequence goes on along the minus strand of NC_138890.1, from coordinate 43,858,260 downwards.
CAGTCATGCCCACTGCATCAAAACTTCGGGATAATTTTCTATTGTCTTTTTCTTCTCATTTTATTTATGGCTTATGTTTTTGCTTCTTTCTTTTCTCCTGTTGTTTCTCTGGCTGTCATGAGCTGGGAATGTGCCACTGAAAAAAGGTGGCACATGTAATTCATTGTGATAGTGCACTCTTTCATTGTAATGCGATTAACAGTGGGCATGTCTGGTTTTACTCTGGGACAGCAGCATGGAGGGAGCTATTTAAATTGGTGACAAAGTATTAACGGTGAAAAATGTAATTAGTACAAGGCTGCTGTGTTGAATAAAATCCCATTGTGTGTGGCACATGTGTGCTTGTGTGTGTTATGCCACACAATGGTAACTGTAAAAACTGTTCCCAGTGTTGATTTGCTGGCTGTCCCCTGTGCTGATTTCTGTCTGCTAGTGACGTGGGTGTGAGAGGAGGAGTAATGAGAATCATGATATTCCTCAAAGATCCATTTTTCTATAGTGCAGAGAAAGGTCTTAGACGTCCAAGCAGCGATAGCAGCTAAACATAGTAGCTAGGGACCTTGAGTTGATCATCGGAGCTCCCATTAGCGCAAGAGGTGGAACTTTTCTTAATAGAAATTACTGTAAATGGATATAGGAGTCATGGGGGTAATCGACTAACCAAGGCTTAAGCATGTTTGCAGAAAGCAAAAGCCACAAAACAGTGTGCCTTACCCCATTATCCCCTAAACAGAAGTGAGTGACAATTGCTGGCAATCCATCTCGGATGAAGAAAAGAGCTCTTTAGGATGTCAAGTTGCTTGGAAATTGTAACGAGGATACTGATGCTCATTGAATCTGGTAGATTATGTCTTTTATATGAGTTGGGTTATTTTCCAAGAAATCATATTTTACCTATTTTAAACCTTCTGTAGTTGAGCTGTATTGATGCTACATCTTGGTAGGATGCTGTCTTCTAGAGCTTCTTGGAGAAAGCTCTGCTATTCTTTCTGCTTCTGGGTTTGAAATGTGGCTTTACTTCACTCTCTGAAATTTTAAAGTGTAAGCAATAGTGCCACCCAATGGTGTCTCAGCAGCCTTTTGATGGAGAAGAAAACGGAATTTACTTTTAGGAGATCAATTTCATGAAGCTCTATGTTCGAATGTGGCTCCCAGGACCCATGGATTATGTCTGTCTCTCAGTGGAGATCCAGGTTCTCTAATTCTTGTCTTCATTGGGAAAAGTGACCTTGGTGGAATTCTCTAGTCTTGTCACTCCAGAGTCACATGCCTCCTGAAAATGGGGAAATTATGCCTGCTATGTTCTCCTAACTATGAGGATTAGACACTTTCATTTTTGAAAAGTATAAACCTTGTTTTGAATAAAAAGCACTGATTTGGTATTGCCCCATCAAAGCACTGTAGTTTGAGTACATTCACCATCATTAAAAATCCCATCTCCACGACAGACAAGGGCTTAATCTCCAAAATATACAAACAGCTCATACAACTCAACAACAATAAAACAAACGACCCAATTGAAAAATGGGGAGAAGACCTTAATAGACATTTCTCCAAAGAAGACATACAGATAGCCAGTAGGCACATGAAAAGATGCTCAACATCACTAATTATTAGAGAAATGCAGATAAAAACTACAATGAGGTACCACCTCACACCTATCAGAATGGCCATCATTAAAAAGTCTACAAATAACAAATGCTGGAGAGGGTGTGAGAAAAAGGAACCCTGCCACACTGTTGGTGGGAATGTAAGTTGGTGCAGCCACTATGAAAAACAGTGTGGAGGTTCCTCAGAAAACTAAAAACAGAATTACCATATGATCCAGTGATCCCACTCCCGGGCATATACCTGGATAAAACTATAATTCAAAAAGACACATGTACCCCTGTGTTCATAGCAGCATTATTTACAATAGCCAAGTCATGGAAACAACCTAAATGTCCATCAACAGATGAATGGATAAAGAAGATGTGGTACATATATACAATGGAATACTATTCAGCCATAAAAAAGAACAAAATAATGCCATTCACAGCAACATGGATGCAAATAGAGATTATCATACTAAGTGAAGTAAGTCAGAAGGAGAAAGACAACTACCATATGATATCACTTATATGTGGAATCTAAAATATGACACAAATGAACTTATCTTCGAAACAGAAACAGACTCACAAACATAGAGAACAGACTTGTAGTTGTCAAGGGGGAGGAGGAGTGGGGGAGGGAAGGATAGGGAGTGTGGGATTAGCAGATGTAAACTATTATATATAGAATGGATAAACAACAAGGTCCTACTATATAGCACAGGGAACTATTTTCAATATCCTGTGATAAACCATAAAGGAAAAGAATATATAAAAAAAGAACGTCTATATGTGTATAACTGAGTCACTTTGTCGTACAGCAGAGATTGGCACATTGTAAATCAACTATATTTCAATAAAAGAAATAAAATTAAAAAAAATCCCATCTCCAAACCTAATGCTGCATTATGCAGCAGGCTCCCTGCCTTGGGCCTTGTACAACTCCAGTTCTTTTTTTAAAAAAATTTTATTTAATTAATTTATTTTTGGCTGTGTTGGGTCTTTGTTGCTGCATGCAGGCTTTCTCTAGTTGTGGTGAGCGGGGGCTACTCTTTGTTGCGGTGCGTGGGCTTCTCATTGCAGTGGCTTCTCTTGTTGTGGAGCACGGGCTCTAGGTGCACAGGCTTCAGTAGCTGTGGCTCGCGGGCTCTAGAGCACAGGCTCAGTAGTTGTGGCGCATGGGCTTAGTTGCTCCGCGGCATGTGGGATCTTCCCGGACCAGGGCTCGAACCCATGTCCCCTGCATTGGCAGGCGGATTCTTAACCACTGCGCCACCAGGGAAGCCCCAACTCCAGTTCTTTAAGTATTTATAATTGGAAGTGAGGTGTGCTAGACTGCTGTGGATGACTGGTGCTCATGCTATTCCCTAGGGTCTTTGGTGAACCCCCAGTAACAGGACACATTAAGAAAAATGGACTTTTACTGAAGATTTCATGAGGAAATAGGGAAGATGATTTGCATCGGAGGCCACACATTAGAGAACTAATAAAACCCTCATCCCTATTCTGTCCTCTGCCAGTGACATTGTCATTCCCCCCTCTTACTCCAAACAGCCTCTGAAGACTCTTTTATTATCCAGCCTATTCAGCTTGTGTCCCCAATTTATAGACCCTTGTCAGCAAAACCAAACCCTGGAATTAGCCCCGGAGTGATCATCAAGCACCTCCTGGAGGCCTCCTTCCTCATCAAAGCTTCTAATTTAGTTATTCATCCAAGTAAACAATGTTGGTGGTGGGTGGGTTCTCCTGGTAAGTAGATTTTTCTCTATATTGTTACATAGGGTATACCACACCTACTTCCAAAAATGATTGTGAACCATTAAGAGGTTCAGATATATCTGGAAATGTACATGAGTAGCTGATTACATAGTCCAATAGCAGACATCATTCAGTTTGTCACTGACTGTCCTGTTGCCTTCTGGTCCCTCCTTCAAGAATGTCCTTCGGTCTCTCCAAGTGGAAGTATGTGATCAGTTCACCTTTCTTCAATCTCTTGGCAACCCCCTTCCCATATTCCTGCTGAGGCCACCAGTTAGCCCTTTCTTCCTGGAAGCACTCTTAGGTTCTCTCCCTCTCCAGGATTTCTTAGACTTCCCAGTTGCTGTTACACTTGAAAGGTGATAATGAATGACAATGATGTAATGTGTCATGGCTGCAGGGATATTTGCATTTAAACGGGGACTCTAACATTTACACAAGTCTGTGTATTTTTAATTAATTGATTAATTAGTTAATTAATTTATTTTTGGCCATGCTGCTAGGCTTGTGGGATCTTAGTTCCCCGACCAGGGAGTGAACCTGTGCCCCCAGCAGTGGAAGCCTGGAGTCCTAACCACTGGATCACCAGGGAATTCCCCACATTTACACAAGTCTGAGCCCTAAGGGATGACTTCTTGAGGAGAATTTCAGTCTTGGGGGAGGACCAATGAGGCGAGCGCTTGGCTGCACATAACCAACATTGTACGTGGATGCCCCGACTCCTGGGTGAGGGCTAGATGCACTTCTCAGGATGGCTGGGTGAGTGAGAACGCAAGTGTGAGCTGAAAAAAACACATGTGACATTACAAAATCTATATTTGATGCTTGCATGAACCACAACAAGGGTTACAAATGTAGTCACATCTCTTTGACTACCTTGTTCACTGTCGTATCCCTAGGGTTTTTTGAAACCACTTTATTGAAGTGTGATCGTTATACGGAAAGCTGTACATATTTAATGTATACAACTTGATGAGTTTGGAGATAAATATACACCTGTGAAACCATTCCCACAATCAATGTCATAAACATATCCATCACTTCCAAGCGTTTCCTCCCACCCTCTTTACTTACTTATTTATTTTTGTGATAAAAACACTTAACATAAGAGCTACCCTTTTGGCACATTTTGAAGTGTGCAATACATTGTTGTTAACTATAGGCCAGCAGTCCACAACCTTTTTGGCACCAGGGACTGGTTTTGTGGAAGACTTTTTCCACGGCCTGGGGGTGAGAATGGGGATGGGGATGGTTCAGGTGGTAATGCGAGCGATGGGGAGCAATGGGGAGCAATGGGGAGCGGCAGATGAAGCTTCGCTGGCTCTCCCACCGCTGACCTCCTGCTGTGCGGCCTGGTTCCTAACAGGCCTCAGCCTGGTATGGGTCTGCGGCCCGGGGGTTGGGCACCCCTGCTGTAGGCACTGTGGCGTACAGTTGATCTCTAGGACTTGTTCATCTTGCGTAACTGAAACTTGGTACCCTTGACCAGTACTTCCCTGCTTCTCCCTCCTCCCCTAGATTTTGAACAGGGCCTGGCATATAGTAAGTCCTCAATAATTATTTGTAAAATGAATGGATGGATGCATAGGTGGATGAATTCTTTTTCTAATATTGCTTAAACTCTTCCTCATATGCAGGGACTTCAAATATCTTTCTCTCGAGACTTCCGTAACTTGAAAATGTCTATAAATTCCAGGATTTTTTCTTAGTTTCAAAAGACAGGTGGGGCAGCCAGTCCTCTCTTGACACTGCGGTGGGGGGGGACCATCCCTACATTGTTTCAGCTGTTTCTTTCTTGTTGCCTGAGTGTGTCATTGGAGAAGCTGAGTTCTGCGCAGTCTCAAGAGGTTGGTTCACCCGAGAGGGCCACAGAGGTTCTCTAGGGAGGGCACCCCACCCCTTCAGGACCAGGGTGAGTGCATGTGCAGAGCTCTGCAGAACTGAGCCTCTCCTTGTGTTCATGGACATAACCACAAAAGCAAAACCAAAACCAAAACCAAAAAAATCCCTTCAACCCTACTGAAGTGCAGCATGAATATATCAATTCTTAAATCCTCCTTAGAGAAAAAGCTGGAAAAGTATTCCAGGCCCAGCCCGTTCTTCAAATCAAAATCTAATTCTTCCTCCTATGTCTGTAATCTGAGGTTGGTTTAGAAAAGAGTCAAGTCTTTGGGGACAAAATTTGATGATTTCTTTCTCCTGAAGGGTAGGGGCACTTAGGAGAAAAGTCTTGAAGAGCACCTTCAAATTTTTGCCTTCTGAAGGACCAGTGAGATAGCCCTAAACAGCAAAAGTGTATGGTGCTTCTCAGCCTATAAAAATAGTGTCCCTTTTAGGAAAGCCAAAAAAAAAAAAAAAAAAAAAAAATCCCACCACCAGTTCTGTCTCAGTGATGCTGATATGCTTTGGGGAATCATATCCGTTTTAAGAGGCGCTTCATTTTCTCTGGATCTTCCTCAACCAAGGTGATTGTCTTGAGCTTTACTGTCAGGAATTTGTCTTAGGAAAGTAGTAAGTTTCCTTTCATTTTCTAAATTCAGTGAATTAACACTAGTGATAAAACTTGGATCGGTTGCTTGTTTTTTCTAAGAAGAATCCCCATAAGGTTGTAAAGAATAAGGTATAAAGAGTTTTGCTCAGTGCTTGACTCATAGAAAGCATTCAGTAAGTATTAACTAGTATTATTATTGTTGTTATTGCTGCTACAACTACGATTATTATTAGAGGTGGTGGTCCCTGCCCTGGCATCCAATCCTAGCTGTGGGTATTTACTATGGGAAGGAAATGGAGTTTAGTGACATATAATGCATGTAAAGTGCTTAGTATAGTCTCTGGTACAAAGTAAGCATATAGTAAATTTAAGCAAATTTATAAAATATGAACATATTAGTGTAGATTTGGCTGCTGAAATAGAGAACAAAATTTAATGGCTCAAAGAAACATAAATTCACTTTTCACTCATGTTACTGTACCAGGTGAGTGTTCCAAGTGTTAAAGAAAAGTTTTCAGACAATTTAGCTGTGAGCATGTATCAAAATTTTATTACTATCAGGCACAGCAGGGAAATGGACCCTAGAAGGCCACTTCCCAAATTTACTTTTGGCAGGGACATTTGATAGGAAAAGAGTTCAGTTAGATAATCATTGTTAGACTAGACACAGAAAGAAAAGAAAGTCTGGTAAAGGTCACTAGACCCTTGATTGACAGTTGGCAACTGAGTATGTGGGTAATTGGGCATGTGGGTAATTGGTTTCCTAGAGCAAACCTTAATCCCATTAAAGTTCACAGAAAATTGCTTAAGCATTTTATCAGGAATGCTAACTTCTCAGAAAGAGGTTGTGAAGCAAAACGTTCTGCCCCTCAGATCATGTTTGGAACAATTTCTCTTATGTGTGGGACCATGGGCCAGCTCTGTCCCCTCTAGTCATTCAGGCAGTCTGGTTGAAGGCAGTTCTGCCAGTTTCAATATTTTCAGTGTATGGCTTTAATACCATTCTGGTTATTGCCAGCAGCCAGTGAGAAAGGGGAAAAGAACAGAGATTTCTTTTTAAGAAATCTTGCCTAAGCAAATGAGCCAGAGGTAGAAACAGAGCTTTTGCTCCCACATCATTGAGAGCTTAGTTACCTGGCCATCCAGCTCCCAGTAGGGCTGAGAAATGCCGTCACTGACTGGGCATCCAAGTCCTGCCTGCACATCTTTTACTATGGGGAAGAAATGGAGTTTGGGGACAGTAGTGGTCTCTGCCACAATGAAGTTGTGCCCAGCTTTTCTGCACCTACTGACTTCTGGAGCAGGAGTTGGCAAACTATGGGCTGCAGGCTAAATCCTACCCACAGCTGTTTGTATAAATAAAGTTTTATTGGAAAGCCATGCTCATTCATTTATGCAATGTGAATGGCCGATTTCACACTACACCAACAAGGTTGAGTAGTTGAGACAGAGACCACATGGCCCAAAGCTTAAAATATCTACTTTTGGGCCTTTTTAGAAAAAAAAAATTGCTGACCCCTATTCTAGAGAGGGTTCTGAACTGCCCACAAAAGGGGACTTGCTGGATCAAAGGAAACGTGCATTGAAAATTTCAGTAGATGCTTCCCTTCATACTTGCACTAGCAGTGAATGAGATTGCCTGCTCCCCAGTATCCCCACCAACACAGAGTAATATCACACTTTTCCATGTGGCCAATTTGAAGGTGAAAATGGTATTTCACTATAGTTTTAATTGTACTTACCTTATTAGTAGTAAGATTTAGTATTAGAGAATAGGTATAATAAAATATATATTTGGTCTTTGTCCCTCATTCCTGGCATAAAACTTCTAAAACCAGTGGAATTTCCAGAGTGATAGGAGTGTCTTTTGATATTCATAACAAAAACCTTTCAACCACACCTGAGTTTGTGTTAATTAGGTGACCTTTGGAAAGCCTCTAAGGAAGGGGCTGGTTACCAGGGGAACCAACCAGAATTAGAGGATTAGAACTTTCAGTCTCTTCCACCCTCCCCCTACCCCCTTGGAGGGGAGAGGGCATTGAGGTTGAATCAATTAATCATGCCTAGAGAATGAAGCTTCAGTAAAATTGAAAGAATGGGGTTTGGAGAGTTTCTGGATTGGTGAACACAGGGAGGTGCTGGGTGGGACAGCGTGGAGGCTTTGCACCCCTTTCCCCATACCTTGCCCTTCGCATCTCTTCCATGTGGCTGTTCCTGAGTTAGATCCTTTTATAATAAACTGGTAATCTAGTAAGTAAACAGTTTTGCTGAATTCTGTGAGCTGCTCTAGTAAATTAATAGAACCCAAGGAGGGACTCTCTGATTTTATAGCCAGTGGGTCAGAAGTACAGGCGACATTGGCATCAGAAATGATGAAGTGGTGTCTGAAGTCTTGTAGGACTCAGCCCTTAACCTGTGGGATTTGACACTATCTCTAGGTAGATAGTGTCAGAATTGAGTCTATGTTGTACGACACTCAACTGGGGTGGAAGAGTTGCTTAATGTTTGGAAAACACACACATTTGGTGTCAGAAGTGAGGTATAGTAGAGTCGTGTGAGAGTCATATAGGAGTGTGTTTTTCCTTTAGACTTATTGTGATTGAAACTAATCATATTTTAAGAATATTTGTACTTTTTTCCTGTGAACTATCTACTTGTCCTTTGCACATCTGTTGGTAAATATTGAGTTGCTGATTTTGTATAATAATTTTTAGGGGCTTTTTATATGCTAGGGAACAAAGCCATTTATGATATGAATTGCACAAATCTACCCCATTTTTTTTTTTCTACCCCATTTTTAAATGTATTCTTTTTACTTTGCTTATGGAGGTTTTTGCTGTGCAAATTAAAAAAAATTTTTGTGTAGTCAAATTGAGCAGTCTTCTGATTCACAGATTTACATATTATGCTTAGGGGGCCTTTCCACTCCAAGACTATACAAAAATTTCTTCTATTTTTTCCTAATAATTTTGTGGTTTTCAGCTTTTGTATTTAAATGTTCGCTCCATCTGTAATTTATTTTGTTTTAAGGTTAGAGGAATGCATTCAATTTTTTTAGCTAAATGGCTATCCATTCGGTGAACACCATTACTTTAATAATACATCTTTATCATATATTAATTTCCTGTATTGTTTTGGGTCTATTACTTGAATATTCCATGTTTATTTATGGGCCAGTATTATGTTGCTTTAATTAATGTACCTTTATATCATATTTTAATATCTGGCAGGGCTAATTTGTCCTCATTATTTTTTTAATATAAGTCCTTTTTTAATAGGACTTTTCTGGCTAGTTTTACTTGTTTATTTTTCCGTGTGAAAATAGTTCAAAAATACTGCTGATAATTTTTATTTGGATTGTATTAAATTTATATATTGACTTGGCAGAACTGATATCTTTATGATGTCAATGTTGAGTTCTAAAGCATGGGCATAGTGTACCTCTCCATTTGAAGAACTTGTGTTGTTTTTAAGTTACCTTTTTGGTTATTGACTGAGGTTTCCTGACTGTGACAGATTTCTGAGACTGACCACCTGGTTCATTTCTTAAACTGGCTTAAATTATTGTTTTTATTCCTGGAATAAGACCTGTTCCACAGGTACAGAAGGTCTAGGAGCTAACCACTTACTTGTGTTATGATATTCACAGAGCAAACACACCTTACTGTAGGGAATGATAAATCTGTGAATTTCGTCACTGCCTTGCCATCCTTAAGTGTTTGTGGTGATTGCTTTGTAGAATAGGACAAGGAGACTATGACACAGAGGGAGCATAGATCTGAAGAAAGTGTTGGTTCAAACTCTTAAATCTGGAATATTCTTTTCTTAGGTTGAGTTTTTAAGAAGCACGCCCTGAACTAGGATGTGTGAGTCTCAGAGGCACGGGCACTAGAGTGGAGAAGTGAGACAAGGAAGGGGGGAAGCCAGTACAGACTGTTGTTACTGAGCAGCTTATCTCTGTGGGTGACTGTGGCTGTCATACTCTGGACCTCTGGGATAAAGGGTAGAACATGCCTCAGGCTTATCCCACCTAAGGGCCAGAGCATCTGGGGTATTTACCAAATCCCACTTGTTGTTGACTGAATGCTGCTTCTGGTGCCATCAACTCCCAGGCACCTCTGGCTTGCCTTGAGCATGCATCTATGACTGCAAAAGCCCAACCAGAGAGTCATAGATGCTGGTGCATGGGAGTGGTCAGCCTTCACAGGAACAGTGAGGAAGAGGCTCTGATAAAACTGTCGTAGAAAGATTTAAATTTCTGCATCCTTAGCCACCAGCTGCCTGCCCCTGTTGGGTGAGGATTAGGGCAGTTAATATTTTGGGTTGTTTGTACCATCTACACTGCTTTCTTAGGAAATTCTGCCTTCACCTTCTCCCCAGTGGGCAGGTCTGTGCTTTAACTTGGAACTCACTCCTTCCATTCTCATTCCTACCATGCTATTGGACCAGAGTCAATCAAAGTGTGCATTGTTTTTGGGCTTGCCAATTACCTATGACTTGTTATTAGAGTTTGTCCCAATTCAAACAAGCAGGGCAGATCCAATTCCTCTTCTGGGGATATGGAATTGAGAAACAAAGAGCCACTTGCCAGTTAGCAGTAGGAGCTAGAATTAAAATATTAATGTAGGAAGAGAGAAACATGATAGCTATGTTCAAGCAGAAACCATGCACAAGCTGGTTGCTAGAGAGGGGAATATGGAGAAAGAAGAAGAGAGAGAGAGAGAAAGAGAGACGGGGAGAGAGAGAGAGAGAGAGAGAATAGGGAGCACATGTTAAGAGGTCAACCCCCCCCAAAGCTACCTTATTTCTCGCCTTTCCTGATTCCTGGTTGTTCACATTCTCCTGCCTTCCCGTGACACATTTCTTTATCCTTACAGTAACTACCTCCGCTCTTTACTAGTGTTATTATGAGTCAGTTACTATTAATTGTCTTGACCAAAAACACACTGGCAGAAAATTGGAGGATGGTCCCCTAAAAGTGACTCATGCTCTCCATTTCTGCTGTTCCTTCCCCCTCCACTGTGTCTGGAGGCAGCTAACCTGCCAGTGCTCTCCCTATGGCTATTGCCAGCTGCTGTGAAAGGCTCCGAGAAAATAAAAGCTAGAGAAAATGCCAGTCATTAGGTGGAGTACGCTTGTCCTTCCCGGAACAGGCAGTGATAACATCATACAGCTTACTCTATACAGAAGCTAAATTTTTATCCTCTCAGGAAAAGAGGAAACCTGATTAACTTCTTTATAGTAGAAACCCTGTGCTTTATAAATGGGTCCTGACAGTAAAGAGGTTAGAGGGAGGAAGTTTTAGCAAATTTCCTTTAATGAAACTGGATCAGATCCTCTCACCTGAGTTTTTACTGACTTAAGCTTCTTTGAGGAGTAGCTTCACCTACCATCAAGAGAAGAAGCTCAGTTGACCAAGTAAAAACAGGCAAAAACAAACCAGGAGGCCTAACTCAATCCATTCATACCAAGCAAATATGACCCACAATCAAGTTGCATTAAATATAACTTCAGCAACACACATAACAGATATTCACTGGACATCTTCTGCGTTCAGGCTTTGTGCTAAGGGCTGTCAGCATGGAAGTGAGTAAGACATACATGTTCCTGCACTTACAATGTAGAGTCTGTGGGGAAGATGGACACGGAATACATGTTTATAAGCAAGAGTGTTACCAAGGGGAAGGGCACAAGAGTCAGGGAAGGCCTCCCTATCACACTTTCTTTTTTGTTTTAAAGCTGAGTCCTGAAGAATGAGCAGGGGGGGAGCCCTCTAGGAATAAGATTACTGTTTGAGGAAGGGGGCAGCCTCCTGCTTGCTGTGTTTCGTATGATTTCCTTGTGCCTCTAAAACTCCACCTCCAACTCTGCACGGGGCTTTTTCAAGAGTAAGTCACTCATTTTTTGGAGTTGTGGTGGCTTTTGGTCACCTATTTGTTCTCTGCAGCATATGCTTTTGATGGTGGTACATCAGCCTGCTGTGGGACACCTGCAGACAGTTGCCTTACAGGCTGTGTGACCTTGGGCAGGAAACTTCCATTCTCTGTGCCTCAGTTTCCTTAACTATAAAGTGGCGAGTTGGGACTAAGTGGTCTTCTTCAGAGTCAGCATTCTTGGTGCTCTCTGAATATATTTCATTGAGTTCATGGTGGGGAAGCTCTGCTCCGAAGGCCTCCTTCCAGGTCAGTCAGGGGCAGGGGAAGGAAGGAAAAGTAGGATGGGCTTTCATTTATTCATCAAATAGTTATTGAAGCGTGCTGGGTGCCAGATGCTGTTCCAGGCGATGAGGACAGAGGTGAACAAGGCAGAGTGTCAGCTGCCCACTCTGATTCAATCAAAAGGACCTTGAGTGAAGAGAGGGTTTGGGGGTTAAAAAAAGGAGAAAACAAGTCTCCTCCTCACTTCGTTATCCAGTTGGCACCTATTGATATATGAAAGCAGGGTTTTTCATTTGTTTGTTTGTTTGTTTTAAAATTAGATTATCCATTTGCTCTCTAGCAAGAAACAGAGCCCTATGGGAAAATGATATTCAGGAAAGGGATATTTTAATGAGAAAAACTTGGGACTAAGGGTGCGCTCTGGAGAGTGAGAATAGGATGGGTAATTAGCAGGGCCCTAGGGCAGTCCAAGGATGTGAATGCCTGGCTGTGGACAGGAAGAAGGGTCAGTTCAGAGGTGGAGGAAGGGCCCCCCCAACTTGATTCTCCCAGTTTTGCCAATGGCTCGTCCTAAAGTTACCAATTAGGTCACAATGCTTTTTCTATAAATGGGGGATGGAGGTGGGGAGGGGATGAAAATAGAAATAATTTATCGTCTTAAAGCAACAAATCTGGGCATAGGCCCAGTGCTACTGAAAGGGTCTTTTTAATGATGCGTGGGCAACTCTCTTTGCTTCCTAAGTCATCAGAGAGGCGATTGGAATGACTTTTAAACATGGACTCCATCAAGTGATGCAAATCTCCCATGATTTACAACCCAAAGAAGTTTATCTTGCTCTGGGAAAAAAGAAGACCTTGGAACCAAAGCCTCACATTTAGAAGCCAACACAAACATCTTAAAATAACGCCTCCTCCTCCCTCCTGCTCCATAATGAGAAATGAGAGATTAAGCAAGAGGTGGAGGGCTGTGGGTAGGACCATCGCAATCACCAGTGATTGAGCTTCAAGGTCCAAGGCCTTTGTTGTGGGCACTGGAACCCTAATGATTTATAATTAACTCCAACAAGAAAAACCAAATGCCATGCACTTTCCTAACAGAGCTACAAAAATAACCACATTCACAGTGTTTGTAAAATTGGAAACAAATGTCCCAAGGAACATAAGAGCTCCGTGCTGTCCTACCCAAGCTTTGGAGGAAGAAAAATATTGGCACTCAGTCACGACCACAAATGATGAGCCAATATCGTTTGTCATGGGAAATTCATCTAGGCAAAATTGAATTGCACCATTAGCCCTCAGTGACTCTGAGAAATAACCATACTGAAATGCCTCAAATTAAAATCAGTCAAGGGCTGGGTCTAACATTCTCTCTCCTCCTAGCTGCTGAGTTTAGTTTCTTTATCCTCTCTCTTTACATGGAAGAGCTGAGAAGGGGAAAATAATGCCTAATTGTACTCTTGTTCCTGAAAGAACCCATGTGGTTCTTTTTTTAAAGTGGGTATGGATAAGGGTAATGACCATGAAAAGTACGAGGGGTGGGCTACGAGGTAGTACAGAATGGCATGGTGACCTTAGTTTACTGTTGAAGGATGATGGGGAGGAGGTGCTGGTGATTGGCAACTGGATTAATAACCTATAAGCTTAGTTTGCAAAAAAAAAATTTTTTTTAGGGTATATGAATTCTACTCCGTAAATAATCTTAGTTCTTGTGCTGATGTGGAACATGAAAAGTTTGGTTATGGAAGTTTACTAAAGAGAAATTTTCTGTTTGTAAGGACCCCTTTGATGCTATTAAACATCAAAATCATCAGCAAAGGATAGAGATATTGACTCTAAAACAATAATGAACTAAGTCTAGGCCTTACAGTGAACACTTTACAGGCATCTCCTTTAATTTGTACAACCCTATGAGCCAGTCTTTAACATAATTCCCATTTTACAGGTGGGAAAATAAAGCATCTGAAAGGTTCAATAACTTGCCAGATTTCCATTAGCAAAAAGCAGAGCTGGGGTAAGGACCCATTACTATTTGACTCCAAAGCCCACACTCTAACTCACCCTTAGAGGGTTTCTGTGCATTTCCCCCCTTTAGGTCACTGTTTTCCAAACTGTCGTTCGTCAGCTCTGATGGGCCAAAGGAAAATTTCAGATGACCTTGCCGATATGTCCCTAATTCTGTATGTCAGAGAGGTAGAGAGCAAAACCCTTTCAACTCTACCATCTCATAATCTTACCTCTGAATCTGTGAATTAAGTAATGTGCCTCCTGTCTGGGGACCCAAGACAGTAATGTTAGCTGAGTGAAAAGAATATAGATGAGCTTTCCAACTGACTAACTTGAAGGTAGCAGGAATAAAATGTCAACTTGAACAGCGCCTGAGAATCATCTGTACAGACGTGGTCAGTTTATGTAAACTTTGTGCAGTGAATATGCAAATGTCCTACATATTTCTGTGCTTATACACTTCTAACAGACCTGGATGTGGCCTCTTGGGAGAATGCTGGTTTAAACCTTTCTGCAAAAGTCACCTATGAAACTGAGAATTTCCACTGTCTCTGTCCAAAACATGGGATTAATTGAAGAAATTCTCACTCCTTGTTTTTTTTTTGCTTCAGAGAAATTAATTCTTCCTATGGGAAATTTTTTTAATGCCCTAAACCGATCTGAACTTCAGGAACTTGAACCTTGCATTGTAGCTGCCTTCTGCCTCTATGGAATATAATCTATTCAAGCTGTTAAACTGTTGTGAACACCAATAATAGGACATTTTTATAGTGTTCAGGATATGAAGCTAAAGCATATTTGACTGCTGTGTGTATGTATATTTGCCCACATTTAAAAACTAGCTAAACATTTCAAACCTCTTTTGATTTATACAGGGTTATTTATTACAAGGCTCCTGAACTTTCTAGAGGCAGCAATCTTCCGGTGATCTTTATCAAGCTGTTCTCTGTCCTCCTACTTGGCTGCTTGTTTGGTTCTTTCTTTTTTTTCCTCTCTCTCCTCCTCTCTCTTTTCTCTTGAGCTTAGTCTTAACAGGGAAATAAAATGTCAAATACATCAGGAAAAAAAAATCCAATGGTAAAATTTGCAAATGGGAATACAATTTGAAGGCAGCACCAAAGTTAAGCAGCCAGGTTTTATTGTTTTTTTCTCTCTGCTAATTAGGCTGCACATTTTAAATCTTAAACATGTGCAGAGTTGTGAGGGATATTGCGTGTAGAGAGAGGCTTAATTCCAGCAGCTCTTGATAGCTGGGTGTTCAGTGTTTCAATGCTCACAATAGACGCCATCAACAACTCACATTTTTGGGTGCCTTCTGCACAAATGGTGGTATAGAAGGAAGAATCAGAGAAATTTAGAGCTTGCCTGAATTCCCAGTGGTTTCCAATTATTTTTTTTAGGCCAGAAAACAAAGATGATCTTACCTTGAAGCCTGATATGTAAAGCAGATAACCTTGAGCGGCTGTGCATGTGAATGTGGGTGCATGTGTGCCTCACATTCATTCCTCTGTTAGGACAGAACATTTGTCAGCTGGGAGCAGGTACACAAAACTCTTAGGATCATAGTTTGAAAGTTACAGATCTTGGACCATCTCTGAATTTATTATACATTCTTTTACTTCACATTGTCATGTCTATTTTAACAAATAAGTCCACACTTGCCTTCCTGTTAGTTTCTTTGGAAACCACACATTTCAGTTTAATTATATTTTCTTCTCATTCTAAGGAAGGGCTGCAAGGGTACTGTTTGTGTGCTTGCATGATTGTCTGTTTTTTCAGTTTTATTGAGATTTAATTGACATATAACTGCCCTTTCTTTTTCCATGTACTATTTCACGGAATGCGGAGAAATTATCCATGTTTGCTAGTGAGGAATCCAATGAGATATATGTATAAAAATAAAGTTAGTGTATTTGTGAAGATAAGGTTGGATACTTTGTAAAGGCTCATTAACATGATCATTAAAACTATGTATATTGCTGTTGAACTTGGAGTGTAAGAGATAGCTGCAAAAGATTGGTGTAACGATGTTGTAAAAACCAAGAAGGATTCTTTGTAAATGTATTTAAGATCTCATCACTCTTTAAGGAAACCTAAACTGGAGATTGTAGACATCACATTATGAGTTTAGTTTATGCAGAAAAAGAAAATGACCAATTTCAACCAACAGACCTATTCTCAATGAATGAGAATGTATGAATGAATGAACGAATGTACACTTACATGTCTAAAGTTAGAAAAATTGTTGTTATCGAAATACTATTATTTGCAATTATTTATTATTAACTGACATAAAAAACTGGTCAACTACCAGTCTCAATCATATGAAAATGAGTACCTTTTTCTTTACCATAACCCTGCTATATGCCCGTATTCAGTGATACCAATGTAAATTTTCTGGACATTTGAATTATAATTTTCTCAAAGTTAATAGCATATTAGTGAAAACCCAGAATATGTACTTTCCTACTGGATTCTTGTATATAATATGCTGTATTTATAAAACAAAACAATATTTTCCTCTGTAATTACAATTTAGAGTTACTTTTAACTCCTATGTGATAATATAATTAAAAATTTTTCCCTTGGAGAATCTCTATCCAAAATATCCAAAGTATCTCTGCAACTTCTGTGCCAGCAAATACAGTAGTTTCTGCCTTCATGGATCTCACTATTGAAAAATCACTTCTTATATTATCACCGTTTGGTTGGAATTTTGTGTTTTCTTTGTCAAGAAGAAACATTTATCATGTGGATATATGGGTGGTTTTGGAGTTGTCCTGGGTTTTCTGCCAAGCGACTACCTGAGGTTTGAGCAGGTTCCAGTCCAGTAGGGGATGGAGTAGGCAGGGACTATAGGTAGCCCAGAATTCAAGAAATCAAGTCGTTGGCAAGAGCAGCACAGTGGAGATCTATACTCTGCCCTATTTAATCCCTTTTGCTGAGGTGATGGTGGGGGTCTTATTTCTTTAGGCAGAAAGGAATCAACAAGTGATGCTAGGCTGGGCAGGTCCTTCTCATGATTAAGCCAGGGGCCGAGATGCGAGGATTTCCTTACTACCGCCAACCTAAGTCATCTTTGCAATGGACTGACCAATACTGTAAAGCCAAAGCATTCATTCGTAGGTAGGATTTGATTCCTTTTCTTAAATTGTCCTTTTTTTTTCTTCTTCTTTTTTTTGGAGCTAGGGGAACAGTGAGAAACTAGGCTTCAGAGCTTGGGTGGTCCAATTACCAATCCTTTGTTGAAAGTACTGCAGCATGCTAGCAATAGCCAAGAAGTCCCAGCAATCATGCACACCTCGCCAGGCCTTTGAGAACATGTAGATTTCAGTACGCATGTCCAAAGCCACACACTTTTTCCACTTCCTCTGTTACCCTTGCAAAATAAGGATGAAAGTTCATCCTAGACAAAATGAATTGGTAGGGTGTGGCCTTTGAGCATTTGATAGGTTCGAAGAAGCTGCTCCCTCCACACACTAACAGTAAATACCACTCTTTTTTTCTGTCATCTCAGACCTCTATTTTTGTTATTAAAGATTCATTGCCTCTCTGATTCTAAAAAAAAAAGCATTTGGTTTTCTTCAAATATGGAGAAATCATGCTTTAACTGGATTACCACCTTCATGGGAATTACTTCATTTCTTTGATTCTAAGATGCATTTTCTCCCACACTTAAACATTTCTGAAATGCTGAATTAGTGTACAATGTACGTGCTTAATGTGATGTTCCATTTTTATTTCTTGGAAGGTTATTATTAAATTGATGATTCATGTAAAAGGAATGACATCGTAGAATCAGGAGAATACCGTAGCTTTTTAAGTTAATTTCTAGTCTTGACTCTGAAATTGTGTAATCACAAGATCGTGGTGGTGGTGACTGAAGAGGAGGAAATGTGAAGAGATGGGGGACAGATTCTTTTTTTTTTTTTTTTAAACATCTTTATTGAAGTATAATTGCCTTACAATGGTGTGTTAGCTTCTGCTTTATAACAAAGTGAATCAGTTATACGTATACAATATGTTCCCATTTCTCTTCCCTCTTGCATCTCCCTCCCTCCCACCCTCCCCATCCCACCCCTCTAGGTGGTCACAAAGCACCGAGCTGATCTCCCTGAGCTATGTGGCTGCTTCCCACTAGCTATCTATTTTACATTTGGTAGTGTATATATGTCCATGACACTCTCTTACCCTGTCACATCTCACCCCACCCCCTCCCCATATCCTCAAGTCAATTCTCTAGTAGGTCTGTGTCTTTATTCCCGTCTTGCCACTAGGTTCTTCATGGCCTTTTTTTTTTTTTTTTTCCTTAGATTCCGTATATATGTGTTAGCATACTATATTTGTTTTTCTCTTTCTGACTTACTTCACTCTGTATGACAGACTCTAACTCCATCCACCTCATTACAAATACCTCCATTTCATTTCTTTTTATGGCTGAGTAATATTCCATTGTATATATGTGCCACATCTTCTTTATCCATTCATCTGTCGATGGACATTTAGGTTGCTTCCATGTCCTGGGGACAGATTCTTGAATTGGGAGAAGGACTGTGCTAGAGAAAATTTGCTATCATTTTTACTTGGGATTATGACCTCCATTCAGCTGCCTTTAACTGGGCATTTCCCCCACTGACTAGAGTGAGAAAATTTGGATCTGCTTCATCATTACTATCAAGAGCCATTTATTTACTGTTTGCTATATAAAATTACAAACAGATATAAAGCACAGCCTTTGAACCTCAGGATGTGTCGATTATGGGAAATTGAGAGGTTTTTGTGACTTCACTGGTGGGGAAAGCCTTCCATTAAATGTTATTTTTTGGTAGCATCTTTATTATAATATAATTCACATACCACACAATTCACCCATTTAAAGTGTATAATTCAATGGAGTTTAGTACAGCCACACAGTTGGGCAAACATCACCACAGTCAATTTTAGAACATTTTCATCACCCCAAAAGAAATTCCATACCCTTCAGCAGTCACATCTCACCCCTCCCATCTTCCTCAACTCTAGCCACCACTAACCACTTACATTTGAAGACCAAAAATACAGCATGGTAGAGGGACTAGACTAGAGCAATGAACTAGGAGTTAGAAGTTTCAAGAAGTTTCCAAATTTTGGCATTGCTTCTTAGAAATTATTTGGTTTCTTTGAGCCACTTTTCTTCATTTGTAAAATTAGTATAATGACACCCACATCACAGATAGTTACTATTAATGTGGTGGTTGTGAGGATTAAGTAAGACAACATACATGAAAGCACCAGTATAGGGCATGTCACATAGTAGGTTCATAATGTTATTTTCTTCATCCTTTCATCTCTTTTCAAGATGGGCCCTGAGCTGAACTGCTGAAGGATGATTGACCTTTCTTCTTTTACCTGAAGACTGAATCCTCTGTAGGTGCCAGCTCAATGTTCTCTCCCAGAAATCCCCTCTTGGAGGTGGTTAAAGCCCCGTAGTGTTGCTGGGGACACCTCAACTCAGTAGTTGAACTGATAATACAAAACAGAGGGTCTAAAAAAAAAAAAAAAGAAAAGAAAAAAAAAAAACAGAGGGTCTGATTTCTGTCTTCTTAGAAAAGAGGAAAAAGTCACATTATCCACTTTATTCAGGTAATGGGAAGTCAGCCTAAACTCTCAAAATTTCTACTGACTGAATGGTTTTCAGATAAATGCAGAGTCCAAGGAACCAAAGTGGTCAGCAAGGGTGACGGATGTAAAACAAAAACTATGATCCTCTCAGTGCCCCCATGTGAACCTCCATGTAGTATAAGGAAAAAGAGATGCGGTTCACTGGACTCCAAAAACCCAACCCATTGGCTTTTGGCTCTGGAAGAGCCCATTGAGCAGTGCCAAGACTGTTTTGATAATTCAGAGAGGTCTGGCTTGTCTTTATTTGTCCATCATTGAGGAGTTAGAGTGGTGAGGGGTGTTTCTATCTTAATGTGATGGATGGTGAAATTGAAGTGTTGGGTAATTTCTGTGGTCTGAGGACCTGAAGTCTTCCAAGGAGAACATTTATGATGATCTTCTGATGAGTCTGAACTCTCTGGTCCTGCTTCTGCCAGAATCAGGATGCTCCTGAGAGCTTTTGGTTCTCCTTATGTGTCCATTGACTTCTGCCGAACAAGCTCCAGGTTATTAGACTGAAAATAATTTAGTAAAAAATAAGTTGATTGACATAACTATTTGGTAAAAGAAAAAAAAAATAAAACAAATGTTCTTCAGATGCTATTCTTTGATAATTTTGGTCCATGATTTTGGCTACTCTGCACTCTTTATTCATCTTTAAAGATTTTTGTTTGTTTAAAATTTAACTTTTTAATTTTTCCCCTATATATTTGCTATTACTTTTCAAATTCATTTCAAACCCATTATTCTTATTCTTTGATGTTTGTTGAAATGGAAAGTTAGGATAATAGGATTTAGTTGAAATATCCAGAATATCCAACAATTCTTAGTGTGATAAAATAAACACACAAGTTCAAACAGTATATATGGTGTACTCCTATATTTATAGAATAACAGTAATTTATAGAAAAGTATTTGAACAACTGTACATCAAGGTTTGAATAGTGTTTGCCTGGGTGGAATTATTTTGCTTACTTGTATTTTTTTAATCCATTCAACACAATTTTATTAAGGCCCTACTAAATGTCAGCCATGTTCTCTATGTTGGGGATAAAGCAGTAAAGAAAAAAGACAAGAAAAGTTTGCCCTCCTGAAGGTACATAGCAGTGGGCAGAAAGAGTAGCCAAATGAATTAAATAAAATAAATAATAGGTTAGACAGTGAAAAGTACTACAGAGAAAAATGAAGCAAGGAAGAGGCACAGAGAGTTGGGGAGGGGTCTAAATTTTTAATAAGGCCATCAGGGAAGGTTTGACTGTGAAGGTACCTTTTGAGTAAAAACTTAAAGGAGATAAGGGTGTTAGCCGGGTGGATGTCTGGGGAAAATGCATGCTAGTCAAAGGAACAGCAAGTGCAAAAGGCCTACCAGGGGAGCGTGCTGTGTGTGTGTGTGTGTGTGTGTGTGTGTGTGTGTGTGTGTATGGGGTATGAGATAAAGAGAGTAGTCGTGAGTGAATCCAGGTTTTTGGCTGGGACAACTGTAAGGATGGAAGTGCATTGAAATGCGGAGGGCTGCAGGCTGATGAGGTTTGGGAGGCGTGATCAGGAGCTCGGTTTTAGACAGGTTAAATTTGATATGCTTATTAATCATCCAAGACGTTTCTCTAATGAGAATGCATTGTTTTGAAATTTGGAAAAAAACAATAAATGACATTTTAAAAGATAGTCTACTGTGGACTAGGTTGTTCCAAGGAATTGTCTATTGTTGCCCTAGATTGTTCAGTTGACTAAATTTCTATGACCAAATTGTTTTTAATCAAACCATTTGGACCTGATGTATGCAGGAGGCAACCCTGGGTAACCACCAGCACACTTGCTCTTTGGACCACCCTGTTTAGAAGAAAGTTGAAAGCAGACTCAGCAATGCTTTGCTGTCTTGACTTTCAGGCCGTTGACTCAGATGACTTCCTAGATGCTTGTTTTAACTCGCCAGTCCCATAAGCTCTGCCTGACTTCCTGGACCTTTGACTCTTTCATCAGCTTTTCTGATTTCAGATACTTACTTGAAGTTTCAAGGATCTGGAGCACCTGGATCCTTAGTTCTTCCTGTCCTCTGATGGTCTTTGCCTAATCACACTGATCCTGTGACCATCATGCTCTCATAAAGCAATTCACACAACATTTTGTAAACACCTGTTTTATGTAAAGCAATGTATTAGGCATTTTGGGGATGATAATGAAGTTGAGATGTGGCACTGACAAGTAGGAGTTTCCAGTGTTGTGGAGCATGTAAGTATATATAATGAGGTGATGACGACAAGCATGTAATAGTCTGGAGGGGAATCGAGGGCTCTGATTCTTGTAGTAATGACCTACTTGGTCCCACCAGCTCTGGTCTAGCATTTTATAGATTTTTTTTCTCAGAGACTTTTTTGCACTTTTCAATATTTAGCCTTTGTTGTTTGTTTTCTGATTATGAAGTAACAGATATTTATTGTAGAAAACGTGGGAAAAGCAGAAAAACATGAAGAAGAAGAAAAAAATTACTCGTAATCTTATCATCCAGAGATAGAATGTTTCTGTTAAGAGATAGAAGGTTTCTGTTAATGTTTCTTTTCATTCTTTAAAGAAAAGTTTTATTGTTGGCATTTCCCCACATCATTAATATTCTTTGGAAGAATGTTTTTTAAATAGCTGAATGGAATTGATGTTTCACCATTTATTTACTGGCCCTCTAGTATTGAGTCTTTTTATGTTTTCATAGCTAAGTTCCTCCTTGCTTGGGCAATATAGGCCTGGAGTTGAGGCTGTCCTAGGGTACCTGGGGTAGAGTAGAGTCTCAAAAAAATGGAGCTGTGCCCACATGGGGTGCACTTGGCTGAGAGGGGTGCAACCCCCGGGGCTTGAATAACAGCACTTAATTAATCCATGCTCCTCCCCAAGCTTGCACACGCATGAGCACGGTAGATACCACAGCTGAAAAGTCAGTGGGGGCCCTTGTTATATATTTGAAAAGCTGCTTATCATTGGTAGACCAAGGAACTCTGAAATCATGTGATTTTAATATAGTACATCTTTTTTATGATAAACATCGGTAGTTACATTTGTCAAGAGAGCCATAAAATAGAAATGACACAGTACCCTTCTTTGAAAAAGTAGAGGATTATCAAAGCAAGATGGAAGAAAGTGGCATGCTGGGTCCTCTTATAATGTAGATAAATAGTCCTGCTTCGGTGAGATTCCTTCAGGAGAGTGAGCTTAGGAGCAGAGGAAAGAAATAGTAAAAAATTAGAAAGACAGTATTATGTTGTTTTAGACTTTGAAAACTGATAATGCTTTCCAAGTCTGGTATGTGAAACTTGCCCTTTTCTTTTGGCTATTCTAGCCACAGATGAATGTTTTCTTGCCAATTAGAACATTCTTGAGGTGTTTTCCTTTTCTTCACGTGATGTTGGTTGTGATTCCATGCTTGCCATTATTTATAAATTAATTTCTGGCATTGTAGTAAATTCTAGGAAAACCAATAAAACCACACGTGTGCAGTTAAATCCTTCTGTATTTTTTCTATTTATTTACTTTTGTTTAAAATTTTTTTTCCTGTGGGAAAGACATGAAAGTTAAAAACAAAGTTTCCATAAGTGGATGGGTGGTTTATAGAATACATTTCTAATCTCTATTATTCTTTAGTCTTTTCATTGCTGTGTACATATTCTCTCATTTGCTTAAGGCTATTTGATTACCTTTCTTGATAGGAATAGTAAAGAAATTAATCATGAGGATCTAGGCTGATGGAAAGAAATTGGTGGAGTGTCTTTTTCTTTTGACAAGAAGTGCCAAAGCTGATAATCAGTACTTCCTTGAATATAGACAAACCAGGAAGCCAAGTAGAGAACTGGTGACACCAGTAAAATAGTCATATATGAAGGGTGTATTGAGATGACATAAAATTGTCAGAGAGACTCAATTCTTTTTTTTTTTTAAACTTTGAGTTTATTTATTTATTTATTTATTTATGGCTGCGTTGGGTCTTCGTTTCTGTGCGAGGGCTTTCTCTAGTTGCGGCAAGTGGGGGCCACTCTTCATCGCGGTGCGCGGGCCTCTCATTATCGTGGCCTCTCTTGTTGTGGAGCACAGGCTCCAGACGCGCAGGCTCAGTAATTGTGGCTCACGGGCCTTGTTGCTCCGCGGCATGTGGGATCTTCCCAGACCAGGGCTCGAACCCGTGTGCCCTGCATTGGCAGGCAGATGCTCAACCACTGCGCCACCAGGGAAGCCCCTCAATTCTTTTTAAAGTGCACTTTCAGCCTTTTCTGAGAAAGATTTTCTCAAGAATTTTGTAGGAAGTACTTGTGAATGCTGTAGAACAGCATCTCCCCAAATGAGTTCTACAGAATGTCAAAGAGTTGAGTGGGGACCTGCTATTTGTACCTGCCCTGAAGCTATTTCTGGTAACAACACCCTGATTTGCCTTTGAGGAACTACTCCTCCCCACTGTTGGCCCATGTGGTTTGGGTGTGACTGAGTCCAGAGTGTGGGGCTTGTAGCCTAGGACTGTTCAGTCAGCACATTCTATCTCAACTGTCTTGGGAATCGGTACAGGGATGACCATGTGACCAAAGATAGTCCAGTGAGATTCATCCTGGATCCTTTTTGGAACTGTGGGGAAGGAGAAGCCCCTTTTTTGGGATTGCTGGAAAGAAAGGATGTGAGCTCAATGCTGGTGGTCATCATTCTGCCTTGTGGGAAGAGCCTGCTTTAATGAAGCCAACACAGAAGAATGTAGAGCCCAGAAATGGACACAGAGCCATGACATTGTCCAAGATCCTGAGTCCTGCCAGGCCTAAAGCCAGCCTATCTCTGGACTTAAATAAATTAATTTTTTTGTTTTAGCCAGTTTGTGCTGGGCATTTCACATCCACCACCAAGAGTTTTGGCTAATTTAAAAAGTGTTAACGTGAAGACTGAGCTGTCATCAAACAGGTGTGGGAAATCCTGGGCACATTAGTTTGGTTCTCCAGAAATAGACTCTGCAATAGTATTTGTGTCCAGGTAGTTTATTTGGGAAGTGGGGAGCGGGTAAGTAAGACAGTGAAGGGAAGTCATCTAATAAATGGTACCTTATCAAGCCAGTGAGCACTGTGGATGACTAGAGTTTAATCCCATGGGGAAGCTATGGGAGACAGTGTAAAGCACATACCTCAGAGTTATCCCAATGAAGCAGCAAGGGAGCTGGGATAGTTACATCCTAAATCCCATCACTTATTGGTTGAGGGCTGCTTTTTGGGGTGTGTTTAAATTTCTTGGTTCTTTAGTCCTGCTCTGCAAGCAGGCAGAATAGCCTTCTGAGAGGAGAGAGAGAGAGAGAGAAATCAGCCCAGACAAAGAGGTGTAGATACTGACAATTGGAAGTCAGCTGGACCCTAGGGATATGGGCTAAACAAAGCAAAGGTTTCTTTACTTTAGGACTTCTTAGAGTCTTTAATATACTAATATAGATACTGAATATCCAAAAGTGAGGTCACGGTATGCCGTGTTTTCAAAATTTATTTTAACATAGAATCTTTTCTTTGTGGATTATCTTTGGAACGTGCAGTCTACAGCACATGCTTTGGGTAATGCCGTCTCAGAATATCCTAGATTTAAGGTGTAACCTAGCTATAAAAACTTGCAGGACTCAATAGCATCCATCTCAAAAATTTGAAGGAATCAGTGGGTAAAACTGTTAAACCTTTGGTCAGTGTTATGGACTGGATGTTTATGTTCCCCTCAAAATTCATATGTTGCAATCCTAACTCCCAATGTGATTGTATTAGGAGGTGGGGCTTTTGGAAGGTGATTAGATCATGTCAGTGGAATGTACATGAATGGAATCAGCGTCCTTATGAGAAGAGACATGAGAGAGTTTGCCTGTTTCATTCTTTGCTCTCTGCCATGTGAGGACACAGTGGAAAGACAGTCATCTATAAGCCAGGAAATGGGCTCTCACCAGACTTCAGATCTGTCAGCATCTTGATCTTGGACTTCTCAGCCTCCAGAAATGTGGGAAATAAATTTCTGTTGTTTATAAGCCACTTGGTCTATGCGTCTATGATGTTTTTGTTATAGCAACCTGACCTAAGACAACCAACAAGTGTAATTGTTATTTTTTTTTAGTTAGCAAATGACTACTGTAGATGATTCTACAGTTTCATCATTGTTTAAATGGTGAGGCAACAAAGGCCCAGAGAGTTTCAGTCACTTGCTTATGGTTGTTAACTACAGAAGTTTGTGCAGAGTCAGGACTAGAGTCTAAACTTAGGGTTTTTCTCTCTGTGGATCGCACATTTTAAGTTAAGGCTACGTTGGAACCATATTCTAGTCCTCTAATCCCCCAAGTAGGCTGCCAATCTTCTTTAAGCACTTTTCTTTGTCTCTAAGTATTTGCTTTAACAGGTAGCAGAATCTGGGGTTGTTTTTCAGATCAGTTTTGCAAATAAAGGCCTTGAGCCCTGTGTACCATCTCCCTGGGGTTGCCTGGCAGGCAGCCTTCATTATCTCTAGGCCTGGGATTTGGTTTGGCTTTGTGAAGAAGACTGTGTTTCCTTGTACTTGCATTTCTAGATCATAGTCATAAATGCACCCAAGCTCGTGGATACCAATGAATCAGAGAGACTAGTTAGGTCAAGAACTGCAGTCATGACCAGCTTGTGTATGATTCCTTGTGCTATTATTGAGTGTGACTGGAAGCAGTAGTTCTAATATGTAGCTGTATCTGTTATGCAGTAATAGCATTCTCAAGGTCTTGGCAAATGTGCACATAACAGGCATATTCCCACACAAAGGCTTAGCAGGCAGACTTTTGATTGCCTGGGATGGTTTGCCAAAGTAAGTGGGTTTTTGTGTCTAGGGACATGGCCTTGGGTTCTCAAACTGAGAGAAGTGATGGGGAGGTATTTTTGCAGAATACAAAGAACACGGAGTTACTATTTGTTCTTATCCTGTGTTCCTGGGTGATAAATCGCAACGATCAGGGTTTTCTGCTGGCTGTTTCGGACCATCAACATTTTGATGCTGTCATCTGTTTTTTATGTTCTTATATGTTGATGCTTACATATTTGAGGTGAATCACTGGAGATCTGTATGGTAAAGACAGTAGTAAAAAAATTTTCCAATAATTAGTAATATTATTGCCGAACATGCCCTCCTTTTTTTTTTTTTTAACATCTTTATTGGAGTATAATTGCTTTACAATGGTGTGTTAGTTTCTGCTTTTTAACAAAGTGAATCAGTTAAACATATACATATGTTCCCATATCTCTTCCCTCTTGGGTCTCCCTCCCTCCCACCCTCCCTATCCCACCCTTCTAGGTGGTCACAAAGCACCGAGCTGATCTCCCTGTGCTATGTGGCTGCTTCCCACTAGCTTTCTATTTTACGTTTGGTAGTGTATATATGTCCATGCCACTCTCTCACTTTGTCACAGCTTACCCTTCCCCCTCCCCATATCCTCAAGTCCATTCTCTAGTAGGTCTGTATCTTTATTCCCGTCTTGCCCCTAGGTTCTTCCTGACCTTTTCTTTTTTCTTCTTAGGTTCCATGTATATGCATTAGCATACGGTATTTGTTTTTCTCTTTCTGACTTACTTAACTCTGTATGACAGACTCTAACTCCATCCACCTCACTACAAATAACTCAATTTCGTTTCTTTTTATGGCTGAGTAATATTCCATTGTATATATATGTGCCACATCTTCTTTATCCATTCATCTGTTGATGGACACTTAGGTTGCTTCCATGTCCTGGCTATTGTAAATAGAGCTGCAATGAACATTTTGGTACATGACTCTTTTTGAATTATGGTTTTCTCAGGGTATATGCCCAGTAGTGGGATTGCTGGGTCGTATGGTAGTTCTATTTTTAGTTTTTTAAGGAACCTCCATGCTGTTCTCCATAGTGGTTGTATCAATTCACATTCCCACCAACAGTGCAAGAGGGTTCCCTTTTCTCCACACCCTCTCCAGCATTTATTGTTTGTAGATTTTTTGATGATGGCCATTCTGACCGGTGTGAGATGATATCTCATTGTAGTTTTGATTTGCATTTCTCTAATGATTAATGATGTTGAGCATTCTTTCATGTGTTTCTTGGCAATCTGTATATCTTCTTTGGAGAAATGTCTATTTAGGTCTTCTGCCCATTTTGGGATTGGGTTGTTTGTTTTTTTGATATTGAGATGCATGAGCTGCTTGTAAATTTTGGAGATTAATCCTTTGTCAGTTGCTTCATTTGCAAATATTTTCTCCCATTCTGAGGGTTGTCTTTTCATCTTGTTTATGGTTTCCTTTGCTGTGCAAAAGCTTTTAAGTTTCATTAGGTCCCATTTGTTTATTTTTGTTTTTATTTCCATTTCTCTAGGAGGTGGGTCAGAAGGATCTTGCTGTGATTTATGTCATAGAGTGTTCTGCCTATGTTTTCCTCTAAGAGTTTGATAGTGTCTGGCCTTACATTTAGGTCTTTAATCCATTTTGAGTTTATTTTTGTGTATGGTGTTAGGGAGTGTTCTAATTTCATACTTTTACATGTACCTGTCCAGTTTTCCCAGCACCACTTATTGAAGATGCTGTCTTTTCTCCACTGTATATTCTTGCCTCCTTTATCAAAGATAAGGTGACCATATGTGCGTGGATTTATCTCTGGTCTTTCTATCCTGTTCCATTGATCTATATTTCTGTTTTTGTGCCAGTACCATACTGTCTTGATTACTGTAGCATTGTAGTATAGTCTGAAGTCAGGGAGCCTGATTCCTCCAGCTCCGTTTTTCTTTCTCAAGATGGCTTTGGCTATTCGGGGTCTTTTGTGTTTCCATAGAAATTGTGAAATTTTTTGTTCTAGTTCTGTGAAAAATGCCAGTGGTAGTTTCATAGGGATTACATTGAATCTGTAGATTGCTTTTGGTAGTATAGTCATTTTCACAATGTTGATTCTTCCAATCCAGGAACATGGTATATCTCTCCATCTATTTGTATCATCTATAATTTCTTTCATCAGTGTCTTATAATTTTCTGCATACAGGTTTTTTGTCTCCTTAGGTAGGTTTATTCCTAGATATTTTATTCTTTTTGTTGCAATGGTAAATGGGAGTGTTTCCTTAATTTCACTTTCAGATTTTTCATCATTAGTGTATAGGAATGCTAGAGATTTCTGTGCATTAATTTTGTATCCTGCTACTTTACTAAATTCATTGATTAGCTCTCGTAGTTTTCTGGTAGCATCTTTAGGATTCTCTATGTATAGTATCATGTCATCTGCAAACAGTGACAGCTTTATTTCTTCTTTTACGATTTGGATTCCTTTTATTTCTTTTTGTTCTCTGATTGCTGTGGCTAAAACTTCCAAAACTATGTTGAATAATAGTGGTGAGAGTGGGCAACCTTGTCTTGTTCCTGATCTTAGTGGAAATAGCTTCAGTTTTTCACCATTGAGGACGATGTTGGGTGTGGGTTTGTCATATATGGCCTTTATTATGTTGAGGAAAGTTCCCTCTATGCCTACTTTCTGCAGGGCTTTTATCATAAATGGGTGTTGAATTTTGTCGAAAGCTTTCTCTGCATCTATTGAGATGATCATATGGTTTTTCTCCTTCAATTTGTTAATATGGTGTACCACGTTGATTGATTTGCATATATTGAAGAATCCTTGCATTCCTGGAATAAACCCCACTTGATCATGGTGTATGATCCTTTTAATGTGCTGTTGGATTCTGTTTGCTAGTATTTTGTTGAGGATTTTTGCATCTGTGTTCATCAGTGATATTGGCCTGTAGTTTTCTTTCTTTGTGACATCTTTGTCTGGTTTTGGTATCAGGGTGATGGTGGCCTCGTAGAATGAGTTGGGGAGTGTTCCTCCCTCTGCTATATTTTGGAAGAGTTTGAGAAGGATTGGTGTTAGCTCTTCTCTAAATGTTTGATAGAATTCGCCTGTGAATCCATCTGGTCCTGGGCTTTTGTTTGTTGGAAGATTTTTAATCACAGTTTCAATTTCAGGGCTTGTGATTGGTCTGTTCATATTTTCTATTTCTTCCTGGTTCAGTCTCAGAAGGTTGTGCGTTTCTAAGAATTTGTCCATTTCTTCCAGGTTGTCCATTTTATTGGCATAGAGTTGCTTGTAGTAATCTCTCATGATCCTTTGTATTTCTGCAGTGTCAGTTGTTACTTCTCCATTTTCATTTCTAATTCTATTGATTTGAGTCTTCTCCCTTTTTTTCTTGATGAGTCTGGCTAATGGTTTATCAATTTTGTTTATCTTCTCAAAGAACCAGCTTTTAGTTTTATTGATCTTTGCTATCATTTCCTTCATTTCTTTTTCATTTATTTCTGATCTGATCTTTATGATTTCTTTCCTTCTGGTAACTTTGGGGTTTTTTTTGTTCTTCTTTCTCTAATTGCTTTAGGTGCAAGGTTAGGTTGTTTATTTGAGCTGTTTCTTGTTTCTTAAGGTAGGATTGTATTGCTATAAACTTCCCTCTTAGAACTGCTTTTGCTGCATCCCACAGGTTTTGGGTTGTCGTGTTTTCATTGTCATTTGTTTCTAGGTATTTTTTGGTTTCCTCTTTGATTTCTTCAGTGATCTCTTGGTTATTAAGTAGTGTATTGTTTAGCCTCCATGTCTTTGTATTTTTTACAGATCTTTTCCTGTAATTGATATCTAGTCTCATAGCGTTGTGGTCAGAAAAGATACTTGATACAATTTCAATTTTCTGAAATTTACCAAGGCTTGATTTGTGACCCAAGATATGATCTATCCTGGAGAATGTTCCAGGAGCACTTGAGAAGAATGTGTATTCTGTTGTTTTTGGATGGAATGTCCTATAAATATCAATTAAGTCCATCTTGTTTAATGTATCATTTAAAGCTTGTGTTTCCTTATTTATTTTCATTTTGGATGATCTGTCCATTGGTGAAAGTGGGGTGTTAAAGTCCCCTACTATAATTGTGTTACTGTCGATTTCCCCTTTTATGGCTGTTAGTATTTGCCTTATGTATTGAGGTGCTCCTATGTTGGGTGCATAAATATTTACAATTGTTATATCTTCTTCTTGGATCGATCCCTTGATCATTATGTAGTGTCCTTCTTTGTCTCTTGTAACAGTCTTTATTTTAAAGTCTATTTTGTCTGATATGAGAATTGCTACTCCAGCTTTCTTTTGCTTTCCATTTGCATGGAATATCTTTTTCCATCCCCTCACTTTCAGTCTGTATATGTCCCTAGGTCTGAAGTGGGTCTCTTGTAGACAACATATATATGGGTCTTGTTTTTGTATCCATTCAGCCAGTCTATGTCTTTTGGTTGGAGCATTTAATCCATTTACATTTAAGATAATTATTGATATGTATGTTCCTATTACCATTTTCTTAATTGTTTTGGGTTTGTTGTTGTAGGTCTTTTCCTTCTCTTGTGTTTCTTGCCTAGAGAAGTTCCTTTAGCGTTTGTTGTAAAGCTGGTTTGGTGGTGCTGAATTCTCTCAGCTTTTGCTTGTCTGTAAAGGTTTTAATTTCTCCATCAAATCTGAATGAGATCCTTTCTGGGTAGAGTAATCTTGGTTGTAGGTTTTTCTCCTTCATCCCTTTAAATATGTCCAGCCACTCCCTTCTGGCTTGCAGAGTTTCTGCTGAAAGATCAGCTGTTAACCTTATGGGGGTTCCCTTGTGTGTTATTTGTTGTTTTTTCCTTGCTGCTTTTAATATTTTTTCTTTGTATTTAATTTTTGATAGTTTGATTAATATGTGTTTTGGTGTGTTTCTCCTTGGATTTATCCTGTATGGGACTCTCTGTGCTTCCTGGACTTGATTAACTATTTCCTTTCCCATATTAAGGAAATTTTCAACTATATTCTCTTCAAATATTTTCTCAGTCCCTTTCTTTTTCTCTTCTTCTTCTGTGACCCCTATAATTCGAATGTTGGTGCGTTTAATGTTGTCCCAGAGGTCTCTGAGACTGTCCTCAATTCTTTTCATTCTTTTTTCTTTATTCTGCTCTGCAGTAGTTATTTCCACTATTTTATCTTCCAGGTCACTTATCTGTTCTTCTGCCTCAGTTATTCTGCTATTGATCCCTTCTAGAGAATTTTTAATTTCATTTATTTTGTTGTTCATCACTGTTTGTTTTCTGTTTGGTTCTTCTAGGTCCTTGTTAAACGTTTCTTGTATTTTCTCTATTCTATTTCCAAGATTTTGGATCATCTTTACTCTCATTATTCTGAATTCTTTTTCAGGTAGACTGCCTATTTCCTCTTCATTTGTTTGGTTTGGTGGGTTTTTGCCTTGCCCCTTCATCTGCTGTGTGATTTTCTGTCTTCTCATTTTGCTTAACTTTCTGTGTTTGGGGTCTCCTTTTCGCAGGCTGCAGGTTCGTAGTTCCTGTTGTTTTTGGTGTCTGTCCCCAGTGGCTAAGGTTGGTTCAGTGGGTTGTGTAGCCTTCCTGGTGGAGGGGACTAGTGCCTGTGTTCTGGTGGATGAGGCTGGATCTTGTCTTTCTGGTGGGCAGCTCCACATCTGGTGGTGTGTTTTGGGGTGTCTGTGGCCTTATTACGATTTTAGGCAGCCTCTGTGCTAATGGATGGGGTTGTGTTCCTGTCTTGCTAGTTGTTGGGCATAGGGTGTCCAGCACTGTAGCTTGCTGGTCGTTGAGTGAACCTGGGTGTTGGTGTTGAGATGGAGATCTCTGGGAGATTTTTGCCATTTGATATTATGTGGAGCTGGGCGGTCTCTTGTGGAACTGTGTCCTGAACTCAGCTCTCCCACCTCAGAGGCAGAGCCCTGACGCCTGGCTGGAGCACCAAGAGCCTTTCATCCACACGGCTCAGAATAAAAGGGAGAAAAGAAAGAAAGAAAGAAAGAAGAGAAAATAAAATAAAATAAAGTAAAATAAAATAGTTATTAAAATAAAAAATAATTATTAAGAAAAAATTTTAAAAAAGTAATAAAAACAAAAAACAAAAATGGACAGACAGAACCCTAAGGCAAATGGTAAAAGCAAAGCTATAAAGACAAAATCACACACAGAAGGATACGCATACACTCTCACAAAAAGAGAAAAAGGGAAAAAAATATATATATCGTTGCTCCCAAAGTCCACCTCCTCAATTTGGGATGATTCGTTGTCTATTCAGGTATTCCACCGATGCAGGGTACATCCAGTTGATGGTGGAGATTTAATCCGCTGCTCCCGAGGCCGCTGGGAGAGATTTCCCTTTCTCTTCTTTGTTCTCACAGCTCCTGGGATTCAGCTTTTGGGGTTGGACCCGCCTCTGCATTTAGGTCACCTGAGGGCATCTGTTCTTCGCTCAAACAGGACAGGGTTAAAGGAGCAGCTGCTTCGGGGGCTCTGGCTCACTCAGGCCAGGGGGAGGGAAGGGTACGGATGCGGGGCGAGCCTATGGCGCCAGAGGCCGGCGTGATGTTGCATCAGCCTGAGGTGCGCCGTGTGTTCTCCTGGGGAGGTTGTCCCTGGATCACGGGACCCTGGCAGTGGCGGGCTGCGCAGGCTCCCGGGAGAGGAGGTGTGGATAGTGACCTGTGCTTGCACACAGGCTTCTTGGTCGCGGCAGCGGCAGCCTTAGCGTCTCATGCCCGTCTCTGGGGTCTGCGCTGATAGCCGCGGCTCGCGCCCGTCTCTGGAGCTCCTTTAAGCGGCGCTGTTAATCTCCTCTCCTCGCGCACCGGGAAACAAAGAGGCAAGAAAAAGTCTCTTGCCTCTTCGGCAGGTCCATACCTTTTCCTGGACTCCCTCCTGGCTAGCTGTGGCGCACTAGCCCCCTTCAGGCTGTGTTCACGCAGCCAACCCCAGTCCTCTCCCTGGGATCCGACCTCCGAAGCCTGAGCCTCAGCTCCCAGCCCCTGCCCATCCCGGTGGGTGAGCAGACAAGCCTCTCAGGCTGGTGAGTGCTGGTCCGCAGCGATCCTCTGTGCGGGACTCTCTCCACTTTGCCCCCCGCACCCCTTTGGCTGCGCTCTCCTTCGTGGCTCCGAAGCTTCCCCCCTCTGCCACCTGCAGTCTCCGCCCACGAAGGGGCTTCCTAGTGTGTGGAAACCTTTCCTCCTTCAAGGCTCCCTCCCACTGGTGCAGGTCCCATCCCTATTCTTTTGTCTCTGTTTTTTCTTTTTTCTTTTGCCCTACCCAGGTACATGGGGAGTTTCTTGCCATTTGGGGGGTCTGAGGTCTTCTGCCAGCGTTCAGTAGGTGTTCTGTAGGGGTTGTTCCTCATGTAGGTGTATTTCTGATGTATTTGTGGAGAGGAAGGTGATCTCCGCATCTTACTCTTCCGCCATCTAGAAGCTCCTCAATCATGGCCTCTTCTATCCATTTCTGCTCATCCTCCAAGATAAAGGAAAAGATATGTGCAGTTCATTAGGTAACTGAGTTGTGAAATACTTCCATTTTTCTTCAAACAGTAATACATATCTAGAGGCTTGTTTTCATTAAAATTGCTGGGTGGGAATGTCTGCAATGTATATTTATTATGATTGATTAACATGCACTGTGTATAAATACCAAATACTCAACAAGCCATGTCTATCTCTCATTTCTGGGATTTCAAAATTTAGTAGTAGATATTATCTACACAAATTCGGTGAAAATGTCTTTTAAACATGCATCTTTCTTATGTAGCTCTGGCTTGACCTGGGTCAGATTATGTATGCTGAAATATAACTCTGTAGAATAAAACCTCAATACAATGTGATAAGCTCATCAATGGTTAGTTTATTATACAATATTAGTATTTTATTGGAATGGCTATTACTATCAGAAGAAATATCTTTCAAGTTTTAGTAATCTCATCTGGACCCAGAATGGTGCTCATCTTACGGTGGATACAAAAGTAAAAGGAAGACATGGTCTCTATTTTCCAGAAGTCAAATGACTAGACATGTATTTGTGTAATGTAGAGGATAGAAAGTCCCAGATATCATCAGGCACTAGATTGTGAGAGACTGTGAGAGAAATACACATTCACAGGAAGGAAGAACCATTATGGGATGAGGAGGTTGGAAATGACTTCCTGGAGCAGAGAAGGGACACTGTCCGGTATCTCATGCCTCTGGGCCTTGAAATTTATTGCTGAGTTTACTGTTTGTTCAACATTTGTGGGTCTTCCAGTCCAATTTATATGTTCCCAAAAGTGGACACGGTGGAGCTGATTACAATAGAACATTCTATTCTCCCTACCAAAGGAAAGACTGTTTCAATATAACTGTTCAGACAGTATTTTATATCATGTATCTTTTCTTTTCATATTATTTTGTGACTCTACTAAAGAGTATGAAGATATGCTTCAAATTTAATTTTTTGGTTCAGTCCACTCTCTTGAAATGAAAGGGCATTCTCTGAGTGCTTTGTAAGACAGAGTAGTGTGATGTAGTAGAGCAATGAGATTGGGAGTTAGGAGACCTAGATTTAGGTCCTGGTCCCAACATTTCCTGAGAGATGTTGACCAAGTAACCTAACTTCTCTTAGCATCAGTTTTCTCACCTCTAAAAGGGAAAAATATGACATGCTCTACCTACCTCCTATGTTGTAAGGATCAAATGAGACAACACAAGTAAAAATATTTTTATAATCTGTAGTACTTGATACAAATATGAGGTATTATTAATGCAGCCTTAAACAAATGTGTCAATTTACCTATCTGTTAAATGGAGGCAGGAATTGTATCTACCTCATTGGATTATTTTCAGGAGCAAATGGAATAAAACATGTAAAGCCTTTTTAAAATAGTTTGTGGCAAATAAGTACTCAATAAATCTAGAGATTACAGGATAACTCTACTTATGAAATTAAAAAAAAACCTGTTTCATCTTAAAGCCAAAAAAGCATTTTTCCTTGTAACATATTCACTAGTCAACATTTGCTTTTACCTTCAATGTTAAAAATGTCATCTTTGAGTGAGGTTGATCATTGACAAAATAATAGTTTCCTCCATTGATCAGTGCTGCTCAGATGGAAGGGGCAAACTAGCCATGTGGTTCTGCCTGGATGGGGCCAGCTGGGAGCAGGAATCAATTATATTAGAGATTCTCAAAGTGTGGTCCGAGGTCTGGTCTCTTCTATTATTTATGCTGTGAGATGACAGCATACATGCTTTAGTTTCTGGCATAAATTAATAATTTGATATTGAATTAATAATTATTCTATTGAATACAAACCAGACGTCACCTCATTGGTGTCTCATTGAAAGCAGTGAATATCCCCCCGGGCACTTGGAAGGTTTTCTGCGGATGAAGTGGATGGACTTGGGCCATCAGTGGTGAATGCCTTGAAAAAGTGATCCCTGGATCAAAGAATCTTTAGAATCCTTGAATTAGTCCTCCTTTGACTGTGGTTTTCTGTGAAGTGGCCAACTAAACAGAAATGTTGTGGGCCCACAGAAGACAAAGCCATTCAAACTCGAGGGGTGGGGTTTTCAGAGGCCTATATGTCTTATACTTGTGTATTGTTCTCAGACCTTATGTATCCATGGATATATTTTTGGGGAGTGAAGCAGAAAACTACTAAAGGGAAAATTGTATTTTTTCTGGAAAGGTGAAAGATTCTGGAAGGTGTATAATTTTTTTCAAACCGAAGGTAATTTTTCCAGAAGAATCCATCATAACTGAGAGTACCAACTTTATCTCCCTAAAGGTCATACTTCTAGTCTGTTAAAGAAAAAAAAATTTAATGATACTTGTTAAAGATGGTAAGGCAGACTTTATTTTTTTGATTTAATTTTTATTTTATATTGGGGTATAGTTGATTTACAATGCTGCATTATTTTCAGGTGTATAGCAAAGTGATTCAGTTATACATCTACATATATCCATTCTTTTTCAGATTATTTTCCCATATAGGTTATTACAGAATATTGAGTAGAGTTCCCTGTGCTATACAGTAGGTCCTTGTTGATTATTTTACATATAGTAGTATGTATATGTTAATCCCAAACTCCTAATTTATCCCACCTTTCTCCTTTGGTAACCATAAGTTTGTTTTCGAATTCTGTGGGTCTGCTTCTGTTTTGTAAATAGTTCATTTGTATCATCTTTTTAGATTCCACATATAAGTGATATCATATGATATTTGTCTTTCTCTGTCTGACTTAACTTCACGTAGTATGGTAACCTCTAGGTCCATCCATGTTCCTGCAAATGGCATTATTTCATTCTTTTTTATGGTTGAGTAATATTCCATTGAATATATATACCATATCTTCTTTATCCATTCCTCTGTCGATGGACATTTAGGTTGCTTCCATGTCTTATCTATTGTCAATAGTGTTGCAATGAACATTGGGGTGCACGTATCTTTTCGAATTATGGTTTTCTCTAGATATATGCCCAAGAGTGGGATTGCTGGATCATATGATAGTTCCATTTTTAGTTTTCTAAGGAACTGCCATACTATTCTCCATAGTGGTTGTACCAATTTACATTCCCACAACAGCGTAGGAGGGTTCCCTTTTCTCCACACCCTCTTCAGTATTTATTGTTTATAGACTTTTTGATGATGGCCATTCTGACTGGTGTGAGGTGTTCCTTATTGTAGTTTTGATTTGCGTTTCTCTAGTAATTAGTGTGTTGAACATCTTTTCATGTGCTTTTTGGCCATCTGTATGTCTTCTTTGGAGAATTGTCTATTGAGATCTTCTAAAGATGGTAAGGCAGTCTTTATTCAGGACCATTGTGATAGTATAGGGACCACTGAAATAGGATTTTATAGTCAGGGAGAGAGATTGGGCTCAACTTTGAATACAGCATGGGCAAATGGGAATTTATAGCCAAGGAGCAGGATGGGGGGGTCAGTGGGTGGAAAATTGCTAAGAGGAAACATCAGGGATAAGGGCGATTCTGGCTAAACTGATCTAATAGGATTCTTGCTGAAGACAGGCCAGGGTGATCAGACATCACCTGGGGGATAGTGGAGGATGAGGAACCTGATCCGATATTGAAGGTGATCAGATATCACAGATGAGGGTTCTGGTTAAACTGACTTAGTAGTGCTCTTACTAAAACTAGATTTTACAAGGAAGTGCGCAGATGGGCCTTGGAGAAGGTTCAGGAGCCTGAATAAAGTTGGGTGGAGCAAAGAACCTTTGTGAAATCTCAGAAACTGAAACCCACAGGAGAAGCTGTTAGGAAAGACTCAAGTCTGGTCAGATGCAGTCATCTGTAGCTGCGGGTCAGTAATAGGCCTGTGTGGAGTAGGTGTACAGTTATCAGCCTTCTAGGTTTTGGGGTGTGGCAGATACTGCTCACTATACTCTTACTTTGTTTTCATGCACACAACTAAACTACATTTCCCAGCCTCCTCTGCAGTTTGATGGGCAGGTGACTGAATTCTGGCCAATGGCATGTGGGTTGAAGTAATGTTGCCACTTCCAAGCCTGGCTCCAAGACCTCCTGTGACTCCAATTCCCTTCTTCTGTGTGCCCCTGGCTCAGAGGTGAAGCCCTGAGAACTGTGGATAGCAGGTGGCAGGGCCCCAAATAGAAGGAGCCTGGGTTTTTGAATTATTATTTGGAGGAGAGCTGCTTGAATTTTATGTTAAACAAATGTTTTATGTTAAACAAATCCTTACTGTTTTAAGGCTTTGGGATTTTGGTGTTTTTGTTATTATGGTTAATCCACCTGTTGAATATGCAGAGGAAGGTGGCCATTGTCAAGCAGAACATCTTCGTCCTTCCTTAAGGGAAATGAATGTCTAGATTCAATTGAACAGTGCTTTCTAGAATTGACATAGTCATCAGCTTGTAGCCAACATCAGGTGAGCACTGGAGTCTTCTGGAACAGGATTGTTAACATGTGAGTTGTTTCACAAAAGCATCTCATGTAACTGGTTGAACTCAGGAGGTGATCAGCCCTACAAATAAGTAATTTCCGATGACTTGCCAGGTGTGCTTTTAGGACTAGTTCCCCAACCTCCTTCACAAGTTTCCCAGGGTATTTAAAAATCTTCATTATTAGAATCCTTAACTAGATGGCTAGAATATTATCTCAGAAGGTTCCTGTAAAAATGCATCTAGTTTACCTAGGAGAGGTATCAGATTAACCAATTCATCCCCACTAAGAGTATCTAGCTTCCTAGATTTTGAGCAGAGCACCTGATATTAAAGAGATGACACACTGGTTGGATGAATTTTTTTTTTTTTTTTAAAGAAATTCACGTTCTTTTATTTATTTATTTATTTATTTATTTATGACTGTGTTGGGTCTTCGTTTCTGTGCGAGGGCTCTCTCTAGTTGTGGCAAGCGGGGGGCACTCTTCATCGCGGTGCGCGGGCCTCTCACCATCGCGGCCTCTCTTGTTGCGGAGCACAGGCTCCAGACGCGCAGGCTCAGTAATTGTGGCTCACGGGCCCAGTTGCTCCGTGGCATGTGGGATCTTCCCAGACCAGGGCTCGAACCCGTGTCCCCTGCATTGGCAGGCAGATTCTCAACCACTGCGCCACCAGGGAAGCCCTGGATGAATTTTTGATGGGGGCAGAGTGGGTGGGGAGAATTAGAATGAGGGGTGCTTACTGAGGGTAAGGAAGGTCTGGTTAGGAGACTACAATTCAGGGACCGCTGAGTGCCTGGGAGGGTTGCAAAAAGAGCAAGGAGGGCTCGGTAGGTAGGGTGGTGGGGAGTGAGAATGGGAAGGAAGTAGGCAGACAAACTGCCCCCATCATCAAATTTGGCTTAGTAAAAAAAAGTTCAGAACACTTTTCATGAAAGATCTTTTGGACTTTGTTCCAGAGTAGAGGTGAAGTACTAACCTTTCTGTTACTTACTAACAGCAAAGAAGAGTTCTTTTTTCCTTTTCTTTATAGATGGGATAAGTAAGGTATATATTTTCTCCACTCTTAAATTGATCATACCTTTTCCTGAAGGAATTCAGAGATACTTTACATTTTCTGTTTTGGGTCAGGCCTAAAACTGATGACATTGGTTGACTAATCTCAGCTCAGTCAGAAAATGATGGATCAGAAAAAATGATCACATAAAAATTTTTTCCAAAATAACATCCAGGTCATAGCCAAATATTCCTCCTCATCTTTCTCCTCTTCCTCTGGCTCCTCCAACTTTGGCAGCTGTAGAAGTTCAAAAATCAAGCTTTAGCTGCGGAAAAACTTCTGTCTCAGCCAAAGATTAAAGTAACAATCTATTCCCTTAATGTAGAACTGCTGATTTCATGCACGTATGTTGGTTGGGAGCCAGTCAGTGATTTGTTTCTCAGTTTTGAGTTTGGTGAATACATGTACATATCTGTCTCACTTACCTAATGATTGAAGCTTCTATTTTTACATTAGCCTCTCCAGGAAACCCACAATCACCCTTCATTAGGAATCTATAGACTGTGAGCTCCTTGAAGACAGAGGTACCTTCAGCTCTTCTGTTGTCCTGACAACAGTACTTAACACATGACAGGCAGTGTGTAAATATTTATTTAGTGAGCCAATCAGTTATGAGGCCTCACCTTTTATTTTTTTCTCCACCCTGAGAAACTCAAGCAACCACCTTCACTAAATGCTTTTCCCCCACAAATAGATTTACCTGAAAGACAAATTCGGTGAAGCTGAGAGTTGAGATTGATCATAACACAGTCCTCCCAACTTCATTTCCATCAGGTATGCCAGGTGATTTTCACTAGATGCACTCCGATTTTTTTTTTTTGAGGGCTTTAGCATAGATAAGTGTTTATTTTTCTGGCTAACGTACATATTCCTTTGGCATTTGCCATGGAAAAGACCCCACCTAATCTTATTTATTTATTTATTTAATTTTTTAAAATTTATTTTTTTGAATTTTATTTTATTTTTTTTAATACAGCAGGTTCTTATTAGTTATCTATTTTACACATATTGATGTATATATGTTAATCCCAGTCTCCCAATTCATCCCCCCACCACCCCGCTTTCTCCTCTTGGTGTCCATACGTTTGTTCTCTACATCTGTGTCTCTATTTCTGCCTTGCAAACTGGTTCATCTGTACCATTTTTCTAGATTCCACATATATGGATTAATATACAATATTTGTTTTTCTCTTTCTGACTTACTTCACTCTGTATGACAGTCTCTAGATCCAGCCACATCTCTACAAATGACCCAATTTCATTCCTTTTTATGGCTAAGTAATATTCCATTGTATATATGTACCACATCTTCTTTATCCATTCGTCTGTCTATGGGCATTTAGGTTGCTTCCATGACCTGGCTATTGTAAATAGTGCTGCAATGAACAGTGGGGTGCATGTGTCTTTTTGAATGATGGTTTTCTCAGGGTATATGCCCAGTAGTGGGATTGCTGAAGACCCCACCTAATCTTTAGGGTACAAGGAAT
Source organism: Balaenoptera physalus (assembly GCF_965194825.1). Taxonomy (NCBI): domain Eukaryota; kingdom Metazoa; phylum Chordata; class Mammalia; order Artiodactyla; family Balaenopteridae; genus Balaenoptera; species Balaenoptera physalus. Next base: position 43,817,349 of record NC_138890.1, on the reverse strand, counting down.
CATTCAGTTGTCTAGAACTCACTTAAATGTTCTCTGCATTTTCTAAACCTTGCATTTTTCAGCTTCTGTGATGATTCTGTCCTCACTTTCTTCTCTGTGAGCCTTTCCTTACCCATGTTTCTTGAGGCGGGCTAGAGGAGTCTATCGAATTGAATGTTGTCCGCTATAAGTAAAAAGAAACCCAGTGAGGTGTGGTGTAAACAATCTGGACATTTTTATGATGTGAAATAAGAAGATAGGGAGGTTGCAGGCTTGGTTCATTTGGAGGCTCAACCAAGTGAAATCCTAGGTCATTTCCATCTTTCTGCTCTGCTGTCCTTGGCATATTTGTTCTTAGACTGACATCTTTTCATGATTGCAACAAGGCTGCAGCAGTTCCAGGCATCACCTCTTCACCAGCCGTGCTGAGAGGGGAAAAATGGGCTTCTATCATCTTGCACATTTGATTTTAGGAGCAAAAAAACCTATCTCAGAAATCCCTCTACAGATCTCCCTTCAATCTTATTGGCTTGAACTGGGTCACATGCCCACTCTTAAACTAATCATTGGAAGAGAATTGGAATTACCATGACTAGTTTAGATTAATTAAGATTTACCTTTGGGAATGGGGAGGAGCCCTATCTTCTTTGAATCATAAAATTAGAGTCATGCCTGTAAGGGAGAAGGGAGAAAAGAGCTGTCCCAAGAAGTAAAAGGGACATGATTTCAGTCTCCCTAGGAAAGCTTTGACTTAACGAATGGAAGTGGTGGTCATTCAGCTGAAGGCTCTCTGGGCAGCTCCCAGTGGGACCCCCAAGCCTTATCCCACCACGGTAACTTCTCTGCCTTGGACCCAGTGATATTGTGCTCTTGTTTGGAGGATGACTTGTCTCACCAGTGTATTAACTCTCACCCTGACCCTCAGGATTTCCTGGTGGGCAATTATAAGATTTTTTTTGACCAAACTTTATTAAATATTCAAAAAAGAAACAGAAATTCTAAAATTGGAAATGAAAGAGTCTTGTCCTTCCCCTAGGCCAGTCCCACTCCTAAGATGTGCCACTGATAAAGTCTTATGTCAATTCTTTAAGACTTTATATTAGCAGGTTTTAAAAGATACACAGTCAGAAAGTGTTTAAGGGGAGAAGTGACAAATGTCTTTGTAATTAAAGCCACAGCCTGGGCCCTTCTGAGTGATATTTCTCTGGATTCTCTAATGCCACACTGTGCAAGCCACCCAGGGCCAGTCTGTAGACCTTGGGGATGCCCAGAGGGCATCTGGACCAGAGGGCATGTCTCTTGGATGTGGCATAGGGGCTACTCAACTTCAAAGCACCAAACAATGATGATTTTTTCTGGGATATTGCACCCACTTTTTAAAATAGAACATATTACTGTTGTTATAAATCAATGAACATGGTTCATAATAGCAATAACGCCCTTGAAACCTGTTAATTCTGCCATCAGAGAACGGTATGCCAGAGCATTCGCTGCCCTTGGCTTCACCTTCAGCTATTAACTAACAAATCAGTTATTAGCTGGTGGTAATGACCAATTTTCAAGAAATGATTGCTTAAATATCCCCCACCTTGAAAAGAAAATTATTACTCAACCGAGAACTGAACTCTTATTTTCAACTCAGTATACTGAGCTAATGATCTTACCTCACTCCACAGTGTCTCCCTCCCCCAGTGCCTCCCCTGCCCGACCCCCTCGCCTCATCTGCTCTCCTCCTGGCTATGAGGTGTGCAGAGATCATATGGTTACATAACTGCTTCCCTCTCGGCCTCAGTGACTTGAGTCCAGGAAAAGTTCCATATTTAATATTTATTCACCAAGCGGCAGTGGATGAAGACAGATGGTAATGAAATCAGTCTTGCTGAAAGTGACCACAATGATAATAGATCCTTTATGATGTCCAGGAATTCTGGACTCTCAGTCTCTGCTTAAATGCATGTTGGCGCCAACTCTGTCATCTTAAGCTTTACTATTCTTGTCATCCTCCTGACCTCTCCTTAGACCAGAGCAGGCAGTCTGTGCTAAAGGCATCAATCTGTCTTTCTCCTCATATAAAGGCTTTAAACACCTATAGCCACAAATGACTCACTAGCAGAGATTTTTCCAAAGAGGAAAAATGAGAAGATAAAGTAAAGGAGCCCCTTCAGAGTTGGTGGAATGGCTGCTTTTGCTGGAACTCATGTCCGGGCAGGTTTTGCCTGTGCTGCCCATTGCCTGGAGCTACTTTTTCCTAACACCCAGGTTACCCAGCTGGGCTTGTTGGAGATTTCAGAATTTTTGCAAACTGGGAGAGAGATTGGGGCAAGGGGGATCAAGGGGGAAAAGAAGATATGTAAAACAAAGCTAAGTTGGCAAAGAGTTGGTGCTTCTGTCAAATGAGTAAACTCAGATTGCTGATTGCGCTGGAGATACCAATATCCTGGGTCAGGCAGAGCTTTTTAAAGCAATCTGGCAGCCCTTTTTAGTAGTAAGAGGTAAATCATTCTGACGTCCCTTGCTATTCAAAGCATTAATCATGTTGAATTCCTTTGTTATTCTGGGGTCTGGATCAAGTGTAATTCTATAGGAATTCCATTGTAATCTCGTATTAATTAATCTCTGTTTTATGGTGCCAAAAACCTTTCTCTGAATTTGTTTGCTTGTACATCAGTGATTAGCTTTTTTAGTACCTAACTCTAGCTGTGGAACTGTTACTCCCCCCGTTGCCCCCCGCCCCACCCTCTCATGTTCTTTTTCATCTCAATCTTGGAAATTGTCATTTTCCTTGGGTAGGAACTAGGGCAGCTCCATATTTGTTAAACTGAAGTGTTTTGAGAGGTGGGAGGTGAGGAGGATGAGAGGGCTGGTTGCAGTTTCTTTGAGAAACCAATAAAAACTGGGGCTCAAACTCTAGCTCTGCCACTTACTAACGGTGTTACTTTTGAGCACATTAAATAACCTCAGTTTCCCTTTCTGTGAAATGGACATTAAAATGGTCCCTGTTTCCCAGGATTGCTGTGAAAATTAAACAACAACCAGTTCTCCCTCCCGTGATGACAAAGTCAACTCAGGGAGGGGATAAATTCCCCACCCCTACCCCGTACTGTCCTCAGTCAGTGACAACACAGGAGGAGTCTTTCCTCCAGGATGTAGGATGTTGGGGTAGATCATTGTTCGTGTCAGTTCCAACTTGAAAATTTGGAGTGTTTGCATAGAAACTATGTGTTACTGGCCCCAGGAAACACCTGCCTCCCTCTCGGCTCTTCCCAGAATATGCCTAAGCAACAGTGGAGGGTCAGAGGCTGAGATTCTTGCCTTTCCAGTGGTAAATAATGAATGTTGCCCCAGCTGCCAGCAGACTCTGAAACCTTCTGTTTTGAGATACAGAAGGAGAGGAAAAAAAAAAAAAAAACACCTAATATGCATTTATCTGGTCCATCATCTTTAAATAGCTCTCTTCAGATTTCAAAAAAGGTAACTCTATCCTCTTTCCTGGCTGGCTTTCTGCATCCTGCCACAAAACAGGACTACTGGCCCTAGATTTTGACCTGGTATAAAAAGCAGTATATTTTTGACCTGGTAACAGTCACATTTCTACACCATAAAATATTAAAGCAGGCATGACAGTGCCTTTAAGATCTTTGAGGCAGGTGCTATCAAAATGTGCCCCTTTATTATTTATTTATTTGACTCTTTCTGTATAGTGAAGTTTAAATGCTTTTCAAGCCAAATAATTAAATTCCATTATGGAAAGTGGGGATTGTTGGCAAAATGAGCTCACTCTGGCTATTAGACCCGTGAGTCCCCAGGGGGACCCCATGGAGGGGAATATAAAATCTGGCTTATGTTTACATGTAAGATATGCAGTATGGCCTATATTGGGCTTGTAGGAGTGACGCTACACAAGAAACTAAACAGGGAGGGGGCTGTTAGAGATCCTGCTCTTCTAGCCAGCATCCTCTTAGAGCAGCGGTCTGCAAACTGTGGCCCTCGGGTGAAACGCTGCCTGTTTTTGTACATCCTATGGGCTGAGAATGGTTTTTATGTTTGTAAATGGTTGAAAAAAATCAAAAGAAGAATATTTTGTGGCATGGAAAAAATTATATGAAATTAAAATCTTATTGTTCATAAAATTTTGGGGGGGGGGACACAGCCACAACCATTTGTTTACATATCATTTATGGCAGTTTTTGCATTCTACAAGTTGAGTGGTTGCAACAGAGACTGTGTGGCCACAAAGCTGAAACTACTTACTCTCTGGCCATTAATAGGAAAAATATATTGACCCCTGTCCTGGAGGAATTTGGACTTGGGCTCTGGAAAGGATAACATTGGTAGTAGAAGAGTTTAAAGTTGTTTATACTGTTGACACGTTTGGATATTGACTCTTGGTGTTGGCTAACTTGATTATTTCCTGAAATGGACAGACAGGCAGGTTAAGGGAAGAAAACAGGGATTAAAAAAAGGAGTTTTTGGATCCCATGACTGTCTTCCCCAAATGCAGCTCCCAGGGTTGCACATTGGGTGACATCCTTTCCCTCCCTTTCCAGTGTCTCCTTATGTCTTCCACTCATCACATCCAGTGCTTCCACCTGAGTCTAAGCCATGACCATCCTCCTTGGTCTTTGAGGAAAACCCCCTTAACTGGTCTATTGCCATACTTGTTCCAAAGCAGTTCACCCTTCACATAGCAGCTATAGTGATTTTTAAAAGACCGAAATCAGTTCATATAACTTCCCTCAGGTTTTTGCATGAATATATTCCCTACTTCATTCAAGTCTCTGCTCCAATGACACCCCCTGCAAAAGGCTTTTCTACTCTTTCCAGAGTAGCCTCCATCTCACCCCATCACCATTTATTTTACTACCTCTTTTTATTGCTCTCTTAGCATTTGTCACTGTCTTACGTTATCTGAGTGGGTTTATTGGATTATGCTTGGTTTCTCCCACCAGAATGGAAGCTTCCTGAGACTAGGTATGTTGACTACCTTATTCATTAGAGTATTTCTAATACACGTGTATTTCTCACACGAGTATTCAAGAGAAGTTTGTTGAGTGAATAAGTGGATCAGTCCTCCTGGAAGAACTCCTTGCAGTGTTGGCATCACATTCTGCCTGCCTACTTCTCCAGGGGCATGATGACTTTCTTAATTTCTTTCATTGTCTCTTGCCTATCAGCAGACCATAAAGCAGCATATTGACTAGAGAACTGCACTGAGGGCCAGTTTATGAGAGTTCAGTCCTGTGTTTTGTACCTTAGATCGCTTGAACAATCTGATTTCTTTCTGGATCCCTTTCATCATCAGGGGCATTATGAAGGTGGTCAGAATGTCCAAATGTTGATATTAGCTTCACCATTAAGAGCCTGGGCCATGGAGTTAGACTGACTGGGCTTAAATCCTTGATTGCTCTTGGACCCTGGGCCAGTCATTCAAGCTGTCTGTGCCTCTGTGTCCTCATCTCTAAAGGAGCCTTAATAATAGCACCAACATTTTAGTTTGTTGTGAGGTTCAGATGAGACTGTAAATATAACAGTCTCTATTACAGTCTATAATACAGGTGCTGAGCATGGTGCCTGCCATATGGCAAATACTCCGTAAATATCACTGTTGCCATTATTATCAGTTGAGGATTTCCTGCTTGATTATTCTTTCATTTATCTAACAAACATTTTTAAAAAGAATTGATTGTTTGCTGGGACTGTGTTAGATTCTGAGGATGAAATGGGCAAAACAGACATGTCCCTGTCCTCAAGGAGACAAAAACAAAAAATTACTCAAACTTTGGTTTTTCAGTATCTAGTTCTGGGATAGTATCCAGAGCTTGAGTGATGTAAGACACATGTAATGCATACTTCTTTCCTCTGAGTCACTGCCATAACTGAATGCATGTGTCCCCCACAAATTCATATGTAGAAATCTAATCCCCAATGTGATGGTAGTTGGAGGTGGGACTCTGGGAGATGATTAAGTTTTAAGAGTGAAGCCCTCATGAATGGGATTAATGCCCTTATAAAAGAGACCCCAGAGATGACCTGAATGGGAAGGAAATCCAAAAAAAAGGGGATATATGTATACGTATAGCTGATTCACTTTGCTGTACAGTAGAAACTAACACAACATTGTAAAGCAACTATATGCCAATAAAAATTTAAAAAAAAAAGAAAATGGAGGAAACTGAGGAGGACGGTTATCAGATGAGATACAGAAATTGACAAACAATAGCATGGCACTTACAAGCAATTTTTTAAAATTAATTTTTATTGGAGTATAGTTGATTTACAGTGTTGTTCAGTTTTTTAAAGCACATACAAAATGTGCTAGTGCTAAAACAATGTAACAGGTTTAAGCAAGCTATTAATAGTAGTGGCATATACACATCTACCTACTATAAAAAAATTTGGTGCTATATAATATGAATAATTTTTTCTTACATGTGTTAACATTGTAGATAATAGTTTCTTTTCTCTTATCAGCTTTAGATAGGTTCTGTGCCACTTATATCAAACAAAAGTTAAACATTTAGTCAATTTTATCCAAAAATTTAAAGGCTTTTGTAAATTCTTGGATAGCCAACTCCAGTTTTAAGAAGACAGAAAATGAATTAATTTGTTTATATTCACAATGGCCACAAACCTGTATTGAAATCAAGATTAAAATGTAAGTATTGATCAAAAAAAAAGTAAATAAAAGAGACCCCAGAGAGCTTTCTCACCCCTTCTGCCATGTGAGGACACAGAGAGAAGACAACTGCCTATGAACCAGGAAGTGGGTTCTCATCAGACACCAAATCTGTGGGCATTTTGATCTTGGACTTCCCAGCCTCCAGAACTGTGAAAAACAAATATTTGTTGTTTAAGTTACCCAGTCTATGGTATTTTTGTTATAGCAGTCTGATCGAACCCAGATAGGCACTTACCGTCTGTTTGGGCAGGTCAGATCAATACAGGTGGGAACAGTCAGTGCCATCACTGGGTAGTACTGACCATAAGGTTACCCAGGAGAGAGTGTGAACATCACAGAGGAATCAGGACCTAAATTGGGTCTTAAAGCCTTGGATAGGTGGAGGAATAGCAAAGGACATTTCTAGAAGCAATAATGATATGAACAGTGGCAAGGAAAGGTCTCTTAGACCTTGGTACAAGGTAGTCTACCAGAAGGGTGAAAGAAAAGGGTGAGAGGAAGCATAACAGACTCTCAGTAAAATTATCTCTGATTTCATCTTAAAATAGTATCGTTGCTTCCTCATCATGTTTCTTCCCTATAATGTTGACATAATTCCTTTCATTGATTCAGTGAAACAATTTCCTCAAAAGTCATACAGCTATGTATGGAATTTTATTTTTTGTCTTCAATATTAGCTTCAAATTATTTTAGAACACTTTTTATTTGAAAAGCACTTTCCAATTATTTTTGTGAGAGCTTCCAAATATACATGTTGACCAGGACAGTTAGCCTCATTTTATGGATGATGTATCAAAGGTGAAGTGACAAAAAGACAGAGGGTCTCACACAGGAAGACTGGCTTGAGAAAGATGAGAAACAAAGGCCCCCACAGAGTTGGGATTATGACGAAGACTGTGGGGCATGGCATTAGGCTGCTGAAGCTTGGCTCCTGGCTTTAAACTTTACTGTGAGACCAAGGCAACCTGTTGAACCTATCTGAGCCTCAGTTACATCATATGGAAAGTGGAGATAAAAATACTCATCAAGGGGCTTCCCTGGTGGCGCAGTGGTTGAGAATCTGCCTGCCAATGCAGGGGACACGGGTTCGAGCCCTGGTCTGGGAAGATCCCACATGCCACGGAGCAACTCGGCCCGTGAGCCACAATTACTGAGCCTGCGTGTCTGGAGCCTGTGCTTGGCAACGAGAGGCTGCGATAGTGAGAGGCCCGTGCACCGCGATGAAGAGTGGCCCCCGCTTGCCACAACTAGAGAAAGCCCTCTCACAGAAACGAAGACCCAACACAGCCATACATACATACATACATACATAAATAAAAAGAATGTAAGCAGACAAGAATAGCATTAAAAAAATAAAATAAAATAAAAAATACTCATCAAGGTCCCTATAGAAATCAAATCAAATAGTATTTATAAAGTGCATGCTGCAGTGCTCGGCATAGGTTAATTGCTCGATACCTGGTAGTTGTAAATGTTATCACCAAGTTTCTTGGTTGCCTTTTGATAGTCATGAGCCTCCCTCACTGGACATGTTTTTATTTCATCTGATTTTTGAGTGCAAGAATTGTTAAATTGTGAAATAGAATTGACACTAGAGCAAGAAGGAACCTCCATTTCCCAAACATTAGCGTCCTGAGAGAAGACTCTAGATATCTGGCCCTAAAGAGGCTTGTGGTCAAGTAAATAATAGAGTTCAACAGTTAAATAAGTTTCTAAAAGCAGGGCTTTTCGTATGTTAATGTGGATTTCCAAGAGGAAACTGCAGTGTTCCCTAAACTTTGTGTCTGCAGAACACTTTGCCACGATCACCTATTAATAGCTCATGAAACCCCAGTGTTTCTTGCAGTAGGCTTTGGAAAGTCCTAATCTGGTCAACCCTCATTTTACCAAAGAGGAAGCTGAGTTGAGGAGAGGGAAAATGGCTTATCCCGAGTCACAGTGAGTTTACTGGGGCCAGGACTAGAACCCCATCTTGATCTAGTGCCCTTCCCTCTGGTCTTTATCTTCTCCCTCCTTTGCACTGCTCAGTAGCTGTTTCCACAGATGTACGTATGGTCTGTTGGGATGTCTCCACATCCTTCCGCCTCCCTTCCCCCTCTGTCACTGCATCCTCTCCTTTAGCTCCCAAGTGTTCTTGACTGCAACCTCCCCCCCGACCCCCCGCCACTGAGCCCTACTTCCTTTTACCCAGGAGTATCTCCTCACTTCTTGTCACTTAACTTTCCTGCCATCTGCACCCTTCCTCCTGGAGCCTGTTCCCTTATCAGGTAGCCATTTTGCCCTAAACCACTGAAGGCTGGGAAAAGCTTCATGTGTGTAGCAGATGCTGTCATGCTCCACCAGATCCCCTTAGATCTTTTTCACATACTTGCCCCTGGGTGCTTTTTCTTTTATGACCTGCCCTTGTGACACTGTGTCTTTGAAGGACACTCTTGTGCCACAGGGGTGGCTTCACCCAAATTCTCAGAGCGGTAGAACGGCCTGGGGTTTACTTGCCTAGGGCTGCTCTTGGCCAGCAACTGACATGTGCAGGAGTGTGAAAGCCCAGCTTTCTTGCCTCAAATTGAGATAAACTCTGAGGTATGTGACTTACATTCCAGGGTTCCCTGTGGGATCGGGATGAATCTACTCTTCATGCGGATTTGCCAGAAATCAAACCTTGGCTTAGCTTCTCCCTCTTCCCATCCTGCTTCTCCCTTGTTGATTTCCCCTGGAAACATCTCTTTAACAAAACACTTGCCTGTGAACCCTCCTCCCAAGGTCTGCTTCTGAGGAGCCCCACCTAACACACTCTGTTTCCACATCTTAGAGAAAGACATACACATTTAATATGAAGAAAGGATACAATGGAAGTATCAGCCACTGTGGCAAAGCCAGGGTTTAATACATTTTGGGGGTGGGTAGGTGGTATGGGGGATAAGTCAGGAGGACTTTAATGAGCCCTGCAAACTGAGCCATGTAGGTGACTTACATTTTGATGTGTTAGGCTTGTACTTAGTAAAGGAAGGAGAACACAAAGCTAGGAATGCCCTTATTTGGGCAAATATATGTTAGCATATATTTGGTTTTATGGGCCAGAGCAGGGGTCGTGGAGGGAAAAAGGATGATTTTGCATTTAGTTCTACTGAAGTTCTATTTCAAGTTTCGTTCTGACAGATGTGCTAAGTTCTCCTGTAGCCATCACCAACATGACACCAATCCTTTTTTATCCTGCACACACTGGCAGCTTATTTAAAATCACCACGCCCCCAATGACATGGTTTTTGTCCTCTACCAGATGGTTCAATTAGTCAAGATTCTGAAAAAGCCAAATGGAACATTCTTTTAGCCCCATCTATTCAAGTCAGCCAACCCTTCCAAGCTGGGTGGCGATTCTGAGAGCAACAGATTTATGCAGCTCCAAGGCGTCAGGGTTATTACTTTTTGATGAGCTCCCGGAGGCATGGAGGAGGCTGCCAATATGGTCTACATATTGGATAATGTCAACACGAGAAGAAAATGGAAAGAAGAGCTTTCTTTCTCTTGGACTGTTTTGGAATGAACATGTTAAGGAGTTGTGATGAAAGAACCCATTTTCTGTTCTCCTGCCATGACACACTCAAAGTCAACGCAGTCATGCTGATTTCAGTCCTCTAGTATCTTGGTGCTACCTGGATGCCCTTACTTGAAAGATACATGGAATTATTAGTTCCACATTTCTTCCCTCACAATTAGCATATTAATGTGGCAGGTTGATAATGCTAGAAGGATGGATGCTTGAACACACAGGCTGCCTAATTCTGAGTGCTCCAGCTAGCAGCCTCTTTTTTTCAGAGTGAACCCCAGCACATTGGCACCAAGTCACAGGATTTAAAATGTGAAAGGCATCATCTAGTTCAAACTCCGCCTTTTACCCCGAGGAAAACTAAGGCTTAAATAGATGACATGATCTGATTCAGGGGAAGCTTGTTGGGCCCATAAGCTAGAAACTGGTTGAATGAAACAATTTTCTATTGCAATCACTTATTTTAAGGAGGCAACTTGGTGGTGATGGGAAAAATGAGAAGAATCTCTGTTTTGTAGTCAACAGACCTGGGTTCAAATCTTGCATTCACTACTAGGTGTAACTTGGGTAAAAAGACTTAAATTCCCTGAGTTTTAGCTTCTTTACTTTTAAAACCAGGACAGAAATAGCTTCTTGGCAGGGGAATTAAATTGAAAAAAATCTTTAGAATGTTTTTAAGCCAGAGTTGGCCTGTAGCAAGGGCTACACCAATGTTCTCATTGCCTTTCTTTTCCTCCCAAGACACAAAGCTGATGCATGGCAAATCTGGCCTTCAGTTCTTCTGACTTCTGTTTTGGTATTCCTTCTACCCTACCTTCATTCATTCCTTGACTCTTACTTAGTCTGAACGATTTTCTTCTTGTGACTGAGTTGGTGAATAGCTTTGTCTAACTGTAAATTTTAGAAAATTAGCAACTGTAAGATGGGGGTTAAAAATTACTGCAAAACAAGACTCACAGAATGGAATGGTTTATTCCAGGTACAGAGTAGCAAGAATGGTTGATAATGGAGGAAGTGATATTGATTGATTAATTAGTGAATTCAATAAATATTTATGGAGCACATGCAATGATTTATAACTCAGAGGTGAATGAAGCAGATACACGGCCTGTGTGCTCACCAAGTCACTCGGGGTAGGGTCTAGAAGGATTTGTTCTTTAAGTAGATCCTGACTGAAATTTACTCCCTTTGAGCTTGTGAAAGATACAGCAAAATATAGGTTAAATAAAAGGACTCTGTAATAGACACAGCTTGTGATCATGATGCGGAACTCACAAGAGATAGTAAAAGCTGAAAATGTAGGTTTAAAAAATATTTACGAAAAAACAGATGAAAGATGGATAACTTGTTGTAAGGGGAAAGAAAGACATTTTGGAAATATTCCAACCTTTGAGATTGATGCAGAGAAGACAGAACTGTTTCCATATCTCATTCTTTTAGCAATAAGATGAAGTTATGATAGCTTCCACCAGTGAGCATTTGTTAAGCACCAGGCATTGTGCTGGGTGCTTTAAATGCATTATCTCACATAATCTTCATAGAATGGGCTAGCAGGTTTTAATATTATCCTCATTTTTATAGATAAGGGAATTGGGATACTAGGAGAGGTTTATGAAATGACTCAAGGTCAGACTCATGGTTCAGAGTCAGGCATTCCGACTCTGGAGCCCAGGGCATTAAACCACTTCTTGGCCCAGCTTTGGAGTGAGGCACATCTGGCAGGCTCAGCTTTGCAGTTCACAACCCTGCACACTTGAGCAATTACTGAATATCTCTGCGATTCAGTTTCCTCATCTGTAAAATGGGTTCGTTCCCAGGGTTGTGCTGACAATCAAGTGAGATAATATTAGTGAAAGTGTGTGGTTAATCTGCCAGACAGATAGGTGACCAACTGTCCTAGTTTTATTGGGATTTTCCCATTTTTAGCACTGAAAGTCTGCATCCTTGGAAATCTCTCAGTTCCAGGCAAATTGAGACAGTTGATCACCTTCATGAAAGTCCCAGTCCAACCTGCAGACTATTTGGACAAAGTACCAGTAGATTTGGGGGAACAGGAAGCAGCTCAAAGAGGCAGATGAATTTCAGCTGATGTTCATTAAACCACTGTCAACTCTTGTAGGCTGAAAGGCTTCCGGGAAAGTCTTCCTGATAAAGCCTATGAGAAAAGTGGGGGAGTTAGAGCAGGGTTTGGGAAACAGGATGCTCACCAAGCCATGGTGCTAATGCTTCAAATCTGTCAGCCTCCTATACACAGCCTGTCAAGTGTTTAGAGCCCAAGGATAAGTAACTGATTACAAAGGTGATGGGGGTTGTGGGGGGGTTCAGGTGGCAAACTCAGCTACCTTTGGCCTCTCCAGGTACAGCTTTCTCCCTTCCCTCTTTCACAGAACATGGATCTTGGTGGACTTGAATCTGACTTTGCCCTTGACTAACTGCGTGACATTGGACAAGCTATTTCATCTCTTTGATCCTTAATTACTGCATCCATAAAATGGAAAGGATGATAATCCTAACCTCCTGCGATGTGGTTAGGATGGAATAAGAAATTGTGCCTGACATGAAGGAAGCGCTCAATAATTGTTGGTTACTGCTATTGCTATTACTACTCCTATTTATACTATTATTATTAGTTATTCTATTAGGGTAGGGTTGCCAGACTTTGCACATAAAAATATAGGATGCCCAGGTAAATCTGAATTTCATGTAATAATAAATAATTCTCAGGACATACTTATACCAAAAAAATTCATTGTTTACCTGAAATTCAAATTTAATTGGGCATTCTCCATTTTGTCTGGCAACTCTATATTAGAGTGACCAACCATCCTGGTTTTCCCAGGTCTGAGGGATTTCCCAGGACACATGACTTTTAATCTAAAATCGAGACTTGGGCATGATTTGCCACCCCATTAACATAACAGTCTGGCTGCTTTTTAGAAGGTCATATTTGACACTCAAATGTTGTTTACAGGCACTCTTCCTCTAAAACACACACACATCCAGATGAATGCAATGTTTTGCATGTATTTTCAGGAATTTCTTGGATCCTTTGAAGCCTGTCCATGAATTCCTGGTTAAGAATATAGGCTCAGAAAAATCATTCAGGTTCCAAGCTTCTTTCCTTATTCTTCTTTTGGCAAAAATTGTGAAGATCTTTTGAGGAGACTCAGGAAATAGGTGTTGAGTGAGCTGTGGCCCTCTAGCTACTCCCACAGTGAGTTTTCAGTAGATGAGTACATTGATCGATAGAATGAAGACTAGTACATATGTGTATGTAGCATAAAATGAGGTAGTCTGTCTGTTGAAATTCATCCACTTTGTTAATCCAAACCTTTCCTCTAAATCCACTTTGAGGTCACAGTGATCTGTTCTGATGGTCCATATTGACTGAGTTGATTGAAGTTTCTTATTTACTATTTCACTATAGGAATGAAGCAGGTCATGGTCTCATCAGAATTGGGAGATATCATATAGCAAATATGAAAAAGGCATATGCTCGCCTAGCTCTTGCTCCTTTTCCTTTGTAGCACTTATTCGTTTTTTACTCTTTTAGAAAATATAGTGAAATATACACATACATGGCTGCATATAACAAGAAGGACAGTATAAAGAGTGATGATAAATAAACACCACTTACCCACCATCCAGCCTAATAAGTAGAACATCATCAATCATTTGATGATACCTGTGTGCCCTTCATTTTCACTGTTGTACAGTGTTCCAGTGAATAAATATATTTCAACCTATTTATCCATGCTGCTTTTTGGGAGCATTTGGGTTGTTTCAAGTTTTGTTTTTATTTTCCTGTTACAGACAATGCTGTCAACATTCTCACATAGGTCTTCCCGGTATACAAGGACAAGTTTTTCTCTCGTGTGTACATTTCAGAGAGGAATTGTTGGATTGGAGAATAGATGTACCTTCTACTTTATGCTGATTGTTTTCCCAGGTGTTTATAGAAGTTGTAGTCCCACCAGCAGTGTATGGGAGATTCCCCCCCCCACAACCCCCAACTGGGTGTTGTCAGACTTGTTAGTTTTTGCCTATCTGGTAGATGTGAAATAGTAGCTTATTGAAATTAACATGTTGTTTTCTTATTACTTATAAGGCTGAACATCTTCTTATATGTTTATTGCTATTCATTGTTTCCTTTCGTGTGAAATGCCTGTTCATGTCTTCTGCTAATTTTCTATTTTTATTGCTTAGATTTGTTGCTTATACATGTAGCAGATATCTCTTCCCAGTCGTTTTCTTGCCACTGTCTCTGAAGAGTGGTTTGTCACCTTGTCATGTTTAGAATTACTTGTTGAGTGCCTGCCCCTCTGATTAGGCTGGAAGCTCCAGGAGGCCAGGCATTGAGTCTGCTGTCTCTGTCTCCAACACTGACATAGCACCTGACCTACATATATAAATACACCTGCTGTATAATATGAATTTGTTGTTGTTGTTGCTATTTTTAAACTGCTTTTTACAGAGGAGGGCAGAGCAGGTTAGGTGGAAAATCTTTGCCATCGAACCATGGTTAAGAATGTGGGTTCTGGATGCGACTGCCACTGACTAGCTTGGTGGCCGATTAACCTTTCTGTGTATCAGATCCTTCATCTATAAAATGCTCCCTATCTTATAAAATTGTTCAGTTAATAGGTATAAGGTACTTTGCGTGGTGACTGGCACACAGTGCATACTCCATAAGTGTTGCCTGTTATTATTTTTCTGTTGGGTGAAAACCCAGGTTAAAGGTTTCTGATCATAAGTTTGTTCGTCAGGGAGTGCAGGCTTTTTCCTTCATGGTAAGGGGAGAATATTTGAAATTACAGGGGCAGCTGGTTGTTGGGTAGAGAAAGGGCTCGGTCGGGGACACCCAGTACTTTGAAAATATCATTGTCAACTGTGAATTTTGAAGACTAGCAAAAGTCCTCTAATCCGACATGACAGGAACAGTTGCACAGTTAAGTAAAAAATGGTTAAATGAGGGTATCATTGAAAAACACATTTATACATTTTATCTTAAGACATGTAATACATTCATTGACTCATCATTTGATGTCTGACCAAGGTCTTTGTTTTCTAGCCAAGTGGCTACTTTTGGACTTCCTTGCTTTTCTTGCACCAGGCACTCCAAATGCATCATTTGTGAATTCTAGTTTTTTTTATTGTTTTTTAATTGGATCATCAACTTAAAAGAAACTTGGGAAGTAATCTCAGCACAGAGTCCTTCCAGAGGTTTACTATTATTCCCCATCTTTTATAGTGCTCTTTTTTCTCAAAGATCGAACATGACAATAATTTCTCTATAAGTGCACCTTTGTCAAGTCTATACAAAACATTTAACTTAGTTTTGATACAAACAAGAGCTGTATTTTCATAGTTACATTTTGTGTTTGTTTATATTGAATTAAATTACATAATTACAATAACAGCACAACTGACACAAACAAGGCTGGGGATAACAATGTTTGGGCATCAGTTATGAGTTATACAAAGGTCATGGGAAGCTTGGATACATCCAGTGGACAGTCAGGTAGAGGTCATTTAATGTGGTTTCTAATGTACCTCACTGGAGGCCATGTGCTGTCTTTTTTCCTAAAGTCTTGTGAAAAGTCTCATTGTTCACCCTTAGCTCTCTGTGGGTGGATTGTTGGAGGCAACCCAAGGTGGGGTTGAACGTCACATCAGGGTCTCTTCAGTAGGAAGCAGAGATGGTCCCCTGGACATGAGAGTCAGGGAGAAAGGGGCAACTGAGAATGATTGAGGAAATTACTGGTCTCTTTGAGAGATGTAGGTCTTCCCCCACATTGCAGAATTGGGATTTTGAGGCAATCCTATTTAGATTTCAAGGGACTGAGAAGATCCAGATGACGTAATAAAGAACTAAATGCGTGGAACTGCCCTGGCAGTCCAGTGGTTAAGACTCTGCGCTTCCACTGCAGGGGGCACAAGTTCGATCCCTGGTCGGGGAACTAAGATCCCGCATGCCGCACGGCACGGCCAAAAAAGAAAAAGAAAGAAAGAAAGAAATGCGTTCAGGAGCTCAGATGTTAATTCAAAAGGAAATTCTCCTATATCTTTTCATAGATGCTTGCATGTTTTGAGAGCATCAGAAAGGTGATTTTACAAGTGGCTCTTTCTGTGGGCCACGAATTCACTCCACAAGACGATCTGGATGTTAAGCCACCTTTGCCATCCTATCAGTCTCTGTTTGCCTGGGGCTCCGCCTGGCTGAGAGATTGAGGTGAGAGAAAGGAAGTAGGAGGCTTTGCCTATGTGGAGCCAAGAGGTATCACCTTCCTGCCTTGGTATAAGAAACAGTCCCTCTCTCAGGAAAGCTCATCCCTTGTCATGTTTATGGAGCACCTCATAGTTCATAACTGAACTGTAATTCCAGTCCTGTCTGCTCCACACCACGTCTTAGTTACTCTTGGGGTAGACCTAATGCTTGCTCTTGGCATATTAAAAGCGTGGTAAAAATGCAGATTATGGACTTCCCTGGTGGCGCAGTGGTTAAGAATCCGCTTGCCAATGCAGGGGACACAGGTTCGAGCCCTGGTCTGGGAAGATCCCGCATGCCACGGAGCAACGAAGGCTGTGTGGTACAGCTACTGATCCTGCGCTCTAGAGCCTGCGAGCCACAACTACTGAAGCCCGCGCACCTAGAGCCTGTGCTCCTCAACAAGAGAAGCCACCGCAATGAGAAGCCCACGCACTGCAACGAAGAGTAGCCCCCGCTCGCCACAACTAGAGAAAGCCCGCGCACAGCAACGAACACCCAACGCAGCCAAAAATAAATAAATGAAAAAAAAAGCGCACACATGTGTGTTTGTGTGTGTACATTAAAAATAAAAATGCAGATTTCATAAAAGTGGTAATGGAGAAACATTATATTAGTTTCGTGTGTACAACATAATGGTTCGATATTTGTAATATGTACTATGAAATGATCACCACAATAAGTCTAGTTAACATCCATCACCATAAATAATTACAGAATTTTTTTCTTGTTTTTTTCACTTAAATATAGCATTTATTGAGCACTTACTATTTGCCAGTCCCTCTGCTCAGCATCTGCATTCATTATTTCACTTAAGAATTTTTCTCTTGTGATGAGAACTTTTAAGATCTATTCCCTTAGTAACTTTCAAAAATATATTATTATTTTAATAGCTAACCCTAAGTTGAGTTCTTACTGTGAACAGTAAGAACTGTTGAACTAGACACTTTCTATGCGTTACCTCATTGAGCCTTCCCAACAAAACTGTGAGACGAGTACTACTATTTTGAGGAAACGGAGGCTGCCTAAGGAAAAACAAAAAAGCTGTTAAGTGGCAGAGCCAGGACTTGAACTTGGTTTGTCCGACTTTAACGCTGGTGCTCTTAAGGACCATGTGGAATTATTGCCTCCTGAACAACCAGAGAAAGCTCCACTTTTCCTCTCAGTTCTAGAGAGACCACAGGGAGTGTCTTGTCACCCCATTCTGCAGACTTGCCTGAGCTGAACTCTACTGTCAGCTAAGAAGCTATCCACTGGGCTTCTTTCAGTATGTGAGGAATCTGGAAATGGCTGCTCTGTCTCAGGATCACAGTGTCCGGGTCAGAGCGACAGAGAGAAACTTCCAAACATCCTGGGACTAAAGACACTCTAAAACCCAGGTATTTGTAGGCCAAGGCTACAGCAGCCCTCAGAACAGGGCAAATAGGAATGGCCATCTGAGAAACCCACCAAGATGTATGAAAAAAAACAGAGCAAAACTGAGGGAGAAAGAATTTGGAGGTGTGTGTTTGTGACTTCCTGGAACACTTGGAAATTGTAGCAATTCTCAACTTCATGTGCTCAAGAAATATTGCACTTTTTTCTCACTTAAAACAACCTAGGTTCTCATTCCCTGGTGGGCTAGAAATTTAACCTTGCTTAGTCCTGGGGACATCTCTTGGGAAGGGCCCTAGATCACTGGCCATCAGTGTGCCTTAATTGCTGAGAACTATGAAACCAGTCCACGAGGTATGATTCTTGCCCTGCTGCTTTTAATCCACAAATGGAACAAGAACATCTTTGCCAAAGCAGAGAACTACACAGCCATTCCTTACTGAAGTCTTGCTACTTTTCCAGAACGTTACCAGTTAGCCCCCTCGGGGCTCTGTCGCTCACTGAGAGAATGCAGCCCTTTGTCTTACTCCTCAACTTTTGAAAATCTCTTTAATCTGTAGAGAAATTATTTTTCTTCTTGCTCCTATCAGAGGAATTCCCTTTTGTCTCCAACCCTATTTTCCCATCTCTTCAGGACTCCTGGCATACTCTCCTCAGTAGATTTAGGCCAGGAATTGCAAACTCAAATGACTGCAGAGGCTGGATAGGAGTCGAAGTGAGTAAAGTAGCTTGGCAGGGGTTTGGTACGTGGTCTGGCTAGAGGGGGCTGCTACCTAGTTCTGGCTTGCTGTCGTCACTCATGTTGCCCTGTGTTGCTGGATCTTCTGATCTTCACGAAAAGCTAGAAATCTAGACTTTTATGAGCAGTCTCCTTCGTGTCAAATGTTGGCTCAAGCATTTAAAATTATTCTGTGTTGGCCAAAGTAAAATGTCCATGGGCCACCGGGTTGCCATGGCCACTGCAGGCTTTTGAGAACAAAAGCCAGGGAAGAAAGGTATTTTATAGTTACAGACCTTCCCTGGGGCAGGGAAGCACAGAGCTTGGTACCTGATTGGACACAGGGAAAAGGAAGGATGAAAAGACGGGAAGGAAAAGAACATAAATGAATTTCTCCAGTGATTGTCCTACTACAAAAAATGCTGCTTTTACTCACAGTGTCTGCTTTCCTGAAAAGGAAGCTTATTTGGGATTTAGGCTTTGTTTTTCTCAAATCAGTTACTTGGGAATTAATAACTTCAGTCGCTTTTGGTTCAGCCTAAGCTTAACTTACTTCTGGTACACACAGGTCTGGGTTTTGAGTGATCTTGCTTTAAGAACATAGATCGAGTTTACAACTGTTGGATGGAAAAGCCAGCATTATGTTTTGCATTGTTAGAGTCAAGGTTTAGTGAAATTTATTTGGTTCATTCCTAGTTTTTGATGCAGATTTTGCTCATTTTATTTTTTCGAAAACATTCCTAACTCTGGAGAGACATTTCACAAGGATGTGCCAATGATTCAAAGTATGAGAAGTGTGAAAGAGTATATATAGTCAATTTCCACTCTTCTACTACTGTTAATGAATGAATTTATATTTATGGGGCCCTCTATCAGTCCAGATTAATTTGGCTGAAAGTGACAAACACCCAGTTCAAACTGGCTTAAGGAGAGAAGGGATTTCCATAGAAGAGTGAAAAATTCTCTCTCTCTAGTGGTATGCTTTGGGAGTTACATGGCTCAAGGGCTCCACTGATGTCATGAGGACTTGGTTTCTCGCCATTTCTCAGCTCTGCCTCATGCCATGTTGGCTTCATTCCCAGGTTCCCCGTGATGGCCCTGGAAGCTCCAGACTCAGATTCTCCTTACTGCTAGCAGACCCAGGGGAAAACATGATGCCTTTCTCCCATTAGTCCCGTGAAAATCCTCTCTGGCTCTAATTAGTCTACGAGCCCCCCTACACCTCCCCCAACCCACCAAAGCAATTGCTTGCCTTGGAGAACTCAGCTTTTTGATTGGCTAAGCATGAGTTAACATCGGTCCCACCCCTATCCCCCCACCAATGCCTGTTGGAGCCTGGAGTGGAATCAACTCTCCCCAAAGCACAAGGACTGAGAGCTGGAGATGGGGCCTCCAGAGCAAGGTTGGGATGCTATTACCTGAAGAAGGATCTATGGATGTTAGGTGGAAAAATAATAGATGTCTATGCTGAGTACTTAGAGTAGTAAGTATATGCTGTTCATCATCATATCTCCAATACAGTAGATCATCTTCAGAATTCCTAACAAATGTGCCAGTGGTGAATAATGTTAACTTCATGTAATGGAGATATGATTTGGGGAAGTCAAATATGAGGGGGAAAGTTGAATATCGTATGTGGAGGACTCCGGTTGTATCTGGGCGGTTTTGGAGATGGGAGCAATAATTCATCAGGTGCCTGTGTCTTGTTTAAACAATAAAACTAAAAGCTTTATGAAGTTGGGATTCATGACTTACCCTGCTTGGTTTTTTTTCTCACAGGCCCTGGCTTCATAAAGGTAAGCAGATAAGAAATAATGGTTTGAATCATTGAGGAATCGATGACATGAAAGGAAATAACAGCTACCACTTATAGCACATTATTTCCTAGGCTGTATAAGACTTGACTTAAAATCCCAACTATGCCAGCAAGTGACTCAGTTATCTCAGACATCGCCTATGAAATGGGACTAACAACAATACTTATTCTGAATTATTGTGAGGCATAGATACGACACAGAAGGCCCTTGACGTGGTCAGCACTCGTTAAGTGCTGGCTTTTATTATTTTTATATTAGTTTTTTAATGATTAACACTTTATATTATCATGTTTTATTCTTCAAAAAAACCCTATAAGGTAAATACTATTTTTATCTCCATTTTACCCACAAGAAAACAGGCTCGGAAAGTTTAAGCTACTCAGTCAGGGTCATATGTAAGGAAGGGGTGGAGCTGAAATTTGAAAGCAGTTTTGCCTGACTCCAGATGCCATGTCCTACATTACTATTCTGCCCTGCCTTCCTACCCTTTAGCACACCAGCTAAGTTACTCAATCCCTGGATTCCTGTTTCTTTGTGGGTGGGTTGAGGCAAACCACTGGTAATGTGGAAAGAAACCAAAGAACCTTTTGTCTTATTTAATAATTAATTTTTTTCCACAGAGGGTAGTTCTGCAGAGTCCCCACACTGAAGCTTCTGTAACAAATGCAAATGAGTGTGCAACATAAGACCCTTCAGTTAGACTAGAGCCTTTGATAAATGCTGTGGCCTCAGACATCTAGATGGCAACCTGCGCACGGTTCATCTCAAAGCTGTGATTGTTGTTGCAAGGGTGACATTGGCTGCCAAGCCCCCTTCCTCTTGGTCATGGACAGCCAGCATGAGATTTCACTGAACAGTAAAGAAGTATTTACTCAGTTCTGGGCACTGTTCTGAGCACTTTAAAAATATTATCTCATTGAACCTTCTCAAGGACTCCTTGAAGTAAACCATCACCTGTGCTTTCATTCTGAATCCAAAATAGAGTGTTTACGTGGTGCCAGACACTGTTCTAACTGCTTCATAATTACTGGATTACCTTGTTTAATCCTCACAAACTACCCTACGAGGTAAGATACTATTATTATCTTCCCTATTCTACAGTTAAGGAAATGAAGTATGGGAAGATGAAATCTGCCTAAGGTCACACAGTTGGTAATTGGTGGCTCTGGGATTTGAACCCAAGAAGTATGGCCTCAGAAAGTACACTTACCTTCTAATTACCCTGGACAGTCACCTCCCATTCCCCTATTGCTTAAAAATAGTTAACTTTTTTTTTTTTTTTTTTTTTTGCCCCTGAAACTTTAAGCAAATAAACACAGCAGCTCTGCCTAATGTGAACATTGTTGATCCTCAACTTAAACCCTTTGACTGAATTTTTTAGCATATTTAGCTTAGATAATTAGAAAAGCAGGGAGCTGTGAAGGGTATTGGCCTTGTACTTAGATATGAGCCATTTATTGACTGTATGGCCTTGGACAAGTTACTCTGCTCCTTAGAACTTCAGTTTATTCATCAGTAATATGGGGTAATAGTATGCCTGCCTCATGGGATGTAGTCAGGATTCTATGAGGAAATCATGTAAAGACCTCATATAGTGCCCCAAATGAGGAAAGACTCCAATAAGTAGTAGATATTTTTATTGTTATAGACAAATATTTTGCCATCATAGGGATTGACTTAGTGTAGGTACCCTATTAAACATGCCCTATGAATGCCACGTAAAAAAATCTTCTTCATTTTGTAATTAATCACTTGTGTTATCTGATGAATGTCAGTCTCTTTTCTTGAGCTATAAACTCCACTAGACTGTAAACTCCATGCATGTGTTCATGTTGTCCAGTCTTGATGCATGGCCTTACTGGGGACCTGGGCATGCAGAAGGAATATCTTGTGTCCAGTGACTTGAACAAGGTTTGGACATTTTAGATTAAAGCATTTAAAGGGTAGCTCTGGACACAGGGACATTAGTTTACAAAACCCAATTGAGTATTAATTCTGTGCCATCTGGGACAGAACTAATCTGAGTTTTCTGGGCAGTTTTCTGTTCCAAGTTTGGTTCCAGACTGACTCTATACAGGTTTTGGTTTAAGTCAGTGTCCCCTGGAACACATCTTCTGTCTATTTGCAGTGACCTTTCTCTTTGTCTGGGGGCCTTCCACTGTAGCACCCTACCTAAAATGTTCTCCCCCAAAGTGGCCCATCCTTTTTGTTTCTGTATTTGGAAGGAAAAACATTTAAGTGTTGACAGTGGTTCTCTGAGGATATAAATACATAGCATAGATCTTGGCATAGTTTTTATTAAAGAGAAAGAACAAAGAAAAAGAGAAGAAAACTAAAGAAGGAGCTAGACTTTTACTTGAAACTGAAAAGATATCCTCTCCCACTCTTGCCCTCATAAACTATATATATATGTATATTTTATAGTGACATTTTTAGCCCATTCTGAAATCTATTGATTTGTTTCCTGTGAGTCATTGTTTCTTCTATGTTAAAAAAACATATTAAATATCAATGTGATGATATAAATATATATGTGTGGGTGGATGGGAGGCTGAAGGGAATTTTCTTTTAAATTCTAAGAAGGGAAATAGCTTTCTCCTAGGTTCCCACATCATCAATCAACTCATCACATCCTCAGTCTACTTCGTTTTCTCCCTCAAAACGAAACTGAGTAATCACGTCTGGTTTTAAAGCTTGAGAAAAAAATTTCAGAAAGTTCTGAGATGACCCATTATTTGGGGGAACTGTAGACTTTTTTGTAGCCCTGATTCTGGATTGAAGGGATGCTCAGCTGCTATTTCCATTTTGGGCAGTAGAGGGCAGACGTCTCCAGTCCTGCCTACCCAAGATTACCCTGGCGACATTATGTTTATGCAAACAGCCTTTGACATAATAGCTTTGAAACAGCTGAAAATTGAATTGTGCCTTGAGGCCAAACATCTAGACCACCACCTTTGTTATATTCATCTGCCACAGTAAATTGGGTTCACCATTGGCTCCGTGAGCCGCTTTTTCCTAGATTCCAGCCTCACAATAACTTTGCGTGGGAGAAAGACAAATGTGACTTCCTTACACAAAACGTTGGCAGGGTTTCATTTCACAAACTCTTATCTGAGGAGCTGGAGATTGCAGTGTGGATTTCTCCAGCCATCTGAGGAAAAGAAAATAAAAGGACAACTGGAAAACTAAACCAAATCCATCTAATTCTGGAATGTCTCTGTGTGTTTCCATAGTTTTTTAGCTTCTCCACTTAATCTAATTAGGGCTTTGACTCCCGAAATAAATACCTAATAAAGAATGAGCCTATTAAAAGACTAAATTTACTACACACCCGTTTGTGCAAACCCTCTGCATGTTTCCTTGAAGCGGTAATGCCAATGAAATTGACTGTTGTTTGACTGGATAATGGTCTCC
Source organism: Balaenoptera physalus (assembly GCF_965194825.1). NCBI lineage: Eukaryota > Metazoa > Chordata > Mammalia > Artiodactyla > Balaenopteridae > Balaenoptera > Balaenoptera physalus. The sequence goes on along the minus strand of NC_138890.1, from coordinate 43,793,556 downwards.
CGCTGTAAGACGGATTATAGAAAATAAACGTCGAGGGGGGGAAAGCCAGTTGCTTTATTGAATTCCATCGATGATAATGCCATCACCTGAAATAGCTGCCTGAAAAGAGTGTAAATGGGAGTGAAGCAGCAGCATCCAGAGCCAATTTGCAACTGGGGAACAGTTCATTTTCTTGGAAGTAATTTTATTCTGTTTTGGGTTCACTGCCCTGGTTTGGGGAGTTGACAAAAAGTAGATTTTTAAAAGAAATCTGTTTTGGGTATCACGAATGCTTTTCATAGGAGAGCATTTAGGCATTAACTAATTGACTGATTCATTCATTCATCAATGAATATTTAATGAGGACCTATTGTGTGCTAGGCACTATTTGGGAGCTGAGATATGATAATGAGCAAAACAGATGTGTCATTGCTCCCATGAAACTTACAGTCTAGTGGAGGATGTTCATTCATTAGCAAATATTTATTAAACACCTACTTTGTGGCAAGGCCATAATCACAAAATAACTACAAAATTTCAACCCAGATGAGTAATGTGAAGGCAAGGCAGTGAGGATGCCAGACCAGGATGTACGCCATTATTTTGAAGAACAATTTTAAGGCTTATCATGTGGTATCTAAAAGACTCCCAGGTCAGTATGGAGATTGGCCTGTGAGAGAGTTTGTTAACATGCTTGTGAGTTCAATTAATGGGTTCAGATCCACTCACCAGACTTTTCTGGGATTCATGTTCCCTTTTCTTGATAGAAATCTACAGTAATTCCTGTCCAATTTGCCTTGTAGGATGGATGTTTGAGTAAAATAAGAGAATATGCCCCAAAGCGCTTTGTAGTTAATGAAAATAATGGGGATTTTATTATGGGCTGGTGTTTTCCTGGGGCTTACCCACATGGGTCTTGCAGAATTCTTGGGTAGGCAAAAGGAATGTAGGTTGATCAACAGTGAGCAATTCAAACAGTTTATGGATAAGTGATAAAGTATATGGCCCAAGTGGTATGATATATTGGGGTGAGGTCAGGGAAAAGGTAAGCCTTGAAGAATGAATGGGGTTTAGAAAGAGAAGAACAGGACTCCCAGGCTATTCTGTGTTTTCGGCTTGTGGGATGCTAGACGTTGGAACACACTGGGTTGGGGAGAGGGCTTGTCCTGGTGGATGCAGTTCAAGTTCCGGGTGGTGCCACAGGGTCCTCCATGGACCAGTCTGTTAGGTTGATTTCTGACATTATGTTAGACGGTACTTCAGCAGCCTTTTGCAAGACCCTCCTCTGCTCGTTGGTGCCCACCCTTCTCTTTCTCAGTGCCCTCTTCCTCATGTCTCACCTGGCTATGCCATATTCTCTACCGCTCCTCCTCCAAGGCTTCCCTGCTCCTCCAGGACCCTGCTTTCCAAAGGTGTGGCTGGCTGTTACTTAATTAGTGCTAAGACACTGATGGGAGAGCATGGGAACATTCACATTTTATTTCACTTTCCTGAAAAGACAGTGTTTAAAACCAGGCTTCTTAAACATGTGTAATGTATGAACACCTTTTAAAGGAGAAAAATTCTCTCAACTGTAGAGAAAACAACCCCTATTTGGGAAATACTGACTTAGTAAACTTTCAACTACAAATTGTCACTGCTAAAGAGAAGTTTTGGTCTTGTAGTTGGTAGACCTTTTTTTTTTCTTTTGAAATTATCACTGAAATGAAAACACACGATTGAAAAATGTTTTTGAAACCCTTAGGCCCTTGAGAAAATGGGCCTTTCATTGCCCATTAAATTAAGCACTGCAGGGGACTCCCTACACCACCAGGGTCTCCGTGCCCCAGTCACTTTCCCCATTTTTTCATTATGTGTCTTCAGACAGCCAAGTGGCATTTCTTTGATGATTAATGATGCTGGGGTTTCTTAATAGTCCCCATACTCTCTCCTTGTGAGGACCTGAGAAGGACCAGTTCCCTGAACTGGTGTTCAAAAGCACCGTTGTGTTCAGGGCCAGTTCCACATTTAGCTGAAGGAGAACTAGCCCTCTCTAGAAGGTTCCTGTGAAGTCTCAGAGGTTCAGCTTCATCATCTCCCTCAGTGTTAATGTCTTCTCCAGCTTCGTGGAGAAATTTGGCCAGAAGAGGCAGGCGTTTTGAGAAAATTTCTTAGATTATGGGGCATGGTTTTGGTAAGCTCAAGAGAGCATCTTCATCTTTTAGTGATTCTGGTCATGCCAAGTAATCCTTGCTTGTGCCTTTGTTATGTCTATATCTTGGGCAGCAGGAAAGTAAAAAGAGATAGGAAAAAACAAAGGCAAAGGTAGAGCATAAGAAACAAGGAAGGATTTGAGGGACGAAAAAGAGAAGAGAAAGATGTTTCCACACAGTAGCATCAAAAAAGACATTAGGGACTTCCCTGGTGGCACAGTGGTTAAGAATCCGCCTGCCAATGCAGGGGACACGGGTTCGAGCCCTGGTCCGGGAAGATCCCACATGCCGTGGAGCAACTAAGCCCGTGCGCCACAACTACTGAACCTGCACTCTAGAGCCTCCGAGCCACAGCTGCTGAGCCCACACGCCACAACTACTGAAGCACCCCCACCTAGAGCCCGTGCTCCACAACAAGAGAAGCCACTGCAATGAGAAGCCCAGGCACAGCAATGAAGAGTAGCCCCGGCTCACTGCAACCAGAGAAAAGCCCACGTGCAGCAACGAAGACCCACTGTGGCCATAAATAAATAAATAAATAAATAAATAAATAAATTTATTTAAAACAAAAAGACATTAGGCAGTGGGACTAATGTATTGAGTGTCTACTATACACCAGCTGATTTACAATGCATCCCGTTACATAGTGTGGAGGAATCTCCACCCACAAAATCAGCTATGTGATAAATCAACTTAAATCCAACTATAAGCCCTGCATCCTGATGACTGGAGGGAAATCCAACTTCAGTCGCTATGGGAGTTCCTTTAAACCTTCCCTGCTGCTCCCCCACCCGCACCGAGGTATTTGCCGAGGTCGTAGGCTTTACCTTAATGCCAGCTAGGGGTGGCCCCATTGGTCTCCATAGGTTAGCTCTCACTGCTTCCACAGGCCCTTTAGTTGCTGGTTCTTGGGGTTTAGGACTCTTTGATAAGCCTGGGACCCCCTTTGCCCACCAAATAGCCATCCCTAGGAGCTTTACTGTTCATGCTGCCTGAACTTAACCTCTTTCTGATTATAGAAACTTTCTTCTTCCCTCTCTACTCTTATTATCCTCAAAAGCACCTCTTCCCTCCCCTTTGGGGTCTACTGCCATAATCCCTTCAAAGTACTGGGGCTTTTACAAAAGATGGAAGAATCATTGACCTAAACAGCTTCTGTTTTCTACCCTGGTGTACTCCCTAAGGCAAGGAATTATTAAGGATCTGAATACATGTTTGGAAAAGGGGAGGAGGGAAAAATAAAGCAGAACACTAATATCTTTTAGAAATTTCTCACCTGATGATAATACTGAAATCATGCAGGTAAAGACCTGCCTAGAATATGATGAGAGGGTTTGGATATTTGTCTGATTTTCTTGCAGCTCTTTAAAAAATATCTTTTGAATAGGTAGTACTTGCCCATGGTTCAGAATTCAAAAGATACAAAAAAGATATATCTTGAAGAGTCACTCTCTCACCCTTATTCCCCAACCACCCATTTCTCCCCAGAGGCAACCACTGTTACCTGTTTGTTTTGTTTCCTGCTAGAAATATTCTGTGCATGTATAATCATATATGAATACAATGTTATTTCACACCTTTTTTGCTTAATATATATTTTGATTTATGCACATAATTATACAGTTACCTCTTTAATTTTAGTAGCTTCATAGTATGTTCTACTTTATGTATTTACCATAATTCCTTTTACCAGCCCTCTGTTGATGAACATGCAGGATGTTTCAATCTTTTGGTAATATAAACAATGATATAATAACAATTCTGGTTATCGTGCACAAGTTTAGGTAAATTTCAAGATGAATCATTAGAACTTTAATTATTGAGTTGAAGTTTAAAATTTTGGTAAACATTACCAAATTGTCTTTCTCAGAGGTTAAGTCAGTTCACGTTCCCATCAATAAGGTGTTAAAAGCATCTATTTTCCTACCTTCAATACAAGTAGCTGTAATTTTTTTTTTGCTCTTTGTCAATCTGATAGGTGAAAGATGGTATCTCAGTATGGTTTTTAGTGTTCATTTCTCTTATTATGGGGAAGTTGAATAAATTTAATATGCTTGCAAATCATTTTAGCTTATTTTCTATGAAGTGTATATGTCTTTGCCTATTCTTCCTTTGGTAGTTGGATTTTTCTGATTGATTTCTAAGGAGTCTTTGTATATTAATGAAAATATCTATTGGTTTATGATATGCATTGTGACCTAGTTTTCCTCCAGTTTGTTATTTATCTTTGACTTTTCCCCCCGATATTTTCTTTCATGCAGGATTTTGTGGAGTGAAAATCATCTATACATCATTTTGGCATCTGAATTTTATAGAGAAATTAAAATTATAACATTAAATATAACATTTCCCCCAGTGTTTTCTTCTAGAATCTTTATGGTTTCATATTTTGCACTTTAATCTTTGGTTCATCTGGAATCTTTGGTTCATCTTTTGGTGTAGGGAGTGATTTAGCAATCAAAAATCATTCATTTTCCTAGCTGATTATTCTGTTTTCCCAATAAAATTTTACTCATTTTGCAGTTCATTTAAAAATAAATAATAATTATCTGGAATATATGCAGTTTCTGAATTCTGCTTCCAGGATCCGACTGGGAATAGTTGGCAGGTGGCTTGATACCCCAGGTACACAAGTAATGAATGCCTGCCATTGAAAAGTCAGGAAATGAGTCCCAGAGGCAGGAGTGGGGGAGGAGTCTATCTTTATTTCTTAACCCCTTTCAGGGACATTTACAGCCTTGAGAAGAAAGGGTTAGCTTTAGTGTTAACACTCTTGGGACCAAGCCTTGGCAGCAAATGAAAACCTAGTTAGAATTAATAGTAAATAAGGTATAATGAACCCATGTTAAAGATATACTTTGCTATCATGTAGGAAGGCCATTTGGTTTATAATGGCTTTTTTTCCTACTGTAAATTATTTCCTAATATTTCTAAGGAAATTTGTTTTTTCACAAAAATATCTTAAGAGAGGTGATTTTTATCTCTAGAGGTACTTATTCTGAACTGTTTCCTTTTGTTTTTCCCCATAGAGTGATTTACTGTACTGGTTGCATTTTTTCCGTAGTCAACTCTGTTATACCGAAATTCTTTGTCCTATGTCACAATCACAAATCATTTATCTTGGTTATTTTGGGGTACAGATACTTTCCAATAAGATATAGTCATTCCATCATGTATTCCACCCCCCCACCCCCACCCCAACTGTCCTTGTCTCTCTCTGGGCCTATGTCTCCATGAGACTCTGGGATCATCAATCAGTTTTTGACTGGCCAATTCATTGAAGCAAAGCTTTATCTGGTATCTTTGGTTGGCTTGATAGGACATTTGCCATTGTATGTGCACAGTAAAAGTGTTTCTCAACAGAATGTACTCAAATCTTCAGTGAGAATGCATTGATCTTAAAGTCTTTAAATGGAAAATATGTGTGACAGGGGAGCCATCTGAGATAAATATTTCCTAGGAATTCTCACTTGGGAAAAGAGTATATTCTCTAGGTCAGTTCTAAAAATTAGTGGGTATAAAAAGTACCTGGGGAGTTTGTTAACCATGCAGATTCCTGGCCCCCGCCCGCTAGGGTTCATGACTTCTTAAGTCTGAGATGATTCCTGGGAATTTTTATGTTAACAAACTCTTCCGGTGATTCTGATGTAAGTTGCCCGCAGACAACTCTTTGAGGTTCTTAACCAAAATACAGTTGACCCTTGAACAACATGGGGGGTTAGGGGTGCTGACATTCCACACAGTCGAAAATCTATGTATAACTTATAGTTGGCCCACCCTATATGTGGTTTTCCCCAGCTGTGGTTCCTCTGTATCTGAGGTTCCACATCTGTGGATTCAACCATATGTGGATCGTGCAGTAATTACTATTGAAAAAAATTCACTTATAAGTGGACCCAACAGATCAAACTTATGTGGTTCAAGGGTCAACTGTCCATTTATTAGGCTGTGCTGGTTTCCAGCAAAGTAGTTGGGAGACCATTTTGACTTTGGACTTCTCCTTCGTGTTCTCTCCATGCTCTTCTCTTAGTCTGCACTCTTCTGTCTGTCTCCTTCAATTCCACCCTGCCCAAGCGCTCTAGGCCACTACTTGGCATTTGGTCTTTGGGTCTCATCTGCTTGCCATGGCCCTTCTCCTTATGAAAGTAGACTGTCTTGTTTTCCATCACCTGAGATTCCTGAGAGGAAACCGAATGGCTAGTTGTAGTGAACTCATCATTTCAGGTCAACCAACATCCTTTTTAGGAATTCCCAACATGTGTTAATTCAGTTAACATTTTCCAAGTGCCTGTCCTTTGAAAGATGCTGGGGATAAAAGATGAAGCACATAGCCACTACCTTTAAAGAGGTCATGGTCTAGAGCAGGAGTTAGCCGTTATTTTTTTTTTTTCTGTAAAAGCCCAAATAATAAATACTTTAGGCTCTGTGTGCCGTATGGGCTCTGTTACAACTACTCAACTCTGCCATTGTAGTGTGATAGCAACAATGGACAATATGTAAACAAATGAGTGTGTCTGTGTTCTAATAAAATTTTATTTACAAAAATAGGTAGTGAGTCTCTGGTCTATAGGGTATGGGCAAGCAATCAGTTACAAACATTGTGATAATACTAGAATAAAGGCTAGAGCCAGGGATAGCCGTTGAGCTTCGTCTCAGGAGCCAGCTCTGATCAGTTGGTAGTGACTGCCTAGAGCACTCTGTTCATTCATTCATGCACTCAACAAATATTTACTTATTTAGTGCCCTATGTGCCAGGTTTAGTGGAACAAACTACTATTATTTGTTAACTGTATTTTCCACGGATAGGGAGTTGCAACACTGGGACTGTGCATTTGTCATCCAAGAGCTACGTCTTAAGGATACAGAAATGAATAAGGAATATTCCAGTGTATAAACCCATATATTCAATGAAATCACAGTTGCACTAACGTAGTAAAGTAGGTACTATTATGCCCCTTTTACAGATGTTAAAGGGATGTTAAGAAATGTTACTAAAGGGCTTCCCTGGTGGTGCAGTGGTTGAGAATCTGCCTGCCAATGCAGGGGACACGGGTTCGAGCCCTGGTCTGGGACGATCCCACATGCCACGGAGCAACTGGACCCGTGAGCCACAACTACTGAGCCTGCGCATCTGGAGCCTGTGCTCTGCAACAAGAGAGGCCGTGACAGTGAGAGGCCCGCGCACCGCGATGAAGAGTGGCCCCCACTCGCCGCAACTAGAGAAAGCCCTCGCGCAGAAACGAAGACCCAACACAGCCAAAAAAAAATAATAATAAATGAATAAATAAATAAAGTTCTAACAGAAGTTTGGGAACAAATTAGTAATAGGGCCATAAAAACAAAAAAACAAAAACAACAAAAAAAGAAATGTACTGAAGATCACTCAGCTAGTGAGGTATGGAACAGCATTTTAGCCCATGTCTCCTGCTCATAAATCCAGGACCTTTTTTAACTACACCAAGCTGTTTTTAATAGTAATGATTTATAGTACAGAGTTCATGGTTTGAACTGTAGTGTAAACCAGAGGTCAATGACCTTTAAAAAGTGGCTTGCCAAAATTCCAGTCTCTTTTCTCCTGACATGCCTAGACAAGGTCAGCATTGGAGCAGATCTTGACCACCTTGTTCCCAAGGGGTGTGAGAAACAGGGTTGTTGAGCTTTTGCCATTTCTGTGTGTGTGTGTGTTTGTGAGTGTGTAACCCTACTAAACCAGGGTCCAGTCTCAGAGTTGTGTTGCAAAGAAGTTAGTTAAAAAGACAGACAAAAAAATCAATCCCAAACAATTCAAGTTCTTTATTTAAATTGCTCAGACATTAAGAAGGGGATACATGTACCCCAAAAGCTCTTTTAAAAATACCCTTTTATCTAATCATCTAATTGCCTCATACCTTTTGGCTTCTCCTTTTTCTATAATTTTATAAAATTCCCAGAAAAACTTCATTTCTAGTTCTAGCCTCTGTGCCCTTTGTCCATCTACCCTTACCCACTCCTATCAAAAAATCTAAAGAACTAGTCTGACGGTAGCAGAACATGTCTCAAAGATCTGGGGAGTAAAAGAAACCAAGTGAGCAAAGCCAGAAACATTTTTGGGAGCAAAGGGGATAGAAAAGCCTGGAAATACTAGAACATATATGTATATACCTATATTGACACCTGTGTATATTTCTATTCCTTTCTATCATCTATATTTCTACTGATCTCAATCTCTGTCTCTATCTCTATCTCTATCTATCTCTCTCTCTATCTCTATCCCTTTCTGTCTCTGTCTCTGTCTCTACTGAGGAGGACAGGGCTTGAGAATCAAAGGAAAACAGAGCTGGAGCCCTGATGGTGTCATACCCAAATCCCGCATTACTTCTGAATTTCCACCTGTGTTAGCCAGTAAAATTTCTTATTGTTTCAGCCAGTTTGAGTCAGATGTGTGTTACTTGCAGCTAAAAAGATTCTAAGTATTCTAAACTATAATCAAATGTCAGGTCTGGCCTTTCACTTCTTTCCTCTACCCACCTTTCTCAGTCTTTCTCCCTACTTGTGATTCTCCTGTGGTTGTCGCCTTCCTTCTCTCTCTGCAATATCTTCTTTTCTGGACTTGCTTTCTTCGTATTTTTAGAAACTGCCTTCATCTGAGAAAAAATGTAATATGTGGATTCAATGAACATTTTTATGACTGGCATGAAATGTCTTTCTTCACATATTTCAGTACAGCTGGTTTATTCTCACCAGGCAGGTCTACAGAAAGCCTTCTTGAGCACCCTCTGTAAAGTTGTACTTCCCCCAAGTCTTCCTATTCCCTTACTTTGTTTTCTTCATAGCCAATTACTTTTTCATCGTTAACCAATTATGGCACCAGTTAGTTTACATGTCTATTGTTCATCTCTCTGTCATTCCTCTCCTACACAGTAGACTCTGAGTTCAAAGAGAGCTGACTTGTTTACCCTATTGCCTAGAATAAAATACGTGCTCAGTAAATATATGTTGGAAAAATGAATGAAAAAATGGTAGAAACTTACAGTGTTATATTTCTCAGGGATGCTTGTAGTTTTATAGGTAATGATGCCTTGATACAAAGGAATTCCTAATCATGAGAGGCGCCAGAATCAGGCCTGTGTGGAAGATATTTTTGTCATGGGACCTTCTTGGTGTTCCTTTAATCACATAGGCAGACGGGTGGAGGTATTGTTAGTGGTGTTCCATGGACATTAGTATTAGGGTTTGTTGTACCTCTGCAAATCTAAGGAGGCTTTGGACCACCCTGCAGTTGTGTACAGCTATTTCATGTATGTGCTGTCCCTTGGAGGAAGGTCCACAGGTTTCATCAGATACTTAGTGGGATTCACAATCTTCTGCATATTAAGAACTGCAGCTTTCCAGAGTTCTTACACTTGTATCTAGGATCCTTTATTAACATTCTGCAGGACTCCAACCTTTCTGGGTTTTCAGAGGAGTCAGAACAAGGATAGTTGAAGTGGTAGGAAGGTGCCTCTTTTCTTCTCTCTTTGTCTGTTTTTGCAAGTTGTTTATCATATACTCATGGTGCTTACGTCTCAGTTTTTTCAAAAGGAAAATCTTTAAAAATATCTATAATAATGATATATATTTGTTATTAAATAAAACCCTGCAGTGTTGCAAGTATATATTGAAATTCTCCTAATCCTATACTTCAGAGATTTACTCCTAGTACTTTGGTGTATATCCTTTCCAACACTGACTATAAATGTTAATAAACTTGTATTACAATTTTTATAATGGAGAGTAATAAAAACTGAATGAAAGTATGCTTTTTTTTTTTTTTAAGAATGCTTATTTTTATGGTCACTTCTGGTTTCCAATTCCAAGTGCATTTAGCCAGGGTCATGGCAACTACAACAACTGCAACAACAGGTGACATTGGGTGCTTACTGACATTGTACTCAGTGTTTTACATGACTAATTTTAAGCCTTACACAAGAACCCTGTGATTCTATTATAATTTTTTAAATTTTAATTTTTATTATTTAAAAATTTTATTTTATTATTATTTTTTATTGAGGTGTAGTCGATGTTCTAATTTTTTTTTTAACAGATCAGGAAACCGAGGTGCAGAGAAATGAATGAACTTGCTTGAGTTAAGCAGCAGATTCAAGGCTTGCTGGCAGCAGGGCCCACCTTCTTAGTTTTTCATCCCAGCTCTTGCAGGGTATCAAGACAATATAGGAATAGTGTTTGAGGAGAAAAAGGCAGTATTTGGCTCTCCCTGAATTCTTTCCTGGTGTGAGGTCATGGTGTATAGTCCTCTTAACCTCTGCCCTTGTCCCTATGCCCTGTAATTTGAGGAGGGAATGGATTGAACTCAATGCAAATGATATTAATCCAGCTTCCTCAAAACGATGGTCCAGAAAAACCCAGAAGGGGGTATAAAAATTGAACTGTGCATCTCTGAAATTCTCATATCAAATTAAAATAGCTATGTTAATGCCTTCCATGGCACAGGAGCTTTCCAAGCAGGAGTGGGACCTGCAGCTAGGTCGGGGAGAAGGAAGTTAATGATGTGATATGGTAGCCAGTGGAAGCTGGGACTTCTATTCTGGTTATTAATGATAGTAATAATGATGAATGATGGTGATAAATTAAGTATATTTTTTGGATTTCAGCGAAGTCTTAATTACAAGATGAACACAAAGGAAAACATCCTCTTTCTAACAAAGCTGTTAGTGTATGAATGGTGATCACTGAATACCTGTCCATTGACTACACTCTGGTCTGAGTAAACAGAGGCAGCTTCTCGATTCTGCTCTGGAAAGGCTGGTGAACAGGTCAGTCCAGGTTGAGAAGCCTACAAATAAGAGGTACTATTTCAAAATGCCACTCTTAGGCAGCTAAAGTCCTGGGCATTCAAGTCTCATGAATTTGAGAATTTTATAACACGTAGAATCCTTGGAAAGTGTCTTGTCCAGGTCCTTTGTTTACAGACAAGTAATCTGAGGCCAAAAGGGAAGAAAGTCACTTGCCCAAGCTCATATAGTTGCAGGGTCAAGACTCCAAATTTCCAGACCTCACTATGTAGCTTTTCATCTATTCAGTACTGCCTCCCTAGGATTTGGACTATAAATTGTCTTGTTTCAATGGAAAACTACTTTACATTGTTCAGAGCACACCCTTCCAGGCTGTTTGATTCTAGCCTTTCACTGCCCTTGAACTATTTATTACTTTGAAAATTATAGATAACAACGAAGCAAAGTAATTGTTTTCTTGATATGCAAATGATTTCTGTCCAATGGAGAGATAACCCTTTTCCCCACCCAACACTCCATTCAAAAATCAGTTTTGTGTCCACTTCTACATTCAGTCTTTCTCTTAAGTCATACAAATTTGTGCTTCTTCAGATTTTCCTTTGAACTGGTTATATTATCTGCCTGGTTTGCTCACTTAAGTAATGAGTTAAATAATAAATAATATTTAACATGTGTTATTTTATATGTATATGAGTCATAATTTTACTTTTTTGCTGGAAATTATCTGTTAATACTACCATCTTCATAGTTTGGGACACATCTAAGAACCATCTTTTACTAAATATCTTTCTTGAAATTAATTCAACTTAAAATACTTAATCTATTTTAGAAGGACATTTGGTATCCATGCTCTAAATGGAAACCATTTGACATAAATAGAAGTATAAAAATTAATACAATTGAAATGAAACAAAATTATTGAATTTTAATTAGAGACTGTGGTTTGTGGAAGACTCTGAACCCAAACCCTCTTTTATCTCTGTTATGAAGGGATATTAGTAAGAATTAAGGACACACTAGCATCAAAGTGAGTCCTTCCCCTTATGTTGGCTTTGTTGGGAGAATTGAAAGAAATTGGAAAATGAAATAAACTTTCTTTCAATGACAGTCAGCGGTATTTAGTGCCATGTTTATGTACCATCTAAAATGATCTCCCACATCACCTAAAAGCATTTCGAGTCCATAGGGAGGGCTATGTGTTTACTTTCTAGGAAACACTGCTTTAGATAATTAGCTTTTTTGCTAATCTTATAGATGGAGACAAAGAATGCTTGTTTCATCCACAGTAGCATATGATAAAAAAGTTGCTTATAGTTAAGAACTAGAATGCATTTTATAGTAACATCCTTTTGTCTAAAATGTTATCTAGGAAGAACATATCCATAAAAATGAAAGTGGAAAAGGTCTCTGAGTTACTGTGGCAGACTCATTATTTTATTTTGCAGAACTAGTTACATTCATGCTTTTACACAGATACAGCAAATGTAAAATAAAGGCAGATTAAAAGCAGGTCCCATTGACATCAGGGTGACAACTAAAATCAAAGGGAGAAGTCCTGTGAAAGCAGAGTGGACTGGACCATTGAGTGCAGGAGCAGACAACATTCTACACATCAACTAATTCCTTAGATCCTCTGTATGTTAACAGACGTGAGTGTCCAGAATGACTCACAAATCTTTAGCTCCAATTCAGAGGTCTTTGCTCAGCTCCTGCTCTACATTTTCCATAACCTGGAGACATCCTCACTGTGAGTACCCCATAGATGTCTAAAACCCAATAGGTTTAGAAACTAGCTATTTATTTTCTATCCCAATCATGTTCTTCCTCTGAATTCCTTAGTGAATGGCATGTCTGTCTTTCCAGTTCCTCGAGCCAGGCAACTGAGGTCATTTTCTGACCCGCACTCCACTTTTATCATATTCAGTTAATTATCAGGTCCTTTGGAGCCCATTGCTTTAAAATTCTACAACTTCTTCCTATTCCTATGGCCATTATTTATGTTAATAAGTATCTTCTCCCATCTAGACATCTTCAACATCTTCCTAACTGGTCTCTCTGCCTTTGGGTTCCCTTGTCCACCTCAAATCTATTCTACATATTCCTGGGAATAAGTTTTATAAAGTGAAAATCTGCCTAAAAGTTTAATGTTGCTGTACATTGTACTCAGAATGAGGTCTGGACCACTTATGGAAGTTTACATGGTCCTTCATGGTCTGGCCCTGCTTCCTTCTTTAGACTTTATTTATTGATAACTCCTCTCCCCAGCACCTATATGTTACCCCATCCACCAGCATCTGCATCGCTATACTGTGTCTTGGGTCTGTTATAATAAATGAGTTACTCATGCTTCTATCTAAAGCTAATCCCTTCACTTGTGCCCTAACCCTACCCCCTCTTTCCTACTCAGGGGCATTATTTCAGCAATTTCCCCTTCTCTTACCTACAGCCTCAATCTCTTCCTCTTTACTGGATCATTCCCATCAGCTTTTAAATATGCTGTTATTTTTCACATCTTAAAAAATCTTTTTCTTGATTCCACCTTTCATGCTAATTGTGACCCCATTTCTTTGCTCCCTCGTGCTGTCTTCATTTTCTCCTCTCCCTTTCTCTCTTAAGCCCACCCCAGTCAAAGCTCTTGCACCCTATCTCTCCATCAAAATGGTTTCTGTTAAGGTATCCAAGTGACCTAATTTGGATACCTTAACAGAAGGTAATTATTGCTTAATTTAGTGGTCATTTTTCAGAACTCATATTATGTGACCTATCAGCTTTTTTTAAAAATAGATCTTTATTTGAGTATAATTGCTTCACAATACTGTGTTAGTTTCTGTTGTACAACAAAGTGAATCAGCTATACATATACATATATCCCCATATCCCCTTCCTCTTGAGCCTCCCTCCCACCCTCCCTATCCCACCCCTCTAGGTGGTCACAAAGCACCGAACTGATCTCCCTGTGCTATGCAGCTGCTTCCCACTAGCTGTCTATTTTACATTTGGTAGTGCATATCTGTCGATGCTACTCACACTTCGACCCAGCTTCCCCCTGACCCCGCCCCATGTCCTCAAGTCCATTCTCTATGTCTATGTCTTTATTCCTGCCCTGCCGCTAGGTTCATCAGTACCTTTTTTTTTTTTTTTAGATTCCATATATATGTGTTAGCATACGGTATTTGTTTGTTCTCTTTCTGACTTACTGCACTCTGTGTGACAGACTCTAGGTCCATCCACCTCACTACAACTAACTCAATTTCATTTCTTTTTATGACTGAGTAATATTCCATTGTATGTATGTGCCACATCTTCTTTATCCATTCATCTGTCGATGGACATTTAGGTTGCTTCCATGTCCTGGCTATTGTAAATAAAGCTGCAATGAACATTGTGGTACATGACTCTTTTTGAATTATGGTTTTCATATCAGCAGCTTTTGGTACAGCTGAATGCTTCCTCCTTGATGTAACTGAACGCCTCCCCCTTCTTGATACACTTCCTTTGGCTTCCAGAGCACCACACACTTGCTTGGTTCTCCTCCCACCTCACTGGCTGCTGCTTCCAAATCTCCTTTCCTCTTTCTCCTCTTCCTGACCACTGAATGTTGGAGTGGCCCCAGGGCTTTGTCCTTAGTCTTCCTTTTTTTTTCTATCTTCATTTGCTCACTTGGAGAATTTTGCTAGTTGCCTGGCTTTAAATGCCATCTCTATGCTGATGACTTTCAAATTTATATCTTCAGCCAGAGTTCTCTCCTGAACCTCAGACTCATATATTCTACAGGCTACTCAGCTTCTTCATTTGGTTATCTGATAGGCATCTCAAACTCAACTTGTCCAAAACCGAATTCCTGATCTTCCTTTCTGCCTCCACCCCAAACCTGCTTTATCCACAGCCTTTTCCTTCTCAGTTGATAGCATCTCCATCCTTCCATGTGCTCAAACCCAAAGCTTGGAGACAAGCTTGAATACTTTGTCTCTCACATCCCACAGTGAATTCTGTCAGGAAATACTGTGGACTTGGCCTTCAAAATATATCCGGAATTCAACCACTTGTCACTACCTCCATTGCTGCCACTCCAGCCACTACTGTCTCTAGCTTGGATACTGCAGTAACTTCCTAACAGGTCTCTCTCTCCATTCCCCTTGGGGCCTTTGCAGCATGCTGTTCACTCTGCCTGGAATACCTGTTGTTCAGATATCAGCGTGACAATGTGCTTTGTCTCCTTTAGGTCTTTGCTCAGATGTCACCTTCTCAATGAGCCTCATCCGGACCACACTAGTTAAAGCTGTAATTTCTTCCCCTCCTTCACCTTCACCGGCAGCACTCTGTATCGCATTTACTTTACTCTGTTTTCTTTTCCTTAGCACTTAGCACCTTTGTACATATTATACATTAATTCATCTATTATACTTATTTTTTATTCTTAACCTCCCCCCATCAGGGGGAATTGCCCATAATGGGGCACTGTGCAGGATATGCACGCTCTCCCTGTGATCGCCCTGACCCACGGAGGGGGTGCCGTGCTCAAGTGGACAATGGATAGTGGGCTTGGGCTTATATTCCTCTTACCTTCCAGACCATGGTCCCAGGATTGTGGGAGTGATAGATCCCTGAAAGTGGGTCAGGATAGTAAGGCAAGGAATCCATGTTCTTGGACACAAGTCCTTGGACAAATTCCTTGACTTCTCAGGCCTTGTCTTTACAGCTTAAGAATTCTCTTCTTTAGGTAAGTCTTCCTAAACTTTGCAAGCCTAAACATTCCTTCAGTTCTTATGTTGATAAACAAATTGAAAAAATATAGCATACAAAGAAGTATATATAGCATAGCAGATAGAAGTGTAGGCTCTGGTACTTGGCTGCTTGGTTTCTAATCCTGATACTACCACTTATAAGTTGTGTGACATTGAACTTCATCCCTTCTGTCCAGTTTTCCTATCTGTAAAATAAGCCCAATAACAATACCTATTGCCAGAGATAGATCATCTTAATTTGGTGTGTAGGGATTGGGAGTGGAAGGGTATGGGTGGGGAAGACCCCAAGAAAGGTCCCTTTCCTGACCAGAAGAGTCTGTATCTGTGGGAAAGTAAGAAGAGCAACTGCCATCTATTGATTAAATGAGTTAGTTTGGGATTGACTGATTGGTGGACCTGCTCAGTAAATGCTACTCAAATAAATAAGTGAATGAACATATCTGGAAAATAATTCTGTACCTGCATCCTAGGACCCTGTGAAGTTGAATTAGAAATCTAGGTAGGATGGCAATTTGAATTTATGTAGCCCTTTCTCTCTGAGTATATCAAAGTACATGTAGTCAGTTTTGGTTTATATGTGTGTGGTTAGCTTTGGTAGATTTTAAATATCCTGCTGTCTTTGCAGTGCATGTCAATTTGGTTTGGGGCTACCCTCTTTGTTCTCAGGTTGGGCTTAGGGGTGAAGACACAGTAAAGCAATGCAAACTTACTTTAGTAGCAGTTTAGAAATAATGATGAAGATAAAACAGGGTATGAAAATGTATCCTGAGTGTTCCAAAGCAGAATGAAAATGAATTTTGTATTATCTGTTCTTTTACATTGTTTACATACTACTTCCCTTCCCACAGTGTGAATAATTACTGAGGGGAAGTGGAAGGAACATGGGTTTTAGACTTGGGATGCATCTAGGTTTGAGCTGAAGTTCCTCTGCTTTATAGTTGTATGCTCTTAGCAAGTCCATTAACTTCTCTGCACCTCAGTGTCCTTATCTTTAAGTATAGATATTATGGACTGAAATTCATGGGTTGAAGCTCTAACACTCAATAGGACTGTATTTGAAGATAGGGCCTTTTAGTATGTAATTAAGGTTAAATGAGGTCATAAGGATGGGGACCTTATCCAATAGCACTGGTGTCCTTATTAGAAGAGAAAGAGATATCAAGGTGTGCACACACTAAGGAAAGGCCATGTGAGGAATTTTACGTGTGTTATGTAAAATTGCAGAAGGCTGCTATCTGTGAGCCAAGGAAAGAGACCTCACCAGAAACCAGCTCTGCTGGCACCTTGAATCTTGAATTCAGAGCCTACAGAACTGTAAGAAAATAAATTTCTGTTGTTTAAGCCACCAAATCTGTTTTATTCTGTCATGGTAGCCTTATCAAACTAATGCAATAGGTAATAGTACTGCTGCTGCTGCTGCTGATTGTGATAAGTGTCATAATAATGCCACCACTATCAGAGGAAGCATAGTGTAAGGATTGAGTGAAGCTTCTCAAGGCATACTTAGCTGGACTCATCATAGCTCTGCCCCTTACTGGCTCTGTAATTAGATTTTCAACCTATCTGAACCTCAGTTTCCTTATCCATAAAATAAGCATCATAATAATAACATCGATCTCAGAGAGATGCCATGAGACATCATTGAATGAGTTATTGTATGTAAAAGGTTTAGCACACTGTGTATGCCATGAAGCAGCATATATGCTTCATATATACTAGTATTTAAAAATCACACTTGTACTACTCACTTTACAGAGTTTTTGAGATGATGAAGTCAGACATTGCATGTGAAGGTGCCATGTAAAATTAAGTAGTTTTATTGTTATAATCGAGACATGACAATTTTGGACACATTGTAAAAAGAATTATTGATTTAACAAATAATTAATGTGTTTATATTATATGTAAACTTTCATTCATTAACTTTCAATCTATGGCATTTATCTTCAAGCTTCTCATATGAGTACAAGTGTTTTTGAATAGTTAGGTGTCTCTGTTGTTGGTCAGAGCTACAGCAACCTTGGAGCCATATCCTTTGATTGGCTTTCGGCAGACAAAAGGTTAAAACTGCATTCTATTGTTCTCCATGACCCAAGGCTGGAAAGATCTGGTTGTTAATGAAGCAAAATCATTATTTTTGAGTAGAGAATTCACCAAGAATAAAAATTAATGACAGAAGGGTATTCAAATCCATGATCCCTGTAGGGTATCATGCATTTAAGCTTCAGGGTATTTGATGCTTTTCTATCATGCCTGTGTTTATTTAAAAGATTTTTAAAAATATAGGTCTTGATCATTTTTTGTTAAGTTATTCTTAGGAATTTTACATTTTTATTCTATGTAAATGGGATCTTTGTTCAATACGAAATTTTCCAGTGGATAATAGCAGGTGTACACGAAAGCTATTAATTTTTGTTTATTTGTCTTGCATCTTACCTCACGTTGAACTCCTTTACTAGTTTAGTTTTTCAGTTAATTCCCTTGGATTTTCTAGGAAGATAGTTATGATTGCAAATAATAATAATTTTGTCCTTTCCTTTACGTTGTTTATTCAACATTCTTTTTCTTGTTTTACTGCATTTGCTAAGACCTCCAGAACAAATCTCAATAACTGTGATAGTAACACTTTTTGCTTGTTCCTAATTTTAATAGAGGCATCCTTATTATGTCACCATTATGCATTATACATGTTTGCTGTTAGTGTCTGATATATACTTTAAATATTAAGAAAGTTTCCTTTGATTCCTAGTTTAGTTAAAAGTTTATAGTGTGATTTGTTCGTCGTTCCCTTTAGTAAACGTCACTTTTCTCATTTACTCAGACTGGGGCCATCTTCCCATTCCCCCCTGAGCCCATAAACCCAGGCCTAAGAAGGAGTAGTTGGGAAGTTTGGATGAATCCTAAGCAACCACAACACTTCATTGTATAGATTCTTCTGGGTTAGGCCATCTACAGGAACTTGAACTGATTAAATGAATCACTGAAAAAATGAATACTAATTTTTTGAACTCTCAAACCAAACCCAAATGTTATTTTTTAATTGAGTGATGAGTCAAAGAAAAGGCCTTTTTTCTCTTTTTTAAAACTCCCTAGGAAATTAGTTCAAAGCAGCACCAAAGCTATATATTTTTGAATACTGTTGAAATGGAACAAAGGGAGAACTTCAAATGTCTCTAAATTCAATCTCCTGGGGACAAAGCCTTCATCCATGCAAAGTCCCTGGTAACATGAGGCAAAATGCTGGGGGACTGGGGTGGGGGTGGGGGTGGCCAAACCCCAGAAGTGGCAGTAGGACTTTAGCTCCTTCTTCTAATGTTGCAGTGCCCTGGTGATCCCTGGCCCCAGCATCACCCCAGGACTTGAGCAGAGTATGAACCTTGGTCGACCTGATACTAGGAATCCAGCTCAGGCCATCACTTCCCAGGATATATTCTCTGAGGAGGAATAAACACATATGTGCAATCCATCCACAATGCCCCCTGTCACTATGACAAAGCAAATGGCATTAACTGCTTTTCCTTTTCCATGTAGGTGCTTTCCTATGGAAAAGTTGTGAAATAGGCAAAATTTGTCTTCAGTTCTACAGTTTTGCATTTCTCTCCCGTTCTATGTTTTCAGGAAGGGGCAGGTCTTATTCACCTCTGCACTCTGAGGACCCAGCTAAGTAGTGAGTACTAAAATGGTCCCACAGTTTAAAATTTTAATTTTTCAGGGAAAACTTCTTTGACTGATGACCTGCCCCAATTTAGGTCAGTTTGAACCTTCTGATCTGTTCATATTACACACTGTATTCACAATTACTATCACAACTGAAATGAAATCATTTCTATATTTTCGTTCACTTCTTGACGTAATGTCTGTCTTCACAGCTAGAGAGTAAATGTCATGAGGGCACTTATTTGGAACGTGACTTGCCCATAGTATGTTCCCGATATATATTGAATTGATGAATGGTTGGATGGATGGCCTGGAGGACCTGAGTGGGAGAACTCTAATATTGCCTTTGCTATAGCAATGGTTGCTAGCCTTTTGGAATATGACCATAACCAGCGCTCTCTCTTTTTTAATATTCCTCAATTTATGATGTCCCCCCATGACTATAATTATAACCATGCTGGACGTACTTTTGGGTTGCGTACCCCTTGTGATTAATCTGCAGTGCCAAGTGTTGAGATCAATTGGTCTAACAGATGAAATGAAACTCTTTTAAAAAATTTCAATTCAAGCTCCATCCACAGTTTGCTTTCACTTTTACGTCTCACTATTTCCCTGAGGTAAGAACACACTTTGTACTTCCCACCCAAGTTGTTTTTCTCTAAAAAGTTCTATGTTTCCTCAGCTGTGTAATGCTAACAGTTATTCCAGACCGAGTTTCAATGTTACCTTCTTCAGAAATCCTTCTCTTACGACTCAATTCCTCTCTGTTTCTGAAGAGTCTCTTTAGCACTTACTCTCTGGTACTTTTACTTGGTAGATAGCATCCATAGTGTTGAATTTAGCTCTGTCATGGTTGCATTCTCTGGGAAGCAGACTCTGAGATGGAGTTGAGTGGGATAGGATGTTTATTAGGCAGTGCCCTTTGGACCAACATCTGTGGAAGGGAGAAAAACAAAGGAGGAGTGGGCAGAGGGAGAAACTGACCTGAGATGTAGACCTTACTAGAACTTCCACTGATGAGGGAAGCTGTGGCCGGTCAGAGTTGTCTGGCATTGACTGAAGTGGCCAGGCTCTTACCCCCGTACAGCGATCAGTCATCAGATGTCACCTTCCTGGGCAGAGAGTGAGCTTGGGTGAAGCAACTTGCTGCAGCTGATGTAATCCCTGGAGCAGCAGACAGCTAAAGGCTCTCTGCAGACAGGACTCCCAGCTGGTGGACAAATTCTTTCTTGAAAGGCAATCTGTGTCTACCACAAGCTTCTTGAGGTATAGACCCTGTCTTATTTATCTGTAAAGGCTCCATTGTGCCTAGCCCTGTGCTTGACACATAATCAATGATCAGTGCATCAATAGATGCTAAATGAATTGCCATTTGTTTTCAGTCTAAATGCTTATTTCTGACCGTATAATGAGTTATCTGAGGTCAAGAACATTTTGCTCCTCCAGAACTTATGATATGGCTGCCTCTTAGAGCCAATGCACAGGTATGTGTTTCATAGGTGATAGGTATTGGTTTGGGGTTGGTTTTATATATCTAGGCACCCATGTCATGGTGGGTGTCTGTGTGTTGTGGTTGGTGTGGGTTGTGGCTGAGGAAATCAGGGTATGCATGTAATAAAGCTGAATGTAGGAGGCTGTGTATTCTGAGTTTCTGTGGTGCCTGTCTTAGTTGGTGCATGTCTTGTCATGACTTGGTATACATATACTGTGGTTAGTGTATGTGGATAATGGAGTAGTATGGATGTTTGTGGTGGTTGAACTTGGGCAAGATAATTGAGGGATGAGGGAGGTGAAGTTGTGTGTGCGTGTGTGCGCACGTGAGTGTGCATGTCCATGCTTGGGTATGAGCATGTGGTGGCCAGAGTGTACCTGCCCCAGCTGGGGTGTGGTGCCTGGTGTCTTTGGTTGGCAGTGGTTGGGATTGCAGACTGAAAGTCGTAGGCCCCTCTCCTCTGGACTTGCAGAGGCTGAGCAGGTCCCATCTCCAGTCCTAGCAGCATGAAGTCCCTCCACTTTCAACAGACAGCCGTATCAGCCATAATTAAAGCTAATTATTCCACGGTGCTCTGCGTGTGTGTTGGCCTCCAAAGTACCCTGCAATGAGCAGGGAGGCAGCAGGGATGTTTTTCTTCATAAAAACTTATGAGGAGCTCTGAGCAGATTAACAGCTTTAATGACAAAAATTACCACTTACAACACTGACTTCAAATCAAAGAACAATATCCGCAGACAGATATTTTCATGGTTTTCATAACAATTCATTATAGGTGGCACCAAGGGATTACATTTTTATTTCCCCTGTGTCGTCTTTCTCAGACTCAGGTTCATTTCTCTTAATGAGGTGGCAGAAGATAAAGGGCAGAGACAGTGCCTCCATGGTAGCTGCCTCGAAAGAGGCATTTAGGGTCACAGAGCCGTCAGAACTCAGAGGGGAGAGGCTGAGGAGGGAGAGTGATGGGAGCAAGAGGCTTCCTGCCATAATGAACCAAAATTAAGACATAAATTCTCCCACCTTTGTTCCGACAGCCCCAACTCGGGGATTCAGCTTTTTAATGAGGAATGGATCAGAAGCAAAAATTATTAGCTAATTAATTGTACAGGGGAAAAAAAAAACTTGCAGGAAGGATTGGGAATGGGGAGCTGTCCCATCGCAGCAGCCCTTCAGAAGCAGGACCAAAGGGAAAGTTCTCCTGTTGGCGCACTGGTGTTGGGAATGGGGATGGGTGTGTGTGGGGCTGGTTCCTTTTTGCCAGGCCTGGCTTGGTTAAGATGGAACATGGTGAAGAGCCCAGGGCCTTACTGGGAGGAGCCCCTCATAATCCCTGCTGGCTGCCTTCCTTGAGACTGTTCACAAAGTGGCATTCTGATTCAGCCAAATGGAGCAGAACCATTTGAAGAATCTGGCACAGTGTGCCTTACGGTGTGGCTTCTGACCCCTGACCATTGGCTCTCAGTGCATTCAAATTTAGGTGTTCATAAGAATCACGTGGAAGCCTGGAAAAGTGCAGCTTCCTGAGTCTGCTTTGCCAGGTCCGGGCTGGGGTCTAGGAATCTGCATTTAGAACAAGAGTGCCAGGTGGTTTTCCTGTCCACGGAAGGTTAAGAGCCACTGGTCTGTCTTCAGAATCAGGAATTCTATTCCCTTTCCTATTCTCCTCAGATTCTGCACGTGACTTTGGACTATTTACGTCTCCATTCTGTGTCTTGGTTTCCTTGTCAATGCACTGAGGACGATAATACCAGTTGAGAAATTACTTTGAGATGAATGCCTCATTTGCTTTCACTGCTTGTAAAACCCAAATTAAATCTCGAAATCCTGGCATAGTCTTTACAATTCGTTTGGATCTCTAACAGGTTTATGAATAAAATAATTAAAATAGAAAAATATATTGCTTGTCATCAGCTTTTCATTTTGAATTTGGCCTCCGCTTTCTTTGTTGTTATTTTTCTGGGTATTGGTAGGGTAAAGATTTAAAAAATTTTTTATTGTGGGACTCCAGAAATAGAGATAACAAGATGGTTGCGGCAGGAATATGAGAAAAGGCAGATGGGTGTACAGTGCACTTAGAGGGCAGCAGACAACATCTGAGTGTCTTGATTAAAAATGGTCAGACTATACATCTCCTATCAATTTCAGTAGGTCAAGGGACATTAACATTGCAACTGTCTGTGAAGGGCTTATGAAACTGCACGTGATTATCTTTGTGTATTAGGCAACAAAGGGATCCTGCATCGAAGAATTCGGATTTCAACTTGTGTGCTGGACATTGTGCTAGGTATTGGTATTATGGAGGTAAATAAGACACATTGCCAGTAAGAAGCTCATAGTCTAGAGGAAAATAGGTAGAGGAGTAGATAATTATAACATTGTGTGATCATACATGCTGGGTACCTTGGGGTACAGGGGAATGACACATCACTCTTGGTGGGAGGCAGAGAGAGGCGATGTGGAGGGTTTGGGAGAATGTCACAGCATTGGAAGGCAATGAAAGGAAATTCTTACTGGCAAAAACAACACTTGGCACAATAGTCAAATGGATAAAGACTATCTCTGGCACATCCTCCATCTCTGAGTTCAATGATTTTCTCTCCACTTCATGTGTCTCTTGACCCCAGGGCAACCCAATGACTCAGATATCCAGGGATTCCTCTGCGGCTCAACACAACTAGAACATGCCCTTCTCAACACTGCCATTTGCAATGAACATTTCCTAAGCACCAACCCTTCACTGTGCTGTGCTCTAATCTCTTGTCTTTCCCACATGATGCTTCAGAACAACTTTAGCTCTTCTCTCTTTTTCTTTTGCCCATGACGTTAAACAGTCACTAAGACCCATTGCTTCTATCTCTGAAATGTCTCTCGATGCCCTCCTCTCTTCCTCTTGAATTTTTCATCACTCTCCCTTAAATTCTCATCATCTCTCACCTGGATTCTTAATAACAACCTTAAGGTAGCCTTTTTGCCTCTAATTTTTCTGCCATTTGGTACATTCTCCACATGGCCACATATAATGTTATTTAAAAATAGAAATATGAAAAGTTATCCCTTTTCTTACATTTGTTGGATAAATGTAATCACTTCCACATGACCCTAGAGGCCCTGCATATTTTGACTTAATTCCAGTCTTCCTAGGGTCATCTTCTTCTGCTAGTTTCTGGTTTCAACCATGTGAAAGTCTCCAGTATCATCTCCAGTGAGCCATTCGTCATCCTTTGAACACACAGTATACTTCCATGCTTGGCTAACATTATTCCCTCCACCTGGAGTGCCTTTGAGAGAAATTTATACCCCAACCCCTTCCTAGAAGAGTTAGAAATAAGATTGGATAATTGAAATGATTGGACAATTGAAATAATGAGTGTCTCCTCTATCATGAGTTCATGTGATAGATGAAGGGAAGTCGATATGGCTTGGTGTAGTCCTTGGTTTTCATATTTCAACACATCAAGCAAAGCTTCACTACTTTATTCCAACCATGTTCCCCTGATCCCATGCTCAAATAATATATTGAGAAATGTTGAATATTTACAGTTGATTTTGTGAAACATTTGATTCCTTTTGGGCCTTTTCTGGCATGATGTTGGAATTTAATGAGTTTTTTAAAACTTTAGTGCTCAACTTCATTTTTCACCTGTTACGAATTATAATGATAAACATTAAGTACTTCTAATGTGCCAGGCATAGTTCTAAATTACTTACCTCAAATTAACTCAAGAAATTCTCATATTAGTCCTATGTGGTAGGTTTTATTATCATCACCATTTTAATGATGAAGAAATTAGACCTACAGAGAGGTTAAATAATTTGTCTAGGAAGTAGTGACCCTCTGGCTCCAGAACCTACGTTCATATATGCTGAGCTAGTAATTATGTACAAGTGGATAGAGAACTATCTAGTGGAGGTATTATTAGGTAGGCATCCAAATTCTGTCTCTTCTCAGCTACTCCCCCCTAATCCCAACAAGGTTCCCAAAAGATATGTGCCCCCAAAAGGGCCAGATAAAAGGACACTTTATTATGAGCTTGGGTTTTAGCCCTCTACCGTAATGTAGAACTCTCTGGGTCACATGGAGGACACATTTTTCCCAGTCTTAGAATCTAAGATGGCCAAGTGGCCTCCTTTGCTCCCTTGTCTGAGCCCTTGATTCTCTTTATCGTATCAGTATTGGTGGGCAAATGTTAGTTATGGGAGGAACAAGTCAGACAGCAAAAATAACAAGAACAAGCATTAGTCTTGCTCCTACAGTAGAGCTGATTGAGGCCACTTGGAGATGGGAACATCCAGAGAGCATCTGTGTATAGCACAGTGCATATTTTTATTCTTAAAGATATTAATATGTACATCATATCTGTCTTTGGTATCGCAGTAGACTAGAGAACAATGCTGTGTTCATGAGAAGTCTCAATAAATTTTTATAGAAATGAATTCAAGATTCTGTAAGTAGAGAAACACAGTAAAGGCTTTATGCATAATGTTCTTTCAAGCCATTAATAAAATTTTCTAAAATATTCCATATATTCATAATTAGGTAATGTTTATATAAATGATGGTTTACTCATATAGTAGAATGTTTTGCAGTCATTAAATTTTTTTTTAAATTTTTGCAAGTTATTTTAAATGAAGTAAGAATTTTTAATGATGTAATATTAAGTAAAAAAGCAGGATGTAAGATTATTATACAAAGTGGTCTCAGCTATGTAAAAATAATAGTCATTAAAAAAGATTATCTATACTTGCTTCTTCAGGATATATTGTTAAATGATAAAGCAAGGAACAGAATAGGGTCTATAGAATGATACCATTTTATGTAAAAAAAAAAAAAAAAAAAAAATATATATATATATATATATATATATATATATATATATATAAATCTTGACGTCTACACAAAAAATGATTACTCTGGGGAGTAAATCTGGGGGTGGTAGTGGCTAGAGTAGAGAAGTAACTTAATTTTTATTATACCAGTTTCTATGTCTTGCATTTTTTTTTACCATGTCCGTACATTTTTCAATAATAAAGCTTTCCTTTTTATAGTTTTATATATATTTATGTATATATATGTATACCAGTTAGCAATAATAGGAGTATGTGTGGGCAATTTAATTTTTCTTCTTTTTATCTTTTTTTGAGTTTCTAAATGTTCTACAATGAATATATCTTATTTTTATAATTAAAAAATATTAAACATGATTTGGGACAAGCTGAAACCTGGAATGGAGACCAGGGACAGAATTATGAGAAGTATCTGTGTTTTCTTATGGAAAACTCAAGCATTTTTTAGGCATCTGCTCAGAGATTGCCCCCTCAGAGAGACCTTGTCCTGAGTACTTGATACTAGGTGAGTCTCTCCTATTATTCTCTCCATAGCACCCTGTTTGGTTTCCTTCATTGCATTTTCACGATCATTTTATTTGTTGGTGTGCTTTCCTGTTTAATATTTGTGTCTCATTCTGGGCTTTGGTTCACATCTGGCGTTTCACTGAACTCCAGCACACAGCCCAGTGCCTGTTACTAAATGAATAAATGGACGCTCATCCTCTTCATGACCCTTACATCACAGAACCCAGTGACAAAAGCCTATAGATAAGAGGATAAACATCCACAATGGATTTATGCTTTAGCATGCTGGTTAAGCATAGTCCCAAAGCATAACAAGAGGGCAAGGATAGGCTGCCAAAATAGAGTGGGAAGAAGAGAGGGATGCCCTATACTTAGGACAGCTATGTGTGATGCTGGAAAATGGGTGTTCTCACGGGTGGCAGGTGTCAGCTTGTCAGATTTGTGGTGAATGCTTCCCTGTTGTCACATGGGCACATACATTGGGAACGAGGGATGGAAGGTGGAATACCAACTGTACCATTAATCCTGGTGAAAGATGACAGCACAAAATGGTAGCAGGGAATTTGGAGAGCTGGATTTTTCTAGACTTGGCTGGGCTGGGACCTGGCTGTGTGTCTTTGTTGTAGTCACTTCACCTCTGAGTCTTGTTTTCATATTTGTGAAAGGAGGGCACTGAGTGATGATCTCTGAGGGTCCTTGGGGGTGTACCATTGAATGATTATGTAAAGTAAGGGGTTTTAAGGGCTTGGGTGGAGAAATTTTTCAATGTGATTTACAGTCACTTCAGTAGCTCCCTACTGAAGGCATGACACAAGTGTGGGAGGTGAGTCTGGTCGTGGATTAAGGGCTAATGTAATGTGATAAAAGGTCATCCCAACATCTCTTCCTAGAAAAGAATTGAAGTCTTCAGTGACTCCAACCGGTAAGGTGCATGAAATGGATCACGTATGTACATAGGTAAATTTTGGCTCTGCCTTTGACCTTGGGCAAATTTCTAAGACCCAGTTTTCTATAAAATGAGGATAATAATAATACTTATTATTATAAGGGTTAATCTAAGGATCAAATGAGAGGATGCTTGAAAAACACCTAGAATGGTTCCTGGTCCATAGTACTGCTCAATAACCAAAAGCTTTTTATAATTTAATGCAATATCAGCTACAATTACAGAGTACAGAACATGTGCAAGGGTTGCATTGGTTCTCCATGGCTCTGTTTAAACCTTGTGTAAAGAAAACAGGGTTTTCTTTTTGGGACTGCTATCATGGTAAAGTGTTTCCTACTCTAGAGAAGGGCCCCTACTCAAGGATGAACATGTTATAAAAAGCCACCATTTTCACCCTCCAGGGACTTGATCGACATCAGCTTCTTTAGGTCTCACAGCAAGTCTTGTGAGATCAGCCTTCCTCTCTCTCATGTGGCGGAGTTTTAGGGAGGTTACTTACCTGAGTGAGGGTCAGTGCTGGGATGAGAACCAAGGCCTCTCTGGCTCCAAACCCCATGCATTGAACCCCTGGGCTATACAGCCTTCAGCCACTGTTCTTTGTGCTTTCTCTGGACTTTGCTTTCCTGCAGCCAAAGGTCCTTGTCATCCCTCCTCTCCTGTTGCAGGCTCATGGTTCACAGTGGGTGGGAGTCAGTCTTCTACATTTCCTATGGGTTCCCTGGACCCATCTGTTCCAGCATTAGCTGCAAACCTTGTGCAGGGTCTTCAACCCTAGGTCCTCCTGATGCTTCCAGATGAGAGAAGGTGACCCTGAGCTCAGGCCAACCTGGGCTGTCCACAAAGCGTGGGAAAATTATCAGCAGAGACCAAAAAAAAATGTTCTCCCTCAAGAACTGTTTTTGTAGGGCTGTATTTTCTGATGTGAAGAGCACATTTTTTGTTAATCTGCTCTCAGTGGCAGAATCAGGGAGAGTGGGAACAGGGCTATTTTATCTACCCAAAACAATTCATCAAACAAACTCAGGGGATCCGAGATAGTCCCTGACAAATAAAAGTCAACAGTGCTCCCTTTGTCTCGGGCCACACACACAAACCATTTCTTTGAAAGGTAGAGGAGGTCATCTTGATGTTCTATGGATGTCTGCAGGCAACACATGCTTTCCTTTACTTCTTCCTGGCCCCCAGGGTGACTGTAGATCTTAAAGGCTGTTTGGGGAGGAGAGTGGGAAATAAATGAATGGCAAGGAAAGGCAGAACTTGGTTGTGGTAGAGAGTTTGGGCTTCTGTGGGGAAGAACTGCCTAAGCCTCTGGGAAGACACTGAAAGGCAGAGACACACTTGGCCTTGTGGGAGGCCCCTCTCCAGAACATGGTAGCTTTCCCTCTGCTTTGGGACAGGAAAGATAATAATAATGATTCCAGCTAATGTTCTCTGAGCACTTTCAGAGTGCTAGGCATGAGGCTAAAGGCCTATGCACACTATCTCATTTCATCTTCATACAGTCCAGGGAGGGAAAATTATTATTCTGTTTCTGAATTAACAACTGAGGTTCAGAGAGGTTAAGTCACTTGCCTAAAGTCACACAGATTTTCAGCCGGTGGGGCAGAATTTGGACATGGGTAATTTGATTCTAGTCCCATACTCTCAGGCCCACAGAAGCTGTGACTTGCTCACAATCTCAAGCTAGTTGGGGGGCAACTAGGATTAGAACTTAGGCCTTCTGATTTTCAGTTTTTCCAACCATATCACTCTGCTTTTTGATTTAAACTGTCATAGGAATGATATTTCAAAGGAGCAAATTCAAGACAGCACTCAGTTCCTTCAAATTAATCTCACAAATGAGTGGACAAGCTTGGTGGTCTTCCTTAAAGAGTGTTAAAGAATAATCGAGGTGATTTTTTAAAAATTAAATTCTCTTAAAATGATTTCTTTTCTGAGTGTAAAAGTAATTCAAGCCAATTGCAGAAAATTTGGAAAATATAATAAAGTAAAATTAAAAAAATGACTTATAATCCTACCACCCAGAGATAACCTTAGCATTTTTAAAAAACATGATTGATTTCATGATATATGTGTGTGTATATATAAAATTATGTCCAACTTAAAATTGTATTGATGATGACAAATAGATTTTAAATCTTGTGCCCATCAGATTGATTGGTATTTTGAAGGGTTCTGAGGCCTCATATGGGTCCTTGGTGTTGTGATGAACTGATGATGATTGCTGTTGATTCATGGTTGAGGATTGCATCAGCAGACGCATTTCTTTGGCCATACTTTCAAGGGCTGCATCGTGGCTGCATTCCATTTGAACACATTTTTTTTTTTTAATAAATTTATTTATTTTTGGCTGTGTTGGGTCTTCATTGCTGTGCACGGGCTTTCTCTAGTTGCGGCGAGCGGGGGCTACTCTTTGTTGCAGTGCGCGGGCTTCTCATTGTGGTGGCTTGTCTTTGTTGCGGAGCACGGGCTCTAGGCGCGCGGGCTTCAGTAGTGGTAGCACACGGGCTCAGTAGTGGTGGCACACGGGCTCAGTAGTTGTGGCTCACGGGCTCTAGAGCACAGGCTCAGTAGTTGTGGCACATGGGCTTAGTTGCTCCGCAGCATGTGGGATCTTCCCAGACCAGGGCTCGAACCCGTGTCCCCTGCATTGGCTGGCGGATTCTTAACCACTGTGCCACCAGGGAAGTCCCTGAAGACATTTTGGTGCCAGTTTTACTTCCAGGAACAAGGATGTTGGGACAAGCTAAGGATTTACTCTCATATATTGATGAGGTTTGCCTGGTGCCCTCGATTTAGAGCCAGGATTTCCCTTACTATCGATACTTCATGTAGTCAAGGATTTGGGCCATCTCCTGATAGGTATGTGGAGGCCCTTATCTCTGGGACAGAGGGACTGGCTGCAGGGTTAGCTACTGGCTTCACAAACTTAACCCAGGACCCTGCCATCCTGAGGATGGAATAGCATGCCTTGCAGAGTTTGTCAGTTCCACCCTACTCAATCCCTTGTTTGTCTGGATGCTTGTTTGTCATCTTGCATGTGGCCTTCTGTATAGCAAAGTGTGGAAGTGAACCACTGTCTGACGTCAGAGCCGTCTATTACTGTTTATGTCTTATTGAATCACTGGAAGAGCCGTCACTGGAACCATGGGCTGGAAGGGACCTTCAGGTGCATTCCAAAGCCCTTATCTTACAGAGGAGGCCACCAGGTTTCACACAGAGTGTGACACGGGCTGGTTTGGAGTCAAGTTCTCCTGACCTGTCTTCAGTTCTTCTCTTTCCTTGATGATTTTTTTTTAAATAGATCTTTATTGGAGTATAATTGCTTCACAATACTGTGTTAGTTCCTGTTGCACAACAAAGTGAATCAGCCATATGAATACACATGTCCCCACATCCCCTCCCTCTTGAGCCTCCCTCCCACCCTCCCTATCCCACCCCTCTAGGTCATCGCAAAGCACCGAGCCGATCTCCCTGTGCTATGCTGCTGCTTCCCACCAGCCAACTATTTTACATTCGGTAGTGTATATATGTTGATGCTACTCTCACTTTGCCCCAGCTTCGCCCTCCCACCCCATGTCATCAAGTCCACCAACCTAAATGTCCATCGACAGATGAATGGATAAAGAAGATGTGGCACATATATACAATGGAATATTGCTCAGTCATAAAAAGAAATGAAATTGAGTTATTTGTAGTGAGGTGGATGGACCTAGAGTCTGTCATACAGAGTGAAGTAAGTCAGAAAGAGAAGAACAAATACCATTTGCTAATGCATATATATGGAATCTAAAAAAAAAAAAAAAAAGAGTACTGATGAACCTAGTTGCAGGGCAGGAATAAAGAGGTAGACATAGAGAATGTTGATTTGTTTTTAAACTCTATGGCATTATATTTTTATAAGGAGAAAAAGAAATTGATGAATGGATTTAGAGTCTTAAAAAAATGATGTACTTACAGAGAAGAGCATTGTTGAGTCATTTACATTTTATGTCTTGTTTCTTCCAGTTATCTATGTCTACTACGACCAGTTTCCAAACCAAAAATTAGATCATGTGGTCAGACAAAGAGTTATGAATTATTTGACTTGTGAATTTATTTTTAACCAAGGTATTATAAAGGTTTAAAAAGAAAATCATGTTTAGTTATTCAGTGATTTATTTATTGAAGAAGTACTGTTTTAAGGTTTTTACATGACTTTTCTCCTTTAGTTTCTCCACAATCCTGTTAGGTAAGTATTAGGAATATGTTTATTCTATAGATGAGAAAAGCAAGGCTTAGAGAAATTAATAGACTTAACCGGGGTCAAAGCTTATAAATGACATGTCTTTCTGACTCACAAATCTGTTAACTTAGTCACTATATCATTCTACTTCACAGTTCATGTTTGCATATACATTGGGAATTAGTTGATTTATTGAAAATAATAGAACTACATGAAATCAAATAAATCTGGGTATGAAGTCACCATCCCCATGACTGAAGGTATTTGATTATTTGTCCTGATTTACTGGCACCTGGTGGTGGGTCCCCCAAAGTCAGGTTTACCTATGTTTTAGTGGGAAATCTTGATGCCACTTAGTTCTATTGTACTGAACTGACTCAGGTTGACATTTGAGCTTTATAGTGTTCAGACTGTCTTATCCAAACCACAGTCTCCATTCGGTGAGCAACGGGCTTTGGAATTGGCTGAATTCATGGAGGAGAAAGGGCAGAATTTACAGGGGATGGGGCTAACCTATTTTGAAGTCCCGCTTATGAGTTTGGGACCGTGTTCCCAAACTCTTGAGGTCCTGGCTTTCTCTCATCACCCGGTAACTTAATTATTAAAATGCATTCACTCACCCGTTAAAAGACAGAAGTTTCATCACATTACTTTTAAGGCTGTCTCTACTTGGTGACTGAATGTCTGGGTTGTGTCATAATAAGGCCAATTAAAAAGAAAAAAAGTGCACAAAGTCAAGGCACATCCCCTACCCTCTGAATCAGGTTCATATTCCTCTCAGGATTTGTAAAGCCCCTGCTCTTTTGGAGCTCAGGGCTGCTCCTCTGGAGCCAGTTGTGCAGTTTTATGGCCTGCACTGACCTCATGATGTCACTGGGTCATCAGAGACGGTGGTATGGGGTTAAGAAAGGCTAGCTCCTAAGAAGCAGGCCCAAAGCTGAGAAGGGCGGGGGCATCCTAGAAACAGCCCCAGGAAGCCAGGGAAAGGAACCAGGGAGGTATCCTAAGGCAGGATTTCCACTGCCTGCAGCGAGGAGACCCTGCTCACTCCACTTGGGCAGGTGGACATGGCAGCTATCCCTCAGCCAGCTGTTTGCACCTGAGCATGAGATCTAGATCCAAGGCAATCCAAAGCTATGGAAAAAAAAGACCCAAACAAACACAGAAGCAGCTATGCTGGCCAACAGATTGTTAAAAACAATACTTAACCAATATTGACTCCCATTTTGCTGCATGAAGCGTATAGGTCTCATTGGTATACATAACACAGGGCCTGGACAGATGACACTAAGGGCTATCTCTGGTTCTGACAATGCTGGGAAATTTATTTGGCCTAGGGCCTTGTTTATCATTATCAAGGCAGCTTTTTTTAAAAAAAAGACTTCTTTAGAAAAGATAAATACTAATACTAAAAAGAAATCTATCAAGCCCATTTTCCAAGGGAGTTTGGAGTTCTGGAGGGTTTGAAATTTGGAATTCTGGAGGGTTAGGAAAGAGATGTTTGTCTTGGCCAGGAACACTATTAGTAAAATGATTGTCTACAGAAAGAGCACTGGATTGAGAGTCTGAACACCTGAGTACTTAAGTCTGGCTCAGCATCTATTTGTGGGGGCCATTGGACAGATCCATTTCCCTCCCTAAAAGTGGAGTTTGGGCTAGCTAATTCTTCGAGTTCCATGTAGCTTGCAAATACCAAGCATTGATTTCTTTAGCCTCTTTATGATATAATTAAATAACCCTTTCCAGCTCTTGAGACTACTGGGAAACACTCCGAAAATATGTATTTATCCAGCCCCAAACTCATTGAATCATTGTAAGCTGAACTGAAAAGACTCCAGGGGTCACTGGGAACCATGTTTTCAGATTAGCATCAACATAGAGATCCAGAGGCAGAAAGGAATTAGGGTAAGAGTAACAACAAATAGTAAAGCAGGCTGGAAGCCAGTGAGACTTGAATCATTTGTTGATAATAGATGGACCTTTTCCAACCACCTAATAATACTCGTGATATTTTCATCTATAGATAGTTATTTATTTATTTTATAAATGGAACCTGGCCAAAGTTTGTTGAAAACAAAGTTTGTTTAACATACTTTTTAACCTTAAAATCGTCCCCCAAACAACAACTGAAAAGCTACAGGTGATATAGACAGAGAGGGGGAGTGCTTTCAGTGAGTGCTGCCTTCACTTGCAAACGTACTGAAATATCTTTAAGCTAGACAACCAAACCAGAAGAAAATAAAACCAAACACAAGCAAATAAAAACAACAAAAAAGTCTTTAACTCTGCCTGCCTCCCATATCAGTGCTCTATTTCTCACCTTTGTTTGCACATGCTCTTCGGAAGAATAGATGTTAAATGTTAGCTTTCTTTCAGTCTTGCTGTGCTTCCAGGATTGACTTCTGTCACTACCGGGCCATTTCATTGCTGCAGCTCCGTGTCTCGTGTTCACAGTCAGCCCTTACCCTACTTGCCTTCTCTAAAGCCTTCTACATTATTGAGAAAATTGCCCCTTTATACCGCTTCCCTTCATGCAACTTTCAAGGCTTTAAAAAATTTATTATTACTGAAAACATAATCTTGCTTCATTTTAGAAAATTTACTAACTGAAAGACAGCAACAAGAAATATAGGAATTACCCATAAACCAATGACCCCAAGAGAGCCGTTATTAAAATGTTAGTGTATTTTCTGGCTTTTGTGGGCGGAGAGAAGAGAGTGAGGAGAAAAGAGTGCAAGACTAGGCTAGAGAGAGGGGTACCAGACACACAAGGCCTTGTAGCCAGTGCCAGGGATTTGGAACTTTATTCTGAGTGCAACGAGAAAATGCAGAGGAATTTCAGTAGGATCGAGAGAAGATGATATATGTGTTTTAGAAAGATTACTATGACTACAGTGTGGAGACCAGACTGAGGACAAGAGACCAGTTAGGAAGCCATGTAGGAAACAGTTTGTGCTCTTCTCAGTACCTCGTCTTATGTCATTTCCCTCTTCTGGAGTGTTCTCCTTTCTTCCTAGGTCCATCTGAACTCTACCTTTCCTTCAAACAACTCGAAGTACCCAGCTATTCAAACCTTCCTTGACTTCCCTCTCCTCCAAAGTTTTACCAGCTGTTCCATGGGGTATAACCCACAGTTGCACTGAACCAGGGCGGTCTTGTGGAGCTGGGCATAAAGCTTTTCATTCTTCACTTTCCCATCATCCTTATTTGCATTATCTCTTGAAGGTTCCTGTCAGACCTGATAAATTAATTAATACTAAAATGTAAATGAAACAGACCTTTTTATCCTTCCTGGGGCAATAGCTTTTTAAAAACTTCAAGCCTATACAAAAGTGGGGGGGGTAATGGTATACTGAGCTCCTGAATGCCACCAGCCAACCTCCACAGTAATCACCTCAAGGCAAATCTTGTTTGTTTTGTTCTCCCAACTACTGCATCCTACCTCAGACATCTTCTGTGGCCAATTGCATTGTAATAGACAAATTAACCCAAAAGGATGCATCTTTAAGGGAGAACTACTGGTAATTTATCATATAGTTAGGGAAGAACAATTCCCATAGGTGCCCCTTTGAGCAATCATGTAGCATATAAAGAATTTAGTTCTTTCACTGAGTGTCTGGGATACTCAATGTGTATATATTTATAAAGGAACATGAAACACATAATACTTTTGGGAAGAAAAATGTTGCCCTATAGTCTAGCACAATTTTCTGGGGGATTTGAAATAGCATGTTAAATAGAGATCAAACTACCCTTTTAGGATAGGCGCCTGGCAAAGGAAAGTGTGCCAAACAGAATGACCTTCCACACTTAAAGATATCTGAAGCCAAGAAATGTGCTGGAGGAGTCAGCTTCCTGAAGAACCCAGGTACCCAAAAATCTTAGAATGGTGCTGGAGAGTAGTGCTCGAAAAGGCAATCTTTTTAAAAAAATTTTATTTAGGCAACATAATTAAATGATAATAGTGCCATGTAGCACAGTTTTATGAAGCAATAATCCAGTTCCTAAATGGGTAAACTATAAACTATAACTCTGATGGCCAAGTCACTTATCCCAATGAGGGAGCCCGATTATTGCGAGGGAAAGCAGGGGATCGCCCTGTTATAATGATTTTGCTACATGAGTTTAAATAGGTCTAAGACACTTGATGTAGATTCTTCTCCTGGATTGGGAAGCCAAAGCTTTAAATCTGAGAGAAAGATGAAGGCAAGTGGGGATGGGCTGGGGGCTGGGGGATGTCTTTGTAGAGAGCTTGGAGAGTGGTGAGATGCTGCAAAGGAAGCAGGTAGAATGAGTGGGTGAATTCAGTAAAGTTAGAGCTTCAGAAAAAAATCAGACCACTATTCCTTACACTGAACAATTCCTTGTTCAGAAAGCAAGAAACTGTTTCCCCCCACCCCCCCCCCCAAAAAAAAGAAATGGAGAAGGGAAAGGAACTATTAATTTTGGGGCTCCAACCATATGCCAGCATTTTTACAGATCTTATCTCATTTAATCCTCACTGTAAGCCTATGAAGTAAGGATTATCCTCCCTATTCTATAATTGAGGAAAATGAAGCTCAGAGAAGATAAGTCATTTGCCCAGGAACACAGAACTCATGGGTTGAAGCAGGATTCAAGCCTGCTCCTTTGACCACTGTAGTTTGTCTCACCAGGAGAGTTAGAAGGAAGAGCCATCACTGAAATCTGACCTGGTACTGGATGGACGCTCTCCAGGGTCCACTTAGTGGTTCCTGATTACAAAATGTTCTTATACTCCAGGCAGTAAAGAAAGAATGCTGAATACATTTTTTCCTAATGGGATCTTTGGAGCCAGGAAGGCAGCCTCTTGTTCCTCACAGAGCCCAGATCTGTCCTCTTCCCTGGCCATTTAATTTTCCTCTACAAAGTACTTATTTTAGTCTGCCAAGCACCCAGCAGATTGTCAGACACATGATAAGACATCAATAAATATTGTGCGGTAAATATACAAATGAACAGAAACATCAGCTATATGTGTATCCCTGCACAAATAGCAGTATTTTATTGGATTGCCATATCCTTTAGGGTTAGGTTCAAATGTTCACTTCTCTTTACTTCTCCATCCTTCTAAAGTCCACAGTTATTTTTCCATCTAGAGCACCTATTGTTCATACCATTCATGTTGCCAAGAATTCATATACTGTAGTTTTTGTTCTTGGTTTGGTATACAAGAATCTTGCCTCACCTCGTAGGGTAAAGCAACTTAAGGATATGGATTGCATCTTTTTGTTCTTGTGTCCCCCAGAGCACCTACCACAGCATTCCATTAGAAGGTGCTTGGTGAGTGTTAGCTGATGTGAAGAGTCTAGATGAATTTGAGGAGGCAGAAGGCATAGTGGTTAAGAGCATGGGCTTTGGAGGGACACCAAACTGTAGTAGAAATCTGGCTCTGCTATTTGCTAGCCTTGAAAAAATTCTCTCTCTGAATGTCACCTTCCTCATCTGTGGATTTCAGTGGTAGCTGCTTATATGTTGGATGTTAAGGTTAAATGAGACAGAGCATGGCAAGTACTAAGCACAGTGCTTGGCATATGCTTGATGCTCCAATAAGTGGTAGGAAAGAGAAAAAGGAAAATGTAGACAGTAGGAGAGCTGACATCAGTTTTCTTACAACAGAAAGGGGTACGACTATGGAAGAGAGTGTACAGGGAGTCACTTAACTAGATCCAACAGTGATAATGCCCAGACATGTGGATCACTTGCAAAAGGCAACTGATCTTAGAGGGTACAGGCATTGTAATTGACTCTCTTCCTGTGACTTTGACATGCTACGTCACCTCTGTCTTCTGTCCCTCATTTGGGGATAATAGGTCAGACCTACACCTGGTTCATCTCTGCTGCTTTCAAGTCTCTGAGAAACTACAACTAATTCTTCCTCAAGATTAAGAAATCCCATCTAAAAATATCCACACCCTCCCCCTGCCGCAAAGCGAGAAGGACACAGGGCAGCAGGAAAAAAGGGAAACCAATATTTATTGAGTGCCTCCCATACACCAAGCATTTATTGAAAATGTACTATATTGCATTTTGTGAACAAAAGTGGGACAAAAGCAGGTAATAGAGATATAAATAGTATATTTAATGTCAGGTAGATAATTACTATGAAGTGGAAAATAAAGTAGGGCGAGGGAATAGTAAGTGATAAAAGTACTGCTTTAGATAATGCGGTCAGGGGAGGCCTCTGTAATAAGGTGACATTTGAGCAGAGGCATGAGGTCCTGAGGGAGTGAGTTGCACCAATATCCAGAGGAAGGACATTCCAGTTGGAGGAGACCGAAAATCCTCTGAGGTGTTCAACGTGGATGCTGTGGTCAAGGAACTGCAAGAAGGCAAATCTCATTGAATCATGCTGAGGAAGAGAGTGACAGGAGAAGGTGTGGAAAGGTACCCAGGAGCCAGATCATATAGGACCTTGAAAGCAGTATTACCCTCACTCCCAGGCGAGAGCATTAGAGGGTCCTGAACACCACAGTCACAGAAAGCAAAACTTACTAACAAACACATAGGCCTCTATTCCTTGTGATTCAGCACTCAGTGTTAACACAGAGCAACTCAGACCCTAAACATCCACCCTTGTAACTAACACCATTCAGGCCCCAGAGGAACACTCGCCCTTGTCCTCAAAGCAAAAGGTCACTGCATCCAAAAGCTGTAAAGGTTTGATTGAAGGTGGTGCTGTTACTGAACTTGGAAACAGACATTGATTTGGAGTTTGGAAAGGATTTGAGTAAATGAAGTATTTAAATAAAAGACAAATTGATTTGATCAATTCTTCCTCCAAGACATTTCAGATATCAAAAAATGTTTGCATAATGAAGAGCAAAATTATTTCCCAGTAGTGTCAAGCATCTATTTTCTTGCTTCTCTTCATATTCCAAAATGTGCTTCTGAAAGTACTCCTGAATGCAGCTGCATATGGTGGCTGAAGAATGTTTTGCAGTGTAAAAAATTCATATTACTCTTAAATTTGTATATATATCTTTATATACATCTAGTGGTAAAAAGTGTGAAGTGTGATGTGATACTGAATCTTTACATTGGCAACTAGATGAACCTTCAGTCTAGAATTACAAATAGTTTATTTTTTATAAAAATATTTAATAAGATTAAATTTTCAAAAAGTAAATAAATTTCAGCTTTATTTAAATAATTTGATTTAAAATATTGACATTCATTAATATAAATAACCTTTTGCCTTGTAATGTTAGTAGATAATTTGGAATATTTTACAATAAAAATAGCATTCTTGAAAACATGAAAATAATCTTAAGCATTTTGACTTTATATTTATATTAACTAAAATTTTTCATGAAAGTTTATTCAAACTTTTTTTTTTACTTTGAATAAAATTACATTTTAATACTTTAGATCATTTCTGTTAATAGAACATAAATTATATGAAAATCGATTATAATAATACAATTATTAATTTTGCTGAAATTAAGGCAAGAAAAAAATTTATGGAATGAATGGATAATAATATTTAAATTATTTACATGTTTATTTATTATTCATCCAAACATAGCTAGTCCATCAAGAAAACACCCAAAATGAATAATAATAATGAGAATGAATAGTTTTTAATATTTTGCCGATTTTCAGGCATTTAAAAACTGTAGATTTATACTTTTAGTCATTTAAAAATAGATTTACACATATTTTTAGGTTTCACTATTTCATATATTTATCAAGTAGATAAACAGAAAAGATTTCTTAAACAGTTTGTTATCTTGATTTAAAATTTAAGATAAATTTAGAAAGTGGTATGTGAATCTTCCTTTGAATTCTTGCCCTGTACACTGCACATGCTAGCAGAGGCTGACCTGTAAGCTATGGTTGAAAATGGGTTTTATTCTGTGTGTGATCAACAGTTGTTGGAGAAATTTTAGCAGGGAAAAGATATGACCTGACTTATGTTCTTAAAGTAGTTGCTCTGCCTGCTGGTGGGGAACAGATGAGACTGGGGGTCAAGGTTAGCAGGCTACTGCAGTGGTCCAGACAGATTGGTGAGGTTGGGGTGGTGGAGGTAGCGTTGGTGAGAAATGGTCTGGATCTATTTTTTTTTAAGGTAGAGCCAAGAAGATTTGCTTATGGATTGGTGAAGAATGTAAGGGTAAAGATTCAAGAATGACTTCAAGGTTTTTGACCTGAGCAACCGGCAGGTGACATTGCTCTTTATTTCTTGCCTCTTAGGGTCATTATGAGCATTATTTAACTGAAATGTCATATGTAAAATTTCCAGCACGGTGCCTGGTGCATAGTAGTTGCTCAATAAATGGTAGTCATGTGTATTTTATTATTATATTCTCATTTGTTTATCTCCAGAACCATGCCAGATGCTGATTTTATGATATATTTTTTGTTCCAGAGAAAGAAATTGGTCAAGAAGTTGAATGACTTGGTCAAGGCCATACAGCTAATGAATTGTAAAAGCCAGTTTAGAACTAGAGACTTTTCTCTGAAAGGAGCATGCAGAGAGCCTTTGAGGGCAGATAGACCAGGAAAAGGGTTGATGTTTGCCAACTGTGGACTGGGAATTGGAATAAAACTTTGTTTCTGGAAAAGGAGCAGGTAAAAATCCTTCTTCATAGAGACAGGGATCAGGATCTCTGAGTTTTTGGAGGAGTGAATTAGTAATAAGGCCAGGATATCAGGAGCCTTTTGCCCAGAGTCAGCTCAGATAACTGGTTTGTCCTTCCTGCACCTGTTAGCAGCACCCAAAGTCTATCAATCGTTGCATTGTAGACACCATTCTAAGCCCTTTACCTGTATTATTTTTCCTTTAATCCTCACAACAGCCCTGTAAGGGAAGTAGTATTGTTATCCGTCTTTCACAAGTCAGGAAACTGAGGCACTTTGGTTAAGTAATGTACCTAAAGTTACACAGCTGAGAAGTGGTGGAGCCAGGGTTCAAAATTCACCCACTTTCAAGTTAAACCCATTCATTTTATAGATGCTTAAAACTGGAGCTCAGGGAATTCCCTGGTGGTCCAGTGGTTAGGATTCTGTGCTTCCACTGCAGGGGGCATGGGTTCGATCCCTGGTTGGGGAACTACGATACCGCAAGCCACACAGAGAGGCCAAAAAACAAAAAAACGAAACAAAACAGAAAAACCCCTGGAGCTCAGAGAGTGCAAGCACCTTGCCTAAGATCACACAGCTAGTTGATGGCAAAACCCAAAACCCTTGAACCCTAGTCCAAGCCTCTTCCACTGTCCCAGGCTAGAAGGAGTTTTTGCTTATCTGTTGGAGACTTTGGCTTATTTGAGGAATGGACACCAGATCGGGGCATAGCACCTGATTTTGGCTTGGTGGTTTTGAAATTACAGCTTCTTATATTTTTTCAATCTTGTTTTATGAACCCTGTTGGGGGAACTTGTTCGCAGTTTCCTGCTTGGTTTCCCTGTGTAATCAACAGCAGACTCGTGCGAACAAGTCGATACCAAAAGTTCTTCTTTAAACATTAGAATTGCAAGGAATTTTGATGGAGCTAGGACGTACTTCCCCCTTTCCTCCTTCTCACTATAAAACTATAAGAGACAGAGATTACCAGCATAAAGGAAATGGAGTAAGTCCATTTCAAATTTGCTTCTCAAATTTAACTCCAGAAATGAAAGCCTCCCATCTCAGCCTTGACCTCATGGGCTTAGGAAAGATCATTTCAACTGCTTAGAGGACAGGAGAATGAGGCAAAAATGTGGCTTGGAAAGAGTAGGAATGGACTAGGACAGAATAGTGAGGACAAACCTCTGATAGATATGGTCTCTCACCTGCAGTGAATTTACAAATTCCCTGCCTTGGTGTCTTCACATGCGAAGTTCTTGCAAGGGTCAATGAGTTACTTCCTAAATATTATTCCTAAATAGTTCATACGTTGTTTAGAGGGAAACAAACAACCCTTGCTTCCCCGATCGCCACCCCACTGCAGACTACTGTAGTTTCTTACTGAGTCCTCTTGCCATTCTTTGCTTTTATAGTGGTGGGCATCAAGAAACTTATGTTTGATATAGACTCTGTAAAATATTCTCCATTTGTTTTTGGATTTTCAGAACACCAAATAAGATTTAAAACAAAGAATCTACATTTCAGACAAGAGAATAATCTGCCCAACCAGATTTTCCAGGAGATAAGGGAAAAAACGCTTTTTAGCCACTTGTAATGTCTAGCAAAAAGGTCCACTCTTGGAGCCTTGCCCTCAGTGAGCCAGGTCAAGACGGTGTCGTGTCTTGTCTAGGTAGACAGCAGTCCTTGTCCAATTAGATATTTCACTTTAAATAAAAGTGCCAGAACTTCACATTTGCTTTCTAAAGCCCCAGTGAGTGTGATTGCATCCTGGGGACATAAGATGGGGCTAAAAACTCTCCAAAGCTGCTATTCTAGGTGTCTAAACTCACTAGCTAAGATCACAGCAGGGACCACAGACGTCACACCTGGAATCTGGAATGAGCGTTATAAAATTGGCAAGGCTGAAAAGGCATTAGTAAACATTATTAAGAATTCCTTGCAGGCAATTAGACTCCAACAATATCTTTGGAGAGGGTGTTTTTTTCTTTTCTTTCTTCCTTTTTTTTTCATCTTTATTTCTCGGCAAAGCTCTAGCGAACTTAAAAACAGTATTTACAAACTGATTATTGTTCACATTCATTATAAATTTTAAATTAGAAGGAATTGTAATAGAGAGAGCCAGGAAACTAGTTGTGCCTCACTCAGAGGTTTCATGGGCCCTTAAACAGTGAAATGCTAAGATTTCTGCCACTGAGGAACTGGCCATGGGCAATGTTCTTGGACTCCGTAAAAGAATGTGTTCCACAGCTCTGGATTTGTTTATTCTCCTTGTTTGTTTTATGCAATGTGATTGTCCTAAGTCACATTCAAGGCAGTGATATCTGGTATGTAGGCTCAAAAGATTTGTTTTCTATTGAAAGCACTCTCAGACATTTTGCATACTCTCTACTAACTCACACCACCCCATTCTTTCCTCTGTTTACTTATTCATTTCTTTCTTGAGCTCCTTTCTCCAAAGAGGGAGAAATTTCAGTTAAGAGGACCAGGCTCTTGACCTTGGCTGAGACGCTCCCCTCCTTCCTGTAGGCCTCATGTTTCCCATTGACCTGCAGGGACAGGGAGACAGACATGCCAGCCCAGAGACCTGGCCTCTCCACAGAGGCTCCGTCTTGAGTCCCAGTTCCATTTAGAAGGGCCAGGAAAAGGTGAGCTTCATATCCTTTTTCTCTTCCTTGCTCTTTAATTTCCCATGTATATTTTTTCCTTTGGCTGTGACACATAAGTTGGAGAAGTACAGCCCTGCCGTCCATGACCTCTCTCCCCTACTCATTGGCTTGATTTATATATTCTTACTATTTTTCTTTTGTTTTGGTTTAGCATCTGAGTGTGCTTATTACCTACCTGTGAAGGTCAGTCTGGGCTAAGTAATTTATTTGCATTATTTTATTTGATATTCATGACAACTAAGGAAACCGAGGCTTAGAGAAGCTGAAGAAATTGACGAAGCAGGGACTTTAACCTAGGAGGTTAGACTTCAGAACACCTGCTTGTGTCAACTGAATTGAAGCAAACACTCTTAAATGCAAATACTGTATGTCATTCCTCTAACCTGAGTGACTTTATTAAAGTATTTTCCATCACTTGAGGAATGTCGTGATGGACAGAAGGAATACTGAAATGTGCACTAGAGTCCAGAGTGGAAGACATTGGTTTCTAAATATTGGGTTCCTATATCCAGAAAGCAGATGAGCCCTATTGAGTGAAAACAAATGAACGACAATGTGCTTCTCCTTTATGCAGAAAATCAACTTGCATTCAGTTCCCTTCTTTCAGGTGTACTAAGGTGTCCTCTTGTTCCATGATCTCTGATGGTAGCTGTGTGCCAACCTGCATGGATTGGTGATCAGGGAACTGTTGTTTCACCGGACCTTCAACCAAGTCACCAGCTGACACAAAGAGTGGGCATAGGCTGTTCTGTGTATGGTTCCCACTGGGAATATGCTTGCCCTGGGAGTCAGGAGAGGACACTGTTGGAGATTACAGGAAACTCCTGGTGAATCTGGAAGAGTTGGAAAGCCTTCATTCATTTCAGAGAATAAAAAAAGTTCTCTCTCATTGTGGAGAATAGCATACTAATTAAGAGCATGAGGTTTTGTAAACACATGTAAGATATGACTTAAACCTTGGCTTTGCCTCTTAACACATGTGATTTCAGGCACATTCTCTCTTTTTTTAAAAATTTATTTATTTTTATTTATTATCTATTTTTGGCTGTGTTGGGTCTTCGTTTCTGTGCGAGGGCTTTCTCTAGTTGCGGCAAGCAGGGGCCACTCTTCATTGCGGTGCGCAGGCCTCTCACTGTTGCGGCCTCTCTTGTTGCGGAGCACAGGCTCCAGACACGCAGGCTCAGTAGTTGTGGCTCACGGGCCTAGTTGCTCCGCGGCACGTGGGATCTTCCCAGACCAGGGTTTGAACCCCTGCATTGGCAGGCAGATTCTCAACCACTGCGCCACCAGGGAAGCCCCCAGGCACATTCTTGACATCAGTTCTGCCACCCATTAAATGGAGATAGCAAGTCTAGAAATCTCACAGAAATATTGTGAGGATTAAATGAGATGGTATATATAAGATGTTTAGCCCAGTGTGAGGAATATAGTAAATGTTCAAATAGGATTAGCTATGATTATGTGGCTGTTTTCCTCGGACATAATAGAAATTTTTTGTTGCTGATGTAGGGAGATGATAGGAAAGGCAATTGCAAGCTTTAAAGGAGTGCATATGAGACCAATTTGAAGGGCAATGGGACTCAATGGGAGGGACTTAGGGACAAATGAGGGAGCATAGGATGCTGGGAAAGAGGATGCTTTATAAAGAATTTCTATCAGCAAGACAGCACCTCGCCCCTGGGTCTAGCACAGAAATGGCCTCAGGTCATTTCCAAATTTGAAAGGAGCTAGGACTGGGAGCGCCCAGGCATATTGCAGATGCATGGGGGCTAGCCTAGGAGGTGGGCATTGCTCTTATTAGGGAGTCTGAATTTCAGGTGACTACAAGTAACAAGTCAGAAACCAGATAGAAGCAGAGATGAATGCATCACACACAAACACACACAGAGTAAAATAAGATTTCACATTTGTATGGTTTGTTATGGTTTATAAAATACTTTGATATTCATTACCATTTTGCAGAGCATGGTGAGCCATGAGTGATTAGCTGGGTGAATAGAAACCTGGCAGCCTGGAGAGAAACTTTGTCTTTCAGGTACTAGGGGATCCATAAAAACAAAAAACAAGCAAGGAAGGC
Organism: Balaenoptera physalus; assembly: GCF_965194825.1. Taxonomy (NCBI): domain Eukaryota; kingdom Metazoa; phylum Chordata; class Mammalia; order Artiodactyla; family Balaenopteridae; genus Balaenoptera; species Balaenoptera physalus. The sequence continues at coordinate 43,748,868 of NC_138890.1, read as the reverse complement.
AGAGGACCAGATGTGAAACTTCAGCATCAACAAGGTTACCTTTAATCAAGTGACGTAATTTTTCTAAGCCTCAGTTTCTTTATCTGTTAAATGGGAAAAATTATGCTGTCTGCCTTACCAGGTTGTCTTTAGGATTGGATGAAGCAATGAATGCAAAATGCTACTAAGTACTTAACATAGTTGTGAGCTGGTCAATGGTGAGGAATGTCTGGGATGTTTAGTGAGGAAAGGTGCCTGGAAACAGATTCTGAACACAATGAAGAGAAGAGAAAGTAGGGAAGGGAGGTAGCAAAAAGAAATATCCTACTTGGTATTTTTGGCCTGATTTTGGAGTTAGCAAAGCAAGAAGCAGGACTCCTCACCCAGTCTCCTTTCTCCTATATCAGGCCCACTTTCTAATTACTGGGCCTAAATAAGAGTCTGTGTTCCCCCATAGACTGTACCTGGCACGCTAGACATCCATCTGGCCTCACTTTGTCTCAATGAGTTCCTAATCAAGACACCATGTTCTTGGTGTAAGATCTCAGGCCTCCACAGAGGATTAAGCTGAAACATCCTGTCCCTCTGCTTCAGAAAGCAGGAGATCTTTCGACACATTTCTAAAGAAGTTGGCAGTGCTTGTTGGAAATACTGATGAGTGGTCAAGCTTTGGCCAGGCCTAGGAGTACTCTCTGTAAGCTCACTTGGGGAATAAGAGCTTATCCGTGATTCTAGGCCTTACTAGATCTCTGGTAAAGTATCTCTGTCCCTTAGTTAGGGGACAGCATTCATTAAAGGTATTCTCAGCAACTTCTGACTGTGATCATCATCAGGGTGCCCAGGCTACCCCTTTACCACTCGCACTTCTAAGATTCTCCTCCTTGAGATCAGATCTCATCAGTTGTTTTCTTCTTAACTCACTGTCTTTCCATCCATCCATCCATCCATCCACCCATCCACCCGTCCATCCCTTCATTTAACATCAATGCTTACTTCATATTAGACTTTGTGCCTGCCTCTAAAAAACACTCATCTGTGGCTTCCATTGCTAACCTATACAAACTTACCAACTTCTCTGATCCTTTGATATCTTCCAACCTCTTTCAACTTAGTAGATCTCTGGATCTCATCAACTTGGTCTTCTCATGTCTCATGATTGTCTAGGCTGATAGTCTAACACTGGCACCTTAATTTTCAGGGGTGAGGCTTCTTGAGGCTTGAATGAAGTGTTGAATTTTGGAAATATGTTGCATTTTTCCTTCATTTTAAGTGAAGGAAATAAGCAGTTTGGTTGTCTAGTCTTGAGAATGGGATCCAGCAATTGGGGCTTGGTCTTTGCTATTAATTGGCAGGTAAGGAAAAAAAAATGTGCTGAAAACGTCTTCCTAATTGCACGTTTTTGGGCCCCTTCCTACAATCACCAAATTATATTACCCTCTTCAAAGAGGCTGATTTCCTTTGTGAGAAAAACAAAGTAATCAACCAAAATGCTGAAAAATCCAGTCTTTCTGGTTAATTAATTAATAATTAATTAATTTTTTTACTGTCTATAGAGTTGGTGCTAAAGAATTTTCAGATCCATGACTCCCAAATCACTGATGCTGTCATGAGGGGCCATGGAAGAAACTTGATCTCTTGATGTACAAATCATTTTTGTGTGTGTGTGAACTGGAAGATTCAACCTTTATTTGTGTGCAGGCACCTGTTAATACATAGGTGGAGGTAAGATTATTAGCCATCTATTCTTACCTCTTCCCTTAGCGCTCTATCTTAAAAAATTCCTTCTGTGTGGTCACCATAAGGAGATGTCTAATTTTGGGAATCTTCATTATGACACATACCCCGCACCATCCCTGACTCTTGGCAACATCCAGGCCTTCGTAGAGTGTAAAGTCTCTTACGATACAAAGTTATCCAGTTTTGTTCTGGTCACCACCTTTTGACAGGGCTTGGACCCAAACCCCTGTGTGGCCTTCCCACCTGTTCCCTGGTTTTCCTGCTCCACTTGCGGTTCTCATAAAGACGGTAAGCAATTAGGCTGTTCTGTTGTGGCACATGGTAGTGTAAAATTATGGAATTTAGGATTTTAATGAGTTCAGGTGCCATACAAAAGAACTCCCCCTACTCTTACCCCCACCCCTTGTCCATAAAATTATATGGCTTTAGAATTGGGGCTTTATGCAACCTGGACTAAGCCATTTTATTTAAAGAAAAAAATTGTCAAGGAAAAAAAGAACCAACACAATTATATGCAGATTTGTTCATAAATCAGGCACTGCAGCAGCTGTGCAGCACATGTTGGCGATCCCGAGTTTGTTGCTGGAACTTGAAAGATAAACATGAACCTGTTTTGACAGAGGAAAATCTGTTCACAGCAAGGAGCTGACCTTGTTCTTTAAACAAGGAGGATGGTGTGGCAGCCTGCTGTGCCCTGCTCTGTGTTGCTGTATGGTGGTGAGGGTCACATAAAGAAGAGACCAAAGAATGAGAAGGGATTTACCTAGGGCAAAAGGAATCAGCGAAAGACCCCAATCAGTAGGCAGGACTTGGCTCTTCCACCATTCTGGGGCCCAGTTAGCTAGGTCACTGGAGCAGGTCAGACTTTTTGTGTGTATTTTCAGAGGTGAAAGCTCTTTTGCCCTAGAACTAAACAATGTAGGGGAAAAGTATGCAATTTATTATGAAAGAATAGTTCTGAGACTTATGTCCTTTTAAATATATGTGTATGTCCCCAGAGCTCCTGCCAAGCCCTATGCTTGCCCTAGGCGTGTGGAGAAGGGAAGGACAAACAGAATGGATCCATCTGTTTTAGGATTCACTGCAAGGCTGATTGCTTTTGCTCTGGCCTAGTGCCAATAGGAACTCATTGCAAGGTCCAGCTGTTTCCAGCCGTTTCCTTGGTCCAGGTATTCCTTGGGGGATGGAATGTAGTGTAATATATTTCTTAGCTGGCTTTTTGTGGGAATGGGTATCCTGGGTTGACCTGCGTCTGCTTCAAATGGAAACAGGTAATGGTGACAGTCACTTTGTGGCAATATGGCAGAGATTGATACTTACGTCTGTGGGGTCAATTAATTACTGGGACTAATGATGACGTAAACTGCCTGAAGCAGACATGGCTAATCTCCTTTCTCCTTCTACTAAATAAAAGGAGAGAATTTTGGAGTGAGTCTGATTGTCTTCTTTTCCCTCTGTTTTTTCCCTAGAACTCTCTCTGTTTTGGTACTTCATTGACAAGAGTAAATAGTAAGGGGGCCTCTCTAGCGAATCTCAGGCTAAAGGCATTGCGTGGTTCTATGCCTTTCAAGAACTTTATCCCAAGATGGTTCTCTGTATCAGGCACTGGCCAAGTGAAAAGATCTATCAGCACTAGATGCTTTTCTTAACCGGGAAAAATGTTAATGATCCCAGAGGCATGATTTTTTGTCTTTTCAGATGACTACTGTTCAATCTGTCACCCCAAGAGTCTAAAAGAAAACTCATATGCTCAAGACACACACACACACACACACACACACACACACACACACACACAAATGTGATACATCATTATTAATAAATGAATGGAGCTATTTGTTATTTATTATTTAAACCTTCAATATTGGCTAGCCTGAGTGATGCATGAAATATAGGCAAGTAATTTATTTATTAGAGAAAATAATGATTTTTTCCCCCCATAGCATAACCCCCTGTGACCCCAAACAGCAAGAGCTTTATCAAATACAAATACGACGGCTTGTAATTTTAGAGTCTTCCAGAGCATTGTAACTGACAACCTTTTTAACATAAGTACATTGAACAAATAATTTATAGATGTATTCTGGGAATATTTTAGGGTATTTTATTACTACTTCTGAAAGCTATGGCATGTTATTGATTTTGGTATATTAATATAACCTAAAAGGGAGGGCACACGCTCAGCTCCTAATCCACATCAGCTTTGATGGCAAACAATATATTTTACTGAAGGGAGCCCTGAGCCAAAGCAGCAGAGGTTAACAATTACACATCATAGCCAGAAGTTTAAGATAATGAATTTCACTTATTATGGAACTTCCACTTTGGGGACTGAAACAAGTTTTCTCTGAATAGTGTTTCATCCCAATTTCTCGCCCACCATTTGTTAGCATGAACTTCCCTTTCCTTCAGCCCCTTCCTCTCTTGCCACTTCCTTGGGGTTCATGAAGCCTGTCTCCTGCTGAAAGGATCACTTTTTCCAAAAGCGTATTTTCAGATTGGGTTTTGGGGGCTTGTTTAAAAGAGGTGATTATGTTTCTCCTTGTATTACTTGCTTTTCCTAGGTGGTTTCTAGATAATTAATGCTTGTGTTATCAACATCCTGTTTATAGTTGATATTTTAAAATCACTCATCTCTTTGTTATATTTAGACCCAGAGCTGTATTACACAGACATTATTGTCCAAATTTATGACCCCAGCACTTAGGCTCCTCCTTAAATTGTCCTATCTTCAGCCCTCTGTAAGAAGTCAGTGCTTAAGTCAAGCTGGTCTCTTACTGTCTCTGAAACTCACATCATCATTCCTACCTTTATGCCTTTGATGTTGCTGCTCTTCTCTTTTTTTTACTGTCCCATCTTTTTTTGTGCAGAAGATTTTCCTGACCCCTCCAACACGTAATTATCTTTTTCTTTGAACCTCTGTACAACCTAACATCTCTGCCTTATGATTTAGCACTTTGTCATGTGTGGCCTTGAATTAGTCCTAATTTCTCTTTCACATGTATCATTTATCCTGGATTGACTCTGAGTAATTTGAGGAAAGGAATCGTACAGGTTATGTTTTTCTTATAACCCCACATCATTTAGGATGCAGCTGAACAGATATTGGCAACTCAGTATATACTAAATTCAGTATACACCAAATGTAAGTTATACTAAAATTGAAGGACAATCAACAACAGTTTTCAAAGTATGGCCTAGCCTGACTCCCTCTAATGATTTAAAAATTGCGGTATGATCAGAAATTCTACAAAATTCTGTCAGGCATAATTATTGGGGATGAGCTTTCTTTGCCTTTATTGTTATTTTTAAATGTAAAAAAATTATCATTATAAATACAAGAAATGCTCCTGTTAGAAAGATCTAAAAATTTGGAAAAGCAAAAAGAAGAAGATAAAATAATCTCCCATAATCCCTTCACCCTTAGCGAGCACCATTAATACCTTAGTATATACCTTTCCAGACTATTTTGTGTGCATTTGTGTAGGTTTATATACACACACATTTTACATACATCACTATTACTGCCTTCATTAATTTCTTAGAATAAATTGCCAGAAAGAATTTGCTGGGACAGAAGAGTGCGTATAACATAAAAAGACAAGTATGTGTGCACACGTGTGTGTGTGTGTGTTTTTAAAATATCATACATTATGCACTCTTTTGTAACTTGTTTTTTCACATGCCAATAATGTGGCTTTAATGGCTGCATATTAAGTCATCGTACCTTAATTTACTTAACCAGTTAATTATTTTTGAACATTTAGGGTTTTAAACTCTTCACTCTTACAAACTGTGCTAAAAAGTGAGCTTTCTTGTAGGTAAATATTTGTGCACATTTTTCATGATTTCCTCAGGATAGAGTCCTAGAAGTGGAATTTCCAGGGCAAAAGGGCATGCATATTTCAAGGCACTTAAGGCACATTGCCAAACTGCTTTAGAAAGGTGGCATGCATTTATAGTACTATGCGTGGTAATTGATATCGCTTTTCCCCACCCTACCCCTGTCACTCCAGAGTTATTCCATGTGAACTTAAAGAACCAAGGTTGGGAGAGCATAACTGGGGTTACAGTGAGGGAAGTGAACAACCACCAATGTGCTGCCATAGCAGCTTCCTAAAAGACAGACCGGGTATGTCACTCGCCTGCTTAAAGTCCCTGTTTACCTCTGACGCCTGAGGAACCAATTTTCCAACTCCTTGGCTGGGCCTTTTCTAATCTGCCCTCAGTGTATGGCTGAGCTCCACTGACCTTCATTCTCCGCCAACCACGCACTTTAAGCTCCTCCTACACCAAGAATCTCACCTTGGCCGGAACATGCCTTGCACTCTTATACCTCTTCAGTTTCACACCCAAGGGCAATGATCATCTGTACAAAAGCATTTGTTATAGCCATGGATTAATCAAATAATAATAGCCAGTACATTTGTCAAAAAAGGAAAAGAACTCAATCAGTGAAAAACTCTATGTTCTCAAATCTCGATTGCTTGTTGTGACATAAAATAGCAGCTAATATTCCCCCTGTGCCAAGTAATGGGTCATGTGCTTTCCCTGAATTATCATTTGTAGTTATTTTATTGTTCCCGTATGATAGGTGAGGAAGCTGAGATTCAGAAAGATTGAGTAACTTGTCCAAGGACATGACTAGAAAGTGGTAGGCTTGGATTTGGAATATAGGAAATATAGACAATAATACTGTAACCACACCACACCATGTTGTCTACCAGAGGTCCCTCGCCGGCTCTCCTGGCAGCCTTCTGGGTTCATCCCAGGAGTTCTCCACAGGATGAAGGAGTTTCTGCTGGTTTAAAGAAGGCAAGGGGCCCGATGTATCTTTGGAATCCAAGATTAAGATGCATAGTTCAGGCATTAAAATGAAAAATTAAAACGTCTAGTTGTGACATCAGGTTTGCCTTATCCATGCAGTTCAGGGTTTCTTAATCACGGCACTATGGGCATGTTGGACTAGAGCGTTCTTTGTTTGAGACACTGTCCTGTGCGTCCCCTGCCCCCAGTTGTAACAACTAGAAATGTCTCTAGACATTATAAATGCTTCTGAATGGGGGCGGGCAAAACCCAGAAGCCCAGTAGTCTAACAGGAAAGATGTAGTGGACTTCTGTCATTGTTTTTGGCTGGTGACAGCTGAACACTTTTCCTGTTACTTCGGAATCCTCACCTTAAGAGACATTTCTGGTTGTCACAACTGGGGGCCCGGAGTTCTACTGGCCTCCAGCAGGTTGAGGCCAGGGATGCTGCTACACATCCTATAATAAACAGGACAGTCCCCCATGACAAAGAATGCTCTAGTCCAACATGTTAACAGTTCTTTTAGCTTTCTGAGCTGCTCCAGTGCCCTTCTGACCAATTCCTTTATTTTTGACTTAGGCTAGTTCAGTTACTGGAAACTGACAAAGGATCTCATGGCATTGATGTTTTCAGAGTCTGATAATATCCAGAAGCCCTATAAGAATTGCTTTGCACCTGGCAATGTTTGTTTAGTCATGTAATAAATAGTTATTAAGCATCTGCTATGTGCCAGGCACTGTGCTAAGTGCTGGGAATAGAATAGTCCACTTGCCAAACAGGGTTCCTGCTCTCTTGGTGCTTTCAGCATGACAGGACAGACGGCCGAGTGTGAGACGGAAAGCACAGTGTGAGGGACACAGTGTCAAAGTCACCTTACATAGTTGGGGGGAGTGTTTGGGTCAGAATCCCCAGAGGAAAAGATGTTTAAGCTGAAGCCTAAAAAAGGAGTAGGAGTCACCCAGGAAAGAGAATGAAGAAGAGTGTTCTGTGCAGAGAGAACAAAACTGGTGGGGAGAGAGGAGGACAGAAAGGAGGATGGGGGAACTTTGGGGGGTAGACAGAGAGATAGAGGGAGAGAGAGCCAAGAGGGAAGGAGGGGTGAGGGGAGGAGAAGGGAGAGAGAAAGAGAGATAGTGAGAGAAAGAGAAGAGAAAGAGAGAGGGAGAGAGGGAAAGAGAGGCAGAGACAGAGAGATCTCTAAGGAAAGAGTTGAAGTCTTGGGTGTCTGGAGCTGGGTTTCAGTGCATTTTCTCTACAGCTCCCAAAACAGCCAGGGGAGGTCTCTGAGTTACAATTCCACAGACTATTCTTAGGACCCTCCAGCAACCTGCCTTGGGGGCCACCTGTCTCCTGCTGTGACAGTGCAATTTGGGAATAAGGTCTGGTGGTCAAGGTTGAGAAGGGAGGGAGGAGATTAAAATAGACACTTATTTATTTTTCATTTTTCATTTAGCTTGGTGTGGGTTGACTGCTTTTCAGGATCTGATTATTCCCTCCCTGAGGGTCCTGTGGTCAGACACCAGCTGTGAGGATCTGTTACCGTGGGTGACATTTTCATCCAGTGGGGGCCCCGCGCTGCTTGTTTGCAGAGTGGCAGATGGAGCAGCTAATCGATACAGTCTGGGAGGTGGGCATCCCGGCCCCCAGTGGCCCCCGCTATACAATGACTGCTGAGCCCCAGGGGCTTGTGGAACACGGGCGAGTGACTGGGCCTTTGATTGGAAAAGTCCTCGCTCACTAGGGGTTCTGGCCCCAAACAATGCCCCGTTCTTTATTAGGGTGGCCTTGGCACTTCCAGGATTTTTATAGCCCCTGCCTCAGGCAGCACTCCTGGGAAAAGCTGCTGCTAAACCCTTCTCGACTCTGTGTGGATGATAGAGTATTCTCTTCTAGTAAGACTCAGCAGGCATTTTTTAGCATCGTCTGTGTTCAAGCAATGCACTGAGTGGGAGAAAAGAACAAGGTAATGTCCTGCGCTCTAGGACCTTATGATGTAATTAGGAGCTTTCAGTCTGGTCATGGAACGGCCAAAGCCACTCAGTCATACATCCAACTCACTTACTGAATACGCTGTACTGTGTTCCAGGTTGGGGATACAAAGATGGCTAAGATGTGGTTGGTGCCCCCAGTACCATATTTAACTCTATATGCCATTGAACAATAGGAATAGCTAGGACTTACTGGGTTGTTTCTCTGTACTATCTCATTCAATGTTTGCAACTTTAAAAGATGGATACCAATATTGTCTCCATTTTTGAATGAGGAAACTGAGGTCTAGATTAGAGCAGCGATTTGTACTGATCTGCAGTACAAGTATCAGTATTATTTCCACTGATATCTCAAGTGTTTTAGTATTCGAAATTCATACACACACACGTTCTCTGGGTAAGATATACTGAATGCCTAATAACATGTTTATTATGTTACAAAACAAAATTCAACCGAGTAAAAGTTAAAGATCTTATTGGCTTTATTCAACAATTCTCTAGCAGATAGGAAGAAGCTCCGAGGAGCTATACAAAATGAAAGACTTTTACAAGCAGAAGGGAGCAGGAAGAAGGAAGTTTTACTAGGCAAAAAATCGGATTGGTTATTGCGAAGTTACTTTCCTTTAGGGGATGACAGAGATCTATCAGGCAGATTAACTAAGTAATGCTGATCAGGTGATTCCTGTTGACTGGTTTAAGATTTCATTTCTGGGAGAGCGAAAACTGTAATTAAGTTAAATCTTGGTTTGGTGACATGGGGCTTAGCATAAGCGACTCTATTTTGGGACTGTTGACTTGTTTTTAACAGTTATTTCGGATTGCTTAAAATCAGATGGTGAGAAAAAATTTATTCCTTGATTTCTTAATCCCAGTGGATTAAGACTCAGGAAACCTGGGACCTCATACTTTCCAGTGATGTGGGACTAGGCTATTCATCAAACTGAACCTCAACTTTCTCTTCCTCAAGGAGAGATATTAAAGTTGGCCTTGTGTCTACCTTCTAGGAGTTTTATGATAACCAAATGGAAATCATGTATACATGTAACTCATGAACCCAATATGATAGCACATATAATAATCAATCATCTTTTGGGCCTTATGGAGTTGTGGTGTATTTTCCTAGCCTTCATTGCCGTTATCATTTCTGCTCTTTCAGTTGAGGAGGCTCATAGACAAGAAGTTCTCCTGGAATTGGAAGGGTAGTTCACTAAATAAACAAGGAGATGGCTCTTCTCCCTCCTTGCTCTTGCCACAAAAACATACACTAAAATACAGACAAGTTGTCATCATCTCCCTCCTCCCTCTCATCTTCCCCTCCCTTCCTCCCCAAATTGGTAATTATTTCTTTTAAGCCACTACTCATATAAGCATCACTATTTTAATTAGTGAGAAGCGAACAGAAGAAAGAAGCTAGAAGGCACAGCAACAGAGCCCACCACGTGCATGCTTTAATTATTCATCGAGGTAAATAAAATTAAATATTTTCCCAGCAATCCAGAGCAGGATCTAAAGTAATTACACTGTCAAATTCATCAGAAATTCTCTCATCAAAATAAAAACCTTGATGTCATTTAATAATTTATAATACAAATACACAGAAATTGTAAAATATTATAAATAGAAAACTGCAGGGTAAGTGAGCATGAATTAGTTAGGGGTTATGTTCTAGAAAGAAGCTGTCATGAGCTGTATAAATTTTTAATCAGAAATATTTTTGAGGCCTAATTTGGAGTATGGAATATACCAAGAACTTTAGAATACAAAGAATACAACAAAACAGCAACAACAAATTCCTGCTGCCTGGAGATTCATAAATGCTGTTTTTTTGAGAAAAACAGGACTCAAAATGATTTCAGGCAGAAGGAAAGAATGTCGTCTTTGATGTTATGTATGTTCCACATCATCTGTGACACCTTACATGTTGTCTATACAGGTAACGAATGAATTAGTTAACCTCCATGTAAAGAACCCAAATAGCAAATGGGAAAAGTCTGGTTCATTTCCACCAACAGAGAAAGGCGGTTTCAAGTCACTGAACCTTGTAAAACAATGTGTGATTCTGGAAACCATATGGTTTCATCCCAGTTTGAAATGGTTTTGATCTGTTGAGTTTCTGTATGGAAAAAGCCTGAAGCAAAAAGAGGAAACGAGATTTTTATTTTCCTCACTCTGTGAGAAGTGTTCTCATACATACATGTCATGCCTTGCTTTCGGAAGTATCTCTGGGACTTCCTATCCCAGGTAAAGGACAGGTAAAGAGTGGGCAAGGCTTTGTTTTGCAAGGATGAGTCAGGGGGCAGCAGCTCCATTGACCAGGAAGGGAGTTCAGAAATGAAAGGTGGGATTTCAAGATGGCTAATTAGAAAAGAAGCAGGGCCGACTTTTTAAAAAATTTACTTTAGTGTGTTTTCAAGGATCTAAGAAGTTAGCAGGGATGGTGACATGGTAGTCTTTTACAAAAAAAGGTAAGACAGATTGTGTTTATACTTAAAACCTTTCAAAAGCTTCCTCTTCTGCTTAGGATGAAGTCAAAGACCCTTCATAAGCACTTCAAGACCCTGAGGGTTCTGGTTCTTTTCAAGGCTAACATCTCACCCCTCTGCCCCTTGCTGTCTGTGCTATGAGGGTGTAGCTCTTCTCTCAGCCTCTCCAGCCTCCTTCGACACACGCTTTCCTCTCTGCTTGGTACTTTCTTCTTCCCTTTTTTGCTGGGCAAACTCTTCTTATCCTGCAGGCCTCAGCTTATATGTTCTCTCTTCTAGGGAGTCTTCCCAGGTTACCAGATGCCATCAAGTTGTCCTCTTGTATCTCCCATGGCACCTTGTACCCCACCACCCCTTTATAAATGTGCTACATTTGTAACACTTGGGGTAAATTACTTATAATAATGTATTTACTATTTGTCTTCCAGAACCTTGGTGAAGGCAGGCAGAGACGATCTATGTGAGTGATCCTTCTTTTGACCCCCACTATGAGACCCTTTATGTTCTGTAAGCTCCACCACATCCCCACATCATCCTCTTCCTTCATTCTCTGACCTTCCCTCCTATACTCCCCAGTTTGTCCACTTAGATCAACCTCTTCACTGTTCCTGACCGGCTCCTGCCCCAGGGCCTCTCTCAGAAGGCGCTTCCTTGTGACATGCTTCTTTACCTCCTTCAGGTCTTCGTCACATGTCAACTCCCAGGTAGAGTTTTCCCTTTATAAAATGTCTATCCACCCCCCAGCTGCCAATACTCTCCATTCCCCTTTCCTGCATTTTGGGGTCTTCTTAGCATTTAGCAGTTAGCCTGCTCTGCACTTACCTATTCACCTTGCTTCTTGTCTATGTCTTTCCCCTCAAGATCAGGCAGAGATTTTGTCTGTGTTCTTTAGTGCTGTTTCCTGAGTCTGTAGAACATGACCTGGCACATAGCGGACACTCAGTAAATATTTGTTGAAATAATGAATGAAGTAACTACCTCTAGGTGGGAGAAAAACAGATGAAGAGCTAATATCTTCACGGCAAACCCTTTTATAAGAAAGTGAGGGCTTGGAGGGGTGGAGGCTGTGGTGGGGTAGGGGTGGTGGGGAAAGCTGGGAGAGGTGGATTAGCCTTCTCCCACTTCCCAGTGTGGACCATTCAGGTATGTATGAAGTCCCAAAGCCTATGGCTTCTTCTGAGAAGGGCTTACTGTTGCAGAAGTAATTGGTGGGAGGGAATGCCTGATGAGGAAATGGCTAATTTGTTGTTATAAATCAGGGATGACAGATGGGCTTCGATCCCAGTACCAATTCCATTTGATTGGTAGTGGTTGCTTGGAAGGCTATGTTGAAAAGGATTCTGAGGCTGTTTCTAGGTCTAATAGAAAAGGGTGTTGTGATCAGAGATGTCTTGGGCTTGGGAAAGGGGACATGGCAGCATTTGTATCATGCATTTTTATCCTGACTCCTAAACTTAGAGTTGGTTCTGGTCTTTTTCATGGAAATCCAGGCTTACAGAGGGACTAATGATATCCCCGTGTTAGTCTATTTGTTTTACGATTCTAGTGAAAGCTAAAGGTTAAGGTATTCAGGAGAGACCTAAGAATCCAGACCCTTTAGGGATTTGGGTATATCCTTTGGGTTGATTGATTTTTTTTTCTCCCGGGGATGAAACGGCTGAGCTATATTGGTGGTTTATAGCTTAGGGGCTCTAATATGGAGGGCAGAACTCTTCTAGCCTCACTTCTTTAGATTGGCCATTCAGACCGATCCCCTGTTGCTAAGAGAGTCTGCAGAAAATGACCCAAGGCAGACTGTTATGTAAAATCTTGTCCTGAAGAAGAGACTTGACCCTAATGTGATTAGCTCAGCACACCAACCCTGTGAGCTCACTGGTCCATAAAAGCTATCGCTTCCACTCGCAGTGCTGCCATCAACCTGATCTCAGCTCCCCATTCTACCAATTGTAATTAATGACATTGCTTCTTTTCAGCAAGGCTTCCCTGTCCCTACACTGACACCCTTCCCTTCTCTGAACACTCCCTTAGCAGAGCTGCTTCCTTGCAGCTATCTCAGCGTGTGTCTGATCCAGTTTCTTATGCTAGGTGTTTATGTATTTTTAGTATTTTGAGGTCTCTTTTCTCTCCCTCACTAGATTTAAGCTCATTAAGAGGGACCATTATAAATATGTCCAGTATCGTTTTTACTGACTACATATCAGGATCTTAGCACATATTTTTGTTTAAAAGGATCACTGTTCAATACACTGTTGGCTGGCTTCAATGGGTCACCAGTTCAATGGTATAATTGGTGTAATCTTTTTTAAGGACTATATGGCATTATCTATGAAATTTTTGAATATGTTTGCCTTTCCCCCTAGCAATTCTACTTCTTGGAATTTATTCTACAGAAATACCATAGGAGTTTGCAGATATCTATAATCTACATGTAAAAGAATGATTAGTACAGAATTATTTGTGATGGTGAAAATGAGAATGTTCATCCTGGGAGAGACTGTGTTATAAATTATGTAACATACACACAGTGGGATACTGTGTAATCGTTATCAAGTAAAGTACTTCATTATATATTTACAAGCAAAAATGTCCAAAATACCATGTATAATTGTGTAAAATGGTATTTTTTTCAATTAGCCACAAATACATGTACAAATGTACATATGTGTGTATATGTGAATATATATAGTACATAGAAAAGGACTGGAGGACATACACCATATTATTAGTGATTTATCTATGGTGGGTAGGGTTGGGAAAACCAAGGTTTTTTTTTTAACTTTTAATGATTTGGAAATTAAAAATATTCCCCACCCAGCTTTATTGAGATATAATTGACATATAAGATTTTATAAGTTTAAAGTGCATGATGATTTGATACATTTATATATTGCAAAAAGATTACCACCATAGCATTAGCTAATACCTCCATCCCATCACAAAATTACCATTTGTTTTTTATGGTGAGAACGTTTAAGATCTCCTCTCACAGTAGCATTCAAATATGTAACGCAGTATGGCAAAAAATTTTAATGGACACGTAATCATTCTAAGATGAAAAGATATTTTCAAAAAGAGTTGATTATAAACAGGACATGGCAGTTGTGTTTCCTAAAATATCCTAGAGTTTAGAGATGTTTTCAAAACAATTCAGTAGGGAATTCCCTGGGGGTCCGGTGGTTAGGACTCAGTGCTCTCACTGCCAGGGCACCAGGTTCGATCCCTGATCGGGGAACTAAGATCCTGCAAGCTGTGCGGTGTGGCCAAAAACAAACAAACAAGCAAACAAACAACACCAATTCAGTAGCCCTCTTAGTTATCCAGGGTGCTTAAATATTTCTTAGAAGCATTAAATATAAACTAAATGCGGTGTTTATGTAAAGAAATTGTCCTTTTTCCCCTTCTCACTGATATCAAGCTATCAAGCTAGACTATGTGACTTGCTCTGGTTAATGAAATGTGAGTGAAAGTGATATGTGTAATTTCTGAACAGAAGTTTTAAGAGCCAGTTCAGGGTTTGCCATGCTCTCTTTTACTCTTTGTCACAAAACCAGCAATATTCCAGAAAAGAGTTTGTCCGTTACCCTGGGTCCCTGGAGCAGAACTTCAGCCAACCCTGATGGCCATGTTACAAAACAAGAAAGAGAAACTTGCTGTTGTAAACCACTGAGATTTGGGGGTTGTTTCTTACTGCAGCATAACCTAGATTTATACAGCTATTCACACACTTCATCAGTCCCGTAAGTAGAGGCCTTCACTGGCCTGGAAATCATGACATCTGGTTCTAATCCCAGCTCTGCCAAAAACTTTCTGTGACTGTATTAGCTAGGATGCTTCAGATTGCAAGAAATTGAGAGTACGGTAAAAAGTAGCTTAAACAACAAGGATACTTACTATCGTGCATAACAAGTCCAGAGTTGCAGCTTCATGACATCATTGAGGACATAGAATCTGCCATCTTTGTGCTTGCCCTTCCTGTCATGGTTGTACAGTGGCTATAGAAGTTTCCAGTGTCATATATAGACATTATAGTATCTCGTGAAGAAGAAGAGTGTTTCTTTTTCTTCTTTCTTTTTTGTACTTGAGGAAGGTATTTCGTAGAAATTCCTCAGCAGACTATCTCCAGATCCCATTGGCCCGGATTGGTCATATATCTGTGCCCAACCAATCACTGCTAAGGGTATTGAGAGGCTATGATTGACTTTGACCAGCCATGGTTCATTTCCTCTGTGGGTAGCAGTGGACTCCGTTTCTGAGCACATGGCTGTATGGCAAATGATACCCAAACAAAATAGGGGTTTTGTCATCCAGGAGGAAAGGCAGGATGGAATTAGTGTTTACTTCAATGACCTTAAGCAAGTACATCCCTCCTTAGACTTTATAGTTCCCCCATCGATAAACTGAGGATATTGGACAAACTGGTTTCTAATGCAGGGATTATTATCATAGAGCCCACAGACTTTATCCCCTGAAGAAGTGGAGTCCAAACTTCCTTACAGGGCCTTGGGTATGGCAGAGCTATTGTCTGTGCCCCAGGGTGCCACTGACTGAGGTCATCAAAAGTCTTGTTTTATCAGCTTCCTGACAGGCAGACATATCATGTGTTCCAGCGCCCATAAAATCTCGCATTTTGGATTTTACATGCCCAGTGTGAATGAGGTCTAGGTGTAGGATATACATGTGCGATTTCGTTAGCTTTTAGTTACATGTCAGATTGACTTTAAAAGTGCTTCGAAGACTTATAAAGTGCTTTGTGTTTAGAGATTTCTTTCTAATAGCTCCCTCTTCTCCCATGCTCCACACTCCCAAATCTCTGCATTCCCTTACAATTTACCTTGACTCAAGGCACTTTATTGGCCAATTTAATATAAGCCAGTCCCAAGTGTTCTTGAGCCATGAACTTCAAAAATAATTTGTCATCATCATTATTAAAAATAATGGTCAGAAATTATTTTGGGGCAGGGAGCTACAAAACCAAGTGGGTAGACCTCATGGGATCGAAGCCGAGGTCTTCACTGCTGCTTTCAAGGCACCAGTTCTCTTGTATCCAGGCATTGGCTGCAAACTGCCTGAGAATGAGATGGGCTCATCTGAGGAAAATGCCAGAGCTCTTATTTTATTGGGCCAAGTAGACACATACGCAGCCAAGGCCTGCTCAGACAGTGAAAGGGGGCTGGATAGGGATCTGTAGAAACTGATACAGTTGAAGTCATCCTGTCTCCCCCTGTCCTTCAGGGTATTTTAGCACCAACCTCCCCAACCCCACTACATGCCCTGGAAGGCTTTTATGAACTGTTTGTAGCTTTGCTACTTGGTACTGAAAGCAGGAATCCTAAACAGTGCATCATTTCTTGACTAGCTTTTATGAGATCATTTTTTTTCATCTTGATAATGTACTGGGATGCTGAAATCACTCTCCTTTTCCCAACAGACACATTGCCACCACACTCTGGTCCATGGGAGGGAGGATTGTTAAAGACAGTAACTTCAGCCATCTCAAACTACCAGTCCTATTTGTCACCACTAAATATAAAGCCTAGTAGGTCTCCTGAGTTGGCTTTGTATTCCTGGAGGACCTCTTAGAAATGTTGCTTTGGGGCCAGAGTAGCCCCAAGAGATGTCAGTCAAGGATAGACCCATATCACCAAATTAAAATGGACATAGCCCATCATGTAATTGTTCCAAAATATTTTGACGTTGGGCAGTGATTGGTTGGCTGAGTCTCTTATAATAGAGGGTATCAAGCCTTCCTCAGGCCCAGGTACCCATAAAACAAAACCAAAGAGAAAGAGGAAGAGTAGATTGCCCATTCTGCAAACGCTTTATTGTTAAATCAAACAGGTATAGAAAGTAACACAAAATAGCTGTGTAGTTTAATGAGTTAGAAGGCAACACCCTTCTAACCACCATGAGGTCAAGAGATAAAACTATGTCAGTTATCGCAGAAAGCTCTCTATGTGCCCCATCTGATCTTTTCCCCTTCCCCCAAAGTAACTACTATCCTGACTTTTATAGCAATCTCTTCCTTGCGTCCTTTATAGTTTTACCATCCAAGTGAGCATCGCTAGACGTTCTAGTTTAGTCTTGCCCATTAAACAAATTGACATGTCTTTCAAGCCTCTTTTAATCTACTGGTTTCTCATACATTCCTTTCTTTTTCTTCCAATTTACCTTTTCATCTGTAGATTTTCCTATAATATGGATGTTGCTGATTATATACTCACTGTACAGTTCCTATGTTCTCCTTATTTTCTCAAATTGGGAACTATATTCAGAGACCCCATTAGATTCAGGTTCAATCCATTTGGTAGGTGGCATTGAGTTCTTTCACCAGGAGGCACATGAAGTCTGATATTTGCATTTTTTTAGTTGCTAACATCAGCCAATGCTCAATGCCTGGGAATTGCTAAATGGGGATGTCTAATTCTATCATTTCCCTTTCATTTATTAGCTAGAAAACTTATAAACAGATGCTTCCCCTCATCTACTCTTTGATTACCAAATTGTACGGTTCATATAGGAGATGCTTGATTCTTTCTCTTTATTTACCGTAAAGATAATGAATTGGTTCCTAACATACTCTGTATGTAAACAATTTGTTTTTTTAAAAAATATCATTATAAATTCAAGGACTTGAGCATAAATTGCTGGATTCCTAGATTGCACTTTTAATCTATGTCTTTTGTGTCTTTACTGTTCTGAATACATGGGTCTGTGCTTATGCTTGTGAACTTGGCTATTTCCCTGCCTCCAAATCACCTGGAAAGGAAGCAGCTAAACTTTCCGTGGACTGCTCAAAGACCAGCGGGAGACGCTTGATTTTAGTTTTTTGTTTCTTTATTTTTGGTTCTAGTGGCAGGTTAGAGCTAGTGTGGCAATGAATGTAAGGAGCTCTAGCTGAAGGACTTTGACACTGTATGGTCCATTTGGCAAGATCTTTGTCACTGTCAGATGGAGGCCATTAATGATATCATTTATCCAGCTTTTTCCCTTATGATTTCACGAGCTCCAAGTCCCCTTCTAATCCCCAAGTCTGACTTTCCGAGTGGCTTGACGGCAGGAAGAGAATGCCCCAGTCACACTGGCACAAATATTTTCTTTTTGCTCAGTAGTTAGGTTTTTCACAAGAAATGGATAAATTGGCATTTTGTTGTCAAAATTATATTTCATGTTCTTCTCCAAGGAAATGTGAGCCCTGGAAATGCTTTCCTTATAACCCTGCTTCTTTACAACTGGCTTTGTCCAGTTTTAGGGTAACCCTGTACTAGATTGTTCTTTTTTTTTTTTTTTTAGGTTTCTTCCAAGGCAGAGACTTACACTTATTCTAGGTAACTGAAGAAAAGCACATTCTTTTCAAGCTGAGTCCACTCACCCACATGGCCCTGAGGCAGGTCATTGATTTCTCTCATTCTCTCATTCTCTCATTCCAACTAGAATGAGGTACTACTGTTAGAAACCAGGTACCTTTCCTTGGCAACAGTAGCTGCTAACTAACAAGTAGGTCATTAACTAAGGGTAATGATGGATATAGCCAGACTGCCTTGCTGGCCTTTAAAACTTTTTTCCCTTTGGAGTGAAAGAGAATGCCATCTTGATACTTGAGTCTGTAAATCAGCATTTAGAATCCACAGATGAACTAAAACACATTCTTACCCCATCTCTCCATGGGTGGAAAAAGACAAAATTTGTGTTTCACTTTCTTGCTCTTCATTGTTTGCTTGGGGCATACCTAAGCCCAATTTATGAAATTGCTCACTCCTGACAGTGAATCTAATGCTTTCTGTTTTCAGTGGAGAATCGGTTTGTAAAATTTCAAAGCCCTATTCTCCTAGACTGGGTGAGTCATATGGAAAATAAAACTTAGTAAGAAATATTAATTAATACTGATTTTCTGTAGCTCACTAAGCAAAGTCCAAATTAGATGACTTCACTTAAAGCTTTGGTGGCAGAGACCTAATTAATGAAAAACACCAGGCTTAAACAATTGGCTATCCATCTTTAAGCATAAGTAAAGGACAGAATCCATATGACATTTCACTGAGGATGAAAAATGAACAATTGCGTGGGTCCTGGATAATCCTGATTTGACAGGGCACCCTGGAGACTTTTAAATATCCCCCTTTTCCTGAGACATATGGACTCTACACCATTGTCATATTTAACTGAGAAACTGGGTTCCCATGCATTCTGTTTGTTTCCTTGCTTCAGGCCTGTGGCTGGGACCTCATGAGTCTGTAGCAATTGGAGTCAGCTTTTGTTCAGCCTTTAAGAGGAAAACCATATACGTGCTACAAAACACCAGAATATAAAGGGGATTATTGGTCCATAATTAGAGAACTAGGAGGTGGTTATTCTTGTTGTCCCTTCACTCTCCCAACCACATGCCTGTCTGCTAGACCAGGAACAAAAGAGATTTAAAAATCAGACAGCCTTGGGCTTCCCTGGTTGCGCAGTGGTTAAGAATCCGCCTGCCAATGCAGGGGACACGGGTTCGAGCAGGTTCCTGGTCTGGGAAGATCCCACATGCTGTGGAGCAACTAAGCCCGTGAGCCACAGCTACTGAGCCCGCGTGCCACAACTACTGAAGCTTGCGTGCCTAGAGCCCGTGCTCCGCAACAAGAGAAGCCACCACAATGAGAAACCCATGCACCACAACAAAGAGTAGCCCCGCTGGCTGCAACTAGAGAAAGCCCGTGCGCAGCAACGAAGACTCAACACAGCCAAAAATAAAATAAGTAAATAAATTTATATATAAAAAAAAATCAGAGAGCCTTGCGTCTATTTTAATGGGAGCCCTCACTTCTGGGCATAGTTGGAGGCCATTTAGTTGACAAATAAAGAACGCTTATTCTGTCTTGGAGCCTCAGAAATCAGAGAATCATCGAAATAAGTCAGCCTCAGATAACCAAAGAATCTGAGCATCTTGTTATGCAAACCTGTAAGTTATCTGAGAAAACACACCCACCTATGTGCATATTTCCTCAATTATTTGAATGTCCAGGTCCCCCACTCAACTCTAATTTCAGAAGAATGACAGCTGGAGGGAACTGCTTTCTCCAGATCAAGTTAGTTGTCCATCACTGGAGGTGTTTAACCAGAGATCCAAGGGCCATCTGTCAGGGCCACTGCACTGAGGATTGACTCATCACAGAGGGTAGATATTTGAACAAGATAACTGAAGACATTTTCCAACTCTGAGAAGTTATGTGTTAGAATGCAAACGTGCAAATTTAAAGGGAAATTAACTTTTGAAAACCATAGCAAGGAAATATTTTCCCAGGGAGTGAGTGCTTTTCGAGACTAGGATAAAGCATAAGACTTGAAGCAAGTGTGGTCTTAATGGGAATCAGTTGGTCATTGAATTAAATTTTAATATTTCTGTGTACCTCCTGCTCCTACTAGTTTCTCTTCCTGTACACTGTGGTCATTTGACAGAGCAGCCTTATTTGACCTTCAGTGCAAATGAAATAACTGTACAAAAGATATATTTATATATGCAAATGTGTATTATCTAGTCTTGACTCCCAGGGAATAGGGAGACAGGAAATGCAAGTGTGCACTGTATAGACAAATGTTGATTTTTCTACCCTTTCTAAGCCCCTTTGCTTAGTAAATTATTCAGAGAGATGTGATATCTTTTTAAGACATCCTGAGTTCTTTCAGGACACTGCAGTATCTCATAAATTGCCTTACATGGTACACTGGAAACTGTTTAAAACTATCCAACTAAAGTATATAATTTAATAAAACATCCTTTTATACTCAAGAACATCTGGATGTTGAAAAACTAGCAGTTTATTGGAACAATATTAAATTAACTGTTAATGAGTGCCTCAAATGGATGATAGCATAAAAAGGTGTGTAGAAAATATGGAATGAGTCACTATATACCCTGGAACAAGAATAGTAAATATGTATAATAAATACAATTTTCCTATCCTTTACTCATGGCAGACATCACTAATTGAGCACAGCACTCTTTGAAGTTGGGCTTAACTTCAGAGTCTTAGCCCAGAACTTCAGGCCATTCTGTTATTCAACTGGAGTTCCCCTTCTGCCATTCTTTTGTGAACTCTTCCATGAAGGCTTTTGTACCCACCACTGACAAAAACAGCTCTTGTCAAAGTTGCTGGTAATTAAGTTCCATATTGCCAAGTCCAAATGTCAATTCTTAGGGTACATCTTGCTCAACCGATTAACAGTTGATCTTTCCCTTTTTCATAATATACTTCCTTTAGCTGGCTTCTGGAACACCATACTTACTTGGTTTTCTTCCTATCTCCTTATTGTTCCTTCTCAGTATCCTTTCCTGGTTCCTTCTTACCACCTAGATTCCTAAATACTGGAGTACTCCCAGGCCCTGAATTCTCTGTCTACACTCATATTCTTGATAACCTCATCAGACTCACAGCTTTAAATACCATGTATGCCAATAACGACCAAATTCATATCTTCAGCTTGGACCTTTCTTTTTAACTCCAGAGTCCCAACTCCCTATTCAAAGCTCCATATAAGTGTCTAAATGTGACTCAAACTTAGCATGCTTGAAATTTAACAATTTCGTTTTTTCCCTTAAATCCATTTCTCCCCATAGTATCTTTTATCTTAGTTGCTCAGACTCAATCTTGGAGTTATTGTTTACTCCTTCCTTCCATCTCTCCCTCCCTCCCTATCTTTCCCTCCCTCCCTCCCTCCCTCCCCTTCCCTCCCTCCCCTCCCCTCCCTCCCTCTCTTCCTTCCTTCCTTCCTCTTTTTCAAAACCATGTCTAATCCATCAGCAAATCTTCTTGCCACTACCTTAAGTATATATATATCTGGAGTCAGATTACTTAGCATCTTTGTAACTATTTTGTCCTTGGATCTTTTGTTAAATACCTGCTGTGATGGATAGCTCACTTCTGGAGGAAGTAGTTTCCTCCAGCTGGTAATCTTCTGAAATGTGGGTTGAAGGGTATAATATTGTGATTTATAATAAAAAAATGTATATTTGGTCTTTGTCCCCATTTCTGGCACAGAGCTTCTAAAACCCTTGGAATTTCCTAAGTGAAGAGAACATAAAGGTGTCTTTTGTTAGCTTAATGAGGTGACTTTTGGAATTCAGTTAAGGATGGGGGCTGGTTGCCAGTAAGTCAAACGTGATTAGAGGGTTGAAACTGTCAGTGTCCCCGCCCCCCCCCCAACCTCTGGCGATAGAAGAGGGGCTGGAGATGGAGTTCAATCACCAATCACCATTGACTTAATCAATCATGTCTATGTGATCAAGCCTCCATAAAATCCCCGAAGGACAGGGTTCAGAGAGCTTGTGGGTTGGTGAACATGTGGAGATGTGGGGAGAGTGGCATGGAAGCCCCACGATCCATATACCTTGCCCTGTGTGTCTCTTCCATCTGGATGTTCATTTGTATTCTAAGTTATATACTTTTTATAATAAACTGGTAATCTAGTAAGTAAAATGTTTCTTTGAGTTCTCTGAGCCACTCCAGCAGATTAATTGAACCCAAAGTGGGTGTCATTGGAACCTCTGATCTATAGCTGGTTTGTCAGAAGCACAGGTCAGTCAGAAGCATCTGGGCTTGCGAATGGTCTCTAAAGTTGAGGGGGCAGTCCTGTGGGCTGTAGAATCTGATGCTAAGTCCATGTAGATAGTATGAGAATTGAGTTGAATTGTAGGGCACCTATCTGGGGTTGGAGAATTGCTTGGACGTATGGAGGACTCCACCCCACCCCGCCCAATCCAACACACACACACACACACACACACACACACACACACACACACACACAAACACACACACATTAGAACTGGTGACCAGAACCTTTAAAGGGGGACCTGAACTTTTAACTAACTGGGGGCATATACACAGGTGTGTGTGTTTTCTTGCATAACTTACAGATTTGCATCTAAGAAGATGCTCAGATTCTTTGGTTATCTGGGACTGGTTATCTCTTGTTTGAGTATTATATTAACCTCCTAACTGGTCTTTCTACTTCCACCCTTGCCCCCTGTCCCAATCTGTTTTTCACATAGCAGCCAGAAGAATCACTTAAAAACATACTATACAACTTGTTCTTCCCTTCTCTCTCTCTTTTTTTTTTTTAAATTATTTATTTTTATTTATTTATTTTTGGCTGCATTGGGTCTTCATTGCTGTGTGCAGGCTTTCTCTAGTTGTGGCGAGTGGGAGCTGCTCTTTGTTGCCGTGCACAGGCTTCTCATTGCGGTGGCTTCTCTTGTTGCGGAGCACAGGCTCTAGGTGCATGGGCTTCAGTAGTTTAGCACGCGGGCTCAGTAGTGGTGGCTCATGGGCTCTAGAGCACAGGCTCAGTAGTTGTGGCACACGGGCTTAGTTGCTCTGTGGCATGTGGGATCTTCCCGGACCAGAGCTCGAACCGTGTCGCCTGCATTGGCAGGCGGATTCTTAACCACTGCGCCACCAGGGAAGCCCCTCTTCCCTTCTCTTACTCTGTCCAGCCACTCACGTTTTCTCACTATTCTGCAAATACGCTAAACACATCTCCTCAGGCCCTTTGCACTTGCCCTTGCCTCTGCCTGAAATATTCTTTCAGATATCGACATGCTTCACTCACTTCATTCAGGTCTCTGCTCAAATGCCCCTTATCAAAGAGGCCTACCCTGATGAGACTATCAGAAAACAGCACCCCCTTCATTTTTCATTCTCCTTACTTTGTTTCATTTGTTTTCATTGTATTTATCCCTATCTGACATATTGTATTTTTATTTGTTTCTGTTTCTCTCACATATTCCCTCCTTCTTCCTTCCCCTCAATGTAAGGTCCATGAGAATTCTGTGTTATTCATTGCAGTATCTCTGACACTTAAAACAATTTTGTCTTAGGTCAGATTTCCTGGAAATGGACTCCATGACTAGTGTGCAGGAGATTTCCTGGGCCTTGTTCACAGGAGCAACACCTGTGAGGCAATGAAGAAGTGGGATGGGGCGGAGGTAGGTGTAGAACTGACTGGTGATCGCAGCAGAGTCTGCGGCCTCAGCACTAGGATAGTCCTTGGGTTGCCCCAAATTAAGGCAAGGAGACTAAATCCCAGAAATGAGCAGTCATTGGAGGTGGGCTGCTACCGGAGAACAATCAAAATGTTGGGCAAGGCAGCTTCCTTCTGCTGAGAGCAATTCTCAGAGAGGGACTCAGCTTAAAGCTCTTAGTAGCCAGTATTCCCAGCGGCTATGGGAGTGAATATGCTGGTCCTGAAGAAGGAGGAGGGCTGGTGTTCCACAGCACCTGCTCCATGTGCTGAGTGCCTGGATACTGAAAGCTTGAATACTATGCTGGCTCTGACACTGTTGCTCGGTCTCAGGTGTCCTCTCTACTATCCCTCTGTGCTCAACCCTGAGAACTCAGTGCATCCTGTGGTCCCTGCTGATACCAACCAACCACTTGCAACAGCTTCCCAAGGCTGGGAGATGGAGAGGGTCAGCTGAGGCCCAGCCGCAGAAGTCAGAGCCGGCCTTTCAGCTTTGAAAAGCTGATACCAGGTATGAAAGTAGGAGGCATCTCTGCTCTGTGTCCTTGGGGACAAGAGCAAGAAGAGAATGCTTTCTAAGAAGACAACACATTGCTTTTGGGCAAATCTTTCTTAGACATTAGTAAAAATGGCTAAGGAACCATTACATTTGATACAAAGCAGCTGAAAAGTCTATGATTCTAAAACTTATATCACACCACAAGCTGATTTTCAGTGTCTCAGGTGCCTCTAAGATTTATGCCTCCTGGGATACTCACAGCAACAGAGGCAAAGCAGTTATTCATTCATCCATTGTCTCACTGATTCATTCAACAATCTATTATTAAATGACAAGACGTATTCTAGGTGGGTGGTGAATATATAAAACTAATACTATTAACTTCCTTAAAAAATTCTTACGTTGTGCTAGGTACCATGCTAAGTAGTTTACTACATGGATTATCTCAGTTTATCTTACAACAATTCTATAAAGTAGGTATTATAGTACATACTATTTTTCTTAGTATTTTTTGAATAGAGTGGTTAAATAACTTGCTCAAGGTCATACAACTAGTAAGTGGCAGAGCCTGGATTCCAATCAAGATGTTTGAGTTTGTAAAAGACTCTAGTACACTCTCTCTCCAAACAAGGAATGATTAGACTCTTAAGAAGCTTACAGTCCAGTAGGGAGACAGATAAATAAATGAAGTTGAGCTACTGAGGGAGTTAAGATGTGCATCCAAGGTCCAAGTATCAAATCCATGTTCATTCTTCTCTACTTATTTGTATACTTTGAGAATGGAAGATTGTAGTATTTCTAGCAATTTAATCAGGATGCTTTGGCTGCATGTAACAGGATATCCAATGAAAAGGGGTTTAAATAATAGAATTATTGCACACAAGAACAGTTCTGAAGGTAGGTGATGCCCTAGTTGGTTGATTTGGTAGCTCAGTGAGTTCAAGACTCTGGGTCAGCTTCCCCATGACCATACTTGCCCCAGCTGTATATTCAGCCATTATGAAGGATAGAGCTCTGGGCTCCATAGACCTTGGTGAGGTCCGTGAGGGGCAGCAGAAAGGACCCCACACCAAAGACCCTATATATGCACAGGAATTGAGTGGGGTCAGCTGCCTCGGTTAACTTTACTTTTTACCTGAAACCTCCTCTCCTCAAAAATATTGCCTGAACTTCAGACAGTTGGAGTCCTTAGGCCACTGGGCCTAGGCTCAGGTTCCATGGGATAGGTTGGGAGTGGCCCAAGGGCTGCAGAACAATCCTAAGGTGAGTATCTGAGGTAAAGCCAGACTGAGAGCTAAGCAGAGAAGTTGACCAGAGCCACACCCTCGGGAGCTGAGGAGCAACACATAAATAAGGAGAGAAATTAGGGAGACTGAGGCCAAGCAAGCAAGTGTGGAGTGGAGTTAGGAAGTGCCTGGGGTCATCCCTGGAAGTGGGACCTCTTTGAGCTGGCTCCCTTCGATGGCTAGGGAAAAGAGCTGCACTAGTTCAGGCACAAATAGAATAAAGAAATTAACGTGAGAACAAATGACAAAGATGTCTTCACTTTCCATCTCCAAACAGCTGGTAGGAGGATGAGGCTACCTGGGTTTGGTTCTTTAAAATGTTCAGAAATGTAACATAGATTGTCCACTGCCGAGACACACTACTTATAATGGGAAAATATTTTTGATTAAAATCTAGGGTAATATGTAGCATTAAAACAGTTTTTTTTTAAATATAAATTTTATTTATTTATTTATTTATTTGTTTACTTTTGGCTGCGTTGGGTCTTTGTTGCTGCGCGCAGGCTTTTCTCTGGTTGCGGCGAGCGGGGGCTACTCTTCGTTGCAGGGCGCGGGCTTCCCATTGCGATGGCTTCTCTTGTTGCGGAGCACGGGCTGTAGGTGCGTGGGCTTCAGTAGTTGTGGCACACGGGCTCAGTAGTTGTGGTTTGCAGGCTCTAGAGCGCAGGAGTTGTGGCACATGGGCATAGTTGCTCCCCGGCACGTGGGATCTTCCCAGACTGGGGCTCGAACCCGTGTCCCCTGCATTGGCAGGCGGATTCTTGACCACTGCACCACCAGGGAAGCCCCAGTCTCTTTTGTTTTTGAGGGTTTTGATGGAGTATGCAAAGCATTTGCCCATTAGTCGTGTAATTGCAGACACGTAATTGCAGACACACTGTTTCTAGTAATTACTGAAGGAAGTTGCCCCGTGTTTCTTCTTCCTGGAATAAAGTGTTACTTACCACTGTGAACATCTTTCACTGAGTTCATGAACAATGTAGCAGAACTGAGTAATAAACAGAATGCTGTCAAATATATATCTTCCCATAATATATCCTATACCTTAAAATGACTACAGGGAATCACTTTTCAAAGTCTATAACATGCAGTAGTTTTGATACGACTGGTTGAGCCATGCAGAAATGATTAAAAAAAGAGTAATAAATTCAGATTTTACACCAGGCACCGAGCATTAAGCCAAAATGAAACTACCATACTCAAATCTTCTGCAGCTTAGAGCTAATTAGACCTACATTTCCGGATGGCATGAGCATCATGCAATGCAGCAATTGTTATAATAACTATATTCTCATTGAGTGCCGTGTGGTGATTTACACCAGCGATGCCTGCCAAGGCTAATGCACTTTCTAGGAGGAAGTCTCTGGGGGCTCTGGAGCAGGAATGGGAGTTTTGCCCCTGGGCATCTCTCCCCTTTGGATTCCTGATGATAGTGCTGAGTGTTTGGCAGGGCAGAGATATAGCCTAGGGGGCAGTAATGTCCCTGTGCATTTTAATTACCACTGAAACACACTATTTCAGATAATGACTGGGTTTTATACAGATTTGAAGAGAAGCGATAGTTTGTACTACCACTGGGGGTTGTTGGGACGATAAAGTATGACTATGTCTATTAAGTTCTTAGCATAGTGCCTAGCACATAGTAAGCCCTCAATAAATAGGTGCTCTTTTAAAAAATGAACGCTCCATCTATGGCTTGGAATGTATGGTTTATCCTAGATTGACTTTTAGCTCTAAAAGCAGGCACTATGTCAACTGATGCCGGGTGGTTAGTGATTTTAATGCCCTGGATTTCCCCAGAAAATTACATAAGCAAGGGTAATCCAGGGTCACTGTTGATCCTGGCTGATGTCTCACATGTCTAAGTATGCTAAGCTCCCGCCTGAGAAATACAGGCTTGATTCAGTGGAAAGCATGTTTGAACTCTCCAGTCCCCACTCCTACTTCATGAAGAGAGCCTGTTGTGCTAGTGGGAAGAGCTCCAAGTTACCTGCCAAGGGGGTGGCGAGAGGGCAGGGCATTTCCTGGAGGGTCATGCTAGAGGCCAAGTGGGAGGGGAAGAAGGGGTTCCTCACAAAAGCTACCCAGGCGTGATCCAAGGAGGACTTGGTATGGACTGTCTTCCAGGAAAACCAGATTGCCATACGATGATGACAACAAAATGCTGATGCTATTAGTACTTTCTGAATTCTTTGCAATTCATTATTCATATCTTAAAATGAAACTCAGATGCACTTAATGCTTCTTCTCTGCCCAGAACTAGACCAAGTCTTTTATATGTTTGATTTTTTTCTAATCCTCTCAGTGACCCCGCAGTGTGGATATTGTTAGTCCCATTCTTTTTGGACAGGGAAACTGAGATTTGGTGTGGTTACGTGACTTGGCCATAAGGCCACCCATTTAATAGGTGGACTGAAGTGTAACCCAGTTTTGTCTAACTCAAAAAGTCACTATCTCGCCACTGTCCCCATGTTCCCTGCTGAGAAAGTTGTGGGATTGCATTTGTTCATTGTCCTCAGATGCTCTCAGTTTGTAGTACATGACCTCATGCTTTGTGGCTACCAGTCAAGGAATGAATTTCATCCTCCTACCAGCCGTGATTGATCCCCTGCCTTGTGCTCAGCACCACACTAGAGTGGGACAGAAATAAAAAGTGTGAGATGGGGTTCCTGGTTTCAAGGGAAGAGCACACATGGAACATTTAGTGAACAGTCCAACACATTGTACAATCAAAGACTAACATGGCAGGCATCACAACCTTGTGCCAAGTAGGTCACAGCACTTACTTCTTGCACCCTTGCCAGAAACTCTGATTCTTATGGCACTCTTTCCTGCTGATTCAGGACCTGGCCTCAGTCTCAGAATTCCTTTCAATGCAGCACCCCAGGTGGCCACAACTATTGGATGGCCACACCATCTCTCCTGTAAGGGTTGTTGTCACACAGAGGAGCAGGAGATCGTGGAGATCTGCAGGGATTCGACGAAGGCTTACTGGGGGTGGTGGGTTGAAACCCAGCCCTGAGGGGGTTAGAATTTAGGAGTGGGATTGCAAGAAATGAGGGTATTCCAGGTGGAAAGAAGCACATTAGCAAAGACCCTGAGTTGAGAATGAGGGAGTAGCCTCCTGGGGATGGGGACAAGAGTGACTTTCCCGATGTGGATGCTCTTGGGGCAGAAAGAATGAGATTGAATAGAACTTTTTTTGACTTGATTTTGACCTATTTATGAACATCATAGCCTATCTCAGAGTTAATAAGATAGTAAGAATATTAACTCCTATTTATTGAGGTTATTGTGCCAGTTTTACTGCTACTGCATACATGCATTGTCTTTTTTTTTATCCTTAGAGCAAAGTAAGTATTGATATTCCAATTTTATAAATGACAGTAACTAAAGATTAGAGATAATAGGTTATGTAGCTAGTTACATAGCTGGTAGGGAATGTTACTGAAATTCAAAAACATCTTACAGACTTTACCAAACTTTATCTTCCCAGCATGTTCTTCCCTGCACATGTGCATGTGTACATATAAACACACAATACACATCGATATCCAACAATCTCACACGTACAGAATCATACACATATACCAGATACAGATGTAGCTACACATATGTACATAAATGCACATACATGCATGTGCCATACACACATACATATTTGTGCATACTTATATACCACATACATACATACACACACATATGCATAGAC
The DNA here is from genome assembly GCF_965194825.1 of Balaenoptera physalus. NCBI lineage: Eukaryota > Metazoa > Chordata > Mammalia > Artiodactyla > Balaenopteridae > Balaenoptera > Balaenoptera physalus. The sequence continues at coordinate 43,719,381 of NC_138890.1, read as the reverse complement.
TGTATTCACACCATTCTTCTGGGAAGAGTCACTGCTCTTTGATCTGAAAGGTAAGTATATGACCCAGAACAGGCCAATCAGCCTTTTTCTCCCAAGCATTTGAATCTTGAGCAGACACATCGAGATGGAAGAAAGCTGAGTCATCTGATAGCAACGCTCTTGAGAAAACATCGCGAGTGACTGATATCCCTGAGCTGCCTGGTTCTTGTCCTTCTCGTGCTTGGTTAACCAGCTCTTCCTTTTATTCTGCAAGCTGCACAATAGACTTACTATTGCTTTTTTTCTCTCCCCTTAAGTCAGTTTCTGTTGCTTTCTACCAAAGAGACCTGATTGATACAAATCATCTCTTCAGTTTAGCCAGTGCCAGTGATGGGGGTCCATTCCAGTGAGGATTGTGGCCAGAGAAATGCTGAAAGCAAGGAAGGAGCTTTTTGTTGCTTTGTTACAAAACTGTCCGTGGGGTAGGGTCATGACATAAATAAGACTGCTGTATGAGGGCCTTCTAGAATTTACAGTAATAAACCACTTACAGGTGGGGGCCAAGGGAGAGTGCCCTTGTTCTGAATCCATGAATTACAGTGTCATGGTCTGATGTTAATTTTCTTGGTTGTAGCTTGCCTTATGTTTTCCCCACCCCTTCCTTTCTGGCACTGATATGAGGGCTAGATAATATATTGTTTCTTCACCCTTCAATCCTTCTGCGGATATTTACTGAAACACTGCACATAATGGTAGATACTTGGGAATACAGAAACAGAAATTTAGAGTTTGAAGATACATTTGAAATGGTGTAGTCCAACCCTTCTTATTCTCATAGAAAACAGAGGTTTAGAACAGTTCAGTGACTTAAGCAGGATCACAGAGCTTAGCGATAAGTGTATGTTTTGGGACCTGTCATGTAGGTCTTGTCTCCTAGGTCCATATATTAATGGTTCCTGATCAGACTCTTGGAATTTAGATGGGGAGATGGGACATGCAAATAGGAAGCAGTTGGCAAACTCAGCCCTGCATCAGGTAACCTTCCTCTTTCTCGACTGAGTAGTTCTACCGTAAACAAATAACCCCAAACACAAAATTAACAGTGGTCTCCAGTCTAAGCTGGAATCTTAGTTTGGAAACTTAGTATGGGAGTCCTTCTATAGCATCACTAGGTACATCTGTCTTTCATTCCCAAACTGAGAGGTTTGAAGGCGTTATCACCCAAAGGAAGAGTAGGATCTGTTGTGCCAATGGTACCCCAATGAGCCACATAAAGTATGGAGCCCTGCTTTTACTCTGTAGGCACAGAAAACCCCAATAGTTGAGAAAAAGAGATAGGTGCCATGTATTCAGTGGCTTTTGATGCATTAAATCTACCCAATAGAGAAATGTGGACCAATGGATGTCAGAATTGTACCATCTCATCAGTCAAATAAAGACCCTAGATTTTAATTACTACCTTAGGCTACCTTGATCTCTGCAGCATTGGATAGAATGGACCATTTCTTCCTCCTTGAAATTCGAGTTTTCCTTGACTTCTGTGACACCCGTGACTTGATTTTCTTATTTCTATTTGCTTCTCACTATGTGCTTTGAGGCTACTTCTTCATCCACCTTTTCTTTCAATGTTGGTGTCCTACAGGATTTTCTCTTCGATATATCTCTCCTCTTGGTTTATGAACACTTCCTGGTCAACTTTACTATGGTGGTCATCAGCTGTTTTGGTTCTCCCAGTATCTATCCACCCTTCCTTTAGTAAAAGCAAATTGATTACTTTTGGTGGAATGAACAGAACCTCTACCCCTCTCAGTATATGTGATTCTGATGTGCTGGTAAACATTTAACAACGAGCATTCAGGGGGAAAAGCCATAATTTGTAGCATTTCATGGGTGTAAATACTCTCACGGCGATCAGAGCCTATTAATTCAGCGCATATTTAATGAGCACCTAATATGTGCCAGGAGGTACTGTTTTAGAGACTGGGAATCCACAATGTGAATAGGACCAAAATTATCTCTGAGCTCATGGAGTTTATATTCTAGTTGTGCAGATATGTAATAAATAAATTAAGTAACAAGATAATATCAGGTAGTGATAAAGTGGAGTAAAGGTGAGATAAGTGACTGAGGTAGGGAGCTATCTTAGACTGTGTGGTCAGAGAAGTCTTCACTAGAAACTGACGTTTAAGTCGAGACCTGAGTGAGGAGAAGTGAACCATGTAAGAGCTGGTGGAACAGCCCAAACTTTCAGCTATGGAACTTTTGCTCCATCTATTTGGAAAGAGATGGTCTTTTCTCGTGGAGGGTACTAAACTTGTAGGATGTCAGCCAGGAGGCGCTGGTATCCATTTCCCCACCTCAAAGGGAGAGAAACACTGAAATGAGAGGTGGAGAGAGACTGATTCCTGGTAGTAACATTTGGATGTTTGAACATTTGAACATTTGGAAATCTTTACCCAGCTGTATCTAATGCCAGCATATCCTTGCACTTTTTAGACATATGAGCCAATAAATACCCTCCAGACAGTTTGTGTCTTAACTAATATCTTAACTAATATACGTACCTCCTGCCATGTCTTCAAATACTAGTTATATATGAATGACTCCAAAATCTCCATCTAGGTTGGATCTGATTCTAAAATCCAGGCACATGTGCATACGTACAGTTGCATAGCTGCCTACTAGGTATCTTCACCTGCAGATTTTTGCAAACATCACAGATGTAATATGTATAAATTTCAATTCATCATCTTTCCTTCCCAAACTGCTCACTCTATTTACTATTTGTACTCAACAAGCCAAAACCATGGGTGTAGTTTTGTACTCCTTCCCCTCCTTCAACCTCCTTAACAAATTAACAGGTAATTCCCATGGAATTACCTAGATTACAGATCTTTTACTGTGTCTCTTTGAATCCACTCTTCCTTCCCTTTATTATTAGTTTCCACTTGTGGCCATAGTAAACACTCTCTTTTTTTATATTACGTTTATTTAATAGTAAATGCGACTTTAGACGTTGTATCAGTCAGGATTCTCCAGAGAAACCAAACCTCTAGGAGGTACCAATAGGAGTTTTATATATATATATGCATATATTTTTTGTATATATATGCATGTATATATGAAGATATAAATACATATATGCATATATGTATAAATATATATACATCTACATGCATAAACATACAAATATATAAAAAGATTTATTTTAAGAAATTGGCTCATGTGATTATGGGGGCTGGCAAGTCTGTAATATGTAGGGCAGGCTGGCAGGCTGGCTGCTCAGGCAGGATTTCTATTAGTCTTGAGTCAGAATTTCTTCTTCTAGAAACCTCACTCTTCCCAGTCTTTGCTTTTAAGGCCCTCAACTGATTGGATGCATCCCACTCATAAGGTGTAATCTGCTTTACTTAAAGACAGCTGGTTGTAGTAGTTAGTCACATTTACAAAATGCCTAAACAACAACATCTAGATTAGTGTTTGACCAAACAACTGGACACCATAGCCTAGCCAAGTTGCCACATAAAATTAGCCGTCACGGACCAAGACTAGGCATTATGGAGCTGGCCACCTCCAGACATTGAGAATTCCTGGATGATTTCAAGTTTCTTTTTTTTTTTCCTTAATTGAATTGCCTTTTTTTCTTTTTTTTTAGTTCATTTTTTTATTGGAGTATAGTTGATTTACCATGTTGTGTTAGTTTCTGCTGTACAGCAAAGTGAGTCAGTTATACATATACATATATCCAGTCTTTTTTAGATTCGACTCCCAAATAGGTCATTACAGTGTATTGAATAGGACTCCCTGTGCTATATGGTAGGTTCTTATTAGTTATCTATGTTATGTATAGTAGTTTCTTGAGAAGGCACGTTGAGGCAGCTGAGGGTTGAAGGCATAGTTTTGTGTGCAAGAGAACCATTGGGGTGCTTGTTGTCAAAACTGTCGGTTCCCTGACTTCATTCTGAGAGGGTCCTTATTTCCAGGGTCTAAGGTGGGTGTGAAGTTAATTTTATGGGTCCTCACCAAGATTTTTTTAAAAAAGAAAATTATAAGAAAGTATCAGAGGACATCCCATGTGGTAAAAGCGAGTATTGTTTCAGTGAAAATTTTGTTTCACTTATGAGTGTGCGCATGGAGGTCTGCGGCATGCTGTAAAATGTATTTCTAACTATGGGGCATAGTCAAGGTCAGAAAGAGTTCGAAAGCCCTCAGTGAGAGATGTGGTCAGTACTCACCCTTGTGGCAAGTGCCTCTTTCTTCTTATTACATGGACTTTTATTGCCACTGACAGCTCCATCCATCCTTCCTTGGGCAATTTCTTCATCTTCTGGTCTCATTGAGTCCAGTGGTTATGGAGTAATGAAAGGTTAAGGCAGAGAGGGTATAAAACAAAGGTACAAAATCCCCATTTCCACCAGCCCCAGCGTCCTCTTCCTTCTTGCCACTTCCTCTTCATTCATCCCTGGAGTCCCTCTTTGCAATTTGTACGACTTTCTGTTGCCTGTACTGTAGGGACAGCAGAAGCCTGAAGTCAGATGTAGGGTCAAGCACCTCACAGAGCAGATAGCAATAGCAAAGTGTACTTTAATAACTCTCAGTTCCCAAGCAGCTCTGGGAACTAAAAGCAAGATTTCTACTACCTTTGCTCCTCGGCTTCCTGGCCTGGGGGAAGACCTGACTGATGGCTTTGAATATCCATCAACAAATAAATAATAATAATAACCTGCCTGCCGCAGGCTTGTTGGAGCCAGGGAGGCTGGGTTTACTGATGCTTTCTTGCTTTTTAATACAACCTCAGAGTCAATTTTAAGCAGAAACCGTAGCAGCTTTGCACTGCAGGAATTTCTCCTTGATGCTGTCCTTAAGTCTGATTCCCAGGGTCGGGACCCATCTGGGGGAAATTGTGAAATGGGTGGTGTGTCTGTAGTGATGTGGGATTCTAAGATCTGCAAGTTTTTTCTTTCCTCAGATCAGGTACCACGCCTCTCAGGTACCACGGTGTTCTCAAATGTCCCCGCTTCCCTCTTTTCTTCCAGGTTATGGGCTGGAAGAGACCCAGATTGAGGAAATGAGTCCTGGGTTGTAAGGAGATATCCTTTCAGAAAGACTTGCTCTCCATAATGATTAAGATCGTGGGCTTTGGGGTCAGAATTCCTGGGTTTGAATTTGAATTTGTTATTCCGTGTGTGTGTGTGTGTGTGTGTGTGTGTGTGTGTGTGTGTGTGTAACATCTTAAGCATATTAGTCAACTTCTCTGAGCTTCAATTCCTCATCTGTAAAGCACGCATAATATTAATAGTGATAATTATAATTGGTAACATTTATTTAGTGCTTGTTATGTTCCCAGCAGTGTTCTGTTTTACCTGCATTATCGCCTTGAATCATCCTAACAACCCCATGAGGGAGGTGATGTAATTGTCTTTGGCTTACAGAAGGGGACACTGAGGCAGAGAGCGGTGAAGGAATGTGCCCCAGGCCACACAGCTGCTAAATGGTGGGCCAGGATGACTCACACAGCTGAGCCTCTGCTCATGTCTCCCGCATGCTAAGTGGCAGTAAGCATGGCCAGGCTTAGTTAAAATCCAGGCTCTGGGACAGGGGAAGTTTCCCTTTAGGATTTTGATTAGCCCAAAGTAAACATTTTTAATTCCAAATTTTCAGGTCCAGGGAAATCATTGGTGTAGATAATTACCCTAACACCACGCAGAGTTGCTACAGCAACTGTTCTCTGCTCCACTCACCCTCCAGACCAGCCCTGAGAGCCAGGTGTGGGCTTTGCCTCTCCAAAATATCAGCTCATTGACAAGAGAGACCTTGTGCTCTGAGATTCTTTACAGCACCCGGCGTGTTGAAAAGCTTATCCTTGATGTCCAGAGAGTTTTAAAGTCCACTCAGCATGATGAATGGGCTCTTGTGTGAGGGCCCTGGCTCCCAAAGCCTTCCTTCTCTCATCTCTGTAAAGAATGGCCTACCCGTGGTGATTCTTTTTTAAACTGCAAATACTCTTGGCTGGAGAAAATTATTTATTTATTTATTTATTTATTTATTTTTGGCTGTGCTGGGTCTTCGTTTCTGTGCGAGGGCTTTTTCTAGTTGCAGCAAGCGGGGGCCACTCTTCATCGCGGTGCGCGGGCCTTTCACTGTCGCGGCCTCTCTTGTTGCGGAGCACAGGCTCCAGACGCGCAGGCTCAGTAATTGTGGCTCACGGGCCCAGCTGCTCCGCGGCATGTGGGATCTTCCCAGACCAGGGCTCGAACACGTGTCCCCTGCATTGGCAGGCAGATTCTCAACCACTGCGCCACCAGGGAAGCCCCCTGGAAAAATTTTGAGACATCAATTTCTTAGAGTGCCTTCACGGATCAGATTACTTTCCTTTCAGTCATGAGAAGCCAGGTCCCCCCTGGACCCAGGTGGAGGGGAAGTTGGAGTAAGGCATTGATGGTCCAAGTTTACCCTGGGCTGGCTACCCTGGGCGGGGCTAGACTGTGGATTCCATGTGGAAAACTGCTCTAGGCTGTGGCAGAAGATGATGTTTCTTTGTTACTCGTGATCAAAGACTGAAGGGGCTCTTCTGTATTTTCCATAAGCTGGGATCCAGCCTGGGAATCTTGTATTTGCTATTTTCCACACTGTCTGCTACCCCATTGCTCACTTCTGAACCTCCCAGAGATGAATAATTTAGCTGGCGCCGGAATAAAAATCTCAGCACTCTCATCTCACTTCACTGTGGATTCATATTGAGCAGCTAGAGGTAGAAGGGGTTGGGGAGAGTGACTGAAAAAGACCGTAAACCCGCAATATGTCACGGTCCCCTTCATGAAGGAATTTGCGGTGCCAGCCATGAAATGGCCAAAACCCTAATGGTGAGAAGCACATTTCATTGGACTCCTGGAAAATGATTTTGCCATACTCACTCCTAATCCGACTTAATGATCCTATTTTGATAGCATTACATATTTATTTGCTGTTTAGGAGAAAAACCACCACCTCACAAGGTCTCCCCACAGGTGCTCTAAAAACAGAGCTACTGGATGAGCCACTGTCCTTGTTCCATTCCCGGGGCCTAGGGCTTTAGTGTGAGGACGTGGCCTTCGGACGGGCTGGGATGTTTGGAAGGGCAGGAACCAGGATGGGGGGTGGTGGCAGTGCTCACAGTTCTAAGCAAGCCAGTTGGGGCGGGAGCGTGGTTGTGAGGGAACGTTATCTGGCGTGATTCTTTGTTTTCACGGCATCACCTCCTATTCCTCAGACCAACAGAATCACCAAGCTGTAAACGGCACACCTTACAAATCAGGGTTCCCTGGCATGGCTGGAGCGTTCATTACCAGCCGTAAAGGCACGCCAGCAAGAGAGGTTGCTGTTCTGTAGCCCAATTTTCCGTCGCAATAACCCAATTAACTGGTGTGTGTGTTTGTTTTACAAAGCTCCAAGCTACAATAAACCATACAGATACGCGGGCTGCAGAAAGCTCCGTAATTAGGACAAGGTGTACAAATTAAACTACTCTTTTTAAACTTCAAACCAGCTAACTTCTGACATACTGTACTGCTGGGGCTTCAGGGACTGAACCCAATTAACATCTTAGTATTTTATAAGCATCGTTTTAATTGCATTTGTATGCAATCTTCTCTCCAAGTGCCTTTCAAGGTGCTAGTCCTTGTTCAGCTTTTATTACTTTGGTGATTTAAATCTTCTCTCTTAGAGGTTCCCGTTAATAATGCCTACTGCTACTTCAAATGCTGGTCCAACATAAAACTCGTCTCTCAAAAGACTTATGCTTTAAAATAGTTACATTTAACTTTATTATTACATTTTTAATTTTTTTCACTGTTTGAACATTATGCCTTTAAACGTTTTATCAACCTGTCAGCTCTTGTAACGGCTAGGAAAGAGATTCTTTTTAGAAGCTGCGATGGTGGTTCCCCCACCCCTTTCCTCTGCTCACCATTAGTGCGGTGTAAAAGTGTTTGGTGCCGTTGGATGCCATGATGAGGAGGAGGTATTTGAGTGAGAAAATTTAGGGTTTTTAAATTCCCTTTTGGGTTTCAGCGTCATTGTCTGCATTTTGAGAATGGGGCAGGCAAGTGAGGCATTTTCTTCCCGTGCGATATTTAAAGAGGTACCAAAACATGCAGGGATCGAGGTAAATAATATTTTAATGAAATGTTAAAAAATAAAATCAGTAAAATATGACTTGCAGACCAGCTATCATTTTTGTAAATAAATCTTTTGGAGGCCAGGGCTGGTGTTAGGGTGAGGTGAGTGAGGCAGTGTTGTACAAGTGCAGACTTGGTGTCTGTTTTATTTAAAATTCTGATCTTTTATTCACTGTTGATTTTTTTGGTGTTCATTTGTATTATCAAAAATATTGCATTAAAATATTACTTATTTTGATTTCTGGGGTTTTTGTGCCCCTTTAAATTTTGCACCTGGGTGAGTGAGCGTCTCATTCACCTCCCCCTGTTCCAGACCCTGCTATAAATCTAAGGTCAAGGAACACTTTAAAAGGGATTTAAACATGTGGAGAAGTCCTGAAGGAAAGTTTTCATCCAGTGAGTCAGAAATGTAGGGAAAAACTCAACCCAATGTATGGTGGACACAGAAGTCCTCACTTTCTGCTTAGAAACACCCAAATGAGGGGCGATGCCTGAGTTTATGGGAACTACCACATGGCAAACTCTTCTTCAAAACCCTAGCCCATAATTTTTTGTAATTTTCCTTTGGTACTTCTTATTGCAAGAAGGAGTTAGGAAAAATGAGTACTAATGTTGTGCTCAATTAGGATTTCTGTTATCTGGATAAAAATATACGGTCTTGAGCAGGCAGTGGGATCCTCCTGGAATATTTTAAACTTTTTTGCTTGATTGAGTGTCTTGTCAAACAAAACTGGCAGCCTCTCTCCCAGAGCTGCCTGAATCTATGCAGATATGATTTCTATCATGCCTTTATTATGTGTAGTCTGTAATAAGGATGAGCACATATAAATCATCTCTGGATGGCAGTTAGGATGCAATACTCAAAGGAGAAAGACATTTCTGCTTTCAAATGTCTAGTGATTTCAGATATTATATAGCAAGTCTCCCCTGAACTGCACAATCTTCAATTCTACTCAAGCCCTTCTGTGGAAGAATGAGACTTTCATATCTTTCTTTGCAAGAATCGCTAGCGTGATAAGAATTGTGTCACTGAGACTAGACAACTGTATCTTTTTGGCTAGTCTGATGTCAAAGTTGCATTTGAAAAGAGGATCCTTCTGTAATTTGATTTAAGAAGCTGGTCTTGAGGGATAGTGGGGAGACCTCAGAGTTGGGGTCTGCTTTTCTCTAATGGGGCACAAGTCTTGGAGTGGGGAAGTATCAAAATTCTGTTGATCTGAGTCTGCAGCAAGAACAAAGTGCACTTCTGGTGACATTTCAAAGGGTTATTCTTTCCCCTGGATCAGGAACTGAGTCATAAATATCTCAACCTCCTCTCCATGACACAAAGGGTAATTTGGTAAGGGAAAAAACAAACAAACCAACCTCTACCACAAAGCCAAAGGCAAGAGCTCCAGACCTGGCTGCTGATATTGTTGAGCACTTACTGTGTGTCAAGCATTGAATATCTCCTTGTATTATCTCATTTACTCTTCGGTAGATTGCAACAATGCAGGGACTATTCAGATACCCATCATATAGACAAGGGAAGGGAAGCAAGCTAAGTAATGCCCCTTTGGTCACAGGTTTGTTAGGTGGTGGGCCAGGATTCAAATCCAGACACACTGGTTCCTGGTACAATTTCTCATCCCCTCTGTTTTCACGTACTGTGTGGTCTTGGGCCACTTTACCTCTCAGATCTCAGGAGGAGCAGGACAAGAGTGAAATAGCTGGCTAGGAAATTGAAGCAGGTAAGTGGTTGGAGGGTCTCTGGATCACACTTCAGTTGCCATTACAAGGCAGTTCCAAGGAATTCTTTGGTTGGGTTGTGGTGAGTGTGTATATGGACTGGGGGTGGCAGTGGTGACAGTGAGTGGGGTAAATTCCTGACATATTGTGAAGTAACATTGGTCTTTGAGATCCCCAATTCTCTGGTCTGAGGTCTTCTTCCCCTTTCAATGCCTTCCCTTCCTCCCTCCAGGAGTCTTGGATTTGACTGCTGTAGGTCCACCAGACCAATGCTCAACCTTTCTCACACTGCAGCACACGTGAGAACTTCATTTGGGAGGTCAGGCTGCCCTGCCCCTGTGTCTGTCTCCCAGCTGCCTGGGGGTTGAGAGGGTTCAGGATATGGCAGAGCTGGGGGAAGCCCCGTACAAAACCATGAATACCATGAGGCCTGGGGATGTGTATCTCTATGCCTAGCATAGTTGTTGACTAGATACATCACTCCTGGTGCAAAGGGAGACATCGTGGTAAAATAATTCGCACCAAGTCGTCAGAGATTTAACCAGCCAATATACACATGTAAGACTGCCCTTCCTTTTAGGAACATTAGCTCTTGAGAGTGGGAGATCTTTGGGGGCAAGGGCTTTCCTCAGAACCTGTCATCATGTCAAGTGGCTTCTTCACCCTGCAGCGAAAGGTGAGAGGTGAGGAGTGTCAAGCCTCAGGGAGAGGGAGCAATAAGATAAGGAAGGAGGCTTGGGGAGAGAGCAAAGAACAGAGAGAAGACAAAGAGACAGGAAGAGAGGAGCGTTGCATGACTGGAGCCTTTTTTAGTGGGACTGAGGGGGAATGGTTGTCTGAACACAAACCCAGGAAGTTGCTGTGACGTGCACTCTTTTCTACCTTATCTACAGGCAGCTCCGGCCAGATAAGGGGTGTCACTGTGATTTCTCATTCTTGGCTGCTCTGGTTGTGCGGTTGTCCAACCCCCATCCCAGATTGTCTGAGTAAGGGCTTCCCTGGGCTTTCTCAGAAACCCAAATGGTTGGCACAAGGATTCAGACCTTGTCAGTTGAGCTGCTGAGAGCTGAGATCCCAGCTGGTTAAGATGCATGGTTCTCCATAGCTGGCTGGAAAAAGCATTGCCCTGTAAGGCTGTCATTCTTCATCTGTAAACTGGAGATGGTAATTGCCTCCCACACTACCTTCCAGAATTGTCAAAGGTGATCCAATCTCCATAAAGGTACTTTGAATACTGTAAAGTCTATACAGGCATAAGACATTACTATGATTTAAGGTGGCAACATAATTTCAAATTGGGAAGGGAGGTCTATGTAGAGGTCAGCTGATCTACCCCTTTAACTCAATGCAAGGTGATTTGCCCTTAAGTGATTTTATTCTAGGTGTTGCAAATCCCACTCTGAAGCTTTTGAGGGGGGGACATTCTACACACCCATTCACTCTTGCAGTAGGGAAGTCTTAACCTAAAATTTGCCCGTTGCAGTGGGAGCTGTTACCTTTCTTTGCCTATGATACAGATGCAAAAAAAATGAGTGTAAATCATCCATAGTAGCACATCTCTTTATGTACCTGAGTGCCTTCCACAGACTTCTTTTCCTTCGAGCAGGAACCCCTGCTCTGAGAGGTCCTTTTAACTCACTTCCCAACCTCATTTTCCCTCCTTCAGTGATCTGAACTGTTCTTTGTGGAATTTGATGTTCCAAGCCTTCACCTTCTGCCATGCCTTGAGGCTCAGGAATGAGGACCCAGCTCACCCACTCTTGGGAGAGAGGAGGTGTAGTTGAGAAGTTCTGGTGGCCAGCATTTGGTGGCGGAGGAGGGCTGGGCCATTTTGGGCCTCTGCGTTGCTGACTGTTGACCCCAGAGAGTCCTAATGGCAGCCCCTGGCTTCATTTAGCCTGGCTTTGGCAGCTGGAAGCCTGTGGCAGGTGATACTTGCTGAGCGGATGAACTTTTCTGGCTTGGTGCAGACAGACTCCGGGGCATGGCTCAGATAGGCTAAACTCAGAGTGTGCTGATGTCTGCATGTAGCAGACATTTAATATGGGGTTCAGTAATTGCTTATATGGCAGTGTGAGGTCAGCAGAAGAATGCTGGAGAAGCAGATAGAATTCCAGGGTGCTAGTCTAGCCTTTGACAAACAGTGTGACGTGGGCAAGTAACTTGGCCTCTCTGAGCCTCAGCTTCCTGATCTTTAAGATGAAGGTGATATCTATTTCACTGGATAATGTGTGAAGACTAGAGGAGCTCATACATGTGAAAATATGGAGGACAGTTTAATTTGAAAATTATATAAGGGATTATTATTATTATCATATTAACATTATTCACCTCACTAAACAAACTTCTGTATCTCCTTGGGCAGAAAAGAAGGGAAGCGTAAATTCTAAGTAGCCAGAAAAGTCATTGTGTCAGATTTCCCATTCAATGCCTAAAAGCCCCACCAAGCAGGGACATTGCCTTTTCATGGTGGGGACTCTGGAGCTTGGCGAAGTTTCCTTCTCTGGCTGGGCCTGGAAGGGCCAGGCTGGTTGAGGGTCCACTGTCTTGGAAACTCCCTGAGGCTAAAGAAATGGCTCTGACACTGACCCTGCACTCAAGGATTCCAGGGGTCAATCATTTCTTCCTTTAACAGGCATTTATTATGCTACTGTGTGTCAGGCACTGTGCTAATTTGGGGGATGCCATGGTAAACAAGGCAGATATTGTCTCTGCTCTCCTGGTAGCTCCACCCTAAATGGTTGTGGATGGTTTTTACGGCATCTGTGAATTTTGGGAAATTGGATACAAAATTACATGTGTTTGTGCAGTTTTTTTTCCCCCCCTTAGGGCAAGTGTTTGTATCTCTGACAGGATTCTAAAAGCAGCTCAGAACTCCTCTAAAAAGGTTAAGAACCATAGTCTGGTGGGAAAGATTAGCTATTCACATGAAACAGTAACTACAAGGCAGGAAGTGTCTTGTAGAGAGTATACCGTGGGTACAAAACAGGGAGTACTTCTTGTCAGCTGGGATGTTTGGGGAAGGCTGGGTGGAGAAGGATGTATTTGACCTGATTCCTAAAAAATGGGAGAGTGCAATTCAGTGCCTCTTTATTGCATAACACCTAGAGGAACCATTCACATCATAGTCTGTGTGGATAGTACCCCTTGGAGTTGAGCAGTGCGCAGCCTGTGCATCTATGCATGGTGACCCTGACTTGGTTGGGGGAAAGAAATCATCTTTGTTGGTGAGCTATGGATTTCTTGAGAAAGTTATGATAACCACTCTTTTGTCACATCACGCCAACAGGATAGAAAGACCAATAGGAGAAACCCTAAAGAAAAACTCAGCTTGTGGAGCAACCTCAGTGTGCAAATAGAATTGGTTTTCTTATTTTCCCTTTTAATTGCTTGAAGTCCTCACATGCCTTATTAAAGGAAGCTCAGAGTCTCCCACCACCCCTTGAATTATCCAAACCCCAAGGGCTTGCTAACGTAGCCCACAGGGTGGTCAGTCTTTATTGGACACTTGCTGAGGAGGGAAGTGGAGTATGGGCAATCTTCTAGTGATGTGGTTTCTCACTGGCCCATGTGTGACTTGAAAAGCATCGTTCTGCACCACTCTTGGGCGAGGCTTCAGCTCGGGTCCTATCATGGTTGCACCAGGACTCAGGGGCTCTTGGCTCACCCTCACTTGCTCAAATGTCTTCCAGGGATGAAGTTGTCAACAGCATCATTGCTGAAGGGCTGGCTTCAAAGTCCTCCCCTTCAGCAGCCTAGAACATTGATTCTGCTTCCTCCGCTCCTACCCTTTCCCCTGGGGTAGGGCTCCTTCCTTCTCAGACCCTCAAAAGGCATAAGGTTTTATTACATCCCTGTCTGAGAACAGTCGGTACTCTCACAATGCCTCCCTTTTGAGGAAAGTTCTCTTCAGGAATTTATACAGTGACGCAGCTGGTAACTTCTGTTAAAGAAAGAGAAACTTAGCTCAAACATAGTCTCCGGTAGGCAGTCCTCTGATGGTCTCCCTCTCTACAAACAAGTTTTATGGGCAGGTAGTACAACGGAAAGATCACAAGCTGTAGAGTAAAAATTTGGATTTGAATGCTGCATCGGATCTGTGACCTTGGGCAGTTTATTTAATCCTCTCTGAACTTCAGTTTCTTCCTCTCTGAAATCTTTATATATTGCCTACCTCAGAGGGTTCTTATGCAGATTAAACAAGATAATGCATGTAAAGCACTTAAGCACTGTGCCTGGCATAGGGTTAGAACTCAAAAAACTTTACCTAGAACTAGTAGGAAGAAATGAGGAAGAAGATGAGAAAGAGAAGGAGGCAAAGGAAAGAAAATTGGACATAGGGCGAGATTGGAGGGGCAGGAGCAGATAGCCAGCACCCGTGATCATCCTACTGTACCCCTGTTGTATGCACCAGCACCGACCCCCCCCACCCCCCCCAATTCCTTCTTTTCCTCAGAAGCAGAAGACATTGTAACCAGGGCTTTTCCCCAGCTCCAGGCAGTGTGGGTGTCATTTTTTCACTGGGAGCTTTTACTTCCGGGCTTTCTCAGTGGATGGGATTCCTCTGAATCCCTGAGCTAACCCTCTCAACTGTGAGGCCTCAGTTATCGCCAGACTCTAGGCAGCCCAATACATCCTCTCCCTTCCTCCATAGGCTGCCCCAGCCAGCCTCAACTCAGCTTCTCACAGCCGGGCCTGCCTGCCTGTGCCTTGGAGGCATTATTGGTGACCCTGGGCCCACTTTCCCTTAACCCTCTTCTACCAAGGCTCATTGCAGGGGTCAGGGAGCTCTTCCCAGGAGCCCTGGACCCTCCACTGGGATGTCCTGTGGGACTGGGGCTTCTGGCCCAGGGGTGGCCTCAGGAACTTAGCAATGAGTTAGGCATGTGTTCTGTGCTGTGGCTGCCCCCCCAATCCAGGCAGTGACCGGGGGTGTGTGTCAATGAAAGTTGACATTTGCATATTGAGCTCTTCTTGGCACGCACTGGACAAAGAGTGATGTGCTATGGCTATGATCTCCCGGAAAAGGGCCAAGAGACCCAGAATGTTTTGTGCCTCTCTAGGGGCTGGCAGGCTGGACTTAAGCAGGGTGCTATCCTGAAACCTTAGTCTAGTGCTGGGTACAGCATTGCTTGGTGCCTCCGTTTCTCATGGGTCTATCCAGACCCCAGGATCATTAGAAACAGCTCCAGCATGTCTAGGGGTGGGGATGAGGAGGACTGTCCCTTTCCCTCACTTACACATCAACATTAGTTGTGTTATCTTGAGCAAGTTACCTCTTTTCCCAATGGGTTTCCTCATCTGCAAAGTGGCAGTAGTAATGGCTGTTGTGATAAGTCATGCTTGTAAGCCCTTGACACAGTGCCTGGCAGGTAGTAAGTGCTTAGTAAACATTTGTTACTGTTTTTCTTATTTGCTTGAATAGCTCTTTTAATTTCCCAAGGCTTTCACACAGCTCTTACTTAAATTTCAAGCATTATGGAACCTCTTTGTGGGTAATCAATTCCATTTGACATTTGAAGAAACAGCCACAGAGACGTAGGATGACTTGGCTGAGGTGACACAGCAAGCCAGGGTCAGGTCAGATCTCCTGACTTCCAGGGGTGCTGCCTCCTGGATCCACGGAAATAAATCCGGGGACTTTACCACCTCCAGGCACAGCCCACACTCAAAGTTCCCAGGATAGGCTTTGTTCCTCTGGCATATGTTGATCCCCTGGTAAGAACTTGTAGTAAAAACTTATTCCTTCCTCAAGGTCCTGCTCAAATGTTATTGGCTATGTAAAGGAAATTCTCTAGCTTCCCAGACTGAGTTAATCCTTCTTGCCTTGTGTTTTGGACAGATACCTGGCTAGGCACTTGATATTGTCATGCAATTGAATTGTAATTGACCATGAATTTTGCCAAGTAAAAAACAATGTCTTATGCATCTTTGTGTCCCAAACAGTTCAGAGTAGGTGCTCCTTAAATATGTGTTGAATTAATAATACTTATAATAGTACAAGTAAATATGATCCCATTTAATTCTTACAACAACCCTATGAGCTAGGTACTATTATTGTCCCCATTTTCCAGATAGGAATACTGAGGTTTCGAGGAGTTAAGTAACTTGTCTGAGGTCACACAGCTAGAAAGTGGCTGGACTGTGACTTGAATCTAGATCTTACTATCTCCAGAGCTGAGCTCTTAACCACTTCTGGGTTCTCTCATACCCATTCATATGGAGCTTTTTCTCCAGGTGATAAATACCTATCCTATTTCTCAGAAGCTGCTCCAGGCCTGCATGCCAAGAGGGAGGAGTAAGAGGCAGCTGGGGAGTTGCAGGCTGAGCTGGAACAGAAAAACCTGAATAAGGCTCATTGCCTCTATGAAGTTAAGAGGCAAATGTCTTCGACTCCCCTCTCCCTGAGCAGCTGCATGGGTCAGCCACATATAATGCTGTGGCATGCTGGAAAGCCTTTGAGAAATGGTATCTATTCTCTTGTAGTTGGCCTTTTCCAGGGCCCATGAGTCAGTGGACCTTTGCATGGCCCCTCGCCTGCAATTGCCTCAAGGATAACGCTTTAGGAAACACTTCTTGCCTATTGCTGCGTCAAGTAAATGGAAGTTACCAGTGTTCATCCAGGACCTAGAGTTGGGTCTCACCAAATGACTCTGGGGGGAGATTTCTACATGGAGAAACACCAGTGATAACTTCAGTGGGACTGAAACTAAAGATGTGTGTATAAAGGATAGGTGGAGCTTCTGGGACAGGAAGCTACACAGAAGGGCCCTGTGCTCAGAACCCTTGGAGAAGGTCACATAACTGTGTTTGGGCATTGGGATCATCATGACATGTCTTTTAACCCAGTTTTCTAGTAAATTTCAAGGAAGAAACCCATGGCTCCTGCTCAAGTCTCTCATTACAAAGTTTTAGGATTGGAAGAGACTTTAGAAATTAGCTAACCCAGCAAATATATAATATTCATCTTACCCCTACCCAATCCTGTGCCCATAGCAATGGCAGACATCACTCATTGATGGCAGTGTTCTCTCCAGAAAAGCCTAAATGCAGCCTCAGAATCCTTTAATACTTAGTGGTCCAAGCGGTATGGAGTTGGCCACAGACTCCAACCAGAACCTTTAACTTTTAGCTTAGCTCTCTTCACGTGGTTCCTTCCTGGGTCTGAGGGAATGGGGAACTTGAGGATCCTGCCTGGGAAATATTGCAGCTTCTGTTTTTATTGGATGTTAATAGGGGCAACCAAAGTCTTGGACAGGATGCTAGATTAAAGATATGAAGTCAAATTCTGGTCTTGATGTTGCCACAAAGGAGCTGAGTGATCGTAGGCAAGTCGTAACCTCCTTGGATCTTAGTTTGCCTCATCTGTAAAATAAAAGGCTTGAGAGGACCACATGATTGCTATGGACCTTCTTTCAGAAGTGTGGCTTTGAAATGTTTTGGTATGTCGAGATATGTCGTGGAGATATATGTTTCTTGCTCCTAGGAGGCAGTGTCTATATGCCCTATATCACCAAGGTCAGACATGTGACAATCATGCTGCCACTTCCCACTTCCATGCCTGTATCTTATATTGGCAATGTGGACCCCATGTGGACTCAATCTTAGAATCCTTTTCTCAATCTTGAGAATCCTCTTCATCCTTTTTGGTGGGGTGGGGGAGTCTAGGCAGCCACTACCAATTGATTAAAGTTTGTGAGGCAAATAAAAACTATTTGCCATCTGTTATGGGCTGAATTGTGTCCCTCCAAAATATTCATGTTGAAGTCCCAATCCCTAGTACCTCATAATGTATTTGGAGATAGGGTCTTTACAGAGGTGGTTAAGTTAAAATGAGGTCATTAGGAAGAGGCCTAATCCAATATGACTGGTCTCCTTATAAGAAGAGGTAACTTGGACAGAAATATGTACAGAGGGAAGATGATGAAGATGCAGGGAAAGGATGATCATCTACAAGCCAAGGAGAAAGGCCTGGAACAGATCCTCCCTCATGGTCTTCAGAAGAAAGTCACCTCCTTGATCTTGGACTTCTAGCCTCCAGAACTATAAGAAAATAAATCTCAGTTGCTGAAGTCACCCACTCTAGGGTATCTTGTTACGGCAGCCCTAGCAGACTCATATACGGTCGCTTGCCTACATGGAGTCTGGCAGGAAAGATGCAAACAAAAATACAAAATTGTGAGAGCAGTTCACTTTGCCCTCATTCACCTTGTAAAGCCTGGCTTTGAAGACCTGATAGGGTTTTATTGTCAAGGAGCCAGGAAAGTAAAACTTGGAGAGATATTCCCCTAATTCTATGGCCTTGGGTGAGTCCTTAAACTTCTCTGGACCCCATGTCCTCATCTGTAGAGTGAGACATTTAGATTGGAGCAGATGTCTTCAAAATACTTTACTCAAACAAAATCTTAGGCAGAAACCGAAGAAGTAAAACCTGGATAAACATGAAGCTGTTTGGATAGAGGTGGAAGTGGGGGACCTGGGACTGTCTTCTTTCCTCTATCCCCTAGATCCTTAGCACAGCTAGGATTACAAAGGCCCCATCCCAGATCAGAGGTTCTGCAAAGTCAGGAGTGTAACATCTGAGTCCACTGGACTGTGGGACCCTGGAGAGAGGAACTGTCTCTTAATTAACTTAGCATAGTGCCAGGTTCACAGCAGGTGCTCAATAAATGTGAAAAGAAGGGAGGAGATGAAATGATAGAAAAAAGGAAGAGAAGAAAATATTGCTGCAGAGTTCTAGAGGGGGCCTGAGCCATTCAGATATCCTTAGGATGTTCTTTTTTGTTTTGCTTTGACCTAGAACTTTCTTGCCTTTTCTAGAAACTAAGGCCACAAACTGAAACTCAATCAGGCACTGGAGAAGTAGAGGTGATTGGAAATGGACTTAAATCTCCCATGAGGCCAAAGGGTTAAATCGCTGTTTCAGACCAGTTGGGGTTTGACTGGCTGAGAGTTAAAAAGGGAAGTTGGGAACTGGTTGGGAGCTGGGGAGGCGGGTTTTCTTCTGGGCTGCTTGCTAAGGGTTTGGCATTTCACCTGCTAGATGGCGCTGTCCTCTAAGGAAAGACGCCAGCTCTGCTCTAACGGGGCTCAGTCAAGGAAACAGGAACAACTGAAGTTGAAAAGAATTGATGGGCAAGAGGCAGAGGGGATGGAGGATAGCCCTTTCGGCAGAAGCAGCATCTCCTTTTGTGGTGGCTCTGGTTCCCTTTATAGATCTTATTTTTCAGCGTGGGTATTCATATACCACATCTGAAAAGTCACAGGGCCTTTTGCTCTGAACAAAAGTGAATAAGAAATGTGTGTATGTGTGTGTTTTGTGAGGAAGGGACAGGGAAGGTCACTGAGGCTACAACTTACAAATGACATGCCCCAGCCCTGGTGTTTGGCCTTGACTTAAACGAGATCAGTGGGAAAAATTAACAGTCCTTTCTCCATGCTGCCTGCCAAGCTGGATGCCTCAGACTCCTTGAGCTTTACTCCAAAGCCTCTAGCTCAGCTCCAAATTGCGGGGGCATACTGCTTGTAGGGACCGAGCCTCCCTCTCCCTGGGCACTGTTAGTGTTAGGCTGATGTGCTGGCTCTGGGTCTGCTGAAATCAGGGATGCGGCCTGCAACTACTCCCACTCTATCAGCAGCCAGAAGGAAGGAAAACAAAGATAAGGGCTGGGGGGATGGAACCAGCAGGGGACCTAAGAGGAGGGACGGGAGGGTTGAGGAAAGACAGGGGACAAGGGAACAAAGAACAGAGGTGAAGGGTGAAGGGGATGGGGGGTGGGGTGAGAGAGACACGTAGGACCAGGTGTCCAGAAAGAAAGGAAAGGGCCATGCAGGGGAGCCAGTGGAGGAGAGAGGATGGACCAGTGGGGGAAATGAGAAGACCAGGAAGCCAGAGTGGAGCTTTCAAGTTGGTGCTAAAGCCAGGAAATGTAAAAGGCAGGGGAAGGAGGTTCTGCCAGGAAAACAGGAAAACAGAGGAAGAGGAAGCCTAGTAATTAGGGAAAACCTGACCAAGGGCCCAGAAGGAGAGGAAAACCACTGTAACGGGGAGGTTGTGGAAAAGCAAGGCAGCAGATAGTGGAAGCAAGCTTTGAAGCAGGAGGGTGGAAGCAAGGGAGGCAGAGAGCAGAGCTGGGAAGGAGAAAAAGAACGAGGAGATGGAATGCGCAAAACCCAGCGCGGTGGAGAGCGAGGGAACTGGGAAGGAACCGTTAAAAGAATGCTAACCTTATGGTCGTAAAAACCAGAATGCGTGTATTTTGGCCTGCGACCATGGTCCAGGAGACACAGCGTGGCTTTTAAGCAAGTCGTGGAGTGGTTGTGTCCACATGTTAGTAGCTTGTCCTGGTCTGCTGCTTTGAAATGCAGCTGCTCTGAGTTGCCCACTTGTTGGCTGGCAGCCTGTTACTGGGGACATCAGACGAAACCCACTCTCCACACCTAAGATATCCCCGCTCAATTTATGGTGCTCTAAGTTCAGAGGCACCAACTTTTCTTCCAGGGCAGTCGCTGCCCTTTGCAGGCCAAGAGTTGAGATGTGTATCCTGCGGGGTGACCTGCTTGCTGTCTCTTGAATCAATGGTCCCTTGGAGGATGTTTCTCGGTGGGACTGGTGTAGAGGCTCTGGAAGGGCAGAGGGGGAGATATGTTAAAGGTAATACAGGATGGAGGTTAAGGGAAGGGACCCTGGAGTCTGATAGCCACAATTTGGTTCCTTGTTTTACCATTTTACTGTATAAACTAGCATATGTTTCTTAGCCTCTCTGAGCCTAATTACTCATCTGTAAAATTGGGCTCATAATTATACCTATCTCATAGGGTTCTGATGAATCTTAAATGAGATAATCTGTGGGGCTAGCAGAGTGGCTAGATCATATTGATGCTCATTAAATGTTAGCTGTTCTTTTTATTATGATGTAAAGACCAGATAACTCTGTGTGTGTGTGTGTGTGTGTGTGTGTTTGGGGGGATCAGTCCTTGAATGAAGAGTAAGGGGCTTAGATTTTTTTTTTGAATTTTATTTTATTTATTTTTTTATACAGCAGGTTCTTATTAGTTATCCATTTTATACATATTAGTGTATACATGTCAATCCCAATCTCCCAATTCATCCCAACACCACCACCCCCCTGCCACTTACCCCCTTGGTGTCCATATGTTTGTTCTCTACATCTGTGTCTCTATTTCTGCACTGCATCTTCTTTATCCATTTGTCTGCTGATGGGCATGTAGGTTGCTTCCATGACCTGGCTATTGTAAATAGTGCTGCAATGAACATTGGGGTGCATGTGTCTTTTTGAATTATGGTTTTCTCAGGGTATATGCCCAGTAGTGGGATTGCTGGGTCGTATGGTAGTTCTATTTTTAGTTTTTTTAAGGAACCTCCATACTGTTCTCCATAGTGGCTGTATCAATTTACATTCCCACCAACAGTGCAAGACGGTTGCCTTTTCTCCACACCCTCTCCAGCATTTGTTGTTTGTGGATTTTCTGATGATGAAGAGGCTTAGATTTGAAGGTATTTTAGCAAGGGAATGATCTGTGCAAATCATTGTTTGTGAAAATAGATCCAGCAGTGACATATGGCTCCTTTGGGGAATAGGAGAGACAATTTTGTTGACCAGAGCATGCATGAGATAGTGGGTGCCTGGACTAGGGATGGGGGTGGTGCTGAAAAAAATGTAAAGGGTATTTTGAGAGGCAGCCCAAACCCCAAAACCTTTATGACTGGATGGACAGGTGGTGGGAGAGGGACATTTTAAGCATGACTCCAAGGTTTGGGGGCCTAGAACAGGGGTCAGAGGGAGCTCTCAAGCTAAGAATGATTTTTTACATTTTTAAAGGATTGTTTAAAAAAAACAAAGAAGAACGCATGACAGAGAAAGGATGTGGTCTGCAAAGCCTAAAATATTTCCTATTTAGCCCTTTACGGAAAGAGTTACCCTATCTCTGGCCCAGCCTATAGTATCAGAAGATGACTTTGTCCCTGAAATCAGGAAGCCTGGAGAGGTACAATGTCCCCAGAAAATTAGAGCATTGGGACTAAAGCTGGAGCGAGGTTTGTGTGAAAAATATACAAATTTGGGTCATATATTCATTCCACAAATATTTTTTGAATGTGGCTCAGGAGATTGACAGACCTGGTTGAATCCTGGCTCCATCTTCCTACCTGTCACCTTCAGCAAGTTATGAATCTCTGTGTGCCTCACTTTTTTCCACTTGTAAAATGTAGATGATAACTATACTTACCTCCTGGAATTTGTTTTGGAAGATTAAATGTGATAAGACATGTAAAATAAAGCCTTTAGGCAGTGTCCGGCACACACCACATAATAAATATTAGCTTTTATTGTTATTGGGAACCTAGAAGCCTGGAGATGGAAATGAACATGGCATGTGCTAAACAACAGTAAGAGGGTGAACTGGTTGGATAAATAACAGTAAGCAAATATCACTTGCCATTATTATTATCATCGATATCATCACTCTTTTCCTGTTGTTAGAACTTGGTGTCTGGTCTTGGGACCCCAGTGTTCTCATTCGTAAAGCATGAGGTTTGCTAATATCCCTTCCAGCTCTGTCTTTTTAATTTTTTGTCAATTCCTTGGTCTTTCCCCATTTCACTTTCTCCCTTCCTTCTGTGCAATTACAAACACACTTAACTCTCTTTGACATTTCTAACAGCCAGGTCATCTCTTCCCCATCCTCTTTAAAAATCCTGATCTTGTAAGAACTGATTCTGTTTTCCCTCCATTCCCAGTGAGCTCTTCCTTTCGCAGCCCCTCCCCCTTCAGGCGTTTCCAACAAAAGAGTCAGGTCATTTTTCATGCAGTATCAGCCAAATGTCAGCCTCCGAAGCATTTGTCCTTGTTTCTCTGAGTGTCGGAAGTTCTCCGTCTTCCCACTAGGACTTTCTGAGAGCATGGAGTGGATCCCAGAATTTCTAATCCTCCCTGCTGCAATTGAGCCTCTTCCCACACTTTGAGAAAAAGGATTGGGGAAAAAAAGGCCGGTGGAGGAGCAAGGCACGCAGGCCTGGCCGGCTCACTGCTGCACGGGGTTTGTGCTGGCGGGCAGCTGTGCCCCGCCGGTTACTTACCGCTGCCTTGAGAGGCCAGTCGGGGGAGAGAGATTAGGGCCATCAAGATAAGGCAGAGAATATTCAAACTGGAAGCAAAAAGGGGCTTGTTTTTCCAATGTAAGTAATCAGGGAAGGGGAGGAGGTAATTTGCAGATTAGGAAAGTGAACAAAGAACATAAAATTAACTTTATAGCAAAGAGGAGCACAGTCTGTTTGAAGAAATAAACCTCCATAAAGCGTTATTGTTGATAAAATCAGACTGTTGATTTAAACTAAATAGGAAATATGACCAAATCAGGGTGAGGAGGGGGGCTCAGTGGAAGCTGGGGTTGAAACTTCAGGAGGGGATGGAAGGCTGGTTTGGGCTTGAGAGACCTGATGTGGCATGGTGTGTGTGTGTGTGTGTGTGTGTGTGTGTGTGTGTCTGTGTGTGTGTTGATGTGTGTGTATGCACGTGCATGTGTGTTGAGGGAGAGATGTAGTATTAAAGCAAGGATGCCTGTGCTAAAGGCATAGATAAGAGGAATGTGCCTTTCCAAGATGCCTAAACTGCCTTCATTTTGGGATTGCCTTTATTTAAATGGATAAGAACAGATACTACACTTGATCTTAGCCAAAAGGCCAAGAAGTGATAAGATTATCTTTATTTTAAAAGTGGCCCTGACTTCCAAGCACTGGTAGACAGCACATATGCTCTTGCACACAGCCAGTCCCAACCCTGCTTTCTCCTATTTTTAATTCTCACATACCCACAAAAGCTCACCTGAAACACCAGTAACTCTCCCTGTGAACACCAGTACTGACCTAGGTACCAAAGTCCAAGAATTCCAAGGTCATGCCTTTGATCCCAAGGAGGTTTGGGCAGGGCTTCTCTCCCCTTTATCACAGACAGTTTGGCCAAATTAAGGTAATACCCCTGCAGCAGGCAGTGAGAAATCCAGCTCTGTGCTGTTAGCTGCCCTAGAGTTCTCCGTGCTGAGCCTTCCTGACCCCACATGGACTAGGAGGGAACACTTACATGGTTTTTGTTGTCTTTGACCTGCTGAGGTAGGACTCTTCCCAGGGACCGAGTTTCAGAGAAGCATCCCTGTGTAGCAGTGTGTACAAAAGTCTTCATTTCCCCCTCTAGGTCCATTATCCTCCTTTGTCCGTCTTGCCCTGACCCCTGGAAGCCACAGCCTGGGAATTCCCTATTTTTCCGGCTTTCTGGATGGTCCAGCTTATGAGAGGCACCTTATGAGAGGCTGGAGGAGAGAGAGAGGGCAGGCTGCAGACTGGCAGTGGCTTTCTCTTCTGAAGTTCAGAGCTCTCGAACTATAGCTTAAGGCTCAGCTACAGGTTTCTCT
Organism: Balaenoptera physalus; assembly: GCF_965194825.1. Classification (NCBI taxonomy): domain Eukaryota; kingdom Metazoa; phylum Chordata; class Mammalia; order Artiodactyla; family Balaenopteridae; genus Balaenoptera; species Balaenoptera physalus. The sequence goes on along the minus strand of NC_138890.1, from coordinate 43,695,091 downwards.
GGGTTTGGGGCCTTAGCCTCGTCCCTTCAGGCACAGAGGTGGTCCTGGCCCCCCTGCAGCTGCTGCACCTGGAATGCATCACCAGCCTTTGTTGGCTTCCTTTAAATGTGCCCTTGCTTTTAACAATCCCTTCATTATGCTCTCCTCTAATGCCCCTACTTGAGTGTGCCATTCTTGTAGGACCCTGGTGGATACAAGTGATTGTGAGTTCCTATCTGGAAAAGAGAAAGCCTGGGTCATTGAAGGTCATTGGGCAAGTTGCTTCTCCTTACTCACCTCAGGTTCTTCATGTGTGAAATGGGCATGATGGTGAGGTCATCTTTCAGCTAAAACATGCTAAGATTCTGTTTCCACTAGTGGCGTAGTGGGCAGGGCTTTGGAGGAAAAAGAAACATAGGTTTGAATCCTGGTTTTGACACTTACTAGGTGTGTGGCCTTGGCCAAGTCTTAATCTCTTTGAATCTTTGTTTTCATCATCAGTAAAACAGGGAAGGTAACCCTTTCCTTGCAAGTTGAGGGGGAGGGTTAAATAAAATTACATGTATGGAAGCAATTAAAGCAGTTCTCATGATACAGAAGGCATCCAATCCATGAGAGAGCCTTTCTCTTCTTTCCAGGCTACCTTGGAGGGAAAATGCCTGAGCATGAGGGGAAAGAAGTTTGTAGCTTCTGGAGGTTCCCATTCTTTTCATCTCTAATTCTGTTTATTTATACTTGCTGACATCTCAGGTTACAGACTCCCATTCATTTATCCTTTCCAATCTGTCTAGTCCTTGAAGATTTCTCCCTGGAACCATTCCTTTAAAAGGAGGGCAGGCCTGTGGTTAGCTGGAAGGAGGGAACCAGAAGAAGCAGACCCTGGGCACCAGGCCACTCTCTAGCCTGGCGTTCTGACCAGAACAGGGATTTCTTTCAGTTCAGGGCTCTCTGGGACAGCTGACACATTTCAGGGACCTTCCCTTTCCTTCTTTATGCAGATGTCACCTTTATAACTGAAGGGTTGGGACTCTAATTTTTCATCGTAATTGCTTATACCTAGATTTTAGGACAAAAAGAGCTCTCAACCAACCCAATCCGTAATCCTGCCCAACCCCAAACTTGCCGTGATTTTTGTATAGAGATTTTTAAAAAAGTATATAGAGTGGGACTTTTGAAATTTTTGCATGAAGTTTCAGTATTTAAATGTGTGCCCCACCACAGATAGATCCAGATGTGGACAAAGCTGTGAGTGAAAGGAAGTTTATCTGTAGTTTCTTCCATTCATTCTCAGTGTTCACTTTTTTCATTTCAGCATCTCAGTCTCCAGACACTCAACATGTATAACTGCCCATAGTTGACCAGAGATCCTCTGGCCAGGTTCTTTTCCAGGATCAAATAGACCCTTGTAATTCTGCCCTTATTGAATATAAACTTACATATCTTCGGTCTGTCAATAGCCACTGAGTGCTTTCAAGTATATGATAATTTGACCCATTCTTCTGTCTATCCATCCATTCATCCACCCGCCAACTTAACCAGCCAATTGACAAATATTGGTTGGGAGCCTCTTACGCACAAAATGTGGTAGGCTTTCTATAATAATTTTTTAAAAGTGTTAGTCGCTGTTCCAGGCTTAAGAAATATAGAGTATATTAGCAGACTCAAAACAAATAAAGGTGAAATGTTCTCTCACAATACCAGTGCAAGCAAGGGCTAAGTGTCCACTAGTATTGGGGAAAGCTACCAGAGAAGGTATGGGAGCAGGGGAAATGGGAAAAAAGTAGGACATAGAATTCTAAAAGTAGACCTGTTTGGCTGGACTGGAGCATTTGAGTAAGTAGCTGTGGTAAGATCGGAAAGACTGATCAGTTTCTGGAAAAGGGGCTGGAATGTGAAGCTGAGAAGCATAAGCATTTCCTACATATCATAGAGAGCTCCTGAAGATTTTTCTAGCTGGAAGAGTCATCTATAGAAGAGTAGAAGTGTGCAGAATGTTTTAGAGTATGGAGTGTTTGTATTATCTATTGACTCACTGATTCATAGATTCATGCAACAAAAATTTAGTGAGCTCTACTGTGTGCTAAATTCAGTGATCATGGCTGGACACTAGTTCTTATGGCTTCGTTCCCAGAGAAATCAAAGGAGCCTTTGTTCTGGGGAGAGTTTCTTATTTATCAAGACCAAATAATTAACCTAGAGAACAAAACCATTGCAGTTAACTCTTTTTTTAAAAAAAATTTATATTGTAAAATTAAACACAGATACAGAAAACCAACCCAAACAAATGTGTGACTTAGTGAATACACAATGAATACACTGAATACCCTTATAACTACCACCCAAATTAAGAAATAGGAGTGCCAGCCTCCCCTGTAACTCCTCCCTGTGCCTCATCCCAACACAGTTCCTCCCTATCTCCAGAGGTAAGCGCTATCCTGACTGTTATAGTAATCTGGTCCTTACATTTATTTGTGGTTTTATCACTGAAGTGTGCATCCCTAAAACCTATAGTTTAGTCTTGCCCATATGTTTCTTTTTTAATTGGAGTATAATTACTTTACAATGTTGTGTTAGTTTACGCTGTACAGTGAAGTGAATCAGCTATATGTATACATATATCCCCTCCCTCTTGGACCTCCCTCCCCCCCCCCCCAATCCCACCCATCTAGGTTGTCACAGAGCACTACAGCAGGTTTCCACTAGCTATCTATTTTACACATGGTAGTGTATATATGTCAATCTAAGTCTCCCAATTCGTCCCAACCCTCCTTCCCCCCCGTGTCCATGAGTCCATTCTCTACATCTGCATCTCTATTCCTGTCCTGCAAATAGGTTCATCTGTACCATTTTTGTAGATTCCACATATATGCGTTAATATATATTTGTTTTTCTCTGACTTACTTCACCCTGTATGACAGACTCTAGGTCCATCCACATCTCTACAAATGACCCAATTTCGTTCCTTTTTATGGCTGAGTAATGTTCCATTGTATATATGTGCCACATCTTCTTTATCCACATATAGGTTGCTTCCATGTCCTGGCTATTGTACATAGTGCTACAGTGAACATTGGAGTACATGTGTCTTTTTGAATTATGGTTTTCTCAGGGTATATGCCCAGTAGTGGGATTTCTGGGTCATATGATAATGCTATTTTTAGTTTTTTAAGGAACCTCCATGCTGTTCTCCATAGTGGCTGTATCAATTTACATTTCCACCAACAGTGCAAGAGGGTTCCCTTTTCTCCACACCCTCTCCAGCACTTATTGTTTGTAGATTTTCTGAAGATGCCCATTCTAACCGGTGTGAGGTGATACCTCATTGTAGTTTTGATTTACATTTCCCCAATAGTTAGTTATGTTGAGCATCTTTTCACGTGCCTCTTGGCCATCTGTATGTCTTCTTTGGAGAAATGTCTATTTAGGTCTTCTGCCCATTTTTGGATTGGGTTGTTTGTTTTTTTGATATTGATTTGCATGAGCTGTTTGTATATTTCGGAGATTAATCCTTTGTCAGTTTCCTTTTAGGTCTCTTTTAATCTATAGTTTCCCCTTCCACATCTTTCTTTTTCTTACAATTTATCAGTGGATAAATCTGGGCCATTTGACTTGTCAAGTTTTTTACAGTCAGATTTGCTGACTGCTCACTCATGGTGCAGTTCAGTGTGTTCCTCTGTCTTCTGTATTTCCTGCAAATTGGGAGCTGGATCAAGAGACTTGATGTGATACAAGTTCGAGCCCTTAAGATTATAGGTGGTGTTATGTTTTGTATTTGGTTCATGCTGTTTTTTGATGTTAGTTAAAGCAGGTGCTCAATGTCTACATTCATTAATTCTCATTGGGAGTTAAAAAATAGTAATATTTTAATTCTATAATTTCTTTTTATTTATCACCTGGGATACATTTTAAAAGTATAAAGGGACACTTTCTCTCATCTGCTATTTTGTTACACAGTACTACAGTTCTTGTAGGATAGGTAGGATAAGGTATGATTATTTCCTTTTATTTACCCAGTTTTCAGGATAACAACTGGATCATTGTTTTCTCCGAAGTTAACCAATTATTACTTTAAAAATATGTCATGAATTCATGGATTTATATGTATTTGATGAGTTTCAATCTACTGCACAGCTCAAGTCTTTGGCCAGTGGGAAACTCTTCAAGGTGCTTCCTGAATTCTTTTGACATGACCCTAGTGGCTTTTGACAACTTCCTTCTAACTTTATGTTAAGATGTTCCAAACTCATGGATATTTCCTGCTGCAGACCTGGAATTAGCCAAGAAATCCTGGTTCAGCTCAATGGGATATGTCACTTGAAGATCAAATCTGAGTGCTAGAGATGTTTACAACTATTGGGTTAATTTTGTTTGTAAATCCTTTTAATGGAAAAAGCTGGAATAAACAAATACCTCATGAGTTTGTACTGATATTTCTAATTCAGATTTATATCTACAGGGTGTTTACTTGACATCTTCTATTTTTCCTTAGTAGCTCCTTTCTTGTACCAGAAAATTCTTGAAGATGCAATGGATGGTAGAATTAGAATACCTCACTATTAGCATTTGCTTTTTTCTACTTCACATATACAACATTCTGAGAATAATAATAGTTGTACTATCACTGACATTATTATCACTGAAAGGAGATAAAACATTTCTTTGCATATGCTAATCATCTCTCCATTTTTATAGTTGTAGTATATTTGCATTTTAAATCATACAGCCATTATGTACTAGAGTCTCTACCTTTTAACCCTCATTTAGTCATTTAACTACAAGTAACTATATATCTAATATTCACCAGCAATACCTGTCTGAAACTTGTTCTTTAGTAGACTCCTTAGGAGGGGCTCATGGGAATAATATTCTTTGAGTCTTTGCATGTTATTGGCAGTTTGTGATTTCCTGGATAAAAAATCCTTAGTTCACATTTTCTCTCCTTGAATATTTTAAATACATTACTGTAATTTCTTCTGGCAAAAAGCTTTGCTGTCAAAAAAAAAATCAGAGGAAAATTTAATTTGATTTCTCTTATATGTTCTTTTTGCCTAGATATCCAGATTTTTCCTTTTTATTTTAAATACAATAATTTTTCTAGACTATGTCTTGATTTTGGTCATTCTGGGTCAGTATTCTCAAGTATATGCTATGTTCTTTCAATAAATAGTTCAAATCATTTTTTATATTGGGATAACTTTATTGAATTACAGTTCTTGGGTGTTTTTGGTTTGTGATTCCTATTTTCCTTTGCTTTCTTCTTCAGGGTCTCCTATTAGTTGTGTACTGGATCCTCTTTGCCTATCTTCCAGTTTACTCTTTTTAATGTAAGTTCCAATTGTTTGGATTTTGTGATAATGCGTAAGAGGTCTGGACAAATGTATATCTATTTAAAAGCTGATTTATGATTTGGGGTAATGAGTGACAATTTTTTAATATTGTTTTCATTTTATTAGGGGGCACTGGAGAAACTGAACTATAGTCTCCAATGAACAGTGTGCATTTACAGTACAACAGCAGGCCAGCAGAAAAAAACAGTTTGGTACCCCGATACTTCTTGTATTACACAGTCTAAAAATCTGAGACTGACACTGGAGCTAAGAACTTCCTACCTTTATGGGATTAGAAATATTTTCTTTGGTTTTACCGATCATTAAGGCCTATTAGGAACAAAAAACCTCACTTTCATCAAACATATACGTTTAAGGAGATTTCATTTATTTGTTTCACAATAGAACCTAAAGTAGGAAGGATGAGGGTGGCTCTCAAGGCAGGGGGAATGATATGAACAAATGCATGGAAGCCAGTCTGAGCTAAATATGTTTTGTAGCTTAGTAGAATAATTTTTAATGGAAAAGGGATAAAATAAATATCCCTCAACATCCTATGTTCTATGTGGTTTGAAGTAACGTCACTCATTCTAATAGTATGAAGTTGCTGATCCACATGACCTGGACTTTTATATTAGTTTCCTGTTGCTGCTGGAATGAATTAATTACAAATCTAGTGGTTGAAAACAATACAAAATTGTTCTCTTACAGTTCTGGAGGTCAGAAGTCCAAACTGGGTTAAAATCAAGGTGGGTTAAAATCAAGTGTTGGCAGGGTTTCTTCTTATGTTCTGGGGGCAGAATTTGCTTCCTTGCCCTTTTTAGCTTCTAGGCGTCAGTATTTCTTTGCCTGTGGCCCTTTCTTCCATCTCCAACTTGTATCACTCCAGTCTCTGCCTCCATCATCACATTATCCTCTCCTCTCTGTAGCCAGGTCTCCCTCTGTGATCCTCTCATAAGGACACTTGTGATTGCATGTAAGGCCCACCTAGATAACCCAGGATAATCTCTCCATATCAAGATCCTTGACTCAATCACACCTGCAAAGTCCCTTTTGCCATGTAAGGTAAGATTCATAGAGTCTGGGGATTAGGACATGGATATCTTGGAGGGGGCCACTATTTAGCCTACCATATGCGTAAGCTTTTTGAACAAAAGAATGCCTAATAACAGAGAAAAGTAAACTCATTTCCAGGTTAGTGATAGGGCTGAAGCTCAGAATAGTCTCTGGGAAGCCTGCAGTTTCTTTGAGGACTAATGTTTTACCTTAACATTTTTAAAATGTTTGAATTTTCTAGTTTACATTTATGCTTACTAACTAATAAGAAGAATAACCTCCCTAACCTACTTCCCTGCACCAAAAGGAAAATTGATCTGAGAGGATGTGCCTTGACTCTTCCATGGCTGTAAGGACTCTGGAATACTACATCACACCCTAGTAACAACTGTATCTAATTTGGGTGGCATGGCATCACATCATAGGAAAGAGTACAAATTAAAAGCTGTTATTAGTCCCAAATATAGCTGAGTCAGGCCTTGCCCAATAATTTGGGGGGAGAGTATCCTCCATCCATTCTGACTGTCTCTTGTTCAGAATCCCCATTCATGCCTGAGTCCCTTGAATGAGGCAGGAAGTCTCCGTGGGGCATGAGATAAAGACAGCCAATAGGACTTGCTCTTCAATTAGAAAGTGAGTCCCTGGAGATCGTGGATAGCCCCTCCTCCAGTGTTGAGTCAAGAGCTGATCCTCATGGTATGCTCATCTGTGAGCTGAATCTCAGAATGAACCTTCCTTGCTTTCCTGACCCAGGGTTCATGCATGGGCTCTCTTTCCCACTGGAGGGCTTGTCGTGCTCAGAATCAGCATCCTGGGCGTGGTTTCTACTGAAGAAAGAGTGAGGAGCCTTCTTTCTGCCCTGTAGCTCTTTGCATGATAGGCCACGCATAGTTGTTATGCATATGCTTTCCTTCCGCCTCCTCCAGCACCAGCCCCTTCTGCTCTGTAACGGCTCAGGGTCCCAGGACAGTTGAAATCTGACCAGCAGGGCGCTATTTTTAACTTCTCCACACATCACAGCTGAGGCCTTGGCCCCCTTACAGTTGTATCCATGGCCACTGTTGCTTCCTCTCTGAGGAGGCAGATATAAAACCTATGCCTGTGCCTGGAGTGGAGGGGGCAGGAGGTCCAGTTGTTGTCTCCCAACCTCCTGGTCTACCCGGCTCTGCTCGCTGTGGTGTGTAGTGCACAATATGGCACTTCATAAAATGTGGTACAGACCAGCTACATCACCGCTGCTTTTACGCTTGCTTCCAGACATCCTGGGCTTGAAATAAAGATACTGTACTACTGTACTCTATACCGTACTGTACAGTGAAGTACACAAAAGCACAACCACTTGTAGAGGATTCACGCAGGTGACAATGTACCCCAGACACATGAACTAACTTCCATGATTGGACGTGCGAACGCACACTTGCATCTTTGAAAGTTCGCAACTTGAAGGTTCGTATATAGGGGACTTACTGTATTCGTGTGTGCGGCACACTGCTATTAGCCTGTTTTATTCCATGATAAAGACTACATCTGTCAGGCCCTATCTGCTGATGTTTAGGCCAAGAAGAGAATTATATTGTCCAGAACTGCTCTCCCTTTCCCTCTTACTAGAGGCAGCCTTCTCCTCCCTCCCTCCAGAGCCAGCCGAGGGTCCTCTCTCAGGCGAGGGAGTGAGTGGACAGAAATCCACGGTGGATAGCCCAGTGGATAGCCCAGGAAAAGGATGGATCAACTTCTAAGTATTTCTCTCTTTAAGGGACTCGCCCTAGAATGTCAGAGAATCTCTGCGACCTATTAAAAAACTAATGCATTACATATATATATATATATATATATATATATATATATATATATATATATATATACACACACATATATATACACACACACACATATATATACACATACATACATACTATATATGATACAATATATATTATATATTACATATACATGTGTGTAATGCATGCATGTGTATATATATATATATATATATATATATATATAAACATTTTTTTAATCTGACTTTAGTTTTGAAACTTTTCACCAGGTATTTTTGTTTCAGTTAATCACGTTTCTGTTGTAGCCTGGGGACTTTTAAAAACATTTCTAGAACCCCCTATCTTGCTCCCAAAGGCTTAAGCATTATTTGATAATTAGCCTTCACAATTATGTTGTACATTTTGGAGAGAAGTGTGGGCTGGAGGAGGGTGGGAGGAAGAAAGTTGTGTGTGTTAGTTAACGTGGGAGGAATGAGGGGTATTATCTGGGGATTGGAGGAATGCTTATAAGAGAAAGAAGTTCACTTTGTCAAAATTGTGTTGGTTGCCAGTTCTCTGTGAAACCCTCACTTAGACACAGGGAAGGGAAGTGGGAGAACATTGGAAACATTCTCGCCTTTCCTAATTAAAATGATGCCAGAAAACAGGATCCACATAGAGGCCAGCTACATGCCACTTAAAAAGAAATATGCTTCATTACATTTTTCTCTCCATTTCCTGGAGCTCACAATGGGAACAAGAGAAAGGAAGAAGACCTATTAAAATTTGACATTAGTATTTGGGTACTTACCCAACTGTTAGCATGGTATCACAATAAAATAATTCTTGCTAAAATGACAGGTTTTCTCCCTTTCTTTCTGTTCATATTACAAGAAGTGTATGTGTTCATATACTTTCTGCCTCTCTAAGTCCACACTCTCACATGAGTAAAATGCAGTATCCTGTACTCCTAGAGTCTGTTCCTTTGGTCCATGCTTGCTCTTATTCTCTGGAGGAAACCATCACATTTGCATCTTTGAAGAGGTCTATTTGCTTTGTGTTTTCATTTTATGAAAATTATTTTATTTTCTTTTTTAAAGGGAAATTTTTGTTTTGTCTTTTGTTTTTGATTGAATCTGATTTCAACAAGTTTAGGTATGTGGCTGATTTCGAGAGTGAGAGAGAGAGAAAACAAGAGAGGAGACCGTGTGTTGTACTGTGTATTGTGTGCGTGTGTGTATATATGCACACACAGAGAGGGGCTGAGAGTTCTTATAGTCGAGAATGGCCCTCAGCCAAAATATTAAAATAGATGAGTTGTGTGCTGGGGGCCACTTCTTTCTTCATCACTTCTCTTCCAAATCCAAGATGTAGAGGATCACAACACTTAACCCAATCTACAGTGGAATTCCAGGCAGTGCCAGACAAAGGGAAAAGCTTGTTTGCCTGCATTTTATTACTTCTATTATTAGTTTTTGGTAGAGAGAGGAATTAGTGAATTTCTTGGTCCTTCTAGAATCACATCACATATGGAGCTGCTTGAGGCTAGCCATGCTAAAAGTTTTTTCTTGGCCAGGGCAGGAAGCTTGCTGGAGAGCAGGGCTTACCAGTTTAAAAGCCTACAGGAGCCATGACCATGATGGAGATGAGGGAACCCAGCTGGGTGTGAGATAACTGGGAGCGAAGGGGGCTGTGCAAACAGGGGGTCATAGCCACCCAGCTCCAGCCACTGCTGCTGGTCAGGAATGTGATCCAAGTGTTGGCAGACCATTGATTTTTTTTCTGGATTATTATGTGAAATTTCATGGTTTTAAAATGTCCATCCCTCATTCAAATTAAGAGGGAAAAAAAGTACTCTACAGATCAAATAAAACGTATCAGAGGTCTGGCTTTCTCTGCCACAGAAGAAAGAAGGTTGAGTGCATTATGGCCCATGAACATGCTGCATGACATTGGAAAGGTTTGTTTACTCCTTTGTGAACCAAAGGAGTTGGGGTAGATGAGCCCCAAAGCTTCTTTTTGCTTGAACCCGTTAGGATTTCATGACTCCTGAGTCCTCTGTACAGACCTTCAAGATCCCCTTAAACTCCTAGTATTTCATGAAGAGTTGGCCAGAAGCCCAAAACAAGAAAAGAGAAGCAGCATATGTACATGAGAGTCGGAAAGGACTAGGTAACAGGAGATATTGCCAGCTCTCGTGCCACCACATGCTTTGGCAGTAAAACCTTCCTTCTTTGAATTCTTTATGAGAGCCATCTTTCCCTCCCCTGAACACCTGTAGTCCTTTTTCAACCCTCTCCTTCGAATGTGTTCACTCAGTATATTTATTAATTGCCTGCCTGGGGCCAGGCATACTCTTACGGCTTCCCTCACTTGCCCGCTTTAGTTATTTGAATAAAAGGATAGAGAAAACTTGATTCTCCATATTTCTGGGATACCAAGGAAGGAAGACTGGTCTGTGGGATGTGCTCACTGTGAGAGAAGCTTATACTTCTAATAATAGAAGTAATAAAATGCAGGCAAACAAACTTTTCCCTTTGTCTGGCACTGCCTGGAATTCCACTGTAGATTGGGTTAAGTGTTGTGATCCTCTACATCTTGGATTTGGAAGAGAAGTGATGAAGGGTGGGCTTATACTTCACAGAGGAGTATACACGGTGAGACAGGTCATCTCTTGGAGAGCCCTGACTTTGGGAGAGCCAGTGGAGAATGAGGTAGAGGGCCACCAACGTGGCAGAAGACCGTGTGGTGCGTGATGCCACTCCCCTCGACTCCCCTCAGTTCTTCCTCAAAGTTACCAAAGTCACGAGGTGCTTGTGCCCGGTCATGGCAGCAGGCTCAGGTGCACGCAGAGAAGGCGTTTGCAGAAGTCATGGGGCGAAGCGTGGGTTGCAACAAGCCATGATGCTGTCTGAGAGAATTTCTGAGATGCAGTGAGGTCTCCAAGTAAGATCTTAGCTCAGCCGGGAGCAGTTTGAGAACAAGGTCCTTGTCAGAGTTATTTCTGTATGCTGCATTCAGTCATCACAGAGCTTTTGCACAGAGCCGATGCTCAGTAAATACTTGCTGAATGAATGAATGAATGAATGAATGGAGAAAGCTGTTAACTGCCAGTCCCAGAACATGGAATGCAGGCATTGCATGGATACAACAGGCTAGAAATAAACCAGTCTGGAGAGGGTTAATTTCTGCCTTTAGCATTCACAGGAAGGATAATGTATGCTGGGAGGGAAAGCACTAGTCTTTCCCTTTTGAAACCCCCCAAAAAGATTTGTCTGAAGCATGTATTTAAATGAGCAGCATACAGGTGTTTTCAGAGCCGCTCCAGCCCCAGAGAAGGCCTCAGGGCAAACCAGGGAAGACAGTACTTGGTAACGAGAAACACTCCTCAGCTACTCCACATGCTTCAGTGGGAAAATGCAAATCAACTCATTTCCGCTTTTGAGGACAACTTCAGATAAAGGGGTCCACGGGCAAAGTAACCCCTTCAATGTGCCTAGCTGTCTTTCCCCATTGCTGTCTTTTCCTGTGCTACCTGCCGAGAGCTATGGGAGGTGGGGAGGGGGCTGTGGATTGGCTGCAAGGGAGATGAGAGAGGAGATGCATAGTAATGGAGAGCTGGGGAGCTGGGGGCGCAGAGGGAAGGAAGGGGGCGTTTGTGTGCAGGTACAACTTTGTGGAAAACGCCTTGAACCGGGAGGAAGAATTACTTCCAGTTCTGACTCTGTGGTCACCAGCTGTGGGTGACCTTGGGCAAGAGGTGGGATTCACACGCAGTCAAACCGAAAGTGAATGTTGGAAGTCATGCCAATTTCACCGTTTAGGTTTTGTTGCTGTGGGGTTTTTTTCGTTTTTTTACATTGGCAAACTGACATCTGAACAAAGTATCCGTGGTAAGTGGAATGTGAAGATTAGAATACAGGTCTCTGGCTGCTGGGACAGCGCCCACCCGCCATCCCCAGTGTCATGCTAAAGGGTACCTGTATAAACAGGCCTAGGTTTCCATGTTTTACAATTTGGATGTGAATGTTTGGGTGTGGCTCAGGGCTCAGTTAAGATTTTCAAGACCTGAATATCTCAAAAATTATGTTGACCTCTGCTGACCCCCAACATAGTTAACTGGACATAAAAACAATGCAAAATTGTAACTCAAGTGTAAGGAAATAGAATAAAGAATTAATTTTTCCTTTTAATTTCACTCTGATGATTTTCAAATAGCAAATTCTTTAAAAAATTTTTTGAGTGCTCCTGTTTTACCAGTGTGTCTTAGGCACATGTATTTTCTGCTTATTGGGAAATCCAGTCTATGACTTTGAATGTCATCAGGTACTTATTTTTGAGTCAGTGCGTGAGAGGGTTGTGTGAACACATGTTTGGGCAATTGTCTGCTGTTATTTTTGTGTTTATGTGGTTTTCTATGGTATTAAGTGCATGTGTTTTGAGGGGTGCATATGTATGTATAACAAATGCAGGTTTTTACTTCCTTTTTATACAGAGTGAGGCAATCAAGTGATTGCTAAACTTGGCAGGCTGTAGTTTGCTAAATGAGATGACATGTAAATAGAGCCTTTCATATGGTGGCCTGTACTCAATGCAGAAGGTTACTTTCTTCTCACTAAGTAAAAGAACCACTCCAGACCTTTAATAGTCTGGATTAGAAAAGCATCAGGACCTGAATTTTTAGAGAAAGTGATATGTCATAGGAATCAAGGAGTAGGCAGGTTGGTTTTAGGCTTTATTGATTCCCATACTTTGCTTTTTATGGATAAGGGTTAAGTCACTTTCAGTTTTCCCTCAATCAACAGAGTTTACTGTAGTTCTTCTGTGCTTATATATCAGAAACTTAAGTGTGTGATATATCTGTAACTACAACTATATGTATATGTACGTTCACACACACACACACATACATACACACATACACACACTACTTGATACTGGTGGCCTTTGGTTTTGGCTTGGCTTGGCTCTCCAGGAGCTGGATGTGAGATGTTTCCCGCACATTTTGGTTTGTAATCCATAACCTGGAGTCAGTTTATGGCAAATGCTCCCTTCCTCTCAGGAGGCTTTGGCCTCCCCTGAGAAGAAGTTTCTGCATGGCAGTGGGAGACACTTACTCAAACTGAAGTCTGGAATTATTCCCAGTAATCATAACAAGAGTTGGAGGAATTCACTGTAGAACACCCTACATTTTTTTTTCCTCAAGTGGTTTTCTCATCTATCCTGTTACTCGATTCTCAGAAAAGATCATCCCAATACTAAGCTAGTGTTTATTGAGTCTTTAGTGTAGGCCAGTGGTTCTCAGGGGTGGCGATTTTGCCTAAGGCATCTACCTCCCCTTCCAAAGGGTGTTTGAGGATATCTGGATACAATTTCGACTGCCACAACTGAGAGGGGAGGAGTGCTATCCAACGGCCAGAAGCAGAGATGCTTCTAAACAGAATACAGTGCAAACAACTCTCCCACCCAACGAAGAATTATCGGTCCCCAAATGTCAGTCTTACAGAAGTTGAGAGACCCTGGTGAATACCAAGCTCTGTGTGCCTTCATTACAGGCATGTCTCCATCAGTCTTCTCATGGATCCAGTGGGGTAGTACTGATGTCCACACCCCATCTTAAAGATGAAAGGTAACATGGCGAGGAGAGAAGAAGTGATGTGATTAAGGCCACCAAGTCCCACGTGCAGAACTGCATGTGAGCGAGATCCGTCTGCTTCCAGACATGCAGTTTGAAAGCACCACTCTGCGGCAGACATCCTTAGTCCTGTCTGACCAGCATCCCAGAGAACGAGCTCTTCCCGCTCAATACACTGGCCCCCCTCACAGATCTAGGTGAATTGCTCCTGCACAGGGGAGACCAGTCTAGATTTTTGTCGTCCTCTCCTACCAGGTGGTGTGTTCTGTGTTGAAAGTCGAAAGTCGCCTGCAGTCTAAAGTTTGTCCTTGTTTAGCCCCTTTTCTTTTCTTTCTTTCCTTCATCTTACCCTTTTGGTTTTGCTTTTCTTGCATCAATAATCTAGCTCTCCTTCTAAACGGTAGCCTTTCCCTTAAAGAGCCATCCGATAGCTGGAGGGCCAACTTCACTAATGGCTAACAGGGTGGTTGCGGGAGGTAAGGGTGTTGATTATACAACCAGGACAGAGAAGGGGACAGTTTTCTCTGAAACTGGACAGTCCTTGACATTCACTTTTAAATCCTTTTGATGGGATTCTCTGGCCGTTCAGAGGCTAGGAAAACAAACAAGTACCTCTGAATTTAGGTTTCAGATTGTGCCAAGATTTCACAGGAAAGCTTTTTCTTCCACAAAAGCCTTCTGAGGAATTCCTTTATCAGGAGAGAAAAGCATTCCTGGAGATCTCATTAGTAAATTACTCTCAGATTAACATATTTTATTAATTACCTATTATGAGACTCCAAAGCTAAACAATCATAAAAACAACAAGAAGAAGTAAATATAGTTCCCAGTGACTAATAGATGCCATGAAAGACATAATCAGTAAAATCAATTATATGCATTATTATAATGAAAGGTACAGTTAGTGCTTTAAAAAATAATTAGGTTATTGGCTAAGAGGAAACTAGCCCCTCTCCATTACCCCTGGAGCAAGCCCCGGAGGCTTCACTCAAAGGCTTTTAGTATAGAAATCATTGGTTTTACTGGCCAGGCAAATTAGTGACTCCATTAACTTTGCTAGTGGGGGACCCTGGTCTTCCTAAGTCACCAGGTGCTTTTGATCTGGTTGTGCATTTTCTCCAGTGGAAAAATATAGGGTTGGAACAATGCATCAAGATGTGTACAAAAATATCTGCCAGGCTAAATGTGTGGTGTTGGTAGGAACCAAGATACAAGAAGTAAAAGATGGAGTGGTGGTTTGGCTGTGTGTGTGGTTTGTGTGGTGTGTGTGGTGTGTGTGGTTTGTGCAGTGCGTGTGCTGTCCCACCCAACGCACACATTTGTGCCTCTTGAGAGCTGATTAACATTTCCAAACCTCTGTCCAGAGCTCAATTTGTCCGTCTTGCTTTGTATATAAAAATACTACACTTAAACCGGTAGCAAAGGTACCTCCAAAGTAGCCACAAATAATATATGCACCGGTTTTTTTTTCCTATCGATATAAAGAAACGTGGAGTTGTGAGGCTGGCGAAAACTCGCATTAGACAATGTAATGAAGCAGGAATTAGAACGGCGTAGTTCCTCTGGCCATTATAAATGAGGACGGCAGCTACCTGGAGAATGGGAAAACTGATGAGTACAGTCTGTTGGGGAGAGCAGGAGGAAAATTTCCCTCAGGAACACATTTCAAATTACTTATTTATGAACTGATGAACCAGGAGACCACCTATTGAGACGTCGGCGTAAGCAGTCTGCTGCAGACAGCTACAGAGCTCCAGCTACTCGTGTGGCTGTTTTCTGTTAGAACTCCTGCTTATCCAGCTGGGCTTTGGAGGCAGGACATTTAGGCTCTACTAGAAGTTACGCTGTTGCTCTTTCTTGTCCGCCTAAATATATACATACATGTTTTAATCCACTTGAATTGTTTGGCGAGAGCTTGGGCAAAAACTGTCACAGTTGGCCCAGGAGGGCCTGGGGAGGAGAGGGGGTTCTGGTGTTGACAGGTTTGCAGGTTATGCCCCAGGGTCTGGGAGGGAGACTGAGTTCCGGGCTCCTGTGTCAGTTCGCAGCAGGCTGTTGGATCAGGCCATGGAGAGCCACATCTTCTTCCTTCCCTTCTTGGTCAGCCTCTCCTCCCCTTCTCAACACCTTCATTGCCATGGTGACAGGGTATCCAGTGCTTCCTCTGTGCCGGACCTTCTGTTGTGCTTTACATGAGTAATCTCACTTTATCCTCCTAAGAGCCCTATGAAGTAGGCACCACTGTTACCCCCACCGCAGAGGTGAATAAACTGATGGATGAGAGAAGTGCAGTGACTTTTTTGAGGCCATGAGCCCAAGTCCATCTGACCCCAGGACTCAGACCCCAGTCACCTCCTGGAGGATCGTAAATGTTCACAGGAAGAGAAATAGCATCTTCCTTTGGGGAATGCTATGGACTTATTCTCTGTGCTGCAGGCAGTGTAGTGAGGGGAAAGAAATCAAACAGGCAATTGGGGGACATGGGTGTTGTTGGGCGACAGTGTAGGTCA
This sequence comes from Balaenoptera physalus, assembly GCF_965194825.1. Lineage (NCBI taxonomy): Eukaryota > Metazoa > Chordata > Mammalia > Artiodactyla > Balaenopteridae > Balaenoptera > Balaenoptera physalus. The sequence continues at coordinate 43,678,827 of NC_138890.1, read as the reverse complement.
ATGGTTAAGAGCTAAGTCTCTTATTATTATTAAGAGACTTAGCTCTTAACCAGTTTATTTTTTATTATTATCTCCATTTTAGAGAAGAGGTAAGAGAGACTCTTGCCAAGTGCAGCCAACTTGCCCTAAGTCACACATGGAAGTGGCAGAGCTAGAATTTGAACCCAGGCCTGGGTTGTGAGCTTCCCATTAGATAGGGAGCTCCTTGACAGTGGGGTTTAAATTTTATTCAACCTGTAATTCCCAGGGCTTGGCAAAATATCTGTACAAATGGACCTTCAATACCTATTTGCTGAATTGAATTTTCAACTCCAAATTCAGTAAGCTAATGGAGCTCTTGCCAAGATCTCTATTCCTTGGTCAATACTGTAATAATAACAGCATATAATATTCACTGATCATCTAACTGTGTGCCAGGCCCTATGCCACACCAGTACATGATCATCTCGTCAATCCTCAGAACCTGATGAAGCAGATACTTTTATTATTATCGTCTCTAGATTATAGTTGAAGGCCTTGGAGCTCAGAGAGGTTAAGTCAGTGGTTCTCAACTAGGAGTGATTCTTGTCCCGCACCTCCCAAAGCGAGCAGTTGGCAGTCTGGAGATATTTTTGGTTTTCACAGCTGGGAGTGGGGGTTGGGTGTGCTGCTGGCATCGAGTGGGTAGAGGCTAGGTTTGCTGCTAAATATCCTCTAATGCACAGGTCATCTTCCGATAACAAAGAACTTTCTACCCCCAAATGTCAGTATTACCCAGTCAATATTGCCCTACTTGTCAAGATTGAGACCATCCAGGTTAAGAGCTTGCCCACGCTGTTAAGTGGCAGAGCCAGGATTCATATTCCCATGTCTCACTCCAGGGCCTGTGTGCTAATCGTCCACTGGACGGTTCTCCCTATCCCTTCCTTCTTGGGTAGCCTATGGTTTGCTCAGAAGACATGGTTACATTATAGTATGAGTCATGGGGTGGTAAGTGGCTCCAGGCAATGAACTGGGAGTCTCTGGTGTGGATCTCTATGCAAAGACAGTCCTTAATCTCAGCCTGAGGGTTGGGTCCTGACTATATCAAATAAGTGAATGCTGTCCACATGGCAATTCTGTCAGGGCCAGATGTAGCTGGAGCCAGGAGGACTTGGAGGAAAGACTACAGGGCTGGGGGATCCCAGATTCTAGACTGACTTTCACCCTTCCCAGTGTGTAGCCTCTGGAAATTCCCAAACACTCTCTGAGCTTCTGTTTCTTTAGCTGTGGGACAGAGAAGGCTCCACTCTGCCTGCTTCTCAGAACTGTTTACAAAAACCACATGAGCAAATGGCCTTCCAAGAATTTTGAAAAGGTTAAAGGGGTACACATTAGCGTGATTCCCTTCATTACTTCAACAAACACATAATAATAACAGTGACAGCTTACACCACTACTACTGAGTATTTACTCTTTGTCAGATGTTGCTTTAAGGACTGGAAATGCTCTTCTCCTTTATTCTTCATAATAATCCCATGGAGAAGGTGCTAACGTAGAAGGATGCTATGCTTGGTCCAATGCTCTGATATAACCGTAACTCTGATGTAAATTCTTAGTAATATTTGAACAAGGGGCCCTATTTTAGTTTGCACTGTGCCCTGCAATTTATGTAGCTGATTCTTCCCTTTAGACACGTCTGCTTCTAGCCTAAGTGTGTAATAATCCCTCAGGTGTGAATCTATCAGAAATGGCCTATACCTGCTCTGGGTTCAGAAGAATAAAGGTTATTAAAGTTGATCGTTTCCCTATGAAAAGAAGGAGTAACATTTACCAGACTTATCAGTCAGTCCTATTTACACACTGTTCAGGCAGAAAGGACAGGAAACTAGACCAGAGGCAATCCAATAATAAAGACGTGGTTAAATAGTCAGGCTCTGGGTTCAGACAGTATCACAACAACAACAGCCATAATACTAATGACAACAGAAATAGTATTATCCACAGCAAAACCTTCTTGAGTTCCCCATGAACAGAGCCCTCTGCTAAGGGCTTTGATATGCATGATCTCACTTAATCCTCACAATAATTCTTGTGGTATGCATTATCATTATTCTTATTTCCAGATTATTATTCATCTTAGCCCCCCACATCTTAGAGCTTGAAATGGAATCCTGGCTCTATTTGCTGGCTGTCATGCCTTGGGCAAGTAATGTAATCATTTTATGCCTTGCTCTCCTTGTGTGTAAATGGGAATATGGCTTACTTTATAAAGTTATTATACATTTTGAATTAGGTAACATAATCTGGAATGCAAGAGGAAGGGGCTTGCCCATTTTGTTTATCATTATATACCATGTTTTAGATTAGTGCTTGGCACAGAGTTGGTGTATCAACTATCTATTGCCATGATGCTGTGTAACAACTATTCACAAAACTTTTGTGGTATACAGTAATAAGCAATAACGTGTGAGTTCATTGTTCACATCTCAAGTATCAGTTGGATGTTGGCTAGGTATTTCTGCTGGTCTTGTCTGGGCTTGCTTGTGGGTCTGAGAGTCAGCTGGCTGTTGTCTACGGTGCCTGTCGACATAGCTCTCCCCCTGCAGAATACTCGCCTGAGCACATTCTCACAGTAATGGCAGAGGTACCAGAATGCAGGTGGAAATGCACAAATTTTTTTTTTTCAAGCCTCTACTTGTTTCATATCTGCTAATATCCCACTGGCCAAAGCAAGTTGCTTGGCAAAGCCCAGAGTCAAGGTCAGGTCACTTTGCCCAAGATGGGAGGGGTGAAGAATTGGGGCCAATTTTGCAATCAATCTACCATAATTGACTTTCAATAAATATTTGAAAAAAGAATTTAGAAGTGCTTAACACATAATAAAGGATCAGAAAATGAGAGTTCACAACTATCACAATAATTATCTGATAAACTATGGATTTCATAAAAGGGTTAACCCAGAAGAGGGACTTGACCAGTCATGCCTTGCTATTGTTGTTGTTTTTCTTTCCTTAAGTTTCCAAAATATTTTGGGGTGTCAGATGGCTCTAGTTTCACCTTTTCTTTTGAAAAGGTCTAGAATTTCACAGGTCACAAAAGTAACTGATAAAATAGTTTCTCCAAAACCAAGGTAACCACAGGGCTCTTTGAATTTGTCAAAATAAATCCCATTCTCAGCAAATTTCCCCCGACACCTTTGTATTTCATAGCTCCATTCCTTTGTTTTAATCCAACGGGGCATAGACCTGGGTTTCGAGAGTAGTGATTATTTAAACTTTCCTTCTGATGACTCCTGACAGCCCCTAAGATGGAAGCAGCTCACCTCAAACCTGAATTTGGCCCAGTGCCTCTTGGCATGCCCTGTCTGTCTGTCTGTTCCTGAGTGCTTGCTGTGGATCAACAGGCTCCCCAAATTCTAATTTCTTCTTAACGGGTTGGAGAGTCTGCTTCTGAGTGAGTGTGTGTCTCTTGCTGTGTGTGGTGACGATGGTGACAGATTGGTTTAATGCAGCTCTTGCCGAGATTAAGGGGTTGTCAGACAAGTATCATGGAAGACTGAGGGATTGCTCTGAAAAGTCGTTCTGAATTGCTAAGTAACAGAGAGCTGGCACTCAGGTGGGGGTGGGCTTCCTTGTATTTGAGGAGCTGCAGAGAGGCCCTTAGCAGAGCTGACCTCTTTCCTCACTCTGAGGGCTGATTAGGTAGGCTGTTGAGATGCCTCCAACCTGGGATTATAGGTCCCAGGAAGACCCAGGATTAGACATCAGAGACTCCATCAACCTTATAAAACTGCATGCAAAATATAATCCTCATAAACAAACATATGACTGGGTTTTTTTCCCCTGGGGGGAGGGGGCCATAGCTTCCATTAGAATCTCAAGGGTTTGTGACTCCCAAATATTTGCCTGTCCTAGTTAGTGCTCCAGCAGGGCTCTGGAGGTAATTTTAAGGAGTTTTGTCTGCATGCTAAAAGTAAAATAAGGAGCCATTGAAGAGTTTAAAGAAGTAAGATGATATGAGTAGGCCTGATTTTCGAAAAGCTTACTCTAAGTATAAAATCTAGCTATAGAAGTTGCTACAAAATTGCTATATCTATTTTCTCTCACTTATGTATTCCTTACACATACATGTTGAGTATCTTCCCTGTGCCAGAGACTGTGCAGTAAGGTCTATGCTCATGGAGGTTCTGGCAGTTAGAGTACCTGCCTTCATGGAGATTTAAATCTAGGGAGAGAGCTGAATAATTCTAGTACACATGGAAATTTTAGTACAATATAAGAAGTTCTATTTGATCATCCATTCATTCATTAATTCAATAAATATTTATTGAGCCCCTACTGTGTGCCAGGCCCTGTGCTAGGTCTTGGGGGGGCATCAATGAGTTTTAGACAGGCATTGTTTCTGCCATCATTGGATTCACAGATACGGGAATGCAGACAGGTGAATGAGCCATTACAGCACACTGTGACAAATACTAACAGAGGGATGTACAAGGGCAGTGAGGACACAGGAGTAATATACCCAACTCAGCTCCCAGGACTCAGGGACAGTGAAGGCTCACATACCATTTCAAATAAAGAAAGAGGGAACACAGTCACAGACCCTGTGAATGCATTCCTGACCAAGTAGAAACTTGAACATCTTGGATCAGTTGTCTTTCTTGCTTATCAATAAGCACATGGATTTGCTGAGGGCCGAGAGAGTGGAAAGCGCTGAATAGGTTTAATAGTCCAACTCCTGTACCATGAATTGAATGTTAGAGGCTTAGTTTCAATCTTGGTTTTACTTTTTACCAGCCGTATGACCTTGGGCAAGTCCCTCACCTCTCTGAGCCTCACCATGAAACAGGGTTAGGGATATCTTCCTTGCCTGTGTCAAGGGGGATATTATGAGTATCCCTGCCCTTCTGCCCTGTGGAGGCTGCTAGCACTCTACAAAGAGAGACCATGTCTCTGTTTTCATAGCCGAGGAATCCCTACAGGCTGTGCCTCCAAACTTCCACTTCTTCTCTTCTGATCAGGATTTGCTTTCTCTGGATCCATCTTACGAACTTGTACTTAATTTCTCTCACCCTCTGTGACTTCTTCAGATCGGTGAGTTAGTTTTAGTTTTACTCTGAGATATTGCCTCTCAGAACATGCACCTCCATTTTACACTCTGTAGTCAACTCCTGACCTTATGCCCCAGGTGGACTCCTGGGACCCATCAGTCCAACTTGGGTCTAGACCCCTGGGCTCCTGCCTGTCTAGTAAGGGGAGTGGATGGAACAAATAAAAGGAGATGTGGCTAAGATCATGTCACACTCACTGTGCTGTTTCCTCTTTGTGAGCATACAGGAAGATTGCATTTTCCAGCCTCCTTTGCAGCTAACTTGGGGCCATGTGACTGAGTCGGGCCAATAGAATGAGGGCAGAAATGATGTACACTGTTTCCACGACTGGGCTTTTATATCCTCATGTGTGATGCTCCAGCTGTTTCCATCCCTGTCATGAAGACCACATGTTCCAGAATGTGTAGCAACAAGGTGGAAAAGGGCTACCTAAGTCCTGTGGACTGTGATGAGAATGAGAAATAAGCCTTTTTGTGCTTTTGAGCTTTTGGGGTTTATCTGTTGTATCAGCTTGTGTTAATAACCTAATATAGGTGGCAACGTATGAAAGTCCCCTCTGAACTTTAAAACAACGTACATTTTATGTTTTAATTATTATTCATAGTTTCTCACTGATAAAAGATGTCCGGTGATTGTCACATTCTCCTAATAGCTCTCATTTTTTACCTTTTTATGTTGCAAATGACAGAATCCCACTGAAATAAGCTCTAGAGAAAAAAGGGAAATTTTTTTGGGGGGAGGTGGATTCTTCAGGCCCAGAGTTCTAACTATTATCTTTAGGTCTGTTCTGTCTCTCTGTCTCTTAGCATTTCCTTCCTTTCTGTTGACTTTTCCTGTATGTACACCCTCTCCACAGGATGGTCCTTGACTGCTCTAAGGTTATTTCTACCAGCTAGGAAGAGTAACTGAAATCCGAGATCACTTTTTCACCATTGGTTCCAGCAGATCTCCGGGGAGTACTTCTGTGGCCTGGCTTGGGTCACCTACCCATCCCAGAACTGGTCAGTCACTATTGATCAGGTTTAGCATGGGTTCACCCTTGGAGACTGGAGACGGTGATAGTTCTTCACTGCCAACCAGATGGGTTGATATTAGTATAGAAATGTTCCTCAAAGGAAAACTGGAGTGTTAGTATTCAGAAGGGTAATAGATGTCCACTATAGCCTAATTATAATTATTAAAGCTGATATTTAGTAAGTGCTTACTCTGCATTAGAGACAGTGCTGCTTTTTATATATTATCTCATTTATATCTCACAACAGTCCTAGGGATAGATTTTGTTATCTACAGAGTAATAACAATGGAATCATTGATCACTTTTCGTAATGTAAATTTGATGTGAATTAATACATAATCTGTAGTGTTAACATGATTTCAGGGGTGACCATATCTATTGATAATCTAATTTCTCTTGCAGTAAAGGAACAATGGAATTACAAGGGAAGATCTGTCTGGCATAGGAATGTTCTTGCTTTAGTGATTCAGGCCATTCTAATGAACAACAAGAAATATGGGGCTTATAGTGTATTTATTTGTGGAAAGATATTCATATAACACTGTTCCAGTGTCAACAATACAACCGTAATTCATGATCCTGACAACAGAGCAATGCATTCTGTGTGGTCTCACCATCGAGGAAACCTCACTTTGAAGCTGAAGCTGCCAAAACAAAAATAAAAGCCGTAAATCACAAATATTCAAATTCTCCCTCCTGTTCTGACATATACAACTTTAGCGTTTCAGGGCTGAGGAGGTGAAAGGAACCTTATGTTTCACACCTCCTAAATTCTCCCCTGCAGTTGGACTCAGGCTGTCAAATGGTCTGGCACACTTCGAAGCTGATCATGGAGGGTGGAGAGGGCATGGGGAAAGGGTCACAGCCGGGCCCATCAGCAAACTTTCTGGGAGATGAGGATAGTTGGAGGGCCAGTTAACAAATATATAAGAAGAAACAGTGCAAACAGGGCAGCTGTCTCTCATTCACGAGCAAGGAAACAGTCTCTCCTTGGCTCTGAAGGACATTCTGTCCTTAGATGTTTGCCACAAATTACCTTCTGATTTCCTGTTTGGAGAATTGAGTTCGGTGACACTTTGATTAATGCTGTTCCTATTTTCACTGACAGAGCAGTAGTTTTTACTTGGGGCCATGAATTAGGTGCCTTCCCCTGCTCAACTTCAGAATCTCCGCAGAGGGCTAATGCTGGTTGTTGCAAGGATAGGTAGCTGTCCACCAGAAATTTGTTATTCTCTTTCCATAGTATGCAGCCATCACTGGGAGGCAGTTGTCTAGACAGGGACTACATTTCCCAGCACCCCTTGCAACCAGGTGTTGCCACATTCAGTGGAATATGAGAGAAACCCTTTCCAGCTGGGTTTTCCAAGAAGTCAGTGTGCCCTTTTTGCTTACTCTCTTCGCATGTACAGCCTACACATAGAGGCCTCTCAGGCACTCAGGGGTGCTATGGAGATACAGGACGAAAGGTGCCTGGGTTCTGAACCACCACATGGAGAAAAAATGTCCTCCAAGTAGAAAAATCCAAGCAAACTTCTGGGAAAATGGCAACATTTTTGGCGAGTCTGCCATCAGAACCATATATCCTCACAGACCCTGGATTCTAAGAGCTCATATCAAGACTTGCGCACCCTGGAAACATTCCTAATTCTAGACCTGCACTGTCCAATATGGTAGCCACTAGCTCCATGTAGTTCCTTAGACTTAAATTTAAATTAATTAAAATAAATAGAACATTCAATTCCTTGGTTGCACTAGCCACAGTTTAACTCAGTATGTGACAAGTGGCTACCATATTTGACATCATACTTTTAGAACATTTCCATCATTACAGAAAATTCTATTGGGCAGCACTGCTCTAGACCAGTGGGAGTCTAGATGGTAAATTTATTTAGACGGAATAGCAGGGAAAGTCTGAGTAATAATAGGGCTTCAGCGTCTGGGCTACAATTTGTTTATTTTTCACTTGTCTCTCTTCTTGCTCGAGGCTTTAAAGCAGGGATTATCTCATGCATTTTTGTATCTTTAACATTTAATACGTAGTGGGCACTCAGGAATGTTTTTTGAACAAATGAAGGAAGGTTAGTTATCAGGATAATTTGAGAGGGAATTCCCAGGAGTTGGATACTGGCATTGCTTAACCTTGCCATCCATGTATGGTGAGGACTGATTGGTCCTAGAGATGGAGCTGAACCAGATGATTTCAGGGACAGGGAGGGGAGATGCAGAGAGACCAGAAACTATACAGGGCTTGTTACTATGTGAATTTCTTTGAGGTCGTTAGTGACTGGCTGGCTAATCTGAAAAATTAAATTATTCTAATAACCTCCTGTGTAAACTCTCTCAGGACCTATGATAACTTAGCACATAGTAGGCACTGTAATTGATATTTGTTGAATGGAGGCATTTTAACAATATTCTATTTATTTGTTTATTTCCTGTCTTCCAACCCTGCCATCCGTCTACCCTTCTGCCCCCTCAATGGCATGAATGCTCCATTGAGGGTAAGGTCTTTGTCCTGCTTACAGCTGTATCTTCAACACCCAGAACAGTGTCTAATACATCATAGCTCAATAGATATTTCTGGAATAAATGAAGGAAGGACCTTTAATAACTTAACCCAGAGAACTGCATAGAGGAGGACATTTTAGAGACTGTCAAGATAGTGAGAGAAAGTATTTTGGGGACAGGAGAGACATTTTTGAGGGTTCTCAAATAACATCTTAGAAGGACCCATTGACTTTGCCTATGTACTGGGCTAGGCCAGCCCTCATAAATGATGTGCCTCAATTTGAAATTTAAATCCCCTGAGGACTCTAGGTGCATACAAGGCATAATACTAAATGGCTGATAACTTATGACATTTATTTCCCCACATGAGGAACCACAGGGCAGAATCTCTTGTCAGGAAGGAAACAGATTTGTCAGAAAGGAAACCAGCCATCATATGCTCTTTGTATTTTTATGATTTATGTATTTATTGGATGCACCCACCACTTAACAGCCTCTGGGTGCTTTTATATGTTTCATAGACAAAAGGCAGACACTGCCATGGTGGATTATGATGTGGAGAGGTACCAACAAAATAACCTCCATAAATCCCAAAGCACATCATAAAATCATCAAATGCTAAGTACAGAAGCTGTATTTAGGCTCCCTCAAGTAGTCAAGACACCTAAATGGAAAATTCTGAAGACCTGAGCTTTAGTCTGGGCCCTGGCACTTATTAGATTTCAAAGCCTTGAATCAATTTCTTAATCTTTCTTAGCCTCATTTGTTTGTCTCTAAAATGGGCATAATAATAACAGTAATTGCCTAGTTTGTCTTGCAGGTTTGGGGAATCAAATGCTCGTGGCCATGCTCTGTGAATCATGGAAAAATCCCCAGACATAATAGACAAGCATTTTCGAAAAAATTAAACTTCATGTCTGCATGAACTTCAGTTTCCTTTTGTCTCTCTGTGATGTGAGTCCCTAAATCATGTTTTGTCATTGCTTTGTGTTTTACTCTTCCCCAAATATGACCTGCCACCCCTACCTTGATGACTTTGGTCATAATCTTTTCTCTGCTTGGAATTTTTCTTCCCAGTCATTCTCAATTGTTAAGATTCTTCACAGGGATTTGAGTTTAGCCTCTGGATTTATATCCGAACTACCAGAGATAAAAGACAAAGAATCTGAAGCAAAAATTTCTCCCTCTTGACTTTGGTTGAATGGAGCTTTGATGTACTGTAGTTTCCCACATGAGGAAACTTTTGCTGTGAGGAGAGAGTACTAAGCTGGGCATTCCAGTTTCTAATTTTGTTTCTACACAGATAAGTTTTCCAACTTTAGACACATAATTTCATCTCTTTAGCCTCAGTTTCTCTACTTGGAAAGTGGCCGTTGACTGACAATTGAGGTTGATTAGATAGTCTGAGGTTGTCTTTATTTCTAATACTCTTAATTCTGTCTTTAAAAAAAAGCAAAAATCATGCCCTCGACTCCTCCATTATGCCAGAATATTGGCAGCGTAACTGCTTTATTTTTTTAGGTTTTAGTGGAATTGGATAACCATCTTATATCTGAGAGGTCAACTTGTTCTATCACTTAGACAATTTTAATAGCCTCCAACTGGTCTTCCTGCTTCTCCTTTTGCCCTTTATGGACAATTAACCACACACATAGCTGCTCGCCTTTATACTAAACATCTCAGAAGATTTCACTATATTGTGTCTATCATTCTCTCCTTTCTGTCTAATTGTGCTTTAATCTTTACCACTCCGCTGATACTTTCTTGTGAACAGCACAGTGACTGCCATCTTGTTAAATTAAATGGCTGATAGTCAGGCCTCATCTTGCTCATCCTGTCAGCAGTGTTTGTCACAGCTGACCACTCCTCCTTCTTGAAGTACTTTCTCCACATGACTTGTGCTATGCCACAGTCTCCTGGTATTCCCCTTACCTCCCTGGCTACCTCTTCTTACTCTGGTTGGCTGTCTCTGGAGCTTTCTTCAGCCCTCTTCTCTTTTCCTCTCCATCCTTACTCCCTAGGTAATCGGATCCAGTACCATGGCTTTGAATATCATGTCTAGACTAATGACTCACAAATTTACATTTCTAACTTCAATATCGCTCCTGAGTGTCAGTCAGGCACTTGCCCTCTTCGTTGGTCTATTTGGATGTCTGATAGGCACCTCGAATTTAACATGGCCAGAACTTGATTTCACTATCACTCCCAAGAAAATTCCCACATCTCCTTCAGTGTCTCCTATCTAAAGAAAGAGCCCACCATTCACTCAGTTGTTTAATCTCAAAACTTAGGAATCATCCTTGGTTGCTCCTTTCTTCACATCCCCAAATGAATCCAGCTACTAGTCCTATTGGCTCTATTTTCATTGCTTTATTCTCCATCTGAGATTTTAAAAATTCTTATTTTATATCCTTCAGTTTTGCCATATCTGGATCAGTAGCTACAGTGATTGTGAAGCAGACATTAGCTGTTAGTATAAAGAATTTACTACAGGGAATTTTGAGGTGAAATGCCTGTAAACCTTTGAGCAATGTGAAGCATCCGTCTCATGTCATACAGATAAAAATACGATGGTGATGGGAGGAGGAAAACCTGGACGTCTTTCTTTCTCGTTGCCACGTTCAGGTCGCTGTGCTAGTGAACAACAATATTATTTTCACCGGAGTGGTCTGGGCAGTTTTGGAATATCCACCAGTTCACAGGTTGGATTACAGATGAATGGGAGTTCATGCTATTCTGACTATTGGGATAGTCAGGGAAGGCTTTGTGGGAAGAGTGGAACTTGAATTAAGCCTTAATATATGGATTAGAGTCAGTTAAATGCAGAGGAAAAAGAAGAATGTACCAGTGAGAAAAGAGTTCTGGGGACAAAAGTACAAAATGTAGGGGTATACGAGTTATATTTGGGTAGCCCATGGGAGGAAGAAGAAAGCTAAAGTGAAAGGTTTAAACAAGTGATAGGTGAGAAATTTCATTTGTAGATTTCATTTTTTTAACCTAATATTTATGGAATATATGTTATATAAATAAGTACTGTATTAAGTGGTTTACGTGCATTACTTTAATTACTACAACCCTGTGATGTAGGTACTAATCTCATTTTGCGTAACAGGAGACAGTGGCTCAGGGAGGTAGAGACTCGCCTAAGATCACTTAGCAAAGGCTAGAAGGGGGACTCAAATTTAGCCATTTGGATTCCAGAGGCCCTGCTTATCACTTCTCTGCTGTGCTTTCTCCTGAAGCAGTATCACTCCATGTTGGTGAGCTTTGAGATATGCAGAAGGCATATATTTTTGTCTTTAATAGTGCTAAAAAGAGATAAACTTATATTATCTTCAGAAGTAGGAGTTTATTGCAAAGTTTAGTGACCCTCATTGGGCAAGGATTCTGGTATTTTCAAGACGGGGATACCCGGCAGGCCTCATGGAAAACTGAGAGCTAGCTCAGGCTACCTCACAGATGTGTCACACTTTCCAAGAGAGAATATCTAAATGAGCCAGTTTGTCACCACTCAGCATGAGGCTTCTGTTGGGTGAGGTTTCATGTCAAGCCAATTGAAGATATTTTTTACTTTATTTACATTCAGTCCATAACATAGATTCTTAGTCAGGTCCAGGGGATCAGAATTGGTTTCTGTCTATACCGGCACCAGAGCAACTTCATAACAGCAATTGCAAAATCAGCGTCTATGGAGGCCTCAGTTAACATAGATGTGTCAAGGAGGCCAGGTGGAGATCGCAGGGACCGTAGGAAGAAGAAACTGCTACTCAGCTGCAGCTGACTCTCTCCACATGGAAACAGAGGATCAGATCATCTTCAAGAGATGCAAAATCCCAATGAAATATCCTGATTTTTAAGTACTGACAACTACTTAAAATAAAAGCAGCAAAACACTAGAAAAGAAACTAGTTTGCTACTGCTGACTTTAGTATGCCTCTTTAGTATTGGGAGATACCTGGCTTTTCAGAAGTGGCTTTGGGATTAGTTTCTCCAAGAGTCTTCTTAATGAAATTTTGAAGAATGACTTAGAGATCAAGTTCGCTTGTCCTTGGTGACCAGATCTGATGCGTCCAAAGCTTTCTCATGTTTAAAGGTCACCAACTCTCCTGTATCCTTCACCCCAACAGAACTCCTGGATATCCTCCTGTGTCTGTGGAATTTGGGGGAGTCAGGAATCCATGAGCCAGCAGTGTGCTTTAGGGGCACCACATCCGGAATGAACAGCCCTTCATTTCCTTGAACAGATCAATCATCAGTGGAAGCTGATTGCTCCCCTATCCATATCATACTTTGATTCATTTACACTTAAGTGATGAAAGTGGTCTTTTTTTTTTTTTTCTCTTTCTTTAAATGGATACTAACCCAGGAGGGGCTTGGGGAGTTGTAAAGGGGAGTGCTGACTCCTTGGACACGCTCTTGGTCGCATTCTCAAATGGCCCACTCAATTAGGGGTAATATTTCATTGACTTGTGTGTATGATGGCTCCCTAGCCAGCAGTGTTTTCTAAATGGTCCTGAGGCAAGACTTTGGGCTTTGAAAACAGCCTTTCATCACCTTTATGTCTGGGGCTGCATTGACACAGTCTGGACTGAAGCAGTTATTTCCATCAGAGGGAGCAGCCACAGTTTCTGGCTGGAATATCTTGACTTGGTTGGTTTCACTTGTCAAAAGAATGGGTGGTCTGATGCTTTCTGGGGCTGGGTTCATGCAGCTTCATTATCTACATGTTGAATCTGACCATTTAGATACCTGTCTGGATTTTCTAGAAGGGCAAAAAAAAAAAGAAAAGAAAAGGTTGGATTAAAAAAAAAATCAGGCTGTTCATATTTCTTCTTGCGCCTGCACAGGTAGTATAGATGCATTCTGACAACCAGTGTTATTCCTACAGAAAGCTCCATGTCAGTGTGTGCTCCAAATTGGCCTTGGGTTCAAGTGTGAAGCATGCAGTTGCTTTGTTTGATATTTGCATTAATAACACACCTTTCAATAAGGAAACTTCACACAATAGGAAGGTGCGTGTGTGTGTGTGTGTTTGTGTGCTCTAGTGTCTAAGTATAGAGGATAATGGTGGAAATTTTCCTAGTGACTGGGATAATGCAAGCTGTAGGTGTGACCTTCTACTCTAATTATAAAACTGGCTTGATCTGAATCTATATGAAGTAATTGATCGAGCTCAGTGACAAAATGTTCTCAGTACATAAAGTTCAAACATCCTTATATGTCTACACCTTTGTCTCTGAATTAGTGCTTGTGTATAATTTGTGGCGAAGACAAAGTTTGGAAAGCAGCTGCCCATTTTAAGGGATGTGGAAGACTATATGGTAGCCATGTGAGGTCAAGCAACTACAACAATTAAAAGCTAAAACAAATTGACTATACTATGTGCAGATACGTTTCTGATCATGTTGATATACTTTATATACCTGGACTCACTTAATCCTCACAGCAACCTACAAGGTGGGTATTGGTATTATTCCTACTTTACGGATGAGGAAACTGAGGCATGGAAAGGTAAGCCACTTGCCCGAGGACACACAACGAGAGGTAGCAAAGCTTGGACTTGAAAATAGGCAACCTGATTCTAGAGTCTGTTTCCCTACCCTGCCTACCCCAAAGTCATGAATTTCTCATTCCAGGGTTGAATCCCTGAGTCTTGCACGGTACTTGGCACCCAGGAGATGGGTTGGACAAATGCTAATGGTTGGATAAAAGCCCTTTAAAAGATATGAATTTCCATACAGATGTCAATTTTTATTGTTATTGTTGATGCTACTATTATTGTTAATAATTACAGCTACCATATATTGGGCTCTTTCTATGTGCCAGGCACCAAGCTAGCACTTTGCAAGCATTATTTAATTTCCTTCTCATAACACTTTAACTGAGGCACTGAACACATAATTATTTACATTTAGAAGTTCTGCTAGAAAATTGCAGTGCCAGAACTTAAACAGAGGTCTGCTCTTACTCCAGAGCTCATTGCCTTGACTATCAAGGCAATAAAATGTCATTGCTATGAAAGCTTCTACTTTTTTATTCTTGAGAGGTTTTTTTCAGGATTAAAAAATATTGTGATAATAAGCAAACAATAGTGTTTGAGATACATTCAACTGACAAATAATTGTTGGACAATATAAAAAGTATTGTGCTAAATGACATAGGGCAGTGTTTTCTAACACTTCAGCCTTTGTACATCATCTTCATGATTTTTTCCATATCTAAATTTCATGTGAACTTTTGCTTAATATTTTTCTATATTTATTTTTGAAAACTAATATACATTTATATTTCCTAGTCATGATATTTTGAGGGTTTCTTACTATGTACATTTCCAGGACACAAAGCAATATCATTGATACTAAATAGAAAATGCTTTCTATTTAGTATGTAGTAATGCTCTCTATTTGTAACGTTTTCTCTTTAGGGAGTATCTATGTACTACCACCTAAAGTCATCTTTCACATTTCCTTTAGTACTTACCACTCCATGGGAAACACAGAGGACACAAATATGCATAAATATTTGCATACCAAACCAACCTCAGACTTATCTAGGAAGCAAGTAATAGTTTGCGGGCAGGGAAAGGAATCATGCATGCTCCTAATCGTTGCCCCCCAGCTGCCCCTTAAGGAACTCTCCATATGTTTGAAGGAAGCAGGTTCACACAGGGTGTGGTCCAGTTAGCAAGGAAGCTCAGAGGCAGAAGACCCTGGGCTGGGTAGTAGACCTTCCTGCACGAGCTTTCTCTGGAAGGATGGCAGAGTTAGGGAGGAGAGGCAAGGTGGGCACATCCAAGTGCCTGTGGGAGCCCAGCTTCCTGCTCCCAGTCCTATGATTTCCAATTCACGCCTCACTCCTTCAGGGTCGGCCTCTCCGACACAGAGTCACAAACCAGATCTGAATTCAGGTTTTAAGGGCAAAAGGGTCATATTTCAGGTCATCTTACCTCCCTGTTTCTGACCTTTTTCACTTTCTCTGTTTTTTTTTTTTTTTTTTAAGTCTATAGTGCATACCATCTGTTTTCAATTTTGTGAAGAGTAATGAAAGAAAAAATCTAATCCAGTTTTTCAAAACACTTAATTTTTTAAAGAAAAATAGTCTTTTTTTTTCATTTTAATACTTCTGTGCTTAACAAATGGTATTTACTTACCAACACAATCTATGCAATTTCCCACCAAGATAATGCATGTTTTTCTCTCATCCATCCTCATACTTGCTGTCTTCTTGAGCTAGCTATTAAAGACTGAGAAGAGTTAAAGTTTTAAGCCAAAGCAGGTAATTTCCTGAAGAGAAGAAATGTTCCTTAAATGATTTCTCTTCATTAGATCTTTTTATTCTCCTTTCGTTTGGCTCTTTATGAAAAACAAAAAAAGGGAAAAAATGGGTGACAAATGTCTTTTGGCTCCAAAGAGGTGACAGGAAACCTCTGAAAGCAGAATTTGAAAAAAAAAATTAATTTCTTAGAACCAGAGTTGGAGCTGGCCTTTTAGCACTGTTGCACATTAATGCTGCTTCCCCTCCCACTGGGAAGCTAAGGCCCGAGTGGCAGTCATTATTGCCAATAGCACGGTTACCCAATGGATTCCTGGAAGGGCTCACTTAAAAGATTCAGCCAGATCCTCTCCAGGGGCTTCCAGTTTCTATCGTCCCAGGAATGAAATATTTAGTATCATCTTTCTGCACCTGAGGCTGCCATGGATTAAATTCTTGCTGCCTCCATTGCTGGGGCAGCCAAGAGCTCAGGCTGTAGCGACTGGATATGAAGTGCTTAATGGCTGCACTTGGCTGAGAAAGGGAGAGGAAAAAAACAGGCCAGAGCCACAGTCACCAGTGGTGATCATAGCCTGGAGAACAGACTTTCCAGAGATGCTGTAGCTCAAGAAGAATCTACTTGAATTCCTCCCTGATGCTGCCACCAGACGGCATATTTCAAAATCACATTCCATATATATATATATATGATCACCTATAGTAACCCATATAATAGAAACAAATCTGTATAAATGGTGCTGCGTGTCTTAACCTGGACAAGTTCACATTGGTTCCCCTTTTCCTGTCTGTTCCATAAATGTGTAGATTTCCCCCAAATATTTTCTTCAGTTCTCTGATTTTCACTCTCTATACACTCATCACCTATGAGCTATGAGCATGAGTCCCAAATCAACTCTTTGGGTGCGATTATCTTCTGGGAACAATATGAACTGCTTAACAAATGATTACTGAATAGATGAATGAATATTATTTCCCTTAAGTTGTAGACTTACCTTTCTAAGTGCATGTAGAACATCTCTTCCTGAATATTGGTAGTAGGCTGAATAATGGCTTCCCCAAATATGTCCATGTCCTAATCTCTGGAGCCTGTGAACGTTACCTTAGATAGTAAAAAGTGCTTTGCAGATGTGATTAAGTTAAAGATCTTGAGATGGGAAAATTATCCCGGATTATCTCAGTGGGAATGATGTAATTGTGGTTAGAAGAGGGACAGAGGAGGACAGAGAAGAACAATGAGACGACGGAAGCAGAGGTGTGTCCAGGAGCCAAGAAATGCCAGCAGCTTCTGAAATCTAGAAGAGGCAAGGAATGGATTCTCCCCTGAACCCTCCAAAAGGAACCAGCCCTGCAAAGCCTTGATTTTTATTCTCTTGAGACTCATCTTAGAGTTCTGGTCTCCAGAGCTGGAAAAAATTGAAGTTCTGTTATTTAAAGCCGTTAAATTTATGGCAGTTTGTTCTGCGGCAACAGGAGACCGATACAGTGTCTTACGGCAAATTTACCTCAATGTACCTGAAAATAAACTCACGACTTCTTCCCCAAATCCCACCCTTCAGCCTCAGATACTGGCTTGCTCATCCTCACAGTCTCTTGCACTAGGGACGTCTGAGTCCCCTTTGCTTTCTCTCTGTTTCTTACCCTTTCAGTCAAGAACGGCAGTTTGTTCATTCTATATGTGCAATGTTTCTCAAATCCATTGCCTTTATTGGCGGCCATGGCAATATCCTCCACAGTGAGAACACTGCCTGGAGTATAGTAGCTTCTCACTAAATGTTTGCTGAATGAATGCGAGCTGTGACTCCTCTTTCCTGATTCCTTTAAAATGTTCTTTGCACTGTGTATAATTTCCATTACGAAATCTCTGAGGGGAGGGGCAGTGTCTTTTCCCAGCACTTCATACAGGTTTGGAGTATCCAGTCACCCAAACTTGGTGAACTAATAAACAGACTCACTCCTTGTCACCACTCTGTGATCGAAAAATGTTAGGCGGTGGCAAAGAGCAGCAGTTTGGGAGTTAAATGGAATTAGGTTTATGTCCAGCTCTGTAATTATCTAGTTGCATAATACTTGCTGGCGAGATAGTAACCTTTTCAAACTGCAGTTTCCTCAGCTATACGATGGGGATAACGATAGCACTCACCTTTTGGGTTGTTTTCGGGAATGCACTGGGGTCTGGCTCAGGGTAATAATTGGTCAATAAGTATGCGCGCCTATCATCATTTCACTGTAGACAAGGGAGCACCTATATTACATCTTTTTGTTAACCAGTGGCTGGGGTGTGAGTTGCATATGCATGTGTGGGGATGCAGTGGCATTGGCAGAAAAGGAGGGCAAGGACCGGCGATGGGGAAGGCAGCGAGGCAGGCACTTTGCATTCAACAATGGAGTACAATTTGGAAACACTTGCCTTGTGTAGCCCTCAGCTGCCTGTGAAATTCATCTGAATCTTGTTCCGTTGGCCTATGGGGTATTTTCAAATACAAATTAGGTTGGCCAGAATTCCTTTTCTGCACCAACTCTCCTGGGTACAACTTAGAGGTTATTAAGATGCCTAATAAAAGGAGAGAGCACATTTAATAACATTACCATCAGCTTGACGGAGCTGAGCTATGTGGGCCCATGGTGCCCCAGAGCCTGCAGCCTCCTGCCACTGGTGCACTTGCTTAGAAGAGGCCCCATAATTATCCACATTTAAAAAGCACCATTAAATCCATTGAGTCAGTCATGTCCCATTTGCAGGGCCTTTCTGCCCACATTACTCGGGAGACCCAGGGCCTAGCTTCTTGGGGTGAGGGGGAGGAGGAGAAGGAATAGCTGGAAATTCCTGGCCTAAAGTGATGGCTGGTTAAATTTACAAAATGGCAGATCTGCTCAGTGCCATTGTCATCCCTGTAAGAGCTTTTCCTCCCTTTGTCTTAGGCATTTATTTAGCAAACCTTTATTGAGCACTGTGCCCCCACTTCTCATGCTGGATTCTGTTTAATCCTCACAACAACTCATTCAGTAGATCAGTGGTTCTCAGCAGGCAGTGATTTTGCACCCCGGGAGATATTTGGCGATGTCTGGAGACATTCGTAGTTGTCACAGCTGGGGTGAGGGGTGCTAATGGCATCTGGTCAGTAAAGACCAGGAATGCTGCTCAGCACCCTTCAGTACACAAAGCAGGCCCTCCCAACAGAGAATTATCTGGCCTGAGTGTCAGTCGTGCTGCAGTTGGGCCATTCCATCATAGGCGCTACTCCTTTTCTCATTTACCAGTGAGGACACTGTGACTCAGAGTGGTTATGAGATTTTCTGGTGTCACACAGCTGATAAGTGGTGGAGCTGTCAGGGCCTGAGCTCTCACCACTGTGCCAGATGGCCTCCTAGCATCCCCCTCGGCACTCATCCTTTGCTGCTGAGCTCCCTCCCTGCCCTTGCTCCAGGCCATCTACTTGTCTCAATGACAGTCTATTGTAATTACACTTATTGGGAATAATACAAATGTTTGCTTTGGTGGGAGTTGTCTCCTATAAAGAAGATTCCTTTGAGCACTTAAAAAATTGTTGCACATTTTGAATGAGTCAGGAGCCTATGCAAGAGTGGAATCTATATTTAGCTTTAAGATAAGTGAAATGTGAACATAGTACTCTTTTCCAAGCCCCTACTATCTGTGGGTGGTTTCAGAGATATTTCACTCCAAAGAAAAAGCCTCTAGTGGTTTTAGAAGCAGTGATCTGTGAAGTATTTGAAGTATCACTGGAAATGATATTGCTCGGGATCCAGGTGGCCTCTGGGCCTTTGCACAGCCATTCCCTCTGTCAGCAATACTCTTCCTTCCTCTCTTTTTTTGGCTCATTCCTTATCTTCCTTCAGGTTTCACCTTAAAAGTTATCTCTTAGGAAGCTTTCCCCAGATCTTGGTTAGGCATCCCTGCTTTCTGAGCACACTAAATCTTTTAGATCAGCTCTGTCCAAAAGGAATATAATGAACCGCATATGTAACTTAAAATTTTTTACCAGCCATGTTAAAAAAGTAAATAAGGCACAGGTGAAATTAATTTTAATAATTTTTCATATTTAGCCCCAAATATTAATATTTCAATATGTGATCAATACAAAATTATTAATGAGACAGTTTACGTGTTTTGGAACCGTTGTTGAAATCTTGTGTGCATTTTACACTTACAGCTCAACTCAATATAGATGCTAAATTTTCAACAGTTAAAGTAAAATATAGTCCTGCCAAAACAATAAAGCTGTAATTAGTAGAAAAATATTTTACACTGCTTTAGTTTTTAAATTTGTTTATTAAAATTAAACTAAATTAAAAATTCAGCTCCTCAGTTTCAGAAGCCACATTTTAAGTATTCAATAGGCACATGTTCTAGATTATTAGAAGCTGAAATTGCCTGTTGATTTGTTTTTTCCTCCCACTAGATTATAATGTCTTTGGGCTCAAGGATTAGGTTTTGTTCACTATATGCCAGCGCCTGGCACAGATTTTGGCACACAGCAGACACTTAATAAATACATGCTGAATGGCTTGAGTTAACAGTTCTAATCCTGTATAACCTTTATGATGTGGGTTCTTCTCTAATAAAATGAGAGTTTTGGACATTTTTGAAAGTCTGTTTCACTGGATGCTAATAAATGTTATGTGATCAAAGGGATCTGTGGTCAAACAAGTGCGAGAGATACAGGGTTCAATGAAAGGAGCAGGTTTCTTTACTGCAGGATTTCTCAGAGCCTTGAAAGTTTCAGTGCACTGTGGCTTGGCAGGAGAATTAAAACTTTTAATTTAATTTTAATAAATTAAAAATTTTAAACTAAATAAGATGTCCTATTCTCCCAACATATGTGACCATGAAACTTTTTCTTCACAGAGCATTTGCGGGACTCGTGCTCCCTGGAACACAGTCCAGGAATGGCTGGGTTACTGTAAGTCTCTTTAGCTGGGACATTCTTTCAGACTTAGCTTGTAGAGAGATGGTCTCAAGGACTTGTGACAGTGCACACCACTTTCTTTTCAGTCTTATCGGTTCTATCCTCTGACAAAAAAGGGGTGGTAGAGGAGCAAAGAGCCATCAAGTGGCTCAGAATCAATGCCTTACCTTATTCAAGAACAGATTGTTTCCAGATTGGAAAGTAGTTCTTCAAGTAATTCGCTCATTTTCTGAGAGGCAGTGAAAACAGTCTCCATTTATTTCATCCTCCCATCCTCTCTAAAAAGGTACATGATGCAAATCTGTGTATTGCCCTTTTCTGAATGGCCAACACAAGGTTTGAAATGGAAAGGCAAAACCTGGTTCACGTCAGGGGTGGGTTATTGGATTGAACTGTATGAATTTACCAATATTCAAACACTTCTGACCTACAACTATGACAATCTCATACGGTTCAACCAACTAGTTATAAGAAGTCTCTCTACTCTCATACTTGTAAGTAGGAATCTAAGGTTCCTAAGGAACTATCTTTCTTTAGAAAAACAGTTTGGAAATATATAGCAAAGTTTTTATTTTTAAAAATTAAAAAAAATTTAGATGTGAATATACTTTATTAAAACCCTCTCAAGGGTAAATGTTGAGAATTGTGTGTAAAGTAACATATTAAGCCATGTACACATCGTGGATTCAGCTGCAGCCCGATAAAATAAATCTTCACATATTTTAGAGTCATTATTGAATTACTAGTCAGTCCTGTTTTCTTCATGCGAAGAAAGTCTAAATTTTTCATCCCTTCTCTATAGGTGTGATATCCAGCCTCCAAAGCTTTTTCAAGTTCCCAGCAACCCATAGCCAGGTTCCTGCGTTCAAACCTGTACCTAGCTTCTTGCAGTTTCTTGTTTGGTACATTTAGTCACCTGGCTTCATCACTGCTAACAATGTTGCTGAAGTCATGTCAGTTAATAACCACTCAGTCTTTAACTTGTTCATACTGGCCACAGTCTTCTCATTCTGCAGTTTTGTTCTCAACATGCCAAGTGCCAGGACGTGAATCTTAGACCGACAAGTCATGAGGAAACCCAGCAAGAGCAGAAAGGACATGTGCTTTGATGTCCAACGGACTTGTTTTTAATGCTAACCCTGTACTTGACCAGTGGCAGATCTTACTTACATTCTTTTTCTCAGCCCCATGTTTACCAGCTTATAATAAAGGATATTATAAAGGATACAGATGAATAGCCAGAAGAAGAGTTACATAGGGCGGGGTCCAGAAAGGTCCTTAGAGGAGGAGCTTCTGTTCCAATGGAACTGAGTTGCGTCCCTCTCGGCATCTGGATACATTTCCCAACCGGGAAGCTCCTATAACAAAGTTTTAAATACATGTATCTTTGACCTTGTAAATCCATATCCAGGAATTTATCCTAAGACCTTAAAGGATAAGCACACAAAGTTGTGTGTACAGGGATAGTTGTCTCAGTGCTGTTTATAATAGCAAAAATTGGAAGACATTTAAATTTCCAATTGGGCAGTCATAGTATATCTGCATAAGAGTATTATGAAGGCATTAAAATGACAATGTGTGTTTGTGTTTATTGGCATAGAATGATGTCTATGGCATATTTTTAAGGAAAAAAGTATATTTCAATTTTAGCATGCATAATATGTTCTTCTTAAAATAAATATTTGTGAGTGTACGTGTGTATGTATAGAAATATATCTAAAAGTATATACATAAACATACTGATAGAAATTCTTTCTGAATGATAAGTGTAAAAGAGATTAGCTTCCCCATGAGTTAATACTTAAATTGTATTAAGTATTACACATGTAATGCCTTGACATATAATAGAGATTTCCTGCTGTAGGAATTTCAAGGCTTTTGACCCATGGGTGGGAGATGGAGACAAGTTTGTTGCTTGTTTGCTTGAGCTCTATGGACTTTTGATTCATGCTCTCTGTGAGTTCAACTTATAGAAGAAAACTCTGAGTTGACCTGATAATCTTGGAAGGAGCTCCATGTTACTCTAATATGTAATAATACTTCATATGACTAATAATATCTTGCTTTCAACTAGCCTTTTGGCATGCTGCCACACACATTACATCACTTGCATTTTCTGAGTACTTGCTAGGTGGTGATGCACACATCACTATTTTTACATGCTCTCTCCAAGGTAGGGACGCTTTCATCCATTTTGCTGATGAGAAGGCTGAGCTTCTGGGAGGACAAGAGGCACTTGTCCCACTGCTAGTGAGGACAAACCTAGGTTGGTGTTCTTTCCATTGTACCATGTTTTTATTTTGCATTATTTTATCCCAAATCACCCTCTCCATCTGATTCCTCCAACATATTCTAGGAGTTCTCTCTCTACCTGACACACCAAACTTTTCAACCAGGTGTGGAGAAGCACTGTGAACATAGCACTACAATGAAATACACAGTTCTGGGGTCAGAATTCCTGAGGCTGAAGCTACTCCATCACTTATTGGATGTGTAACCTTGGGAAAGTTATTTAACTTTTTCATGCCTCCATTCGTCCGTCTGAAAAATGGGGGTAATGATAGTCGTACCTACTCTGTAGACTTGTGAGAGGACTGACTGAGACAATTCAGATAAAGCAGTATAGCTCAGGGTCCTCCTCATCGTAAGTGATGGACAAATGTCGCCCACTGTCGTTCACCTCCTCTTCCTTATCATTATCCTTGTAACAACCTCACGTGGTTGCCTCCAAGAAGTGGAGACAGAGGTTACATGCCTTGTCTAAGGTCGCATAGCTGATAAAAGATAGGATAGCTCTTTTTTCATCTTCCCATTCAGCTGAGGGCACTGAAGGGTTGTTCTGGGTAGAGGACAGAAGATGTGGCAGGGGGCTCAGGGTAGAGTGGTATTCCCCGTGGTGTTAACGTGCAGTAGGTGAATGGAACGAAACAGCAACTAATCCAATCCAGCTCCAAACCACAAATGTCAACAGGTATTTTATGGCAGGGAAGGTGCCAATGAACGTGTCACATGCTCTTTTGAAAATAAATGAAGCCACATAGGGACTCTAAAGTAGAAAATAAGAACTGGGCTGTTTATGGATCTCCTCTGGCTCTAGTTTATGGTGTTTCAAACACCACGCAGGAAGAGGCACTGTAGGAAGAGCCCTCCAATGTGACGGACGTCACCGGGCTCCCGTGTTATCTAATTGCGTCGCACCCGGCAAGCCATTCAGGGCCTCTCCTGTTGCATCATGACCAGTGGGGTAATCAACTCCTGCTTGTGGGTTTGCTAGGAAAATGATTTTGGGATTGAGGTCTTGGTTTTGTTTCTCTCAGCTCAAATTCAAGTAAAATAATGCAGTGGTCAGTTCCCCAAGGGGTGTGACACCTGCTTTCCTTTAGAATCCATGCAGGGGGTGCCTCATGGAATCAGAGCAGTAAGCTTCCTTGGAGATCATCAAGTGATCTTAGTCCAGTGATTTTGATTTTCTCTTCTGTCAGTGATAGATCCCTTTTTACAGAGGAAATTTAATGTAGAATCTCAGTATCTAAAATATAAAAGGAAAGCTGCCTTAATTGAAACAAGAGGGCCACCTTGGTTAACTTTTCTCTCACTCAGAGACTGTCTCTGTGGGTCCTCCCCAGAACCAAGGGCGCTGGAGAGCTTAATTTGAAAATGAGCTCTTAAAGCTTGATAGGCACAGCGTCGCTGCTGGTTACAAAGCACGTGCCTGGGCCCCACCCCAAAATGATGGAACCAGAATCTAAATTTTCAATAAGATTCTCAGATGATTCTGACACTTCCTAATTTTTGAGAACCACTGGCTTCTTCCAGTGCTTTCATTTTGCAGTTGAGGAAACTGACACCCAGAGTAGGGAGGTTACTTGTCCATGGTCACAAAGCTAATGATGAGACCAAGTGCTGGGCTCCTGGCCCCCAGTGGCTCATTTAGACAGGCTCCTTAGTTGTGAGCAATAGAAATTCTGGCTAATGTAAATTCGTTGGAAGGCTATTTCATGGTTCATGAAATGGAAGAGAAAGCACAAGACCCAGGAGTGCATGCAGCTCCACTGGAGTAGATGGCAGCAGCTAGCAGCCTCTTCAGGGCATCACTGCCAGGAAAAGTCGGCTTGCAGCATTTCTCCTCCTTGTGGCACTTTATCAGTAGTTGAAATCTGGTGGTGGGGGAGATAGTCTGATTGGCTCAGCTTGGGCAAGGAAGGCTCTTTGGCTGGGGACCACAGAGAACCTTGACCAAAAGTCTCAGGAAGACCTCACCCAATGGGTGTGGCAGAACTCACTGAGACGATGCTACCAGTAGAAAGTGGAAATGTCATTAGGAGGCAAAAATCAACATACGCCCACACCCTCAGCCACCTTTCCCACCACACTGTGCTGTCCCCCTCTTAGGGTCAATGCTTCACAGAAAAAAAATCCAATTGAAACGAAGGGGTTAAGGTAAATTCTGTGGCTTAACTATCAGCCAAATGACATTTTAACAGCCTTTTTAGCATAGCCTGGCTGGGCTGAGACCTTCCCTGCAAAATGCCTTAATCCTTGGTCTCTAAATAGAGAGTTATTTTCAATTTCTCCAGTTCGTAATGTTTTAAATGGAACTACTGTTCCCCTTAGAGCACCTAGTGGCTGGCTGGAGACCTTTATTGATATATATATAAATTACCTCAATCCCCTCTGCTGCCTACAGATCCAATCATATTGAACTAATGTGCATATAAATAAAAACCTGGAAGTGTGGTTTATGGCAATAAGTAGTGCAGCCGAAGTTTTTACCATTCTGCAAAGACACCTTGATACATTGCTGATAATCTTCATAATATGTTTAAAGAAGCAGTGTGTCAGCTCAGGCCAGAGCACCCTGGGAACCGAATGGGAAATCTGATTCTCCAGCTTCTGATTGACCAAGAGAAGAATCTGTCCTGCCAGGAGGAAGCCTACCCCAGGCTGTCAAGGGCCCAGTGGCTGGAAATCTTTTCCCAAAGTCACCAGGCTGTAAAGAGATGGGTTGGTCTACAAAATATGCAGGGGTTGGAGCAGGAGTTCTCCTGTCGTTTTTTTTGCAGTCTGTGCTCTGTGGTTAGTCCTGATGGTGGGCGGGTTCCAGAGTAGCTGAGGAATAGGCTGGGAGCATTCTTCAGAGCGGGAGATGCCAGCCCTGGACAGGAACTCAAAAGGGGGACTTTGGGCAGTGGATATGAAAAGCATGAAGATACCTGGGTGCCTGGGAGCCTGGGAAAAAGTATGGAGGTGAAGGGTGGGGATGGGGAGCAGAGGTAGTTAACAGAATGTAGGGAGAGGGAGTGGTTCTGTTCTTGGACCTTGTGCCCAGCGCCAGCCCTGAAATTGAGCCCAGAGAGGAAACAGAGGCAAAATAAAGAAAACATATCATTCTTGCTCTGTGTAACAGAAAGTGGCTGTGTGTGCCCCAGAGACTGGGCACAATAATCCCTTTGGGATTTGGGTAGAAAATATTAAAATTTGTATTTATACAGATTTCTCATTTTAAAATGTTCTATTTTTGATGTGTTTTAATATGTATTTAATACATTAGTGTTGTGATATATGCATGCAATTTGAAAATAAATACATGTATATATAAGTAGATATATATATATACTGGATGAAAACACTTTTTTTTTTTTTTTAATTAATTTATTTATTTTTGACTGTGTTGGGTCTTCGTTTTCTGTGCGAGGGCTTTCTCTAGTTGCGGCAAGCGGGGGTCACTCTTCATTGCGGTGCGCAGGCCTCTCACTATCGCGGCCTCTCCTGTTGCGGAGCACAGGCTCCAGACGCGCAGGCTCAGTAACTGTGGCTCACGGGCCCAGTTGCTCTGCGGCATGTGGGATCTTCCCAGACCAGGGCTCGAACCCGTGTTCCCTGCATTGGCAGGCAGATTCCCAACCACTGCACCACCAGGGAAGCCCCAAAACACTTTTTAACTAATGGAGTGTGCAATAAAAAAAGTTTATAGACTGCTGCTTTACTGGTTCAATCCCTGTGCTAAGCCAGAGACTGCCAGTAATCCCCCAACCTTGAGCTGTTATTAGCAATTTCATCTATTATTCAGGAAAAACATAAGTAGGGTCCTTTGGTTTACCCATTTGTATGCTGTCTTAAGATCCTAGCTAAAGTTCAGAGTGATGTCATAATAAAGTACACTGGCCTTGGGATTGCTCAGCCTTAGTTTCTAATTTAGTTTCTATGTTATGGCCCATACCAGCAGTGTTGTCTTAGTCAACCTTTCTGGGTCTCAGTTTCCTCATTTGTAAAATGGGATTGACATTAGTATTTACTCCAAAAATGAGATAATTCTTGCAAAACCCTTAGTAAAATGCTGGGCACATAATTGAGGCTCGTACATCCTAGCTACAAAAGGACCTAGTTTAGGAAGGTCAATCAGCTGGTGACCACTTCTCCATCCCATGACCGTCCATAGCAGGCATCACTAATTGAGCACAGCCTTTTCCTGTCAGGACTTGGAGTAGACCTCAGGATTAGGTCACATAATAATTTCTTCCCCCGTAGGCAATTGCAGTCTCTGAAAGGCATTTGCTGCGAGAAGCTGCTAATGCACAGAAACAACCTTGTGGACTTCCCAGCAGCAGGAGAGATCCCAGTGAGACTTGAGGGAGAGCTTTTCTTATTTAGGATCCCGATGGGATGTTATCAAGCAGGTCTTTGAAAAGTTTTCTCTAGGGATTTTTGGGGCTATGGCAACAACAATGAGGATAATGCCTCACATTTTGAGCTGTGCTTTATAGTTTTCAAAGCACTTTCATGCGCATTTTCTAACTTCATCTTCATAGCAACCCTGCCTGGCAAAGCAGAGCAGGCATTAGAATCAGAAAAATAGCATTTCTTTTGTTTTTTTAAATGAAAAGAGCCCTAGAGACTTTGTCCAACCTCCTCATTTTATAGACTAAGAAATTGATGCCAGAGAGGGTGACTTGTTCCAGGTAACTTACTTGAAGCCCAGACACTTATATCCTACTTCTTGGTATCACTCAGTGTACCTTGTAAATGCTTAACAAAGATTAGTTGAAAAAGGAGTAAATTAATGACAAATGAATGACTCTGTGAATGAATGTAGTGTCTTAGTGGCCAAATCAGGACCACTAGAACCTTCTGTCTGTGATGGTGGGGAACATTTCCCCCAAAGCCTCCTGTAACTATTAATTGCCATTGCCTGTATGATCATCTGGACATACCAGCAGGTTCTAAGTATGAGAAATGGCCCAGCACAGGTTTTGGCTCTGACCAGAAGCTGTGAATTCTTGGGGAGGAAATACCACCATCTTAAGAAAAAGTGTAGGTGGGGAGTCCTAAAATTCCACAGTGTTTGAGTCAGGGATGGAGAAGGAGCATTTGTTGGTGATGATTTTGAAATATTAGGCTCTTGAGGATTTAATAACCCCACAGTATGTACTGAGTTTGCTTTACTGACATTTATAGCAGTACCTGGGCCCTCCTTTCCGAGGCTCACACCTGTCTTCCTGTACCTCCAGGTCTAAGGGGATTCCCACCCCATCATCTTGCGTGTTTTCATAAGTTCCCCTTGGTGAGAAAGGTGGCCAATGTATGGCTGATCTTGTGGGAAAGCCTAATTTGGGTCAACTCTATGATAGCAGAGGGTCACATGGAAATAAAGAGAGTGTGGTTTCTTGGTGTTTGGGGAGACTAGACTAGCAGCATGAATATTTTTTCTAGGGGCTAAAGTGAATTAATTAGTCCCTTTCTTCTTTTTGAATTGAATGCTTACTCCTTCCTGGGCACTCTAAGGAAGCATGGAATTTAAAGACTATCAGGAAACAACTGGGAAATAAGATGAGACATCTGCAGGTGAGGTAATTAAGTGATAATTTGTAGATCTGACCAGGGTTAAAATGGGTCACAATTACAGCGTTAGGAGTTTAGTGAAGAACTTCACCATGGGCTATAGTATGGGAGTATAGAGCTTAAACTGAATGTAGAAGAACAATATCTATATTACTTAACCAATACTATAATAGAACTTATTACATGCCAAACATTTATCTTAGTAATTTATACATGTTGATCCATTTAATTCTCACAACAAGCTTATAGATTATTTTATAGGTGAGGAAATCAAGGTAGGCAGAGCTGAAGTAACTTGCCAAAAGTAGAGGTGGGATTTGAACCCAGGCAGCTCAACATCCAAGATCTTAGCCATTATGCCTCCCACCAACAGCCACGTGAGTGAGCTTTGTTGGAAGTATATCCTCCAGCCTTGGTCAGGCCTTCAGATGACTGTAGCCCTGGCTGACAACTTGAATGCAATCTTAGTTTAACTGCTAAGCTTCTCCTGGATTCCTGACCCACAGAAACTGGAAGATAATACTCCTTTGTTGTTTTAAGCTGCCAAGTTTCAGGGTGACTTGCTATATAGCAATAAATAACCAATACAGCCCTCAGTGTATGTTGAGGAGTGTAGACTTAATCTTAGCCCCATGCCTAATATAGAGTACCTCGTTGATAACTGGGTCCTGAAGTGAATTATAGATGATAGAGAGCCACTGGAGATTTTTGAGCAGGTGAACATTATGATGACAATCATCTTTTAGAAAAATTAATGCAGAGTGGATGGGAAAGATGAATTAGGGGTGGAGGACACCTGTGTTAGGGAAGCAACTCAGGCTGTTGAAATGGCTTAAGCATGTAATGGTTTGGCCCAGGCTTAGGTTTAGGGCAAGGAGAAGGAACAAAGCAAATATAAGTTTCCTGAGAGCTGGGCCCTTACTTGTCTTTCTTTATCACTAGAGTCTGAGAGCCTTGCACAGTGCCTGGCACATAGTAGGCACTCAATAACATTTATTGAATGAATGATTGAATATGTGAGTGGGTGGGTGAGTGAATAAGAAAGAAAGAAATGTGGTGCCCCTGCTTTTCTTTAGAAAGGAAAACTGTCCAAAGATTCTATAGGTAATGTCTGGAGTAGATCTCAGTGACCTCAAACTCTATTTTCTATTTCTGTGATCCTGTTTGGGGCCAGCCTGTTTTCAAAGCCCATTCCTGTTCTGAAGTTGATTTTAAAACGTTCCTTTTCTTTTCACATCATTCGTGCCACAAACATTTATTGGGCATCTAAAATATGCTTAGCATCACGATGGGTCCCGGCGGGGAGAAGATGAGTGAGGGCTGGTCCTGTGGCGCTTCAGTATATCTTTCTCTGCTTTTATCTCTAGTCATCTCAGAAGTTTATTTTTGAAATAAAGGTTCATTTTCTTAGTGGAATTCTTAAGTGGGGAGTGATAAGATGAATTTGGGCTTTTAGGAACTGCTTTTAGAAGTTGTGGATGACTTCCACTGTTTGCTGCTCACCCTTGCTGATATGCCCTATTAATATTCAAAAGCTGTCACTTTATTTTATCTTTGTTCTTTTGTAGACTAGACTGCTGGCTGGGAGAAACTAGTTTGTCTGGTTTAGTCTTGTCACACTGTGGGGTAGGAGAAAAAGAGACATGACGCAAGTTTATTAAAAAAATGGGGGAATTTCTGCATATTTCTCTTGGTGTCACACTCTACTTAATTGACTTCTGTCCCTTTGCCTTGTAAATAAATTTCAGCATCATGAGTGTATAGTTGCTAGAGGACACAGAGTCTGGATGTAAAGCTGAGGAAAAGCTCTAGAGATGGCACTTTTATATTAAGGGCATTGTCCTGTTTAATAGCAGTGACTGTCTGGCATGCTGTGTTAGAAAGGATTCTGATGTGTACTTGGACATGTTACGTGAGTGATGACTGCCCAGGGGCATGGGTATGGGCAACTGTATTTGGAGCAACTGCTAGAAGGCTGGGTCTCAGGTTAGGTGTTCAGGGTAAGAAACTAGAGGAGATATAGCTAAGAACTACTAGAACTAGTGGTTAGGGTGATGGAAGTCAATGGCTTTACAACCCCCCAGACTCCATTCTGCCTCTGATCCTTCTGGCCTTCCTGATATGCTGACAGAGGCACTAAAGAGGCCATAGGATTTGCAAGGTCACAGCCAAGTACATGGCCAAGAAGGAGCTCTCATGAGGAGGATGTATGCACATGTGACCCTCTGCTTCCCCTCTCCACACTGTGCACAGACAGACATGCAAGTCTCCCCAGAGCACTGTCTCTGGTTCTTCTCATCAGAATTAAATTCACTTAACATTTTAAAAGAAAAAAATCTGAAAATATTCTCACGGTTGAGTCTAAAGGACTCAAAGAACTGTGATTCATTTACATTTGCTTTCCATTTAAGTCAAGGCGGGCTCACTCAAAGCTGCTTCCTCTAGCAGAGGCAGACTCAACTATTATCATAATGCTTCCCTTTTTCCCCTTATCCCCATTTGATAATCACATTTTATTCTTAAATATTTAGTTTTCTTTTATTCAATCTTTTAGGTTACTATATTGGTACAGAAGGGAGGGGGGAGACAGTCTTTCTCATCCCAGTTGTTATTCATCTGTCTGCCTAAAAATTTTTTTCCTCTTTTCTCTTTTCTTTCTTTTTTTTTTTTTTTTTTCATTTACCACCATTTTGGCTGGTGGGTATACGGTTTTTTTTTTTTTTTTTTTTTTAACCTCTAAGCACACTGAATGTCTTAAGGCTTGCATGTTAGACAGGAGACTGATAGGATAATGATGATGGAATGTTAAATGCTATCTATGTAAATCAGCTCCCTCAATGGGTACAAGATTCAGCTACTTTAGGTCTTTTTATTTTTTAAGGAGGATAATATTGGATTGTTAACCTACTTTAGAAGAATCTTTGCATTACCAGACACATTACTATTTTGCATAAAGTCATATTAAATTTTGGTATGATGTACAACATTATTTTCTCCTAAATGCTGCTTTTAACGTCCAAGTAGTTTCTTTTGTATTTTTGGCAGAGGATTGGTTTCTGATAGCCAGATACCAATTGGGAAGTAGGAAGAAATGAAGATCTTTACATGCTTTTTGCAGGCAGAGGAAAGGAAATTATATTTTCTCCACTTATTTGAAGTACGGGTAGATTCTAAGAGTGATTATGCTTTGAGGCGATCGGTGAAACCTCCAGTTCATCTTTGGGTTCTAGAACAAAGCCGTTGAGAGCCAAGCCTGCAATAGGTTTGGATTTGATAAAGGGTTTTAGAGTGGTTACCACTCTTGGTTGCAAGTGATAGGACCAACTCAAATCTGTTTATAAACTAGCGTACACAAGGATGCCAGTGGCCTCAAGGGTGGCCTGGAAGCAGGACCTCAGAAAAGCCATCGGGTTTCTGTCTTCGCTCCTTTGTCTCTCGTTTCTCCCTCACCCCTTCCCATCTCTCTTCCCACCTGGCTCTCCCTGTATCTTTCTGTCTCATCCTCATTTTTACTTCCCTGTCTCCCTCATTTTTCTCTCTCCTCCACCTCTCTCCCCATCTTTCTCCCCTCATCACTCTATATCTCATCTCTCTCTCCCCCATTTTTCTCTCCCATCTCTCTCCATTTTCTCTCTTCATCTTTCTCTCACCCCATTTGTACTCACTTCTGCCCCATCTTTCTGTCTCCAATTTTCTGTCTTGCTTCTATCTCTCTCTCCCCCATCTTTATTCTTCCATCTCTCTTCCCTTACCATTCCCCCCCCAACCTCTCTCCCATCTTTCTTTATCTCTTACCCAACTCATTTCCCCTGTGCTCCATCCCTCTGTCTCTCCTCCATATCCAGTCTGTCTGTGTGAGCTCCTCATTACAGACTGTGCAGTGGCTTCCTCCACATAGTGGAGGACGTGGCACAAGCAGCTCCAATTTTACATAGTCCCAGCTTGGTGACTCCAGAGAAAAAGGAATGCTTTCTCCCCTAGACTCCATGTTTGTGTAAATATCAGAGAATGTGTTCATTGACCTGGCTTCGGTTACATGCCCACTTCTTGGGATTAATTCACTTATGCCAAAAAAATGAAAAACCGTCTCACCTACTTGGGTCAAATGCCTATCCCTGTGGCCAGTGGTAATGGGGGTGGGGGCCAGGTATTAGGATTGGCACCCCCATCACAATCGTTTAGGGTAAGGAAGAAGTCTTCTGTTAAGGAAACGGGAGTGTTATTAACGGAAGAAACAGGAAACAGACTCTGGGCGGGCAGAAACAGCAGATGTCTACAATAACCACCAAGATGGGCATGGAAAGAAGAGAACAGTCCTCCATACACCGTCTTCTTCTGGCCAGATAGTATATATTGAAAGGGGGTAGGAAGGGTACATTTCTTACTAGTGGATGTAGCTGGTCTTTTCTCTTTTGGTCTTAGGGATCCTTCTAGTTGATTGAAAAAGACCCATTTTTTAACCCCTTCAGTGACCTGTCCTCCTTGTCACTAATGTCTTGCACATCCCAGCTTATTGTGAAGGGATGTCCCAGGTGAGCCAAAACAGCTACACATCTGCCACTCTTGGTCTCTTTCCATAGGCTGCTTCTCATTCTAACTGTACCATCTCCACCCAGTTCCTTGGGGTTTCTTAATTCCCTCAGCAGACATGGGCTAAATACACTTGACTCATGATTCAACTTGAAATGGGTAGGCACATTTCAGAAAATGAAGCAAAACAGAGGGATAGCATAATCACAAGAAGGAAGGAATAATATAATTTGGAGACATTCAGTATTGCAATTGGAAATTTCGGGGACTGGGCTGTGGAGGGGCATATTCAGCTTCATGGTGCATTTTGAGTTGATTTTCAGAGATAGAGATGGGGCCTCCAATACGACAGGGGTGAGTGTTACCGAGTTAGGGCTCGCTGCCCTAGGAGCATAGAAGCCAATAATATGGCAGTGGCTTTTGAGAAAAGAAAAAGCTGTGAAGTCTTCACTTTACTGTGAAGTCGACAGGCAAGGGGACATGAGGCAAGGCTCTCAAATTTGTCTCCCCGATCCAGGGTTGAGATGAAATTTGAAGGGTTAGGGGACTAGCTAATTGGCTAGTCTTCAATTAGTCCATATAAGCTACTTGTGCTGCTGGAAGCCAGATTTTCCTTATTGAAGGACTGCTTGCTTGGTAAAGGGCTCCGGTGGCAACATTTCTATTCTTTGAGTTCCATAGACTGAAGATTCTTGGTTCTAGGGTCATCCTGGAGCTGTGGGTTCCTGTCTTGCACATGCATAGTGCTGTCTGTAAAGTAACTCAAGAATTGATTAATCAACAACCTATTTAAGGAGGCAAAACCAGTTAAAGCTGGTGCTGTTTCAGTTAATCAACAACCTATTTAAGGAGGCAAAACCAGTTTAAGCTGGTGCTGTTTCAACCAATCAACAACCTACTTAAGGAGGCAAAACCAGTTCAAGCTGGTGCTGTTTCAGGTAATCAACAACCTATTTAAAGAGGCAAAACTAGTTCAAGCTGGTACTCTTTCAAGAAGAGAACAGAAAAGGGACGCCGAGGTGCCGCTGACTCTCCAGTTTGCTTCTTTGCACTGTGTTGGAGGTGAATGTCCTGTACTAGGTATAAACATACCAGGATTTGGGAGCTGGGGTGGGGAGGATGACAAACACAACTTTAATTGGGTTGGAAAGCATTTGGTTGGATTAATTTGCTTCAAAATGCCTTAAGAGAGCCAATCCCAAAGATGAGTTGAGGCCATTTTGATTTCTCCCTAATAAATAGAGCCAGGAGAGTTGACGGATGGGTGTCAGCGAAGAAACCAACCTTCATGGGGCCTTCTCAAGATGCTTATGGAGGAGGTTGTGGGGCAGGAGGGGAAACTGAGCTCAGAGGTGGTGCTGAGAGCTCTCCAGGCTGTTAATAGTAGTTTCTGGCCGAGCCTGTGGCTCTAGCTACCTCTTCTGGATTTGGCTGAGACTCCTCTGGGCAGGCTTTGTGCCACCTCTGCCTGTTTGTGTAAGAATGCGACACATGGACCCAGCAGTCAGCCAGGTGCCAACCATGTAATCTGACACCATATGTTCCCAAGTCAGGAGAGAGTAGAGCATATTTTTTTTTTTTTTTAATTTTGGAAGTAGGTTAATTACATTCATCTATATTTTCAGCCTTAAGGGTTACAGATTTGAAATTATTCCTGACATGTTTAGGTGGTCGTTTATGACCAAAATTATTAACTACAAGATGGTGCAAAGAATATATTCTCAGAATGAGGACACAGCTCAAAAAGATGTTCCCTTTCTTCATTGGCAGTACTTATAAAAATGGATTTAAATTGTTGTTTTGTGGCGAAATCAGTGTTGCTCATCTTATCGGCACCCTGCTTTGCCCAGGCGTTAGTTTGTTTCTAATATTTACCCCGTTTTCCAGAGAAAACTGGTGAATGGAGCCGGCTGTGTCTTTTCTCTGCTGCTTTTTGTTCTTAAAGTTTAAGTATGAAAGCCAAACTTTTGACTGAAAAATGAAGTTTATAGGATTCAGAGCATTTAACCAATACAAGCTAATGACATGGCTAATATTTGTTGGGAGTTCTGTCAGTGCCAAAAAGGTGCTGAGATGTTTGCATGCAATGTCTTATTCAATCCTTGAACAACTTACTATTCTTGTCTTAATGTTAAGAAGTGAGATATGCCTGTTATCTTGCATTTAGCCACTCCAGATGTATACCTTATTCTGTTTCACCCTGATCTGTGCCTAGGAGGCTGACAGATATGAATCACGACCACCACTCATTTCCCGGCCCTCTGGCTTATTTGGGTTTGGCCAGTGAAGATCCCTGATGAGAAAATTAGAGGGTACAGGGAATAGAGTGGACTAGATCTAAAACTAAGTTTTAGAAACCCAACCTTATACCTGAGTACACTACTAAGCATCTCTGCTCCTCAAATTTTTGTCTATGAAATAGAGATGATTCTACCTATTTCTTGGGTGGCGGTGAGGGGGATTAAATTAGATCATGCATGTAAAAATACCTAGCTAGATTTCTCCATTGTAAAAGTCTGTTTTTCCTTTTCCTTTGCATTTTGCAATGTAGTAGTCTGTGGGGGTGATACTTTACTATCACAGTCTGTTCTCGATCCCCTAAGCCCACCTGGGAGTCGCCTACATACAGTACATTGACTGCCACAGCTACTTTTGTCTCTTTGCCTGAGTGAGTGTGCTTTGTCCTCAAGCAACCAGGAATGCCAATGTTTCCATTGGTTCCTCTACTAAATTTTTTTTTTTTAATTCACAATATTGTAAATTTTACAAAAATTTGAATTTTGTCAGATGCCTTCTCAGTGTACATGGTTTGTATGACTTCCCCCCTTTGATTTATTAGCATGGTGAATTAAGAAGTCTCCTTAGGTTGAACTCTCCTTGCATGGCTGGAACATTATTCTAATTGGCTATTTGGTTGTGTTTGCTAATATTCAGTTTATTTTTGCTTCTATGTTTACAAGGGAGATTGGTCTGTAGTTTTTTGGTGCAGTCTTCACCAGGTTTAGGTATCAATGTTACACTTGCCTTACAAAAAGAATTGGGAAGGTTTCCTTCTTTTTCTATTCTCTGGGACAGGTTAAGTAGCATTGGGATTATATCTTCTTTGAAGGTCCAGTTTCTGTACGAAATCATTTAGGCCTGCTGCTTTGTTTGTTTTGTTTTGTGGTAGGTCTTTGATAACTTCCTTTTTCTTTCCTAGGAAATTGGTGTATTCAAACTTTGTCTACTGGAATCAGTTTGGTGAGTTGTATTTTGTTAAAATTATTCATTTATTTAGGTTTTCAAATTTACTGCACAGAATTATACAATGATTTTCTAATCATGTATTTCAGTTTTCTGTTTACCGTTACTGTTTCTTATTTTGGATATTTGTGTTTTCTCCCCCCCCACCGCCTTCTTTTTTTTTTTTTCTTGATTAGGTGAGCTAGTGGTTTTGTCTATTTTGTTCGTTTCTTGAAAGACCAGCTTTTGGATTTGTTTACTGGTTTTACCTTTTTCTCTTTTCTAAAGCATTAGATTTTGCTATTTATTTCCTTCCTCTATTTTTTTATTTTAGGAAAAAACAATTTCAAGTTACTGTAGCTTTATAATATATAGGATAAGGCAAATCATTCCTCATTAATTTTTTTCCCAGATTTTTCTGGGCTGTTTTCACTTGTTTGTGAATAGTCCCCCCAAAGTGACTTTTATAATTATTTGTCAAATTTTATTGGGATTGCATTGATTAATTTTAGATTTATTGGGGAAAATGGGTATTTTTATAATACTGAATCTTCTTATCCAGGAGCAAGTTTTGTCTCTTATTTGTCTGTTTGTACCTCTCAGTAATTTTATTTTTTTATACATGTTACACTAAACTTTTGCTATATTTATTTCAAGTTTTAAGCTTAATTTTTTTTTTACTTGTGTGAATGGGACTTTTTCCTTCTATAATCTGTGAGTAGTTACTGTTAGTTTATAAGAACAGTATTGATTTTTGTGTGTTTCTTTTATAAATGGCCATTTTAGTAATGCTTTTTTGTTTCTTTTTTTTGTTCTTTTGTGTTTTCCAAGTGTATAATCATATGCAAATAGTGATGACTGTGCATTCATTGTATCACTTATTTTGTTGATCTTTACATGCACTAGCTGGCACTTTTAGAACAGTATTAAATAACAAATGTAAAAGAACACCCTCATGTCACATTACTGACGTCAGTGAGGATGCTTCTAGTGTTTCAACAGTTAGCATAATTCTTAATTTCGAGGGATATGTATGTCCTTTTTCAAAAAGTAAGTTTTTTTAAAGCAAGAGATGGAGTTGAATTTTATTAAATGCTTTTGACAGTTTTCTTGGTAATCGTATTTTCTCCTTTGACCTATTTATATGATGAATTTCATTAATGGATTTTCTAAGATTGAAATACTTTTGAATTCCTGGAATGAATCAATTTGCATAATGTACTGCTGGCTTCTCATTGTTAAGATTTTATTTAGGGTTTTTTACATTAATATTTTTAAACTTAGGTTGGTTTGCATGTTTTTTTTCTTTTAGTTATCAAAAATTGAATTCCTAATGGTTTCTAATAGTCTATTATGTGGATATGCCACAAATTAATGCCACAGATTGTTCCTTTATATAGACATTGATGTCGTTTCCATTTTTCAGCATAGTAAAGCAACAATGAATATGCTTGTTAACCCCTCCTCCTTGCTTCTCAGCTTATTTACCACTTCTTAAGAGAACCCCTTCCTGACCCCCTGACTACACCATATCCTCCAGTTACATGGAATTGTCTTTTCTTCCCAGTGCTTTGTTAGGCCTATAATTTACACTGACTGTGTGTGTAGTTGATGGCCATCTTCTTCTCTGCTAGATAAGTGCCATGAAGTCAGGGATCATGTCTGATATTACACATCACTGCACCCTTCAAGGAGCTTGGTGCCTGGCCCATAATATGAGTTCAATAAGTATTTTCTTTTATTTATTTCTTTCTTTATTTTTGGCTGTGTTGGGTGTTCGCTGATGCTCTGGGGCTTTCTCTAGTTGTGGTGAGCAGGGGCTACTCTTTGTTGCAGTGCGTGGGCTTCTCATTGCAGTGGCTTCTCTCGTTGCAGAGCATAGGCTCTAGGCGTTTGGGCTTCAGTAGTTGTGGCGCACGGGCTTAGTTGCTCCACGGCATGTGGGATCTTCCCGGACCAGGGCTCGAACCCGTGTCTCCTGCATTGGCAGGCGGATTCTTAACCACTGCACCACCAGGGAAGGCCTCAATAAGTATTTTCTGAATAATTACCGTCTATCTGCATGCATTTGCTTTTAAGGAGAGTAGGCCTGTTACATAAAAGGAAATTTTAAATTTAATTTTCTGTGTATGTTGAGATAACAAATTCATTGGTTGGAGCTGGAGGTGAACTGAATTGTTTTCATAATAGAGGAGAGAGGGATTTGGGATGGTGGAGAAGGCGCAGGTAGACAGGAGTTAGAAAGGCTGGGATCTGTGAGACACAGGCCCTAGAGCTGGTGGTGAAGGGAGTAAGGAGCTTCAGAGAAGAGATTTTTCACATATCATGGAATCCTTCTCCATAACTCTGAAGTCTTTAGCAAGACTGCTCAACTCGTCAAGTGCTTAGTCCTGATAGATTTCTTAGGAAAATCATTTTTATGAAGCTAAGACAGGGTTATTCAACAAAGATGCCACTGTCATCTGAGTTTCACCAAGAAACTAAATTCAGTTTAACAGGGGCGAATGTAAAGCCCTGCATGTAGATTAAAAAAAAAAAAAAATCAGTTGCCCAAGTAGAGGTTTGGGGGAGATCTGATTTTGATAACTTTTCCTCTGAAAATGTGGGCATTTATCTGAGTACAACATGTGACAATTTGTGTGATCAGTATTAAAACAGTGAATGCAGGAATTGATAGGCAGACAGGATCCTGTCCAAGGTAGATCATAGTTTTACTTCACCCTATTGGTCAGGTTACATTTGGAGTATTCATTCCAGTTTTCTAACCTTAGTCACTGGTAAGCTTGAGAGCACCCAGCATGCTACCTAGTAGGGAAGAATTTGGGAAGCCCTGGGCTAAGCGTCATGTTTGAAGAGAAGAGGGAGCAGTTTAGTCTCAAAAAGAGAAAACTTGCAGCCCGCTTGATAATTGTCCTCAAACGTGTTGAAGGACTTCTGTGCTGAAAAAGGTTAGATCCTGTTCTGTGGGCTGCAGAAGACATATATGGAACAACGGCAGATACTACAGGGCAGAAGGTAGACTCAGTATATGGAAAAGCTTTATGATTAACTTAGAATGCACTGCTGTTGGAAGAGGGAGCTTTCTGGACTTGAGAATTCTAGCAGAGGCTGCATGACCATCTATAGAGGAGATTTCTGCATTGAATGGGTCAGACTACATGACTTCTTCAGTCTTTTCCAGTGGAGAATCTATGAAAAAGGCTGGCTGCTTCATTGCTTTGACTCTTGTTACTGGTTTAGCATCTGTTTTACTCTTCAGGCTGTAAGCTCTGTGAGGATGAGGACCATGTCTGTCTTGTTTACACTGAATTAGCAGGGACCGGGGCGGCATAGAGCTTTGTGGTCAATAATTACTTGGTGAAGTGAAATGAACAGTTGCCACCCTGGGTAATCAATGCCAATGGAGCAGAAGAAATTAATCAAGTGGACTGGGCCAGTTGATTTTTGTCTTTCCCTGGACCCCATCCTTAATATGTCAGATATTGAGCCAATAGGAGACCTGATCTTATTGCCAACTTTATCTTTTAGATGTAGACTTTGGTTTCTCCATGCATGAGATAGTAGAGAAACAGTATGGCAGACTGCTTAAGGGCACAGTTCCTGGAGTCAAACTCCCTTGCCTTACTTTCACAGGGTTACTGTGAGGATTGACTGTCTCTCTCTCTCTCTCTCTGTGTAAGCTGTTGTTATAAATTGGTATAAATTCTTTTTTTAAATTAAATGTTTGGAAAATACAGGACACATGGTAGGGCTTTGAATAATGTGCACGATGAATTCTCTCCTGA
The DNA here is from genome assembly GCF_965194825.1 of Balaenoptera physalus. Classification (NCBI taxonomy): domain Eukaryota; kingdom Metazoa; phylum Chordata; class Mammalia; order Artiodactyla; family Balaenopteridae; genus Balaenoptera; species Balaenoptera physalus. The sequence goes on along the minus strand of NC_138890.1, from coordinate 43,638,660 downwards.
TATACAGGAGCTTATGAAGAAGCCTTCTAAAATTTTATACATCACCATTTGTACACCCGCTAGAGAGACAGAAGGCTGGATTTGAATCCTAGCTTTGCCGTTAAGCCATTCTCCTCTCTGGAACATCAGTAACATGGAGCTGAAAATACCAGTCTTGACTATCTTGAGAGTGAAGTGAGCTGAACTACATGGTGGAGTTTTGATAACAGTGTAGATTAAAATGCATAACTTTAGTTCTATTACTGCTTATGTCTTTATCACCACCACCCGCTTTCCCCACCACACACACTTTGTAGTGGGGATCTGGCTCAGCTGCTAGTTTGCAGGATTCTCCTCTTCTACCAGCTTTAGCTCCTTTCCTTCTCAAAATCCCTTCCTGGGAGGAGGAAGGGAGGGAATACTTTGCTTTAGAGCTATGAGGATGCCCAGGTGTAAGGTCCTAGATCAAAAAGAAAAATTGCTGTTTTGATTTCCACCCTTCTTCCATGCCATTTCTTTCTTGGTCCCTCTCAAAATTTCTCCAGCTCTCCTGTGGCATAAAGTGAGTCAGAATAGCAAATGAAACATGCAGAAGACATAAATTCTGGGCATAAAATATATATCAAATGTACATCTATCAGTTGGCTTTATGCTATCTGAGCTGCCCCCAGGGTGTCAGTGGATCAGGTGAATGGATTTCTGCCACTGTGGGTAATTCCATAAGGTAATAGGGAGGGCCTTAATGCAGTGGAGAGGCAATATTCTCCCAGTTATAGATCATGGTTTAAAAGGGGCATCTGTATATTTTGATTTTGCGAGTCAATGAAGTTGAGTCCCCAAGGCACTCTCGGAGCTTAGGCTTTCTGAGGCTGTGGAGAGGAACTGGCTCAAAGCCAGGAATGCAGCCTAAAGAAGATGAAGCCAACCTCGACTCCAGAGGCCTGGTCCAGAAAGGCTCAGTCCTATGACCTCTGAGAAAGCTCAGAATAAAGAAAATTACTGTATAAATAGTTGTTTTTTTTTTTTTCATTTCCTTGGCCAAGTTAACTATTATACCAAATGGTGAATTTGTCTAACCAAATGGGAAAAAAATTCAAGCTATTTGATTGACTGACAACACCCAACCAGAAAGGCTCATCAATTAACTCTGATTGTGATTACACAGCTCTGTGTTGATGCAGTAAGAGAGGGAAGAAAGATGGAGAGAGAAACACAAGGAACAGCTAATACTTATTAAGATAACATTTTATTTTCCAGATACTGTGCTTAGCATTTCCATGCGCTGACTAACTTAATGCTTTCTACAACCCTATGAGTTAGGAACTATGATTATCATTCACATTTTATGGTTGAGAAAATTAAGGCATTGAGAGGTTTAGCAACTTGCCCAAGGACCACCTAGTTAGTGGTAGTAGAGGGATCTGAACCCATTGTTAACCACTACACCGTACTGCCCTGAAGGAGAGAAGCTCTTTCCAATTTGGGGAATGGTTTTCTAGGCTCCAGGAAGTCTGAGGACTTAGGTTCAGAAAAGTTTGATCGGAAATTAGAGTATTAGAAAAGTGCCTGGAAGCAAGTTAGTACTCCTGAATATACCAGTATGCTTAAGAATGGTGTCTACAGCTCTGCAAAACTATTGGGAGGTAGGGAGAACCTACTTCAACCTTACTTTAGATAAAATCTCTGTTAGCAAATTCTGCATTTGGACCTGAGCCCTAGCAGAGTTGTTAGAGATCTGATGACTTGGCTTAGATTTAAGAGATTTTGAGATTCCAAAAATAGGGCCCTCAAGAAGGATGCAGGCTCTGATTTGATTATTGAAGTAGAGCTGTGCTAAACATTTCCTATTACTGGGGAGTCCTAAGTCCAGTACACCTTGTGCATATGATAATAAGCAGGATACAGCAGATCAATATCTAATATCCAACCCCTTCCTCCTGACAGAACTCAATTTTATTCAGGCAGTCATCCCTCCCCAGTGTGGCCAGTTACTTCAGACACAGCTGACCCCAATTCCAGATCCCAGGGGTGGGCCTGATTGAGTTTACCAGTCCAATTTCTCTAGTCTGTGATTGGTTCAACAGTGGGCATATGACCTGATACTGGCCAATTAGAATTGAGAGGATGCTGGGGGGAGGAAGGAGAGAGGTTAGGCGTCTGCGTCAATTTTCTTCTATTTTAAGAGAAATTCTCAGAAAGAGATTATCTTTTTCTTTCCTCTGGAAGTAGCTGTGTTTGTGTAGTGATAACTGTACATATCTCACAGTGTTTTATAACTGTCTCAAAGACCCAACTAAAATCAGCTTATAGAACACATGTTTATTTTATAATTGCTCACATAACAAGAATTTCAGAGGTAGGACAGTTCCAGGGTTGGTTAATTTCAGGGGGGTGTAAGGTTCCTTGCTTCTTTCTCTGCTGTGTGTTTGTGGTTCTGTGTGTTTAGTTCTTTGCAGTGACAAGATGGCTCTAGCAGCTCCAGGAATCATCTCACACAGAGAGGCAAGAGTGTCCAGAGGCAGGAAAGGCGGCAAGTTCCTGACTTGTGTTTCTTTATAAGAGTGTGGAAAACATTTCTAGAAGGGCCAAAGCTGACTTCCCCTTACATTGCCAAGGATTGTTACATGTACATTCTTCAAACAATTGTGGGAAGATGAAAGGAATGACCATAACTGGCTTAGATAATTAACATCCACGTTTAGGAAGACATAATGAAATACACTGATATCTGATACCTGAACAAAACTGGGCTTCTGTTGGAAAGGAAGAAGTGGGAGAGTAGGACTGTTGGATAGATAACCAATAGGGTTGGCCACACCCTACAACAATTGTAGTCAGGCTACCAGTTTGAATGAAGCCAATACCAAGGCTGACGGGGTAGAGAGATGAAAGTATCTGGTTCTTTGACATAATGAACTGCTGAATCAAACCAAACAAGAAGCCTGCACAACTATGTGTGGACTTCCTGTTATGAGCCATAAATTCGCTTATTATTAAAGCTGTTGACTGAGGTTTCTGTAATTTGCAACGGAGATCACCAAACACAGATACAAGGTGCTTAATAAACACTTGGCGAATGAATGAATGAACAAATGAATGAATTTGAGGTTTATGTTCTAAGGATGAAAGTCTCTTATTGTATCTCACTGGAGGATGGGCAAATTTTAAAAAAGTAAGGATAAGTCAGATTTTGATATACTGAGAATACATAGTAAATTCTTTTGAAAAGACATTTATCTTGTAAAATTTTTCTGTTTTTAAAATAAAAATTAGAGCATATCTGTGGTTATTAGGGTTAACAGAAAATTTCTGAAAATAACCAGGTCTCTTCTAAATGAGTACAAAGGGGGGAGATGAGGTAGGTATACTGGGGAAGTATTTAGTAAAAAATTTATCAAATATTTTTTGGGTGCTTAGTATGTGCCAGCATTGTGGTTGGCCTCAGAGATACAACAGTGAGAAAGATTGATGTGATCTTGACTTTCAAAAAATTTGGAGTCTGATTAATAACTATTTCTCCTGTGTTTTAGGGATCTAGACTAAAACATCCCCAATAGATCCTAAACTAGTAAAGAATTATTACTGATAATTTTGTTTTACTAAAAATTAGACTAATTGAATATGTAATATTTGCTCATTATATAGCATTCATGAAGAGTATATACATATATATAAATAAAATAATATAAAAAAACAGTAATAAATACCTGCCATTGAGGACTTACTCTGTGCTATGCATGGTTCTAAATGTCATGTACTTCTCATAATAATCCTGTGAGGTAGATACTATCAGTAATCTCTTTTTCCAGATGAGAAACCTGAAGCAGAAAGCAGTTAAATATTAAGGTTACACACCTAGCAAGTTGCTTAGCTTGGTTATGTACCCTGCTGGTCTTTTTCCGCAGCTTATTCTTATAACCACTCTTATATGGGCATCATATTTTATTCCCAGGTGTATAGATTTGAATCTGAGGTTCAGACAGTCGACATGACTCGCTCTCTACAGTTGAAGGGAGTCTGTACCTGTCTCAAAGAGTTTTCGAGTATTAAATGAAAGAATATATAAAAGGTACATAAACTGAGTGCGTAGTATATAGGAAGCCTTCAAAAAATGGAGGGCTTTATTATAAATTTAGGGCTTAGTTTTCTGGTCTGATGCTAGGGATTATCAGAAATCTCTGAATTTCCAAAACCCACAGCATTTCTTGGCCATACCCATTTCCTCTAAACCCTCTCAATTTACAGGAGGCCCCTCCTTGCTTTTCAGGTGTTGCAGGAGGAAATTATAAAAGGTGATGCAGACTCCTGAACGTGAGTCAGAAAGACAGTTTTCTCTGATTGTCTCAATTCACTCTTCGGAGAATGGCCAAGGTTAGCACGAGAAATCCATGGGCATTGAGTTCTCCATCAATTTTCAAAAGGTTACTTATTCATAGAACTTTAGGATTGGAAGGGACCCTAAAGGACTTGTAGTTTAATCTCGTATTTGAAACTGTCCCTCCTTCTTTGGAATCCCCACCAAGAGATTCTTTCTGAAATTTGGATCTGGGAGTATGCATGAAGATGTTTATCAGTCTTCCATCACACAGAGAAGATGTTAACTAAATTTAAAGAAAAAAAGAGTTTTGGTTGAACTGTCACCTATTATAGGAAAGGGCAGTAAATCATATAGCTCTATTTATTATCCCAAAATGAAACAACAGAAAAAGGGTTGTGAGTTTTCACAAAGTGAATTTACCTGTGTAACCAGCACCCAGAGGCCTCCTTCATGCCCTCTCCCACTTACTAACCCTTCACAGGCAATCATTATCCTCACTTGTGATGGCACAGATCAGTTTTGCCTATTTTTGAACTTAATATACGTAGAATCACGTGGCATGTAGTCCCTTGTGTCTGGTTTCATTCCGTCGACATAGTATGTGTGAGATTTATCCATATTGTTGCATGAGGCTGTAGTTTGTTCGTACTCATTGCTTTGTAGTTTTTCATTGTATGACCAGACTATGATTTATTTATCCATTCTCTGTTGAACAGTTGGGTTGTTTCCAGTTTAGTCTATTAATTAGTGCTTCTATGAACATTCTTGTACATGTCTTTTTGGGAACATTTGTTCACATTTCTGCTGGATACATACCCAGGATTGGAATTGCTGGGTCATAAGAATGCATGTTTTGGCTTCAGTCAGTGCTGTCAAACAATTTTCCAGAGTGGTTCTCCAGTCTAGAAAGATTCAGTTTAACTTTTTAAAGGACAAGACCCAGAGGGAACATGAGAAGCCCCATTGTAAGTGTTGCTACATCTGGGCTTGAAGCATCAGAAGCATCTAGTTAAAAATTCATTTGTTCAACATATATTGATCGAGCACCTACTATGTGCCAGAGGCTCTTAGGTTTTGGGGATCTAATAGACTAAAAGAGAGAATTTAAACATATAATCCCGTTGATAACTCTATTTACCAACTGTAGTAAATGCTATGAAGGAAAAGTGCAGAATGCCATAAGCCCCAAAGACTAATGCCTTCCCCTTTTTTTTCTTCCTTGAGGGAAGGGAAAAAAAAACCAAACAACCTCTAACTGTAATAGCCTTAATTGTGAACCAGCTTCTAGGCTGTCAGATTGTAACCTAATTAATCACGGAGGGCGCTGTGGAATTGATGAATTGCTTTGGTGCTCTTTTACTGGTATAAATCTTTGATTTAATGATTGCTGGTCTCTGATTCATACTGTACTACCTTGGTGATCAATATGCATGATGAATGGCTGATTTTCAAGAACCACCCACTTGGTAATGCTCCTTTATATATACAGTGTATGTATATATAAATTAGTATGCGAGACAGATTTCTGACAAAGCAGCAGAGGGTGAGGTAATATTATGGGTTGAGGAGGAGGGGCAGAAATGGAGGAGATGAATGGAATTTGCTGATAGAAGTTGGGAGGAAATTTTCAGGAAGGGCAAAATAAAGCATTCATTGAGAGAATTCTCTTCTCCGTTTGCTGTTTGATTAGTCTCCTTTGGCTTAAGTCCTTCAGTTCAAGGATCTGACGTTGCTTTGGAGGAGACTTAGTATCCAAAGCTCCTTCAGAATGAGAAATTCATTGCAGGATGAGAGCTATATATAATTTACCAGCTATGGATTCCTTTGCTTCATTTTAAAGTTCCTATTGCTGAATGGGCATGAGGGCGGGAAGTTGACTGTGGTTTGCAGGGGTCCTGGAAGACCTTTGTTGTGGTTTGTTCATTAAATCCAGAACTATTTATTGAGTACCTGCTATATTTCAAGCTGCAAGCTAGGTACTGGAAATACACTAAGACAGGAAAACTTTCACCCTCAGGGATCCTTTATCTAGAAGCATCTGTGGGACTACTAGAGTCGTCTTTGGTCTAGTGGACACACACATGCTGTGCTTCACTCTGGTGGTGTTGAGATACCTGGTTTCTAGTTTCAGAGAATTATCTTTGGGTCTCCCTCTCTCTCCCTGCTGTTCACACACACATATATTTTGTGATTCAGTTTCCTCAACTGTCAAAACCTTGTGTGCTCAGATTTATTGGGGAAAGCCAGAAGTATGTGATGTAACTTTGAAACAGTGAGACCAATTCTGATGTGAGTTTTACAGGAAGCAGTCACTTTATTGTCATGTTGTAAATATGACAACAACTTGAATAGTGAAGAATTATATGAATGTAAGGTGTTTTGAATTTCCAGTGACTTTTATCTGGAAGGCATAATCAAAGAAACATTGAAGGACTTCTTGTTGCATCATTGTTTTTGATAGCAGGAAGTTGGAAAACCTTAAAGACCCATCATTGGAATTATGGTGAAACATGATGAAATGATTCAAACTGATTGTACAGATCTCTATTGACATCAAAAATAAGTTCACATCACATCACTGAATAATAAAAAAAAGGTTAAAAGCATGTGTAGTTATAAGCCCTGGCACAGAGGAGGTATTTGGTAAATATTTGTTTAATAAACTAATAACCGGTGGTTTGTAGCTGTTCACTACCCCCATATCAGCAAAAAGAGATGTATGGAATGATGCTCCCTAAATTGTTAACAGTTGTTATCTTGGGGTAGTGGAATTTCATGTTTAAAAGAAAAAAAAAAAGCATTTGAAAAGTATCTTCTAAATATTTTTATAATGAATGTGATTTATCTATATTCAGAAAATACAGGCTATTTTCATTTTTTTTTTTTTTTTTTTTTTTTTTTACAAACAGTACTCTGAATAAGAATACTTTCCATTTGTTCAAAAGGAGGCTAGAAACCTCTCTTCTCTGGGATTTGATCTTCCTCAGTATGCAAAAGAATTAAGAAAAGCAACTCCTGGGTAAGCAGTAGAGTCTCTTTTTACAAGGCCTGGAGGGCTGATTCCATCAAGGCCCCCCTGGAGAAATCTTAGTGATTCTGCATCTCTCCTCTTGGGAGCTGGTTTGCTCTCCCTTTCCTGAAGCCAGGGGATTCTCACATTTATTACTATTGTGGCTTCTCTTCCCCTCTTCCCCATCTCACCCGGGCAGATTTCTTGTTTCATCTGGTACCCAGTAGAGCTCTGCTGAGCTGAGGGCCTGTCTTTCCCACAAATCCTCATCCAATTAATTGATAAAAAATTAGTAATTTAATTTTAGTGATGGGAATTATACACCATTCTCTGAGCTCCCTCTTCACGAGGTGTCCCAGAGTCGCCTCATACAGCACAAGCACCTGAAGCAAGAGGAAGGAACATTTTCTATATTTTAAGTGGATTTGGCCACTTGAGCATCTTTGATTGGAGGGCAGGCAAAAGAACAGGAGGCACAGAGCGAAAACGGTCCCTCTAGAAATCAGGAGGTTGAAAGCAAATTGGTAGGGGAAAAAATCACATTTTTTTCCCTCTGTGCTGGTGGATATTTTTGGGACTTGTGCCAACCTACTTACCTATTTTAACCCTGAACTGCTTAGATGTGACACAACTCCATTGATTTTTGGATTCATTTAAAAGTATGAGCTCTGAATTCAGACAGTTTTCACTAGCTATGGGACCTTTGGCTTCAATGTTTTCATCTGTAAAATAGAACTAATAAGACAACCTATCTAACAGGGTTATTGTGACGATCAGTGAGATAATGCACTTATAGCACTTAGCCCAATATCTGAGACATTTTGCAAGGGCTCAAAAGTTTTAGATGTAATAGTGATTATTATTTCTGCAAGTCAGTATTAGGGATTATTTAAATAGAGGGTGAGCTAAATTTTATTAAAGTGTTGAAGGGGTTGTTTCTTCATAAATTTAGTCTAGGAAGGGTTTCTTGAAAAAATTTGCTGTTTGAGGCAGTGATGTAACATGATTGCCATGGTTAATCAACTCGGAACAGTTTTCAAGTCCCCTCAGGTATCTTAGAAACCTTGAAATCACATATTATTTCTTGGATAGTTAGTTATCCAAGTGTACCCTCTGCTAAACATTCTGTTAACAGTAATTTGAATTACTACAAGTTTTTAAATACCATTTTATTATGTTGTCTAAAGCAGATGTTTACTTAAATTAAATGGATCTTTATGTATTTTAAACAAAGTGGTGGGGTTTCAGTGTACAATAGAATTGGTAGCTTAGACTGTATTAAAATGATGTGAGGATTTGAATTAAACTCTTCTGGGTTTTATTCATGTAAATGTCATAGTATGAAGAGCCGTGGAATTCTTTGTAAGTATCTTACATCTCCTTTATTCTGCAGTAAACCCCTAGAGATAAGTAATTGCTCGCTTATCTTTTTGTCATGCACACACCATTTATAGCCTGGTGTAGTGTAGAGTAAATGCTCAATAAATGTTGAATGAATGATGGCCCAGAGTTTGTGTGAACAAGTATTTGTTAGGCTGGTCAAGGGGAAGATGGTGTTAAACATGAGCATTTTATGTCAGCCTGCTTTTATCTCCTACAAAGATTGTAAAATCCTTGGGCTCACTGTGTGTTTTGTATTTCTTTTGTGTCTTTTCTAACAACGTCTAGGATGGTTGATATTCAGTAAATACTTATTGAATTGGACCAAAGTAAATAGAGGGAGGTAAAAGTAAAATGGGCTGCTATTGATCTTTTTTTTTTTTTTTTTTTTTTTTTTTAATTTTTATTTATTATTTATTTATTATGTTTATTTTTGGCTGTGTTGGGTCTTCGTTTCTGTGTGAGGGCTTTCTCCAGTTGCGGCGAGTGGGGGCCACTCTTCATCGCGGTGCGCGGGCCTCTCACTATCGCGGCCTCTCTTGTTGCGGAGCAGAGGCTCCAGACGCTCAGGCTCAGTAGTTGTGGCTCACGGGCCCAGTTGCTCCGCGGCATGTGGGATCTTCCCAGACCAGGGCTCGAACCCGTGTCCCCTGCATTGGCAGGCAGATTCTCAACCACTGCGCCACCAGGGAAGCCCTGCTATTGATCTTAAACTGGGAAAACTATTTCCCTGACTTCAGCCCCTCAGTAGAATTTTTTGAGCCTTCCCAGCTTTTGGTGCATGGGAACACAAGTTGATTGCTCATGGAAAACCGGTCATATCAAGAGAGTCTCATCTCTCTTTTTCCACAAAGAATTGTGACTTATTTACGAAGATCGACTGTTGACACACAGTTTGAATTTTATAGCTAACTGCGCCCTTTTCTCAGACCTTGCATTCAGCTGTGGAAGGCCCCTGGAGCAGTTACCTGGGTGATCATATTTACCAAGCTTCTCCTGAAATGCAGACAGAGAAGAGCTTTGGGGGAAACATTTGCTACACTTCCAGAGGTTCCTCTGCCTGTAAAGCAGAATGAAGCTATAAGCTCAGCCTCAGAGGCCAGGCTGGCACTGACTCTGGGACACCTAACTTCATTTTCCGTCTCCGGATGATGTGTTGGCTTGCCCAGACATCTCAAAGCTTCGCAGCTGGGGAGACGGGATCTGGGGAACTGATAGAAGAAGGACTTGAAGGAGGATTAATGGGAGTTGGGTCGTGGAGCAGCTGATTAGAACGGTTGATTCTCAGAGGTTGTAAGGAGGGAGGCCACGCCAAATCCTATAATAAAAGCTATATTCTCTGTAACAGGGAGAGGCCATTTCATTCATGAAAAGTAGCAGAGAATACACAGACAATGGGAGCAAAGAACCTTAGAAGTCAGGCCTTCAGCATGTTTTTGTCTCTTCCACTAACAGTGAGATGAGAGTGAAGAGGCTACCAAACTGGATACCAGCAGCTGAGTGTATCCAGCCTCTTGAGCAGGACAAAGCTCACCAGCCAGTGTGGGCTTCATGACAGCTGCAAAAGCAGTGGCTACATAAACTTTCTCAGGGGTGGGGTGGAGGGGAGAAAGTGGAATGTGAGAGACGCTTTTGCAGTAAGAAAAACATAATAAATCCTAGAGTTACACGTAGCCTGGGGATTTTTATGACCATAGCCAGGCATGAAGGAATGACTGAACTTAACTAAAGCTGTTAATTACCTGGGTGAGATCAAAAGCCCAAGTAAAGGAATATATTTATGATGCACCTTACAGGATATGCTTCAACTTCTTAATTTTTTTCATTAATTGGTTTGATTAAATAGATTTAAAGAGCCTGGGCAGAGCCTTGTAAATCATATTCCATATTGATCTAATGAAATAGTCAATAAATTTACTAACATAACCCCTTTGTACAGTCTGGAGGGAAATGCTTCACTGAATGGTTATAACTCAACTCCAAACCTCCCTGCTATTCCCACAGTGACTCATAGAGAGCAGGAGCATGCTGGGAAAATCTCTTAGGCCATTTGTAAGAGTGCTTGAATAAGTGGTTTAACACCTGTTCAGACTACTCACCACCCTCTGTCCACCTGCATCCCCAAGCCCTTTGGTACTTCATGGGGGACTTTATTTGAGCTGGCCAGTGTTGGGTGCCTTGTGAATTCTATGCATAATTTACCAAATTTACTAATGTATGTCACCATCTGTTCTAGCCCTGACTCTGGGGCTTCAAGACTCCAGTCATATTTTAGAGCCTTTGACTTTTCTTCATTTGTCCATCCAGCTCTGTAAATACTGACAAAAAATGAGGCTTTTAAATATAATAAAATGTGCTCAGATAAATAACAAACCTCTAATGAAGATGCCTAGATCTGTCAATAAATCTCGACTAAATTAGGGGAAATTTCCTAAAGTAGCTTCTTTGTGTCCCTTTTCCCACCTCCTAGAGCAGGGAAAGGAACCTGGATGCTAGAGAGCACAAGGGTAAAGGGGTGTTTTATGGGATGGTTTAGACACTGATATTTCATGAATTTCTTCCACTAAGTGTGGAATGGAGCAAGATTTTGCACTTGCCTTAGTTACTAATCCCAAAGGTAGGCCTATAAGCAGTGTTCTTGGGGACAGAGCTCCTCTGGGCGTGTGGTGTCAAGTCAGCACAGAGGTGACAAAATTTACTTTGAAAGTCCCTTAGTGCACTCATACAGGACAGTGTTAGTAGTTTTGTGCCTACAACCGTGCAAATAATTTTCGCGTGCCTTCAAGTATGAGAACCACTGCGAAAAGGAACAGGAGCAGAGTAGGTGTGCAGCTCTGAGGAATTCAAACCATCCTATCTTTAAAATCACCATCAAATTCTTAGTTATGACTGGGGGATGGGTTGGAGTTCCCAAAGTGGTCCTGGCAGCCTATAAGCTTTAGTCGACCCTGTTTTAATATTAAGCCTTTCTAACCTTAATGCAGTGTTAGAGATTTATGGGTGATTGCAAAGCTTAAACCGGGAAGTGGAGTCTCATTTTGGAGGACTGGGGCGGGGGGAGTGTGGGTGCGTTTAGGCTCTACAGTTTGCAAGCCTACATTAAATTAGACCTTGATGCAGCTTCACAGTACTCGAGAAAGTGATGGAATTTGAGTATCCAAACCAGGGCAGTTTGTGGATGTAAAGTGACTTTAAAAATTAAATGCCGTGGTGAATTCAAATGTTGAACTCAAAGTGAAAGAGAAATCCCTGTAATTGAGGCCTTTCTCTCTCCTTTCACTTCCCCCCTCCCCCTCATTGTATCTTCAATTATCTGGGTAATTTGGTCCTGAGGGCATAAATTCCTTTATAACTCAAATCCATTATGCAGAGAAGAGTCATCAGGAAATTGCTCAGATTGCATCCCTGACGGTGCGAAGGTTTTGGAGCAGATCCGGCGTTCCATTAACACAGCGCTGCTCTCGATTTTAGCTTTGAGCCCGGAGGCTGGACATCCATAGCTCTTCCCTTTGCCCCTCTTTGTTTCAGCGAGAGCCGCCTGTAGGGAAGCCCCGTGCTGCTGCTGGCTGGCGGCGGCTTCTCTCCCTCTGAGGCCGTGGCTGCTGCCAGCTTCCTTTGGCTGGTATAGACACTTCTACTCCAGGCCAGGAAGAGCTGCTGCCAGGTGGGCAGGCGTATGCTTTCGTCTTGTCTCTCCATCTCTGGGAGCCAGGCACCCAGGCCTTTTAATTCCTATAAACCTCAGGCCTTCTGGTGGAGAGCCGGTTTTCATGTTTGTGCCCTGACAGGGGTTGTCCTTGTGCTGCTGTTGGTGGTCTGTGAGCCACCTGCCTTTGGGCTTACAGGCTCTCAACACAAATGCAAACATATTCAATTTAAATTTTGGAAGAGGACATTCTAATGCCTGGCAGCCTCTTTTATCTGGCTTTATTCTTTCTAGATTTCTGGTTTACTAGGGATATTCAGTTTGGGTTTGTTGTTTGTGTGGATGGGTTTTCCCTCTTGTTCTATTTTGTTCCCACAAAGTGATGACTCGGAGGAAGGCAGCATGTAGAAGAGTCTTAGATTATGGATCAGGCAGACCTGTGTCCATTGCTTTTTATGTCTCCCCTCACAATTAAGTAAATACCACGAGAAGAGAGAATTTTGTCTGCCTTATTTTCTGCTGTATCCCCAGGGCCTAGCACTGTGCCAGGCACATAGTAGGTGCTCAATAAGTAATTAATGTGCATGAGTAAAAGAATGGGCTCATATGCTGCTCTCTAATTAGAAGCTTTGTGATTTTAGGAGGAATTGAAAAAAGTTCCAGTTTTCATTTTGTCACCTGCAAAATGTGTAAGACCATAGCGAAAGTACCTGGCAGGTCCTGTGTTCAGTAAATGATAGGATCTCTCTCTTCTCCTATTTGTCAACCACAGAGTGAACTCTTCAAGGACAAGGACCGAGTTTTATTCTCCATATCCCAGGGCCTAGCACTGTTCCTACACAGAGTTGGGTGTTCAGTAACTATTTGTTGAATAAATGAATGAATGAATGGGAAGCGGGTGCATGTGGATCAGTGAAATTGACTACTGAGCACAGGCTTGGCCAAGTTACCTTTCTGTTGTGTCTCATTCTTGTATCTCAGTTTCTATGTGAGGGAAATGAACCGAGAATTCTCTACAGATCATCCGGATCTGTGGATTATGTGGACCATTTGAAAAGGAATTTTATACTGGAATTTCTTCTTTTCAGTCAAAACAGACCATTCATAGGATAAAACCCCAGGCCTTGTAGTGATTTGCTGACCATACTCTTTACCTATTTATAAACTTTGACACTTTATATATGTAATTTCGTGCACATTTGTAATGTTAGTTTATTTGACCCATTCTGTGAGTTAATACACTTGCTACTATTATACCCATTCGACAAGTAAGAAAATAGGGGCAGAGCATGGAGATTTGCCAAAGTCAGATGGTTATTTAGTGGCGTAAAGTTAGAAACTCCATTTCCTCGCCCCAAACTCTTTTCACTAGATCAGGGGTCCGCGGGCCAGTACCTGTCTGCGGCCTGTTAGGAACCGGGCCGTGCAGCAGGAGGTGAGCGGTGGGAGAGTGAGCAAAGCTTCATCTGCCGCTCCCCATCGCTCACATTACCGCCTGAATCATCCCCCCCCACCCCAGGTCTGTGGAAAAATTGTCTTCCACGAAACTGCTCCCAGGGGCCAAAAAGTTTGGGGACCGCTGCATTAGATCATGTACCTTCTGTGATTATTGAGCTGAAGGGAGGATACAGGTGTTTTGCACTCCTATTTACTTTGTCAATATTGCTTATTTGAAAAATTTCCTTGCCTTTTTGTTTTTGTTACTTGGCCGGAGGTCTGTATCTACCACACCATTTATAGATTGCTCCAAACTATTTTTATGGTTATATCTGACATACAGTCACTTTCCTAGCTTGCAGCTCTATTAATCATGCGTGAGTAATTTTGAAGGGAACTTTTGTGTCTTGAAATTTGGAAGGTGTTGAAGAGTCAGTCTTACAGCTTTCAGCACTGCTTTCTCCAGATATGACCCAGCTGAGAATGTGTATTTGATTTACCATGTTAAGTTGTGTCTATTTCATTCTTCAAAAGGGGTTATCATCATTAATTGTATCTTTCTTTTGGGGAAAAAAGAAAGAGAAGAATCTATTTATTACTGTTTCAGAAGATGTTCCTTTGCTGGCAAGTTGAGGCCTAATTTTTTTGTTAACCTCTGATAAAATACCATATAAACTGAATACAGTCAAGTGTGACATATGATTTATTTTACTGTTGACAATTCTGGTCTTGTCCAAAGCCACGAAGGATGATAAATTAAGTGCTTCTCTACTTTGTACTGGTGATGTTCAATGCAAACCTTTTTAAAGATGAATTGGAACATTTTTATGAAGGGGAATGAATGAAATACAATAACCTACCGAGGAGACAATTACTAGAATGGAAGTAAAATAGGTACCTGGGTGATTCTTCTCTAGTGTTGCTATGGGTACGGTCATTCGGATGCGGGAAGAATCCTCAAACTATAGCACATTAGTTCAAGAATACCAAAGCACAGACAATTCTATAATTTGGGCTCACATGCATATTCTTCATTCCACTGGACTAACAGCTTCCACATCAAGAATGCGTTTTCATGACTTAAGTATAAAGCCTACAGTGGCCTGTGAGGTCCTTCCTGAACTGGTGCCCTCCCAACCTCATCTTGCTTTACTCTAAGTTTTGCTCACTGCACTCTGTCTACAGTGGCCTTCTTTCTTCTTCCTTCGACACATCAAGCTCATTCCCATCGTAGGGTTTGTCTTTGCTGGTCCTTCTCTCTGGAATAATAATTTCCCTCCAGATCATCTAGTGTCTGTCATTTATCAGGTGCTCAGTACACATTTCTTGGAAGGAAGGAGAGGAGGAGGAAGGGAAGGAGGGAGGAAAGAGGAAGAAGGAAGATTGGATGGATGGAAGGATGGATGGATTATAGATAATAAAGACTGAAAAAACTTATGGACATAAAACAGTACTGCCCTTTGTAATGATAGGTGACAGAAATTCCTGACAGACAAACCCTGTTTGACCATCACATGGAATTTTATGTTGTCATAAGAAATAGTTCCTGGTGAATTGTGGAAGTACATCCTGCGGATGGTCATCAGTGTGGTACCGAATTTTCATAAGAAACTCACTGGGTCCATTAACCCTAGGTTCCAGTCTGAAGGAGTCATGGGCTTCATTGTTTGTTAATAGCACAGCTAGAATCTAGGAGACTGATTCTGGGATCTAGTCATTAATATGAGAATTGATGTTTGTCACTGGGACAATCTGAGATTCTTTTCTGTGTATTTGTTCTGAGGATTTCAGGGCTTTTCTCCATTTATTTTCTCAGTATGGCTGTTCTTAATTTTCACTGCTTTGTTTTTACTGCTGCCGGGCATTGCTTCCCGATCTCTTTTCGTGATTACATGTTGACACTGCACTTTTGATCTTGGCTATGCCATTTATAGGAAACTCTTTGTTCTTTGGCATCATTTAAGGATAGTTCAATCAGTCAAATATTTAAGAGACAATTATCATAAAAAGTCACCTGGATTATCAGTTGTGAAATAAAATTAATACAATGAAATGTGTTTAGTGCTGATATTAGACTGAATGTAACTGAATTGGTATTTGATGAATGAGAAGGCAACTCAGGATAACAATGACCTCACAATCATCTTGATGAATTTGAATCATCCTTGCCCCACAGGTGGGTGAGAGTACCAAGTTGCAGAGAGGTTCCCTGAGTGTAATGGCAAATACGTTTACTCTACCATGGAAAACGCATGTTTCATAAAGACATGACTTTATCGACTTTTCCTCTGGCTTCCTACTGAGCCTTTAAACTCTGGAACTTTCATCATGCTTCCATCCCCCACTCCCAGCCTCCCTGTCTTTATCCCCTAATTACATGAGCTTAACTTCCCCTGACCTACAGAGAGTCAAGAAAAATTGGCATATAAAGCCCTGTTGTGTTTTGGTCTGACCTATGGGTCCTTTAAATGAAGCCAGGATACAGTGTGGGAGTTTGAGCTGCTAATGTCTGGACGCCCTTAAGAAGCATAAATCTCTCCAAACCCAAGGGGGACTTGAATGTGGTGATTTCCAACGTTCTTGGATTTGTGACACCTAATAGTTTGATTTGCTAACACCTTTCCCCCCCCCTCTTAAAAGTAACAGGTGTGTCATATGTTTATTTTAAAAAATTAAAGTAAATCATTATTTATACATTTTTATTACTATTTAGCTTATTTTTGAGGGTGAGAGACAGGGGAAGTACTTTGGAGAATTTTTAATGGCCATAATATCTGGTTCCTTAGGGCCAGCTCAAATTAAATCCTCTCTTTATCCCTGACCTCATTATCATGATTCTAGCTAATTTAACCTTGCCTTCTTTGAACTGTCTTTCATACTCTCTTGTGTGATGCTTGACCATATGCTGTCCTCTACTGTTCTTTAATTACTTCTTGTGTGCTCTGTGTCTCCAGCCATATCCTTCTCCTCAGACCTGACCCAGTTCTAAGCACAGAGTAGATACACAATACAAAAAAAAAATTGAGTACTCGGAGACATCCTTGGTTGGTAGTGGGGCACAACCCATGTTTGGAGCACAAACTCTCAGTGCTCATTGGATAACTTCTCGAAGAAGAGAGAAGCAAATCCGCCCCAGGATTTCCTAAAGTTGCATGCTGTCTTTCCATGGAAAGAGCAGTGATAGCTATACCATCAGACACTATTCTGTTCTTTGTGTGCCTGGGTAGAAATTAAATCTTATGGAATTTGGAGGGCATCAAATGATGCCCTTTAGGAATGCCATGATGTAACCAGGAACCCTTGGCTTTATTATCCCAGGTGCTTGCTTTACTCTTAGATAATGTGGGAAGGACAGCCATGGCCATCCTGGCTATATTGGTACCTCACCAGCCATCATACATGGCCACGGCTTCCACCCCTCCTCCCCTATTGTGCCATTCCTCTCAATGAGGTGGGAGGAGGACCCTCTCCCTGCCAGCATCTCATTCCTTAGATAAGGATTCCAAACAGCATGGCTTTAGTTTTTCTAACATCTCTTCCAGTATTACAATTCATATTCAATTTATTTCTTTAGCTCTTATCTCCAGGGTCTTGGAACAAGTTTCTGTAAAGGCGTTTTTATTGAGAGCTATATGAGAGACGTTCCATTATGTAACACGTTAAATCTCCTTTTACATCTATAATAGGTTAGTAACCTGGGGTTTACTCACAGCATCTCTAGCCCTTCTTCCTTTAGGAAGAACTGTCTGCCTGGGTGCACCCCAATTAGTTAGAGGGTGGGCATTCTATTTACTTATTTGATTCCTAATTCCAATGTTCTGGGAACCTCCTTGTACTACAGAGTTCAGCTGGTACTTGCCTACCCACAGTACTTGGTAAGGGAAACTTCCTTACTCTTTGTACCTCCCTGTAGCTGGTCACAAATAGTTAGATTAAGGATGGCTATCTGACTCAAGGGTAACCAATTAATAAGTTTGCCAGTTTACATGGCTTAGGGTGAGAAATGAGATGAACAAATCCGAATCTCACCCTTAGGAGTTTGAACTGGGAAACTTGGAGAGCCCCAGACAGCTAGAAACAGGGGCAGAAAAATGCCTCAAATTAGAGTCATGGCCAGTCAGGGTTACACGCCAGTAGCTTTTAGGATGGAGCAGAAACTATGAGTAAACAGAAGCATCTAGTTAATAGATGGGGAGAATGGTACAGAAGTACAGAGAGAAGCTGAAATGATATGAGAAAGAGACCATGAGACCTTGGTGAAAACTGGGGAAAGTATTCAGTCCCCAGATATGACTCCATTCTTGATGGCCATTTCTAGTTGACATGTAAGCTTACAATAAACTGTCCTTTTCCTGGGCTTGAGTGAGTCTTTCTCTTGATACCAAAAAGCCTGACCCAGACACTCACCCAACACTTACACACCATATGATTATTTTCTCCTGGGAAGCACCTTGGCTTCTTATAAGGGTGTGATTTCTAGTGGCTGACCCTCACATGCTAGAGTCTTCCAAAGGGATGAACCACTAAGGTCCCTGGCTCTAGGTATGTTTTAAAACACACAAAACAATATTTTCATTTGTGTGACCAATGTCAGTTTTAACTTGAGTGTAATATTAAGCCTCTTGTAAATTTGCTCTGGCCACAGTCACAATTCTTATCCCTATTGACCACTTCTCCACCCACTAGAATGGGTGAAGTGCCCATGCCTTGTGGCCCATACTTTGGCCAATGGCATATGGCAGAAGTGGTAGAGTGCCAGTCTGAGACTAGGACTTAAAAGGCTCCTCTTGCACTTCTGCCATAACTGGGAGAAGAAGATGCCTTAGGGAGCTTGCTAGTCCCCGAAAATGAGAGACATATGGAACAGAGCAGCCCCACGTAGACATGCAGCATGAGCACAGCCATCATTGCTGACCTGTAGACCTGTGAGCAGGTTAATAAATGCCTATTATGCTGTGTTACTGAGATTTTGTGATGTTATATAATCATGGCTGATTAATAACATCTGCCTTCTAGAACTTTCTTTCTTTGACTATACATCTTGATTTTATCCTCCTCTCTGATCACTCCTTCTCAGTTTTCTTCATGAGTCCCTCCTCTTTTACCTGCCCTTTAGGTGTTGGTATTATTCAAGCTTCTGCAAGCTCTCCTCTATTTTTTGGATATGCATTCTCTCTGAGTGATCTATACACTTATGACATCAGTCTCTTCATGACCTGATGACTCTCAAATTTTATCTTTGGTCTAGACTTCAGGTCTTTCTCTCTCTCTCTCTCTCTCTCTCTCTCTGTCTCTCTATGTATATATACACACATAGATACATACCCATACAGATGCCTACTAGTCATCCCCCCCTAGATGCTTTCCAGGCTCCTTGAAATCAGTATGTCTGCAATGGAATTAATCACCCCTTTGTCCCACCTTCAACTTGCTCCTCCTCCTACATCTTAAGTAACTAGCACCATTACTTGATTAGTTGTCCTAGCTGGAAACCAGAAGTCACCTGATTTCTCTCTCTCCTACTCTTTCACTTTCATACATAGTGACCAGTTGTATAGATTTCTGCCTCCTAAATGTCTCTCTAAACTGACACTATTCTCCATCCACAGTATTCATGGCTGTAGATCAGGCCTCTATTCTTTCTCACCTGGACTACCATAACCACTTCCTAGGAGGTCTCGCTGCCTCTAGCATAGACCCCTCACCATCCGTTCTCTTGTACTCTAGAAGTCCATTCTCTGATATTGCTTCCAGAATGATCTCTCGGAAAGGCATGTATGAGCATGACAAAGGTCTCCAGTAGCTTCTTTTTGTACCATTCAGGGTACAGTCTAAACTTTTTCGAAAGGCATATAAATCTCTATGTCCTGGCCTCCTCTACTTTTTACTATTATGCACAAGGCACAGTTCCTGTCCCCAACCCTCAAGAGACTAACAAGTACACAGAAAACACTTGGATTATGAGTACTAAGAAAGGAGCAAGCAAGTACAGGGTGCTATGCACGTAGATGGGCCACCTCACCCATCTAGTGGGGGCAGAGGAGGCTTCCAGATCTCCCCACCTAAGCCAAGGCCTGAAGGAAGTGGATATGCCAACCATGTCAAGGGGTAAGTGAGATAGGGAGAGGGAAGGAGTGGCCTGGGCAGAAGGAAATGCATGGGGCGAGGTCTGGAACTAGTCCAGTGGAGCATAAAGAACAGTGGTGCTGACTGCAACTGAGGCCGCACTGGGTCTTACGAGCTGTATTAAGGAGTTGGGACTCTGTTAAAGCAGCAACTGACAAGCAAGATTAAAATGTTGGTCAAGCAAAATAAGCTATATAATTACCTAGAAGAGTATTTATTTTGGGTATTCTTGGAACAGAGTTGATTACATCTTAGGTTTGTAGTTCTTTAAGGTTTGCAGTAAAATTACCTTAAAATGAGTTTTTATTGACTCTCGGAGCACAGAGGTGAAAGAAACCTCCAGAAGTCATTGAGATTTTAGCCCTGCCTTTAGGCAGAACCATACATAAATCTTTCCAGACAGATGGGTGTTTGTTGGCAAAGATATTCAGCCGCAAAGAAGTAATTGCTGCTTTTGTTGACAGATTTAGAGATATTTTGCCAAACACTCTCTTAAAATACTATGATTAGGTGTAATTTTGCAAAAATGAGTCTATAATGGAGGTGATTCACTTGCTGTATCAGCTAAGGAGTATCTTCTATTTACAGTTTATTTAATTTACATTTGATTAATTTACACTGAGTGCAAGCAGTTACTCTATAATTATCTCTTTGCCTGCATCAGGATACATGCAACATTACGTTTGGAAAATTGTGAACTCAGATGTTAACAGAGAAAACATGCAATAAGTAATCTCTTTCACCCACTTACCATCAAAACAAACCTTTTATGACTTTATATTCATGAGGAGTTTTTAAAATCTGTATTTCCCACACATCCTAACACAAGATATTATTTACCTTCCATTTTCACAATTGAATATCTAAGCTGTCACAAACCACAATTCTTTTGCTTATTTAGTCCTGCTAACTCCACCATTATTAGGAAAAACAGTTATTTTTAAAATACCTTTCAGGAAATCATATACATGTATATCCTCTGAACTTCTCCTGGGCAAGAACTGTGTTCTTTAATCATTTATTCTTTTAATTTTAAAAATATTTATTGTGCACTTTGGAAATTGTGGCAAATGACAAACATACATTTGATTCCAAATAAGGTAAGCCAAGGGTTGGCAAACTATAGCCCTTGGGCCAAACCTGACCTGCTACCTGTTTTCATGTGGCCTTGGAGCAAAGGATGGTTTCCACATTTTTTTTAAAAAAAAGATTGGAAAACATTCAGAAGAAGAGTATTTCATGACATGCAAATATTGTATGAAATTTGAATTTCAGTGTCATAAATAGTTTTATTGGAAAATAACTGTACTCATTCATTCACACATTGTTTATGGGTGCTTTTGTGCTGTAAGAGTACGTTAAGTAGTTACAATGGACACTGTATGGTTTGCCAAATCTAAAATATTTACGATCTGGCTTTTTACAGTAAGAGTTTGCTGATCCCTGACCTGCAGTAATCATGGTAATCTCATTTCCCCTGTGGATGAATGGTTTGGGAATGAACATAAAACCTAATCCTGGCAAATGGAGTATCAGAAGTTTGCTGAGGGCTTCTGGGAAAGTTTTCTAGCTCTTCTAAAAGAGGCACAGGAAAAGATAGTTCCTTTCTTCTTTTGTCATTGTTGTACCTGGATGAGGAGCTTGGAGCTATGGCCCGTGAGGACTCCCACTTGAAGTCAAGGCCGCGTCACTGAGATGGCAGCAGGGAGACGGGCAGAGCCAGGTTCGGGATGTGGGTGTTGAATCACTGAATGAGCCCTTGATACCACCCTGCCTTTGTACTTCATGTTGTATTGGATAACACGCTTCCTTAGTGCTAAGCCAGTTTGAGGTGAGGTTTTCTGTTCCTTAGAGCCAAAGCTTCCTACATAGGCCTCTACAGTTCACTAGCCTCTGTACCAGTTGTTGGGAATACAGCACCAAAAATAAAATAAAACATAGTCCCTGTTCTCTACCAGCTCAGTCTGATAGGGAGATAACTTGTATTAAAAATGGGATAAGGAATGTTTAAGGCTATTCTGGGGAGTCAGAGTGAACGTCAAAGAAATGCGAGAATTTGATCTGAGATTTGGATTTTATCAGGCCAATTTATTGGGGACCAACATTTCCAGGGAAAGAGAAGAATATATAGAAAGGTGTTTAGGGGTAACCATAAGAAGTTTTGTATGGCTGAAGATACTGCTGAAGAGGGAAGGAGTAGTCAGAATTTTCCTAGCACAGAACTTGGATGCACCTTTGCAACAAACACTACAACCACTACTGCTAGTATTAAAACAACTACAAAAGAATTGGTATTAACAACAATGCATATCATTTATTGAGTACATACGAGATTGAGCACTTAAAATGTATTCTCTCATTTGATTCTCATCAGAATTCTATGGGGAGGGTCCTGTAGTCATTCATGTTTTAAAGATAATTTACCAAGCCTCGGCAAAATTAAAGACTTGTCCAAGGTCACTTAGTGAATAAGTCTAGAATCGGGAACAAAACCTTGATCGTTCTGATTCAAAGCTAGTGTCCTAACCAGGATGCTTAAAGCCTTTGAGGTCCTGTGGAACAGAGTTGGGTCGAATCTTGTTGCACGTTTTATAACCAATGGATTTAGTGACTCTTGCACATCTTGTACAGCCATTATTGTAGTTTCAGGAATTGCAATGCAGTTGAATTTCAGAGGTTTAAAAAAAATCTTATTAAAAGTACACCTTTGGAAGTGAATATGAACATTTCAGATATGAACTTTGACTCACAGCTTTAAGTGCTATTCACAGCTGTGCCAATGAGCACTCTGGACAGTGTAGTTTGTACAGTAGAGAATTTTAAGTTTTTTTTTAAATGCCCATGTCTGTATTCTAATCCAGTTGTCACATTAAAAAAAAATATATATATATATATATACATACGTTACTCTACCTAGTTTCATTCTGTATATATACATGTTCTAAAATGCAAGTTTCTAATACCTCACTTGATGGAGCAACACTTTAAGGAGAAGAGGACAATTTCAGAATTCAGAGACAGTGATAAATAGCTGGAGGAAATGAAAAGCAGAGCAAAAGCTGAGTTGCCAAATGCCAGGGTGGCAGAGCCACTTAAAAGAAGTGGTTTCAAATGAGTGGAGCTGATGGGAAAGTGAAAAGGAAACGGGAGGGCTCTGGGGTCACATGGGAGAAAGTGACAAAGGAAGGGTCAGGAAAGGAGGTGGTGGGAAATGCAGCAGGTCACTCATGGTTGGATCTGAAATGAATGGGGTGAGTTTGCAGATGGAACAGGGTCCAAATGGGAGTGAAGGCAATTTACTGTGGCTGTGTGGAGCCATCAGGAGACACCTGGGCCATGGGGTCACATGGCTGCCTTCCAGTCCCAGCCCTGACACTGTGCCACCTAGAGAGGGTAACTAAATCTTTTAAGCCTTTGTTTCCTCATCTGTAAAATGGGGATAATCATAGCACCTACTTCGTAAGGTTGTTAGGAGGATTAAACGACATCATCTGCGTTAAGTGCTTAGCACAGTGCCAGACACATAGTAAAATGTTCAATAAATATCAGCTGCATTGATATTATTATTATCATATCTGGGACGATAGAGCTCGTCGTTCCTCCAAACTACATGCAGAATCTTTCTCACAAGGTGGAATGGCTGTCCAGGACAGGCATTTAAAGCCATCTGTTGAAAGAATGAATGACTCTTACCCCTTGAATTATCATTATTTTTTGGTTGGACCACTTCTGCAGTTGATTTACCCGTCCTTGCACAAGTGTATACAGTGGTGAGAATTTTAATGCGTGAGTGGTTTCGGCAACAGCCTCAAAATGTCTTATTTTTACTACATATTATTATAGCATTACATTCATAGTTAGGGGTCAGCTGCCATTTCCTGAGGTTTATAACATGCCTGTTTTAATTAACATCAAGCTAAATTTTGGCATACAGGTGGCCAGCCCAGATGTGAATGTTATTTTTAAAAGTACCTTATGGCTGTTAAATCTCTTTCTTTAAAATAGCAAAACATATATGAGTTTGTGTGCATGGTGGGGGAAGGGGATGGAGAGCAGTAAAAAGTTGAAATACTGATTATTTCAGGCGTTCTTTAGACAAGCTTCGATGATGAAAAGATTCCTTCAAAATTATTAAAATATGCTTACATAGGCCACAAACTAATAAATTGAATAGAAGCCAGAATAACAATAAAAATGAGGTGGCCACACACTGGATAGATAAAGTATATAGAGGGTTGCATATATACTGCAATTTAGAAAAATAAGCACAGAACATGAGTAATATGTCAAAGGGATGCACTTAATAGAGGCAGGAGATGGGCACAGGGGTTCAAACTTTTATTTAGAAATATAAAAGTACTCAGATATTTAGTTTATTTAAAAAATATATCTTGGTAATGTGTGTGAACACACAGTATACAGAAAAATATTCTTTCTCTCTCTCATACACACATCACATGCATTCACACTACCTACACATAAACACATGTTATAAACTCAGTCACTAATAGGTGTGTGTTGATTCCTGGAAAATTAATTTACTTTCCTGAGCCTAATTCTTTCATTTCTAAACAAGGGTGCTGAGCCTGATGATTCATGCAAGTCATCATCGATCCCTCCTCCTTCTTTATCCCCATATCCATATCGAATTCATTGCCAAGTCCAGTTAATTTTACCTCCTAGATGTTTACCAAACTTTTCCACGTCTCTTTATCTACCACTGCTTCATCTAAGCTACTGCCGTCTTGGTCTGGACCACTGTAGTAGCTTCCAGCCTGGTCAGGCTGCAGCTCTTCTTGCCTGCTTCCAAATCTCTCTTCCATACTGCTTTCATTTTTACCTATTGGAAATGAAATCTAAACATATTATGGCCTTCGTTGGGACACTTGGCCTTCCCATCATTGCTCTTCAGATAAAGACAAAACCCTTCACCATGGCCTTCTAAGGTCTGCAAAATCTTGGCTCTGCCTACTTCTCTTACCATAATCTTCTGAATTTCTATGCTCTAGACGTGCCTGATTTCTTTCAATCTTTTGTATTTTCCACACTCCCTATTAACACAGAGCCTTTGCACAGGCTGTCCTTTTTGCCTAAAATGGTCTCCTTTCTTTCGCTCATTACATTATCAGTCGGACCTAAAGTTTCTTAATCTGGGGACAAAATCTTTCTCTCTACAGTGAAAAGGCATATGCTAATGCAGATACCTTCGGGGGAAGGAGTACACAGATGGTATGAAGGTGTAAATGACGTATCTTTGTTTTCTTACAGATAGCATGTCTTGATGGAGGGATAAAACATCAGAATTAATTACTGAATTTCTAACCATTATTCAAGGACATTGACTCTGTAAAAATTCCAAGTAATATGTATCACTCCCTTTTCAGAATCCCATCTATAGCATGAGGTAAATACTAATAATAGTCCCATTCTATGGATGAGGAAACTGAGGCTAGGAGAAGTTGAATAACTAACCTAAAAGCACCTAGTTAGTAACTGGCTGGTCTGGAATTCCAACATAGGTTCTATTTGATTCTAGAATTATAGCTCATTCCTTTATTGCTCAGCTATCTCCCTGTAGAAGAATAAAAAGGCACAAGTGTTTAGATGCTAATGCTAATAGCTATCAAAATTCAATACAACTTCTCACGTCTAGCCTTGTATGTCAATTGTTTATCCAGTGTTAAGGGAAGTAATCCAATAAAATTTGACCCAGTGACAGTGCATCACCATTAGTCTCCAAAGTCTTTTATATAACTGGAAATTGCTTGTTTCCCCATGTAACTTCCCAATGGGAGTTTCACAATCCTTGGATGATACCTTGGAAGTAGCAGAGTGAGCAAATCCCACCCACAGAGAGGGTAACCCTGGCTCTCTTGCCATGTTTATGGCAAACATTCTGTGATCCTGCTAGAATTAAATGGCAAAATTCATCACAACGAATTTCTATTTGTCATCTATTAAGCTACATTGTTTTGTCCTCAACGTCAGGTTAAATAATGAACCTCTCGCAATGGAGTAAATTAACCTCCCCTTTATGTTCATGTCATTGTCAAAATGGAAACATCACTTGCTCAAATGAAAAAGATTCATTAGTAACACGAATGCACAAGCTCCTCTCTAGTAAAAGATAAGAGCAACTGAGACCTTGTCATAATGTGCCATCACAGAGCCCCGTTATTTATGATTTCTGCTGTAATCTTCAGAGATTATTTTAGGCAATGGAAATTAGCCCACAGTGCGTTGGGGCAATTATGGGCTACAGTCTGCCTTTGACAGGTATGCTGTCCTGGCTTCAAGGGCCGTGATCCTTGAGAGATGCCATCCCATCTGCATACTGACAGGAGTTCATCTGGCTTTCTCATGGGTGGAGGCTGAGGAAGTAAGCTATGCATGGCCAGCTACCTCTAAGTGCTCAGCTACCTGCCACAAGGGACACTTTTTGTTTACATTGCTGCCTGATTCTGGACGTTCACAGCCATTGTTCAGAAGCAGGATCCAGCATCATTTGTCATTTCGCCTGATTTCATTCATATCTCGTCAGTACAAACATTTCTCAGTTGTTCAGATCCTGATTGTCTAAGTAGTAATATATTTGGGTCCTTTCCTTCTTCTTTTTTTCTGTTTTACCTGTCCCTATGGGTCATTTTACTGCATGTTCACCCTTTCCTTAAGAAGCAGATAAGAGAATAATGATAATGCGTCCACATACTGATGGGAATGTAAGTTTGTACCCCCTTTCTGAAAAGCAGGTCAGCAAAAAGGATTAACACCTTCAGAAAATGTGAGTACCATTTGACCCAGGTGTGCCACTTCTAAGAATTTACCCTAAGGAATCAAATGTTTGAGTACACAAAGATTTAGCTGCAAGTCATCTTTATTTTAGAGTGCTAGAGCCAGGGAGAGGATAAGATGTCTGTATTTGGCTACCTCTTTTTTGCTGAGGTAGTTTTCTTGAAGATAGAGTTTAGGGTGGCTGCAATTCCCCTGCTGGTTATGTCTTGGGTAATCCTCCTTTTTGTGTAGTATTTCCTGCTTCCACTGGCCGTGGGGGTGACCCATGTGACCCCCAGTATCCATCTCTGTGGTCCCCAGCAATGGGTCCAGGTGTGGGCATGCAAACCCAAACCACTCAGTCAGAATCTTGACATTTTTAGAAAAATGAAGCTTCAATAAATGCACTTTCTTTCCATTTCTGTTTGTAGAATTGTAAGTATGGGAGCTATCAGTTGCTTGTGTCTCTCTTACCTTGTGGCAAAGGCATACTGGCCAGTGAAACCGACACCTTGACTAGAGTATTTGCAACTGAAATGTGCCTGACATGGTATCTCAGTCTGAGGCACTTATAAGGTCTTGATCTGAATGAGCCACACTTTTCCTTAATTCTTCTTGAGGTGGAAAATTTGGAAGCAGTGACGTTCTCATCTTTTTTGAGAAGGGCCTCAGTTTCTCCATATTGTAAAATGAACTCAACAACACTGAGCTGTTTGCACTAAGGAGTGAAGCAAGGTTGTGTGAAATGAGAGCTCATCAAGTACTTTGAGATCCTGGACTGAAAAGTACCTGAAGCTCTAAAGTGCAATTAGCACTTTCCTTTTTCTTTTTGGCATAAAGTTTTGAAAAAAGTTACTTTAAAATGTTCTATTAAATCAGTTTTCAGGATCTTGAATGCTGGAAGATTGACAGCTCTGGGAAGAGCGCCATCTCTCAAGTGCACATTTTAGGAGCAGCAGTAGTTGAAATTGCACCCCCCCCGAACCCCCCACCTTATGAGGCCTCTGCTGACATGACGTGATGTGCCCAGCACTCAGCACAGGAGGGAGAGGTTTCCATGACTCTTGCGGCTCTCCCTCTTTTTGCCACTTCCTCCAAGTTACTGTGACTTCGTGGCATGTCTTTGTGGGTGTGAATCGAAGCACCTCTAACTTGTGCCATCTGGGTCACTGGATGTAGTAAATAGGGAGAATTGGGAAGCGGATACAGATCATCTTCAACCTCCGCTCTCTGACTTAGGGATGGATTGGCTATAAAAACCAGAAACAAAGCCCAGCTGGCAAAAGTAAATGTGTAAGTGGAGTTTTAAAAATTGTGGTTGGCTATTACATGTTTACATAGGAAGCAAAGTACAATTGGGCCCCTCAGAGAAAGCCAGGATCTGAGGGGACTTTCCGTTTCTCAAGGGTCACAGAATCTCTCTCATCGTTGCGTGTTGCTCTGCTCCAGCTCTCCCTGCTTGCAGATCTATTAACCTCTCCTCAGCCTCCACCCTACTCAACCTCTACAAGTCCCCTCAGACATCTAACAGTCTCTGTGTGTGTCTTGGTTCAAATGGGGGAGAGGGAGAAAGAGGCCAATTCCTAGTCCAATCATGTGTACCCAGAGATCACCACAGCTGTGTGGGGTTGGAGAGGGGAGCAGAGCAGAAGGGGGTGCTGGTGAGTAGGCAAAAACTGACCTTACAAGTCTACCCTTCGGTTGATAGATGGTGTTGTAATGTAGCATCTAGGCTGAAGTCCCCTTCCTGGTATGCTTCCAGTGAGGGTGGGCTGCAGAGAGATTGCGTGTATGAAATTTGGAGGTTAGAGGGGAAGCAGTAGTCATTTTGTAGTTCATACCCACTGTGCCTTATCTGAAGGTTCACCTCCTTGGTATGCGGCCACAGCCAGGGAGGTCTGCAACTATTTCTCCTTCCTCAGGACCCTCCTTCAGCTTCTCTGACTTTTGGGCACTGTGCATGCTTAGCTCCACAGTGAAAAGCCCTAGCTTCTGCAGGAAATCCACACCATCGGGTTGGAGGTGATGAGAACTGCCAGTGGCTCCAGTTGATGGGAACTCCAGCTCATGCGGTGCCTTCCAGCTTTCTTTGCTGTCCTTCACTTTACATCCATCTTCCCTTTGCTGCTGCCTGCCTTGCAGGCCCTAAGAACCAGCATAAGATACAAAGCAGCCTTACAGATACTGCTTAACTAGCTCCCACAATTGTGCAAAGTCAGACCCCTGAAACAAATTCTATAATATGCACATATACAAACATACACATACATCTCCCCCCTAGTGGTCCTGCTTCTCTGATTGAACCCTGACGTAGTTGATCATTAGTGCCCACACCGAGCTGAGCTGACGGTGATTCCTTTCTTTCTACCAAGGTGCCCAGTGTTTGTTTCTTTTTTTTTTTTTTTTTTGGTATTTAGATCTTCTACTCAAAACTGTATTCCTTGGGGTAATTTCTTGTACTTTTGGTCTTTTTTTACCCTTATATCAGTGTTCATTTGTTTTTTTAAATTTTAATTTGATTGGAGTACAGTTGATTTATAACACTTAGTTTCAGGTGTACAGCAAGTGATTAAGTTATACATATACATATATTCATTTTTCTTTAGATTCTTTTCTCATGTAGGTTATCCAGAAAATTGAGTAGCGTTCCCTATGCTATACAGTATGTCCTTGTTGGTTATCTATCTTTAGTAGTGTGTGTATGTTCAACCCAAGCTCCTGATTTATCTCTCCTCCCCCACTGCTCGTGTTTCTCCTTTGGTAGCCATGTTTGTTTTCAATATCTGTAAGTCTATTTCTGTTTTGTAAATAAGTTCATTTGTTTCATTTTTTAAAGAATTAGATTCCACATATGAGTGATATCATATATTTGTCTTTGTCTGACTTACTTCACTTAGTATGATAATCTCTAGGTCCATCCATGTTGCTGCAAATGGCATTATTTTATTCTTTTTTATGGCTGAGTAATATTCCATTTATATATGTACCACATCTTCTTTATCCATTCCTCTGTTGATGTTCATTTAGGTTGCTTCCATGTCTTGGCTATTGTAAATAGTGCTGCATTGAGCATTGGGGTGCATGTATCCTTTTGGATTATGGTTTTCTCTGGATATATGCCCAGTATTGGGATTACTGGATCATATGATAATTCTATTTTTAGTTTTTTAAGGAACTTCCATACTGTTCTCCATAGTGGTTGTACCAATTTACATTCCCACCAACAGTGTAGGAGGGTTCCCTTTTCTCCACACCCTGTTCAGCATTTATTGTTCATAGACTTTTTGATGACAGTCATTTGACTGGTGTGAGGTGATACCTCATTGTAGTTTTCATTTGAATTTCTCTGATAATTAGTGATGTTGAGCATCTTTTCATGTGCTTTTTTGCCATCTGTATGTATTCTGTGGAGAAATGTCTGTTTAGATCTTCTGCCCATTTTCTGATTGGGTTTGTTTTTGGTTTTTTTTGACATTGAGCTGCATGAGCTGTTTGTATATTTTGGAGATTAATCCCTTGTTGGTCGCTTCATTTGTAAATATATTCTCCCATTCTGTGGGTTGTCTTTTCGTTTTGTTTATGGTTTCCTTTGCTGTGCAGAAGCTCTTTTTGTCTTCTTTCTATTAACCTTTACCTATCAAATTAATTCACACTGAATTAATTCATATTCAGGTGTTAGTTAGGAGGCCATTGTGTGTTGACAGACAACGCCCTGAACTCCCACGTAGCCTGCCTCTATCTCCTGCTGCTCCTCTCCTTGCTCACTGCAGTGCAACTATAATTATCTCTTCCAGTTTCTTGAATGTGTCAATACCATTTCATAGTTGTCACTTTTCATATGTTGTTTCTTCTACCTCGAATGCTCTTCCTCTGACTCTTCATGTGTCTGTCTTCATTTCATCTTTAAATCTCCTCTGAAATGTATCCTTGAAGAGGTCTTCCCAAATCAACACATATTATGTTGAACTTGATGAGTAATAGCTGTTTGGACAATCATCTTAAGAAGGTTTCTGAGACTGAATCCAGGCTTCAAATGAAAGGGGTGCTGTGATTGATTAGTGATGTCTGCCACTGCCATGGAATAAAGAGCTGCAGAATCCTTTCTATGCATTTTCCTTCTTTGGCTTAAATGATTTTGCGTTAACTAGAACCCTAAATTCTGGCCTTGCTGCTGATTTGTTGTATGATTTTCATTTAGTCATGTGACTGCTCTGCTTGAGCTTTCTCACCAACAGGTACCCATAGTGAGCTCATAGATCACCGACACATGTGAGCGGTGGTGGGGAGGGGATGGAGGTGGGTGTTCAGTAGATAAATGTGAATATTCAGTGACATTTGGAGTTCTTGAGGAAGCAAGAAAATTTTAATGTCTTATTATTATTTTTTTAGAAATAATGGCCTCTCACCTATATTTCTAAGCAGATACTTACATGAAGAAACAATTAAACTTGGCTTTTAAAAAATAAAAAAAAAAAAAATGAAAGTGTATGTGGGAACACCTTCTGGCTGCCTCATTCTCTGAGGGTACTAGAAGGAAGCAAAAAACGGGGTCTCTCCCTTTGGGTTGGGCAGTATTAATCAGCATTGTGACCTTTGAATATGTCTGTTAACCTCTCAGGACATCAGCTTTCTAATCAGTAGCAGACATATTACACTTCTGCTAAGATTCAGTGTCAAACTTCCTGTAATAAAAATGTTGGCAAGATGGAGAGACTCTAGAAAGTGGTGAAATTAAAGGGTAGGAGAGAGATTCTCTGGGGAAAACAATGGGTTTGCTGGCTGTTGATGCAGGACTGTAGCACTGCTTTAAGGAAGGCGGGGAATCTTTAAATCTCTTTTCCCTGGTGTCTCTATCCAGTTTTGATCTGTGACTTCAAATTAGTATGTGAATCACAAGACACTACAAAGAAGCATTAGGTGCTTTTGTGGGCAGCCTTCATGTGTCTAGGGTGGGAGAGAGGGCAGAGCTGGGGATAGTCTTGGTCCAGAGAGACACTGCTGCTGCCAACTGCCCCTTGGGGAGCCCAGCAGCAGGCTGGGGAGTTACGAGTCCAGGCAAGTCTGATCAATAAAGGGCATCCTTACTACAGCAATGCAGCATGGTGGCAGGGCCGTCCGTGGATCACGTGCCCCCTCCCCAGACACTGTGGAGTTTGGAGTAGGCAGTTAGAACGTGGGGGCAGCTTCTCTCAGAGGTCAAAGAGCTGACAGATACGCAAAGAGCTTTCCTGCTCTTCCATCCCTGCGTGGGCATGGGAGACTTTTAGCCCACTCACCTTTGGTATTAGCCCTTCTTGGATTATAGGAGACATATCACAGCAAGGCTTAGGAGTAGAAGCATGGGGAAATCCAGAAAAGGAGGAAATTCTCTTATTAATAATAACAATAGCTAATTTTTATTGTTGATCTGACTCTGATTAATATCTTCCCTCTGGACTGTAGCTCCATAGGCACGGAAACAATAAATGTTTTCACAGACCTCTATGTCCACAGCATCTTGTGCTCAATATATGTTTACTGAATGAATGAATCAATTGTTCATTGAAAGATTGTCTTGTTGAATCCAGATAATGATTCTGTTAGGTTAGTACTATTAATACCCCTATTTTACTGACAAATCCAAAAGAGGCTGCTAGGGTTAAAGCAGCTTGCCTAAGGTCAGCCAGGAAGTGTCTGTGCCTTGTTTTTTTGTTACTAGAGCAGGGTTTCTTAATCATGACAATATTTACATTTTGGGTCAGATAATTCTTTGTTGTAGGGAGCTATCCTGTGCATTATAGGATATTAGCAGTGCCCTTAGCCTCAACCCACTAAAAGCCAGTAGCACACGCCTTCCTTCCCATTTCTGACAATCAAAAATGTCTCTAGATATTGCCAATGTCTCCTTGGGGGGAAAATCACCCCTAGTTGAGAGCTGTTGAACTAAAGGAAAGCCCAGGCTGAGCTGAACTCTGAAAGAGGGTTTATTTTGCCCGCCCTTCACAGTGTGTATGAACAATGTGTATACGTTACACTTATTGAAGGTGAAAAGGTTGCAAAGCGAAGTTTTAAGGGTCTTCTGAAAAGCAACGTAGGTTTATGTGTGTGTGAGCAAGGGGAGCTCAGTCAGGAGTTATATCTTTGGGCTCTAGGCTCATGGCCCCTATGGTTATAAACTGGGCAGTTTGGCTTGGAACCTAGAAGAAGGGAGAGGACCCCAAAGTGTCTGGGAAGTTCCTTCTGAGAATCACATTAGCTCTGACAGAAAATTACATCTGTCCTGAAATGAAGGTTGATGGCAGCCTATTAATATATGGAAAGAGCAAAGACCCTATGAGTATTCACGGATGAGTCATTTATTTCCTCTGAGCTTGTCCTCATCTTTAAAATTAGGGATTCTGGGAAGATTGGCTTGGATGATAGTCAGTTCTGAGGCACCCAGGCTGACAATGACAATGGCTCCTACCTGGGACTACTGGTGTGTGTGTGTGTGTGTGTGTGTGTGTGTGTGTGTGTGTGTGTGTGTGTGTGTGTGTGTGTGTGTGTGTGTGTGTGTGTGTGTGTAGACAAAAGGGATTGACCATCCCAAGAGTTTCCCAGGGATGACATCATTATTCTTATTGTGTCCTTATAATTTGTAAGCTGCTTTGAGCATTTCTTTTCAGTGCCAGACACTATTCTGAGAGTTTGATATGTATTAACTCACTTAATCCTCATAATCCCTGGTAAACACAGCCATGTAAGAATGCCTGGCTAGCTGATCACAGAACTGGATTCCAATGTCTTTCCCTTGTCGACATTCTTTAGAGTACCCAGCTGAAGTTCTTATCGATGAATTCCAAAAAAAAAAAAAGAAAAAAAATTTATTCCTATTGGCTGTATATGGAATTTTGAGACTCAAGATATTTTTTATTCCTTAAAGCATATATGATAGGATAGTTTCACAATCATTCATAAAGCAAATTGGGACCTACACGCTGATGGGAGAAGCAAAATAATAATATGTGATGCTCCCACAATACATATTGCATAATTTTCCTACTGAGAAGACTGATGTTTTCCAGATGCAGTCATATATAAACCTAATTATGAAATGTCCACCAGGGTATAATTTTAATTAATCTATTCTGCTTTTTAAAAATTGCATTCCTTCCACACTGAGATATTTTATTTATACTTTAGAAAACTATATAATTTGCTTTTTTTTTTTTTAAAGGGAAAGGCATTTTAATTAATTAATTTATTTATTTATCTTTGGCTGTGTTGGGTCTTCGTTTCTGTGCTAGGGCTTTCTCTAGTTGTGGCAAGTGGGGGCCACTCTTCATCGCGGTGCGCGGGCCTCTCAGTATCGCGGCCTCTCTTGTTGCGGAGCACAGGTTCCAGACGCGCAGGCTCAGTAGTTGTGGCTCACGGGCCTAGTCGCTCCACGGCATGTGGGATCTTCCCAGACCAGGGCTCGAACCCGTGTCCCCTGCATTAGCAGGCAGATTCTCAACCACTGTGCCACCAGGGAAGCCTATAATTTGCATTTTTAACTATCATGCTTAATTCCTCCAAGGAAGGCAATTAGTCTTTGGAACTTCTTTTATGTGTTGTAGTAAATCTCCTTTTCATTTAAAAATTCTGCTCATTTCTTCCTAGTCTTTGGGTTTGAATGTCCTATAGTCCAGGTAGGGATAGTAGTATTCACAGACCTGTATACTAAAGTAGTCCCTTCTACTGTATTGCTTAGAGCAGTTGTTTATAAACTTTTTAATGTCATGTCACTGTTAATAAAATATTTTTGAGCATGCGTCTCTAATGTATGCACAATTGTTATAAATTAATTATGTTACCTTCTTGCTGTAAATTAATATTGGTAAAGTTCCACTTGTTTCCTTTTTTGAGCAAAAATAAGGATACATACAAACTAAAGTGTTGACATCCATATGAGTCATTTTTCACATATTGCATTTGAGAGTCCACTGTGATTGAGAAGTAATACAGTCTATTTTCTTATCTAATAAATGAGGGATGTTATCCATCCTGCTTATCTCAGAGTTGTGAAGAGAATCAAATGAAGTAATAGTGACTATAATAACTGTATCAGTTAGCTATTGCTGTGTAACTACTATTTTAATGATTATTTTATTGGTTAAGTTTATTTGGAGGAATCATTAAAATAATAAAACTATATTGGTATATTAAGATGCTCTGTGTTAAAAGGCTTCATTTAGAGGATTTACCATGAGTTTTCAACTGTGTTCTGCTGGCAGTTCCATTTTCCTTTGTGCCACACTATTAGAAATTTTAAAACCATAAATAATCATTTGACAGATGATGAAGCTGAAGCCTAGGGACATTTGTTATTATGACAATTTATGCCTCACATACTCCCCAAGGGTCTGAGTAGGCTTATAATAGAAAATACAGACAAAAATAGAAGTGAGTACATGGATACAAGTTTTTGTTTTTGTGTTTTTTAAGGGAAGGTGGAAAGAGGAATGATTGAATCAAAAAATTTAGGCTGAGGAAAGCTTTAGGCATGAATATAAGTTCCAACCTTTTGAGCTATTAGGGCAAAAGGAGAATATCTGCATAGCTCTTATTATCCAATGAAAGATAGCATTATAAGAGACAACCTCTTTTAGTCTCTAAATTTGAACTAAGGGAGGACTTTGCCTTGAAGTTATTTATTTTAGGAGCATTATCATATCTTGATTGATGTTGTTGTTATGAGATGTTTTGCATGTAACTGCTTTTTATGCCAATCTTCCATGAGAGAGAATTATGCTGAGAGTAATAAATAAGAGACTATAAAACTCTTGGGCAGATTTAAAAAAGAAAGCAAATAAAACTTCAAAACGTAGAATTATTGAAATAAACTTAATAGATGGATATTGCAGATTAGATACAATTAAAGAGGAAATTAGTGGATTGGAAGATAAATCAGAAGAAATTGCACAGAATGCAACACAGAGA
This sequence comes from Balaenoptera physalus, assembly GCF_965194825.1. Classification (NCBI taxonomy): domain Eukaryota; kingdom Metazoa; phylum Chordata; class Mammalia; order Artiodactyla; family Balaenopteridae; genus Balaenoptera; species Balaenoptera physalus. Next base: position 43,603,053 of record NC_138890.1, on the reverse strand, counting down.
AACAAACAAGAAATAGAAAATGTTAAGAGCTATGGAGGATAAAATAAAAGACTCTATAAACTGTCTAAACAGAGTTGTGAAAGAAGAGATGAAGAGGAGGCAATATTTGAGGAAATAATAACTAATAAATTTCTAGAGTTAGTGAAAGACATGAATTCTCAGATAAAATCATATCAAACAGGATAAATAAAAACAAATCTGTAACTTAACACATACTAGCAAAATCTCATAATAGCAACACAAAGAAATTTTAAAAGCAAACAGAAAAAAAACCCACCCCCAGATTACCTATACATTTAATTATAAGTGAAAGATAGTTGAACAATGAGGACTAAATTTCACTAGCAACAATGGAATCCAGAATGATACCTTCAAAAATCAAAAGGAGAAATCTGTCTACCTGGAATTATATATCCAATTAAACCATCTTTCAAGAATGGTTGAAAAAAAGAAACTTGCAGATGAACAAAAACTAAGTTCATAAGCTACTGACAATTCCTAACAAAATCACTTCTAAAAGATGGACTTCAGAAGGGAAGAAAATAATCTCAGAAAAAAAAAAAAAAAAGAATGACAGAAACATGCAATTCAAAAGAAGGCAAGAAAGGAGAAAAAAGGAAACCCACACATATGCAAATAGGACAAACAGAAAGCACAAACCAAGATGGTAGAAGTCTAAATGTAATTGTAGTACTTTAAATATAAATGGGAAAAATGGTCTATTTAAAGGACAAATGTTTTACGGTTTGATTAAAGAGAAACAGCACTAAAAACAAAGCAAAACCCAGCTATGTGTTGTTTCAGAGATTGATCCAAAATCATGAAGACACACAGACATAGAGAACAAACTTGTGGTTGCCAAGGCAGGGGGTGGGGGTGGGGTGTGGGGAGAGTGCAGGGGGAGGGTTGGATTGGGAGATTCGGATTAGCAGATGCAAACTATTATATATAGAATGGATAAACAACAAGGTCCTACTGTGTAGCACAGGGACGTATATGCAGTATCCTGTAGTAAACCATAATGGAAAAGAATATGAAAAAGAAATATATGTATAACTGAATCACTTTGCTGTACACCAGAAACTAACATGACAATGTAAATCAACTATACTTCAATTTTAAAAAAATTTAAAAGTTAAAAACAAACTCTCTGGGGGAAGCAAAAAGTGAAATAAAATAACAAGGATACAGAAAGGTTGAAAATAAAAGGATAGAAAAAGACCAGGCAACCAAAAGAAAGATTGTGTAGCTATGCTAATTAATAACTGACAAAATAGAGTTTCAGGCAAAAGCATTATTGAAGATAAACAGGGTTCTCATTTAGATGAAAATGTTTCAACTCATCAGAGACAGATACTATTTTTAAATTTGTGTACACCTTCAAATTATATAAAGTAAAAACTATAAGAATTGCAAAGAGAAACTGACAAATAAGCATCATAGAGTGAACTTTAACATAACTTCTCTCTCAAAAACTGGCAGATCAAACAGATAAAATATTAGTAAGAATAAGGAATATTTGAATAAAAGAACAATGATCTGAGTGTAACATAATACTATCACCTAACAATGAGAAGATACTCAATTTTAAGGATACATATAACAGTTGTGAAAATTGACTCTTTACTAGGCCATAAGTTCTCAACAAATTAAAAAAATCGGCATCAAAAAAAAGAAAAAAATCACCATCATTTGAATACTGATTCATATAGATGCTATTCTCTTACCGTAGTAAGAGATAACAAAATGCATTCTCCCCACCTTATTAGTACCTTGTTTAGAGAAACTAACCCACCCCCCCATAATTCTAAATAACTCATGTGTCAAAGGTAAATTACAGTGGAAATTAGAAAACTCTTGAATCTGAACAATAACTAAAACGTGACATATTAAAATTTGTGGGATATAAGAAAGGAGGTGCTAGAGGAAAATTCAAGGCTATATTTGCTTATAAATAGAAAAGAAGAAAGGCTAAATTAGTAAGCAAACATCTCATTTAAGTTAGAAAAACAATAACAATAAAAATAGAAGCAAGAAACTAGTAAAGATAATTTAAAAAATTAATGTAGGAGGAAGCTTTGAACTTTTTCAAATGCTAGCTGTGATTGTCATTAGTGTTGTTCATCATATTTCTACTTCTAGGCAAATGGGATAGCATTTCCCTGGTCCTTAAATCTGTGTGTGGTCATGTGATTTGCTTTGGCTGATGAAAGGTGAGTGAAAGGAGTGTGCATCATTTTTGGGTGGAAGCTATGGTTGTTAGTACACGATTTACAAAACTCTGTCTTTTCCTCTGCCATGCTGAAGAGCAGTGCTCCGGATAGTGGCTCCTCAATTAGCCTGATACTGGACCAGAGCCCTCAGCCTACCTACAATGGACATGTAGCAGGAGCAAAACATCATTGGTTGTGATTTGGCGATTGTCATTACAGCATAATCTAGTGCAGCGATTCTGAGCCAGTGGGTGATTTTGCCCCTGAGGAAACATTTGACAATGTTTGGAGACATCTTGGCTGTCACAGCTGGGGCGGGGGCTGGGGGGTGGCACTGACATGTAGTCGGTAGAGGTCAGGGATGTTGCTAAACATCCTACAATGGATAGGACAGCCCCGTACAACAAAGAATCCAGCACAAAATATCCAGCACAAAATATCAATAGTGCCAACATTGAGAAACCCTGATTTAGTGTACGTGGCTCAATAGAGTATTAAGCAAATGTTTCTCAAAAGAAGTGGAATCACACTGATTTTTTTGGCTTCTATTCCAGTGAACTCTTTACTAAATCTCCCTGACTCTGTTGAATACGTTCAGATCTATTTTTTTATCTTCCTTCGGATGAGGCTTGGTGAAGATCAAGCACAGAGACTGGACCAAAAGTGTTAATGTAGAGTCGAGTCATTATGTGCATAGTGATGTAGGCAAAGGTCACGTACCAGTGGGGGGAATTCTCTCTCTCTAGATTTCTGGGTAATTCTCTTCCCTGGAATCATGTCTGCTGTCAGATTGGCAGTGTCTGTATTTGCTTCTCTCTTGTCTCTTTGTCTCTCCCTCGTGACTTTCCTCTTTTCTGTTTCTTCTTTCCATGCAGCCAAAGTAGTGGCATGGCCAAGATCTTTGCCTCAGGAGCAAGCTGAGTTATCTCTTTGCCCTTTCTTTTCCCATGTAGCACTTAGGTCTACAGCTATTGCACAGACCACAGCCCAGGCCAGTTTGATGCCGAGCATTGCAGCATGCTCTTTTGTAGTCTGTGGATGTCTGGGTTTATTCATTTGGGAGCTGGCAGGTGTGATCGATTGATTGTCTAACCAGGCAAAAACAGTGTTCCATATGGTCCAGTCCAGTCCACTAGAGCTCTCTGCACTGAGGTTTGGAGCCGATACTTCTGCTAATAGTGTTCCTTTGATTTCCATCTGCCATTATTCCTTGCTCATATATAACCCCTGAGCTCTCACTTGGGAGCATGCCTGTAGTTTGGAGTAGGATTAGGGTATTTTCAGACTCCTGGCCATAATATTATATAACGGCAGGGCAAATAAACCACATTACTACTACTTCAGCAGTTTAATTCTCCATTTTAGCTAGACTAAGCTCATGATTTATCTCAATAGAGAACTTTTATCCTCTTGCTGAATGATGAGTTAGTTATCAGCTAACATATTTTAAGCATTCAGTATTTACTAGGCAATCATATAAACATTTAAACAAATTATATCATTCAATTCTCAAGAACTCAATTTTAAGCAGATACTATTATTATATCTTTATTTAGCATATGAGGACAGTGGACAGCAGAGAGTTTAAGGAACTTGCTAATAAGTAGAGCAGATGGCACTGCACATGCCACTCTTGGACTTCAGAGACTGTGCTGTTAACCCCTATGTCATTTTGCTTGTCCTGTGTCTTAGATTGTAATCATTCCATTTTACTTTCAGGTCAGAAGGTGGTGGTCTTGCTCTAGTGGGACAGTAGGCAAAGTAGTGACCCATCCTAGGTAGAACTTGGTGCTGCCCCTTCACTCAAGCCTGTGCTGCCTGGGTCTTGGGAACATTAATTTGAAGCACTGGGTCTCAGTATGTCTCGTCCATCTTTGGAAGTCAAAATAGAAAGCTGCCCTGGTGCCGTTGCAGGGCTTGTTTCTCTGAACACTGACTAGAAAGCCTTTGGTAGAACCTCAGGGGACATCAGACAGAAAAGCGAGTACGTCAGGTTGATTTGGGAAATTGGTGCTGTAAGCTCCTCAGAATCACAAACCTAGTGTTCCCTTAATTAGAGAGGTGGCCCTCAAATCAATATTCTTGCTATTCCTTTCTAAGCCATTTTCCTTGCTTCCCAGCCAGCCACTCTGGGGATTTTCAGCTGACGACGGTACAGTCCTCCTGGGGCTGTGCAAGGCACAGAGGGGGAGAGAGAGCATAATTTGTTGGCCTGTTACATGGGGTTGCTAAAGCACAGGATTGCATTCATCAAAGCCAGCATAGTTCTCCCCAGTTTTATATTCGGAATGCGTGTTCCACGGTTCACTTACGAGTGATGGCAGGATGCAGCAGATACGCTGAAGCATTGTCTGGAAATGTTTAAGCATTTTAATTTTTTTTTCTTTTGTTGCAAGAAGAGAATACCCAAAGCTCCAAGTAAGAAACCACACTGTCCCAAGAGCTGAACTCTGCCCAGATGTCTGTTACACATGCAAAGTTCAAACTAGTTGTATCTTACCCAATAAAAGAAACTGAGGTGAGAAGAAAGAAAATAACAGCAACAACAACATCAGCAATTCTCACTATTATTTATTCAGTATCATGTCAGGCACTAAATGATTGATGCATTATCTCATTTAATTGTCACAACCATCCTACAAGGTAGAGCTTATAACATCTATATCGTATGCATGAGGAACTGGGGATTAGAGTGGCAAAGAAAATTGGCCACAATACCACAGGATTTGAACTCTGGTCTCACTCACTCTGAAGTCCCTTATCTGAACCATTGGTTTGAATTTGATTTACTTGTTCAAGCAAAATTAGAAATTCCCACTCCAGATTTGATTAATCAGGATTCTGTCATAATCCCTGCTGCTGGTATGAAATAAACTGATTAGTCTTAAAGCATGGTTGAAACAGGTCGCCTAGGCTATGTTTATAGGAATAATATAATTACAGCAGTTTTCAGGAGTGTTCAGACTCCCCCAAAGTAAACATTAGTGAAGAAAGATAAGTTAGGGGCCCCAATTAACCATATTGGATTGGTTTCACTGGCTGGATGTATAGCTTCCCAGTTCACTTTCCTTGTATAAACACAGCTGTGATGTACCAACACATGCCTTGGCGTGCCGGGATCCAGAGGAATTTCTTAAAGAGAATTCTGGAAACTGTGTTTATCATCTTGTCCTTTGCCGTCTTGCCTTAGGACCAGGTATTTATTTGGCATAAAATCGAGAAAAAAAAAAAAAAAAAACACAAGCTCAGCTAAATGGTTCCTTTATAACCTGAAGACCTAGAGTTGTGACCTCAAAAGAGTTATATCAATAGAAAAAGAGTCCCTTAAAACACTTATTCTTCTGTAATTTGAGCTATTTTGCTGTTGTTATTGTGAAAGAACGATTGGCATGTTATTTCACGTGATCTTCATATTGGGACAGTGATATAAAGTGTCAGGTTGTTCTCAGAAGGGCTTTGTCCAACACTGAAAACATACACAATTCCTGAAACTTAGTCTTCATTTGGGAAGTTAGCTAATGACAGTCAAAGAGAATGTCTAGAGAAGCAGTGAAGAGAAAGGAAAACAAAGGGACTTAAGTTTGAACAGGGGTGAATTTATACATTCCAGTTTGAGGGTTTGAAACAGCGTGAAATCCAACAGCTATTCATTGAGAATGCTCTTCAGTGTAAGGAATTAAAGGTCTGCATTGGGGATAAAAACATGAGTTCGTTAGCTCTTAGTGACTTTATACCCTAAGATGAATGGAGGTTTACAATGAGTAGTTTAGCCTAATGCCTTACTTTAAAAAAAAGATTTACGAAACTGCCTGATTAAGGAGTGTTCTGCTTTGGGCTAATGTTAGCATAGGCGAAGGAGGGAACCAACTAAATATGGAGTGGCAAATAGATTTCCTTTCCTGTGACAATACTGATCAATAGAGTCAGCTTTGAAAGGATGACTGAGGTCAAATCTGGGTTTGATTAGTGATGTCTGTTATAGACATGGGAGGGGAGAATGTTGGCAGGATGTGGCATAGTTTATATCACTGATGTAAATTATATGATTTGAACTGTAGCAAAAGCTGTGTCTATTCCCTAAAAAGCTTCTTCACTATTTTACTTTAGTACTGAAAGCATCACCTCTAATTTGCTGCTTGGCCTACATTATTATTAAAAAATAAAAATAAAAGCTAACAGGTACTGGGTTCTTAGTATATATCAGGCAGTACTTGTACTTTGCACATATTATTTATTCCTGTTTTACAGATGAGGACCATAAGACTCACTCTCTAGAAATTGAACCAAGGTCCTTCGGGCTCCAAAGTTTATGCCTCTAACCACTGCATTTTTAAGGCACATTCTTTTTGGGCTTCTGGTGAGGCTTTTCATGCCCCTCTCTATTTTGGGAAAACATCTCTCCTGAGAAACCGGGGGAATATTGAACAAGAACATAGAGAACAGAAAATGCAAAGCACAGATCCAGAACAGCTTTGACTGTAATATGCTGCTAGCCCTGATTTCCCAGGTCATGTAAGCCACTGGTTCTTCAAAAGGCATTGGCCTATTTTAGTGAAGGGCCTTCTTTGGGATCCAATGTATTTCCCTAAGATGAGGAAGTTGTAAGTTTTGCTTTCATTAGGCAGTAAGTTAAAGTTGCAGAGGACACAGAATGGGGCTATATTGATGAAAAGGATGCTTCGGTGGGTCCAGGGTATGAGATGCTACAGTGAAGACAAGTCAGAGTGGTCCTTGCAGAGGGGAACAGTATTCATTCACTTATTTATTCAATTGCTCATTTATCCAACAAAGACTTAATTGAGTACCTGCTTTGCTTTAGGCATTGTGCCAAATCCTGGAGATAAAGTTTCCTGTTAACATGGAGTTTTGGAAGGGAGGAGACTAGCTCTGGAAATAAATAATACACTTACAGAGTTTGCCTAAGGTTGCACTGGCTTCCACCCTTTCCACTTGGAGAGTCTGCTTTCTTCTGGTTGGATAGCACTATTATTACAACACTCACATCACCATTCTAATTCTAAACAACATAGATGACACGTGAAAATTCACATGCATTATATTAAGTGAAAAAAGGTCAAATACAATATTTTATCTACAATATGATCATAGCCATGTCAAAATTATATGAGTGTAACAGGTTGACCTAACTGAAAATGTGTCTGAAGATTTTGAAACATTTACAAGGAGAAGCTGAAAAAAAAAATAACCCGTCTTTTAAGAGCTGCAAGGATTTTCTGTCTCGTAAGAAAGTCAGCTTTCTGAACTTCTCCAGGTCAGACTAATCCTTTGCTTTAGGAAAAATCACTGAATTGTCTTAATGTTACTGAAAGGTAAAGCAAGATGCCAGCTATTATTTGGGAGGCTTGTGAAATCACAGAGACACCTTTCACTGAGAAACCAAATGCTCTCTGTGGTCATATACTTCTGTTGCCTGTGTATGAGCAGAGCATTCTGTGTTTCTTTATCTGTGTGGGCTGAGACTGCACTGTGCCCTAACTATGGTCACCTGTGTCTGGGATGGCCTGCAGATTATTATTTGAGCTACTGTCTCCCAGGTAAGTGATTTCCAGAGGATAAGCAGACAGGGTCTTTATCTCATGTGAGGAGTGTCAGACTGGGCTGGGGTTTGGGGCTGGACTGGGCTTTCAATGATCTATCAGATCTGGTCATCCAGACTTTGAGAAGTGCTCTGATTCTGGATTATTGTTTTCTTATATGAACTTCATGCTGGTACCAAAGAGTGGGACCACATTCCTGTGAGTGAGGGTAGGGCTTGCTCTGAGAAGGAAAGGTATTGTCTCTGTCGATCACTCTGGCAAAGAGTAGATCCACTGGGAATAGAGATGATGGTCTGGGATGAAGAGACACTTCTCTTCTTGGAGACATGGCTGTGGGACCTGGGTTGTAAGCAAGGGAGGTAGGTTTGGCCACACTTTCAGTTAAGGCTGGGCTGGAGGTATTTACATAAGGGGCCCCCAGAGGAAGCATCTGGGCCTCATTCTAGACCTAGAGGCAAGTTTTTCTTGGTTGTAATTTCCTTCTGTTCTTCTTGAACTATAAGTAAAGTCTTAATAGAAGTTGGAGCCTAGTCTCAGCACTGCTGTGGAGAATCAAGAGAAAGGCTTCTTCCACTTTGGGGGTTCCAGACAAGAGAGGAGGCTCACATCTGCTTTCTCTCTGAGGCCAGGGTGATGGAGCCCAGACCTGGGTCCTTGGAACTGCAGCAGAGGCAGGCTGCGGCAAAAGTCATATAACTGCCACCTCCCCTTTCCAGTCCCTGGCTGTCTCCTATTCTCCTAGATACAAAAGGGGATGGAACTTTGGAAGAGGGAGGGCCCTAAGATCTAGCAGTCAAGCTGGTAAGGCTTGGAGACCTGGGCAGGCAAACACATTTGGTAAATAACAAGAAAGAAAGGGAAAAAATTAAAATTAAAATAAAAAAAAAAGAAAGAAACAGATGGTAAGTGGGGAAAAAAAGAAAAGGAGGGAATTCTAGAGAATTATTTGCATTATGTAATTTCTATAGTTATAATATTGTTTTTGCAATAAATCAAGACTGCATAGTGACACAATTATTGTGACTCTACTATCTACAAAGTCCCTGTACAACAAGGGGTTAATATCTGACATTAACTTGGTCAACTAACGTCCAGTGTAAAAACTGGAAGTGTGTCATCTGCAATGATCTCTTTCACATAAACTTACTAATCGAATTTTTTTCATGTCCCTGGTGGGAGTTTCTTGTGTTTTAGTTTATATTGAGTCCATTTTTGTAGTTCTCCTAGTCTCAGCAGGGGAACATGTTGGTTGGTAAAGGCAGACAGCCTTAAGAGCTAAAATTACCTAATTCTTATTCTTGTAAAATGATTTAAGTCTTACTTATTTTTTAGTGTAAGAAAGACATGTTTTCATGGTTCTAAATTAAAAGGTACCAAAGGTAAACAGTGCAAACTCTCCTTCCCATTGCTCCCCGCCTCTTCAGAGATGATTATTTACCAATTTCTTGAATTTTTTTTCTAGAGGTAATTTCTGCATATACAAGCAAATACCTGTATCTATGATGTTCTGCACACTTAAATGCTCATCTTGAGCTTGACACTCTGAGCATTTTACACGCGTTGGTCCTTCAACTCTCACAGTATACCTATGAATAGGGACTTAGGTATTATTAACATCCCCATTCTGTAGAGGAGAAAACTGAGGCTGAGAGAGAGTGGTGTGTTGGGCCGTCTTGTACCAGTGTGGAAGAACCCTTTGTAAAATTGTTAGGAATTTTGTGATTTGGTTGACCACAGACTGATAGCTTGCAATTGACCACACTAGGAGTGTTTGCATTTATGGAAATTGGCAAATGCTACAAATCACATTCCTTCTAGCCAGAGCTGGTTGGTTAATGTTTACCAGCACACCATTTCTCAGAGAGGTCCGGTGACTTGTTCAAGTTCACGAGCTAAAGGTGGCTGAGTCAGAATTTGACCTCAGGCCTCTCTTGACTCCAGACCCTGTGTTCTGAGCCAGGAGAAAATGAACTTGAGCTTCCTGTTGTCTGTTCTGGTGACCTCCCAGCCCTTGGACTCTCCAGATCCAGGCTGCATTATGCCAATCTCTCTCTCTCTTTTTAAGCACTTTCATTGTCATGGTTAGTGTCTTAGTAGTTTGTTTCCTTCTCATCATAAAGCTGACCCATGCTTCTTGCAGACAAGTTGTAAAATGGAGAAATATATGAAGAGGTAAATAGCCACCCCTGAAATAACCGGTGCTAACATTTTGTCACCTTCCGACTTTGACCTTTGTGTTTTTGATTGCTTGGTACCTCTGTTTTGCCTTCGGATGTTTTCCTCTTTGAGTTGTTATGATGTTTCTTAGTACCTTTCACTATGCTTGTTCATATAGGATTCCTAGCTGTGACATGGGCTGCAATTAACCCCATTTTAAAGCACTCATGTGTGGCATCAGCATATATGGTGAAAAAAACGATGTAGTCAGCTTTATCCTTGAATCAGGCTCAGTGCGGCAAGAGGTTCATGATGTGAGAGGCACGAGGGAAACAAAACCAGGGGAGGAAACCACCAATTCAGATCGCTTGATTCACAATCACTGTGATATGTGTGTCTTTTGAGTGGAATAAGGGCAAAATCACACAGGCTGTTTACATTGTTATTTCTCTCCCTCTCATTATTTTTTTTTTTCCCACCGAGCTCGTACACAGTAGTTGAATTTATGTAATTAGAATGTGCAAATGACATACTTTCTTGATAAAGCAGAACAGCCAGAGGAGCTAAGTAAAATACTGAGCCTTCTAAAATATAGAAAATCAGTTGCTCATTAATAACGCATTGTTAACTTTAATTGTAACGGCTAACAGAATGTTATATTTTACCTCTAGAATATGCCTGTAAGACAATATTTGTGTTTGTATGTGTTTGCATGTGAGTCTCATTATATATATAAAACCATAATGACTGATTCCGCATCAGGTAAATGATCGGGGGTGTTGAAGAGGATCCTTCACAACATTTCAATAATAAGTGACATAGAGAAAGACAGGCTGTCCCAAGAGACAGAGCCTGTCCTTGGCTTTGGGCTATGCAAGCCCTGTAGGTTCTGAGCATCAGTGATACAAATTGTGCCAATCTGTTAGAACAGACCCAGCTTCCCAGTGGTTTTGTGACTGTCGCCTGCCTCTGCGTCTATTATAATGAAATGGTTCTTGGACAGCTGGGTTATCAGCAAAGAGCTATGTAGGAAGTGCCCTGCCCAATTAATCAGATGTCATTCTGACCAGATTTCTTTATCACATTGCTTCATGGTAAACAGCAGAGTATTAATAAATGAAAATCAGAAAGAGACGAAGGAGAAAGACATCATTTTTATGTATACTTGTCTTAAGGCATATTTTTCCATTTCTGAAACTTGAAAAATAGCCATCTGGAAAGAATCATATTATAGACAAGGCATGTCATGACATTTACAGCAAATATTTTTGCTGTGAGGATCAGTATTCTCTCATTGCCCCATCAACTGCCATATAATCAGATACCCATAAACTATTCAATAAATATAGGGTTCCTGCAATAAATCAATAGTACAGGGATAATATGTTTTAAGTGTTCACATTTTCCTTTGTTTATCCTTCTTTTTAAACACACATTTTTGCATCACAAACCTCCTTAAACGTTTGTCTTTGTTTCTTTGTTTCTCAGCCACCCGGTCTCAGTCAAATGACATTAAACTGCACCACTGCAGAGAGATCTCTGGCATAAATAAATGTATCAGGAGGTCAAGAGGTCAAGAGCATAAATGAGGCAAAGATTTCAAAGAAATCACCGAGCAAATGATTTATAAATCATGGAAAATACTGCTCTGGCCATAAAAGAGAAATTAAATTTATACATCATGAGCTTCAGGATGCTTTGGGTTCTGGTGGGTAACTGGGTTAGAAATGGAGGAGCTTATGTCATCCTGTTGTTGGTTTGGAGCCTTGTTACAGCGGCATTTACCCCAGGACACTAAATCAGGAGGACTGAGATTAAACTCCCCCGCCCTTCTCTTGTGTCTCCAGAAACATTTGCTTTCACCTCTGACCTGGAATTTCCACCACACCAGGCTCGACTCTGGAGTGGGGTAAGAATCAGTTCACTCTTGAGGCAGCATGATAATACCCAAGAGTGAATACGAGCCTCCCATCTGTTGGTGAAAGGCTCAGAGTCCTACCTTTGTCTGTAGAAAAGCGACAGAGAGTTATAGCATCTGCCCTGGCTGGCCAAGGAACCTGTGGAACTGAGGCCTTCTGGAACATAACAGCCAAACCATCTATAGCGGAGAATAAAATGAGCTAGTCTCTGTAAAAAGAACAATACTACTTTATTCTATGATAATCTGTAAAGAGAATCTGTCCAGAACTTTTATAGCTTAAAAATAATACTTTCTACTTTCTGCCATATTTTCTTCAAAGACATGATGTGTAATCATTTCTCTCTTCTTCCCCCCTCCCTGATTTCTTTTTTTTTTCTACATTTGGGAAAATATCAGATTGGAAACTGCTTGAAAGTATCTATTTCATCTCTATATGAAATGTACACAGTGATCTATACATAAAACTGAAGTAATTTCATGGGGAACTTGCCGAAAACATACTCAATTGGGAATGTCACTTCCGAGTTAAACAGATGTGAAGCAGCAAATGACACCATGAACAGCCATCAAACTTTGGAATTGATTGCTGCTCTTTATGACCTAACCGATGGGGACTTAAACTTGGGGCTAGTTTTAAAGTTTTCCTGGAAACAAATTTTGCTAATCCCACTCAATGGAAACAATATGCTGGTTCCTAGCTTGAAATACAGATCTGCGGTGATGACAGAAAAAAAACAACACACTGTGTCAAGATTCCTTTGCTCTCACAATCCAAGGTAGGATTTCAGTGGAGCTCTAAGTTTCCTTCCTTCTCTTTTCCTTCCTCCCTCCCTCCCCACCCTCCCTCTCTTCTTCTCTCCCTCTTTCCTTCTCTCTCTTTTCTTTTCCTTTTTTTCCTCCTCAAGTTTCTCTCTTTAGCTTTCAGGTATTTGCAGGAAGAAAATCTGTTTGAGGCGGTAAATTTTTGGCTATGTGTTTTGCTTTTTAAATATCTAGGACACTTTTTACTCAAACATTTGGGATAAGGAAAGGTTAAGACACATTTTTTCCCCCTAATCTCTAGGACACTTTTTAAATATCTAGGACACTTCTTACTCAAACATTTGGGATAAGGAAAGGTTAAGACACATTTTTTCCCCCTAATCTCGTTTTTCTAGTTTTCCTAAACATAGGTTATATGTTAAAGGACATTTAATCCACAGCTTGCTAGTGCATTTATTCTTAAGTTATCAAAATTGGATTTCTGAGTCACCTTGCTTAATGATGTCTTTCCAATACCCTTTTTCTTGATAATTGGAAAGTTGAGCCTTGTGGCTGGGGCCACAAATCTATGTTGTGTTTGGAACTCTGGCTCCTAAGAATTGGTTGGCACTGTTTTCTTTCTTTATTCATTTTAGAAGGATACTTTATCTTCCTTATCTTGGAATCACTGTAAATACCCCAATGGGGCATCTATCCTTAGAATCATTTCTTTTCCCAAAGAGATTTGGGATAGAAAGTTGAATAGGTTAAAAACAAAGAAACAAAAAAAAAAAAACCCTCACATAAGCTGTACTTACTTTCCTCTGCCTTTAGCTTTTTTCACATTAAAGAGAAGCTAATCTGAAAAAGAAATTGAGATTTTTGCAAAGATCTGAATGAGACTACAAACTTTTTCAATGGTTTTCCCCAATATTCTCATAGCAATTGGCTTGAATTATGTCTTCATTACTCAATAAAGGACAAAAAAGGATAATTAATTCATATCTTAGCAAGAATGTATGAAGTATACATCTGGAGAGAACTTGTTAAATTTAGGATTAGGCTAATGATTAGTTTATTTGCATTTCTCGGTGACTTGTTAGGAGTTTTGAATGGTTTTCTGTTGAGCCAAGTTTGGTTGCCTGCTTAACCTCTTCCTTACACCATGGCTATGGTGTTCTCAGTTATAGCTGCCCGTCTCAGAGTTCGGCTTTCATGTAGTTGGGTCTGTTGGGCTAAGAAAGAGGAGAGAGAATCTCTGCTACCACGAAATCTCTGACTTTGTTACATTTAAAGATTTTATTTGTTTTTATGGAAGTGAGCAACATGTCTTACCATATTTGCCTTTTCTGGTCCACTGGCTTTTGATCACGTTTCATGGATTTTTTTTAGCACATGATGTTTTGTTTGCACTGATAAACAAAGTTGAAATCTTGAACATACAAATGGAGAGAGGGCTGAGGTACCCTATAAGCGGCTGTGTGATGAGGTCTGTCTATTATTACATGGCTGCTTTACAGTATATGACAGTGGATGACAAGCAGGGTGACAGTCTGAGCAGAGAGTAAGTGAGACGGTAATTCAGAAACACTAGTCTGATAAGCCAAAAAAAAAAAAAACAAACCCCAAACACAAATATTCCTTACTGGTTCCAGCATGTAATTTCTTTATTAATAGTCTCTGATTTAAGTGATATCAGATATAATTCCTCAGGGTCTATTTTAAAGAATAGAGAAGAATATTTTGTATTTAGTTCATGGACAGAAGACTGTGATATAAGAGTTCTTGACATTTAATTTTTTCTTTTGTTGTCTGAATATCTGCTTCCTCAATTTCCCTTTGTCCCACTGACAAGCTAATTTGTAGTGAAAGCGATTGGGAGCATGGTCTCTGCAGTTAAGAGTTCAAATCCTGCCTCAGCTACAAGCTAACTGATTTTACACAAGCTACCTGACCTCTCCTTGCCTCAGTTCTGTTCTCTGTGAAATGGTGAAGACAGTATTACCCACCATGTAGAGTCATTGTGAGATTCAAGTATGTGAAAATCAGAGTTCTTGGCACAGGGTGAATTAACACTTACTAAACGTTTGCTGCTGCTATTATTACTGTTGCTGTTGAGCACACACCTTTTACATAGACAGGTTAAGGCAAACTGGGCTGGCCTATGCTCACGTGATTCTAACCTGGCTGGATGTTAATTACTAAAAGTACTAAAACGAATTAAGGCTCTGAGACCTCCAAAGGCAAACCTAAAGTGAAGCACTTGGTTAGTATGGGGGTAGTACCTGTGTAAGCACGATTATTTTACAGTTAAGAAAAATGGAAATGTGCAGTGAAAATCTGATACTGAGGGAAGAACAGTGGATTATAAGTTGGAAAATTAAAAAAAAAAAAAAAAAACCACAACCAAACAAAAACATATGACCTTAGGCGTATCACATGTCCTCCTTGAATCTCATCAGCCAAATGAGAATGGGAGTGATGAGACCCACTCTGTGTATTTCCCAGGGTTACTGAGGGATCCGATTAGAAGAAGCTCGGGCACAGGAAAGCACTCTGGAAAAATGAATGTGCTGTTCAGGCAGGAGGTGATGCACATTGAATGACAGAGCAGGCTCTTGCCCTCTTGCCCATCAGTCCTGCACGGCCGCTGCTGCTGTTACTGCTCCAGTACGGGATGCTGGAGGATGGCCCGACTGCAGATTCCAGGGCACGCACACGGTTTGCTGATTGCGCTGGTGCCTGCTGTGCAGAAGGAACCAGGGTGCATTTTTATGTGTCAATTCCAGACAGACAGATAGTTTTGCTTTGGAAATAAAGAGGCTTTCCTGGGTGAAATGGGACAAATGCTTAGACCCCAAATCCTTCTAAACAGCATCCAAATGGTCAAAGCTTGTGCCCTTTGAGGTCTGAATGATACCTAGTAATTTTGTGACAGTCTATTCCTTAGGCAGAGTCGCAGAGTTCAGCAGCCACCCCCTACGGTCCTGGCAAAGGCAGTTTCCAAAAATGGCAGAATAGAGAGGAGTTAATATACAGTGTGGAAGAGGAAAGGCCTAGGGAGGTCCAGATCCAGGCCAGGAGACCGCTTTCAACAACGAGAGAGAGAGAGAGAGAGAGAGCGCACACACACGTGCAAGGCACAGAACTAGGAGGACCAGAAATCTCGCCTATACCACCAATCCAGATGCAGAAATAAGAGGAGGGGGCCTGGTTGGGGCCCTAATCCATCACTCAGCTTGGCGCGGGCAGGGAAGTCACGAGCCTGGCACCAGCCGCTGTGCTCCGGGGCCGCCTCCCCCCCTTGGGTGGCAGAAGGGCTGCAGGCTGAACCGTGACGTCCTGGGCCTGTGCTCCTCAACAGATGGCACTGTAAATCTAAAATATTCCACAGGAGAAAGACAAATGGGAATCAGCCAAGAAGGCTCGAAGCCTGGCATACGGAGTGAAATAAATAGAGGCCCGGCATCCTTATGGGGCCGTTCCTTCCTCCTGCTCTTAAATATCACACTTCTGAAGTCATCTCCCACTGGAACACCCAGCCGCTGAATAGGTTCATAAACACAGTTCTCTCTGGGCAGAGGGAAACTGAGAACTAAGGCGGTTACCCTGATACTCCCAGCCCACAGTTAGGTCTGGGGACTGAACTTTTGAATGATTTCATCCGAGACCCCACTCTGGCCGATGACTCTCTGCCCTTACCCCCTGCCCCATCACTGAGATACAAACAATCCCTTCCCTAATCTTCTCAAACATTTGCTGACTGTGTGCTATTTACAAGGCACTATCATTCATTCATTCCCTAGTCATTTATGCCTCCTTTACTGAGCACCTCCTTGTTTTCATACACTGTGCTTGTGACTGAGGCCACAGAGACAAATGATGGTAACTTGCCTTCAGGAAGTTCTAGTTCAGTGTCATGGACAGATATCAAACAGGCTTACAAAACCAAATACAATGGTTAAGGGGCTCATTCTGCCCTTTAACAGAGAGAGAAGCTCTTGATGTACTGATAAGATTTGGAGTCCAGTTATTATCCTATCAGTGTTTTAATGAGCCCATTTATGACAACTTTCAACGGAAGTGTTTCAGAATCTCTGGTTTGAGACTGATGTATATAGTTTAGAAAATATTCAGAATGTTTTTATAGCATGCTTACAGAAAATAAAATTCATCTCTTACTGGCTATGCTGCAGCTCTGCCTGCCTTCTTGAACGCCAACTGATTTGTTGCCTCTGGATCATCAGGCACCCTGTTCCAGTTTCAGTGAGTGCTCGGCCCCTGTTCCCTGTACGGTGGCCTCATTGCAGGCTCTCATGCATCAGCATAAATAGCATTTCTCCAGGGAGGCAGGATCTTGTAGTGGCTGAGTGAACTCTGCAGCCGTCCTGCCAGGATCAAAATTTGAATCTGCTACTTGCTAGCTATGTGATGTTAGGCAGATTCCTTACCTCTCTGTTAATCAGTTTGCCTATTTAAAAAATGTGGGTTGTTATGATAGCTATCGCATAAGATGGTTAGGAGGTTTAAATTAGAAAATATATGGAAAGTATTTACGGTAACACTCAATAAGCATTAATTTTTATTGTTCCCTCACTATCATATCTAAGTAGACTCCCTGCTGGTACTTTGTTACTCTCTGCTCTCTTTTGGTATGACACACATAGCTACAGCGATCATGTAAGGCAATTCTTTGTTTATTTGCCTGTTAATTATCTCTCTTCTCCAGTACACTGTAAGCTCCACAAGGCTCTTTTATTAAACTAAGTATCCCCAGCACCTAGTATAGTACTTGGATATAGCAGATGCTCCATAAATATTTGTTTTTTTTTTTTAATTTTTAAATTTATTTTTGGCTGTGTTGGGTCTTCATTGCTACACATGGGCTTTCTCTAGTTGTGGCGAGCGGGGGCTACTCTTTGTTGCGGTGCGCGGGCTTCTCATTGGGTGGCTTCTCTCGTTGCAGAGCACAGGCTCTAGGCGCAAGGGCTTCAGTAGTTGCAGCGTGTGTGCTCTAGGGCGCGTGGGCTTAGTTGCTCTGTGGCATGTGGGATCTTCCCGGACCATCGAACCCGTGTCCCCGGCATTGGCAGGTGGATTCTTAACCACTGCACCATCAGGGAAGTCCCATAAATATTTGTGGAACAACAGAATGAATGAACAAATAAATGCAAGCTCAACCAAAACATCCTTGGATGATGGGCATATATGGAAGATAAAGTGAGAAAGTTTTGTAGTGGATATGGATTTTTTTTAAAAGTTGTGGATTCACCTTTGAAATATGCTGCTTGGAAATCATTCTGTCCTGGTTTCCTAACAGTGGAGAGTTCTGATTGCCAGACAGAATTTCACAAATTTTCCAATGTCATAATGGGCTACTGGAGATTTTCTACTGGGACAATTATAACATGTCCCCAAAGGGAAAATGATATCTGGATCTTTTTCAGATACAGGTAGGAAGGTTTCATTGAATCTTCCTAATGAAAATCAATCACCTAAAAATTAAATTAAGTTGATGCAACTAACTATTCAATCCAACTTGCTTATTAGCAAAAGCACCCAATCCGCCACTGGGATCCCTCTTGCTAAGTTGCCTCAAAAAACAAATTGATTAATGGATTTTCTTTTTCCTAATGGCCTTTCAAGTAAGCAGGTCAAGTAACTACGATATCATTAGGGCCCCTCTAGTCAGTGATAGCTGTGCAATTTGGTTCCAAACACCCAATTTATAGATTGGCCTAAGCCCCACAGAATTGATTGTGTTGGCAGGATTTTAGAAGCCTGTGCATTGTCATTAACTATCCTTAAGGAATTTGGGGTCAGGAAGGGGAGTAGGAAGCTCTGCTGAGAAGCAAACACTTGCCCATTTCAGTGAAATGAAGCACTCCCTCTTTCACCCTAAAATCAAAATCACAATATATATTAAAATTGTTTATTAATGTCACTATTTTTTATATGAACTTCTTAAGTGGAGAATTGGGAACCAGCAAGATATAGTCATACATTGATGAGAGATTTGGAAATAACAAAGGAGATGATAGTGAAACCTAGAGGCTGAAATTTGATATGGAAAAGTATTTTTGGTAAATGGTCAAGTCTTCAACTGACCTCTTCATTTTGGTACCAGTAGGACTGTAAGGGGTTATAACATTAGGATGGTAAAACTAAAGATAAACATATATTTATCTATATACATATATGTATCTCTATATCTATGTCTGTTATCTAAGTTTATATCCATGTCTGTGTATATCTATATCATCTATCTATATGTAATGGTGGCTCATATTGTGAACCAATACAGTAGGTATATATAAAATACACTTATTTTATATAATAGTGGGGAACTGAAACTGGGAAGATAACTCAAAGACCAGTGATGGAAAATGAGGACCAAGGAAGTAAGTGTGGGTGAAGAAACCCGAGTTTCCACAACAAAAGATACTCAGTGTAGGTAATACGTGGAGGATCCAGAGAAACTTAATTATATAAGATAACCCAATATCTGAAACAGTTTCAGAAATTATAGTTTTCCTCTGAATTTCCAGGTTTGGTTGAAAATCAATAAATAATTACCAAGGTAGCTTTCTTTAAAGGATAGATAATGTCGAGTGCATTTTTTTCATTTAATTTTTATTAAAAATTTTTTTAAACATCTTTATTGGA
This sequence comes from Balaenoptera physalus, assembly GCF_965194825.1. Taxonomy (NCBI): domain Eukaryota; kingdom Metazoa; phylum Chordata; class Mammalia; order Artiodactyla; family Balaenopteridae; genus Balaenoptera; species Balaenoptera physalus. Next base: position 43,583,797 of record NC_138890.1, on the reverse strand, counting down.
GTATAATTGCTTTACAATGGTGTGTTAGTTTCTGCTTTATAACAAAGTGAGTCAGCTATACATAAACATATATCCCTATATCCCCTCCCTCTTGCGTCTCCCTCACACCCTCCCTATCCCACCGTTCTAGGTGGTCACGAAGTACCGAGCTGATCTCCCTGTGCTAGGCAGCTGCTTCCCACTAGCTATCTATTTTACATTTGGTAGTGTATGTATGTCCATGCCACTCTCTCACTTCATCACAGCTTACCCTTCCCCATCCCTGTGTCCTGAAGTCCATTCTCTACATCTGCATCTTTATACCTGTCCTGCCCCTAGGTTCATCAGAACCATTTTTTTTTTTTAGAATCCACATATATGTGTTAGCATATGGTATTTGTTTCTCTCTTTCTGACTTACTTCAGTATGACAGACTCTAGGTCCATCCACCTCACTACAAATAACTCAGTTTTGTTTCTTTTTATGGCTGAGTAATATTCCACTGTATATATGTGCCGCATCTTCTTTATCGATTCAGCTGTCGATGGACACTTAGGTTGCTTCCATGTCCTGGCTATTGTAAATAGATCTGCAAGGAACACTGTGGTACATGACTCTTTTTGAATTATGGTTTTCTCAAGGTATATGCCCAGTAATGGGATTGCTGGGTCGTATGGTAGCTCTATTTTTAGTTTTTTAAAGAACCTCCATACTGTTCTCCATACTGGCTGTACCAATGTACATTCCCACCAACAGTGCAAGAGGGTTCCCTTTTCTCCACATCCTCTCCAGCATTTATTGTTTGTAGATTTTTTGATGGCCATTCTGACTGGTGTGAGGTGATCCCTCATTGTAGCTTTGATTTGCATTTCTCTAATGATTAGTGATGTTGAGCATCCTTTCATGTGTTTGTTGGCAATCTGTATATCGTCTTTGGAGAAATGTCTGTTTAGGTCTTCTGCCCATTTTTGGATTGGGTTGTTTGGTTTTCTAATATTGAGCTGCATGAGCTATTTATATATTTTGGAGATTAACCCTTTGTCCATTGATTCGTTGGCAAATATTTTCTCTCATTCTGAGGGTTGTCTTTTTGTCTTGTTTATGGTTTCCTTTGCTGTGCAAAAGCTTTGAAGTTTCATTAGGTCCCATTTGTTTATTTTTGTTTTTATTTCCATTACTCTAGGAGGTGGATCAAAAAAGATCTTGCTGTGATTTATGTCAAGCAGTGTTCTTCCTATGTTTTCCTCTAAGAGTTTTATAGTATCCGGTCTTACATTTAGGTCTCTTATCCATTTTGAGTTTATTTTTGTGTATGGTGTTAGGGAGTGTTCTAATTTCATTGTTTTACATGTAGCTGTCCAGTTTTCCCAGCACCACTTATTGAAGAGACTGTCTTTTCTGCATTGTATATGCTTGCCTCCTTTGTCATAGATTAGTTGTCCATAGGTGTGTGGGTTTACCTCTGGGCTTTCTATCTTGTTCCATTGATCTCTGTTTCTGTTTTTGTGCCAGTATCATATTGTCTTGATTACTGTAGCTTTGTAGTATAGTCTGAAGTCTGGGAGTCTGATTCCTCCAGCTCCGTTTTTTTCCCTCAAGACTGCTTTGGCTATTCGGGGTCTTTTGTGTCTCCGTACAAATTTTAAGATTTTTTGTTCTAGTTCTGTAAAAAATGCCATTGGTACTTTGACAGGGATTGCATTGAATCTATAGATTTCTTTGGGTAGTATAGTCATTTTCACAATGTTGATTCTTCCAATCCAAGAACATGGTATATCTCTCCATCTGTTTGTATCGTCTTTAATTTCTTTAATCAGTGTCTTATAGTGTTCTACATACAGGTCCTTTGTCTCCTTAGGTAGGTTTATTCCTAGGTATTTTATTCTTTTTGATGCAATGGTAAATGGGAGTGTTTCCTTAATTTCTCTTTCAGATTTTTCATCATTAGTGTATAGGAATGCTAGAGATTTCTGTGCATTAATTTTGTATCCTGCTACTTTACCAAATTCATTGATTAGCTCTAGTAGATTTCTGGTAGCATCTTTGGGATTCTCTATGTTTAGTATCATGTCATCTGCAAACAGTGACAGCTTTACTTTTTCTTTTCTGATTTGGATTCCTTTTATTTCTTTTTCTTCTCTGATTGCTGTGCCTAAAACTTCCAAAACTATGTTGAATAATAGTAGTGAGAGCGGAAAACCTTGTCTTGTTCCTGATCTTAGTGGAAATGGTTTCAGTTTTTCACCATTGAGAATGATGTTGGCTGTGGGTTTGTTGTATAAGGCCTTTATTATGTTGAGGTAAGGTCCCTCTCTGCCTACTTTCTGGAGGGTTTTTATCATAAATGGGTGTTGAATTTTGTCAAAAGCTTTTTCTGCATCTATTGAGATGATCATATGGTTTTCATCCTTCAATTTGTGAATATGGTGTATCACATTGATTGATTTGCATATGTTGTTGAAGAATCCTTGCATTCCTGGGGTAAACCCCACTTGATCTTAGTGTATGATCCTTTTAATGTGCTGTTGGATTCTGTTTGCTAGTATTTTGTTGAGGATTTTTGCATCTCTGTTCATCAATGATATTGGCCTGTAGTTTTCTTTCTTTGTAACATCTTTGTCTGGTTTTGGTATCAGGGTGATGGTGGCCTCATAGAATGAGTTTGGGAGTGTTCGTCCCTCTGCTATATTTTGGAAGAGTTTGAGAAGGATAGGTGTTGGCTCTTCTCTAAATGTTTGATAGAATTTGCCTGTGAAGCCATCTGCTCCTGGGCTTTTCTTTGCTGGAAGATTTTTAATCAGAGTCTAAATTTCAGTGCTTGTGATTGGTCTGTTTATATTTTCTGTTTCTTCCTGGTTCAGTCTTGGAAGGTTGTGCTTTTCTAAGAATTTGTCCATTTCTTCCAGGTTGTCCATTTTACTGGCATATAGTTGCTTGTAGTAATCTCTCATGATCCTTTGTATTTCTGCAGTGTCAGTTGTTACTTTTTCATTTCTAATTCTATTGATTTGAGTCTTCTTTTTTTTCTTGATGAGTCTGGCTAATGGTTTATCAATTTTGTTTATCTTCTCAAAGAAGCAACTTATAGTTTTATTGATCTTTGCTGTTGTTTCCTTCATTTCTTTTTCATTTATTTCTGATCTGATCTTTATGATTTCTTTCCTTCTGCTAACTTTGGGGTTTTTTGTTTCTTCTTTCTCTAATTGCTTTAGGTGTAAGTTTAGGTTGTTTATTTGAGATTTTTCTTGTTTCTTGTGGTAGGATTTATTGCTATAAACTTCCCTCTTAGAACTGCTTTTACTGCATCCCATAGGTTTTGGGTCATCGTGTTTTCATTGTCATTTGTTTCTAGGTATTTTTTGATTTCCTCTTTGATTTCTTCAGTGCTCTCTTGTTTATTAAGTAGTGTATTGTTTAGCCTCTATGTATTTGTATTTTTTACAGACTTTTTTCCTGTAATTGTTATCTAGTCTCAGAGCTTTGTGGTTGGAAAAGATACTTGATACAATTTCAGTTTTCTTAAATTTCTCAAGGCTTGATTTGTGACCAAAGATATGATCTATCCTGGCAAATATTCCATGAGCACTTGAGAAGAGAGTGTATTCTGTTGTTTTTGGGTGGAATGTCCTATAAATATCAATAAGTCCCTCTTGTTTAATGTGTCATTTAAAGTTTGTGTTTCCTTATTTATTTTGATATTGGATGATCTGTCCATTGGTGAAAGTGGGGTGTTAAAGTCCCCTACTATGATCGCGTTACTGTCGATTTCCCCTTTTATGGCTGTTAGCATTTGCCTTATGTATTGAGGTGCTCCTATGTTGGGTGCATAAATATTTACAGTTGTTATATCTTCTTCTTGGTTTGATCCCTTGATCATTATGTAGTGTCCTTCTTTGTCTCTTGTAGTAGTCTTTATTTTAAAGTCTATTTTGTCTGATTTGAGAATTGCTACTCCAGTATTGTTTTGATTTCCGTTTGCATGGAATGTTTTTCCATCCCCTCACTTTCAGTCTGTATGTGTCCCTAGGTCTGAAGTGGGTCTGTTGTAGACAGCATATATACAGGTCTTGTGTTTGTGTCCATTCAGCCAGTCTATTTCTTTTGGTTGGAGCATTTGATCCATTTACATTTAAGGTAATTATCAATATGTGTGTTCCTATTACCATGTTCTTAATTGTTTTGGGTTTGTTATTGTAGGTCTTTTCCTTCTCTTGTGTTTCCTGCCTAGAGAAGTTCCTTTAGCATTTGTTGTAAAGCTGGTTTGGTGGTGCTGAATTCTCGTAGCTTTTGCTTTTCTGTAAAGCTTTTAATTTCTCCGTTGAATCTGAATGAGACCATTCCTGGGTAGCATAATCTTGGTTGTAGATTTTTCCGTTTCCTCACTTTAAATATGTCCTGCCACTCCCTTCTGGCTTGCAGAGTTTCAGCTGAAAGATCAGCTGTTAACCTTATGGGGATTCCCTTGTATGTTATTTGTTGCTTTTCCCTTGCTGCTTTTAATATTTTTTCTTTGTATTTGATTTTTGTTAGTTTGATTAATATGTGTCTTGGCGTGTTTCTCCTTGGATGTATCCTGTATGGGACTCTCTGCACTTCCTGGACTTGATTGACTATTTCCTTTCCCATATTAGGGAAGTTTTCAACTGTAATCTCTTCAAATATTTTCTCAGTCCCTTTTTCTCTTCTTCTTCTGAGACCCCTATAATTCAAATGTTGATGCCTTTAGTGTTGTCCCAGAGGTCTCTGAGACCGTCCTCAATTCTTTTTGTTCTTTTTTCTTTATTCTGCTCTGCAGTAGTTATTTCCACTGTTTCTTCTTCCAGGTAACTTATCCGTTCTTCTACCTCAGTTATTCTGCTATTGATTCCTTCTAGAGAATTTTTAATTTCATTTATTGTGTTGTTCATCATTGTTTGTTTGCCGTTTAGTTCTTCTAGGTCCTTATTAAACAGTTCTTGTATATTCTCCATTCCAGTTCCAAGATTTGGGATCATCTTTACTATCATTACTCTGAGTTGTTTTTTACCTTGCTCCTTCACCTGCTATGTGTTCCTCTGTCTTCTCATTTTGCTTAACTTACTGTGTTTGGGGTCTCCTTTTCACAGGCTGCAGGTTTGTAGTTCCGGGTTTTTTTGATGTCTGCCCCCAGTGGCTAAGGTTGGTTCAGTGGGTTGTGTAGGCTTCCTGGTATAGGGGACTAGTGCCTGTGTTCTGGTGGATGAGGCTGGAATATTGTCTTTCTGGTGGTCAGGACAGCGTCTGGTGGTGTGTTTTGGGGTGTCTGTGACCTTATGATTTTAGGCAGCCTCTCTGCTAATGCGTTGGGTTGTGTTCCTGTCTTGTTAGTTGTTTGGCATAGAGTGTCCAGCAGTGTAGCTTGCTGATTGTTGAGTGGAGCTGGGTTTTAGCATTGAGATGGAGATCAATGGGAGAGCTTTCACCACTTGATATTTCCTGGAGCCGGGAGGTCTCTGATGGACCAGTGTCCTGAACTCGGCTCTCCCACCTCAGAGACACAAGCCTGACACCCGGCTGGAGCACCAAGACCCTGTTAGCCACATGGCTCAGAAGAAAAGGGAGAAATAAATAAATAAATAAAGTTATTAAAATTAAAAAATAAAAAGTTAAAAAGTAATAAAAACCTTTAAAAATAAAAGAAGAGAGCAACTGAACCAAAAATCATTCCTCCAGTGATAACAAGTGCTAAAAACTATACTAAATAAACAAAAACAAAAACAAAAACCCCAAAAAACAAACAAAAACAACTGGACAGACAGAACCCTAGGACAAATTTTTAAAGCAAAGCTATACAGACAAAATCACACAAGGAAGCATACAGATACACACTCACAAAAAGAGAAAAGGGGAACAAAAAATATATCGTTGCTCCCAAAGTCCACTGCCTCAGTTTTGGGATGATTCGTTGTCTATTCAGGTATTCCACAGATGCAGGGTACATCACGTTGATTGTGGAGATTTAATCCATTGCCCCTTAGGCTGCTGGGAGAGATTTCCCTTTCTCTTCTTTATCCGCACAGCTCCTGGGGCTCAGCTTTGGATTTGGCCCCACCTCTGCGTGTAGGTCGCCTGAGGGCATCTGTTCTTCACTCAGACAGGACGGGGTTAAAGGTGCAGCTGATTCGGGGGCTCTGGCTCACTCAGGCTGGGGGGAGGGAGGGGTACGGAATGCGGGGTGAGACTGCGGCAGCAGAGGCCAGTGAGACCTTGCAACAGCCTGAGGAGCACCGTGTGTTCTCCCAGGGAAGTTGTCCCTGGATCACAGGACCCTGGCAGTGGCGGGCTGCACAGGCTCCCAGGAGGGGAGGTGTGGATAGTGACCTGTGCTTGCACATAGGCTTCCTGGTGGCTGCAGCAGCAGACTTAGCGTTTCATGCCCGTCTCTGGGGTCCGTGTTGATAGCCCTGGCTCGCGCCCATCTCTGGAGCTCGTTTAGGCGGTGCTCTGAATCCCCTCTCCTCGTGCACCCCAAAACAGTGGTCTCTTGCCTCTTAGGCAGTTCCAGGCTTTTTCCTGGACTTCCTCCTGCCTAGCTGTGGCGCACTAGCCCCCTTCAGGCTGTGTTCACGCCGCCAACCCCAGTCCTCTCCCTGGGATCTGACCTCCGAAGCCCAAGCCTCAGCTCCCAGCCCCCACCCACCCCAGAGGGTGAGCAGACAAGCCTCTCAGGCTGGTGAGGGCTGGTCGGCACCGATCTTCTGTGCAGGAATCTCTCCGCTTTGCCCTCTGCACCCCTGTTGCTGCGCTCTCTTCCATGGCTCCAAATCTTCCTCCCTGACCACCCCCCATCTCCTCCAGTGAAGGGGCTTCCTAGTATGTGGAAACTTTTCCTCCTTCACAGCTCCCTCCCAGTGGTGCAGGTCCCATCCCTCTTCTTTTGTCTTTGTTTTTTCTTTTGCCCTACCCAGGTACATGGGGAGTTTCTTACCTTTTGGGAGGTCTGAGATCCTCTGTGAGCGTTCAGTAGGTGTTCTGTAGGAGTTGTTCCACATGTAGGTGTATTTCTGATGTATTTGTGGGGAAGAAGGTGATCTCCACATCTCACTCCTCTGCCATCTTGAAGGTCTCCAATGATGCATCTTTGGAAACAAATTTGGTTCAGAAATTCATGGTGTGAAGTAGATAAAACAGAGCTAGTCTGGATGACGTCTAACCCATCCCTTCGGCGTACCTGAGACATCTTTGAGTAACTCTTAGGGCTCCAAATTTGGCAACAGCTCTGTGGTTCAATGGCAGAACTTGTTAAAAAGTTAACCATCTGGCACCATCTGCCCTGTGAGGCTTGAGGTGGGGCTGTAACTGAGTGAATCAAGAGCCACATGAGCAGGAAGGTGAATCAAGTACACAGGTCCCAGGTGGGTTACACTATTCTATAAGAAGCATTCTCTTAACCCTTTGAGATTAAACTAATTAAAGAAACGGAGAGTCAAACAATGATATTTGAGTTCATACAAATCTCCTAACTATATCTTTCATATTGTGTGTTCTAGGGATAAAGGGAAGATTGGCTCAAAGTATACATTTGGGTCCTCTGTAATGTATCCATTTTCTCTGCTTTCCCCATTCCTAGAAAAAAATTTCTTCCCCTTCCTTAATTTTTCCTTTTACCAGTGTGGGCTAGAAAAAAAGGGAGTGAATAAAAATGAAAAAAAATGAAAAAGAGACATTATGATGTAAGAGCCTAAAGTTACAGCCCAGAATTAGAAAAATTTGGGTTTAATTCCCAGTGTTGCCATCTAGTAACTGTGTGATTTTGAGGGAGTGATTCAATCTCTCTGTGACTCAGTTTCCTCAATGGTAAAACAGTAATGATATTTATGGCAGGTGCTCAAATACATCACTGAGGGAACTAAATGATATCTAAATAGTTTTGCCTCAGGCATGATATATTGTCAGGACTTGATAAATATTGGTGGTTACTATTTTCGCTAGTACTACAATTGTATTATTGTCAAGAGGGGAATAAATGTGAGAGAATGAATACAGAAATTTTCTGAGGGCAAACCTATCAATCTTTTGCTTTTAGTAGCCTTCCTTAGAATGTCCACATTTTCCAAAGTACTTGCTTTTTTTAATTTTATTTTATTTTTATTATTTATTTATCTATTCATGGCTGTGTTGAGTCTTCGTTTCTGTGCGGGGGCTTTCTCTAGCTGTGGCAAGCGGGGGCCACTCTTCATTGCGGTGCACGGGCCTCTCACTATCGCGGTCTCTCTTGTTGCGGAGCACAGGCTCCAGACGCGCAGGCTCAGCAGTTGTGGCACACGGGCCCAGCCGCTCCACGGCATGTGGAATCTTCCCAGACCAGGGCTCGAACCTGCGTCCCCTGCATTGGCAGGCAGACTCTCAACCACTGCGCCACCAGGGAAGCCCCAGTACTTGCTTTTTTTAAAAAATATTTTTGATGATTATTTAATAATAATACTAGTAATGATAATTCTCTCATTCATACAGCATGGTGAAATTGTCAAAGTTGGATTGAATTATTTTGTAGAGTTTTTTTGGTTTGTTTGTTTTTAAGTTTTTAATTAATTAATTATTTATTTATTTTTTGCTGTGTTGGGTCTTCGTTTCTCTGCGAGGACTTTCTCTAGTTGCGGCGAGCAGGAGCCACTCATCGCGGTGCACGGGCCTCTCACTATCGCGGCCTCTCTTGTTGCAGAGCACAGGCTCCAGACGCGCAGGCTCAGTAATCGTGGCTTACGGGCCTAATTGCTCCGCGGCATGTGGGATCTTCCCAGACCAGGGCTCGAACCCGTGTCCCCTGCATTGGCAGGCAGATTCTCAACCACTGCGCCACCAAGGAAGCCCTGTTTGTTTGTTTTAACAATCTCATGCTCTACTGACTGAGACATCTGGGCTATACAGTTTTGTTTTGTTTTTTTAAATGTAAGTATTTGAATTTTCACAGCTTTCTTGAATTAGTGATTTATTCAACAAGTACTTGTTGAGTGGCTGTTATGTGCCAGCACTGTTCTAGTCACTTGGGAAACACAGAACAAAGATCCATGCCGTGAGGCCTGGCTAAACCCAAGATAATATAATAGTAAGTCATATTGTGTGTTAGAAGGTAAATGCTATGGAAAAAGAGGAAAAGTAGAGCACGGCAAGGAGAGTTAGGATCAAAGAGGCTGGGTTTTGTTTTGTTTTATTTTTAGTCACCAAATGCAACCCTTTGAACTCTGTGGGGCAGGCCCTAGTGTCTAGGGAAAGAGAACTAGATGCTGAACGAGCTGATCTTTTGACCACTCTTTCCTGATTCTCTGTTCTATTGCCTTCCAGTGGGTCAGCTTTCCCTATCCCAGAAGCCTGATTTCTACCTGCTACCAATCCCAGCAAATCCACTTTTTGACAGGCCAGAAACAGGCCCATCCAATTATTCCCACCCACAGCCCAGCCGGAGGCAGATGAAAAGTGACATTCCAGATAGTGAAAAATTCCTCTCCTCCCTGTGATTTTCTAGGATTACAGGCAAATGAGGGAACTCCATCTGGATGTTAGGTGGAGGCCCCTGGGTTTTCTAGCCCCTCTTGTAGGAATTCCAGCTTTCATTCCCAGGTGAGCTGCCAGAACACTCATGTGTAAGGTAGCATTATCATTAATCTCCCAACCAGGGGTCCTATTAATGTGTCATTGAAACAACCTATTTTCTTATACCTGTTCCCACCCCTTTCATATACTGGACATGTGTCAAAAAAATCAAAGGCCATCCATATCTTATCTTACATTAGGAAGAGTCATGGCAGGACAGTCATGTCAAAAAGAATCGACTTATTGTCAACGTTTCTAATCTAACAATGTTAATGGAACCTTTAGACATCATTTCTCCTCATTTGTTTCTTAGATGCCTATCAAGGAGACAGTTGCAAGAGAGTTTCCAAGCTCTGGGGAGCCCTGTGTATGTGTATTAAATGACAGCACTCTAGACTGCTTATTATGAAGTGATACAGGGGTAGGTAGGAGGATTGAGATCTTGGGGAGAAATCGTGCTTTTGGCAGGATGCCAAGGTAGTGAGAGACTCCAAGCAAGACTTCAGGCTCCATGGTTAGCTATTGTTTCTCCTCTCTCTTGTCCTCTGCTCCAAAATTTTGCAACACTACATAACAAATATATATACTGAGTGAAGATTGCCTTTAAGACAGTTCCCAGTAGTGTTTTAGATACCTTTCTCCCTTAATTCATACACGTAGTTCAGTTTTTTTTTCCCTGAGGCAGAAGAGGAAATAGGGGAAGAAACCATTGGCTGGAGAATTTTCTAGGGCCTTCAGAAAGTATCTGGTGCTGGTTAGGGGTATATGCAGGTCAGGGCTGATCTTGGAGGAACCAGCTCCCAGATAACATACCGTTGACCATCCAGTACTGATCAATACTAACGAGATGACAGGTTGATATTAGTGAATAAATCAATAAGCCATTTCCCCGTGTGGAAGTTACACAAATGCCTTGTCCTAACAGCATGAAACTATTGGAATTTTTCTTGGAAATGCCCAGAGGCTTTTACAGTAAATCTCTTTCACATATGGATAATTCATCCTTCTTTAAGACACTATGAATGTGCTCCTTAGGTCTGTAGTCTTAATCAACCCCACTCAAAGGCAGTTGAAGTTTGTCCAGTCAGCATGATTCAGCAAGATACAACTGTCAAACATGTGCAAAGTACTTTCATAGGCTTCAGGGGCTCTTTGCTATTTGGGGAAATGCTCAGCACCAAACACCCCTTCTCCATGGGGATGCCTCCTGTATATCTCCTGGAGGAAGGTAGTACTCTGCCTTCTACTTCCACATAGGAAGCTGATAGGATCTATATTCTCCTCTTACCAACTCCTGGCAGCTAGAGAGTGGGCTGATGATCTACGCTCAGCCAACTGGATGCTCCTGCCTGGCTCTTTGGGTTGTGAGCTGCGATGTGAACTTGGAGGGAATTATTCATTGTGGTGGCACCTTGTGGCAGTGACTGCAGCTTTCGGTGGTGATGGCACTGGTATCTAGCAGTGGATGTGTTCTTCCCAGGTGTTTCTCTTGTGGACAGCTGTGGATCCCTTGGCTATGGCTTGTTTTCCTGGTTTTTTGAATTTTGGGGCTAATACTTTGAGTCACCTGACAACTTCCTAAAAGTACCTTTCCACTTAAGTTAGCTAGAGTTGGTTTCCAACCATTAGAGAAATTTTATCTTATTTAAGACCTATTTTAGCACTGGGATGCCAGATGTCACTTTCTACATTTTATAAAGGAGGAGGCTGAGGCTTGGCAAGGTGAGTAACTTGCCAGTGTTTTCACTAGTGAGTGGCAGAGTTGAGACTTGAAGTGAGCCTGTGTGACCTGTGGAGGCAAGGTTTATGTCTTATTTAATGTAATACGTCCAGGACCTGGCAGAGGACCAGACTCTCAAGAATATTAGGACTCCACAAGCAGCCTACAGGATACATTATTATCTCTCTCTGATGAAAGAGAGAGACTGTTATCTGCAGTACATTAGGGCCTTTCTAATACAGAACTGTTTGTTTTTCAGGAGAATAGGCTTAGGAAAGCTGGAGCACAACCACGCCTATCTTTCTGTCCAAATCAATCGCATTATTCACTGTTCTTGAAGATGACCATAGCAGGGAAGGGCTTTGTGAGGAATAAAGACTACAAAGTGGGGAGGGTGGAATGTCATTTATTCAATTAATTTAGTTTTTAGGGAACATGCATAGACTGTCACTCTGTGCTGGCTAGGCGTCTGGCATATATCTTTCTCATTTCATCCTAACAATGGTTAACAATATGATGTAGGTGCTATTATTGCCCTTATTTTATAGATAAGAAACCTGAGACTTAGACTTTCTAAGTTCTTGCCCCAGACTCACAGCCGGTAAGCTACAACACCAAGTTTGATGGACATCGTGACCCAAGCTCCTGACCAATATATTATACCAGTGGGGCTTGTTGACATTTGGATCTGGTGATTGTTGATGATAGTTGACTGCTTTTGAGCACATTTCATTTTAAAAAAATGTACAGAATAGCTTATGTTATTCCAAGGTCTTTGAGAGAGATACCCTTCCTCCACTATTTTTATATTTTGTGGGAGAAAGCTGAAATTTGGAAGACTTGGCAAAGAGAGTGTTAATGTGCTAACATTAAATGAATTCCATGGATTTTCTATTCATTAAGTCCCATTTCCCTGCACATAACTCACCTATGCTTGGTTATACTACTCCAGGGTATGCTAGTAAAAGGGGGAAAAACGGGAAGCCAGCCAGAAAGAGGTGTTTTTGGCTGCAAAAATCAGCTTACACCTACCAACAAAGAAAAACAGAAAGGCTTTGCCAAACAGTAAATATCAAGTTCATTGCCTAAGCCCCAGAAGAAAACATATTAAGCAACTTATGATACCTTTTTGAGTCTATGGTCACCTGATACTACTTGGCTGTGAATTTTGGGAATTGCAATTCAGCATTTGGGAGGTGAATCAAAGCGAAAACTCTGGTCATTTCACAGCTTGGCTAAAGTATTGGGAGGATGGCAAAATGTGAGTCCCCTTTGCCTTAGATGATGAAATGTACATTTCTTTATTCATTTACTGAATTAATTTACTAAGTACCTAACTAGGTACCAGGCAATCTTTTACCTCTGGGGATAAAGCAGTTGCCTAGACTTGCAATATCCTTCTCTTACAGAGCTTACAGTCTAGCCAGGGAAGATGGATAAATTAAGAAAACAAATAAATGAATAATTTCAGAGTGATAAGTGACTTGAAGAATACAAATCAAGTGCTGCAATGGAGGATGACAGGTGGAGAGGGAGTAATTGAGATTGGATGGCCTGGAAGGTCTCCCTGTGGCTTGAATGTTAAGAAAAAGCCAGCCAAAGATTCTTGAGCAAAACATTCTGGACAGGAGGTGCAAAGGACACAACAGAAACTGAACATGTCAACAGAGCAGATTGTGAAGGGCCTTCATTCATGTTCAAGAGCAGTGAGAGGCACTTGGGAGTATTTCATTGATTGAAGGCTACTTGGGCAGTCTCAGTAGAGGGTGGTTTGGAGAGGCCTAGGAATAAAAGTAGGGAGAAGGTATAGAGCATGGTAGCCAGACTACAGAAGTGTCACTGTTGCTGGGCAGGAGTGTGTATGTCCTAAAGTATATTCAGAGTGGTTTTCAACCCTGGCTGCATACTTAAGTCACATTTGAAACTTCTTAGGAATATAGCTACCTGGGATTAAACCCTGAATATGGTGATTCAGCAGGTCTGGGAAGCACATCTGTCTTTCAAGAAACAAGAGGAGATTTTGAAGCCCAGCCAGGGTTGAGAACCACTGGTTTAAAAGTATTTTCACATTCACTACTTCTTTTGATATTCCTATAATCTGTGAGGTAGCTGCTGTTGCTGCCCCCGTTTCATGGATGAGAACCCTGAGGCTTGCAGAGAGAAAGTGACTTATTTAAGATTACCTAGTGAGCAGAAGCCAGAATTTATTTCTCTATATGCAAACCTGATGCTCTTCGTCTTACGCCACCACATATCCGGGAAAGTAACCAGCAGGTAGATTACTGTCTTTAAAAATCCAAGATAGAGAAGGGTGCTTTAACATCAGTAAGCAGCCAGCATAATGGAAATTTGGAGAGGAAGTGGGAGCCCATGGCTGGAGGTGAAGTATGGAGATATTCCTACCTGGTGCCAGTTAGGAAGATGGATCAGATAGCATGGAATTTGAAAAGTGGTAAAAACAGGTTTGAGGGGATAAATGGTGGAAGGTTTGGAGGGAAGAAGATGTGATTAGCTGTGGGGAGGTGAAGATACTTCCACGAAGATGCTTCCATGAGCCAGTACTCTAGTGTCTGTTGTTTTTTGGCTGTTAAGCATCTCTTCCAATTTCTTTTTGGTGAAGGAGAGCTGGGGATTACTTCTCCATTGGCTCTTCTACCAAGATGCTTTGAGTTGCCTGGACCCTGTTCATTTTAAGGTTTTGCAACTTTCCCTTTAATCCTGAGATACCTCTACATCTTCTAACAAATCCCCTTTGCTGTAGGTGTCCAGAACCAGCTTCCATTGCTTTCAACAACGTACTCCTGATGCTGTTTGATACAGTGACCATTTAGAGAAGGAGGACTGGGTGTGCAGTTCTCTAAATTGGCAAGCAGGCTAATTTGGCGTTCTCCTGCCCTACTTTCCGACCTCTCTACACCTCTCTCTGGTTTCAGCTCTCGTGAAGATCACTGACTTCTCCTCTGGGATGCATGCCTTCCATTTATTTGCAATGAAATGACTGTCAACAGGGAGAGACATTGGATACTCAAGAAGGATCATTCCTTTAATCCATTCTTCATTTAGCAGCCAGGGTGATTTTTTTCATAATGGAAATCTGATCATGGCACTCCCCTGCTTAAAACTCTTCAGTGGCTTCCTGTGCAACTAGGATAATGATGAGCCCGTAAAGTGCCTGCAAGGCCCCCGGAGATGTGTCGCTTACCAGGATTCAACCTCATCTTGCTCTGCCTTTGGTATCCATGCCCCAACCACACATACATTTTTGTAGTTCCATGTAGGTACAGTGCTCCAGCTACCACAGGGCATTTGAACATTCTTTTTCTTCACTCTAAAGACCCTTCCTTTCCCATTTTACCTGGTTAATTTTTTCTTTACACTTCAGAAATCTATCCTTTCCCCAGATAGGCCTTGTCTGGTCATCCTGACTACGTTAAATCCCCGTTCTTGCCTCCTCTTCCTCCTCAACCCCACCTCCTCAAGGCATCCCACACATCTCATTTGAAGCACCAATCACAATGGCAATCTCACATTTTGTGTGTGTGTTTCCTTATATTTGATTAATGTTTAGGCTCCCACTAGTCTGTAAATTTTGTGAAACCAGGCCCCTGATTGTTTTTTTTTTTTTTTCCATCGTTGTGGATTGTGTTCCAAGCCCACAGCACAATGCTTGGTACATAATGATAAGAATGGTAATAACAATAAAAATAACAATAACAATAGTAGCTACCATTTTCATACAATGGACTGTTTTAAGCTCCTTACATGTATTAAATCCTTTTGTCCTCTCAACAACCTTATGAGGTAGGTTCCACCAGTATTCCCACTTAAATATAGGGAAGCAGAGATACAGAGAGGCTATATGATGTTATAAATGTCACACAGCTAAAAAGTATTGGAGCTGAGATGAAAACCTACTCAATTTGGGTCGAAAGTTGGCATTTTAAATTGTAACGTTATCTTTCTTTTGTGTATAATAGGTGTTCAATAAGTGTTTGTTAAATGAAGAAGTGAATGAAGGTATGAATAAAAGAGCACATGACTCCAGAAATCTGGAATAAAATTCCGGAGGCCTGAGTTACGTCTCAATTCTGTGCCTGACACCTCTGTGTAATTTCATCCTTGAAGACCTCCATTCCTTTTGTGTGAACAGGGGAAGTGAGACAGACAAGCATTAAGCACAAACAGTCTGTGACTCCAAGCTGGCATGACTTAAAAGGCTACATCTGGATTCAGCTCTTGGGCTTTGAAACCTTAAAACAAAAATGACCAAGGTAGAGAACTTGTTTCCTAGATCATAAGGGAATTTAGGGCCCCTGAGAGATGAAACAATAAACGGAAAGACCATCTGAATGGAACATGTATCACACTTCCAGACCAAGCAAACAGGAAGTTGTAGGCCTTTCTCTGCCTATCATTTTAGGTATCGCACAAGGTGGGATTTAGGGGATAATTATCAACAATCACTTCCTTCTTGAGATTCATTATTAGCAGTTGTGAATGCCTGCTGGAGAAACCGCTGAGTTAATTTTCCCCTTTCCTAATGTAGTTATACAAAAGTCTCATTGCATTAATACTCTTGCAATTGTGCTGTAACTGAAGCCTCAGAAAACAGCACACCAGGGATCCAGAGCCTTGCAAACAAGTCTCCCTAAGCCTGCATGGAAAATGCAGATGTGCTCCTCTGCTGCTAGTTAAGCTGGCTGGGACATTAATGCATACCTCCTACAGCATTTCAGACCCAGGCCCCCATCCCCACCCCCAAAGCTGCCACCAGGGTCCTATGTGCCTCCTAAACCCTTGGCTGTGGCGGTTGGGACATTTTATTGAGGCAGCTTTACTGGAAGGATCCAATTACAGGGAATGGCAAGTTAGATTCAGTGCCCCGGTTAACAATGCTGTGGAGAACACTGAGGTTCCTTTAGCCCCTCCTGGTATGAAAAAAATGAACAGAGGTAACGGCAAACAGCCCCCTGAGATGGCTGCCGCTTCTGGACATGAACACTCCACTAGGTTTTTTAAAGAAATCTTTATATTTTTATTCATAAAAAGAAATACATCATAGTTGCAGACGAAAAAAGTCAAACAACAGAAGTAGAGTAAAAAGTAAACGTCTCCCCTCCTACCCTTAAAATCCCACATACTTCCCCCGAGGTAAGCACTGTTTTCAGTTTGTTGCTTATCCTTCCAGATCTTTCTTTATTGCATTTACAAACAAAATTATATTATACTTTAACAATTTCTGTCCACATTTTTCTACAACTTTATTTTTTGCCTTAACAATACATCATGGGTATTTTCCACATCAATGCATACAAGTCTACTTTATTCTTTTTAACTGATGCTTTGCGATTCCTAGTAGGTCTATATTACAGTTTTCTTAAGCGGTTCCTCTTGTTGATCCATATTTAGATGCTCCCCAAATTTTGGCTATTATAAATGATGTTGTGATGAATATCTTTGTAGTTTCTTTGAACACGCTGTGCACACATGAAAGAGTTTCTATAGGAACTCGGGTTATTCAGAGTATTAAATGAAAATATTACTTCTAGGATGGTCAAGTTCATGTTTCCTCTAGAGCCTGGATAAACCTTCTGAGGTTTTGTTTTTTTTTTTAATATAATTAAAAAAAAAGAAAATAGTGCTGCAATCACATGACAGATCCACATATTTGCTCTCCTATTATAATCCCTCATCCAGCCAGTTCAACTGCCAGCCCCACAGGTAACCACAGCTATTAGTTTCTTAGGTTTTCCTCCAAATGTTTTAATGCATAAACAAGCAAATATGAATATATTTTCTTATTTCTCCCCCCATTTTTACATAAAAAGCAACATATTTTATGTACTCTTTTGCTCTTGCTGTTTCCTCTTACCCACGCATCTGATAGGTTTTTACATATAATACACAAAAAGCTTTCTCGTTATTTTTTAAAAAATTAATTAGTACTTTGTTTTTTTAGAACAATTTTAGGTTTACAGAAAATTTGAGTAGAAACTACTGAGATACAGAGAGCAGAGGGAGTTTCCATATACCACCCTGTGTCCTCCCCCCAATTTTCCACGTTATTAGCATCTTGCGTTAGTATGGTACACTTGTTACAATTGATGAACCAATATTGATATGTTATTATTAACAAAAGTCCATAGTTTACATTAGGGTTCACTCTTTGTGTCTTACAGGTCTGAGTATTGAAAAATGCATGAGGTCATGTATTCATCCTTCTAGTATCACACAGAATAGTTTAATTGCCTTAAAAATCCCCTGTGTTCCACCTAGTTGTCCCTCCCTCCCTGGCAACTACTGATCATTTTACCATCTCTGTGGTTTTACCTTTTCCAGAATGTCATATAGTTGGACTCATACAGTATGTAGCCTTTTCAGACTGGCTTCTTTTATGAAACAACATACATATTGCATTCTTCCATGTTTTTTTCATGGCTTGGTAGCTCTTTTTTTTTTTCTTAACCACTGAATAATTCCTATGGATGTACCACAGTTTATTTATTCACTTATTGAAGGACATCTTGGTTGCTTCCAAGTTTTGGCAACTATGAATAATATTGCTGTAAACATTTCTGTGTAAGTTTTTGTGTGGACTAAATTTTATACCAAGGAGTACAATTGCTGGATCATATGTAAGACTTGTTTAGATTTATAACAGATTGCTAAACTGTTTTACAAAGTGGCTGTTCCATTTTCCATCCCCACCAGCAGTGAATGAGAATTCCTTGTCAACTTTTGGTGTTGTCAGTTTTGAATATTAGCCATTCTAATAGATGTATAGTGGTGGTAACTCGTTGTTTTAATTTGCAGTTCCCTAATGATATATGATGTTGAGCATCTTTTCATATTCTTATTTGCCATCTCTATAACTTCTTTGGTTAGTTGTCTCTTCAGATCTTTTACTTGTTTTTAAATTTGGTTGTTTTCTTTACAGATATGTTTTGAAATATTTTTTTCTCAGTCTGTGACTTGCCTTTTCATTATAATAAATGTCTTTTGCAGAGCAGAAGGTTTAATTTTAATAAAATACAACATCATTTTTTTTGTCTTTCATGGATTGTGCTTTCAGTGTTGTATCTAAAAACTCCTCACCAAACCCAATGTCACCTAGATTTTCTCCTATGTTTTCACCTAGAAGTTTTATAGTTTTGCATTTTACATTTAGATTTATGGTCCATTTTGAGTTAATTTTTGGGAACAGCTGTGTAAGGTCTGAGTTTAGATTCATTTCTTTGTATGTGGATGTCTAGTTATTTCAAAGAATGTCCTTTCATTATTGAAGTGCCTTTGCTCCTTTGTCGAAGATCAGTTGACTATACTTGTGTGAGGTTATTTCTTGGCTCTCTATTCTGTTCCATAATCTATAATTCTATTATTTTGTTAACCCCATACTGTCTTAATTACTGTAGCTTTATAGTTAAGTCTGAAATTTGAGTAGCATCAGTCCTCTGACTTTCTTCTTCTTCAGTGTTGGCTTGGCTATTCTGGGTCTTTTTGCCTTTTTATATAAACTGTAGAATCATCTTGTTGATATCCACAAAGTAACTTGCTAGGATTTTATTGGGATTTCGTTGAATCTTTAGGTCAATTTGAGAAGAAGTGACATCTTAACAATATTGAGTCTTTCTATACATGAACATGGACTATTTCTCCATTTATTTAGATATTTGATTTCTTTCATCAGAGTTTTGGAATTTTCCTTACATAGTTCTTATACATATTTTGTTATATTTATACCTAAGTATTTAATTTTAATGGAGGGCTAATGTAAATGGTGCTATGTTTTAAATTTTACATTCCAATTGTTCATTGCTGGCATATGAGAAAGTTATTGAGTTTCGTATATTAACTATGTGTCCTGCAACCTTGTTGTAATCACTTATTAGTTCCAAGAGTTTTTCTGTTGATTCTTTGGAATTTTCTACATAAACAATCATGTCATCTGTGAACAAAGACAGTTTTATATCTTCCTTCCTAATCTGAAAAACTTGTATTTCCTTTTCTTGTCTTATTGCATTAGCTAGGACTTCCAGTAGCATGTTGAAAAGCAGTAGTGAGAGGGGACATTATTACCTTGTTCCCATCTTAGGGGAAAGTATGTAGAAACTCACATTATATATTATGTTAACTGTAGGTTTTTTGTGGATGTCCTCTATTAAGTTGGAGAAGTTTCACTCTATTCCTAGATTGCTGAGAGTTTTTTTTATTGTGAATGGCCTAATGCTTTCTGTTTTGGAAGGTTATTAATTATTGGTTCAATTTATTTATACATATAGACACTTCAGATTACTGATTTCATCTTTTATGAGTTTTTATAAATTGTGACCTTCAAGTAATTTGTCCATTTCATCTAAGTTATCAAATTTATCAGTGCATAATTACAAAATACCCTTTTATTGTCCTTTTAATGTCCATGGGGTCAATAGTGCTGGTCCATCTTTCATTTCTGATATTAGTAATTTGTGTTTTCCTTTTTTCCCCTCAGTTTGCCTGGCTAGAATTTTTTGAATCTTACTGATTTAAATTTTTTTTTGATTTTATTGTTTCCAATTTTATTGATTTCTGCTCTGATTTTTATTAATTTTTCTGTTCACTTTGAATTTAATTTGCTCTTCTTTTTGTCGTTTCCTAAGATGCAAGTTTAGATTATTGATTATAGATCTTTTTTCTTTTCTAATATATGCATTCAGTGTAATACATTTCCCTCTAAATATTGCTTTCACTACATCCACAAATTTTGTATTTTCATTTTCATTTAGTTCCAAATGTTTTAAAATTTATTTTGATACTTGTTCTTTAATCCATGTGTTATTTAGAAGTGTGTTGTTTAATCTCCAAATATTTTATGTTTTTCCAGTATCTTTCCATTATTGATTTCTAATTTAATTCCATTGTGGTCTGAGAGCATACTTTGTTTGATTTATATTCTTTTAAATTTGTTAAGGTGTGTTTTATGGCCCATAATGTGGTCTGTCTTAGTGAATGTTGCATGTGAGCTTGAGAAGAATGTGTATTCTGCTGTTGTTGGGTGAAGTAGTCTATAAATGTCAATTAGATCCACTTGATTGATGGTCCTGTTCAGTTCAACTGTACTCTCATAGATATTCTGCCTGCTGGATCTGTCAATTACTGAGAGGAGTGTTGAAGTCTCTAAATACAATAGTGGATATGTCTATTTCTCTTTGCAGTTCTATCAGTTTTCACTTCACACATTTTGACACTCTGTTATTAGGCACATACACATTAAAGATTATTATGTCCTTTTGGAGTATTGACCCCTTTATCATTATTTAATACCTCTTTTATCTCTGGTAATATTCCTTGCTCTGAAGTCTACTTTGTCTGAAATTAATATAGCTACTCTAGCTTTCCTTTGATTTGTGTTATCATGGTTTGTCTTTCTCCATCCCTTTACTCTTTATCTATGTCTTTATGTTTCAAGTGGATTTCTTGTAGACAAGAAACAAGACAATTAGGTCTTGTTTTGTTTAATCTACTCCAACAGTCTCTGTCTTTTACTTAGTGTATTTAGACCATTCACACTTAAAGTGATTATTGATATAATAGGATTAATATCTACTATATGTGTAACTGGTTTGTAGTCATTGCCCTTGTTCTTTGTATCACTTTTTTGTCTTTCACTTCTTTTCTGCCTCCAATGGTTTTCAGTGAACATTTTCTATGATCCCATTTTCTTTCCTCTCTTAGTATCCATTATACTTGCTTTTAAAATTCTTTAGTTTCCCTAGAGTTTAAAATATACAGTTTATGTATATGAACACTATACCATGGACACATATACATTTATATGTATTATGTACATAAAAATTAACTATACTGCTTCATGGGTAATGTGGTTACCTTATAACACAGTATTCCCTATTCCTCCCTTTTATATCTTATAACATTACTGTCACTTACTTTATTTATCCATAAACTGTAATCATCCAACATGTTATTGGTATTATTATTTTGAACAAACTGTTACCTGTTAGATGAATAAGAAAAATAAGATTTTATTTCACCTTTATTTCTTCTCTAATCCTCCTTTCTTTATGTAGGTCAGTGTTTCATATTGGTTTTTTTCTTTCTGAAGAACTTCTTTTAACATTCTTACAAAGCATGTCTTATGGTGATAGATTCTCTCAATATTTGTTTGAGAAAGTTTTTATTTCTTCACTGTTGAAGGATGATTTTGATGGATACAGAATTCTAGGTTGGTGGTTTTCTCCTTTCAACACTTAAATAATATTATGCTGTCATAAATATTGAGTGTTTATATTTTAATATTTGATAAGGATAGGTTCCTCTCAGTGCTCTTGAAAGATTCCTCCCATTGCCCCCCACCCCTTAAAGTTTTCCTGGCTATCATTTATTTTTTATATATAGGAAAATCAAATAAGAATGTCTAATTTCAGACTGTCCCCACAAAATCTTTTATCTTTATTGAGATTACATTACATGTACAAATAAATAAGGAAGAATTATTATTCCAATAGAACCCTTTTTGAGGAAAAACAGTTCTAGTGTTTTCCAGTGACCATTGGTTTGAGGTAAAATATAGTTTGTTCCTATTTTATCAGGTGTTTTTCTTAAGAATAATGGAATTTTTTGAATGCATTTTTAGCATCTGTGGAGGTTATCATCACATTTTTGTGCTTAGATCTACATTAACATGATAGATCATATTAACAGATTTCTTTTTTTTTAATTAAAAAAAATTTTTTTTATGTGGACTATTTTTAAAGTCTTTATTGAATTTGTTACAATATTGCTTCTGTTTTATGTTTTGGTTGTTTTTGGCCATGAGGCACGTGGGATATTAGCTCCCCATCCAGGGGTTGAAACTGCATGCCCTGCATTGGAAGGTGAAGTCCCAACCACTGGACCACCAGGGAAGTCCCTAACAGATTTCTTAATATTGAAAATTCATTTTATTCTTGGAATAAACCCCACTTGGTCAGATGAGTTTTTTTTAATGTGCTGTTAGTTTATGTTTGTTGATATTTATTTTAAAATCTTGCATCATTATTCATAAGCAAGATTGGTCTACAGTTTTCTTATCTGTGTATGTGCATGCATGTCTGTAAGTGCACATGCTCAATCTTTTCCAGGTTTTTGTTTCATTTTAGGTACTATTGGAATTATTTGCTTTGTAAGATTGGAAGAACTTCCCTATGAAATCATTTGGGCATGTGGATATGGAGGAGAGGGGGAATGGTTGTAGCCAAACTACGTTCTCTATGTCTTCTTTGGAAATCAGACTATTCGTTACATTTTCTATCCCTTCTAGAGTCTGTTTTGGTAAAATACATTTTCCAAGAATATTATCTACTTGATCTATATTTTCAAATTTGTTGACATAGATTTGAACAAAAATTATGTCTGTCTTTGTCATTATTTACTTTTTATAGTTTTATTTGTAAAAATTACTTTTCTTTTTTCTTGATTAGATTAGGTCATTTATCTCTTATTGTTAAAATAACCAGCTTTTCAAAGGTCAAACAAATATTTATACTCTTCAAGTAATTTAAAAAACGGATATGAAAAATATACATGTATGTGTTAATTTGAACAAAAGAAATACAGGAAGAGTGAGCTACAAACTAATGAGATTGGTTACCTACAAGGGTGGTAATGGGGTGGAAGGTATGAAGGAATAAGAATGGGTTAGGAGGAATGAGTGGTGAGCAACACTTCTCCACATCTATATGTTTGCATTGAGATAATGCTTAGAACCATGGCAAAGTTCACATACCGGAAATAAATTAATATCCACCAGGATGTGGGTGCAATACAAAATAGAATATAAAAATCATGATTGAACCTAATTACAGATTAATAAAATAACTACACTGAAGGGGATAGAGAAGAAAAGAACTAACTTAAGTAACATTTGAAACAGTATTTTGACTATACACTATAGGACTAAAGACAAAATAGCTGTACACAAAAATTGTACCCTAGCTACTGAATTTGAGTCTCATAGGGCTATGGTGAGCAATGCCAAAACTATGTATATACTAGAATTAAACAAATTAATGCATATATTATAGATAATAAAAGTAAGCTTCTTACTTTCAGAGAAACAAGTTACAGATAAAGAAAAAGAGAGGACTAGAATGGGCTCTGTGATGTTAGATTAGAATTAGAGATAGAAAAATGAACTCTTAATTTTAAATATATACACATAGATATAGAAATAAATATAGATGTGTGTGTATGCAGGGATTGGTATACATGAGTATGCTTCCTGACTGTGTCCACAGAGAGGGGCTAGACACCCCAGTAGCAATGAGCACACCTAGCAGTCAGGTTATGGTTTCTATAGATCATTCTCAAATAGCAGGAACCAGGGTTCCTTTAAGAAATTGTGGATTCCAGGGATGTGGCAGAGAAACTGTAAGATGAACCTGGAAAATATTGTGGCTGCAGAAATAAGGAAATATTTTTTAAATGACAGGGACATATTCAAAAGGACACAACATGAAGAACTCCAAATCTCCAAAATTAAGGCAATTTGGACAAGAAAATTATTAATGGTAGAGTGCATTATAACCTGTAGAATAGAATAAATCATCCCTGGGTCCCTATTGATTTAAGTAAATGAATAAATAAATAAATGGGGGAGAGGCATAGCTGTTCCTTATAGTAGCATTCTATTTATAAATGTAGAAAGGATAATAGAAATAGAAAGCACTATTAGCCAGAGCCTGCAATAATTGTAGTCAAGAACTGTCATCAGTGGATACTAAAATTCATCAGTGAAAGTGTGAAGAAGAACAAGATATTTACAGTCTCAAAGTATCTCCCCACAAGGTATTTATTAACTACAAAGGGGAAAAAATAGTAGCTTTACAGTGCAGAATCATGGCACACACCTCCTTAACCAAGTGATCAAAGTTAACATCATCAGTAATGACACATATAGACCTCAGGTATGTTTTGATATGTGTATGTCTGAGATATTCTTACTAAATGTGCAGACCTCAAACTAATCGTGAGAAAACACCAGAGAAACCCAAATTGAGGGACATTGCAGAAAATAACTGACAAATACTCTTCAAAAATGTCAAGGTCATGCGGTTAAGAAAAGGATAGGAATTTTGTTTAGAGGAGACTAAACAACTAAACACGATGTGGAATCCTGGACCAGTAAGAGGATATTTGTGGGAAAACTAACAAAATATGAATAAAGTTTGTAGATGAGTTAATGGTATTGCATTCATTTAATTGCCTGATTTCAATAGTTGCACTCTGGTTTTATAATATGTTAACACTGGGGGAGCTGAATAAGGGGTATATGGGATCTCTGCTACTAATTTTGTAATTCTTGGGCATACCAAAAAGTATTTCAGAATTCAAAGTTAAAAAATAATCTGAATTTTTTCGTTAGTTTTCCTATTCTTCTGTTATAGAACTCATTACTTTCTGATTTTTTTCCCCTTAATTCCTTATGCTGCTTTCCTTTGGTTTATTTTACTGTTCTATTTATAACTTTTAAAATCATAAAAATTTCATTCTTTATCTTTATTGATAGAAATATTTAAAGGCTAAGGAGTTTTCTTTCAGTAGCATTTTTATGTATGTTTTGATAAGCAGTGTTTTCTGAAATTCCTGAGTGTTGGTGTGTATTTCCTGTTTGACTCAAGATCTCAGAGAGAGTTTCAGTCTCCAGGAGGAAGAGGTCTTAGGATTTATGATTCAGTATTAATTTTAAGTTTTATTGCATTGTGATCAGAGATCCTTATCTGTAGAGAATTTATTGAGGGTTTGGGGGTGCTAATAAATGATCAGTTTTTATGAATGTTCTTAGGTGCTTGAGAACAAGGTGGTTTGTCTAGGTTGAGGGCAGAGTTTGGTATGTATCAATCATATCTATCTTATTAGTTCTTTAGATTTCCATATCATTATTTTTCTCAATAGTTTATTGACAAAACCCTCAAATGTTGAGCAAAGCCAAAGGGATTTTTCAATAAATATTCCATATTCTCATCATCTGGATTTTACAATTAATACTTTGCTGTACTTGCTTTATCACATACCTATCCATCTGTCCATCACTCTATCCATTCTTCAATCCATCTCATTTTTGGATGCATTTAAAAATTTGTAGACAGCAATATAACCTGTCCCTCAAATACTTCAGCATGCATATTATTAACCAGAGTTTAATATTTGTTTACAGTTCTTTTTGAGGTAAGGTTCATATTTTATACATATAAACGTACAATTATATTTTATTGGTATTGCTCAATGGCTCTTGCTGCTGAATATTGAAGGGGAAAAATCTGGGATCATTTTCCTTCATCTTACGAATGACTTAATCTTCTTTATTGACTCCAGAGGATTCTTTCTTTGTCTTTAAAATTCAAGAATTTCCCAGATACTATCACTATTTACATTCCTGTATCAAATTTTTTCCTGGCACATGGTGCCATCTTTCAATGGGCAAATTCAAGTCATCTTTTTAAAAATAAAATTTTCTTAAATTATATTTTCCATTATGTGTTCTGATCCATTGTTTTTGTTTTACTTAGCACAGACTCCAATTATGATTGCTGCATCTTCTATATGTATCTTTAATCATTGATCCTTTTAAACGCCTTATTCCATATTTTTTGCCTTTTTTATTGCTACTGTTTCTCCTACTGAACATTCTACAGTGTCTATCATCTCATGTGTTCATTCAATATTGGATGATTTTTTTTAAATTAATTAATTTTATTTTTGGCTGCATTGGGTCTTCGTTGCTGCGCGCAGGCTTTCTCTAGTTGCAGTGAGCAGGGGCTACTCTTTGTTGTGGTGCACGGGCTTCTTGTTGCAGAGCACGGGCTCTAGGCGTGTGGGCTTCAGTAGTTGTGGCACGCGGGCTCAGTAGTTGTGGCTCGCAGGCGCTAGACCACAGACTCAGTAGTTGTAGTGCATGGGCTTAGTTGCTCCGCGGCATGTGGGATCTTCCCAGACCAGGGCTTGAACCCATGTCCCCTGCATTGGCAGGCGGATTCTTAACCACTGTGCCACCAGGGGAGCCCCGGGATGATTCTAATTTAAAAAAATGTTTGTATTTCTTAGTGAGTTCTGCCATGTTTCATCTCCTACATTTTTCATCTCATCATCCATTATCTGAGGTTCTGTATCTCTGCTTTGTAATACTCCTTCATAGGCATGATTGCTTCACTGTTATTTTTAACTTCATGGTATGATATCTGGCCACTTTTCTAGTGCATATTCTTTATCTGTTGGTGAATTTTGCTACTCTTCTCCACATTTTCCCCCACAGTATGCTTGTATCAATGCTGTGCTCATCCCATTTTTATTATTCATCATTACATCATTTGGATTTTCCTTGGCTAAATATTTGCAGGTGGTTCAGAGTGGGGGTGCTGGACAGTCCTCAGAGTCTGGAACCATGTTTTATACATCTCTCAGTCCCTAAGGATCCACAAATAGGAGCAAACCCTGCAACAGTAGTGTTAAAGATGATTAGGCACAATGGAGAAAAGAAAAAGATATTTCCCCTGAATATGTTTACACATGGTAGATTTAATAACTGTGTGCTGCTTTTGCTATTGATAATAAACATGTCTTTGGTTAACATAAGGAGTAAGGGGAAAGTTTTATTACTTTAAGGTGCCTGGAGTCTTTCTGTGTATATCTAACACTGTCATTTGCCCCTAGTAGGTATCCAGTGATTGTTTGCGTAATTGAATTCTTGAGTAGGATGGATTATGATAGAAGAAAAAGAGAAAAGGTAAAACCAAAGCTCTTTCCTTAAGCCATGTAGATCATCCTCATCAGCATGTGAGCAAAGAGCTCTTCCATGTTAAGATCCCATGCCAGGCACTTTGTATAATTTAATGAAAAAGACAAAGATCCCGTCCTCCAGCTAGTGACAAAGGACTTGAAATAATGCTGGATCGTTTCTGAGCTTCAGACCTTAGGTTCATTTTTTCTATATTTTAGAATTCCCTTTTATGACCTAGAATCTACTTATTTGAATGGGTGAAGAGTTTACTCTCCGTTCCATAAACTCTTATTTTTGTTTATTATACTTTTAATAATAAACTGAGTTTATACTGAAGGACCAATTCTGCAAACACATTTATTTTTTAATACAAAAATTTCAATTGAGGTGAGTAAATTCATGAGATCTTTTTGTTCTGCCCCTCACTCAATTGTCTTTTACTCCTGTAATAATCATAATGTGTCTCAATGTCTGATGTGGGATCTTACTTTGTGATTTTTTTTCAATACAGAAGGAAATTCTCTTTCTCGTTGTCTTCTTTAAATAAAGAAGTCTTATCTCTGCAGTATATTTTCCTTTGCTTTATTCAAAGATAGAGAACACAAGTAAATAACCAGACACCAGCTGTTTTTAGCTTCCCCAAGGTTCAAAATCTTACCTGGGGTGTGAAGAAATAGAGCAGTATCTTGGTCTGTAGATGAGATGATTACTGAAGCTATCACATGCTGGCACAGTGAACATCCCCAGTTACAGCATTTGTTGATGCAAAGAATAAAAAGTCATACCGGGAATGCTAGGGTGATCAAAAATCTCTCTGGTTCATGGATTAAGAGTGTCAGACATCTTTTTCTTAAGGGACCTGATGTTTGTGGACTGAGGGAGTGTGCCTTTTTATTTATATGATGGATTTGGGGTTCTGGGATGTGTGTATATATAATTTTAAGATAAGAATTGGTCTGATAAGAAAAAGACTTCTCATTATGTTAAAGGCAACACCTGTTTTGCTGGGTAAGGGCAGGAAGGTACAGATGGACCATGTGGCTAATTTGGTTAAATGTCTATATCAATGCTCAGTGGCATATTTGCGGGCAACTGGTTTAAAAGTAGAAACTGATTGTCCATTTAAAAAAGGGGGTGGTGGTGAGAAAAGACATCTTTGGAAATTAACTCTGCTTAATATGGCTTAAAAGAATTAAAGATAATAAAATAACAGTGCTGTTTCACAGACTGACTTTCTTGCTAAACAAACACCAAAGCATCATTCAATTTTCCAAATGCAGGAACTAGTTTCAAAAGATGGATTCATGTTACCCTGGAAAGCTCCCAACCAAATAATGTCTCTTTATTGGAAGCAAATGAAGAAAAAAGAGGATCTGTGGGGGAGTGGGAGCTACATAATTGTATTAAAGCATAAACTCAGCAATTCAGATAGGGATACATGGGAGGAATAGTTGCCTTGACTTTGGGTTGAGAGAAACTGTGATCCGAACCACTTGATAGGGTAGCCTTATTAGTGAGTTAGAAGATGATGGAGAAAAACTTGAGAATTCAGTCAGGATTGGATTTAAACGAGTTTTTTTGCACTCTGGGGAGATGGAAGACCTTGGAGTTTAGTTGTCCAGCAGGGGAGGCAGGAGTGGGATTTGGTGAGGCAGGAGAATGCAGTTTCTAACAATTTAGGTTCCAGAGTCCTGCAGCCTTAGTTATGAATTGTGACTCTGCTCTTTAGTAGTGGTGTGACTTTGGACAAGTAACCCAACCTCTCTGATTTATTTCCTTATCTCTAATCAGGGATAAACCCAGTATCTATTTTATAAAATTTTTGGGGAGATAAACAACACTAGTATGTACAGAGCATTTAGCAAATTGCTGAGCATTCAGGTAGGATACATAAATGTATGTATGAATACATACCTGTAAGCCACTTTGATATTATATTGCAATAATAATAATAATAAAAAACAGCAGCAGCAGCTGCCGCTGCCCAGGATTTAAGTTTCAGAGTCTTCCTTGTTTAAAATAACTAATGCAACTAAACAATTTTCTCTTGCATATTCACTGATTGTTCCATCAGTCTAGTCTTTGAAAACCTTTCCCCGCATCTCAGTCTCCCAAATGGGGCTTATATCAAGAAACTTGTATTCAAAGCATGTATTTATTCATCTGTTGGTTACTTTTTCATTCATTCAACAAACATTTATTGAGAAGCTACTGTTTGGTAGCCTCTGTTGGGAGTCAGGGATACACGTAATGGTGAAAGAGGCAGATTCTTCCATCCTGGGAATTTAAGACCCTGTTGTGGATATACATATTAAACAGATTAATTGGGCTAGGGTTTGGGTATTTGAGAGGAGAGTGGGGTTTGGGCAGTGGCTTTCTGGAAGAAGTATTGAAGTTGAAACTTGGAAGATAAGCAGGAGTCACTCAGTTGAAGGGGATCAGGAATGGATAAGAGCAAGGAGAACTATTTCAAAAAGGAAGAATATGTGCAGAGGCAAGAATGTGTGAAAGAGAATGGGTCGCTGTCCGGTGTGCATGGATAAGGGTTGTAAAGAGAAGGGTGTCCAGAGATAAGAGGTGGGTTGGCATTAGATACGAAGGGCTTTGCTTTATATACTTTCAAAGAGTATTTGTTTTATCCTGAGGGCAATGAGACTGGAAAAGAGAAAATCCTAACATTTCAATGAAAACACTGGTCTGCAATTTTTTCCTGCCATTTTCATTTTAGTTATTTCATTTCATCCTCACAAGAAGTCTAAGATGTAGAGGAGGGCAGGCATCTCTCCCCTTCTGTAGCCAAGGAAACAGTGTCAGACTCCTGTCCTCCCAGGTCACTGCCAAGTTCCAGTCTATAAGACTGCCTGACGATAAAAAGCATCTTTTCCTTTACCTCCTGATACATACTCTTTTTCCAAATTTAATTGACGGGATGTTGATGCTGAGATATTGTTCAAGGAGAACACTTTATAGAATAAGGCAAGCCCTTTAGGAAGGAAGGTGACCTGATATGGGCTCCTACAGTTCCCAAATCACTTGATTCCATGGAGCTCAACATGCCTTGGCCTGCCTTTTCCATTTGGAAGCTCTGGCTGGGGCTGTTCTTGAAACCCATTGAGGAAACTGTGTGAGGTTATCTCCATTATTCCCTCAAATCTTCCTCCCTTGGCACAAGGAAGCTGTTAAAATGAGTTGGAATTTGAAAAAGGTCCAAGTGTAGCAGTGCATCAATCACAGATATCCGAGAGGGTCCAAAAGCACAGAAAACAAGCAATATTTAATCAGAGATTCATGGGTCTCAACAAGCCCAGGTTACCATACATACATAAATACATACACACACAAATGAGCAAAAACAAACAAACATTAAAAATAGGGCTCTGCCCAGCTTGGATTTTTTCCAGCCAACAGAATACTGTTCATTTTTCTCACCATCTTAGTGATTTCTTTCTCCCTTGGTTTCTTATCCTTGTGAAAAACCAGTGGATTCATGAACAAGGTTAAAATGCTGACAAGCAGAGAGAGAGAGAGAGAGAATGAATAGGACATAACTGTTGTAAGAGGCAACTTTTTTTTCTTCTTTACATGACAAGCTTTAATATGGAGGATGCTACACTAGTTACCTGGAAGCAGAGAACAAGGACTTTCCTTTCAAATGTAATAGATCAGTAGGGTAACTATATAAGCTGTTGTTTACTTTTGAAAACTTATTTATATTTTGAAATGATTTTAGACTTGCAGAAGAGCTGCAAAAATAGTACCTATAGCCTTCACACATTATACACTTATGCTAACAGCTTATGTAACCAAGAAATTAATTTTGGTACAATACTATTAACCAAACTGCAGAACTTATTCGGATTTCACTAGTTTTTCCACTAATGTCCTTTTTCTGTCCTGGGATTATGTTTAGTTTTATGTTTGTGTTTTCTGTTTCCTTAGTCACTTCCAGTCTGTAACAGTTCCTCTGTCTTCCCTAGTCTTTCATGACCTTGACACATTTGAGGAGTACTTGCCAATTATTTTGTAAAATGTTCTGCAATTTAAATTTGTCTGATGTTTTCTCTTGATTATACTGAAGTTATACATTGTTGGGAAGAATGCAGTAGAGATAATGTGCCCTTCTACAGGCACATATTCAGGAGTACATGGTGTTGATATAGGTTACTTAACTTTGACCACTTGGCTAATGTCCATCACCTGGCTGGCTGCCTAGACTTTCCATTGAAAAGTTACCATTTTCCTTTTTGAGATTACTAATTATCTTTGAGAAGATAATTTGGGATTATGCAGATACTGTTTCTGCCTCAATTTTCACTCACCAATTTAAGCCTCCATTGGTGGACTTTGCCTGCAGCAGTTCTTACTATGACATTCTAATGGTGATGTTCTGTTTCTCTCATTCCTTTTACATTCATTCTTTGGAATTCTTCTGTAAGGAAGGGTTGTCACTTCATGTATTCGTTTATTCAGTATGGACTTGTGGACTTTTTTTTGTTCTTTGGATTATAATCCAATATTATGGCTATTTATTTTGTTGCTTGATTGCTCAAATTTTGGCCAGTGGCAGCATTTCCATATTGGCTCCTTGTCATTTCCATATGCTGTCTTTTACATTTTCTTACTTTCTGGCACCACAAGACACTCCAGGCTCATGGTGCATATTCCACTGCCCCAGACCAGAAAACAAACAGTTGTCCAAGAAGCTAGTTCCTTTTATTGGAGAAAGTAATTAAGAAACCAAGGTCTGGGTGTTAAGTGTGGTTACTGCTAGTGAAGTCTCACTGTTTCTAGGTCCTCTCAACAGATAGAGCTAGGAAATATATGTGTACTAACCCATGCATGCATACACATCTCTATCCATTGATCTATATCTATTCCATGTTGACACCTCTGACTTCAGTCCACCGTAGTCTTTCCTCTTTCCTTATTTTTAACTACTTAAGAAACTTGACTCCTATTAGGTACACAATGTACATAAAAATACTTGTTCAACCTTTTATTCAAATACAGTAGTTTCAGAATTCCTATCCCATATTCCTGTACAAAAGAAATTTACCAGCTAGGGTGTAATATTTGTGTATAGTTCTTTCTGTTCTTAGTCCAACAGTATCCTCCAAAAACATTGTTTTCAGAAATTATGTAGGCCAGCTACATTCTTTTCCAACCTTTTCACTGTGGTTATATGATTCATTTGTAATTCAGTTAAATTTGTTTGCCACAGGTCACATTCCTTATTTCTCACCACATCCTGGTTTATTTTATTTTTTTTATGTTTACATAAAGTATGGTAGTTTTGTTTAACTTTATAAGAAACCTCCAAACTGTTTCCAAAATGACTTTCCTGTTTTACATTCCCACCAGCAATGTATGAGAGTTCTAGTTGCTCCACATCATTGCCTGAACTTGGTACTGCATTTGTTGTAGTTGTTACTGTTGTTTGTTTGTTTCAGCCATTCTAATAGGTATATAGTGATACCTCATTGTGGTTTTAATTTGCACTTCCTTAATGATTAGTAATGTAGGGCATCTTTTAATATACTTATTTACCATCTGTATATCTCCTTTGTTGAAGTGTCTGCTCAGATCTATTGCCTTTATTTTAAATTAGCTTGTTTGGTTTTTATTGTTGAGTTTTGAAAGTTCTTTACATATTCTGGGTACAAGTCCTTTGTCAGAAATGTGATTTTCAGACAAGGCTAGTCTGTGGCTTGTCTTTTCATTCTTTTAACGGTTTCTGTCACAAAGCAAAAGTTTTAAATTTTAATTCAGTCCAACTTATTTTTTTCTTTTATGGATCATGCATTTGTTGCCATATCCAAAAACTTTTGCCTAACCCGAGGTCACATATGTTTTCATCTATGTTTTTTTTTTAAATAAATAAATTTATTTATTTATTTATTTGGCTGCGTTGGGTGTTCATTGCTGCCCACAGGCTTTCTGTAGATGTGGCGAGAGGGGGCTACTCTTTGTTGCAGTGCGTGGGCTTCTCATTGCGGTGGCTTCTCTTGTTGCGAAGCACGGGCTCTAGCTGTGTGGACTTCAGTAGTTGTGGCACGTGGGCTCAGTAGTTGTGGCACATGGGCTTAGTTGCTCTGCGGCATGTGGGATCTTCCCAGACCAGGGCTTGAACCTGTGTCCCCTGCATTGGCAGGTGGATTCTTAACCCCTTAGCCACCAGGCAACTCCCTCATCTGTGTTTTTTATAAGAGTTTTACAGCTTTACAGTTTCTGTGGGCATGATCCATTTGAAGTTAATTTCTGTATAAGGTGTGTGAGGTATTGGTCAAAGTACTTTTTGCATATGGACATCCACGTACTAAAGCACAGTTTGTTGAAACGACTATCCTTACTCCATTTAATTGCCTTTGCACCTTTGTCAAAAATCACTTGACTCTATGTGTATGCGTTTATCCTGAGCGCTCTATTCTGTTCATTGATCTGTGTGTCTATCATTTCACCAATACTACATGGTCTTGATTTATAGTAACTTTATATCTCGAAAATGGGTAATGTGAGTCCTCCAACTTCATTCTTCTTTTTCAAAAACATTTTGCCTATTCTAGTTCTTTTACTTCTTACATACATTTTAGAATTTTAGAATCAGCTGTCATCATTTTTAGGTATTTCTTAAAGTCTGCTTAGATTTTGATAGGGATTGCAATGAATCTATAGGTCAAATTGGAGAGAATTGACATCAAAACAATATCTTTTTCTAATAAATTCACATTTTATATTATTATTATTATTTTTTGTGTAGCCAAGTTTCTTTATTGATTACACTGTAATCAAATGTTTAACCGTGTCTTTTTTTTTTTTTTCCACTCATATCCCAAGTTTATTATTTTCCCATCACCCCCTACAGTGAAGTTATTTCATACAGAGATTCTTTTATCAAAGTTTAAATTCCATCATGAGATCCCCCTACTGCCTAAATTATTTTTAAAAATTGATTACGTAAGGTTCAATGCTTGTGCTGCTAAGTTCTATGGGTTTTGACAATTTCATAGTGTCATGTACATCCATTATTATAGTATCATACAGAATAGTTTCACACACTAAAAATCATCTGTGCTTCACCTATTCAACTCTCTCCTCCTCTTTCAACATCCCTGAAAACCACTGATGTTTTTACTGTCCATATAGTTTTTCCTTTTCCATTATGTCATATAAATGGGATCATACAGCATATTGCCTTTTCAGATTGGCTTCTTTCATCTAGCAATATACATTTAAGAGTCATCCATGTTTTTGTGTGGCTTGATAGCTCATTTCTTTTTGTCACTGGATAATACTCCATTGTATGGATGTGCCAGTTTTTTTTTTTTAACTTTTAAAAAAATATTTATTTGTCTGTGCCGGGTCTTAGTTGCGGCACGCAGGATCTTCATTGCCGTGTGTGGGATCTTTAGTTGTGGTATGCGGGCTCTTAGTTGCAGCATGCAGGATCTAGTTCCCTGACCAGAGATGGAACCCAGGCCCCCCTCATTGGGAGCGCGAAGTCTTAACTGCTTGACCACCAGGGAAATCCCCAGGTGTTTTTTGTTTGTTTGTTTGTTTTTTACTTATTTTTGGCTGCGTTGGGTCTTCGTTGCGCATGGGCTTTCTCTAGTTGTGGGGGTGGGGGGGCTACTCTTCATTGCGGTGCGCGGGCTTCTCATTGCGGTGGCTTCTCTTGTTGCGGAGCACGGGCTCTAGATGCGCGGGCTTCAGTAGTTGTGGCACGTGGGCTTCAGTAGTTGTGGCTCACAGGCTCTAGAGCACAGGCTCAGTAGTTGTGGCACACGGGCTTAGTTGCTCCTTGGCATGTGGGATCTTCCCGGACCGGGGATCGAACCCATGTCCCCTGCATTGGCAGGCAGATTCTCAACCACTGCGCCACCAGGGAAGTCCCCCAGTTATTTTTATTTTATTTTTTTTAACATCTTTATTGAAGTATAATTGCCTTACAATGGTGTGTTAGCTTCTGCTTTATAACAAAGTGAATCAGTTATACATATACAATATGTTCCCATTTCTCTTCCCTCTTGCATCTCCCTCCCTCCCACCCTCCCCATCCCATCACTCTAGGTGGTCACAAAGCACTGAGCTGATCTCCCTGTGCTATGCGGTTGCTTCCCACTAGTTATCTATTTTACATTTGGTAGTGTATATATGTCCATGACACTCTCTTACCCTGTCATATCTCACCCCACCCCCTCCCCATATCCTCAAGTCCATTCTCTAGTAGGTCTGTGTCTTTATTCCCGTCTTGCCACTAGGTTCTTCATGGCCTTTTTTTTTTTTTTTCCCTTAGATTCCGTATATATGTGTTAGCATACTGTATTTGTTTTTCTCTTTCTGACTTACTTCACTATGTAGGAGAGACTCTAACTCCATCCACCTCATTACAAATACCTCCATTTCATTTCTTTTTATGGCTGAGTAATATTCCATTGTATATATGTGCCACATCTTCTTTATCCATTCATCTGTCGATGGACATTTAGATTGCTTCCATGTCCTGGCTATTGTAAATAGAGCTGCAATGAACATTTGGTACATGACTCTTTTTGACCTATGGTTTTCTCAGGGTATATGCCCAGTAGTGGGATTGCTGGGTCGTATGGTAGTTCTATTTGTAGTTTTTTAAGGAACCTCCATACTGTTCTCCATAGTGGCTGTATCAATTTACATTCCCACCAACAGTGCAAGAGTGTTCCCTTTCCTCCACACCCTCTCCAGCATTTATTGTTTCTAGATTTTTTGATGATGGCCATTCTGACCAGTGTGAGATGATATCTCATTGTAGTTTTGATTTGCATTTCTCTAATGATTAATGATGTTGAGCATTCTTTCATGTGTCTGTAGGCCATCTGTATATCTTCTTTGGAGAAATGTCTATTTAGGTCTTCGGCCCATTTTTGGATTGGGTTGTTCGTTTTTTTGTTATTGAGCTGCATGAGCTGCTTGTAAATCTTGGAGATTAATCCTTTGTCAGTTGCTTCATTTGCAAATATTTTCTCCCATTCTGATGGTTGTCTTTTGGTCTTGTTTATGGTTTCCTTTGCTGTGCAAAAGCTTTTAAGTTTCATTAGGTCCCATTTGTTTATTTGTGTTCTTATTTCCATTTCTCTGGGAGCTGGGTCAAAAAGAATCTTGCTGTGATGTATGTCATAGAGTGTTCTGGCTATGTTTTCCTCTAAGAGTTTGATAGTGTCTGCCCTTACACTTAGGTCTTTAATCCATTTTGAGTTTATTTTTGTGCATGGTGTCAGGGAGTGTTCTAATTTCATACTTTTACATGTACCTGTCCAATTTTCCCAGCACCACTTATTGAAGAGGCTGTCTTTTCTCCACTGTATATGCTTGCCTCCTTTATCAAAAATAAGGTGCCCATATGTGTGTGGGTTTATCTCTGGGCTTTCTATCCTGTTCCATTGATCTATATTTCTGTTTTTGTGCCAGTACCAAACTGTCTTGATTACTGAAGCTTTGTAATATAGTCTGAAGTCAGGGAGCCTGATTCCCCCAGCTCCATTTTTCGTTCTCAAGATTGCTTTGGCTATTCGGGGTCTTTTGTGTCTCCATACAAATTGTGAAATTTTTTGTTCTAGTTCTGTGAAAAATGCCAGTGGTAGTTTGATAGGGATTGCATTGAATCTGTAGATTGCTTTGGGTAGTAGAGTCATTTTCACAATGTTGATTCTTCCAATCCAGGAACATGGTATATCTCTCCATCTATTTGTATCATCTTTAATTTCTTTCATCAGTGTCTTATAATTTTCTGCATACAGGTCTTTTGTCTCCTTAGGTAGGTTTATTCCTAGATATTTTATTCTTTTTGTTGCAATGGCAAATGGGAGTGTTTTCTTAATTTCACTTTCAGATTTTTCGTCATTAGTGTATAGAAATGCAAGAGACTTCTGTGCATTAATTTTGTATCCTGCTACTTTACCAAATTCATTGATTAGCTCTAGGAGTTTTTTGGTAGCATCTTTAGGATTCTCTATGTATAGTATCATGTCATCTGCAAATAGTGACAGCTTTACTTCTTCTTTTCCGATTTGGATTCCTTTTATTTCTTTGTCTTCTCTGATTGCTGTGGCTAACACTTCCAAAACTATGTTGAATAATAGTGGTGAGAGTGGGCAACCTTGTCTTGTTCCTGATCTTAGTGGAAATGGTTTCAGTTTTTCACCATTGAGGACAATGTTGGCTGTGGGTTTGTCATATATGGCCTTTATTATGTTGAGGAAAGTTCCCTCTATGCCTACTTTCTGCAGGG
Source organism: Balaenoptera physalus (assembly GCF_965194825.1). Lineage (NCBI taxonomy): Eukaryota > Metazoa > Chordata > Mammalia > Artiodactyla > Balaenopteridae > Balaenoptera > Balaenoptera physalus. The sequence continues at coordinate 43,546,534 of NC_138890.1, read as the reverse complement.
CTTTTATCATAAATGGGTGTTGAATTTTGTCGAAAGCTTTTTCTGCATCTATTGAGATGATCATATGGTTTTTCTCCTTCAGTTTGTTAATATGATGTATCACATTGATTGATTTGCGTATATTGAAGAATCCTTGCATTCCTGGGATAAACCCCACTTGATCATGGTGTATGATCCTTTTAATGTGCTGTTGGATTCTGTTTACTAGTATTTTGTTGAGGATTTTTGCATCTATGTTCATCAGTGATATTGGCCTGTAGTTTTCTTTCTTTGTGACATCTTTGTCTGGTTTTGGTATCAGGGTGATGGTGGCCTCGTAGAATGAGTTTGGGAGTGTTCCTCCCTCTGCAATATTTTGGAAGACTTTGAGAAGGATAGGTGTTAGCTCTTCTCTAAATGTTTGATAGAATTCACCTGTGAAGCCATCTGGTCCTGGGCTTTTGTTTGTTGGAAGGTTTTTAATCACAGTTTCAATTTCAGTGCTTGTGATTGGTCTGTTCATATTTTCTATTTCTTCCTGGTTCAGTCTCGGCAGTTTGTGCATTTCTTTTTTTTTTTTTTTTTAGAAAGGTAATTTTTAAAATAAATTTATTTATTTATTTATTTATTTATTTATTTATTTATTTTCGGCTGTGTTGGGTCTTCGTTTCTGTGCGAGGGCTTTCTCTAGTTGTGGCAAGTGGGGGCCACTCTTCATCGCGGTGCGCGGGCCTCTCACTATCGCGGCCTCTCTTGTTGCGGAGCACAGGCTCCAGGCGCTCAGGCTCAGTAGTTGTGGCTCACGGGCCCAGTTGCTCCGTGGCATGTGGGATCTTCCCAGACCAGGACTCGAACCCGTGTCCCCTGTATTGGCTGGTGGATTCTCAACCACTGCGCCACCAGGGAAGCCCAGTTTGTGCATTTCTAAGAATCTGTCCATTTCTTCCAGGTTGTCCATTTTATTGGCATAGAGTTGCTTGTAGTAATCTCTCATGATCTTTTGTATTTCTGCAGTGTCAGTGGTTACTTCTCCTTTTTCATTTCTAATTCTATTGATCTGAGTCTTCTCCCTTTTTCTCTTGATGAGTCTGGCTAATGGTTTATCAATTTTGTTTATCTTCTCAAAGAACCAGCTTTTAGTTTCATTGATTTTTGCTATTGTTTCCTTCATTTCTTTTTCATTTATTTCTGACCTGATCTTTATAATTTCTTTCCTTCTGCTGGCTTTGGGGTTTTTTTGTTCTTCTTTCTCTAATTGCTTTAGGTGCAAGGTTAGGTTGTTTATTCGAGATGTTTCCTGTTTCTTGAGGTAGGCTTGTATTGCTATAAACTTCCCTCTTAGCACTGCTTTTGCTGCGTCCCATAGGTTTTGGGTCGTCGTATCTCCATTGTCATTTGTTTCTAGGTATTTTTTGATTTCCCCTTTGATTTCTTCAGTGATCACTTCGTTATTAAGTAATGTATTGTGTAGCCTCCATGTGTTTGTATTTTTTACAGATCTTTTCCTGTAATTGATATCTAGTCTCATAGCGTTGTGGTCGGAAAAGATACTTGATACGATTTCAATTTTCTTAAATTTACCAAGGCTTGATTTGTGACCCAAGATATGATCTATCCTGGAGAATGTTCCATGAGCACTTGAGAAAAATGTGTATTCTGTTGTTTTTGGGTGGAATGTCCTATAAATATCAATTAAGTCCATCTTGTTTAATGTATCATTTAAAGCTTGTGTTTCCTTATTTATTTTCATTTTGGATGATCTGTCCATTGGTGAGAGTGGGGTGTTAAAGTCCCCTACTATGATTGTGTTGCTGTCGATTTCCCCTTTTATGGCTGTTAGTGTTTGCCTTATGTATTGAGGTGCTCCTATGTTGGGTGCATAAATATTTACAATTGTTATACCTTCCTCTTGGATCGATCCCTTGATCATTATATAGTGTCCTTCTTTGTCTCTTGTAATAGTCTTTATTTTAAAGTCTATTTTGTCTGATATGAGAATTGCTACTCCAGCTTTCTTTTGATTTCCATTTGCATGGAATATCTTTTTCCATCCCCTCACTTTCAGTCTATATGTGTCTCTAGGTCTGAAGTGGGTCTCTTGTAGACAGCATATATATGGGTCTTGTTTTTGTATCCATTCAGCCAGCCTGTGTCTTTTGGTGGGAGCATTTAATCCATTTACATTCAAGGTAATTATCGATATGTATGTTCCTATTCCCATTTTCTTAAATGTTTTGGGTTTGTTATTGTAGGTGTTTTCCTTCTCTTGTGCTTCTTGCCTAGAAAAGTTCCTTTAGCATTTGTTGTAAAGCTGGTTTGGTGGTGCTGAACTCTCTCAGCTTTTGCTTGTCTGTAAAGGTTTTAATTTCTCCATCGAATCTGGATGAGATCCTTGCTGGGTAGTGTAATCTTGGTTGTAGGTTTTTCTCCTTCATCACTTTAAGTATATCCTGCCACTCCCTTCTGGCTTGCAGAGTTTCTGCTGAAAGATCAGCTGTTAACCTTATGGGGATTCCCTTGTGTGTTATTTGTTTTTTTTCCCTTGCTGCCTTTAATATGTTTTCCTTATATTTAATTTTTGACAGTTTGATTAATATGTGTCTTGGTGTGTTTCTCCTTGGATTTATCCTGTATGGGGCTCTCTGTGCTTCCAGGACTTGACTAACTCTTTCCTTTCCCATATTAGGGAAGTTTTCAACTATAATCTCTTCAAATATCTTCTCAGTCCCTTTCTTTTTCTCTTCTTCTTCTGGGACCCCTATAATTCGAATGTTGGTGCGTTTAATGTTGTCCCAGAGGTCTCTGAGACTGTCCTCAGTTCTTTTCATTCTTTTTTCTTTATCCTGCTCTGCAGTAGTTATTTCTACCATTTTATCTTCCAGGTCACTTATCCTTTCTTCTGCCTCAGTTATTCTGCTATTGATCCCATCTAGAGTATTTTTAATTTCATTTATTGTGGTTTTCATCATTGCTTGGTTCCTCTTTAGTTCTTCTACGTCCTTGTTAAATGTTTCTTGCATTTTGTCTATTCTGTTTCCAAGATTTTGGATCATCCTTACTATCATTATTCTGAATTCTTTTTCAGGTAGACTACCTATTTCCTCTTCATTTGTTAAGTCTGGTATGTTCTGACCCTGCTCCTTCATCTGCTGTGTGTTTTTCTGTCGTCTCATTTTGCTTATCTTACTGTGTTTGGGGTCTCCTTTTCACAGGCTGCAGGTTCGTAGTTCCTGTTGTTTTTGGTATCTGTCCCCAGTGGCTAAGGTTGGTTCAGTGGGTTGTGTAGGCTTCCTGGTGGAGGGAACTAGTGCCTGAGCTCTGGTGGATGAGGTTGGATCTTGTCTTTCTGGTGGGCACGTCCACGTCTGGTGGTGTATTTTGGGGTGTCTGTGGCCTTATTATGATTTTAGGCAGCCTCTCTGCTAATGGATGGGGCTGTGTTCCTGTCTTGCTAGTTGTTTGGCATAGGGTGTCCAGCACTGTAGCTTGCTGATCGTTGAGTGAAGCTGGGTCTTGATGTTGAGATGGAGATCTCTGAGAGATTTTTGCCGTTTGGTATTACGTGGAGCTGGGAGGTCTCTTGTGGACCAGTGTCCTGAAGTTGGCTCTCCCACCTCAGAGGCACGGCCCTGATGCCTGGCTGGAGCACCAAGAGCCTTTCGTCCACACGGCTCAGAGTAAAAGGGAGAAAAAATAGAAAGCAAGCAAGAAAGAAAGAGGCTATAATATAGTGAAGTAAAATAAAGCTATTGTAAAGCAAAGCTATACAGACAAAATCGCACCCAGAAGCATATACATATACACTCACAAATAAAAGGAAAAGGGGAAAAATTAATATATCCTGCTCCCAAAGTCCACCTCCTGAATTTGGGATGATTCGTTGTCTATTCAGGTATTCAACAGATGCAGGCACATCAAGTTGTTTGTGGAGTTTTAATCCGCTGCTTCTAAGGCTGCTGGGAGAGATTTCCCCTTATCTTCCCTGTTCGCACAGCTCCTGGGGTTCAGCTTTGGATTTGGACCCGCCTCTGCGTGTAGGTCGCCTGAGGGTGTCTATTCCCCGCCCAGACAGGACGGGGTTAAAGGAGCAGCTGCTTCGGGGGCTCTGGCTCACTCAGGCCGCGGGGAGGGAGGTGTACAGAGGAGGCGGGGTGAGCCTGCGGCGGCTGAGGCCGGCGTGACGTTGCACCAGCCTGAGGCGGGCAGTGCGTTCTCCCGGGGAACTTGTCCCCGGATCACGGGACCCTGGCAGTGGCGGGCTGCACAGGCTCCCGGGAGGGGCGATGTGGAGAGTGACCTGTGCTCACACACAGGCTTTTTGGAGGCGGCAGCAGCAGCCCCAGCGTCTCACGCCCGTCTCTGGGGTCCGCGCTGATCGCCGCGGCTCGCGCCTTTCTCTGGAGTTCGTTTAGGCGGCACTCTGAATCCCCTCTCCTTGCGCTCAGCGAAACAAAGAGGCAAGAAAAAGTCTCTTGCCTCTTCGGCAGCTGCAGACCTTTTCCCGGTCTCCCTCCCAGCCAGCTGTGGTGCGCTAACCCCTTCAGGCTGTGTTCACGCCGCCAGCCCCAGTCCTCTCCCTGCGATCCGACCGAAGCCCGAGCCTCAGCTCCCAGCCCCGCCCGCCCCGGCGGGTGAGCAGACAAGCCTCTCAGGCTGGTGAGTGCTGCTCGGCACCGAGCCTCCGTGCGGGAACCTCTCCGCTTTGCCCTCCGCACCCCTGTGGCTGCGCTCTCCTCCGTGGCTCCGAAGCTTCCCCCCTCTGCCACCCGCAGTCTCTGCCCGCGAAGGGGCTTCCTAGTGCATGGAAATCTTTCCTCCTTCACGGCTCCCTCCCACTAGTGCAGGTGCCGTCCCTATTCTTTTGTCTCTGTTATTTCTTTTTTCTTTTGCCCTACCCAAGTACGGGGGGAGTTTCTTGCCTTTTTGGAGGTCGGACGTTTTCTGCCAGCGTTCAGTGGGTGTTCTGTAGGAGCAGTTCCACGTGTAGATGTATTTCTACTGTATCTGTGGGAAGGAAGGTGATCTCCGCGTCTTACTCTTCCGCCATCTTCCCGAGGCCCCCTTATATTATTTTTATTTAAGTGTTTGGGAAATTGCCAGTACAGTGATCTGGGTCAAGAGGGATTTTTTTGTGTTTTTTTTTTGAAAGGATTTAAACTATGAATTCAATTTCTTTAATAGATATAGGATTTTCAGGTTATCTGTTTCTTTCTGGGTGAGTTTTGATAATTTATGACTGTCAAGGAATTGATCCATTTGAAATTTATGGATATGGAGTTGTTTGTAGTATTCTCTTGTTAATTTTGTAATGTCCTTAAGTTATACTGTGATAATCACTCTTTTGTTCCTGTTATTAATAATTTGGGTTTTTCTTTTGTTTACTATGGCCAGATACTTATGAATTCTTATTAATCTTTTAAAAGAATCAACCTTTGGTTTCATTGGTATATTCTATCTTTTTCTGTTTTCAATTTCAGTGATTTTTGCTCTCATTTTTATTTCTGTGCTTTGGTTCACTTTGAATATGGTTTGTTCTTTTTCTAGTTTCTTAAAGTGGATGCTTAGATTAATGATTTGAGATCTTCTTTTCTTATATAAGCATTAAGTGCTATTAATTGCCCTTTAAGTACTGCTTTAGCTGCCCATGTTGTTTTGTAATTTGATACAGTTCAAAATACTTTAAAAGTTTGAGACATCCACTTTGATCCATGGGTTATTTCAAAGTGTATTGTCTAATTTCCAAAAATTGAGACATTTCCCAGATATTTTTTTATTACTGGTTTTTAGTTTAGTTCCATTATAATCTGAGAACATAAATTATATTATTTCTATTCTTTAATTTGTTGAGGTTCTTTTATGGTTCCAAATACAGTCTATGTTAGTGAACGTTCCAGGTGCACCTGAAAAAAATTTTATTTTGCTCCTTTTGGGTAGAATATTCTATATAAATATCAGTTAAATCTTTTGTTCAGAATTCTACTTTATTCATTAGATTAATTAATATTAAAGTAGCTACTTCAGTTTCTTTTCTGTAGTGTTTGTATGGTATATATTTCTTCATCCTTTATTTTTAATCCATCTATGGCTTTATGTTTAAAGTAGGTTTCTTATAGAAATAATGATTTGGGTCTTACTTTTTTAAATCCAATATGGCAATCTCTGTCTTTTTTTTTTTTTTTTTGCTCTATAGTGAAATCTATTTGTATCTCATTCATTTTTTTTTAAACATCTTTATTGGAGTATAACTACTATACAGTGGTGTGTTAGTTTCTGCTTTACAACAAAGTGAATCAGCTATATATATACATATATCCCCATATCTCCTCCCTCTTGCATCTCCCTCCCACCCTCCCTATCCCACCCCTCTAGGTGGTCACAAAACAGTGAGCTGATCTCCCTGTGCTATGCGGCTGCTTCCCACTATCTATCTTTTGGTAGTGTATATGTGTCCATGCCACTTTCTCACTTTGTCCCAGCTTACCCTTCCCACTCTCCGTGTCCTCAAGTCCATTCTGTACGTCTGTGTCTTTATTCCTGTCCTGCCCCTAGGTTCTTCCGAAGCTTTTTTTTTTTTTTTTAGATTCTATTTATATGTGTTAGCATACGATATTTGTTTTTCTCTTTCTGACTTCCTTCGCTCTGTATGACAGCCTCTAGGTCCATCCACCTCACTACAAATAACTCAATTTTGTTCCATTTTATGGCTGAGTGATACTCCATTGTATATATGTGCCACATCTTTATCCATTCATCTGTTGCTGGACACTTAGGTTGCTTCCATGTCCTGGCTATTGTAAATAGAGCTGCAGTGAACATTGTGGTACATGGCTCTTTTTGAATTATGGTTTTCTCAGGGTATATGCCCAATAGTGGGATTGCTGGGTCGTATGGTAGTTCTATTTTTAGTTCTTTAAGGAAACTCCATACTGTTCTCCATAGTGGCTGTATCAATTTACATTCCCACCAACAGTGCAAGAGTGTTTCCTTTTCTCCACACCCTCTCCAGCATTTATTATTTGTAGATTTTTTGATGATGGCCATTCTGACTGGTATGAGGTGATACCTCATTGTAGTTTTGATTTGCATTTCTCTAATTATTAGTGACTTTGAGCATCCTTTCATGTGTTTCTTAGCAATCTGCATATCTTCTTTGGAGAAATGTCTATTTAGGTCTTCTGCCCATTTTTGGATTGGGTTGTTTGTTTTTTTGATATTAAGCTGCATGAGCTGCTTGTAAATTTTGGAGATTAATCCTTTGTCAGTTGCTTCATTTGCAAATATTTTCTCCCATTCTGAGGTTTGTCTTTTTGTCTTGTTTATGGTTTCCTTTGCTGTGCAAAAGCTTTTAAGTTTCATTAGGTCCCATTTGTTTATTTTTGGTTTCATTTCCGTTACTGTAGGCGGTGGGTCAAAAAAGATCTTGCTGTAGCTTATGTCAAAGAGTGTTTTCCTATAAGAGTTTTATAGTGTCTGGTCTTACATTTAAGTCTTTAATCCATTTGGAGCTTATTTTTGTGTATGGTGTTTGGGAGTGTTGTAGTTTCATTGTTTTACATGTAGCTGTCCAGTTTTCCCAGCACCACTTATCGAAGAGGCTGCCTTTTCTCCGTTGTATATTCTTGTCTCCTTTATCAAAGATAAAGTGACCATATGTGCGTTGGTTTTTCTCTGGGCTTCCTATCCTGTTCCATTGATCTATATTTCTGTTTTAATGCCAGTACCATACTGTCTTGATTACTGTAGCTTTGAAGTATAGTCTGAAGTCAGGGAGCCTGATTCCTCCAGCTCCGTTTTTCTTAAGATTGCTTTGGCTATTCGGGGTCTTTAGTGTTTCCATACAAATTGTGAAATTTTTTGTTCTAGTTCTATGAAAAATGCCACTGGTAGTTTGATAGGGATTGCATGGAATCTGTAGATTGCTTTGGGTAGTATAGTCATTTTCACAATGTTGATTCTTCCAATCCAAGAACATGCTATATCTCTCCATCTGTTTGTACGATCTTTAATTTCTTTCATCAGTGTCTTATAGTTTTCTGCATACAAGTCTTTTTTCTCCTTAGGTAGATTTATTCCTAGGTATTTTATTCTTTTTGTTGCAATGGTAAATGGGAGTGTTTCCTTAATTTCTCTTTCCGATTTTTCATCATTAGTGTATAGGAATGCAAGTGATTTCTGTGCATTAATTTTGTATCCTGCTACTTTCCCAAATTCATTGATTAGCTCTAGTAGTTTTCTGGTCGCCTCTTTAGGATTCTCTGTGTATAGTATCATGTCAGCTTCAAACAGTGACAGCTTTACTTCTTCTCTTCTGATTTGGATTCCTTTTATTTCTGTTTCTTCTCTGATTGCTGTGGCTAAAACTTCCAAAACTATGTTGAATAATAGTGGTGAGAGTGGACAACCTTGTCTTGTTGCTGCTCTTAGAGGAAATGGTTTCAGTTTTTCACCATTGAGAATGATGTTGGCTGTGGGTTTGTCATATATAGCCTTCATTATGTTGAGGTAAGGTCCCTCTATGCCTACTTTCTAGAGGGTTTTTATCATAAATGGGTGTTGAATTTTGTCGAAAGCTTTTTCTGCATCTATTGAGATGATCATATGGTTTTCATCCTTCAATTTGTGAATATGGTGTATCACATTGATTGATTTGCATATATTGTTGAAGAATCCTTGCATTCCTGGGGTAAACCCCACTTGATCTTAGTGTATGATCCTTTTAATGTGCTGTTGGATTCTGTTTGCTAGTATTTTGTTGAGGATTTTTGCATCTCTGTTCATCAGTGATGTTGGCCTGTAGTTTTCTTTCTTTGTAACATCTTTGTCTGGTTTTGGTATCAGGGTGATGGTGGCCTCGTAGAATGAGTTTGGGAGTGTTCCTCCCTCTGCTATATTTTGGAAGAGTTTGAGAAGGATAGGTGTTAGCTCTTCTCTAAATGATTGATAGAATTCGCTTGTGAAGCCATCTAGTCCTGGGCTTTTGTTTGTTGGAAGGTTTTTAATCACAGTTTCAATTTTAGTGCTTGTGATTGGTCTGTTTATATTTTCTTTTTCTTCCTGGTTCAGTCTTGCAAGGTTGTGCTTTTCTAAGAATTTGTCCATTTCTTCCAGGTTGTCCATTTTACTGGCATATAGTTGCTTGTAGTAATCTCTCATGATCCTTTGTATTTCTGCAGTGTCAGTTGTTACTTCTCCTTTTTCATTTCTAATTCTATTGATTTGAGTCGTCTCCCTTCTTTTCTAGATGAGTCTGGCTAATGGTTTATCAATTTTGTTTATCTTCTGAAAGAACCAGCTTTTAGTTTTATTGATCTTTGCTATTGTTTCCTTCATTTCTTTTTCATTTATTTCTGATCTGATTTTATGATTTCTTTCTTTCTGCTAACTTTGGGAGATTTTTTTCTTTCTCTAATTGCTTTAGGTGTAAGGTTAGGTTGTTTATTTGAGATGTTTCTTATTTCTTGAGGTAGGATTGTATTACTATAAACTTCCCTTAGAACTGCTTTTGCTGAATTCCATAGGTTTTGGGTCGTCGTGTTTTCATTGTCATTTGTTTCTAGGTATTTACTGATTTCCTCTTTGATTTCTTCAGTGATGTCTTGGTTATTTAGTAGTGTATTGTTTAGCCTCCATGTGTTTGTATTTTTTTTTAACAGGTTTTTTTTCCTGTAATTGATATCTAGTCTCATAGCATTGTAGTCAGAAAAGATACTTGATACGATTTCGATTTTCTTAAGCTTACCAAGGCTTGATTTGTGACCCAAGATATGATCTATCCTGGAGAATGTTCCATGAGCACTTGAGAAGTGTATTCTATTGTTTTTGGATGGAATGTCCTATAAATATCAATTAAATCCATCTTGTTTAATGTATCATTTAAAGTTTGTGTTTCCTTATTTATTTTGATATTGGATGATCTGTCCATTGGTGAAAGTGGGGTGTTAAAGTCCCCTACTATGATCGCGTTACTGTCAATTTCCCCTTTTATGGCTGTTAACATTTGCCTTATGTATTGAGGTGCTCCTATGTTGGTTGCATAAATATTTACAGTTGTTTTATCTTCTTCTTGGTTTGATCCCTTGATCATTATGTAGTGTCCTTCTTTGTCTCTTGTAACAGTCTTTAAAGTCTATTTTGTCTGATATGAGTATTGCTAGTCCAGCCTTCTTTTGATTTCTATTTGCATGGAATATCTTTTTCCATCCCCTCACTTTCAGCCTGTATGTGTCCCTAGGTCTGAAGTGGGTCCTTTATAGACAACATATATACTGGTCTTGTTTTTGTATCCATTCAGCCAGTCTGTTTCTTTTGGTTGGAGCGTTTAATCCATTTACATTTAAGGTAGTTATTGATATGTATGTTCCTATTACCATTTTCTTAATTGTTTTTGGTTTGTTATTGTAGGTCTTTTCCTTCTCTTGTGTTTCCTGCCTAGAGAAGTTCCTTTAGCATTTGTCGGAAAGCTGGTTTGGTGGTGCTGAATTCTCTCAGCTTTTGCTTGTCTGTAAAGGTTTTAATTTCTCTGTTGAATCTGAATGAGATCCTTGCCAGGTAGAGTAATCTTGGTTGAAGGTTTTTCCCTTTCATCACTTTAAATATGTCCTGCCAGTCCCTTCTGGCTTGCAGAGTTTCTGCTGAAAGATCAGCTGTTAACCTTATGGGGATTCCCTTGTATGTTATTTGTTGTTTTTCCCTTGCTACTTTTAATATTTTTTCTTTGTAATTAATTTTTGATAGTTTGATTAATATGTGTCTTGGCGTGTTTCTCCTTGGATGTATCCTGTATGGGACTCTCTGCACTTCCTGGACTTGAGTGACTATTTCCTTTCCCATATTAGGGAAGTTTTCAACTGTAATCTCTTCAAATATTTTCTCAGTCCCTTTTTCTCTTCTTCTTCTGAGACCGCTGTAATTCAAATGTTGGTGCCTTTAATGTTGTCCCAGAGGTCTCTGAGACCGTCCTCAATTCTTTTTGTTTTTTTTTCTTTATTCTGCTCTGCAGTAGTTATTTCCACTGTTTCATCTTCCAGGTCACTTATCCGTTCTTCTGCCTCATTTATTCTGCTATTGATTCCTTCTAGAGAATTTTTAATTTCATTTATTGTGTTGTTCATCATTGTTTGTTTGCTGTTTAGTTCTTCTAGGTCCTTGTTAAACATTTTTTTGTATTTTCTGCATTCTATTTCCAAGATTTGAGATCATCTGTACTATCATTACTCTGAATTCTTTTTCAGGTAGACTGCCTATTTCCTCTTCATTTGTTAGGTCTGGTGTGTTTTTACCTTGCTTCTTCATCTGCTGTGTGTTCCTCTGTCTTGTCATTTTGCTTAACTTACTGTGTTTGGGGTCTCCTTTTTGCAGGCTGCAGGTTCGTAGTTCCTGTTTTTTTTTTTTGGTGTCTGCCCCCAGTGGCTAAGGTTGGTTCAGTGGGTTGTGTGGGCTTTCTGGTTAAGGTGACTGGTGCCTGTGTTCTGGTGGATGAGGCTGGATATTGTCTTTCTAGTGGGCAGGACCGCATCCGATGGTGTGTTTTTGGGTGTCTGTGACCGTATTATGATTTTAGGCAGCCTCTCTGCTAATGGGTGGGGTTGTGTTCCTGTCTTGCTAGTTGTTTGGCATAGGGTGTCCTGCACTGTAGTTTGCTGGTCATTGAGTGGAGCTGGGTCTTAGCGTTGAGACGGAGATCTCTGGGAGAGCTTTCACCATTTGTTATTACGTGGAGCTGGGAGGTCCCTGGTGGACCCATGTCCTGAACTCGGCTCTCTCACCTCAGAGGCACAGGCCTGACACCCGACCGGAGCACCAAGACCCTGTCAGCCACACAGCTCAGAAGAAAAGGCAGCAAAAGAAAGAAAGAAAGAATAAAATAAATAAAGTTATTAAAATTTTAAAAATTATTAAAAATAAAAAAATTAAAAAGTTATAAAAGAAAGAAAGAAAGAAAGAAGAGAGCAACCAAACTAATAAACAAATCCACCAATGATAACAAGCACTATAAACTATACTAAAAAAAAAGACGGAGAGAACCCTAGGAGAAATGGTAAAAGCAAAGCTATACAGACAAAGTCACCCAAAGAAGCATACCCATACAAACTCACAAAAAGAGAAAAAGGAAAAAAAAAAAAAAAATATATATATATATAAAAGGAAGAGAGTAACCAAATTAATAAACAAATCTACCAATGATAATAAACTCTAAATACTAAACTAAGATAAACATAAAATCAGAAACAAATTAGATGCAGAAAGCACACCCCAAGTCTACGGTTGTTCCCCAAGTCCACCATCTCAATTTTGGGATTATTCATTGTCTATTCAGATATTCCAGAGATGCAGGGTACATCAAGTTGATTGTGGAGATTTAATCCGCTGCTCCTGAGGCTGCTGGGAAAAATTTTCCTTTCTCTTCTTTGTTCGCACAGCTCCCGGGGTTCAGCTTTGGATTTGGATCCGCCTCTGTGTGTAGGTTGCCTGAGGGCATCTGTTCTTTGCTCAGACAGGACGGGGTTAAAGGAGCAGATGATTTTGGGGCTCTGGCTCACTCAGGCCAGGGGGAGGGAGTGGTACGGATGTGGGCGAGCCTGCGGCAGCAGAGACCGGTGTGACGTTGCAACAGCCTGAGGCGTGCCGTGTGTTCTCCCAGGGAAGTTGTCCCTGGATCATGGGACCCTGGCAGTGGTGGGCTGCACAGGCTCCCAGGAGGGGAGGTGTGGATAGTGACCTGTGCTTGCACACAGACTTCTTGGTGGCGGCAGCAGCAGCCTTAGCGTCTCATACCCGTCCCTGGGGTCCGCGCTGATAGCCACGGCTCGTGCCTGTCTCTGGAGCTTCTTTAAGCGGTGCTCTTAATCCCCTCTCCTCATGCACCAGGAAACAAAGAGGCAAGAAAAAGCCTCTTGCCTCTTCTGCAGCTCCAGACCTTTTCCCGGACATACTCCCGGCTAGCTGTGGCGCACTAGCCCCTTCAGGCTGTGTTCACGCCGCCAACCCCAGTCCTCTCCCTCGGGTCTGACCTCTGAAGAAGCTGGAGCCTCAGCTCCCAGACCCCACCTGCCCCGGTGGGTGAGCAGACAAGCCTCTTGGGCTGGTGAGTGCTGGTCAGCACCCATCCTCTGTGCGGGAATCTCTCTGCTTTGTCCTCCACACCCCTGTTGCTGCGCTCTCCTCCGTGGCTCCGAAGATTCCCCCTCCCCCACCCCTGTCTCTGCTAGTGAAGGGGCTTCCTAGTGTGTGGAAACCTTTCCTCCTTCACAGCTCCCTCCCAGAGGTGTAGGTCCCGTCCCTATTCTTCTCTCTCTGTTTTTTCTTTTTTCTTTTGCCTTACCCAGGTACATGGGGAGTTTCTTGCCTTTTGGGAAGTCTGACGTCTTCTGTCAGCATTCAGTAAGTGTTCTGTAGGAGTTGTTCCACATGTAGATGTATTTCTGATGTATTTGTGGGGAGGAAGGTGATCTCCGCGTCTTACTCCTCCGCCATCTTGAAGGTCTCTCTCGGCAATTTCTGTCTTTTAATTGTTGTTTTTAGACTAGGGACATTTAATGTTATCATTTATATGACTAGTTTAAAATCTATCATCTTGCTAGCTGTTTTCTATTCTTTCCTTTAGTTATTTGTTTTTTCCTCTCTTTTTAATGCCTTTTCTCTTGTTAATTAAGCATCTTTTTATGTTTTCATTTTATCTCCTCTGTTGACTCATTTATAATATTAGCTCTTAAAAATAATTTCAGGGGCTACCTGAGAGTTTAAAATATACATCTTTACTAGAGTCTTGCTTCAAATAATATTTCATTTCATGCATTCTGTAAGGACCTTATAATAATATATTCCCTCAATCATTTGTGATTTACATATGCTATAAATGCACAATGTATTCCTACTATTTTTACTCGAATAATTATCTTTTAGAGCAATTAAAATTAATAAAAATGAATTCAATGTTACCTTCATTTCTTCCATTTCCAGCAATCATAACTTCTTTGTGTAGGTCCAAGTTTCAATCTAATATCATACTTTTTCTATCTAAACAATATACTTATTCTTCTAGCTTTATTGTGGTATAATTGACGTTCAAAAATTATATATATTTGAAATTTTACAAGGTGAAACATCAGCAAGATGGCAGACTAGAAGGTTCAGACCCTTGTCTCTTCCACGAAAACAACTAAAACAATGGATAACTACAAATTGACAAAAATAGCTCTGGGAGAGCTCAGGACTACAATGAAGAAGCAGCAGAAACCCTGGGGAGTATAATAACTGAGGATTTCAGCATAGATAAGTATAAGAAGCATTTTACGTGTATCACCCCAACCCACAGTCTGGAGCAGCTTAGTGACAAGAGGGATACCCTCAGAGGGATTTCATGCTATGGGAAAATGAGAACAGGAGGACCACAGAAATCCTTGACACCTTCATGGACATTTGCAGCCTTTGCTACTGAGGATTCCTGCAGTCCTCACTGATGCTGAACTCAACTGAAGGAGCTACCTAGAGTCCCTGCCACTGCCTCTTCTCCCTGGGGCTAGAGCTATTGCTGTGGTGAAACCCACCCTCAGGAGCCTGAGTTGCTGCTGCTCCCTGCTCTCCATGATTGGGATATCACAATGCCTTGCTATCTACTGAATTGGAGCTGCCACTAGGCTGTGCCCTACCGCCTGGATCCTAAGTCATGCTTTGACCCTCCATCACTGAGGCTACGTAGCTGGTGCTCTGTATCTGCACTGTAGATCCTGAGTTCCAGATATGACCTACCTTCATCAGGGCTATGCTGTTGCTGCTCAACACCCTGCCCACCTGGGACCTGAGTTGGGACCTTGACCTGCCAGCCCTGGACCCATACCATTGCTGTATCCAGCACCATGCCCCGCCAAGTCACCTCGATGAGCGCCAGAAACCCATACCCCAGTTCCATGGGTGATCTGCATATGCCTACACCTCAAACACTGGTGCCATTAGTGCTTTCTGCCCCTGTGCCCCAAGCCCCAGATGCCATAGTAAATCCATGTGCCCCTGAGCCCAGGACCCTGGCTCCACTGCCATTCACTTCATTTTTTTAAAAATAAATTTATTTTATTTATTTATTTTTGGTGGCTTTGGGTTTTCATTGCCATGCGCGGGCTTTCTCTAGTTGTGGCTCGCAGGCTCTAGAGCACAGGCTCAGTAGTTGTGGCACACGGGCTTAGTTGCTCTGCAGCATATGGGATCTTCCCGGACCAGGGCTTGAACCCATGTCCCCTGCATTGGCAGGTGGTTTCTTAACCACTCCGCCACCAGGGAAGCCCCACTTCATTTATGAAGTTTATCTACAGCTCCCTCCCCTCCTCACCACCCACACATATACACATACCTCATGCTTGGTTAAGATAATTTCCTCAGAGAGATGCTTAATCCAACCCCATCTATCAGTGCTAGGGTTCACATGCTCTCTTTCTCTCTCTCTGGATTTCTCTGCTTGAGTCTCACACAGGTGGCCTGATTTCTTCTAGATGTGAAGTAACTCCACTGTATTATCCCTTGCCACACCCTAAGAGGGAAGCAAAGGTGCAAGTGTACTATTCTAGTGCCCTAAGACATAGAGACTTAGCCTTAGCATCAGGACCAGTTAATTGGGCCCTGAAACAGCCCAGTTCAGGTTTGAGGCTGGAACACTTCTGCTCTGTGCTATTGTTTCTCTGTCTTTTGGAATCACAGAATCATAGTGTCTCAGGCTTGGAGGAAATCTTAAAGACCAAGCATGTAATAGTTCTCAACTTTCATTCTGTCACAACAAAAGGAAGAATAAGTATAGACAAGGATAAGAATCTCCCATTGATGTAGGTCAGTAAAGTTTATTCACTACGAAGATAATTTGGTTTGTGGGTATGTGCAGTTCTTTTCTTTCAATTCTCTTAGCTATTCTATACCTGTCCAATAGTTTTTATTTCTGGTATCCGATAAACTGATTTAATTTATATATTAAAAATTCAATCACAAATATTCTATATTTGTAGTAGTAAATTACCTGTGATAAACACAATCGCATAAATGATTGTGGCCACAGCCATGTGTCAGAAAGCAAAGTTGAAAACTTCTGTACCTAGTCTAACTCTTCACCTGACTTTTGAGATCCCTGTACATTTCTGTCAAATAATTATTCATCCTATACTTGCATACCTCCAGTGGCAGGGGAACTGACTTGCTTCTTCCTGAGGGAACTCCAATTATTAATAAGCTCAGTCTAGATGGAGCTGAAATCTCTCTCTGAAATTTTTCCCCATTGGTTTTATTGTATATTCTCAGGCCATGTAGGAAGTATCTGTGAAGAGGTCATGAGACATGGCAGACTTTCGGCTCTTTCCTTGTGGTCTTGGCCAAACCGCTGATGGTACCACTGGACTTGGTGTAGTCTTTTTGGATTACAGGGAATTTTGCTTGATGATTAGGGCTGATTAGCATTCTTGAAGCAGAGATGAAAGAGAGCATTTTGAAGCACGTCCAATCAAGAGAAGCATGTGGAGCTAGTCCACTGGGAGAACCTAGAGATGAGGCAAACACAGAGAAGATGCCCTTTGCCTTCTCTAAACATCACTGAATACCAGTCTCACCCAAAGGAGCAGTAGAGTCTAAGAAAGGAAATTCATCTCCCTGGGAATGAATCCTGATCCACAGTATGAGGGCAAATAGAATTATTTTCTGGACACAGCAAGAGTTTATAGATGGAATAAGTATTCAAGAATCTGGATTTCAGAAAGAGAATGCCTGGGTTTGAATCGAAGCTCTCCCATGCCATTTTGGACAGATTCTTTAATCTCTCTAAACATTAGCTTCTTCATCTGTATATTGGGGATAATAATAGCACTATGTCATAGGGTTATTATGGGAATTAAATGTGATAAGTTATGTAAAGTATCACTAAGAGCATTATTATTTATTCTTAAAAATTTACATTCAAGTTAAAAAAGATAAAAATTTCAGGGTTAAGGTAGTTCACTTATCTTCCAAAATTCAAAATTTTGACTCATTAAATGACCTCCGCCTTCTCTTTTTGTTCCCCTCTTGTGTTTAGAAGCAAAAGATAGCTTTGCCAATCTCATCTGGGCAGCTCTTTTCAAAGACTGTTGATAAGTATGGAAATACTGCACTTAAACCTGTGAGCTTAATGATAAGTACCATCATGAGACTGCTGGTTGTACCTTTCTCTCCATGGGTATTCAAATGTATGGGACATTTCTTCTCTGCTACATACACCATCTCCAAAATATCTTGATTCAACTACTTGGATTAGGGATTCTGTGCAGACATAGCCAACATTGTTGCTGGAGGAAAAATAAGAGGCCCAAGTGAGAATAATCACAGCCTGGGGATAAAAGAAGAATAAAGGGAAGAAACAATTGCACTCTTTATGAAGAGCATTGAAACCAACATTTGAGCCACCTACAATAAGTACATGTTCCAATAAAATACATGTTCCACGATAGTGTCTTTCAAATTTTAACTGATAGACCAAAAATGGTGTCTTATTGCTTGATTTAACTGAAGTTGAGCATTTTGTCATATATTTATAAGCCAAAGTATTTCTTTTATTGTGAACTTTTTGTTCATGTCTTCTGCCCGTTTTTATTGGGTTGTGTATGTCTTATTTGTAATAGGTTGTTTTATTGTTATTCTTGTGTAGTTTATTAACCTTATTCTTGTTGGTTTGTAAAAATAACTCTTTACACGTCAGGAAAATGATCCCTTTTACCTGAAGAAGTTTTTATATTTTACATAGTTGAAATAATGACATGACAGTATCTAAAATATAAATCAGGAAAGTATCAATATGTCTAAGTTCTGGAAAATGATTGTGTGTGTATGTGTGTGTGTGTGTGTTCATTTTATGTGCTCTATTTGCAATATGAGCATACACTATCCCCAGATCAGTACTTATTCCTAATTAAAAGAAAGCAGAGAACATAAGTTCAATTTTTATTACTGCTTCTTTTAAAAAAGCATCTCTTTCTTATAGACTTAACAAAGATGCTTGATACATGTGTACCACTTTTGTTCTCTAAGAGTTTTATTTATACATTTTAGTCTTAAATACATGTCAAGATTGGGTAAGAATTTAGTTTAAGAATACCACAGTTTTTATTTTCTCTGTTTTTTCTTTTAGATAGAGCATTGAGCAGCAATCGTATTTTGCTTAAGGAAGCTCACTGCATACAGTTGTTGCCAAGGTACTGTGTTATGCCCTTATACTGTTTGGGTATATCTGAGTGTAATTTCTTGTTTCTCCTATTTCTACCAGTAATGTCTAGCACTGTTTTAAACTTGGGGTGTTCAGTAATGCTTGGTAACTAGTTAACTAGTAACAAGCCAATTGGTGTACTATTAATATTCATCATAGCAGCAGTAGTAGTGGAAGTAGTCTTTAGAGTTGTTGTTTTTAACATTTCTTCTGTGGGATATAAGAAAAGAGGAAGACATGGTCAGTTTCATCATCTGGAAAATATTACTGGAAACACTAATGGTATTTTTCCCTATGAGATTTTTTTTTTAAGTTTGAAAGAATTAATACATGTAAAGCACATGGACTCATGCCTAATATATAACAACCTCCCCACAAAAATTAGCTTTTATTATCATCCACCAATAGTAAATCCTAATTCAAGAAAAAACAATTCCACTCAAATTTCCCTGAGCCACTGAGGCATATTAATAACTCTTCTTTTTCTGGAGGCAGTTCTGCTCCCAGATGTAAGTGTTAGGACTTGAGAGAAGCCCATAGAAGTTAGACGTTTGCATCAGGGTCAAATTTGTCCATGAAAAGGGTATTCTTTCTCCATTCCCAGTAAAACATAGAGTGCTCAGCAGTGCTTAAATCACTCCCTAAATCTGCTGAATTAAGTCCTTTTCTAGGAAAATTACCCGAGAGGAGGGAGGGAAGCAACTGCAAGTCATCCAGTATTGTGTGTATACTGAGGACTTTAATTATATAGAGTTTGATCCTGTGCTTGACCAAGAAAGAAATGTGGTTCTTGCTAATGAGTTGAGCACATAGGCATTTGGGGTTGTTCATTGTCAACAGTGCTTCCAGGAAGAGTTTCCCCTCCATTGTCGTGGTTCATTATTGGATTATATGATTTTCATTTTTTCCATCCCCAGACTTAACCACTTTAAATGCTCCATCCTTTGCAATCAAATACAATTCTTAAGCTTCATTTAGAAGCAACAATACTGGTGTTCTATGGAATGGAAAAAGAAAAGGAAGGAAAAAAAAAAAAGATGAGATCTGATATACCAGAACACATCTTAAGAAATGAGAAGAAGATAAACCTGTCCCTAGAAACCCACACACTCCAGTATAGGGCCTAGTGTGGGTTCACAGGGGGCTGGGGCTTTACAGCAGATTTCTGGGAAATAGGGTTTTGTTGGGGAGCCATAGAGCCATGGGCCTGTTGCAAAAATATTTTGGGGTCCTGTCTACGTAACAGCCGCTAAAACACTTCCAAAGGTAACAAATACTAAAAATAATATAAACAAATATAGCCAACTTCCCTGGGTTAGGAACAAGCTTTGGAAATGTGAAGTGGTATAGGACTAAACCTCTGGATATAGAAAAAAAAATCATTTTCCTCTGTAAAGCCTGGTTTGCTACATTTACCTCTTGGTTCCCGTCTCTGGCCATGCAGACAGGTGAGCACTTGGTCAGGAGTCCAAAGAACTCATTACAACACCACAACCTCATCTACCATCTCTATGAATCCATATCCTTGAGCCTTCTCTTATGATGGTCTGAGTCTGTTATCCTATGGAATGGAAAAAGAAAAGCAAGGAAAAAATAGAGATGTGATCTAATTTACCAGAACACACCTTAAGAAATGAGAAGAAGATAGACCTGTCCCTGGGAACCCACACACTCCAGTATAGGGCAAGTGCAGGGACTGAGATCATAGGGTTAAATGTAAGCAGATCCTTTCTAAGCAAGTTAGGCTGTTTTGATGAATACATTTTTGTGTGAAGTCGTGGGCTTTTTGACCACAAAATCATTAATCTTACCGCCCTTCCAGCTGCCTCCACCTCCCACACGCCCCCATTTCCCATGAATTTTTAGAGCGTTTTAAAATCAGCCTGAGACAAACTGACGTGGAAGTATAAAATATAAGATTATTAGACTACATCTTGCATCTTAGGATTTTAGAGTTTCTTAGGCACTCAGGGAATTTCTCTTTCAGTTTCCTTGTTTTAGGAAAGAGCAGCAAAATGATTTCTACTTGAAGATCAGGTACTGCCCCGTCCCACCCATAATCCCCAGGCCCTACCGTTCCAGTGCAGTTGGCGTGGCTGCCAAACTGGCATCTGCATCTCTTTGCCTGAGGGCTTTCACTAGCCTTTGAAGCCCACTCTGCCCACACACATGGCAGGCCAGAAATGCCTGGGGAATTACTGCCCTATACTCCAGCATCCTTTTGCCAGTGATAGACAGAAATTCATATACAAGTACCCCAGTTTCCTCCCCATCAGTTCCCACCTTTGCCTGTTAAACAATTCTGAGACATATGTTCTACACTGGATCCCAGGCAGTGGGACCCCAAGTTCCCAACAGTGATAAGTTTGATAGTTACTACCTCTAATATATTCATATGTATATATAATTAGAGTATATATAAATTGTAGTATAATAGTTCCCCCTATACTGGCATCCTTCCCTTCCCTGACTTAACTTCCCTATTACTCTACTTGCGTTCCCTAGATTACTTTCCAAATATCTGTCACTTGAGCACAAATCCTAATCTCAGGTTCTACTTCTGGGGGATTTCAAAGATACCTCTGCACCTTACACATACTTCTACAATTTTTTCCTAGCACAAGGTTTCCTAATGACTTGCTTTTGTAGCTATAGCCCTTGCTGGTTTATAGATTTGTTGATCTTTGTCAGTAGCTTTGCATCTTTGCTTTCTCAGGCTTTAGCACAGTTCTAGCATGTAGTAAAGATGTGGTATGTCTTTGTGGCAATGAATTAAATTGAATTTTCAAGACTTCCTTACTGGTTACTCCAGAACTTGAAGGAAGTACCAAGGGCTCTTGACTCCTGTGGTTCTCTTCATGCAACAGCATCATCCATGCCTTCTGTGGTGGCCCTTTACTGCTGGTGACCACGCAGCATGCATTCCGCCCTAGACAATTTCAGTCCCTGTGGCTCGGGTGGGCCTTCCGATCCATGTAGTTTCCCTCTGACCCTAGTGATTTGTTCAGGGATCCAAACTGTTGCAACTGCTAGAAAAGAAAAGCCTGTTCTTTCCCTCTTTTTACTTCCTTCTCCCCTTCCTTCCTTCCTTCCTTCCTTCCTTCCTTCCTTCCTTCCTTCCTTCCTTCCTTCCTTCTCCCCTTCTTTCCTTCCTTCCTTCCTTCCTTCCTTCCTCCCTCCCTCCCTCCCTCCCTCCCTTCCTTCCTTCTCTATTTCTTTATTTCCTTCTTTTATTTATTCATTCATTATTACTAGAGTTACTGAGCTTATAAGAATGTAAGCCTAGAGCTTATTAATGAACTGCTTACTACCAAAAGAAGAGCGCCTGCTTAAAGAAAAACCAGTAGAATAAAAGGCAGAATGAGTGTTGAGGTGGGGGGCAGGGGGGAGAAAAAGAGGAGAGAGAGATTGAATCCTAAAGACACTGTTTTAGTGTTTGCATACAACTGTGCCTAAAGACCTTGAACTTTTCAACTATGTAAGTCAACATATTACCATTTTTGCTTAAGTCAGTTGAGTTTCTTAGAGTCAAATACAAACTTCAGTTAAATTACCCACTTTGCACCAGACCCTGGCGAGGTAGGAGAGATTCAGAGATACATGTACTTTGACTGTCCATGGAGAATTTGCATATGAATGGGTGATTTGAGGAGTGATATTACAACACTATGCTCTTATTTTTTTTAACTTTTTATTTTATACTGGAGTATAGTTGATCAACAATGTTGTGTTAATTTCAGGTGTACAGCAAAGTGATTCAGTTACACATATACACATATCAGTTCTTTTCCAAATTCTTTTCCCATTGAGGTTGTTACGTAATATTGAACAGAGTTCCCTATGCTATATAGCAGGTTCTTGTGGGTTATCCATTTTAATACAGCAGTGTGTACATGTCAATCCCAAACTGTCCCTCCCCTCCACCCTTCCCCGATGGAAACAATAAGTTCGTTCTGTAATTCTGTGAGAATTTTCCTTTTTCTGGAGCAACCATGTTTCTTCTTCTCTTCGCTTTCACAAGAGACAAAGAAGCTGGGTTATTTTCTTTTCAATTTCCCCAGTCACGCAAAACTCCTTCCTAGTACTTTTTTTTTAAGCGGGCAGCATATCCTCGTTGTTTGTTCCATATGATGAATGTCGCCATTGCTTATTAACCTCCAAAATAGGCAGCTCCCACCATTAGGGCTTATGGTCTGTATGAGACAACATAAAAACAAGACACATTCTCCCCCATGCACATTTCAAATGAAATGTAACAGAAGAGAAATAAATAAAAATGGAAGAAAATGCCTTAAATGGTTTATGTTGGAAAATGTTATATGGGCAATAATGGTACTTTTATGGGCTTTGGTCAGAGACTTTGATAATGAAGGTTAAAAGAGGGAATGTTACAAAAAATGTTCACTGTTCATAAAAACAAATCTCTGGTATGAACCAGAATGAAATAAACAGAGTTGCAGGCACCAAGAGCAGCTGGGGTGACCTCAGTCTCAGGTTGGTAATAGCCAGACTCACTGGAACCACACACTCTCACCTCAGCAGGATTCACTTAGCTCTCCATCACAGGGACATTGAGTTCCATGGGCCTTGGGGGTGGCTCTTCAGCTGTCTCACTGAAAGATAAAGGCCTCGTCGTCTCTGGCATTCTTTCTCCTTAGGTTCTGGCAGGGTTTCCAGCGACCCCGCCTTTCTAGGTTAAGTATCAGTCCAGAAGTTTCAAATGCAAATGCGCAGCAGCAGGTTGTAAATGAGTGAAATGGACTCGGAGGGGATAGTGGCAAATTGGAGAAAACATGCCCCGTCTGAAAAGGTGACCACTGCTCAGCTCCAGCTGACAGTGGGAATGCCAGCTTGGTGGGGTCAGACCTTTGCTTTTTCAAGGGTAAGCTGGAAATCTGAGTTTTCTGATTTTTTTTCTGATTTTTAAATGTTCATAACTTATTCCTGTTGTAATATATGAACACATTTGTGTGTTTATATATATTAATATATATCTATATAGATATTTATGGGGGTAGGAGAAGAATACGTGTCTATGGGACAGAACTGGCTTAGCAGCAGCCAGTTTGGAATCTATCGCTAAGTGAATGCTGAGATTGTAAGTATCATTGTTTGGTTTCATTGATTATTGCTGTCAAGTTGTCAGATAAAGGTCCTCCACAGTGTACGGCCCTGGAGGTAAGAGCTTATACTGTATTTGAAACAGCCATTCATTAGCATGTACTATGTGCTGGGCATTTTGCAATGAACTTTACATGGATTATTTCATTATATTCTCCTTACCTTCCTAAAAGAGAAGCACTAATGTTGGCCCATTTATAGTAGGGGAAACTGAGGTTTCCAGAAATGAAGTATTCGACCACAGTTATTGTATAGGACACCCTTTGTACAGCACCTCACATCATCTTGGCCTTCAGCCAAGGCTACCACTCCACCTCATGTGCTTCTCTCTGGCTTCCTTTGGTTGCATTAAGATGTTAACACATCATGGGGCAACCCTCTGCCTGTGGGGCAGGAGCTGATGGATAAAGGCTTTTGTCCCTGGCTGACAGTTCAGACACATATTCCGTAAGACTCCTCAGAAGGCCTTGTGTGAAGTAACCAGTTGCCTGTAGCAGTTAACACTTTCTTGTGTGGGTTTGTCCTCTTGTCCCTGTTCACCTCCCTGCCCCTCATTTAGGGGATCACATTCCCCCAGTAAACTACCTACACATACCACATCTTCATCGCAGGCTTTGCCATCGGGCAACTCAAGCTAAGGTAGTGAGTGGTGAAGCTGGAATTTAAATCTAAGTTTGGCTTGTCCCCAGGTGAATACTTTATCAAACCAGTCACTAAAGTCTTTATGTGATTCCTTTACCAGGTTCTTTCAAGTCTGATTGGTCATGAAATAAAGCTTTGGAGCAAAAAAGGCTCTAAAAGGATTCTTGATCAACAAGAAGGGAAGATAGTGATGTCGGGTAGTTGGTACACAGAAATCAAATGGAGAGGAGAAAAAGGGCAAAATTTTAGTTCATAATGTAGTTTTTTTTGTGGCACCTCTTATGTGTTTGGCACTGTGCCAACTACTAAGGAAGGCCCACGGAACTATGGAAGTGAAGACTATGGTGATAAAGACCTACTTCCAAAGATTTTCAGTGACTTTAGGCAAGGATGTCAATTTCAAATGCCTGCAGGGGCAGGTAAGACCCTGAAGTTAAACTAGCCTGGTTTTTGTTTGCATATCAAACACAAATGCATTTTCTTCACTCCTACACAGAATTAGGCTTTAGGTTTTCTCCCATTTTTCTTCCAGTACATGGCTATCCCAGTTTGCTCATTTTCCCACTTTAGATAGAGATGTAGGTACAAAAAATATTTTGTTTTAATTAATTAATTAAAAATTGAGATATAATTGACATATAACATTGTTTAAGTATAAGGTGAGCAACATGTTTGTTTGATACACTTATGTATTGCAACATGATTATAATAGTGTTAGCTTTAGCTAACACTTCTGTCCCGTCACATAATTATCATTTGTTTTTGTCGTGAGAACAATTAAGACCTAGTGTCTTAGTAACTTTGAAGTTTATAATACAGTATTGTTGACTGTACCCACTATGCTGTGCATTAGATCACCAGAACTCATTTATCTGCCAGTTTCAAGTTTGTACCCTTTAACACCATCTCCCCATTTACCCTACCCCCACCCAGCTCTCAGTAACCACCATACTACTCTCTATTTTTACTAGTTCAGCTTTTTTTAATTGCAAATATAAGTGATATCATACAGTATTTGTCTTTCTCTGTCTGACTTATCTCACTTAGCATTATACTCTCAAGGTCCATCCATATTGTTGGAAATGGCAGGATTTTCTTCTTCCTCATGGCTTTATAATATTTCATTATATATGTATACCACATCTTCTTTATCCACTTATCTGTTGACACTTAGATTGTTTCCATATCTTGTCTATTACAAATAATGCTGTAACGAACATGGATGTGGATCTTTGAGATACTGATTTCAGTTCCTTCTACCCAGGAGTGGAATTGCTGGATCATCTGGTAGTTAAATTTTTATTTTTTTGAGGAACTGCCATCCTCTTTTCTACAATGGCTGTTCCATTTTACATTCCCATCAGAAGTGTTCCCTTTTCTCCACATTCTTGCCTACATTTGTTATCTCTTGTCTTTTAGATGATAGGCATTCTGACAGGTGTGAAGTCCTATCTCATTTTGGTTTTGATTTGTATTTTCCTGATGATTAGTGATGTTGAGTGCCTTTGTATGCACCTATTCGCCATTTGTATGTCTTCTATGGTAAAATGTCTTTTCAGGTCCTTTGCCCATTTAAAAATTGGATTATTTCCTTTTTTTCTCTTGAGTTTTATGAGTTCGTTATATATTTTGGATGTTAACCCCTTATCAGAGATATGGTTTGTGAATATTTTCTCCTATTCCATAGGCTGCCTTTTCAATTTATTGATTGTTTCCTTTGCTATGCAGAAGCCCTTTAGTTTAATGTAGTCCTACTTATTTCTGTTAGCTTTTGTTGCCTTTGCTATTGGTGTCTTAGGCAAGAAATCATTGACAAGACCAACGTCAAGGATGTTTTTCCCTATGTTTTCTTCTTGGAGTTTTACGGTTTCAGGTCTTACATTTAAGTCTTTGATCCACTTTGAGTTAATTTTTGTCAGTAGTGTAAGATAGCAGTCTAGTTTCATGTTTTTGCCTGTGGATATCCAGTTTTCCCAACACCGTTTATTGAAAAGACTGTCCTTTCTCCACTGCATGTTCTTGGCACACTCCTCAATAATTAGTTGACCATATATGCATGGTTTTATGTCTGGGCTCTGTATTGTGTTCCACTGGTCTATGTGCCTGTGCATTCCTTACAACTCTAAGGAAAACAGCCACTTAAGGTTAATGACAAATGGCAACCAATCCTGTCTTCCTGTCAAGGGAACATGATGGAGTCTGGGAACTGGGGAGGCTGGCCCCTCTATGAGCTATGAGTCAGCTCCAGCTGGCTGTCACTCTGCAGGAATGTAGGTCCCCTTATGCCAGATCGCCTACTTGTTCAAGAGTAATAAGAAACCCAGAAATGTTTGTGAAATCTCCAGATTTTTAAATGTTAACAGTGATTTCAAATTTCTTAAAAACAGTAGGCAAGTCAACCCTGATAGAGCAAACAGAACACATCTGCAGGTTGCATTTTACACACAGGCCATCAGTTTGCTCTCTGTGTTTTAGGCTCAGACCTCTTTTTCCTCCAAAGTCCTTGAGCTGCACCATATTTTCCTGGGAGAGGCGCAAGGCTGGGAAAAGTGGCACAGGACAGGGGCCACCATTGAATTTGTCTCTTAGGATTGTCTTCACTTTCTATTTCTAGGGGAAGTAGGTTAAGACTTGTTTATCTATGTGTGTGTGTGTGTGTGTATGTGGGCACGTGCAGTTGCTAAGGGTTCAGAAATAGACCTAATTTAAGAAAAACACACAAATATGTATGTTGATTTTCTTCAGAAATAATGACAAGGCCAAGAAAAAACAAATTAATTATCCAAATAGGTGGCTTTTGCTGGTGGATGGCGGTATTTGAACATGGTAGGTAGACTGTTAAAAAAAAAGAGAGAGAGAGAGAGGAGTCTTAAATCAGGAAGAAGGGAGTGTAGGACTTCCATTTTTTTCTTTGTATAAAATTATCGTGTCCCCTGACCAGATTTCTATTGGCCTTGATGATTAGTTGGCTATTTTAGTAGTTCATTGTCTCAGCCTTTAGTAAGAGCCCCTCCTAAATGGGACTCACTATGTCATAACTGTATAAAATATTCATTAAGATGGTGCTTTTAATGGATTTGTTTGGAGTGAACTCGAGTGGAGGGAGCCATCGCTGATTTGTGGAGCGTCAGGACTGTTTCAGGGCTGTGTCTGCCCCAAGTGCTGCCTTGTTCAACAAGGTCCTGTACCTGCCCTCTTTGCCTGCAGGCTCCAATCTGAGAGGAGACAGTGAGACCATACTGATGGAGTTTTTCAAGACTAGAAATTGTATTCCTTTTGTATAAGTGTGTTCCAACTTGGTGTTTTTCATATTGTGTTCAATGGAGGTGTGCTACCACTTGTCTGAATTATACTTGCCACATAGAATTCATTGCCTAGTGTGTAAGGACTTGAACTCCAGAATTAGACAAAATTAGCTTTGAATCCTGACTGTTTTCTACTAGTTGTGTGACCCTCAGGCAGATATCTTAGTATCTCCGAGCTTCAGCTTCCTCATCTTTTTAATCTAGAACAGTGCTAGTGTTTACTTCATACAGTATTTGAAAATTGAATGAGGATAGTTTGCAAAGTACATAGCCTAGTGCCTAGAACATATTAGAAACTTACTAACATTAGCCATTATTCTCTAAGTAGTACATACATCCAACTGCTACAACATATCTGGGGCCACTGGAGGTGTGTATGGAGCTTTCTGCTAGACATATGCCATTTGGTTCTTTTCTCACACCATCCTTGACAATAGAGCAGGGATAACTGAGCCCCCTGAAACAAATGGAACAATTGTGGACCAGAGAGGTTAAGGGAAATGATCAAGATTGCTCTGCAAATTAGTGATAAATCAGACCTGGGAATATAATTGAATATTTTGACTCCTTTCTCAACATTAATTGCAGCCCTTTTTAAAAATCAGATTAGGACCTTTTCTTTTCTCTTTATTTTTTATAACCAGAGTACATCTGAATCTGAAATCATGCCATCATGACCTCTACTATTTAATTTCTGTGTGCACCTCTGTACTTTTAGTTTTGAGTAGTCACCTTCTTTCCAACCTTTTGAAATATGGTGACATGAAATAAAAAGTAACAAAGAACCCTCCCTATCTTAACGCTACCAATCTCAAAACCTGGAGTGCCTAGGCCCAGCCCCAGAGCCCAGCAAGGATGCTCTCATTTTGTCCCACCCCATTCCATTCCCTCCTGGCTCTGAACACTGTGTATCTGTTAGAGGGACCTGTAATCCATTTGGGGAATGACCTTGGACAAATTACTTCACTTTTTGGGTCACTTTTTCTCTATCCTTAAAGTGGAAAAGATGATTAATTTCTTAATAAGGGAATAATAGTTCCCCATAAAGGTATGGAAGGCTTTTGACAATGATCAATTTTGCCTGTTGCCTTCTGGGACTGGGTGGGGCTAGGGTTTTATTTTTATAATCTTCAAATTGAAGTCACAAATAATTTTCATAAGATTGCCGGAATAATGAAACAGCTGTTTCTCAGGGCAGGGGCCAGCGAAGTGGCAGGGATGGAGCAAGCACGTGGGAATGAGCCAGAGGCTGCCTCAGATAGACTATTCCTTGGCGTCTCAGTCCTGGGAGGGAAAAGAGGCTCATCAAGATCCTGATTAAGCAGGGATTGCCAACGGCACTCTTTGTATCCAGGCAAACAAGAGCTACCCCTCCCTTCTCCCTTTTACTCTTAAGACAAAAATCTATCAAGATTTAATCACATTGCTTTATCTCCAGGACCTACCCTCTGAGTGTTCATGAGAACATTTTGCTTTGTCTCCAGGCCCTCAAACACATGCCTCGATGGGAGTGTGGTCCCTTTAGGGTTTTTACTTGAGTGGAAGAAGCAAAGATTGCTTTTTGTTCCCCTTTGACTCTTTTCTGAATTAACATGAAATTGAAGATGACTGTAGTTAGGGGAAAAGAGAGACAGAGCCAGCGAGCGAGAGAGACAGAGTGAGACAGAGAGAGAGAGAAAGAGAACAATGAGAAGGGAAGCAAGGGAAGGAGGCTTGGAAAGCCAGTGCACAGAGTGTGTCTTGGAACCCGAGGGAAGCTCTGTGTTCATCAAGCTGATAGTTTCCTTCCAGTCCATCAGCAAAATGAAAACGCCTCACCCAGCCACATTTAAACCCTTTCATCTAGGTCTCTGAGACCCTTCTCTGGGGAGTGCTCTTAGGAGTGTGAATTCCTCCAAGCTGATTATCTCAGTGTAAGTGCAGATGCTACCCGCCACCCGCCTTTGGTCCTCCTTCCGTTGTAACTGTCCTTGCTGGGCACTAGGACCAAACTGATGCCAACACAATGGTGACTGCATATGAAATGTGTAATTGAGAAACAACATGGACACTGATGTCTCAGTATTAATTAATGGAATTTGATGTTTGTGACTGTCATATCAACCAGCCACTTTTTTCAGAAAATTAATTAAACCATGGGTAGGGGTTTGAAAGCTCCCTATACAAGGCTAAGGGCTGATTTGGAACCTTTGGGACTGGGGAAGGGAGCTACATCTTTGGTTTAAGTTGTGTGTGAACTTTGTCTAAAACCGCAGACTTAGATTCCAGTGCTGAGAGAATGGGGAGGCATGTGGGGAAGGGGTCTTTGCTGCCTTTCACCCTTAATTCCTCCTCACCTTTGCCATTAGATTATTCCTTCCCACGTCCTCCCACTGCTATCCCTGCTCTGTGCAGGGTAAAGCCACCCATTTGCCTACTAAGATGAAGTGCAGAATAAACAGTGACAAAAGAACTCCATGAGAAAAATTTTGATGGGGCTTGCTTGGATGCGGTCACCAGATGGCTTGTGTTAGCAAGGCCTGAATTTCAATATACCGTCCTTCTAAAATGTCCCTCAGTTGCATTCCTGGACCCTTCCTTCCTCCATCTCTTTTCTTTACTATTCTTTTTTTCCTGGTTGAACGGAAGTCATATTCATTTCAAATTTTTTGAATAGCATTGTTTTCTGATTAGGAATTGAAATGATATATGTTCTCATCATAAGAGAATCAATTGACAAACGGAAAAGTATGAAAAGAATGCCAATTGAGAAATAATAATATTGGAGTGTTAGTGGTGACAAGCTCTGTACTAGGTACTTTACATAAATGAGATCATATATTCTTTTAACAACCATGTGAGAAAGGTACTGTTATTATCTGTGTTTTGTAGATGAGAAAACTGAAACAGAGAGGTTACCTAACTTCCCCAAAGTCACATAGCTAGTAAACAGTAGTATAGACTTTGAACCCAGGTGGTCTGACTTCAGAGTCTACTTTCTTATCCATTGTGCTCTGTCTTGCACCGTGCTGTGTCAACTTCACATCAAGAAAGACAGCTCCAGCTGGGGAGACCTCCAATCACTCAGATTAGTTCTCCTGTGGAACATCTAGTCTGAGGAACTCACCACCCTCCATACTAAGGCTCTGTGCTCCACAGGCTTAGAAGCCTGTTTTTTACAGGGATGAATTAACATTAACTGGCTCGCAGAAACAGCTGTGGTACCAAGAATATTAAACTTGTTAACTTACAAAGAGCAAGATCACAGTCTAGAAAGACTTACATCTACCTATCAGTACATCCTCATCCTGCAGCAGAACTGCATGGGAAGCTAACCAACAACTGTTATCTTGCACTGGGTGCCTCGAATCAGTGCATGGGAGTCATTCAGCTGAGTGATCTTTCCAGAATCACCATTCTCCTCTTCCCCTACCTCCCTCATTACAAGAGTAATGGAAACCCTAATACACCAATGCGTGAAGCCAAGGCCGTCTCTCCCCTTTATCTCACGACTGACCACTCTCAATTCCGATAACACATTGTTTCTGTAGACTTCTTTCTACGATCAGTCAGGCTACAGTCAAGTCTTGTTGGTCTGGGAGTCATTCTGTCCTCTGAAGTTGGCATATCTCTGCCCATGTCTGCTAACTGCTAATTTAAAGCTCAAGTCTCAAAGGGCAGTTTTTAAAAACTTTATGCAAGTTTATTTTACATATCACAAAATTTTAATGGTAAAATTACACCCTTTAAAAATGTATAATTCAGTGATTTTTAGGAAGTTTACCAGGTTGTGCAGCCACCCTCCTAACACTTTCATCACCCCAATAAGACCCATCATGCCCATTAACAGTTAATCTCTGTTCCCATCCTGGTTTCATAGAAATAAAATCCTGCAATATGAGGTCTTTGTGTCTGGCTTCTTTCAATTACCATAATATTTTGGAGATTGATCCATATTGTAGTGTGTATCATTATGCATTCCTTTTTATTAGTGAATAGTGTTTCATTGTATGGGTATGTCATTTTATTTATCTATTCATCTGCTGATGATCATTTGAATTGTTTCCATTTTTTAGCTATTATGAATAACGCTGCTGTGAACATTCATGTGCAAGTCCTTGTGTGGTCATACGTTTTCATTTCTCTTGGGCAGATATCAATGAGTGGAATTGCTGGGTCATACGGTAGATATACATTTAACTTTTTGAGAAACATCCAAAATATTTTCCAAAGTGGCTCCATCAAATGGCCCGTTTTACTGTCCTAATTTCCAAGCTGTTGGGGTATCCATCATGTTAGCTCCCCAGGGCTGAAAATAAAAGGACTAAAAATGACCCATAATCTCATCCTTATTATTAACATTTTATTGATACATACAAAGTCATTATTTTATGTATAATATTGTGAAATACAAATGTACAAAATTTTATGCATAATGGAGTAAAATTTATATACGTATGTCTGTATTTCATGTCAGTAAAATGATGTATCTATATACAGATATGTATATAAATATTATACAAAAAAATAAACACATACACATACATTTGAGATCACACTATTAATAATTGAACTTTTTAAACTTATAACTGAATCATGGTCATTTATCTATATCATTAAATATGAAATAAATATGATTTTTAATATCTTAATAGTTTCCACATGGATATAACATAATTTTTTTAAACTAGTGTCCTATTTTTGGACTTTTGGATTGTGTTGTTTTACTTCTAAGTCATAAATATGTATACCTTCAATTTTCACTTAAATTTTTATCTGGGCTCTTTCTCATGCATTTCTTGAATACTTATCCCTTTGATTTCTCATGGCCATATGTTCACACCTCATCAGGTTTTCCCTCTCTGTTGTCTCTTGGTACAATATGAAGTCTGGTCCCTTCGTCCAAGGAATCATTTAGAAAGCAAACTTCTGTTTAAAGTGTGTCTGTTTCCAATAATGTCAAAGCTGAAGGACAATGCAATTTAAAAAACAACCACAAGCAGGGTGAGTATAGATAATATTTTGGCTGAAATATTTTACTCCATAGTAGGGTTTTATATAAATCTTATCTGAGGATGGGGAAAGTGAGGTGACTTTTTAAGATTCTCACAGAGAATGTGGACATAGTAAGAATGATATCTTAATATAAAATACTAAGATGAGATAATGCCTTTAGTGACCTTCTAACACATTGCCACCTGTAAACCAAGCCTTCTAACTTGTAGAATAAATCCTCAGTGGAGGTCTGTTCACGTGACTGTTCAGTTCTCTTTACATGGTCATTCAAAATCCATCATGGTTTCCCAACCTACGTCACACCTTACCCAAACTGGGAAATTATCTCTTCCATCAGAAGAGACTCTTAACCTCCCAATCTTTTTTCCCCCTTTTTCTTTTTTAAATAACCGTTTTATTGAGATACACACATACCAAAATATCACCCTATTAAAATACATACTTCAGTGGTTTTTAGAACATTCATAGAGTTGTACGACTATCATCACTAATTTTAAAATATTTTCATCATCCCAAAAAGAAACCTAGTAACTCCCTTTTTCCTTTTCCCTCTGGCTCCTGGCAACCACTAATTTGCTCTCTGTTTGTACAGATTTACCTATTCTGGACATTTATATAAATGGAGTCATACAATATGTGACCTATTGTTTCTGGCTTCTATCACTTAGCATGTTTTGAAGGTTCATACATGTTGTAGCATGTATCAGTACTTCATTCCTTTTCTAGGCACAATAATATTTCGTTGTATGGCTATACCACCTTTTGTTTATCCATTCATCATTCAGTGATTCTACTTTCCTGGCTATTTGTATAATGCTGCTAGGAATATTCATATACAAGTTTTTTGGTTATAATACTTTATGGGCCAGTGGTAGTCCCCATGTCTTTGGATGAGTATCCCAAGGGCATTTTCATATACAAAAAGGAAAAAAAAAAAAGAATCTGATAATTGGGATGCCCAAGGATGAGTTCATCAAACTCTTTTTTAAGGCCTTAAAGTCTGTGTAGTCTGATTCTTCCAATAAAATTGGGTCGGGGTTGTTGTTCTTTATGAAAACATGGAATTTTGGCCATAAGAAATTTGGAATCCAATTTTGGCAATAACCAACGAGCTAGAGAAAGCCTCACAATGGCACTTAGTTTTGGGTTTGGAGAAACTTAGGATACCATGAAGCCTATCTGGATCTAGGTGTGGTTCTTGTTCTTATGTCAGATGCCCTAAATACTGAACGTGGATTTGGGCAAACTGCAGTTTTTTCTTGGCGACCTTATGTCCCTTTAAGGCTAAAAGCTTTAGCAAGTGGATGCTGTCTTCCTGTGAGGAGGCTTGAGAAGGAAAGCAAAGAAGCGAATCATCCACATATTACAACAATGTAGAACCTCTAGGGAACTTTATATCATCCAGATCAGCCTTCAGGATTTGTGAGAAATAAGAAGGACTCTCAGTAAAATCCCAAGGCATTATTGTCCGGGTGAATTGTTTTTCTTCCCAAGTGAAGGCAAAAAGGTATTGTCTAGCTTCATCAGCTAGAATACTAAAGAATGTACTGCATAAATCAATTGCAGTAAAGTGTTTGCTTCTAGTGGGAATGAATGTTAGTAATGTATGAGGATTAGAAACAACAGTGTCGGGGGATAACAATGCTGTTTATTGTGTCAAGGTCCTGGGCAAATCTCCACCCTTGGCCCCTAGGTTTTCTCACAGGTAAAATGGGAGTGTTGTAGGGACTAGTAAAAGGGGTAGTGAGGCCTTGTGACTTGTAATATTCTGTTATGAGTTTTATGCCCTGAAGGGCTTCTTCACTCATAGGGCATTGATTAATTCTGGGGAGACGTTTTGAGGGATCTATTTGAATCTTGATGGGAGGTGTGCTATGAATTTTGCCAATATCAGTTGGAGATTTTGCCCATAAGGAGGGTGGTAGCTGATTGAATAGGGACAAATGATTAATGCTTCCAGAATCATCTCTAGTACCATCAGAAATGAAGCAAATAAGATTGCAAAGGATCATTTAATTCACCTGCTTGGCTGCTTTGATGACTACTGTCAAATTCTAGAATAATTTCCCCTTTTGAGAAGAAAAAAATTCCAGCATGGTACTTCTCTAAGAAGTCTCAGCCTAATAAATGGATAAGAGCTGAGGAACTAAAAAGAAAAGGGTATGGATCCTTCAAAGGTTCTAAACAAAACTGAATAGGTGCAGAGACAGGAATCTTTTGCGGTTCATTAGGGATCCCCACTAGTTGAACTGTAGTACTCCGAGGCAGGGTCTGCTTTATAGTAGTGGGGTTGAGCATCAAGAGTGTGGCTCCAGTGTCAGTTAGGACTGGAAGAGATTCATCCCCAATCTGTGTAAGCGTTTCTCAAGCTGATAAAGAGGAAGGAATGGGAAGAGCCCCTGTAGTTCCTTGGAGCCCTGTCATTGAGAATTGGGAGGACATTGGAAAGGATGGTTAGAAGGCCTGAAGTTGCCTAAAGTGCTTAAATTTGTGGCCCTCTTTTCAAATGTCCTGGCTCTTTGCAATAATATCAGAAACTAAGAAGCTTTTGATTTCATTTAGGAGCCTTCACTTGCTGAGGCTGAAGGTTGAGAATTTTAGCAATCTTCCTTTTAAGTGGCTCTAGTGTGAGAGAGCTGGTTTGCCAGACTAACTATTAATCTGGGGTAAAGATAGTTTCCAGTTCCACCCTGGTCCATTTCACTTGATGGGAAAAGTTCCAGTTCAGCCCATTAATAAATATAGAGTTAAAAACTACTTGGGTAGAATCAACATATGAAAGAAGACCAGATTTTTTTTTTTTTAATTATCCAAAGTCAAGTATAATAGTTACGAACAAGCTTATCAGATTTTTGTGTGCAGACCTGAATTTTGTTCCAATCATTAGGCTTTGGAAAAGCTTTAGGAATTGCCTAATGAAGTTGCCTAGTGATTGCCTGAGTCTGATTATGTAATAAGTTAACAGGCTGGTCTACTGGTTGTAATCCTAGAGACCTTTCAGGATTTTCTCAGTTAGCAGTTTTCATCCATGCTGGTCCTGGCCTTCACCAACTAGCTGATATAAGTCAGAGAAACAGGTTGGTAATCTGTGAGGATCCTTGATTACTTTGGGAAAAGCTTTCTAATTTTAAAGGGACAGGTTACGATAGGTTCAGAGGGTGGGAGAGTTTCAGAGAAAAGGGGAAGTTTGGTGAGAGAATTAATATGGGGGAACTAAGGGTATAAAGGAGGTATGGGTGGTGTAGAAAGGAAGGAGGAAGATGGCACAGGAGGCAGAGCCTGAGATAAAGGAGCTGGGGAGAAAGAGGATGAGGCTTTGGAAGCCATTTTATTTTTCTTTAAATGTTTGTTTGCCTAGTTAACCTGAAAATCTTATTTTGCAGAGAGGCATTCCATTCAGTTGTGGAAATTTTAGAGCTATAGTTGTCCAGGTTGGTTTTAAGAAAAGTTAAGTTTGGGGATTTCAAAAGTTCCCCATAATAACCATTGATGTTCTTAATCGCCTTTGGTAAACTTGGTCCATTTAGTTAGAAATGCACATGAGGAAGAACCATGATCTTTCCAATATAAAATCAACTGGAGCCCTTGTGGGGAGGGTGCGCCCTCAAAATATTTAGATAATTGGTATCCCATTTCTCAGAGGTTTTTCTCTAGAATAAGGGAATAATTTTCAAACAGCCTAAACAGCTCAAATAGCTCAAACAACCTGCAGGTCTAATACCAGCCATTTCTTGTCTGATCGCCAAGGAGCCAGGCCAAAGGCTACTCAGTACAACTCTAAGGGTACAGTCTAATTCTGGAGGGATCAAGCCAAAGGCTTAAAGCACAGTTCCACTAGAACAGCCCAATCCTGAAGGAGTCAGGCTGAAAGTTTAATAGGGCAGTGCCAATAGACCAACCCCTTTTCCAAAAGGAATGGGGTGAAGTTTAGCCAGTTCCAGGAGGAATGGCCTGATTTTTAAAATGTGTTAAATGAATACTCACATATGTAACGAAGCCTTAAACAGAAAGGACAAAGCCTTAAAACAGATCCTGAAGAAAACCTTAAGCGCTTCAAAACACAAGGAGAGAAGCTAGGATACAGGAGAAAGACGTATCCTCAAACTCCAGGGTCAGCAAGAAGCAGTGAGCAGCGATGGACTCAACATGGCTACTTCACCTGTTTGCTCACCAGCTTCAGAGTCAGTGAGGGTCTTCTCTGGATCCTGGTATGAGCCACCAAAATGCTGACCTAAAACAAATAGACTTTCAGTTATTTCTTCAGCAAAAGTGAGTTTATTTGCAAGTAACAAAGAGGGTCTGCAACCATGGCAAGCTACATGCAAGTCCCTACACAGCAAGGGGAGAAAAACTCTTTCAAAGGGGGGAAAAGGAAGTTGGGAAGGCTCTAGTTAACAAATAGTCAATTGAGGAATTGAGAATTTGACGTATAGTGGCTTTTCATTGGCTGAGTTGTGACTGTCTCTCATTGGGTAAGCTCTTGACAGGCAAGAAGAGGAAGTCTTTCTTCTTTCTCTTGGGCTCTGCTATCATCATAGGGCATGAGAGCTTCCCCTTCTGCCCCCAGACTCTGTTTTAATAGAGGCTTCTGTTTATTAATTTTGATACTGGGATATTTAAATTTTAAAGGAGAATCAACTTAAAATGAATTAATTTCTAAATTATAAGAATATCACCAAAAGCGCACAATCCAATTTTTTTAATTAATTTATTTTTGGCTGCGTTGGGTCTTCGTTGCTGCACATGGGCTTTCTCTAGTTGTGGTAAGTGGGGGATCTTCACTGCTGCACGTGGGCTTTCTCTAGTTGTGGCGAGCGGGGGCTACTCTTCATTGAGGTGTGTGGGCTTCTCATCATGGTGGCTTCTCTTGCTGTGGAGCATGGGCTTTAGGTGCACGGGCTTCAGTAGTTGTGGCTCATGGGCTCTAGAGCACAGGTTCGGTAGTTGTGGCACATGGGCTTAGTTGCTCTGTGGCATGTGGGATCTTCCTGGACCAGGGATCGAACCCATGTCCCCTGCATTGGCAGGCAAATTCTCAACCCCTGCACCACCAGGGAAATCCCACAATCCAATTTTTTAAATGTGCAAAAGTTTTGAGAAACACTTCACCAAAGAAGGTACGCAGATGGTAAAAAAGCATACGAGAAGATCCTCAACATTAGTCATTAGAGAATTGCATTAAAACCATGATGAGATATCACCACACACCTATTAGAATCGCTAAAGCAAAGCACCTTGACAATATCAAGTGCTGACAAGGATGTGAAACAACTGGAACTCTTGCATGTTGTTGGCAGAAATGCAGAATATTACAGTCAACTTTGGAAAACAGTTGGGCAGTTTCACATAAAGTTAAATGTAAACTTACAGTATGATGCAGCAATTCTATTCCTAGGGATTTACATGAGTGAAATAAAATTCTGTGTTCCCAAAAACTCTATATACAAGTGTTTATAGCAGCTATTCATAGTCATCAAAAACTGGAAACAATTCAAATGTCCCTCAACTGGTAAATGGATTAACAATCCATGGAACATCCATGCAATGGAATATTGCTCATCAGTAAAGAGGAGTAGACTACTGATACTCAAAAAACATGGATGAATTTATTTTTTTATTACATTAGTTTCAGGTGTACAGCATTATAATTTGACATCTGCATACACTACGAAGTGATCACCACCACAAGTCTAGTTGCCATCCATCACCATACAGTTGGGCCCCTCCACCCATTGTGCCCATCCCCTCCCAAACGTGAATGAATTTCAAATGCATTTTTCTGAATGAAACAAGCCAGACTCAAAGAGAGATACATTTTATGATTGCATTTTATATGACATTATGGAGAAAGCCAAATTAATAGAGACAGAGAATAGTCCGTGGTTGGTAGGAGTTAGGGGCAGGTGACAACAAAGGAACAGCATGAGGGACTTTTTTTGGATGGGATGGAAGGGCTCTGTATCTTGATTGTAGTAGTGCTTATACAACTGTATGTCACAGAGGGTGTATTTTAATATATGCAAATTGAAAAGTAATTATTTAAAAAATAATATCACTAAAGATCTTTTTGGAGAGAGATGGGATATGAAGCCTGAAGCTTCGTGGATTATAGGACAGGTGAGTTGGGTTGGGCATGGCTCTACGACCAAGTAGTTGCAGTGAATTATATGTCGCCAGTGGTGAGATCTGGTGAATAGTGGCTTAACTCTTCAGGACATCAAAGAGAGCTTAGGAATGTCAGGAAGAAATGTGACCAATAAAACAAATAATCTTTCAGAATAGATTGAGGTCGTGAGTAGCTATTTCAATTGTAAATTGTTTGAGGAGAAAGGGACCAACACTAGATTGCTTCTTGTGCAGAAGATGTGGAAGGAAAAAAATGACATAAAGAATAGGATGAAAATGTTCCTCCCTGAATGATTATCAGCAGTAGCATTATAGATTCCAAAGAACTCAGTGGTTCTCATTGAATATCCAACATAAACCTCTTTGAAGAGTGCTTGGTATGTAAAGGAAGCTTTCTAGGAATTTCTTTAGCTAAGCATCCAAGGGAGTCAGAGAGACCTAGATGGATGTCAGCTCTGTCATTTATAAGCCTAGATCCCTTGCAAAAATCACTGTGCTTCTCTGATCTTCGGTTTTTCCATCTATAAAGCACGGTTGACAATAGCATGTATCTTTCAGAATTGAGAAAATTAAATGAGATAATGCATGTATAGCATTGAGCACAATGCCTCACAGATAAGAAGCACTCAATAACTTGTAGTGAGAATTACATTGCTGCCTGATTTCCAGAGCCTGCATATGTTTATTTTTGCCAAGTTCATACTTGTATTTAATTTTTTTTCTTGTCACCATCTCACCAGCAGGATATCATCAAGTGTAAGTAGCATCATCTTGCTGCCTAGCGTATATAGAGTGAATTTGAAGAGAGACATCTTATTCCCAGAAACACAGAATCTTTTATACTCAATACAAAGAGCCTTCAAAAGTAAGAGCTGTGACTTCCTCCGTCCAGAACTGGTTAACCTGTTGGGATATTTGGTAGATGAATTCTGTGCCACGCTCTCTTGTATGCTGAGCACCAGACTGGGAGGCAGCAGCTGCTCTCCATGCTCTCCTTCCAACACAGAAAACCAATCTCCGAGCACCAGGGGAGACTGTAAAAAAGGAAAAAAAAATGCAAATGTCCAACATTGATTAGTTTTGCCAGCTGCTCTTTTTTAGAATCAGCGGATTGGCCACTTTAACTGTGAAGTCCATTGGATACTCGTAGGGCTTTTTTGTTTGCTTTGATTTGTTTTAGAAATTGTATTAAAAAATAATCCTTTGCAGGTCAAACCTGTCAAAGAAGTTGACATATGGAAGGAGGGTTTAAATAAACAGAAGAAAGAGATAATAGACCTCTATTGGATTGTATCTGAAAATATGTTTGACCTTGGGGAGGGTCTGGTTCTTTTAAACATGGGATTGCAAAGTCAAATACTTTCAGAGGCCAGGCTAGTTATGTAAATGAGTGAGGAAGTATCTAGATATAAGGCAATAGGGAGCGGTGTTGGGTTTGGGCCTATTTTTTTATTTTCCTACTATTATGAGACCTTTGAATACAAAGTCATTTCACTTTTTTTCTCAACTCTACTATGGGGGGTGGGAATAGGGAGTGTGTGATGAGAAATGACAACTTACACAGCTTCAGAGATGTGGAAGAATCTT
This sequence comes from Balaenoptera physalus, assembly GCF_965194825.1. Lineage (NCBI taxonomy): Eukaryota > Metazoa > Chordata > Mammalia > Artiodactyla > Balaenopteridae > Balaenoptera > Balaenoptera physalus. Next base: position 43,506,574 of record NC_138890.1, on the reverse strand, counting down.
GGCTCCCATCTTGGTCATACAGTGGACTGAGGAAGTCCATGCCACATCTGAATTGAACAGCTTTACTCAGCACCAGCCGAATACTGTTGGGCAAGAATGTGAGCCCAGAATTGCTAAGTATTTCGTTATTCAAGAGACACCCCACATCTTGATTTTGATGTGATTTCTGTAAATCACATCAAAATCCTTACAATTTTAATGCTGTCAATTTGTCCCATTTTGGAAAATAATGGTGTGAATCAAATACAACATGTCTGTGTGTTAGTTTTAGTCGGTGGCTATCAGTTTGGACCTCTGCTTTGGACCTCAGTTTGACAACTTATGTGGAGTATAGTACTACTTTTGGTAGATTGAGATCCATGATAGAAACAAGGTGAATTATGTTAGAAATAATCTCTTATTGATCTTTAAAAGATTACAATTTAAAATGGTATTGTGAAATGTGAAGTGATTAATTAGAGCATTATTCTAAAAGCAAAAGATGGGAAATAGACTAAATATCCACTAATAGGGGATGGATATATGAATTATATTACATCCAAACAATACTATGTAGCTATTAAAAATGAGGCAGTTCTATAGTACTAATATGGAACCCATGCTACGATATATCATTAAGTCAAAAAAGCCAAGTGCAGAAAATTGTGTATAGCATGCCACTGTTGTAGTTTTTTAAAAGTGTGATGTATTTATCTATCATCCATCTATCTATATAACACCTATCTATACTTGCATATCTGTATCTCTGGGAACTAGAGGGAGCCTGGAGGACTAGAAGACAGGGATATGGGGAGACTTACTTATCCTTTTGTATGTATTTGGTAACATTTGAATTATTTTTTTCCAAATGTACATATTCTTCGTTCAAAATAAATGTAATTAAAAAAAAATAAGCTTAAAAAATCCACTAATTCATAGGACATAGCCTCTTCCAAAAAGGCAGAGTAAGAAAGGGTTGTCATAATAGCAGAGATGATGGACATTTTTTTCAGGAAAAGTCATGGTTAACAAATGAATTTATTTACAAAACATAAATAGAGTCACAAACATAGAAAACAAACTTACGGTTACCAGAGGGGATAGTGGGGGTGGGGTGAGAGATAAATTGGGAGTTTGGGATTAACATATACACACTGCAATAGATAAACAACAAGGGCCTGCTGTATAGCACAGGGAACTATACTCAGTATCTTATAATAAATGGACAAGAATGTGAAAAAGAATAGATACATTTTAAAAAAGGTAATGGCTAGTATGTGCTTCATTGTCTTTCCACCACTTGCTTCTGAGAGACAATGATATTGGCTTTAATGGACGGTTGTAAACTCTAATATGAACCAGAATGTAATAAGAAATTTTTAATTTTCCTTATCAGACTAAACAGGATCCTACTCGCAAAGGCTCAGATAGAATCTGTGGCAGTTCAAGCGCATGAAACTTGCAGCTGGGTTTTCCTACCACACTTGCAATCCTTTTTTATCTGCATTATCTTCTTTGGGATGTGTTCGTATCCTTAGAAATGTTCCTGCTCTACCTGTTGGCTGCCCCCTTCCTTGTCTTGGTCCTGAGTTTGGCTTATTTTGGAGCAGGACTAGTGTCAGCTCTTGGCTTAACTGACTGATGTAGTGTTTTCTAGCATATACTTGGATTGGCCTGAGGTTGTCTGGGCTCTGTTGTGAATATGCACCTCTTGTGTGGAAAGGAGTGAGATAATGATTGGACTTTCTTCATTTTATTTCCCTCAACCTTTATATTTAACTAGATAAATATGGATATAAATAGGAATAAAGACATAGATATACATATGTCTGAAAGAATATAATAAAAACTAACAATGGTGATTGCCTCTGGGGAGAAAGCCTGATAAGTGTTCTTTTTATGCCCAATAAACAGATTGTGGAATTGATAAACTGCATTTCCAGTATCATAGATGCTGTATTTGAGATGAGGAAAGAAGGAGAAATGAATTAGCTTGAGTTATTTAAACTATACTGTCTGAGGAAAACAGAAAAAAAATTTTCTAATAAATTAGGGGAAGGTTAGATAATTCTGTACATAACATTGAGACGTTTGGCTAACCATCTAAAGAAATGTATATCCTATCCCTACCTCAGTCCTTTTACCAAAACACATTTGTAGAGGACAGACTTTCGAGTAGTCCTCAGGATCCCCACCTCCTGGTATTCACACCTTTGAGTTATCCCTTGGAGTGTGGGAAGGATCAGTGACTTTCTTCTAACCATTGGAATGTGACTAAGGTGACAGTTTGTACATGATTACATGTGTGATTACATAATAGTGTAATGCCTATCTTGCTAGACTCTCTCTCCCTCTCTGGCTTTGATGAAGCAGGATGCCATGAATTGTATGGCATCAGGAAATGAATTTGAGCAACACTCTGAAGTAGCTTGGCAATGGATCCTTCACCAGTTGAGCTTCTGATGAGAACATAGTTCTGGCCAAGACCTTGATTATAAGCTGTGAAACCCTAAGCAAAGGACCCAGTTAAACAGTGCCCAACTCCTGATCCATAGAAACTGTGACTTAAGAAGTGTGTATTGTTTTAAGCTGATAAGTTTGTGATGTAGCAATGAAAACCTAACACAGTTCCATATGCATTAATGAATTAATTGTAAAAAAAAAAAAAAAACAACTATACAAATCACTAAAAGAAAATGCAACAGAATGCTTTTGTAATCTTGACGTACAAAAGATATTTTTAAAGAAGAAATGAATACCAAAACCACACACAAAAGAAGACTGACAAATTTGACTACAAAAAATGTTTAAAATTCTATATGGAAAAACATACTATACTATACCTACATTTCCTTAATGCTTCAATGTCTGCAAATAAAGAAACAAAACCAACAACCAAAAGAAAAAGGAGCTGAGAATGTTAACAATAGGTTTGAAGAAAAAGAAATAAATGTCTTTAACGTTCAACAAAATGCTCAGCCTTACTCACAATTAAAGAAACAGAAATGTTCAAAAATGAGATTTCATTTTTCACTTAACAGATTCACATATATATAAAACTTGATAATACTGGGGAAACAGACACTCATATGTTATTGCTTGGAATGTAAATTGGTGCAGTCTTTTTGGCAATAGAAATAAAAATTTATAGCATACCTACACTTGCCAGTCTGCTTGTATGAAATCATTCGATAGTCATGCCCACACATTTGTACAGTGACTTCTAAATAGCAAAAACTAGAAATAAGCAAAATGTTCATTGGTAGAAGACCTGTTAAGCAAACTCGGAGTTAGCTTGCTGTGAAAAAAAATTTTTTTTTCTGTCTGTAAGTCATGATAAGGAGTGATTTACAAGCTCTCCTTGAGGGCAGGGACCATATGCCATTCGTCTTTGTCTCCTTTGAGCCTAGGATGGTGCTTGGCATGTAATAGAGGGGAGCAAATAGTGTTTGATGAACGAATGCATGAATGCATACTGGTACATGCATACAGCTGAGTAGTGTCTGGGGTTAAACATTAAATGTGAGTGCGTTTTTAAAAAGTGTTTAAATGTGTAAAAGATGAAAGCAGGAGTTAACTAGAGACTCTGAGGCATTATGTGATGCTTTTGAATCCTGATCTTTTGCACACTGAGACCATTCTGGAACCACCAGGGAAGCTAAATGATCTCTGTGAAGGCTTTGCTAGAGTGGGTTTGGGAGCTAACAGGGAGGAGGAATTTAGTTATAAAAATGAGAGGAGCAGCTTCCTTGGTAACACCCTGCCCCAAAGGTCACTCTCCAGCCACCTCTAGTCTCCCAGTCCCTTTAATTCTCCTTATAGTCCAGACCACGCTCCAAGGCACATGACTAACAGCCCTCACACCACCCTCTCCCCACTGCCTTTAAATGCGGCCACGCTACCACTCACCTAAACCCGACAGAAAAAAATACAGTCCTGTCACAATCTTGTGGCAAGCTAGATCTCCCAGCATTAAATCACCATTAAGGGCCTCTGTGAATTTGATAGCAGCTTTAGGGGTTTTTTTTCCCCTTTTTCTTCCATTTAGAACTCAGCTAAAGCTTTCCTGTTGTGGGAGGGGCAAGCTATAAAGACAAACCATCCACTACCCTGTCCTCCACAGGTACACTCAAACCATATTCATTGCAAGAGGGGAGAAGGGCAGAGGACTCCCGAGCAAAGCCCCTTTCAAGCAGAGCAGCCTCTGCTTGCTGAGCTGTTGGCAGAGGTGGAGAGTGTGCTGTCCGCATCTGGCCTCTGCACAGACGTTTGTGAAATGCTTTTACGCATAGGTATCTCATTGGCTCCTAACAGGAATCTTGCTAGAAGAAGTATTTATTATACCTGTTTTAAAGATAAGGAAACCAAGGTCCAAAGGCCAGGACTAGTTAATAAGACCCCAGGACTGAACACAGGACCTCTGACTTGGTAACTGGAGGTTCTGAGAAACTTCAGATATTTGCCTAATGATTTGTTGTTTCTGAAGCCTTCCCCAGACATGTCAGGCTCTGATGGTAGACAGCCTAGGTTCACATCTTGGCTCTGCCAGTTACTACCTGGATGACCTTGAGAAATGTACTTACTTACCTCTCTAACTGTTATCTAGTGCCACAATAATGTGGCTAAACAAACAACGATGGGTCTTCAGTGACATGCAATAATAAACATTTAGTTTTGCTCAAGAATCCAGAGATTGGCTGAGTGATTCTGCTGATCAGGGCTGGGCTCACTTACGCATCTCTGGTCAGCTGGTGGGTCAGCTGGGAGTTGGCTTGTCAGCTAGCATGACTCCACTCTGCTCCATGTGCCTCCCATGATACAGCCGGCTTGTCCAGGTTACTGCACATGAAAAAGGTTTTAAGAGAGAGACAGTAGAAGCAGGCAAGCCCTCCTAAAGCATAAGTTCAGAACTGGCACATCATCAGTTCTGCACAGTTATTTGGACCAAAACAAGTCACAAGACCAGCCTAGATCCAAGGGATGGGGACGTAGCCTCCATCCTTTGATGAGAGAAGCCACAAAGTCACCTAACACAGGGTGTGCATAGAGGGAGACCGTTAAATGGCACCATTAGTGTAACTGATCTCCTAAAATCCCTGAGCTCTTTCATTTTGGCATTTTAGGAATAGAGGTTAAAATAGCATCCATTGCACAGGGACATTGTGAGGATAAAATGAGGCATTGTGTGAAAAGTGCTATATGATGTGCTAGGATGAGGGGCAGAAAGTTAGAATGCTCCTGAATCCTGATGACTTCGTGAGAGGTTGCCATACCAGCCTGGACTGGCCACCTCCAGACTTCTTCCACTTGAGAGAATAAACCCTCATGTGTTTAAATCATTTGGGTTTTTTTTTTTTGTCACATGGAGCCAAATCCAATCCTAACTGATTTGTTTCTCCTCCACCATTCAGGCATAACAGCAGATGTTATGTGATGAACACACTGGAGACAAGACATGAGTCTTTGAGTATGGCGTCGGAGAGGGGCAGCCCTAGCAGTTCCTGACCTGTACATTTCCACATCGGTGTCACATGATCACGTGAGTAATTGAATCAGGGCCAAAGGCCTCTGTCTATTGGCTGAGCACACCACTGGCCATGAAGTGGCCTGAGAGCTCTGCCCAGTGGGGGGGGCTCTGTACTGAGTGATGACTAAATGACTAGGTCAGTCCCTCTCACTCATGTTTTGAATTTGAGACACACAGAGGGCAGTAGAAAGAAGCTGGGAGAGCAGCAGAGGCTGAGAGAAGCTGCCTTATGAATGTCAATCACTGGAGTATCTGACTCCCTCACCCAGAGCGGTATTGCACGTTTGAACAGTGAGCAGGGGGTTCAGTCCTCTGTGAGTTCTGGCTGCATTGGTCCTGAGACCTTTCCTTTCTTCTTTGTGTGCCCTTATGGCATGATATAAGAGTAGAGCCTAACACGGTGTGTGCTTCTCTGTGTTCTAGATTGTATCTACAGATGATTTTTTAAATGGTACTTACTTTTCCCTGTCAATTAACAGTGTATCATGACCGTCTTCCCAGGCTGTTAAACATTCTTTTCTAACAGCATGTGAACTAGTGTAGAGTACAAGTGTCCGTCGCTATCCAAAGGTAGAGTGTTCCTATGAAACCTTCCGTAAGACAAAATGGTGTAAAGTGAAAAAGAACACATCTTGCTAATGGATGCACAAAATAAAACGAGATAAAGCACAGATGCTCACACAGTTTAAAGCTATGGTAGTTTGATGCTGAGATGCTGAGTGCGGTTCCTGGGGAAGGGTCTTGGGGGCGCCATTCTTGCTGCTTCGGGTGTGCGCTGCCTCTATAACTGCTCACTGCAAAACCAAGGCTGAATGCTATTTTCACTTTGCATCTTTTTTCATAAAAGTTGAACGTACTCTTTGGATTTCTTTGAGCAAAAACAGATAATGCTGGTCTTTCTAAAAAGAGAAGTGGTGTAAAGCGAATTTTTGAAAAGCAGGGGATACCTGGATTCTATTGTATGACTATATTTATTTAATCATTCCCCTAATGTTGGATACTTATCAGGTCATGAACTGTTTTTTTGTTTGTGTGTGTGTTTTGCTTTTATATACAGCATCAAACTCAACATCTTTGAAACAAAATGTTTGCATACGTCTATGATATTTTTATAGGTAGGAGTTTGATAGGAGGATATTTGGTAAGAAGGGAAATGTTTAAACCAAGGATTTGGCATGAAATAAGCACAGATTTGTGAACTAGAAAAACACAAGGCATTTTATCAAATTATCAAAATTTGCTAGTGTTGGCTACATGGAAGGAGACAGTGGCTGAATTATCGATAGATTTGAATGCTACGTTAAGGCATGGCCCTTATTGAGGGCTTTTTTTTTTTTTTTTAATAAGTGGAAAACCTGGAGTATCTCAAGGTGAATCTCTTTGTCCCCTGCAAGGCTAGTGTTGTGTTACAGAGAGGGTCAGCAGAGGGTAATTTGGTCCATTTCACATTAGTGTGATCTATATTAAAAGAACAACCTAAAAAATCCTTTTATATATTGTATTATGCTTTGTTAAAAAAAAATACTATGCTTTTAAGGATATTTATCAGTATAGATATAGTCTTACAACAAATCATGTCCTAGGTAGAGAGAACTCTGTTTTGGATTTAATACCACCACTTCAACCATTTCCAGTACCAGCACTTCTATTTGTGTCAACCTTTAGAACAATTTTATTAAAAACATATGTAGTATTTCACTGGATTTGGAAAAAAGCATAGCTCAAGCAGAAGATACCCTGCCCATTTTACAGATGAAGGAACTGAGGTTAGGTGATTTAATGACATAGAATGTCAGAGCTGGAATGCCAGAACTTGACTTTTCAAGGTCACCTGAGTTCACCCCTGTGTTTTCTGGTGGTGACAGTGAGGCTTAGCTATTAACCATCAGCACACAGCTCTTATATAAAGGAGGTAGGCCTGCACCCCCTTCTGATTTCACATCCCGTTTTTCTTTTCCCCCTCACCCTGAAGTCATCCAGCCAACCAGCGGCAGAGTCTGGATGAAAAGCCAGGTAGACTGATTCCAGGTTCAGTGCTTTTTCCAGTAAATGAGTGGAAATAGTCTTGTCCCACTTTCCTTCCTCAAGAAATTCTTAAATGTTAATATGCACAAGAATCATCCAGGGGTTTCTTAAACCCTGGATTAAGGTTTCTTAAAAAATGAATATTTCCTAGGCCCCATCCCAGGCACTCTGTTTCAGTAGTCCTGGGGTTAGACCCAGATATATGGATTTTTAACAAACTCTTCAGATGATTATCAGGAAGGGGGTGCACAGAGCAGACTTTAAGAAACACTGTCTGTCTAATTTCAAGCTTGAAATCTGCTTTGTCTTCTCTTCAAGCATGCCTGCTCTTAGAAGAGTGACTCCAGCCCCGCCTTGTTGTAACCCCTTATCAGTTCTATGTGTTTTGCAAATTGCATTTGCTCTTCATTTATGGACAAACCAGGTCAGCACTGCCAGGCCAATAAGAGCTGGATTTTCCCTGGCCTCATGCATCAGTGACACATTTGCCAACATCGGCCCAGTTCCGACATCCCTGCAATCGGCAATGGTTGATGATGATTCAGGATACACATGACTCGATTTGTGGAGAGCCGGCTAAGCTTTCAGGGAAGTCAATAAGAAAAATCTCATTTTGATCTGCAGATTGGGCTCATTTGATTTGGAAGTCACTGGTGGCAAAAGAAATATGGGGCCCAGGGATGTCTTTTCAAGCCCCTCTCTGGCTGTAATCACCCCTGAGAAGCAGTTTTCTCCATCTGCCACCTCCTCCCCTCCTCTCTCCATAGATTCAACGTGTCAGGGATGGAGGAAAAAAAAAAGCAACAAATGCTCTCAGACTTTCTGGATGATTCTTCTTTCTCACTCTGTACAGAGGAGAAAGGGTCAAAACAGCACCGTAAACCATTCGCACAAACTATTTGCTGCATGGCTCCCAGGAAACCCATGTGGCCTTTGTGACTTCTTACATAGGTCTGTGACTTTCAGCTTAAAGAGGTCAGAGAGGAAAAAATAAATGCATCATTATGCCTTGCGAAGTAGCTCTTGGGTCTGGCTGCTCCATGGGCTCATGTGCATGTCAAAATGGTTAAGTCTACTTCCTAAGTATCTCTTTGACTGTGATGAGATCTATTTATTCCCCCCACGCCCACCATTACCCTAGTGTTTGCCGTAGATTCTACAATATCCTCCTTTCTAGTTTCCCTGCTTCCTACCTTTTTCCGTCAAATTCATTATCCATGAAGCAGCCTGAGTGATCATCAGATCCCACCCCTCATTATAGCCCTTTGGTGGCTTTGCATTATCCTAAAGATATAGTCTGAATCTGTGCTATCCAGTGCAGTAGCCACTAGCCACATGTGACTGTTGAGTAGTTAAGATGTGATGAGTCTGAATTGAGATGAGCTATAAATGTGAACATCAGATTTCAAAGATTTAGGAAAAAAAAAGAATGTGAAGTATCTTATAATTTTCTATTGATTACATGTTGAAATAATATTTTAACTATACTGGGTTAACTGGGTTAACTAAAATATATTAATATTACCTTTAACTTCAGATGTTTCTTTTTTTACTTTTTAAAATATGGCTACTAGAATATTGAAAATTACATCCATGGCTCACACTATATTATATATCTTGGACAGTGCTGGTCTAAACTCTTGAACATGGCTTGCCCTCATCTTGCTCCATTCCCTTCTCACACCCTCTGTTTTGGCTGTATGAATTTCCTTTGATCTCTTGAATTAATTACTCATCCTTTTGTTTCTGGGATTTTAGTAAGCTGTTGCTTTCCTCCACTACCGCGCTTTCACTAACTCGTACTTGTGTTTCAATATGTCTTCTGTAAGTCATTTCTTGGAAGTCATTAGCTCATTCCTGACTCCCCAAGTCTGGCTTAGATGGCCCATCTATGGATCTAGTAAAATCTCTATACATTCTCATCTGCAGTACTTTCCATATTCCTTTGGATTTTCTTTAAAAAGTATACATACATAAAATCTGCCTATTCAACTAAATTGTAATCTCCCTTAAGACAATAGCTGTATCTGTCATATGCACCTTTGACCTCAGAGTAGGAACTCAACATTTGTTGAGTAAATCTAGGCATCTTATTAAATGGGCACAGGAATGGAGGTCCAGAGTGGGGAGACTTCTTAACCAAGGTCACACAGTGAGCTCATGGCAGAGTACCTCAGGCCAGTGCCATGCAGCTGGGACAGAAATTTAAATAATGTATGGTATTAGAAGAATTTTTTTTTTAATTCAGTGGACAGAGATTTGTGCATGTTGGATTAATTCTGCCCCAAAAAGTAAAGAAAGAGCTAACAGAAGCAACTGTGATGCCAAACCTGGTCCTGGCTGGAAGACTCTCCAGCCTAAAGAAATCCCTTCCCAGCAACCCTGACTCCAATACTTCTGGCACTGTTGGGTTGGGAAGAATAGGGACAGGGGAAGGCAGTGACAAGACCGTGAAGATCTGGGCAATATATAGGTGGAGCAGATACACAGGACAAGGTGAGTCAGGGCCTTGATGTGTTCAGGGAAACTGTCCACCTGGATTACAAACCAGAGGTCATTTCTTGAGATGTTGGCACCACCATTCCTCATGTTGACATGTTTCTGAAGAGAACAAAACAAGGAGAGCAATTTTTAGTCATGAAGCCTCCAGGGTTCTTGTATCATCCTTTGCCGTACTTGCACCTGGGAGAAAATTCTTTTTGCTCCTAGCAATACATAGTTTAGTGCATTTGCAAACTGTGTCATGTTACAGGTTCTTTTGGAAAAAGTGATACAAGGAGAAATCTATTTTCTGTAGGATTTTCTGCTGTAATTGAGTCTAACTTTTTTTTTCTAATTATATAACATAAGCTCAATGAAAGTTGGCAAATGTATTAACACGAAGAAGAGAAACTTTACCCATAATTCCAACATCCCAAATAATCCCACTGTTTATACTTCCTGTAAGTCTTTTTAGTATTCTTCGTGTTTATTCACTTGTACAGGTTTATAAAAGTAAGATATTGTGAATACCTTTTAATAGTATTTTTCCTCTTAGTTATATATCATGCACAATTTCCTATGTCAATAAGTACTCTTGTAATTTGATTTTTATTGTCTACTTAATATTCTAATATATTTAAACCCTCCCAACAATCTTCTATTATTGAACATTTAAATTGTTTCCAAATTTGGGGTATTATAATTCACTCTACAGGTATTCCCTTATGCACATGTCTCTGATTTTTCCAAAAGACAAATTTGTAAAAGCAGAATTGCTTACTAACAGATAATGCACATTTTAAAGGATTTTGCTATTTATTTTTAATTAATCTCCTAAAAGTTTTAGCACAAACTGGTTTCCAAAGTTCCAAAGCATTCTCTGCACACAACTCCTTTCATATTTGGAAGTTGTACCATCTGCTATCATGAAATTTGTTTCCCATTAGGCTGATAATATACCCAAAAGGGAAGGAATTTTTTAAAAATGCCAAAATGAAATAAATTCTAGACTCAGAATCATATTAATGCCCAGCTGATTATGTCCACTTTCCTCTACATCCTTAAAAGTGGCATTTCCCAAAATGCTCCATAAGATAAGAGTTCTGTGGTTGAGGTAGGTTTGGTCACAGTTGCATCTTCCGTCTCTATGCAGATCTTGAAAAGTCTTGCAGTAAATTTGAGCAGGTTCAAATCTGTTTAAATCAGTTTTCTTCCCTAAGCTTATTTGGTCACCAAACTGCTGGAAAAAAAAAAAATCCAAGCCTACAAATATTCCATGGTATGTGCTTAGAGAACCACCGATTTAGAGTAAGCTCGAGGCAGTACATTATGGGGGCGGTACAGTATATGGCTTTCTTTTAAGCCTATGTACTTGACCACAGGAAGTAGGGCCAGATCAGTTTGAGTTCTTGTGTCCATGGTCACATGACAAGCTGAAAGCCTCTCTATTATCAAGCCTTGTGGAACTTTCCAGTAAGCCAAGACCATTCTCTGATGAGCGAAGATTAGAATTAAGGTTTTATCTCAAAAGCTCTATTCTGTCCACTCTTGACACACCAAAAAAAACCCCAGTTTGCTTATGACTGTGTGATTGCAAATTAAAGGTTCATCTATAGGGTGGATCAATATGGCATACTAGGAGGACGGGGAATTCGCGTCTCTGCACAACTAGGGCACATATCAGGCACTGGTGGGGGACCACGGACACCTAAGGGGATGGGAGGGACCCCCAGCAACCGGGTAGGACATGGGACGTGGGGGGAGTGAAGGGGGAGGAGAAGTGGAGGCGGGATGGGACTGGCGCCCCTGAGGGGTGGCTGGGGGAGGAGAGGAGTTCCTACACCCAGCGGGACCCAGCCATGGTTAGGGGTCCAGCAGCGACGGGGGAGATGGTGGGGGAGGGCACGAAGGAACAGAAGGGAACGTGGCCAGTGCTTTCCCTGTCAACTTAGGCACCAGGGAGACTGTTGGGCTCCTGGGCCTAATTCTCTGCCCTCGGAGCCTCCCTCCTGCCGCGCAGAACCCAAGTCCCAGCCCTACACCCCCAGCCAGGGCACTACCTCTACACTAGGAGACCCCTTTCATCGCGCTGGGCCTAAGCCCCACCCACACACCCTCACTCAGGGCCCTACCCCCAAACTCGGGAACTCCACAGTCCAGTGGCCCTCCTTTCCACGTGCTGCCTCTCCCCTTCCCTGAAGGTCATAAGCAGAGGCCCTGGCCCATGCTTGAACGTCACCCCACCTAGGCCCCGCCCCCAGGGCCTTTTCCACCTATGTGGGTCCTGAGCCTAGGCCCCGCCTCATGCTCAAACGTCAGCCCCCCACCCACCTAGGTCCTGCTCCATCCTAAACCCTGCCCCTGCCTAAGTTCTACCGCTGCCTAAACTCCACCCCCATAGCCAAGGCTTTTTTTTTTTTCAGTCTTTTAGGTTGGGGTTTGTTTTATCATATTGATTCATTGTTGTTGATACTTTTATATTTTTATTTTTCCTAATAAATCTTTCATTTTTCTAATTTTATTTTATTCTTTATACTTTGTTATTCTCTCCTTTGGCTTCCCCCCCTTTTTTTTTCTTTTATCTGTCATGGTTTTATTTTACCTTCTTGCAGTTGTTTCAATTATAGCTTTATTTTTCTTAATATATTTTTTATCTTTCTAATTTTATTTTTTTATTCTTTGATATTGTACTCCTTTCTTTCTTTCTTTCTTTCTTTTTTTTCTTTTACCACGCCGCAAAGCTTGTGGGATCCTGCTTCCCAAGCCAGAGGTCAGACCAAAGCTCCTGTGGTGGGAGCTCTGAGTCCAAACCACTGGACTAACAGAGAACCTCAGACCCCAGGGAATATTAATTGGAGTGAGGCCTCCCAGAATTCCTCATCTCAGCACCAAGACCCGGCTCTATCCAACTGCCTGCAAACTCCAGTGCTGGATGTCTCAGGCCAAACAACCAGTAAGACAGGAATACAGCACTACCCATTAAAAGAAAAAAAAAAAAAAGAAATGACAAAAAAAATATGTTACAGACGAAGGAGCAAGGTAAAATCCTACAAGACCAAATAAACGAATGCGAAATAGGCAACCTACCTGAAAAAGAATTCAGAGTAATGATAGTAAAGATGATCCCAAATCTCGAAAACAGAATGGAGAAAATACACGAAACGTTTAACAAGGCTCTAGAAGAAATAAAGAGCAAACAGTGAGGAACAACACAATTACTGCAATTAAAAATACTCTAGAAGGAATCAATAGCAGAATAACTGAGGCAGAAGAATGGATAAGTGAGCTGGAAGGTAAAATGGTGGAAATAACTAACAGGGAGCAGGATAAAGAAAAAAGAATGAAAAGGACTTCCTTGGTGGTGCAGTGGTTAAGAATCTGCCTGCCAATGCAGGGGACACAGGTTCGAGCCCTGGTCCGGGAAGATCCCACATGCCGTGGAGCAACTAAGCCGGTGCGCCGCAACTACTGAGCCCACGTGCCACAACTACTGAAGCCTGCGTGCTTAGAACCCATACTCCACAAGAGAAGCCACCGCAATGAGAAGCCCGTGCACTGTCATGAAGAGTAGACCCCGCTCGCCGCAACTAGAGAAAGCCCACGTGCAGCAATGAAGACCCAACACAGCCAAAAAATAAATAAAAATTAAAAAAAAAAAGAATGAAAAGAATTGAGGACAGTCTCAGAGACCTCTGGGACAACATTAAATGCACCCACATTCGAATTATAGGAATCCCAGAAGAAGAAGAGAAAAAGAAAGAGTCTGAGAAAATATTTGAAGAGATAATAACTGAAAACTTCCCTAACATGGGAAAGGAAATAGTCAACCAAGTCCAGCAAGCACAGAGAGTACCATACAGAATAAACCCAAAGAGAAACACACCAAGACACATATTACTCAAACTATCAAAAATTAATTACAAAGAAAAAATATTAAAAGCAACAAGTAATATACAAGGGAATCCCCATAAAGTTAACAGCTGATCTTTCAGCAGAAACTCTGCAAGCCAGAAGGGAGTGACAGGACATATTTAAAGTGATGAAAGGGAAAAACCCACAAGCAAGATTACTCTACCCAGCAAGGATCTCATTCAGGTTCAGTGGAGAAATTAAAACCTTTACAGACAAGCAAAAGTTAAGAGAATTCAGCACCACCAAACCAGCTCTACAACAAATGCTAAAGGAACTTCTCTAGGCAGGAAACACAAGAGAAGGAAAAGACCTACAAAAACAAACGGAAAACAATTGAGAAAATGGTAATAGGAACATACATATAGATAAGTACCTTAAATGTAAATGGATTAAAGGCACCAACCAAAAGATATAGACTGGCTGAATGGATACAAAAACAAGACCCATATATATGCTGTCTACAAGAGACCCACTTCAGACCTAGGGACACATAGAGACTGAAAGTGGGGATGGAAAAAGATATTCCATGCAAATGGAAATGAAAAGAAGGCTGGAGTAGCAATACTCATATCAGACAAAATAGACTTTAAAGACTATTACAAGAGACAAAGAAAGATACTACATAATAATCAATGGATCAATCCAAGAAGAAGATATAACAATTGTAAATATTTATGCACTCAACATAGGAGCACCTCAATACATAAGGCAAATGCTAACAGCCATAAAAGGGGAAATCGACAGTAACACAATCATAGTAGGGGACTTTAACATCCCTCTTTCACCAATGGACAGATCATCCAAAATGAAAATAAATAAGGAAACACAAGCTTTAAATGACACATTAAACAAGATGGACTTAATTGATATTTATAGGATATTCCATCTAAAACCAACAGAATACACTTTCTTCTCAAGTGCTCATGGAACATTCTCCAGGATATATCATATCTTGGGTCACACATCAAGCCTTGGTAAATTTAAGAAAATTGAAATCGTATCAAGTATCTTTTCTGACCACAATGCTATGAGACTAGATATCAATTACAGGAAAAAAAATGTAAAAAATACAAACACGTGGAAGCTAAACAATACACTAGTAAATAACCAAGAGATCACTGAAGAAATCAAAGAGGAAATCAAAAACCACCTAGAAACAAATGACAGTGAAAACACGGTGACCCAAAACCTATGGGATGCAGCAAAAGCAGTTCTAAGGCAAGTTTATAGCAATGCAATCCTACCTCAAGAAACAAGAAACATCTCAAATAAACAAGCTAACCTTACACCTAAAGCAATTAGAGAAAGAAGAACAAAAAAACCCCAAAGTTAGCAGAAGGAAAGAAATCATAAAGATCAGATCAGAAATAAATGAAAAAGAAATGAAGGAAACAGTAGCAAAGGTCAATAAATCTAAAAGCTGGTTCTTTGAGAAGATAAACAAAATTGATAAACCATTAGCCAGACTCATCAAGAAAAAAAGGGAGAAGACTGAAATCAACAGAATTAGAAATGAAAAAGAAGTAACAACTGACACTGCAGAAATACAAAGGATCATGAGAGATTATTACAAGAAACTATATGCCAATAAAATGGACAACCTGGAAGAAATGGACAAATTCTTAGAAAAGCACAACCTTCCCAGACTGAACCAGGAAGAAATAGAAAATATAAACAGACCAGTCACAAGCACTGAAATTGAAACTGTGATTAAAAATCTTCCAACAAACAAAAGCCCAGGACCAGATGGCTTCACAGGCAAATTCTATCAGACATTTAGAGAAGAGCTAACACCTATCCTTCTCAAACTCTTCCAAAATATAGCAGAGGGAGGAACACTCCCAAACTCATTCTATGAGGCCACCATCACCCTGATACCAAAACTAGACAAAGATGTCACAAAAAAAGAAAACTACAGGCCAATATCTCTGATGAACATAGGTGCAGAAATCCTCAACAGAATAGTAGAAACAGAATCCAACAGCACATTAAAAGGATAATACACCATGATTGTGGGGTTTACGCCAGGAATGCAAGGATTCTTCAATATACACAAATCAATCAATGTGATACACCATATTCACAAATTGAAGGATAAAAACCATATGATCATTTCAGTAGATGCAGAAAAAGCTTTCAAAAAAATTCAACACCAATTTATGATAAAAACTCTCCAAAAAGTAAGCATACAGGGAACCTACCTCAACATAATAAAGACCATATACAACAAACTCACAGCCAGCATTGTTCTCAATGGTGAAAAGCTGAAACCATTTCCTCTAAGGTCAGGAACAAGACAAGGTTGCCCACTCTCACCACTGTTATTCATCATAGTTTTGGAAGTTTTAGCCACAGCAATCAGAGAAGAAAAAAAAAATTAAAAGGAATCCAAAGCAGAAAAGAAGAAGTAAAACTGTCACTGTTTGCGGATGACATGACACTATACATAGAGAATCCTAAAGATGCTACCAGAAAACTACTAGAGCTAATCAATGAATCTGGTAAAGTAGCAGGCTACAAAATTAATGCACAGAAGTCTCTTGCATTCCTATACACTAATGATGAAAAATCTGAAAGAGAAATTAAGGAAACACTCCCATTTACCATTGCAACAAAAAGAATAAATACCTAGGAATAAACCTACCTAAGGAGACAAAAGACCTCTATGCAGAACACTGTAAGACACTGATGAAAGAAATTAAAGATGATACAAACAAATGGAGAGATATACCATGTTCTTGGATTGGAAGAATCAACATTGTGGAAATAACTATACTACCCGAAGCAATCTACAGATTCCATGCAATCCCTATCAAACTACCAGTGGCATTTTTCACAGAACTAGAACAAAAAATTTCACAATTTGTATGGAAACACTAAAGACCCCGAATAGCCAAAGCAATCTTAAGAAAAATGGAGCTGGAGGAATCAGGCTCCCTCACTTTAGACTATACTACAAAGCTACAGTAATCAAGACAGTATGGTACTGGCACAAAAACAGAAATATAGATCAATGGAACAGGATAGAAAGCCCAGAGAAAAATCAACGCATATATGGTCACTTTATCTTTGCTAAAGGAGGCAAGAATATACAACGGAGAAAAGACTGCCTCTTCAATAAGTGGTGCTGGGAAAACTGGACAGCTACATGTAAACGAATGAAATTAGTACACTCCCTAACAACATACAAAAAAATAAACTCCAAATGGATTAAAGACCTAAATGTAAGGCCAGACACTATAAAACTCTTAGAGGAAAACATAAGCAGAACACTCTATGACATAAATCACAGCAAGATCCTTTTTGACCCATCTCCTAGAGAAATGGAAATAAAAACAAAGATAAACAAATGGGACTTCATGAAACTTAACAGCTTTTGCACAGCAAAGGAAACCATAAAAAAGATGAAAAGACAACCCTCAGAATGGGAGAAAATATTTGCAAATGAAGCAACTGACAGAGGATTAATGTCCAAAATATACAAGCAGCTCAATATCAAAAAAACAAACAACCCAATCCAAAAATGGGCAGAAGACCTAAATAGACATTTCTTCAAAGAAGATATACAGATTGCCAAGAAACACAGGAAAAGATGCTCAACATCACAAATCACTAGAGAAATGCACATCAGAACTACAATGAGGTATCACCTCACACCAGTCAGAATGGCCATCAAAAAATCTACAAACAATAAATGCTGGAGAGGGTGTGGAGGTAAGGGAACCCTCTTGCACTGTTGGTGGGAATGTAAATTGATACAGCCACTATGGAGAACACTATGGAGGTTCCTTAAAAATCTAAAACTAGAACTACCATATGACCCAGCAATCCCAGTACTGGGCATATACCCAGAGAAAACCATAATTCAAAAAGAGTCAGGTACCACAATGTTCATTGCAGCTCTATTTACAATAGCCAGGACATGGAAGCAACCTAAATGTCCATTATCAGAGTAATGGATAAAGAAGATGTGGTACATATATACAATGGAATATTACTCAGCCATAAAAAGAAATGAAATTGAGTTATTTGTAGTGAGGTGCGTGGACCTAGAGTCTGTCACACAGAGTGAAGTAAGTCAGAAAGAGAAAAACAAATACCGTATGCTAACACATATATATGGAATCTAAAAAAAAAATAATAATAAGGTTCTGATGAACCTAGGGGCAGGACAGGAATAAAGACACAGACGTAGAGAATGGACTTGAGGACACGGGGAGGGGGAAGGGTAAGCTGGGACGAAGTAAGAGAGTGGCATGGACATATATACACTACGAAATGTAAAATAGATAGCTAGTGGGAAGCAGCTGCATAGCACAGGGAGATCAGCTTGGTGCTGCGACCACCTAGAGGGGTGGGATAAGGATGGTGGGAGGGAGACGCAAGAGGGAGGGGATATGGGGATATACATATGCATGTAGCTGATTCACTTTGTTATACAGCAGAAACTAACACAACATTGTAAAGCAATTATACTCCAATAAAGATATTAAAAAAAAAGGTTCATCTGTAGCTTTTCTTCATATGTATGAGTGGAAAGTCATTATTGTTACCTGGTTAATTTCTGCTCCAAACTTTTTTAAGACTCAAATAGAGAATAAGTTAAAAGTATACTTGTTAAAAAACCTCTCTTAGGCCAGGATTTCTTAGAACCAGAGAAATACAGAAATCAAAATTTTGGTGCCCAGTGAGTCTGTGTTTCTCAAATATCAGAATTTTGCATACCATCATATTTTCCTTTTGTATTTTAGTATTTTTCCTTAAATTAACTCAAAGTTTTTCTTATATATCTTCTTTAGTTTATCTTCAACAACAACAACAAAAAATCTGCAAAAACACAGATTTGGCAGTTTTATCTTTTTCTAATAGATATTAAAATAAAAATGTAAGTATTAAAATAAAACTGCTTATGAAAAACCTAAGATTATGGCAGGTCTTGAATTGGCAAACTTTTTCTGTGAAAGGTCAGAGAGTGTATATTCCGTAAGATCTTACGGAAAAACCCCAACGAACTTTTTGACCAATCCAATATTTCAGGGTTTAAGAGACGTGGATTCTGTGTCAGCTTTGTTGTTGTAGTGCAAAAGCAGCCCTAGACAACAAGTAAACGAATAAGCATGGCTCTGTTCCAATAAAACTTTTATTTACAAAGACAGGCAGGGACTGGGTTTTGCTCATGGGCTGTAGTTAGCCAACCTCTGCTCACCTGTACAGGTGCCTCACTAATTTAACTAGTCTTGAGTGGGACTAAGGTACTGGCATTTTTCAAAGGTCCCAGGTAATTCAAATGTGCAGCCAGGGTTGAAATACCACCAGGCAGGCAATTTTCCCAGAAAGCGGGAGTTACTAAATCCCCTAGGAGGGACCAGGAGCAGTAGGATGAGGGCTGGATGAAGTGCATCTGGAAGAGGGGCTCTCGTTGCCCCCCGTGAGCAGATTCTTTTCACTCCAGGAAACAGCCAGGAAAGAGCACACAGGGGCTGGAGATGGGAGGCTTGAAGGCTGCCAATCTCACCTTTCCTAATCAAGAGGCTTTTTCAGAATAGCATTTGAGGATCACTTGGGCTCTAATGATCACCACATCCTTTGCTCAGCAAATTGCTGGCTTCCTCTGCCTTTTCTCTCTTGAATATTTCTTTCTTGAATGTTTAGAGTCAGCCCCACACCTAAGTAGGCACTTGTCAGTTATGCAGCTGAAAGACGTGTGAACAACCAGCTTGTCAGCTGAAAAGGAGGCTGGCTTCTTGCATTTAAAATGAATATTGACTGGAAAAGAAGGGGGCAGGGGGAGAAAAAAAAAATCACAAGTGAAAAAAATGGCTGACTCAGGCCAACCTCAATGCATATGGTGTGAAATAACATCATTAAGGGAGTTTGGCTGGGGTTGGAATTATGCAAGAGCCTCTTTCAGCAAAACCTAAGATGTTTGGGAAAGTTGCTCTGGAAACTTCTGTGTTAAAAGGTGAGGAAAAACTGGAAGGAAGGTCATCCAAGAAGGTGTATATGATATTTCAGAATACTTAAAATAGAGATTCTGATTACTAGAAAGAAATGAATGTTACTTTTTTTGAGATTTCAATGAACTGATAACTCCCACACTTCTGAGCTTGAACTCCAGCTGTATCACTGGTAAATTACTTAATTTCTCTGAACCTCAGTTTACTGACTCTGTAAAATGGGATTAACCCTGCTTGCCTCATGGAGTGGTTAATGGGATTAAATTAGATAATTTTGTGCACAGAAATCAGTGACTTGGCCTAAAGTGATGTAAATTAGAAGTGACAAGGAGAGATTTCAAGTTCTGGTCCCTAGCATTTCTACCTTACTTCTATCCCCCTTCCTGGCAAGGATCCAGTCACCATAATGTGTGCTATGCTTGTGGTTAGGGAAGCTGCATGGATGTGTGCTTTCCTGAAAGGACATGGGAAAGCATCTCCCCTTCCCCAGTTCCATAGGGAGATTCTCTGAGGAATCTTAACTTTCTTCAGTGAGAGAAAAGGATAGTGAATCCTCACATTTAAGCAATTTGGGAAGAGCAGGAGTGAAAGGCAAAATCTTACATGTGATTGACGCCATCATTATCGACATACTTTCCCCACCATTATGTCCCAGTGAAAAATTTGGGAATTGTTTTCAGCTCCTGCCTCACCTTCATCTCCTTGAACCCAGCCAGTCACCAAGTGTTGTCAGTTCAGCCTTAGTGAAGTTCCTTTCCAAATCAGTCTTCCTCAAGTGCATCTCTGACTGTGTGACTTCCTGCCCTTGCGATGTACCTAAAGGCCGTCTCTTTCTGCGGGGCACTTCAACTGACGTTCTCCTCCTTATCTCCTACTCCTGCCCTTCTCTCATCACTCCTGTAGCCCAGCGCAAGTACTCAATGTTCCTTGAGCACGGTTGCAGCCCCCTCTTTTATGTGTGTGTGAACTCGTCCTGCCAGTTGTGCGGTCACCTCCTTCCCTACTACCAGAAAGCAGTCTCTCCACAGGGACACAGGCTCTGGATCCAAATCCTGACTCCACCTTACGAGATATGTATTCTTGGGAAAGTTATTTAACTTTCCTCAGCCTTGTGAATAAAATGGGTGTGTGTGTGTGATAAATAATACTTAATTCATGGGGTCGGTTAAATGAGACTGTAAGTCATCTGCTTATCACAGTGTCTGGCATGCAAGACACACTCTGTAAGTGCTAGCTGCTATCATTATTGCTCATGTCTTCTTATTTTTACTATTGCCTGTTTAAACAAACCCATCATTAAATACTTCTTCCTTCAAGAAGGCTTCTTAATATCACCTATGCCCCTAGAGGAGTAATCTCCCCTTGTTATATGCCCTCCTAGCACTCTGTAGATCTTTTTTTTGTTTTTTTTAATTTATTTATTTGGCTGCATTGGGTCTTCGTTGCTGTGTGTGGGCTTTCTCTAGTTGTGGCAAGTGAGGGCTACTCTTCATTGCAGTGCGTGGGCTTCTTATTGTGGTGGCTTCTCTTGTTGTGGAGCACGAACTCTAGGCACGCGGGCTTCAGTAGTTGTGGCACATGGGCTCAGTAGTTGTGGCTCGTGGGCTCTAGAGCGCAGGCTCAGTAGTTGTGGTGCACAGGTTTAGTTGCTCTGCGGCATGTGGGATCTTCCCGGACCAGGGCTCGAACCTGTGTCCACTGCATTGGCAGGTGGATTCTTAACCACTGCGCCACCAGGGAAGTCCCTGTAGATCTCTCTTGAACTCACCACTTAACATGCTTTTTTTGTGTCTTTGTCTTAGTCCTTTTTTTAAGAATATAAACCAATTGATCATGGGATGTTATCTTGCTAATCCTTGAGTCCACAAAAGCCCTCATTACAGAGTCATGACCAAATATTTGTGGAATTTAAATAACTTGGACAAATAATAGATAGCAAAGGATGTGATAATCTTAGCGGCTCTTAGCACAGGGCTTGATTCATAGAAAATGCTCTATAAACTTAGCTGTCATTACCATTTATTGTTTACTGTGATATTTCATGCATTATCTACTTGATTCCTCACAACAGTTCTATCAAGCAGATTCTCTTAATGTGCCCATTTCACAGTTGAGTGTTAAGGCACAAAGAAGGTGAAGTAATTTGCCAGAGATAATGTAGCTAGTGAGGGGCAAAGCCAGGATAGGGACCCCTGCGTCCAACTGTATTCAAAGGCCTTGATCTCAAGCCGTGAGTAGGCAGCATCAGATTTTATGCCCAAGTAGCTCATGAGAAAACTGACAAATGGAGAATCATTACTAGCTGGACTAGTCCTGTGGGTTACGCTTAGTAAGGAGAGGAGGCCCATAAGTGAAAGAAAATTTAAGCTTTAACTTGTGTCAAAGTCGAGTAAAAATCAGTTAGGTTTCATCAAACCACTGGTCAAAGTGCCAAAAACGGTTTAATTTTTTAAAAGCACGTGTAACTTCTTTTCATCTGCTTGACTGGTCAAGCCAGTAAAAAACAGTAAAAGCAGTTTATGCAATGAAAAACACGCACACCCTCCCTGTGTTTGGTGGGCCAAGTTTGCCAGCCAAGCAGACAGTTAAATTGGTCAGTCAGGTGTGGATAGAGCCTCCGAGGGAAATGCTGAAAGAAGACATTAGCAAATGCTTTAATGTCTGTGGAGAACATTTAGAGGGTGTACTGAGGTATCTGGCTAAAGACACTATGGCTGCTCAAGGGCAAAGGAGGAGGGCGGGACATTTGCATAGGAGCCCGGGAACCTTCTGAGAGAGTCAGGACTGAGCCCCTTCTCCTTTTTCCTAAAATCCTAAACTGTCTGGATCTGTTGGAGTAGGCTGAGTGGCTTTGGCCAGCTCACTGGGTAGAGGAGAGGCCTCAAAACTCCTGAAATAAACAATTCTGAGGTTCGAAATACATGGATCTAGGACGACTTTAGCCCCTTGTTACAAAGAAGGGGATGGCTCTTCTGTGCCCAAGAGGCAGAAGACCCTGGAACCTGCCCTGATTGGGATCTTCTGGGTGCAGCATTGAGCCTTGGGAAGCAGCTTTTTCAGTGAACTAAAACACATACACACGCACAGATAAAAACTGTATTGTATTACAAACTGTAATACAAACTGTAAATTACAAACTGTAATTCGGGACCCCAGAGCAGTTTTGCCATGGAACTAACCAAACGTAGCATTGAAGACCTATTGGACTTGCATTGGCAAGGACAGAGCACCTGGAGCCCCATGGGGTATAGTTCATTCTGGAACAACCGCGCTTTGCAGCAGTGGGGGAGTTCTTTAGGTTGAGGAAGACACATCAGAGTTCTGGCTTCACTGGGCAAGACAGATCAACAACGACTTCATCGTAGAATGGTCGGGAAATGGAAGGGCTGGGGTTCCTGCTAACCCAGGCAAGTCATTCAGTGCATATTGTACTTGGGGATGGGGAGATGCTACTGAGACCAACGTTATTCACACCAAAGGCTGTAAATCTAGACATCCAACTACTGGTGACTTTTCAAAATCAATTAGACCTACATAGATAGATTAGATAGGTAGATAGATAGATAGGTGCACAAACAGACAATGAGCGTAGAATAAATGCCTATTTAGAAATGAGGGCATGCCTGGAAGAAGAATGCCATTAGAAAAGCTACATAATTGAGGTTACTTCTAAACCTGTCTTAATGAGAGAAATGAAGAAAATAAATTTGGTCAATTAGAAAGTAATGAAGACCTTGCAAAAATAACTATTGACAAAAGGCCAATTAGGGATTTCTCCAGTAATCTGTGTATAACAAACACTGCATGATTCAGCAGGTCATGAGGGATTGCCTCTTAGGTGATTAAAGGACTTGGTATCACGTCTACTTAAGTTTGGCAGTGACTTCTTCATTTAACAAGCGGCATTGTGATCTGAAATGAACCCAGAATCCAGATAAATAGGGGTTCCAAATTTCAAAACCAGGGCGAGGTCGCATAATGATGACAATTCAGTCCAGGTATGGCTGTTGCATATCAAGGGGATGGGCCTAAAGAAAGGATGTCCTACAACAAAAACACAAAAAGGAGTTTGAAGGACAGGCCATGGTCTATTAGGCAAGTTTATGTTGTATTAACCAGCTTTATAATCAGATTGTTGGAAAATAGCATAAATCATTCCAGATAAATCATTCCTTCTTTAGGTTATCGGAGGGGAAGGCAGTGTGCAATCTTCATCACAGTGAAGGACGAGGACATCATTTCTTTTTGTGTGTGTATCCATCAGGGAAAAAAGATAAAGAGCTGAACTCCGATAGGACAGGATTCCCTAAAGGTTCTCTTCCAAAGTAAAATGTATATGTGTGTGTGCGCGTGCGCGTGCATGCACATCTGGTAGGGGGTGGGACTTTGAAAGCGCCTGGATGGTATCTTCCTGACAGGTGCAGACTATTTTTAATGAATGCAGGGTTGGTGAGGTATTACAGGTATGGGCCCAGGACTTGGTATGATTTTAAGCCTATGAGAACTCAGAAAAATATTAACTGGATTATTAAGAAACGATACTCTGGGATGTTAGAGCTGAAGGAATCTTAGGAATCACCTAGTCCTGCTCATCTTCTTAGCCATTTACTAGGCCAGAGATGTTAACTCCTTTCCTAAAGTCAGGTGTTCTGTCCATGTCACAACCTGAACTAAAACTATGTTGAGGGAGAGTGGTCTTTCTATCACATCATCCCACTTCCTGATGATGCCAGTATATAGCATCTGCTGCTAACTTCCAGGCTCAATAAATAACTCCCAAATTAGAAAATAGTCAGAGGAAATTCCATTGCAAAAGAAAGTGAAAGATTAGTTCTCTGTGTGAAAATAATCCCCAATGGCCTGTCTTGACTGTTGGGCAAATGCCCTACGAGTAAGCACGGTGGATGAATGTAGTTTAGTTTTTTGTTGAATTATCTGGCAAGGGGGAAGTCCTCACTCAGAACTGCTTGTAAGGAAACATCACAAAAGAGGAAGGTTAGGGTTGTCAGGCTATATTGGCATCCCTTATTTAAATTTTGGAAACACTTCTAGGTGAAAAAAAAAAAATCCTAGACATTGGAGCGATTCCAGAGAAAAACAGCACATAATTAAGGGAATGGAATAGAGAAACTGATTTATTGAAGAAATTAAAGCAACACATTTTTATGGCTCTGTCACAAATAAGGGCATGTCTCAGACATATATCAAGGGCTTTAATTGGAATAATGAGTTAATCCAGGGAGAGATGATTTACGCATGATATCAGAGGACAGGGTAACATGATGGGATTGGGGAATTACCTGTTGAAATGATGAAATTGTCATCTTTCAAACGAAAGTGAGACAAAAACAGAGCAATTAGGAAGATGGTGCTTAATAGTAATTTTATACAAAGAGATTTGATTTTTCGCTTTTAACAAAACTATGAGCCAGTAGAATCACGCTTTCCATGTTTCCTCAGTTTTGGGAGAAACTTGAACTTATGACACATCATCAATTTAATAGCAGCTATTATGTGAAGGGGAAAAAAACACTGTATTAAATGTATAGGTTGATTGCAATCTACATCTCAGTTTGAAAAGTATTAAAGTGTGAAAAATTAGAATTGGAGAACTACAGCAATCATTTAGGAGATATACATATATAATCCTGTGATAGCATATAGTTTCTGTGGGTTCAATTCCTGACTACTCAAGGGCTAAGCATATAGTTGTATGGTTGTGGATGGTCTAGTTATTTTGTTTGCTGTGTCCTCATCCCCTTCTCAGAGACTCTGTTCCCACCCTGGTGATTGGGAAGCTTATCAGTTCTTCTGGCCACTACTGATTGGACCAGGAATAAATCTATGACCTGACCAAGCCAAGAAGTTCCCTTTAATTAAAAGAAAAAAAAAAAAAGTACCAGAAGAGAAAGATGCAGTCAGTTAGATGGGATGTCTTGTAAAGCTGGGGTCAGCATTGGGTCATGGCATTGAACACCACATACACACCTAAATTAGTAAGGAGCAACAAAGCCATCAGTAAAAAAAAGAGCTGACATGGATTAAGAAAAACAGAGCAGATATCCAGCTAGCACCAGAGAAAATAGAAATGTACTCTATTTCCTTATAGCCCCTTCTCCCAGAAGGTTCAGTGTAACTCCATGAGGCCGATGGAGGAGACTCTGTACCCCACTTTCCAATACAGGTTCCTAAGTGGTCTAACTAACTCAGTGTCCAATCTTTGGATGCCCTTGGCTTTCCCTTCAGTAAGGATGTGTTTTTATCTAAGCCAGTTTGAATGGGTGTCTGTCCCTGGCAACTTTAATCCCTTTCTCTCTACTCCTGCCCATTTCATTAATGCTTCCCAGTTATAACACATTAAGAAAAAGCTTTTCAGAGAAAACTCATGGTGCTGACACAGACTGGATTGTGACATGAGTTGTGGTAATCCTCCAAATGACTAGACTGACATAATTTCTTATGCCGAAATAACTGGTTGCAAAACCATTGTCTCAGCTATTGGTGTGGTTGTGGTGCACACTGGGCTGACCCTTGTCCGGAAGCTAGGTGCCAACTTATCATGTGTTTTCTGGATCTTGCCTTTCGCAGACCCCAGGGCAGCCCATTCACGTGAACTGTTCAACTGTGGGACTCTTTAGACCATGGCCAGCCTCCCCACACCCCAGACATTCTTTATCCAGGACACGGGGACCAACATTTACATTATAAGTCCTTTCTTCCTAATAGCCCTTGTGGTTGTCATTTTGATAACAGGCCATTCTAGTTTCAAGAAAACCTCATTTTCTGTTCTGAGTTGCAGTGCCTTCTTCTGCAGTAGTTCCCTAGGCAAACGTATGGGCTGTTTGCTACGCTTTCAACCCTCATGCATTTTTAATGATTTACAAGGAAAAAAAAATTTTCCCCACCTCCTTTTTTTTCTAATAAATTTAATGACTTAATACACATCAAGTGGAATTGTTGGTTTGTGGTGACGGTTTTATAATTCCAAGTTCAAGGGTTTTTTTCTATTTAATTATGCACAATAACTCTTATGGAATATAATGCAATAACAGAAACATGCACCAATGTTGGCATAAGAGCCTGTTGTTTATTAGTATTGGTTCTGTGCTTTATGTTTGAAATAAAATATTTGGAACTGATGTTGGCCCTGTTTCCTCCAAACTAGATAAAAAAATAAAAAAACTTTCTCCCTGAAAGTACCATGCTCCAATCTTCAGCGATAAAAGCCAGCAGCTCTTGAGATAGCAAATTAAATTTTATTTGTAGAAAACACTGTGCTGTGTTTTGTTGCTTGCTCAGAGTTATTTTTTAATACTAATCATTTAATAAAGTGGAAGACCGATACATTGACCTGTGTTCTCCAAGGCACCAGAGTATTTCCCGGGGTTAAAAGGCATAGCTTGCTGAAAGGTTGTTTGTTTTACATTCTAACCTATTACTTATTTCTCTTGCTTTCTTGCCAGATCTAGCCTTAGCTTTCGAAATAATTTTTGAATTTTGGAAAACATAAAGTGGTTGAATTTTCAGAATCTGCAAGTCAGATGTTTAAAACTCTGATAAAGACTGCTTTTCCTTAGAGCCAGCACATTTGAATTTTGTGCTGTGAATAGTAAAATTATCTCCATCCCATTGCTTAAAAAATAATTTAGAGTTTCTTGGTAGAAAGGAAGTAGATGTCTAGTCTCATTAAACAAATTCAGCAAGGAGACTTGTTCAGTATTTCCACTCTGGATAAGGCTTCATTTACAAGGTGAGAGAAATTATCCAGAGTCCCGTCCTGGAAAATCTGGGTGCAGGGTTCTAGACTTAGGTGAGTGTCCTGAGGGCCGGGGTGTTTTGCACTGGTGGGGAAGGATGAGCCTGAGGGCTGCAGAATGTTTAACCAAGTTGGAGCTAAAAGGCAATATCTAAACATAAAACGAAAGGCAAAAGCCAAGGAGATATTCTAAATGAAGCATCTGTCTGAAAGAGCTGGGTAGGAAGGTTAGAACCAGATATAAGGTGATAGGCTAGCTACTGGAAGCCCTAGAAGAAAGCAAGGATGGAGGACAGGGAAAGTGCCTGGAGAGATTGTCTGAGGTCCTAGACAGACCCAGGGATCCCTAGAGAATGCCTGTGGCCTTTCTGTGGAGAGAAGTGTAATGCAGTAGTTAAAGGTTCAAATTCTGGAGAAATATGGACATAGGTTCAAGTTCCAGCTTTACTGCTCAACAGTGATATGTCCCTGGGCAAGTCCTGTTACTCTCAAATACTCAGTGGCTTTATGTGTCAAATTGGGCAAATAAAATAAGGCACTTTATAAAGGCTGTCATAAAATATAAACGATATAATGCTACTGTTAGTTATTATTAGTGCTGAATCAGGAACAGCTAAGCTACTAAGTCAGATTCTTTTAAGTCAAAATACTGCTTTAAATTATACACATAGACATATTTGTATCAGTAGAAATATATAGATTTTTGTGGTTTTTATGCATAAGTGACATTGGGTATCTATATTTTTATTTTTAAAATATTTTATATATTTTTTCTTTTATATAAACATCTTTGAGGTATAATAATCATACAGTAAAATGAAGTATACACTGAGGTATGTAATTTGATCAGTTTTAACACATGAATTCATTGATGTAAACCATATCACTATCAAGACACAGAATATTTCCATCATTCCAGAAAGCTGCATTGTGCTTTATCCAAGTTAAACCCTCCTACCGTCCAGTCACCCCAGAAACACATCCTTCTCTGAGTTATAATCATAGATTAGCTTTGCCTGTCCTAGAACGTCAGTGGAACCAATCAATATATATTCTTCTGTATCTGAATTCTTTTGCTCAGAAAAAATGTTTTGGCGATTTATCCATGTGGCTATGTGTAGCAGTGGTTCATTCCTTTAAATTGCTGAGGAGCACTCCATTTTATAATTATATCACACTTTTTCCATTCTCCTACAAATGGAAATCTGGTGTTTTCATTCTAGTACCAAAGTAAAGCTGCTATGAATGTTCATATATATATATATATATATATACACATACACACATATATATATATATATATATATATGTGTGTGTGTATGTGTATATATATATATATCTTCATCTAAAGGCTTTTGGTAAACTGCGATCTGTCTTAAACATCTTTTCTTTTCAACATATAGGGTAGACTTCCCCCAAGATATAGGTGCTTAGACAATATGTCCTCATCAACTGATAGATGATAGAAGAAAAGGGTAAATATTTTCCAACTTGTTTGTTTCTTCATATATGTATGTATGTGTAGGTATGTAGGTATGTATATATATGTATATGTGCATTTTAATGAACAAATATCACCTCCTTATCTATATGTTTTTGGAAGATAGCAATCTGACTTAAATGTCTTTTTTTTTAACATCTTTATTAGAGTATAGTTGCTTTACAATGGTGTGTTAGTTTCTGCTTTATAACAAAGTGAATCAGTTATACATATACATATGTCCCCGTATCTCTTCCCTCTTGCATCTCCCTCCCTCTCACCCTCCCTAAATAGCTTATTTTCAACACATAGTATAGACTTCCCCTAGACTATTTTTGCATATGTAATTTTTAAAAAATACAGAAGACCCAGAGTCTAATTCTGAAAGAATCCACAGTCATGTGAATGACAGATTTGGGGTATGACTGGGGACTGGAATGGACACAGAGCTCTTTGAATTTTGTCTAACAAAGCCACAGACTAATGTTAAGGAATGTTTGTGTGATTCTCTCCAGTGGGGAATCAGTTACTCAAACACAGGAGTCTTTACAGAGATCCAAAATAATCATAAAACTATTATAACCACAAGACCTCTTCATGGTTATCCCCTCAGTAGTGAATGCTCCCTTTTTAAGCCAACTCTTATATTCAGAAAAGGATTGTAATATCTCCAGCCTGGAAGAAATCCCTATTCCTGTGGCTAATTTACTTCATCTCTGTGGTTCTTGGATGGAAGGATGGAGTGAAAGCAACCCCAGGCAGTTGACTCTGAATTCTAGTCTTAAGCAATGTATGAAGAGCTTCAGTAAACTTTGGCCATTTAGCCTGCCTTCATTCCATGGGAAATACTGTCCAGTTATTCGCAAATCTCAGTAAATTGTTTGCCATGGGACAACCTTCTGATTTACAGCCCTGGGCATTCTTAGGACTGATGAGAGAAGGAAAATGCATGATTACATGTGGGAGCTATGAGGGGAAAACCTGCCTTTGGACCATCAGATGCTATGAGAAGAGCACCAGTGGACATAGCTCCTCTCTCACGATGTGTCTTATTTACATTGACACTTCCTGCTCTAACACAGCGCTGTGCACGTGGGAGACACTCCATAAATAAATATTACATGGAAGGGAGAATGAAATAAGGTAGGAGAAAGAATGAAATGAAGGGAGGAATTGAAAAGCAAGGAGCTCATTTATATTGGATGTTGGCTGTCTGGTGGAGAGGGAGGGAATAATTCAGCTGATTGTAAGTTAAAAAGCAAGGTTAGAACTTTCAGTTCACTGTGAATTCACACACTTGTAATTTTTTGCTTCACATTTATGTTCTCTACTAGACTGTAAACTCCAGGAGGGTGCAAACTGTATTTCTTTTAAAATATTGATACCTTCACTTTGACCTACATAAAGAACCTAGCATCTGAAACTATACTGGGCAAGAAACTAAGTGGGACACTGCTGTAAGGTGGTGTAGGATATTTCATGTTTGTATTCCCCGCAGGGTTTAGACTGACACTTAGCACAACATGGATGTTCAGTAAGTATTTCATAAATGAACACCTGATTGAAAAAAAATATGAAAAAGTCATAGCAATGGATCTTTGTGTTCTTAGAATTCATTAGAAAATTAACTTTTCTGAATATGAGGTGGAAGCACCAAGTCTTTTCCCATGTTCACTTAACTTTCTCTTATAAATACAGTGAGTGGTGCCAGCAAAGAGTGTGTCAGACATGATAGCGGGATTTCAACCCATTATACAATAAGGAGAATTTTTCAGAATTCTCAAACCTCCTTTGAAAACATTTCTACACAGGTCACATCATGATCTATTTGCCATTTGTAAAGTAAAACACCATCATGAAAAAGAATATTTAACGCCATATAGAAAAACTCTACCTTTACCAGCTAATAAATGTCAGGTTGCTCATTTTATGCTGCATGGGAAAAAAGGAATCATAAAATAAGATCATAGCCTCCTGTGATTTGTGAATCAAAATGGAAATTAAAAAACGAAGGTTTAATAATCCTTAACATTTGCTCTTTGAAAAGTCTGCTATTTGTTTAGAGCAGGGCTGGCCTACATTAGGGGGTGGGCAGTTGAGATCAGGCTCCTTTTCATTCATGCAAACTTCCTTGCTCCTTATTCTGAGCCCCATTTTAAGATGAGAGCTAGGGCACCGATATAGCTAAGCGTACTTGGTATTGCCCATCTGCCTCTAGTTTCTGTGGCCCCATGGCTTTTAGTGACCATCTTTAACCTACTGCAGATAGTTAGAATTGCCTCTTCTTCAGATCTTCTAGAGAAAAAAAAAATTCAGTGTTCCCTTGGTTACTTATATATAAAGTATTTAACACTCATAGACATTTTGGTAGTGTCTGGAGGTGGCTGCCATGTCTGAAAACATTTTAGCACATTTGATTCATGTGATATATTTTGGACATTTATTATGTATATTAATACATACAAAATAGTTTGTTGATGCAATGATATAATTTGTGATAAAATAATGTCTCCAGACTTTCAGCTACCATATATTATAACCTTAATGTACATACTCTATAAGCCACACTTCCACTACTCACTATCTCCTTGGACTTGTGCTCAGAAAGGCAGAAAGGCACAAATTAGGATAGTAAGTTCACAGCAGTAAAGACTGCACTGGCCAAAAAAAAAAAAAAAAAAAAAAAAGGTAAAGTTCTAAATGTTCATTAATGTAGGTCTGGTTAAATAAATGCTGTCTGTGTATATAAGAATGAATAAGGTAAGATAATAATATATATAATGATATTTAAGAATGACCCTCTTACACATAAACTATAAAATGTGGAGAAAATACAAAATACAAAAACACCTACCTAAGGGCTCTAGAGAGTGAATAACAGTTGGAAGATTTTGAAGCAAGTCAAAACTTAATTTCTGATTTTTGTGGCTTTGCCTCATGGTTGGCAGCAGTTATGGCACAGAGCAGGGTAGCTAAGACTCTAAAAAATAGCCAGAGACAGAGCTTGGGGCAAACACTGTTGTTAAACTAGAGGGCCATTTTTAACAGTAGGCTACAGGTTTCTGCCTTGGCTTAATAATTTGTGCAAAGATACTAATTATTGAGTTTTAAGATTTGAAAATATAATGAGGGTATTGGGCTCTTTCCCTACAGATAAAGAAAAAAGAAAGAGAAAAAACATAAACAGAAGCACACAAAAATCTACATGTAATTGCAGAAGTGTCATAGATTCTTAAAGGCCATTTCTAATCTGCAAGTTTAAAAACAAACAAACAAACAAAAAAACCCAAACCTGCTCTAGGATAGATCCCCTTCATGATAGAGACCAACATAAGGTTGGTAGACTAAGTAATATCATGGATAAAAAGTCAGGATAAAAAATTTCTTTAAGGTTGGGGATACCCTGATAATTCAATCTGGAGTAAATGTAAACTGTTGCACTTAGGTCTAAATAATTAATTACAAATGTACAGAATGGCAAAGACATGACTCAGTGGCCTCATAAACAGAAAAAAAAGTTCTGGAATTTTGTTGATAATAAGCTCCATTATGTACTATAAATAATACTATGTGCCTGCCAAAAAAAGAAATGTGATCTTCAGTTGCTTTAATGGAAGTTAAGTTTTTAGAACTGCACTGCACAATATGGCAGCCCTTAGCCACTTGTGACTATTTAAATTAAGTTTAATTTAAATAATATAAAAAACTGAGTGCCTCAGTCACATCAGCCACACTTCAAGTGTTCAGTAGTCAAATGTGGTTAGGTGACTGCGGTATTAGACAGCATTGAATAGAATATTTCCATCATTGCAGAAAGTTCTGTTGGATAACTCTGCTCTAGAACAAGGGAAGTAAGAGTCATACTCTGCTCTGCATTGGTCAGAACACTCCTGCTACAGTAGACACATGCTGTTTGCTGCTCAGAATGGATTCTTCCCTTTTCCTAAAAACAATGTTGACTGTCATATGGGAAAACACCTCCTTTCCATTGTCAGCCATGCTTTTTGGATGAGATTGGTGCCTCTGCTAGCTTTACCAGAGGAGACACTCATGACTCCCCCAGGACAGTGTGGTGTAAGGATGGAAGAAGCAGAACTATGGCAGGTCTTTAGCTAGCAGAAAGGGAGAGTTCAGACCTGCAGGGTAGGCACCTGAGAATGAAGCCGACACTGTGCGTTCTAGGACAGAGAGACAGAGGGAAGTGAAAACTTGGTGACATTGTTTGAACTTTTGGATCAAGTTTCATCTGAAGCCCACCCGACAGCTGTTAGATTACATGAACTCGTTACCTCCCTTCAGTGTTTAAGCACTTAAGTTGGGTTTCCTACCGCTTGGAACATGAAGAGCCCTAAATGATATCTTTGATAAATTGAGTTCAGTTGTACGTGTTCCTATTTGGACAATGATACAGCATAATGGAATGTTTTCAGAGGAGAAAGACCAGGAGGGTGAAAGAACTTCAAGGAAATATCCCTGTTCTATTCCCATGACTAAATTAAGTCTTCATTCCCAGGCTAATCCAAGTGGCTGATGTGACCATTTTGACATTTCATAAATTCCCCTGGGAAAAAGGATTCGAAAAGCTTCCAGTCTTCATTTAAAGTGGTATGGTAGAAGGAACAAGACCATATAATGAAGTCACTGAATCCACAGATCTCCTGGTATCACCAGGACAACAAATAAGAGAGCAAATCATGTAAAATTACTTTCCTTTTAAGTATAAGTGACACTCATGCCAGCACGCGGCTGCATTTTAATAACTACGCTACTCCAAATTGTGTCACTTTAGTTGGGTGATATTATAAAAGAAAACCAGTGGATATTATTTTTGTGTCATTTTCCAATCCAGTACATTTTTATAAAATTCTACAGATTGAGTTAATATTTTAGAGCTGTACATATAATGAAATTTAAAATATTCTTTGACAGTTGCTCTCCTGGAAGGCTGATAGAAATGTTCAATAAAGGGCTGCAGAGAATTCTTTTCAAAGGCTTGAGGGAAAAGGTAGAAAGACTTTCTCTGTACTCTTAACATTGTTCTTAAGCTCCTGTTTTGTGACTAAATCCATTCAGCAGCCCACGTGCTGCTTGACCCACCCCCCCCCCACCCCGCGGCCCCCACCTTTGGAATGAGAAGGTACAGATTCTTCAGAGGTTACAAGCTCTAAGGCAGAAGTTCACAACCTTGTCTGCACACTGGAATCACCTGAGGGGCTTTAAAAGTAGAGATACTATTAAACATAAAATTACCATATGATCCAGCAATTCCACTCATACGCAAAAGAACTGAAAGCAGAGACTTGAACTGATACTTGAACAGCAATGTCCATGGCAGCATTATTCACAATAGCCCAAATGTGGTAATAAATGCCCGTCAATGGATGAATGGGTAAATAAAATGTAATCTTCTATACATACAATGGAATATTGTTTAGCTTTAAAAAGGAAGGAAATACCAACACGTGCTACAACACGGGTGAACCTTGAAAACCTTGTGGTTAGTGAAACAAGCCAGACACAAAAGGATAAATGTATGATTCCACTTACATGAGCTACCTAGAATAGGCAAATTCATAGACAGAAAGTAGAAAGAACAGTGGTTACCACAGGGTGTGGGGAGGGATGAATGGAGAGTTACTGCTTAATGGGTACAGAGTTTATGTTTGGAATGATAAAAAAAAGTTCTGCAGATGGATGTTGATGATGGTTGTACAACAGTGTCAATGTACGTAACATCACGGAATTGTACACTTAAGACAATTAAAATGTGAATTTTCTGTTCTTTATATTTTGCATATATGCCAGGGTCCCATCCCCAGAGATTCTTATGTAGTTGGTCTGAGGTACAACCAAAATACAGGGATGATATAGGCCACTCAGGTATTTCTAATGTGCAGCCTCATGACTCAAAAGTCTGGACAGGTAATATAAATGAATGAAAGCATCTGGATGGGGGCTGTGAAGACAGGGAGGGCACATGCTCTGTCTTAAAGGGGCAGCTGCCACCACTTGGCCCTGGTTAATTTCTGCCCTGAGGGAATACAGGCCTCAGAGTGGCCAGATCTTCTGAATTGTTAAACAAAACAAAACAAAAAAACAAAAAACAAAAAAAACCCAAAACGCAACAAACAAACACACATGGACCTGGATGTTTCTAGGAAACCTGATTTTTAAATGATCTTAACTTAATCAAATTTTAAAAGAAATAAAACACCTAATGACAAAATAAAATATCTCGGTTTGCTTGGGACTGCCCCCGTTTTAGTGTCAGAGGTCATCTTGGAAAATCACACAGTTCCAGGCAAACCAAGATGGTTGGCCACCCCAACGGGCTACTGGCTTATATCTTCTGGTCTAAAGAGGCAGAGCCCCAACATTCATCTGATTCCCTTCAGTGGCCACAGACCAGTGACAGTGCAAGGGAGGGGTCTTGGAGGGGTTTTTATCTCCCTGTGGTATTCATCAGCAGTCCCTCTACCCCAAGCCACTCCAAATAAACATGCATTCTAAGTAAAAACAGCAAACTTGCTAAGCAAACTCACTCTTAAGACAAATGTCACAGCTTTCCTCTTAATTAGGTTTATATTTCCAGGCCCCTCCTATACAGAAGATTTGCAGCCACCACTGCCACAGGCAGCCACACAAGGCACAATTCTGGGAAGAAAGCTCCATGGTCAAGGCTGTGGTTTCTCATTCTTCTTTGTTATAAATCATGTTGTAGAAATGCTAAGGAAAAAGACATGGTACCTGTTCCAGAAAGATCCCTAATGTTGCTTAGTGTTTCTTTCTCATTGGTCAGGTTTCTATTAAGCTATGTGGCTCTTTTTTTCTTACTTGTGGTCAACTGCTCTGTTTGGAGATCTTTGCTTGGTGTGTAATGGATTTATCAACATAGGTGGCTGTGATATTGTGATTTATAGTAAGAAATACATATTTGGTCTTCATTCCCTTTTCTGGCAAGGAGCTCCTAAAACCCTTGGAATTTCCTAAGCGATTAGAGGAGCAGAGGTGTCTTTTGCTATGTTAATGAGGTGACTTTTGGAAAGCAGCTAAGGGTGGGGCCTGGTTGCCAGGAGAAGCAACCAAGCAATTAGAGGGTTGGAACTTTTAGTCCCACCCCGCTGAGTTCCAGGAAGGGAGAGGGGCTGGAGGAATCAATTGGCTAATGGCCAATGGCCAGTGACTTAATCATGCCTATGTATATAATAAAACCATCATAAAAACCAGAAAGGACTGGGTTTGGAGAGCTTCTAGTTTGATGAACATATGGAGATGCTGAGACAGTGGCATGCCTGGAGAGGGTATGGAAGCTCTGCGCCCTTTCCCCACACCGTGCCCCATGCATCTCTTCCATATGGATGTTCCTGAGTTATATCCTTTTATAATAAACTGAGTAAATGGATTTCCTGAGTTCTGTGAGCCACTCTAGAAAATTAATCAAACCCAGGGGGAGAGAGAGGGGTGTGGGAGCTTCTGATTTATAACCAGTGGATCAGAAGTACAGATACAAGCCTGAACTTGCCACTGGCATCTGAAGCAGAAGGCAGTCTTGTGGAACTGAAACCTTAACCTATGGGATCTGATGCTATCTCTGGGTAGATAGTGTTCAGTTCTGAGTTGAATTGTAGAACACCTAGCTGGTGTTGGAGAATTGCTTGGTGGTGGGGGAAAACCCCACACCTACAGAGAAATTGGGTACAGAACATTCAGTGAAAGTATTTAGGGCTATTCACAACTATTCTGGTTCCTCTTTTTCTGGTCACATGGCTTTCCTGAGCCTCCAGCTTACTGACCCATCCTCCAGATCTTGGGACTTGCCTCCCCCATAATTGTGTGAGCCAGTTCCTTTATAATAAATATCTGTCTTTCTCCGTCTCTCTGTCTCTCCCTCCGTGTCTCTCCCTCTCCCTCTCTCTCTCTCTATATATAAAAAAAGAGTGTATATATACACACATATACATATATATACATATACATATACATCTTATTGGTTTTGTTTCTCTGGAGAACACTAATACAGCATGGCATGTAAAGGTGGACCTAGAAGCACTGTATATTTTCAAGTTTTTTCTCTTTGACTGGTGCTCAAGGCCCTTCCCAATCAGGCCTAGACACCAGCCTTTCTACCCAACACAACCAATAATGCAGCCTCACTGGACTTCTCAAACATGAGGGAATTCATTCCTCCATGCCTTTGCATACTCCTTTTCCTGTGCCTGGAGTGCCCTTCCCTTCCTCTGGAAGTATCTTTTTTTTTTTTTTTCTTGTAGCCATCACCACTGTCTATTTCCAGAACTTTCATGTTATCCCAAATATAAACTCTGTACCTATTGAACAGTAACTCCCACTTCCCCTTTCCCCAGTCCTTGGTAGCTTCTATTATTATAATTTCTCTCTTCAAGAGTGTGCCTATTTTAGGTACCTCATATGAGCGAAACCATACAGTAGTTGCCCTTTTGTGTCTGGCTTATTTTACTTAGCACAGTGCTTTCAAAGTTCATCCATTTTGTAGCATGTATCAGAATTTCATTCATTTTAATGGCTGAATAATAGTCCATTGTATATATATGCCACATTCTGTGTGTCTGTTTTTGAATTGGGTTGTTGATTTTGTTGTTCTTGTTGAGTTGTAGGAGTTCTTTTTATATTCTGGGTATTAATGTGTTATCAGATATAGGAGTTGCAAATATTCTCCCCTATTCTAAGGATTGTCTTTTTAGAGTCTTGATAGTGTCCTCTTATGTAAAACATTTTTAATTTTGATGAAGTCCAATTTATCTTTTTTCTTTTGTTGTCTGTGCTTTTGGTTTCATATCCAAGTAATCACTGACAAATCCAATGTCATAAAGATTTCCCTTTATACTTTCATCCAAGAGTTTTACAGTTGTGAATCTTATGTTTAGGTCTTTGATCCATTTTGAATGAATTTTTGTATATGGTGTGAGGTAAGGGTCCAACTTCATTCTTTTGGATATGAATATCCAGTTTTCCCAGCACCATTTGCTGAAAAGATTATCTTTTCCCCATTCAATGCTCTTCTCACTCTTGTCTGAAGTCAATTGACCATATAGGTGAGAGATTATTTTTTAAAATTACATAAAGGTTTATTATTTTTGGTCTGTTATCTTGAAAGCTATAACAGAATATAAAGAGGTAAAAAATTTCTCATAATTTACTACCCAGATCAACATATTAGTATATTTTCTCTTGTTTATTTTTCTGATTACATAACATTGCAGATAAGTGTAGTAGGTGTAAATGGAAGACAAATGGAAAAGGTTAAACAGTATCTGTCTTAAATCTGTATTTATGTTTGTTTTTTGTAATCATTCAGATTTTGCTATAAAAGATATATATATGCTATATATATACACTATATACACACACATTTGTATATATTTATATATATAAAAGTGTGTGTGTGTATATATATTATACATATATATATATATATATATATATATATATATATATATATATATATATATATATATATATATATACACTTTCACTCAGCATTACACCCTGGATATCTGTCATGCAATACTTATTCTTGGAAACATATACCATTGTTTTTTTTTTTGTTTTTTTTTTAAATTTTATTTATTTATTTATTTATGGCTGTGTTGGGTCTTCATCTCTGCACGAGGGCTCCCTCCAGTTGCGGCAAGCGGGGGCCACTCCTCATCGCGGTGCGCGGGCCTCCCACCATCGCGGCCTCTCCCGTTGCGGAGCACAGGCTGCAGACGCGCAGGCTCAGCAACTGTGGCTCACGGGCCCAGTCGCTCCGTGGCACTCGGGATCCTCCCAGACCAGGGCTCGAACCCGTGTCCCCTGCATTGGCAGGCAGACTCCCAGCCACTGCACCACCAGGGAAGCCCCCTATACCATTGTTTAAGGTACACCTCACGTGTCACCATTTCTGAGAAACTTTGTCAGCTCTTCCTGTCCCCAGATAAAATCTAGGTACATTCTACACTCTTGGTACCCTTGGGTACATTCTGTCTTCCTGCATAATGGCACTTGTGTCACAGAGCACATAGTAGGTGCTTAGTAAATGTTTGTTGCATTAGAGATGGTGCTTCACAGAGATTGTGTTCAGTAAATAGTCAAGATGAACATGTGACATCCTCCATCCCCTCTTCCTTTCTTGTTTTAATCATATCACTGGGCAGCAGCAGGATTTCAGGATAGGTCTGGCGAGTGCTGGCTAACCAGCAAGTATTATGGAGACCATCAATATTGTGCACATGGTCCAGGCTTGGTTCCCAAACCCTCAGTGACTCCAGAATATGGAAGAAGTCCTGCTCAAGATGCCCATTCAATTTTATTTTGCTCTGCTGCCCAAAATATAAAGCAAACTATTTGCAGGAAGGAGGAAATGAAGTGATAGTCCTTCTACACAGGTGTTACCTCACTACTTCCTTGGTATCCCTTGTTTTGAAGGTCCCTGCAGTCTGAACAGTACTGCTGTTCCCAGGCATTAGGTAACCTGACACCCTGACACCCTGTGGCTGTCCTCAGCTCCTCAGGGCAAGAGTATAGCAAATGCATCCTCAGGTAGTTCCAATCGCTTCAGCTCCTTTCCCCTCTCTCCCCATACCTTACACTGAACCCAGGAAGTGGCAGTGGACTCAGAGCACCTCGACTCTGGCTATACTACTTATTTAAAAGATTATGAAAGTCATAAAAATGTCATCTTCTGTATTTCAACTCTGTAAACTGCACATGCAGAAAGCCCTCGACTCAATCCCCATCTCTACAGCTTGAGCAAGAAGCCTTCAGCTTCATGCTTGAGTAACAAATAGAATGGCATCCACCCCTTTGACAGGCTGTCTGCGGATGTTTCTCCAGCCCCCTCACCAGAAACAAGTTCCAGACTGTAGAAAAGAACACTCTGGGACTGTCATTCTTACCCTTACCCATTGGCATGAACAAGGCCCTTTGAGGAAAATCTGTCTGGTTAAATGGAGAAATATCAGTTACAGAATGATACAAGGCTTAGAAAGTATGTGATTTCATGGTATTTATGTAAGTAACTAATGCTAAGATAAAATGGCAGCAAAGACAACTTAAGCTTCAAGTCTCTGCCAGACAGTCAGCTGAATGCTCTACACACTTTATTTAATTTTGATGACACTATGACCATTTTATAGTTTAGGAAATAGACCTTCAATCGCTTGTTGAAGGTTGCACAGCTAGTCGGTAGTTTCTTGAACATTGGCAGTCTATCCTCACCAGAGCCTAATCTCTTTCTCTCATACCATCCTCCCTCTTATTAACCTTTATTCAGGCTCTTTAATTAAAAAGAAAACCAATGTATATGTCTATGTCTATGTCTATATTTCACTGCAAAGTTAGAATGCATGCTGCTTAAATAGTTAAAACTAGTATCTATGTGTGGGCATTGCTGGAAGAATTTCTCCTCTAACCTAAGAAAGAAATTTTAACAATACTGGCTGCCTCAGGAGGGGGAACTTTCCATCCCTGGGAGTATTTATGCAGGG
The DNA here is from genome assembly GCF_965194825.1 of Balaenoptera physalus. Lineage (NCBI taxonomy): Eukaryota > Metazoa > Chordata > Mammalia > Artiodactyla > Balaenopteridae > Balaenoptera > Balaenoptera physalus. Next base: position 43,465,950 of record NC_138890.1, on the reverse strand, counting down.
CTGAAGGATTATTGTTAGTCAGGAATGTTGCAGAACAGATTCTGCTGTGAATGGGTAGATGGGATAAAGCTCTCTTTTGTTTGTAGGATCACAGGTGAAAAGACTCCAGAGGATCCCGTTTAGATTTTCTGTGGTTTGCTTTCTCTGGGACATTCCTCACCACAATTCAGAAGGACACAGGAATAACCTTTTTGAACTCATGTTGTTTCAGCCTGACTCTGTTCCTTGCCATAAACAATTGGACCAGAAAAGTTACCAGATCCAAAATGAGCCAGTTCGCTTCCCATCCTCCAGAATTTGGAATTGGGATAAAGAAAAGCAAGTCTGGGTTGATCTCTTAAACAGGGGAAGTTTAAACCAAAGAATGCTGTGCTCAACGGTGGAGATCAGGGATAGAGGGACAGAGTGCATGGAGTGGGAGAAACAAGGGTGACAGGTGGTGGGGAGATACCACTGTGTCCCCAGTGGCCTCTAAGTCCCAGTTCCAGTTCTTCCTGAGGATTTCGGCTTCTGTGAGACACTCCTGTATCTTTATAGTCAACGGGTTTCTGTTACTTGCAGCCAACAAGAAGAGGCTCAACTAAGAAAGGGACGACTAGGGATCAGCCCTCTCTTTGAACGTTGGCAAAAGGACAGGCTGGCAAGTCTCTGGACTGGGATCCCATTCCTCCATTTACTTTGCCTTTGCTGCCCAGGAGTCTGTGAAATCTCAGGAAGATCCATTTCTGTGTTAGGGGAGTTGCATGAGTGCAAGGGAGATTTGTGGGGCTTTGTTTGATTTAGCTGTGGCTTAGAGGGTTTACTAAAGAGAAGGGCGCAAGTGAAAGAAAGGTTACCCAGCAAAGGAAGCTCAGGAAATGTGTGTTTTAAACCAAATCCAACCATTACATCTCAGAGTTTGGCCCAAGTCTCGTTCTCTTTAGGTGTGTGAGACGTTGTTGTCACTTCTATAGAAGTTCATAGAGAGTCTTGGTTCATACATCATAAATCACCTCTGAGAATGGCTTTAGGGTGAAATGAGTGAAACCTGTCTGCTGCTTTTCAGTGAAAAATGTGGGGCCACCTCTTGAGCAAACTCTCGCATTGGGCATGCTTAACCGGGAGAAACATTACCCCAGAGAGACAAATAATCTTCCCATTCTTAAGGAAGTCTGGACTGTTTTTCTAGCACACATGGACAACTCATAATTATTCTTAAGTAACCCTGAGAATTTTAACATGAATTGAGTTATGTGTTTCTTGTTAAATGGATCAAATTTCAACAAAGCCCGGGAAACATCTTGAAAAATCACATGAATGCAATTTCCAAAGAAAACAATCCAAGAATTACTGCCAAAGAATTTTATTTCCACTAGGAAGGAAGAGAAGAGTTTCATTTTGCCCCCCACACAGACTGTATGTTCAATTTGTGGTCTGCAATGGAAAATTTTGCTGATTTTGCTGAATTCAGGGGAGGAGTGAAATGAAGGAGACTATTGTTGTTTGAGTGATAAAACTGTCTTTATTTCCCTTAGTGTTAATATATTAGCATTTTCATTTTGATTCTATAAATACTAAGTTTTAATGGCATGTGAGGTACCATGGGAGGGGAGACAAAGAACTGATCCCATGATGCTGTCCCATGAGCCTTATAAATAGACCTACAAGTAGGGTACTGCCAAGCCCACACAGTGCCCTTGTGTAAATTAGAAAAAGATGCCCCTTCCCAGCAGATGTAGCCTTGTGGGCAACCAGTGAGCACAGGGGACATTTGTGGAAATCAGGAAAAAAACACCTCTTTCTCTGGTGGGTACAACCTTGTGCCAAGGTGCAAATCTTGATTTTAGCCTCCTTCCCTTTGGCCAGTTGCCCTTATGCTGGACACAACTTGACTGCACCGTTTCTGCTGATAAGACATGTAAAGGGCTAATCTGGGAATCATCCATTGCCTAAAGAGATGCAATACAACTATCATTCTCCATCTTCAGTGAGTAGAAGAATCACCTGGGAACGTGTTAGAAATGTCTGAACTTCACCCCAGATATTCTGATGCAGGTCGACTAAGATAAGGTCTAGCGATTGCTGCTGCAACATACACCCCCAGGTATTTCTGGTGCTGGTGATCCAAGAACAATAGTTTGAGAAGTAAAGATGGAAGAAGTAAATGATCTGGGTCATCTGGAAAGAGAAGAGATCAAGGCTGGCTAAACTTATTAGCGAAGACCTACAGAAGATGGGGAATTTTAGTTATGTGATAACTAAACTGTAATTTCTGGAACTTTTGCCTTAGAAAAATGTTTTTATTTCCCAAAAATGGATGAGAAAAGCTCAGCTACACTTATTTGAAATTGTCCAGAAGAGAACAATGACAGCTGAAGAAAATTGTTTCTAAGATGAATGTCTGAAATAAGCTTTGTTTGGGGAACTAAAAACTTTGCAGCCACTAGTGCTAACTTCTGCCTTTGGACAAAAAATAAGTATAAAGAACAAACATGCTAGCTGGGACTAGACAGAGATTGACAGTAACACCAAGACACCCAGAGACACGAAACCTCTGCAACTGTCTTTCCCTTCTCCTTCCCAGAACTTTCCTCCAGCGGCACCCCCAACTCTCCAAGGCACCTCTGGTAATATTACTGCATACTTAATAACAGAAAACAACTCTGGCTTCTGGCACAACAAGGTTTCCTTTGGAAATGGGACTGTGGTGCACATGGAGTGGTGGTTTCCACTGAAAAATTTCATTAGAGGTTTTGAGGCCTTCAGCCCAGAGCTTTATGTTTTCCTAAAGAACAATAATATTCTATAATAATAAGCAAGATATAATCTAAAATATTCTCTGGCACAGAAAACTTTGTTGTTTCATTCTTTCCATAGTAACAATTATCTTTGTTGATTATATTATATGAGGCGGTGTCCTCCCCATCGTTATTGGGCAACCCTCTATCTTTGCATTTTGTCTGTGGTGGAGGCAGTAGTTTTATCTATAAAGATCACACTTGAAAAGGCCTAGAATGAGAAAAGTGGGAAGAGAGAGGAGTAATTGCAATCCATAATATAGCAATCCACATGCACCAACAGTCTGCATGCTGGATAAGAACAGGTGAAAAGCATTGCAGCTGTTGATCAGTCATTAGAAACATAACAAGGTCTTCACCTGTATAGAAACTTGAGCAATAGAGCATTTTCAGTTGGTTCAGATAACCCCAGCACAAGGGCAGCAAGAAAACTGGAAGTTACCCCATTTGAAGTGATGGTGGGCCTTTCCATCCTCTCTTTCATAAATCAAGTACATCATCCAAGTAACAACAATTCAGTTTATTTCTTCTTTCTTGTCAAGTTCATTGATTTGTTAGTGCTTCCTCTTGGAGACCAAAACTGAAGAGAAAGTCTATGTGAAAAGGGGAAAATTAAACTCTTCCTTCCTGTCAGTTTTCTCCAGGCCATTCAGGCCAGTTCATTTAGGAAAGCACCCTGGCCGGTAAATGATCTATTAAGGCTCAAATAAAGTAAGCAAATATCTTTTAAAAAAAAATTCTGATTCCATTTCAATTCAACATCAAGTATGAGTACCTTTTATGAAACTGGAACTATGTAGAGGGATGGAGAGGCAGTATAGGATGTGCAATGGTTAAAAGCATGAATTTGGGGTCAAACAGGCAGATCTTGGTGTGACTCATAGGTCTGGGACTTATAGGCTGTGTGTCTTCAAGAAAATTGTTTACCTCTCTGAGTTCTATAGAACCAAAGTAAGAACATGTAACCTCATAAAGTTGTTTAGGATTTAAAATAAGCGTGGTAACAGTGACTGACACATAACAAGCATCCAGTGTACAGTAAGGATTATTATATATAGTTGAAAATCATATCGTTCTACCTTCAAGGCACTCAGAGTTTAATCTTAGGGATCCACAAGATTTTTCTGTGAAGAGACAAGTAGTAAATGTTTTGGGCTTTGCAGGCCATTTACTCTCTTTCATAACTACTCAACTCTGCTGTTGTTGCATGAAAGAAGCCATAGACATTTGTAAATGAATGAGCATGGCTGTGTTTTAATAAAACTGTATTTACCAAAAGAGCTCACAGACCAAATCTGATGACCCCTGGTCCAGTAAAACAGCTTATCATACTAAACTCACTGAAAGTTAGAACTAGTGCTTATGCTGCCCTCTGTTTCCTGAAAAGAATGTTTGGTGGCCCACTAAATAGTTTTTTAATACTAATTGGTATTCTCCCTGAATACACCTTCTACTTTATGGAGGAAATAGGTTATGCGTAATGATGTCAGCCTTGATGTTAAATTTTTCTGTTTCATTGAACCGTGGATTCCTGTTAACTAATAAATTAACACATTTGTAAGCAATTAGTTTAGAAATGTCAAAAAGCAATAAGTTTATAAATATCAAAGGAATAAGTTCATAAATGTCAGTGGCTCAATATCAGCTTTGTCTGGAATATGACTCCAAGGAGAAAGCATAGCTCCTGATGGCAACAAGTGATTGAGGCTGTCCCCACCAAATCACTAATTTTAAGGACTTATTGGTCTTTCTTAAAAGAAAGCATCATCCAAAGGTGTTTGATACCTAATTATGGTCATACAGATAGTATTCTAAAAATTCTACTTGGACTATGAGATAGTAGTCTAAGCAAACCAACACAAAGGGTCTAATGAACCACTCTCAGGGTCCTGCATGCCCAAGGCCTCTAGCCCAGAGTCTGTGTTCTACATCTGTAATAATCAATTAAGTACTACCAGAAATTAGAATCTCTCTATATTGTATTTCAAATATTTTTTTTTGAAAATAACAAAATATTGACTCAATTTAAGCTGAATAGTAAGGGGACCTTATTGGTTCATGTATATGAAAACTCCAGGGTAAGGATTTATTTCAGATGAGGGTTGATCCAACAGCTCAAACAATGTCAGTAGAGTCTTATTTCTCTCTCTCTTTCTGGTCTGCCTTCCACTGTGACGTCTTATTCTAAGACTGTGTTCTTTCATATTAAAAAGATGGCTTGCAGCAGCTTCTGGCTTACCTGTTTCTTTAGTCACACGCTGTGGTAATGAGAATGTATTTTTGTCCCAATATTCTCAGCAAAATCTAGAGAACTGCCGTTTTTAGACCAGCTTAGGTTGTGTGTTTACACCTGAGCTAATTACTGTAACCAGGCAGCTAGGGTGCTCTGATTGGCTTAGCCTTTATCCCACCTTCCAGTGCTGGAAGTCAAGGTGGTGGTGGTTCCCCTGGGAAACTGGAGCTGTTGGAATAGGGAAAAGAGGAACTCATATACAAGGAGACAACCAACAAAGGACCAAGAAAGGTCTTCTGCACTCACTGATGAGTGATTTATGCAGGTTGAGGATAGCACATAGAAATAAAGAGTGTTTCCTGTGCTATCACAACCCCTCACCCGCATCCCCTGCTACCTGCCACTGGCCGCTAGAGGATGTGGTGACTTCTTACCTTGGAAACTTGCAGCCAGCTAGACCCAACATGTCCTACATCCCTTGTAATCTTTGGCCATCTCCAGATGTGAGGCCACCTCCTCTGTCATCTGTCCTCTTATGTACTCTTGCTCCATGCTTTATGCCTGGCCAAACATCCCTCTTCTCTTTTCTTTCCCAGCCCTTCCCACTATGCCCTCTGAAACCTCTATCAGATGAATAACATATACGCTGCCTCTTCAACTGTTTCACAGAGTCAACCTCACCCTCCTTACATGTCCCTCTGTCATTTTCGAACTGAAACCTAGATCTCCTAAATTCTAAGTTTTATGTCTCTGTCCAAATATTTATTCAAAGTTTCTACTTGAAAATTGGAAAGAAACCTAAAAGCCAGCATGCCACACATGTCTACTCTTAGTTCTGTGTTGCAGAGATTTCAAAGCATGGCTGAAAATTCTGATGTTCCTCCCATCAAGAGGTGGGACTATGTTAACTTTTGGATCTGGGTGAGCTTGTGACTTGATCAACAGAGTACATACAACAGAAGTAATGCGGTGTGATTTCTGAGGATGAGTCATAAAAAATCTCATGGCCTAGCGTCCACTGTGCTCACTGGAGCACTCATTCTTAGAACTCTCACCTTCCATGTAAGAAGTCTGACTACCTCGAAGCTGCCATGCTATGAGGAAGCCCAAGGCACGTGGAGAGGCCATGTGTAGGTTCTCCGGTCCACAGTCTTGGCTGAGATCAGCCTTCAAGTCATGCCAGCCTAGGCCCTGACATATGAGAGAGGAAGCCTCCAGACAGTTCCAGCCCACAGCTGTTCTAGTCACCCCTAGCTATTTGAATGATCCCAGCTGAGACCCCAGACATCATGAGGCAGGGATGAGACATCCTTAATGTGCCTTGTCTGAATTCCTGACGCATAATATTTGTGAGCATACTAGATGGTGGTTGCTTTATGCCACTCAGTTTTGGGATAGTTTGTTATGCATCAATAAATAACTGGAACGCCTGTCGTTCTTAGTTTGATTTCAAAGCTTAGTGGCTCATGGCCTAGGCTTCCTTTTTAAAATAAAAGCAACTATTAATAATTTTGAGAAGAGTTTGTGTATTTCATGACTCCTCCTTTCAAACTTTGATGTAATTTGAGACACCCTGGTTAGAAAAGGTGTTTGATATTGAGTTCAGTTTCCTTCTTCTAAAATTTGGAAGAATAAGATATAGCTCTTGAAATATATAAAAACTAAAACTTTTTCTGAAATTCTCTCAATTCAGTGCTGTGTCTCTCTATATCTGTCTTGAGAGATTTTACTTATTGGACAAACTTTAAATCAGTTTTTTATACAATAAATAGCTCATTAAAATCAAAGTACCCTTACCCTCTAGTTTTGCTTTTCATTATCTTTGCCCTCCTACATTGTAGGCAATATTGAATAGTGCCAGACTTTTTAGCATCTGGAAATCATATAAAATTCAGTTTGTGAATAAAAATATTCTACCATTTCCTGGTCATTTTATTTTGCTAAATACCAAAATTTGGCTTATTCCTTTGTAAATGATGAAGAGGGGCAAAAACTAATGTAATGAACATCCTGTTCCATAAAATAACTCCATATATTAAGTAACTTAGAATATATGTTTCTGACTAAACTCCAATTCTAAAAATGAAACCATTCATTGATTCATTCATATAAATATTCGTTCAGTAAATATTTATTGAGTACCCACTATGTGTTAACCATTATATTGGGTAATGAGAATTCAGAGGTGAGAAAATTCAAAGATTTCTCTCAGAGGGATTCTAAAGAGTCATAGAAAATGCATTCCATGAGCTTTCAGTCCCAGTTTTGCAACAGCTGCAGAAGTTTCTCAGAAACACATTTGCGGTATCTCCAACTCCTTTGTCACTGCTGGCAATAAGCAGAAAGAATCTTAGGTGGAGCTGTTCTTTTAGCAAATTAAACACTAATCAAAACTTTGCTCATTTTTTCCACCAGTATTTGTCATCTAATTTTCCATGACCATTAAGACACTGTGTGCATGACAAGTATATACAAGATCATACATATAACAAAAAGAAAACATGCACACACAGAAAATAAAATATACTAGGCAAGGCAAAATTTGTCATGTAGTTAAAAAAATGTGTATTCACCCCTTTAAAAATATTTGCTACTTTAAGATTTTGCAAGGGACATCTGTTGTTTTGCCTGATCAGTGTAAGTTCCTTTTTCTAGTAATATCACCCTAATTTTGCTTGTGGAAACCAATGCTGTTCCATTCTCAGTCTATGTGTTCTAAGTGTGGTGAATCCTGCTCCCCAGTTCCAGGGGTAGGCATGTGACGTAAGCTGCCAGTCAGCAAATGCCAATCCTCAGGCCGCAGTTATTGGCTCTGGGGCATTCATGTGACTCAAGCTAGTCCAGTGAGAGCTTTACCCAAGTTCCCAGAAGAGCCTAGAGAGGCACTTGGTCTTCCCTTTAGGGTTACTAACAGATTACGATGCATCCGTGAGGCTTCAGGCTGCCATCTTACTACCACATGGGAAGATTCATCCAGAGAGTGGAGCCAACCCAGAAGGCAGGACAAAGATGAGGAGAGAGAAATCACACCTCCCAAGATATTTAAGCCTTTTCCCCCCAGACTAAAAATCCCTTAAAATTTTTTTGTTTGCTTTTTTTATTAGCAAGTCTGTCACTTCTGGTAGCTTCTGCTTCTCTAGATGTTTATAAACCGGTATATATGTAGTACTTAAACACTCCCTTTGCTTTAATAAGCTGCCTTTCAAGCCATTAGGGAAAGATTTAGAGGTTAAAGAATGATGTGATAGTTAATTTATGTTTGAATCAACCTCCTATTTTATAGACTATGTTAAAAAGTACTTATAAATATTTCCACTTGGCATCTTCAGTAATCTTAATGGGTTAAGTGCCCAGCATGTTCTACATGTTCTTCAGTTTACAGTGATCTACCTGAGCAGACGTGGGCTTCCCTCCCATTTACCATTTCCCTTTTCTTATTTCCAACACACACACACACACACACACACACACACACACACACACACACAGAGTTGACCCTTGAACAACATGGGTTTGAACCGCCTAGGTCCACTTATCTGTGGGTTTGTTTCAGTAAATATGTACTACAGTAATACATAGACTGCGGTTGGTTGAATCTGTGGATGCGGAAACACAGATACAGAGGGCCCACTATAAAATTACATACGGATTTTGGATTTTCTACTGCGAGGGGGTGGATTCTCCTAATCCCCGTGTTTCTCAAGGGTCAACCATATATATACATATATACAGTTCCTGGCTTTAACTTCCTGATTCCAATTCCAAGATTCTGATTCCTATAAACCCAGGTGGAAATTTAGAAGTATACATTTTTCACTAGAAACTCAGTAATTCTAATCCATGTAAGCTACTCTTTGTGAAGTACTGGTTTAAGGGATTAGAGTCCTGGAGAATTATAGCTGGAGGAAACTTTACATATGATCTAGTCCAATCTTCATCCCCCACATCTATTTCACAGTTGCAGAGACTAGGACCCAGCCCCAGAGGTGAATGCAGTTGGTGCCAACACTAGAGTCCAAGTCTCTTGACTCTGTCCAAAGCCTTTTCCACTGCACTTGTGTGGTCTTCACACTCAAACCTGAAAACAGAACACAGCTGTGCTCTCCCCTGCAGTCTGAACTCAAGGTTAAATTTTTAGAAAAAGAAAGAGTAAAAGAATAATGTGAAACCTCTTAGCTGATTTCATGCTATCCTGCTGTGGTCTCCGGTCAGTTATTTCACATGTATAATGATCATACACCTACAGGTTTCTCAGGCTATAATATGTGCCAAGCACTCTGTTAATGCATGTGCTCTCTCTTGTGATGCTCATATCATCCTTAGGAAAGAGGCACTAGCACTGCTTCTGGGTGTGAAAAGTGAGGTCCAGAAATTTGCCCGAATCCCTCAGCCAGGACTCAACTATGATTTCAACCCTAACAGGCACTGGTAGCTTGCCATACTTCCTTCTCCTCTTCTTCTTTCTCTCCCTCCGTCTCTTCCCTCTTTCCTCCTCTCTCCCCTCCTCTCCCCCTCCCCCTTCTCCTCCTATTTTTTCTTCTTCTTCTCCTTCTTCTTCTTCCTAAAGACTAGACTCTTGACCTCAGCCATCAAACCTGCAAATGTAGGCCATTTGTTATGATACAGGAGTAGCTAGCAATGTGTACTATGCCCACAATGTGTAATATTCCCTGGCACTTTGAGTGGGGTCAAAAGCTTTGTCTTTGCCGACAGAAGATGACTTGTTCTAAAATAAAGGCCTAGAAAATTTGGCTGCCTGGGACATGTTGGAGATCATTGAGCTTGAATCCCCTGAGGTAGGAGGAAAGTCTAGAATATGCCTAATGGTGAAGATGGTGATGATAGTAATGATGATGATGATGATGATGATGGTAAACAATAGCGCTCACTGAAAGTTAGTGAGTCCCAGACAATGTTCTTAGGGTTCTGTATACATTATTTCTTTTACTCCCCACAATAGTCCTAAGCCGTAGGAATTCTTATTACTCTCATTGTTTCTGTAAAGAAACTGAGTCAGAAACAGTTTAAGGAAACTGCCACAGTCCTAAGTAAGTAGTGGAGCTGTGAATCAAACTCAAATAGTTAAGTTCCTTAGCTTATACAAGATAGGATTGTGGCGAAATAGTATAATTGAATGACTTGCCCAAATCGGAAAGGGTAAATCCCCAGTTGAGAGTCTTTAGGAGTATCCAGGAAGACCGTATCTCGTGCTTCTTTCGTACCTTTTCAAGTCCCTTGGACAGTATTAGTATGGAGAATAATGACAATAATATTGTTTACTAATACATTTGGAGAATGAACATTGGACACTTTAAGCCCTTTGATAGCATTATGACATGTAACCCCATAGTCAGCCCATGAATTGGGTACTGCTACTAGATTCTTCTTGCAGATAAGGGGTCGCATAACTTGCCAATGTCATCGCCCAAGTTTATATCAAAGTTCTTGCTCAGACACACTTACTGAGTTACTCAAGAGAAGTACTTGAGCTCTCTTTCTTCTAGCTCTAAAAGTGTTAGAAGATTCCACTACAAGAGCTTGCTTATCCCTTACAGAAATAACCCAAGTCTTAGTATGGCTCTTGGTGGCTGAGTATCCTTCTGGGATATTGTATCTGGAGTTGTCATTAATGTTTTTCTATGACACCAGAGGGCAATGACGCAAATCCAAGTGTAACTCATAGCAGAGAGGCCAGATAGGGTCGGTCCAGGACTCACTTCTCCTGAATAGAAGTGAACTTGGTATTGTATTCTTCTAGAACATTGCTGATATGGGGTCCATTGGAAATACCCAAAAGGCATACCCTTTCAGAGACTGCTTGATAATTCCTCAACAATGAATTACCAAAAAGGAAAATTTAGAAGTCATTCAGCTTTATATCCTGCAAGTATAATTTTAGTAGCTCTCTTTCCATTAAGGCTTCGTTGTTTGTTGTTTTTTTTTTTTCTCTCTTACTAACAAAGCAGCTCCCTAGCTGATTTCCTGTCTGTGGTTTTGAGTTGAGTTAGAGTGTGTGGGTTGAACCTGCAGCCCACAGTGTGCTCTCTCCGGTACCATCTGCACACCTCATTTAACACTGAATCATGCATTCTTCTGTCTTAATGTGTTTCTCATATTGCAGCTTGTATTGTTATTTAAATTTTTGCGTACTTAAATCTTGTCTCCTAAATTAGCTTGTAAGTTCCCTGAGGTCAGGGACTATGATTTATTCTTCTTTTCAGCCTCCATACTGACATTCAGTACGTTGTCAATGAAACCTATTAAAGGAACTCACATGCTGGGTTCGCCATGCCTTACACATTGTGGTGACTTCATAATCTTCATAAACTTGAAGTTCTGTCACTTTTCAAGGCACAGTGATAGATTCCCCAGTAGGGCTTAGTAAGAAGTGGTGGATAAGGGTTAGACTGCATTGGTTTCTATACCAGCTCCATTACTCATTAGCTGTCTGACTTCAGCAAATTTTTTAATCTCTCCAAAGCTAAGTTCCCTCAGATATGACAGTGCTAATAATCGTGCCTACATCCCAAATTTGGTTTAGGGATTGAGTAAGTTAACACATGTAAATTGCTTGGAAGGGGCCCTGGTGTTTGGTAAATGATCAATAAATGGTTGCTATTATAATTGTTATCACTATTATCAATGTCCTTCAGCCAAAGACCACTAAGAACACATTTGTAGTTGGACAAGTTGAGTTTATTACTCATTGCAATGAGGGAGAACACACACCATGAGGAACAGTGGGTCATCTCAGTAAGAGGGCATTAGAAAGAACTTATTACAGGATTTGGACTTGTGTTAGGAGATTTGGGAGAGGGTTTAAGAAAGCAGGGTTTTGCTCTGGATGGATGCTTTGAGAAAGTAGGGATAATCCTATGATTGCCTATATAAAGAAGTCTTATTTAGAAGGAGAGACTATAGTTGAATAGCTAAATGAATGTTATATAGAAGTAGGGAACACCAGACAATGCTAAGGCTGTAACTTGTTAAGAAGTAACAGTCACTCGTATCAGCCAGGAAAGAGGGAAGTTTGGTTATTTTTCTGGTTTGGATGCTGTTCATGTTTTTTCTATATTCAGACATAATTATGGAGCGGTCTTATTTTTGTCTTGATCCACTGTGGTCACAGAGTGGTCTTGTCTGATGTTGATGCTCTGTGAAATGGTTTATGTTACATAGGAGAACATCATGGCCTGGCTGACAGAGCTAGGCCAGCTCCTGGATGTCTGAGGTGGCTTGTCTCTTTCTCAGTAAAGTAATAATAGCCACCATTGATTGAACAATTTTTGCTTCCCAAACATTGCACTTATATCATTCTTACAACCACCCTGTAAAGTAGGTATTATTATTAACAATTTACAAATGAGGAGATTTAGGCCCGGAGGGGTTGAGGAAACTCAGCCAAGGTTACAGAGCTGGGAAGTGATGGAGCATTGTGAGAACCCAAGACCACTCTGAAATCTGTGATGTTCAGCGCTATGATAGTAGCAGCTGATTGAGGACCTACACTGGGCCTGGTGCTTTGCAAGTGCTATCTCATTTATTCATGATCATTCTCTCAAAATCTTGTCATCTAGGATGAGATGCACGACTAATATAAATTCTATCACGCTAAGCAGTCCCAACTGTGTTATAAGTGTGTAAAAGAAGGAGTGATACACTCATTTGTTCAGTGAATATTTATTGACCATCTCCTCCAGTGTGGAGGTATCATGCTAAATGCCAAGTCTAGAGCTGTAGGAATGAAATAAATTAAGTCCCTGACCTCTTGCAAATTATATTTTGTGGGAAATATTAGCATTAAACAAATAAACAAATATATATATATATATTATATATATGTATGTATATAGATATATATAATATATATATACACACATACAATCAGAAAAGGCCTATGTCCAGGGGGTAAGGTGGGGAGGGATAAATTGGGAGATTGGAATTGACGTATACATACTACTATATATAAAACAGATAAATAATAAGGACCCTACTACATAGCACAAGGAACTATACTCACTCCTTGGTAATGTCCTATATGGGAATAAAGTCTAAAAAAGAGTGGATATATGTATATGCATAACTGATTCACTTTGCTGTACACCTGAAACTAACACAACAATGTAAATCAACTATACTACAGTAAAAGTCAAAAGAAAAAAAAGAAAGAAAGGAAGGCCTGTGAAGACAGGAAACACATTGCTATAGTAGGCAGAAACAATACAAGGGTAGGACAGATGGATAGCCCTAGGTAGGCAGGGAAGGATCTCTGAAGAAGTAACATTTCAGCTGAGACCTAACAACTGAGGAGACAGCTTTGAGAACAAGCAAGGGAAGAACATTCCAAACAGGGGGAAAAGGATCTGTGACTAGAAAAAGCTAGGGAAATCCTGGAAGATGAAGAGGATCCAGGGCAGCTGGAACATATGACTTGAGATGAGATGGGAAGACAGCAGGGCAGATCATTTAGGGCCTGGTAGGTTTAACCAAAGAATCCACAGACTCTTCCCTCAATGCTATGGGAAGCCATTAAAGACTTTTGAAGTAGAAGGATGAACTGATTGTAAACTAGAGCCTAAGGGTAGCAGAGAGGTGTTTGAGTTGAGCCATGGAGGATGGATATTATTAAGAAAGGTGGAGAATGACATACCAAAAAAAGTAGAGTGTGAAAAAAAAGGCACAGAGTGGGGGAACCACAGAACAGGTGTCAGGATAGGTAACTGCGTGCTGCTGGAAAGGAGAGTTCATGCTGAGGCCAGAGGGTGCAGTGGGAAGGTCATTCTGGGAATTGTCCTTGGAGTCAGAGTGTGGGACTCAAAAGTCCAAATTTCTGTAGAGAATGGAGAGTCATAATATCCAAGGATGTATGATTGACAGAGGAAACAAGGACCTAATTTCTGCTCCTCTTTGATGCTTTCTTATTTCTATGGTTTGGTTTGTGAGTACTCATTGTTTCTTCTCAGATAAAACCCAGTGAAAACAGAGCCCAAAAGACAGACTTGGTTTGCTTATGAACGCAAACAAAACAAACACAACCTTTGAGGTTTACAATATCAAAGAGATCAGTTTTCCATGTTGCTAATGCTTTGTATTGTGATTAGTGTTATTAATTAAGTAGTTCTTCTCAAAAAGCCTCAGACTTCTAGGTTTTGGCTGGTACTAGAGAAGCCTGATCAATATTCTGGACAAACATGTGGCTTTTCTGTTTAAGGAACAAGGACTTTATAAAAAAAATCTTTTCATAATATTGTCATTTTGGCCATATTTAGAAGTTCAAATAAACAGCAAAACATTTTGCAGATGAGTGGCAAGATACCGATATGGCTGAGGGCCTGGCGTCTGCTCCTGTGAAAGGACCATGTGAAACTGTAGAGAGGCAGGAGATTTCTGGAATGTTGTGTTGTAACTGTGGGCTGTATTATTATAATTGTTAGAATTCTTTTTAGTTGTAACAAACTTAATCTTCCTTAGCTTAGGACAAAAATGAGGGGTATTTAAATAAGAGTAGGGGACACTTCTTATGATTTTCGATCCTTACTATCTATCCACCTTGTATATGGTAACCATATATTAAAGCCCTCTGGGCAATCACCTCTTCCCCACCTCAATCCATGGGCTTCAGCAGAGCTGGCTTGGCTTTCGCTCTGGCAGCAGCCCGGCCATGTGATTCAGGCCTGCCAGGAGTGCCTCACATTCCCCCAGGCCCTGGGTATTGGCTTACGATGGCCAATTTGAGCCATTGAGAAGCGTTCAAACTTCTACTGGCAATCCTGAAAAAGGGTCTCACTGAGAATAAACCTAGCAGAATACAGTGCCGGGAGATTCTGGGAGCCATCTTGTGAGTATGAGGGGTGAGTCTGCCAGAGAGCTGGGAGGAAGCAATGGAGAAAGAGAAACAGTTGCATTGCTTGAGACCTGGAGCAAGCGGTGCCTGAAGCTGTATAACCCCAAATTGTTCACTAACATGAAACAATAATCTCTCTCCCTGCTTTAGTCAGTTTGGATGGAATTCTTCTGTCCTTGCATCTGAAAGATACAAGAGGGTGGAGGGGATCTTATGAAACCAAAGAACAGGAGTCCTGATGGGGATCAGAAAGGGCCTGGAAGCAGAAAATAGAGACCCATCCAGAACTCCAAGCAGACTTCCTTTTTCTTTCTCTCTACTCTGATTCTGCCTGGGTGCCTTTTTACCCTTCTATCACTGCAGACTGGCTGCCTCTCTTCAGCAGTCGCCTCCTCAGGACCTGGGAGCTACCAGCAGCTCCCAAGTATGCATGTTACACCCCAGTTGTTGGAAGGGATGAACTAGAGCCTCTCTAGATCCTACTTCCAAATCAACTGGAGAGAAGCCCTGAATGGCTTGAGTTGGACTGGGAAGTTTTAGGAATAAATTCTATTATCTGAGCTCCATGGGAAGCTTTGGATGTAAAACGTTCTGCTTCAGAAGGGGTTTATTAGCCCCCCCTCCCCCCAACGCCACCCCTCCTTTCTCAGAGGTTTAGAAACAGGGGTCATGACAGGCATGCTCAGCTTTGACAGAGATGGGAAGTCATGTCCATTGGAGAAATATTTCTAACTTTGACAAGAGTCATCTGTGGTCAGTCCTTTACAAGCTGGACCAACTATCTCAGTTTTTCCAGGACTGCAGGGTTTCCTAGCACAAGGGATTTTAGTGCTAAAGACAGGACAGTCTCACACAAATCTGGATGGTTGCTCACCCTCGATTTGCTGGGGGCAGGCTGAGTCTTTATTCCTAGACTAGGACAGGGAGCTAGCTTCATGGGACTCCAACTAAGATTGTGGTTTCAGGAGTCACACAGAGACATTCAACCATGTTCTCCTTGTTCGTACCTCTGATCAGTGTCATCCTGTGTTCTGTACCATTGGACGAAAAATAGCAATCGCTCATTAGCATTTCTGTGTAACTAACAAATGTAGTGCTGATAGGTTTATGAACTGGTAAAAAGAGACCGCTTTCTGATTTTGGCCAGGGATGCAGGACTCAATGGAGAGAAGGTGGCTGCACAGAGTGGGGGCAGAGACAGCATCTCATGGTGTGGCTTTCCCTGGGCCTTTTGGTCTCCTACAGGGCACACAGCTGTCACTGACCCTCTCTGGAACTCAGGGACCTGCAAAAAGAGAGACAGAATCTCACTTCTGGTTCCACCACTGCCCTTTAACATTCAGGCTTGTATCACCATCATGGGAGATTTCAAACTAACCGTCTAGAGTTTCAACTTAGGGAGGTAGCTCCTGACCCTGGATGCATATTAGCATCACTTACAGAGCTTCCAAAAAATATCCCAGTGCCCCTTCCCTCCCACCAGACTAATTGGATCAGCATTGCTGGAGTAGGAATTCAGGCTTTTGTGTTTAGAAATTGTCCTTGGGTGATTCTAAGGGGCAGCCAGGTTAAGCATCTCTGGTGTAAAGGACCAAACACTGCATTGCAGAGTGCGGAGAAGTCCAGCCTCCTAACAATGAAGATTTTCCAACTTCCCAGTACAGCTCAGGTGTCCACTGTGTCCTGTCAGCCATGTCCAGAAAGGTAGGCATCATCTAGTGTGAGCTTGGCTTCTGGGGCCCCAGCCTGACCCTGTGGATCTGAGGGCAGTACCTAGTCAAGGGAACCATTGAGAGTTGGATAAACACTCCAAAAGTGTCAGTATAGTCATCTTTTCCAAAAAGAAATGCCATTAGTGGAGATAAAAGGGACATTAATGGGGTCTCATCTCCTGTACTTCTCATTAATGAAACCTAACATCCCCTCCAAACCCTCCATCCACAATTTGCTGTTCTTTGTGAGGAGAAGAGTGTGCTTGGGAGGAGAGAGAAAGAAATAATGGAGAAATATGGCAAAAAAAATGTGGGTGAAGGGCTGCGAGGGCCTTGGGGAAGTGTTGGAACCTGCTAAGAAACAAAATGTTTGAGCCCAAGTTGCCAAAAGAACAGAGGGCAGGGAAACCTACTCCCTTGTCCCAACCAGTACCATAAACTTCAGGGGGGAAGAAAACCCTGACTTTGAACAGCTGGAGTGCGGATTCAGTCTAGTCCACTTGATCTGTCTGGGTATGCCCCTCCCAGGAGCAGTTAAACCCCTAGCATGAGAGAATGCCTGGCCTGCAAAGGGCCTTAGTGCCTGTCAACTCCAATCACTCACCCTACCGACGGGGAAACGGAAACCCCCCTCCAGGGGAAGGGACTTGCTAAATAATTGTCTCAGCTAGTTAGGGGTGGGGCAGGGACTAGCGATGTCCCCTGACTTTGGAGATTGTGAGTGTTCTGCTTAGAAATAGGACTTCCCCGAAAGAGCCCCAGTGGACCCTATGTCCCCTCTTTCAAGACACAAGGACATTACCTTCCCAACTGCCACTCCCACTTCCAACAGGGTCAACCCTAAGTCTCATTGTGAAATAACCACTGAACCAACAGATGGATTTCACTTTTGAAGCAAATATCACACTCACAGGGAGACTTAACACTGAGAACTTTCAACCATTTTGCCATTCTGCAGTATAGCTGTTTATTATATCATCATATAGCATTTTGGCTTTTAAAATTTTTTTCTTTCATTCTTTTTGTTTTTCTTTTTTTAAGACAGTAAACCATATTATTTCAGACTAGTGAGACATATCCACGTAGACTAGTGACTATGACAAATTTGACCATGTTTTCAAAGAAGAGTGTTTTCATTACTTGAAAGTATGCTCCATAAACCCAGTTAGGAGACTCAGTTTCTTATGAGAGGTCATTAAGGTCTTCTTAAGTAACACACATTCAATAAATATTTTTAGTGCCTGCTCTGTGTTGCTGTGATTGTTGTTGAAATTACAAAGATGAAAACAGTTAATCTCTGCCCTTAAGTTTACAGTAGAGTGGGGGTAGAATAATCAATTAAGATGATAGTTGTTTGCAGGATACTAGCGTCTCTAAAATGGTTGATAAAATGGAGCTTTTCCATGCATCTGAAACATTTTCCAGTCTTCTGCCTCAGAATTTTCTGCATGCTCTTAACATCCTCAGCAAACCTTTTTGTTATGCAAAGTATGAACAGCAAGATCAGCCCAGCTCCACTTCAAGGGATTACAAACTCTGACTCAGTGGGGCAGGATTCGATGAGGTAGTCCTTGTACACAGCAACCCCCCGCAGAGCACATGACCTTTCTCGCCCCAAAGTAACGAATTGGATGTGTGTATATGCTGGTCTGTAAAAAGGCAGTATATCTCAGTGTCCTGACCTCTGTGAAAGATGTGAGGGTGTGTCTCCCTCTGGCCCCATCTCTAAATCCCCTGTAGCCCTGAAGTCCCAGCCTGTCCCCAGGTGGCAGGAAGAAGGGGCTCCTGTTATCTGGTTTTGCTGATATGCCAAGCTAATGGCGCGAAGCTCTCTTGGCCGTCCAGAATGGAAGAAACAGAACACCAATTTAAATCATGAAAAAAAGTCAGTGAATCTATCATCATTAATCTTGCTGTCAGTTTTAATTTGGGGGACATTACCTCACTCAACACCAGTTGAAAAGAGCTGCCAAAGCCGATGATGTCATCATCACTAGCTGCATCTGACCCTGCCTGCTGATTCTCAGAGCTCGGAGCAAGTTAATAAATCCCCTGGTACTTGGACACACAGTGGAGTTTTATTACAATGAAGGTATAACCCATGATGTTGTTTCAATTAAATGGTCTGAGAAAATACTTTCTTGTGTTTAGCAAAACTGTAAAACATAATTATCCTCATGCAGTTGGGCCTGTTCACTGTGCTGATGTGATGATTATATTCTCTTCCCCCCCTATACACATGCATGCACACGCGCACACACACACACACACAAACACACAAAAACAACCTCAGAGAGGAGTGGAAGGATGGCTCTTAAGGACAGCTGAATATTCCACACAAGTACCTTCTCTAGGTCACCACCTAGAGACCTGGCTGGTCTCTGCATAGTTTCATAACTACACCGAGGCATCCAGGAACCTTTTGTGTACCAAACAATTGAGGGAAGTCTGGGGCTTGGGATTGGAAATCTCAGTCAGGGCAGAACGTTGACCCTCTAAAAAGGGGGCTGATACACTGAGGAAAACCTGGAGACCAACAGCTGCCCACTCAAAACTCGGACCTCTTTGCTCTTCAAATATTTATGAATAATTTCCTTTGACATGTTTGCTAACCGTTAAGCATATGAGTTTTTGCCGGTTCTTACTCATGGCCCATCTGAAGTCCCCTGGCCTGACCCTCCTGTGAAGTCATCCTGCTGAACGGGCGCCATCGTGTCAGGGCCATTGCCATAGCGTCGGCACGCTGGGAGTAAACACAGGCTTTGGCGGATCCCTGCCATTTCAGCAGGAGGGGAACTGGCGGTAGGTGAGAAGGCTCCTTCCTTTCAGCCCAATGTTCTTTTCAGCAACACGGCAAGTTTAGAGGACACCACACTTGGTACGTGAAGTAGATGAGCAATGTTTTCAAACACTCCTTTGGGGGTGATTATCAACTCTCTGCACCGAATACAGGATGTTAGGTATGTGTGACTGCATGAATGTATACATGGACACACACACACGCACACACACACATTTTAAAGCTTTTAAACATAAGGAGAATTGGTTAGCATCAGAAACCTGGCCCAATTCCCCATGAGTCCTTTTCCTTTGACTTATTCCAAGTGACTCCTACAAACTCTTCTTTTCCCCCACCCCAGTGAGCTCCCCTAAATGGCCCTCATCAGTCATGCCAAATGGTACAGTTGGTTTTGCACGGAGCACAAATGAGGGCGAGGGGAAGACCCCCAAGCTCATTTTTCATGCCCATCTCACACAGGAACTGATCCTAGGTCTCCAGGGGTGAGCAAGCGGTACACAAATTCACTGTCCCTCTTGCCCTCCCAGATAGAGGCCCTCGGAGATTCTTTATTATCATTTTTAATGGTCTCATATAAAGTGTATCTATTCACAAGATACATTGCCTGATGTAAGAATCTATAACTGCGTCCTGTTAGCAATTCCTGCTATTTATGGAGTACTGTCTTGACATACTTGTTAAACCTCAATAAATATGTTTTTAATAACCATATGGTATTTAACATATAATAACTGTCTTATTAGGTTTAAATTAAATTCTTACTCTTGACACTTAATTTAGAGTGTGACCAGTCTTTTCCTGGCTAAGAAGGGATTTGAAATAACTATGGTAAGGATACTTCTTTTGGAGAGAAGAGAATGTTTAAACATCATGTGTTTTGATGATATGATTAAAGCAAGTTGCATTTTTAAAAATTCATACATGGGGGATCCTAGTGAAAATAATCTACAGTGGAGTTGTAACGGTACAGGAAGTTGACTAGTTAAAGGGCCACATTCAGAATGCAGTTATTTCATGCCTGGTGCACGTAAGTCTCTAAGGTATGCTAAGAGTACAGCTGGGGCTTATCTCCCTTTTTGTTCCTCGTGTCCTTTATCACTGCACAGCATGAAGGTGGTAGACAGTGCTGATTCTGGGCAAAATAGTGAAGAACAAAAAATTAGGTCACAGTGCACTCACTTCCTTTATAGGTGACCCCCCTACCCTTTTTATTGTTGTTTTGTCACTACACTCATTTTGTCCCTTGGTTACTCAAGTTTCCCACACAGGTGCCTGAAAAAGGCTATATATCCTTTCATGCTGCAACACTTTCCTTAACACTTTAATAGTCCCCAGTGTGGAGTGGGAACAGACAGAAAGAGGCTTGCCGAGAGCTGGCTGGGGAGATGCGTGCCATGGTTGTGTTTGGATGATGGAATTTGTTCAGGCAGGGAGATTGCCCACAGTGCTCTGGAGAAGCCAGAGAGAGAAAGTGAGTGTAAGTCTCGGCCTAGGAAGCACCTGCTGTGCGGGGCTGGGTGAAGCATGAGGGAAAGAAAGCCCAAGTGAGAGTCGGGATAAGTGGAAGAGAGAGGTTGAGAGGAAAACCAACTGTTTGAGGAGTCTAAGAGTGAACTGATTTCAGGAAAGGCTCTGTGAAGGAGATGGCACTTGATCTAAGCCTCAAAAGCCTTATTTAGGTAATAGTAAGCCCTGGTGAAAGCAGAGGTCATCTTAGTCTAGGCAGTGGTCCTGTGGTCCCCGATCAGCTTCCGCCTCACTGAGGAACTCGGTAGAAATGCACATTCTTGGGCCCCATCCCAGATCTATGTAACCAGAAGCTCTGGGGACGAGGCCCAGCACTCTGAGTTCTCGAAGGCCTTCAACTGACAGATGCATGCCACCATCTGCAATCTGCTGCTCTAGACCAGGCCTTCTCAACCTCAGCACTGCTGACATGTGGGAAGGATCATTCTTTGTTGTGGGGCCTGTGCCTTGTGTGGTAGGATGTTGAGCACCATCTCTGGGCTCTACCCACTAGATGCCAGGAGCACCTCTGCCCCCTCCAGCTGTGAAAACCAAAAATGTCTCCAGACATTGCCAGAAACCCCCGGCGAGCAAAATCGCCACCGCCCCCCTCCTGGTTGAGACTCACTGCTCTAGAAGAAAGAACATATAAAAAATTATGGCAGTAGAAATCTCAGGGCATGTTTGGGAAATCGTGAGTGGTCCATCATGATGAGCATTCCAGGTACGAATGTACAAGTTCTGGAAAATAAGCTACAAAGGGAGATGAGAGACTGAGTTTGGACACCATTGAATGGTGGGTACATTTGTTTGGACTGAATCTGGAGGGTACTGTGGAGTCACTGAAAAGTTTAGACAGAGGGAGACATAACTAAATCTCTGCTTTGGAATATATTAGATTAGGGCAGTGACTTTCAAACTATTATAAGAAATTTATTTACATAGTAGTTCAGGGCATAAAAATACACATTTAACAAAACTTTTACAAACAATGTTTATGTTACGTGTAATGCAGTCTGATTTTTTCCTATTCTGTTCTTAAAATGCCGGTCGTGATATACTTTATGATTTATAACCCATTAATGGGTATGAAAGACATAGGAAATGAGGGACCAAAGTGATTGAGAGGGGAATATTTCAATTACTAGACAAAAGTTCATGAAAATCTAATACTAGGATGGGAAGGGGCAGAGGAAAGAGCCGGCAGAGACATTTCAGATATAGAGACAGTAAGGAAGAAGGAGAAGTAAAAATAAAAATTCATGGCTTTTATCAATTTTCATAATTATTATTTTTTGTGCCACCAACATAAATTGATGCCAAAGTAATAGAGTTGGAGAAGGTTGGTTTTTTGTTTTTATTTCTTTACTCATTTTTGGCAGGGGGGAGATACTGTTTCTGGCTCTGGGCCTACAGAGTTTGAGCTGCTTAGCATGGTAGAAATGTCCAGTAAACCACAGGAAAGGTAGGCTGTGGCATGGAGGAGGGTCAGTGTGGTGGTGTGGATTTATGAGTTGTGCCCATGTAGGGCCTGGTGGATGAGGTCACCAGAGGAGAGGGAATGTGGTTTCTGAGACTAATAGCCTCTCCTTGTATATTGATATCTATCTGAGTAATAATATTCGTTTCTAGTATAATAAAGACCCACTCAGCAGATGGTATCACATCATAAATAAGTCAAAGCAAACTCAAGATGTGATCCTTGCCCTTTGTGAGGCTATAATTCATTTAGGCTCCCTGGCTTGAGCTGAATGGTATTTTCATATTTATTGAGCACCAGCTATCAGCTACACACTATTCAGAGTGCTGAGAATAAAGCAGTGAACAAAATAAATATTCCTGCCAGCATGGAGCTTATTCTCTAGTAGAGGGATACACACAACAAACAAATAAAAGAAACAAATAAATGAAATATATATTATGTCAGATGGAGGTAAATGCTATGGAAAAAAATAAACCAGGGGAAGGGAAGGGATGCCGGATGGAGAAACTGCAATTTTAAACCAGGGGCGTCGTCTTGAAAACTGGTGATTAAGCCCCCTGGGAGTCCCTGGTTTCTTGGGATGACTGACATGATAAAAGCATAATGAGACTAGTACTGATGGTCTCAAGACAGAGCATGGGGGAAGGCTGTGAGGGATAAGGGCAGGAGGCAGGGCAGGGGGTAGGGATCTTCAAGGAACATTCGACTCTGGACTCCACTTTTCGCTGCTGCTTTGGAGGCCAGGGGAGAGCTTGCCCGACTTTGATTCCTGCCTTCTTTGTCTTCCTACTTTCCCATTTTTTAAAATATTTATTGGGGTATAATTGATTTACAATGTTGTGTTAGTTTCAGCTGTACAGCAAAGTGAATCTGTTATACAAATACATATATCCATTCATTTTTAGATTCTTTTCCCATATAGACCATTACAGAGTATTGAGTAGATTTCCCTGTGCTATACAGTAGGTTCTTATTAGTTATCTATTTTATATATAGTAGTGTGTATGTGTCAATCCGAAGGGAGGGGGAGAGATAAACTGGAAGATTGGGATTGACAGTACATTCTCATTTTTTAATCTCTTCTTTTCCAAAGCTCTTTCCCTTCTTAGTTTTCATTTGGAAGTCACAAAACTCTGAACCCGGGGATCTTAGGACTTAACTCTTGTGCCAGGTGAGAGGCACTGGTCTTGTGTTCTAGGTGTGTCTGCTCATAGCTGACAATGGGGCACTGGTTCTATGAGATGTTAAGAGTTATTACATGAAACTAGGATTTTGTGGTCAAATTAGTTTGGGAAATTCTGAGCTAAACAAGCTTAATGGGATTCTTTACTGTAGTACTTCACAAAATCTGTACTGTGCTGTTGAACACTGCAAATCTCCAAGAGGAAACAGAGTATGCATGATTTCCCAAACTTATTTAGCCATGGAAACCCGTTGTCATGGAAAGTCTCTCAGGGAATCGTCGTTGGAAGGTACACGCTTTGGGGAACAGTCAGCAGACTGTATTGTATGATGATGGGCTTCTGAGTCTTACTTTTCTCATTCATAAAATGGGAATGTTGGCCTGCTGCCCAAAGAATGTCAGCAGTACCACAAGGGCTCTGTCCTTGGCCTTGAGGTTGTTCAGAATTTTAACAGTGAGCTCGGCGAAGAGAAAAGAGATAATTATCACATCCGGAGATGACACAGGGCTGGGAAGGGTGACTAATAGGTCAGATGACAGAATTAAGACTTACACTTGTCTTGACATGTTAGAATGGTAGGCCAAACGGATTTGCAGAAAATTGAATAAGGATAAATATATGGTCCTGCTTTTAGTTTCATAAGACTGGTTTTTAAAGTATAAGACGTGGGAAAGTAGGTTTGACAGCAGTTTAAGTAAAAAAAAGGAAAAAGATCTTAAGATTTTGATTGACCGCAAGCCCAAGATGAGCCATCAAAGGATGTGGCAGCTCTAAAACTGAATGCAGTGAGGCTTTATTAACAGAAATGATTCTATTCTGAGGGAGCTATGGGCTCCCTTGGGGCTGGTCCTTCTGGTCTGTTGCCACCTGGAGTATTAATAGCTAACATTTTTGAGTGCTTGTTAAATGCTTGTCGCTCTATTACGCGTGTTGTGTGTGTTATCTGGTTTAGTTCCCACAATAGGCGCATCAGGTACTGTTATTATAATCATTTCCAATCTACAGATGAGGACACGGAGGCCCAGAGAGCCCACAAAAGTAAGCTGTGGAGCCTGGATTTGAATGCAGGCAGACTATGTCCAGAACCTGGATTAGCCTCACTTCTACCAGGATGGCAAGAAATCTGGGAATCGTAAGATCTGAAGGCATGAGTGATGCTGTTTGAAAGGATGAAAGGGCCAAAAATGAGCCCTGTCTCCTAACATACAGAAGCTCCTCTGCTGAAGAGACCTCAACTCTTGCTATGCTAGTTTATTGCGTGGAACTAGGAACGGCTAGTGGAAATCACGGGGAGAAAGATTTCAATTCAATATAAGGAAAGACTTTCTAAGGGCTAGACTAATCCAAATTGCATGAGAAACCTCATTAAATCTCCCTCTCCTTTCTCTCCCTTTCCCTGTCTCTCTGTCTCTCTCTCTCTCTGTTTCAGAGTATTCAGGTGGAGGCTACATGATCATGGGTTCCAACTGTTGGTAACATTTTGACCTTTTACTGGGCTCGTAATTCATGAATTTAGTAACTCAGTCGATCTCTTTGTCTATAATGCTTGAAACACTTTGGGATGCACAAAATAATGTGACAGAGTCCCTGCTTTCAAGGAGCTCTTCTAATCTAGTCAGAGAGAAAGATATGTAAACAAATTACAGGTGATCTTGGACCTACAGTAGCTTAACTTTTGAACTCTGCTTTCATGACCCTTTTTACCCTAAACGTTACCCCCTCAGAAACAACCAAAACTTGTGTTTGGGGTTGTCCAGTGGTTGCAAAAGACATAGTCTTTCAACAATTAATGGTAGTCAGGGTCTAAGGCAATTCAGGGCGCTCTGGTTGAAGTGAGAGAGCAAGGGATCATGAGGAAGAGGGCGGAGTTGGGGCGGAGGGGAGGAGATGGAAGCAGTCTCAGCAGCTGAGGAAGGGTAACATGGGGCCGCGCCTCCAAGAAGCTGTTTGTCCCCGACACCTTCAAATGCATTCAGAGTCATTAGTACCTATGGAAACCTAGGGTTTTGAGACTGGTGACCATAGTTGTGAATACCACGCAGGTCATGGCAGCAAACAGCACCTATGTTTACTCCAAGGAGAGTAACCAGGAAAAGAGAGCATGTCCAACCCAGCTCACTGGACTTTGTTTTAAGAAGCCTCATCAAGTCTAACCCTTGATGAAACAGTCCCCCACAAAGCACTTTCAGAATGAAGCATTTGTGTTCAGTGTTTTACTCTTAAGCAGTGCATTCTTACAAAATCATTTTTTTTCAATTCACTTATTCATATTAAGTTTGGAATTTTTATAGATTTATGGGCTTCCTTAGAACAAGCTTTACCCTCTATGTCAAAGAACCAATTGGGTCAAAAGTAGAGGTCATCAAAAGTAAGGCAGTGCCTCTCCTGTAACTGAAATGTATGTAGTTACAATGGAGGCACCAAGGAGGGGGTGACCTACTGACCCCAGGGGCCTTGGGGTTCGGGAGGGTTCATGGTGAGGTGCTGCTTGAAGTACCAGTAGGAATTATTCAGGCAGACAAGAGGAAAAAGGGCTATACAAGTGGAGGAAGTAATGGAATCAATACCACAAAGGCCCAGAAGAGTGTGGCTATGGGAAAACCTTCCACTTCTCAAATTATTCTGTAACTAGATCATTCTCTACCAGAATTATGGGATATCTGTTGCCTAAGGCATACAGGGTGATTTTAAGTGGGTGGCACAAACTCATGGCGTCAGATAAGGCTGAATACTGAAAAAGTTATTCCTTTTGAAATTCTCTTTTAATCCTTCTGATTATGTCAAGGAGAAAGTCTTAGATTTGTGCTGGTTTGCACACTCACACAGCCTTTAACAGAGAGAATAGGTCTCGAGTTTCTCTCTCTCTGCCTCAATTGTCTCATCTTCAAAATGAGGGTAAGAGGGTAATAATAGGTACTAAGTCATAGAGTTGTAAAGATTAAATGAAATATTATACATAAAGCACTCAGAACAAGGCCTGGGACATACTAAGGTCTCAATAAATATTGCATCTGATTATTTTTGTTTGCTATTGTCTTCCTAGACAGGCAACACTTATCTGGTTAGAATTTAGTACTATGGCTTTGTTTTTATCAAGTATATTTTTACAGTTACCTTTTGTATATTGTAACTGACACCTTTTTTTTTTTTAAAGATTAGATTTATGAAAGTGAATAATAATAAAAGGGGAACATGGAAAAGGCACAAATCAGTCAGGCAGAATGTGAATGAACACAGTTTGGGGAATATAAACCTGAATGATCTCTAAGGGTCTTTGTAGCTCTCAAAGTCAAAGGTGGTACTGATGAAGGAAGGAGGCCCAGAGAGGATGGGAGCATTACCCAAGGTCACTGGGCTCATTAGTGGCAGAGCAAGGAGTAGATCCAAGGCCTCCAGATGCTCAGACTCACGTTCTTCCCTCTGGGTCTTGCTCATGGTCCAAAGCCCTGGACTTCTCAGCTGAGAGAGTCCTGTCTTGGCCTTGCCCTGGCAAAAGAGCTACTAACAGGGGTGCAGTCCTACAGAAAGCTCTGCTCACTCACGACTTCAGCAAACCGTGCCATATCCTAAAACCAACAGTTGCCTGCCATAATCTCGCTGCATTCTTACTGAGCCCTGACACCACGTTCAACACTTGGAATTTGGGTGGGCCTAGAGTGCCTTTAGTATTACTGCTATAATTCAAAACATCCAAATTATTATCTTCACAAGATGAAGCCAGGAGAGTGCTGTTAAGTGGAGAGAAAAGTGTTTGTTACGCTAGGCATGCCAACAAAACATCCTCCTTTGCTGTTAAATCATAGCATTTCTTTTTTTTTTTAATACATCTTTATTGGAGCATAATTGCTTCACAATGCTGTGTTAGTTTCTGTTGTACAGCAAAGTGAATCAGCCATATTTTGCAAACTTTGGCAGTGCCTGAAATTTGGACATTGTGCAGAATTTTTTTCCTCCTCTTTCTCATTTTGTGCTTTTTCTCCAAGTGATCCAGAGAACTACTATTCGCTGGCTTTACTTTTCTTGTTTGTCTTTCCTTACGACCCAAGTTGTTCACTTTCCCCGAAGACCTCAGATAACTTGATTTTTTGCCTGTAACTTATTTTTTCAATAAATAATGAGAGTAATAAATAGAGACTCAAGAGAACAACCCATTGCCTAAATGGGTTGTTTCTCAGTATTCCCCTTTCTCTAGGATTAATCATGAAAGGCTTCATGGAGAGAGATCTGTTTGTTACCTTGACGTCCTCAAACAGAAAATTAATGAGGGTGTATCGACATGGCAATTAAATCCACAAAGACTAAAGCTGATCAATGAAATCTATGAAAAATGGCGTTGACCATATTAAACCCTCCACTGAACTGGACGAGTGCAGTCTTGTTTTCTCTGTGTGAACAGGGCTAACGTGTACCTACCCATTCCGCAGTCACCTCCACTTCCACATGGCAGCTCTGGGTGGAATGGACTTAACTCAGGTACCAACTTTCCTCTCTTCTCTTAGTCTTTACTAACAGGGTCTGCACAATTCAGGAGGGTAGCTTCTGCATCCACAGCCTCACTGTTGGAGCTCAAAGACTAGGATTAGCAGGCGAGGAAATCCATTGACAGGCCTGGGGTGTGTCTGGGCCTACAGCTGGGCGGCTGTCCTCCTACAAGACCCTGGGGACATGGAGTAGGCCTGAGGTTGCAAGTCAGACAACTCTGCCTGCAGTCTGGTTTACATTAAGGAAAATCCCCCCTGGTGATTTGGGAGGCAGGACTTGCCTGCTCCCCTGCTCCCTGGCCCAGGAGCACACCAGGCCACTTCTCTCAATGTCTTTGGGCAGTGTCTCTCAGTAGGCTTGGCTGTATCTCTCTTTGGGCCTCCTCTTTCTCCCTTTCCTGCCAGCTCTCCTTCCTTAAACAATTATTTAGGCCTATAACCTAATTTTGGAATGTTTGGACTCAGAACTCAGGGTACAAAAATGATAAATAAGAGCATTTTGGTTCCCTGGCTTGGCCTGGGACTGGGAGATGCGCATTAATTGAGTATCTTGGTGTTCATTCATTCACTCACTCATTCATTCAACAAATATTTATTAAGAATTGTGCCAAGCACCATTCTAGATGCTATCTATGAACAAAACGGAGAAGAATCTCAGCTTACATTGGAGCTTACATTCTTGGGATCAGGACCAGCTTCAATGACGTGCAGGGCCCAGTGCAAATGAAAGTGCAGAGCCCTTTGTTCAAAAATTGTTAAGGATTTCAAGACAGCCACAGCAGAGTATTAAACAAAAGGCGGGAGCCTTCTAGGTCTGGGGCCCAGTGTGACTTGCACAAGTTGCACACCCAGGAAGCTGGCCCCCAAGGGATAAGTAGAAAGTTAACATGTGCATTACCAGTGGATGGACAATGCAAAGGATGGGGCACAGTAAATCTTTCTACAGGAATGACAATAGTTGGATTCTTCTTTGGTAATTCAGGAGTCAAGACAATTTTGGGGTGTCTCAGGTTATCATTACATTATCATTTGTCATTGCACAGTTAAAGTATTGGCTTTGGGAGCTCTGAGTAGCAGGGTGATGGCTTTTGGAGAGCTGGTGTGCTTGGGGGTTCTAAAAGGAATCATATGCCTGCAAAAATGATACTTTTTAAGATTAAACTGAGTAGAGTTACTTCTTCTGATTGCTTCCCACAACCTCCTGAAAATCCTCTCAATATCCAAACAAATAAAAGTAAGCATGCCATGTGAATACCAAAATTGTTAGAGCTGCACATATGTTATTCTGGTAATGTGGGACAATCTGTTTAGAAAGGACTCCAGTGGAGTACCCGTGCAGAAAACGGGTTCAGGGGTTAATTTCTGGATCTATAGTCCATATAGATCCTCAGTGTGATTTTGAATGCACTGACTGCCGATATCTGTGAATGGCTAGTCCATCATTTCCTGAATTTCAGGCCCCAAGCTTATGCCAGGCCCTTCCATTACCCTTGTTCAAATGTTTTTCTTTCATCCAAAAGTAATGAAAAGAGAGCCAAGGCTCTGACAGTCAGATTCTGTTAACTTCATTTTTGGAAAATAATACCAAGAACATGACTTTCAATTCCAAGCCCAACTGACAAGGAGAGAAACTCAAGTGAATGTGCTGGCATATGCATCCTGGAGTTTTATGAAAATAAAAGAAATCATGTAGTCTTTGGAAATGAAAACCAATTGAGTAATAGCACTGTGTAGGAAAGGTTTTGTTCTCAAGGTGACCATTTCACAACTTGGACTATTTGGGGGCTAATGCGTTCAACAAGTCACGTGGCTTGTCATCATTGACTAGTCCAGTGTATAGAAAGATCACTGGATGAAGAGTCAGAATAACTGGTTTTGAGTCTTATCTCTGCCATTAGGTCAAGTTTCTAGTTCTCTGAGCCTCAGTTTCTCATCTGTAAAATGGGGAGACCAATTATCCATCACTGAGTGTTATTACGACGTTCACATTATTGATACGTATGAAAGTACTTGTAACCTGCATAGTGCTTTACAAAATGTAGGGTTTATTATTATTGTCATTGCTATTATTATTAGTTTCTGTTTTCCCATGGTGAACTCTTTACATGGCAAATGCAAAGATGGGATGAAAGAGACATTGCAGGTGGAGCCCTCTGATTATTCACTTTTGGGGGGAAGTGGATAAAGTACAAGATTTTGCCTGGCAGTGATGGTGGAGGGCAGCTGAATTCTGTCACAGAAAATTTAAAGGCCCTCCCCTTTTTCATTTCCCTCCATGAACTTCTGCCTGTAGTAATAAAAAATCCTGTGTTCATGCCTGTGTCACTTCATTTTAGGAGCTTGACTTTTATATGAAACTTTGTCCCTGTGTGGGTCTGCTGAGTATTATTTCCGCCTCATCTTACCAATGAGGAAAGGGAAGTGTGTGACATTAAGTGATTTGTCCAGGTCACCCAGAAAGCCAGTGATGGAGTCTCCGAAAGAGTCAACTGTTATTTTTCATTCCCCACCCCAGTCACCAGAGGAAACCCCACAAAGTGTCCCGGATATTCTGATATTCAGCCCTACTTTCTGCCAGGACCAGAGGCCGTGGTTATCCCTACATGGACATACGTTTGACCTCCTCCTTGTCCCAGTTTGACTGGCAGAGACTTTTTTCCTGTAAGACCAACACATTATCAGCACATAAGGATTATAATCAATATTCACTGTGTACAGAATCCTTAAGGCTAGATACTGGCAGGTACCAAAAGGGGACCTACCATATTGACAGCGAAGGCACAAGCCTAGGGAATGGAATTGGCAGAGTTTAGAAGGACCTGCTCTGAAGAGCCGTTTATGACTGGCTTTGAATCTCAGGGTAGCCACTCACCAGCTCTGTAACTGGTGAGTTATAGAGCCTATACTTGTATATACATATGTGGCATGAGTGAGCCTATACTTGTATGAACAAGCGAGCCTATACTTGTATATACAAATGTGGGCATATGTGGAGAATGAGGTTAAGAGAAGGAAGAGAGAGAAGGAGAGACTAGTTGATGTTTAGTACATGCTAGTAGTGAGAGCAACAGCATTTCCATCTTTCTTTCCTCAGAATTGGCCTGCTATTAATCCCGACACTCTTGACTATAAAACACTTCTCAAGGGCTATCCTAAAGCATTATGGTTGTATTTGAATTGAGCACTAAATGCATCGTATTCCCAGAGAATTGCTTGATTGCTTGTTTGTTCTTAGAAAGGACAGTTATTTTATGATTTCTTAAAAGAGGATAGGCCTCAGAGCAGGTTAGGCCTTAGGCATTGTGTTCCTGTGGCTCCCTGTATTTCCCCACCATAACCCTCAGTAGGGCTAGTTGCTATGACTTGTTTCAATTTCTGTCTTTCCTGCCGGGCTGTCAGCCCCCTTAAGTCAGGGACAGTGTCTGTTCTGTTCATCATTGTTCCCATACTGGCACCAAGCCTACTGCTGGCACATTCTGGCCAAGGTGTAAATGTCAAGGAATGATTGTGTGAAAGATTAACAGGGCTTAAGTTCATGGGTGCTAGGTTTAAAATGGGTTATTAAGAAGCTCAGTGCATTTCAGGTCCATTTCCATCTTTTTGATATTGGTGTTTGTAGGACAACCTGGCTCTCAACACAGGTTCCTTGTAAAAGGAAGAAACTTGGTCTGGCAGGGCCACATGTTCATTCATTCAACAAAATACATTGAACATCAGCTATACCCCAAGGACTGTTCTACCTCCCGGGATGCATGCAGAAGTTTCCTAAAGAAACCTAAGTCCCTACATTCAAGGAGATTATATTCTAGGGGGAGAAAACAGACAGTGAACAAATAAACATACGTGTCAGGTGGTGCTAAGTGCTGTGAAGGAAAAGGAAGCTGGATGAGAGAGCCAGAAAGTGAGAGGGGTGCTATTTTAGGTAGGATAACCAGAGAGGCTGCAGATAAAGGGCAATTTGAGCAGAGGCCTGAAGAAGTGAGGGACTGAACCTGTGGGTACCAAAGGAAGCGTGTTCAAAGTCGAAGGATCAAAGTTGACTGTCACGGTTGGCTTTGATGGAGGTTGGAAGCCATAGGGGTGAAGGGAAGCTATTGGAGCCAGTATGGTGATTGCGAAGAAAATATTATGCTTCGCAGACCTTGCTTAGGGCAGTCCTGGCTCCTCTTTCAGGCAAACGCAGGTGACCATTCTCGTCTTTGGGCTAGAGAAACAATTGTGGCTTTGTTTTATATCTTGGCCAATATTCTTACGAAGTTTTTAATGATGGAAAATGCAAACCTGCAGGAATGATTCCCACACTACCTGAAGGCCAAACACCTATTTACATTACCCGGGTTGCTGCAGGGCCTGGCCCTGATTCATTGGCTCTGGGAGGGTACTGGCCAGGAATATAGCTCCTGGGAGCCAAGCAAGGCAGATAGCAGCCTGCTGGCCACCCGCTAGCCCCGGCCCCACCCGAATCCTCCGCTGTTGGATAACAGAAGAGCTCAGGCAGGGAAGAGGAGCGTGCCGCTCAGCCATGAACATCCACTGCAGCAGCGACACAGTTAATCTTCCGTCTAGAGAAATTTTCCGGCAGCTTAGAGAAAGGACATATTTCCAATTTCTCCTGAGAGGAGAAACTGATGGGAAAGTTGCACCTCCCAGTCAGTCCCCAGTTCACAGTGAAGAGCCTGGAAAATCACACATGAGGAGATGTGAAACAGATCATCGGAGCTGAGAGCTCCTCTGAGAAGCTCAGAAGCGCAGTGGCAGCTGGAAAACCTTGTTTTCCTCAGGTTTCCAGACTTCCCTCAACGAACTTCACTGTTGGTCTCCGTCTGGTGTGAAATGATTAATTCTTTTAAATGATGCAGGGAGTCGTAGAGATCCAGGGCTGCTTTTCTCTTTTCTGAAACTAGCAAGAAACAGACTTTGTCACTACCTTCTAATTTTTTTTTTTAACCTGACCCCCTCCTCCATAAATATTTATGGTGGCAATTTAAAATGGCCAAGTGATACTGTACTTACCTGGGGTGAGCTTACCCTCAGTCATCGTTTTTTTAAATTTTATACCCTATCTGCTTTGGCCATAGGACACGTTTGTCTGCTGATCTAAAGAACTAATATTAAGGGACTTCCCTGGTGGCGCATTGGTTGAGAATCCGCCTGCCAGTGCAGGGGATGCAGGTTCAAGCCCTGGTCCGGGAAGATCCCACATGCCGTGGAGCAACTAAGCCCATGCGCTACAACTACTGAAGCCCGCGCGCCTAGAGCCCGCGCTCCGCAACAAGAGAAGCCACCGTGATGAGAAGCCTGCGCACCGCAATGAAGAGTAGCCCCCGCTCGCCGCGGCTAGCGAAAGCCCGCGCACAGCAACGAAGACCCAATGCAGCCGGAAAAAAAAAAAAAAAAAGAACTAATATTCACTTATTCCCTAATCCCAGGGTGATGCAGTACTTGGTAAAGTAGGGGGTGGAGGCTGCTGACCTGGACTAAGGGGCTACAAGAAGGTCAAGCAGGTTGAATGGCTGCTCAGTTTTGAAATTGTCTTACAGTGTTTTGTGAATTGTTCATTGATCCAGAATTATTTTTATGAAGTGCTGTTTTGTGCTGGGTGTGGCAGTTACAAAATTGAACAAAAAGTGACCCACAGTCTCAAGGAGATCACAGATTGGTAGAACAGTATGAAAATAGAAGACCAGTATGACAGTAGTGTTGGTGGTGGTGGCCCAACGAACACCTTTCCCCCGCCCTTTTCTTTTTCTCTCCCTCCCTCCCTACCTTCCTCCCTCCTTCCCTCTTCATTACATATGATTGAGCACTTCATCTGTCACAATTACAAGTTAACAAACAGAGCACAAGACTGAGCTGTTACCCTCAATACAGTGACTTTTTAGTGTCATCCAATATTGTAGTGAGAAATGTCTGCTTTAGAGGAGCACCTCCTCCCAAATTGCTGGTCCTTCATTTTTCACCCCTTCAACTACAATCTCTAGAAACCTCTCAGCAGACTACAAGCAGTTCCTGAGGGCAGGCACTCAGTTTTTCCGATTCTCCTGTACTTCCTGTTTACCTGGCACAGAGTAACAGCTCAGCAAGTACTGAATGAGAGTGAATGAATGAATAAAATATTCCAATTACCACAAAGTGTCTGGGAGACTTGACAATCCACCGGAAAATTGGATCTCCATAGGTGGCCAAACCAGATAACTCAAGCCACAGTTGGAAAATTTACTTTGGGGTTTGAGTTGTATGCCATAGACATAACTCACTAAAAATATGTGGCTTTCCTGCCCAGGAGGTTTCTAGACCCATCTAGGAATGACACTCACTCAAAGTATTCTGGCAGCTCTTTTCGCAGTTTCTTTCACTGCTTGCAAGCTGGGTTTTAGTAGCAAGAATGTTCTACCGACTCTTACCTGGAAGGTCCTAGTTATGCCCAAAAAGGGAGCCTGAGGATGCCTTGGGTGGAGTCCACTGTGCCTCCCGCCTGGGCTGATCCCATGCCCTGTTGCTACAACTCTGGGCCTTTGGATTTTGGCTTGCTTTGTGTCAAGTGCCTGGTGTGATGGATACTGCAGAAGTTAGAATTTGAAGTTAAAGGATTGAAGGGCAAGTAGCAATATAGGCACTGTGATCTTGAGCACCCTATCAGTTTCCTGTCGAAGCTATAATAAATTACCATAAACTTAGTGGCTTAAAACAATACAAGTTTATTCTCTTATAGTTCTAAAGGGAAGAAGTAAAAAAATGAGTGTTAATGAGGGTCAAGTAAGGTGTCATGTGGGTCAGCTGTCTGGCAGCTTCAGGGTGAGTCTGTCCCTTGCCTCTTATACTGGCTGCATCATCCCAATCTCTGCTTCCGTGGTCACATTGCTTTCTCCTCTCTTGTACTCAGATCTCCTTCTGCATCCTTCTCATAGACTCTTGTGATTACCTTGGCCCCACCCAGATAGTCCAGGATAATCCCCTCATCTCATGATCCTTCATCACATCTAAATGTCCTTTTTGCTATATAAAGTAACATTCACAGGTTCCAGAGATTAGGAAGTGGATAACTTTGGGGGACCATTATTCAGCCTACCACAAGCCCTTCAGTCTTGCTGAAGATATGTGTGTGTGTGTGTGTGTGTGTTTATGGCAATAAAGATGAACAAATGTTTACCTGCTGTTTTCCATCACTCTTATACTGTAAAGACTATTAAAACACACAGTTATTGTCATTGTTATCATTACTAATACTCTACTGAAGAATCCCACTACATATGCCAGCTAAAGCAAGTTGTCCTCAAACAGGATTGTTTTAGTGGATTCCCCCATCTCCATCCAGGCCCAAATAAACTGTGGAACAGCAAAATTTGATTGATTGTTGCATTTCTTAAGGTGCATTACATTTAGTAAAGCATACATATCTTAGCTACAGCTCAATGAAGTTTTATATATGTTTACCCTCTAGTAACCAGATGCAGATCAAGATATGGAAAATTCCCAGTACCTTAGTATGGTTTCTTCATGCCTCCTCCCAGTGGGTTCCCCCAGGTAATTACTCTCCTATCTGGATGCTTTCATTCAACACTATGTCCCTGAGGTTCCTCTGTGTTTTTGCAAGAACCAGAGGTTCATTCTTTTTCCATTGCTGTATAATAATCCATTATGTGAATATGCCACAATTTATTTACCCATTCTATTGTTGATAGATATTGAGGATATTTGCATTTTGGGGCTATCGTAAATGAACCTGTTGTGAATATTCTTGCATATGCCTTTCAGTGGATATAAGCAGTCGTTTCCAACAATCAAGAAAAAGTCCACTGTAAGGGAGAAAAATATGGAAATACAAAGCCAACTTCACTTCTAAATACAATTTCAAAAATGATAACAAATTCCATCCAGACCCAGATGTGGAGTTCTATAAACACAAAACACAAGGACATGTTCTCATCCAAGTTAGGGAGGTCAGCTCAAATCCAGTGGAAGAATATCTGAGAAATTCACAGTCAATTTCATGGCCATGATTTTATAACTGGGGAAAGAACTTGGGTCCTCTGTAGGAGCAGCAAGCCCCAGTCAGATCAAGTGTACTAGCTGACCCACATCCATTAGGATAGAAAGCTCTGGCAGGAATTGAATCAAACTCTGGCATGTCTCTCTGTAAAAGGTGGGAAGGTAGGTGGTAGAGGGCACAGTTCAAAGACAACTAGGGAGGACTGTGGTTGATGACAAAGGAGGAGGAGTCATTGGCAGCTTAAGGCCATGGAAATGTTGAAACAATCCATGTCAGTTTATTTTACGATCATTCCTCAGAGTTTCCTCCTGCATCAGAGTTTTCTGGAGCAGATTAAGAAGGGGAATCAATTAATGTGAATCTCATGTTACTGCAAACAGTTGGAGGTTTTAATTGGGCCAGGAGTGAGCAGGTGGTCCTTCACCAGTCAGCTATCCTTTCACCTGTCAGTCAAATGAGGAGAGGGCCTCCATCGCTCATTAGCAACCATTTGTCGCCTCGAACAGAGCTTTGAAAGGATTGCTTTGAACTTTGTTTGGGATTGATTTTCTGCATATGCTGAGCTGTTACTGACGAAGTCTGGGCGACTGCTCCTCTGTAACAAATACGTATGTATGTATACGTATAGCTGATTCACCTTGTTACACAGCAGAAACTAACACACCATTGTAAAGCAATTATACTCCAGTAAAGATGTTGAAAAATATATAAAATAAAAGCAATAGTAGAACCTAAAAAAAAAAAAAAAGAAAGGGTGAGAGGATTTTAACAGCCTCCAAATTATGTAGCCTGGAAGGGTAGGATTCTTTCCCCACCTCCAATTCACCTCACAAAGCCTTCGCTTTCTGGAACTGCATTATAATGAATAACAAGAACTTTCTCCTTCTGAGAGAACTGTCCTGAACTTTCGATTTTTTTTTTTCACTGCCACTGGCTCCAGACTAACACTGATTCATAATGATTCTTTTTTTTTTTTTAATAAATTTATTTATTTATTTATCTATGTTTGGCTGCGTTGGGTCTTTGTTGCTGCACGTGGGCTTCCTCTAGTTGTGGAGAGCAGGGGCTACTTTTCATTGGAGTGTGCGGGCTTCTCATTGTGGTGGCTTCTCTTGTTGCGGAGCACGGACTTTATGCACGCGGGCTTCAGTAGTAGTGGCACGTTGGCTCAGTAGTTGTGGCTCGCAGGCTCTAGAGGGCAGGCTCAGTAGTTGTGGTGCATGAGCTTAGTTGCTCCGTGGCATGTGGGATCTTCCCAGACCAGGGATCGAACCGGTGTCGCCTGCACTGGCAGGCAGATTCTTAACCACTGTGCTACCAGGGAAGTCCCTCATAATGATTCTTAACTAAGAATGGACTTTATACTTTGGCTTTGTCTCTTACTTTTAAAGGAATATTTGGGGAGAGGATTTGCATTATCCAGGGCTGGTTTGGAGCCCTGCTCAGTTGATCCTCGAGATGCTCTTTTAGCCTCTTTCTTCCTTTCTGACCCCTCTTAACGTCAGGGGCTATGGCTGGTTTGCTCAGTACTGTATCTTAAGTACATTCCACTGTGTCTAGCACAGAGGTGATGTTTAATAAGTATTTACTGAGTTAATCAATTCAAAAAAATAACTAATTATTATTTTGTCTTGTCGCTTAAGCATAAAGACACACTGTGACTTGTCATAGCCAAAGAGAGTAGCCATAGTTCAGTAGCCAAATAAATTATTGGGAAGAGCCAGTTTTATTGATCGATTTATTTGTTTTTACTGAGTATAAGAGCAAAACTTAGGCATTACGGAAATTTTTGAAGACATATGTAATTCTTATGTAGCTGTGATATCCCCTCCTACAGAGCAGAGCTGTATTTAAAGAAGCATGGGTGGTCCAGCCAGAAGTAACCATCTTTACCCACATTTCTGTCAAACATGGAAAGACACTGAAGACCTTACAACATGTGAGCTCTTATTTAAATCTCTTATTCACATTTCTTCTCTAGTACCAGAAAATGTCGAGGGTCTCCATTTCTCTTTCCCTTTCCCTCTCTCCTTCTTCCTGCCTCTCTCCCTCTCTCTTCTTTCTTTTCCTCCCGCTTCCTTTTTTTTCTCCCTTTCCCTCCCTCTTCTTCCTTCTCTCTCTCTCCCTCCTTCCCTCCCTCCACAGCAGAATACTCTCATCCCACTGCTGCTGGCTCCGCCCATTGCCTTCCCAGTCCCCTTACTTCTCCCACCACAGGAGGGAAGTTCATCTGCTGTGCCTCTGAGGACATTTTCTAGAGAGAATCTGTCTAAACAGCTTCAGTTCTTTTTCAGAGAACAAGGAGGTATGAAGGGATGGAGTTACCCTGCCACACACACATTAATAATTATCATCCCATCTCATGTAAAAAATATTAGAAAATTAAATTTAAAATTAAATCTCACCATATACACATAACCATTTTATACTTTTCTGATGACCGTACTATAAATTCCCGTATTGAATCCCACTTTCTAACATAGCATTTTGAATATTTCCTCATGTAATTAAATAATATCCCAAAACCTGATTTATAGGGGCTGCTAATTAATATTCAGTCTTATGGAGACCACGTTGTTTTAGACAATTCTGTTGTGGGCATTTGGGTTGATGTGAGTTTTTGATATTTCTCTTCAATTACATGCCATAGGGAAGACCTTGGCTCTAAAGAGTGGACTTTGCCAGAAGATAGGAACAAACGTAATGAAAGGAGGGCACTTTCATTATGGAACTAGGTCTCAACATTTACTATACACATTTCCTTCTTGCTGGTTTGACCTCCTGGGGGTCAGAAACTGAAGCTGTAATCAGTGGAAGCCAAGTGTGTGGGCTGCCAACTTGAGTCACATTAGGAAGTTCCCAAATCTCCTGGGCTGTATCTTTCTTCAGAACCTGACAGATCCAGGCATCATGCAAATTAAATAGGATGAGCCAAGCCAAATCTCCCCATCTTTCAAATTTCTGACTGTAGGTCTGGAGCAGCAAGCGGACTTTTAACACTGACCTCTGGTAAAAAATGATAACACTCTTGTGTTAATGGACCTGGAAAACCCCCATGTGCTAGAAACAGTGTAAAGGGGGGTTATTTTGCATTCTCAATTTTATTAGTTTGGTTCACTCCACCAGATTTTTATGCTCTGTTCCTTAGGAACCATGGAATGCCTATAAACTCTGAAAATTGCACTGAACTTTGGGAATTGATCCAGCCTCTGGTTGCTAAAGAGATAAAAAATAGAAAAAGAGGAGCTTGTCAGAACACAAGCTTCATTTCAGTGCTTGACGTTCTTCATATGGGCAGTCCTGGGACCATTTCTGCCTTAGCTTATTTATAAGGGAGATAAATAATTGTCTTGGGGGACAGGCATCTGCCATGTGCCCTGTATATCCCACTGCTGAACACTTGCTTTCTGGAGGACATGGGCTTTCAGTGGGCAGAGTTCTTTGGGAGTCAACACAGATCTGTATGGAAAGCCATGCTTATCCTTGCCTTTTGGCCACTCCAGGTATTCGTTTCGGGCCAGGATCATGTTTTCAGATCACCAGAGAACGCATGCTTTTTGGTGTGTTTTCTTTTCTTCTGGCTAACATTATGCCATTTGGTTAGAGAAACGAAGTAGTGCATCATCTCCCTGGTTTGCTTGCAAAGGTGGTCATTCTGGCATTACATGAAAAAGAGAAATAAATGTGAAAAATGTGACCAAAACCCAGATAGTGACATTAATAAGTGATCAGATTGGGTTGTATGTGAGACAGGGGTGAATGGGACACTGGTATCTAATGGCTGTCTCTTCAGGGATGTGTCATAATTTCTTGACACTGAGCATGGACAAACCAGAGGTTGTGTTAATTGGGCATGACAGCCTGTATCCTGCCTGTGCTCATGTTTTGTTGAGGTTGACAAAAGTTGACTAAGCCAGGTACCTTGGGCTGGCAATCAGGCATTGTTTTTGACACTGACCTATCCTTTTCTACTAATATTAGCTCTTTAATGAGGTCATGCTGCTATCAATTTTTAATATGTAAAAAAATTCGTAAATATCTGACCTTTTAGCTGCTGAGGAGGCCTTCATAATCTTGTCATCATCTGCACAGATTTCTGTTTTGCATGTTTTCCTCATATCTTCTTTTATCTTCATGCTTTTTTCTTTTTTTTTTTTTTTAATTCAGAAAAAGCAGAATCAGTTTTCGTGTGGGAATTATGTATCATACCATTGTTTTAAGAGCCACTCTATGAGTCAACTACCTCAAAGGATGGGACTTAACATTCTTCCCACATTCTTCCCATCTCTGTATTAATATACTTATATCGTTCTTCCCCTAGTGTTATGGCAACTTTGGAGCCCTTTAGAAACCATAGAGTATCCTCATGATGCACTCCTTCCAGATCACTCCCCCGATGAATACCAACACAAACAACGCTCTTCTAAAGATTTCGTCCTATATGGTACTATGACAGATCTTCCAACCCCCTGCATTGAAGTCAGTGTTGAAAGCAACCTTTTGAGTTACTATATATGAGATATAAAGTATCTGTGTCTGGCTTGCTATCTATGATTCTAACCCACCCATCATATTAGAGAAACAGAGTAGCTTTGTTTAACAATCCTTGGTACTCTCTGAAAATTCCTTCATTTGCCTCTTTGTTTTCCTCTTCAGTTTTGCCATGTGATGTTGACATTGAAATTAAACTGCCAGCCTGCAGTCGGCTAGATCCCACCAAAGAGCTAAAGAATGGGATTCATAGCTTAGATTTTCCCACCTGTACTTTGGGAATTGTATTTAAACATACAGCACCAGGTACTGGCAAAGCTATAAGTTAAAAAGGACTAGAGGAATAGGTTATCAGAAGTTCAAATGAAAGCAGGAATTGAAGAGGTAGAGTAGGTAGCTTCATAAGGCAATTTGGAGCAAGAGAGAAACTAACGCAAAATTAATAATGGCTTAAAGTGTTGACTCTTTTGACAATATTTCTATTTACTAAACTGGAAAACCTTTAAGAACCAAAAGACTGACTCTGTAACAATAGAGTATCAGACCAAATGACAGGTGGTGAGGATAATTTGGGGGCAGGGATCTTAGCTCAGGGCCCTTAAGTCACTGAATAAGCTGTCCCTGTTAAGAAGCCTTTTTAAGCTGAGTTTTGATAGCCAATGCCCCTGAGCTCTAAGTCTTTGAAATAAGGCAATTTCTCAGAAAGAGTAATTAGTGCCTTGCTCTAGCACTGCCCCTAGGGCCTGTGCTTTGGGACCACTTTATAACTGAGGCTGCCTTGTCACAGAGTGCTTCAGGTGATTGTCAGAAACAAATCCTCTTTAAGCATCCCCTTTCCTTCCACCTGATGGTTTTAATCTGTTGAAATCTGGAAATCTGGATAAAAGTGAGGTGGCAAAGGCAGCTTCGAACAGTGTAATCTGTACCAGAGTTTCGCTGGACCTGGGTTACACCAGAGCGAGCTCGGCACAGGCTCCTGACCAGACTCACAAGGATGTGGCAGGACACACTGAGAGGTCTCAGTACCAAACTATTGTCATGGGAAATGTCTGATCCCAGGTGCCACTGGGTAGATATTTTGGGAGCTAGCTGATGGTGGTACCTGGAAAGTCTGACAGTAGGAAATGAGCAAAAATTCCAGACAGGTAGGCAAACTCCATTCTTACTATTTCTAGAAACTTCCCTGATCTGTTCCTGCCTGCCTTTCCACACCATCTCTCACTACTCTCCCCTCATGCATTGTACTCCAGTCAATAATGATTTTGGAACAGGCCAAGTTGGTTTCTGCCTCAGGACATTCGGACTTACTGTACCAGGTGTCCCACCTTCCTGTGTTTGACTTCTTTTCATCTTTCAGGTTTCATCTTTAATATTATCTCCTAAGATCATGTTCCCCTAATCAGTCTACGTAAATTACCCTAGTCGCATAAGTTATCTGGAATCATCTTATAAATTTGCCTGTTTATTTCTATCTTCTAGAATATAAATTTCTTTGAGAATAGGGAGGTGCTTCTGTTCTGTTTGGCACTGCCTTCTGGGTACTAAGAACAGTTCCTGTCATATAGTAACCACTGTGTAAGTATTTCTTGCATGAACGAATGAATAATAGGACAAATAGGGGAACCAAGATGGGAACTGAGAGGTAGGTAAAAAGAAAGCTTTGAGATATAAGGTCACGCTCTAATCACAAAGAATTAAGTAAGGAAACAATTACCGGGACCAAATAAAATGTCACGCTGAGCTTAGCAGTAAATACTGACTTGACAAAAAGCCATTGACGTGGTATCCTTAAAGTTTCCTCTAATTAATGGTCATTTTTAGGCTTGTAGCCTGGAGTATGGCTGAGCCTGTAGTGGAGGGTAAGTCATTTCTAGAGATAGATGACTTGAGTTCGAAAGCTAAGTCAGTATTATGGACAAAATCTAAAACCAGAGTGGAAAATCCTGGGCTAGCATTGGAACTGCCACACCCATCTCTGGACCCATG
This sequence comes from Balaenoptera physalus, assembly GCF_965194825.1. NCBI lineage: Eukaryota > Metazoa > Chordata > Mammalia > Artiodactyla > Balaenopteridae > Balaenoptera > Balaenoptera physalus. The sequence goes on along the minus strand of NC_138890.1, from coordinate 43,423,463 downwards.
GCAGACATCATTAATAGATCACAGAATCTTTACTGCTAATCCAGCAACCACCAGCCACTAGAATGTAAACTCCTTTAGGGCAGGACTTTTGTCTGTTTTGTTCACTGTTTTCTTCCTTGCATCTAGAATAGTGCCTTTTACTTGTAGGTATGCAATAAATATTTGTTGAATTAAATATTTGATGAGTGACTCAGTTGGACTTGGCATATGAGATACATTTTACTTGCCATCCCTGACCTAAAGCAAAAAGATAAGGAATTAAAATTGGATTCAGGGAATTGTTATCAAAAAAGAGTAGTAAATAATGTGATGGTCCTAAGAAGTGTATCCATGCTGAGAACAGACAACTGTCTTGACATCACCCTAAAGTACAAAGCCCAGGGCTGTTCCTTCAGTTAGCTGTGTTTGAAGCAACTCGGCTAAGGTCCAGAATGCATTCTCTTTGCACCAAATTATACTACTTAGCAAAAAATGCTGTAGTAGTATATCGGGTAATTGTCAATGCTGCAAGGGTATCAATTCAACATTTTTAAAACTGCCTACCATATACCTGTCCTATCCTCTATGATGAGATTTTTGAGCCTGAATTTCCACTTCTGAAGAGAAAGATTTCTCCAGCAGTCATTTCTCAAAGAATGACTGTTAATAGAGAGATTTCTCTGGTGGTAATTTTATGTGTTAACATACTGTTTAAACATCAAAGGGACTATAGCTTGGATCACACGTGGGTTTCATATAAAAGAACATGATCTCTTTTTACTCATTCGTTCATACAAACAGTAATTTTTGAGAACCTACTGTGTGTCAACCCTGTGCTGAGGATACAGTCGTGAGCAGTAATGTTCTATAATAAACAAAACTAAGTTATTTTCATGGAGACTACATTTTAATAAAGAAGATAAATAATGAACAAATCAAATCATAAACATAATTTCAGATAATGACAAATTATTTGTTTCAGTAGAGTAGTAAAGACAGGAACTCGATTAGAATAGGTTCAAGAAGGAATGAGATGTTAGGAAATAAAGTAGCAATGTAAGACAAATTTTAAAAATGGGTTTTGTTTTACAGAGATGCCAAATAGAATTGGTTAAAGGTGTTAGGAGTATTGAGGTCAAAGATTTTGTTACGGTAAGAGATGGTTTCAGAGCTGATGGCAGTGATCCACTGGATGGGGAAACTTTGCAAAAGAGAGAGGGGATAACTGTAGGAACAATGTCCTGGTGGAGACATGAGGGGTTGGGTTGCGGTGAACAGATGCACCTCTACCAGCACAGAGCTTTGCTTTTGAGGAGGGTCAAGGCCAGTCTATGCGTGAGTGCTAACCTGTCCAGGAAGAGTTCAGATGTGCTTCTTATTGTTCCCATCTGTGTTTCCTCGTGCCAGCCTATTTTCAGCCACATTGGGGAAACTGAGGCAGTTCAGTAGCTGGCTCACAAGTGAGCCCTGGGATGGCAAGAAAAATTAGGTAGAATTCTTGTCCTCCAGGACATCTCAGTCTAGTAGATTCCTGGAAAAATGTATTCCTCTCCTGATGTTGACAAGAGGTTTCTCTCAAAGAGTGACTTGATTATTTAGTGATTTAGTTGAGTCATTTTAAATCCAGATTTTTATTAACCCCTCTTTTTTTATACCCATTCTTGAGTATATTGCCTTGAATTCACAAACTCCAATTAAGTATGCTTGGCTAATAACTTCACCATGAAAATATCTCAAATTATTCATGTCCTGAATAAAGTATTCTGCTGTTGACACTCCCCACAAACCTCATAGGATTTGAAAAACTTGAAGTATGCAGAGGGAAATCAGACTAAATGCTCACATATATTTTATTAGAAACATTTCTTTAAACACATGAAGACAGGGAAAAAAAGAGACCAAGTTCAATTTTTGAGCCTGGCACTACAACTTCTCTACACATCACTCTATTCTAAACGGGAAAAATAAAATCAGCTTTGTTCCTGAGCGTATGTTTTGACATTTTTTTTTTCCTTGAAGTATGTGAATTATTAATGGACTAATTTCTCTTTATAGTTCAATCTTTGGAGATTTAAAGTGTTCACTCAAATGCACAGGGAAGAGATAGAGCTTGAGTTCCAATCAGCTCCAATCCTCTCTGGAGGTGCTGGCCTTGAGGTATCTCTGAGCCTTTGATATCAATCTTTGATTCAACTGGGAATTTCTGATCATTTTTAGAACTAGTCTATTAATACCACTTAATGCCCTGTTTAAGTTGGGCCATTTCTGCTAGCTGATTTTATGCTTTCATTTCGCTCCTGAGATATTTTATGTGTGTGTTTATGGCATATATATGTACATCTCTCTCTTTCTCTAGTTATACTTGATGGATTACTTCTTGGCAAGTTGTACTGGAAGGGCAGGGCTTTTGATAACAGAGGATGTCCAGTAAAGTGGCAGCTCCTGTAATAAACCATGCGGGATCTAAGTACCACCAAGAGCACCTCCTCCCTCCTCAGTGGAGCTTATCGAAGAGAGCTTTTGGCTCTGTAGAGAAAATAAGTTTGCAAAACCCAGATCTGGGCAAGAGTAGAATGCATGAGCTCTGGGTTAAGTTCCTTCGCTCCACCTTGCACCAATAAGTGTGTTAAAAGGAGCATCTGGGTGACCAATAGTCAGAGGTGAGGGAGAGGGGATTCCTCCATCAGCTGGGAGTTCACATAATTTAGGTGAAGTCCCTGAAGTCACTTCGGACATTATAATTCTGTTGCCTCCTGTGGCCTCAGTATATGAAAAGTATCATTCCTTTTTTTGTTGGTTTGTTTGGCAAGGGGTAGGGGAAGCAGAGAAAGAAACTGAGACACTGAATTTAATTGACTTGCCTGATACTCTGCATACTGTATTAAGGGACTGAGCATGCTTTCCCATCTATTTGATAGACCTTAGGGGGATTCAGATTCTGGATGAGGTCTTCTGCCTCTCTGATCTATTTATTGATCAAAAAGAGGAAAAAAACATCTAGCAAACACAGACCAAGCTGTATGTACCAGTTCCCTGCTCTTCTCTCCTCTGAGGGAACTGGTTTCAACACTGAACTCACCCCCACCTTTATTTTCCCTCTGCTCCTCCTTTCATAACCTGCTGGATTACCAGGGTACAGTGATCAAGCAAGAGAGTCACGGGGCGACCATGCTGAAAGGGCCGCTTAGTGGGAGTGCAGAAGGATTGAGATTCCACACTAATAAGAGAATCTTTCCCAATGTGGCCAGCTCATGCAGAGAGCAGACTTGCTTCTTTCCCGAGGAGGCCTGGATCAGAACCTGAACCACAAAAAGGAAGGGGGTGGGGAGAAGGGAAGGCAGAAGAAGAAAAGAAAGCTTTTCCTTTTTTATTTTTAAAGCCAGTTCTATTCTGGGACTTTATTTACTTTTGTGTTCGGCTCCAGGGGTTAAAGGGCTCACAGTAATGGAAACTGGAGGTCGCCGATTTATTGCTCTTCCTCTGGACTCTCTGAGCCTGTTTGCTTGGTGGTGAGTACCAGCGTCCTCAGCCTTTCTCACCCAGGACCTCAGCCTCATCCAGCCTAAGGACTCCCTCACTCCGGGACCTGGGAAAACTCAGCTCCGCTGTGGCCAGTGCTGGGCTCCACCAATCAGAGACTCAAGTGATTGTCCGTATAAAACAGCATCTCCTGTAACCAATATCTGCCCTTTTCTTTAAAGACCCGGAAAGCTTTGGGATGAAAGGACCTGTTTGTCAAAGAAAAACTTTTTTTCTGTTTTGTAAGATTTTCAGACTTTCCAAATTTCCTTTTGAAGGGTTTCGTTTTCCCTGTCCCCTCAATCAAACTCCTGGACTTCCTATAAAGAAATACTTTCTTGTTCCACTATTATTCATATTGCCAAAATGTGCGTGCATGAGCCTGTCACATTTCTTTGTAGAGGTGGAGTTGATATAATTCGCATCTTATCTTTTCCCGGAAGGGACAAGAATATCTAGGAATGGCGTGAAGAGTCTTTAATAGGCGCTGTATCAGTCAGGATTCTCTAGAGAAGTAGAACCAGGAATTGGCTCACATGATGACAGGGCTGGCAAGTCTGAAATCCATAGGGCAGGCCAACAGCCTGGAAACTCAGGCAGGAGTTGACAGTACAGTCTTAAGGCAGAATTTTTTCTATTCTGGGAAATCTGAGTTTTTCCTCATAAAGCCTCCAAAGGATTGGATGAGGCCCACTCACATTATGGAGGCTAATCTTCTTTACTTCAAGTCAGCTGTCTATAAATGTTAACCTCATCTACACAATACCTTCATAGCACCACCTCGATTAACGCTTGGTGAGGTCACTGAGCTGTATAACCTAGCAAAGTGGTCACATCAAATTAAGCATCATATGCATCAAGTCCTCTCATTTCTATCTACTGTCTCTCAAGTTCATTCACTTCTCTCTGTAACTCCACTCACCACCCTAATCCAAAATGCCATCATCTCTCCTGAACCAATACAATTGCTTCCTAATTTGTCTCCCTGCTTAAGCTTTCCCCAAGCCATTCTTCACCCTGTAGCCAGAATGATCTTTTCAAAATGTGCACCTGATCCTATGCTCCTCTGCTTAAAATCACTCAACTGCACCTGCCTAGGTCTAGGATCAGTCACAACTCCTTAACGCCACCTAGAAGGTTCTGCTGGGTCTGGCCCCTGCCCACTTCTGCAGCCTCCTTCGTGCTTTCTGCATTCCAGCCAGACTAGCCTTTCAGTATGTTGTGTTCTTCATCTGTTCCCTTCTGCCATAGAGTCTTTGCAAGGGCTCTGCCTTCTGCCTATTAGCCGGTCCCTCTCCCTGGGCCTGGGTAACTGCTACTTGTGGCCATCGTAGTCAACCTTATTCCCCTTCCCCACCACCCTGACCAGATCAGATCCTCTAAATGTATATTATCATAGCCCATACCTCTCCTTTGGAGGACGTATGCATTGGACAGTTTACATTTATTTGTGCAATTATGTGATTGGTGTCTGTGTCCACACAGAAGTTGCTCTGTGAAGATGGCAGCAATGACTGACTCGTTCACCACCACCTGTATAATGTCTGGTATGGTGCTGAGGCACAGAGGTACTCAGTAAATATTATGGACTGAACATACGGGTGAATTATCTGAGTTAGGATGGAGGTCAAGAGAAGGATGCTGGTTACATCCTGCCCCTTCCCTGTACCCATTTCCCCTTCTTCCCCACACATCTTGAACACAACCACAGCTTCCTCTGATTACAACTTTATATCACAGTTGGGCACTGAGACTAGGAATTTTTTAAATGGCCAGGAAATCAATGGTGTTGACTGCATTTCCATTCATTTGGCTGTTCCCCTGAGCTTGTTGTGGCACCTAGACACATATATCTAGTGTCTTTATTCACTATCCAGTTTTATAAGTTTGAAGACATCCCCAATATTTTAAAATTAGGAGATTTCATCTAAAAATATAAATTTATGAGTTCTCATTGAAGAGGAAAAGAAAAAAATATCTGTCTATCCTTGGCCTGCCATCCCATATGGCAAAAATCAGCTTGAGTTGAGCAGCAACTGTCCATATAAGAAAGGACAGGTGGTATCCTCAGGTCAGCACATTCCTATAGGCCCCACTCACTCATTTAGATTACCTACCTGGCCCCTGTGTATACTGGCGTTTGAGTTCCCTGCTGTACATCGGTTGCTTTTGTCGATAGAATGGGAGTGAAAATACTTAGCATAACCGACAGCCAAAATGGCACAGTATGAAGGCCACGCACACGAATCTTTTATGGCCTGACTTCTCCCGGGAATTTAAGTAAATTCCCTGAGCTTGTGACCTTCCATTGGACACAATACAAAGGGTCATTATTTGCTTGATTCTCATGCTTAAAGGGGAAAAAAAAAGAAAGGAAGTCCAGATGAAAGTTAAAAATAGGGCATGTGAATTTAATGCAACTTTCTCTGGGATCATAAGTCTGGTGAAGGGAAGTAAAGAGAGAAGAAAAAAATAGACACCATATTAAATGAGCTTCCTGGAAGAATGTTATTTGCTCACAAATGTTTATCCAAAGAACTCCTCAGACTAATTCCCCATTAACAAGTTCGTCCCGGAATGTAGGTGGAATCCATCAGAACATCCTCGAAGGAAATTTGAGAGCTAACTCAGAAAAATCTCAGGCTTAGAGACATTTTTTTTTTTCCTGCTCTGTTGATATTTCCCAATTACTCTTCTCCCTTTTTATTAAGTATTTTTTTCACCATACCTAGAACACGTACATATAATACTCCCACCTTCTTGGAAGTTGAAATTTTGCTTTGGGTCATACAGCTGAGTTAGAAAAGAATACCCAAATTCCAGGAGTCCATAGTAAAACGGGCAGCATCTACTTTGCAGATACGATTCACTATAATAAACAAAGATTGTTTTCTGCAATTTGGTCTGGGGGGATAGCTGAATCTGAACTTCCAACCCTGCTTCTGAAGCATAATTCCAATCAGGGAATTATGTCGCAGGTGGAGACATGTCCCTGGGAAAGAAAGCATCTGCTTTCATACAAATGTCATCAGTAATAAGGAAAGATGGGGAAGTCATGTGATCTGGGAATTGGATCGTGTTCATATCAGATCTGCTTTTCAGTTGTAAAAACAGTAAGTTATGCTCCATTATTCTTATAGATGCTGTAAAAAAAACCTTTTCTTAGGGTCCAGAGAGAGACACGAGACCCTGACGAAGGCTTTAGAAAATGATCATTTCTGAATTCTGCCACAAACTCTAAATGCCACTTCCTGGTTCAGAAGCAAGAGGCTTGGGGGAAAATAAGTTTAAGCTCATAAAAACACTCAAAGGGCATACTGGTCATCAAACAGCTCTGAGCAAACTGCATTTGCAAATGAATCTGAAAACATGTGGATTCAATTTTCCTTGAAATGCCCAGAGGTTAAAAAATTAAGGGGGGAATGTTTGGCAGAAAGAGCCTGGGGTTTGGCTGTGTGCACAAGTTTCTGAAAAATAAATTGATTGTTTTGCCAGAGAGAAAATATTACCTGGTCCCCCTTCTCAATCACATCTCTAACTTAATTATCAGTGGTCCCGTTTCTCCTTGTGCTTGCAAAGTGGACAGGAGAGTTGAGCACATTTGAAAGAAAGCAAGTTTTATTCCTTCCCAGGGTGGCCTTCTGTGTGGCCGGCCCAGAATCTCGGCACCGTCATGGGTTTCAACCCAGTGACATAGTGGCGAGAAGACCATCTGCTCCTCTGCCTGTTGCCTCCCATCTGCCTCCACCCACTTTCTTCCTTCCGCCAGCCCCCCAAATAATACCTTTTTTTACGACCACATAAACACAGGCAAATGTGGAACTGCTTTAGAGCAAATCCAAACTGTTTTAAAAGATCATGAAAATAGAGTGGGTGGGGGAAAAACTACATCTGTGAAAAAGCAGCGATTAGCCTTAAAACAATGTGAGGCCAATGGCACAGAGTTCCATTACGAGATGATGTGTGGTGCCTGTAAGTGGCTGTTCCTGGTCTCTGAGGTAGCACAGTTGTCACATGATTCCGTTGTTGCCATGGCAATAATCTGTAATGGTGCAGAAAATCCACAGAACTCATGAGCAACTCCTTAGTGGATTGGGCTGAAAGCAAATCAAACCCGTGAAAGCCCTGAATTGATGTGGTTATGAAAGCACGTTGGCCAAGCTGGTCCAGTTGAAGCTGACCTGATTTTGTGGATTTCCTTCCCCTGGTCCCTGTCTACCTTTGGTGAACTCCCTCTTTATGTATATTTTCCACAATTTCATGTTCATAACTGGTGAGAGGTATAAATCCTTGTCAACTAGGGAAATGCTTCAGCTCCTTAGAATTCTGAGCATGCAGTTTGGAATCTACAGGTTGGGAATGGTGGCTTCTTTGGCTGCTGGAACCTCTAAACCCTAGACTAGCACTGAGGACCAAGGCCTGATGTGTACATATAGGTGAAAAAAGATTAGAGGGTCCATAGGGCCAGGTGGGTATTTCTACCCCCGCAAAGGCACCAAGGACGTACTGGGCAGGAGACTGGTGCAGCGAGGATGTGTTGTTTCTGGGGTAACTTGGCAACAGAGTACACACACATGGACAACACACCCATCTGAAGGCATGCCAAGACTCGCCTTCTGTAAGGCAAGCTAATACAAACCATGCCCCCAGTGCGGCCGGGAAACAGAGGGTAGGTAGCGTTTCTCCCTCCTGCGCTAGATGCTGTATGACGTTTATGCATGTATCAGCCGTCAACCCCAAACGGTTGAGGGCATGAGTGAGTGTAGGGTCCCCTGATAGAAAATTGAGCAGGAAGAGGAGCCAGACTAATCACTCTCATGTTCCAAACTTCAGTGAGAACCCCATGGGAATGCAGCTTCCAAGTAGATCCCATGAGAACATCTGGGATGAAGACACTCACGCCAGGCCTTAAACCCAGACTCATTAGTAATAATGCTTCATTTTTTTTCCCATTTATTTATCCTCCCCTCTACCGCAAGTATGATTTGCTTTCCTTCTGCCCATTTTCCTACTGGGAGCAGGAAAAGGAAGGTAGAGAATGAACATCAAACTGTACATTCGGGTGATTTCTCTTGGATACCCTCTCATTTGAGGTTAATTAATGGCAGGTGACGCTTTGCTTAATTTAGACAGGAAGGAATGTAACATAGGAGAGTGGAGGGCTCATGGATTTGGAGAAAGTCTTGAGAATCAGAGTAGGACTCAGACAGGAATCTGACAGCTTAGGGATCTATATAGCAAGGCAAAAATATTAACAGTCTGGTCCTATTTCGTTACTAGAATATTTAGCTTCAACTATTTTTTCTTTTCTGTCATTTTTTGCAAGATTCAAAGTCTTGGGGGAGAAAAAGTCCAAATGGCCTAATTTGGATCATGCACCCAGTTCTCTGTGTGGGAGATGGGTGTGAGAGGGAAAGAAGGGAGACAGTAGACCTTAATTTAGAGTTTCATCAAGACTCCATGAAGTGAGTGAGAGAGAATTTCTCAAGACAACAATTAAAGTGCACTTATGGAAGGAAAGAGATCAGATATGGTGATGGTTGTGGTGTTGGTGTGGGGAAGGGAGAGTCCAACAGCAAATGTCCAGCAATACGGCTTGAAGGGGAAGTTGAACAGTGGAAGTGCCCATCAACTGACATATTAGTAAGCCTGAGCCGAGACTTGCTGAGGAAAATTGCAACAGAAAGGTAGGTACATGGAGAATGAGGGAGAGTCTAGAATATAGTTTGTTTGGTGCCCTCTTCCTGCAAGAATCTAGAGGGAAGACAGCCACGTGATTTGACAGCAGCCATACTAATAGGGCAGACTTCCTGCTAGTCAAAGCTCCTGGTTAATGTTCACTTCTCAGCATGCTGATTAGGGGTTGAAGTTGACCAACCAGCAAACTACTCAATTATCAGCCCATCTTCTCCCTGTGGTGCCACTAATTAAAACAGGAACCATGTTGCAGCTCCCACATTCCGTGGAGGTCTACCTTCCCAAAGCTGAATTAGTCACAACCATTAGCCACTGTCAGTGAAATTCAGCCTCCTTTTTCCAACCCCATTCCTGTTTGGTGTGAATTCATCTCTGAAAAACCTTCCCTCGGGATTATTGACCCCCCACCCCCACCCCATACCCTTCGCTGCGAGAAAAGAGCACATGTGGCAGGAGCTTTGAAATGGAACCTCAAAATGCAGCTCTGTGGAAATCTCAGTGTTCTGGAATGCTCTGACCAAGCGCCACTTTTCTTCTGAACTCACGTCATTAAGGGTATTCCTATGTGCACTTAATTTTTAAGAAGAGAGAGAAAAACGATATGGCTCAGTACCCATCCATTTGCAGGAGAGCTGTTCTTCAGACAGCTGGGACAAACTGCAGCCCTCCTCCTTTTTTTTTTTTTTTTTTCTGTCTTGATAAACATAATGGGCCACTTTGGTAATTTCAGCTGTAAATGCACTTCTCTATAACAGGACAGTGCTTTCATGTGCAAGAGTGGAGAGAGAAAAGATGTTGAGAAGCATTATGGCGACAGGCTAGCAGAACAGGGGCTTGCTACACAACCACCAAGCATATGCCAGACTCTTCTTGAAGGCCAACTCCATGACTTCCTGACCAGAGAGAGGAACTTTTGTAAACTCCTCAAGGTCCTGTTCAGATCTCCATTAGTATTAAAATCGATACCCCTGGCTGGAAACAAGATGACACTTCTGGCATCCTTCCAGAGAGACTAGCCTCTAGCGGAAAGCTCCCTGCCCACACTCCTCCTCTTAATGTCCCTGCTCCCTTGAAAAGATACAACTCCAGGTGCCCTTGCCTTTTAATACATACTTTTCCATTCAGCATTGGATGACTCCATTGTTTTTTCCCAAAAAGAAACCTCTAAGTTCCTCTATCAAAATAATTTCTTCTCAAAACAACTGGGCACCTTTAAAAGTTCCTAAGAAAATCACTTTGCACCCAACTGTAGAGGAGCAGACCAAGCTCAGGGTCATTGCACAAATTTAGTATCATAGGTGAGAATAGAGGTAACAGAATGTTCTGTATGATGTGATGGTTAAGTGCCCTAACTCTGGAATCAAAAAGACTTTGGTTTCAGTTCTGAAATTACTGATTTGTCCCTTTGGGTGTCAGTTTCCAAATCTGTAAAATGAAGAGTAATATTGCCTACCTCAAATGGTTATTAGGATTCAATGAAATAATGCACATAAAGCACTGGGCTTATTATGTATCATATAGAACATACGCAGTACATGGCAAGAGTTATTAACAGTTGACATCTTCAGAACTCCTGAGCATGGGGCCAGTCACAATGAGTGAGGGGGAAGGAATGTCTGGAGCTCTGGAACCCTCACGACGTGCTCACAGTGCGCCAGCAAGGGGCTCCTGATGACCTGTGTGTCTCCATCTTACCCATATCTGTTTGCCACTTTGTTCCCACCACTGACATGTTTGGTACGGTCATGCCTCCAGTTCTGCAGCTTCTACTATGGGCAGGCTGTCCACGATAGGATGTGGGGAGCTGCAGGTGACTCATAAAGTCTCATTTATCAAGGCTCTTTATCTCCCAGGGCTTCAGTAGACCAGTCGAATGACAAAAATGGAGCAGTAAACCTACATGCACGCACACACACACACACACACACACACACACACATGAACATACACACACACACACACACACACACAAACACACGCTAAACCAGAGTCATCCTGTGCTACACATCCGCACACAAACACATGCTCTTAAAGCTGAACACTCAGTGATAGTCCCCTTATTATTCCTTGATGGGACATTCTGGAAATGTAGATCATTTTGTTTAGTCCCCATGTTAGAGACTGATTCAGGTTAAGATGACAAATTGATATCAGCCAAAGCTCAGGTCAGTTCAGAGATGGAGAGATGGGGTCCACCAGCGGACGTTTTCTTCTAACCCAGCACCTTTCCAACAGTCCACAGTCCACACAGGGAACAGGGGCTAGGCTCATGAGGATTTTTAAAGGCAAGACAGAGTGACATGAGGGAAATGGTGGGTGGGGAGCAGGAAATAGCGTGGCTAGCTCTTACACAGGCTCAGGTTGCTCACTGTCATATACAATAAATCTGTTGAAAATGTTAAGGCAATTAAATAAAATAAAGAGAATACAAAAGTAGAAAAAAGCTATTGTAACTGGATATTGCAGAACTTGAGACCCAGGCATAATGTTTTTATAATGGTGTATATAAGAGAGTGTTCTATTCACTAACATAACAACGATTAAGTAATTGAACAACATTCTTTCAAAATATTTTCTGGGTTGGATCTTATGTCCCAGCATCTCAAACACACGTAGTTCTAGTCATGAGAATCTGCAGTGTTAGGACAATGAGCTCCAGCCTACGGAACATCTGGCTTCAACCAATGTTCCCAATCTCTTGTCTTTATAAGCAATAAATTTGGAGGACCAGGTTTGCATGCTTGGGTCATTTGATTCACTTGAGGCACAGATACTTTTGGCCACTTGTTATGGCTGGTAGTCAGAGGTACCTGACTTCAATCCCTAAGAGTAAAAATCATTCTTTTCTTTTCATTTAGTCACCTAAGTGTTTTGTAAGTCCCTGGTACCTACATAATACCCTGTGGTGGGTCATGATTCAGTCATTTACAAAAAATACTTATTGAGAACCAACCATGAGGCAAGTTCCCTGCTCTCACAAACGTACAATCCAGCATGGGAGACAGATATTAGACAAATTGATGCTTAGATGGTTATTCGGTTACAGTTGTGGAGAATGATTCAGAGGAGAATAATGGGGTGTCATAAGGCAGGATGTTCATCTGGCCTGGAGGGCAGCAAGGCTTCTCTGAGAAAAGCACCATTTAAGGCATTTAAACCAATGGCTGACTTAGTCAAGAGAAAAGGGAAAAGGTGGGAGGGGAAAAGGCATTCCAGAGAGAGACCAGTGTGTGCAAAGGCCCAGAGGCAGAAGGGATGAGACATATTGAGGAGCTGGAGGAAGGCCAATATGGCAGGAGCGTGGGGAGCTGCAGGGAGCTTTGCAAGAGACAAGTGAGGAGGCAGGCTGGGTCCCTGCTGAGGACACAGGTAGTGGGGACCTAGATCTAATATACAATTGCTCCTTGCAGTTTGTTCCCACTACTGGCAAAAGCAAAAAAGAAATGCAGCTCAAAGTCTTTCCCACTCATGGTGGGTTGGTAAAAAGCTCAGTGCATTTCTGTTATCAGTGTTTCCCAAGTTTGGGTCATTCATGACTGGAAGAGTTAGTCAGAGTTCTCCAAAGAATCAGAATATGTATAAAAGGAGGAATTGGCTCATGTGAATATGGGGGCTGAGAAGTCCCAAGATCTGCAGTCGGAAAGCTGGAGATGCAGGAGGGCCAATGTGTGGTTCCATTCCTCTCCTGAAGGCCTGATAAGCAGGAGATCCGATGGTATAAGTTCCAGTCTGAAAGCTGGCAGGCTCGAAATCCAGGAAGAGTCAATGTTTTAGTTCAAGTCCAAAGGCTGGAAAAGACCAATGTTTCAGCTCAAGCACTCAGGCACTGGCTCTTACTCAGCCTTTTTATTCTATTCAGGTCTTCAACTGAATGGATGAGACCCACCCACATTAGGAAGGGAAATCTAAGTCTACCAATTCAAATGTTGATGTCACCGAGAAACACCATCACAGACACACCCAGAGTAATGTGTGATCAAATGTCTGGACACTCTGTGGCCCAGTCAAGTTGACATATACAATTCACTATTACACAACCGTAATGATTTTTGCCACACACATGTAACACCCATATCCTAGTTTATATGCCGTTCTTATTTAAACAAAATCTTCTTTTTCTTAAACACTTATTTATAAATGGAACTTTAAATCACCACTGTAAATGGAGAGTCAGTATTACCTGTCCTAAGTTGAAGGTGTACATAGAAGTAAATAGAATAGTAAGAAAGCAGTGTTATTGTGTGCTTGATAATCACTGTGGTCTACTGGAGTTCTTAGCCTGTGACCTCATCTCCATTATAGTAAAAAGAGATTAGCAAGAGGTAGAATAAAAATATATGCTAACACCAAACAGAGACTTTTTCCTTGATTCTATTGCTTGGTTTCAAAGAGAATTGAAAAGGAAGACACTTTCCTCACTGTGTAATACAGTGTATGTAATGTCATGTCAGCGTACCACATAAAAACATCCACAAACCACTGGTGGCACGTTTCCCACACTTGGGGATACAACGTTATTTCCTAGATAAATGTAAGCGAAAAGTATACAGTCTTAATTCATCGAAGGAAAGCAGGCCAATCCTTGCCATGACACTGAATATGTGCCTCACTTTTTTGGAAATATAGTAGACACTTTGATCAATTAGGTCATTTTTCTTAGAGACAGACATTCTCACAGACAAAAATCTCAGAGATGCTTTATCTGGAGCAGGACTTGGCCCAAGTGGACCTTGAGACTAAGCTAACCAGCCAGAGGGTGGACCTTATCATAGGGCAGGACCGACAGGGTCGGTGTCATGCAGTCTGGGGTGGATGGTGTGGTGGGTGACCACTCATGGAGGTTTAGTGGAGCCCGACAGCAGTCACAGGAAGACTGCTGTCAACATTCAACCAGTATTCAATAGACAGGAGCTCTTAAAATGGTTGATGCTGGTGTTAGCATTTTAAATATAGGTGCCAGCTTGTAATTGGCATCAGCAGCGTCAAGCTGTTGGCAGCAGGGACTGGGAATCAAGGACACCGTTCCTGTTGGGGGAGGACTTGTGAGAGTCAACTAGGATCCAGGTCTTAGAGGAAATGGGCTATTAGGCAGTTACTCAGCCAGAGCCTGAGGCACTGGGGGAATGAAGAGAAAGATCCACTCTTGGAATCTGTAGGCACTTGGCCACCGGGAACGAGGTGAGTGCTCTATACCTTTTGAAGCAAAAGGTCAGTGCAGAAGAGAGGCTGACCAGGTATTACTTCCTATAAACACAATGTAACTAGTCTAGGCTAGGGCTCTCAAAATGCAGCCCCCGGACAATCAGTAGCTGTATCATCTGGGGACTGGTTAGAGAAGCTAATTCTCTGACCCCACCCACTGCCTATTATACAGAAACTTTGGGGGTGGGGCTTAGCAATCTGTGTTTTAATAAACCTTCCACACGATTCTGGTGCATGCCAAAGTTTGAGAACCACTGGTCCAGAGGAAGGCGTGTGTTAAAGTGCGCATAGCTAAGGGACAACAGGGCTGCTTCCCTGGCAGGGACATGCAGATGTCAGGACAGTAGTCAGGATGTTGTCCAGCTTCTGTTCTGACTTCTCTTCCCTTGTTAGTGGCTTCTCACACTTTAGCAGTCACTTTCTCTGCCCTGTTTCTCTTTGTGCCCACAAATAAGCATCACACTTGCAACTGGTAATTAGAGGACTCTCTCATTAATCACTGTTAGTTTTTTATTTAAATTTTTTTTTAGGTAGAAATTTGGGGCGGCAGAATTTGAATACATTTCCTACTTTATCTGATGTGGTGGATAATATTATGAACATCTCCTAAGGGTTTTGTTTTTTTTTGTTTTGTTTGAAAGCAAGGGCTCCTCTGTCGTACCCATGCCTAACGAGGTGCTCGGTACTTGTGTTGGAGAGGACAACCTGCAGCTTCTCCCTCCCCATCCAAATGCAGGTTTGGAATAGTTCTGGTGAAGAGGGTGGTTTTGCAACAAAGATCTGACAGGGGGAGGCAGCATAGAAGGTAGCAGAAACACAGAAGGTGTTGTGGCAGAAACACAGATTATGAATCCAGACACACCTGGCTTTGCATCTTGGCTCTGCTGCATGCTAGCTGTTAAACCTAGGGGAAATCACTTAATCTGTCTGTGCCTCAGTTTACTAGTAATAATATAACAATTTCTTAAAGTTATTAGGAGGATTCAAAGAGATAATGTATGCATGTAAAATGCCAAGCTTAAATTAGTTGCCCAATAAAATAGACAAAATAAAATTGTATTTTTCCCTAACCTCTTTTCCATGCTTCTTGGGATCCACAGCAGGGTAGTTTACTGGGTACAGTCTGAGACCTAATAGCCAACGTTTACTGAGTTCTTATCAGTTAGATGATTTTACTCCATGTAACCAAAACCTGACTCAAACCAGTGTAAATGATAAGAAACTCTATTACCTAACAGGAAATCCAAAGAAAGGAGGGATTCCAGGAGTGATGCAATCAGGGCCCCAGCTCTGTTTTTCTGTTATTTTCTTGGTTCTGACCTACTCTGTATCTCATCTTTCTCCTCAGACTGGCTTCCCTCGTGGTCACAAGATGACTGACAGAAATAGCTGAAATTACATGCTTTCTCGTTCACATCCAGCGAGGGAGGGGAAAAAAATACCTCTTCCAGCCACTCTTATTGGGCCGACATGAGTCATGTGCTTTCCCTGAGAATAATAACACGCCTTGATTGGCTGTTTTTCAGAAGTCTGAGTTTTTGATCCAATCACTGACATCTCATTTCAGTGATCTGTTAGTCAAACCAGAACCATCTCTGAACCTGGGGGATAGTACCAGCTTCCCCTGAGTTTCATAGGCTGAGTTGTGATGGAAGGATGAATAGCTAGAAATAAAGAAACGGAGAGCCAAATATGTTCACCACAGTTTTCTACATCCCAGGGACTGTGCTAAGCATTTTATATGTATCTTCTTATTTGATCTTAACAGCCACCCTTTGAGGTTGCTCTCTTTATGCATAAGGAAAGAGAAACGCAGAGAAGTTAAATCACTTACTTGCTCTATGTCCCTGGCAAGGTTGACAGAACCAGGATATAGACTCAGGCCCAAGAGCCCTCAGAGGCAATGCGCCTCACCTCTGCACTGCCTGGCTGGCTGACCTCTTTGGGGTACTGGCTCATACTTTGGCCCCACAGTCCAGGGCATCCAGGGATCCTGGCACTAGCCCAGTGAGGTGGACTCGTTTTTACCCCATGCTGAGGAATAATGGGAACACTCTGGAATGAACTTGAGCTCTGCTCTCAGGTTTCTAGTTATTTGTCTGTTGTTACCAAACACTAAAGACTTAAAAAATTCACTGTGGTCATATAGGCAGGAAAAATGACCTCATGCTTGCAACCACAAATCCAAAATGCTCTGGAATCTGTAAGATGAATTGCATTTTAATTAGAAGAGAGAAAGAGCAATGAAGACGGTTCTTGGATATTTTTTTTCAAACCCTCCCCTGGCTTGCCTTCAGGCCAAAATGTGACAAGCGCCCTAAATCTGATAACAAACACACACTTCTGAAATCATTGTTAGCTTTCCTAAAAAGAAGAAAAAAATCCCATTAGTTTCCTGTTACCAGTAAGAGTTCAAGAATGCATAGCCTTGAAATGCAGCACGTGAGAACACAGGGAACCAGCCCCCATGAAATATTAACAAGTAAAAATGGAGCTCTCAGTCCATTTTCTTCTCTGCTTAGAAGGTTTTTTATTATGTCAGGTCCTCGGAACCTTGAATAGCTAGAAATAAAGAAACGGAGAGCCAAATATGTTCACCACAGTTTTCTACATCCCAGGGACTGTGCTAAGCATTTTATATGTATCTTCTTATTTGATCTTAACAGCCACCCTTTGAGGTTGCTCTCTTTATGCATAAGGAAAGAGAAACGCAGAGAAGTTAAATCACTTACTTGCTCTATGTCCCTGGCATTATGAAAAAGGCTTGTAGTTTATCCCTAAAATCTAGTCATTGGTTATTGCCCGTGTATTATTCTCAACCATTGGGTCAAACTTCCTAGCTGATGATGAAGTTTTCCCAACTGACGGTGGCGAGCAATAATGCAGTATCAATGAGCTACTACATCCCGTGGTTTGTAAACAGAAACTGTTGGCCTTCGACGCAGTAGCTGCTTAATCAAAGGTTGGTGGCAGGGAAACGAGAGGAGGCAACTTTTACATGTTATGTGTATATTGTAGGGCACACACTTTCCTGAGAACCTTATATGTATTATCTCATGCAGTACCCTCAACAAGCCAGTGTGATTTTTATCCCATTGTATAGGTGAGCACACTGAGACCTAGAAGTATGAATTATGTATAAGTTAGAATTCAACTAAAACTAGGAGAATATGCAATTGAAAATTAAAGGTTAAAGCAAGGATCTGCACACTCTTTCTGTGAAGAGCCAGATAGTAAATATTTTGAACTCTGTACACCATAACGTCTCTAGTAGGATCACCTAACTCTGCCGTTGAACCAAGAAGGCATCCATAGATAAAATGTAAACAAAAGTTAACGGCTGTGTGCCAATACAGATGATTTATAAAAACAGGCATTGGGCTAGATTTGGCCTGCAGGTCATAGTTTGTTGAAACCTGGCTTCGAGCAATGCTTCTCAAACTATGTGTGACCAATAACCAGACAACGTTTCCTCTAAGTTCCAGTATATCATGAGTTGATACTTTTGTAGAATACAGTAAAATGAATTAACAGAGGATGAAATAAAAAGGCAAATATTCAAAAACATTTTTATTATTGGATTCAATAGACATAAAATTACTCCATCAAACTGTGGTAAATGTTCATAAACATTCCCAATTTCTGTACTTAACATGGGTCAGTAACAAATAGTCCATGGAATGACACCATTCTGTGAATGACACTTTTGAGTAGTTGTGCTTTAAGAAGTAAGATGTTTATTATTTCACCTAACAGTTAATGTAGAGGTAGGCAGGTTTGACTGTTCAGCCATGTTATCAAGGACCCAATTTTCTTCCATCTCTCAATTTGTGATCCTCAGCATTTGTCTGTCTTCCTGATGCAAGATGGTGGCCACGGTCATCATTGCATTCTTACGCAGCAGTGTCCAAAGCAGGAAGGAAGGAGGAGAGGCAAAGAGAGCTTTCTGCTTGGGCTACTATCTCTTTTATGAGGCAGGATAAAATTTTCCCAAGCAGCAGTCTGCTCCTATGTTTCTTTGGCTGTGGGTCACATGACTCATACATATACCAGTCTCTAGGAAATGGTAATAGGGAACCCATGACTGGCTTAGCCCAATTGTGATTTGTCCCCTCAGACCGGACCCAGAGCCATCTGATCAAATTAGGATTTTGTAAACCAAGGAGGATGTCAGTTCTAGGAGTGTGCTTAAGGAAACCTAGCTATTTGTTTAAGACCTGGGCCTGCAATCCTAATCTGTTCAACACAAAAACTGTGCTTCATTCATTCTGGTATTCTATCCCAGTGAAAGAATTCTCCTACTATGGTTCTGGTTTTACGATCTGTGTACATTTAATCATTTGTGTGGAGCTTTAAACATTAGAGTGTGCTTCCATGTGTATTATAAAATTTTAATGTCAATGCTTACATGTTTATACCAATATTATGTCAGAGGATGGAATTTAAGCCCAGGTGATGATGCTTAAGATCATACAACAAAAAGAGGCAATGTCAGAACTCTGGTCTTGGGCTTCTGACTCTCTTCAGTGAGTTTGTCCCAAGGTGTCTGACGATTTGTTCTGCACTGATCAATCAGCAGCAACAAAACAGCAGTCAGCCAATCTAGGCAACAGGTCAATTGATTGTGATGAATTGACTGGTTGGGTCAACAGAAAGGACCCATTTTTTATCATGTCGATCCAGATGGTGTCCTGTAGGGTGACCAATGGTCCTGATTTATCTGGGACTGAGGGATTTCCTGGGATGCAGGACTTGCAGTTTTAAAACCGGGACAGTCCTAGCTTTCAGTTTTAAAACAGGAGAAGTCCCAGAAAAACTGGGACAATTTGGTCACTCTAGTTTCTGGCCTCTATCTACTGCCAAAATGTGCTTTTGTGCATTTTTTTCTGTACTAAGTTTACAGGCCCCTAAGTTTTCCTAGCGAATCAATAAACAATGTGTCTAGTTTTGTCTTGTGATATTTTTTCCCCCATCATTAAAACATCTAAATTAAGAGAACCACAGATGCATCTTAGATATTCTTTGCTTCTTCCACTGTTGAAGATGTCCATGGGAAATTTTTAGAAATACTTTCCCTTGATTGTGAAGAAAGGCAAACAGGAAGACCTTGTAAACTTTTACTTCTGCTTCTTTTCTATCTGCTACCAAGCCCAACACAGGCACCTGGCAGCAGGTCTCAGAACCTGCCCATGGAGCTATATGTATTTAAAGACACTTCAGCCTCTTCACTGGTTATACACTGCTGGTCTCGAACTGTCTATTAGAAATTACCTAGGGCCCTTTAAAAAAAATTAAAATTCCTGGGTCCTATACAATGCCTGTATTGGGAAGCAGGTGTGCATAGGGAATGGGGAGTGGGTTTGGGGCCCAGGGACTTTGACTTTTCATAAAGTTCCCCAGGTATTCCTGACATGCCACCAGCTTCAGAAGCAACTGGCTAGAATATGTCATTCAGCCTGTCTGAGTGACAACTAAAATTGTAATTACACTGTTAAAAGAGAACCTTATGAAATTGCAAAATTGCTCATCTTTGCCTGTCTTCCCTTCTCTCTCTTTTTCTCCCCTTCTTCTTCCTTTTCTTTCTTTTCTTCAATGGTAGTAGTTCATGTGAACATTGGCGACAATTTTAGGAAATGTTCATGGAATGAAACTTACAGATCTTTGAAGTGAATTTAAATATGCCTTCTGAAAATTCAGGAGGCTGTTTGCCACTTAGTGTCTATAGGGACATGAGGCTTGAACAAAAGCTTGAAAGAAAGAGATCTCTGGGTTTATTCCTAGCAAAGGATATCCCAGGCTGTGTTATTCTTCCACTGTCATCATCCTTCTGGTCCCCTACTTCTCATGCCTTCGTAGTCCACATCCACCTGAGAAGCAGTGGACAGAAGGGGATTTGACTTACATTGCTCATTAGGCCACTGCTCTCTTGGCTGAGCCAGGCCACAGAGATGAGAAATCACAGCCTTGCTTCCTATAATATGACAAAAGCAAGCCGCATAGCAGTAAAGGTTCTCATTAGGGCCTCTTTAACTACTCAGACTGATTCTATTTTTTTCAGCCACCAGAATAGTTAATACAATGTGTGGGACAACATGATTTCCATTGGGGCGCAATCAAAAAGGAAGCTACTTTCCGCACTTTCTTTAATCTCTCTCCTTACATCAACCTGAAGCAGAGTAGAGGTCCCCCTGGGATTCCTGCTCATCAGCCCTGCCTCCTACAAAAGGGAGATTTTGCCTAGACAGCTCCAAAGAGTCTTGATTCAAAGGTAAAACAATTAGTACACATTAATCATCACAAGGATGGTACTGAAAGCATAATCCGCTTAGAACTGGAACAAATTAAACTGAAAGTAGCAATATAAAATCAAGCAGAAAAAGACCACACAAATGCAAGGAAGATGAGAGGACACTGCTCTGAAATCCCAAGTCTTGGGCACCCTCCATCTGTGATCTTGACACCAAAGTTACCCTGCCTTCTTCAGTTGCCTGTAAAACGCAAATGCTCTCCATACTAGGGTCATATAGCCATCTTCTCACAAATTTAGAAGCTTTGTGAACACCTGAAGCTACAGTTACACAGTCTGATATCTGACGTATTTTCCAAATGTGGAAGGTTGCCCCAAAAGCCTGGAATCAGCCCCCCAAGGACTTCTCCAGGAGGATGAAAAAAAAAAAAACCTCCCTCTTATGCAAAAGGAGGATCTTTGCTCAAATTTCCAAATGGGGCCAGCTCTGGACCAAAGGTTGGTGTAGACAAGGAATGTTAGTTTCCTTTACACCCCACTCTAGGACCCCCTTCTTCCTTCTTTACTCTTTTCTGAGCTTCAGCCTGTGAGGTGAGAGCTGTCTGGGAAGAGAAGCCATGTAATGCAAGAAGTAATGCTGCTGGCATGCCCCATGATAGCTGGAAGGCTTGTAGGATGGGTCTACCAACGGGAAAGATAGACTTTTACCTACAGCCAATGATAGATGTGCCTGGGAGGGTGCAAAGGTATCTTTCCTACTTCCCTCAAGTTGCCCTTCCTGGGTCCCTGAGTGTTCATCCTTGACCTCCTTCATTCCTTCCATCCTTTTTACACTCTCCCAGGTTCCCAGCCATATCCCTTGTTATAGAGACACTCCCATTTCAGGTCAGTATCTTTCTTCTATAGCCAACAAGGTTAGTTTGCTCCAGATCCTCAGAATATCAGAGTAATAACTGTACACCCATAAACTCACAAGCTTCTCTCTTGTTCCCTCAGCATAACTGATGCATTATTATGTTAGAAGACCTCCCTCCCACCAAAAATGAGATAAAGAGGATCAGAGGGAAGGAAGAGATCAGAGAACCCACCCTGCCACCAAAGATGTGTGGAACTTGCTGTTTCCTTATACACTAAAAGAGAATTATATAAGAGAGGACAGTGCTTAAGGAATTACGGGTGGACTTTGATGCCAGTGTGGGGACTACCAGAGGTAGCTGTATCTTCTCCGAGCCCATATATCCCAGCTTATAAATTTGGAATCTCTTCCAGATATAATTAGGTTTCTTACTGTGAGAGGAACCTAATTTATAAGTTCAGTTCCTCTAATTTATTTTGAAGCTCATACTGCTGGTGAATTGCCCAAGATTTTAAACTGTTTTTGTTCTCACCTTTCCCCCCTTTCTTCCTCTCAGTATATCACTGCTGGAAACGGATAACATGATGCTAGGGAGAAGGTCAACAGTCATTGGCCTGAGTTGAGACTCATGCTTGCAAGCTGCCCAGAGTCCTCCTGGGTCAGTGTTGTGTGTCTGTAGGACATATTAGGGAGGTGTTTGGTTTACCCGCCCATGGCAGAGTTCAGGTCATGTGATTATGAACTTTGTGCCATTTCCAAAATGGAAAATATTCAGCTTTTGATGAGATTATTAGCTTTCCTCCTGTCCGGGTCCAACAAATGAAAACCAGATTTGCATGTATAAATAAGAGTCAAGCGCTGAAATGATTTATTTAGTGAAGTTACTGTTTTGGAAACTAAATCGATGTGTCATGTCAAGATCCAATCTGCCATTCACTCACATGGCAAAGGAGACTTCTCCAGGGTTTGCTAGAAAAAAAAAATGTTGGAATCCTATTAATAGTTTACTCCTGCCACGTGAGAATTACAGTGGAATCCAGCTATGAGAACAAAAGCACAAAATAATGTTTCCGAGAACATCCTGATAGTGGCGTGTGCTATTTCTTATTGTATTCAAGACACACATGAATAACTCTCCCCCAGAAGGAAAGGAAACAAAGCAAAGGGCAACATATTTTCCCACTGTGTAAAGTTCCTTCCTCCAGTAGAAATAGTTAGAATTGGAAGACAAATCCTATGGTCATTACATGTCAGAATGCTGACATGATGACAGCTTCAAAGGTGTGTCGGGCTACACTTGTGAGTGCTCTTTTTTAAAAAGACAATAGGAATTGAAAATTAAACACTGCATCAAAGCTTTCTAACTCTATTGAGACAAATCTGTGGAAAACTCAAACCAAGATGCAGGGCTGTTTCTGCATAAATTATGTGGAGGATTTGGTGCATGAGAATCGCATTGTCTAGAATGTTTTGGAGGCAACATACAACTCTGATCTGAGTGGCATGTCGGAGCTGATGACTACAGCTCGTATAGAACTATCTGCAGCTAATTCTAGTTATCCTCCTGGCATTAAACCAAGGCTTGTAATTTGAATCAGTTCTCTAAATGCTCACGGACTCGGTATAAGGTGGGCTTGGATAGTTGATGGTGCCAACCTGGAGATCAATTGAGGTCCAAAGACCAGAGGGCAGGGTGGGCTGGGGGGGCATGCATTAGACCAAGTCCCAGCTCTGTTATTTACCAGATGCATGGCTTTGAGATAAATTGTTTAATTTCTTTGAGCCCTTGTTTCTTCATTTACAAAATGGGAACAGTTTTATCTAAGTTGCAGGGATATTGAGAAAAGCAGAGACATTGCATGTGAAGTTCTTGGCACAAGTAGGGTGTGTACTGCTTGTTTATTTATATTTTTTTACTTACTATAGCATCCAATGCATCTCTATAGCAGAGACTCTTAACCTGGGGTTTAAAGACATAAGGGACCTAAACTCATCCTCCTGCACTGAAATTATATGCAAAGTCTCACGCACATGTGCATTTCCTGAGGACTGGAGTTCATAACTTTCATAATATTCTTAAAGGAGTCTGTGAGCAAAAGAAACAGTGAAGCCACTACTTTCTGATTTGGCTTCGCCTATGTGTTGATCCCACAGCACGGAATTAAAAATAAGTTTGTAATTTGTGATTCTTTCCTTGTTATATGTATGCTGTACCTAGTTATTCTCTCTCTAAAGTAAAGCCAAGTTCTGCGTGTGTATGGGTATGTGCGTGTTCACATGGAAATGCATGCTTGTGGGTTTAGGGAATGCTAATTTTATAATGAGCCACAAGTTTACTGAGAAAAAACAGAACAATTGTGAGACCAAAGAAGTTGATGACAGATGTGCACATGGGGTGTGGTGCATGGGATGCTGTGGGAAGAACACCAAAGGAGGAAGCAGTGGGGGATGTGAAGGAAGAGAACAGAGCTGGGGCAAAGCTGAGAGCCCACTGGGGTTTGTTTTGCCAGGGACTCGGCAGACACAGAACCCCAGTGGACTTGTGGGAGGGTTGTTACTAGGAGCATGTGATCAGGTGCCAGGTATGGAGACGGTTTGCGGGGAATCAGCAGGAAAGAGTGTGAGGTGTCATTAAAGGAGACACCATGACGTGTTCTGGAAGAGAGAAATTTATGTCCACGGTAGAAGCAAATTATATAACATAGGTAAAATAAGTTATAATCTAGTAGGCAAAAAACTCACAGAGATTTAGGCAGATGCAGAAGAAAAATTCATAGACCTGTTGCTTCCTAGTTCAGTTGGCATCCCTTGGCCCAGATGCCAGTGGTTTACCTCACCCCAGGGTATGCTTTGCTTGGTGGTATTCGCACATACATGTACATATATTCATTCAAACATGTGTATACGTGTATTACTCAAGCTCTTGACCAACCTTCTTGAGCTTCTTCCCTGCAGGACATAGCTATGTGTGTACATGTGTACATATATAAATATAGCAGCAAACGTGCCTTAATGTTGACTATTTGCTAGGCGCTATGCTGAGAGCTTTAAAGCTCATTCCTATTTAATCCTTAAAGCAACCCTATGAGATAGGCATTATTATTGGTTTCCATTTTATAGATGAAGAAACTGAGGCTTCTGAAGGTGAAGTGATTTTTCCAAGATCACACATTAAATTGTTTAGCTGGGACTTCAACTAAAACAGTTTGATGCTGGAGACTATAATATAAATTATATTCCTAGGGCAGATGGCATCAATTTACAAAATGCTAGGGCAGTAATTTAAACAGAAGAAGAAGAGCCAGGGACTCAGGTTTGAGGTTTGAGGCTGCTTCTGAGTCTCATGGAACCGTTTCATAATACTCCCCAACGTGGATGTATGACATCTTAACCTTGTACTATGCTCTGCCGTGTTTTATTACTTCTCTGTACACCAGGCAATAGAACTCTAAACAGAGAGGAGAGGTCAGCTTAAGAAAGGAGCATAAAACTATTGAGAGCCCTTTTATTTTTTCTACACCAGTCCCACAGGTCTGAGAAAGTCAAGGACTTGATATTTACCATTCATTGGCTTGACACAAATGGAAATCCACACTCAGAAGCCACAAAAACATAAGAAAATGAAGTTCACCACCTCCCAGCAGTCCTGGTCGTGCAGAAAGGACATGTTGGAGCTGATCTTTGATGGCTGCTGGTTAGTTCCTTGTGAGCAGTGTCAGGCTAGGGACCAGCAGGGAGAAAGGGTCCCTTCTGTTATGAGCTTGGAGAGTGTCTTGACCTTCACAGATGTCTTATATATTGCCTATCTCTGAAGATTAGAATTTTGGTGAAGTTTCTCAAAGGTCACAGAGGCTTCTGAATTCCCAACAATTCATCAAGTACTGCACACTCTTCTGCCTCAATTGTTTGCATCACCTTTCTTCTCTGCAACCCCTGCAGCTTGCTTCTTCCTTCATATTGCTTCTCTGTCTTTCACTGTCTCGAATGAAAACTGCATTGGAACCATGTTAAGTTTGAGGTTGAATGGCACGGACCTGGAAATACGCAGCCAGATTTCTGCTGCCTGGATACAGCTCCTGAGGTATTTGGGGCTTACTTAGAAAAACAGGGACATTACAACACATTGGTTTGGATGGATGCTAGTAGCCACAGGCATGCAGGTTTCTGTTCACTTCTCTGCTGAAGTTTTGGATCTACTCTGAGGATATCATCGAATTCAGAGAAAATCTGTGATAGATTAAATGCATAGTAGATGTGTGTATTTTGTTTATTTGTTTATGTAGCCAACATGTATTCTCTACCATTCCTAGGTATAGAAGCTTCTGGAAATTACTCATGCTTGTTATTTTCATTACTGTAGTCCCAGCTCCTATCATGTAGTTGGTACTCCATAAATATTTGTTGAAGAAATGAATAGACGGCAAAGTGTGAATTTGAATCCCTAACCAGATGGACTTACTCATCTTTGAGCCCCTAGTTCCTACCATAGTGCACAACTGTGGTCAATCTAAACAACTAATGGAAGCTATTCCTGCAAATTCTGGGTAGATGGGCTGTGGTGTGCCATCAGTCATAAAGAGGAGCAGGCCAAGGCTAAGCTTTCCTTTGGGGATCACACTAGGGCAACAGATGCAGGGAAGGAATTGGGGAGAATCAGTCATCTCTGCTCTTCAGGGCCCCAGTATTACCTGGGCTGACAATGCTGTCCCTTGGTTCATCGGAATCTCCTTACTCGGACCCCTACCCCCAACTTGACCTTTTCTGTACAGTGAAATCCTATTCACGTACCCACCTCTACCTTTGATCCTAGGAAATATTTCCATTTTAATAGGACCTTTACCAGTACTGAACTTTCATCCACAGGAGAAGCCCTAATAGTGGGTACTTCAGAGAACGGAACAGGCCAACGGGGGAGTTATTTGGAGGCAGGTGGTTATTTTCTGTTTGTGCTCGAATTCTATCATTTTGGCGTCATTTTGCTCTACCTCCACAAAAAGGGAGTCATTTCCCCAGTTACTTTAGTGATATTTCCTTTATTGGAGGGAGAAAGTGACTCTCAGGGAAGCAAACAGACCAGCCTAATTGAAAAAAATAAGGCTCTTAGAGAATCCTTAAGATCCTCCCTCACGTCCTCTCTACCACCATTTCCAATCAGCATTCTTGGTAACCACTTTAGAAGACTTCTGCCTCCCTTATGATTTGTTTTTAATAGATCGTTATTGGAGCATAATTGCTTCACAATACTGTGTTAGTTTCTGTTGTACAACAAACTGAATCAGCCATATGCATACATATGTCCCCATATCCCCTGCCTCCTGAGCCTCCCTCCCACCCTCCCTATCCCACCCCTCTAGGTGGTCACAAAGCACTGAGCTGATGTCTCTGCTATGCTGCTGCTTCCCACTAGCTAGCTATTTTACATTCGGTAGTGTATATATGTCAGTGCTACTCTCACTTCGCCCCAGCTTCCCCCTCCCACCATGTGTCCTCAAGTCCATTCTCTATGTCTACGTCTTTATTCCTGCCCTGCAACTAGGTTCATCAGTACCATTTTTTTTTTTAGATTCCATATATATGCATTAGCATACGGTATTTGTTTTTCTCTTTCTGACTTACTTCACTCTGTATGACAGATTCTAGGTCCATCCACCTCACTACAAATAACTCAATTTCATTTCTTTTTATGGCTGAGTAATATTCCATTGTATATTTGTGCCATATCTTCTTTATCCATTCATCTGTCGATGGACATTTAGGTTGGTTCCATGTCCTGGCTATTGTAAATAGTGCTGCTGTGAACATTGTGGTACATGTCTCTTTTTGAATGTGGTTTTCTCAGGGTACATGCCCAGTAGTGGGATTGCTGAGTCATATGGTAGTTCTATTTTTAGTTTTTTAAGGAACCTCCATACTGTTTTCCATAGTGGTTGTATCAATTTACATTCCCACCAACAGTGTAGGAGGGTTCCCTTTTCACCACACCCTTTCCAGAATTTATTATTTCTAGATATTTTTATAATGGCCATTCTGACTGATGTGAGGAGATACCTCATTGTACTTTTGATTTGCATTTCTCTAATAATTAGTGATGTTGAGCAGCTTTTCATGTGCCTTTTGGCCATCTGTATGTCTTCCTTGGTGAAATGTCTATTTATGTCTTCCACCCATTTTTTAACTGGATTGTTTGTTTTTTTTGATATTGAGCTCCATGGTCTGTTTGTACATTTTGGAGATTAATCCTTTGTCTGTTGTTTCATTTGCAAATATTTTCTCCCATTCTGAGGTTTGTTTTTTTGTCTTGTTTATGGTTTCCTTTGCTGTGCAAAAGCTTTTAAGTTTAATTAAGTCCCATTTGTTTATTTTTGTTTTCATTTCCATTACTGTAGGCAGTGGGTCAAAAAAGATCTTTCTGTAGTTTATGTCAAAGAGTGTTTTCCTATAAGAGTTTTATAGTGTCTGGTCTTACATTTACGTCTTTAATCCATTTGGAGTTTATTTTTGTGTATGGTGTTAGTGAGTGTTCTAATTTCATTCTTATTTATTTATTTATTTATTTTTGGCTGTGTTGGGTCTTCGTTTCTGTGCGAGGGCTTTCTCCAGTTGCAGCAAGCGGGAGCCACTCTTCATTGCGGTGCATGGGCCTCTCACTGTTGTGGCCTCTCCCATTGCGGAGCACAGGCTCCAGATGCGCAGGCTCAGTAGTTGTGGCTCACGGGCCCAGTTGCTCCGTGGCATGTGGGATCTTCCCAGACCAGGGCTCGAACCCGTCTCCCCTGCATTGGCAGGCAGATTCTTAACCACTGCACCAGCAGGGAAGCCCCTAATTTCATTCTTTTACATGTAGCTGTCCAGTTTGCCCAGCACCACTTACTGAAGAGGCTGTCTTTTCTCCATTGTCTGTTCTTTCCTCTTTTGTCATAAATTAGGTGCCCATACGTGCGTGGGTTTATCTCTAGGCGTTCCATCCTGTACCACTGATATATATTTCTGTTTTTGTGGCAGTACCATACTGTCTTGATTACTGTAGCTTTGTGGTATGGTTTGAAGTCGGGGAGCCTCATTCCTCCAACTCTGTTTTTCTTTCTCAAGATTGCTTTGGCTATTCGGGGTCTTTTGTGTTTCCATAAGAATTGTAAAATTTTTTGTTCTAATTCTGTGAAGAATGCCATTGATAGTTTGATGGGGATTGCATTGAATCTGTAGATTGCTTTGGGTAGTATAGTCATTTTCACAATATTGATTCTTCCAATCCAAGAACGTGGTATATTTCTCCATCTGTTTATGTCATCTTTGATTTGTTTCATCAGTGTTTCATAGTTTTCTGAGTACAAGTCTTTCGCCTCCTTAGGTAGGTTTATTCCTAGGTATTTTATTTTTGTTGTTGCAATGGTAAATGGGAGTGTTTCCGTAATTACTCTTTCTGATTTTTCATTGTTGCTGTATAGGAATGCCAGAGATTTCTGTGCATTAATTTTGTATCCTGCAACCTTACCAAATTCCTTGATTAGTTTTAGCAGTTTTCTCATGGCATCTTTAGGATTTTCTATGTATAGTATCTTGTCATCTGCAAACAGTGACAGTTTTACTTCTTCCTTTCCAATTTGTATTCCATTTATTTCTTTTTCTTCTCTGATTGCCATGGCTAGGACTTCCAAAACTATGTTGAATAAGAGTGGTGAGAGTGGGCAACCATGTCTTGTTCCTGATCTTAGGGGAAATGCTTTCAGTTTTTCACCATTGAGTATGATGCTTGCTGTGGGTTTGTCATATATGGCCTTTATTATGTTGAGGTAGGTTCCCTCTGTGTCCATTTTCTGGAGAGTTTTTATCATAAATAGGTGTTGAATTTTGTCAAAAGCTTTT
Organism: Balaenoptera physalus; assembly: GCF_965194825.1. Classification (NCBI taxonomy): domain Eukaryota; kingdom Metazoa; phylum Chordata; class Mammalia; order Artiodactyla; family Balaenopteridae; genus Balaenoptera; species Balaenoptera physalus. Next base: position 43,394,100 of record NC_138890.1, on the reverse strand, counting down.
TCTGAATCTATTGAGCTGATCATATGTTTTTATTCCTTAATTTGTTAATGAGGTGTATCACATTGATTGATTTGCATATATTGAAGAATCCTTGCATTCCTGGGATAAATCCCAGTTGATCATGGTGTATGATCCTTTTAATGTGTTGTTGGATTCTGTTTGCTAGTATTTTGTTCAGCATTTTTGCATCTATGTTCATCAGTGACATTGGTCTATAATTTTCTTTTTTTGTGATATCTTTTTCTGGTTTTGGTATCAGGGTGATGGTGGCTTCATAGAATGCATTTGGGAGTGTTTCTCCCTCTGCAATTTTTTGGAAGAGTTTGAGAGGGATCTGTGTTAGCTCTTCTCTAAATGTTTGATAGAATTCGCCTGTGAAGCCATCTGATCCTGGACTTTGTTTGTTGGTAGATTTTTAATTACGGTTTGATTTCATTACTTGTGATAGGTCTGTTTATATTTTCTAATTCTTCCTGGTTCAGTCTTGGAAAATTGTACCTTTCCAAAACTTTGTCCATTTCTTCGTGGCTGTACATTTTATCAGCATATAGTTGTTTGTAGTAGTCTCTTATAATCCTTTGTATTTCTGTAGTGTCAGTTGTGATTTCTCCTTTTTTCATTTCTAATTTTATTGATTTGCATCCTCTTCCTTTTTTTCTTGATGAGTTTGGCTAAAGGTCTATCAATTTTATTTATCTTCTCAAAGAACCAGCTTTTAGTTTCATTGATCTTTACTACTGTTTTCTTCATTTCTATTTCATTTATTTCTGCTCTGATCTTTATGATTTCTTTCCTTCCACTGATTTTGGGTTTTCTTTGGTCTTTCTGTAGTACTTTTAAGTGTAGGTTAAATTGTGTATTTGAGATTTTTCTTGTTTCTTGAGCTGAGATTGAATTGCTATAAACTTCCATCTTAGAACTGCTTTTGCTACATTGCATAGGTTTTGGGTCATCATGTTTTCATTGTCATTTGTTTCTATGTATTTATTTAATTTCTTCTTTGATTTCTTCAGTGATCTCTTGGTTATTTAGTAGCGCACTGTTTAGCCTCCATGTATTTGTGTTTTTTACAGTTATTTTCCTGTAATGGATTTCCAATCTCATAGCGTTGTGGTCAGAAAAGATGCTTGATACAATTTCAATTTTCTTAAATTTTCCGAGGCTTGATTTGTGACCCAGGATGTGATCTATCCTAGAGCATGTTCCTTGTGCACTTGAGAAGAAAGTGTGTTCTGCCATTTTTGGGTGGAATGTTCTATAAATATCAATTAAATCTATCTTGTCTATTGTGTCATTTAAAGCTTGTGTTTCCTTATTTATTTTCTGTTTGGATGATCTGTCTGTTGGTGTAATTAGGGTGTTAAAGTCCCCTACTATTATTGTGTTACTGTCGATTTCTCCTTTCATGGTTGCTAGCATTTGCCTCATGTATTGAGGTGCTCCTATGTTGGGTGCATAAACATTTATAATTGTTATATCTTCTTCTTGGATTGATCCTTTGATCATTATGTAGTGTCCCTCCTTATCTCTTGTAACAGTCTTTATTTTACAGTCTGTTTTATCTGATATGAGTATTGCTACTCCAGCTTTCTTTTTATTTCCATTTGCATGGAATATCTTTTTCCATCCCTTCACTTTCAGCCTGTATGTGTCCCTAGGTCTGAAGTGGGTCTCTTGTAGACAGCATATATATGGGTCTTGTTTTTGTATCCATCCAGCCAGTCTGTGTCTTTTGGTTGGGGCATTTAATCCATTTACATTTAAGGTTATTATCGATATGTATGTTCCTATTACCATTTTCTTAATTGTTTTGGGTTTGTTTTTGTGGACCTTTTTCTTTAGTGTTTCCTGCCTAGAGAAGTCTCTTTAGCATTTGTTGTAAAGCTGGTTTGGTGGTGTTGAATTCTCTTAGCTTTTGCCTGTCTGAAAAGCTTTTGATTCCTCTGTTGAATCTGAATGAGATCTTTGCTGAGTAGAGTAATCTTGGTTGTAGGTTTTTCTCTGTCATCACTTTAAGTATATCCTGCCACTTCCTTCTGGCCTGCAGAATTTCTTCTGAAAAATCAGCTGATAACCTTATGGGGATTCCTTTGTATGTTATTTTTTTGTTTTTCCCTTGCTGCTTTTAATATTTTCTCTTTGAATTTAATTTTTCTTAGTTTGATTAATATGTGTCTTGGTGTGTTTTTCCTAGGGTTTATCCTGTATGGGACTCTCTGTGCTTTCTGGACTTGGGTCACTATTTCCTTTCCCATGTTAGGGAAGTTTTTGACTATAATCTCTTCAGATATTTTATCAGACCCTTTCTTTTTCTCTTCTTCTTCTGGGATCCCTATAATTCAAATGTTGGTGTGTTTAGTGTTGTCCCAGACATCTCTGAGATTATCTTCAGTTCTTTTCATTATTTTTTATTTATTCTGCTCCTCAGCAGTTATTTCCACCATTTTGTCTGCCAGCTCACTTATTCGTTCTTCTGCCTCAGTTATTCTGTTATTGATTCCTTCTAGTGTATTTTTCATTTCAGCTATTGTGTTGTTCACCTCTGTTTTTTTGTTCTTTAGTTCTTCTAAATCTTTGTTAAACATTTCTTGTATTCTCTCAATCTTTGCTTCCATTCTGTTTCTGAGATTCTGGATCATCTTTACTGTCATTAGTCTGAATTCTTTTTCAGGTAGATTGCCTATTTTCTGTTCATTTGTTTGGTCTTGCAGGTTTTTACCTTGCTCCTTCATCTGTGACATATTTTTTTGCTGTCTCTTTTTTTTTTTTTTTTTTTTTTAATGAGTGGGATTGTGTTCCTGTCTTATTGGTTGTTTGGCCTGAGGCTTCCAACACTGGAGTTGGTAGGCTGTTGGGTAGAGCTGGGTCTTAGTGCTGAGATCAGGACCCCTGTGAGATCTTACTCTGATGAATATTCTCTGGGGTCTGAGGTTCCCTGTTATTCCAGTGGTTTGGACTCAGAGCTCCCACCACAGGAGCTTTGACCTGACCCCTGGCTCATGAATCAAGATCCTGCAAGCCATGTGGGGTGGCAAAAAAAAAAGAGAGAGAACAATAACAAAGTAAAAAATAAAATTAGACTAGGAAACTAACAGATATGTTAGAAAGAATACAAAAATAAAAATATAGATGAATCAACAACCGGAAGGTACATCAGTACCACTGTAGTAAAAAAGAGGAGGGAAAATAAAAAAAAAAGGGTGGGGAAGACCTTGGCTGTTGAGGGTGGGGCCTAAGCAAGGGCATGGTTTGGGTGGTGGGCTGGGCCTATGTTTAGGACCCACAGGGCTGGAAAAGGCCCTGGGAACTGTGGGGGGTGGGGCTTAGGCTCAAGGAACAGAAGGGGCCCAGGCATGCCTCCCACCCTCCCCTGGTCTCAGAGGGCAGGGGGCCTCACCTGAGAGCCCATCAGGCTTCCTGGGCTTGAGTGTTGATCTTCTCCTCTCCTGCTCCTCTGGTCCTGGATGGCCCCTCCCACCTGCCTCTCCTGATCTCCCCGGCCTCCCTCCTGTGCCCCCAGGACCCACGCAGCCTGGAGGGGGCTTTGGAGGGAGGGGGTGCCAGCCTGGGAGCTCAGCAGGGTCCCCGGCCCCAGTGGGCCAGGCGATTGCCCTCCTCTCCTCTCCTGCTGTTCCTGGAGGGTCACTCCTGCCTGCCTCTCCTGATCTCCCTGGCCTCATGGGCGCCGATCCTATCTGGCCTCCACTTCTCCTCCTCCCTCAGTCCCCCCACATCCTACCGGTTCACTTGGGGGTTCCTCCCATTTCCTTAGGCGTCAGGGTCCCCCACCAGCAGCTGGCAGGTGCCCTAGTTGTGGGGAGACGCTAACTTGGCATCTTCCCACCCTGCCATCTTCCCTTATGATTTTTTATTAGGAAAAGCAATCCCACTTGGGAAAAAAAGGCATTGCAGCTAGCATATTTGAAGACTGTATTTTATTGATTGATTTTTTAAAAACATACATTTTTAACATAATTTTTGTTGAAGTTATATTTATGTGGTATCAGCCCTTGGATAGAATGTGACAATGTATGCACAGAATAAATGAGTGAAATTCTGCATGTACAAGATGTCAGTTAATGATGTATGAAATATGTTGCATGTAATTTTCCTTTGTATAATACTTATATCTAGAGTATTACCTGTTTCTTCAGATTTATATGATGCTGGATATCCTCTTATGTGGCTCTGAAAGGAGCTCTGGACCAAGAGTCAGGAGCTCTGGGGTTTAATCTTAACTCTGTTTCTACCTTTCCCTTGGGCAAATAAGTTTTCTAAACCTCAGTTTCATAGTTTTTAGAAGGATATTATTATAGTTTATGGAATAAAAGCTCTGGAGCTTGACAGTCTTGGATTCCAGCTAGACTCTTACAAGCTACATGATCCTGTGAAACTCATTTCTCCTCCCTGATCCCTTTATAGGGATAATATCAGCCCTTACCTAACAAGTTTACATATTAAGAGATATAATCTATGACCTCCTGCCTCAGAGTTGGCTGTAACAGGAATATGGTAGATAAACACTGCCACTGTAATAACAAGGAAAAAAATAAATTACAAAAATCAACTTGTCAGAACAAAAGAGAGCTATAGGAGCAACAGGAACTAGATAAACTAAAACCCCAGAGAAGGAAGATCCCTTTATAGGAAATCCAATGGTCCTTGGCAGTTTTCTTAACTGGAGGCATTTGCAAATTTTAAGATTTGCCTAAGGATTGGACTTAAATCAAATGGAGGGATTTTATGGAGGAAAGATAAATCAGGAGAGGTTTTGGAAGTCAAGATCAGGCATGATAAACTGGAAAATAGAGGAGCCCTAAACACAGGGAAACTTGCTGAGTTCTAGGAGGATATGGGAGACTGGGCAGCTGGGTGAGAACAGAAAAGTGAAAACTCCCACACTCTTGCTGTGCTTATTGTGTGACCAGTTGTCTTAGTCTATCTGGGAATCAGAGGGTTCCCAGAATGTGGACCTTTAAGTTTTAAAACCAGGAGAGTTCTAGGCAAACCAGAATGAATTGGTTACCCTAGGTGTTTAGGAGAAAAAGTCCCACTGTAGGGAGGGGGGCAGCTACAAAAAATACATAACTCATCTCTTCCTCAAGACATTTGCCAAATATGTAACTTCTAGAAGGTGTGGAGCTGATTAACTTCAGTGTATACAAAGTTTATACTTTCAGAGTTGAGGAGATTGAGACATCAAGGTTCCCAAACAAAAGCCTGGAAGGGGCATGCCTGAGGAGCCAAATATGCAATAAGTCTTACTAAAACTGCAACTCGATCACAATGCAATCGATCCATGATAGGAGTATAGTGATCAACTCCTCACCGTCTCTGTGTAACAGAGGAAACGGGGACCCCTTTTGGTAGAAAATATCATATGAAGACCCTATGCTTCTTTTATCTCAATGTTCAGCATAGAATAAAAATGACTAGACACAAAAGAGGCAGGAAAATTTGTGCAATAATCAAGGAAAAAAAAAAACCAGCCAATAGAAACAGACCTGCAGGTAAGGTAATAGAATTTGCAGACAGGGAGCTTACAATGACTATGATTAATGTGCTAAGGAAAATTGAGAAGATAGATGAAAAAATGAAAGATTTTAGAATTCAGTGAAGAACTGTATATAAAAAGAATCAAGTAGACATTCTAGAACTGCAAAACACAACATTCAAACAGGAGTCTGGACATAGCAGAAGATGTAATTAGTAAACTCAAAACCTGGTTAATGGACGATATCCAAATTGAGACAAAGAGAAAAAGGAATGGAAAGAACAAGAACCATACGGAAAACAACCAAAAGGTATAATACATGCAGTTAGAATTCCAGAGGGAAAGAAAACAGTGAGGCAGAAGCAAATATTTGAGTAGAAAATAGCCAAGAATTTTCAAAATTGATGAAAACTCACAGATTCAAGAAGCTCGATGCACTTTAAGAAGATAAAAGCAAAACAAACTACATAGGCACATCTTATTTAAGCTGTCAACAGTCAAAAGACAAAGGAAAAAAACCTTAAAACAGCCAGAAGAAAAAGACACATTACCTTCAAAGAAGAAACAATAACTAACTGTATTAAATGTTATTGGAGCCAGAAGACAATGGTATTACATCAATAAAGTGATGAGAGGAAAAAATTGCCAATCGGTATTTCTATACCCAGTAAAAATGTTCTTCTATAATGAATGATAAAGAAAGACCTTTTTAGACAAACAAAATATTAGAGAATTCATTGCAAACAAGTAGGCATTCCAAGAAATACTGTAGGAAATTCTTCAGGCTGGAGAAAAATCCCTAGTGGAAGCAGGAAGAAATGAAGAGCACCATATGTGGTAAATAGATGAGTAAATATAAACAAATACTATCTGTTTTAAGCAACAATAATAAAATTGTCTTGTGGAGTTCATAACATCATAAAAGTAAAAGGACAGGTCAACAATAACACAAAGGGTGCAAGGGCAAAAAAAAGTAATGAAGCTAATGTTTCTTTTGTTATTTAGGAAGTGGAAAAAGTACTAACTTAACATAGACTGTTAAATTCAGGATTGCATATTGAAATGTTTAGGATAATTACTAAAAATAAAATACAAGGATATATAACTAAAAAGCTAATAGAGAAGAAAATATTGAGTATAAACACACTTGAGGAATTCAAAAGAAGGAAGGAAAGCATGGATAAAGAAATAAAAATATGTGAAAAATAGAAAACTAAAAGCCAGTGAGTGTCATAATTACAGTCAAGATAATTGAATTTTTAAAAGACTCATCTATGTGTCAATTATAAGAGACATAAGTTAAATATGAGATCACAGCTAGGTTAAAAATAAAAGGATGAAAAGAAGATGCATCATGAAAACAGTAACAGAGAAAAGCACAGTGCCTGACACATAGACACTTAATAAGTACTTGATAAAAGAAGGGAGGATGGATGGAGGGAAGGGAAGGAACAGAAGGAAGGAAGGAAGAGGGGAGGGAGGGAAGGAGGGAGGAATGAATAATACATGAAAAGTGTTGAGGCAGAGTAAAGTAGAAGTGGGGGCCACTTCAGATGCAGTGAATTTCCAGGTAAAAAGATAATGGTAGCATGGAATAGGTAGAATAGGTGGATGCAGCAAAAGATAGGGTGAAGTGTACAGATTTGAGACATTTTAAGGAGACAGACTCAACATAACTGCTAATGAATTGAGTATCATGGCTTGGAAAGAGGTATCAGTGGTGATGTCCAGTTTCTATTATGAACACCTGGGTAGATGAAGGTGCCATTTATTAAGCCAATTAGGAGCAGATTTAAAGAAAGATCTTGAAAGTCTCTAATGGACTTTCCTTCCTTTCTGCAGAGTGAAGTGAATATAATCCAGTCTCTCTTTGAAGACTGAGGAATTTACAGAGGCAAAGCATACTCCTTGGGCTCAGCAGGGAATATTGCCCAGGACTGTAGATAGAGATGCAAAGCTGTAGGCACTGAAGCAGAACCACTTACAAAGAAAATCACAGTGCTTATTAATTAATTAATTTATTTATTTTGGAGTGAGGCGCTTGTCCTTGATATCAGTTTGTTTACTTAACAAATTCAGTCTTTTTCTCATAAATTACTGTATTTAATGATTCTAAGATGCAAATGTATTTACAACTTAATATCTCAGAAATTGGGATGTGTTTTACTAGTCATAGTGCATGCCTGAGAATTACTATTTGTAACACCTGAGGCAGATAGTTTATTTGGGAATGAGTCTCCAAGGTCAGCAGTGGGTGAGTGAACAAGGAAGGAGAGAATGTCAACGCAAAGTAGTGTTATTGAATGGCCAGGGCTGTAGGTGACTAGTAAATCATCCTGGAATTTCTGTGGAGACCTTTGTAAAGTGTTGCTCAGAACCACCTGCCTGAGGACATTGCTTACTGTTGGTTACAGGTTGCCCCATGGGGCATGAGCTCTGCACATCTTTTGTTGCAAGTGTGCAAGTACCAAAACTACAGGCATCCCACAGAGAAGTGTCAGAGAAATTCTGGAGCATAAAGCAAGATAGAAGTGAGCCAAAGTCTCCACAAAACTGTTGAATGTGAAGTAGTGCACAAAAGGCATCTGTGGTTTATGATTTAATTGCAGTTCTTTGTTTCTTTCTTTCTTTCTTTCTGTTACCTACAATAATGGTCTGTCTTACAACTGATGACATCTTAGATTTAATGGAACACAACAGACTTGTGTTCCATAGGTAGGTAGGTAGGTTGACCTTGCAAAGATGAATCTTGTTGAAGTGAGATTTGAATAAACAACATTTGTAAAACTAAATTAAGCCATTGGTGTCTACAAGGCAGAGATTGTAGTCCTTTTCTCACTTGCCCTCACTGGAACTGTACAGGTAAGTTTCCACATACAAGAATTTCTCTACTATGGAAAGTTTTTCACCTGGAAAGAACAAGTAGAATGGTAGGATGGTAATCTGTCATATAAACTGATAGAGAGGAGAATTTTCATTTTTGTTCCTAAACAACTGAATGCTTTTTTTTCAAATGAAGTCTTTTCCAGAACCCTATTTTTCTGTTTTGTAATACATAAAAATGGAGATTTATATACTGATTAAAGCAGGATTTGGCAGTCCCAAGACTCCACAGCTGTATGACTCCTTATCTCCTCTAAGGGGCTTCTGGGGTTTTCATATGGAACCTCAGAGTTCCAACAACAGGATTAGGAGCCTGTGATTCATAGGAGATTGTCCATTCACTATTATTTTAGCCACAATTCTAACAGGTTTAGTTATTTGGTTTCTTAGCTTAAAACAGATTTATAAGCAATAAATTACAGGGAAGGAATAGCTAGTCAAGGCTGGCATGGTGATCTTCACACAGAACAGAAGCTGGAAGCTAGGATTGTTAACTGCAAAATTACAGAAAGCAGCTTTTTAAAAAGGACAGTATTCAAAAATATTTAGCATGTGGACAACAGTCCAATCCATGTCAAGAGTTTATGAAAGTGTCAGAATACTATGGGAACATGGAGGAGATTTTTAGTATTATAAGAGCATTAGCAATCCTCTATTTGGTATAATTCTTAAGGTACTGAAACATAATATAACTTATAATAATTCCCACCAAAAACAGCTTAAATCAAATGGATTTGATATATAATGTGTCACATATCAATTAGGTGGAACATTTGTGTGAGTAGAGCATTTTATTTCTCAAAGTTATTGAAGAAATAAGACATCACTGTGTGTATTGGTATTCTTTTTTCTATACGTGGTAGAAAATTCAGTTGTAACTTGTATACAGATAAAGGGAATAGTTGAAAGTCAAGGAGCTTCAGGTGGGGTTTGACCCAGGGGTTTACTTATGTTACCAAGGACATGATTTCTTCTGTTCTCTATTTTGCTTTCCATGTTTCCCATAGGTCTGCCATTTCATGGCTACAGGATGGGTAGTTGCTTCTTCATTTATGTCCAACAGGAGTGGGGCAGAGGGCAATGAAGGGAGAGACAGAGAAGAGTTAGTGTTCCTTCCTTAATCATTCAGAAAGAGTCCTCAGTCTGATTGGGACAACACAGTTAATATACCAATCCCTGATACAATGACTATAGCAATAGGAATGAGATTTTGTTAGTTGTTTTAGGCCAATCAGGGTCTACCTCTTGAGCTAAAGATGGTGTTAATCCCCATGGGCTCCATGGTGATATACATGGAGAAATAAATGCCTGGGGTGGTAACAGACCTTATCCACACCATTGACTCTCAAGGTAAGTATTGACCAACTGACTCTAAGCTCAACGAAGTCAGGAGTCATCTTTCTCTTGTCCATAAATATAGCTCCAGCATGAGTTACAAGGCCTATCATCACAAGAACTTAAAAAATATTTATTTGTGAATGAACAGATCAATGTTTTTCTGTTTGGAAAAATGCACAAGATTTTAATTTCATTTTTGTGCTTCTTGATGCACCCTGGTTTCAGTTGGTGAGGAGCTTTTTTTGGCTTAACGAGAAGCAGGAAGCATCAGGATCAGTATTGTCAAACAAGAAACATTTTCTCCAAGATGTTCAGCACTATTTACAACGCAAAAGAGGTTGAAATCGTTTGGAATAAGGCAAAATGAAGTGAGTCATTTATTTCTCTGATTGTGGATATCAAAAGGAAGAGAGAGGAGGTGAAAGAGAAGGGCAGGAAAAGGAAGGAGTAAGAAGGAGCAGAAGAAAAATAAGAAAAGGAAGGAAGCAAAGAAGAAAGAAGGAAAGGGGGGGGAGAAGGAAAGGGGGAAGAAAAGAAGAAAGGGAGGGAGGGAGCTATAAGTAGAATCTGGCTTCAGGGCAGAGGCACTTTGAGATGGTGGTTAGTGTATGACATGAATTTGCTGAGTGTGTGTGTGTGTGTGTGTGTGTGTGTGTGTGTGTGTGTGTGTGTGTGTGTTTTCCTGATGAAGTAAACATCAAGCCTAGTTTGAGGCTTTAAAATTGACCAAACAGCTATGAGAATGTAGACAGCAAGTTATAAATCACCCAGTCACTTGGGTGAGGATAAAAGTCCTGGGCCAAATACCTGAGTGTCCACTTCATAATAGGAATAATAAGTCTATTTGAAAACATGACCCAGACCCCAAGCTATAGTTTGGGTTTTTTTTGTTTTTCCTAGAGGACTGTCTGACATGTTTATATGCACGTATTGGAATTGTATCCAAAGGGGTAAAAAAAAACAATTGACTTTCTGACTTTATAGCCTGTCATTGACTTTTAAGGTATTTCATGAAATGAAGTAATAACTTCAAGATCAAGGGCATTTTCCTTTGGGTCTTCATCAATTATTTCACTTTCTCTTGGCAATGGCCTCCACCCACTTCTTCTGAAATATCAACCACCGGGCTGACGTTGCACTGGAAAAACTTACTCTCTGCCTTCCTGAATGCGTGTTTCATGCATTAAATTGTTTTAATCACTTCAGCTTTTACTAGAGTTTGGCAATTGGTACATTGCTGAATTGTGTGTTCCCAATTTAATGCTTTTAGAATGTATTTAAGTAAGTTCCAATGCATTTAGTCATTGCTATTCAAATGAAAGAACCATATTTCAAGGAACAGAGTCCAAGGAGAGAGATGAGGTGAGTAATGGGTAATAAGCAAAAACCATCTATCAAGGCACATTGGGGGCTGAAACAGATGGTGAAGAAATGCCCCCGAGTCTATTCCCCTTGGCCGTGGAGGGCCTACTAGTTTTATTTCCAGCAAACATACACTTTGGCTAGCTTCCCCTCATAGCTTCTGGCTGATCTTTCCTATTTTAAGATCTTGGTGAAGTAGGAAACTTACTTGTTTCTCAGACCTAAACTCATGAAAAAGTCAGCCCCATGGGGAAGATAAAGGTCAAACTTAGGAGCCCAAAGCAGCAGCTGACATTTATGAAGGGAGGGCTGGCACAGCCCCCATCCTTAGTACTGGTTTCTAATGGGTGTTAGTAGGAACAGAACAGAGGGACGGTGGAGTTGAGAGCAAACATTCAAAGTAGATGAAGTGTGTCCCCTTCTCTCTACTTTTATTACTCATCCTCCAGGTTCTCAGGACATTTTGTGGCACCACAAATGCCCAAGTTTTAATGCTGGACTTCTCTCTTTCTTTGAAAAATTTACCCAGCTTCTGAGCTTCCAGATCTTCAAGTAGAAAGTAGACAGGTTGATACCAACTTCTCAAGAATGATGTGTGGCTTACACAAGATAATGATGTGCTTCCCATTCCACATTCTCCCTACCCCAGTCTTCTTTGCAGAATCAGGGGAGCTAAAGATGAGCTAAAAAGGCAGGTAGGTCTCCATCACAACTGGATGTCTAGGACTTAATATTCGAAAAGTAACCCTTCAGGCAATTTAGCAATTTGTATCATATCAGCAGTGTGGCTCATCCAGAGCAGTCCTATTTCTATGAATTTATCCTAAGGAGACATTCACCTAAGTATGCAAGGTGCACATGTAACGATCCACATCACATCATTGTTTATAATAACAAAGAAGTACAAAGCACCTAGATGACCATCAAAAGGGTACTGGTTAAATATGGTACATCCATAGAATGAAATAATATTCAACCTCTAAAAATGATGTGCTAACTCTTTAACAGTATTAACATTTGTCCATGTCACATTGCAAAATAAAAAATGAGTTTACAGATCAGCATGTATAGTGTGATTGCATATATGAATACATGTATCCACAGCTGTATCCATACTTCATAGCTATGCAAAATCAGATGGCTACAGAGAGATGTCTGGAAAGATGCTAAATAAGATTTTAACATTGTTTTATCTTAAAGTAGTGACAACTTAGTAAATTCCACTTTTCTTTGTACTTTTCTACCTTAGGTGAATTTTTTTAAAAAAATGGGCCTATGCCATATTTATCTAAAACACTAAAGCTGTATGTTCCCTGAATATTTTTGCAGCAGTTTGAAACCCTGAGCACGGATATTTCTATCTCAGTCTGCACTGAACTGTACCTCATCTGTTCTCTAGTGCTGTAATTACCTAGGTAGCTGATTATTTTCCCACTAGACTGAAATCTCCTTTAAAATCAGGATTTCGCCTTTACCCCAGTCCCCAATGCCACATACCATTGCAATAACTGATACTTAGTGAATGGTTTCAATTTTTGAATCTAGAAGTTTGGTGATCTGGAAGCTATTCCACATTCTGGCCTTGCCTGGCAGCGAGGCCATGATCAACACCTTCTCCTGAAATGACTCATCCTAAAACAAAACTAGAATGACCTTGAAGTTTCCTTCTATTCCTAACCTTGTCATTCTGAAACTGAACTTGTTTAATCCTCCCAAATCAAATGAAATCAAAGAATATAACATACATGGATCAGCTTTATAGATTCTAAAATGCTATAAAAATATAATGTGGGATTAAAAATTTAAAAACCCAATACCAACGGTGATAATAGTGACCTGCTGTATATTGATGCTAACATAGAGAAAGCAACTTCTAGTGGGATCTAAATAATTTCCTATTGCCCTTTCTCCCTGCCCTCACCTCTGGGCCTTAATTGCTTGCGGAGTTAACACTGATACTCAGTTTGGGGATAAAAGCAGGACCTGACCTGGATTTGTTCCACATTGCCCATGCCCTAGATTGAAATGTTAAAGGACTTAGAATAAAAAAAGTTGCATTTTCAGTAACAGCTTCACAGTTACTGGGGGAATTAATGTCAGCCAGGCAGTGATTTCCCAGTGGTTGGGTTTGTAGCAAAAGTCTTCAACTTTTATGTGTGGCCTGTTTGAAGTTGAAAATTGTTGTTAGACTCTCCAAAGTTGTTTGAGGTGTCACTCATCCTTCCCTTTTGTGTTGGGGTGAGGATGTGAAGCACAGTGGCTGGGAATAGTTCTGTGACTACCACCCCCAAGGCAGGTCTCTGCCAGGGCCCAGTTGAGCCCATCTCCCAGGGAATTCAAAGCTTTCAGCGCAATGCAGCTCGGCATCCATCTGCAGCCTTATCACCCACTACTCCCTTGCAGGAACTCTCCACTCCAGCAGGAGGGAGGATCTCATGGCCCCAAGAATGTGCCATGCAAATGCACATCTCTAGCATTTTTATTCAACATACAATTTGCCTTCCTAGGATATCATTTTTTTTTTTTTTTCAGGGAGGCAGCAGCACAGGGTAATAATATAATAATAATAGAATAGCAACAATAGTAGTACTGGCAGCTAATGTCTTATTCGGTGCTGATTATAGGCCAGAGACTTCACGTAAGATGATCTATTTTGATTGTCTCAGTAACCCCATCAGATAGAGATAAATATCACCATTTTATGGATGAGGAAATTGAGGTCCAGCAAGCTTAAATGAATTAACCAAGGCCACACAGCTTATAAGTTGGGATTTGCATCTTTGAGTCTGACTCTAGAATCTGTGCTCTTTGTCATTATCAACACCTAAGAAGAAGGCACAGTCTTGGAAGCAGAGAAGGAGACCTTCCAGTCTTGCCTCTGGCACTTACTGATTGTGTGACCTTGATCAGATGTCTCCCTCATCTATAAAATGCGGGTAATACTGTTTCCCTTGCTGGGTTGCTGAGAGAATCAGAGTTAATACTTGTCAGATGCCTAACCAATGAATGGTAGCCACTGTCACTGACCTTTGTTCATTTTCATTCTAATCATTTTTCTAGATCATGCCCTATTTCCCATTTCTGGCTACCTGAGCCCAGGGTGATGGCTCCTTCCTCCTGACCTTGTATTACTCAGTAAACATTTTGTGTTCATCTCCAGGAGAGACAAAAGAGCTACGAGGAGTCCAAAGATCTAAAGCTTAGGTGTTGCTCTGCTAATAAGCCTGGAAGAACCACACAACCCAACATTTGTGGGTCTGAATAGACTGGGAGACATGGCGTCCCAAACAGACATCTACCAGTGTAGAGTAGGGTAGCAATTCAATTCGTGGACTTTGAAGTCAGAGTTTAGATTGCAGCTCTTTGAATGCTCTGGGTGAAGCAAGTGGCTGTTACTATAAGACAGCGCACCCAGTGCTCATTTTATGCCCTGATAGTTTGACGTTCTTATTATAGAGACTGGGAAGCTAACAGTGGCATTGCCCAGACTCCACTGCAGTTAGGGCATCCATGCAAGATTGGAGGAAGCCCTGAGCAATGGGAGGTGGTGGCTGTGGGCAGCGAGAGCAGATCTTCATTGTGAAGGAGGCTTCTGTCTGGCCCATACAGCTGTAGCACCATTTCCAGTCTCCAGTCCCTGGAGTCAGACATGCTGATTGATGGCCAATGGAGTCGGTGGTGTAAGTCAGCCTTTCTCCGGGATGGGTCCATATACTTGGCTAGTAGTACCCAAACCCAGTTCTCTGGCCCTCTAGGAGCTTCTGTAAGCTACACAGTTATCTTTTAATAAAATTTTCCTGCTTGAATCGACTGTGTTCTGCAACCAAAGGTCTTGACTGATACACTAGAACTGTTACCGTAGACTAATTATTTAACTTCTTTGAGCCCCAGTTTCCTCTTCTGCAAAGTGGTGTATAATAAAGGCTTGCCTCAAATGAAATAATGCTAAATGTAATGATAATAATGATAAATGTAAAATATTTTTCACAGTATTTGGTACAAATGAGCTCTCACAGAGGACAAGCGAGTACATAGGAAATTAGAATTAGGTGTGATACATAGCCAGCGATGGTAGAAGTCACACAGAACTTTGCAGTCCAAAGGAGGAACACGAAACACAGATTGTCTGGTCAGGAAAGGCTTTTTGGAAGAAACAAAACAAAACAACATAGCAGTGCTAGGTTGAGATCTAAAGTGTGACTCCAAGACAGCCGTGTGCAGGGGCTATGGGAAAGGAGGAATGGTGGTGGTTGAGCCTGTTCCAGGAAGAAGGAACAGGATATGTGAAGGTCCATAGAGAGGAGAGAGCATGCCTTGCTTGAGGAACTGGGAGAAATTTATTGTGACTGTAGTGGAAAGTATAAGGAAGGGATTAGGAGAGGGTGTAGGTAGACCAGACAGTGAACAGCCTGGAAAACAGCCTGGAGGGGTTTAGAATTCATTGGCCTTTCCCATGAAAGCCACTAGTCTGGGGAATGCCTAATTTTGCTCCCTCAAGCCATCCTTTTGCAAGTATACATAAACTCAGTCCAAGTAGACTGCAAATTTCTGGAGGGTAGGGAATGTATTTCATACCTCTCAAGGGCACTGTCTTGCCTATGTAGCTTCTCCACAAATATTTATCAATTGCACTTGGTGTTAAGTAAAGTTTAATGGAGCATGTACTTTTGTCTGGAATACTTTGTGAAATAGCAAATAGCTTTCCATTTGAGTAAAGACATTTGGGCCCCACCCAACACTTGTATGGAAAGTTTGTCCCCTTGAACTAGCATGTCTTCGGTGCGGTGAGAGCTGTTTACAAAGTGAAGGACTTATGGACAGGATCCCTCTCTCTTTTGGCCTCGTTTGTTTTTTTCTTTCCTACTATGACATTAATTATTTCCTAACCACTTGAGTTTTGTTGTTTTTTTTTTTTAACTTAGAAATCATGCCATAAGGTTGAAAGGGTTATGTGCAGATTTTTTGTTTGTTTTTCTTTTGTAAGATGGTATTTCAGCATTCCGAAGAACACTCTTTAGCCTAGTTGGGCATTTCTGTTTGCAGGATGAAGGGCGAGTCTGGAATCACCCTGGCTATTGCCCTGTGGATTTTGGAGAACATCTTAAAAGGTCTTTGTAGTTTCTTGAGGAAGAATTGAGACTGGAATTAAGAGGAATTTGGTGGATGCTCATCAGGAATCTAACAAATGTTGCCATTTCTTGGGCTAAATAGGCCACAAAAATCCTTTGGTTTTCAATAGTGTGCTAGAGCTGGCTCATAACGGCTTATGAAAACCAGTGATTAAGTATTCAGGAATGTTTTGAGCCTCCTGTCAAACCATTGGTAGCTTGAAATTATCTATAGTGGAAGTATTTATACCATGGAAATCGGCTAGTGTTACAAATCCGGGCTCCTTCTCTCCCTTTCCCCCCAGAGCTGGTTTATCGGCACATCACAGGGTCTAGCCCACGTAGAGGAGAAGTGTTTCATAAGTCCAGATAAAAAGCCTGTGCTTGCAAGCACTGGCAGCAAATGTATGGTTTAAATTCCATGTAGGCAAAAACCATGTGTGTTTTCTTGGAGAATTTATGCCTGACAGTGGGTAGCACAGGAGCTGGCACAAAGTGCTCGGTAGGTATCTGTTGAATGGATGCAGTACTAGTGGGTTGATAGGTATCTCTGCAGCAGCATCAGGTCAGGCTAAACCATTCTCCTGCAGGAATCCTTCCTGAGCTGCATATTTCTCTACAGTCGCCCAGGAAGCAGCTTGTCGCTCTCTGTTCAGCCACCACAGTAGACCTTAAGCTCTCAGAGCAGAATTTGTCTGATTTGTTGCTTTTAACTAGCAAGTACTCAGCAAATTTATTTTTAAATGAGTGAAAAGATTAAAAAAAAAATCATGAATAATAATCTTGTACGAGGGCACAGCACTTCATGGTTTCCAAAGTATTTTACGGATGTTGCTTTACTGATACCATAATATCCCTGTGAGTAGGCAGAACAGAACAATTATCCTTCCCAGCGGCTAAAACAGTGCCTGGCAAGTTGAGGACATTAAATATTTGTTGATTTAATTATTGGTTCATCATCCCATTTCACAGATGAAGAAACAAGCTTGTAGAAGTTACCTGACATAGTTGAGTTTTAGTTTGTATCATTTGCATTTACACTATGCCGCCCCTGTTAGTAGTCCCTCAACTTTTAAAAATGCTTTATTGTATATCCTTCCATTTATCCCCATAACAACTCTACCGAATGGGCAGGTATTTTTATTCATGTTTTAGGGGATCTTAAGACTATGACACAAAGTTTTAGTAATATGCTTGAGGATACACAGGGACTTGAGGGTAAAGCTAGTATTAAAATTTATATCGTCTAAGGATTCTGTATTTTATATGATTTTATTCTATTTTACTTACTTGTTCCTTCCTTCAGAGGGAGAGAGATGATCAAAACAGGCTAACTAAAAGCATTGTACCACAGCACGTTCAGAAATGCCTCTCAAATATCGCCATGAGTCCCCCAAGCTTGTTTCTTTCACTTGAAACACCTTAAAACGTGCTGGTGATTAGAATTTGTGCTTTGCCAGTTAAGTCTACTGGAGATGCAAGTTGAAGATTCAAATATAAAATTATAGGAAATTACCTACTTTCTCTTTGTGAATGGAATCTTGATTTTTTTAATCATCTGAGAAGTTGCTGGTTTTCCATGAATATGGAAATTCCATGATTTTTCTTTTCCTAGGACTCTAACATTTCAAAATGGCCACAAGACTCCTGTAGGAATTATGAAAAGGATACAGAATTAAGCATGATGACTTTTAAATTTATGTTGTAAAATCCAGTGTTATTCCCAGCACAGTGCCTCATTTCCGACGGAAAGCGTGCTGCCAGCTCCCCACTTTTTCTATGGACAGTATCACCACTCATTTTATTAAAGCCACCAGACACTTATGGAAACATGCACGATGCCTTTGTTTAATGTGAGGGAAAAGAATTTTGGAAGTGGGAGCTAGTTAACATTTCTTAAACATGTTTTTTTATTCTTGTCTTTCCCTTTTCACCTTCCTGAGGATGCATGTGGGTGTTAAATTGTTACCAAAGGGAGGGGACATTGTAACTACAAGGGGATACACACACATAAAGACACACTTTCCCACACACAGGACTTGGCTCTGTTACACTTTAATGGAATGCTGAATGGGAAAGAGGGCAGGGTGTTTTTGATCTGTAGAAAAAGCCAGCTAGTATAGCATCCATCAATTTCTTTTTTAAAACAGCCAGATTAACATTTGGGTTGGAAGGCAGTTGTGTGTGAGGGGAGAGAGAATGACTGGTGAATATTTTTCCTCTCTTTTAAAACTTATAAACATATTATATTCTGTTTATAAACATTTAACTAATAAAGAGGAATGTAAAGTGAAAAGTAAATGTCTTCCTTTCCCCACCTCTTCTAACTCCTTAAACAACTTGACCTTTGTCTGTGTAGAATTTTTTCTGCTAATTGAAGAACCATTGATTGCGATTCTACAATTTGTGTTAGTCATCTCATTTGAGGGCGAGAGGTTGATACAAAAATGTATCTTGTGTACATATTATCCTGCATCTTGCTTTTGTTCATTTAAAAATGTATTCTGGGTACATTTCTGTCAGGGTAGACTTCCAGACTTAGGCCATTCTTTTTAAGGGCTGTGTATTGTATTGGCTGTGCATCATCATTATTATTATTATTATTATTATTATTATTATTATTATTATTATTATTTGGCTGTACCATGCAGCTTGTGGGATCATAGTTCCCCGACCAGGATTTGAACCCAGGCCCCCAGCACTGGAAGTGCAGACTCCTAATCACTGGGCCACCAGGGAATTCCCTGTGCCTTATTATTATTTGATTGATCCTCTGTGGATGAGCATTGGGATTGCTTCCAGTATCTGCTGTTACTCACAGTGTCACCTTGAATCTCTGTCTTTACACATTAGAGTTGTGTTTCTCTAAGACTGATTCCTGGGAGCAGAATTTGTAGAGGAAGCAGATTATTAATATTTGTAATTCCAGGGGGAAATATCTTTATTAAGAAAAGGCAGAATTTTCATTGAGCGACACACAGCAAGACTCGGTTGCATGTAAGACAGGACTAGTTCCACGATTTATTCCTGTTGTTCTCAATACTAGCTGCTCACTAGATGCACTTGGGGGAGAGGAGCTGTGTGAAACAAACTAGTGTCTAGACATCACCCTGACAAATTACATCAGAAGCTCTGGTGTTAGAGTCCAAGTATCTGTATATATTTTATTAAGCTTCTTAAGCCAGATTGAGAGCCACTGCTCTAATGAAAGTATCTCCAACATAGCAGTGAATGTGCCATTTTTACTGTTGTTCTGTGCCTATCTAAATATATATATATATATATATATATATATATATATATATATATATATATATATATATATATATATACATGCTCAAACATATACAAGCAAGTATGTTTTATGTAGTTAGGATAATGTGATTTTTCTACCATTGGCTTGGCTGTTTGGTACATTTGGCCTCAATTGCTATCAGTTAGCCCAGAGATACAGAAATATAGTATGTGTCGTGTACAGCTCTGCATACAAATAAAGATCAGGAGAATGATCAAAGAGACAAATGGGAACTCTAATGGGGGAATGGTGAGAAGTTCTAGATGTGATTAAAGAGAAGATAAAAGAGCCATTAAGCAACTGTGCAGAGTAATTTTTAGACTGAAAAATTGTAGACAGTCCTATATAAACAGAATCCATATAGTACATTAACTACCAAGGTAAGTGACCCTTTGTCTTCTACTCCTATGTTTCTTCAACTTACAGAGTTTGGTTGGCAGATGGTGATAGGATGCAGGATATTCGAATAAATGTATACAG
Organism: Balaenoptera physalus; assembly: GCF_965194825.1. Lineage (NCBI taxonomy): Eukaryota > Metazoa > Chordata > Mammalia > Artiodactyla > Balaenopteridae > Balaenoptera > Balaenoptera physalus. The sequence goes on along the minus strand of NC_138890.1, from coordinate 43,374,140 downwards.
AGGGAGAGTTATACTGGATGGGAGCTGTTATTTTAAAATACTCTGCATTTATAGTATACTTTACTATAGTAAAGTATACTATAGTATAGTATAGTATACTTTACTATAGTATATGAATTGCATTCATGGGCATTATTTTATGTGACCCTCACATCAATTCTGGAGAGAAGATGATGATCCCTACATTATACAGAAGAAGAAACTGAGACTTAGAGAGAAGGGAGGAGAACAAGATCATAATGCTAACACATGGGAGAGCTGAAACAACATTTTACTTCTAATTTATGTCTTAGTTGAACTAGCCCCTAAATTTCCAATTATTTGTGTTCTTTATGCTAATATACACGTCACCAGGGGTGAATAGTAGAGAGTGGCGTAGACTGTAGCAATTAGGAAAGAGCATGCCCCGTCTAAAGTCGTTCAAATTAAAAATTTTTTAAATACTGTGTGAGGAAAAAAAAAATCTTTTGGGCCAGATTCAACAGACAAACTTTCAATTTGTGACCATAATTTTAGAAAATCGAGGTTTTGCATAACAGAAAACTAGAGGAAGAATCTGCCTTAGAAGTTGACAGCAATATTTCTTAAACACTTAAGTAAGAAGATATTGGAAGAAGATTTTAAGCATAGATGAATGTAATCTGGAAGTAGATGCCTTCTAGAATCATTTTCTTTTTGTGTTTAAAAAATGTATATTAAAGCATTTATTTGTAATGCTACTTCCCTCCAATCTCCTCTTTGTTAGAAGACCTTGACATTGCTGAGCATGGTTTTGTCAACTCTGGTAATTTACATGAACATAACTTCCATGGTGGTCCAGGGATTGCTGTTTGTTGCCTGGAGAGGGAACAAGTTATGACCCATTCCCTCACAAGTTGGATTGTTTTCCCAATTAGTGAGTAATCATCTTGCTGAGAATGTGCAAGGCAGTGTGTCAGGATGAGGACCAGTAATTGGGGAATTTCAGGACTGAGAGGGTGGGAACAGATTGAGATTGGAAATAGCTGGGAGAGCCAAATGAAGCCAACACCACAATCTAGACAGAGAATGAGGGAGGCCAGTGGGCACAGCCCAGACCCAAGGCCTGAACTGTGAGTTTGAATTATTCTAACCTTATACATCAAAGACACAATTTATATTTTTTCTTAGCATTGTCTTCTCTTGATTTTCTCAACCATCCTGTGAATTCAGTGGGGGAGGTAGTATTAGCTGTAGTTTTTAGATTAACAGCAGCAGAAAATGGTTCAACTGCGTAACGGTCAGAGTACAGCATTGATAACACAGCTGAGACCAAAACTCAGGACTCTATACAGAAATCCTTGTCTCTGCATCTCATACTTCCTCTTCCAAAACTGCATGGGGGCTGGCCTTATGGTGGAGTCCATCTGGCATCTGACTCTTCAAGAAACAAGAGGACCTGTCTTCAGGCTCACATGTCGGGCATGAAGAGGAAGGGAACTGCTTCATTTCAGCAGGTGAAAAGGGAAATGACAGATGAGCCGCAGTGTTCTGTGTGGAAAGAGAAATTTATTTCTCCCCAGACTGATAGGGAAGGGAAGAGGGGGAGAATAACGACATGGGTGTGGGTGTGGACATGGATCCCATATTCTGTTGTTAAGCAAAGCTGTTTGTAATCTTTGAGACTGTTTCGGGAATGAGCTCCATGCCAGAATGCTAGAGGCAAATAAACATTTTAATGATTTTTTTTTTAAACAGCAAATTCTGGGAACTATAGACAGGAACTTAATTTTAACTGCACTTGACCAAAATTCTAGGGCAGGCTGTTGACTAGAGAAGCTTTGGAACGTGAGCAAAGAATGTGGCAAATTGTGAGGACAAACATCAGTTCACTAAAAATGATGCAGGCAAGACTAACCTATTTCCTTAAAAAAAAAAAAAAAAAAAAAAGTGTGACCACATTGAGAGATAATGGGATATAAATCAAGCTGAGCTGAATTTTAGTAAAGCTTTTGTCAGAATTTCCTTTTGGAAAAATTAGTGGGCTGCATACCAAATATTAATTCTGATACATTTTAAACTTGTTGGATAGTAAATGGTCTTAAATGTTATCAGTGACCATGGAATTGAATTCCGTCTAACGTTGGGCTTTGGGCAACTCACTACGCCTATACCAGTTGTGAAGTTCAGTAGGTATGATAACTTAGTATAGTCATTCCAGTACTATTCAAGTGAAATTGATCTTGGTCAACCTAGAGCAGGGTCTCTCTTGACATGCCACTTGATTCTACCATTGACTCAGTCCCAGTGAAATTGTTAGCAAATATTTACATAAATATGTGCTTATAACATTTTCAGATCAGGAGAAACCTGAGGGGACTGTTGCTTATGATGTTGCAGAGAATTGATTGATCAGAAATTACTCATAAGAATTTTAAATAAGAAAACATGTGAAAAGAATGAAAAGAAATACCTGTCTGGGGGAAGGTGGAGGAGCTGGGACTTCCCACACTTTTTCCCGTGTATGGTAAGGGAAGGATGGGTGTTACAGAGCTTTCAAACCATCCAGCCATCCTTAGCGAACCTAGCATGGCTTGAAGCAGAAAGCTCAGCAGGGACTTTCAGCTTAAGAGCAGCAGCATGACTGTGGAAAAAGAGGGAAGATATTTGGGGAGAAAGCAGAAGAGTGGTGAAAAGAATTGTAGAGAGGGAAAGAGTGTGAGAAGTCGGAAAGGAGGAGAGACTTTAGCAGCTGTCCTGAGAGATTTTTTGGAAAGGAAGAGATTAACTACATAGAACTTTTGAGAAGCATTTTCTACACTACCCCTTTTAAAGAAACTCTCAGGAAGAATTTTACATTATTTTTCAAGATTTTTGGTGTTTAACAGTTATATCTTTGAATGTCACACAGAAAAGCCTGAGCCATGGGGGGGCGGGGGGAGGGGTCTCAGTTACATCTAATCTTCACTATTATGACAGGTAACAAAACTAACTTTCATGGTGATATAAAAATGGAAGAACCTCAGGATTTTATCCTGCCCCCCTTGTTTTCTCATCTTCTCTTCTTGGAAAATCTCCATAATTTCCATGAGTTTAGTTACCAAGAAACATAGCAATGACTATTGATTCAGTTGCGCTGTCCCAATCCTCTCTTCTGAGTTCCAGCTTGGAACGCTAACTGACAGCTGGTTACATGAAATTCACAACCACTTCAAGCTCAACTTGTGCAGTAAGGAAAACAATATTTCTTCACATACTTGGAGGGGAAGCCTTATAGAAAAAGGAGCACTAAGTTTTCTTTTTTTTTTTTTTTTTGAATTTATTTATTTATTTATTTATTTATTTATTTTTGTCTGTGTTGGGTCTTCGTTTCTGTGCGAGGGCTTTCTCTAGTTGCAGCAAGCGGGGGCCACTCTTCATCGCGGTGTGTGGGCCTCTCACTATCACGGCCTCTCCCGTTGCGGAGCACAGGCTCCAGACACGCAGGCTCAGTAATTGTGGCTCACGGGCCCAGCTGCTCCACGGCATGTGGGATCTTCCCAGACCAGGGCTCGAACCCGTGTTCCCTGCATTGGCAGGCGGATTCTGCGCCACCAGGGAAGCCCTAGAGCACTCAGTTTTCTTAACTGCAAAATGAGAAGCCTCAGTAATGAGATGCTAAGCCTCTTTTCAGCTGTAACATTTTATCAAAAAAATGGGATAGTCTTGTTCTTCATGTTCTAAAAGGCCAGGGTGAAAGTTACCAAGAGGCAGATTTAGATGTCAGATTAAAGTGTAGAACTTTTTCAATAGAGCTGCCTCTGAAGATAGCGAGTCACCCGTCATATGAGGTAATTAATTCAGACCAACTGTGGAAATACCATGGGATGGATTTCTCCCTGCAGAGATTATACTGATGACTTCTGATGCCCCTTTTGACTCTCTATATAATATATATGCTTAAATTATACATACATACATATAGACATGTATATATACTTTAAATTATATATAATTCAGGCATTTTTTTTTCACACAGTTAAAATTATGAAAAATTTCATAAGAACCCATCCAACCTGTATGGTAAATTTTATAAATTCCTATTATCTTGTTAATTTTTCTTTCCTTTTTGCAAATAAAAATTATGTATGCTATATATGCCATCACATGAGACCTCTTAGGTTACTTCATTTCTAATTCTTTTGACAGTTCTACACAGCAAAGTCATTCTTTTTATTAACCACACACCCTCCAAAAGAACTTAATGGGGTTGACAATGCAGTTCCTACTACAGCCAACTTTGGCGCTGTGCAAAGTAAGGGCACTATGCTCACCAGTCCAAGCCCGTCCCGAGTAACCTTGGTCCCAAGGTCTCATATCACAATATATTTTCCATAGCAACAAAATCACATATTCAATAAAAAGCAGTTGCTCTTAGCAAGAGTGAAACCCCAGGAGATGGAGCAGGAGAGCATTATTTTTTATAATACCTAGAAGACCTAAGTTCTCTTAGAAGAAAATACAGGAGGAAAGCATAGTATAAAAAATGCCTTCCTGAGAAAGGGCTCCAGAGGGTAACTGGGCATTTTTGCTGTAAGAGGGGATATACTTTCTATGTCTCTCAAGGTAAGAGGAAACAGTGGTGGTCAGAGCTCTGGTGATTGCTCCAGTTTTTCCCATAGCAGTGCCTTACTCTAATAATGAAATGGAAGGTAATAATCATCATAATAACAGTTAATAGCATTTATTAAGTGCCTACTATATACTACACTGTATTAAGCATCATACATACTTTATCTCATTTAATCCTCACAATAACTCTCTCATGTAAGTCTTATTATTATCCCCATTTTTAAGTTGAGTGAACCAAGGCTTCATGGTTTGTCCAGTATCATAGCTAGTAGATCTCTGAGTCCAGGGCCCACATTTTCAGCCAATTGGCTATATTTTCCTTCCAAGTCCTGTGCTCCAGTTTACGTCCAACAACGAGGTAGTCATTGGTCATTGGAGGAAAATCATTATTAAAGGTCATTACCTCTCTTTGAAATTCATCTGGAGATTTTAAGACTTCAACTCAAAACTCAAAAACTCATGAAAAAGATTGAAGAATGTCCTCAATGTTCCAGAAACAGTACAGTTGTAAAATATGGCCTCTGCCCTAAGAAACTTAAAGTCTTATTTAGGTCTTTCTACCTATGCAACATGATTGGAAATCAGTTTTTGTGGTTCAAATCCTAAGAATTCAGAAATAATGGAGTTGACGTTGAGCTTTATTAGGCAAATTGTTGTAGAATGTCCTCCACAGACCTCTATTGGAGTACAACCTTCATATGTATTGGATGGATAGACAATGGATAGATGCATTGATGGATGCACCCTAGGTGATGGAAGGAAGGATTGTACTTCAGGCTGACCCCAAAGTTTGGGCAGGGTTTGAAGAGGTGTGGAAACAAGAGTAAGACTTGGAGTTGATTCACCTGTGTCTTACTTGAGTATGAATCTCAGTTTGGTTACTTCCTAGCTATGTGATTTGGGGCAAGTTATTGATTTCTCTAAGCCTCCATTTCCTCGTTCTTAAGTTCATGATAATAATTTCCATTCTGTTTGAAAGACTAAAATGAGGTAATGTTCTTCCCTAGATCTTCTCATGGCTGACTCCTCATTATTCAGGTCTTAGATTCATACATCAGCACCTCAGAAGGAACTTTCCTGACCTCCACACATGAACTGTTCATGCTGGTCATACCACTCTCTGCTCCATTGCCCTGTTTTATGTTTTTCAGATATTTGTCACTCTCTGTACCTAATGAATTTGTATATTAGTTTAGATACTTACCGGCCTGATTCATTGAATAGAATGCACACTGTTTGAGGTTGGGGAATTTGTCTTTTTGTTCACATCTATATCATAGATATAGAAGAGCGATATAGAAGTGCTTAGAAGAGCGACTGCCGCAGGGTAGATGCCCAGTCAATGTTGGTCTGATGCAGGCTTGAATGAGAGAAAAACTGGTGGGACTTCCCTGGTGGTCCAGTGGTTAGGACTCTGTGCTGTCACTGCCGAGGGCCTGGGTTTGAACCTTGGTCGGGGAACTAAGACCCCACAAGCTGCACAGTGTGGCCAAAAAATAAAATTAATTTAATTTTTAAAAAACTTAAAAAAAAAAAAAAACTGGTAACCACCAGGGTGTTTGTTAAACATACAAATGTCCTGGCCCCAACTCTAGAGACTGATTCAGAGTATCAGTTTGGGGGATTCCAGGAAATGAGAATTTTACAAAGTTCTTCATGTGATTCTGACATGCAACTAGGTTTCAGAATAATTATGTTGTAAAAATTGCTTTTGCTCTTAAGCAACTTTCAGTCTTAAAGGGCAGACATGCCACTGCTTCGAGAAGGAAAGACAAACATCTCCACCAGTGTGATCACCATAGGCCCAAACGTGGGCTCCTTTGGCCTTTCTGAAGAAAAAGAAAGGTTTTTTAAAAAGAGGAGATAGAGGAAATGCGAGGAAAAAGCAAAGATAGCGTAGGATGAATAAGAACACGAAAGAACGCCCCTTGGCCGTGGTCTGTTAGAACAGTGATAAAGAAATAAGAAGGAAAATGCAGAAGAAACAGATGTAGCTGCCACAAGTTAAATACACATCTGTTAAGAATGTTCCTCTTATATGCAGGGTCAGAAAAATATGTACAAATGTAGCACCTCGCTGATTGACAGAAAAACCTCAGTTCTGGCACTGGGAATCTTGTTTTCTTGACAGCACTTTGTTTTAAAGCTGGAGGCAGAGAAATGTCTTATGCATGTCCTTAAACTGGAAGGCCTTTTGTTCAGGATACTTATACCATTTGCAGATAATGATGTGCATAGCAGTTTCAGCTGTCTGCATATGCATTTTTATGTTTTTTTATGACAGCTCTGCGTACTGAACTAAAAGGCCATTTAGAACTGTCAGGCACTGACAAGCATTACCCTTTACATTTACAATTCTGTTAGCGTGCATTGTCAGGTGGGCTCACCAGACTGCAGAAATGTGATTTCCTTTGAAACCTATGTATGACTTTAATTTAATACAGCAGCCTCAAAAAAAAAAAAGACAGAGTGTGAGCCCAAGAGAGCTTTATTAAGTATTCTTTTTCCATTAATCTCCTACTTTTTTGTTTTTATAAGACCCTTCCTTTCTTCCTCGTCTTCTCTCTTCCTTTTTCTCTTCCTTCTCTCTCTCCATTATTTCTTCTTTTCTTCATTCTTTTCTGTGACATCCTTCATGTCATGTAGAAGAGAAGCCAGGCTAGGGAAATGACCTGACCTGTCTGAGCCAAGCCAGACCATCTCTAACTTTCCATATGGCCTGAGGTTAATTTTCAGTCAAACCCATTTTTTAAAGATGTTTGGCTTTGTGTAGGGCTGGGTGAATATTCAGGACCTGGATAGTGGGAGCATGGAAAGAATCTACTTAATCCAACTAATGACTTATCATTATCATTACCACCTGTCTTTGGGACTCCCTTTCCCTCCCCAGACAACATTGTTTTCAACAGCATGGAGAGCCTGTCCTATAAAGGACACTGATGTGTACAGTCTAAGAGGCAGGAAAGCAATGTGGTTTTGCACTGCAGGATTTCATATTCCACCTGGGGTAGCCGCTGTGTGTGCATGAAACAGAGAAATTTCAACACTAACTAGGCTGAACTGAGATGCTCACAGGTAGGTGCTGAACTGAAACAGATTTACCCAAAGGCAATGAAGTTTGAGCTTCAGGGAGTTCCTCTCACTTGCCTGACCTATATGCTCTCTGGAGGTGGTTTGGGAACTGATGAGAGTTCTAGGTGCAGAGAAGAAGCTGAGTTGCTAACAGGTAGCAGTTTTATATGAACACAGCTGATCAATTGCTTAAAGAGATCACAGGATAAAAAAGGGACTGAAATCTCCAGTCTCCTTTTTGTAACCTAACTTTGTATTCATTATTTTGTATTCTATATTTTATAAAGGATTCCGCATATTGTATATGCCTCAAATCCCATAACTCTGGACCTACCTCTGGTTCTGACAGCAGGTCCTGTAAGGGGTTCAAAAAGTATTGATCTAGTTTGGGCAATCAGCGTAGGTTTTTGTTGTTGGTGATGGGTTTTTTTTGTTTGTTTGTTTGTTTTTTAAGTTTGTCTTCACCTAGCCCTTAATAAAGCACAGGATTTGGCTAGTTAGAGAGAAGTAGGCCATTGTCAGTGAACAGAGAGAGCTTCAGGAAAATAATGGTCTACAGGTAAAATTTTGAAGACCAATGTTTTTGACAATCGACAAAATATTTTTTACTTTCTAAAACTGAGATATCCATGAATCACTACATGCACCAGACTTAAGTGCATGGCTAGATAAATTTTACCGTGCTTAATTAAAACCATGGAATCACACCCAGATCAAGATATAGAACATATCCAGCTCCCCAGAAGTTTCCTGACTTCTGAGTATGAAATTCATAATCCCCTCTACCAAGCTTTTCAGAAAGGCACGGTAGGGCATACTGGGAATGCTGAGTATGGTATCAGGAGGTCATATTTTGTGTTGACCTCCTAATGGTAAGACTGTTCAGAAAGAGAATTCAACCCCATGGTGTGGGGAGTTGCCTCCCTTCCTTTCTTCATGCTAAAGATCGGGAACACCCTAGCACCCTGATTGCCATGTGCAGCTTTACATGCGGTAGCAAAGTGTTATGTGTTATCTAAATGGTGACTTGGAATTTCACTGATGCCTGCAGGTTCCCCTTTTAGGTCATAAGGCTATGGACTAAGCATTGCCCTTTGCCTTCGGTTCTTTGAAGAGTCCTACTTGCCACATTCAGTCTGGGAGGGGTTTGCATCAAGTTCCAACACTTTTCTTTCAATCTGCTAATCAGTAGCTTTCATCTCTGGCAAAAAGAGGTGGAATGAGGCCCACAGGCTCCTGGTGAAGGGTGGAGGAGAGAAAGAGAGCTCTAATGGGGAAGCAGAGCAGGAAGGGGGATGGGGAGTGCAGGTCAGAAGACTCCAGCTCTGCCCTACAGCCCTACACCTAGGCTGCCTTCCCCAGCCCCACTGTGAGCCAGGCTGGCTGAAGCCCCCTCCTGGGGGAGAAAAGGTAGAAAAGAAAACAAAATGCATACAGTGCACTCCCCCTCAGCCCCTCCTCTTCTGTCTCCTCTGTGGCACTAACCTCGAATGCCCTGCGGGAACCAATTACAGTATTCTAATGAGTGCAGTTTCCAATAACTGCATTTGGCGGGCGTGTTACCGCCCCATCCACATGCTGACCACCACCACCTCATCTCGGATCACCTTTCCCAGAGATGAGGGCGCCTGCCTGGTGCTTACAAGCTGGCTGGGCGTCTCCCTGCAGAGTCACCAGGGATGGGAGACCATAGGGACAGCCGTGGGGATGCTTGTGTTTGCAGAATGCAAAGGACTGTGGGCCATGCTAGCAAGGGAATAAACCAGTCAGGTTGGTAGCTTCACCTGCTTGAAACAGTCTTTGGAGACTAAAATGAAAAGCCACTTTTTAAAAAAGTCCCAATGGCCTGGATATGATTATAGAGAAGGGGTAAGGTGTCGTGGTTAAGAGCATGGATAGAGGAGTTAGGAAGACTTACCTGAAACTAATGTCTCCATCACTTCCTTGCTGTGTGACTTCCAGCAAGTTAATTAATTCCTAAAATGAGCCTCAGTTTCACTATCTATAAAATGGGAATAATAAGAGCACCTACCTTTTACAGTGGTTGTAAATGTTTAAAGAATAGTCAATATGCAAAGCTCTTAGCACTTTGTCTTGACTCACCGACTAAAATGGAGCTATTATTATTCTAATACAACTAGATCTAATAAAGATGGAAAAAAATATAAAGAACATGAATTCTTGTCACTCACTGGCCAATCCCTTTCCACTCTCTCTGGCTCTATTATTGTCTCTGTCCCGGTCCAGTCCCAGGACTCTATTCAGCAATTGTATTCACCTCTATTCTATGCCGCCGTTACAAACGTGATAAATCTCCATGTACTTAGACGTAAACGATCTCAGACATAACAAGTAAGAAAGGTACACTTTTATCCATGATGTACATATGTAGGTATGAAAATGTATAAAAAGGAGTTCCCAATCCAAGTGAGGAGTGGGAATGATGGGGATGGAACAGGAAAGGAGGTAATTTCACATTTTACGCTGGTTACTCCTAGATTGTCCAAATCTTTTAAAACAAGAGTGTATTCACACATTACATGTGCAATTAAAAAAAAGAGAGAGAATAAAGATGTGTTTAAGTGGTCCAAAGTTCAAGGTTGTGGTATTGTTGCTATTTGGGGTCCCAGATGTTCTCCATACACTGCAGCCCTCCCCACTGAGCCACTCCACAGCCCATCTAGCAAAATAAAATACCAACCCCTTCCTTATGTGTCAATTATATCTCAATTAAAACAATATTATCTATTGATTTTTTTTTAAAAGAGCAAAACAGCCACCCTTTACCACTCTGCTACTTGTTACAAGTCCTTCTTTCTTATAAGTTTACTGAAGCTTCTGACCATCTAGCCATTGATCGTAAGGATTTGGGACTTTTATAACCCTTTAAAGTGTTTTCTAAAAAGTGACAGAGAATGAGGAAGAGAGATTGTCTCCCATTTTGTCTCCGAATTGTAAAGAAAATCCAGAATTACGAATAGATCATTTGGGAAGTGACTGGGTCTTTGTATGGACAGTTGAGAATCTATGGAAACATTTCTTTAACTATTTGGCTCCCTTATCCACAGGCGTCTCTTCTTCCTGCTCACCAGGCACAGGAAGGAGACTGGGAGGCAGTATTGGTCGGTGCTGGCAATTAAAGATCAATACCAAATACAGATAAACATTCCATGCCAAGACAGTGAGAACTAGGAATGGGTCAGCAGAAATCTGATGGGCACTCCCTGTGCACAGTGCTTTTCTTAGTTTGCAATTATACATTCAAAGTCAGTAGAGCAGACAGCAGGTGCCTTAGGGAGTTTGTGTTCTGTCTGGTCCTCTAAGAACGTGAAAGACAACAGAGCTTGCTTGCTGTCTGGAGTGAAGACCAAATCCACAGAACCTTGGTGTATGAGGTGAGGGCAAGATGGCAGGCCTGCTGAGAGTCCAGCAGACGCTCATCTCACCCTTTCCCACCTTCCAGTGATTCTGCCTTCCTGACCTGGCAACTTTGCACAGGCTGTTCCTTAAGCCTCTAACACTCTTCCCCCAGTTCACTGTCTCACACTCCTGCTTGCCCTTCAAGTTTCAACTCCTAAACCTTCTGCTTAGCCTTGACCTGTCTGAATGCTCATCCATTATAAGTTTGCTCCCTTGTTATTTTTTTCTCATAAACCCAAATTATTTCCCTTTACAGTACTTATCAATCACAATTTGTAATCATGTATTAATTTGTCGATTGAATTTATTTAATATCTGTCTTCCCAAGATTATTAAGCTCTTTGAGTATAGGACTCTAAATTGTTTTATCTCCTTGTTCAGTGCTTAGCACAGTGTTTGGAGTATAGTAGATGCTCAATAAATATTTGTTGGCTAAAATAGTAAATTAACTAAATAATTGAATTAATTGATTACTATAGGTGTCTTATAACAAATCCTTATAAGTCTTTATAGTCTCTGCTCTATCTCCCTGAAAAGTCTTCTTCATTTGTCCAAATCTTCCTCAGCCTCAAAAGGCAACAACAACAGTAGGGATAATGTTGATGATATTAAATACCTTCTCAACCCTGTAATGTAAGTTTAAATGTGTAAACTTACTTGATCTTTATAACTCTATCGTTATTATCAAATATCAAAGCACAGGCACTCAAAGATCTTCCAGGAACGCAGTGATTCAGCAATCTGCATCTGAGAGCCCCAGGTTTGCCAGGGGAACTGAAACAGTGAGGACAGTGGCCTGACGTTTTGTGATTTGTATGTGGTGTCTCTCCAGTGTGTCTGTATTTTGAAGTCAAGGGCAGTGGCTGTGGCTTTCTTCCTTTTGTAATTCTTTCCAGCACTCTGGATCTGCTGGATTCTGCTGAGGAGGGAAGAGCAGAGAGAGATTTGTTACTGCTTTTCTGATGCTTTCAGTTACTTGGTCCTTGGGGGGTTATAGGTAGGGAAGAAGCATGGGATACACAGTAGCCCTAGCCTATTAAGACATAAGGTGGGTGTTAGAGAAAGTAGTATGATTTGTGAGGCAGTAAAAGTTATTACTACCCCCCCACCCTTTTAGGCACCCCACCTCCATCTTCGCCATAAACTCCCAAAGTACAGAGATGAAAGGGAACGGTGTCTTCGGGGGCTAGTCTGCTGTGCACAAGCAGCCCTGCACGGGGAGCTCAGCATCTACATTGAGAGTCTCAGTTTCTTCATCTCTGAAATGGACATAAGAATATTTCACATCCCATAAGGTTTCGTGAGGTTTCAGTGGAATAACACGTATGAAACCTTATCATCGTGCTTGATACAATATCACATTTTCAACAGACATTAGTTATTACGTGTATTGTTTATTTGCTAAATGCCTGAAGTTAAGCATGAGTCTAAATTCAAACCCAGATCTTTCTGATTCCTAACTGCATTCTTTTCAAATCACCCCTGATCAATTACAGGACTATTTGCTTGTCCTGTGAACAGAGAGGGAGGAAAGGGAAGATTAATTAAGAAAGAGTCATAAAAAAATTCACTGAATATCGAATGGATGTAATATTAACATACGTAATTACTTCTCAACTTCAGAAGCTGTAATATCAAATATAAAAATCATGTCAGCTTCAATCTTTTTCTCATTGTAGATTCAGACCATTACATTAATGACTAACTTTTTGAGCTGCATAATTTTCTCTTGGAAAGATACCTTTTTTGGGAGCTAAGCACAGAAGCCCTTTCCCAGGCACACCCTGAACTTGAGGGAGGAAGGGGAACATCCCTGTTGAGGCCACTCCCCTCCCCTCCTACTGCCCTGATCATCAGCGAGTCCACTCCCTTTGTGAGGAAACAAAGGCAATTAATCACACAGGCAGCCAAGTCTAGCCTTTGGCTGGGCTGTGGAGTTGGCTCCCAGGACTTCACTGGGAGCTGGGAGCCCAGAGTGCGTGACCCCATGAGTGTCCGTGGTTCAGAGGCTGCTCCAGTAATCGCCAGCATCTGGGCGTTGGCTCATTCCTGGAGAAGAGGTCCCCAAGTATCTTGAAACTGGGCCTTTGTTCACTTTAAACAGAGGTCCTCACTCCCATCTTTCCCTTCTTGGCTCTCTGGTCTGAACCTTCATCTGAGAGACAGAGTACAGCGTCTGTGGGAACCACCCTTTGAAACCCTCTCCCTGGAACTAAGCCAGTGTCTCCTCCCAAGAGGAAAGAAATGAGAGCTATCCCAGGGAGATTTGCCATATAGGATGCAAGTCTAGCATCTTCCTAGTTTCTTCCCCCTTTTCAGGACCTCAGGATAGAGTTGGATCGAGGAGAACCCCATTTCTCAGACTCGATGTTAAGGGGCCTGCACAATGTCACAATTGCTATTAAATGAAACCAGAAGTGGTGTTCTCTTTTTATAGCCTTCAGAAACAATGAACAGAATGGGAGGAAAAGAAGGTAGTTTGGCTTTTTTCCCTTTTTTTTCGTATTTTTCTTTTCTATTGTTGCCCGTCCCTCCTTTCAGGCCCTCCCACTCCTTCTTCTTCCCTTTCATTAAGTGTCACCTGAGCTGCTCTGAGCACTCCCTTCCCAAAGTAGGGTCTTTTCTCTGGACTTCTCTTCTCTCCCTATTCCTATGTCACATACAAACTTTTTACCTGCCCTCTGGTTCTTTCCTTCTGTTAGCTCTGACTCAGCCAACTAATTATGGAAACATAATTTTCTATTTGTTTATCTGTTGTCCCATCCCACAAAAATACCAATAAGTTTAAGATGGGCTGACTTATTGTTGAGGCCACATAAAATAAAATCTTCAAAAGATTGGCAATCTCCTTGGAGAGCGGTCTGTGTGATTCCACTTGGGAGAGGTATACCTTGAATCCCGAGGTGTTCTGCACAGACAAACTAAACAGTGCTTTTGTTCCCCTCAAATCAAATCAATCCTTGACCGGGACAAGCATAAAAATAGAGACCCATGTACTGTCTGTCCAAAAATGTAAGTTATAACTCCAGAAATGTAAGTTATAACAGCTAACCATTAATAAAATGCCTTTGCCTCCCAATTTGACAAACAGATCTTCATAATATCCTATAAAGCTATCTTCTAATTTGGAATTCTTGGGCTCCTTGGAATTAGCTTCAGAACATGGAAAAGCAAGGAGACTTGACCCATGGTGCCTGGTCTGCAATCCCACTGTCTTCTCATCACACGCCCAATGCTGTCCCACATCAGGAGGGTCTTCATATGCACTTTGATACCCTGGGCGTAGTCCATTACCTCAACAGCTGCCCCTGCTCAGCCCTTGTGATGCATATGTTTGTGCATACGTTCCTGCAGGACAGCAGACTAAAACAAGACTATTCAGGTTCTGAAAGTGGGCTGAGCCATTTGGGCAGAAAATTCCAAAGTCCTTGGTACCCAGAGTACGGTCTAGAAGGAGGCATGGATGACACATTCAGCCTAGAAGGAGGCTCCAGATGGCACATTCCCATGACCCTGTGGACAAGGTCCAAGGCGGGGACCTTCTGAAGCTCAGGGCCCCGGACAGGATTCTTCTTGCCTAAGTCTAATGGTGCACTAACCTAAAGGGCCAATAGTCCCTGTTACATCCATGCGCTGTCAAGCTGCTTCTAATATGGGCAACTCTACTTCGGATGCTCTAAGTTGTTTAACTCCAGAGACTGTTGATTTAAGAATGGTTAATGAAGCATATGAGTTCACATTAGGATAGTTGATCCCTCCTGAATAGCACTGACCAACACGTAGTAGGTATTTAATAAATGCATTATGTATAAATAAATGAATGACCTACTAGAATTTTATAAGCTGTTTCACATATGAAAGGAGTGACCAAGAGTGGAAATTTCAAACACTAATAGTAGATGAGAGAAACTTTAATTGATTTGTAAGCTTTAAAAAGAATCTGGTTATTAGAGGTAACCCCTCTATAATAGCTGAAAATACAACCTGTTCCTACCTGCAACACATGCATGGCTACATCCATAGTGCAGAGAATGTATGCACAATGCTACTGAATCAAATATTTTTAGAGCAGGATTTCTCAACCTGTTGTCACTACTGACATTTGGGGTGGGATCTTTCTTTGTTGTGGGGGATTGTGCTGTGCATTGTAGGATATTTAGCATCCTTGGCTTCTACCCACTAGATGCTCGTAGCATCGCCTCCCAGTTGTGACAAGCAAAAGTGTCTCCAGACAGTGTCAAATGTTCCCTGGGTGAGGGTCGGGGGGAACCACCTCTGGCTAAGGACCATTGTTCTTTAAGAACTGATTCTTTTCTTTTGAATTTTTGAATTTTCTTTATTTTTTTATACAGCAGGTTCTTATTAGTTATCCATTTTATACATATTAGTGTATATATGTCAATAGAGACACAGATGTAAGAACTGATTCTATATAGCTTGGCATCATTTGTACCCAGCCAGAGTTAACACCAAGCAGAACTCACAACAGGCTTAAGTTGCACCCAGATTTATTGTTGAAGGAAAATGAGAGTCAAGGGAAATCAAAATAATGTTGTATCGGTTTGCTTTGTTTCATCAGTCTCTAAGATTATATAGCAAATGGCGACTTTAAGCTAAAAGATGAAAATGTAGAGTAATGATGTTTAAATCTCTTATAGCAATAGCTCTGCTAATTTCTCTTCTTTGTTTTTTCAGTGCTAGGGAATGAGCCAATGTGAATGTGCTAAAAGTTCAAATTTAGAATGAGGATGAGAAACAGGATGAGAAAGCATATGCCAAGAACATCTCTACTCTAGCCTCATGTAAGCTCTTTTGGGGGGATTCAGGAAAGGATTATGTGGTACAGAGGCAGCCCCTCTCTGTTTCCATGGAATTCTCTAGGTCTTTTTTCTTCTTCTGGCCCTCCCATCTCTGCGTCTTCCTATATTTCCTATATCAAAGCAGGACGTTGTGACTTAGTGACTTAGCAGTGTGCACATGTGTGCTTGTCATTACTTGCTGAAACCAGGGCTTCATGAAGTTTCAGCCTGTGTGGCTGTAAATGTTCTTTTGGGTCCAGAAAAACCCCAGGATGCAATTAAGCATATTTACTTGTGTTACAAGGACAAAAAAAATATTTATGCATGAGAACACACAGTTTTGCTTCTTCCCCACTTTTTCTGAGCAGGAAAGGATTATTTCTTGCTAAGTTAGCTTCCAGAATCTGTTTTTGTTGTTTTTTGTTGTTGAGAATCTAGTTAGTAAAATTAAAGAAAGACCTAATTTAAACTATATCATAAAAAGCAAGAGTGGGTAGGGGATAGAAGAAATACATTGACCATGTATCCGTGAAAATGCCTAGAAGAAGAAAAGGAGGGAAAGAGAGATTTGGGGGAATAGCTGCCCTACGTGTGGAGTACACTGTTGAGGATCAAAAATATTTTTAAATTTATCTTTTTTAATTTTAAAAGTATTTTTAAGTATTTCATCACATGTTAAGACTACTTGGAGTAAAAAATAGAAGTTCTTTTAATTAAAGTTTAGCTACAGGATTGAGGATTTTTTTTTTCTGATTTGAATAATACTAGGTCGGCCAAGACTGAGCCATCTGGGCTCAGGACTAATTCATGGGCTACACTTGGAAGTGACGGATTGTAGTAACTTCCCTGTCAGGCTAATCTTCACACCTACTGTGAGGCTGTTATTTTACATCTAATTCCTCTCTTAATTTGGTGTCTTGGATGAGAGGCCTAAAGAAAGATTTGTCAGTCAATATACAATCCACCATATCATTCATGAAATACAGATTCATTAATGACTATCATGTGATGGTGCTGTGTGATATTCTGGTGACGAAAAGGAGAGGGAGACTGGGCCTCTACTCTCAAAGAGCTTATGGTCTTCTCTGTAAGTAATTTGTTGCTAAGTACATATGGTGACCCCCATATAAGCTACATGTGTGTGGTCAAATGAACCTGCTATTGTCATAACAATAGAACTTATTCCGAAATTGTACGTAGCCCTCTGCAGAATCATTAAGATTTGTAGAAGTTTCCAGTTGAATTAGATTGGTGTATATTATGTGAATAACTTTGTTAGAACGATTCCAGTCCTCACAATTTTTGGACATCTCTAAAATAACATGATTCAGAAGATGTTTATTACATGTTTATTACATTCTGTACTTTCCTTGCTAAATCTGATATAGCTCCAGCTATGAACAACACATCTTTCTAACATGATGACTCAGACTCAGAATCAACACAATATCAGGAGCAGGAGAGGCAGATGAGAAACTGCCTCACTGATGCATGCCCTCCGTTGTGTTTCAGCCTGATGCCACATCAAACTTAAAATCTTTTTACTGATCCTTAAACTAACCATGGGAAGGAGCCTTCTCTTTTCCCCTCTGGGTCTGGGGACATGCTATATTCCATTTGCAGCCTCTCTGATTTTTCATCTAAAGCTCTTTCCTTGCCTTGGATATTGGCTAACATTTTCCAC
Organism: Balaenoptera physalus; assembly: GCF_965194825.1. Taxonomy (NCBI): domain Eukaryota; kingdom Metazoa; phylum Chordata; class Mammalia; order Artiodactyla; family Balaenopteridae; genus Balaenoptera; species Balaenoptera physalus. Next base: position 43,356,596 of record NC_138890.1, on the reverse strand, counting down.
TGGTCAGAAACTTTGTTTATACAGCTGATCAAGTTAACGGTTCATCTCCTCTGCTCTGTAGGCACTCCAATTCTACCGTCATCATAACCTGGATTGGCTATTTTACTTGGCAGAATTATTTCAGTAATCCAAGATAACCAAATTGGATTGGTGATCGATCAGTTTGTTCAGCACTCATTCCAGTAAATAAAACCAACTAGATTCCAAATGGTTGAATTGTTATTACAGTAGAGGCACAATGTGAATCAAAGCTTAGAGACCTCAGGGAATTTCATAAAATCCTACTCTGCAACCAGATGTTTGTCCTGTAATATATACCGTATAACAGAGACCCATATGTTTCAGCCTTTCTTGGTGTAAATAGCTAGTTTTCTGTGATACATAGATGAGAAATACCACCATTTATAAAAGTTGCCCTTGAAAACCTCATTTTTTTCCCATTTATTCATTTTTCTATTTACATTTCTGTATAAAATGCTGGTATGAAAGGAATATGGCAGGTCATCATAATCTTTGCATTGATTTTGCAATCTTTGCATTGAACACAGAAGATTGAGTGTTGAGTCATAAATAAATGAACTTAGTTTTTAAATATCTTGTTTGAAGGGAAAGATGAATTTTTAAAAAATGAAAACTGATAGGAGCTTCAGAGTTTATTATACAAGATATAATGGAGATTTTATCATAAGCTTCTAGCTGTATTTTTCAAAAAATAAATACCAAATTCTAGAGAGAGCTTTGCTACTGACTTGCTATGTGAGCTTAAAATATTTTGTTTTGCATTGTCATTTCCAGTAGAATAAAAGTAATAATTATGCCCCTCTCCATCACCAGAGTTATAATGAGAACCAAATAGAACATTGTATATGGAAGCCCTTTCTGAAGCCTGAAAAGGTGTTAAAAGGCATGGGAGTGTGAACTGGGTTCCCTAAATTGTGGGATGCATAGCTGATGAGATGAGAGACATACTACATTGTTCAGGGTTTCGCTTTAGGAGATGGGCGTTAAACTGTTGAACTACATAGTGAGAAAGTTAATCCTTTTTCAGTTCTCAGGCACCCTTTCTGATTCCTGAAAAAGAGCAAGTCTTGCTTTGGTGCTAGCATGTCTCCAGCACATCTTTAACACTTGCTAATCTCCCTTTCCTTAAAGGGAGAGCAGCCCTCAGGCACAGAGCCTAGAACAGGCACATAATTTAGCTAGACTTTAATAACATGGTTCAGTTTTCCTTGCTCAGGTATTTTTGTGGTAAACTCTTTAATGGCATGTGGTAATGTTTTTCCATTAATAGCAGTAATATAAAGTTTTGTTTCTATGCAACTTTATCTAAGTGGGGAAAAAAAAGAGCCATTTTGAAGACAAATATTAAGTAAATAATAGTCAAGTGATTTGTGAATTTGACAGAAATTGTGAAAGTGAGATGAACATGTTTGAAGTTTGGGAATGTATACACTAGTGAGTGTAATACATAGGCCAAGACCTAGTGTGTTTGTCATTGAGATAGTTAACACTTTTTAATGTACCTTTGGTTTATCCCTCACCGTTCTTGAACAATCCTTACAAGGAAACCGTGGGGGGAATAAAGGAAGAAAATGGGAACTTTCAGCTGCCATTTTAACTTCCACTGATAAAGCCATCCATTGAGAGAATCTAGGCACTGGAATCCAACTGTAATCTTCTAAACTTTTCAACATTAAAAGTTGGCAGAGTTGACTGTGTTAAAGAGACAGCCCCCTCCTCAAGAGTCTAGTTTGTGTCATTAACCTTGGAAAGGGAATCCAGCACACAGTGATTGACCTGGTGCATTCGGACGCACATATGTAGTACATCAACCTCATTCAGAATGGGCTTCAACACTTTGATGAAATACATCTTGCGCCATCCTCTAGAGACCATATGAATCCACAAACAATCACAATTTAAAAAAAAAACTGTGGGTAAGTGAATCCCCTGTGATCAGAGTGTTTTCTCACCATTTTTCTATTTTCTATTTCTTTCTTTCTCTTTTTTTCTCTCTCTCTCCCGATTGGAAAAGAAGTAGAAAAATCTTCAGACAGTTGTGTCAGAACAAGAAGGGCATTCTGTGGCATGGAAAATTTGTTGGTTGGTTTTAAAAATACTGTTTCTAAAAATTTATAGATGAGCTCAATTTAGAAAAAGTGGGGAGGGCTTCCCTGGTGGCGCAGTGGTTGAGAATCTGCCTGCCAATGCAGGGGACACGGGTTCGAGTCCTGGTCTGGGAAGATCCCACATGCCGTGGCGCAACTGGGCCCGTGTGCCACAACTACTGAGCCTGCGCGTCTGGAGCCTGTGCTCCGCAACAAGAGAGGCCGCAACAGTGAGAGGCCTGCGCACCGCGATGAAGAGTGGCCCCCGCTCGCCACAACTAGAGAAAGCCCTCGCACAGAAATGAAGACCCAACACAGCCAAAAATAAATAAATAAATAAATTTAAAAAAGAAAAAGTGGGGAAAGCACATGCTGACATGCAGTCAGCTTGGGAGCCTATTTTTTCCTACATAATGTTGTGCTAAGTAAAATCCCAAAGTAATGATTTCCTCTTGTTAATAAATAATTCTTGTTCGAAGTGAGGAAGTCTTGAAGGAGAAGAAATAAAAATAAAAACACCACTAGGATCATCTTCATTCCTTTCAGATGTGTTCAACTCCAACTCAGGGAAAGTAACTGAGCCCCTTATCCCAATATCTAATGCTACGTCTCCTGTGGGTTTGTTTTTTTATTTTTTTTTAATTGGTATATCTTTTTTTCCTACAGACTTCTAGCCTGTGTTTATATAATTATTGTTGCAAATCTAGGTATTTGACACTTTAATAACATATTATTGCACTTTAAGGAAAATACACCCTTCTGTACTATCCTTCTTGCCTGGGTGTAGAGCTACTCTCTAGAGCAGATGTTCTTGGCTGCTATGAAAGGGCTTTAGAATGCTGGATTCAGATGAAGCTTGGAGGCGAGTGCCAATTATGTCATATGGTGTCAGTGCCCAGTTACAACACTAATAGGACCAGCTTTTTCTATTATTTTTAATTTTTTTGCTTTTAATTATTCCCATGTATACTTCAGGACCCTCATTATGGAAAGCCAGGATTAGAATTGCTACTATGTTTTTTGCCTAAACAGGACAGGGAATTTTTCAGTCTGAAAAAAATTTTAGGAGTATTGGGAATGTCTTAAAACAAACAGAACAAAAGAAAACAAAAACAAAAACCTCTCCCATAGCCTGGCCGCTGATGACTAAAAGTATGTTTTTTATGTCTGGCATGCCACAGGTTTCTAATAAATTTGGGATGAATGAATAAATACACTAACACCACTTTTCTATGTTTTTTTTTTTCTTTAGTTTAGTCACAAGCCTTCCTTATTTCTACCATTCTTGGGGTCTGCAACCACTTATATTTGTGTTCCCTAAAATAAGTGAAATAGTGGCTCATTCACAGGAGGGCTATTTAATCTTTTAACGTACACCTCCGTGCTCTTCCTACATTATTATTATCACGTTTACTTAATGCAGAGACAATGGAAATAAATTTGTTGGGAATTTTGTGGAGATTTTATTTTTTGGTTATTTGTTTGACAGCCAACCATAGGCCCTCAGAGCAGATTCAGCCTGCCTTATGTTTTTATAAATAAAGTTTTATTGGAACACAGCCACACTTATTAGTTTACATATCATCTAAGATGGCTTTGGCGCCACAATGACAAAGTTCAACAATCATGTCAGAGACCAGATACCCTGCAAAACCTAAAGTAATTATTATCTGGCCTTTCACACAAGAAAAATTTGCAGACTCTTAGACTATAGGGGGAATTTTAGAGGTAGACAGGAGTTAGTATTGCATTCTTGAAATTCATTTTAAAGTGTTTGTTAATTCAAAGTTTGTCTTTCTGTTGACTCAACAGAAAGACGGGCTTGTCTTTATAAAAGTCTTAATATAGCATGGAAGTCAATATATCAGTTCATTAGTACTAAGTTTTTACTCTGATTTTTAATAGTAATGAAAATAGTAATAATTGTGACAAAACACTCCCCTTTTTGATGGAGTAACAGAAATAGTCTTTCCTGGGATTGCTGTGGTAAAATTTGCATTCATAGACATAAGCGGCACTCCCTTGTATCAAGATTAAATCAAATGGGAACTTCCCTGGTGGCGCAGTGGTTAGGAATCTGCCTGCCAATGCAGGGGACACGGGTTCGAGCCCTAGTCCGGGAAGATCCCACATGCCGTGGAGCAACTAAGCCCATGCGCCACAACTACTGAGCCCACGAGCTGCAACCACTGAAGCCCAGGTGCCTAGAGCCCGTGTTCTGCAACAAGAGAAGTCACCGTAACGAGAAGCCCACGCACCGCAACGAAGAGTAGCCCCTGCTCGCCACAACTAGAGAAAGTCCGTGCACAGCAATGAAGACCCCACACAGCCAAAAGTAAATACAAATAAATAAATAATAAAAAGATTAAATCAAATGTATGAATGACACAGTTTGTACCTTCCTTTCCCCAAGTGATTCAGTTTCGCATAACAGTAATCCAGTGAGTCTCAAAGATTTAGAAATCATCTGTGTCCTGGAGATCAGTACTATTACACCTGCTTAAGTGCTAAGGTATTTTCTGGCAGGAGTAGCAAAATGCAGTATCTCAACACATGAATGCTACTGTCAGAGACTTGCTGGCTTACTTGGGGGACTGTACTGTTGGGAGAAAAAAATCATGTGGGAAGGAGGGTGATTCGGTTTTCTCCACTGCTTCCCAGCCAAGCCCCTTGGGCTATGTGTCTCCACTCACCTTATGTGATGGCTCTGGGCCAGTAAGCCTGTATGCACATGACAGCATCTTGAATCTTGCTAGGTGCAAGAGGGAACCCTGGGTACAGCATTAGAAAGAAAAGAAAGGGATTTGGTCAAAGTAGCCCACCACCTCACTCAAGAAAAGAGAGCAATAATTAATTACCATTTTATTTGTGTCCTTTGTATGCTAAGTGCTGAACTAATTAAATGTGCCCCATAACTTACGCCAGCTAATTGAGTCCTACCCAAAATTCAAACATGTGTTGTTATCTACATTTAAAGATGAAGAAACCGAGACTCAGAGAGGTTAAGTAAGTGGTCCAAGGTCACACAGCTGCTAAGTGGCAGAGCAAGGATTAGGTTCCGGAGACTTTGTTCTTTTAAATGCTAAGTGATGGACTTTTGGGGAAGGATTGGGTTTCCTGAGTGGGTGATGTCATTTGAACTCTGAACTGAAGTTGTTTAATATTAAAACCCCCTCTTCAAGGAAGTTGTACTATCAACCTTAAGCAAAAAGAACTTTTGCTGTATTAAGTATAAGAACATTCTCTCTGTCCACCTAATTTGACTTTTCCCAGAAACCTAGGCTGCTTTTTGGTGTATGGTGATCCTTTCCCACTAACAGTCTTACATCCTAACATTAGAATCACACACAGGATTACTCTGCTTTTGACTACAGATCAGGTCACCTGAGGATGTTCAGCAATTCCCAGATTTTCAGGGGACAGGGCAGCAGCCCCAGAGTCTCCAACTTAAATGCAAGATTTCCCAAGCCTCTCAAAAAACTTGTCTGCAAACCTATGTGTCTGCTCCTCCTGCCAAGCTGTAGGGAATGCTGGCCAGGCATCTACGTGGGGAAAAGGAAATTAGAAATGGTACAGAACAGAGGGGACACACACACACACACACACACACACACACACACACACACACACACACACACACACACACACACACACACACACACACACACACACACACACACACACACACACACACACACACACACACACACACCCACATGTTAGGACCAAAGAAGCTCTCCCGGAACACTGGCCTAGGAGCGTGTGTTCAAAAAGAGTAGGTAGTGCTGACCTGCAACGCCAGAGGGCTTGTGGGCTGAGGCTCATTCCTTAAACTCCATGCTTGATTTCCAAGGTTCATACCTGTGTCCTGGGTCTCGGGACAGTTGTGATTTCAGAGAAGTAGGTACAATCTTTTTGGGCCCCTGGGAGAAATGATAAAGGAAGCTGGGGGTCCTGTAAAAGGCCTGTGATCACCAGGATGGAATTTGTTTTTTCCCAGAAGGAAGAAAGAGATACAGACTTCTCCCCAAATAATCATTACCATTATTATAATGCATGGTGATTCTTGTTAGCAAAGGTCAGCTAGCATTTAAAGATCACTTTGTGCCAGGCAGTATGCTCTGCACCTTCCATGCACTATCTCATTAAATCTTCCCAACGGCCCTAAACACTAAGTGCTATCATCATTCTCATTTCAGGAAGAATTATTGAGGTCCAGGGCTGCCCTGGGCAACACGGCAGCCACTGGCCACATGTGGCTTTTGAGCACTTGAGATACGCTGTAAATGTAAAATACACACAGGATTTTGAAGACAGTACAAAAAGGAAAAAAGCAAAATATCTTATTAATACATTTTTAATATTAATTACTTATTGAAATGATGATATTTTAAGTATATTAGATAAATCAAAATATTAAAATTATCTTTTTTTTAAACTTTTTCTAATGTGGTTACTAGAAAATTGAAAATTACTTCCGTGCCTCGCAGATGTGGCTTACTCTATTTCTATTGGACAGCTCTGGTTGAAAGCAGAGGTCAACAAATGGGGCCCACAGCCTGGTTTTACCCAGCTTATGAGCTAAGAATGCTAGAATGATTTTTACGTTTTTAAAGGGTTGTAAAATTAAAACAAAAACAATGTGACCTACAAAGCCTAAAATGTTTGCTCTCAGCCCTTTATAGAAAAAGCTTGCTGAGACCTGATCTGGATGATTCAGGTCCAATCTAGGACCACTGACTCCAAAAGCTGTGCTTTACGCACTCTGAATACTAGCTTTCTACTAGAGGCCAGACATTTCACAGAATCTTTATACACAGTGCCTTATTTAATCCCGAGATTAAATAAGATTAATGAATCGTGTTTATTCATAATGTTACTCTAATACTACATACAATGAATAGTGTTATTATATCCATTTTGCAGATGAGCAAGCCAAGGCTTATAGAGATTCAGTAGCTTGTCTTAAGTCACACAGCTAATAAATGATGGGACTGGGATTTGAATCCACTTCTTCCTGAAAGGTACACCTGTAGGCCCCTTGCTATCCTGCCACTGAATTCTTGTTTAGTCAGGGCCAGCCTCTCCATGGATTAGCGCTGAGTTACCTACTCGCTGAGTTTTCTCTGTGATGGTTTGGTCTTCCATGAATCTAATCCAGGGCTCAACAAACTATCGGGGGCCCATAGGTCAAATTTGGCCCCGCTGTCTTTTCTATACATATATATGTGTATAAAATTAAAGTTTTACTGGAGCACAACCCTGCCCTTTTGTTTATGCGTTGTCTACGGGTGGTTTCGTGCTAAAACAGCAGAGTTGTCTAATTACAAGAGAGACCACACATCCCACAAAGCCAAAAACATTTACTGTCTGGGCGTTTACAAAGAAAGTTTGCTGACCCCGAATCTAACTCTTTTAGGACAGGGATCACATGTGACCCACAGGGCCCAGTACAGTGTGGGGTTAGCGAGGGCCCAATAAACATGGAGTAGGCGAGTGAGTGAGTGATGGGTGGGAGAAGAGAGTCTGGAGAGCACTTTCCTCTCTCCTCCTAGTCCAGAGCCCACTTTGTTAGTGCATATGTGTACTCACACCCCTGAGATGTTGCCATCTCTCTAATTGCTGATGTTGGGATTCACTCATATTCTTTCCCCACTTCCATCCCCGATAGTTGCTTGACCAGGGACGTGTGGATTACATTTCACTTAAAATACACAGGGAATTTAAAATTAGAGGAAAACATGTTTGGCAAAAACTGAAATACTTTGCAAACCATCTGGGATGTTCTCTTGTTTGCACTGGAGCTGAGTGCCACTGTCCTCCACGGAGAAATGATTTTCTCAAAACCCTCATTAGTTTCAGGACAATGGGACTCTTCACACTTAAGTAAAACCAACAGGAGTGTACAATATTGGCCTCACTATGGCTTGGGAAAGAAATTGGCAACCAACTGGTTGTAAAACAAAGGTGGAGATTCAAAGATATTTTGGGGAGAGCCTTGGCAAGGATTGTTGTGTGAGGCTGCCATGTGCCATTGCCAAACTGTGTGAGAACTGCTACCATTACTGAGCATTTCCTATGTTCCAGGCACTTTTCTAAGCACCATCTACCCTTTACCTCAATCAATCCTCCCAACAACCATATGAGATGGATCCTATTATTGTCCACATGTGTAATCTGAGGAAACTGAAAATTAGGCAACTTAAATAACTCCTCCCAAGACCACATAACTCATAAGTGGCAGAACCAGGACTTAAAGCCAGAACCAGGACAAGCTAACTCCAATGCCTCTGCCCCTTATTATCATTCTACATGAGACAGCCCATAAGTTCACCAGCTATGTTTCCCATGCCTTGTGACCTACAGCCGTGCTGGGCGCATGGTAAGCACCAATAATTACTAATTTCCTCATTTAAGTATTCAAAAATATATATTTAAGCCTACTTTATGGCAGGCATGATGTTAGGTGGTATTCAGTTGTGATCTAAGACAGGTGGCTTTAAATAAAATTAATTAAAAGACATACCAGCTATCTCTGCATCTAGAATAGTCCAAACTCATGGAAGTTTTGTCCATTTTATTCTCTTTGCTTATCCATTTCTTCTTACTTGGAGGATGATTTGTTTTCTTATTTCTCTGTCCTTCTTGCTCTGCCCCTTCCCCCCTCTCCAAAAATCCCAGTCCCAAAAACAGTCTACATAGTGTGAAAAAGATTTCTTAAACCACAGGAGTGATGTAACTCTAGGCCTGTTTCTTCTCTCTTACACACACAGAATATTGGATATGAGTGAGATTTTAAAAAATTGGTTTTCAAATGTGATGAAAAGTGTGTCCTTTTTACCAGAACAAAACAACCCCTAATGCTGAAGCCTCCTTCCTGATAGGGTTGATTTCCAAAGATGAGGAAATCTGTGCATTGGACCACAGCCTCCAAACCAGTGCAAAAGACAAAGGGAAGCTATGGATTGGAAAGAGCTTCGATGTATAGGATGAAGCTGGAGGCGCCTTTTGGGCTCTGGAGGCTGTGCTTAAAGACATGACCTGTATTTAGATGGGCAGCAGCCCAGAAGCCTCGCTTGCAATCCAGCTGATATGACAGGGTTTTTGCCATGGAAAGTGTTCGCATTGGAGTGTTTCTCAGCTAGTCACTAGCCATCAATTACTTAAGAGTCAGATCTTGGCCAGAGGCCCCCGTTCCACAAAGTATGTCATTCTGTGTTCACAGAAATGGAGTTTACAGTCCTGCCACTAAATTAAAACTGGTGCTTCCAAATTAAAAGCAGACAGGACAGATGTGCAGGGAAGAAATGGAGACTCACATCTCTTGTGAATCAGCTAATCATTGTGCCAGAACTTGAAATCAGCTTTTCCTGTCGAGGCCTCAACTTAACCACACCTATGTAAACCGCATTAAATGAGGTGGAATGAAGATTTTACCAGTTATTTTTTTCCCTCTGCCATCTGGAGAAGGATAAAGAGCTCACTGAAAGTCCAAATCCCAAGGACTCTGCAACATGGGAGCATGGGGTCAGCACCTGAGAGTGACCTCATCCAGCTTGTCCCCCCGTTGAGCATTTAGGGCACGAGACAGTGGATGAGAAGCACACAGACCCAAGCCGGCCACTCATAGGACAAAGGGTGCAAACATGACCCCAAAGCTTTTGGGGCCTGCATTCCTCAGGAAAATGATTAAAACTTAGGTTTTCCATACATGACCTGCTGTCTTAATGTATTCATGATATAAAATTAGCTTTAATTTATCGAGCACTTACTATATAAAATTTGAAAAACTTCAATAGGATCATGTGACTCCCTGATTAAAATCCTTCAGTGGCTTCCCACTGCCCTAATGATGAAGACCAACATCCTTTTTTGGGTCACCAAGGCCTGTAGGGTGTAGTTCCTGCCGCATCTGATATCCCTTCTCCCCTCCCTCTCCGAGCTCAGACACTTTGAGTTTCTCCCCCACACCACGTTCTCTTCCACTTCAAGATACTCCCTCTGTGCAGTGCTCTTCCAACCATCCTTTTTCTATTAAAAATAATTTACATATACCATACAGTTCACCCATTTAAAGTGTACAGTTCCATGCGGGCTAGTATATTCACAAAGTTGTGCAAACATGACCACAATATATATTATTTATTTATTTTTAATTTAATTTTTATTTTATATTGGAGTATGGTTGATTTACAATGTTGTGTTAGTTTCAGGTGTGCAACAAAGTGATTCAGTTATACATATACATGTATCTATTATTTTTCAAATTCTTTTCCCATTTAGGTTATTACAGAATATTGAGCTATACAGGAGGTCCTTGTTGGTTATCTATTTTAAATATAGTAGTGTGTATATGTCAGTCCCAAACTCCCAATCTATCCTTCCCCCACACCTTTCCCCTTTGGTAACCATAAGTTTGTTTTCTAAGTCTATGAGTCTGTCTCTGTTTTGTAAATAAGTTAGTTCGTATCATTTTTTTAAGATTCCTCATATAAGAGATATGTGATATTTGTCTTTCTCTGTCTGACTTACTTCACTTTGTATGACAATCTCTAGGTCCATCCATGTTGCTGCAAATGGCAGTATTTCATTCTTTTTTATGGTTGAGTAATATTCCATTGTATATATGTACCATATCTTCTTTTTCCTCTGTCGATGGACATTTAGTTTGCGTCCATGTCTTGGCTATTGTAAATAGTGCTGCATTGAACATTGGGGTGCATGTATCTTTTCGAATTATGATTTTCTTCAGGTATATGCCCAGGAGTGGGCTTGCTGGATCATATGGTAGTTCTATTTTTAGTTTTTTTAAGGAATCTCCATACTGTTCTCCATAATGGTTGTACCAATTTACATTCCCACCAGCAGTGTAGGAGGGTTCCCTTTTCTCCACACCCTCTCCAGCATTTATTGTTTGTAGATTTTCTGATGATGGCCATTCTGATTGGTGTGAGGTGATGTCTCACTGTAATTTTGATTTCCATTTCTCTAATAATTAGTGATGTTGAGCATCTTTTCATGTGCTTTTTGGCCATATGTATATCTTCTTTAGAGAAATGTCTATTTAGATCTTCTGCCCATTTTTTTTTTTTAAAGGAGTGTTTCTATTCTTTTTAAATTAATTAATTAATTTATTTATTTATTTTTGGCTGTGTTGGGTCTTCATTGCGGCGAGCGGGGGCCACTCTTCATTGCGGTGCGCGGGCCTCTCACTATCGCGGCCTCTTGCTGCGGAGCACAGGCTCCAGACGCGCAGGCTCAGTATCTGTGGCTCACGGGCCCAGTTGCTCCGCGGCACGTGGTATCCTCCCAGACCAGGGCTCGAACCCGTGTCCCCTGCATTGGCAGGCAGACTCTCAACCACTGCGCCACCAGGGAAGCCCCATTCTGCCCATTTTTTGATTGGGTTGTTTGTCTTTTTGATATTGAGCTGCATGAGCTGTTTGTATATTTTGAAGATTAATCCTTTGTTGGTCGCTTCACTTACAAATATTTTCTCCCATTCTTTGGGTTGTCTTTTCGTGTTGTTTGTGCTTTCCTTTGATATTCAAAAGCTTTTAAGTTTAATTAGGTCCCATTTGTTTATTTTTGTTTTTATTTTTATTACTCTAGGAGGTGGATCCAAAATGATACTGCTGCAATTTATGTCAAAGAGTGTTCTGTATATGTTTTCCTCTAAGAGTTTTATAGTATCCAGTCTTACATTTAGGTCTTTAATCCATTTTGAGTTTATTTTGTGTATGGTGTTAGAGAATGTTCTAACTTCATTCTTTTACATGTCGCTGTCCAGTTTTCCCAGCACCACTTATTGAAGAGACTGTCTTTTCTCCATTGTATATCCTTGCCTCCTTTGTCATAGATGAATTAATCATAAGTGCATGGGTTTATTTCTGGGCATTCTCTTCTGTTCCATTGAGCTATATTTCTGTTTTTGTGCCAGCACCATACTGTTTTGATGACTATAGCTTTGTAGTATAGTCTGAAGTCAGGGAGCCTAATTCCTCCAGCTCTGTTTTTCTTTCTCAGGATTGCTTTGGCTATTCGTGGTCTTTTGTATTTCCACACGAGTTAAAAAATTTTTTGTTCTAGTCCTGCAAAAAATGCCACTGGTAATTTGATAGGGATTGCATTGAATCTGTAGATTGCCTTGGGTAGTATAGTCATCTTGACAATATTAATTCTTCCAATCCAAGAACATGGAATATCTTTCCATCTGTTTGTGTCATCTTCAGTTTCTTTCATCAGTGTCTTATAGTTTTTGGAGTAGAGGTCTTTTGTCTCCTGAGGTAGTTTTATTCCTAGGTATTTTATTCTTTTTGATGTGATGGTAAATGGGACTGTTTCCTTAATTTCTCCTTCTGATCTTTCATTGTTAGTGTATAGAAATGCAAGAGATTTCTGTGTATTAATTTTGTATCCTAAAACTTTACCAAACTCATTGATGAGCTCTAGTAGTTTTCTGGTAGCATCTTTAGGATTTTCGATGTATAGTATCATGTCATCTGCAAACAGTGACAATTTTACTTCTTCTTTTCCAATTTGGATTCTTTTTATCTTTATTTTTTTCTTCTCTGATTGCCGTGGCTAGGACTTCCAAAGCTATGTTGAATAACGGTGGTGAAAGTGGACATCTTTGTCGTGTTCCTGATCTTAGAGGAAATGCTTTCAGCCTTTCACCATTGAGTATGATGTTAGCCTACAATATGTTTTAAAACATTATCACCCCCAAAAGAAACCCTCTGCCCATTAACAGTTACTTCCCATTGCCCCTTCCCACCTCCAGCCTAAGGCAATCACTAATCTCCTTTGTGTCACTATTCTATCTTCTAGGGTGGACATTTCATACAAATGGAATTATACAATATACAATTATGTTGTGTTTTGTGTCTGACTTCTCTTACTTATCGTAATATTTTCAAGGTTCATCCACATTGTACCATGTATCCGTATTTTGTTCTTATTGTTAGGTAGTATTCCATTATATGGCTATACCACAGTTTGTTTTTCCATTTGTCACTTGATGGACATTTGAGTTATTTCCACTTTTTGGTTATTATGAATAACACTGTTATCAACATTGACATACAAGTTTTTGTGTGGATATATGTTTCCTTGCTCTTGGGTGTATACCTAGGAGTGGAATTCCTGGGTCATATGGTAACTCTGTGTTTAACTTTTTGAGGCAACCATCATGTTTTTGACCTAACATTAACTACTACTCATTCTTCAAACTTCAACATAAGTGTACCTTCCTCACAAATGGATTTCTGTTCCTGTCCTTCCGTCCTAAGACGTGCTCTAGTTACATACCTTACATAGCTTACTGTCTTTTCCTTCATTGTCTTATTCTAGTTAGTTATCATGTCATGTGCAGTATAGCTTGGTATATGTCTGTCTCTCCTACTAGACTCTAAGTTAGATGGCTCTTTAGCTCACCACTGTATCCTCAGAGCTTATACTAAGGCACTGTGACAGCCTTTAAGAAGGCCCACAATGATTCCACTCCCTGGTATTCATGCTTTTATGTAATACCTTCCCCTTGAGTATGGGCTTGACTTAGTGACTTGTTTCTAGCACTTAGAATAAATAGAATAAGGTGGAACTAACAATATTTTATTTAGGGGACTAGGTCTGCTCTCTCTCTTTCTTTCTCTCTGATCACTTACTCTGGGGGAAGCCAGTGGTTGCCTCATGAAGGCACTACAGAGAGAGGCCCACTTAGCAAGGGACCAAGGCCTCTTGCCAACAGCTACATCAGTAAACTGTCTTGGAAGCAGGTCCATCAGACCCAGTCACGCCTTCATATTGCTGAAGCCCTAGTCCATGTTTAATGGCAACCTCATCTGGGATCCTGAGCCAAAATCATGCAGTTAATTCCTTAAATTCCTAACCTGTAGGAATTGTGAGATAATAAATAATTGTTGCTTTAAGCTACTAAATCTTGAGGGTGATTTTTTACACAGCAATAGAAATGAGTATAGTTATACTTCCTGAAACATAGAAGAGCTCAGTAAATGATGAGTAAGGGAATGAATGAGTTAAGGAATAAAAGCCATGGACTTTCCAGAAATGAAGATATTAAAAGCTACTTTTATTGAACATTTCTTAGATTTAAGCATTTATATCAGAATCTCATTTAAGGACCCCATCAATCCTAAATGGTACACATGATGACCAATATTTTACTGATGAGGAAACTGAGGCCCAAAGAAGCTAGGAATCAAAAGCAGACCTATGTGACACCAAAGCAGGAAAAAAAAAATCACACCACACTGCCACCTGCCGCAGAAGATGGTTTCCTCCCTCATCCAAGGAAACTTTTAGCAGTTCTGGAGCCTGAAGCAAAATGAAAGATCACCTACATAGAACCATACCATTTCATTTTCAAGCTTTTTGTTCTTATGTTTAATTATTAATTTATTTTTTAGAATTTTTTATTGAGGTGAAATTCACGTAACATAAAATTAACCACTTTAAAGTATACAATCTAGTACATTCACAATATTGTGCAACCAGCACTTGTATCCAGTTCCATAATAAATTGATTTATTTTAGACCTTGGGTGCAGAGAGTCGAGTTAGTCACACTTCTCAGTTCATGGCACATTAACATCATTATCTGGGCAGGACCCTTTATGATTCTCTTTTATGCTCCATCCCAGGAGCTTGGTCCACTGCCACTTCCCCCCACCCCGCCAACCATGCTAACATGTCTAATGTCTATCTTATTCTTTATATATGCTTTGTTTTATAAAACCCTCATGCACTCTCCAACTTTGATCTTCCATTTTTCCTCGACATTAAGAAAATAACAGGGCTGTACAGTTCTTCTGTCCTTTAGGAGGAAGCTTTGCTTTTACAGAAAAAGTGCTAAATGAATAGTCAAGAATCCTTTGTTCTAAACCAGAGGTCTACAAGCTACGGCCCAAGGGCCAAACCCAGCCCTCAGCCTGTTTTGTGAATAAAGTTTTTTGGAACACAGACACGTTCATTCGTTTATGTATTGTCTGTGGCTGTTTTCTCACTATAGTGATACAGTTGAGTAGTTGTGATAGAGACTACGTGGCCAGCAAAGCTTCAAGTATTTACCGTCTTGCCCTTTGCAGAAAAGGGTTGCTGAGGCTTCTCTAAACCACAATCTGTCACCTACAACTCTTTGTCTGATCATTAGGCAAATCTGTTCACTTCTTGAGCTTTAGTGTCTAGTTCCTAAAATTGAGATCAGGGTACTAAAACTATAGTTTTTAGTTCTCTTTTTTGATTTTCATTTTTACTTTCTTTCTCTCTACCTTGTGCAGTAGAACGTATTTTTCAAACAAAATATTTATGAGAAAATCCAGCGTGGGAAATAGAACAGTGAAGTTTCTCTGGTGGAAGCAGAGTCCTGCCTGCCTGGCTGGCCTCACCCTCATCTACCTCATCTATCACCTCTCAGATGCTATATTCATATGCCAGTGCCCTGGGAACCTCTGTGAGAAGAGCAACCCACCTCTCAGCTACGTTCAAAGTCAGTTCCCTCTATGGCATCCTGCTGTTGGATGGTAGTATGGAAAGTGATGAATTTGGGAGTTAAATTCCAACTCTGACATTGGCTGTCTGGCTTGGGCCAGTCACTTTAATCTCTCTGAACCTTAGTGTTCTCATCTGCAAAGGAAAATATGGATACATAATCCTGACATCACATGTGGGTTGGTTGTGAGGATTTAAATAATATTTCTAACATACCTGGCTCAGGAATCTGCATTCAGTGAATGGGAGCTACGAAGCATAAAAAGTAATATTTGTGTGAAGGGCTCCACGTAGCGCCTTCTTTGTGTATGTTGGTCCTGAACCCCCATGTAGAGTACAGGTTTCTTGAGTTCAGGGTTCATTTGAGTCATCACTTTTTGGATATTGCCACTGAGGCTGGGAAGATCAGCCTTTTCATTTGTGTGAAAATCTGTTACTTATGCGCTATGACATGGGGACACTCCCCAATATCTATCGTGACTGCAGATGGCATCAACAGTGTCTGTGTGAGTGCTTGATATCCAACATTAGTCTTTAGCAGACTCTGGGCTAAGGTGGTGCATCTTCAGCCAGAGAATGTTCCAAACAGGAATGACATGTCAAGACGTTATTTTCTGCAGGGGGTTAGTTTGAATTAACAAATTTATCAAGTTTAAATCACTGATGGAAAGAGGCTTAGGAAATAAGGCTTAGGAAAGGCCCATAATGTGTGTAACCACTTCAGAGAATAGACAGAGGTCAAGTGCAGAGGCCAAGGAGGAGAGTAGAAAGGGCTCTTTTAGGAAGTCATCCAGAGTTGTTTCTGCCCTCATCTCAGACAGGCTATGCGGCTTGAGGCAGTCCTCTAACCTCTCTGAGCTTCAGTTTGCTAAAAAAAAAAAAAAAAGCTTGAGAATTCTGAGTGACCCTCCAGGGTTACGGTGAGCATCAGTGTCTGGTCTAGTTCCTGGCATGTGGTGGGCATGCAATCAGAACTTCCTGAATGAATCAGTACAGTGTCACAAGAGACACACGAGAGCACTCTGAACATCAAAAATTATCACGTACCACTGAAGCTGTTACATGGTGGAATGCAAATAAGACGCATTAATGGCTGGGTGTTCACCTGGGCACGCTGGGCACCCTGGGGGCACTGGAAGAGGGAAGAAGCATGCAGAAAGGTAGGGACACATTGATAAAGATGAGGGGCAAACATGGCTACTAAGAGTACCTGGGACCTACCATGGACTATGGTTGGGAGTGATCAGTGGTTTGAACTGAGTCAGAATTGCACTGAATCAAGTCAGACAGGCGCTGAGTCAAAAGTAGCAACTATCATCAGAGCACACAACAGGCACTAACCATGTGCCAGAAATCGTGCTAAGCGTTCCATACACAGCCTCATTTAACCTTTAACAGCAACAGTGAGATGTAGGTACTTTGCCTAATTTACAGTAACAGCCACTTCCATGCAGTGAGACTAGCGGGATAGAACCAGCTCTGGCTGCAGGACTTGAGTAGGAATGCCATGGGGCACATCTGTGCTTGCGCAGAGAAAGGCAGGCGCCATGGAACCTCCTTCATCTTCTTTTTCTCGGCCATGGCAAACTTGAAAGCCACAGGGTGATGGGGCAATGTCAAAGAGGAAAAGATCCTAGATCGCCAAGTTGCCTGATAGAGAAGAAATCCCTCCATTCACATGAGTGAGATGTATACTTTCATCGTGTTAATCCACTGAGGTGTGAAGGTTTATTTTTGTCTGAGGCAGAGCTTGATGCATCCCGACAAACACAACAGCCCACGTTTATTTAGTGCTTGCTACTATGTTAAGGACTTTATGTATATTTTTCATTTCATTTCATCCTCACAGCAGCCTCTCATTCTCATTCTGCAGGTAATGAAATCAGTAAATTATCTGAGAAGACAGTTAGGATGTGAATTTGAACCCTGGCATTCTAATGCCAGAGCTGCCTTCTGAACCGCTATGCTTAAACTACTTTCTTAGGGAAGGGAAAGAAAGTTGAGAAGTTAAGGAACTTGCCCAAGATCACAGAACTCAGAAATGGCAGAACCGTGATTCAAACCCGTATCTGTTCGGCTTCACACCTTGTGAAAGCTGCTGCTGTTTCTCGAGCTCTGCTTTGCAGTTTTGGTCCAGCCTGATCCACAGTGGCCAACATGTCTTTCCCTGGTTTTTCCACTCACTGTGCAGTACGTGGGATGTGAACACACTTTGTAAAGTGTGAAGAGTTGTGCAGACACTGAGACAGTGTGGGGTGTAGGAGTGGGCACAGGTGGGCTGGCTTGCCTTGTGCTCAGATCCTTGTTCACAAGGGAGGCTGCAGACGCTCTGGCCTGACAGTGACACAGCCCTTGCTCTGGGCAGCCCTTCCCATCACCACTCCTTACGGGGTGGCTTGCAAAACTCAGCAATACCGCCGTGGGGGGGGGGGTCCCTGGAGACGCCAGGAGTCCTGCTATTGACAGGTGTATTGACTTTTAAAAGCACAGTGTTGGAGCCTCGGGGCACTCTTGGACTCATATTTCCTTTTTCAGTCTATAATGCTGCAAAGGTTCAGAGAGACAGCCCTGCCTGAGTGGGTAATGAAGAGGGTACTGTGGCTTGAAGGGAAAGAAATGAAAGAGGTAATAACAATAGCTAGCATCCGGGGGCACATGTGCCAGCTAGTATTTAGGCTGCTGTGTGGGCAAATATCATGGAATCCTCCCAGCAATGCTGAGAGATGGGTATTATTTGATTTTACAGGGCAGAAAACTGAGATTCAGAGAGATCATGTGATCTACCCAAAGTCATACATCTAGGAGTTAGAAATTATATTGGGTTCCTCTGGAATCAGGAATCTTAATTTGCTTGGCTCTTTCAGTGCTGATTTGCTTTATAAATGCTTTTCTATGTGGGTTCACTTGACAGGTTAGCTATAATGAATAGTCCACTGGGGTTCTTACCTTGCAAACAGCATTTGTAAATGTTAATTTGTTTGATCCTCACAAAAGCTTTGTGAGGTAGAGAGGATGTATCTGATATCCTATTCAAGGACACTGGGACACAAAGAGGTAAGCATCTCACCTAAGGTCACACAGCTAGCAACAGAGGCAGGACCTAAAACCCACGTGTTCTGAAATCTGGCCGGATGTCTTCCCATGAACCCCCCAACTCTCCTCTTGGAAGCCGGGAAGTGGCCAAGAGCATAGGCTTACACATGGGGCCATCTTGGATCTGAGGCATAGTGACAGCTCAAGAGCTATCTGTACTTGTACTATGCAGAGTCTTTCTGGGTCCAGGTTTCCTTAGTCATAAAGTAAGAAGAAGAATAGTAATACCCACCTCATGGTTATTATGAGGATTCAGTATAAGTGCACATAAAGTCAGTGTTCAGTGGATAGAAGCTATTATTTTTCTTATACTATAAAATCTCTTCATCTGACTGTTGCTGTCTGAGAAAGATCTACACTGAAAATAACCCATCATGATGTGATAGAGCCTGAGACTCCTACAGCTCACTGTGTATGTTTCATCCTCTGAGATTTCCAGGAAACCTCACTGTGCTCAGTGCCAGTTTTCTGGATTCACTGGAAAATAATGCCATTTGGTCCCCTCTCTGCTGGCTTCTGGCCCTCCGGAGGAGAGGTTGGGTTCGGGCTGCATTAAAGACCCTGCCTACCCTACCCGTGGATGGCTAGAGGTCTACACGGGGCTGGGAGCTGCTGTCCCTCTCAGCAACTTTAGTTGTTTCCTGATAACAGTGTTATTCTCTTCGGTCTTCTGGGAGCCCCACCAGCATCATTAATCAAAGCACCACGTTGCTTACTCGTACTGAAGTGTCCTCACCGCCTCATCAATCATAAAAGCAGCAAAGGGTGTGCTTCGGATTTCTAAGGAACGCTCCCGACAGCACCAAGAGAAAGAAAACCATGTGAGGGTGGGGGGAGCGTAAGTCCCAGCTGGTCCTCGGCCCATCACTCACACGGGAAATGTCTTTACAGCTTTATTTGGGTTGTGTCTCTTTTTAAATCCTAGTAAACAGCCATTAAGCAAAAAATCCTCATTGCTTGGCATAGGGAGCCCCACTGGTTTTCAGGCTATTATTTTAATAAGGCCTATTTTACAATTAAGGCACCATGGGCTTTAAATTACATATAAAATAAAAAGTGGAAATTGAAGCATTAAGTGTGTGTCTGCCGTTAGAGAAACAGCAGCCCCTCTTTGTGGTAAAATGCTGTCTGGTATAAAACGGACAGAACAGAAGGCTGGGGTTGTGTACCACTATGACAATAAAAAAAAAAGTGCACACGCGTACCATGAGAAAGGCCTGTTTACTCTTCTGCAGTCAGGCTTTGGGCTCATGCCTAAATGAGCTAAATAATAATAATAACCATAACAATACTGTGAATATTACTAGTAATAATAATAGCAGCTAACGTTTTCTGAGCACTTGCTATGTGCCCACGCCACTGAGAACTTTCTCATGCACCGTGTCATCCTCTCACCAAGTGTAAGAGGGAGGTCATTTTTTTTTTTTTAACATCTTTATTGGAGTATGAGGGAGGTCATTCTTATCTCCACGACAGAGAAGGAAACGGAGGCTTGGAAAGGAGACCTTCCACTGCAAGATGAAGCACAGCCTGCACCGCAGCCCGACAGAGGGAACACGTTTGGTGACTTCAAGAAACTGAGGGGGCTTCCCTGGTGGCGCAGTGGTTGAGAATCTGCCTGCCAGTGCAGGGGACACGGGTTCGAGCCCTGCTCTGGGAGGATCCCACATGCCGCGGAGCGACTAGGCCCGTGAGCCACAACTACCGAGCCTGCGCGTCTGGAGCCTGTGCTCGGCAACGAGAGGCCGCGATAGTGAGAGGCCCGCGCAGCGCGATGAAGAGTGGCCCCCGCTTGCCGCAACTAGAGAAAGCCCTCGCACAGAAATGAAGACCCAACACAGCCAAAAATAAATAAATAAATAAACCCAAAGTTAAAAAAAAAAAAAAAGAAACTGAGGGAGGCCAGAGAGATCGCAGGGTGGTTCGTGAGAGAGGGTGGAATAAGATGAGGACAGGGAGGCAAGCAAGGGTCAGCCCACTCACGACCACAGTAAGGAACTGGCTTTCTTCTAAGTCTTGGGAGAATCTTAGGCAAGGGAGGCTGACGCTCCAATTTTAAATAGATGACTTGGGCTGCTGGTGAGGGCGGGTTGGAAGTGGACAAGAGTTAAAGCAGGGAGAGCAGTCAGGAGGTTGTTGCAGTGGCCCGAGAGGCCCAAAAGAGTTGGCAATGGAGATGGAGACTGGGTGGGTTCAAGCTGTGTTTTGGAGATGGAAAGAGCAGGGTGATTGTCAATCGCCTGTCTCCCACGGTTCCCGTCAGTCTCTGTGCTGTCCTGACATCAGTCCTTGCCCTCCCAGCAGAGATTCTCTTCACTACCTCAAGCAGAGCTTCATATTCCAAACTCTTCTGCCTCTCCCTTTCTAGAATGTTCATAGATTTATTAAGGAGCTTTGTTAGTCTTGCCAGCTACCTCCTCATCCCTCTTGCAAAAACAAACCAAAAAAAAGGTTTTTAAGCTACCACCCACTCCCACCACCCTCCCTATGGTTGGCATTTAAGGCCAGAGAGTTCGAAAAGGTTTGGAGGATTCTCGTACATGTAAAACGAGCCACTTGCAGATCAGACCTGCCTGCCTCTGTCGACAGCTGTCAGGGGAGGGTGATGCCACAAATGCTCATTTGTCTTTACAAAGCATCAAAGCCCCATGGGGCAGGAGGCTTTTATAGAAAAGTGCTGGGGGATTGGACAGGAGCTGCATTTACTCTGGTGACCAAGGGTTCTCTGGTGGCAAGACCTCGTCTTCCCTCGGAAGATGAACCTCCTCTCTGAGGAATAGAGGGTGTGCCCAGCTATGTCACAGACTTGGAAACTTTTCACTTCTTGTCCACAAAATCCAGCTCCTGGGTGGTACTGAGTCAAATTCATTAACATCTGACATCTGTTCAGTGGTGCATGGAAAATGAGTTGCAGCTTCGTGGTTGGATTCCCAGTTTGGCCTTTCAGAGCTGCAAGCTTCCTTGGCAACCATGACAGGGATCCTGGGTTAGGATGAAGGATCTTCAGAAAGGAGTGGTCCTTTTGAATTCTGCTTATAGCCAAGAGACCAAAACTGGCAAGAGTGGAGCTTAGAACCTTCCAAAGGTGTTGAATGTAGGTCTCTCTCTCTCTCCTAATGCTCGGGGAAGCATATTGGGAAAATTCTAGATATTTATTGAGTTGTTTGTCCAGCCCACCTATATGGAATGTATCTTCTGTTTCTAAGAACCGACTCTCTCACGCCCTCAATCCACATGCTTCCTGTGGGAGAAACTGTATTTCTGCCATGGGCTCTGTGCCATGGCTTCAGCTAATGGAAGACCAATCAGACTTCTTCCCCTAGGAATGTAGAACCAAGATTAAGGTCT
The DNA here is from genome assembly GCF_965194825.1 of Balaenoptera physalus. Lineage (NCBI taxonomy): Eukaryota > Metazoa > Chordata > Mammalia > Artiodactyla > Balaenopteridae > Balaenoptera > Balaenoptera physalus. The sequence goes on along the minus strand of NC_138890.1, from coordinate 43,334,539 downwards.
CAGTGGGGCCCGTCTCTCTCTCTCTCTTTTTTAAATCTTATTGAAGTACAGTTGATTTATAATGTTGTATTAATTTCTGCTGTCAGCAAAGTGACTCAGTTATACATATATTCTTTTTCTTGTTCTTTTCCATTATGGTTTATCACAAGGTATTGAATATAGTTCCCTGTGCTATACGGTAGGACCTTGTTGTTTATCCATTCTGTATATAATAATTTGCATCTGTTAATCCCAAACTCCCAATATTTCTCTCTATGTCTGTGAGTCTGTGTCTGTTTCGCAGATAGGTTCATTTGTGTCGTAGTTTAGATTCCACATATAAGTGATATCATATGGTATTTGTCTTTCTCTTTCTAACTTACATCGCTTAGTATGATAATTTCTAGGTCCATCCATGTTGCTGCAAATGGCACTATTTCATTCTTTTTGATGACTGAATAATATTCCTGTGTGTGTGTGTGTGTGTGTGTGTGTGTGTGTGTGTGTGTGTGTGTATACCATATCTTCTTTATCCATTCATCTGTCGATGGACATTTAGGTCATTTCCATGTCTTGGCTATTGTAAATAGTGCTGCTATGAACATAGGGGTGCATGTATATTTTCAAATTAGAGTTTTCTCTGGATATATGTCCAAGAGTGGACTTGCTGGATCATATCGCAACTCAATTTTTAGTTTTTTGAGGAACCTCCATACCATTCTCCATAGTGGCTCCACCAATTTACATCCCCACCAACAGTGAAAGAGGGTTCCCTTTTCTCCACCCACTCTCCAGCATTTATTATTTATAGACTTTTTAATGATGACCATTCTGCCTGGTGTGAGGTGGTACCTGATTGTAGTTTTGACTTGCATTTCTATAATAATTAGTGATGTTGAGCATCTTTTCATGTGCCTATTGACCATCTGTATGTCTTCTTTGGAGAAATGTCTATTTAGGTCTAGGGCCGATCTCTTGAGCCCTACTAGCTGAGGAAAATCAGGTTTTCCCCGAGGTAGTATCAGGAAATTAGTGCTACTTACCACAGTGGACAAACCCTGAATCTCTGTGGCTTAACACTATGAGTGTATTTCTTATTCATGCATATAGGAATGCCATGTGAGCAGCCTTCAGGTTGCAGTGGCAGGAGGAGAGAGAGGTGGAGGGTCACAAGGGATATTTTTAAGGGTCAAGACTTACACCATTTCCATTTGCATTCCATTGTCCTGGATTAACTGAGGTGGTCCAAACATAACTACACAAGAGGCAGGGAAACAGTCTCTCTGCGTGTCAAGGAAGAGGAAATGTTATAGTGAGCACGTAGCATTGCTTCACCACCTAGGTGAACCTGCAAACAAAGAAAGTCAGACCCTAAAGAGAAGAGGAAATGAAGCAGGCACAGGCTACAAATAGCGTCCCTATAGTGAACTTCCATTGTGGCCTCAGGTAGTTCCAGGGGTCTCTGTACTTACAAACAAAGAGTAGCGTACAAATCCAGCCTTTAGCATCCATTGCACAAAGACACTTTAAAAGACTTAAAGATAACATGGCTCAAGGTCAAGCCCAACTCCTCACGGTGATGAAAAGGTGAAGTTCTACATACTTACAACTCTGGGCTTCTAACCATAAATGACCTTGAGAACACAGGTGTTCTGGTGCTGTGGAGGTCTGTTGCCTTGGGTTTAAAAAGATGAAAATTTTCACACCACCAACTGAGACAGTACCCTTCGATGCAGTTATGATTTTTTTTTTGAAAGAACATACTGTCCTCTTGCAAAGGTCGTATGATTTTGCATTTCAGACAAAGGGCTGTAGATCAGGGAGGAAACCTGAATCCAAGGGCAGAGCAAAGAAGACAAGTGCACCATTAGCATCGGGGTAGTTCCACATGCAGATGGAGCGGGCAGCATCCTGGGTGCTGATTTCAGTGGTGTCAGGAGAACCTCAGAGGCTCCTCCTGCTTAGCCATGCAACCCCATCCTAAGAAATTCATTTATTCCCTTGGCTTAAATCTTTACAAGTCTTCCCAACCCCATCTTCTTGAACTCAACATTCCTGCACTCAACATTCCAAAACTGGTGATTCCTGTCAGATTCCCCAGGCTCACTCCAGTCTGTCACTTTCTGTCCTGCTGTGTCCCTCTCTCTGCCCCCAAAGTCCTTGGCCTCCTCTTCCTCATGGAAAAATCCACTCACTTTCCTCCAGCCCTTTTCAAAGCTTTCCCTGTGCTACCAACAAAGATCACTCCTTCTGTGGCACCATCACGTCTAGTGTGGCTCTGTCTTGTAATTATTTGCTTCTCATTTGGTCTCCCCTGTCCCTGCCGAGCCCCCCAGACCCCAGCCTGGCACTCTTTGAAGGTAGGAGTTTTATCTTACTTGTATTTAAACTTCTATGGAATCATCTATTATCTGACACATAGTAAATCATTGACTAAATAAATAATTGACTAAATAAAATGAACAAGCAAATGAATGTGTCCATAAAAACAGTTACCTCTAGGAAGGATAGCCCATCAAGTCTTAGCAAATATACAAGTAAGTAGCAATCAATTGATTGGAGCTTCAGAGTCAGTGAGGACAGGTTTTGTTACTGCTACTAGAAACATTTATTTTTTCCTCTCTGGCTTTACCCCCTGGAGTGCTCAGGCTCTCCGCTTCTCCTCTCGCCTGTCAAAATTCATTTACTCCAACTTCAAATTTCTCTGCTGTCCCTTTACTTCTGTCTCTTGCTCCCAAAACCTTCCAACACAAATTCATTGACATACTTAACAGTATTAGAACATTGGTTCCATGGGAGGAAGCGACTATGCTTGTCACACCCATCAGCATCCCCAGTGCCTAGAACAGTACCTGGCGCAGAGTGGGCTCTCAATAAGTATTTGTTGAATAAATGAAAGAATCAACTAATCAATAAATATGTGAAAAACTAAAGTCCTTTCCATTAATATGCTATTGATTTTTTAGAAATTAGTCTGGGTTTTAGATAGCATTTTTTCCCTGTTATAAGAGATGATAAATTGGTTTTATCGCACTTAAAATCATGATTAACTGGCAGTGGCTAGTTGGAACACTCTATTGAGAAGAATTCAAGTTGGGTTCAGTGGAAAAAGAGGACCATAATTGATTAGTGATGTCTGTATTGGGCAAAGGAGGAGAAACTGGTGATGCATCTTTCATCCCTGAAAGAGAAAACTCCCAGTTAATACATAAGTAATATTTGATCATGAGGTTCCGGCTGTAGACATCTGTGTAAAATGTTGAGAAGTAAAGGAGGGCTGGGATGATGTAAATGTTTACAGTTCCCAGGTAACTTGAAAACAAAATTAGTAGTAATTTAAAAAATTTGTTTAAAAAGTTCTGTTCAGATATATAAATAAATCTATCAATTTAAATTGCCAAAGCACCAAAATACGAAACTGCAAAAAACTACTCATCCAATCATATTATAAATAGACTGAAGCAAGTGTTTGGGTAATCTTGGTAACAAATCAGCTTGAGATTCTCCGTAGTATTTATTAGTACCATCCATCAAATATTCCCAGTATTTCTTCTGCTAGGTACATGGTAAGATTGCATCTTCTCTGGCTCTTTGAAATTGAGTGTGGTCATAGACTTGCATTGGCCAATGAAATGCGAATGGAGGTGAAAAGGGCCCCCCTCTGGGCAAAATCTCTTAAGGGCCAGTGTATGGCTTGCTCTTCCTGGTCCCTCCCACAGCAACCAGCAAAGCTCCAGGCAGGAGGTCCTTCTTTAGCCTGAATCTCTGCCTGAAGACAGCATGGAGCAGAGCAGAGTCTCCAGCTGAGCATGAAAAAGAAAGAAACCTTTGCTAACATTTTTAAGCCACTGATATTTGGGCTTTGTTTATTGCTACAATATAACTGAGCCTGTCCTGACTGATACATTTAACAAATTGGGAATTTGCAGTATGTCACGGCACAAGGTAGAGATGAGACTGGTCGCTAAGGACTAGTTACTTGGCTAAGCATCCCCTTCTCTAAACTGTGGCTTCTGTTCACCTGAAATATTTAGGAAAAGAATCAATAGAGGGAGAAATGAAAGCTCTACTTCCCACTGCTCCTTGTCATGAACCTTGTGCTCCAGCCGAACAAAGCAATGCACTGTTCTTTGTAATCACCCCCAGGCTTTCTCATTTCATGCCTTTGTTCCCACTGTCCTCTCTCCTTAGAAAACCTTTCTATCACCTTGCATCCAAGTCACTACCAGCTCCCAAGAACCAGCTACAAAGCCGACTCCTCCAAATGCATCTTCCCACCAGCTAGGAGTGATGTCTCCCTCTTCTGAACTCTCAAAGCACTTTACCATTCTCTCTCATTATATTTTTCATTGTCTACTGTAAAGGTTTATTGATGATTATATGAAGGAATAGAGGGATGGAGGAGAAGGGGAAAGTAGAAAAAGAAGGAAGCAAATTTAAGGGATTATGGGTGGCAATATAGAAGTAACAGTTGCAAATTTGGGAAATTGGTCTTTGCCTCTCTGTTTTATATTTTGGGCTTCCCTCCGTAAATTGCTTTTTATTCTAGTTACCCTCTCTGTGCTAACCCACTTTTTCTGTGCCCCACAGTTGCTTCCTCCCCACTGTGTCTTCTGATTGGTTATAATGGGTTAATTATTCAGATAAGATATATCTTTGCCAACAGGTGAAGAAATCTATGATCCTTCCTGATTAAAGTAATACATACTTCTGTTGGCCTTCCCTTCATCTCTTGGTGGTTCATGATACACATTGATGGCAACTCTAAGTCGTCAGGACAGACAATTTGAAAAATTCAAACCTTAATTCCTTTAATGGCCCTTTTGAAAGAAACAAACCAATTTGCAGTGCTTGGCGCAAAATGAAATTTCTGGGTCTCTTGTTCAGAAGTTATTGAGAATTTCAAGAGGGCAACAGCAGAGCATAAAACCAAGGGTGAGGCCCTTATAAGTATGGGGCCCTGTGTGACTGTGTGGGTTGCATACCCATGAAGTCAGCCCTTGTGTGTGATATGGGAGTTCTCAATGTTTTCAAATCCTGCAATGTAGGTGACAGTCAATTCTGGTTATGTATAGAGCTTCTCCAAACTGGCAACACCTTTATCTCCATCCTCCTATCTACTAAGCATGTCCTAACCATCGTACGAAGACAGTGACATCCAGGAGTCAATTACCTGAGGAGACTGACAGCCTTCAGGAATGTTGCCTGCTCACCTTTGCTCTCTGAAGAGAAAGCGGGATGCATTCCAGCATCAAAGCAGCAGCTTCACTAGGCCTCCTCCAGCCGACTTTCAAGATGCTGCTATAGATTGTTTGTGTCCCCCCCAAAATTCATATGTTGAAACTTAATCCCCAATGTGATAGTATTTAGAGGTGAGGCCTTTGAGAGGTGATTAGGTCATAAAGGTAGAGCCCTCTTGAATGGTATTAGTGCCCTTATAAAAGATACGCCGGAGAGCTCCCTCGCCCTTTATGAGGACACAGTGAGAAGACAGCCGTCTATGAACCGGGAGTCCGGTCCTCACCAGACGCTGACTCGACCGCTGCCTCCAGAGCTATGAGAAATAAATTTCTGTTGTTTATAAGACACTCAATCTATGGTATTGTGTTATAGCAGCCCGGATGGACTAAGACAGATGTCAAGGAAGAGTTTTGATTTGTCCTCATTTTCCTTTAACAGTTTGTCGACTAGAGCACCTATCTATTTCTTGACAGAGTGGAAAGTTTGCCCACATCTTCTAAGAACTGTGGTCTTGATGGTCTGGGAGTATGTTTTATTTTATCTTAAAAAATTTTTTTCCCCTACCTAAATCAAAGCGAAGTTGAGAATACTTTTAGCTTATGTTGTCTAACTCCTCTACAGTTCAATTCCACATCAAGGTAACAGAGAAACTGTGGGATGTTCTCCAGTAGGGCAGGCCAGCAGGAGTCCCCAGCATGGATCTGTGGGGCTCTGTGATCCACGGGCAGCTTTGGAGAGTACACCACACACAGGGGAGGACAAGTCTGCTCCGGTTCAAAATTCCAGGAAACACCGAAAGATTACTACAGGACCTGGAAGTCACATTGCTATTGTCCTTGCCCTGCCTTTGACAAACTAAGTCAGTACATTTGGGAAGAGAGTGCACAGGACAGATGAGGTCAAAGTGGTGGCTTCAATCCCCAGCTCTACTTTGTTGTACTTGTCGTTTATAGTTCGTATCTGCAGTTAGACCACCATCCATTCTGATGTCATATCAGTTGGTAAACTTTGTTTACTGTCATTCCTGGAACGAACCACATGCTCATTTTCAATTTGGTGTCTCACATATGTATAACTTAGAACTATCGGAACAGTGGTCTAGGAAGCTCACACCATTCTTCCCAACCCCATATTCAGTGATGCAACATTGGTACCTTAGAATCAGCCTTAGTGGGAGCGTTTACACTGCAGAAATCAGCAAGTACTACAAATCAGAGCTTTTTTGGTTTTGTTTTCAGAAAGCCAGCTTATCTGTTCATCACACATCTCAGACGGATGAGAGATGTGTGACTCATTTGTTTAGTTAGTCATCCATTCTTTCACCCATGATACAGTCAAAAACGTTTATTGCTGTGTAATTTATCTCCCAGACTAGGACATTTTCAAGAGTGAAAGAGCAAAATTATACCAGAACAACCCAGAGTAAACAGAGACTGTCTTGGGCAAGTGAGAATGTGTCGGCACCCTCTTACAGTGCCTCTAGGCACTGCGCTCGTGGTTGAGGCTACAGCGGTCATATGAAAGACATGATCTCAATCCTTCTGACATTACAGCCTCGTGAGCTAAAGGAATATATCAATAAATAGCATTACTTACTGCTTCATCTCCCATGAATAATATCAAGAGGTCTCAATCAAATACGATAAGGTTAGTTCTGTGAAAACCGGTTTTATCTTGATCATCTAACTTTAAGAAATTTTGAGTTGTGACTATATCAAGTAATTTTGCTGTCTTAAAAAACAAACCACATAAACACTCTTCACATTCAAAGTGGTCACCCTAAGAGGCTGTATATTTTTCCCAGGGAGGCTGCCATTACAAGAACACCCAAGACCTAAGGATATTTTGATTGGCTTTGACGGTGGTCAGTCTTCATCCCTGCTGCACAGATTTAACGTTTGAAATGGACCAGAAGTTACTTGGCATTAAGTGTAATGAAGAAAGAAAATGACCAAGCTGGGCAGAATACTTTGGTTTAAAACAGGGTGGAATCATAAGGTCATGAGATGAAGCATCCCGTGTGGTTAGCTAAAGTGGCTTTGCAAATAGATACTCCCAAGAAATCTGACCAAGTGAAGTCTTGCTCAATTTCTTTGGATAAGCATTCTTCATTTTTAAAATCACCCTGAGAGCTTTTGGCCACATCTTTTACAGATCAGGTATGGGAGAAAAGCAAGGCTGCAGTAGAATAAAGAAATCTTAGTGGTTTGACATTTATGTCATAGCTTCACCAGAAGCTTACTGATAAAAATTTTTTCAATCTGCTACAAGAATTGAAATAGTTAGTCAAAGTCAAAATGTCCTAAATATGGTTAATCTTTAAATGTTGCTATGGAGAGAGAGTAGTTGCTGGTTTACTGATGTTTAGGAGGTGCTACTCCTCACACAAATTCGTATTAGTGGAAACTGAACTCAAGCCCCGGTCTTGCACCACATTCATTCAATCATTACAGGGTAATGGAGCAACTACCATGTTTCAGCGCTCAGCCCTGGGCATATGGCAGCAAGGAAAAGTCGCAAGTCTCCTATTTTCTTGGAAGTTATAGCCTAGCAGGCTTTGATCAAACAGTATGCAAATAAAAGGATAGTTTCAAACTGCTATGCTAAGTTCCATTAAAGGAAAGCGCAGGGCTCTATGAGAGAGTATAACCCTTCCGAGGAAGTAAAGTTCAATCTAGGACATGAAATATGAATAGGAATTAACTGGACAAAGTGAGAGAACAAACTGTGGGAGGAGAATAGCATGGGCAGAAACTCAGAGGCTCATGTTAGGATCAGGGAATCATTCTAATTTGGAGATCACATGACCAAGCTCTTTTTTTGGTAAGTGAGGAAAGTGAGAAGGTCACTTCTAGAGACCAGATGTCTTGACTCATACCTCATTCAGGATGACACTTCTTGAATTCCAGATGTGTCTGGAGCATACAGAGAACTGAAGTGTTGAGATGGTCAGCATGTATTGATCTGGAGGTTAGCGTCTGGGGCTTGCACACACACATGCACACACACCCGCACACATACATGTGCACACTCCAACACGTGTGCATATGCACACACATATATACACACAAACACACATTTATATTTACATGGGTGCATACATATACACACCTATATGTATTTTTTGCTTATGAGAATGACCCTTTATCTACTTTATATTGAGCAGCAAGGTAGAATAACAGAAAGAACACTGAATTCCACTCCTGCCCATATTGGTACAAGTCACTACATCATTCCGTGCCTCTGTTTCCTTATCTGTAAAGCAGGGACAAATCTTCTGGTCTAAATAATGCATCGGGTTTTATAGGTGCTAATCAGATGGTTAATATGAAATCGTTATGTATACACAATACATTAGTATATTATTATTAGGTAGCCAGAAATTAAATGGTGGTTTAGTGAGTTCTCTTTTGTAGTGACACTATGACTTTGCTTCCTTCTTTGCCTGTTAATCTGGAAATTATTCACCTCTACGTGGCCATTTGGTGCAGGCTCCACAGATCTAGAACCATGAGAACTGCCCCCACCAAGCTCACAGCCCTTCCAGGTAGGATTCAGTGTCACGAGGTTTGGATACCAGATCGTTATCCCAGCTTCATTGCTTTCCAGCTCAGTTCCCCTTGAGAAAGCTGCATAATCTCCCTGAGCCCCAGTTTCCTCATTTGTAAAATTCAGATACTAATATTTTCCTCACAGACTTGTGAGAAACAGAGGCTATTTTTGGAACCCCCCTGGGCCCCTGTCTGACACCCAGTAAGCCTCAGGAGGCTGCATTTGGCAGGCTTTGCTCCCAGCATCAGCCCCAACATTGCCAAACACCCAGAAGTCCTGTGCATCTGTTGTACCATTATGGATCTGTCATTCTGTGAATGTTAAAACATCTTTTGAGGGTACTGTTTGTATTTTCAGTCTGTCCCATGTCTTGGGGTTGATTTAGTTGTTTGTTCACTCAACAAACATTTAGTGAGCACCTACTATGTGCCAGACACCATTCTAGCCACTGGGATACATCATGAACAAGATAAACCAAAAACACTACTCTAGTGGTGGAAGACAGATAATAAACTATAAACACAACATAGTAGTAAATTCTGGAGTATGTTAGAAAGTGATAAGTTCTGTAGGAAATAAAAGAGCAGTGTAGTTGTTTAATGGGTGTAAGGTTTCAGTTATGCAAGATGACTAAATTCTAGCGATCTGCAGTACAACATGGTGCCCACGGTTAACAGTACAGTGTTTTGCACTTCAAAATCTGTTAAGGGGGTGGATCTCATGCTAAGTGTTTTTACCACAAAAACCAAAACCAAAAACCAGCAAACAAAAACCAAAGGGATACAAAGAAACTATTGGAGGTGATGGACGTGTCTGTTACATTGCTTGTGGGGGAGGTGTCATGGGTGTTTGCATATGTCCAAATTCATCAAGTTGTACACATTAATTATGCACAGTTCTTTGTATATCAATTATATGTATCAATTATCTATTGCATATTAAATTTATATATAATATATATATAGCAATTGTATAGAAAGCTGTTTAAAAAACAAGGAGCAGTGCACAGGTAACAGTGCCAAGGTTGGGGTGGCAGGGGCATCGTCTTAGGGTCCTCAGGGTAAGCATACCTGGAAAGAGATCATTTCAGCAAAGACTTGAAGGAGGTGAGAGAGTGAGCCGTGCAGCTCCCTGGGAAGTGGAGAGGACAGAGAACATGCCAGGAAGAGGGAACAGGACCATGGGTGACGTGTGAAGAAGCATAACAAGGAAGCCAGTGTGGCTGGAGCAGGGTGAGCAAGGGGGAAAATAGTAGGAGAGGAGGTTGAGAAGTAAAAGGAAGGCCAGATCACTGAGGGCTTTGTAGACATTGATTAGACTCTGAATTTTACTCTGAGTTTATTCATTTGACACGTAGGTATTAGGTTTCTGTTTCATGGACAGCCATGTGTTAGAAGCCATGGTGGCCAGGAGGAAATCAGAAACGAAAAGAGATAACAGTCTGTTGGCCCCTTTGCTGTTGACACTGGTGGACAATCAAGGACATCTGTTAATGCACCCTTTCTTTTATTTATCTAGTCAACACATAGAGCCCTTCCTTCGATGACTGTCAGGGCACAACCGTGAGAAAAACCAGAGAGGGTCCCTGTCCACATGTAGCTTTCAGCCTGACACGGGGTCTCTCCATCTTGGCACTGGTAACATTTTGGGCCATTTGATCCTGTGTTGTTGGGGGCTGCCCCTTGCACTGTAGGGTATTTAACAGCATCTCTGCCCTCCAGCTACTGGATGACAGTGACACCTCTCCCCATGTGACAACCTAAAATGTTTCCATACATTGTAAATGTCCCTGAGTGGAGGCAGGCAAAATCGTCCCCAGAGAATCACTGCTCAAACTGGAAAGTTATACTGGACTCTTGTCATTATTTTTGGCTGCTAGCAGGTAACCTTTTCCCTGTTAATTTGGAATCCCCCACTTTATGAGATGTGGAGACAGGCAGAGTCTGTCTCCTTCTGCAGAATCTGAAAATGCCAGAAACTTGCTTTCAAGACAAGCAAGGGTATACACCTAGGCTGGGCCAGTCATATGTGTCTATTCCTAGTTTTGGACCTGAAGATAGAGCTGCAAAGAAGCAGGGCCTATGGAAAGTTCTTTGGCAGTGATGGGGGGGGTGGGAACAGTAACATGTAGTTTCCCGGAAATCAGGGGAAGGATGATTCCCAAGACAGCCTGGTCCAGAGATACAAGTTCCAGAGCTGAGTGCTTAGCACTGGGAGGAAACACTGTCCTGCTCACATCATTTTGTGACAGGTCAGGGTCATCTTCCAGGCTCACAGTTTCTGTGCTTGGTTCCCACTGGTGTTTTCCCCTACATCCTTTTGATAAATTATTTTTCTGTATAGGTCACCCCCATTCAGTTTCTGTTGCTTGCCACCAAGAACTTTGTCTGCGACAGAATATAAGACACTGAATAAACAATAGCTAATTTCTGAAGACAGGTTGAAATGGGGTTGGTACCCCCGCCTTGGACAGAATGAGCTCTTAACTGAGTAGTTGCCATTTGAATGTTCTTGTGCATTTTGATATTTTAGCAGCCTGCACTCACGGCCTTTGGGTTTTTTAAAAAGAGGAAACAGTCAAAGGTCTTAAGTGCTCAGAGGCACTGCCTTAAGCCTTTCCTGAAGAGAGACTGATAATTGGGGGGCAGGGGACATTGTGCTCTACGTGGGGACTTGGATGGAAGATTGAAGCCTCAGAGAGCTGGCCACTGAATCCCACCCACCCATCACCCCCAAACTTTCCTTGAACTACAAAATGGTGGCAGCAATTTTTACTAGACTGTTCTGGTGTTTTGGTTTGGACCAGTCAGATCACCTTTATGACGTAAAACCTTCTTGGTATCTCTGCTGGTTGATAACTGTGTTAGAATCTGGCCAGTCCTCAACCAGATTCTGTAAGAGAATTAAATCCTGATGTCTTAATGCATCCTTTGTATGAACTGAAGGAGAGAAGAGATTTATCAAGTAATGATGATAATAATAAATAAATACTAAGAGCGAGCACTGAGCACATTCCTGTGCCAGGGACTGTTCTAAGTGCTGCACAGGTAGAACTTTTCCTTTGATCTTCACCTTGACGATGTGAAGTAGGCACTATTATTAGCCCCATTTTATAGATGGGAAAACCGAGACACTAAGTGGTTAACAAATTTGTCCAAGGTCACACAGTCAATGAAGCACAGAGCTGGAAGATTGATGATTGATTGATTGATTTAGGAGCATCTACTCCTTTCAAGATAGTGATTAAATCTTCTGGCCTGGAAGCCATGGATTTAAATACTAGTTCTACTTCTTACTCACTATGAGAACTTACTTTTAACTTCAGTTTTCTCATTGTTAAAATAAGCAAATAATAGTATCTAGCCTTATAGGATTCTGAGAAGATTAAATGAGTTAACACATGTAAAAATTTAGAACAGTGCCTGGCACCAAATAAGTATTCAATAAATGTTAGCCAACATTATTAGTATTATTATTATGTATTTGTGTATAACTCAAGCAGACTGGCTCCACAGCTTATGTTCTTACTATTACACGATACCGTTTTCCTTATTAGACTCTGTCCTCAGTTCCTCAGTTGAACGATTGACACATATTAAGCAGTCGATAAATACCTGATGAATGAATGAATGAACACATGAATTATTGAATGAATTAGTGGAAGATGCAGAGGAGAATTGGGTCTGATGCTACTGTGCGGGATTTGGAAGGAGAAACACAAACTCATATTTCTTAGGAAATAAAAATAATCACCTACGTTTGCTATCATTAATGGCTCAAGTAATGTGCCTTCCTTCAAAGGAAAATGATGAACTTGTCTACACTAAAGCAAACAGCAGGCTCTGGGACCTCCCAAGCGCTCCGAAGCCCTGGTCCCTCTCACACTTTCTCTTTGCTTCTTCATAAGTACCTACCCTCCCACCCCCTCCTCCTCCCCCTCCCACCCCCAGCCTGTGCTGTGAATTTCATGGCCGTAGCTTATGCCAGTAAAAAGCTTTCATGCTCTGCTAATGTGGCATTTGTTTGGTAATATGAGAGAGAGAGCGTTAAAAATAAATCCAGAAATGGCATCTTATAAATTTGGATTTTCTGTTCTCATAATTTATAGGAGTTCATGTTAGAGAGCACTGTCTTATGCATAAATACAATATCTTTGTGAGCTGATGATGGAATTTATATCAAAGGGGGTCGAACATATACTTCATGAACTCAGCATCCACTATTAGAAGCTATTTCATGTATAACTGGAGACAAATGATCTCTCCCCCTGTTTGTCTTAACTTAAAATTCAGTTGGTTTGCTTGAATTCATTTCCAAGGCACTGGAGTGGGGCAGGGAACCCAAGATTTATGCACCTTTAATATAATCAATTCTAAACATATCTTTAGACAAATAATTTAAAAATCTATGCATCTCAAAACACCTCTATTAATTTCAGGATACACTGGTGAATTTTTATATGATTGTGGGTTTGTGTGTTTAAAGAGATTTTTTAAAAAATTCCATCTTCTCTTTCCTTCCCCCTCAGAAAGAAATTTTAACAGGAACATTTTGAAATAAAATCCCACAAGGAAACAATCCCCTTAGACAATTAAACTGGGAGAAGGTCCCCTGAGGGCAGACAAAAAAAAAATCTGTAAAAATCATTGCCGTGCTGGGTTTCTGCTGTATTCTGGCTGGGCGTAAGCAAAGACGTCCGGCTGCCTGTGCCCACACTCAAGGAAAACACACACACACACACACACACACACACACACACACACACACGCGCACACACACACACACACACACACACACACACACACAGTAAGCGTGTCCCTCCATGGAGTTGGCTTGTGACACTGCTGTGTGTAACTACCTGGCCACACTTGGGGCCTTTCTGACAAGCAGCAGTGATTTGGAGACTGTAGGCAATATAAACTAACAATCAGGTCATTTACAAGGTTCTGCCAAATATTAACCTTCTATCCAATTCTCCTCCAACCTTTCAGAGCCCCTAATGTAAACCAGGCCAGCTCCCACATCGCTTTGCAATATTCTGGAATGGGGGTGGCAGTAGTGGGCGAGTGGAGGGAGCTAACACACTTGTTGGAAATATCTTAAGGGGGTATGTTTATACCAAGATAATGATGTGGTTTGTTGTTGTAGGTTTTTTTTTTTTTTTTTTTTTTTTAAGTACCAGAAAGATTGTTTAATTGCCCTCCCCTTCCTTAGGGGAAACTCAAAGGTTAATTCGTCCAAGAAATTTGGGTTTGCATTTGCCCTGCAGATAACAGAATTACTTGAGCTGCGGTGGAGGGTATAGGAAACTGTGGTTTAGGGCCAGGTGGCTGAGAGGGTTTTGGCAGGGACGACTGAAGTTATGGTCTTGTGTCTGTGTTAGGGAATTGCTTTGGACGAGACTCATGCAGTCCTGCATTTAATGCCACACTTAGAGTGTGCTCAGACAGTTAATGTTGTGTTAGTATTTATTTTTTAACTTACTTATCATAATTATTGTTAGCCCTTTAAAAGAAATCATAGGTTTGGACCTTGGTCTCTACTTCTTCACTTCTCATTTTTTTTTAGCAACCATTTTTGGGCCCTTACCACGTGCCAGATACCACGATTGACATGCATCATAATCCTATTTAATCCTTAGAACAACCCATGGAGGTGGATATTGTTAACATCTCCATCTCAGAGATCAGGAAACACCTTTCCCAGGTTAAGTCATGACTGAATATGGAGTTGGAGGCAAATCCCCCTCCCCTGGCAACCTGTACTCCTGGGCCCTATGAGCCTTCTGGTTTAAGATGGCATTAGCCATCCATGCCTGGATCTCTTCTGCAAGGATTGCTAGTTTTTGCTTTCAAATGCCAAGGAAGCAAAAGCTACTGAACTAGTCTGAGCAATGTCTCGGAGAACTGTACTTCTCCAATCATCCACGATCACCAAGATTCAATAGAGAAATCATTCCTAAGTAAGCCCCTCTGTTTGAAGAATGGATTTTATTCTCTCTCCCTGCTGTATAAATCCCAGCCAAGTATTCCTTCCCCCTCTAAAGACTGATCATATCTTCATACTGAAGGCCTTGGAGAACTTTGGTGCAATTTCCCGTTTGAAATTAAGCCAGGTGAATAGTTCAACAATAACAACAACAAAAAAATTGGTCTCTCTGGGTCTTCGCTGGAAATTGGTGTTGTCACAACTTCACTGGAAGCAGGGGTGACATTCCTTCTCAGCCAAGACGCTACATCTTCCAGTTAGTCTTCTTTGAATTTATTTCTTTCTTTGTGGAGTGCAAAGGGGGACGCCAAATTCTTTAGCGAATGGAGTGTTAGAATAAAGACCTCTGCTTGAATGCCGGGATAGCATTCTAAAGTGAGTACCAGTGTTTGTAGTCAGGGAACCCAGATTTAACAGCAGGGCTGTTATTTTAACAATAGGTTACCAGATCCATTGGGCAATCTGACTAAAAGCCCATATTTATTTCCCTAATTTTATAAACATTTAATAGGTCCTTATTAAACACATCAGCCAGCATGATTTAATAACACAATCAGTCTAGAAGTTTAAGAAAATTGAAAACAGGATTTGAATGTAATACAGCCACAATTACTGGAGATTATAGGGAATCATTCCCATATGTCTCCAGTGGAGAGCTGCTAATCTCTGTTTGCGTGGAGGTGATTTCCTTTGGAACCCTGCCCAGCCTTCAACGGCACTAGCGCTGAACAAATTAGATTTGAAAGTCCCCAATTTTATGACTAAGGTAATACACTCTGAATTTAGAGAAACACTGAGTTCCTATTTTCACTGGCGCTCGAGTGCTGGACAGAGACCTTGATTTCATTTAGTTTGGCTCCACTTAGAATATGGTCATAGGTTTGAAGGGGTCAGCATGTGTTTTTGTGTGTCTTTCATAGATATTCTAACTCCTCTCCACCCATAATGCTGAGGCATTCACATCATGGCTCCGTGAATGACGACAGATCTCAGGAATGGGCTGCAATTAGACCTGGAAGACAGCCTGATGCTTGGGGCTTGGGGGCCCACACCCCCTCCTCTACAGTCCTGAGCCCCCTACCCCCCTTCCTTGTCCTCTGCTCATAGGCCCTCCAAGTGGCTCTTATTAGGCTCAGAGTGGCAACCTGGGAAACTAGGCTTTGTTTTTCCCTCTTTCTTAGGCAGCTTCTAGAAAAAGGGTGGATTCTTTGCAAGGAGGCAGAATTTCTTGACTCTGGGTAAGACAGCAAGAACCAGTAAGCTTAAGATTGAAGTTCTAGGAGCTGTCGTATTAGGGGCAAAGCTGAAAATAGGTTTCCTGTTTTCTGACAGTGTCTACTTTAATGTTCTCTTCCCATACTGCCTCCTGTTTTTGTAGAACTAGAAAAACATAATAACAATGACTCCTGATTAGTGGGCACTTACTACATGCCAGCACATTATAGTATTAACGACTTGAAACTTCATCATAACCCAATAAGGTTAGTATTACCACTTATGCTTTATGGAAAAGGAAACAGAGATTCTGTCGACGTCAGATCCTTGCTATGGTCTTAGTGAAGCAAGGATTCATACCCAGAGGTCTTTGATTCCAAAGCTCCTGTTGTTAATTGCTCTTTGGAGCTTGCTTCCAACAATAGTGAAGATAATGAGATGATAGCAATGCCTTATGTGTGTATGAAAAGAAAGTGTACATTTTCCTAGACCTCTTCCCACTCAATCCCAGAGTTCTGGTTTTATCCATGCAGTTTCTTCCTGGCCTTTTCCCCTTTATAATGGTTCTTTCAGCTTTTGAAGATACAGGAGCAGCAAGAGGGGGAGAGTCACAGGACTAGAGGAAGAAATGGGGGTAAGGTTTAGCAAGAGTGCTGGGCAGCTTGCAGAGAACCAGAGGAAATAAGATTTTAAAGTTCCTGAGTTAAGATTTATCCATCACTTACCATGTTCCAGGAACAGTTCTAAGCACCTTTCTTGTATTTCCCTTCATTTCAGTCCTCCAAACCCTGTTAATTTATCTAATTTATCCTAAATTAATCTTTATTTTACCCACGTTAAGTAGTTTGTTCAAAGGTACCCTACTAGTAAGTGGCATGAGTAGGATTTGTACCCAGGCGTTCTGAGTCCAGCGCCCACTCCTACCACTACTCTGTGGCAGTTGTATATCAGGTAGAACCTGCACTCTGACAGACACAAATAAGGAATTCGAGTCATGCGTCGGTTAATTTTTGTTGCTGAACTGTATTTGTTTGCCCTTCACTGGACCCCTTGCCTGAAGGCTGCAGTAGATTTATCTAAGCAGAGTGTGAAGCAAACCCATTACTTAGGAGCTCACTGTACAACCTGAGCACATACCCTCCTCCAAACTACACACATGCATGCGTGCACACACGCACACACACGCACTTATGTGGTACGACTCACAAGCACAAACAAATCCATTACTGTATATTAAGGTTATACCTGTTGAATATTAAAACAGAGTGGAACAAAATTATACCCTCAGGCAACCAAGAACACCAGAATTCTTCATTCGTCCTCCATCGTAGCCAAGGATTTGAAGGTTGCCCAAAGGTGGAATGTTTGACACCCAGACATCTGTGTATAGACTTTCCTTTTGTTCTTTCTTTTGATCTAGAGCAGTTGGTCCCCAACTCTAGCATGCATTAGAGATACTGTAGAGAATACTACATCCTATAGGTAATTGATACAGTATTAGAGATAGCATTGATATATAACGCTAATACCATAGAGAATTGAATGCACTAAGCCAAAGGCTCTCTCCTGAACGTGATGGGCACTGAAGGCTCTGCCTCCCCTGCAGACTTTAGACCACCTAGGTAAGAACTGGTTCAGTGGGCCAACACTTTGAGGCTTTTGAAATTATACCAAATCTGGGAGGTACCAGTCCAGGGCCTGGCCCAGTGAGGTGTCCTATCTACACCACAGTTTTTCATCGAGAGATGATAGCAGCACAGGGAAGGCCCTCATCTTAAGTCAGAATATGCTGGACTCTAAAGAGAACCTCAAAACTGCCCTGAAATACGTTGCTGGGGCACATAGAGTAGCATCTTTTATCAACAGTCAACTTTTACTACAGATGATCCAAATAGCTTCTAGAGCTATTGAACATAGCAGCCTGAGTATTTAACAACTTTTTAAAAGAAATACAAGTGAGTTCAGTTGAACTGCCTGAGAACAAATCCAACTAAACAAATAGCAGATAGGATTTTCTGTTTCCAGAAAACTAACCCTCCTGAGTATCATCCCATTCCATCACTAAGTATTTTATTTAATCAAAGTTTTCCAGTGTAGATTTTCCGTTAAATCCTCAGGTTAATTCTAATTTCATAGTGCGGCTGAGTGGTTATAGAGCATGACCTCTGCAGAGCCCGCCTGCCTGGCTTTGAATCCTCACCCTGCCAACCAGTAGCTTTATGTCCAAGGCAAGTTCACTTCATCTCTCTGTGCGTCAGTTTCCCCATCTCTAAAATGGGGACAATAATGGAGTCTACCTCCTGGAGTGGTTGTGAGGGTTAAATTAGTGAATCCATGTAAAGTACTTAGAAATAGGGGCTACTATTCAGAGTTTAATGAACGTTATCTCCTATGCCTTCAAATGGGAAGACGCTGCAATCAAGATGGAAGTCATTGGGCAAGATACAGATTTGGTTTTAAAATTAAGAAAATCAATTGAGTGTTAGGTAGTGGACCGAGGATAGGATTTTAGAATCAGACAAACCTGACTCTGCATCCCGGCTCTGCCTCTTTCTAGAGCTGTCAGCCATGTAACTTCTCTGAGTCTCAGTGTCCTCATTTTATTAAAAATGAGAGGATGCTAATGCCTCCTTTAGGGGGCTTAATGAATGGAATCTACATGAGGCCGCGTGTGGTCAGCTGTGTGAACTTCAGAGCCACGCAGTTGTGGGTTCAAACCCTCTGGCCACTTAGTATCTATGTGATGATAGAAAAGCTATATACCCTTTCTGAGCCTCAGTTCCTTCATCTGAAACAAAGGAACAATAAAGCCCATTTTATGGAGTTGTGGTGAGGGTTAAATGAGATTTGTGTACAGTTCCTGGCATATAGTCAATACTCAATAGATTGTAATAGTGTTATTATTATCAGACTTTTTCAGATCACACAGATAGCTGCCACCTCCACAGCCACACCTCATGGGAATGACTTTTAAATTTTAATTGTGCTAAAATACATATTGCATGAAATTTACCAACTTAGCCGTTGCTAAGTATACAGTTCAGTGGTATTAAGTGCATTCACATTGTTATGCAACCATTACCACCATACATCTCTAGAACTCTTTTCATCTTGCAAAACTGAAACTCTGTACCCATTAAACAATAACTCATTTCCCTCCCTGCCCTCAGCCCCTGGCAACCACCATTCTCCTTTCTGTCTCTATGGATTTGACTACTCTAGGTACCTCAGATAAGTGGGATAGTATGTGTCTCTTTGTGACTGGCTTATGATAAGCGTAGCATAATGTCCTCAAGGTCCATCCATGTTGTAGCATGTGTCAGAATTTCCTTTCTTTTTAAGACTGTGTAATAGTCCATTGTATATTTATACTACCTTTTGTTTATCCATTCATCAATCAACAGACACTTAGGTTGCTTCCACGTTTTAGCTGTTGTGAAAATGCTGCTATGAACATGGGTGTACAAATATCTCTTTGAGACCCTGTTTTCAGTTATTTTGGGTATATACACAGAAGTAGAATTGCTGGATCCTATGGTAATTCTATTTTTAATTTTTTGAGGAACTGCTGTACTGTCTTCCACAGTAGCTGCACCATTTTACATTCTTACCAACAGAGCACAAGGATTCTAATTTCTCCACATTCTCACCGACCCTTGTTATTTTCTGTTGGTTTGATGGTAGCCATCTTAATGGGTGAAGTGCTATCTCACTGTGTTTTTCATTTGCATTTCCCAAATGATTATTAGCGTGGAGCATCTTGTCATGTGCTTATTGGCCATTTATATATTTTCTTTGGAGAAATGTGTATTCAAGTTCTTTGTCTACTTTTTAATAAGGTTTTTTATTGTTCTTATTCAGTCATAGAAAAAGACATTTCATAAAACTTCCAGAGACTCATAGAGAAACTTTTATTTTTTCTTCAAAAAAAAATAAGTAAAAGAAACATTCTTAAAGGAACTATGAGGTTATTTTTGCCATGGCTGCCATAAAATCTCCCTTTCTCTAGGAGTAGCTTAAATAGAGGCCTTGGGTGAGGGAGTACAGGAAGGACCTCTGCCTCTTGGGCCCTGACACTTTCAGGTGTCCATTCAGGCCCCATTATAAATGGGGGGGGGGTTGCTTATCCTGCCTGGCCGCTGGGCTGTCCGTGAGTCTGGCTAACCCAGTTTGTCTCAGGATTAGTTCAGGGAAGAGCGTACCTCACAGTTAACTGGATCCCACCCCATCCACTCCATAACCTCAAACGATGACTCCCTCACCGCACCTTATCACCTCAGAGCAATGGCCCCTGAGAGCCTTCCTTTTTGGGAGCCTTCCAAGAGCTCCTAACTGAGGACTGAGCTGGGTCACTGCATGTGACAGTAAAATTCTGCTGTGTTTTACCAGCTCAGCTCTGTGGTAAGAGGCCAGGAGAAGCAGCAGGTGGATTTTGCTAGAACCCGATGCCTTCCGTTCCTTTCATTCTCTTGCTGCTTATACTAGTGTCCCAAAACCCAAGACCTGCCTGGCACCATCTCCTGCCTGCATCCTTGGGGAATGGCTGGATCTTCCCTCTTTGCCCTTACCAGGTGGGTCACTTGGAATTCCTTGCCTTTGGCTTCTTTTATTTAAGAATAAAAGAAGCTTCTTTTTTACCCACAGACTTCTACCATTAATTTAATATGCATTTACTCAACCACGTGACTGGATGAACTTGCCATGAAACAGAAAGGGAAGTTCAAAATGTGTAGGGATGTAGTGTACAAAGACCAATGGATAACTTCTTTGGGGTGAGGACCATCAAAGGTCTGGCAGGAACCTGTGAAAATAACATTCCTGTGGTAATTCCTCCTAATATGCAGAGACCTGAGAACATTTCAAGCATTTTATTTTCATGTCTGCTCCAATCACTGAAAACAATTTAAAGAAGCAAAATATCAGGGCCAAAATTTTTCAAAGAGATGTTTTTTTTTTTCACCTCTTGCTTTAAAGCAAATTGTAACTTTCTAAGCAAGCAAACAAAAAGGGCTTTTGTGCATATCTGATTAGCTCATTTCCTTTGATTTTGGTGAGTGATGTCATTTGGGCCCAGCTGTTGGTATGCTGCAAATGATTTCCCTTCCTTGTGTTTCAGCAAGCCATTTCTGCCCCTAATAGAATTACTTTGACTGGAACCCAGCATTTTTCATGGTTCACCTCTTCTATCAGCTGATACCCAGGACTCCTCTGGAAAGAATGAGGAACGCCCACAAAGGCATTTAAATACCTGGAGAACAGTCATTTCATGTAGACTCTCATCAAGCAGTTGTCATTCTGAGGTCTGTTTGCTTCCATTGCCTTAGCTTCTTCTCGATTCATCCTATGCAATAACAGTCAGAGTCTAAGTAGTCGAGGGACTCTGAATTAAAGGCTCCTGGGTCCTCAGAAGCAGACGTGGCCCCCTTCCTGCCTCAGGTGTTCACAACAGATCTCACAGGTTAACTCAGTAGGCAAGGCAGCAGGGCTGTGGAAGGAACCAGATAATGCTCTGAAGCACTGGCTTTCACATTCTGCCGAGTCTAGTCCAGATTCCAGGGCCGCACCTTGTTGGCCGAGTATCAGAGCCTCTGTAAGCCTGTTTTCTTACAGGTAAAAAAAGAAAACCAGCTACTAAAAGTAAGCACAGATAGGGGAGGAGGCTGTGGGTTTATGGGGACAGGGGGCATTTGGGAAATCTCTGTACTTTCAGTTTTGCTGTGAACCTAAAACTGCTCTAAAAAATAAAGTCTGTTTTGAAAACAGTGTAAGCACAAAGTGTTGTGGAGGCCTCAGAGCGCTTAGAACCCTACGTGACATGGTAGTCGTTATCTGCTGCTTCTAGTTATTAGCTGTGGGGCTAGGCCTCATCCACTGGGTCAGGGATTTTCAGCCAGGGCACTGTTGACGTTTTGGGCCATTTAATCCTTTGTTGTGGGGTGGCGGGTGTCCTGTGAATTGTAGGATGTTTAGCATCATCCCAACATGCCTGTTCTGTACCCACTAGATGCCAGTAGCACCTCTCCAGTACACACACCCAGTTGTGACGAACAGAAACATCTCTAAACATTGCCAAGTGTCTCCTGAGGGGCAAAACTGGCCCTGATGGAAAATGAGTAGGTTAAAGGAAAAACAGTCATCAGTGCATTTGATGGCTCCACTGCTCAGTCAACATAAAGACTCTCTCTTTGAGAGTTTTGCTCCCTTGTCTCCACAGTACTCAAACTCATCTGCTTAGGTTGGTCTCACACGCACATCTGGCTCACCTCATCCTTGTCCCTAATCTTTGGCTCCCACATCTGGAATGTACTGTTTCCCCCACCCCTGCCTCTCTCCTCCAGTCTGGACCCTTCCTAGCTTCAGCCCCCACCTCCTAAAATAATAAACCATCCTGAATCTTTTAAGCCTCTGGGTCATCTTCTCTTCCCAGCTTCTTAGCCTGCCACTGAATATATCACCCTGCAGTGATGGCCTTAAGACAAGGGGTTTTAGAGCAGGAAGGGATGATGCTAATCATGTAACTCAGTGGCCTTCTGGAGCAGATGAGGAAATTAGGGCCCAGAGAGGTTCAAGGACTCAGCCAAGGTCACAGTGCTGGTTGATAGCAGGCTTAGGCTTGTAACCTCTGCCTGGCAGCCGTTACCCTGGAGTGCATCGTCACAGGAGTTCGTCCCTGTGTCCAGCCTGTGCCTTCATTCAAAAATAGCTGCTCCATTTATAGACTGGCTGGCAGGTGTAGACTCATCAGCTGTTCAGAGATATTCAAAAGCTTCTGGTCCTCCCATGGATGCTTAGTTTAAAAGACTTACTTCCTTGCTCCCCCTGCTTACACTAAACCCCATTTAAACTCAGTAGTCAGAGAAATGGTGTAAACAGGCTCCAACTTGAGCCTGAATCAGAATCATCTGGGAAGCTTTTAAAAACACAGATTGCTAGGCCCCAGCCCTGGGGTTTCTGGGGTGGACCTGGGACTTTGCATCCCCAGGTGATGCTGGTAGTTCAAACCCCCACTTGGAGAGCCTGATGGAGAGGGATGAGGAATCTGGACTTTAGGACTAGACAACCCACAGACAAGTGACTCAATCTCCTTGAGTCTCATTTTCTCATTTGTTAAATCAAGATAATAATAACTAGAAGTGCTCATAAAAATGAGCCATTATTTTTTATTAAACATAGTACCTTCAATGTCTGGCATTTACCAGCTCTCAGTATATATCCTGCCCAGAGGAGTAAAAAGAGGCCAGTTTCCTTCTATTTGTCTCAGCTGGTGGCTCACAAGGTAGTTGAACTCAGGGAATGTGTTTAATTTGGTATGGAACTCTGAGGAAATCGATTTCTCAGCCATTTCTTTAAAATAGGCAAAATGTTTCTTTTCTACTCCCCTCTAGCCCCTAGCACCTGTTGGACAGGTCAGAGGAGGTTGAGTACTTCAAAAAATATTACTTGATAATATGAGACTGTTTATTCGTGTTTATTCTTGAAGACCCTTTTGTGATCATCCTTTGTTTCTTTCAAAACCCTGTACATTTCCCTTCCACTAGGCACTTCCTTCCTCATTCTAGCCTACATGGGTAACTCCCTTTTCTGACTTGTCTCTATTACCTGATTGCTACTTAACTATAAGGAGCAATCTATAAGCTTACTTTGAAACCTACCTGCCTAATGAGTACTATCTCCATGTCCCATCTCTCCAATTAGAGTAAATGTTCTTTGAGGAAATGAACTATGCTTTCCACTTCTTTTGAATTCTCCCTGAGTGCCTAGCATCATTCCATGAATAGTCAATGGCTTCAACTGTTGGTTGAATGCATATTATAGAGTTTGCATAGAATTAATATCAAAGTTTTAACCAGGACATGGGAAAATAGTTTCCCATATCCTTTTATTTAAAACGTAGGTCTGTTCATCTTCCATGTTGTTGGTTCTTATGTACAAGGGTTTGGTCCCTGACAGACTCCTGAACACTTGAGTTGACCGCCTACAGAAGGATAACTTCTAGGGTGAATCTACATGCAACATATTCCTCTGATATTATATTAACAAAAATTTGTGGGGAGATCCCAGTGTTAGGGAACTGAAAGATGTCTGGCTTTCAATTGTCATATCACTTTATAACTGAAATTATAAAAGCATTATGCTGAGTGAGTTACCCAGCCTTCCCAATTTAAATTTAAGGACAAACATTAAACTCTTAAAATAATAAAACCCTGTGGAACAGAAAGGAGGGAGTTGTGAAATGAGATGAGGGTTTCCAGTCCTGGGTTGCTCATTTTTGTCCAACTAAAGTGTAGCCATAAAATAAATAATGGGTTGGTTGGAATACATGTGATTCAATTTGTATTTCCTCTCTCTTCCCAAATGTGCTTTATTTTAATAGAATAATGATTCTCCAAAGATAGGTTTCCCTGGGGAGAAGTCAGGGAGAGAGCCATGACCACATGGGTCCATGGAGTGTCCACTACATCTAAAATCTTCCCATATTCTGGGTGGGATTCCTTGTTGTATTTTTTTAGCTAGTGTGTGTCACTTCAGGAACACTTGTCCACCTCTTTTAAGTGTATTTCCACTCACTCATTATTGCTATATCCGCAAAGAGGACTTGGTATACCAGTTCCATCCTACTCAGCAAGGGGTGTGGCCTCTTAAGGAGGCAGCTGGATGGAGGTGACAGGATAGAGGACTTGCAAAAGGTGGCTTCACTCTCCTGTGATGCCCTTCAGTCTTCAGTTTGGACCAGCAGCTCTCAACCATGGGTCATGGCACATGTTTGCATATGGTGCCACCAGTCATATGTTGCTAAGCGCAGTGTACAGCACTGGTGGGTGATTTTGTCTTTATGAACTGAACTGGAATTAAAGACCTCCTGAGACAAAAGTCACTCTCATGTCTATTTTAATGAACTTTCTAGGGTGGAGTTCAACCATTGTGCCTACATATGCTTATGAAAGTGATAATGGAATATCTCAAGTTTAAAGTGATTTTTAAAGACTGGGAAACATTATATTAGACATTTGCATTCCATCTCTTTAGTTCCAATGAGTATATTATAGCAAACAAGATCTAGGTCTAGGAAGTTCCAGCTCTGCCATCAACCAGCTATGTGGACTTGGACAAAGCTCCTTAACTTTGAGGAAATCTTAGACTTCTCATGTGAAAATTAGAAAAATAATAAGATCTAGCATAGAGAGTTGTTGTGAGGTTTAAATGGGATAAATTGTGTGCCTATGTATGTAGTAAACCATCAAATGTTAGCAGGTATCAATATTATTATTGCTAATTAATACACACCAGATGCATAACAACAGGCCTAGCACATAGTGAATGCCTAGTAACTCTTAGGTGCTGTTATTTTTACTGTTAATTTTCCAAAAAATTGTTGAATAGAACATAATTCTGACAATCTATGGTTTTATATTGCAGTTTTATTTCCCAGCTTCCCTTTGGGTGACACCTGAAATACCAAGTAATCACTAGAAGTGTTCCTTTAGTGAATAAAGAAACTTTTCTTTTAAACTTCCTTTATTCCTTCTGTGCTTTTTACCAATGACTTCTCCTTTATCCAAAGATGATGTGTCTAATAGAACACTGTACTTTTCTGATAAATGTCGCTATTCAAGCGTCGCAATTATCAAATTATTGCTGGAATTTGTGTTTTGATGCCTCCTGCAGTTGGTGCAATGTATTTACTTAAAACGAAGTATATCTGTTTTGCCCTTTTTTATTCAATTATCCAGAGCTCAATTATTGTAGTAATGCTGAATGTTCTTAAAAATCATAAGAGCTGAAATATATTGAGTGTTCTCTTTATGTCAAGCATGAGAGTAAGTGTTCTCAATATGTGAGCTATTTTAATCTTTGGAGAGCAGCCACCTGCATTTGGTATTTCCTGCTAACCCATCCTACACATGAGAAAACTGAGGTTGAAGAATGAATTAAATGTATTGCCCTGAGCAAGTATCAGTAGAAAAGCTGGATCTCAAACCCATGCTTGTTGGATTCCAGAAATCATGAACTTAACTGCTACAGAGTCACTCTTTAAAGTTTTATCAGGAATAGGTGTGTACCCACCCTGTGGTTCAAGTGGCCTTCTCAGCACTGAGTTTTATTCTCCTAGACTGTAAGCTCCTTGAAGGCAGATACCATGTCTCATTCAACTTTGTATCTTCCTTCCGCCTTTTTATTGTGTGCCTAATACATTGAATTCTCAAAAAAAAAAAAAGCTCATTAGATACTTGTTGAGTGATTTTATAGCACTCATTGTTGGTTGTATGATATAATTATTGCAAATGAGTTTTAAAAACAAGTTACCTCTATTCTTTTGGGGATGCAAACGGAAACCATGAAAATAGTTCTCAAGTTCCTAGATCATAGACCATTAACTGAACCCAAACACCTCAAGTGGAGAAAAGGAAAACTTGGATTTGTCTTTCCTCTTGATGCCTCAAACTTCATTTCCAAGGTAGCGGTTGATTAGCTCTCAAATTTCATACCATGTGTCCAATGTCCTGTAATGGGCAATCTCTGATGTGTGAACGAATTTAATTGTGGGCCCAGATGTTATTTTCAGGAGTAATTTGTCTGTGATTTGAGGAGGTGGTCCCACACAGATCAGTTGGGAAGGAGAAAATTATAGTGATGCATTGAGAGCAGTCACTGCCAGGGAAAAGGATGGCTGACCTGTTTGTCTACCAGGGAGACAGGATGTTTTACGGGATTTAAAAGAAAAGCGTAGTGTGTACACACTTCCCTTTCTAAACATTTGTGTTAGCCAGATCCCCATCTCTCAGGACATCAGGAAAGAACCAATATGAGCCACACAAGAAGGAAGTGGCTGTGTTCTGAAGAAACTTGAAGCCAAGTCCTCTCTCAAATTTTGCCCAAGCAAAACTAAAAATGTTAAGTTGTTGAATTGCAGACACTTGATCCTAGTTTTTGTTATTTTATTTGTGATGATGATAATAATGTTGCTATATCCAGATTCTTTTGTTGCAACAGGCATAACTCAAATTGCTGTAAGCAGTAAAGCAAACAAGAAGCTTTCAATAAAGTTTAAGTAATCAAATAGACCAGGGTAGATATGACTCTACCTATTGCTTATTGCATGGCTCAAATGATGTCACCAGGACCCTGTTTCTCTCCATTTCCCACTGACCCGTCCGTCAATGCTGGCTCTTTTTATAGGTTCCACATACTCATAGAATGGCTGCAGCAGTCCGAGATGCTCCTTTTGCTCTGATTCATTTCCTAGAAAGAAAATTGATGATCTCTTTCCAGGACTCCTAGCCAATGTCTCACTGCTGTAATTAGGTCATTGGCCCATCTCCAAACCAATCACTATAGTCACGGGTGGGGACATGACAAAGTCATGGGCTTCTACAGAAACCCAAGGGTTAAGAGTTACCAAAACAGATATCCATGATAAATATGAACACTCACTGCTATTGAGAGCTCTATATCAGGTACTACCTAATATTATCTCCACAGCTTCTTATTCATTCATTTGTTCATTCATTTGTTGTGGTACTACCGTGATGAGCAAAAACAAACCTTGTCTCCATTCACAGTTTAGAAAGAGAATGCACTATGGGGTATGCATTACATCTACATTTTACAGGTGGGACAATTCAGGCTTCCTAGAGTTATTTCAGTTTCAGTTATTTCAGTTCCCTACAGTATTATAATTACTAACAGAAAAACAGAGATCCAAACCCAAATCTGTTTCCATAGCCCATGTCCTTAACTGCTATGCTGGTCTGAAATGTCCTGCTTTGGGGAATAATCTGCCCCAGGCTAATGTATGTTTATCTGTGACTGTGGCGCCACATCATGAGAATAATCTCATGATAAAGAATGGGGAACACAATGTAAAAGGTCCAAGGAATATGTATCCTCCCACTCCACCCCATAGTAATGAGTCAATATTAAATTCTTCTGGCTTCTTAATAAAATGACCACAAACTGACCAACTAACTTTTGTGAATGTGCTTTTGCTTATAACGTGATGTCTCCTCAGTGCTTTAGAAATAACAACCAATCTGGTCTCAGATATTTGGTCCTGTGAGAGCATTTTTGCAGCTCCTTTGTAAGATCAGCGTTTTTAATCCTCTCTGGCTTCCAGGAGTTTAACAGACCACCTTACACTACACATGAAGAAAATGAAGCTCGGAGAGGTTAAATGACTTGTCCAAAGTCACTCAGCTAGTAAAAGGTCGAGCAGGAACTTAACTCACCTGTTCTTTTCACTCCTATGCTGGTGTTCCATCATCCTTCAAGATTTTAGGGTAATATACTTATCAACTTTATTTAAATATCTACTCTAGTCTCACTCTAAGTGACAGTACTTGTCAGTGTTACTGAGTGTATTATTTTCCTAAAACACATTTCAATAAACATACAACTATCAAAAAATTTAAAATCCATCCATGAATCCCCTAAAATTTTTTCATAGATCGTCAGCAGTAGTGTCTGACACATTGAAAAAGTTCTGTGCTATGTAATTGCCTCACCAGTTAGTTTCAGAACAAGGCTTAGGGTTACAGGCAGGCAATAGTCAATTTCCATGGAAAGTTTTTTTTTCTTTCCAGGAAGATATATATCTATATGAATGGGGATATGATCATTTTCAGTTCTTTCCCCTCTGGTGTTGGCCTTCCCAATCAGAGTCACATCCTCACCCTCTGCTCGCTTCCTGTCTTTGCTTGTGGGTGAAATACACCTGCTACTTAAAGGCTAACCTGATTTTTCAAGTCCACTAATATTTAATGCCATTTATTGTTCTGCAGCTTGCAGGAGTTTTTGTGGTGTGCTTCTCTAGTGGTTGTCAAACTGCATTATTGTTCTGATTGAGAATTAGGTCTTTTGGAGAGTGACTTCAACAACGAAGCTATCGCCACCTTCACTTTTTTTGTTATAATTGTGTTTGGCTCTCCATAAGTTTCCTACTGATTTCTGAAGATCTGCTACCCTTGTAAGTCACTTAAGGATGAAAATTCAAATGCTGAAGTGTGTTTTTATCCCTAGTTATTTGGAAGGAAGGATTAGGAAAACTACTTAATACCTCTCTATTTAAACACAAAGATTAGGAGAAAGAGAAAAGACCCATTGCATGAGCACATTTCTTCACAAAAATTCAAGCACTTGGAGGTGGCTCATTTGTTTTACCATTTAACAGTGAAATTAAGGAAGTCTTCGTTTGTCCTCATCTCTATTCTTGGCTGCCATGATGCTCAGGAAGATTGGGGATATTGAAGGCAAGTGGGCCTTCTTGAGGGCAAGGGGTTGCGCGTTTATGTTTTGTGTTTTATTCTTTCTCATGACAGAAACTATCAAACTGCACAATAGCACTTTGATTTTTTTCCAACTCCACCATTAGGGTGCTAACCTGGTTACTGATGGCCGTTGTTAAGTCCAGAGAGAGATTAGATCCTTTCTCCTTACTGTAATATACCTCAAATCTGTTGCACATTGAATCACCTAAGATGCGCTTAACAAATACTGATGCTTAGGCCCCAGGCTGACCAATCAAATCAGGATCCCTGAGGGTTGAACCCGGGTATCCTTTTATCCTTTTAAAAGTTCACCAGGTGACTCTAATGTGCACAGAGGGTGAAGAACCTCTCTTCCACGAGGCTCTGGTTTTAAGAGTCCCTGTACTGTCATGGTTAGATGCAGTCAGGCAGGTCTGGGGTTGAATCCCTGCTTCACTGACTAGCTATGACATAGGGCTGTTCATTTAGGATCTCTCTCTTTCATTCACAGTGCTTTCTTTTTCTTGTTTTGAGTTATACCATTTTTATACTTTTTTACCTGACTGGTTTCTCTTCCTATCAATCCTGAAATAATAATAATTGAGCACTTAATATGTCAATTAATTAACTGTCCCTACAGACGTCCATAAATTAATTTGTTAAGTCCAGACAGTAACCTTTGAAGTAGGTGCTATTATTATGCCCATTTTACAGATGAGGAAACAGAGGCACAGGCAAATTAAATATGTTCACATTCACGCAGTTAGTAAGTGGCAGAATAAGGATTAAGAAATATTGATTTATCTTCCTAATAAGGCTGTTGTTGTAAGGACTAATGAGATAATGAAGGAAAAGAGCTTAACATCGTGGGTTTCCCAAAGGAGTTCTGGTGCTTAAGCTGGTTTTGAATCCCTGTTTTGCTGCTGAAAACCTTTCTTTAGTAGTCCCCCTACAACATGAGGCCTGAGTAAATTTTGTTGTGTATACTCAAGTGTATATTGCCTTAACTCATTCATTCTTAGAGTTCTGTTTGCCCCCAAATTCAAGAAGCCATTGGAACTTGTCTGAGTAATCTTTGCCTTCCTATTAAGAAAAGTCACATTAGTTATCTGATTATTGATCAAAAATGATCAGGGGAGTTGCTTCAGTCCAGCATGCTTTTTTAAAGACTTGCAGATCCAAATGCTAATATTCAACTCTGTAAAATTGAACTAAAGACACCTCACACATAGAGAATGTTCAGGAGGCCCAAGGCTTTGTAAATCACTGCAAACATCCATTTCATGAAGGCCTCTGAATTTTCAGGTGGCAACCTCTTGCCAGATTAATTGATCACCTAGTTAAATGATTCACAAATCCCTTTGGTAAGCTCAGAATTTGTGTAAGACAGTGGGTCACTTTTTCTGTTTATTGCAGCAAACAAAATTTTAATACTTCTGCATTGCATACCTGCTGGGGACTCATTTAGTTTTCTTTTAATACATATTCAGGGGATCTTTTTTATATTTGTCTTGGAGTCACACAACTCCACCATTAAGAGCTTCCATTAGGGATGAGTCTTGTATCCCAAAGGAAAAGAGTTTTCAAATGTGTTTGAAATGGAACCATCTCAGATGAGAAGGACACAGTTTTAATGAGATTCAGGAGTCTGGAAAGAGAAAAATCCTTAGAACATCATGGGAGGCACAGGACATTGAGTTCAGTCTGAATGCTTTGGGGAACCTGGGACTTGGGAGATTCTGAGAAGATAGGCATGTCTGGTGTATTTGAACTTACATCAGACTGCTTCCCACTTTGGGGTGACAGGAGCCTAACAGTATTTGTTTATAACCTTCCATTTTTTTCACTCATTAAGGAGCATTCTGTTTTTGCACCTCAGGGGCTCTCTCACCTTGCTGTCTAAGAACTCCAAGCTGTGGCTATTGTGTTGCTTTAAACAGTGCAGAGGAGAGGCAGAGGAAAAATGGAAAAGCTAGGAATGGAGGTCTTGTTTGGAAAGGGACAAGATTCAATCAAGGGAGAACAGAAAAAAGAGAAAGGAAGCATGGTGGGTAAGGGATGAAGCCCCACCCAACCTTTACACTCACAGCTGGGTATAAAAAAAGAACTTGGTTGGGAGTTGAGAGTGGGAACGAGTTTGGGGGAGATTAGAGGTCATCAGTGTGCAGGACATAGGTGAGAAGAGAACATTTTCAGTGTGTATGGTAGACAAATGTACTTCTCTTCCTGTCCTTTGAGAGTCATTAAAGATTTAAATTGTTTTCTTGGATTTTTCTGCTGGCCTATGTTGCTTGGCATATGATTCTGCACATGGACTTGACGTATTGTGTGATATACTTACTTGGGGATCACATATGCTAGATTTCACTCAGCCTATAAGTGAGCCTGGGTCATATTCAGAATGTTAGGTTTAACATTCATGGCACTATGATTCAAGAGACCTATATTGGCACTTAGTTCAACTTGATTGCCACCAGGAAGATGAAAGAGCTCAAAACCGCTTCATTTTAGTATCACTAAAAAGAGTCAGGAACGTTCAGCTTATAGAGAAGAAGTCTTAGGATCATCATCAGAGTTCACTTAAAATATCCCATGAGAGATGATGTATAATATGTATGTGTTTCTGCAAAGAAAACTTGGACCAGCAGGAAAAAGATCTGTTTTCTAAGGAAAAGAAGTTAAGATCTAAGCTAAGGGAGAATTCTCTGTCAGTACTAGCCACAAATGGGATAGTCAGCAACCAGCAATAAGTTTTTCAGGGGGGATATTCAAGCACAGTATTTGGAGGGATGTAAAAATGTGGTAAGTGGATGAGTATGTATTCAGTAATTCCCAAATCTGAACGATCATTGGAAACCTGTGCTCCAATCCAAAGAGTCTAATAAAGTAGGTCTAAGGAATATACATCTTCAAAATGCAATGCAGGACAAATAAATCAATACAATGGAATGTTATTCAGCCATAGAAAGAATGAAGTACATGCTGCAAAATTGACAAGCCCTGGAAACATTTGATAAGTGAAAGAAGTCAGTCACAAAGACCACATATTGTGTGATTCTATTTATATGAAATGGCCAAAATATTTGGCAGATCTGCAGAGACAGAAAGTAGATTAGTGGTTGCCTAGGGCTAGGAGGTATTGGGGGGTGATGGGGAGTGACTGCTAGTGGATATGTGATTTCTTTGGGGTTATGAAAATGTTCTAAATTGATTGTGGTAGCAGTTGCACAACTCTGTAAGTATGCTAGAAACCATCAAATGGAATACTTTTAATGGACGAACTGTATGATATGTGAATTACATCTCAAAAAAAGCTATTATATTAAAAAAAAAAAACAATTCAGATGACACTATCTTTGGTGAAATCTGAGAACCAAATCTCAGTCCCAATCTTATAATCATCTGAGGATTTTTCATAAGTTACTAATACCCATGTCCCACCACCTGAGATTCTGATTCAGATGAGACTAGAGCACCAGTTTTTTAAAAGTTTCCTACATGAGTTTAATACACCACTTAGCCTAAGAATCTCAGGAACAGATGAACTTTAAATTCCCTCTTCCTTTGAGATGCTGTGATTTCTCAAGCTTCTAATTCTATCTTAGTGTTTACGAGCATGAGCTTTGGATCAGATACCTGCATTAGCATTTAACTCTACTTGTCATAAGCTGTATGATATTGAGCAAGCTATTTAACCTCTCTGAGCTTTGATTTCCTCATTTGTAAAATGGAAGTAATGCTAGCACCTATCTCACAGAGCTTTTGTGAGGATTAAATGATTTGTGTAAATTATTTAGTCTAGTGCCTCACATATAGTAAGAACTCAGTGTTAAAGAGGATGATGACATTGATGATGATGATGATGATGATGATGATCTTGATGATGATGATTCTCCTGCAAGGAGAAGAAATATAAATTTGGATGTTGGAGGGCTGGATGTTTCGTAAGATGAAGTATGGCCAAAACACATATCAGGTATATATGCAGTGGCTTTTGTGGACAAAGATAATGGGGTAAGAGAGTCAGTGGCATTGAGAAATATTCTTGTTTGAATACTATAGGATTAAAAAATAAAAAGCTAATGTTACTCATTTGAATGATCCTTTTTTTTTTTTTTTTTTGAATGATCCTTTTTTAAGATGACATTTAAATGGGGCTAAGCATAAACACTGCAGTCCTTCTCACTGGCTACGTTAACCCAAAAAGGCAGTTTCTGCTCCTGGTGTCTAGGAAAGATGGGGGATGTGTTCTCATTAGGAGAAAGTTCTCCATTAGGTGCAGGTGTATTTTTAGACTGGCAATGTTTTAAAAATACATACATATATATATATATATTTATATTTATATTTTATATATATATATATCTTTATATAGTCAACAAACGGACATGGAAAGCTACCACGCATGAGGAAACAAGACCCTAATTTGAGCCTTCTGGGAGATCCAACCTCTATCATATACCTACATGTGGAACAAATAATGTGGCACAAACTTTCTAAGACTGTATTTTCTAGCTTCGGAAAACAAGAAAGATTGATGATGTTTAACCTGCCAGAGGATCAGTTCCCTGCTGCTGCTTTTCTTTTTCAGTCCTCCACCCCCTTCCCCCAAACCCACTTAAAAACAAAATCAGAACCTGGTATCCTCTGAGCACACTTTTGGCAGACCTTGGCTTTGGCATTGTTTTTCTGACCAGTTTACTGATTAGTGTTTATTACTAATCGTCTGTGGCTAGAAACATGACCCAGAGAAGAGAAAGAGCAGGGCAACAGCATGCAGTGACATTGTTAGAATTATTCACAGTGTTTTCAGCAGGAATCACTCAACTCAAATCCACAACCACAACAGATGCCTTAGCATGCCAAATCCCAAGCATTGGCAGCCAGGCAAAGCAGGTTTCCCTTAGCACTTGGCAAGATTCCCCTTCCCTTTGCCCAGTATCCAGAGCCCAGTGCTTGGCCAGGAGTGAAGGTGAGACAGGCTGAGGGAATAATAGTTTGCTGTATCTGACAGCAATGCTCTGATGTCATATATCTCCAATACACCATAGAAAATCGAGTTTCAGTGGGTAAGGACAGGGGCACACTTGGGCACAAAGGCAAGATGGCCAAGGGAATATCCGACAGTGTACTTTGAGTTATGATGCCTCTTTGAGTAATTTAACCTCTCAGAACTCAGGCTTTCTGATGAAGAAATTTATTCACTCATGTAGTATGTCAACAAATGTTCATTGAGTCCCTGGTATGTGCCAGATCCATAGTGCTAGAAGGAGGGCAGTAGGTAAACAAAAATATTAAAATTCACTATTCAAACAAATGATAGAAATTTATCTACATCTAAATCTGTGACTTTGTAACTGCCACTGTTTCTATAGGCACTTGGGAGAAACTCATAGACTGAGGTTTACGTTGTTGAATAGATACGATATCTCTTACCAAGTCCAGAGTGTAAATATTGCTTACATTGCTAATATAGTAGTTCCTTTGTCTGGAAACAGGTCTTTTAGTAGTTAATTTTCCCCCTCTACTTCCAAAAGTAAAAAAATTCCTATTCTTAAATTCATTTGGAAAACATGGGAAACATTTTAAAAAATCAACCATCACCTTACAACCCCCCAAAACCACCCTTAACATTTTGAGCATAGACTAGGGGATTTTAGACCATGAAAATATGTATTTTTTATATTAAGCTAATAGATCTTGTTATTATATTGCAAATTCAGCTTCCTGGAACAAAGACAGAGGCATAGTATTCTGATGGAAGGATTCTTTAGGAAATGGTGATTTCTATTCTGAGTGAAATCTTCTAAGTTACTTTTAACTGCCAAACCAGTAGGGTATGAGAGGATTAGAAAATGATGAGGGATGAGATAACGGTATTTTATTTGATGCTTTACAAGCATATTTGTTTAAAGGTTAACAAATGCCTTTTCATCAATGAAGAGAATTATTGTATCCAAGAGAGCTATAGCTATTGCTGAGTGGTGAGAATGGTTTTTACTTATTCAGTCAATATTCTTATCAAGTGTCTTTTATGTGCCAGCAATTAGGTGAGGAGACTGGAAAAGGAGAGGTATGGAGGTATTTAGTCTGGGGGACAAATGACCTTAAGCCAGTAATAATACTCAGTTAAGTATCATGGGTGCACGCCATAAAGGGAAATACAGATGCTATGAGATCACATAGCAAGGTCCCTAACTTACCCTAAATAATGAGAGAAGCCTTCCATACTCAAGTACCCTTTAAGTTCACACATGTGAAGGCAAGGGGTTCAGTCTGGTCCATGGTGGAGACCATTCGAGCAACCGCAGCAGGTTAGGATTTGGATTCCAACTGCTCAAAATAACCATCCTGCACCAGGAGCATTTTGTACCTTGCTGAGATTTTGGTGCTGTGAATACGATTACACAGTGAATCTAGAAAATTACGTCCTTGTGTGGTCAGTCCAGTAACTGACCTTCCTCAGAAGAGAATACCACTTCCGGGAGACCATTTGCTGGAGCCCCACCCTTCAGCATTTGATGTATGGTATCACTTTGCACCCAGATAAGGGGATACGAGGAATTCCAGGCTGTATGCGTAAATGGATACAAAAAGCATGAGGTAGGTTCTTTGCTTGGCTGTGGCAAAAGGACTCCTCATGATTTATGCCCTGTACATTGGGAGATGTCTGATGCGAAGTCAACAGCTGAAATCGAATGAATAATTCAGCATGTGGATCAATCGCATCATCTCCCTTGCCATGTTATTGCTATTTTTACGTAACTGCCAAGTGAAAAATAAATTGATGCCATAAATAAATAACTGTCATTTGATATGAAATAGACCCTAACATCTTAGGGGTATTCTATTTTCAGGTACTACCCTGAAGCTTTTTATACAATTAAAAATATGCTCTTATTAAAATACGGGGAGACATATCTCTAGGTGTTAGTTCAGTGCCAATGTGGAAAGGAAAATAATGTAGAAGGACGAAACATCACACCTCTTCTTCAAAGGCCCCATTCTTTGCTGGTCTTGTTCTGGAAGGTACTGCTCAGGAGAAGACTCTTAATGCCCATTATGTGGTGTGATAGGACAATTGACTATGCAACTAAAACAAAATACTAAGTTTAATTCCTTTCATATTAGTTTTTAAAGTAGGTAGATATGAATGGACACAACCTAAAAGCCTACTTTTCTTCTCCATGAATCGTCTCTCGATTAAGTGCATAGTAATTAATAGCTCCTTGTCATAC
Source organism: Balaenoptera physalus (assembly GCF_965194825.1). Taxonomy (NCBI): domain Eukaryota; kingdom Metazoa; phylum Chordata; class Mammalia; order Artiodactyla; family Balaenopteridae; genus Balaenoptera; species Balaenoptera physalus. The sequence goes on along the minus strand of NC_138890.1, from coordinate 43,298,082 downwards.
TCATTTTATGCCTCTTTAAAGAAAAACACAAAACATAGTATAGATAATCTCATAGCTTAGGCAGTAACTGTCATATCATTGTCATAATTAATGTTACAACTAGCATTTGTTCATCATGGCACAAAAAGAATAATCAATTTAATTAATTGTGCAATTATTGGCCTTTCCATTTTTAAGGGTTTTTATCAAGGTCTTGCCTCCCTTGATCAGAAATTTTGCTTCTTGAAAGTGTTGAGAGAACTTGTTTGCTGGGTGGCAAATATAAAATCTCTGAAGTTTAAGCTTACTCTAAAAATTAGAAACATCTTTTTATTTATTAGCTTTTGGTCAAAAAGCAAGCTCTAGGTTTATCTTTAGTTCTGCAAATATGTGTTATCAATAAAATTAGTCGATCTTTTAGCATATTATCAACTGTATCTCCCCTTAACAGGTTAGTTTTGTATCTTTAAACATCTTATCTCTGAGAGGCTGAACCTCATTTGAACATCAATTAAATGCACATCAATATTTGCTGTTTTGGAACAGAAATTCCCTCTGGATCAAGTAAGCTTTCCAGATAATATATCTTGTCTAACAGTACACTAGGTAGAGTCAGTAATAACAAAACAATTGCAGATTATAGCATGATTTAGAGAGCACAGCCTTTTCTCTGTCTTTTCAGATAACTACAGTTCTCTTTTGTTCATTCTCAGAATTGAAAACACAGTGAATTTTTAAAGCCAACTATAATTTAAAATAAACTCTTGCATTCTCCTTTCCCAGCTCAGATCTGGGAATGGACAAGAGCTAAGTGGGAAAGAATTAGACCTTTTGAACTCTTCGGGGGTTGGGGGGGAAGTGTAGGGAGTTTGAAGGCTTCTGATGTTTTTCATCCGGGCTGGGTTTGTATCACTGAGAGGCTGGTGTCCTTGACTGTGCCTTCAATACAGTTGAGCATGTCTGTGCAGCCAAATGTCATTTCATAGGAAAAATCAAACTCGATTTTTAAGATTGGTGAGATTTCTGGAGAAGAATGAATCCAGTCTGGGGTGGAACTGACAAAGCACACCAATTGAAACAAAGGCTCTGCGGTGCCATGCACGTGCCATTGTAATGTCTAAAGATGATTGCTTTTAGAGAAATACGGTGGTTTTAGCCCAGAGGTGACAAAACACATTCTCTTTCCCTTTTCTCTTGGTAGATCTTCCTTTCAGAAGGGAAGTGAATCTCTTTTATGTCCCAGTGTTCAGGGAGGAAAGCAGTACCTTCTGCCAGAGCTGAACATCGGAGGATATTAGTAATATTGACTGAGCAAATTGGATTCGTGGAACTAGTAGATTCAGCACTGCACATTCAAAGGAATACCATGATTTTGTACAGTGCATGTTTATCTGATCCTATATTGAAGAAGCTTGCTGTTGGTTTTCTTGGGACAAAACTGAATGATTTTTGTAGCCTAGAGTTAGAAGGGTGGAGAGTTGGGCTCAAGTGCCAGAGAGTCCAGTAGTGCAGGTTGGGCACTGCACACCTTCAGGACAACCTCTCTCACTTAGACTGCAGTATGGATGTTGCCCCCTCAAGTAAAGGTGCGAGACCTTTACAAGAATAGGAGCAGCCCTACCAGTTCTCCTCATTCAGATCTGCTCTACTTAGTCACTTAGCCATTTCACTCAGCCCCCACTCAGTGCAAGAATCCAAAAAGACAGAACTGTTTACAGTGATCACTTTTAAAGCAACAACGAAATGATAGATCTGTCCATTGCAGTGCAGTGCGTAACCCATTCTAGATGCTCAGTAAATGTTTGTGGGATGTATGATTTTATGTTGTATGTGTCGGTGAATCTCTTTCTCTACCATTAAGCTGTAACTCTGTGACAGCAGGTATGATAACTGTCCTCTTCATCTCTGTAACCCAGGTGCAGGCCCCAGACAGTGGCAAACATTACGTAAGCATCCAATTAGTATTTGCTGAGTGGATTAAAAAATGATAAACCATTGCCTAACAAGGTATACACTATTAACGTTCCCATTTTACATATGTGGAAACTGAGTTCTAAAAAGGTAAAGTGAGGATCCAAAAAGGACTGATGCATGGTGTTGTAGCCCACCCATCCTTCTGGTCTGGGTACCTAATCTCAGTCAGACCATGAAAGGTTTGCACCTTTGAACCCTTTTGATCCATGTATAATCGGTCACTTTGAACAAATTGTTTTGGATTCTGAGGGATGCTGAGAAAAATGGTCAAACAAAACTCACTATTTTATTTATTATCGAGATATTCTTGAAGGTACAAGTAATAGCCTACTTAGGAAGACTCTGAGAGAGATTTCTCAGTGCTCTGAGCTGGCAAACTTTGATTCCTCCTGAGTTACTAGTAGGATTTTGTTTTGGGTTTCTTGGCAGGTTTTTGTTTGTTTGTTTGTTTGTTTTTAGTTTTAAATAGACTTGCTTTTTAAGGAAGTTTTAGGGTCACAGCAAAACTGAGAGGAAGGTGTAGAGAGTTCCCTTATAGTTCCTGCCCCCGGGCATGCATTGCTTTCCCCACTGTCGACACCCCCGCCTGAGGGGTACATTTGTTACAACTGATGATCCTACATTGACACCGTCATTATCATCCAGAGTCCATAGTTTACACTGAGGTTCACTTTTGGTGGTGTACGTTCTTTGGGTTTAGAAAAATATATAATGACATATATCCACCCTTAAGGTATCATACGGAGTAGTTTCACTGCGCTAAAGCTTTTTGCTCTACATATTCATCCCTCTTCCCACCCCATCCCCAGCCCCTGAGAACCACTGACCTTTTCACTGTCTCTGTAGTTTTGTTTGTTTCAGAATGTCATATAGTTGGAATCATACAGTATGTAGCCTCTTCAGGTTGGCTCATTTCACTTAGTAATATGCATTTAAATTTCCTCCAAGTCTTTTCATGTCTTGATAATACATTGATTTTTAGTGCTGAATTTATCGCAGTTTATTTATCCATTCACCGACTGAAGGACATCTTGGTTACTTCTAAGTTCTGGCAGTTATGGATAAATCTGCTGTAAATATCTGTGTGCAGGTGTTTGTGTGGATATAAGTGTTCAACTTTTGGGGGTAAATAGCAAGGAGTTCAATTGCTGGATCCACTGGTAAGAGTATGTTTAGTTTTGTAAGGCTGGTGGGCTTTATATCTTATGAACAATGTACATTATGTAACTGATTGCAGTTCCCTTTTTGCTTTGTCCACTTGGAAATTCAAAGCTGACTTTGAAGGCCAGCTTTAGTCAATGTGTACCGATGTGTGTTTTTCACTTCTGGCATTTTATAGTTCTTCCTTTTCTTGCCATGATGCTTTTTTATTTGTTTTACTCTTACTGCATTTTAACACGATGCTTTTTTATTTGTTTTACTCTTACCACATTTTAACATGCTATTACATTTTGCATGCTATCTTTAATTTTATTAATTGGAAATGAGAATCTAATAAATTATCCCAGTAGAGGCAAAGTTTTTGGGAGTGGTTAAGAGATTAAGACACCCTGGCTTCAAATGCCAATTCTACTGTATACTACTTGTATGACCTTGAGTAAGTTCCTGTACCTCAGTTTCTTCATCCATAAAGTATGATAGTGATAATTTCTACCTCAAAGAATTGTTGCCAGTATTAAAGGAGATAATCTATGTATGTTATTATTTTTTTGGTTTCAGCCCCACCCCACCCACACTTCTCCTACCCAAATCCACTGACTTAATGCCCTGGAGAAGGTTCTCTCAACCTCCATACCACTGACATTTGGGGTCAGGTAATTCTGACCTATGGGGGTTGTTCTGTGCATTGTGGGATGTTTCGCCGCCTTCATGGACTCTACCCACTAGATGCCACTAGCATGCCCTCAGTTGTGACAACCATAAAATGTCTCCAGACATTGCCAAATATTCTGTGGGGAGCAGAATCATCCCTGAGATGATTGAGAACCTCTGCTTTAAAAGTCTTGTGCTGTCATTTGTTGTTTCGGACCACTTTTCCTCCAGTAATTCTCTATGTCAGATCACGTTTACCCAGACCAGTGCACATGTTGTTGGGTTCATTTATTTCTTAAATCCAAATTTAGTGGCCCACTTAGAATCCTGTTCTCCACTAATCATAGGGCAACATTTATTGAGCACCAGCAATGGACTTTGTCTTTGAGGAGACATCATCTGGGGAGGAAGTTGGGCCGTGTATGCAAACCACTGTGACACATCCCAGTGACTGCTGAAGCTGGTGACATGCAGACTCCCCAGGCCTACACCGTACTTTCAGAATGAAAATGCACGACACATGCTTTGACACAAGATTTTTTTTTTTTTATTTTGGTTGACATTTCAATTTATGTAAAATATTATGAGTGTATACAAATAAAATAAGTAGGTAAAAGTTTAATGAGTCATCCCTTTGAAAGGAGCAATTACATGAAATTGGAAAGTGCTTGGAAAACTGGGCTATATGGCAGCTCTCTGAGGAGGGAGTGATTAATTTTTCTAGAAATAGGCAGATAGCCCAATTCATACTGAAGCAGTGATAATTGATAAGAGGTTAAAGTTATGTCCCTTCCTGATACCATTTACATTTTGATGTGGTGCTGGAATGTGCTAAGTGCAACTGTGAGTAATATGGAAATGACACTTATAGAAATGGAACCTGAACATATTTTGTAAACAAACTGAAAGCTATTGGGGGGATGGACTGGGCAGGGAATGTTCTTTTTAGCAAACAAAAACAAAGGAAAGCACACCTTGAAAACAAACAAGTGGAAGCAAACAAACCAAAAAAAATTCTGGGTCCCTGATGATCTTGGGGATTTTTGCCATTACCAGCACTGGAGTGAAAGGAGCTTGGATAGAGTCAAATAAGATATGGAGGCGATTCCTAAGACTAAGGATGATGATAGGGAATGTATGAGTTAATGATAAATGGAAAGAAAATTTTGGCAGTGTTCTTCTTAATTTTTATTAAAAAAATAAATCAAGAAAGCGTGACTTTGGCAAAAACTTTCCTCCCTGCACTTTTCTCTTTGCATTCCTGGCTACTCACCATCACACAAATGAAACCACCCCTTAAGTGCATAGTAATATAGAAGTTTACTGAAACATCCTAGAATTCATTGTTTTTTATCAAGCTTGGTGCTGCTAATCACCAAAAGTACTTAATTGTAAAAGTTTCCTCCTGACTATGACTGTGCTTTATAAATGCCTCATTTCCAAATTCAAGTATCTGCAAGTATATACTAAGTGCGTTGATGTGGATGTGTCACTTCTTTCTGATTATCACTGAGGTTGTGGTCGGTTTTGAAGATGGAGGGAAAATGAGAACGAAGATGAAGTGCTTTCTGAGAAAGGGCTGAGTTTATGTTCTCACATCAGGCTGTACCACAGAAGTTACAAAGACCACCCCCCCCCACCTGTGTACAAACCTATTTGCCTTCGAGCCTAAAGAGCCATATAATCCAATATAGGGACTAGGTGAGAAGGCACTAATACAAACCAGAAATTCATTCTCCATGTGTTTTCTGAAGCTCAACTTTGTACAGTCCCATGAAAAACAAAGATACTTGCCCAGTGTGTATAATAGGGTCATTTTAAGGACACATTTGTTGGACTTCACTCTTTTGGCATCCGTTCAGGACAGCTAACAAAAGTCAGTTGTCTCTTACCTTCTCATCACCCCCTCAGCGCTCCCCCTCCCTGCAACAAATCCCTAGCAAATTCCACTTGCTGAGTGTCCTCCTATTAGCATAATGGTGTGTGTTAATTTGGAGAAGAAGCATGTGTTTCCTATAAGAAAGTTGTTTTAGGTCTTTAAATGTCTCTGTCAAACACTTTCTTTTTGTTTGGAGAAATAATTACAGATCAGTACTGTTGAAACCAAAACATCAGAGAAATTGCCTGTCCCAATGTTTCTAATTTGGTGGATGTCTGCTTAGTGAATGACAAAAGTTTAGCTTGGCCATGCCAAGAAAAACACATCCAGTTTGACCATTGCAATTGCTGACTTGGTTATAAGGGATGACAGTCACTGCACTTTGGTTGTTTTCCTCACGTCCCAGTGAAAGAACTCTCCTTCTACAGGACAGATCTGTTCCTGTGACTCCAATAAAAGCAGACAGCTGGTAAAATGGTGATGTGAACCATGGTTGCGTTTGGATACCATTTTTCCCCCTTTTTCAGGAGGCATCTTATGTTGGCGCATAAATACTCAGAACCACCACATTGATATCTTAGCTGATTTCTCTTCTCTGTAAACATTTCACCCTAGACTTTTTCCAATCCCAGACCTGGATGTGGTTTTGTCATAACTGTCATGGCTCCATTGGCTGAAGTGAGAAATATATCATTTTGAGAGACTTGTACAGTATAGCATTTAAGTGGACGGTATATTCATGGGATAAAGGTGACAAAGATGTACACACGCACACACATACATATGTATGCATATAAAACTTTCTTTGGGAAATAGAGAAAATTATAGAGCAGAAATAAAAATCAGTCACAATCATAGCGCTGAGTGTGTATTGGAGACAGTAGAGAGTGGGTCAAAGGGAAGTAATAGATGGTGATCCAGGCCTTCCACCCCTGCTCCTACCAGCACAGTTTCTCTCCTATTTGGTGTTTCGTATGATGGAATCCCACATGAGGTTTTGTATCAAAGAAAGTTTCTACTGCTGAAAAAGATAAAAGTTGAAAAACCACTTTCAAGTCGCACATGGAACAGTCTGCTGACCATAATTATGAACAACACACAACAACCTGGGTGAATCTCCTAAGCGCAATATTGAGAAAAGAGGCCAGGCAAAATAGAGTGTGAATTGTACGATTCCACTTATACAAAGTACAAAATCATGCAAACTAGTCTATGGTGTTAGAAGTTAGGACAGCGGTTAGAAGGGAGCATAAGTGGGCGTGCTGTAGGGTTCTGGAAATGCTCTGTTTCTTGATCTGAGTGCTGGTTTCACGGGTGTGTTCAGTTTATGAAAATTCATTGAACTGCACTTACATGTGCATTTTTCCTATGTATGTTTTACTTCAATAAAAAGATGAACACACATACACACAGCCAAAGCTTGGCTACTAAGGTAAGATAGTCATGTATTTTGGAAGTTTACTGAGACGAGGAAGGCTTCAGGAAGATCCACCGGGAAGAGGCAGGTGGAAAGAGAAACGCCGAGATGTGGTGGTCTTTAAAACAAATATGTGGCTGTCTAGGATAGATAGGGATGGGGCTGCCATGTCTGCCCTCCACACTGAGCCTCTGGTACAACCCAGTCTCTGAGGTTCACTCTCACCCATACTTCTGAATCCCAAACAGATGTTTACTGTGTTGACCCATGGCTGTATGCTAGACAGATAGGGCATTCAAATCGAAAAAAGATATATCCTCCTCTTAAAAATCTTGCATTAAAAAGTTTTGGTTTATGAAAGCAACAATTTGGAAATAGCCTAAATATCCAACAATAGGGGATTGTTTGATTCAATTACCTTAGATCCATACAGCCATATAGTAGCAGTCATTAGAATCAATGTTTCATAAGAATATTTAATATATTTTTATATTAAATGTTCTTTTATAGAGAACATCTAAAATGTTCTCTATATTTGTTGGGAGAAAATAGGTGAAAAAAACATATTTTATACTATGATAGCCAGATATGTACACGTAGCAAAAAAAACAAAAAAACAAACAAACAAAAACCTGGAAGGATATGCACCAAAATGTTATCATCTAGGCATGAGACAATGATGATTTTTATTTACCTTTCTTATATCAATTTGCTAAATTTGTCATCTGGAACATGTGTTGTTTTTGTAGTACAGAAAAATTATGTTTTTTAAAAATAAGAGTCATTCAGTTTAGGAAAGTTAGGCAAAATATAAATATTAAAAAAAGTAATTCAAATTCCAGGGAATAAATAAATGCCAGGCATAAGTATTGACATTAAATCTTGTGAGCACAAAGAGGGAGCAAATACTAAGAAGTCATCAGAAGCGGTGGGACTTCAGCTGAGCTTGAATTCTGATATCAATTATGATAGATAGCATTCAGGCAATGCTTGCCCTCTGCTGAGAACTGCTTCATTAGGATTTTCCATACATTACCTCACAGTAACTTCATGATGTAAGTGATGGGATTTCTCCATTTTTTTAAGATGAGAAAACCATTTAGAACAGAGAAAATATCTCATAATCAGTCTCATCATAGAACAGAGAAAATTACCTGTCCTAGATCCCATGGCTAGTAAGTTTCACAGCCAGTGTTACTAGAATCTACTTTTGTCTAATTCAAAAGACTACTTTCCCCACCTTGCCTTGTTCCTTAGAAGGAGAAGCAAAACTCAAAAAGGTTACCTTTCTTTGTTTTCAGTCAGTGTGTATGTTTGGGGGTGGGGGAAAGTGATGGCGACAAAAAATGGAACCACTCAAGCAAATAGCATTTCCTCCACCTAATAGCCTTTCTGCCTGATAGTAAGTTATGGGTGAGGAAAAATGGGAAAGTTCTTTCTCTGTCTAATTTAGCATAGGAAATCATTATGCAGAGGCTCTGTTGCCTCTTTCAGAATAAAATGTAACATGATACTTTAGGTTTAACTTTGAGAAGTGTACAGCCAAACTTTCTGGGTTTGTTGATATATGTTGTCTTCCAAATTGTCTGCACTCCATTACCTGATTGGAGATGCTCTGCTCTCAGATGGCTTGGAGTTCGTCCTCCAAGTATCTGTAAGAACATCCTGGACCTATTTATCAGATTCCTTGCTAGTGCTACAAACAGAAGGATCTTTAAAAGGTGCAAAGATTTTATGCAGGTGGTAAATCTAAATCCATCAAAAATAAGTTCTCTACCTCTCTGATGAAATGGATATACAGAATGTGAGAGGTGTATGAAATGCATTTGCTCTTATGCACCGTCCACCTGGAGAAAAGAACTAAAATTCTGAGTATTCCTCTAAACGGATATGACAATATCATTTGATGTATACTAGACAAGTTTAGATGTTAGATCTTAATTTATATTTAAGAATAAGCTTTCAACTTTATTACATTTTTAAGGAACCCCTCATATATATAGTTTACCAAAACGTAGACTGGAATGACACTTTTTGTGTCTTTTGTTTACTAAATTGCAATGTCAGGATAATAAATGCTGAGGTTGGAGTATGTGTGTGTTTCATTTCTCTTAGGGAGTTCTGTACTTCAAGGGCTTTCCTCTTCAACATTGCAGATAAAACACTACATCACACTCTTTAGTGAAAGAGACACTTTCTCCTTCAAGATGCCTGTTCAGCTGTTCCACAGCTGAAGAGCTGGGGAGACTTAAAATTACATTCCTTTTCCTGCCATTAAAAGGGAATGGGGGGAGGAGTGAGGACAAGAAACTTGCATCTGGTTCAATTTCTTTGCCAAATTCTTCATTTAATTGTTTTGTAATTTGAAGAAAACCACAAGTGACAAGATGAAATTGCTAGGAATATAAATACGGAATTTAATTGTTCATGTCAGAATTTCAATTCCCAAACCATGGTAATCCAAGTCGCAGTTTTGGACCAACAAACAGGAAAAGCATTGGAGACTGTTGCTGAGTTTTCTGAGCCCCCATGATTCCACCTCCCACACCTCCCCACCCACACCAAGTTCATGTAAAGTCCTTCAATCAGGAAGAGAGAGGGGAGGAGGGAAGTTCACTCCTCTTACCTGTATGGATTTGATCCTAACAGCTGGGATCCAAGATTCCTCAAGAAAAGCCATCACATCGAGTCCATGATCCAAAATAAAACATCATCTAAGTGTTAAACACTTCATTGATAAACGCCTATAAATTCAAAGAATCTTTGATAGTAATGAGGTTCTTCTAAAGGGGTGCCTTTATTTTGGTTTATGACATAAACTTCCCTGGACCAAGGGGCAATTTAACCCAGTTGGAGTTATTCTTGATTTTAAGTTAGGAAATGTATGTTACTCTCAGCCACCAAGCTGAGTTTGCTTCTCTTGTTCCACTGCCTGGAATAGCGTTACATCGGTAGTATATGCTCAATTCGTATTTGTTGACTAAATTTGTTTGATGAGCAAGTGCACAGTAGAATGAGCCCTAGGGTTTTATAAAATAGTTGAGTAGACAAGTGTCTCAATTCTCTATGTTCTTTTCAAGTCTTATGAAGTCTCCAAATTCTAGCTTACCGGATCTGTATCACATTCCCTTAAAGCTCTGGTTTTGGCTCCATTAAAATCTAACAAAGTAATTGGGACTAAGATGCTATTGACTTAGAATGGTTTAATTTGCCATCTAACTCAGATTATTTTATTTTTATAAGCTTGATCTGTATTCAGAAATTGCAGGGTCTATTCTAGAGTCAAAGGGGGCTATGTTGGGGGTGGACATACCTCTATGTGTCTACAGGCCAAATGATTTCTTTCTTTGAATCTGAACCTTGAAAGGAAAGATTAGTTCCTAATCTTAGCTCAGGGTACTTTTTATAAGATAGTTTGCGGGAGTGATTGGTTATGCTATACAGTGAAGCAATTTAAATCCCTTTTATGTAGACATATTCACAAATCATAGAACAAAAAAGTGAAAAGAGTCACAAGAGAGAAAAATCTAGAATTACTCGGGTCATGTACATGATTAAGAAAATATATTATAAAGGGACTTATTTATCCAGAAGATTCTTGTGAGATTTTAAAGGACAGTGAATTCTATATACGTACTTTAAAACACTTTCTTTCAACAACAGATAGTAGACATGACTCATTACTTGATGAGATATGGAAGAATCTTAAAATGTATATAGTTTTTGCTTCAAGAAAAGTACATTCATGATTTTCCCTCTTCCTGATAATAGTGGGAAGATCCAGGCAAATCTTAGTTATCCATCCCATGTAGTACATATTAGTGGCTCTCAATCTCGTTTACACTGAATCCCACCAACCTATCAAAAATCTTGGATTTATCATGACAGGGAAAAAATCTTTTTTTTTCCTAAGTAAGAAAAACTCTATTTCAACAGCAATCTTGTTATATTTTTAAGGATGTCAAATACTGTACTAAAAAGTACTGTCAGGAATGAGTTGAGTAGTTCTGGCTTTAATACTCAAATAAATGAAGACAATGGTGCATTGTTTCTTGAGTTGCATTATGATACTTATACCAAAGATTTTCTATAAAATTTCACCATATGGAGTGTGTATGATGATAATAGTTTGGTAATTAAGGTAAGTCAAAAGTTGCAAACTTTGGTGAGTGACCACTTATTTGCTTCTCAATTCATCCCAATATACCATTATATTGAAAATTAGTGCTATAAGAGGTGCTACAAACACCTCCTCCATGCAGCCTTTCCAGATTAGCTCCATTAACCACCTGAGAGGTTTTCAGATAGAGAGAGCTAATTGGTTTGTCTTGGGTGATATACTTCTCTGGTAGGGCAGTAGTCATCTTGAGGTATCTTTCTAACCACAGAGCCATCTACTCCCATGTTATTCTGGAAACTGCCTATTCCTTTCCTTCCTCCAAGAAGGACCCCAGCAGCCATTTCTGTAATGAACGACTATACCCCCACTGGCAAATTGGGCCAAAGGTGGCCATGACGCAAGCAGGGTCATGTGGTTCTCTTTCTTGGAAATCTATAACTAGGACCAAGAGAAGATAGAGTCAGCTTGTCTGTGTGGCTAGAAGTCAACATGTATACTCAAATTGGGGGTGGCCAAATTCAGCCACATGTACCTGAGATGCAGAGATAGTGAAGAACAAAACAGAGACAAAGTTGAGAGAAAGGGAGAGATGGAGAGAGTTCCTTTCAACTTCCTAGTTCTATATCCTGAGATGCAAGCAATTCCTGCCCTTGATTTCTATGAGACACCTTTTTATCTCATAGCAAATTCTCTTTCTTTTGCCTTGAACTGGCCAGGAATTAGCTCTTGTTACTTGCTGCCTTAGTGTCCCAGTGAATTCAGGTAATTTGCCCTTGGGAGGTTTTGAAAATATTGGCCTGATTTCTTCCATTTCACTTCATGGTCTCTAGGACCAGGTGTCAGGCATCCTGGGAGCATCTTCTGAATGCTCCAATAGCTTGCTTCAGGGATCTGTCTTCAGCCTGTGTTGCCATGAGGGGTGGGATGGAGTGGGGGTTAAGACGAAGGGATTTCTCCATAAATCCTAATCTCGCTGGGAACCATCTCAGCTCTTCTGAGCTGCCTGGTCTTCTTGGAGGAGGATTCAAAAACTATGCTTTGCTTGATGTTCTCACGCTTCTCAGTAACAAGTTTATATATGAGTATATTATATATAATTTTGAACTAGGACATTGGTGGGAATCTTACGGCAGACATCTTCTGATGAATTCAGTGCCAGCTGCCAATTTTCAAAACTATGTTTTGAATAGATTTAGTTACACTTTGTGTAGAAGCCAATTTTCCTTTATTATATTTCATATTTTGTAGTTTGACTTTTAATTTGCTTCAATCTTATTTGGAGAAAATGCATCCTTGGCTTTAGAATGAAAGTCTTGCAATCTGCTTAATCTTGCTGCCACCACTTAATTTTTTTTTTTTTTTGGTTTTTTTCTTTTATTTTTTATTTTTTGAATTTTATTTTATTTATCTTTTTATACAACAGGATTTTATTAGTTATCTATTTTATACATATTAATGTATATATGTTAATCCCAATCTCCCAATTCATCCCCCCCCACCCCGCTTTCCCCCCTTGGTGTCCATACATTTGTCCTCTACATCTCTGTCTCTATTTCTGCCTTGCAAACCGGTTAATCTGTACCATTTTTCTAGATATTACATACACGCATTAATATATGATATTTGTTTTTCTCTTTCTGACTTACTTCACTCTGTATGACAGTCCCTAGGTCCATCCATGTCTCTACAAATGACCCAATTTCGTTCCTTTTTATGACTGAGTAATATTCCATTGTATATTCTTTATCCATTCATCTGTTGATGGGCATTTAGGTTGCTTCCATGACCTGGCTATTGTAAATAGTGCTGCAATGAACATTGGCGTGCATGTGTCTTTTTGAATTATGGTTTTCTCTGGGTATATGCCCAGTAGTGGAATTTCTGGGTCATAGGGTAATTCTATTTTTAGTTTTTTAAGGAGCCTCCACACTGTTCTCCATAGTGGCTGTATCAATTTACATTCGCACCAACAGTGCAAGAGGGTTCCTTTTTCTCCACACCCTCTCCAGCATTTGTTGTTTGTAGATTTTCTGATGATGCCTATTCTAACTGGTGTGAGGTGATACCTCATTGTAGTTTTGATTTGCATTTCTCTAATAATTAGTGATGTTGAGCAGCTTTTCATGTGCTTCTTGGCCATCGGTATGTCTTCTTTGGAAATGTCTATTTAGGTCTTCTGCCCATTTTTGGATTGGGTTGTTTGTTTCTTTAATATTGAGCTACATGAGCTGTTTATATATTTTGGAGATTAATCCTTTGTTGGTTTCTTTGTTTGTAAATATTTTCTCCCATTCTGAGGGTTGTCTTTTTGTCTTGTTTATAGTTTCCTTTGCTGTGCAAAAGCTTTTAATTTTCATTAGGTCCCATTTGTTTATTTTTGTTTTTATTTCCATTACTCTAAGAGGTGGGTCAAAAAAGATCTTGCTGTGATTTATGTCAAAGAGTGTTCTTCCTATGTTTTCCTCTAAGAGTTTTATAGTGTCCAGTCTTACATTTAGGCCTTTAATCCATTTTGAGTTTATTTTTGTGTATGGTGTTAGGGAGTGTTCTAATTTCATTCTTTTACATGTAGCTGTCCAGTTTTCCCAGCACCATTTATTGATGAGGCTGTCTTTTCTCCATTGTATATCCTTGCCTTCTTTGTCATAGATTAGTTGACCATAGGTGCATGGGTTTATCTCTGGGCTTTCTATCCTGTTCCATTGATCTATATTTCTGTTTTTGTGCCAGTACCATATTGTCTTGATTACTGTAGCTTTGTAGTATAGTCTAAAGTCAGGGAGTCTGATTCCTCCAGCTCTGTTTCTTTCCCTCAAGATGACTTTGGCTATTCGGGGTCTCTTGTGTCTCCATACAGATTTTAAGATTTTTTGTTCTAGTTCTGTAAAAAATGCCATTGGTAATTTGATAGGGATTGCATTGAATTTGTAGATTGCTTTGGGTAGTGTAGTCATTTTCACAATGTTGATTCTTCCAATTCGAGAACATGGTATATCTCTCCATCTGTTTGTGTCATTTTTGATTTCTTTCATTAGTGTCTTATAGTTTTCTCAGTACAGGTCTTTTACCTCTTTAGGTAGGTTTATTCCTAGGTATTTTATTCTTTTTGTTGCAATGGTGAATGGGATTGTTTCCTTAATTTCTCTTTCTGATCTTTCATTGTTATCATGTAGGAATGTAAGAGATTTCTGTGCATTAATTTTGTATCCTGCAACTTTACCAAATTCATTGATTAGCTCTAGTAGTTTTCTGGTGGCATTTAGGCTTCTCTATGTATAGTATTATGTCATCTGCAAACAGTGACAGTTTTACTTCTTCTTTTCCAGTTTGTATTCCTTTTATTTCTTTTTCTTCTCTGTCATGGCTAGGACTTCCAAAACTATGTTGAATAACGGTGGTGAGAGTGGACATCCTTGTCTTATTCCTGATCTTAGAGGAATTGCTTTCAGTTTTTCACCATTGAGAATGATGTTTGCTGTGGGTTTGTCATATATGGCCTTTATTATGTTGAGGTAGGTTCCCTCTATGCCCACTTTCTGGAGAGTTTTTATCATAAATGGGTGTTGGATTTTGTCAAAATCTTTTTCTGCATCTATTGAGATGATCATATGGTTCTTATTTTTCAATTTGTTAATATGGTGTATCACATTGATTGATTTGCGTATATTGAAGAATCCTTGCAACCCTGGGATAAATCCCACTTGATCATAGTGTATGATCCTTTTAATGTGTTGTTGGATTCTGTTTGCTAGTATTTTGTTGAGGATTTTTGAATCTATATTCATCAGTGATATTGGTCTGTAATTTTCTTTTTTTGTAGTACCTTTGTCTGGTTTTGGTATCAGGGTGATGGTGGCCTTGAAGAATGAGTTTGGGAGTGTTCCTTCCTCTGAAATTTTTTGGAGAAGTTTGAGAAGGATGGGTGTTAGCTCTTCTCTAAATGTTTGATAGAATTCCCCTGTGAAGCCATCTGGTCCTGGACTTTTGTTTGTTGGAAGATTTTTAATCACAGTTTCAATTTCATTACTTGTGATTGTTACGTTCATATTTTCTATTTCTTCCAGGTTCAGTCTTGGAAGGTTATACCTTTCTAAGAATTTGTCCATTTCTTCCAGGTTGTCCATTTTATTGGCATAGAGTTGCTTGTAGTAGTCTCTTAGGATGCTTTGTATTTCTGTGGTGTCTGTTTTAACTTCTTCTTTTTCATTTCTAATTTTATTGTTTTGAGTCCTCTCCCTCTTTTTCTTGGTGAATCTGGCTAAGGGTTTATCAATTTTGTTTATCTTCTCAAAGAACCAGCTTTTAGTTTTATTGATCTTTGCTATTGTTTTCTTTGTTTCTATTTCGTTTATTTCTGCTCTGATTTTTATGATTTCTTTCCTTCTACTAACTTTGGTGTTTTTGTTTGTTCTTCTTTCTCTAGTTCCTTTAGGTGTAAGGTTAGATTGTTTATTTGAGATTTTTCTTGTTTCTTCAGGTAGGATTATATTACTATAAACCTCCCTCTTAGAACTGCTTTTGCTGCATCCCATAGGTTTTGGATCTTTGCGTTTTCATTGTGATTTGTCTCTAGGTATTTTTTTATTTCCTCTTTGATTTCTTAGTGATCTCTTGGTTATTTAGTAAGGTATTGTTTAGTCTCCATGTGTTTGTGTTTTTTACATTTTTTTCCCTGTATCTGATTTCTAATCTCATAGCGTTGTGATCAGAAAAGATGCTTGATATGATTTCAGTTTTCTTAAATTTACTGAGGCTTGATTTGTGACCCAAGATGTGGTCTATCCTGGAGAATGTTCCATGTGCACTTGAGAAGTGTAATCTGCTGCTTTTGGACAGAATGTCCAAATTGTAATTATCAATTAAATCTATCTGGTCTATTGTGTCATTTAAAGCTTGTGTTTCCTTATTAATTTTCTCTCTGGATGATCTGTCCATTGGTGTAAGTGAGGTGTTAAAGTCCCCCACTATTATTGTGTTACTGTTGATTTCCTCTTTTATAGCTGTTAGCAGTTGCCTTATGTATTGTGGTGCTCCTATGTTGGGTGCATATATATTTATAATTGTTATATCTTCTTCTTGGATTGATCCCTTGATCATTATGTAGTGTCCTTCCTTGTCTCTTGTAACATTCTTTATTTTAAAGACTATTTTATCTGATATGAATATTGCTACTCCAGCTTTCTTTTGATTTCCATTTGCATGGAATATCTTTTTCCATCTCCTCACTTTCAGTCTGTATGTGTCTCTAAGTCTGAAGTGGGTCTCTTGTAGACAGCATATATATGGGTCTTGTTTTTGCATCCATTCAGCTAGTTTGTGTCTTTTGGTTGGGGCATTTAATCCATTCACATTTAAGGTGATTATCGATATGTACGTTCCTATTACCATTTTCTTAATTTTTGGGGTTTGTTTTTGTAGGTTCTTTTCTTCTCTTGTGTTTCCCACTTAGAGAAGTTCCTTTAGCATTTGTTGTAAAGCTCGTTTGGTGGTGCTGAATTCTCTTAACTTTTGCTTGTCTGTAAAGGTTTTCATTTCTCCGTTGAATCTGAATGAGATCCTTGCTGGGTAGAGTAATCTTGGTTGTAGGTTCTTCCCTTCATCACTTTAAATATATCGTGCCACTCCCTTTTGGCTTGTAGAGTGTCTGCTTAGAAATCAGCTGTTAACCTTATGGGAGTTCCCTTGTATGTTAATTGTCGTTTTTCCCTTGTTGCTTTTAATAATTTTTCTTTGTCTTTAATTTTTGTCAATTTGATGACTGTGTCTCAGCGTGTTTCTCCTTGGATTTATCCTGCCTGGGACTCTCTGCACTTCCTGGACTTGGGTTGCTATTTCCTTTCCCATGTTAGGGAAATTTTCGACTATAATCTCTTCAAATATTTTTTCAGGTCCTCTCTCTCTCTCTTCTCCTTCTGGGACCCCTATAATGCAAATGTTGGTGCATTTAATGTTGTCCCAAAGGTCTCTTAGGCTCTCTTCATTTCTTTTCATTCTTTTTTCTTTATTCTGTTCCATGGCAGTGAATTCCACCATTCTGTCTTCCAGGTCACTAATCCGTTCTTCTGCCTCAGTTATTCTGCTATTGATTCCTTCTAGTATATTTTTCATTTCAGTTATTGTATTGTTCATCTCTGTTTGTTTTTTCTTTAATTCTTCTAAGTGTTTGTTCTTTAATTCTTCTAGGTCTTTGTTAAACATTTCTTGCATCTTCTTGATCTTTGCCTCCATTCTTTTTCCGAGTTCCTCGATCAACTTCACTATCATTATTCTGAATTCTTTTTCTGGAAGGTTACCTATCTCCACTTCATTTAGTTTTATCTTGTTCTGGGGTTTTATCTTGTTCCTTCATCTGGTACATAGTCCTCTGCCTTTTCATTTTTTCTATCTTTCTGTGAATGTGGTTTTTGTTCCACAGGCTGCAGGATTGTAGTTCCTCTTGCTTCTGCTGTCTGCCCTCTCACACCAACTGATTTTTGACCACTGTTTTTACAATGATGGCTACCTTTTCTTCAGTGTCTTGGTGAATTGAGGATTACGAATCCTGGTTTTTGGGGGGTTTTTTTGTTTTTTGTTTTTTTACTTGGCCCCATAATTTAAAATCTACTACTTCTCTCCTTAATGAACAGTTAGGTTGAGAGTCTAGATTTAGTGGTCCTCAAATTGTAGAACATACCGAAATCACCTGAAGACCTTGTTAAAACACAAGTTGCTGGTTCCCACCCCAGAGTTTCTGATTCAGTATCTGGGATGGGTCCTAATAAATAGTGTTTCTAATATGTTTCAAATAGATGTATTGCTGCTAATCGGGACCACACATTGAAAACCACTGTTTAGAGCATGAAAGGAAGACCTGCTCTTGGCTTTCCAAGATTTGTGTTACACAAATCACCAACTTTTGATTTTCTTTAGCCACTAAACCAGTATCATCATACAAAACCCACCAGGCTAAATTTTATTGAAAATGCTTGGAATTACCATGGTGTAACTCAAGGGTATAAGAAGTTTTATTAGGATTATTCAGAGAAACAGAACCAATGGGATATTTATTAATTTTTATTAATAAACCAATAGGATATATACTTATTAATAAAAACTTATTATAAGGAATTGGCTCATGCAAATATGGAGGCTGAGAAGTCCAAAATCTGCAATTGGCAAGCCAGAGACCCAGGAAAACCAGTAGTATAGTTCAATTCTGGGTCCAAAAGCCTGAGAACCAGGAGAGCCGATTGGTGTAAGTTCCAGTCCAAGTGCAAGAGAAAACCAATGACCAGCTCAAACAGGCAGAATAATGTCCCTCTTACTCAACCTTTTTGTTCTATTCAGGTATTCAATTGGTTGGATGAAGCCTATCCACATTAGAGGGGCCAATCTGTTTGGTGTATGGATTCAAATTTTAATCTCTCCCAAAGCACCCTCACAGACACACTCAGAATACTGTTGGACCGTATGTCTAGGTACCCCATGACCTAGTCGAATTGATACATAAAATTCACCATCACAGGAGCCATTGTTTTCATTTATTTGAATATTAAAACCAGAACTACATGATTCATTCTCAACAGTACTTACTACTGTAGCTCTTGGTATCATTAAAAATTAAAAGTCATGAAATATATAATAAGGTAGTTATCAAAATAGGAATCTTCATATTGAGAAAAAAGAAAGACTTATTTGTTTATATCATGGTAAAAGCCAAGACTTTTTATTTTTATTATAGACATTCTTATGTTGATTACAACCAGTTCAAAGCTGTTATGGTAACTCTATCACTGTCCTTCATGTACAAAACTATATTTTCTTGAATAGGAAACAAAAGTGTGGAATTGCTTCTAGTTTATACCAAGAATTTCACTAACCCTCAACCTACTGTATTTATGACTTTTACTGATCCAGCTGTAGAATTGTGTCTATTTAAATGCTTCTACTTCCTCACACTCCTTTATTTTGTGGGGTGGAGAGGTTTTTGAGGGTCAAAATATGGCTAGCCCTCGGGAAAATGTGATGAGTGTGAACATCATGGGTATAGTGAGAGAAAAAAAGGCTGAGATCCACTGCCTCATGAGACCAATTGCCACTTTTCTCCCCTTGGATTTCACAAGCTTTTAATAGGAATCATTACTTATTCTGAATGATCAGTATGTTCCCATTGTGGACATGGCAGTGTTGCCAGGCAACATGAAAATACAAGTGATGGGTCTTAACACTGTCACAGATGATAAAGACATAGGAGTAGAAAGAGTCCCAAGTACTGCAATCTAGAACCATTGCCTTACCAAAGAGGTGATAGACCTGGGGGCTGGAGGCAAAGATGGAGGTGAGGGAGATGGAGGGCCAGGACTGTGAGTCAGAAGTTGCCAATATCCACATCATTTTAACTGACGCTGAGGAGCATGGGAGGCAGGATTCTAGGTCCAGCCATCCAGTTCTGAAGGGAGCAAGGATGACTTCAATAGGCCTCATAATTCATTCATGCACTCCTTCCTTCCTTCCTTCAGTGAAGAGATATTGAGTCTTTTTTGTGTCAGGCACTATGCTGGGCCCTGGAGATCATGAGATAAACAATCCAGAGATGGTCCTGCCTACCCAGAACTTACACAGTAGCAGGGAAGACAAGTCAGGAAGGATTAATTATCCAGTAAATGATTTAATTCCATTTCTGCTGTTATTAATGAGAAATATGTACAGAAGTTTGGGCAGTCAGGAAAGGTTTCCAGGAAGAAGCAAAGCTGTTTAAGCTGAGGCTTAAAGGAATGAGAAGAAATTAATTAGTTTTAGAGGAAAGGGCTGCAAGGAAGAGGAAAATGATGGGAGAGTGTTCCAGGTAGAGGAAACAGCAGGTATGAAGTGCCTGAAGTGGGAAGGAGCCACCAGGTGTTGGTGCATGGATGCAGGGGCTGGATCTCACCCCCTTAGCCACAGTCCTTGTGCAGGTTGCAGTCTACAAACCTACAGTTACCTTGGTGCTATATTATGATGGCAGATTCTCTTTGCTTATTTTATTTGGCATCTCAGTTATATTTCCTACCAATTAACTGTTGCCTTCTTCTTGAAACACTTTCTTCCCCAGGCTCACATGACCCCACACTCCACTCGTCTTCCTTTTACCTCTGCTAGTGCTTCCTTCTCAGTCAGCCTCAGCATGATGGTGCATCCCAAGGTTCAGTCTTCAGACTTCCTCTCCTTTATATTGACATGCTCCACTGGGGCTCTTTCCTGGACCCAAGACTTTAAATCTCAGTATTGTGATGATGTCTTCATTATTATTTCTGCCCTGACTTCCCCTTGGAGCCCCACATTCTTGAGTCCAACTGCTTATGTGACATCTCTACTTATGTATCTAGTACACATCACCTCATACATAGCATGAATTAAACACATCTTCATTTCCCTTCAAACCTAACTTATGCCTTTCCTATATCCCTCCCATCTCAGGAAATGGCACTTAATTCATGCAGTTGTTTGGGTCAAAAACCTAGGTGTTATACTAGAATCCTCTGTCTCTCTCCTTTTTTTTTTTTAATGCCACAGTAACTCCATCAGCAAGTCCCATCAACTCTACCTCTAAAATATATTCCAGATTTTTATCACTTCTCACTATCCCTGCTTCTCTCATCTTAGTCAATGCCACCATGACCTTGTACCTGAACAGAGCAGCAGCCCTTCACTGGTCTCCCTGCTTCTACCTTGTCCTTTAAAATCTATACTCTATCAAGAGATTAGGAGACTGTTTCCTACAGTTATACAACTCTCTAATGGATTCTTATTTCAACCAAAATTGAATTTTTACCAATATCTACAAGGTCGTATTTGGTGTGTCCCCTGACTACCTGCCTACAGCTCTCAACTCCTCCTCCTATTCTTCTCACGCTCATTCTAGGATCAAGTCACACAGGGGTCTTTTTGTTTATTAAACTCATTGTGCTTATTCCCATCTCAGGGCCCTTGTACTTACTCTCTTCTCAAAGAACATGGTTCCCCAGATATGCTCACTCCTGTCTCATCTCATCACTCAGGCCACTGCTCAGGGAAGATGGTCTTCAGTAGCCTTTCCCTCCCCACAGTCATGAGCTCTCCCAGGACTTGCTCTTATTCTCTTCATAGGCTTAGCATAATTGGAAATTCTTATTTATGTTACTTGTTTGTTTCTCTGGACATCTTCCTCTAGTATATAAGATTCCTGAAGGCACATTCTTGGCCTAACTAGTAACTCCAGCACCTAGAATACTACCTGGCATACAATAGGTGGTCAATAAATAATTAGGAGTGAGTGAAGGATAGAATTTCTGCTACTTGAAATGATAACAATCAAGGGCCAATACATTAAATTCCCAGACAAATGGACAGATGAATGTCTGTATCATATCTAGATTGGAATGTATGGAAAAATAGGTAGTTTCTAGGCCTATGGCCATACTTATATTGTAAACTTAGGCAGGGGTTGAGTGTACAGCATGTGGCTGATACTTACAGTTAGTAGCTCCTTGGAAGGGAGAATATTGGAAAAAAAAACAGGTTCTTTAGGTCAAGGGACCTGAATTTTAATTCTGTCTCCTATTTTTGCTATGCCAGCTTATAAATATTTCTTAAGCTATATCATCAACTATGCAATAGAAATCATACCACCTGACTTGCAAGTCTGTAGTAAGGATTAGCCACATGTACAAAAAGGCATAATATGAAATCTGGCACATGGTAGATGTTTAGTAAACCACATTGGGCCTGGCAGTGACATTGATATTATGGCTGTCATTTGACTGAAACAATGAGAGTACTGTGCCTAACCTAGTCAGTGTTTCCTCCTTGCCCTTGTATTCACTCTTTTTGATTTCTCTTTGCCCTTTCATGGCCCTCCTTTCCCTCAAAACTCTATTCCAGACTCTTCCATGTCCTTCATCCGTCAGTCTATCTGTCTCTACATTCTTATCACCTATGCATGGAGGTATACACTCATTTATTTGTCCATTCAGTATACTCATCAAATATTTATTGAGTGCTTACTTTATGCCAGATTTTAGGCTTTAGCAACAAACAGAAGCACTTGAAGTTATCATACTGGCTCAATAATTTAAGCTCTTATGTAATTAAGGGTCAAGATTAGTACATTTAAGGAGTAGGAGCCAAACCTTATGGCATAGTATCTGCACATAGCAAATACTAAGTAGATATTTAATGACTTTGAAGACTGCTTAGTGTAGTAGCAAGTATAGGGGATTTGGAACTAGATAGACCTGGGTTCAAATCCTAGCATTACCACTGGTTTTCTGTGTCACCTGAAATACATCTTCTTCACTTTACATCTCTTCCCACCAGCACGGATGATGCCTTCCTTATGCTCTAAGGTTCAGCTCTGGGAAGCCTTCTCTGACCCATCTCACTCCAAGTTAGTCCCTCTCCTCTGGACTTCTGAAATTCTGGGTACCTCTGTTTTAGCATTTATCACATCTGGGTTGATGTGTCTATTTCCACATCACATTTTTAAGGTACTTAAGGAATAGAAAAATCATATTTGTGTTTCTATCTCATCTCTAACATAGCACACACAGTGGTTTGCCCACTGTCCTTTTTGCATTGCCCCACTCAGTTTGCACACTTAACTTGCCCTGGTGTGTTAGTTGTTTTGGAAATATTGCTGAGACATTACTTGAGTGTTTGACCTTCCTAACTAAAGTATCAGCTCTCCAAGGACAGGGCCCCATCTTCTCCACCTTGTTTATCACTCCTGCCGACCCATGCTCTGCTCTGGTCTGTGTAAATGTCCCCTGTCCATATTGTTGACCAAGTGTTGAGAAAGTAACTCTCCAAATGTTAAATCCTTTAAAGAGGTCAGCAGAATCCTTATTTTGCCATTTTCCTTGTTCTTTGATGACAAAAGAATCCCCCTAGAATTTCTTCTCTGCTCTTCACTTGCCATCAGCCCCAGATGACCTCCTCGAAGGCACAGCCTCTGTAGGTAAAAGGTATTTGTTCATCTTTATGAATGTCAGTCTCTTGACATTCATGGTAAATAGACAAGTTCTCAGTCTCTTGACATTCGCAGCAAATAGACGAATCCTTCAGTAAATGACAGTGGTCCCCAGCATCTCATTAAAAACTCTTGGGGATAAACACTCAAGGGTAGTCGTTGTTCAGGCTCAACTTTCAAAGGCTTTGTAATGTGCTTACCTATGAAAAAAAATGTATACCGTCACCTGTTATAGCCTCAACAGCAGCATTTTTAGAGCCCTCATCTATATTTAAACTTGATCTTGCTTAGTCAGGAGCGGAGATGTTGCCTGCCAGCATTTCCAAACAGCAAGAAAGACACAGCAGCTTCCAGTATAACGAGCACAGCTCATGAGGGCTGCTTCTTTGGTATTCAGTACTGCATCGGTTTGCCAGATGATGCTGATCTTATGCCATTTTGATGACTTTCTCTCCAATCTTCAACAGACTCCAGGGCCTTGGGCTTCCCAGTGGGTCATTTAAGCAACAATCCATTCAGTATTCATTACTGAATTAACAAATATTTATTGAGTAGTTACTATGACTTGAGCCCCACCTACTACTTTAGAAGGAGATTGTGTAATGGTTAAGAGCATGGGTTCTGAAAGCAAATTACATGGGTTCAAGACCCAGAATGTCCCACTTATTAGCTGTGGAACTTTGGGCAGCTTATTTAACCTCTCTGTACCACAGTTTTTCCATTAGTCAAAGGAGGATAATAATACCTTCTTCATGGGTTGTTGTGAAAATTAAGACTTAACATCTAAAGTGCTTAGAACTGGGTAATGATAGCTGTTGTTAGTTAGTATTACTATTATGTCTCTGGCCCTGAACAAGGCTCCTGGAATTACAATGATGAACAAATTTGTTAATGTTCTTGCTTAGAGTCCAATAAGAGAAATTAATAAAATAATGATGCTAATGATTGTATACAGTAATTAGGATAAGCATATATTGGAAAGGAATGTGAGGGCATAATCACAGATGAATCTGTCCCGAACTTGAGTATTAGGTCTATCTTCTACCTAATCTACAAGCAGTAAATTTGTGCTCTACATAGTCTACAAGCATTAGGTTTGTATTCTATGTAATCTGTAAGCATGTACCGAGGTTGCACAAGTGGAGACAGAGTGGTAGGCCAGGAAAGAGAGAAACAGAAGAGCTATAAAGGGTTTTTAAAACCATGTTAAAGATTTTAGTCTTTATCCATTTGGGAATAGAAATTCACTGAAGGATTTTAAACAGGTGGGGACCTGGTGTTTCATTTGTGTTTGAAACTAGTATTCTGGCTACACCTTAGAAAATGGATTAGA
The DNA here is from genome assembly GCF_965194825.1 of Balaenoptera physalus. NCBI lineage: Eukaryota > Metazoa > Chordata > Mammalia > Artiodactyla > Balaenopteridae > Balaenoptera > Balaenoptera physalus. The sequence goes on along the minus strand of NC_138890.1, from coordinate 43,273,603 downwards.
GAGGTGCCCGAAAATAGATACGACGAGACTGCTTAAGTGACCATTTTAATGATCAAGGCAAAAGACCAAGGTAGCTTGGATTACAATGGTGTAGGTAGAGATGGTGATAAATATAGACTAGATCCTTCTCATGTTGCCTGGTATCTTCTACCCTTGGAATACCAGCTCTGCCTTTGCCCAAGGTGATGGAGTAGTTTACTTTTGTAAACCCTCTACTAGAATCTAAATATTACCAGGTCTCCTAATGGGAGGGACAGGCCACCAATCGATATTCAAATGTTCAGAAATTTTTTGTTCAGATGCATGGAATCTTCTGGTGGTGCTGAGAAGTCAAAAAAAATATGTATACATGTTCAGGGGAAGAGAAGGAAAAGAATGTTGAAAGAAATTATACATTCTCTTGTCATGCAATGAAAATAAAAGTGCTCCAAGGAAGTGTGTTAAATGACTTTTCTAAGAATGGATGAACTTTTTGGGAGGTGCACAGCCCTTTGGCACCTCCAATGGAAAAGCTCATCTCCCTGGATATGGCAAGACTTTTCTCTTGCATGAAAGCAGATTTTGGCTAACATTTCACAGGCCTGTGTTGACAGTTTTTAGATAGGAAATTTTCAGAGACAGAGGTTTGGAAAATGGGTCTTTAGCCAGAGAGCCTAATGGAGGAAGAAAACATTTGGAATTAGATTAGAACATCTCCATTTACTACCAAGAAATGGAGACAGGATAACAACTCTTATGGTACAGGACACTGACATGACAAGAGGGAGAAAGGATAAACAGCCTAAATCTTGTTGAGCACTATATGCTAGGTTCTTTGCTTACCTGGTGTTTATTTAATCTTCTTGACAACACTGGGATATTTAATGGTATCTTTTTTTTTTTTTAATGAAGAAATTTAAGCTTAGAAAACTTAAATGACTTGTTCAGGGTGACTCATCTTGGACATATAGGTAAGACTTGAACCTTCTACCATCTGGTCATCAAATGCAGTCTCCTTTTACTACATGAGACCTCCGTGTTTATGACATTGTTTTCCCAATCTTCATTGGCTTAACTGGGCTTCTCTATAAGGACTTTCCCCCTCATTCCTCTCCTGAAAGTATAAATAGCTCCCTTTGTGGAAAGTGAGAGAGCAAGACAAGTAAGAGAGGAGAAATCAACAACTGTCCTACTTTTCTGTTTCTCCAGCACCAAAGCTTAATGCTGCATGACAAAATACTGGAAGAAGGAGGAGAAAGATATTTTTTAAGAAAGCAACGGTAAAACAGGTTGGAAACCTCATCATCCACCAATAATATTTCATAGCATTGAAATTGGTACCAGGTGCTACTTTATGGGGGTTTGATGGATTTGCTAAAGGGAACATTGGGATTAAAATGGGGTGCACCATTTCTTTTATTTCCATAGGGTCTCTACCTTGTGTCTCACACAGGCCCTCCAAGGCCCAGCCTCCTTTTGCTAAGGTTCTTGTCATCAGAATCATTAACAGTGGTCTCCTCACTGGGTTATTAGTTAGGTGATGTGGAGTACCAACATTCTCTGGAAGGAACTAACTGCTTGAGTCACAGGCAAATGCCATAATCAGATCTCTAACAGCTGTAGTGAGGATGTGTTGGCAAGTTATATTGAAATTCTAGGATAAATTAAAAAAATATAATTCCAGCCCATATGTCTGAGTCTCAACCTTGTACCCTTTTCTTGATCTTTTTCCTGTTCTACGTTAATGAGAAGATAGTTCTCTCCTCCTCTGCTTCTGTAAATCACATTCATAATTTTAGCTATTTCATTGTCTCATCTGTATTATTTGTGATTTTAAATCAACTTAATTTTTTATACTTAGTTTCATCCTAAACATATGAGACATGAGATCAGTAGTAGTTATATTTTTCTATATGCATTAGTATAAATGCATAACTATTTTCCCATTTACCATTCATGATAGCGTCCCGTTAAATGATCAGTGATATGCATACTATATTGGAGAAATTTCTTGTACAGTAAAAAGAGGTCAACTCTGCCACTTAAAGGCCATGTGGCTTCAGTCATGTTTTTTCCTTTCTTAACATCAGTCTCTCCCTCTGCAAAATAGGAAGGCTTCTACCTGCCATCTAAAGTTGGGAAGTTTCAGTGAAAGAATCAGTTATAGCTAAAATTTATTCAGTTCCTACCATGTACCAGAGACCATACCATGCCCTTGATGTGCATATTTTCCTATGTAATCCTGACCATGATCCTAAGAGAAAAGTACTACAATCATGTCCATTTTATAAATGAGGACTCTAAGGCTTTGGGCTGTTATGCAACATGCCCAAGGTTCTCCTTTCATTGAGTGGTACAGTGAGAATTTGTCCCCTGTTCTGCCTGATACAAAGCCCAGGCTCTATCCCATCAGTGTGTCTGGCACCATGCTTGGCACCAATAAGTGCAGAATAACCGTGTACTCCTTTCCCATTGTGTGGCGATACCAACTCGTGTTGTTCCATCATGGGTGCTAGATTCTTGCTGGCCAGAGCTGCCTTCTTCTTCCCCCATGGCCACCAGTACTGTGTTACACAGAGTTGATGCTCAAGGGCTATTTGTGGATGACTTAACCGAAGGCTTTAGGATCCCAGTGGACTCACCTCTCACATTTGCCTTGAGGAAGATGATTTTCACATCTCTCTAGTGACTCTGGGATGGCATGGTTGTAAACAGAAATGACATAAGCCCAGAGCACTCACCAGCTGATGGAGTCTGAGAGTCTCGTTCCCTAGTTTTTCCCATTAGATGAAGACTTCAGTCTCCAAAAAGAAACTTTTTATAAACATTTTCTGTTATGTACATTTTTCAGAGAGAATTAGGAATCAAGATTAAGTTTTCATAGGGAAGTCAGGAAAGATTGCATTTGGGTGCTTGGTGTCTGAGGAAGGATAAAGGCCAGTGTGGGGATGAGGAAAGGGTATGCTTAGAGGAAAGAGACTTTGCTTCCTTTGTAATTCTGCATAGAACTCTTCCTCACTCTGGCTATCTTCACTCCCCTGTTATAACTAGTTATTAACTTTTTATATATTATGATCTGATCTGATGCAAGCTATTGGCCCTCTTCCTAGGAAAATGCAAGCCCGTGCATACACGAGTTTGTACACAGTTGCAGGGACTAAATGGACCCTCCTGAGAATCTGTGGACCTCCCCCCATGCAGGTTAATAATGCCACAAGTTCTGGAGACTTAATGAGGTAATCCCCTCAGGGAAAGATAACAATCCTTTTGGGGTGTCTCCTATGATATAGAATACTTGGTGTTTGTTTCTTAGGAACTAGAGTTCTTAGGAAGCATTCCAAACAACAGTCTCCAGTTATGACATTTTCATTAAAAAAGAGTTACAATAACACTAGAATTTCTTGCTTTGGACAATATACCAATATCTTTTTGCAACATTTAAACAAGAAGAGAAGAAAGGATAACAAAAAGAGACAGAGAGATATGGCATATCATCTATTATAATTAAACATCAAAAATCTGACCATTTAAAAATAATTTTCCTCTGTGTACATTGATGTTCAACATAGAAATGATGGCATTGTTGAAAGAAAAAACTCAACTAGCTCTTACAAAGTACTAGGCATTATTCCATGTGCTTTAACTAATATATTGATATATGATCTTTTTACCTCTTCCTCCATGAAATCTACCAGAAAAGGAAAATATTTTCTTATTCCTAGATGGACAGAATCCAGGGTGAAGGAGGATTTAAAAGACTCCATTAAAATGACAGAAGAGTTTGTATTACTTCATTGTTATGATACCTTATTATGTAAGTTTTTATATCTCTAGGGACTTAAAGGGATCTACTTAACTGGCCACTCAGCAGAGGGGTCCAAGAATTCCTAAGTCTCCGAAGTTCATCTTGGTGGCAGCAAGTGGGTTAACTTTTCCAAAGGCCCAAAGTCTCCTTTAGAGGAAACTTGTGAAGCAGAATGCCTTGCTTACCCTTATTGTTCTCTAGGAAAACTCTTGTTTTCCACCTCGGTTGGTATTTTGCAAACACTTTATCCTGGAGACACTGGGGGCCGTGGGGAATGGAATGTTGCCCATGAGCCAGATATTTGTAAACCTTAGCTCTGAAATGTGGCACAATACCACAAACTGTCAAGTTGTGTAAAAACTAAAGCAAAGACAAAAACAGAATGTAATATTTACCAGATGAGAGTTTTGTGTGTGTGTAATCTTGCTGGAATTTTGGGAGTATCCAACTCTCATACATTTCAAAATGAGCTTTGTGTCCCACCCCATCCCACCCTCACCCCCAGTTTTTCCCTCCCACACAGGGAAGGAGAGTTATGAAGTGAAAGGCTTTGTCTGAATAAACAGTGAGCTTGATATAGCCCTCTGCAGTTAGCTATATATTGAAAGATGAACAAGAGGGTTTTGGCCCCGTCGCAGAGGGAGGGTCCTGAAAATATTATTTCTGGAACAATTTTCAGAATTAATGCAAAACAATGGGATATTGTGTGTGTTGGCAATTTTCATTCAGCATAAGTGATTTAACTGTATGTTCATTAGCTTGTCCACAATTTTCATTGTACAAAATAAAACTACATTCAAAGGAGAATTTCCAGTCATGTGGAAGAAAATATTTTTTCCACATGACTACTGACATCATTACACTGTGTCATCTGACACAAGTGAACAGCCTAAAGAAACCAGTAGAAGATACCCATTTAAAGGAATTTAGTTTAAAAAGAATCAGAATGGGGAGAAATGGGAGAATTTTAAGTGCATTTGAAACACAAGCCTTCTGAAGAAGCATCAGGTTATTTGGGTTTTAATTTTGAAAGTAGTTTGAAGAGTTACATCGTGAGTTCCCACTACCAGCGGGTACTCTTTCTGTTGAGAGAGGAAGTGAGAAATTTGATTCAGTGGCTTCATTACAACATGTTTGTGAGTGCTGAGTCTAGGCCAGCAAGCTTGTACCATGTTACCTCTCCCCTACTACAGCTGGTTAGATCAGGGGTAGAGTCATGGCCCAGGGGATCTATCTGGTCCATGGATTAGGTGATGACTAATCCAGTTCTGTCTTTCTTTTGAAGATCTGAACTAAGAGACCCAGTGCCTGAGATCAGACAATGACAGGTTCCTAAATTGAAAGGTCACATTCAGATGGGAAAGGGAAGAGGGGAGGCTTTTTCAGCCTGTTGCAAGCTAGAGGATTAGCAGAGAAAGCCAATCTGCCCAGAGAAGTGGGAAGTTTGATCAAGTGCACAGAGAAAAGGATATAAGATGACGTGTTCCCAGAAAGAGAAACATGGTAAACATAGATGGCTCGAAAATGGATGGTTTTCCATTTCTAGTCCATCTAAGACCCAGAAATAGGTCACTCTCCTTTGCTTAAGCTAGTTACGTAGGTGACTTTCTGTAACTAGAACTCATACAGGTCCTTCTTGTACAGATTTAAAATTTTTATATACAGTGGTGGGGATTTTTAAAAAATTGTTTACTTGGTTTATTTTTACAAAAGTCTCTTACACCTTTGGGTGACACTGAGGTGCAGCAGAGTCGGTGTAAGAAATGGGTTTGCTGGGGAAAGCGTAGTGGCTGTGCTTGGCAGAAATCTGTGTGTAATAATCGTGTATTGAGTGGAATTTGTACCATGACACAAGTAAGGTGAGAGTACGGTGGGCTGGCAATTGAAACTGCTAATAGCTACATTCCAATTCTACCATTAGATGGTTGATTTCAATTCTTGTTATCCAGCTGTGTTGAAGTAAGTGAAACTGTAAGTGTTAATAGCAAATTAAATGAAATAGATACTGTACGTGTGCATTATGGGAACCATAAACTCCGTAACCTTAGCAGAAGATTCTAGAGGAGGAGAAAAAGATCCCTGTGGTATGCTAGGGAATAGTTTGAAAGAAACTACCTTACTTTCAAGTCCCCACTTCTGACTAATGGAGGCTCTGATGACAAAAGATCATGCTGCCGCTTTGGAAGGTCAAGATTCTAGTTTCAAATTGCGATTAAAATGGATTTCTGCATCACCAACCCCTCCCACACCTTACCTAGCACCTCCCTTCTCCCACCCGGTGCCTGGAGTTCTCATTTATCATGTGGCTTTCCCAAATACTGAGCTGAGAAGTAAGGGTTTTTTTTGGTTTTGTTTTTTGTTTTTCTTAACAACTTTAGCACACACATTAACAATGAAGACTATTGGTTGACACATGTGCTGCGAACCTTGCTAAGCACTTCACATATATCTCATCTCTTTAAAAGTCACAGCAACCCCAGATGATGGGCATTTCCTGATCTCCTTTTGCAAGTGAGGAAAATGATGCTTCCAGAGGTCAGGTTACATGGCCAGAGTCACACAGCTCTAAGTGCCAGGGTTGGTATTTCCCCATATGTGACTGCACAGCTCCTGTTGTAAACAACTAAGCTCTTCAAATTACATAGTTGTGTGCTTGAATCTTGAAAGGCCCAATCTCAGGGTCACCTCTGATATTAGATATTTTCCCCTAAATGACCAAGAACCTAGATCAGAAAGCTATAGATTCTTCAGTTGAGAAAAGACTGGTTCTCAGTTTAAGTAGTATGGTTTTTCATGTGCTCGCTAACATGAAATGATCTTGAAAATTCTTTTCTGTATAAAAACAAAATTCACCCCTTATTGTATTATCTGTGGCAGCACATTGAGTCAACATATAATAAATATTTTATACATTTTAACTACAAAGGTTATTCAACTTCATATAAATTAATATACATACCTTTAGACTTCATGCTTTGAGACTGTCTTATTGTCAACTCCCATTTCAAGAGACCTAGAACAGATGCACCTCCTGCATAAATCTGTGTGGTAGCAAGGCTCAGGCAATAACATAACAAATGAACAGAATTCTTTGGATTTACCTGCTTTATTTCAGGAATTATTAGGAGAGATAGTTGATCTCTCTTAGGATAAATTGAGGCTATTTTTGGAGACCATTTTCCAGAAAAACACAAAGATCTCACATTCTGGTTTCCAGTTTGTTTTTAACCTTATACCAAATTTTCATCTTAAAGGTAACATCAGGATAGAATTTAATCTATAAAACATGTCAAAAATTTTCCCTGAAGGAATAAGGTAAGGGGCAGCAGGTGGTATGGTAGGGAAAGTTTCTAACTGGCAAGAGGACATTGGCCTTGGAGGGAACGATAATTGCTATTTACCCCACTGGCTGTTCTCCAGTAAGACATAAGGTCTTGCATACTATGTCCTTCTGAATTGAAGACTATTGGTTTTGCTGCTGTGCTAATACAGAAATGGGAGTCACAATTATGCAAATAAATATTTGCTTAATGTAACAAATTGTTCTATTTTGGCTCCTTTAGCTGTATGGTGTGATTTTTTTTTCCTTTGAAAAATCAGCTGACATTGGAAATAAAGGAAATGTAATAATTACCACGGGAAATATAGTTTGAAGATGGCAAAGGAGCCAAAATAGCAGTTGTGGAAAAAGGGAATCAAAATCATTTGATGTTACCAACTGTACTATTAATAGGGCTCCAAGGAGAGGAAGGAGTGAGTGAGTTCCCAGAGCTATTAAGATTCCACCAGCCCTTCTCTTGCATTCAGCAGTCCCACTGGATACCTTTGATTGTTGGCATGGATTCAAAGCATGGAAGTGTACTTCGCTTAGAAATTCTCTCTCACACATGCAAAGAAGAATGGGGGATTAATGAATACGACGCCTAAAAATGGAAGTCTCAATACAGCACTAAGCGAGTATAGCAAATTCGTTTAAAACATTCCCCATACATATTTAACCCTATTGATCTCTTCTCTCCAGCCTCTTTTTTTCCTGTTTCTTATTTTCTTTCTTTTTTTTTTTTTTTTCTTCTTTAAAGAGAAAACTTCATCTGATCTGGCAGAGAATGACAAACTTCCAAAATAGGTAGTTTGTATTCTAATGACAAATGTTATCCTGGGGCAGCAAGCGGGGCCTGGATGTACACACGGAGAGAGTTATCTAGTTATAACTGGGACAATGCCTGGTAAGGGGAGAGCTTGGGAAAGGTCTTCCATCAATGGCTGGGTGCATTTTCTCTTCTGGGGAGAGTCCGAGTCAGCAGGTGGGATTCTCTCCTTGCCCACTACAAAGGTTTAGGGGCATTAGCTAAGATTGCAGACCTCACCCTTATCGGAGTGGTCAGAATACGGTAACATGAGGCCTTTCTTTCCCTTACCAAACACAAAAACCTGTCCCAAAGAAGGCAATAGGAATCCCTTTGTGATTTCCGTGCTTGGATGGAGTTTAAGATGCTTCTCTGAATTCATGGTACATTCCAGCTTGGAGCTACCCTACACTCAAGGCTGGCTTATGTTGGAGTGGGATTTAGGGCAGGGGCAGGACAGAGATTTAAGGCTCCTGCTAAAACTATTGGGAAGGGAAAGTTTTGCTTTTTATTTTGTTGTGTTTTCTTTGGTCCATCACTCCCTGAATGGCCTTGGACATGGAGCACGGGTTGGAAGAATAGGGGCTACTTGTTGAACTTTAGGAGACTGAAGAGTGGGATAGAATGGGCCATGAATCGTGGTTTATATACACAGCCTCCTAAATGCTAACATGCAAACACATACATAGTATATCATGGGGGAAATAAAAATGGGCCATGATCTATGTGTATGATATCTCTTTCTTTTAAAAAAAATGCAAAATATATGTATTTTGAAAAAACAATATGTTTGGAAGGTAGTAGACCAAAATGTTAACAGAGATTGCCTTAAAATCGGAGATTGGGGTAGTTTTACTTTTTTTTCTCTTTGCTTATTTATAGTCTCCCTTTTTTCCTAGCATGTTCAAGTGTATTATACATATATTTCCATTTAAAATTAAAAGCTAAAAATGTAAGACACCAAAGGAAAATAAAAATACATAGGGATTCCAAAGCTCAGGTCCTGCCCCTGCCTCATTCTGGCTGAGAACCTGTTTTCACATCCTCAGATCCACTTATAAAACAGTGATGGTAACTATACCCTCCTCACATTGTGGGCATTTAATAATTTAATATCCACGGCAATGCTTTGTAAAGTATATACTAAGGAGCTGTGTTTACTAATATTTGGCATCCTTCTATTCGGGGGAGCCACGTCCTTCCTTAAGAACTGTCTGTGAGGCTCGTGTGTGGCTAAAGGGGTGGTGATTGTGTCCTGCCCCACGGGAAGGCCCACAGCCTCCAGGGCCCTGCCAGAGCCCGCTGGCTTCCATCTGGCCCTTCCTTCATCCTGGTGGGGGCAGTGGTATGGGTGTTTGGAGGGGGCGTGACTCCTGGATATCTAGTCAGAGAAAAATGGGAACCATGTAGAAACAGCTCCAAGATGGAATTGTGGCTGCAAAGGAGGTCAGACAGCCTGGAATTTAACCCTAACCAGGCTGAGTCTCAGCTTCCTCATCTGAGAAGGAGAGACAACAGTGTAGTGGCTCACTCACCGCATTAGCACAAGTAGTCAGAGTGAGAGAACGACCTTCAGCGCTTAGCAGACAGCCTGGCGCAGAGGAGTGAGTGCTCGGTGAATGTCAGCTGTGCTGCTTTTTTTTTTTTTTTTAACTTTTAATTTTGTATTGGAGCACAGTTTGATTAACAATGTTGTGTTAGTTTAAGGTGAACAGCAAAGTGATTCAGTTGCACATATACATGTATCTATTCTTTTTCAAATTCTTTTCCCGTTTAGGTTATTACATAATATTGAGTAGAGTTTCCTGTGCTGTACAGTAGGTCCTTGTTGATTATCCATTTTTAATATAGCACTGTATACATGTCAATCCCACATTCCTAAATAACCCTCCCCCACACCCTCCCCCTTGGTAACCATAAGTTCATTCTCTAAGCCTGTGAGTCTGTTTCTGTTTGTAAATAAGTTCATTTATATCATTTTTTTTAGATTCCACATATAAGCGATATCATACAATATTTCTCTTTCTCTGTCTGACTTACTTCACTCAGTATGACAATCTCTAGGTCCATCCATGTTGCTGAAAATGGCATTATTTCAGTCTTTTTAATGGCTGAGTAATATTCCATTGTATATATGTACCACATCTTCTTTATCCATTCCTCTATTGATGGACATTTAGCTTACTTCCATGTCTTGGCTATTGTAAACAACACTGCAGTGAACATTGGAGTGCATGTATTCGTTTGGATCATGTTTTTCTCCAGACACGTGCCCAGGACTGGGATTGCAGGATCATATGGAAGTTCTATTTTTAGTTTTTTAAGGAACCTCCATACTGTTCTCCATAGTGGCTGCACCAATTTACATTCCCACCAACAGTGCAGGAGGGTTCCCTTCTCTCCACACCCTCTCCAGCATTTACTGTTTGTGGATTTTTCAGCTGTGCTGCTTTTAATCCACTGAACAGTCTCTGCTAATGACAGTGCTGATGAGGGGGTACGCTTATTATTACAAGGTATTCACTAATAGTAAGAAGTATTGTAATGTGGAGCCAGGAATGCCTGGATGATATGAGAAGGTAATGCCCAACGTGCTGCATTCTTTTGATGTTAACTTTCCCATCTTACTGGTATTTGAAATGCAACAGGCTTGGTCCTCTGAGTGGCTTCAGGGCTTTATTATATTCTGCCCAAGAGTGTTTTCTTTGCCTGACTCAAGAGACTCGGGGAGCAAGTCAGAGAGAGTTGAGCTATTGCAGGAATGAATAAATAAAGCTGTAATCTGAACACTGTCCCCAACCGGTGCTGCAGGGCTTGCAACTCATTTTACAGCTTTACTGTGACTGCCTAAGTCAGGGGTCCTGTCATTTCTTGGAATTCACTGTATACAGTGAGGCAGCATGGAGGTGGCAGGAGAGCCCCTTCTGAAGCCCTGGGATCTGTTTGGATCCTGGTTCCTCTGTCCCTTAGTGATATGTCCCTGTCCAACCTCTCAGCTGTTATAAGAATGAGAAATGATGCATTTAAAGAGTCTAGCAAAATATCTACATATAATAGGCACTTAAGGTATGTTTTGTTATTGTTAAAACCCCTCCTATTACAAAGCTGAATTAAGAAGGGAGGATAGTCCTGTCTATCCTGTGCTGTTCAGACAACCCCTAGTGTTGGGCTTTGCTCTGATCACCATCATAAGAGGGATCTAACACACTGGGTATAACACACTGGGTTCTGGAAAAGACCAAGGGGATGAGAGCAGCCAGTGCTGGGCCATATCATGGTAGTCTGATAAAAGGATACTTAGTCTAAAAGTGAGAAGACAAGAGACCTCTTTACAAAGAATAAGAGTAACAGTAACAATTAACATTATTGATCATTAATTATATGCCAGACCCTGTTCTAAATTCATTGCAAGCAGTAAATTTTTTAACCTTCAAAACAAAAACGAAACATTTGAAGCATAACATTATTACCATTTTTTTTTACAGATAAGGAAACTGGGTCGCAGGGAGGTTAAGAACTTGTCCAGAGTCACACAACTAGTAAATTTGGGAACTGAAATTCAAAGCTGGGCCATCTAGCTCCTGTGTCCATGTTGGGCCCCACTGTACCAAATCCATTTCCATTATCTAGTGTGTTGTTAGGAGAAGAGAAATAAAACATCCTCTGCTACTCCAGAAGGTCAAAATAGGGCCAGTAGTAGAAACTTCAGGGAGAGAGATTTCATCCTAACCTAAGAAAGGTTAACAGTCAGCAGTAAGTCAAGGATTGGCTGCCACGTGAGGTAGTGAGTCTTCTGTTGCTAAAAGTATTCAAGTAGTTGTTGAACAGCCGTCCGGTATGGGTAAGCTTTGAGGGGAATTCTAGTATCTGGAAATGGCTTGCACTAAATTAATCCTAATTCTTCTTACAATGCTGAGATTCTCCTGGGCCTGGCCTAATACATTGCAGTCCTTTAATAAGAATTTCGGGAAATGAATAAGGTAAATGAATAAATGAATGAGTCCACTGATTTCATAAACGTATCAGATCAAAGACTTACCTAATACTTGCACAGCAAAAATGACCTTTTCTTCCCGATGCCTAAAATGTTTAGTGACTTTAGGTATTGTCAATCAACAGTAAAGGTTATCCTCATATTGTAATTTTATATTTGACTGCTTTCTTTGCTATAATTGGATTTTAAAATCCTTGCCCACAGAGATAATGCCTTACCTAGTATAAAACAGAGCACATATTAGAGGCCCTAAATATGGTATTAAATGATGAAGTCAATAGAAATATGATTCAGTTCCAGGTAAATATTCTAGATGCTGCCAAGATGTCTTGGGTCAAAGATCCATTCTGAACCACTCCTTCATTCATTTACCAAAAGTTGATGATTTTGCTTACATTAACCTCTACTATGTGCCAAGAGCCGCACACAGAAGAATGAGAATGACCCTGCCACCAAGGGAGGGCAAAGTGATAGATAAACTCATGGCGGAGAAAGCACAGGTGAGGTCCCAGGAGCCCAGATGAACTCAGCCTTGGAGGTAAGGAAAGCTCCAGAAAATTTCCAAGCCAAAGAAACTGGATGTTCAAACACCTGGAGGAGGAACAGGGCCAGGCACAGGAGGCGTTTGATAGCTGATGTGTTCACTGAATATAGCTGATCTGTGGGGCTAGGTCACATAGACCAGTGGTTCTCAAAGCATGGTCCCCAGCCTAGAGGCTTCGGCATCATCCAGAAACTGGTTAGAAATGCAGATTCTCCGACTCCACCCAAGACCTGACTCAGAAACTCTGGGCGGGGAGACAAGTGCTCTGTGTTTTGACAAATCCACCAAGTCATTCTGGTGCACACTCAGGTTTTTTGTCCTCTTTAGAAACCAGGCACCTAAATAGGATTAAGCCAACTAAATCCCCCCCAACCCCTCCAGCACACATACACACATCTTGAATGAGATTATAGGTAAGTACTGGTAGAGTATCACTTCTCAGAAAAGGCAAAGCTCTTCTGCCCATGGATCCTTCACAGCATTCTCTTGGTTGGGAAGAGCAGATGGTCCGAGGGGTCTGGAGCTGTAACGCACAATAAGAGGTTAGTACCTGCCGGCCCTGGCAGGCAGCCCTTGTGCCTGCTCTGATGACAGAACAACATCGAGAATTCCTCTTTGTTCTCACTGGGGTTAATGACGATCTGTGACTGATTTCACTGGGACCTTCAAAACTGGGGATCCAGGTCTGCTTCCTGGGTCTCCAAGGACAGCCCTAAGATTTGGGCTATAAGTCTCTGAAAAAACCAAAGAGACAGAAAGTGAAAACAAACATGGACATTTATTTTCCTAACTTGCCCATGGCAAACAGAATTTTGTTTAATAAACCATGAAATGATTCACAGAGGTCTGTGTATTATTCCATTGTGCAGCTGGCTAATGTAAAAGAATCTTTTCTCTTGGTCTTTCAAGCCATATACAATTCCCAGGCATGCCAATTTGTATTTATTTATTGGTAAGGCCTGTATCTGCCTTGTGAGTCCGTGGACTGGAATTTGCACTTTCAAGTGGACGTGGTAAACAAGAACCTGCAGGGCCAGATGAGCTGTTATTAACCTCAGACACTCCAGGCCCCCACCCCAGCCCAGGTCATCATCTGCATCAGTGGATAACTGCATCTCCAAGGTAGTCAATCTGAATATCAACATTAGTTCTCTCCAGTCTGACCTCCACACACAGCCAGAGTAAATTTTTTTTTAAATGCATATCTGATTATATCACCCACTTACTTATAAGAATATCTTCACTGTATCTTCACTTGTATTCTTACAAGGACATCTTCCCACTGTAATTAGAATAAAACACATGCTTCTTATTAAGACCACCAGCCTTGCATGTGTGCCTTCCTACCTTTCATCTTCTGTCTCTGTGGCTCATTCTGCTCCAGCCACAATGACCTACCTCCTTGTTTTCAGTTCAGGGCAATTGCTTTGTTGTTTGCTGCCTCAGAACCTTTGCGTGTCGGTGGCCTCTGCTGTAAATGCCCTCACTTCTGCTCTTCACCCAGTTATGTTCAGTTCATTCTTGAAGTCTTATCTGAGCTGCACTTCCTCAGGAATTCCTTTCCCTCAACCCCACCGGACCTCACAGACTAGGTCAGGCCCTTCTGTTACATATTCAAAACATTGTCAATTGCAAGAAAGTAATTGTTTACTTGAATATCAACTATCCTCTTTCCTTGTGAGACAAAACTTCGTAAGAACAAAGACAACAATTGCTCTGTTCACTACTGCATTCCCAGCACCTGGCCCAGTGTGTAGCAAAGAGTAAGTTGTTAATCACTATTATTCAACATCATTGAATGACCCAATGAATGAACTAAGTCTTTAGAAGGATTTGGGATTTCTGAAGAAATTTAAAGGAAGGGAGATGTGTTAGATGTAGGGTGAAGACCATTCCAGCATAGGAGAAAGGTCAAATTCAAATTTCTAGGCAGAGGATTTGTAACTCAGAGGCCACAAAATGAAAAGTCATCATTTGAGAGTACCCACGTGTAGGCTCCCCTGTGCCCAGGAGCACAGCTTTGCAAACGGAAGGGAAGAAGTGGAGAACCCCGGCACAGTCATACAAGATGTGTCTTTTTACTAAAAGTTGGATGCGTTGTTGAAAACTCTTTATGGTTTTCCAAATCAACTCCGATTTTCAGAGTTTAGAAGCAAGAGCATTTCCTCGTGCCATTAGCATTTAAAGGCCTTGATTCCCGTAATATTCTGCTTTCTAGAAACCTCTCTCCACAGACAATATCAAGTGTGGAGGCTCTGAGGACCTGGGCAGCTCTGGATTTAGAGTGAGGGGGTAGGGCAGTTGATGCAGCCTGTGATGTGGGTTCTCTCAGGTCTTTTGGAAGGGCCAGCTGTCTTATCTATTATTGCAGACTGTGCCAGTCAGGAGGAGACGTATATAAAGAAAGCCATCTACTTTCAAAGAAATATTAGTGTCTTGAGCTAAACAAAGTGTCAAAACACATCTTCTCTCATTACACGCGCACACGTGCACGTGCGCGCGCACACACACACACAGTCCATAGGACTCCGTGTTGCAAGATGGCTTCCAGGCCGGACATGCCATCCACAAGGCGCCTACATCACACAGTGTGATCCGGGTTTGACATATCCCTGTCTGAATCACTTGAGGGATGCCAGGCAGATATTCCATTTGTTTTCTCCCTTCCCAAATAGTTTTCTACTTGAAGCCTCAGTGTCTGAAATTCCTCCATTAGGTGGTCTTTCTTTGGGATAAAGTACTGCCCTTTCTGTGTAGTCTCTTTAAACAGCAAAGGCTTAAATTACATCAAATCAAGTATAAAATAACCTGCCTAATATTCTGTATCTTGACAGTTTGAGTTACATAGATAGATGCCTCTGTCCAAAGTCAGTGAATATTCACTTAAGATTTGAGCATTTTATTTTTTGGAAAGCTTACATTAAAAGAAAAAGTAAACAGATATCATACTTTAGTTAATGGTATGCATGTGAAGTATTTAAGGGAAGTTGTACAGATGTCTGTAATTTACTTTGAAATATTTTTTTAAAATAAATAAATGGATGAATAGATAGAGGGACAGATATATGGCCAAACCCCCAAATAGTAAAACATTAATGGTATAATCTAGGTGATCTTTACATAGGTGTTCACTGTAAAATTATTTCAACTTTGCTGTATGAAAATTGTCATAATAAATTATTGAGGAAAAGAAAAGAAAAAAAAAATAACCTGCTCAAGTTCCTATTAGAGAGCCTTGTATATACAAGTCACTCAGTAAATGGGAGCTGTTACGTGAGTAATGAGAGGACTGGGAGAGTGGTTTTCAACCTTGGCTGGTCTTTAGAATCAATGGGGAAGCTTTTCTAAAAAACAGATGCCTGGGCCCCCCTTCCCAACATTCTGATTTAATTGGTCTGGAGTGGAGCCCAGGCATCAGCATTTTTTAGTTTCACCCCAGGTGATCCTCCTAGGTGACAACGTTAAGAACAACCGTCACTCTGGCCTGCAGTGGTGACCGCACAGCTTTCCTCCTGAGGCTGATTTGCAGGGCACACTTTGCCTAGGATTGGGCCCAGACCCCCACAGAGAAAGGAAAGGGAGCAAGTTCCTCTAACAACCAAGGCCTGAGATCAGACCAGATCAGCCTGTGTAATTCAAGAGTTCTGCCTTTGCCCTCTATCCGGGCTATGGCTTCCCTGTTTATGACCCAAGTAGAACAAAAAAGGTAAAAATCACATCAATTATAAGGAGATCTTCTGTCGAGGTGGATGGCTAAAATAATCCTTATTACTTTTAACTTTGAAAAACAGACACAATAGCATCCATGAAGGGGAAGAATCTTTTCTGTTAACTTTTATTTGCCTTCATTTAATTTTTAAATATGTAGTAAACATGATTGTAGGGCTTCTCATTAACTGGGGTATCTTACAGTCATAATTTTTGATACACAACATTACTTACCAATTAGCCTGTCTTGTTCGTTTAAATTTCTTTGCTTATATTTTAATGGGAGCTAATGATGCCTTTGTTGACTTATTTAATGTTATGTAAATGTGGCTGTAAACTGTGAAGGGTTTAAGCAGAAGCACTATTTTTGCTTACTCTTCAGATTTTGGAGTGTGTAGAATCCCCAGGAAACACACATATCAACACAATGAATGTAAGCTTACTGAGGAGACCAAATAATAATAATAATTTTTAAAACAAGCAGTGAAGGATGTTTAGAGCATGAGATTTTTACTTTCCTCTGGGTTAATTGTTTATTTGAGCATCAAAGGAATTTCAAAGTTAACTTCAACCAGTTTTTTTTCTTTTCTTTTTCTGCTCCCATAATCACTCAATATAGGCTAATCTTAAGACCATCTTCTAAGCTCAGGCAGGGAGAGCTGGGCTAGACAGGCTCTCTGGTTGAGTTTCATGAGCCTTGCTCTCAGTAGAACTCCATTTTCCCTTATGGCCAGCACATAAATATTTGAACGAAGAAATGAATGAATGAATGGAAACTTTATAATTTCAACATACACATAGATGAAGCTTCCAAGATACTGGGTTCTCAATACTATGGCCTCTACTCCTCCAACAATCCTGTCCACTCCCCAGCCTCAACCACTCCCTTGTCATACCTGAGACTTTGTAACTAACAGTAACCAAACACCATCGTATTTCAATTTCACATGCTTTACTCTCTTCTTACTACTTTGTGACTTTCCAGCTTCCTTCCCCAAGTGCCCCAACTTCATCTTTCCACCCCACCAAGAACCCTGATCCGTTGATCCTGACACTTTTTCTCAGTCCCTTACCACCTTCAAGTTCTCTCTTTCCTCCTGCCCCAGCTTAAACTGCATAGTAAATCATAACAGTCACCGACTGGCATACATCCTTGAATTCCTTGCTGAACTTACCAGGTAAAAGCACAGGCCTGGTTAAACCTCATTCTCTTTCTACTCTGTACTTGCACTCGTGCTGCTGAATGTGGGTGGGGAAAATCGTCTCCCCAAGCTGAACGGACTCACTTTGGAGTTACGATCACAAATGTTATGTGGCTCCTTCTGCTGCCAGGCAAGCACAGTATACTTCTAGCCTGTCCTGCTCCCAGTGGGATTGAATTGTGTCATCCCCGCAACCCAAGTCATATGTTGCAGTTCTGATCCCCAGTACCTAAGAATGTGACTTTATCTGGGAATATTATTGCAGATGTCATTAGTAAGCTGGGATGAGGTCATGAGGGTGTGCCCTAATCCAACATGACGGATATCCTTATAAAAAAAGAAAATTTGGACACAGACACATACACAGGGAGGGTGAAGATGAAGTTTAGAGATCAGGGTGATACTTCTACAAGCCAAGGAACACCAGAGATTGGCAGAAACTAACGAGGAGAGAAGTGTGAAACAGATTCTCCCTCAGGGCCCTTAGAAAGAAACAAACCTGCTGACACCTTGATCTTGGACTTCTAGCCTCCAGAACTGTGAGACAATAAACTACAGTTGTTTAAGTCACCCAGTTTGTGGTACTTTGTTATGCAAACAGGTATGTCCTTCTGTCACATCTTCTCTAACCTCAAATCGTCAGCATCTCTTCCCCGACCTCACTCTCCACCGACGACTGTTCTTTATTCTTCGCTGAGGAAAACAGAAGCCGTCAGGAAGCCCCACCTGCACATACACTCAGCTATGCAGGAACATTAACTATGCACCTTTCTACTGAAAGCCAGTTCGATGTACTACATGCCATCCTGCTGACCTCCTCAAGGGTATCACCCCAGCTAGTCTCTCCTCTTTGTCCTTTTCATCAACTTTTCCCGCTCAACTGGATCATTCTAATAGGAATACAAACATTCTGTATTTCTCCTATTTTTCTCTTAAAAGAAAAATCCTTCAAGAAAATGTCAAATCTCCTTTTGACTCCCACTTTCCTCCACCCATACTGCCTCATTTTGTTGCTCCCCTTTGCAACAAAGCTGCTGGAAGAAGTTACTCATATTCATTGTCTCCAGTTCCTCTCTCAGCTTCATAAATCCACTCCAACCAAACTCGCATTGTACAGACATTTCTTTCTTCAGGTCACCGGTGACTTCCAGGCTAAATCCAAAGGTCACTTCATAGAACTCATCTTACTTGACTTAATGGCAGCATTTGACACAGCTGAGCAAACTTTCCTCCCAAAAACGTTCTCTCCACTTGGTTTCTAGGGCAACTCAAGACACTGTTGCTGCTTCTAGTCTCCTTTGCTGATTCTTCCTCTTCTGCCTGATTTCCTCCTTCTAGGGTTCCCCGGGTCTCAGTCTTGGTTTTGCGTTTTGTCTCTACTACACTCATGCTCTTCTATCCTTAGCACAGTTCTCTATTCCAAACTTCAAACTCCAATGTTAGACTGCTAGTTTAATGTCTCCGTTTGGATGTCTGATATGTCAAACTCAGTGCCTTTCAAAAATTAAATGACTCTTCTTCCTCTTCCTATCACTTCTCCTTGCAGCCTTCCCCATCTCAGAAGGGATATAGATGTCCTTTCATTTGCTCAGGCCAAAACACTTGGGGTCATCCTTGACTCTCCTCTTTCTCTCATATCTCATGTCCAGCCTCTCAGGAAATCCTTTTGGCTTCACCTTCACGATAGATTCAGAACCTGACCATTTATTACCACTTCCATGCCTACTGCTCTAGTTTGAACTTACCATCATCTCTTGATGGTGTAGTACTGCAATAGCCTAAATCTCTTCTTTTTTAAAATTGTTTAGCAGTTTTATTTTTTTGACGTATGGTTGATTTATAATGTGTTAGTTTTAGGTGTACAGCACAATGATTCAGCTATACATATATATTCTTTTTCAGATTCTTTCCCTTATAGGTCACCACAAAATGTTGAGTATAGCCTAAGTCTATTCTTAACACAGAAGCCAAACTGATTCTTTTAAAATATATGCGGTAGTGTCACTCCATGCAGAACCTAGCAACTCCATTTCGTGCAGATCAGAAATCAGAGTTCTTCCAATGGCTTACGAGGTCTTGCCTGGCCTGTCCCTCCTCTGCTTCTCTGGCCTCACCTATTGCTCCCTCTGCTAATTTTTCTCTAGCCACATTCTTCTCAACAATCGTTCCTCAGTGTACCTGGAACCCTCCCACCCTAGGGCCTTCGTACCAATTGTCCCCTCTACCTGGAAAACCCTTCTTCCAAATACCTCTGTAGCTAATTCCCTTACTTTCATCAAGCCTTTGCTCAAATCTTCTCTTCCCAATCGAAGGCCCTTTTGAATATTGCAATCTGCTCTTCCAAAGCTCCTCATCACCTTTAACATTCTCTTTGTTTACTTTTTTTCTGGAGTACTTACCAACTTCTCTTATTAGATGTATTAGTTTGCTAGGGAAGCCATAACAAAATACCACAGACACGGTGGCTTAAACCACAGAAATTTATTTTCTCACAGTTCTGAAGGCTAGAAGTTCAAGATCAGGTGTCAGCAGGTTTGGTTTCTCTTGAGGCCTCTCTCCTTGGCTTGCAGATGGCCACCTTTTGGCTGTGTCCTCGCATGGTCCTTTCTCTGTATTCACACCCCTGGTGTCTCTCCTTGTGTCCAAATTTCCTCTTCTTATAAGGACACCAAACAGATTGGATGAAGGCCCATCCCAGCAGCCCCATTTTAACTTAATCCCCTTTTTAAAGGCTTATCTCCAAAACCACTCACTTTTCTCAGAACACTGGGGGTTAAGGCTTTAATATATAAATTTGGGGCAGAGAGGGAAACACAATTTAGCCTATAACACTAGGTAACTTACTTATTACATTTGTTCATTATTCTCTGTCTCAACTCCATAAGCCCCAAACATGGGAAGCTAAGTTCATGACCAGGAGCACCTTGTCTGTCTTGTTCCCTCCTATGGCCTCTGCATCAGAAACAATACCTCATACAAAGTGGCCTCTTGATAAATATTTGTTGAATGAGTGAATGGATAGATGCAAGTCCAGGGTATTAAGAGTTAAGAAAAACAAGGAGAGGCTTTGTGGGTCACTTGGGTATAGGAGATCTAGGTTGTATTCCAGTTATGGGGTCTTGAGCAAGTAGCTTATTCTCCTAAGTCTTAACTTGCTCATCTTCAAGAATGAGGGTTCTTATCTGCCTGTCTCACCGCATGGTTTTGAGGTTCACATGTAAAAATGTATGTGGAAGTACTTTGCGATCCTCAATTCTCATTCATATATGAGTCATTTTATTTACCATGTGGCTAATAGTAATTATAATAGTAATAATGACAGCTGCCTTCTACTAAGTCCTTACTGTGTAACAGGCACTGTATTAAGTGTTTTACAGTCACTACCTTATTTAATCCTCATAGAAACCTTCAAGGTAGCTACTACCCTTTCCATTTTTCTAACTAGGAAAACTGGATAATGGTCATGGAGCATTAAAAAGATGTATTTGCTCTATGCTATTTGGCAGAAACTAACTTGACCGTTAGAACTTTAAAGAAGCGTGTGTGTGTGTGTGTGTGTGTGTGTGTGTGTGTGTGTGTGTGTGTTCATGTTAGTATTAGAAGTCTATCCTTCAGATGATTAACAGTAAAAATCAGAGATCTAGATTGGTGCTGTGTCTTATGACATTGTACTCTATAAGGTATTGTGGTGTCTAGGGCATTTCAAGAATGGCAGTCTCTGGTTTTTCATTCTTTTTCTTTCTTTTTTTTTTTTAACTCTTAAAAAGGTAGCCACTAAACTAGAGAACTTAGACGCATTCTCCTCCTCTCTCTAGATAAATATCATCTACTGGCTGTCCTGACTACATATTTTTAATCTCTAAATGCCTCATTCCTTCTTGTTTGTCCAGCGTTGTAGCATGCTAAAGGTCTGCCGAGAGGGATTTGGCTAACCCTTGTCAGAACGAGAACCAGCCATTTGTGTGCAGTACAGTTAAAATTGCACCATTATACTTGAAACTAATATTATCCTAATGGGTTGAGATAGGGGAAGAAGGTTGCTTAGAAAAGATCGTAAGTGACTTAGCACTGGTTTCTCACTTCCAATGATAATGTTCTTCAGAACTGTGTTTTGAACACATTATTATAGATTTAAATATTTTAATATTCATTTATTCTAATTTTCCTTTTGATAGGTGCCATCTCCGTACTTGCATTTCATCAGCTCTGACTAGTGACACCACTCTGTTTAATATCTTCCTTGGTCAAATTTCTTGCGATTTGGGGACTAGATTTTAGCTTCTTAAGGAGGTTTCAGCAACTCCTTTGTGGTTCAACATTTAAAACTCAGATACTCATCTAAAATCCTTTCACAAGGAGTTACTCAATCTAGAGCTTATATAAATGTCCTGGGATACAGTCTATTGGAGATATTGTCAATATTTGCCCTCAGTCACAACCTAGCTGCATTTTCAGTTGTGTTTGGAATTGAAATAGAAGTCTTTATTCTTTCTTAAGTGTCAGTTTGGAGTATATTCTAGGCAGTCAGTAATTTCTGCACATGGCAGATGCCAGCCCTGAAAGGGAATATGAAACTCGCTATGCTGGCTAGTGTAGGTACCGTAAGATCTGTCTGCTCTAAAATACACCCCCACAGGCCCCCATGATGCCTGGGTCTCCTCATCTCTGCCATTTGTCTGTAATCACGTTGCCTTTAGTGAGCCCCAGTGAAATGAAGATGGCTTCTGGAAGAGTAATTTATGCCCCTTACTCATGTTAGCACATATGCGTGACTGAGGAAATGGGACACAGAAAAGGCAAGTTTTGATGAAGAAAGAAAATCAGGAAAATAACAAGCCCAGAAGTCTTTCTGAGAAGGGTAGGACCATGGATGGTTCCATAGGGACTGAAGGTACCAATTAAGGGCACTGAGTTCCTGAGCATGAGGCATTCCTCGTATACTCTGTGGAAGGGGAAAGGAGAAGAGATGAATTGATGTCCAGTTTTGTCTCTGCCATAATTATACAAAGGCCCAGTCTTCCTCACACACCCCTCTTACTCACAGATTTACTCCTTTACCCCAGGTCTTCACCTGACTGCCTTTTTATCAGCAGTCAGGTCCTACCTCGAATGTCAGCTTTTAAAAGAGACCCTCTCAGACTATCCAGTCTAAGACGGCAGTCCCCAAATTGTGTGTCTTATCTCAGGATGCCATAAAAAAAAAGCTCATACATTTATTTTCCCACAGATCTGGAGGCTGGAAGTCTGAGATAAGGATGTCAACATGGTTGGGCTCTGGTGAGGACTCTCTTCCTTTCTTCCAAGATGATTACCTTCCCGCTGTGTCCTCATGTGGTGGAGAGAGACAGAGAGAGAGAGAGAGAGAGAGAGAGAGAAAGCAAGCAGAGGTCACAGGCTTGGTGTGGGGTCCCAGAGCTAGTAAGTGTCAGAGATGGCATTTCAACCAGAGAAATCTGTCTCCAGGACTCTTACCCTGAACTACTACACTCAATTCCCTCAATACCATGGAAGTTACAGAGACTGGGATCGAAAGAATGAATATGACTGAGTCTGTGAAGGATTGAATATTTAGCTCTTAGTTCTTTTAGAAAATTGAGAAGATTAAATAATATGGAGCAAGGGAGCAGAGGTGTAAGGAGAGAAAGGAAAAGAGAAGTATGCCTGTAGTAGAGGGAGGGGGCAGCATTTATCTTCTGTGACATGCAAGGGGACTGTGCCAACATTTACCCTCACTTGGTGATGGTCAACACTGAGCTTCCTGAGCTTTCTGTCGTGTGCAAAGCAGACAGCATGGTGTGGTGGGGAAAACATTTGTTTTGAAATTGGACAGATATAGGTTCTCATTGTGACATATGTAAGCCATGTGACCATGGGTGAGGTCTAAACTCACTGATCTTATCTTTTATCATCTATAAAATGTGGACAATGACATTTAAAAATTTGCTGCGAATGTTAAATTAAAGCACATGTGTATAGAGCTATCCTTGGTGTATGGTAGATGTTCAATAAATTCAGCCTCTCCCTTAACCCTATGGATTTTTTTAGGCACATTAATATACATTTCAAACACCTGTACCCTCTTAAAGCAAAACATAGAGAAGCCAATAAAAATAACAAAATAAATAAAAGCCAAACTTGGTTAACAGTAAACTCATAGGAACATTTATTTCTAGATCTTTCTTTTTCTTTTTCGTCTGAAAGTGACAGGTCGTTATACTAATGTTGCGGTTGTTTGTTACTTAAAGAAAATTTTAATAAGGATAAGGAAATTATACTTCACTTTTAGTTCTCTTTTGACATGTTTCCATGGATCTTTAGATTGAAGTAACAGTCTTATAGCTAGAAAATGGGCCTGCCAGTGACTCGATATCCCTCCTTGAATTATTTTGTAATCTTAGGCACATCCATTACCTCTTCCCTGGCTGAGATCCTGCCATAAATTGGAAGACGGAAAATTTATGGGCATGTAATAGAAGTAGTAGAAATACTGAGTATAAAAATTCCTTGGAAAAATTATTCTGTACAATCGTATGTTGGGCAAGAACTCAGACACCTTTTGGTCCTGGGTCTCCTCCTGGATCCTGGCTCATCCTCCACACGTGTACACATTTGGAGGATGAGTTTGTCGTCGTGCATCTGTGAGTGCTAAGGTGAGAGAGGCAGAGGTCTGAGGATGGAGGCAGAAAAATTAGAGGAAAGGAGAGGCAGTTTTTCAGTTCAGCAATTCTCGACTCTCCAGAGCTGCCGTCGGCCCCCAAACCGAGGGATCACCAGCCATCACTAAGCCTTCCCCATTTCTTTTCCCCCGTTCCAAGCTCATGTATCCTTGGCAGGGCCGTCAGGAGGAGGTGAGGCTTGCTTGACCCATGAGCCAGACATTTAATGCCAACACTCCTCACCTCCCAGCCTAGGATGCTCCTCTCACTCTTCATAGATTTGAGCTGGAACTCTGTGCCCCTCTGAAGCGATAGTAAAGTCATGTGTGTCTGTGTGCTCAGGGGCACTTTTTTGGCAAGAAAGTCAATTTCGCCTTCCTATCCTTCTGGGAGTTTATGACTCCAAAAGATCAAGGGCTCTAATTTTCTACTGATTTCCACTGCGTGATCTCTTACCCCCATGGTTTTAACCACCATCCTTAACTTAACTCTCAGATACTGTAAAGGTGTCTCCATCTGCACCTCAAAACTCAATAAGGCTTCTTCTCCTACACCAGATGTTCCTTGTCCCATATAACCTCCCATGGTACTGCATTGTCCATCCTTCTGCGCCATCTTCCTCATTCCGACATCTGATCAATCACCAATCCTAGCAATTCTTTCTCTGAAGTTTTCCTTGAGCTGGTCCCTTTCTCTCTGCCTTGAACACCGTTTCCCTAGGGCAGGCCTTCACCACCTCTCACCCTGACAGGTACAACCGTCTCCCTCCTGGTCTTCTCTTTCTGCCCTAAATCTATCCTCCTTATTACAGCCAGACTCTACCATCTAAAACGTGGCCTGACCACATCACTACCCTGTTCGCACAACTTTCTGGGCCTTCTTGGACCAAGGCTTATTCCTATAAAGGTAAACAAGACCAGCCATCCTGCGTACCTCTTCATTTCCATTCTTCCCATGTCCCCAAGTACACATCACACTCAAGTCAAACAGCACAACTCACTGTGACCCCCGTGCACCAGCTGCTCCATGCCTTTTAGAACCCTGTCCTCTTCCCTTGGAATGCCTTGCCCTCTGTTCTTCATTCAAGAGTCTGTTTTTTCAAGTCACCTTCTCTCTGCCCAGACGGACCACACTTTGTGCTGCCAGAGCCCTCTTGGGTACCAGTATTACCTAGACCAACCGTGGTATGTGTAGGAAGCTATCTGTTGCATGTTTGTGCCCCCATGAGACTGTAAGCTCCTCAAGACCCTCATCCATCTTGAGCCCAGTGCCCATCACATGGCCCGCCCTTTCCCTGCTACTCAGCAGCACCTACTGAATTGAAGTTAGTTCAATGCAAAGAAGGTAGTTGTGCTTGTAAGTAATCATACTTCCATATTCAGCAGTGCAGAAAAGTGAAAACTAAAATAGTCGCCTACTTATCATTTTACTTTACTTACTCATATTTAAAATGACCTGAAAGTTGCTTATTTTCTGTTTTCCTATTTCTTAATACCTGCACTAATATCTCCCATACATGCTAATAGGAAATGAAGAGCTATCTATTGAAAAAAACCTCTTTGATAAATACCAATCACACACATACCTAAGCAATCAGTGCCATTCCATGACATTGCTGGGGCCACAGTTTATCCCATGACACTTTATGCTCTCTGTCAGAATCTGCTCACACAATTGATAGCAGTCTTCCAGAAATGATTGTCCACATTCATCGGTAAATGCCAGATTCTGAAGTCAGAGCAGAATTTGGCCGATGAAGAGTCCAGAGTTGTTCTATGATATGCACTCTGAAACCTGTATGACCAAGGCATTAGTGGCCCTGGACAAAGATCCACCATAGAACTCGACTTCTCACTGATGAATGAGCTTTTGGAGAGCCTGTGAGCCCTGAGATGAATGTGCAATTCTGTAAGTAGGGCCATTTCACAGGAGAAGATGCCCACAGCTTCTATCACATGCTCAAAGCGGCCCCTGAGACGCCAAAGTTCATGAAGAATTTAAGAAAGCTGTAGATCCTTTTCCTGTGATAACTTGTTCTGTTTATGAGTATTAATTCTGGGTGGTGGTGGGGATGGTGGTGAGTGGGTGGGGGATACAAAGTTGAAGCAATCTGTTCTTCATTGACCAACTTATGGCTCATAAGTGAGTAATCAGCATAATCTAAATACTCTAAAATGAACTATTCTTTTGGGCTCAACAAAATGCTTTTTAGGTTGAAACCAATCAGTAGGAAATGACTGGTGTTTGTTAGTGTTTGAGAGGAGAGACCAGATTCTTTGCACATTAGCATTCCAGTTGATGCCAACATAAACCTCCAGACCTCCAAGTCACAGAATGTGTTATTGTTTTCATATGAGTGAATCTGGGACCGCTTGTGAGTCCTGTTTCCATCCCTTACTTGAAAAATGGAGCTCCCTGTTTCCACAGACTCTGGTGACAGAAGTAACAAAACAATCCTTCTGAAGGTTAAACATGCAGAGAAGAACATTCTTCCTCAAGTTGGTGTAGTCCCGGCTCTTGTTTCCATTTAATCGTGGAGTTGAGAGAGGACAAACTCTGATTTGACAGCCATGTAAGCTAAAAAGCTTGACTCGTGGAACCCAGCCCACACGGCAAGGGGTCCTTCCTGCTCATGAAGGAAGCTCCCCCAGGAAGGACATGATAGTTTAGGCCTGTTTGGCATTTTTCTGAGAGTGCTGTAAGATATTATTTTCTAGTGTACTGCCTCTTATATAACACCAATTTTCCAGGACCTCAGAGCATGTTATTTCTGTGTGCAGAATCTTTGGATTCCTAGGCTAAGGAAAATAATGCCAGGGACTCTCCAAACACCACTGCACTTCCTGAAATGGGTCCGAAAGGAAGAGGGCCAAAACTGGAGGCATTTGTTTGCTGCCCCCCTTCAATTTTCTGTAGTAAATGTGGTGCTAAGATTCAAGCAGGGAAGTTCAATAAACCAGAGTTTGAGCCCCAATGACACTTACTAATTGTGCCCCTGAGGGTATTACCTAATCTCCTTCAGTCTTAGTTTCATAACCTGTAAAATGGTCTGACAATTATATCTGTCTCATAGGATTGGGGGGAGGATTAAATTCTCAAAAGGCATATTGAGTTGATATCAGCAACAATGGAGTAATAAAAAGTCTTAGGCTTCCAAAAATTATCTCCTCCACAAAAGCAATGAGAAAATGGGCAAAAATTGTCAGAATCAATTTTTTAGAACTTGGAAATTAATCGAAGGCTTACAACAATCCAAGGAGCATTTATTAAAGAATTGTAATTGCATCTCAGTAAGGACAGAGGCTTTTTGGCATTTTAGGTTGCCCTATTTCCATATCACTCCCACCCACCTTGAAAACCCACAGCCCATTAGAGTGGTGAAAACCATCAGCCAGGTAGAAACAAGGAGGTAATATGGTGTTGGAGCTCCTTCAAACCTCAATTCCATTCTTTGTTCTATATGGTGTTTCCTTGAAGACCTCACTTGGGAGGCTGTCTTTTTTTAACCTGACTCGGTGCTTGCCATGTAAAAAACCTTTTCCCAGGGAGCATTTGTATAAAAGAAATGGAGTCAATTGATTAACATCGCAGCTGCCTGAAGAGTTGGATAACAGAGTAAACAAAAGCTAGGGTCTAGCTCTCAAATACTGATGGTGGAACAGTAAATTGGTACAATCACTTCAGAAAACTATTCAGAAGTATCTATTAAAGCTGATTGTACCATGTTTATGACACAGCAGTTCCGTTCCTAAGTATATATCCAACAAATAGGTTTATGTATATTCACACAAAGAGATGTTCTCGAATATTCGTAGCAACCCCGTTTATAGTAACCCCCAAATGAGAACTATACAAATCCCCATCAAAAGTAGACTGCATAAGTAAATTGTAGTATGTTCATACAATGGAATATTCTACAACAATGAGAATGGGCAAACTCGAGCTAAATACAATAAATTGGATGTATCTTATAAACATGATGTTGCATGAGAGAAGCTAGATACAAAAGACTTTATACTGTATGATGTCATTTACATAAAATTCAAAACAAGCAAAACCATTCTATGCTTCTAGAAGTCATAATAATACAATTGGGAGAATTATCAGTGACTAGAAAAAGGAAAAAGAGGAATTCTGGAGGTACCAAAATATCCTATTTCTTGACTTGTATACATTTGTGTACTTCCTGAAAAATGCATCAAGCTATACATATGATGTGTGTACCTTTCTGTATGTATGTTATACATATATACTCCATTCAAAGATCTCTGAATACAAAGAAAAAGGCAAGGAATGAATATCCATGGTCCCACTAACCCATTAACCCCAAATGATTATGGTTAGTATTATAGATTATGCTTTTCCATTCCATGTTTATGCATACTTGAGTACATGTATTCTTTTTCCTACAAAAATTGTATTGTACTATATTCCCTACTTTATAATCTGATTTTTTTCTTAATAATATGCTACAACCATCTTCCAATGTCAATATGTAATATTATTGCTGGAACATATCCAATCTTACTAAACCAGTCCCCTATTGTTGGGCATGATGGTTGTTTGTAGACTTGACCTTTCATATGAATTGTTAAAATATATCATCGATGAGTCATCGTACTCATTTCTATTTTTTTTTATCATAAGAGTAGAATTGCTGGTGAGGAGGAATGCAATTTTGAACTTTTTAAAAAGCCTTTAGTACGTGTTTTAAAATCATCCTCCAAAAAATACCGAAACTATACTCCAATCAAATTTTATGGAAGGAGCCATTCCTTTGCCAAGATTGGGGATTATGATTCTTTTTCATATTTTCCATTTTACTGGGCCAAAGAAATTATATTTTGATTTATTGTTTTTGTAATTTTTATTCCTGCAAGAAGTGAACACTGTTTGCATATGTGCATCAGCCATTTATATTTCTTCTTTTGTGAATTGCATATTATGTACTTTATACATGTTTAGAATATCAACCCTTTGTCCACTCTGTATTTCAAACATTATTTCCCAGTTTGTTGCTGTTGGTTTCTTTATACCATTTTGGGGGTACAAGGCAAGTCTGTCATGATTTTCCTATAAATTATTTATTTAATCATCTTTTCTTAATTATTGTTTTATTTTTCACATTTCGTCTGTCTATAGTTTATAGAGTATGGTATGTGGAGTAAGATAAGACTATGACTTCTTGTTTTCCAGTAAATAACCATTTCTCTTCATTTACTGAATAATCCTTTCTAGAGCTGGCATATTGTAGAAAGTATTTGCTTTTTATTCAAGGACTGAGGAAGAGAAATTTAAAAATCTTAACAAACCCTAAAATTCAAAGAAGTAGTTCTCTCTGAAGACTTAATATTTTATTTAACATCCTTGAAACAAAATTTTGCTTATCAGCATTGCAGGTTGGTTACTGACTCCTTAGTCCCTTTTGTCTTTATCTGTTTAGGATATTAACTCTTTGTTTTCTAATATATACATCAAACTATGTTTCAACCTACCTCTGTCCTCCTGCTTGAGAAATAATAAACTATTAGGAACATTCCTAGGATCTGATTATAGATAAATTTGAACATGCCAAAACAAATACAGGAAGTCCTGTTTATTTCCTTCATAAGTGGAATGCCAGCCATATGCCAGGTTCTTCATAATATATACGAAGTACTTAGAACAAAGTATACAAACTACTTAGAATCCGTAACTAATTACCACACAGCATAATGAATTTGTTGACCATCAGTTATTCATCAGACTTAGGAGTATGTTTGTTTGAGCACAGCCCTAAAAGTGATTGTGATTATTCTATGCATAGCTTTCTTATTTGTTGCTCATGAATCATAGTCACCATCTCTTTGTTCAAATCAAGCAACGTAACCACTGGTCTAGGCTCAGCTTCTTTACTATTAGGTTGCTAAGGGAAAAGAAGGAGGAGGAGGAGGAGGGAAGGGACTGGTAAGGAGGGGAGGGAAGGAAAAAGAAAAGAAAGAAAAGAAAAGAAAAAAGAAAACTTCAAACTAGATAAGCATAAAAGGTGGTTTATTTATTTATTTATTTATTATTATTATTTTTAAATTTATTTTTGGCCGTGTTGGGTCTTCGTTTCTGTGCGAGGGCTTTCTCCAGTTGCGGCGAGCGGGGGCCACTCTTCATCGCGGGGCGCGGGCCTCTCACTGTCGCGGCCTCTCCCGTTGCGGAGCACACGCTCCAGACGCGCAGGCTCAGTAGTTGTGGCTCACGGGCCTAGTTGCTCCGCGGCATGTGGGATCTTCCCAGACCAGGGCTTGAACCTGTGTCCCCTGCATTGGCAGGCAGACTCTCAACCACTGCGCCACCAGGGAAGCCCAAAAGGTGGTTTATTAATGCACGTAGGTGAAAAGTTCATCCTGGTCAGACCAGTGCATTCACATAATACCAAGAATCTGTCTCTTTATAGGCTTTAGCCCTGTTTTCTTCACCCTTGGCTTTTCTTTCAGATAAGACCTCACCAAATAGGAGCAAAGGTGGTATCAGCTGCTCTGGGGTTTTAGCCTCCTAGGTTAGCAATCTCCCCAGGAAACAAGAGCGCCTCTCTCCCACTAGCTCTGTCAAATGCCCTGGGTATGATTCTCATTGGCCCACCAAAGGTCCTATGCACATCGCTGAATCAATGACTATGGCTAGAAAAGAAAGGGGTGTACCTAGTGGTCACAGCTGTGTCATGTGCCCATGACGTGGCCTAAGAGTAAAAGTGATATTGGTTCTATTGACAGTTTTGTTATCAGGAGGAGGATGCTTGCAGACAAAGCAGGTACCCTAGAAAATTCTGAATAGTTGACTCGGGCATTTTTGCTTTCCTGTCCCCAAACTGCAAAGTACTGCCTATGGTAAAAATAAGAAGAGCTCTCTTACAAAGGGACTTTTGAGAGAGACTTCCTTTTAGCACTTAATTTCAAAGAGGAGAGACATGCCTTCCACATCCTCCTTAGCTACAAACATTGGAAAACTTATAACATTGTTTCCTTGCATTTTGTTTTGCCATGTGCCATTGACTGTCACATTTCACAAGTTAAGAAACATGTTATTTCTTTATTTTGTCAGTCTTTGGTATTCTCTGGAGAGAAATTATGTGTCTCTGTTTCAGTGGAATAGATTTAATCTGTTTGTTTTGTCTCTAGACTCACCTAACTCCTTGTCTTTCACAGTCAAAGGTTTTCCTTTTTCCTCTCTTGGTGAAGAGGTGAATCTGTCCCAGATTCTGGAAAATATGGATTTTTAAGTATATCACATTAAAGACTTTCCAGTGTAGAAGGAAGTTGCCCTAGAAATGTTATCTCTTGTTCTGGTATTGTTTGGAATTTGCTCTGTCAATACAATTATTCAAGAACTCTAAAGGAGGCATTGACCTTGTGCTTTAGACTTTTCTATCACTCTAGTCATACTTTGTCTGCAGATCTCTTGTTAATTCTCCCATATATTAAACATCCACCTTCTTATAACACAAATTACATTGTGTATATATATATATATATATATATATATATATACACATTATACACCTGAGGTTGAGGTTTGAGGCAAATCCTTAGAATGTTCGTCTTTCCAAGTAATTTGCCTGATTTTATGGGTGGGCTCTTGATCAATAACGGGGATCATTTGGGGAATCCTGGTTATGTTACAGAAGAGGAAAGCAGTGGACCCGCTGTGTGTTTTACTAAATGTGTCACTCGTGTGTTTTTATGAAGATATTTGCTTCCTATCACTTAAAGTGTAAGGAAGTTTAGTTGTACATTAGGCTTAAGCTATGTTTATCTTCAAGCTGCCTTATTATTTATTTGCAGGTTATATCCTATATATTGCAAATTCTTCTCAGCCAACTATATATAAACACTGTATCCAGGTATATATTGTTTAGCACATTAAATTATCATCATTAATAATTACATACATTAAGGTCTTCGCCAGCTGTCTTTGGCTTCTTGTTTCTCTTTTCCAAAGCTTTGTTCCCCAGTGCACAGGCCATGGAACACGAGTTCTGGAAGATGCTAATGACTGTTTCCAAAAAGGGGTTGGAGTTCCTTGCGCAAATATATTTGGAAAAGCCCAGATGAGACCCAATGAAGCCTTTATTATGTCATTATTAGTAATACATTTTTACTCTCCAAACAGGTTACTCTGTGTGCTTCTTGCACTTATGGGAAAGAAGCAGGTCTGACCATCTCCTGAGTGAAACTAACGACCCATGAGATAAAACTTGGGAGGCGCGTTTTTGAGCTGTGTAGCCAGTGTCATCATTCCCTTGATTTCATCCTTACATTCTGACCTCTCTTCCTTCTGGAAGGGCTATGATTTGACCCTTCAGGATTCCCCAGAATGCTTCATGGAGGACATCAGTGGAACAAAAATTGAGTCCCCTGATTCATAGCCCCAGAACTGCTCACCAGGAACTTACCTCTGTTTAGATTCCACTAAATTCCCCTGAACTTCATCTAAAAATATGAAAAGATGAGGGCGTAGTCTGGTGGGTAAGAATTTATGGAACCTTTAAACCTCGCTGTCTATACAATTTGATCTAAATTAGTATATTGAAGCATTCTGAAGAAATTCAGTTCTTCTTTGTCTCACCTCTGAGTCACAGCCAACTGAAGGGACAAAATCAATTGTGAGATCTGCCACAGATATTTTGGCACTAGCACTCATGTTGTGGTGAGGGGTGCTTAGAATGTTGTCATAGAGTGACTTCTTAACCTTAGTAAGTGCTTATTGAGAATAATTTCTTATATGCCCTGAATTAAGTATTGGAAAAAAGAGAAAATATATGTAACATAATTCCTGCCCTCAAGGGGAAGGTAAGACTCACACAAATGAATGCTGTACAGTATAAAATGGTATGTTGTTAACAACCAAACTGAATATAGAATAGACGCTTGACATTCAAAAAGGGTAAGTCCAGAGACGTATGTGAACCCCCCAATATGTAAAATATTGTTTTAAGATGCATGGGGTAAGAACATTACTGAGCGAATGCTGATTGGAAGGGCTCCCACACGGGAGGAATGGCAGTTTAAAATCTCTGCCTCAGCCAAATGACCAGTAATTCTGAATTGGACGTTTTGGAAAGTTAGCAAATGGTTGAACAAGAATGTTAACTATGTGAATGCCAGCCATCTACTGTAATCATGCCAGTACATATCTTATGCATGATAAATATTGTGAATAACTTAGGAGGGAAGATGATCATTTTGGGGGAGAAGTATCAGACTTCAATGATGAAAAATGGAAGTCAAAATAGACTCTGAAATATTAGTAGAATTAGGAAATCAGAACAACAATATTCCCGGAGAGGACTGAAAGGAAATGAGGTAGGTCTGAACTCTGTCCTAGGCTAGCAGCGGTCATTGGGAAAGCACTTGTAGTGTTACAGGTAATCCATATCCTCTTAAGCTGGTGCCCATCCTTTGACCTCAGACCACTATCTATCGTCTTCCCCTCCATTACAGCTAATCTCCCAAGGTCTGTGTCTCATCTTCCCACCCATATTTTGCCCCCAGGTCCACTGTCCCCCCATATAGTTGTGCAGATTGCACACGATGTCATATCTAAGGGAACATAATTTACATAGTCGACATCACTAAGATTGGTAAAACTATTATGACAATTTTTCTTCAGATGACAGTAAAGTATCCACTTGGAGCAAAATTAGCGCATTACAGTCATTTTCTGACCCATGGAAATAAGGTATCTTGAAGGAAGAGGTGTCATTCTCTAATTTGCACCAAGGTACTCTATGGGCAATTGGCAGGCTTTGCTTGTTGAGCGGTCAGAATCTTGGACATATTTCCAGGGGGTAGTAGTCTAGACTCTCCAGGTTTGTCAAAGAGCATGAAGAAAATAGAAAGCAGCCCTTTGCCTTTATGCACAGGTAAAGAATATTTCTCAGTTTTTGTGTTGTTCCCAAAACAGCTTGGAAGATCAAGCATTGTGTGTAATCATCTGGGCCTAAATTGCTGTCTTATATCATAGATGAACAAGTATTATGTATTATCTTATTCATTACTATTTTCATGGTTTACAAGTTGTATCCCCGTGCACATTTTTTCTTCTTTTAAATTTAGTACAACTTTGGAATTCTTCTGTTCTTTGCTTAGCCGTGAAACCTCGTAGTGAGAGTGACTGCTAAAACGCAAAAGCATCTTGCTGTTTGTACACCTTTAAATGAGGTATTGCTTATCACCCCCACCCTGTGCCAGCCAGCTACATTCAACACAGTCCACTGTGCATTTGACGACCAGTGGGCAGACTCTAGGTCTATTTTCCAAACGCATATTCACCAGATGACCAATCTGACAAGTTATCAAGTCACCAAATACTGTCAGACAAATGCCTTAAACCAGGTCTAAAAGACCAGCCGGACCCTTTTGCTGCAGGCATTTGGCAGAAACCGGTCTAAGTCCATTATAGCCTATGTTGTCCTGTTGTTTGGTGCCTCTGAATCTTCAGAATGAAAACTTCTTTTCTATTTTAAATTAGGAGCACTGTGCATGTCTTGAGTCCAGATTTATATAAAAGAATGAGATTCTCTTCTAAGGATTTATTTGGGTCCAGTCTACTGAGTCTCCATCATCTTTTAGTTCAATGATTTGTTAAGCTAGCTTGAATAAATGTGTATTTTGTGTGGTTCAAATTTCAAAAGTCTCAACCATTCAGGCACAAAGGATATCTATGCCTTTTAAATGCAGTTCTATGCTAATTTGCATCCTTTTTTTTTTTTTTTTTTTTTTGGTGGGCTTGATTTGTTTTCCAAATGGTGCCTTTACATGCATGTTGATTTTCACCAATCTGACAACTTTCCTAATTGCTGAAACTATAACTTTGAAAAAAACAAAAAAAATCCTCAAAGCCTTTAGATATTGGTTCATGCAGTATGAATTCTGTAAACTCTACAGTTTGACAAATTGGTTATTCAGAATTGCTCATTTGGCAGATTGGTCTATTTCCCATGAAGCAACCGTCCAGAGAGCTTCCCAGTAGCCCCTTGATGCCAATTCACACACATCCTAGCGCCCTCATATGAAAATGAGGCCCTTCCTGGTAAGAGCTCTGTTCTGCAGTGTAGGGGTGAGGGAGACAGCAGGACGGGCTGTGCCATCTCTGTTGCTGCAGCACGGGTCCCTTTGTCGCCACTGTGGCTCATCACTAACGTGCCCAACGTCGGCGACACAGGTCTGCTTTCTTTCCTCTGCTTTCCTTGTGTCACTTCCAGCACCAGTCGTTGCCAGGTGCTTCTCAGTTCTCAAAGTCTGAAGGGCCTCTACAGCTAGTCAGAGCTTCTTTATTTCACTTCAACAGCCAACTTGTAGTGATGCTTTGAGGGTAATCCCCAATGTGTCCTTTAAAATACTTTTTATTTGCCGGATGTCCAAGGGCTGAGTTTTCTTTTGACTTTTGTTTCTTGTCTACTTGGGAGTTTGTACCTGTAACAAAGTAGCAACAAGAGTCCTAGTAATCTTGTCTCTATACCAACTAAAGAATTAATGTGCAGTAAAGCCCCTGATCTGGTGGTGTTGGAGTAATGCTCACTAATCTAGAATTCTGGCTATACTATAGTCATCATAACCATTACATGTGGATTATCATTTTTCCGGGGCATAAAGAAACAACATGTAATTTCCTGGAAAATTAGATCAAATAATTGTACCTTTGGTAGCCCAGAGCATACTTTTAGAATTTATGAGGCTTCAAAATCCTTTTTACTTCCATCAATTTTGAGTTAACCATAAAAGTATGGAAATTGTTAAGGGAGAGGTTTAACTAATAGGATATTGAATGATAGAATTTGTGATGTGCTAATTTTCCTAAAAGTGTCTGATTCTTTAAGATCTCTAGTCTGTTTTGTTGGGGGCAGGGAGAGTGTGGGTAGTAGGGTAGAACTGGGGAAGAAAGAAAGAAATTGTAATTTCTAATCAGAGCATAAACATGATTACAGTTTCAGGGCCTTTGCTTTGCCCATCTGCGTCACATTCATAAGGGCAGTTATTCCACTGAATAAACTTGGGGCTTTTCCTCTCCTGTCTTCTGTTGGGGGAAGTTCAGCCGTCTTTCTGGAGGAAGAGCCAGAGCTGAAGGAAGTGCCTGAGATCCTCTGGAAAAGCCCACACCGGGCAGGTTGTAACAATTAGTTCCTGGCTTACTTGGCCACAAGTTAATTTCTCTCTCCAGAGACTGAACTTCCCTGACCATTGACAGAAACCTCAGGACCCTCTGCCTAGCCCTTTGGTGCATTTCCAGCAAAGCTCAGGGTGCCTGCGTCTCCCAGTTGGCAATGTAGACTGTGTTGCTGTCAGAAATGGCTCAGAGGAAGATGGGGGTGTGATTAGCTCTAAATGAAGTTCTAAACCACTGTTACATGAAATGAAACTATTTTTTTTCTCTCTCTCTTTCTTCTTCCCCTTTCTTTAACCTGAGCTGCTGATGTAAGTGGCTCTAATTTACTTTCCCCCAGAAAACAAAGCAAAATAAAAGGCGGAATGGCAAAAAGATCCCTTTGCGAAGTGTAGCGCTTCTGCTCCTGATAAAAGGGAGTCATTTGCAGCTTTCATGGTGTCAGTATTAATTTCCAAGCAGTCAAAGCCACAGCTAATTTATTTAGAACAATCTCCTTGCCCAGGAGCTGGGCTGGTGAGGCAGCGGTTTCTAGCCTCCAGCTTTGTTTGTTGACAGGCTGATTTCCCACAAGGCCGTTTCCACCTGTGTTTCTGTTGTTTTTAGTGCATGTCTCCCTTTCTTCTCCCCCCG
Organism: Balaenoptera physalus; assembly: GCF_965194825.1. NCBI lineage: Eukaryota > Metazoa > Chordata > Mammalia > Artiodactyla > Balaenopteridae > Balaenoptera > Balaenoptera physalus. The sequence continues at coordinate 43,236,823 of NC_138890.1, read as the reverse complement.
CCACCGCCTCCCCGATGGCTGCTGAAGGGCCTTCTCATCTCCGGTCTCTCTCATCCACTTCCTCCCTCCAGCCCCAAGGCCTCCTGGCAGGGCTTTGCAGTCACTCTGCACTTACCCAGAGTCTCTGCTGGTGAAGTCCCAGGGGGCCCCGCATTTCTTTCTTTCTTTTTTCCCTTTTTTTGTTTCAAGGACAAGATTCAAAAGAGCCTGCTACACACAGGTTGTAGGGTGCACCTTCAGATGTGCCTTCAAATAGGGGCTGAGAAATTTGAATATTTGTGCTCCTGGAAATCAGCCTGTAAAATTGTCCCCCAAAGCCCATTAAATTCTGCAAAATCTCTCAGCTTTGAGGGCTTCGTTATGGAGTCCAAATGGGGACCTCGGCACCTCTCTGCCAAAGCATTCATCTCCAAAGATGCCTACAATTGAAATTATAGAGTGGCTTATTTGGCCTCAGCTCGTTGCATATCAAAGGGTGGGAGGGCAGGAGGGATATGCTTCCGCAGAGCAGTCGAGATGCTTGCTGCCTGCCAGACCCAGACAGGTAATAGATTGAGATGTTTAAAGCACATGTCTCGTGCATGCACGTGTGCCTGCCTCTGCCATTTTATAGCTCTGTCTGCAGGGCGGCACGAAAGAGGTGAGGCATGTTTTAAAGTTAGTGATGGTGTCACGTGGGCACGGAGTGGGAAATAGGTATTAGGTAGCCCATTTTCCAGACTACATATTTGCTAAATCAATAAGGAATATTGAGACCCAAAGAGACATCATTGTAGCTATGTAACCTGCACCAAATGTTGCCACCTTGGACCCATGAGGCACTTACTGATTAAGAAATATCAGCGGAAAATGTGCCTTGCACTAATTTCTCAGCCTCTGCACAGTATACGCAACCTATTTTGTGCATCTTTCTTGCAATTGCTATTTTTCCAGATTTAGAGGTATTTATTAGTTGTTTGTGTTTACAGATGTTGTGTTTAAAATAGCCATTTATTTGCAAAAGGAAGGAAGCCAGAAGGAAAAGCACAAAGCTTTGTCCTTTTGGAACCATACATTTCATCTGGAAAATTATAAAGAACTGGAGGCCTACCAAGGGGAATTTTGTTCTCTTCGGTGGTTGAACAGAAGAGTGTAAGAATAAAAGAACTGGCCTGTGGTTTCCATTCCCCCCAGTAATTATGGAATCTAAACTAAAAAAGTTTCCCTTTGCTAACAGAATCTACTTTACCTCCCTGCCCCCCTCAAACTCCTGCATCTTCTTTATTCAGATTATTTTCTCCCAAGTCTCAGATTTGTTTGCTTACAAGGGCTGTGGGATTCCTGGAGTCTGAAGGTTCAGCCATTTCTCACTTCTCATTCCTGAGCTCTCCGTGACCAAAAACTCTTCTATTTATTTTGAAAGCGGAAACAATGTCATTTCATTCCCTGCATGCATAACTCCAAGATGCCTGAAAGAATTTTCTCAAACTTTCTACTCACTCATCTTTGGGCTGAGACTCATCTTTGGGCTAAACGGAAAGTTTGGGCCCCAAAGGACAATTTTTCCGAGAAGCTGGGAACAGGTAGAGGCAAAGTCGAGTGATGAAACTCATCTGACAAGTGTCATCTCCCCTCTTTGCGTCTCTGGTCTCATTCCTCCCTGTCTCCTGGGGATGCCTTGCTTTTCTCTCCTCTCAATAATGTTAGCAGTTCCTCACTCCCTTCCCCTCGCCTTGTCCTCGGGGATGAAGCAAAGGCTTTAAACCTGTAAACTGTATAAATTTTCTCCAGAATCAACTTGAAACTCAGTTTAAATTGGATGGAGAGGCTTTGCTGATGGAAGTGGCAGCCACGTTCCCACACGTGTCTGATCCAGCACCCGTGCTGTCGGGGCTGCAGTCTGATCACGTGGGTTAGCAAGCTCCCGTGTCTGCGGTCTGGAGTGTCTTGTGTTTATTGTTATGAAGACTGTTCCCCTTGCAGACTGTGAGAATGTGGCAGGGTGCTAGGTTTTTCCTTCCTTACCCAGTGGATACTGTAGCTCAGGGGCCGTGTTGAGGTGCTGAGTCTCCGATGCCGTAGATGATCAGAGGCCCTATGGAAATGGGCGTAGCTGATGCAGCTTGACGTCCATGCCCTCAGATGTACAAGAAACAGAACTCTTCCTTTTTCTAAACTAAGTTTTGGTTTCACAGACGATTCTACTGATGAGGCAGAAACCGAATCTCCGTCAAGTTGGGGTTTCCTTAGTCCCTCTTCCCCAAGGGTGAGTTTTAGGTCTAGGTGATCAGCGTGGTTCCCAGAACTTAGGCAGGTCAGCTCAGCAGCGTTCTCAGCATCTTGTCTGAGTTGCTGTGGCCTGTGTGGTCCTCACTTGGAATCCAGGCTGGTTGCTGCTGAGGCATCCCTTGTTTTATTCAGTCTCATCCCCCAGCCCTTTGAATTCACGCGTCTGCTCCTGAGGACCGGAGTGCTGTTGGGTGACCAGGTTTCTCACTGAAGCATGGAAATCCCCACCAGGCTGTGTAGACCACCTGCCTCATGCCCCACTGCCCACTCTCTCTCCAGGGGTCTTGGGGCGCTCTCAGGAAGCAGAGAACAGAGCCCTTCTCTGGGAGCCCTCACATTTCTGCCTCGACACATCCCCTCCACCTCTCCTTTTCCTCAAGTCCAGAGGAACTTTCTGGTCTTCAGGGAAAGCCCAGTTCTTCTGGAGCCTCCTTGCTTTACTCATGATGGCTTTCCCAGACATTGTGTGAATGCCTAGAACCCTCTTTGTAAGGGCTTTTGAAACACAAAAGCCTGAAAGAAACTTCTTTTTTCTTTGCTTTGAATCCTGTCACCGTCATTTTAAGAACCTGCGACTTGGACTGTTGCGGGGGAATGATATGGAGAAGGGAAATCTGGAAGAAAAGAAAAATGTGCAGCCACTATAAACCAGCTATCCCCCCTTTTTTAATATTCCTTGCAGCTAATTAACCAGCTTAATTCACCTGTCCTTTGTTTAGAGACCGTTTAAATAACTTTTCTATCATACCAAGAGCCAATGACAATAGGGTACATAGTTAATGCTGGTGACCAGGATCATCTTACTAAGTAGTTCCTTGTAACAGTCTTTCAGATCATTTACATGGCAGGTTATAGTCTTTGAATTAGCACTGTCACGAAGAACATGAGCTTTGGAATCAGACCCAGTACTGCACTTACCTAACAGGTCAGTGGCCTTATGCAAATAAAAGAACTTCTCTAAGCTTCCAGGTCCTTGGGTGAATTACATTAGTGTTATTAGGTGATGTAGATGAACTAAGATGTGCACAACACCTAGCACATAGTAAATATTTATTATTCATCTTCTATTTCTACACATTGCCACTGGAACAGATTACTTCTTATGAGAGCAGATCTGTAGCGTAAGAGCTCAGAATATGAAGTGAAATGGAATGAAGGTGGTAATTTATAGCCAAGATTAAAGGGTGGCAGAGAGAGAAATTCTTCTGGTCATCTCACTGGATGAACAGACTAATTGAGAGGAAGAACAGTAGATCAATTTTCTAAGTTAATTTTTCTTTAATTTATATCCCATCCATTTAAAATTGGGAATGATAAGAATGTATTACATTGAGTAGGGGATGCTGTTTGTAAAATTTTGTGGTTGAAGTTTAAATTTTCTCCTGAGCTCCCTAGAAGCCAAAGTAAAAAGGGAAACGCATTATATAGTCTACATTATTAGAAGGGAGAGGCATATAAAAATGTCATGAATGATATAAGGGAGATGAAAACTTCTTCCTCATCTTGACCTTATTTTTATGTTGTCAGTCTGTGGACTAGAGAGGTTAAAAGAAGTTGGATAGGGAGAGGCATAGAAGATAGGTTACAGAATTAAATTTCTCTCTCTAAAATGAATAGAGGCCAACTCAGAAAAAAATTCTCCTTAGATCTAGAGCTATTTAAAATAAAAAGAAGGAGGAGGAGAAGGACAGACAGAGCCTCAGAAAGTCTCTCAAAAGCTTTGGAGGGCACTATGCTGCTTCATGAACTCCACAGGAGCCCTTTCTAGCATCTTTGCTTAGAGGTGCAGCCTCGGGGAAACCCCTGCCAATTATCATACAGTACCAGTAAATCCTGGGAAATTAAGTTTTAATTCTTGATCCACTTAGGCAAGTGCTGGGCCTCAGTTCTCTATGGAAAAATAGTAGTCATAACCTCTGTCCTTTTCTATTCCCAGGGTAGGTTCTTTTCTACTCCCCCTAAAATACTTCCTGACACCTATATTGCACCAGGCACTGTAATATACACTGAGGATGCAATAGTGAGCATGACAGACATGGCTTCTGTCCTTGTGGTACCTACATTCTAATGGGAGAGACAGGCAAACAAGCAAACAGACAAATAAAATAATCGGAGCTCGGGCTAAGTACTGGAAGACTGAAGCACAGGGCTTGAGGTAGGAGCTATCTGGACTGGAAAAGGGTTGAGATTTGGGAGATTCAGGGATAGTCCATTTGAGAAAGTGACATGTTAGCCAAGACCTTAAGGATAAGAAGATAGCAGATATACAAAGAGAAAGGAAAAAAAAATCCTTCCAGACAGAGGAAAGAGCAAGTTCAAATGTCATATAGTGGGAAAGAGCATGGCATATCGCTAGAGCAAAATGAGCAAAGGGGAGACCTGTACGAGATATGTTTGGAGAGATAAACAGGGCTCCTATCCTGTAATGCTCAGTGGCCAAAAGAGGCAGGTGTTTCCTTCTAAGTGTGATGGGAAGCTATTGAAAGGTTTTAAGATGGAGAATTGCATGGTCTGATTTGGGGTTTAAGCAGACCACACTTGCTGCTAATGGCAAGCAGAATAAGAAGAGATGCCGAGAGGCAGTCAGGAAGGGCCATCCTCTCTTGCCTTGAATAGCCGCAAGCATTCCCTAGTGTCCAGACTCTACCAGGACAGCTTCTCTCATAGCTGGACCCAGTGCTGGGAAGGAGGAGCCTAGATTTGCCTGTTTGCTAATTAACTGCTCCTGATCCCTCCAGGGAATTCTGTCCATATATTATTGGGTAGATCATTAAACTGACTTCAAAAATTAAGAATTACATGGGCTTTCTAAAATTGACGTATTTTAATATTTCTTGGATATTATTTTGTGAAAACCTCTCAATGAGAAGAGGACTTTTTAAATTCAGCTCTTCAGCTTTAAAAATTCCTGCGACAGGACTTCCCTGGTGGTCCAGTGGTTAAGACGCCATGTTTCCAATGCGGGGTGCACAGGTTCCATCCCTGGTTGGGGAAGTTCCGCATGCCATGTGGCATGGCAAAAAAAAAATAAAAATGCCTGTGACAAATCTTTGTTCTCACTGCCCCGGAAACTAGGGGAGCACAAAAAGGGAGTGAGAACGACAACTCTCGTACTAGGGTGGAGATGGGGGTGTCTGGGGCCAGCTCTGCCCTTGATATATGACTTTAGTCTGCCCCTTCCTGAGTCTCTTCGTTTTGTAAGGGCATTAGAAAAATTATCTCTAAGGCTATCCCTTCAGCTCATAAAGGTCTATGATTCTTTGGCCTTGGATCAGAGCAAAGATCGAGGTTGATCATTAGTAACTGATTTTTCTGAGTGTGAAACTAGTAGCAAATAGCGGTCCTCTTACTGTGTTTCTTTGGTCTCTTTTTCTGACACCCCATTTTTGGGTTTAACATGTCCAGAATCTCCTTTGAAGGCAATTAATTTTCAATCCCTTCCTTCCCACCCCCTAATCCACCAAATAAAGGTGTTCAAAGGTGGTTATATGGGCGATAGTCTTTGCTTGGGCTGATATGTGAGAAACACACCCTGCGTGTGTTTCTGGGGCTTCACTTGCTGGTTTCTTCATTCTGCTGGACACCTTCTGCAAAATGTGATCAATGGCATGAGTTCTTTTGCTGTTCCCACTGCCCACAAATCAAGCTCTTAATAGCCCAATAAAATCATGAGATTTGGGATTTTAAAAAGTGATTGCATTGCTCGGATGCTAATGAGACACATATATCTGAAACAATTGATTAAAGACTGTGGAAAGAAGGTCTGGACACAACATGCAAGGTGGCTAATTTACAGAGGCATGGAGCATTGCAGATAACAGAATGTCAGGCACCTTTACTTCAAAGAAATGTATTTAAAATAGCCTGCTTTTCCTTACATATTTTCCCATGAACTATTGGGACACCAGTGGAGTGAGTACAAGCAAGAGGGCTAAGTGATTCTCCCATCAGGATCCTTCTGTCTGCCAGGTTAGAGCCAACAAATGTACCAAGCTGGCAGGCCAAGTGTCTCCAGTATGTTTCTAGAATGTGTTGTGCAGTCGATAATAAATAACTCCTAAGTTGTGTGATTACATAATGATAGCCACGTTCATTCACCTGTCTATCAAAGGAGCTATACTTGAGTTTGAGCTCCTTTCCCCTGGGCCCGTGAAGCGTTAGCTTGGAGTCTTTAAAATTCCTAGCAACCCTGGGCTAAGTGCGCTGGGGTGGAATGTAGTCCCTTTTGCTTAGTAATCCATTAGTTAATGGGTGTGAGCCCGCCAGCTTTCTATTTATTCCTTAAGCCATTAAGGTTCACCTGCTGTGCATGAGACTAGACTTGACAAAAAAGAGTGATAGTTGAAATAAAATAAATATCAAGCCTTACAAGATCTGATGGGTATTGTTTAAAACATAATGGGCTTCATGGAAAGGTAAAGGTGAACCAACCGTTACGAGCTGACACATAGCATCCTGGGCAAGATGCGGCAAACAGAACTCTTCCTTGGTTCTAGCCCAGAGGTGCTCACTAGTGGAGGAGAGTTATCAATATTTGAGAACTATCTTCCAAGTGCCCCCCAATATTTGTCTGCAATGTCTACCTAAGTCTCTTGGAAGCTGGTTGATAAATTTCTCAGTCAACCTTTCAATGGCTTTTTTCTTTTTCTAACAACCCTTTAGACAAAAACCAGACTCCTTACCACGTGGCTCTTTGTGATCTGGGTCTTGCCATCTGTACAGCTTCATCTTTCACCTGTCTTTCCCTTGTTCCAGCCACAGTGATCTTTCTCAGGTCCTTTGCACATGATACTCATTCTTCCTGTAATGTTCTTTCTTGCCTTATTCATCCTTCAGATCTCAGCTTGAACACCAGTTTTTCAGAGGAAGCTTTCCTTGATGGTTCAAAGAAAGTCAGTCTTTAGATGATCTCTTGGTTTCCTGTCCTCCTACATGGCCCCTAGAAGGGTTTAACATACTGCATTTAGTCACATATATATTTTACTAAGGTCTGCCTCTCTTACTAAATGGAAAGCTCCTTGAAGCAAAGACCATTTCTGGCTTAGCTCGCCATGGTTCTCCCAGCACCTAGCATACTGCCAGTTGAATAAAGAAACCAATTCAACCTTGAGAGATCTCCATGGACAAAAAATGCAGAGGTACATTGATAGCTATTGAGTAAGATAGCTTGACGTTTCTTGGGTTTTATTCCTTACAGTTAAGGTTTATTTTGTGGTGCCTAGTTTTGACTTGATCAGTTTCCATCATTATCTCCAATAATTATCACTTTGCCCTATATAGACAACTTTATCAGCAATTTAAGATGGATATACTGGAATTAACACCGTGGTTTTCTGCTCATCACAAGTCAGTCTAGAAGACTGTCTCCCAGATTACTTGTTCTCCTGAATCATTACTTGGAAGTGATTCCACTTCCTGCTTTTGTCCAGAAATCACTAAATCAGAGTCCATGCGATATGGGTATTCCCAATGAGTTATAACTATCTCTGATCAAAGATGCCCTTTAAACTAATGATACCAGTATTTTGAAGGGTTACTGAAGGCAAAAAACAATGTCTTCATAATATCCCCAGTGCAGTCTAAGCTTGTGAGAATTATAGACTCTTTGAGAGAGAAAGGAACTTTAAATCAAAGGACATCTATTCATCATTACTATGTGTCAGGCATAGTTCTAGGCACTCGAATATGAGGCAGTAAATAAAAATATTTACAAATAGACAAATATGTAAATGGGCTAATTCCAGAAAGAGAAAGGGGCTATGAAGAAAATAATAAGTGGTGATGTCAGAGAGGATGACTAAAAGCAGCTGCTTTAATTGGGTGTTCAGGGTCATTTAGGTTCATACGATCCAAATTCTATGCAAGAGCAGGAATTGCTGTGTCAGCTGTTGCCACAATAATGCTGCCAGACCAGAGCCATCTGAGCATGCCCCATGGCTTCCATTTACATCATATCCATTGACATTCCATTGGTTCAAGCAAGTCATGGCTAACCCAACATCAATGGGTTGGGGTACTATACTCCACCCACATTCCGCCTCCTTGAAGTAGATTCTTAGACAACTATTTTTTCCACAACTCTTGGCTCTGCCTTCAGGAGACCCTTTCTTTTTCATTTATTCTGTAGTCATTTCTGAAAGGGTTTTTCCTTCTCAGTAACTGAGAAACTTTCTCAGCCTGCTTCCTGCCTGTTAGAAATGTGAGTGACTCAGATGTCTTTTTACATCTCTAATGGCCACAATCTCTTCTAATCCAGCATGGCTACATAACTGCCAATACAACTGTCTCAAAAACTGAGTGGACTGTTTATGTATTGAATTCCACTGAATTCTGTTCACTGAAGCCATACTCATAATTCTTGTCAAAAATGCCTTTCTTTTTAGAGGTAGTTGTGCTTCTTAATTTGGGCACCTCAGGCTTCTGTGTGATCTTTCTGGGAGGCTCTTCATCCAGCTGAAGGAATCTGCTTCATCTTTTCAGAGGTCTTAACAAAGACTATGGTGGCCACATTCTTGGTTTAGACTATGTTCCTGAGCTGTATCTTAATGGCTATGTCCCTGTTTTGGTCTTTTCCTTTAGGCTGTATTTTACTTAGAGGGTATTTTACTGGATGAAGAGTCTAGAGATGAAAAACAGTATCATCTTCCAACACAGCATGTGCCCAGTTTTCTGAGTTCTCTGTATTCTTTCTTAATTGTGTTTGTAAACTGGACCATTTTTTTCTGAGCTCATCTCTTTCATGTAGCACCTTATCAAATGTGGCTACCTGCAGCCAGCTCAGGCTTTTAATATTTCATTTCCAAATCTCCTTACTCCACTCCCGGTCTCCTGTCTAGATTATCTCGGGTACTCCCTTTACTGCATGTTTTACTAAATTCTTACTAAATGTTTTCTCTGTTGTATAACACAGGTCGTGATTCTCCCAACCTCCCATTGGTTCCTCACCACCCACCACTGAGTTTTAAACTAATTTTTTTTTTCAGTTTTTTCTTATAACTGCACCCACTTCTAGGCTTCTATTTCAGTGTCAATCAGCTATTGCCACAATAATGTCGCCTAACAAATCACTCCAAAGCTCAAGGGTTTACAACCACAGCAAGTTTTAATTCTCACCCTTGCAGATTTGCAGGGCAGTAGATCCAAGGAACAGCTGATATTGTCAGCATGGCTGGGTGACTCTGCTTCCGGCTGAGGGTCAGTGAAGCTCAGCTCTGAGATGTCAGTGGCCTCTGGTCTGTTCTGTGTGTAGACATTTCAGGATCCAGGTTGACATTTCAACAGCTTTCTGGAGGAAGCTGTCCTCCTGGCAGGTCTCTGGAGTGTAAGAACCTAGTCAGAATTCACAATCACATCTAGGGCCTCTGCCTGTATCATGTCAGCTCATGTTCCATGGACCTCAGCAAGTCACATGTCCAAGCCCAACATCAGTAAGATGAGGAGGCAGACAGCATCCAGGCCAGTTTCCCTCACAGGGCTCTTCTCAACATGTAATTATATGTTTGCTTATTAATTTGCTTTTTTGTGTGCTGAATTATTGCCCACATCCAACTGCTCTTACACTCATTTCCTAGCATAATGACTGGCACTTACATATTAGAGTGAGTGAGCAAAGAAGGGACAAGTGATTTCAAGAGATTTCTTGTTCTGAGTGCAGATAGGCTCCTAATAGTCCATTCCATAACTGTGTTAATCGTGTCTAAATTTCATCTAATTTCACCTAAGCCTGTTTCATTTATCTTTTTTGAACTATGAAAGGGCTTAGCAGGTTCACACGTCATGAAATGACTTATGGATGCCAACGTATAAGAAATATTTCTTTACTCTCTTCCTTGTGTCCCTGAGTTACCCATCTCAACCTTTGTCTTGTCTCATCCTCAGCATCAGTGCTAGGTCCTTGCCCTGCAAATTTATTGCCCAGAGTCCCCTTCCTTTGACATATGACAGTATTCAGAATGATTCTTCTTCTTTCCTGTCTAGAGCTCACTGGTACCTACTGTGGTACCAAAGTATAATGATTTGGGGAATCTTTGTTTTTCTTGTACTTATGGCAAGCATCAGCCACAAATCATCTTCTGGTTTGATTTGGGATCTGTTGGGACAGTTTTTTCTTGTTAAAGGAGGAATCCTTTCTTGAGGTGGCCCTTTGGATGCCAGGGATACTATACTGTTAGCTTTTAAGTAGGAAGGACTTGCAAGAACTTTTTTAAAATCAAGCATATCCCTCATAATGTTGCATATAATATCAAGAAATAGGAAACAACTTAATGTCTATCAGTTTGAAATCAGTTAAACATATTATGATATATCTATCTATCTATCTGTCCATCCATACACACACACACACACACACACACACACACACACACACAATGGAATCACAATGTCTAACATTGACAGACTGGCTAATATGTTCCAGGCACTGAATGATAACTCATTATGTGGCTTATTTAACATTATCTTCTTAGATACCTTTTAAGATAAATACTCTTATTATCAGTTCTTTTTTATAGATGAGAAGCTGAGGATTAGAAAATTTGAGTGACTTCTTTTTTTGAAGTCATTTTCAATATCTACTGATTATTGGGTTAATTCATTCCATAGACAGAGTAACTGTTGTGCCCATATGTCTTAAATAAATGGCCTTCAAGGTCCAGCAGGAACCCTCTGTCCTCATACAAAGTTGGTGAGTAATTCAGTTTTAGTTGAGGACAATTACACCCCTGTTTCATGACTGTTATGAGAATTTAATAAACATATTCCATAAAGTTAATAGAATATCACCTCATGTAAAAATAGGCCCCCAACAAGGGAATGCTAGGTGCCATTCATACCACCTCCCTGATTTTCCTGGACATGAGCTTGTGCCACAGTATACTGTGCTTGTGGGAAGAAATGGGAGCTCAGTGTTGGCCTTTTCAGTTGAGCACTTTGGGCTGTGGTGGTTTCTAGGGCATGAAGTGTAGGGTAGGAATGTTTACCTTTGAATTATAAAGAGCAATATTGGGGACCCCTAACCTTTCATCTGGTTTCAGCTGCTTTTAAAGGATTAAAGAAAATTTCACCACATCCCTAGAATCCCATGCAATAAATCCATGGGGCAAGGCAGGAGTAAAGGTAAAGAGAAGGAGAGAGTCTCCCCAGAGGTGTACCAGAATCAGTAAGGTAATGGCTCTGCTTGAAGGGCTACCAGTGAACCGAACACTGATCAGGACTGTTGCATAGACAGAGAGGAAGGAAACCATGTCAGAAGGCAGGAAAAAAGGACACGACAGAGGAGGGAGATGAACTGAGAAGGGGGAGCATTCTGTAGGAAAGGCTCGAATGGCACCAGTCCTCCACTGGGGGTGACCTGCGTCTGTTTGGAATGCTGTCTGCGCTGCCCCCAGCTCTGCCTGCTGACTCCTGCTCCTTCAGGTCTTTGCTCAAACAGGAGCAGATCCATGACTCTTGCTCTATGTGCTCATGGCTCCCTGTTCTTGCCCCTCAAAGTATAACACACCAAACATTATTAACAAGGAAGTGTTTATGGACTTTCCCCTCTCCCAGCTTGCCAAAGGAAATCATGCTTGGCCAGTCCAATATCTCCCCTTTCCCCAGCTCTGCTAAAGAAGAAAGATTTTCTTGCTGGAAGAAAGACTTAATGCAATGAGAGAAAGAAAATAATGCATTGAGAGAGATGGGGAAAGTGAGGAGGTAAAAAGAAAAATCATGCAAACTCAGAATAGACTTTTGTCAGATGGATTGAGAACAATAGTGTCTGAGTAAGGTTAGGAGTAGGGAAAAGGATGGTAGAAGAAAGAGAATTTTAGTAGGTATTGCTGTGGACTTTACATTTAGGTTCTTTTTAATGGCCTTTAAGGGATTTGAATAAGGGATCCATTTCTTTTTAATTAAAGGTGGGTGTTGAAGTAGGCTTGAATGTGTGCAGAGATAGAGCCACATGCTTGCTCAGATATATTAGGGTTACAGCAGCATTTATCACAGTATGAAATGATGTTCCTGTGATTCTTTGCTTCATATCAAAGAATTCTCCTTAGGTAGTAATGGGGGAAGGAAATGGGTCTATTTAAGATACAGTCAAACCCCAGCCCTTAGCACAGTGCTTGACACAGGGAAGGTCCATGGTAAGAATATATTGAGTAGACAAATGTGTGAGAGAAGGCATGGCTATTGGTTCTAATTCATTTCTCCTTGCTCTCCCGCATTTTATGGCTGTGACTTTCCTGGAAGAATCCCACCCAAATCTATGTTATTGAATGAATCAACTTCAGTGGGACTCCCTCCTTTTTGTTGACATTTTGTTGACTTTTGTGGAGTACTGGATTCTCCTTATAGCATAATTCCCTGTGCAAGATACTTCCTGCAGAGGGTCAACTCTCAGGCCTGTGGTTCATTCCAGGGCTCGGAACGTTCCTTCTTAATATAGAATGTGGAAATTCTACAATCAGTGGGAAAAAAGTATGCCAAGTAGATAAAAATCAGTCCCACTGTAGCATAACTCTCCAGAGAGAAGAGAGAAAACTGCTTGATGCTTGAGTTAAAAAAAAAGTAGCAAAATATTTCCAGTTCCGGAAACTGAATTTCATTCCTAATGTAAATATAGAAGCCTCTGGAGAAGAGGATCATACTTGGAAGAGGGAAGGAAAGCAAAGGGAACAGTAGGAAGGGATTTCACCATCAAGCTCCGTAGCTCAATAGCAGGGAAACAGCCCAAATAGAGAAATCGACCATTTCTTTAATAGCGGTTGCCTCAGTCAGAAAACTGAGTTTTATCTTGACTTCTTCCTCTCCCTCAATCCCCACATTGCATCAGTCACCAAATCCTAGTGGTTCTATCCACTAAATATTTTTTTATTGGGATGTACTTGACGTTTACCATGACATAAATTTGAGGTATACACCACGTTAATTGCAATATGATTGCCACCATAGCACTAGCTAACACCTCCATCTCATCACATAATTATTTCATTTTGTGGTGAGAACATTTAAGACCTAGTCTCTTAGCAACTTTGAAGTATACAATACAGTATTGTTGACTATAATCACAATACTAAGTATGTCTAATCCTATCTATTTTCCTTCTTTCCATTTTTCTAGTCCAAGCTATGCATTTTTGCCTTGCCCATGGTAATGGCCTCCTAATTGTTCTCTCTTTCCCCTCTGCCTCTCTCCAATTCATTCTCTAGGTAGCTACAAGGATACTTGTAAAATATATGTTTGATCCCTTGTTTACAGTGTTTAAGACTCCCCACTATTCATCCTTGCAGCAAACATCTATTGTAATATGGATAATAAGAGAATAGAGATGAAGAAGAAGAGAAAGACACAGACACCTCTGTAGAGAAGACTTGCTATAAAACGGAGCAGAAAGATGATGGGCAGACTGAAAGCAAAGTGAGGTCAAAGAGTTTTTTCTTTTTCTTTAAGATGGGATAATATGTGTAGACTGATTAGATAGCAATATTGAGGAAGAGGAAATGGAGATGTTGGAGGGAGAGGATGATAATTCAGGAGCAACATTCTTGAGAATGTGAGTGATTTGGAGCCTGCTAGGACAGGCATGGCCATGAGCATGGTGTGCCAGAAAGAATTTACTTCTCTGGACATCTATTTAAAAATGAACTTTTTGATGAGGGCGTTTTGGCAAGGCAAAAGGAGATTTTTCAAAAAAGTGATCTGTATATTTAACATTGACATGGCTGCTGTAGGATACAGAGTTTTTTCACGATTATATATTCCATTTCCCCAGATTCCTATTCCTTTTGATTAATTTAATGTTGTTTTTCTCCTACAGCCAGCTCCAGAGGCATTGAGCATGGCCTTCTATGCCCTGCTTTCCCTTACCTGCCTGGAGAGCGTCTATTTGCACCCCTCAGGCAGGCCCTTCTTTGCAGCCTTCCTTGACCTAGTTCTAGGACTTAGCAGTAGGACCCTCAAGTCAAGCTGGGTAAACATCTCCTTTAGTAACTTGTCTTTTGACCAGATGTCCCAAACTGACATTCTTAGAGGCTCGTGGACTTTCTTTTTTTGCCCAATGCAGTGTTTTGAAAGCACCATTTTTGGATTAGATGACAACATTTAAAAAATGAGAATTTCACAGCAAAAAAAAAAAATTCAATAATGTATCTGGCATTCTTGAAAAATGAAAGATGGGCGTCACTGGGGCCACATTCCCATGTGGGAACAACTGCCTGGAACAAGCGAGGAGTTCCTTGTCTGCTCTTACCCCAGCTCACCCACTTCATGGTTTGCCAGAAGGGTCCCTGTGGACAAATACGGGGCATTGAGTTTATGAGCTATGCTTGAGGCCCTGCAGGCTGGACCTATGACTGGTTTGTCTAGTGCATCCTAGCACCTAGCGCAGTGCCAAGCACATAGTAGGTCCTCACTATGTGTTCTGAATTGAACTTCCCAAGCTCCACGGTGCCATCCTGCACATTTGCATACTCTACAGACACAGTCTTTCTGTTCCTGAATGGGCCATATCCACGCCCAAAGCCCAGATCCTTACATCTGCCCTCATTCCCTCTGCTTAAAGTGCCCACGCCACCTGCTTACCTCATCCTTCACATATCATCTTAGGTGTCACTTTCTCTGGAAACCTTCCCCAACCCTACAGGTTAAATCAGATCCCACTGTAATATACTTTCAGAGCATTCTAGACTTTTTTCTTCATCGCCATTATCGGTTTGTTAGTTTAGACTTGTACGGTGGCTTAATGTCTCCTTGCCTCGCTCAACTGTAAGATCCGTGAGGGCAGGATTGGTGTTGCTGTGCTTGCTATAGAATCCACCAGGCCTCACCTGGTGCCAGATGTACAATAAACCCTCAAGGTCTTCGTGAATGAATGGATGCTTCCAGGAAATAGGCCTTAAGGAAAGTAGAAACCAGTATGTAGAGGTGTGGATGTCTATTTTATTCTGCGGAGCATTATGACATGACTTTCTTGCCCTAAACATTCTAAACTGCTTTGAGTATAGATTTCTCTTGTCTGAGATTATGAGTGTCCTGCGGGCAGGGGCCTCTTGTTCATTTTTTTTAAATCTTCTGCATCTAGTACGGAGACCTGCGCCTGATACAGAATTCCAAAAATGTATATTGTATGACCAAACTAATCAACGTAGATCTCTTTTAAAGAAGAAGATAGTAGCTTCTCTACTTATTAACTTATTCATTACACTCTTTCATTACCTCAGATTGGGCTCTATCCAGAGCAAAAGTGTATCAGCAATGCACACTACAAATGATTGTGATGGTGGTTGTAGGACGACCTATTAGCTCTGGTCATCAAGTTTCTGTTGGTCCATGGCCTATTTGCTGAGTTTTCAAGGCATTTTACAAGCATCATTAACCTTACTCTGTCCAATAATTGCAAAAGTAGGGAAAGCATTGAATGTGCAACTGGAAAGGCTAATGATGATGATGGAACTTAAAGTGAAATCGTTTTACAGGAGCAGGGACCTATTGGGTGTTTGTAGAATGTTTGACTCCAGATAAATTTGGTTTTATCCAACAGGAAAAGTGTCTTATCCACATGGGATTTAAAACTATAGATCATAGAAGGTTCTGTGTTCACACATGCCTCCTCATCAATGAGCCAGGGCACATAATTAATTGATTAATTAGCAGCTGTATGTGAAGAGCTTGGTTCAGACTTGTAGCACGGAGGATGGCTTTCCAGAGTGGCCAGATCCTGGATTCATAATTCAGTCACTTCCGGGGGATCTCATTGCTTGCCTAGTGTAATCCTTGGGGCTTTTGGCCTCTCCTTGGGCCAGTATGGGCACTGCGCGTCCAGCTGCTGCCAGCAGAGGGCAGCAATACGCTGTGTGTGTTCAATTTGCATCCCAGATTAGCAAATCCCCAAGGATTGACAAAGAGGGAAAGTGGGTGTCCCCAGACTACTCTTGCTGCTTTTCTCTGGGTGTCAACACTGTCCTGAGTAACTGCAAACACAGACCTTTTACATTATGTTGGACTCGGACTCATCTGAAATAGAGAAATGAATACACAACTAGGAGCTGCCATCACAGACAGGAAGTAACTTTAATTAAATATTGTGAAAGTTGAAAAGTTTTTACAGCTTGAATGTTTGCAAAAAAAAAAAAAATTATAACAATCTCTACAGTAGTTAGGTTCTCTAACAATTGAACTGTACAGTGTGTGTCTATTCCAAAAGTTTGATAAGAAGGTGAAAGGTTAGATTTAGAGATGACTTCATTAAGCTGCATCCTAGTACAATGTGAGGCCAGGGCATGTCCTGCAATCCAGTCATCCAGAAGCTGTATTCCCCCCCCCCACCCCCCACCCCCGAACTGAAATCTTAATTGAATTCGCTATTTCATTTTCTTTTTAAAGCCATATTCTGTATTTAGGGTAACATCTTTTACTTGTAAAAAGTTCTGTGTAGAAGAGAGAGGGTCAGAGGGCCAGAACGTCTTTTCATCTAATCAATATCAATAGAGGCAACAAAACACAAATTATACACATTTTAAAGGCTCTTTGGACTTTCAAGAAAAGTTCTAACCACTACACATGGCTGACAGTGGGTGGCGTTTGTTGTCAAGGTCTGAGCCCGACACCTCACCGGCTGACTGGGGTCCTTCACAAACAGTTAAGGGGCTCACCAGACAAAATATGGCTTTAAATTATACACATCTTCAGGCCAGCGCTTAGCACACGAATTCGGACAACCTTTCTGAGTACCGAGAAGCAATGCGTCCACTTTGCTTACATTTTCCAGTTTTATTATTATTATTCATCATTATTATTATTTCTCACCAAGAAAAATCAGCTTTGCTCCCCTCCCTTCCCTCCCGCAACACCCCTCCCCCACCCTCACCAACCCATAAAAATCGCACTCTGACAGTCTAGTGAAAACCATTGCAAAATCCATATGGGGGCATGCACAGTTGCAGCATTGTTGTAAATTTCTTGCTCTACTAGAAAAAGTTACATTGTCTTAAGGTAACAAAACAGTTCTTTTGTGCTTTTCGATTTCTTTGTTTTTTTTTTTTCTTTTTTTTCTTTTTCTTTTTTCTTAGAATGTTAGTGATGACTGACAGTTCTGGTGCACAGTTACAATGTACAAGTGAAATGAATATGATTTGCATTGTTAAGGCATCCAATCTGCTGGTTTATATTTATGTGAAAGACAGAGGAAATATACAAGCAGACTTAGGAAAGAAAGTATGTTCATTGATTTCTATGAAGTTTCTCCCCGGAATTTAATGCACAAAATGCGTCACTCCAAAGGGAGAGGTTCCATGCATATTAATAGAGTAAAACAGCATTAGGGTTTTTTTCTGTAAGCTTCCAAAGCAAAGGATACATTTTTTTTAATCTACAGAACTAAATGCTACAAGAATAATATGCTACTATTTTTGCCATATATTGGAAAAAACTTCTTAACTTACAAATAATACAAAAATAGACAATGGCTTTTGGGTGAAAATTTAAAAAAAATTAAGCATGGTTTAAAACAATACTAAAAATAACTATAAATGAAATGTTTAAAAATCACATTGAAACAGCTAATATAACTATAGGTGGCCAAACAAATACGTACTTTTCACATAGCAAACATACACAATAAAATAAACTGGGAGTTGGAGGAAAAGCAGGAAGGGGAAAGCAATGTACAAATTCCAAAGATAAATACATTATTTATACGGATATCTTACAAAATCCCCTTTAAAACAAAAAGCCTTTTAATTAACTTTGCAAGTATGTGCAAGCTAAAGGTAGTGAGCTTTTTTTTTCTTTGCAAAATATGCAGTAAAATCTTTTTTTGTGATATTGAAAAACTGTCTTAAGACATTAAAATGTATAAATAGAACAACAACTTTGGCAAAAAATCACAAAAAATCTACAGTATTTATAACTACATACAAAACACAACAGCAAAGAAAAAAATATCAGGCAAATGCATCCTCAGAGCTTTGCTGCATCTTTGCTATTAATTCCTATTTTTAAGAACACTTCCCAGATAATGAGAGCAAAAATTCCCATCAAACAGAAAACCATGTTTTGGAGGTCTCAACCTTCTTCTCCTTTCTCCCAGTTTCCTTTTATTCTTAATTCCAAAGCACTTAACCTGTTGTTTCAATCTACTATGTTACAAATGGTAAGGGTCGACTGATAGAGGCGCTATCTCGAATGGGAAATCTGAAATACCTGCCATGTTGCTTTTGTCAGCTTTTGAAGGATTGGTATGAATTCAGCATTTAGGATGAGTAAACTTTAACCACGTAAATGGCGGAGTGTAAGTGGGCTTTTGGTTTGATAACTGGAGGGCATTATGTGGAATTCTGTGCCTGACCCTGTTCCATGAAGTCTCAAAGGAGATTCTCACACAGCACGTGTGCCACCAAGCTCTCGAGAGGCCATCGGCTTCCGAAGAAGTTGACATAAGCAAAAGAGAGAGAGTGCTGTCAGGTCTAAATATGCAGTTTTAAGATCTGTCTAGAGGCACTGGATTTTTGAGTAGAAGGGGAAAATGTGATCACTTACATCACTTTTTAACTTTCCAGGCTGCATTTATTTACACAGTTACTTAAGACAACAATACAAAAGAGAGAAATAAGCTTGCACTGCTAAGGGGTGGCATGTTAAGTTAGATATTGGAAATGCACTGTCCGAGTAACTACCACTTGATATGCTTTAAGGCGCAAAAGCCGACCCTTAGTTTTCTAAAAAATCTAACTGGCATTCCTATTCTGTCCCATACAAGCTTTTTTTTTTTTTTCTTTTTTTCTTTTTAAACTTTTTTGTAAATATCACCATTTCATTCTCCTTTTACACAGCTTTAAAAACATCATAAATTAAAACATGGAGTCTTATTTATAGTGTCCCTTGTATACAGCTTTATGGTTTGTAAAAGACAAATGATTGCCGAGTTAAGCTTTAAAAAAAAAGAGAGAGAGAGAAAGAAAAAGAGGATTTGCTTTTATCAACACAGAATAAATATATCCCCCCAAGGACTTGGGAGGTAAACTGTAACCAACACCCTGCATTAGCAGATCCCTTCCAATTTCAGTATTTGCAAGGTCGGTGATATTGTTTGTTTAAAAATCTGCAGTTATTGTGATTCCTCTTAAAAAGGCCTGAGTTAAAAGTTCCACTCTGGGACTTGTATCAGATTACTTTCTGTAGCAGAATCCAACCTCTTCATTAATAAAATTCTTCAAGGCAATTCTTTCACATGGGAGGAACAATCATGCCAGATATCGCTGTGAAAAGAGAAGACAAGAGTAAATGGTTTTGCATCCAAACTTCTCACTGAAAGAGAGAGAAAAAAAAAAAAAAAAGATGGAAAAAAACACCCACACACCACTATGTTGGTTGAATATTAGCCACACATGTGCTTTCTCATCTTCCCTGGAAGGAGTTTTTGTTATAAAATATACATGTACTTTATTAAGAATGATAGTATGTCCGCATGTGTATGTGTCTTTAACAGAAAAGAAGATCCTAAGCAGCCCTCCAAATCTGATTTCAATTTTAAAACATAACTGGAAAGTCACATAGTTTGCATACTGCTGGGAAAGTTGCAGCCCAACGCTTGCAAAATAGTGAGAATTTTCGGTTTGTCACTCTTTTTTTTCCCCTCCCTTTCGCTTCCAAAATATACAATAAAAAACTGGTCCTTTGTGACAGCCAGTAGTTTCTACCACAACCCGTGGCTCTGCCTGTGCTCCGTGTCAGCACGAGGACGGAGGCCCAGAGCAGCGATCTGAGTGACTCCATTTAGGTCCTCAGGCCTGGGAGAAGGGGATACTGGCCCCAGAAGGCATTGTTCACTGGAGGATGCGGACGCAGGATGTCTTCTATGCCACTGCTTCACTCAGGGTTTCTGGAATGGTCTGACCATGTCCCTAGAAAACTGTAGCCTAGGAAAGCTAAAGAGAGATCCTAGGCAAAGGGAAGGCCGTATGGGATAATCAAAAATCTTGCAAAGCCGAGAGTTAGGAGCCCACACACAGCTGTATTTAGAAAAGCAGGGAATCTGACAGCGTTCCACCCCTGGCTTTTCTGCCTGCTGAGTATGTCCCCCGAGCTAGTTGCTTGTCTCCTTGAACCTCTCTGCTTCCTCAGCTAGAAATGCAGTGTATCAGTATTTGCAAGGGCCGCGATGTTGTTAGGGTTGTTGGAGATTTAAATAAAACAACCAGTGCGAAGTGCTTAGCCCGGATCAGCTCCTAGTTAGTTAATAGAGGTGGGCTGCTGTTATTTTTAACTTCTGCCGCTAAATGAGCTGTGTGACCGGTGCGAACCGCTTAACTTCTCTGGGCTTGTGTTTCCTCATATCAACTAGGTACCATCCGATATGGAACACTTCACAGGGTGGGTATGAGGAATAAAGGGATGAGTGCAGAGTTCCGGATGGCAACTTTGAAATATGTGGAGATGAGAGCAATGCTTACATTAGAAGCAAGAGGCAGCCATCTTTGGCTCCCAATGATGGCTTAGCATCCTGTCAGGCAGAGGGAGGAAGTCATTGCTTTCTTTTTGTTGGCAATTCTAAATTTAAATGAGTGTCCTTGTCAGTGGTGACTGCATCTAGGAAGTGACCTTCTAAATTTCCCAACTCTAATGTCTGCGAGAATGTGCCTTTGTTTTTAAGCGAGCCCCAACTACTGCAAATCCTGCAGTAGACGTCGGAAGGCCAGGTGAGGCTCTGAGCCCCGTGCGCCCCACGTTCCTCTGCTGCCCCTACCCCAGCCCTGGCATTTTCAATTCAATTTAAAAAAAAAAGTATTTTGCCAAACAAACAATTTTTCCGTTAATTTTTAAACCCATCTGTATTCACAAGGAAATTTAATCCACATGTTTCTGATTCATTTACACGTAAATCATCCAAATGTTGTTTTGCAAGAGCCGTTTCGCAGTCCAAAAGCTCCTGGAGTCTTTTTTGTAAGCCATCCTAAGCCATTTTTCTTAGAAACAGGAAGTGTCACTTGCCAAATGCAGACCAACTTAAACCCCCAAAGATTTGGGATCCATTGGAGATGCAGTCCCCTTAAGAGTCAAGCGAGCCCTGGATTTGACTGAAATGGGGAGCTGGGTATTTCAATCCAAGCCTTGAGAATTCAAGATGCTGTAGCTCCAAAGGCAAGGGGGAGGTAGCGGGGGTAAGAGGGTCTTTGCCGTGTGACATCTCAGCATGGTCCTGCCTCCCTAAGGATCTTTTCCTCCAGGCTGGAGGTGCGTCCAGGCACCTTTACTAAAGGCAGGCCTTTCCGTGGGAGTTCTAACCCTCTGGCAAAATATGTGTGTCTCCTTATGCCTTCCGCCAAAATCTACTCCGTGTGCCTGGCGTTAAAGGGCAGTCTCCTGTAGCATACATCAGGCAGCGTCAATAAGATACAAAGTAGAAAACTGACCAACTTCCTGCTATTTCCGTCAGTGGACCCAGCCAAAATGTATCAACTGGGCCCTAAAAACATCAGGATTTTTTTTTTTTTTTAATTAATTCTAGATGACCAGAATTTTTTAAAAGAAGAGCTACTCAGTGTTCTGGTACCTGAATGGTGTGTTAGATCAATTAGATTAAACTAATTCTATCAGGGCCAACATTAAAAGCTATAAAGCAAAGCTAAGTGATGGGCTGCCAACCCACAGATAACTGCTTCTTAGTCGGGAACACAGGAGTCAAAAACTCCAGCACCTTGAGAGCCCAGGCTGGGATCACAAGTGAGCAAGGTCCCCTCCGTGGGGACTGAGGTGGCTCAGCCCAGGTCTGCCTCCTACAGGGTGGGTGGCGCGCTAAATGCTCCCCCTGTGCTGCCATTGCTGGAATGCCTGCTCACAGCTGCCCCAGCTTTCGAATTACTTCTAGAGAAGGTGGAGAGGTGGATTTTTTAAAAGATAAAATAGCCCAGTCTATATGTGTTAGCAAAAAGTTAAAATTAAAACCAAATAAACAAGCATACATATCTGGGGGTGTCTAGGGGTGGCTGTGGTCTGCACCCAGTTTCCTACCTTTCCTTCGTTGGCCTACAGATTCCTCTGGGGGGTCTAACAAAAGCCAGGGAACCTCTCTCCAGAAGAAGCCCCAGAGGTACTTACACCCAGAGTTTTGCACGTAATATCAGGGGGTTACAGCTCCCTAAATCTCATCCATCACTTCCTAAACTCCAGACGCGGAACCCTCACTGATGAGTAAATTTTGGGAAAGGAGCGCTCCCTTTGTGGCCTCTGAATTTAGGCACCTCTAAAGTGGCTGTTTAATAAAGAAACCTCATTGCACGACTGCAGGGAAGCTCCCGGAATGTTAGAAGCTGTTTTTCTTGTATCCGTGCTGTAATCCCCAAGATTACTTACATGGGTGAGAGGGATGGGTGTTTCAGGCTTAGAATGTTCCAGAAATGCCACTGGCACACGCACTTGGCCCAGTGGGGCCCGTGAAGATTTCCATGAGGACACGACAGTCTCAGAGAGTAACATGTGCCAAAGACATCACAAGACGGGGGAGGCTCTGCCATTCCCCTGGCTGCTGGGTGAGCACGTGCCCTGACCAAAGCGCAGAAAACTACTGGCTTGAGAGGCAATGCATTTTTCAGTGTGATAAGAACAAAGACAAAATGGAAAGTTTTGCCGAGCTGGGAGAGTTTGGAGCGAGAGGGTGGAATGTGGTCTTCCTTGAACCACCATATGTGTAAGAAAGAATGAGGAGCTAATCAGGAACAGAATGGGGGGAAGAGCTTTTGCACAAACCGAACATGTGCGTGGAGCGAAAGACAATGCCAGGAGATTTGCTACCAGGCTGCAGAGAGTTGGGTGAGGCCGGCCAGCCTGCGCTTCAGGGAGGTGGGGAAAGAAAGCAGCACAGCGTGCGGACAATTTTTGTGAAATCACTCTGGCCTTTTTAATTCTTCACTGCGGAGACTGTCTGGGACATGGTTAGGCTTTCAACTCCCCACGTTGGGGACAGGTCCAATGGCATGGTGACAGCATTCTTGGGGCTGCCTGTCTCTTGATTAGTGAAGTCCTTTAAGGCCTGAAATTGCATAGAATCCATGCTGTAGGGGCACAGCTTTAGGAGAAGGGGAAGGATGTCTCCAGGACAATAGCTGAGCGTACGAGGTGACGCAGGTCTTTGGGCTCTGAAAACAGACACACCTGGGGACTCTAAGATTAGGATTCATCAATGACGTTCTCTAGATAAGAATGGAAGGAGATTTCTCTGTGTTTTTATCTTTAAATTCAAAATATGTCTGCATTTTCCAAAGTTTTTCATGGGATGTTCACTGGTGTTAACATTCGGAAAAGTGTTCCGTGGGCAAAGAAGTGCAGAGAACAAAATGGGAAACTTTTTCTGTTTAACCGCGGGGTGTCTCAGAGCCTTTAGTTAAACATACGTGCATTGTGACTCCAAGACAGTGATGCAGTAAACACCATCTTCTAGGTTTGTTTGACCATAACATTTTCTTTTTCTTTTTTTTTTAACAGAACATCTATGGGACCCCAGAAGTACTGAGATAGAGTTGCTTTGTCCTAAAAAATTTCTCAGACGGATGGTAAATCGTCAAAGGTTTTAGCTACCTGGGAGAGAAAACCAGTTGGAATCACAGTAGAAACTGTGAATTTTAAAGTATCAGTAAAGAATGGAGCTTCTGACTCCCAGGTAAGGACCTCCTGTTCAAGCTTCTCCCTGCTTCTTGGTGCCTGTGCTGCAGAAGGGTGCACAGCCCCCTACACGTGACTCTGGCTCAGGTTATCCTAGATCCTGCTGCTTGAAATGCTCCTCCCCCATCTCCCTGGTCCCAAATCCTACTTGCCCTTCACCCAAGGTCCAGTTCAAAGGCACCCTTCTCCACTAGGCTGCTCCGAACTCTCCCTAATCTTTCCCTCCTCTGAACTTCCACAGCTGGGCGTCCAGCCTCTCCCAGACAGATCTGCTTTCTTTCCCGTGGTGTCATGTTTCCCCTAACACAGGAAAAGCTTTTAAGGTCAGCATTTTCTGGTCCACATGGTCCTAGCCCAGTGGCTTGACTATGACCATTTCGTTTAGCACAGGGACTGATATAGTAGTCAGTCGGCCTGGGATTTAACCCCAGCCTCCCCCTATGTGCTAGCTGCATAACTCTGGATGAGCCATCTTGGCTTTGTCTCAGTTTCTGCATCTGTACAATGGGGACAATAGACAGACTATACCTAAGACTGGTTGGGAGGAACACATGAGACAGTGAAAAATCCAGGCTGGGAAGAAGCCCTCTCTCCCACGTTAGTGGCTGTGACCATTGTCATCACCATCATGTGAGACCACAGTGCGTATCTGTTGGGGAATAAACATGAGTGCTGTCACCAGAGGAGGCTGAGAAAGGGCTGCTGGGGAAAAGGGCCTCTAAGGAGTTGGCTTAAAAAAAGAAAAAGAATGATGGACAATTAGCAGAGTGGTAGTTGGAGGTAAACAGACCTTTAAAACACTTAAAACAGCCTGAATGTGTCACCTCTAATCTTGTTTATGTGGTCAGTTTGCTTAACCAACTCTTCCTTTGTCACTTGCCCTGTCTTAATGATCACAATTCTGAACGAGGTGGGTCCAAATGAAGCAGGTGTTACTTGTAACAATGAAAAGGAGGAGGAGGAATGCAACACTTCAGAGATTCTCACCCTCAATTCTATAACCCACCTGTGTCCTTTCTTTTCTTTTTCTTTTTTTTAATAGAAGTGGAATTTAGACAGCTGAAGATGAAGTAATTCTTTAGTTATGGGTCTAGCAGCCTCCAGTCAGAATGTCACTTT
Organism: Balaenoptera physalus; assembly: GCF_965194825.1. Lineage (NCBI taxonomy): Eukaryota > Metazoa > Chordata > Mammalia > Artiodactyla > Balaenopteridae > Balaenoptera > Balaenoptera physalus. The sequence goes on along the minus strand of NC_138890.1, from coordinate 43,211,803 downwards.
TCTCGGGGGAGACTCCAAGGCAAGCGCTCCCTGAAAACAGTGATGCATCACACCCAAGTCCGCAGGGACAGCGTGCAGGGGACAGACGTGTGACCCCAGGTGTGTGGGCCCTGCCTGGTGAGTGGGTGGTGAGGAGAGGAGTGGGCAGGAGGGAGGACAGCTTCCAAGATGGTATCAGTTAACGTGACTAATTTCTCTACTCATTCCTCCTCTGCTGCCACCTCCCCAAAACTAGGGATGTTTGATACATGACAGTACTGGAAAAACAAAAACCACCAGAAAGCATCTCCAGGACACATGCTCAACTAGAAGGAAAGGGCAGTGTCATCCACAATAGCAAATCCAGCACAAAGCGTGTCCCTGAGTCACACCCTAAACCCTCCCAGCTGTGAGCTGTGCATTAGAAACGTGATGGAGACTCAGCTGCGGATCAGAAGGGGGGAGCAGTCTCTGTACTTTCGGAATCTGTGCAGACATGGGTTAGAAAGGCCCTGGGGGTGACAAATGCACAAACTTTCTATGTGTCCCTGTCTTGATGCCATTTCATCATTACTTAAGCGTACACACACACACACACCCCCACACACCCCTACACCACCGCAAGTTCCCTAGATCCAGGAGGTTCTAAAATTCAAGCTGAGTCCCTATTTTCAGTCCCTTCCTCCTCTCTCCTTGGCCCACATGGCATGAAAAGACACTCGGCCTCACAGAACGGCTGCCCACTTCAGTCACCAGTGGCCAGTGATACGGCTGTGACCCTGCAAGAGCCGTGGGCCTTTTTTCTTCTCAAGCGCCAGCCCTCCACGGCGGATTACAAACCCCATTATACCTTCTTCCTGACATCAAGTCTGTGTTTAACAAGCGTTGTGATTGGCAGTTCAAGAACGGTAGATTTCTGCTTTCCATGGGTTTTATCCTTGTTTAAACCCATTATAAGTTATGTTCGCTTAAGCATTATATTCTCAGTTTGCCAGCTGGAGGTGTACTGAGCGTGCCAAAGCATTATTTTTCGCGGAAAAAGAGACTTGAGTGAATGGGGGGCTCCCCTTTGTGGGGTGGGCATTTCCTATCACAAGTAATATTTCCTGAAATGTCGTTCCACAGTCCGATTATCTTCCTTTTCCCTCTAAGAAGATGGCTTTGCCAGTGTATGTATATTTCAGGGAGGGGGCAGGGGCACTGACCTTGGCTGTGCTGGGCAGACTGGCCAGCAGGTCTTTGAGGAGTGCCTTGCTGAGCCCTTATGGAGTCAGAAAAGGAAGCAGGAGCTCAGGCTCAGGAGTCACACAGATGGGGTTCAGTTTGGGCTCCACCATTACTAGATATGTGACCTTGAGCAAACGGGGCCTTGATTTCCTCATCTATGTAATGGGAGTAGCACCAACCTCATAGGGTCTTCAAGAGAATGGATGTAAGTTTGCATCAGTGTAAAGTGTCCTGTACAGAGTACGTGTATAGAAGTATAAATAGATAGACAGAGACGTAAGAAACAGGGCTGCCCCCCTGACCCCTCTCGACCTCCATGACTCACCTCCATCAGTGAAGATGGGTAAGCCGGCTGTGAAGGAAGGCTCCGTGGGGTGCTGGGTAGGCTAAGGGTTAGGGCATAGACCCTGAGGGTTTATATTCATCCCCACTGTTTCTGGCTACGCCTATGGGCAGGTGTTTTCTCTCCTTATGCCTCAGTTTTATCCTCTGTACAATGGAGATCATAATTGTCCTCATGTTTCATCAGGAAGTTGTGAGGATTAAGTAAGATAAAGCAGGCTCAGTGCTTAGCACTGGTCAGTGCTCAAGGAATGGCAGCTGATGATCTTATTGATCTTACTTCCCTGCCAGCTGCCTTACGAATCCTGGATACATCCTGTTTGCCCCCTCTGAGCAGTAAAGTGCTTGGAAGCTGGAGGGAGGAGATGAACTCTTCAGCCTGTGTTTGAAGCCAGCCTCTGCCACCCACCTCTGTCTGAAGTCAAGCCATTCCATAACCTCGCTAACCTTTCACTTTCTCGTCTCTAAGGTAGGGGCTCTGAGTGCTGATCACACAATCCCACTGTGGGGAAGGAGGGAGGTCATGCAGGTCAACACCACAACTCAGTGCCAGTAAGAAAAGTGTAAGAAATGGTGGGACCCGTTTTAAAAGGTTGGGTTTCTTCTCAATGAATAGAAAGGTCACCTCAAATTTGGTTACTCTGTTATTTTCCATATTCAATGAGGGGGAGGAAATCGAACAGTTTTGATATGAACCAGAGTCCTCTAGTAGCACTTTGGGGTTTCTGGTTCCCAGTAGTAAGTCTTGGGTCTTTGGTCTAAGATGCTGTAACCTCAGGGCTCTGGCTTGGCCAACTCACCACCTCCCCATTATCAGCCCCACCAAATGTGCATGCTGACACAGGCAACAGGAAGGGAACCTACTTCAGGAGAAGGCCAGTCCTGGGAGAGACCCTGAAGTGGAGAACTTGCTAGAGTCCACAAAAGACTGATCTGATTATGGCGACCACAGGGAATGAGAGAGGAAAGAGAAACGATGGCATTAGTAAGTGGAAACAGTATTCTCAAGCAAATCCCGGGCCTGAGCAGAATTGCTGGAGTTGGAAAGAGAACTGCTCAGGCAACTCCAGCAGAGGAGGGATGCCAGGGGGGTCAGGGACCAGGGCCAACGAGGGTGAACACAAAGGAACAGAATAGATGAGGGTGGACAGAAGCAGGCAGGCCCAAGGCCATTCCCCTCGCAACAGTGGCGCATCTGCTTCAGGCCCTGGGAAGGTGAGTCAGGGCATCTGGTTGGCCCAGGTGGGGCCTGGGGCTTACCTTGCAGGCTGTTCCCGTTGGTGCTGGTGCAGGTGGGAGGTGGGGAGGTCTGGGGTCTGACCACAGGCGCAAAAGCACTCTTCTGTTTCACGGCTGAGACCATGTTGGCTGGTGAGAAGGAGAAGATGCCGGAGGAGCTGCTGCAGTTGGAGGGGAGGCTTGTGGAGGAGGCCATGGTGGGGCTGGATGGCACGACTAAGGGGCAATGGGAAAAGAGAAATCAGTGCCTCTCCTGGTGTCCTGACACAAGGCAGCTCAGCTCCAACCCTGACACCCATCCTTCTCAGGCCGCCCTTCTAGCAGGAGCCTTCCCTGAACTCTGAGGGTCTTGTCTGCTCTCATCATTTGGTACGCGGCATGTGTTTCCTTTTGTTTTAGGCCGACTATGTACCAGGCAGCGTGCTAGAGCATCCCAAGCCAGGAAACAAGAGTGCTCTTATAAGGGGTAGAGTACCACATGATAGCCTCAAAGGTGAGTATGGCCAACTCTGGGGAGGCAGGGAAGGGAGACCAAAGAAGGCTTCATGGAGGAGGTGTCAGGGGAAACATTCCAGATAGGGCCTAAACTAAGGTTCTAGCAAAGGGTCTGGGGATACAAGAGACAGGAGGAGGCCAGCCTGAGAGAGTGTGGTCACCAGTGGAAGGAGAGGTGTGAGGAAGAAGAGTGAGTTGAAGGCAACACGAGGGTTCCAGCTTAAGGCACTGGCAGATGGTGGTGTGTATGTGTGGCCTGTCTCCCCATGAAGCTACAGCTTCCTGAAGGATATGACTGTATCTTCATGCTCCACAAGACGGATAGAGGTAGGTAGGAAGCCAGGTGGATAAACAGTCTGCCACGTACAACATGTGTGAATAACGCAGGACTACAAGTCAAAAAGTTCCAAATTCTCTCTGTCCCCCGCGGAGCTGTACAGAGATGAGTGTGAACTAATAAGCAGCAGGATCGGAGCCTTATGTAAATACTCACAGTCTGGGAGTGGTGGGGACGTGAATTATCAATGATAGGAGACCTTTGGCAGTTCAGAGAGAGAGAAAACCTAGCTGCTTGGGGATACGAAAGAGTTTGGGCGATGCACATTCTCCACCAACCACGGTCCTCTCTGCCTGGCCTTTCATTCATCTTTTGATAGTTGCTAATAATCTCAGGTCACTTTAGGAGACAGATTTTGCGCACATGAAAGCCCTCTACACTCAGGACTGGTGCCATCACACACTCACCTTCCATTTCCTCCATCTCCTGGGAAAAAGTATGAATCCTGTCTGATGATTTTCAGGCACTTAATTCAAATTCTAGGCGCTTCCTCCTTTACTGTATTATTTTTCACATTATGTAATAAACAAACATTATGTATTGCTTTATCACCTGCAAGAATCTTCACATCCTTTTCGTCTATGTCATTGGCCAAGCAAGCTTAAATTGGGACCTATTACATCCTTTTGACACCTGAGCAAACCCAGTGAGCTGGGACTCAGAAAATAGTCCAGTGACTTGCCCCAGGGCCATAGCTGGAAGGTGAGGCCAGGAACCAAACCCAAATGCAGTGCTCTTTCTACTAGGCGACCCTGCTAAGCAAACAGATTGCCATCAGACAGGCCCCTTCCCATGAGCACAGCAGAGTCCAAATTGCCAGTTAGATGGCCTCGCCCTCGGCCTACTGGCTTTGGAAAGTTAGGGAAGTGGTTATCAAATTGGTCACAGACAGTGATTGCCATCGTCGTGTGGTGGGGGGAAATGACCCCTTGTAATCAGCCCTCAGCACTACACAATCCAGACGCAGCGGATGCTTTATGGAGCAGAACACAGAGCCGCCATCATCAGAATTTTCACCAACATTTTCTAAACTGTACTTTTCTTTTAATGAGACCAGCATTTTTATACATCTCTGAGGATTTGTAAATGTGAAAATACGCTCAATAATAACACCCATTTAAATTGCAAAACTCCTGCACTGGAGGTCTGATTTTTAAATATTCGTAGACTTGAAATCCTGCTGGTTCACTGAGGAAGGCAATTAATCTCCCTGGCAAATGCGATCATTATGTGTATTTAGAGGTGGGGAGTTTGGGGAGGGGGCGTTAACAGAGGAAGGGGTGAAATATAGTCAAGCAGTTCCATTTGTTATAACATTATTAGATATCAGCCACTATACCAGAAAGTGTGTTCACCAGTGGAATGTCTTATTTTATTTTCTATTCTGTTTGTTTGGAATTTTTCAACGTGAGTGGTTTATGAATAATTAAATATTATGGAGACAAAAATTCAAATCAGCTGGGCTTTGTGTTTATTGTTTTATTTGCATTTATGCAGATAAAACTGTCCCATCTGAGAGCCTATTTGAGAATTTAATACTATATTTGTGAGCACTGAGGAAATCAATTAATGGAAATTAAATGTTCGAAGTTTCGTAGTCTGACAGATGCAACCTCAGGCTCGAGTCGCTGGGTGTCTGCAAGGGCTTGGGAAGACAGAGCAATCCAAGCCCCTCAATTGAATTGCTACCACATAGCAATTAGGTTATTGATTTAATTAAGAATGCCACCTTTTAATTTTCAGGTCATGATTGAAGCATTTTCTGATTGAGTGAGTAGAAGGGAGAACACTGAAATGATAGATCTGTGAGAAACAATTTTTTGATGAATCAAAATCTAATGTGAAACTGGCCCCAAACATTGATGCTCAGGCAGACAGACGTAATATATGCAGATTATTAGGGGGAATTTTAAATGTTCAACAAGCTGCTGATTCCAAGCAGATCAAGTAGAAATAAAGAAATATAGAGATTTAGCACACACTGAGCCTACAAATTCACCCAGAAGGTAAATGGTCCTAAGTATTACTTTCAGAAATAACTTCTCACAAAGGCCAAGAATGATCTTTCCTTTTTCAACAAACAGCCTAGCACACTCCACATTTCCACTATCATCAGAGAAAGCGTCGTTTTCCGTATTTTTAGCTGAGACTCTCGTTTTAAAAACATGACCATTCTTTCATTTAACAAACAACACAGCTGCTATCATCCCACAAAATTCTAAGAGTTTACATATTTTATACACCGGAAGAGCCACCCACATTGTCCAAGATGAACTTGGTTTTCTATGTAAAAATCCTCAAAGGGCGATCAAGAGATTGCGCAAACACAGCCTATGACATTTTATATGTAAAGAAAGATGCCAGTTTCCTGAGGTTCTTTAGACGCAATCTAAACAAACATTGCACAAAAAAATCCTTTAAGCTAAGCTTCTTTAAGACAGGGACGAGACACCAAAGAACAATTTCTTGTGTGTGTGTAATTTGTTTTTCATCATGCCAAATTTTTGGAAAAAAATAAAGTGTGTTTTTTGATTTGTTCAGTTTTCGTTTTTTCTTTGTACATATCAAACACAAAGGGGAAAAAAATTTCCAAGCACTAAAAAAAGAGATTTTTAAGTTTGGATAGTTGTTAGTATGCTATACTACCAGCACCACTTAATATTATCATTCTGTCATTATGATTAGCACCTAGATTTGTTGACTGCATCTCCTATGGGCCAGGCCTCAGGACGAGCTCATTACGTGCATTATTTTATCCAAGTCTCACAACAACTGTATGGGAGCGGGTGCTGGTTCCTTCCCCATTTTACAGATAAAGAAAACTGAGGTTTAGAGGGGAGATGAACCTGCCCGTAGCCACCAGTCAGTAACTGGTAGAAGAAAGAGTCAAACCCAACTCCATCTGACTGACTGGAAGCTTGGGTTCCTGCAATGACATCACGCTGCTGTTTTGGTTGCAGCCAAGTTCTGTGAGGGAGATGGGGAGGACGGTGAGCAATGAGGGCAGAGATTCCTGCTGGGGACGGTGCTGGCTTTGGTCCCATCACCTGGGTCTACGCCTGGTGGGGCAGGGGTCCTCAGACCGGGGAGACCTGCACAGTGGGCCACACAGCACGACGCCCAGTTCTTAGAGCAAAAATGTGCAGAAACACAGGACACACATCTCTACTTACTGGCATAGGGCGAGTTGGCAGCTGAGCCATTGAGGAAGGTCGGGGAGCCGCCCAAATTGGACATGGCGGCAGTGCCGTATCCATTCATGCTCGTGGTGACCGAGTTATAGTTGGTCTGCTGAGGGGTGGTGCTCGGCACGTACCCATGTGGTGATACGCTGCTTGAGTTGCGGGTGAAACCTGAGGGGCGGGGGCAAAACCAAGGATGAGGGTAGCGTCCGGATGGGTGGCGGGTCTGAGAAGCTTGGGGAAAGGAAGGTCTCTGTTTCTTGCCCCATCGCCGCATCCTGAAGGGAAGGGGCCAGGTGATTCATGGGTGGATTGGTGGTGCTAGCTCCATGATTAAAATGGGAAGCGAGCAAAAGACACATTTCTCAGGAGATCATAGATACTTAGCGGGCCTGTGAGAAGTGGCAATGCAGGACCTATAACTTATCATTTGGGAACAGAAATAAATCCCAATCTAAGAGACATATCCTGGAGGTAACCGATTCCTATTCCTTGGGCGAGGATGATTGATGTGCTTTGGCCCCTCCAGAACTTTAGTTCCAACCCTCATTGTGATCTCTCATTCCTGGTTTACAGTGAAAAGTCAAATGGTGAGATAACTAAATGCATGCATCCTTTCTAGCCCCTCCACCAAGTTACCAGACATGATGGCTAGAACCAAAATTCTACAATAGTATCTGATACACACAGACTAGGAATCTCCCCTTTTGGGGAAAAAAAAAAAAAAAAAAAAGAATTTTAAAAAATAAACACTGTTTTGTGCCAAATAAATGGGGGTGGGGTAGCTTGAGGTTGGGAAGGGGCAGGGAAATGGGGAGGGGAAGAGTGGGGCTCCTGACCCTGATTGGTAGCCTGCGACGCCTCGGAGACATTCACAGCCAGTTGTCCACTGAAGGAATTCACGCCCATCATTCCCGCGTGGACCGAGGTGTTAGTGAGGGCCGGGAGCTGGCTGTGGTTGCGGGGGACACTGTACAGGGCCTCTGCGATGTCAGCTGCTCTCTTCAGAATAATCTCCTGAAAAGTAACAGGAACATCCCCCTTAGCTGCCCAGATTCCCAGGAGTACCACGTTCCGAGTGTTTACTACAGGCCGTGCTTAGGGCTTTCCATGGTTAACGGCACTAACTTCTGCAGCCCTCTCAACCAACCTGTGTGTTCAGTCTCATCATCATCACGCCCATACCACGGATGGGGCAACTGAGGCTCAGAGAGGCCAAGACCTCACCTCAGGACACTTACCTATTTAAGGAGAGAGCTGGGCTGCATAACCCTGTTCGTCTGACTCTGAAGGCCCATTAACTCAGCCAGTCCTCTATACTACTTCGCAGTACAGGACAGCAACCTGGGGCTTTCCTTCCCCACAGGTAACACAGAGAACTCTGGGGGTCTCACACACACACACACACACACACACCCTGCAACTCATCTCCCCAGATGAAGTTAAGGGCAAGTTTACATGATGACCTGTGTCCCTGAGTATTAATGGGACTGTGTCCCTTGGACACTGATTCAAGTGACACAAGAAAGGAAGGAGGATTTCTCAGACTCAGTTTCCTGAGCAAGTTGAATCAGATACATGGAGTTGCTCTACAAAATAGAAGCAGACAATATTCAGGCCTCATTATACTTTTTAGGAGAAGAAATTAAACCCCCCTTTTCCTCCTAAATTTTCTTGAAAACCTGAGAGGAATAAAATCAAGCACCGATAACTCTCTTCTTCAGTGATGAACTACATTCCCACAGAAGAGTCCTTTTAAATAAAGTACCTTTTCTTGTAAGAAAAAATTATTCCCTAGAAAAGGCGTTAAAAGATTTACAAAAGAAGAGAGAAGACTTGAATGGCCTTGCAACCCTTTAGGTCCGAATGACTTATACTCTGAACTCGTGCAAAAGCTTTTGTATTTTTCATACTCTTTCATTCCAATAAGGACTCCAGGCGCTTCCGTTGAATGTGGAAGGTTCTAGACCCAGTATGCTCACCTGGTTGTTGTGTGGCATCCCATACAGCGCTTCCACCAGATCTGCAGCCCTTTTGAGTATCACTTCCTGTCAAGGAGAAAAACAGATACAGTCCTCTGAGTGAAGGCAGGATGTCATTATCTTTTCACATGATCACGTTCCATTTTCCTATGGCCATCCTTTGCCAACGCACTGCTTTAAAAGAACCCCTGAATGGTGTTAAATCACCAATTTATCCCTATTCACGTACACACTTAATCAAGTCAAAAGGTGAGCGTCATTGGTACTGCAAGATAAAATACATCACTCAATAGTGTGCCATAAGCACGATAAAGCACTCATATGTTTATTGCTGAATACAATTGCGAGGTCATTTACTAGATTACTATGATGGATGTCAGTTGGTGCATGTTATGAATCCCTAAGATGTGTTTATTTTGCACTTAATTGCTTATTCCAGGAACCATGACCTTATCAGACAGGTCATTTTCAAGAGGTGTCCAATCAATCTTCAGCAACTAGAAGCATGTAGCATTAAACTTCTTTTGTTTATCTCCCTTGCATGGCAGAGTCATGATATAAGGGGGCGATGTAGTAAACCCATCTACTGGGGCAATGCACTGTTTTGTCAGAGGTTCTTACAGAAGAATTCTCCTGCCCCTGGAAGCTCCCTCTGCACCAATTTTCATGACTGGCAGAGTCCTTTCTTTTATAGCAATGCTTTGCTGTTTCAGTATTGTTTGTCATTTTCCCCATTTGCTCATTCATTCTCCTTCTAGATACATGCTCCACTGTTCACTCCAGTTGAAGAAAAAATGTCTCCTTTTCATTGAGGTGGGCTTCCATATTTAGCTAGCATGCTTGTTTCTAATAATATAGGGCGCTCTACAAAAATGTGTGTGGTGGTAATGTGTTTTCATTCTAACCACAAGAAATCGTTCCCTCTTCATTCAGCCCTAATTTTCTGCAGATTCATTTATACTGGAATGTGAAAAGGAAAGTTAAGCTTGATACAAATAAAATGGAGGTTTATCAGAGAAGCAAACATGAAGGCGTGGTGTGGTTATCAGAAGTGATTTGCAACAAGATATGTTTATAATTTTTTTGCTGTGGGTAAAGTTTCAAAAAGAAGTTTAAACATTTTACACAATAGATTTCTGCATGGAGAAGCAGTGCTGTTCAATTTTCACATACTGCAGACGCTGATCAGAAAATAGGGATATAATTGCATTCATTTTGCTGTCACCATAGCCTCTTCAAAAATTCTTGAACAACTCTTGAAATGACACGCTTTTAGGTACATATTAGCATTTTTCGATTTTAAATCCTCTATAAGATAAAATAGTTGTCATACTGCAGTAACTACTTATGACATATATAATGTCCTAAATTCAAAAATGAGATAGAGGGGTTTTCAGTTCTCAATAAACATTTATGCTTGCCTTAAGCTGCTAGACCCCATTTATAAAACAGTTCTGTTATTTTTCATATAAGGAGTGAAAAACATTATATAATCAATGGGGTTTGAATCAATACATCTGAAATAATTTATTTTTTTAATGCAAGCTACAAGATAATCTACCACTTTTTGTTTGCAGTGCTCTCTGACAACAGCAGTTAATAATTTACTATGGTATGGGCACAGTAAACCCTATCCCCAGATCAAATCAGCTTGTGCTGCCTTCACTAAAACCTCACGGCTTTATCTGGCTCTTAGGAAGGATGAAAACAAAACGGGATCAAGTTAGTTTATTTACCAAAATTTGACTTCTCTGGGTCTATATTCATTTATTTCTTCAAATAAATATTTATGCCAGGGTTTGGGCTTGGCAGAGAAGGTATTTTTCTTTCATTTTAGGGAAAAAAAAATACAAGTCTCTGTTTGTCAAAAGCAAGATAAGGTGCAGTCAGAAACTGCACTTGCAAACTTCAATCTTGGAACAGTATCATTGAGGATTTAGAGCAGTGCTTCTTCTTTTAATTAATTTCACAGAACCAGGGAGGAGGGAAGGTAAACTCCACAATAAACTCCAAGATCTTTGAAGTTTTTGTGCCTGAAAAATTCCAACTATCAGTGTAGGCTGTATATTTTAAACTGATATATTTTTGGTGATAACATTTTTCAATAACATAATCTACTTGTTCCTTTTTCTCCTTATTCAATACCCAGAGCTCTCATCACCATTCAATCCTCTGAAAATGAAGCTTGTGAATCTCACTTCCTAGAGTTGCCTCCTTCTTCAATACAAAGAGCCAGGACATGCTTTCTACTAGGCACGTTGCCACCGTAGGTGGGTCAGCAGCCAGCATTGCTTCAGACCAGCAGTCTTGAGGACAGTGCATGAACCTGACTTTGTGTCCTGGAAGTGACTCCCTTAAATGATATCTCGCCTATTTTAAAATGTCCTTCATCGTGGTATCAACTATGGGGTTTAAGGGAGAGCCCACTTTTGGCTCAGCTTTGCCAATGTGATTCAGCTTCTATTAGTTATTTCTGCAAATGGGAAGGAGAAAGGAAATTTCTGGGTCCTCTATGAGTTAGTGCAGCGGACCTGCAAGGTGCTTGGATTTCGGTGACCAGAAAATTGCTCTCACCTCCATGTCATTACGCTCCCAGTGAACTAGCCCCCAAGCGTGTTTGTGTTGGGGATCTAATATATTGCCTTTCAATCAGAGCTGAGAGCCACTGAACACACAGACAGAACATGACGAGCAGGTCAGGAAAGCAATAAAGATTTTACAGAGCTGTCCAAGGTGCTAAATTTACTCAATAATGGGTTTGGCACCATAGTGTTAACCTCTCATTTACTACCAGTTTGAGGGACTAAATTGAAGTAGCTGACTTCATTTACCTTGAAATGTATATTTTATGACATTATGTAAGGAGATTGAAAGGGCACTGCAGTTTTAACAATTTAAAGGCTAAAGCATGTTTAAGATGAAACTTGAATATTTATTGTATATTGCACTTAAAGTATATAGAATGTTAAAATGTATTGATTAAATTTGTAAAAGGCATTATAAAAATGACAGGTAGTATAAAAGATGTATGCCTCTTAAAATCAAATTGATAGTATATGCTATCTCTTCGGTGGTCACAAGTGTAATTTTTTTGCAGTTTTATATGGTAATTTGAAAAATCTGTAATTTCACATTAGGAAATGATTGAGCCTGGGATGTTAAAGAGAGAAATTTCCCATAAGGGGACGAGCTGGATGTTTCATATAATCTTTTGTCTCTGAAATTGTTCCTAAAGTCTTATTTGTTGCGACATTAGGAGGGAGCATTGTGTAAGGATCCTTCCATTCTAATATGCAATTTTAGTATTTCTGAAAAGGGAGAGCACTTGACAAGTACTAATATCTAATTTTTCAAAGCGTTTATTTGTCAGGAGAGATTTTCTCTTCTTTTCATAATGTTTAAAACGTCTCCCTGCTTGCAGTTTAAAACATGAGGGTAGGAATTAGATTCTTCCAAGATAATTAATCCTATCCTTGGATTAAAAAAAAATACATATCCCATTGGGGAATTAAGAAGACAAATACTAGTACCCTAAGTATTGAAAAGCCCCAGAGTCTCCTTATAGAGCTAATGCTTGTTCTCCAACCTACATCCTGAGTCAGACTATTTTTCTTTTCATGGCTTTGGATTTCTTCTCTCTTAAAGAAAGAGAAAATGTATACTCCTTAAAAACAGCAAGAACTCTTTGCTGACCATTTCCTTTCTCAATTAAAACCTGTCTTTACCTGCCTTGCTATGACCATCGATTGATGATTATGTGAATGGGGATCTGGAGAGAGAAAAAAAAATGGATGAACCATACTAAATCTGCTTAGAGTTAGTAGAAACACTAGGAAGATTCAAGGATGAGTGGGGTTCGAGAAACAGTTCAAGTATAATTGGTACAAGTTTTACTATGTTTTGGAACCTTTATAATAAAAGAGCTGAATGGGCTACAAATGCAGAGAGAAGATTTGGCTTTACTTCGTATGTTGCAACCCAGTCAATTAGCAAATAATTTTAGAGTTTCCTGTTGTCCCAGCGGTCACACACCGATATTACTCTCCAGCACCTTTCAAGGCACCCTATCTTCCCAGAATTAAGGTACGGTGTTCTGTGGGGATTGCAAAAGATTTCCGCCACCATCTGGTCCTACCCTCTTTATCCAATCTCCTCTCCCTATACATCTGAAGAACTGCCCTCTATTCTGGGCTAGTTAGTCCTCCCCAGCCTAGAAGTAACATGTTGGGCTCCTTCCTATCTCCATACCTTTACTCATTTTGCCTTTACTTTATTTGGGAAGCTGGCTTCAGTCTGTGCCCATTTACAATATCTTCCCATCCTCTAGGGCCTGATAATGAAGGTGGTGCTGGTGGTGGTGGTAGAGTAGTGGAAAACATAACTTGTTTATGGAAAGGGAAACATTAACTCATTCAGTCTTCGTGGTGAGACTCCGTATCACCATTTGGCAGACGAGGAAACTGAGAGAGGTCCGCCAACTTGCCCTGACGTCACACAACTAATGAATGGCTGAGTAGGGATTCAATCTCAGGCCTGTTAGACATCAGAGCCTGAGCTCTTCATAATTACACTATCCTATCAGAACTAACCCCACCTTCACTGAGACCCCAGCTCCTAACCTCTCTCATTCCTCTGAAAAATAGCAGTGACTACACCGCCCAGCACTGCACAGAAGTGGACGCTGTGGGGTCATTTTGCTCTGGTCTTAAATGTGTGAGTCTGCAATCTCCACAACCAGACTATAGGCTCTTTGAGGTCTTAATCTCCTTCTCTAAGACCCTAGCACTATGTTCAGCAAAGCACAGCCCTTGAGAAATTCTTGTTGAAGAGCTTATTCTAAGATCATTACTGATTTTTAAAAGCGCATGCTTAATTTACATGAGGAAATGACCAAGTCATGTATTTGGCATAGTTTATAAAAGCAGAAGACTTAAATTTGGTGCTCCATTTGGCTCTAGACCTTTAAATCCAATATATAAATTCCCAAAGGTCAGGTCTTGATCACTGGGGGGTTTTCTAATACCACTTTTTTTTTTAAGTGAATTTGCTCCTTCACTCCTGCTGGCTTGTACTTACATTTTAATTTTGTGATTAATATAATGAATCATGTCGGGTACAGACATTATCTCAAGTTATAGGCTGCTAACAACATGAGGTTTGTCTTGATGTACATCAGCCTTTTATTAACTGTACTCCTAGGCTCTTAGAAATACTTAGGTATTTGCACACTCTTAGGAACCAGGCACGTCACGTCGGATATGCAGACACGGCTAATTCACCTTTCCTTCCACTTCATGACAATAAAACCTCTGAGGATTATTCACCTTCCATGTGAATCTTCTCTGCAGCATCTGATCTCAAATGTGTTGCTAATAAGCTCATATTCACTGGGCCCACCTAGCCTTCCAGAGAGAATGGCAAGGCTGTCTAACCATCCAATACTGAGCCCATTTATACACCCAGTTCCATGTTTTGAGTAATTCAAACCCAGATGAGCAGGGGAGATGGCCCGAACTTTCTTTCATTCAGAGCACATACAGACCAACTCATAAAGCCAGATGGGTACCCGTTTACCAACACAACATTAATTTCAAATCTCAGAATCAGATTTTGAGACTCTTGGAACTCCCTCATAAAATTAAAGCCCAGGGATGCTTCTGTAATTTGGGAAAGCAATCTGTGCTTGGCTTTATGCTCTCTCAATTAGAAAATAATGTTTTGCGGGACGTAGAAGAAAACAGAAGCTAAACGTAAGCATCAATTATCAAAGTCAAGTTGACCTGGGTGATTCCCGAGAAAGAAGTACAATACTTTCCTGTCACTGCACATTTCCCTGACATCCATTTATCACCACTCTACTTTGCCCTATCAGGGGATTCAAGATACAGTGGGTTCAAATATCAGCAAAACAAAATGAAGTGGACTGGCAAAATCACTCCTGATTTAAAGTCGATAAGCACCTATCAATGAAATCAGCACTGAATCCGTTCACCTCCTCACTTTGGAGTTCACCATTGGGTCCAAATTTTAAACAGTACATTCAGCTTACTAGCCTTTAACTTCTAGCTCTTTCCCCACTTGCTTCTGAAAGTGTGGGTGACACTACTGATTAGAAAGTCTAAAAGCTGAAAAACTGATTGGAAGTTTCTGGCAGCCCATTTCCTGCAGAGCTGGATGTACAACGCAATAAATACTAGTTGACTGAGAGGTATTTCTGTGGAGGGTAGTTTTATGTCCCAACTTCCTTTGTGTTTATTCAGCCAAATGGAAAATTCCACAATGGTAGACTTTGCATCCTAAAAAATCATATAATGAGGGCAGCGAGGGAAGGAGTAAAACAAACCAAAATACTACTTGAGCACTGTTTAGCTTCCGATCCTCTGAGACATTCCTTAAATTTTTCATTTTTTCTGGTAATATGAACTTCTCGAAATAGAGCTCACCGCAGATCATTAGAAGCCTTTATTGTCACACTTTAAACACGCTTTACTCAGAAGCCCTATGACTGAGAGGAGTCACTCTCATCTAGCATAGATATAATTAAACATGTTTCCGTTGAAAGGGGCATTCTCATTATGGCTAAGGACCACTTTAGAGTAAATTGAAATGGAAAGGAGGAGCATAGATGAGGTGTAGGTAGCAAGTGGTTATTTCTAGGGAGGCATAAAATGCCAAATGTGTAACAATTATATTTTACAACCGTGCATTCTAAAGACTTCATAGCATTTTATTATAGAAGAAGCTTCAGCTGAAGCTTGCTGAACATTCTAGTGCACACTCATTGCCCATAGTCTTTAAAGAAAAATAAAATTCAAACCATAATCACAATCTGCAGAAATTTGCAAAACAAAGGAATTAAATATTTTGAAAGGGTCTACTGCTGTTCACACAAGAGGCATCGAAAGTGTTCTAGTCTAAAGAAAATGCAGGGGCTTGAAGGGGGGGCTTCTGAACCTCCTCTGATTTTAAAGTTGATTTTGTGTTCAGATTAGACGACACCCTCTTACTTCTCAAACGTATGATTATGTATCATCGTGCCGCATGGCTGGAGACGCGCCCGAAAGCTTTGCCTTTGTTACAAACGTGGAAGACTTCTGAATCACATGAAATTAAGGTAGGTTGTAAGCTAACGCAGCTATATCAACGTGAGACATACTAACTTAACATGACTGACTTTTACAGTGGAAAGGAAAAGGCTGTTTTCGGGCAGCTGTTATTGCCTCAATGGAAAAAAAAAAAAAATCAATGAAAGTGAAACGAACAAGAGATTTTGTCTGAGTTGCAGTTAATACCACTGAAGAGCTATGGATATTAAAAGGTCAACAAATAAATTAGCCAGAGTGTT
This sequence comes from Balaenoptera physalus, assembly GCF_965194825.1. Classification (NCBI taxonomy): domain Eukaryota; kingdom Metazoa; phylum Chordata; class Mammalia; order Artiodactyla; family Balaenopteridae; genus Balaenoptera; species Balaenoptera physalus. Next base: position 43,195,675 of record NC_138890.1, on the reverse strand, counting down.
ATGAAATGAATGATTTGGCTTATAATTTTATTGAGTGAAAATTGTTCACTGCCTATTAGACCAGGTAATTTTTATCTGGTGCCTCAATTACTGTTCCGTAAGCAATAATATAGTTGTAAGAGCTGCTGATTCGATCGCGTGACCTCTGAGAAGCTGGCTAGGACAGCTGACTTTACTATGATGGATAACTAAGCTTGGTCTCCACGAGGTGCCAAACCTCCCTTTCCTGCAAGGGGATCTCATAAAAGAAACATTACACTTGATTCATTTTACCAAAATGTTCGACTTTTCAAGTGTCAGCAGTTAAGTATAAATTGTGAAGCCAGGTATTCCTGAGAAGAGTGATGACAATGGCTTTCCCCCCCTCTTTTTGGTCTCCTGGCATTCTCTTCTAAATGGTGTCATGGTAATTGGTGAATGGGAGCCTGGGGTGCTTCCCGGCACAAATACAGTGAAAAATGGTGTCTGCACCCTTGTGAATATGACCTGCTTGGAGGTACAGAGCTGAACTTGGTAACCTCTGGCTGGCTCTTCTTATTCCAATTCATTGTACTGGTTTAAGACCAACGCTCTGGGTTAGATCCTGCTGAGTGGCCTTGGAAATCGACTTTCTGATCAGGATGAAAGTCTCTGCTGAAAGAGAAGGCTGTGGACAGAGGTGGCTTTTTCAGGGCTAGGTTGTAAAGTCAGCACATGAAACAAAAACTGCCTAGAGTCAAAATTACCCTTGAAACTCTTTTAAGTTGCCAAGGCCTGGGCTCTTAGAAACACAGAAGCCAGAAATTAACTACTTGCGTTTCTCTTTGTCTTTTGGCTGTGGCTTCCCTTTCCCTAGGGCGAAGGACAATAAATATCTAGTTTGAAAATAAAAGGACCACTGAGTAAACAAAGAGTCTTATTGTCGTATGTATGTCCCTGTATGTCTGTGTATGCGTTTGGTGTGTGTGTATACAAATGTATGTGTATATTTATATTTTTGGACAAGTGCATGTAGTTAAACTTGAGAAAGTGATATGTGCAGGCTGGAACTATACTGGACTTTAAGGATATCTAAGGAAGGCAAAAATAGAGTTGCTTTTGGTTTCTTAAATTGTTGAACATCGTCAGTTATGATATGTACCTCCAGAAGAACGGTATCTGTAAATGATGATTCCCAAGGCTTTACAGATGGTCCTGACTATAACTGCAATTAAAATCCACTGCCTCAAGACTGCTGGGGCTCACTTCTTATTACTCCAGTGGTTAATTGAAGTGTTACTCAAGGCTGAAAATAGTAAGCACGGCCAGAGGCCTCCTAGTGTCTCTGTTTCTAAGGGCTTCGGTCTTGAAGAAGAGGATGTTGGGTGGTTAGGAGGAGAAATGAGCCCCTGGTTCCTCCTGTGACTTCTCCTTGAACTAATGAGTGATTATATTCAAAGCCCCTGTACACGGGGTGTGATACCAAGGTTAAACTTAGTCCCCCCCTTGTCAAGAGCTCAGTGCTAAAAGAACTTGAAGGAGGTTCCGGAATTCAGCTATTGGAGTAACTGTTATTACAAAGTCCCTACAGCAATGACTCTGGGGCTGAAGAGAAAGAAAATTATCTCCCAGGTTTGTACGTGTGTGTTTTTAACTCCTGCTGCCACTTTCCCCAGGCTAAGCTATCTGTGAGCTACCCTCAGTCTACGCTACCACCTTCCCCTTTCCCCCCTGGCCAAGCTTGAGGGATTTAAAAAAATTGGTTTACAAAATTGCCTTTTTTCTTAAAATTCCCTTTTCTTAATTCTAGGAAGCAGTGCTTAGAGATACTGGCTCTGGAGTCCAGTAGAGTTGGCTCAAATCCTTGCTCTGCCATTATTTTAGCATTGTAAATGCATGCCTCCGTTTCCTCAACTGTAAAGTACGGTGCAGACCAGCATTTGGCTCAGCAGACATACAGTGAGTGCTTACTGAGCAAGAGGCAGCAATAATATTGATAACCCTCACTTGTTTTCCAGAGAACTTGGGCAAATTATATGCATTCTTAGAGTCAACGCTTCGAGTGCTACTTGAGGTGCAATCCTATCTGCAAAACACTGGGAAAGATTCTGAACAGACTAATGGTGAGGAGGTCTGGTGAGGTAGAAAACCTCCCCTGACAGCTGTGTGAGTGGTCCTTTCTGAGCCTCAGTTTCCTCATCTCTAAATCGGGCATGATTCAATAATGACAGAGTAACTTACTGCAGAGTCAGTCAATTAAAGATAAAATAAATAATCTAAAAAAAGTGAGAATTAAAACTTTCGTGGGGGTCATGGCCTTTTTAATGAAGCTATAATCTCACTCCCCAGAAAAATATGTGCATATGTGCATGCATGTGTGTGCATACTCATGACACACACACACACACACACACACACACACACAATTCTATATACAATTTCAAGGGTGCACAGAACTAGGCTAAACTCCCCTGACAAAAGAAGCATAAGTAGGAGGGGCTACCAAGCCCCTAAACTGAGCATATCATCAAAATGGGGAAGTGGAATTTGCCCGTGAGTTTTCTGGCAGATACGGAGGAGAGAGGGGGAAAAAGAACTGCATTCCATAGTGTGTGTTTTTGACAAGAAAATGCAGAGACAAAATGGTTTTGGGAATCAAACTCAAGCATGCTTTTGCTAAGAGCTGAATATACTGTATGATTTGCTTTTGTTGCTATATTTTTTTGTTTGAGTCATTTTGGTTCCCAGATATAATGTTAGTAGATTTTCTTGAAATTAAAAAAAATAAATAAATGAATAAGACGAGAGCACGTCCAGTGTCACAGTGAGGAAGATAAAGATGTATGGTTTTTCTTTATCCTTTTCTGAAACCCTTAGTCATCCCCTTTTCTGCTAACAGGCAATGTGGTTATGCAAAAATTTCTTATTTGTATTTTCACTGATGCAACTGCAGGTTCTGAATTACGGATAGTCTTTGCATAAAGACTAAAACAATAAAAGCATAATTAGAATACGTGGTATACAGCCGACTCCAGTTTTATTTTGCCCCAGCTCTGTATTTATGATAAATCACTAACACGACCGCTCTTTAGGGAGGGTGATTTTGGGTCTCGTCTCTCCATTGAGCAAAAACAGTGCCTGTGACTCGAGGCTGAATTTCAATTCTGCAAGTGTACCGTGGAACTGAATAATATTTGGCACAATGCAGTGCACAACCGAGCCACTAAATGGCTGATTTACTAAATTATTATTAGATGAGCCCTTGCTGTTCCAAATGAAAGTGCAGTCACTGTCTTCCTTCGTGGTGTGTTCAAATTGTTCTGTGTTTAAATATTCAGCATGAGGCTAATGTGAACTGATGAACTGAGGCTATAAACATTCACTTTCAATACAGATAGAGCGACAGAGATGAAACATATCATGTGGCCTGCGGAGGTGAAAATGATTTATATTTAAGGATGTTGCTGCCTACTTCCATTACTTTAAGGTACTCTTAATTAGCATTAAGAGTTAGAAATGACTAATTCCCATGTACAGGAAGAGGAGGCTGGGATTTTTTTTTTTTTTTTTTTTTGCACACCAGTGCAGGAGAAGTTACCACGAGGAACTGCTGCCTGTGTCGTTGTTCAGAACCTTGAGTTTTATTCTTGGCGGGGTGCACCGCACCAGCAGAGTCATGTGTCTGCTGGGAGAACTATGGTGTCCGACAGTCAGTGTTTTTTCTCAACCCACCCAGAGGGTCTACAGTCCATCCTCACTGCCATCCACCCCTCTGCAATCCACCTCCCTTACCATCGCACCTACTACACAACCACCCTAGCACCTCACTCTCCATCTCACCAAGCTTCTTTACTGACACCTGCTGGAGTGAAGAGCAACCCTTTGCTCCTTGGGCAAAGATAACCCCCTCCCTCCTCCTTCCTCCCCTTTGAGGGCAGTTATAGGCAAGCACTTAAAATACTGTGATCACTTACAGTAGATTAGAATTTTTTATGGGTACCGTGTTGCCATAACAACACGAAGACAGCAGATGACTTAAGCTAAGCTTGCAAAGCAAAAGGCTGCTCATCTGGCAGTTAAAATGAATACAGTTCATTTCACAAGTTTCCCATATGGACTCTTAGTGTATGGTAATGAGGAGACCATATGGTGAGAGAAAATGCACTGAGAACAATTGGGTTCCACTGGCTGAGTGGGAAGTTGGGAGAGAAAACCCGGGTGAGAGATTCTGGTGCGTGTGCTCTCCGGGTTCAAGGTTTGCTTGAGGTTTGTTTGGGATGGTTGTTTTCCGTAGGGGTTTCACGTTTCTTAATCTGTTCCTTAATATGTCAGCTGTGCGAAATGACAAACATCTTGCAAATTTTGCAATATCATTCATCACAAACTGTCAGCAGTGTTTGCAAATCTGACTTGCAAGATCTTTTAAATGTGTTGTTCTTAAAAGGCAACAGTACTAAGTTTTTAGACAAAGTGCAGGAAAATTTCAGTACTTCTGACAAGCAGAAACATTAACAGTAATCATTTTAAAAACACTCGCATCTTTTGCCTGCATGTTTAGCTGTAAATAATGCTAGAATGTATAAAAGCTTTAAAGTAAAATGTAATAACTACGTTTTATTATGTTTCATAAAGGATAAAGAAAATGCTGTGTGTATGTGTTATCTACAGGTGCGGATGTAGGGAGGTGGATGGTTCCCATTCCCCTTACTGCCCACCGGATTGGAAACCGGGCAGGACAGCTTGAAAAAGGCTCTAAAGTCAATTCTGTACTATACATGCTTCATAAAAGATGAATATAAATGCATTAGTTAGACGCGGTGAGCTAAATTAGAAGGTCAGGCAGGGCTAGGAGGGCTGAAAAATCGCACAACCAATGAGTGTAATTACTCTTTTTTAAGTCTATTAAGTGGTGTTGCTCTAGCAAGGCTCAGGGATATAGGACATGAAGAACAAGATAAAGTAATGTGTATTTATTACTCCCACTGGATCAATTTACCAGATATTTTCAGCTCCATAAAGCAAAACACACAAATGCCACCTTTGTTACTCTTCTTAAACTGCTTTATTTTCTCTAAAAGAGGGACTGGCTCTGGAAGAAAAAAAAACACGTTTGCCCTGTGGAGGTCCCCACGCAAACCCCTCTGGGTGGGGAAATGAGAGAAAGCTGGTGCGTATTTGAGTAGGACGGGGCTGAGGTTAGGCGAGAGACAGGAGAGAGAAGCCAGTCACCTCAAGGCAGAAGTATTTGGGTTTCCAGACCCGGGAGGGAAATGGGAACTTGATGCACTGAGGCCGGAGGCCCCGGGTGCGAATCAGTTTTCCCACGTGCTTGCCGTGAGTGGTAGCATGCCACCAGCCCTCTGGGAACTCTGACCCTGTGAAGTGGGGAGTACCCATCTTGCAGGGAACAGTAGCCCCCATTTACTGAAGTCTCACTACATGCCAGGGAGACCTCGCTGCGTACATTATCTCATTAACGCCCAACAGCCATGCTGGGGGGCAGCTGCTTTACAAAGGAGAAAACCGGGGCTGAGAAGGGTGAGTCCCGTGCACGGAGCAGTGCAAGTGGTTTTCAAAATCCACGTCCGCCTGACCTGAGAGCCCACTCTCTTGGCCTCAGTACCCTTCAAAAACCTCGATAAAGCCGTGCCAGGCACATCGAGGGCATGACGCAAAGGTTACCTGCTCCCTGGGATTCACTGCAAACGCACGGAATGCCAGCCCAGCTCGGTGCCTCTGTGCTAATGCACACTGACCACTCAGGAAGACAACTAACAAATCGAGAGGGGACAGAGACCCCTCTGGCCTTCAAAACAGAGACAGCCCCTCGCTCAATGTTCCTGGATGGCCTCGTGCATGTCAGCATCTCAGCGTGTCTGACTGACCACAGCCCCCATCCCCCTCCCCTCTACATTATACGAAAAGTCAACCTTTGCCCCAAAGTTGGTCACATGTTCCTCTCCCTCTTGCCAGGATCCAGGGAGGAAGGCACGTCTGTAGGACACAGAGTAGCATGTGCTGCAGCTGAGAAACCTTAGCCTGCCCTTCTCCACGTGCACATGGAAAAGGAAACCAAAGCACATCTGGGGTTAGCATAATTATAGTATTTTAAATGTGTGTGTACAGCAACTATCACTGACGGTGGCTTTCAGGGACAAAATAATTTACAGAGGAGGATTCGGCTTGCTCCCGTTTTCTCGTTTGGTAAATAGGAATGATGTCTGCTTTCCCGACATCTCTCACAAGAGTAGCCTCCAATAAAACAACGCATGTACAAGTTCTTTGAAAAAGCACAAGCCAGTATACAAAGGCATATTCTTATGGAAAGCTGTCTGCTTGGTCTTTGGAGCAGTTTCATTTGACAGAATATGTGGGTGGTTGTATGAATCTAGCTTTGTCTATTCGCAAACACATGGGTTTAATAAAGTGGAGTTTGTTTTTTAAGGTGTGTGGTCCGTGGCTCACTGAAACACTCCTGTTTTACAAACACTGACCATGATTCTAAGAAAGGCGGAGCCCGTTTTCATCCCCCTAACAATGGACAGCGGGCTATAAATCTCCCAGGTCCACAGGAATACCTCGTGCTGGCTCCATCCGCCACTTCCTGACCCTGCTCTTGAACTCTCACTCCACCTTCGCGTTCGGAGCCAAGAGGACACCACTCTGATCTGAGTCACACAGAGAGCTTCCTGGGGTGGGCTCTGGCCAAAGTCCTCGCACGGTCCAGTGGCTGGATGCACACTGTGGAGTGTTTCCTTAACACACAAACCCATTGTGTCCTTGATTACTCTTCCCAAACCCAGGAAAACGGGGCTGGGAATTTCACCATCAGGCCACCGGGGACAGAGTGACACGTGCCTGTGCTATTTGTTCAACATTTCTGAACGTGATGTGCAGCCGTGAAAATGTTATTAAAAGTAAACACACAAAACTCAACCATATATTCCTGTTTTCTCTCCTTTCTTTATGAATAAGAAAAGTACTGCTTGGTTCCTGTAGACCTCAACCATTAAACCAAATCTGTCTCCTGTTTTTCAATCAATATTTATAGAGTGGCAATGGTGGGCCAGAAACTATGCTGAGGCACCCACAGGATTACTTCTTTTTATCCTTATGTGATCCCAGTGAAGTTGGCACGATTATTTCACCCCCATTTTATAGATGAAGAGACCGAGACACAGAAGATAAATCACACACTCCACTGCTGACCTGAATTAGGATTTCCTGCTCTGCAGAGATTGGGTAGGAGAGCTCTCAGAAGCCAGGGTCCCACTCTCACTCAACTGGCAAATAATTATAGCTACCTTCTGTTGACTGCTAAATACGTGATTAAAGCAACCCAAGAAAGTAGGAAGTATTACCATCTCCATTTGACAGAGAAGGAAACTCAGGCACAGAGAGGTTAAGAATGTGGCGGGGGGGAGAAAGAATTTTGACCCAGACCACAGAGCTGGTCGGTGCCGTGGCTCTGAGTGTCACCTCACCCGGTCCAGCTCTCCAGTCCCTTCAGCAGACTCTAGGGACATCAAATGCCAAATGAAAGTGAAAATGGTCCCCAAATGGAAACAATGGGAAGAATCTGGCAATGCCCTCATGGCTTCTTCCCACCATTGGGTGGACACACATTATTTACATCTTCGTGCTATAAAATTACCGATTGTTTTCCCATAGGAGATGCATGGGAGCTGGGTTCTTGCCAGACAAAGGAACCTAAAGGTAATTCTCTCCATGGCACACCCATCTGTGGAAGCAGAGGGTCGTTCACTATTACTGTTAGATTCTGTAACTGCTCACCAAGAATAAGGGTGAAAGGGAAGGAGGTGTAAGATGAAGGCCCCTTTCAAAGACAAGGATATGTACAGACCGACACATCATATGATTTCTTCCTCAGGTGAAATGCTCTCAAGATGTTTTTTTAAGGTGAACAGCGCTCAGTGGAAGTGAGGCTGTTATGGGAACTCAGGGTTGAGACTGAAGGCTCTGTGGGTCTTCCCCTGGGGTCTAGGAGAGGGCAGAATTTGCTTGTCACGGTTCTTCCTCTCTCTGGGCAGGCAGTGCCCCTTGCCCACCCCCCAGCCCCTCACATCTGTGCATCAGTTTCGGCGGGGAGGGGCAGCTTTCTCCTGGGCAGGCCTGTTCTGACAGTGGTCCTGCCCCTTCAGTGCAGCAGGGCCCACAGGTAAGACGTGATGATGAAATGATCCCCCAAAGAGGTTCGCTGAGCTAGGAAGGATGCCAACTTCATTTTTGTAAGTGTATTACGAGCAGAAACAGACCTGGAAATGACATACCTCTAGACTTGCTGTGGCATGGAGAGGACCTTTCCTCTACTCATTTAATTTATACTAATTTTTACTTGTGTAGTAAATGAAATTTCATTTTGCTGTCAGTAAACAGTGAATGGTAGCTCGACCAATTCTGTTCGTTGAACTTCTTTAGCATTTAAATGTTCTCTCCTCTGAGTCCTCCCAGAACTTTGGTTGCACTTTTGTTAAATGTACCTATTGTTTTCTGTTATGTATGGCATTGTATTTGGCTTTCTCTCCCACAGGGGGTCCGAGTTCCTTGGGTACAGAGATGGGAATATCCCCAATATTGACGACAAGTACAGAATAGAAACCAATAAATGTGCATTTCCTTTTTTTCTGCATTGGCAATTAATAACATTGCTGTATGACATATATTGCTCTATCTTGAATTTGTGTCTAATTTCTCCCACTTGTGTCTTAGGTGGGATGCCTCTGGAGGGAACAGACTCATGTCTGAGTAGCCCCGGTGCAAGGTGTGCCAATATGCTTTCCTTTGAGCTCTAGCTGTTCTCCCCTCACCAGAAATAAGTAAAGATCCTCATGGGGGTAGAAAAGCCATGTTCTTTTTCCTCTTGAGAACCGATACGATATAATGATTAATAACCTGGACTTAGGAGCCAGGCTTTAGAGGTTTGAATCTCAGTTTAGCAATTTACATGCTGTGTGACCTTGGGCAAATGATTTAACCTCTCTTTGTTTGGTTATTTTCTTCTCTAGAATAGAGGTGGTAATTGCACCAACCTCAGAGGGTTTTTTAGAGGAAGATATGACATGATATAAGTAAAAATAAGTACAACATTACCTGGTACATAAGTGCTTGCTACTTTCATTATTGCTTACCTTAGAATACTAAATACACAAAGCACAAAAATATTGAGTTGCTTATCTATGAACTAACTTTTATCAATGGCAAAGTTTTCTGCCAATCACCCCAGCCCGTGTTTCCAGAGACCCCAACCCAAAGAGGAGGTATCCTACCTTTGGCAAGCGCTCAGGGTCGCCAGGGTGCCGGGGAATAACCTTCTGTAACCTCTGGAAACCATAATCGATGGTGGGTTCATTGAGCGCTGCAATGAAGAAGTCATACAATTAGAACAATTTCAGGAAATAAAACAGCACATGATTTGCAACACTTATGGCGCAGAAATAACTGGGAAGTCCAAAGTTTCATTGATACTTCTGAATTAGATCATAAAGTGATTGGACGAATGATCCCTTTTGGTGGGGACTGACTCATTCAGAAGAACATGAGTAGCAGGTCCTAAACTCTGCTCTTCTGGCCAAATTGTATATTCCTTACAGTGTTGAAAATGGAAGGTAAAATGGAACTTGGTGTGAGGTTTCAGGATTCCCTTTAGTCAGAAGCTTGAGTTAAAACACTGGAGGGCTTGGCCAAGGGTATCTACAGTTATAAAGAGCAGAATTAAAAGTACTTGCTTAGCTACAGAATATCAAGTGGACCTCAGCTGATACAGTATCGCAGTGCCATCGGGAGCAATTAAGTGTGGTGGGGCAGAGGAGACCAGATCTCCTCGGGCCAGAAAACCTCTTCTACCCTTGGAAGAGTCCGAAAAGAGACAGGTATTGGAAATGCCCTTGATACGACACCCTCATATCTAAGATGAAAGACTGATTCACCAATATCAGTATTATTTCAGGAAAAGGCTAACCTCTATGGAGCAGTAGCTCAGAGCAGCTGACCCTCCAAGAAGAATTTTTTTAAAAGACTAAAAGAAGAGCAAACCTGTAATAATATTTGGAGACAGTGGGCCTTCTTGTACCCATATCGATTATATCTTCTTCAAAGCATCCTACAGTTCAACTCGATACAAACTGGACTCTGGTGTATCACTTTTGAAATTCCTCCCCAGGATATGAAATATCTCCAGCTTTGCTCGCCTGACCAGGAAAAGATGGCGGCTCCATCCTCCACCCACATCCCCCGTCTCCTCTAAGTAATGAGTCGGGTTTTTTCTTCTTTTCTTTTTTCATGTAACCAAAGTACTCAACCACATATTTTCTCCCATAAAAAGACAGTCTTTGACATTTAGCTATACATTTAGAAAACAAGTTGCCACATGCTTTACTTAAAATGCATTTCCATTAACCTAAATTTAAAAAGTAAGATTCATACTACTACTAACTTTAAAAAACTGTATTAAATTCAAATAGGTCCCAAGGCTAATGGAAGCAATTTGTATACCAACCCAAACTGACTGGCCCACTTTTCAAAATACAGGTATGATAATCTTGTGGTTTTAAAAGGACATTTAAATTGAAAGACTGTGAATTTAGTACATAATTATACCAATAGAACCCTTTAACTTGTCAACTTGTAAATCTAAAAGGCTATCAATCATTTCTAAAGAGGAAATAAACCTTAAAATTCCTTGATTGACAGTGCTTACTTTTTATGTAAGAAAAAAAAAAAGGAGAAAAAAAAAAAAAAAAAGGCTGCATAAAGTGGCCAGAAATCCATTTACAAAAGTACATTGTTTTACATAGGTGAGTAAAAGCCAATAATTACACCTCCAAAAGACATATAAATCAGAGTAAGTACTTTTTCCTCACTTGTACATTTTAAGTTGGAGTGAACTTCAGGTAACTTTTTTTAAGAAGATTTTTTTTTCCTAAATGCAATGCTTGTTGAAGTTGTTAATAGAGTAGCCATTTAAGACAATGTAATCATTTTTGCAAATATGAGGTTTAGCCATTTCCCCCACCTTCTCCCCACCCCCTTCCAAAGGGTAAACTTTCAACCTGTCTCTTGTGGAAATTAACTAAAATTACACCCAGGTGTACCAAATCTCTCTCTAGTGGTACATGAGTTAAGGCACAATATTTATTGTTCCTCCCATTCTATGAATTACTTTGTAAACCCTTGAGAAAAATTCTTTTTTCTCAAATTAGACTTGTAGAGAAAGAGCCATACAATTCTCTACACAGGGAAGCTGTGACTCATAAAATCCCAGTATTTAATAAAGAAATGCCCGAGAGTGAAGGAATGGGCACCCAGGCTAAGCTGTGTATCACATCTATCCGCCACCCATAATGCTAATTGCCAACAAAGATGTTTAACCATAAAAATAGCTTTAGGCAATTAAATGTATCATTTTAACACTTGAAGATATGATTCAGCATCCTGAAAATTCTAATTCTTGGTTTTATTTTTCAATGTAAGCCACCAATAAAACTTGACTTGTTGACCCACCGCTCCAGTTGTTTGCATAATGAATTAATTCCTACTGTGTCAAGAAACCCATGGTTGTTAATTGAATGACTGATGTATTGGGGGGAGGATATGTTTCTCTGACCATAGGAACAACTCACAACAGAATGACTGACATTCAGTATCCACAATTAAAAGAACTGATTCAAATATCATATGGAACTAATAGCTAAAGAGCTGAGGAGAAGTCATTCTGCTGCCAGAAAGAGTAATTGAATTAGATATATTAAACTCATTATTCAAAGAAAAATAAGCATCTAGTCTATGGAAGTATGCTATGTGAGAGGAAATATTTCAGTAGAGGGACAAAGGCTTTTAATTTATTTCCCATGCCTTTATGATTTGCTCCACACTCGTATTTTTTAATATATGAACCTGCCCTCGATCTACATATTGAATATTACAATGGCATTGTCTAGTGCTGTAAACAAAGATAACACTAAAGATATGCAAGCAAAGTTCGTTGTCTTAAATTCAAAGGTGCCTGATGATCTCTCTGATTGCAGTGACTAAAGAAAAAAACTAAACCAATTATTGAGTGAGAGGGGCCATCTGATAGAGATTGTTACTTTAAAAAAAAAACCCTGAAAACAGATTAACTGTCTAGGGAGGGGGATGGTTAAATTACGGCACACCCATAGGAATATGATGCAGTCCTCAAAAGCAATGCTTCTGGAAAAAAAAATAGGGAAAAAAATTTACTGGTATAAAATATATTGCTATGTCAAGAAGCAGATTACAAGAGCACATGTGCAATATGGTTACTTTTTTTTTTAAATGAACATATACAGAGAATAAAGAAAAGGTTTCTGTGTATAAACTGCCTAACAGTAGTTATTTCTTAGAAGTGAGTCTTGAAGTGCTTTTCTTCCTTCTCTTTATGCTGTGCATTGTCTACATTTTCCACAATGAACATATATTACTTTTATAATCAGAGAAAAAGGTTAAGAGCAAGAGAGTGTTTCCAAGATGGAATCTGACCTGCTTGTATAAAGTAATGACATAAGAAACTTTGCCTGAAAAAGGGTCTGTATACCCTTTAATAACATTGCCTAGGTTATTACAGACCATAAGAAAAATAAGTAGTATACGTTTGGCCAGTTGTATAAATATGTGACTATTCATAAACTCTCTGAAAATCAACAGAGAGAGTAACGGGGAGGAATCATAAAGAATGGCATATTTATTTTCATCAGTGAGGGTAGTCGTACCTTAGGGACATACATCTACTCTGCAAGAATGTAATATAAAGTTAATCCTTCAACAAAGTGACCTCATTGTATTCAAGCACAGGGCTCAGGGGGCACCAGAAGAAGAAGTGGGACTAGTCAAGTTTTTCCCCCTAAAACTTGAGACAATTCCGAGAATCCAGGAGAGAAAGAAAAAAATTTAACTGCACATAATTAACCACAAATAAAGCATGAGTATCTTACGTTGTAAAAAGAAAAAACAGATGAAATTGTAAACTGCAAAAGGAATGCAATGATGAGAGCTCCTCGTGTCACCCTACTTCCAAGCACCTAACCCACACTTTCAACAGGGTTTGAGAGGGTGTTCTCCTAAACCAGTTAGGGGTGGTAACGGAATAAGGGAGGCTCAGAGGTTTAGCAAAATCCATAATCCCAAAGAAGAAAAGCCTCAGTTTCTTAATCAGCATAATAAAATGGGACCAGTGAGGGCATTAATTCCACAAGATAATAAACTCTCCATTGACTCAATAATCATTTCTAGTGCCTACCAAGTGTTCAGATGGCACTGGTAGGAATTCACTGTTTTACATCACATAAGCCCTTAAAAATAAACTTTCTGAGAGGTGTATATAATCTCACCTCAGAAATGAACTACTATGATTGTAGAGTTGGAACCTGGTTCCAGCTCCCATGGCCAGGCTTCCCTCCCGCTCAGCAATCCATTCTCTTGCCTCCCTGATGGTCAGACGGTGGGTCACCACCACTGCTCCTCTTCTCTGACACTAAGCTCACACTACACTTCACAGGACCACGTGGATTTATAGAGTGATCAGGCTACTGGGGAGCCACAAAGATTTGCATTCAAGATGTCCCACACTGTCCTCTTCAAACTTAGAGGTAGATGCATATTAGCTGAGTAAGCTCAGTAGGACCTCATGGAGCTGTGTACATATCCTACAGGAGGTCCGAAACTTTCCTATAAATGCACAAAAGGCAAGATGAAATGCTTCCACACAGGAGCAGGCTTGTAGGGCAGACGTATCAGCTGAGATTTCAGGAGGGTCCTCTCACACCTATGATAGGATACTGGGGAATGGGTATAGGGAGGAAGTAGGGGACCCATGCATGGGGCAGGCTCAGCTGTATCAAAGTCATTACTTTTCAAAAGGGAAAAGTTAATTAAATATTTTAAAAAAACATCAAACCACTTCATGTGGCCTTGTGTGGGGTCAGCTTATAAATGGCTTTGGGTTCCAACCCAGTCTCACAATCTCAGACTCCCCTAAAGGAAACCAGTAACTTTCCATACAGAACCAGTCTATGCAGAGCCCTTCCCCTTTGGGCTTCAACCAAGGTTCTGGTCAAGACAGAAGAACTCTGGTTATACAAAGCTATTTACAGTGTCCAAATGTTCATGCAGCATGAAATGCTATATGCAAAGAAAATTTAGAATAATACAACTAGATTTTATGTACTACTAATAATGACAAGATTATAAAATTCATTCAAAACATCTGGTAATGGGTAAATCCTTACCAAATGTATATGTGAATTGTGGCCTTTTCATGCCTTTAGTCGTCTTCTTTTTTTTTTTTTTATCCACAAACACATCAAAGAAAGAAAATTCTCTTTAAGGGGATTTATTTGCAAATTAAAACCATGTAGTCAAGACAAATGCATTCTCAGTTATGAGAACTGATTTTTCTCTTTTCAGAGTTGCCTTTTAGAGAAAACACTCCTCGGTCCTCCTTAACTTCTGGAATACTTATCCCTGGAAACAATGGAAATGAAAGGCAGGACAGTTGTGTTCCCAAACATCAGGGGAAAAGTGGTTTGGGTGCCATTCCAACGTGAGCGCGCAGAGTTCCCCTGCTTTTATAGCTCAGTGACTCAACTGCAGCGCTTTAACATATTTCTGGGGTTTTAATTTCCTTTTTTTAATGGTTATGTGACATGATGTCATTTTGACTGGAAATAAAAAGAAATGCAGATATTAGAAAGGTAATATTTATATTCTATTGCCATTTAATGTCCAAACAAATATCTAGACTCTATGCCAAGTAATAAATAAAGCCTCATAGCAAAGGCAATGATAAAACCAGCACCTGGGTCTCCAAGCTTCCCTGGTGACTGACTATTCTATATTTGAACTAAAGGAATACAGCAGAGCATTTCCCTTCAAGGCAGATCCATTCTGGGCATAAGAGTTATTACATATGTGTTAGGCAGTCTTTTTGTTCCATAATGGCCCTATTTTTCCCTCAGTCACTAAATTAACAACCAGAGGTAAACAATAAAACAGCAAGTTATCTTCACGAACCTATCTTTAAGACTGACTTTAAAAGGTATAAACTGCAAAATCAACCAGAAACCTACACAAGAGCCAGAAATATGGTCAAGGAAGAAATGTGTTGCATTTCCAGCCATTTGGATGTTTCATTCCTCGCCTAGATGTTTAGTGCACACATGGTATCCCGGGTCATCTCTTCCTGGAAGGGATACACTTCCCTAAGAAACCTAACACCAAGTCCCTTGCAAGCAGAGCCCCTGCTTTCGGTGTGAAATGCTTTCACAGCCTGGCACCCTGCCTCAGGAAGGAGGTTCAGGAGAGCTTCGGGAAGAGGCTCACTGAACTGCAGAAAGCTATAACTGAACCAGAAGGGTGTCAGGATGAAGCCAACACGGGCAGAATTTACCAATACAGGAGCCAAAGGAACATTTCCAAACTGGCTTTCAACATGCTCTGATCTCTTATTTGTAGTTTTCAAACCTCTTGATGTGGAGCAACAACACTAAGATTCAAAAATCAAGCGAAGGACGTAATACTTCTCTCTACCGAAGGTACCATCAGAGGTATTGTTGGCTTGTGCGGCTACGTTCTCTTTACAGAGCCTGCAAGGTAAAGACTGAAGAGAGAAAGAGATCTGCAAAGTAGATCAGAGCCCAGGATGAAAAAATACAGGGGCTCTGGGAGAAAGAGATGGAAGACCCTGAGGACCGTCACTTGGAATGCAAAGGACTTGCGTATGTTAGGAAATTAATAACTCTTCCAGAAGCAAAAGCAATCAAGAGCAGGAAGCAAGAATTAAGAGTGACTCGCTTTTGTTTTTCAAAATGGAAGTAGCTTTACTGTGTTTCTAAGTCTAAAAGGAATATACTCTTATTGTAAAAAAAATACAAAAGAAACACAAAGAAGGAAAAAAGCCTCATAATATATATACTCATATATAATCACTATTTATATTAATATGTAGGCTTTCGGGCATTCTTACAATACTGTTTTATATAAATATAGATTATATACATATTTATATCCACCTCATTCTTTTTAATGGTTGTAGCATATTGCAATTATATGGATGGCTGTAACTTATGCAACAAATCCCCTGTTAACGGGGATGTATTTTTTCCTCAAAATTTTCAGGAGAAATTCTTAGATAAAAAATATGTACATTTCAAGACTTTGGATACATATATTTTTTAACTATCCTTCCTAAAATTTATACCAATTTACATGTTGACAGGTTACTTTTAAAGGCATCTGCAAAAGACAACGAATTTTTAAGACTGTGCATCCTGAACTCAATTATTCTCTACGTTATAAGGACCTATGAATGTTTTTAATAGATGTTAACGATCACAATGATTACTTGGAGAAGTGTCATTTCAAACATACCCTGAGGTCATATAAGACACTCTTCCCAGTAATATCAAAGTGCTTTATAGACATTATCCCACTGAGTCTTTCAATATGCCCTTGACATAAATGTCAAAATTTATTACTCCCAATTTGAAGGTGAGAAACTGAGGCACAGAAAGAGCTGGCTGCATGAATCAGAACAAAAACCTAGTGCTTCACTTACTATGCCAAGATGACTATTTTATTTTCATATTGGTAAATCTCAATTTGCAGCATATTGACAAGTCCAGCTACCAAATCAATTAAATGGCACCTTTTTTTTACTAAATATCTGTGAGACAGAAATCCAGCACTAGGAGGAATCCTTGTGCCAGACTCCTGACTTCACAACGGGGGAACGATAACTTGGCCTGATTTCTTAAAGCTTACCATGTCAACAAGCACAAACCTGTTGGAAAGGCCACCCTGGCATTTTAAACTTGCCCCACAAATAATCAAGAAACTGTGCTTTCTGTCTCATCAACTTCTCCTTACAGGTCTGAGCTGGGCTCTCAAAAGTTGATTTGTCTTTTGAGAAACAGAGACACATAATGCTGTTGAGATACATTAAACCAACTTATTTCATACCACAACCAGTTGGTATTTTCTAGAAGATCCTTGGTGAGGAGTCAACGGCAGAAGTGGAGCATTTCTTAAACAGACCCACTTTTGGCCCTGGAGGGTTATACTCTATCTAAAATGGGAAGTAGGTGAATGTACAATAATTAGGGAAAACTGTATTGCTCTCTAATTGTGATAAAGTTGATGAGAAAAGTTGCCCCTGTTACTGCATATGATGTGCTCTGTACAGCTTGGCCTTCCAGGATCCTTAATTTAGATTTCCAAATCTGATGCAAGTATAAAACTAAAATTAAATCCCTCAAGCAAACAGGAGCTTGAATATCTACAGGAATTTTTTTTTTTTTTTTTTGCCTTTCAATCTTTTTCATTTTGGAGTTTTTTTGTTTGTTTGTTTTTTAATTCATCATTTATGATTAGGTTTCAAAGCCAGATTTGCTCAATTGAATGAGAAGAGGGTGGCTGTCGCTGTGTAATGGATGATGGTGTTTTAAGTATTGGAGGCCAACACACTCTGTCTTTCTTCTTTAACGTTCAAAGATAAATCCATCATTTTCTTCCCTACTGGCATATCTTCTGATATAACAAGAGTAATATTCCTTCTATAATTGTTCTTTAGATTTCTTCCCAAAGAGTTTTGACAATAACTGTTATCAAGGGGGTAAAATCACCCAGCCTGTCTGATAAACATGTTTTCTTGTGTTCCCACCCCAGCGAGTGCTTGACACTGTACTTTTATCATCCAGCGTGTGTTCAGAATGAGCTTAGAACAGCAATTGCCGGGAATAGGCAGGCGATAAACTGCATTGATTTAACACATCTTGTTTTCAATCATGCTTGGATTTTCTGAGCACGCATTTTTCCTGTACTTTGGCTTGTAGCTTTTATCTGACGAGCTGATCCCTTTTCACTGGAAAATGAAAAGGTCGCACAATAAGACACGGTTTACTGGAACTTGAACACGCACCAGGGAGAGTATTTTAGATAAATACTGTCAGACATAGTGGAGCTGAATTTCAACAACACAATTGTTAAACAACAATACTTATTACTCTCCTAGAACAAGCTACCAGCATCTTATGGCTCTCAGCAGGGAAGAGCACCGAGTCAGGCTCCAAAGCTGAGAAACCCTTCTCTGCACCTTTTGCTAACCGAGCACAGAGCTCTGGGCCGAGGTCCCGCTTGGGATTGTTAATATCATGGTCTTATGTGACAACTCAAAAAACTACTGCCACTGTCACAGAGCTGTCTCCTCTAAACCAGTGGGCAGGTTTCAGAAGAGCTGGATGATGAAGTTACAGCGGAGTTCTGCAGATAGACTGGGAGGGGAGAAAAAAAATCCCAAGAAAAGTGACATGAAAGTGATTCCAAATAATCCATTAATTCTCCTAACAAGACAGGAAAGTACTTGTAACTGGCAGATATTAGAGGACTAATTGCTTATTTGGTTATATTTTAATGGACTCAAAAGAGAATGTATAACAAGCATGCTATGTGGAGCGTTAACAGTGGTCTTGCAGATAAGCCTAGAGGTTTTT
This sequence comes from Balaenoptera physalus, assembly GCF_965194825.1. Classification (NCBI taxonomy): domain Eukaryota; kingdom Metazoa; phylum Chordata; class Mammalia; order Artiodactyla; family Balaenopteridae; genus Balaenoptera; species Balaenoptera physalus. The sequence goes on along the minus strand of NC_138890.1, from coordinate 43,177,193 downwards.
GCCAGCCTGAACTCCAACCTAAATAGCATTTGATATAAAATAAATGAAGCCAGCCTTCTGCAGTATTGACCCAACCTAAGTGATTATTTTTACTGCATGTCATTAGCCTTCGACTCAGCCAGAAAGTCTCCTCTGCCTGAATGTTTGACACTGGAACCCTTCCCTTTATAGCCTTAACACACATTGTGAATATATCTCTATTCATTGTCTACTCCAGAGCTTCTTGAACTTTCTCTGTTCACAGTACCTTGGGTGCCTCAGTAATCTTTTCACAGAGCCCTCAAGCCAAAAGAAATGCCCAACAATTCTGTTTAATTAACGACTTAGGTCCAAACAGCTTAATATTATTTATATCCTAACATCTTAATATTTATATCCTTAATATTTGTATCCTAACAACTTAGCAGCCATTTGAAAAAATTACAAAGAAATGGAAAGAAAAAATAATACAATAACACTTTCAATTCATCCTAAAATAATCACAAGAACTTACTCATGGGATGTGTGCTCCTGTTTAGCACAGTACAACTTCTCAAAGCCTGGAGTAAGATCGGACATCAACGCCCTTTTTTCTATTCCACGTTGATTTTCACAGGACACTTCCTTGAATCACAGCAACTGCTAAAAACTGAGCCTTGCAAAACTATGACACCATCAAAAGGAGCGCAGTGCAATCTAATGTTGAGCTATGAACTACCTCAAACTAGCAGTTTGTCTGGTACCTGACAGACTTAAAGTATCACTTGTTTCCCTCAAATTTAAAATACCCCACATCACCCCTGTATGTTTGAAGGGACACCTTGGTGCGTAAGTTTAGGAAACATGGATCTACTCAGAAGCGTAGAATCAACTAAATGCGAAGATACTATGAGAATCCATTGCATTCATTCATTGTGTATTTTCTTGTACTATTAATATAATAAGAGCATCAGCTAACACTTCCTACGGACTTAGTATGTGCCAAGCACTTTACATGGACTAACCTATCTGATCTTTACCAAAACCCCAAAGGGAAGTATTATTGTTATGCCTGTTATACAGAGAAGGAAACTGAGGCCTGAAGGAGTTAAACATCTTGCCTCGATCCACAGAGCTAATGAGTGAAAGGCTAGAGATTTGAGCCCAGGCAGTCTGCCTCCCAAGCCCTGCTCTTAACCTCTTTGCTAGAACAGCCTAGTTAGGATAACCAAGAGGCCTCCAGGATAGGTCTCTAACAATTTGGACCTGCAGTACTCTTCTAATGCTTTTCTTGCTCCCAGTATACCCCTCTATGTGCAGTCTATTCTAATTCTTTTCTTTGTCCCAATTTATGTCCTACTCCAGCCCTCATCTGACTTCCATTTCTCTAACAGCCCACTTCTTGCCTCTGTTCCAACCCTTTTGGGGTAAGACGGAGCTAGATTATCATCCAGGCTATGTCACTGGACCAGCTATGTGCCTTTTGGAAAAGTCACATTCTTTAAGTCTCCTAATATGTAACGTGAAGATGTGATGTGATACTATTTGTATGATGCTTTGCACACAATAAATCCTCAATAGGCAGTTGTAATTACTAATAACAGAATACCTGACATGTGCTAGAAATGGGGAAGATGTGGGGAATACAGGATTAATTAGACATATTTGTACATTCCCCACTGTCAAGAAACTCCAGAGTCTAGAGGGGCAGAAAGACAGAAACAGAATTCTACAACAATGTGATAAATACAATGTGAGGATGCAGTATTATAGGAGAACATCGGGCATGCTTCACTTGTCCTTGGGGTTCAGCCTTTCTTCCCCCTACTCACACTAACTGGAAATTACAATTCAAAGAATTCCACCACCTCTGATTCTCAAATGTTACTCTGAAACAGAGCTGTGTCTGGAATAGGACATAACTGTTTTAAAACAATATAAATTTTGTGACAAAATGGGAACAAAATACAGGTGGGAGACACCTAATTAAACTGGGAATTTTTTTCCCCAGACTTGAGATGCTTTACATTGCTTAATTAATTCAATAAGATTGGACGCTTGCTATATATGAGGCCAAGTGCTAAAGGAAATGAAAAAAAAAAGAGAAGTACAACACAGGTCCAGTTCCCTATGCTTCTCCAGCTGGAGATGGTTCCATCTGAAAACTCTCCTACGCACTGTGATGTGCCCTTGAGGAGTTTATTTATTTATTTATTTTTTGGCCATGCAGTGGCATTTGGGGTCTTAGTTCTCTGACCAGGGATCAAACCCGTGCCCCCTGCAGAGGAAGCAGGGGGTCCTACTCACTAGACCTTGAGGAGTTTATAATCCAGGGAAGACAGGTCTATAATCAGCCACTCAAAAAGATACAAAACTATAGCATTACTAATGTAGTAATAGTACATTGCACAGAAGAAGGAAAAATAATTATCTGTACTGGAGCCAAGGAAACATATACCAAAGAGGTCATATCTGAGCTGGATGTATAAGGATAAGTAGGATTTTTCTACTGAAAAGGGTGGGAAAAGAATCCGAGGCAAAAGAAACAGCAAGAGCAAAGGCACAGAGATATAAAAGGACATGATGTGTTCAGATAAGATTAGATATTCCAGTTTGGAAAGAGCATAGCTTATATATTGGGAGTAGGGTGTTGAAGAGTAACTGTGAGTTAATAGTATTGGCCTTGAGTGCCTTGCTAAGAAATTTACCTGGTAGGTAACAAGGGGCTATTAAAGGTGTTCCATATCATAGGAGAGATACAATTAGATCTATATTTCAAAGACATAACCATAGGAGTCCAGTAAAAGATGGATTTTAAAGTCAGAACTATCACAATAATCCAAATGGAAAATGAAAGACCAACTAATAATGAGGTGGTCATGGAGAAAAGGAGGAAAAGGTAGATTTCAGAGATATTTTAGAACAGAAATTACATGAATTTAGTAACATGGTAGATGTGAGGGGTTAGAAGAAAGTGGAGGATGACTGATATTTCTAATTTACCTGACTCGATGAACAGAGTGGTCATGTAGAAAAGGAGGAAAAGGTAGATTTCAGAGATATTTTAGAACAGAAATTACATGAATTTAGTAACATGGTAGATGTGAGGGGTTAGAAGAAAGTGGAGGATGACTGATATTTCTAATTTACCTGACTCGATGAACAGAGTGGCCATTTATCAGGATAAAGAATGGAAGACGAAAACTATATATGGGAGGAAAACTCGTGAGTTCAACTTCAGACATGCTGAATTTTAGATACCAATAGGATATCCATGTGAAAATGTTTAGTAGGCAGTTGGAAATAAAGGACTGATATTCAGGAAGAAGATCAAGGATGGAGTTAATTTTATGGGTAACACTGAGATATAGGTAATAGCTGAAAACATCGGTGTAAGAGAACCAAGGACAGCGCTATGGGGAACACCAACAGTTAAGGAATAGTTTGAGAAAGACTCAGAGACAAAAAGAACAAAGGCAGTTCAAAAAAGTGGAAAGAATATCAGGAGAGAATAATGACACTGAAGTCAAATGAGGAGCTTAAAATTGCCCACACTAGCTAGTGTAGCTGGGTAATCAACCAGGAGAGGTCTGGGGAGAAGCTGTCAAAGGAGACCACTCCAAAATGAAGACTCGTGAATGCTTTAACCCAGAGGCTCTGGTTTTCTTTTGTCTCACTCAATAACCCCCAAATACAAAGATCTGCACACATCAAGTAAGTAAGGGATGATGGCAAACCTGTTTGCCCAACTGAAGCTTAGCTAATCACAAGAGGCATAAGAGAGAGGAGAGAACACTCAGCCCTGATTGGAGTCACCTCAGTCCTAAAGGAAAGTGTAGAACTCCAGGTGCCCTGAGACAAAAACTATGATGCGAAGTTCACCGCTAGCTTTGGCCAATTTCTGTTAGTACAGTAGGAGGAGTGAGGATGATGGGATTTTCCATGGCTGTCGAGTTTTTCTGCTCCCCATCTTGATGCCTGTCTTTTAAGAAGTGGCTGGAACCCAGCTGATCCCCCACAGCACCCCGGTGAGGCGCTACTGCTTCTAACCCACTCTAGGTCTGGACTTGTGAGCCAGGAGGACTGGGTCTCCTTGCCACAAAATATTTACAAAATACATTTGTTTGTGTAACCAGAATTTAATCTTCTCCTTTGGATGTCGGTGGTCTTAATATTGGTCCCTGGTGACTTACAATCAATAGATGTTTAGTTAAGCAATTCACTTGTTTTGGAGTAACAGTTATTGTGTGGGCAATGGGTATGTGGCCACTTCCGCAATAACCCCACATCTCCTGATGCAGTGAATGTTACAATCAGACATTTGTTGCTGTTAGCTCACGAGATGCTGGAATCCAATTTTGAAAAGCAAGTAATAAAGCACCACATAAAAAATAATGGTGTAATTACTTCTTGGTCAGGTTAAACCTACTGTGACGATAAAAACCAAAGGGAGCAGCCAGCATCATAAGTGGGTTTGCTGTAAATTTGACACTGGTTCTGACCTTCAGCGAGCAAGAAGCTTGAAGCTACCCACCTAAGCCAGGTGCACAGGAGAATATTTATGTTGCATATCTTTACCAAGTCTCTGTTTAAAAGCACTTTAATGAATGTACCCCAGGAATGCCATGGCAGTTCTCAAGAGCTAAAGAGAATGGACCAGTCACTAAATTACTGACCTCAAGGCTTCCAGGTTCCCATTTGAATTCAGGCCCTCAAGAAAAGGGATTTAGAAACTTCCTGGGAGAGCAATCACCATGCTGGTATAATTTGTTCTCCAAGTGTAGAAGAAAGTAAGGGGGTCTAATTGGAAAATGGACCACACTGTCCGAGAGGTGAAGGATATTCTGGCTGTTGCTGTTGATCTATGAGCAAACACTGGTAACCCACCGATATGCACAGAAGAAACAAACCAGCCTCTGCTTTCAGGCTGTGATCTTTCACATCTCATCCCAAATGCTTGAGAGGCTTCCTCGATCCACATGAAATACCGTGGGCGGGTGGGTGTAGGGGGTGGGGGAGAGCCTTAGCCACAGTTATGACAAGAACTTTTCAGGATGGCATGGCACAGTCCATGTGTAAAGATATCATGATTGTTTTCACTTGCTGCCTTTCATTATTTCCAGCTCTTGGGAAAACATTGTTAATATCTTTGTTTAGGCCCTCTAAGAGTTGCAAATGGTTCTCCTAAGGTTTGTGCATTTTGAACAGACATTCCTAAGGTTTGTGCATTTTGAACAGACATTCCGACAGGATGCTGAAGACAGCATTAGCCCGCTGGTAAAGCAACAGCAGGTTAAGTGTTACTAATGAAAGTGACTTCTATAGGTTAACTTCTCAATGACGGCAATGCGCACGGAAATGCAAGTACTCTTGTAGGCTGATGGTTAGAAATGGGTATGAGCTTTTTGCAGGGCAACTTGGCTATCTATGGGTGGAGAGGATGAAAGATTAAGTTTAGAGACTAAATCATCATGAGTTTGGAGGCGTCTCCAAATGGAGGCCCGGTGGCCACACAAACCACTTCTAACAACACTATCTTTCCAAGTGGACGGACACAGGCTCACAGCAGTCACACCAGCCTTGTCAGCCTTCAGAAACGCCACCTGGTGTTTCAAGAAGACGCTGTTCCTGCTCTGACTCCCCTGGACCCTCCTCTTCCTTCAAACTGGAAATAGAGACCGAAATTCTCCAAACCGAATCTTCCAATTCTGTCTAAATTGATGGGTGCGATGAGGTGGCTTAAAATGAATAATAAATGAGAACAAGGGAGAAGAACTGACCTCCCTTCCATATTCTCTCTCTGCAATCTGCCTGTCCCATTGGAGGCTGGTGAACTTAGAGGAAATGAAAATACATATTTAACACCATGTGTGGAATTTACTTTGCCTGAGGCCACTGCATCAGATATTGTTGCTGGGTTTTTCAGAGGGCTGGGGCATAGCTGCAGGGGCAGAGACTAGGCTTGATAAACTGCTGACCTATTCCCAGATGGAAAATTTTTATGATTATATTGGGACAATAGGTACTGTGACCCTTTAAGAACAAAATCAAACATACTGGATTGCATTTTTCAAAAGTTACCGAAACAACGTTTAGGGAAGAATACATTCTTCTAAGTCTCCTTTATAAGTCTGGAATTAACAACTTGATCTTGATGCAGTCAGGTAAAGGGGCAAAAGCACATCCATTCAATCAACTTCAGAACTTTACTGCTGCAAAGATCCTTCCTTTTACAGCAAACACAACCAAGCTTGGAGACCCTAACTGATCAATGCAAGATCAAACTGCTAGTGAACAGTTGAATCAGAAAGAAAAAACTCAAATGTTGGAACCTAATTCACACCAGGTCCCACATCAGTCCTCCATGTAAGCTTGATTTAAAATAAAAAGGATCATTTACTGAGAAGTAGTACTAGGCATTTTAAATTTAACTTATTTTTTTTCTTCAATGGCCCCAAAGGTAGGTATTCCTGTTTTACAGATGAGAAAACTGAGATGGCGAGGGGTGGGTAGGCAATGAAAAGAAGTGTGACTGGGTTATATCTATGAAAAAAGACACCAAACCTGTCCTTTAGACAACATTCTCATTAAAAGATCCATCTCCTATAACTACTGACCATTTCAAAGCCAAATGGCCCCGCCATTTTATAAAATGAATACTAACTGCAAGGAAGGCCAACGAAGCCTCCCAGGATCTTGAAAGTATCATGGAGCATGTCTACAAAGTGTCCACCTTTTTTTTTTAACCATTGCCAATCTTTCTTAAAGTCTGTTTTGCAAAGGCCCCTGGAATTAAAAACAATGTGCTCTGACTTGACCTAAATTCTTGAAACGGAAACGTGATAATAATTGTAGCCCATAGGAAATGATGCGTAGTTAGAATGTACCAGAAGCTGTGCTCAGTACTATGTCAAATACCATTAATTCTTAGCCATCCTCATGAAGTCTGTTCCGTTATCATCACCATTTTTACAGATAAAGGAAGACCCTGAGAATGACAGAGATGTGATGGATCCTGCCCAAATTTTACAGCAGTAAGAGCGAACCGGGATCCAAATTCAGGCAGTCTCCAGTGCCCACCCACTTATTCACCCTTTACACTGGACCGCCCCTGTGGAAGCATTTAGCTAATACATTGGAAGGGATGATGTTATCTTGCCTTTAAGGCACCATGGAAGAAAACAAACAATAAAAGATGTCTCAAGCAAAACTATCTGGTTTTGACTTGAAAGTATACATGTATACCCACATAGGCTACATAAAGACCTGACTCCAGGAAGATGTGAGTTTAAAAAGGGAAACTTTCCAAAATGGATCACACCTAAGCCCAAAACCATTTTCTGTGAGGAGTATGTATGGTGGTGATGGTGGTGATGTCACCCATAAAAGAGATGAGAAATGACACACGCTTCTCCATTACCACCTTCCAGCTTGTTTAATCTCACCTGGCAAGTTTTCCTTAATCAAGGAACTTGAAAATTGTATGGAATCTTGAGGCAGCTCTGGGTAACACAGGTAGAATTCTGATATGCTTTTTTCATTAACTGCTCATACCCCAGAAAGGAGAAGGAAGCCTCTCTCCTCCTGGGTTGCCTTTTCACTGGAAAACTCATCTTAATTGAATGCACACACCAGTTAACTATCTTCGAATTCACAAACCATTAATGCCCCATTTTCATAGAGCGTCATCTCTCCTTTCTGGCTTGTCGAGAGGCTGGCACTCTCCGGGCTGTGCTTCCAGGAATGTGAGATTCAGCAGGAATGGGGAGGGGACAGCAGAGAGAAGGGAGAGCACCAAGGCGCTCATCTTCACCAGCAAACGAGCGTTCTGGGGCTGAGCAGGGGGAACAGCGGATAATGCTGCCCTTGCAAAATTGACATCCTTCCAGCACTGTTCTGTGTCAGCTGCAAGGGAATCACAAATAATGCCACTCTGCCATTCTTGGAATGCCAGTTAAGCAGCCTTCAAATGTGCCTCCGAGGGAAGACGAGGTTTGCAAATGGTCTTGTGGACATAAAAAGATGGTATTAATGATAAAAGGAAGGGGGAAAGAAAAACTGTTTGCACATTTCTCTCCGGAAATATCTGGTCTGTTTCAAAGTTCCACTTTTCTTTCTCTCTCCAGGGCAGGAAGATCTAAGCAAGGTCTTGAGGTGTGTCCCCAAAAGACTCTTGTTAGGTTGCTCCCCGTAGCACGGCAGGTACCCGTGGAAGAGACTCTGGATTAACTGCCCTTCTGTGCCAGAGGCAGCTGGTTTCTTGAGGGAGAATTATGCCAGCTGGATCTCTTACCGAGCGTGTAGCCTCTTGAAGTCAGAAAGGTGTGAGATTATGTCTCTGATGATGAAGATATTTACAATTAGACTTTGTAAGAGATATAAGCATATTTCTTACTGCATGGGGAACTATTTGGGCTCTAGCAACACTTTTTTTAAATGTCATGAAATTGTCAGAAACCACTAGGAAGACCCATTTCCCAAAATACGCAATGCCATCTTTTTAGAAAGCCTGATTTTGCTTTTGAAATAAACTCAGAATCTGACCGTGTTCCCCTTGGCCACGATTCTAAAATCAACTATGACTATAATTCCATGAACACAGAAGGGAGACTCCTGACTTGCCACAGCCTTGACCTTGGGCTTTGGTATTGAAGGTACCAAATCAGGTCATTTGAATCCCAGACGAACCACCCTACAATGAAATCCACATTTGGTAGGAAATGATGTGAAAATAGGGTTCTAGTACACCTGCTAGTAATGCCATTAGTTGTGACATAACCCCATAAGCTCCCAGACAGTTTAGGATTTGGAGAAAACAAAATAACAGTATTACATGAGGGAGATAAACACACACTGAATTAACAGCAGTTATGGGTTTCCTTTACGTGGCAGGAATATTTTCTTGGCTTTGGGATTTAGAATGTGAACAAGGAAGGCTGGGCATGCCAATTCTCTGAGTTTCATTTGCCTGCCAGAATATTTAGAGGTCTGGGCAAGGTAAACTAACTCTCCCATGTTTGTGCTGAAGGCGACGTGCCACTGACTTGTCCCAATCTGAGTATTAAATTATCTTTCCTCATGATGACACCAACACTGAAACTTTATAGACAGCTTATTTTATAGTCAGCAATATGGGGCCCTGGATTTTATTTCCCTTTGGACAATACGATTGTGGTTAGCATAACACAGTGAATCCAACATCAATTCTCTGTCAAAAATAGTTTTATGAAGGCCAGAGGGAGGGTGGGCATACCAGAGGCACACCCAGTTGGAGATATATAAACATTGAAAGAGAAACTAACATAAATTCTGTAAACAACAGAAGTCAAAGCTTTCTTGGGGTTATTAAAGACCTACATTTTAATATTCAAACAGTAGGATATTTACTGAAATATCAGATCAATTCTTAAAGGATTGCTGGCCCCAGGGGGGCTTATTTGTAGTCCTCTGTCCAAAGTCCATTAGACAGGGTCCCTGTCTTTAGTAGAGTGGATCCAAATAAATTCTAAGAGAGGAAATAGATTCCATTCTCTCTGTTTACTTTATTACTATTGATTTCTGAATTCCCTCCAATCTCTTTCTTAACTGAGCAGATAATATACATTTAGTACCACAGGTAATTATCCCAAATGAATCCAGTTTGCAGCTGGGTGATAAAAAAGAGAAGGGACACTGATAGATTAAACACTTGAACATTAAAAAGTATGGCTGATTGTATTAATATATACAAGAGCTTATAATATGCTCACATTATGGCTAGATATAGTTTCCTAGGCTAATCACAAATTCATTTGTACACTTAGACATATTCTATTTCCACTATTCTATATTTTATAGCATTATCGTAGAGTACAAATGCTAAAATAATAAAAACAAAATCATTTCAAATATTTTTTAAACTCTACCTTCTACAAAAAGGAACCACTTAAACAAAGTTTTTAAGTATTTAAAAGGGATTAGAAAATTTAATTGCCAGAAATGACAATGGTTTTTAAAGCATCAAAGATAGACGAGAGAACAAGGAGTGTATCATTTTTAAAGTATATATAAAACAACTTAAATATCTAGCAACAGAGGAATGGATAAATAAATTTAGTAAACCCACACTGTGGGAGATTATGCAGCCTTTTAACACTATGTTTATGAAGAAGTTGTAATGCGTGGGAAAATGCTTAGTAGGCTATGTGAAAAAAACAGGATATAAAACTGTGTGTGTACACACATACACAGTATAACCACAAATATGAAAAAAATGTTTATATATATTTGTTACACATAGAAAAATATGACAGAAATATATGAAAATGTTAGCAGTGGTTATCTCTGGGTGATGGGCATCGGACAATGTTCATTTCTCTTACCCTATCCTGTTAGTCCCTAAATTTTCTGTAATTAGTTTACATTATTTCTATATAATATATACTATTATCACTAGAATTACATAAATATATAATGTAATTACTAAACAAATAATAGAAAGATGGACAGATGGACAACTGGCATTGGAAGGGAGGTTTGACCCATGTTTTGTTTACTCCTGGTTCAAGGTGATCTGGGAGCCCTCACATGCCAGGGGTATCTGTTTGAAAATCTACCCATTTATGGGTGAGTTTTCTACAGAGTCCTACCAGACTTGGGTAAGTATCGAACACTCAGGGATCATCACATTTTTAAAGAAGGAATATGGCTATATAGATATCGAAGTCCTTCTGAAAGACAGCACAGTGGCGCAGTTAAGGGGATGGATTCTGGAGCCAGACTGCCTGGGTCTGACTACAGCTCCTCCGCTTACCAGTTGAGTAACTCTGCAAAATGACTTAATCACTCCATGTCTCAGTGCTTTATATGTCAAATGAGGACATCTCTACCTCATAGAGATGTTAGGAGGTTAAATGCATTAATATCTTTAAAACGCTTAGAACAGTATGACATGGTGTAAATTCTTAAATTATTTGTTAAATAAGTAAAATAAAATTTTGACTTGTATTAATCAGAATACAATTACAAAGGAAGAAATGGACAAAATACATGTAAAACATTTGAGTTTTTGTAAGTGTTTTGATAAGCTCATCTGGGGCAGGAGTGTAACGTTCTGTTGAATTAAGGTCAGTACTCAGGACTGTAGTAGTTTTACATGGTTTTTCCATACTTGCCAAAGATCTGTCCATCATCCATTTCTAGGAATGTTGGTGATGATATTAAGGTTCAATGGAATACTTACTATGTGCCAGTATTGTTTGTAAAGCTTTGCTTGCTACTCTATACTTAGACTCTAACATAAGACTCAGAACTAAATAGGTGTAAAATAAATGTGTACTGAGTGAAAAAGCCAGTGAATGAGGTACTTCACCCTGGCTGCATCAAGTTGTCCAAATATGGGCATATTTCCACATAGGGAAATATTAAGAACTAGAGTTGAAGTGTTAAATTTCTTAGAAAACTTATTTTTACTGTTATAATACGGAGACAATGAGATGGCATTATCAAAAGAGCGGGGTGATGAAAAAAACTATTTATTCTGAGAAAAATGTTGTAGCTCAGCACTCAAATGTCTTCCAGGATCCTTTTCCTGGGGCATCCATAAGGACAGAAGGAGCAGTGGAAGTGGAGGTACCAAGCCAGCCATGGCAGCACCAATAAATAGAAATAGCATGTCTCACTGGCTCTGTGGTTTTTTTCCTACCAGGTAGTGCATGACAAGAGAATGTCAAAGCAACTGAAATCAGAGACAACACTCGAAATAACGGTATAGAACGGTCAATTTTACTGTAATAAATTTCATTACTGAGAGAGGAAAACAACTATTTTTAGACACTGTCTATTGTTTTGTATGGATTTCAAAGTTACTCTTCATGCATCTAATTTCTAAATTCATAGTATAACTTTTAGCATTTTGTGGAGGTCTTGGCTCCAAAGCAGCAAAAGAGAAGTGAAAGGTCCCATGGTTGTCAAATCTTGATAAGTTCTCAGTGTCACTTTTTTCAAATGTGGAACTGCTCAAACCACACAGATAATTATAGATGACCAGATTGTAACTGTTTTATTGCTTCTTTTTCCCCATAAATTTTAATTTTGGAAAGTTAAGTGAAAAATGTGGTTCCAATTTTCTACAAATTGCACACAATTTGGTTTTAACAAGAAAATAGAAAGAAAGGGTATGTTCTTTAAAGTGAATTATGAACTAGAGTTTGTTTTCGCTTGCTCAACACCGCAAGAATAATAAAGCACAAAATTTAGAAAAGATGCCTTACAAAATGGAAATCATGAACTGTAGTAAGAAAAGCGTAGAGTAATTTTTTATCTAAACATGGTTTAAGCAATCTAACAGGATAATACAATTGAGCTAGTCTTTCTCCCTCTGGTGAAACAAGCTAAAGTTAAAAAGGAAAGAAAGAAAGAATGAAAGGAAACAGGGTAGAAGCCGACAACCTTAATGCATTGTATAACAGGAAATCTCTTAATAAGAAAAGGCTGTGTACATCACCATCTTATTCTCTCCAAAAGTGCCACTGACAAGAGAACTACTGATATTGAAAACAACTAATATCGAAATCATTGGAATGCACACCTAGAAACAGAACAAAAGACAGGAAAGAGATTTTTAGTGGAAAGAAATTACAGCCATCTGCTGGGTTCTGGCTAGAATCTTAGAGTTAGACCAACATGCTTTCTGTATTCAAGGGAGCGGACAAGAGCTAGCATGTTAAAGACAGGAAGCCCATGATGTGTGTCTACCACACCAAAACTACCAGCTGGAAGGCAAACAGTGAAATCAGTCAACCAGCTGTTTTTTTCTCCTTTGTGCCAAACTTTGGGTTGAATATATTCTTTGATTCCTTCAACTGACCACTGCTTTCATCTAATCCACAATGTAGACTATATCTACGTATAAGGCAAAATATATTATTCAGATAATAAACTGCTTCATCACAATCCTCAATCTCCGTTGATCAAATTGCTCCAGGGCCCATGCTATGTAATAGCACCACCATGGCTTCCTCCAATTTCTACTTCCAAAAATGTTTACTTTCATACTGTGACCACCAAAGATCACCTGTGCTTTATTTGTATCCTATAAACAAAGCAGATCAAACCTTAACACAAGTACTCGGTGTAATGTTGTACCCCTAGGTATTCGTTTTGGGCCAAAATGTAGTATTTGCTAAAATTTTTCTATCTGGGGCGAAAGTTCCAAGTATAGAGTGCCTCTGATTGTTAGAACACCAAGTTCTGACTTATGAAGGTCCAGCTATAAACTGGGACTTGGCAAACTTGGAGTATTACTCATTGACTAATAATCCTATTAGTCAAAACTGCAAACTTCTGGTCAACTGCATATTTTACATATTACTGCACAAAGCTCTAGCAGAAGTTCACCATCCAAAATGTCCTTTGAAGGCATAACAATTTACAAGAGATGATTTACTCTCTTGAAATATAAAAGCTGAATTTTCCCATCCAGAAGTCAATAAATCTATGTGTTGGTAAAGAGGCTATTCCCTACCTGTAGCAATCAAGTTACGTAACCCTCCGGCAATGACTCTTCACTGTGCACAGACCTCACGTGTATCTCATTCCCCAGTGTTTGACTGATGATATAGTCTGATCGAAATGATGATGCAGTAAAATGGGAGGATTTCACAGCGAAATGCTCAAAAAATGCACAAAGCTAGCTAGAGGGGTATCCACAGAAGGGCATCTTGAGAGGGAAGCAAATGAGAAGGCTTACTCACAAACCAAGGCCGAGACATTCTTCATTCACTCATTTATTCTTCCAAACATTTATCCGTAAGAACTCCCTCACCTGTGCCTCCCACTTCAGCATTGTTTCCACATCTACGACATCAGATCAAAAACACAATCCTGTTTACCTGACAAGGATCCCCAGATATTTGGCTCTTATTTCTCTCTAAGAAAAAGTGTCTGGGTGACACTGGATGAAGGTAGGAAGCTCTACTCACTTCAGTGCAGGTAATTGTTCTTACTCAAAATTGAATGCAAGTGAATGTTCAGGATTTTCCTTAACAAGATGAATAAAAGAAAAATACCCTAAATGCCCTCAAGTCTCTCGGCGGGGGCGGGGGAGTAGCATGGAATAAGGGCAGGGAGGAGCAATGCAAACAATGAGCTTAGGAAATAATTTTTACATAAATTCTGGAATAGTGTAGAACATATTCTAAGAGGTAAAAATAAAGAGAGGGAGATGGGTGGGGCAGAATTTCTTAAAATATATGGTTTTCACATATAAAGACTGCCTATTTTTGAGATGCTGGAGCTCAATAACAAGGGGAGGAAGCAGGAGACTAGAACTGAAAGGAATCCTACACCCTCAGTCCCCTAGGCAAAACCTTCTCCCAGTCCCCAGTTCCCCGGACTCCCAGGCTGGCTGCCCTCCCACCCCACCCCGACCCCCTGGCCATTTACCCAGATTTCTACCAGAGCATTTTATCAGTTTGATTGGCATCATGTGCCAACACAGCCTGCCCTCTACTTATTTTTGCTGTGCACTGGAGTCATATTTGGATCCCTGGGCCTTTGCACCATACTTTGCACATAGTTGGCATTCAATAAAAGGCAGAGAATGAAACTCAAGGGAACAGCAGACTTGTCTCTGCTTTAGGAGGTTAATTTTATTTTCCAATTCCTAAACCTTTCTTGGGATTAGTTAGCTGAAGGCCTAAAGGCAAGAGAAAGGACAGGAATTGAGAGGGCATTTTGAGGTATTTGATGGACCTGGAATTCTCACAGAATTAAAAGCCTGAGACTTACAAGGGACCTAGCACAAAGCGAGTGTACGCTTAAGAGCTGAGCAAATGCACAGCACATCGGTAAGGGAAACAAGGAGGAGGGGAAAGGACTTCCTGGAAGATGGCTGCCATGGAGGGATGTCAGGAGACGCTGTGAAGACTGATGAGGGAATCTAGGACAGGGTCTGACAGTAGACATGAACACTATACCCATATATTCAAACCATCGTTTGGTGAAAGATCACCTGACAATCACTTAAGACTCTAAATGAAAGGGTGTAGATCAAGACCGCTGGTGGCTTTTCTATTGAAAGAACAAAGTGTCAAATCAGTTTTTTTTCTTTTTTTTAAGGTTCTTTTCCTGAAATTTCTAACCTGGACAAAATGTCTATGGTACTTTAACAGCTTAGAAAACTTAGGAGCAAACCTTAGGGAGTTTTGGAGTTGACCCAGAGTCCTAACTTACTGAGTGTGCTGTGCCCTGGAGGTGGGTTCACACCACCCGGTCATGGTTGAGCCCCTCAGATCCAGGCTCTTTCCCTTTGGCCAAATCTCAACCACAGCTAAATTTTCCCAGCCTCTGGAGGCGAAGTGTTTGGGCTGCCTTCTGACCAAGTGTGAGATAGTGTTTTTCTGTTTATGAGATAGGCTACAGAACCTTTCCCAGGATAATCAGTCATCTTGACTGGTGACCCTAGGCAGAGGCAGACAGAACTGGGAGATCTAAATCAATGGATTTGTTTTGTAAAAATCACTTAACTCTACTGGGACAAATTTGATTTGGCTTTAATTTTTTTTTGCCCTTTTTTTAATTGAATGACTTATTCCTTCTTCAAGAGTTACTTTGAATATTTTGCTTGAACCCATTCCTAATTAAAAATAATCTCTTTAAGTAAAAACATAATGGTTTTCTAATTTTCTTTTTATTCACCCATCCATCAATCTGTCCATTCAACAACTATTACTAAACTTTTTACTCTCCGCCAGGCATTGTGCTTGAGGTGATCAAAATGCAAACTCTATCCTTCCAGCTGTGTATTTTTCGTTCCTGAATAAATATTTGGCAAGTAAAGAAAATGAGGACCGAATGAACTAAGTCATTATGAGGGCAAGTCCAAATAGGAGAAACAAGCAGAGAAGAGTAAAATGTGCGCACGTGACACTGTCTGAACAGTCATACAAATTCTTAGGGAATTGGGCCACAGATTTAAAATGTGGGCATTTATTGGCCACTAATTCCTGTGGCCTTGAGGTTGAGGTTCTGGCCATTTAAAAAAAAAACACAAAAAAACCAAAAAACAGTTGATGGGACTTTTCTGTAAAAATGATGACTTCTGACCCAGATGCTCAGAAAAGAAAATAAAGTGGGCTCTTCCCAGATACCCCATCACCCTCCTCCAGGGGCTGAGCCAGAGGCTTGTCTTCTCATGGTTAGCCCGGAGCAATGCTTAGCTCAGCTCTGACCCAGAGGCTGGCGTGATCCAGATGACAAGGCCACACATCTGCTCACAGAACTGGAAAGCCGCAGTAGGATGTAGGGCTTCAGAAGGCATGCATCCTATATTCTCTAAAGAGAAGGAGGGATGTGTGCTGCGTACCCACAAGAATCATGACAGCGCCACCTAATGGTCTCCCTTTTAGGCTTACCCTTGCACTCTCATTTCTGCACATGTACAGCCTTCCTTCTACTGCATCAAGTAAGACCTCTAAGTGTCTCTCATTCTAGTAGTCACTGAGGACAGTATGGGATGAATTGAAATTTGAGAAAATCAGACCCTTTAGACTATAATCTCCATGAGGGCAGGGCCTGTGCCCATCTGATACATGGTATCTCCAGTAAGTAACATATGGGTGATGATTAAAAAGTGTCTGCTGAACGAATGAATGAATGAATGATCAGCACCCAGTGCCACACTTCACGTTACCTTTGTGGCTAAATACTGATGATAATGCTATATGCTCAGGACTCTGAGGCCGGTCTGCCTGTGTGCAAATCCTGGTTCTGCCACCTTCTAGTTGCGTGACCTTGAGCAAATTCTTAACTCCTCTTTGACTCAGGTTCTTCACGTGGAATGTGGGGATAATAATAGTACTTGTCTCATAGCGTTAGGTTTTTTTTAAGAACAGATGTCTAAAAATATGTCATATGCTCAAAACAGTGAGTGGTGCATAGTAAGCACCTTTTAAGTGTTAGCAGCAATAGCTGTTGTTGTTTGTTAATGAGAATCGGGGGATTCATTCAGTCAACAAACGTTTTTTGAGCATCTACTCTGGGCCAGAAATAGTACTAGGCACTGCAAATACTCTGGTGAGCTCAATAGAAATAGACTGTCAGATAATCAATTTACAGATTGAGAACTACTTAAAGTCATCAGTTATAAGAACTCCCATTTCTTGAGTCCTTAATGTGCACCATTTATAATCTGCTAAGTGCCTTACTCATATTATCTATTTATCTGTTTATCTATCTATTTATTTATTTATTTATCTATGGCTGTGCTGGATCTTCTATATTATCTATTTTAATCATTACAACAAACTAGTGAAGAAGATATGTTTATTTCCCCCATTATTCAAGATAAGAAAATAGAAGTTTAAGTAGTGAAGTAACCTGTCAAAAGCCAAAGAGCAGGTCTCTTGTCCACTCATTCATTCAACAACCACTGGGAACCGCTGTATTCAAGACTCTGTGTTGACAAGAGAGAACTAGTACACACAAGTAAAATCACAGTGACAGCCACAAGTTTGTTTTTCAAAATCAGCCTGTCTCAAATTAAAAGAAGCACACAGCAGAAAAGGATTATAATAGATGAGCTATGATATGACATTTATCTCTATTTATTTGGGACCATACTAAACAACCAACAGTTCATTTTGACAATCTGTTTGCCAACAAGCAAATAAATAGTGTTTTAAAACGATTCAAACACAGCTGCCATTTAAAAGCATCAATGATTTTTAAAAAATATGATCTATTAGAAAAAGTAATCTTAGTGTTCTTTTTAATTCGGGCACTGCAGACGCTAAGTAATTGTTGCAATTAATTGCCTTCTTGTTGCTTGCCATTTTCCTTTCATTACAAGAAATTAGAGGGTAGAAGCAATTATACAATATATATTTATTCAAGCTAAGATGACTTGACATCATTTATTGTATTTGTACTTCCCAAACATTGCCTGATTATTCTTTTAAAACTAAAATTCCTTTAGCTCCAAATGACTGAGCATACTCCCTGTAGTGACACACTTGATAATCATGACTCAAAAATGTGGAGCTGGAAGGGGCTGAGATAATATGTTGTCCCTCCCATATTTATCACCACACTTCCTGAATCATCCAGCTTCGTAATGATGATTTCTTTCCATTCTTTGTACTGTTTGGCAACTACGTGTTTTGTGAATACCTAAGAACGCTTGTAAATATTCTCTTTCCTTGCAGCCAATAAATCTTTAAAATTAAAAGACAAAGTTTAAATGACTTCTGCACTTCACCAGTGTCTCCACTAAATGTACCATACATCTTGCAATTTCAATATTCACAGTTTAAGACTCAGTGATGACTTCCAATCTTACTTTGTGGATAAAGAAGGAGGGGTATGCTTTGCAGTTTACTGAAAGCTATTTTGTGAGTAAGTCTTGATGGTTAGATGTTTTATTCTTTCTGCTTCTCCATCCTTCCCTCTCCATCCACCTTTATTGACACAAGGCATTGGCCTCTTGTTCCATGGAATTTTTTTTTCTTTTAGAGCCAGAAATGGAGAGACAAATATTATAGAAACAACAATTTCAAGGATCTGGTGCAATGACATAGATCAATGTTTATTGAAATTTCAGGAAGCTTCATCTGCTGAGAACATAGTCAGCCGGCATGGCTCATATTTCTAGATGATGATCACAGAGTGGCTGGGGGATGGGGTAGGGAAAGCGAAGCTTCTGGGCAAATGATAGCATGGCTTTAGCACTGGGGGAAAATCCACAGAGGCTTAGAAACAAAAGCGTGTCTGGGTGATGCTGTGCAGGCTAGAAGCGATATCCATTTATATACTATTCTAACTCTACTGTACTAACTGCTATTTAAAGAAGCCTTCCTGCCCCATTATGCTCTACCAGATCACACTTCTTATTTCTTTCATAACACTTTTACCAGTCTGACACTTATGTTATTTACTTCTTAACTTCCATGTTGCCTTCCTTCTCTTACTAGAATATAAGTGTCTTGAAGGGAAGAACCTCACTTTCCTGGGTCACAGAGCCTAAAAGATGCCTGGAAGGTAATTGGTATCAAAACTTTTTTATTAAATTGGTATTTGAATGTTATTCCACTCTCTCCTCCAAAATAAAATAAAATAAAATAAAATGAGAGCAAAATATTCACTACTAATAGGATAATCAAAGTCTAGAAAGAACCCGGACTTCTTCCTCAATGAAATACATTCTACCATTTTAAGGAGTTACAGTGATGACTGCACATTGTCGAGTTAATGTGTCAACATCTTAAACATTAGAGATAAATCTATAAATTCATGATCGGTGAATATGAATGTCAAAGTTTCAGGCCATATTAAAGATTTCTCTCAGAAACAATAATACTATGGCCTAGTCCAAAAATTATCTTAAAATATAAAATGATGCCATGTCAAAGCAAAGTGGCATAAATGTATTGCTTTCAACTTAGTGACTTAACGAAGAAATACAACAGATGCAAACGTCTTCAGACAAGACAAGAATTCTTTCCAAATATTAGAGCCCATTACAGAAGATGAAGATCTCTTTGGTCCCTAAATGGACCGCACGGCGTCGGAATTGTCATTAGTTACTATAAGGCAATGAAGAATTTATAAAATCAGAGCCAGTATGTTATTAAGACCAGGCACAGTGGCTTTAAGGCAATATAGATTTCTGAGCTATTTATTTATTTATTATTATTATTGCGGGTCCCACTGTCCCAGCTGCAACAATCCCAACTCTGAAAGGCCCGTGTAACAAGGTGATAGTATCTGAGAAATAATGAGCTGAGGAATGCTGTTCTTTCTTTCAGAGCAATCTCAGGTGCGATCTTATACTGTAAGGACTGGATCAATACACCCAGCAGCAAACCGCTCGATACCCCCTGAATTATTGCTTCATTTTTCTTCTTATTATAGATGAGTTGTGTTATTATTTTCCCCAAATCAATATTTTACAACCTTTTTTATCCGTTTCTCCATAAATTTTGTGATTACTTTAAACTGGGAATTCCGGTACACTAAATAAGATGCAGTATTTGAAAGGGATGGAATGTACTGACATGTTTTTGTTTTTGTTTTTGTTTTACTCTTTTAGACACAATGCCTTGTTAAAAGGCACATCATAATCAATAGCCAAAGGAACGTTTTTACGGGGAAAAGTTTAACATAACCCTGTGCTTGCAAAATAAAAGTGCAAATCCTTTAAAATAGCAGCAACCCAAACAACACAAAGCTAAAAAACACAGAAGGAGGCACGATTGATCAGCACTTTGCATCTGAAATTTCATTCCTCATGCTTCGTCTCCCCTCCAGTTTAAGGGCCAATGCAATTCCCTTAAATTGTTTCTCACAAAGGAGATAACTCTATGCACCTTGGAGAGATTTAACTGGTTTCTATAGCTGTCCCCTGCTAAGTGTTTAAAACTTCAGCAAATCAAATCATGTAAACTCATACCCTGTTCTGCTGTCCGTTTGCTCCAAGCTTGATTATTTAGCTGTTAACATTAGCAGCGCCCACACTTAAGAAAAGAGATCGGGCATATACACCCTCCGTGAGCTCTGGGATGACTTAATTCTATGCTTCCTATGAAATAATGTGTGTTATTTGGCAGAGATGCTCAGTGGTAACTAAATAATCATTACAGTGCAGCCAGTGGTAATTACATGGTAATTCACACTGACTTCATAATAAGCTCTGTATTTTTCACTATATCCCATCTGAGGATGAGGCAGAATCATAGTCTTTCATTTCTTTTTAATGCCACCCAAAATAAAAATAAAGTAAAATCATTTTAAGGGCGGGAGGACAAGGAATATAACCGTGGTGAGTTAAGCTACAGATTTCATTAAAGAAATACTTAAATCCATGAAGTCTAATTAGACATGACATCCCAGAACTCACAAACAGTACTTCTAATAAACTCATTAAAATCTTTAGTGGCTTCTTTAGAAAATGGGAGGATATTATATTATAGGCTGTTATATTACATTAAGGTTTTATAATTGTATACGGCCTCTTCTCTTTTTATGCAAAAGGCTACGAAACTTTGTAAGAATAGTTCTGCTTAAATCAGTGAGTCTTAAACAACAATGTGCTTCTTGTAATATGTACTTAATAATGCAATAAACTGTCCTAAGTGGTATAGAATAAAAGGGGAAGCACTTTATTCTGATTGGCTGAAAGGTATCAGGATAAAGGGACTCAATTCCTTATAGCATTGCCGTGCGCAATTTACACTCAAATCTCCATTTACATATATATTATTTAATTTGGGCAATTATCAAGTCCTGAAATCACTTTTCTATTACAACCTGGACCCTTAGAAGGATTCACACCATGAATGCATCATATATAAGTATACAAAAAAGTAGTCGGAGAAGAAAGCAGTGGGAACAACTTTAATTGAATACTTATATTAGTAGGTTAAATTAGGTCTGTTTTAAATGAGCCACCCTTAATTAGCTGCAGTTAGGAAAGTGGAATTAATATATTTTACTTTTTACTCTACTCATTACATTTAGCATCAATGGACAGCTAGCCCATTTTTGCTTTTCACCAACAATTGAGTGCCTTTTTGGGAAGGTCTGGAAAAAAAAAAAAAACTCGTTTATTTGAATTCTAACATAAGCCCCAAGCAAGATTTAGAGCAGAATCCCCTTATACAATCTGGATATTTTTATGAACTGGGATATACCACTGATACAGTGATACCCTCCTTCCCAGATAGCTGCAGGACAGGCCTATAACAATTCACACGTTCATTCATTGTCAGCCAGTCAGGCAGCAAACAGTAATTGAAATACCTCACTGTGCCAGGCACATAGCAGAGATCTCTTCCCAAGCAGATTTTAATCTTGTCCCTGGTTACCATCATCTTGCAAGTATTTCCCTCTCATTGCCCCTAATGATGGTGATTTTGCCTCCAAGCCCACTTAGTAAGCGTAAGATCACTAAATGCAGCAAAGCCTGACACATCTTATCTCCTCAAGGACTTCCAGAGAACTGAGATTTAAAGGCAGAGTGGAGGGTCCACAGATGTCCTCGTAAGTTCCTACAGGCACTAGACATGAGAATGTGGAGGGGACAGTATATTCAGGCAGACCCCGCCAAGTCCCTCCCTGATCTGGACCTTGGGAAAATGACCGTCTAGTCCGATGAGGTTTCCCAATACTTTCTGGTGACCAATAGATGTCCTGCTCTTAAGCTGGGCTTTCACAAAAATATAGGATGAAGAAAACGCCCTTAGATTGCAAGGCTCCACTTCATCAGTGGTAAAATGGCACTTGACTTTCCTCTCGGACTTTGATTTACTCAGAGGCGAAGAAAAGCTCCTTCTTCTCTTGTCAACAAAAAGTCAAGAATGTAAACAAATCAGAACAATGGTGTCCATGACACTTTTTTAAAAAACAGATCACATATTGGAGGCCCAAGGAATCAAACATGCTATACTATCTCACCCTTTCTTTGAAAGGTCAAAGATTGACGACCTTAAAGAATTCAAAACGAGCCTGCTAAATACTATGGTGATGTTGGTTGACTGATTTTTATATCCATGCAAAAATGTGATGTCTTTACATATTCATAAATATGGAAGTCCATTCACAAAATAATTAGTTAACTCCATTTATGTATGATTTGTTCCGGTTCTGTATACAAATCAATTATATGTCGGTCTGGGAAAGGCTCTTCCTGCAGGAGCCTCAGTAGCCTCCTCTACAAAATGGGCAGATTGGTTCAGGACATCTCTGAGGGCCTTTCCAGCTCTAAAATTCAGATTTATAAGAGTCTGTTTTTCTCAAACCCTGTTCTGATAGGATCTGCCACTAAGTGAGCACTTACTACATGCCATGCACTGTGCTAAGCTTTTCACATGCATTATCTAATTGAATCCTCACAGCAATCATATGAGATATTATCATCCCCATTTTAAAGATGAGGAAACAGAGTCTCAGACTGGTTAAGAAGATAGCTAGATTCAAAGTGGGGTCTGTCTTAACTCCAGAGATCTACAGTCATACAGTTTCTTTATAACCAAATGAGTCTAAGGGGATACACACAATGTGGAGACAAGCCAAAGAAAAGGGCTCTGGTATAAAGATTTACCACCAGCTGAGTGACTTTAGCCAAGTCTTTTAAATTCCGTAAGCCTAGTTTTCATCTTCTATAAAGAAATCAACAACTTGGGTAATTAGGTTATCTTTAGGGCTCACATTTCATAAATTTATGGCTAGATTTTTCAATCATTTTTTCATACATTCTTCCATTCATTAATTTGACTAATATTTATTGAGTGTTCCCACTCTGTGCTAGGCGCTGTACTAGACACTGAGAATACAGAGGTGAACAAGACAGACAAGGACCCTGCCTTCATGGAGCTTATGTTCTAGTGAGAGACACAGACTGTGCACAAGTAAACAAAGAAATAATCCAGATTGTATCAACTGGTGGTAAGTGCTATGAATAAAATAAAACTGCTATGTATAATAAAAGTGCAACGCTGCAGAGGCAGCCTAAGACTATAGAAGCCTCCAATCTAATCAGTGAATCATAACCGTAGAAAACTTAAAAAATGAAGTAAAAGTATTTTACGTGCATTTGTAGATGTAAAAATATGAAATACCAAGAAGTCTAATCAGTTACTTGGAGTGATACAGATCTGATATCAGACCCATCACTAGGTGACCTAAATGACTCTTTTTTTTTTTTTAATTAATTTTTATTGGAGTATAGTTGCTTTACAATGTTGTGTTGGTTTCTGCTGTATGGCAAAGTGAATCAGCTATACGTATACATATATCCCCTCTTTTTTGGATTTCCTTCCCATTTAGGTCACCGCAGAGCATTGAGTAGAGTTCCCTGTGCTATACAGTAAGTTCTCATTAGTTATCTATTTTATACATAGTAGTGTATATATGTCAATCCCAATCTCCCAATTCGTCCCACCCCCTTCCCCCCTTGGTATCCATACATTTGTTCTCTACCTCTCTCTAAACCTCACTTTTCATACCGGAAAATGGGGCTAAAAATACTTGTCCTTCTTACCTTACAGAAGAGAATTGAATGGGAAAGCCTTGGTCAACTGTACAGACTGCATTGAGGTAAATTTATTTAATTACACAGACATAAGACAAAGATGAGACACAGAGGCTTAATAGCCAAGCCTGTACTTTGGTCCCTGACATATAACTTTCTGACAAGTCACAAAAATTTTTTAGCTTTGATGCCAATAATTTTATTAAGCAAAATTTCCAAGTCTTCCTCTGAGCCAGTGCACGTTTCATTTTTCTAGTCTTGAACAAATTGGAGAAGAATGAGACATACAAACTTGCTCAGAACAGATTCTCCAGGGACACTTTCCTCCACCCAAACCTCCCAATAACCTCAAATAGTCGGCCTGGCCTCAGTGAGTATTTTAAAAATCAGCTAACACTAAAAGGAAACTATGTTCACGTGTAGAATGACTGGGAAGGCCTTATTCTGTGCAGATATTTAATGTGAGTATATTTTTGGCACTAAACAAAGGCCTAAATTAACTCCATATTAACTGGGAGTTGAGGCTTCCTGACACTAACCACCGAGGCTGATCCCAGGTGGCTCTTCCCCAGCAGGTCCGGCCTTCCATGCGTGATATAAAGAAGCAAGCCACAGTTGATGTAACAGGAGTTACACTTGGAGGTCAAAGAGCAGTGGGTATGAGGGGAAGCCTGCTCTTCTGTTGTTGTTTCTGCACATGATTTAGGGAGTCCCAGCTTCTGTCTACTCCCTCACCATTGAGAGGTTTGGCAGAAATTCTCCAATCTGACATTAATGGGATGGTTTCCACCTGCACTTTCAGTGCCCTGACTAATAGAAGATCCACTTAAGATCCACTTTATTCAAATCAAAAATACTATGTGGTACAGTATTCAGTTCACATCAAGGATCGCATATGCCATAGGACCCACCAAGAGGAAAGATGGATCAATGTGCTGACATATATGGAAAGAATACCCTTCTAAAAAAAAAGTCCCCTTGTTATATATTCGAATAATTTTAAAGTCTCTCTTAAGACAAAGTGCTTTCCCAATTATGTTATTTTTAAACTAAGTACTGTTTGGGGCATGAACCAACTATAATCCATGGTGATGCTTAAGAGGTCCCCTGAAGAAGAGAGTAAAAACAACACAACAAGGAAGATTAGAAAACTTACATAAATGTAGAATTTTTCCTGGATCTCCCACCATTGCAAATGTTTCTCAAAACAAGACTTTCAAAGATCAGCTTTAAGAACATTGCTGAAGTGGTTATGTTTGGAGATTAAAATATAGCAAATGGTTAGTTATGGCTTTGATAAAATTTTCAGTGAAAGCGTCATGTACAGATTCAAAAAGAAGATCTCAAACAACTAAGACAGAAGAGAATATGATGGGACTAAAAATGGCTCTGACTTTGATAATAAAAAGAAAAGCACTGATGTTAAAGATGGCTATAATGAGTTTGAATAGAAGTGTAAACCCTAAAGGTGGAAAAAGTTATATTTGTAAATGTTGTAAATTATGTATGTGATTTTAATATGTATACTTAAATAAATTAACATGTGAAATACTATAAATAGACAACTGATAATTCACTGGTATCTATAAATATGCATATGGCTAACATGGTCCTAAAGCAGAAAACCTTTTGTTAGGAAAATGAGGGAACACCTTATATTGAGGTGTTATTTATGCTCTATTCTGGCATATATGATGTTGAAAGTTCTGTGAAAGAAAAGATGTGGTTATCCAATGATAGGAGAAAAATTAGGTAAATTATGACGTGGCCACAAAATGGACTATTACATACCCACTAAAATGCATTTAGGAGGAATTTAAACTAATAGAGGAAACGTTTACTTTACAATTCAAATTACAAAGTAGGATACAAAATTATATACATATACTGTGATTCACTCTGATAAAAATACATAAGAGTTTATGAGAAAAATATTAGAAGAAAGACTAAAAAATATTAACAGAGGGATGGGATAATGGATCTCTTCATATTTCTCATGTTTTTAAAATTTTCTATCCTATATGAATATGCATGATGTTCATAATGATACGGTTTGTTTAAAATATGTAAGGCTCCAGTTCCTGTCAGACCTCACCTGTTCTAGAAACACCCACACTCTCCCATCACTAACGATCTAATTTAGGGGATCACATAATTCCAAAACTGAGTAAGTGAAAGCAATACCCCAGGGGGTTTACAGCTGTGCAGGCTATGGTATCCTTCGACCAGGGTCCAAATCCTGGCTCCTCCATTTATTAACTACAGAACCTTGGGGAAGGCACTTCACCTTTCTAAGTGTTTTTATCTTTAAAATGGGCCAATAATAGAGTCAGCCTTACACAGATTCTCAGGGGGAAAAAACATGCCTTACATTCTAGTAATGCAGACAGGAAGAAGATGGAGAAAGAAGATAGAGTGGGAAAAAACAGTATAGAAGTCAAGAGAGGCTGTTGGAAGCCCACAGGGTAGAGAGAGGAAAGGAGTTCAAAACTCTAGTGAGAAACGCTGCTATCCTGGGGAAGGTGGTTTGGGAGGGGCCTGCATCGCCCCACCTATTGTCATGAGTTTGGACTTAAGTTTCAGACGTAAGTGTTTTAGATGAGTTCTCATTTTTACTTATGGAAAGTACAGTAGTGCTTCACATAGTGGGGGAAAATTTACAGAATTCATTGACCCCCAGAGGTGGTTCAGGTAGAACAAACAGCTGTGTGTCAGGCAGTTGGTCCCAACCTCTGAGACTCAGGCCATCTGAGACAGGAGGCCTTCGGAGCTACTTACATGCAGTCAGTTGGGGTGGCTGATGAATCCCAACCAATAGGGATGCCAAGAATGAGGGTATAGGACTAATGACCCTGTGCTATAGGTTTCTCAGGAACAAAAAGAGATGAGAACCCAGATTCAACGTATCTATGCTTTAACGAGAAGATGAAGATATATCTCACGATGAGATTCTACTGAAGTGCGAAATGATTATGAGAGACTAAAAATTGTTTTAAATTCATAATGCCCTGATGTTTATGATAGTTAAGTGAAAGAACAAATTAATATTATGTAAGGTATCACCCTATTTTGGTAATGACGCAGATAATCTGCATAGGAAAAAGACAAGACATATGCCATTACAAATAATATGAACAGCTAACATGTATTGTTTATGTTTAAAGAACTGGCAGAAATGTGGGCAATTTTAATACTATTTTAGTTATTTTCTGTTGGTGCTTCCTAAATTATCTGAAATCAGTGTGGGCAACTTTGCAATAAAGAAAGAAAAACAAGTTTTAATGCTCTAGTGGGCACCACACCACTTAGTTAACAATGAACAGAAAGATGGGTATCCGTACCACTGTAACTGTGGACAAATAAAATAGAAAATAATCCTCCATCAAACATTTGGAATATATCTTAGGAAAGGAGAAAAAGAAAGAAATTTATTTTCATCTCCCTCCCACCCACTGCCCTCCGTTTCAAGGCACATAGTTTAAAAACTGAAGGGTTAATTTATCATGATGCTGGGTAAAAAACAAAAACAACAGCCTTGAAAAACTCCAAATAGTTTATTGGCTTTGAAAACCAAATCATGTTATATTATACTAAATAGATTAGAGGTTCAAGACTTTATAGTATTGCATTACCTTGGCAAGAATGCACATAAAGCTCAGTTCCTACCTTTATTGTTAATAGCTTTCTAATCCCTGACTAGAAATTTATAGTTTAGAAATGGCAACACATCTTAAAGATTAAAGCCATGTGACAAGTAGTTCATGTCCCTTAATAACCAAATCACATGCCTTAGATTGGGGAAGCTTATCTGCCTTTTCCTTCTATACGGTTTCATTGGTAGGAAACACTTTATATCCCTATTACATGAATGATGAATGGGACCGTTGGTTATGGTCTGTTATTTGCTTGGCTGTAGTCAATATGTTTTCTTTGGACAGGGATTTCTGTGATTTATCTCTCTCCTGGCCTTATCACTTATTAACTCTGGGTAGACAGGAAAAAGCCAAGGTTGTATATAAGGCCTAGTGGCCATTTAGATCTCTAACGTCCATGAAAATATCCCTTTTAATGATCCTGTTACACTAGCTACTCAAGTCCTGATTATACTCCACTCCAAAAAGGAAATAAAGGTCATATTTCTTGGAAAGTATGTACATAAAATATGCAAAATAATATGCTTCCTTCAGACCAGCTTTATTCTTTGGAGAAACGGCTTTCATTTTATAGACGTCACAGAAGTACAATGGGTTACTTTTAGTGATTCTTGTTGCTACTGTCCCCATTATGGCACCAACAGTGTTTAAGTTGACAAACGCCAGTGGGTTCAGGATCACCAATCACATCGACGTACATCAGATCAGGAGCAATCACATTTTGCGAAAAAATTCCCTTTGGCAGAGGAGAAGAGGCTTGGGACTTAGCCTTTGGATCACAAAAGCAAAAAGAATAAACATTCCCTCTGCCTTGAATTCTTTTCTTTGTGTGTAAATGGCTCATTTGGAGTAATATTTGAGACATGTGGACAGGAGCAGCCTGTTAATTTTTCCTTCTTCTTGGGTCTTTTCCAATTAGGACACTGCGAAGGCAAAACTGCTAGTCAAGTGTTCATTACACAGCCCTCCTTCAGCTGAATCCTAAGTGAAAACAATCTGATATAAAAGAAAACGCTTTCTTGCCTTCCTTTCTCCATTTCTTCCTGAGTTTGCTTAGGCCCGTGTGTATAACAATTAACATGTGTAGAATATTACCCTTTACAAAACATTTTCATGCCCATTCTTTCATTGATACTCACAAGACCCTTCGGATGCCCAGAGAAGGAAGGACCCCACCATCTATTAAGTGGGAGGAAGTCAAAAATCTGGGCCTGAGTCCTCCGTCCCTTCACCCCCACGTCCAACCCACCTCCAGGTCCTGTCCACTTTTCCTCTTAAATACCCCTTGAATCCTCTCACTATATTCCATCTCTACCCATTACCACCCAAAGTCAAGTCATCAAATCTCTTTCCCAGAATACTGCAATGGCCTCCTAACAGGTCTTCCAACATCCATTCTGGTTTCCTGTACTCCAGCCAGCCAGAGTTTTTTGTTTTTGTTTTTGTTTTCCCAAAGTGAAAGTCTGGTTATGTCCACCTGACCACTTAAGGATTGCTCTTGAGATGACAACTAGACTCCTCCCGCTGGCTACAAGGCTTCATAGGCTTGTCTCTGCCCAATCTTCTCTCTCACCATTCTTTTCCTCTTTCACCATTCTCTTCCTCTCTCTTGATTTTTTCAGCTTCACTGGAATTTTTACAGCTTTCCAAGATGCCATGTTTCCTCCCATTCAGAGCCTTCTTACATGCTTCTCTCGGCTGGAGCACTCATTTTCTTTCCCCACCCCACCTGACCCCATCCTTCATCAATTGCAGGTTAACTCTTAATCATCCTTCAAATCTCAGCTCATGCATCTTTATCTGAGAGAAAATACCTCTAACTGACTGACTAGCGGTCCTTTGTTATATTCTTGTCTGAAACTCTGTTCCTGTTTTTCTGGGCACTTAGCAGGTTTGAAATTGTAAACTTATGAATATCCACATTCCCTCTTAGACTACAAAATCCCTGAAAAAAGGGGCTGTGTGTGGTTTTGCTCAACATGGTTTTAGAACACTGCCTAGAATAGAACAGGCAATCCACAAATATTTGTGAGATGAGTGAATGAAGTAACAAAAGAAAGTCATAAAATCAGAATTAGAACCGAGATCTTTTGATTCTGACTGGAACGCCTAGAAAGAAGCAATTTCCTTAATCATATGAAAGCTGGCACACATATAACACCAAACAAAATGTGCCCTAACAACCAATTCTTTGTATTTTGAAGAGAAACCTTCCCATTGTCTGCTTCTTTCTTTTTGCATTTACTTTTAGGGAGCATTCATACTGTACCAGGCACTGCCAGGAGTGTATTACATACATTTACTTATTGACTCCTTAGATGCAGGTACTGTTAAAATATCCTCATTTTACAGACAAAAAAATGAAGAGTATGTATAATATAGATCCAACCCCATTTTTTTTCTTTATCAAAAACCCCAGTGACTGTGTTCTCTACATGTAAGTTCAAGTTAAAAGGGATAGATTCTTAATTAACAGCTCTTATTTACATTCCCTGTCATCCAGAGCACAAAAATCAATGAGGACCCATTGCTTCTGGGCAATATGTCAGTCAATTATTAGAGAACACCTATTGCAAGTAAGATGTAAGTCAAGTAAGTCAAGGTGCTTCAACACAGTGGGCAAAACAGTGTAAGATTAGGGAAGGTTCGCTCTTCCCTCAAGCAGCTTGTGGACCTCTTGAGATGTGTCTACCTAAGATCAAAAGAAGAGAGCCAACAGTAGAAGGAAGTGAATGATGAATGAGCCATCTAAGCACATGCAACAAAAGAGATCCAAGGACAGAGACTCTTCCAATTAATCCAGATGAGCCATAGGGAACATCAACGTCACCTAGTCCAATTGGCTCATTTTACTATGAAGAAACTGTAGTCTGGAGCATGTCGGCAACTTGTCCTATGTCTCATAGCCAGTTAGCAGCAGGGCTGGGACTAGAATTCAGACCTCCCTGATCTCAGCCCAGTGCCCTGGCCACCTGCTACTGTGGCCAGAGAACACCTCCGAGGGGAAATAGAGTTTGAACTGGAACTTACAGGGGAATCACCATGTCCAAGGTTGCTAAACACGAAGTGAGCGTGAGGCATAGTGAGGAGACGGGTTTGAGTGGAGCCGAGGAAGCCCCGGGCCCAGAGCATAGTGAGCTGTGAATGCCACGCCCAGGGGTTTGGGCTACATCTTACATACAGGGAGTGGATAGGTAAGGTTTCTCTGCAGGGACATGTTATGAAAGTGGCTTTTCGGAAGCTGAATCTGCCAATGAACTAGTTTAAGAAGATGCTAAAGAACAAGAGATTCATTAGGAGCAAACTTTTTCCCTAAAACTGATGACTTTGTTTATCCCCAGGATGGCAGCCTTCATTTGTGCAGGAGGTTTCCAAGAACTAAAAACAGAGCTTTCTCCCTGAAACCTCTTGAATGGGGATTGAACCTGATTAGAACCTAAACACCTTTGAAGGGGGCTGGTGATAGACGGTACCCATGTTACTATGGCCTCCAGATCAGGGGTTGAAATTTGGGATGGAATTAAGAGAACAGGTGTGTGTTGTTCCTGAAAAAAATGAACACCTGAGAACTTTATAAATCTGGGCTGCCTTTTTAAAATATGTATTGTTTGAGGTGGTTTCTAAGAAAATATTTGTTATATTAAAATTGTTATCGTCACATTTATAAATCTTTTTCTTGCTGACTTATACTGTGCTCTTTGTATTTGTGGTTGATTGATGTTGCTTCTTTAATTTACCGATGACTACATTTTTGTTACTAAAATTCCTAAAGGACATTTCGTAGACCTCTAGGAACATGGTGGAGAAGATAAACAACACATATAAAATATTACACCATGGTAGGGACTCAGCAACAAATGAATGAATGAATAATTATAATGGTCATCAGTTATTAATAGAAACTACTAATATCTGGCTAAGTGCTCATGCTAGCTCACCCTAGGTGCTTTATACACATTTCTCTAATACTAAGAACAACCCCAGCAAGTTATTATTCCCTGTGATAATGTAAAGTTGAGGCGACTGTGGTTCAGAGCTATCGTACAATGTCCCAAAAATAACCTGTCTGGTAAGTGGTAGAGCTGAGAGTTCAAGCTACACCCCTCATCTCTTAAACCCAAAGACTCAATCACTATCTACATCATCTCCTTGGAAGTGAGGGAGGAAAGACTAAGGGGAAAGAATGAAAAGAGGGAGAAGGGAAGAAAGAAGAAGAGAGAGTGGGGGCAGAGGGAGAACATAAGAGGAATGGGGAGAAAAAAGGAAAATTTGAAAGACATGGTACATGTCATCAAGTTTCATGGAACATATTCAGCCAACATGGTCCCTTCTACATGCAAAGTAATTTGGGGCATGAGGTACAAACAAGAAGCATTTCCAGGAAGAATATTTATTTCAAAGTGGGACTGAGACTAACATACAAGGATTATGTATGTTTCACAGGGGCAGGAAGCTTGGTGGAAAAAGTTAAGAATAGGACAACCCAGTGGTAGAAGTGATTTGAGATGTGACCTACCCAAACATCTGAGCTGTTAGGTGATCATCCATTGGGGGCTTTCACCAACTTTTGGGCAGTAGGCAGTATATATCTCTTGGTGCACACCTAAGCTGGTCCAACATCCTGGTGGCCCATTTCTCCCATCATATTTTTCCCAAAGTCAGCAGCCCCTCCAGTGGAGGAATAACTGGACTGAAGTTAAAAAGTACATTTGGATTTGGCCACCTCTTATGAGGAAAAACCAATTCTAAGAACTTTGAAGAAGCAGCTAAAGGCTCCTGGGAGTCTTTTATCAGCTCCCAAGGTTACTTAAAGTTTAGTGGGAGAGATTACAGTTCTAAAAGATCCAAGTCACTTCAAGACATAACAACT
Organism: Balaenoptera physalus; assembly: GCF_965194825.1. Taxonomy (NCBI): domain Eukaryota; kingdom Metazoa; phylum Chordata; class Mammalia; order Artiodactyla; family Balaenopteridae; genus Balaenoptera; species Balaenoptera physalus. The sequence goes on along the minus strand of NC_138890.1, from coordinate 43,144,705 downwards.
GCAGGAAAGCAAGCTACGAGAAGAACAAAGATATTGGCGAGACCCCTTCCAAGGCAGTGGAGGTTTATGGGGATTTACTTCCCATTGGACTGACGGACCAGACACACGATTAGAGAGGGCTTTGAAAACAGTCCTGTCCTTAGAAAGGGGTTTTGTTTCCTCCTATTAGAAAACATGATTTAAAATGTAAAGTCAGCCTTGCTCTACATTTACATAAGAATAACTGGCCACAATAAATCAGATCAGGGATGCGCTACTGAGCTTTTTCGTTCTGATCCAGTTGGGCTTCACCTTGCTCCCTCACTCTGATTGGGCAAACACCAGGGAACCATAGAGCTGGCAGCTGAGAACACCTCACGTGTCCCTGGTCTGAAGCACCAAAGATGGAGAGCTGCCCTCCTGTCCCTACCAGTGGAGCCAGCTTGCAGGCAATCTGTGTTTAGTCAGATTCTTTCCCCCCACCCCGAATAGTCTGCCTTTATTTGCATAGATTAGGCCAGGCTGTTCCTGTCTCAGTTGTGTGGGGTTTTTTTTTCATCGATTATAGATTTTTAGGGACTTGCACATACACACACCCAAACCCTCTCACACACACTCAGAAAACAACAGTGCCTTAGTTTGGGCTGTTGTTTTTCAGTCCTAGGACATTTCTTTTTCTCTTTTTAAAGGGAAAAATTCCAAGTGATAGTCTACTAAGAAACAACTGTTAGCTCACCCCATCCAGAAAAGCAAGCCTCACATCTTGAAATGCTGTGGATGTTAAAGAAAATGAAATGTGAGCTTCTGTGGGTGGACGGAAGGGGAGGGCTGCAGGTTTCCAATGAGCTGAGCGGTTGTTCGGATATGAAGAACAGAGAGGATTTACAACCCATCCCTGTGCCTCCGCTAGAAAGTGGTGACAAGCAGAGAGGTAAACTGAGCAAATCACAGAGGCTTGGCAGCAGCGGCCATAAACACTTCATGATAATGATCAAGAGTTCCAGGTGTAGTTCAGAAATTAACAGAGACTCCCTTTTGCTAGAAATGGTGTAATGTCACAGTGACTGTGAACAGCCAGCTACATCAACAGGGAAGTTTTTGTACCAGTTTCTTTGAAAATTTTATTTTTCCAATGCAGGGAGAGGTGAGAGTCTCTCTTAGAATACTTGAAAAACGAAGTCTTCTTGTCTATTGCCCACAGTTCGAGGCAAGATCAGCAGAAGCATTTTTTCATGCTTTAAATTTCCCACACACTTACACACGTGCGGGAAATCCTGGAGTGCACACCCAGGATTTCTCTCTCTTATCCTTAACTACTTTGCTAGACTTGCAAATCGGCCGCTTTTACCTTTGATCTTAATTCCCGTCTTACACAGTTTTTCCAAGATGTGATTTCTTAAATTGATGGCAATTTTTTTAATGGTTAAAAAAATTCCCAATAACGATGGGTCCCCTAGCTATTTTCTTTTGAGAACTTAAGTAATTTAACGGGGATGACTTTTTTTTTTTTTTTTAACTTTTATGGCCAGGTGGCTCAAGGGGATATTTTGTTGAACACTGATTAAAAATAATTTCTTCTAAAGGAGTCCTGACCACAAAATGGAACCATTAATGGGCAGGGACGTTGTCACCAAAGCGGAATCATGCCTGATCGCCTCTCGTTCCTCCCATCACACGAGCATTTTCTTCTTCTTTTTCTTCTCCTTTTCTTGTCCTTAATGGCAGAGTAAATAAGCAGCCAGCGAGGCCTAAATGTTTTCGGCCAAAAACAGAGTCCAAACTCCGCAGAGAAAACATTTGGCCTCTGTGGTTTTGTAATATGTTCCAGAACACTGAGTTCAGTGAAGAACATTGTGAAAAACTCCCATCCATCGGAATGATGGTGGGGAATGTTACAGTATCAGAAGTTTCATTTGGTCCTTTTCCTGCAGGCCCATAATGAGGCTTGTAAAAAAAAAAAAAAAAATAGCGCTATGTGGAAGTTCTCATGGGAAAAATGAATGGCAAGAAATCCTAGCTTTAAAAGAAACAGCTAATCTGCTAGTTTGATTGTTCTTCAAAACTTACACTGAACCAATGAGCCTAATTAAAAACACTTGGCCTACTTCTATAAAGCATCATCGCTTTCTTTATGCTTCGTTTGTATACACCACAAAACTCCAGATAGACTATTATTTTTTCAAGTGCTCACTAACAAAGTGCTGACTTTGTTGGGATGGCTGAGCTAATTTCTTGAACTCAGTGTGAAACCTTAGCTAAACAAAATTGTGGTAATTTTCCTTAATTTGTAAAAGTGATTGGAGTGCAAACAAAATTTTCCTCTTGGGTCAATCCTATAATTTTCAATTAACTAAAACTAATAGGCAGGCAGGCACCAAACCTGCATTTTGTTTAAAGGACTGGGAGGCATTTCCAAGGGTCAGGATGCATTAATTGTTTTTATAATTTTGAGGGGGGTGGAGAGTCACTAATAAGCATGGTCGGTTTTGTTCCTAGTGTTAAAATACAAAAGGAAAGATGCTTCGAGGTAAAATGTCACAGCAAAATAAAATTTGTCCATTTAATTGTATGGTTATAATTAGGATGTGTTAGCAGTTATCCCTTCATGCTCTGGAGTCTCCTTGTGTGAAAGCAACTTACACTCTGTACTTAAGCTGGCCTTCTGGTCCTTTATTGAATGAAGAAGGAAACATGGGGCCAGTTTCTGGAGACAGCTGCCCAGAGATGACTGCTACTTAGCAGAGGACCTAGAATGTTACCACTCCCAGTGTGTCCTTGGACCAGGATCATCCGCTTCACCTTCGGAGCTTGTTAGAAATGCAGAGTCTCAGGTCCCACCCAGAGCTACTGAATCAGAACCTGGATTGCAAAAAAGATCCCTCGGTTAGGGATCTTTTTGGTTCCCTAAAGATTGTTTGGTTTGCACACAACAATCTGAGGATCTCTTCAAGTACACACTGGGCACTCAGACTGTGCCCTTGATATATTTGAATAGAGAACATGCCTGGTTCTCTCCATGTGATGGGAGGAAATTCATATTCACCCTATAACTCTAGCTTCTTACTGCAAGGCGGGTCCATGTGCCAAGGCTGTTTGGGGTGGCAGGGGGCAGTCAGTGTGGGTGGGGGGGAGAAAAATTCAGCTTACAGGGAAAGAAAGCACCAATCCAGAATGAAATACGAAAATCACCAATTGTCGTTAATACAAATGCCATGACCAAGCTAGAAGAACGTCGTACTGGGCATTAAAGCACATCCCTACTCCATAAAGCAAACGAACCGCCACACAGATGGTTTAACATCCAGAGAGACTCAGGAATGTCGAGCACTCCTTTCCTCTTCCCTTATTTCTCATGCTGCTGCTTTAGGTGTCCAACCCATGATTTCAACTAGATCCTGTCATTCAACACGGACACCCAGATGAATTCTTAAATAATAATAGTCGTAGAAGTAGTAGCACCTCATTTGGTCACACACAGGGTGAAATGGAGAAAGAAAGTGGATCTTAAGAGAAAACAGATTTTAGAATAACACACACACATATATACAAGATAGCGTCAAAGACCCACAAGGCCAAGGCAGCTCTGTCCACCATCTGCAGTAGTTCTTACCTGTGTAAATGAATCTTCCCGGTGTCCCTTTGCAGAACTGTTTGGATTTGTAGGACAATGTGACCTCTACAACACCAGGGATGTGCCGAGGAGGAGTCTGCACCCGGATGGCATGAGGAGTAATCAACTAGGGGGGAGACGTTTGGGAAAAAAACATTGTCACTGCATTATGTAAAGGACTCAGTTCATATGTTTCTTATCAGCTCTCAATAAACATAGCCTTCAAACACATAATTAACCTGTCAGTGTTTAAATACAATCGTGATGGAACCTGTATGAAAGACACTGACGACAATATTTACAAGTGCTCTGAGCACAGCCATAACTTTATCTGAGTTTTCCTACACGGCAGGCACTCTGCTTCCTGGTTTGAAAAGTGAACCTGGCCTAATGAAATGATTTATCTACTACAGGATATCCTTTGGAAAATCTCTGTTTGAAGCAGACACCCAAATCAGAGCTGAGCTCTGCCACTCCTCTCCAGAGCTGGTGGGCCTGGTGTTTGAAGTGAGCCCTTAAACATGTGCAAAACACAGAGGTAGGAAATCAGTGGGCCAAGGTGCTCTGATTAGCTGCAGAGCACATGTAGGAAATGCCCCTGAAGACCATTTGGTGCATTAACTACCAGAGGCACAATCAAAGAGCTTTAAAGGGGAAACCCAAGAATGTGCCTCCCTGAAATAGCTGAGGGATCTAGCAGAACTTAAGGACTGTCCATAAAAGGGAAATGGAAAGTTGGGGAGGGGGCTGGAGTATGCTCAGTGGTCCGTTATGCAATGCCACGTGCACAATGAGGAAGGTCATTTCTGAACCCTGTTGGCAGCCAGAGTGCGCTGCAAAGCAGAATTTATTTTTTAATACTCGTATCTTTGTTTATATAACTAAAATGTTATTAACGGCCATAAAACTGGCATTATCTGCTTCTTTGAAAACCCCAGCCCTGGTATTTGACCGGCTGCCCTCTGATGGTGCTGGACTCTGCGTGCTCTCTCTGTGGTGTGTGCAACAGCCCATTCGTTACTCCTTTCAGACGCATTTAGATCAGTGCTGCGGTACTGAGTCGGTATGCAATGGGTGATCACTTGAGTTTATACTAACTCACGTTTGTGCTGTTCTTATAACTTAGAAAGGGCTTTTGTTTCAATATGCAAATTCAAATGTTTTGCCCAGAGAATCACAGGTGACACCATGAGAATCCAGGTGACACCCACAAATGCCAGCCCCTGCGTCCTGCCTGGGTAAACTGTCCTAGCACAAAGTCCTGGCAGAAAGAATATAAGAAAGTTGCTACTGCTAAAATCCGCAAGTAATTTCTTTCAAATGCTCTTTCTTGAAACATAAAGGTCATCTGCATAAAAATCATTTTAACTTAGTAGTTAGAAATGCCTATCCTCTTCCATAGAATGTGTGGACCCTTAGTTTATTTGCGGGAAATACATAGAAGATACTTCAGTAATATCGTGCTTATGTGGAACCCCTGGAGGCTGAGCTCTCCATGGCTAAGTTTTTCAGACGGCTAAGGGTTTATCCATAAAAGCACAAAAAATATTTAAGATTTTGACCTTCCCATACTGAAATTCTTCCAAAATGCATTATATGTTTTCTAAAGTTAGCAAAGTATATATAATTTAATTTAGCCTTGATAAATCAAGATTTTCGTTTGGAACACCCCTTCTTATATCTTGTATCAAAGCTCTATTTATCTTAGATCTATATATCTTCTATAATACAGAAAAGCCCTAAGTGACCACTGAGGTATGAGGGGCTATTTTCCCCTGCACTAAATGGCCCTGGATACCTATGAGTTTTAAATTATTTCTATTTTATTCATTTTTTTTTTGTCTTTTTTCCTCCTGGTGTCCTTTGCACCTTCTATACTGCTCTTCTAATCTTTAAGCATCGAAATCAGGAAATCAAGTTTACTATTGTATAGAGAATAGGAGAAGAAAAGAGGCTCTGGAGAGCAGTAAAAGATGATCTTCCAAAATCAAGTGCATGTTTAATCTCAACTGATCAGACAGTGTTTTTGCAATGTTGGGATTAACACCTGCTGAGTACCTAGGTTATCTACTACATTGCCGAGGATTTTACTTGCAAACGCTAATTTGGTCAGATGTGTTTTACTTGCAAACACTAACTTTGGTCACTAATTTGGTCAAAATCGTAAGTATTTTTATCCCTTTTTTTCAGATGTGAAAACAGAATCATAAATCGTTAAACTGCTTGCACAAATCACCCTCGTTAGAGCAAATAAGAGCAAAAAAGTGACCCCAATGCAGTTCAAAAAATGACAGGAACAAATTCTTCCTATCTAACCATAAAAAAGAAATTGTTTATATTCATACCTTTAAACTTTTTAAAGGTAGTATCAAACTCAAAATTTTCAGATCCAAAGACTGTGTGTGTGTGTTAATCTACATGCTATATCCATTTTTCTTTTACTGCCTGGTCCTTGGCTATGTTTTTGATGGTGGAAGTTGCCATACAGTTATATTCCAAATAAGTGGTATGCTTCTATCTTAAGAGTTACTTGGACTGTAGAGTAACATTAATTCACGATATTTAGGAGAACTTTCAGCCAGTTACAAAACACTTCACCTGCCCTCCCTTTTCTCAGGGGAAATACATTTTAAAAGATGGAAAGATATCAGCAGACAATTGAGACATCTTTTTAAGCATAAGAACTTATTACCTATGAGTTGCTACACTAAGAAACAAAATTCATGGGCCTTACAAATTGATTAGATATGACTGCAAAGAAACTACTAAGAGAGTGGGGTGTTGGCATAAAGTACTAGGCTCAGGAAATTGAAACAGATTTTCATTTACAATTTTATTTTCAGTTTTAATCAATCACTCTAACTAAAGCAGAGATTCATTCTTGAAATAACTATCCTTTGCAAATGAGGTAGAATATGAATCATCATTAGAGAGTGAATTTGTTGATGTTTTCCTTGCTGTGGATGTTAGTCTGGGAACAGGCTCTAGCACTGACACGTGATACTGATGGCTTACAGAAGGAAAAACTTGTATCTAACTTCTGTCAGTTGAAAGCAGAGGCTTAATTACTAATCACTCAAAGAATTACAGTATTTATTACGGGAAGGAATGCTAGTAATCATTTAAAACTAACACTCTCATTTCATTAGCGAAGGACACAAAAGTCCAGAAAAGTCTAGTGGCTGCAAAAATTGACCCAACATCTTAGGGAAAAGACAGGATCTAGATTTGGAAGTCTAGAACTCAAGACCCACCTCCAAACCCCTCCGCCCATCTCAGGATAAATTTCCCACATTGTTCCAACCTGGCTGAACTAAGGCAGCCCCTCTAAGTTACAGAAGGAGGAAGGGCTCTAGTAAGTCTAAATTTTCCGAACTTCCATCATTGGAATACCACTTTCTTAGTTTTGCCATATCTATAAACCACTTGTACAATTATGTACTTAAAATTTTTTAATTGGTTACCTTTTTGTTTAAAGTAACTTATTTTAAAAGGAAGCTATATTATTATCGCAACTGGTATCCCCTGCCAGAAGAAGAAGGAACTGTGGGTGGTAATCTTAAAGTTAATATGATGTTAGATCCTAGCTAGATAATGTTGACAACCTGCGTGGGTTTATTGAAAAGGGAGTTGAGCTAGTGCTGGACGTTACAGACTTGTTTGCCCCAAATGAGACTTTGTCCCTTAACATAAATCAGAAGGATTAAAAGAGAAATAAAAGGAAAATCACTTTCTCAGGATATGACTCAGTTCTACTTAATGTCTGTGTCGAATCCAAAATGGTCTCCTGTACAACCAGGGAGCACGTACCCCACACTTTGGGAAATTCTATTCTAAGTGATTAGAGAACAGGTTCACTCTTTTGACTTAACTTCCTTAAATCACAAACCGAACGAGCTAAAAATAAATATTCTTCTGAAACCCTGTAGCATCTGACACTACTTTCTTCCTTTTTGGAAGTCTACACTTTCTTCACTTCTGTGACACTAATTATGAGACCTAAGACTTGCAGAGCATCTGATGGTTTATCAAAGCGCTTTCACATTCACTCTTTTAAAACCCATCCTTATGGGATATGTATTCCAGATGAGAAAAGTTGAGGGTCAAGCAAGTTAACTAACATTATTTGAAACAGTAGAAGAAAACCCATCTCTTAGGCCTGTAAATAAGTGTTTTCCAGGGCTCCTCTCTTATTCATTGGCTCCTGTTCTCTTCATGTGCCAACTATTTCTTTCTGCCAACTTGTTAACTGTAGAAATTTCACAAGTCTTGTTCTAGATCTTTTTCTTTTTCACTCGCCTGACATTTCTTGAATTCACTCATTGGCTCAACCACCTCACCTAAACTGACTTCCAAATCTACACCTGTCGCTTTGATCTCTTTGGCCAAGCACCACATTTTTATGAATAACAGAGTAACAGAATCTCCCTGAACATGTCTTATTGCCACCTCAATCTCAACAGGGCCCAAGATAAATTTATCATCTTCCTACCTATAAATGTATTTCTTGCTCCTGTGTTCCCTCTCTCAGTTAAGGGAACACTCTCCTTTGAATCACCCAAAATAGAAAACTTAGGATCATCTTACTTTTTTTCTCCCTTCAACTTTTCTTTTAGTCATGTTGATTTTACCCTCCACTGAATTCCACTGGCCCCTTGCCTGCCTTCTTTATGCTGTTCAGGTTGTCACCATTTCTTACTCAGATGACTGCAATATTATAACTGCCTTCTAAATGGTCTCTCTCTACTTCTACCTTCTCCACCAGAATTATCTTCTTCAAATCAACCTCACCACGTCATGCCCCGACTCAAAACCTCACCTGCCCCCTTTGTGTATGGTATATAGTCCAGACTCCTTGGCATGGTAGTCAGGTGCTCTAAGGCCTGGCAGCTGATCACCCTTGCTATTCACCCTCCCCACTCTGCCCTTCCACACTCTGAAGGCCATGTGGATACATGAAAACACCACGGCCTTGCCTAACATCTTTTCTTTGTTCATGCCATTTCTTGCCTAAACTTTCCCCTACTGATATTCTTCTTGTTCTTTAAGACCCTCACCAGATGCTCTCTCTTCCAATAAGTTTTACCTGATCCACAGTTACTCGCACCTTTGTAAGAATTTATATAATTATGGAATGTATACTACAGAACTTAGCATCCTATTTTACTTTGTGCCATAAAGATTTTCTTACACATCTTTTTCCCATTAGATGGTCCCTAAGATCGGCTACAGGGTCTAATTCATATCTGTATCCTTTAAAGTATTTAACTGAATGCCTTACATACAGGATATTTCCAAAATATTTCTGAAATAAATACTTGTGTAAATTAGACCAGAATTCCACTAGATGTTTGATTGCATTAAGCAAGCAATCCCTATCCATAAGAACCCACTATTCTTAACCTGATAATATTTAACCCTCATTCCCTAAGTTGCTCTTAAAATTAATTATCCAACTGGCCCAGAACTCAGGTCCCTGCATGAGACTACTGCTCAGATATCATCTAAGTGGTAAAAAAGAAGATGTCTAAAGGTCTGGGACTCATTCCAGTGAGAAGGGATAAGGCGAAACAAAGAAAAAAATGGTTAAGCAATACTAAAAAGTGGGCCACAAAGGATCAATGCTCCAACAGCAGTGTTTATTTCTAGACTGATGACATTAGATGTGATACATCTTCTGTCTCTCCTGATTCTTCCTCATGTTCGTGTGTGTGTGTGTGTGTGTGTGTGTGTGTACTTCTGTGTTTATTTGTGTGTGTGAGAGAGTATGCATGTGCTTGCACAGGAAATAATAATCATATAAATAATTCTGGAATAAATAAATTCATACATTTACAGCTATTACTTTTATTATGAGAAAAATATTACTAAAATCAAAAGTAGAATACTATCAGTTTTGTGCAATATGTATTGCATGTGATTATATAAGAATTAGATATATATTTGCATGGAAGAAAGACCAAAAGGAAAATCATCAAAGTGTCAAGAGAAGTTACCACTAGATGGTAAAGTTACGGGTAATTATATTTTCCTCTGCTTACCTCCCTGAATTTTCAGGCTTCTCAACAATCAGAATGCATTAATATTATAATCAGAAGCTATCATTTTTAAGTGTGGTATCACAATGAAAGAAACACACATGGTCTCTGCAAGGCCCCAGAAGAGGCTGCCAGCACACCAAGGACCTGCCGGCGACAGCAATTTTGCTCCCTCCGAGCTGCCTGTGTGAGCATTTTCTCTTCTCCAGACTCAGAGCACAAGGGCAGAAGAGTCCCGAGTGGTCGGCCAGGCGAGGCACGCTTGCTGTGGCCTCTGGGTACAAAGTGAAGCTGCTGTGATCGTGAGAGACAGGATGCAGACATGGGGGGCGGTGGGTGAGGCCTGTCCTTGACAGAGTGGGAAACAGGAAAGAGGAACGACTCCCTCTATGGGTGCACAGAGAATCATGAAAGATGCATAGGGTTGGAAGCAAAACCCCAAAGAGGCAGTCTGCAAAGCCTGGGAGTCGAGAAGAGGGGCGCGGGAGAGAATAATTCTCCAAGCGGTTTTTATAAAAGTCTCTAGCAGGATCAAAAGTGTGACCCACGTGGTGGGTGAATGAGAGTACCTAGTATTTTAAAATATTAATGGAGACATGTTGGAGAATTCTGGGGGAAAACGACAAGTCTTGGGAATCACCTTCTTCTCTGAGAGCCAGTAGCACTTACTATCTGTATCCCTGTAGCTCACACTAAATGGATGGTGGTGATGACCTTGATGGTGACTTCAGCAGCAATGACTTGTCATTGTCTTCTTACTATGTGCCACGTACTGTGAGAAACTCCTTCAGTGATTCCTGTCCTATAGTATTAGGGACAGGCAAGGGTAGTAGCTGGTTCACAGATGTGAAAAATGAATTTCAGGAAAGTTAAGAAAAATGACCAGGGAACCGATAAGAAGCATCAAGTCTGCCTGACTGATGACCACCATTATACAACCACAGCTGTCCCTCCCTACTACTGTTTACTGTTTTTCCATAATTCCTGGCACTTGTACTTTTCATCCTACCTCCACTGTTAACGGGGTGGAATGGGTCCTCAGCCTCTCCTGCATTCAAAAATGTTCTGGGAACACAGCAGGTCCTCAAAATAACCTTTCTCATTGGTGAGAGGCTGGCTGAGAATTATGTCCCAGCAAAACAAAAAAGCAATTCCAAGATAAGCCTTTACGCACGTTTTCCAACCAATGGAACTATATGAAATAAATGCAATTTGAAGTTCCATGCCACAAAGCCAAAAAAATAACTGGGATTACTAGAAAGCGCACCAGTGATTTTTCATTACCACCCTTAGGACTTAATATTTTAGCCTTAATCACTTTCAACACTAAAAAGTGAAAAGAAAACAAAAAACTCCAAAACAAGCAAAGACTTAAAGAGAAGGGGTAAAAGGAAGGAAAAGTTAAAGTTTCTTCTGTGGGAAAAAAAATAACAGCTATGACTAGAAAAAAGGCTAAAGTGGGCACTGGTACAGTGGTTTTTAGGTATTACCCCTCCAAGAGTCTGGGTTCTAAGGTACACTGGCCCATTCACCCAGTGTCACCCTCTGTGCCTCACTTTACCATCTTATCCTGCACCAGCTCCTGCTCTGTGGGAGTACAGACAATAATGTTAAATATGCTTTGTGTTTGGGTAGAGCTTCTCTAGGGACCCTAAAGCACTTTCCAGATTAATTTTTAAATTTATGTGTTAATAATTCTCACAGCATTCTCCCTCCTCCTCAATTAGGATAATAATATCCATCTCTTTTGAGATAGGCAGGGGGTGCTGAGCGATGGACATAAAACAGACACTTAAATAAGGAAACTATAACATAAAAGCATAATTAAAGCTTCAAAACCAAATCGACTAAGGAGCTTTAAAGAGACACCACAGTGATGGTGACCACACAAGAAAACTTATTTTCCTTCCACTCCGGGGCATTCATCTTTCTGTAGTTAAACATGGTGTTTAAAAAATATTATTTTCTGGAGTTCTTAAAGAAAGCTGAAATATGATCAGTGTATATTCTTGGGGACTGTGCTGGCTCTACCTACATATTTCATCTCTATTCCCCCGAAGTGGATACAACATAAGTCAGGGGATGCCAGCTCTTCTCTCTCAGTGTATTCTGGTTTGTTCCCTAATCAGGGTTCTCTGGGTTTCGTAACCCAGATTTTTTTCATTCCCAAGAATTGCCTGTCTCGAAGGCAGTATATGATTTCTCAGGGAACGTGAGAGAAAGCGCGTGGAAGCATTTACTGTTTCACAAACATTCTGGTTTCCTTTTGTCCTTTCAAGAAAATAACAAAACCAATGTTTAGCAAAATATGTTGGGTCACATGAATTCCCAAAGATAAACTTTATGTATGAATGTCAGAGGAGACTTTTGAAACCAAAGTCCCAGGAATTGAGTTAAAAGGGGATTTAAAATCTACGTTTTAACAGTCAGGAGTGTCTCCTAACACTGTCTGAAATATCTCTCACATAGGTATTGACGTAGACACAGACACATAGAAGAGAGATATAGATCTATTTTCCTATTGATTGCCTGCATCCCCCAACTAGAATATAAGCCCCATGAGGATATGAACTTGGTCTTTCTTGTTTTCACTACTCTGTTTCCAGTTTTAAGAGTGCCTGGGAACTAGCAGACATTCAATAAATACTTATTGAACATTGAATGAGTAAATACCGTGACATCATTAACCACCACTAATAATTAGGATAAAGATTCAATAACGTCCCTTATGAATCTACCAAAAAGATATCATCAGTACCACCCCATTCAAAACATCTTTTTACTAAAGAAAAAAAATTATTTTAACTTTGCCCCCACAGACTTCCTGGTAGCCTCATTAAACATTCACCAAAATATACTACCCAATTCTTCTGACCGAGAAACTAGCCAGGTCCCTAAATCAATGCAGTTAATTGTACAAAACAAAACAGCAATAAGATCATCTTTCCAAATAACAGATCGGGGAGAAAAAGGCTAAAATAAATACATTATGCTTCAACTACCTTTGGTTTTGTGGGTTGATCGATTTATTTATTTTTCGGTAATTTATTTTTTAAATAAACTTTCTCCACCTCTCTTCCCAGGATGTAAATCTTGTGCCAATTGGGCACCATTAAAGACTGGATCCCATCCTGACCATCTGGGAGCTGGACAAGCACTGGTGAGTTCCTGAGGTCCAGAGTATTCCAGACGGAGAGGACTGGACACCGGTAACGCCAGCCCCTGTGGTTTGAAACTGCACAATGGGCTCTTTCTCGAGGCTTGTTTTTCTACATTCAGTCAAGAAGGAATATCATTCCCTAGTTGGGCCTGGCTTAGGGTCCTGGGTTGCTGCTTTGTTTGTTTGAAAATTAAAATATAAAAGAAAAAGGAAGGCCAGATACATTTTTGGAAGGGGCTGCATGTCATCAAAGCCGGTGGTTTGCAGGGCAGAATCTTTGCCTGCAAAGATTAGGAATTAGGAAGAAAAACGTAAGAACCAAAAGGTAGACTAGCTGGGAATGAATTCACCTTTCACCAAAAAGTCTTTTAGGTTCTTTCGGAGCTCTAAGAAAAGGATATCAAAGCTGTAAGATGCTAAACAGTGACTCATTCTCACATTCTTCAGTGGTATAGTTCCTATTTGCATCCTATCTACAGTGATCCTTGCGCATATACTCAGTAACTCCTGATTTAACACATCCCTCCAGGAAGTGAGTTCTGCCGAAAACTGAAGCCAACCCCCTTTAAATACCCTGCCACCACAACTGCTTTCACTGAATTCTTTCGAGTATGCGTTACACACATCATGCTGTTTCAGACAGAAGATATTGAATATAATTGCCATCTCTTTCTTGACTACTCAGGGCCACTGTCATTATGAACAGCCATTAACATGCTGCGCAGTAATATAGTTCTTCATCTGCTTTTTAGGTTTTCCTTTCCTTCCCTTGACATTAAGCTGTCACTTCTGCTGTCACTGAGCCTGCTTCTAACAACCCGCCTCTAGTTTGCTCCTTCTAATTTGCTATGACCTGGGAAAACAGATAACATAGTTGGTTTAAAATTACTGTTCTGGTTACCTCAAAGTCTGTTATTTTATATATTTACTTTTTTTTTTTTTTTTTTTTGGCTCACTTCTGGTTTCATGTTGAATTTTGGAGAGTTGCGGTGACTAGGACACTCTTCTCTGGATAAATGAGCTTTCACTACCTTCTTTTTAGATGGTTAAAAAAAAAGATGGCTCTGGAGTCAGAAAGATTTTGGTTCAATCCCAAGTTTTGCAAACTACCAGCTGTGGGACTTTTGGAAAGTCACTCAACCTCTCTGGCCTTCAATTTCATTGTCTGGGAAGGGGGAAGGGCTAGTTATCTAACTAGTGTTATTAAAGGATTTATTGAATTAACGCCTATAATGAGTTTAGGAGAAGGCCTCACTGGTATCAATCACTTAAAAAGTGTTAGTTTTATTACTACTTAATCCTCACCATAACCAACAGATTTACACTAAGGTATTTATGTGCATCCTTACTGCACAATAAAAATATCTAAATATAAACTACCTAATTATACATGCATTAACAAAAACTAAACTGCAGTCTATCTGGTACTGACACTATGAAGCAGCACTGAATATAACAGTTGCTAAAAAGTAGCATTTGTTTGATTGAATGAATGAATGAAAGGAGAAGCAGTGTCATTCAACACTATTTTGTATAAATTAATGCCTCTGAAGTGTAAGGCTCTGTGCTAGACTCTGTAGACTAAGCTGAATTCAGCATGGATCCTGCCTTCAAGGGAGAGGGCAGCCCCTTACGTCACAATAATCAAAGATAGAAAGTGATAAGAACATAAGATGGTACAGATAAGGCCATTAGGAATTTAGAAAGAGAAAATATTCAATATCTAGAGCTGTGAGGGAAGATTTCACAGACAAAAATGATTTTTTTCCAGATCGTAAAGGGCGGAAGGATGTGGGCACAGAAAGGATGGAAAAGCATTGTGGAAGGAGGAATGGCATAAACAAGACAAGAGCGCAGAGGTGAAAAAATCACTGCAGGCATAAAGAGCCGCATCTTTATCCAATCACTCATTGTGACTGGAGCAGAAGTTAAGATGAATGGTGGGTAAGGATGTTGAAAAGAAAGGTCAGAGGCTTACGGGGCTGTGCTTGAATCCCAAACTACGGAGTTACGGCTTTAGGAAAGAGGAAGCCAGTAAGGTTGCATAAGGAGAAAGGCTTTAGGTCAGATCATCAGGGAGCCATTCCAGCAATCAGCATTGAGCACATGGATGAAATGAGCACAACACTGTATAAATATTGACTTTCTTCATTAAAGTCACATGACTGCAGCCAGCTGTGAATTCTGTCTGTGATTCATGTTAAAATTAGAAACACATCACACTTCTGTGGTTTATCCGTTTTCAAGTTATAGGCACATATGTGTACCTCCCAAATGCACTGTAAATAAATAGCTGAAAATGTCAACCTAAAGGCGTTTTTAACTAACCCATAATTATCAACATAGAGGATAGACTTAAAGTGCCTTAGTCATTAAAAATAACAATATAGACTAGAGGATTTTAAAGCATAAGGTGAGCATGGTTGTAACTATGTATATTAAAAAGCTCATTAGACTATTTTTAATCTGTTTTTTAAATACGCTGGCTCATTTAGAAATCATTCCCTGTGAAATAACTTGGACTTGAAAGGTATTCTTCAAAGTCATATTCAAAGTTTGATGCAAGTGATTCAGACTACTCCTTTAATTCTTTACAAATGAAGTTTAAAATTTTGCATTAAGCATCTTCCTCCTAATAGATGATCAATAAGTACAGGTTGAATAAAGACTTGGCAACTTATGTATTTAGGAAAAAGTAGGCAATTAGGAATTATTTAAAACCCGTGCATTTAATAAACTTTGAATTAAACTTATACCTGTAAGCTTCAATATAGGTAAAGTGGATGACACAGCTATTTACATTGTACCCTATTTATATTAACAATTCTTGAAAGAGAAGATATTTGACACAATGTCTTTCTCCACCTTTCTTAATTTTTTTTGATTTTAGTGGAATTGTATCTCATATAAATGTGTTATACATAATAGTCGTTAGAGTTGTGATGCTATTATGTATAAAACTTGGAAGGGTTTGGTAAATATAAGGAAGTATGTTAAAAAACTAGGGAAATGTCACGAGAAATCCTGGTACAAGAGAAAGCTGAATGGGGAGTGAGGTTGGTGTCTGGAGAGCTGGGCTAAAATCCCAGCACTAACTAGCTAAGGCATTCTCAGGACAAGTCACTGCACCGGCGGGCGCTGGAACCTCTTTTTCCTCACTTTCAAAATAAAACAGCTGCAGTTGATGACTGGAAATGCTCCTCAAAGCCCTCAAAATTTTGTGACTCTACATGTGGTTCAGTAAAAATCAAGGCCGGATATAAGGCCTGGGAAACTCACAGTGGGAGCATGTATGAGTTGTAGTCATTCATTTTTTGATGTCACAGAGGAGCAAATACTATTTTTTTTTTGAATTTACAGTCCTTCCTCGGAGCTATGTGCACAAATGAGAATAGAAAGTAGATATGGAAAGGAAGAAGGGAAGAAATCAATAACTGCATTTCAAACCTTATTTTCCTACTTCTGGATTCAAGCAGCAAAATTGCTTCTCAGCCCCACAAACTGCCATTTTCCTGACTATGGTCACCCATAGGTTTCCCAAACAGTGGCTTCTTTTGCCTTCTGCCTGTCTCTGGGAATGCAGGTGAAGAAAACATTCATCTGGATGAAAAAGACAGTGTATGGCCCCTGAATGAGGCTCACTGGTTCATCCAGTAATGTAACTCTGGCTTCTCCGATTTGAGCTAAGTGGTCCTGGCAATCTTTAAATATAGCTGTCCTACAAAATCACATGGTATCTAATGTCAAGTGTGCACGAACTAAAACCAGATGCAAAATTCTATTCAGAGCCTTGCAGTATTAAACAGTAATGGCTCCAAACATTGCTGGTCTAATCTGAATAATACTCTGCAAATATTTCAGATTTTCCTACATCTACCCCAGCCCAATCACTTCATAATTGGGTTTCATGACTTTACTTCATTAACATGAAATCTAAATATACTTCAGCCATTATCAGTATGTCTTCCTGTAAAGTGATCCCTGAAAAAAAAGGTTCTGTGGTCACAAAGTTTGGGACATGCTGCATACTATGTCTTAGATAGTCAAAGTGCATATAAGTACCTCGAAAGCTCTAGGACAGGACCAGTGGGATTTGTCTGACTCAACATTTCCCACATTTACTGGGAAAAACCTCCCACCCCCATCTGCCATGGGGTGCCTATTAAAATCCCAAAGAACTGGTATATTCCATAGAACTATCTGGAAGATGCATTAGAGCAACATTGTGTTATAAGTCTCAGGTGTAGATCAGATACCAGAATCTGAAGTGTAGAGAGTGAAAATATGGACTGAAGAGATATCAACAGGGAGATCCAGTTTGGGGGCTAATTAAATCATTTTGATGAAGTTCAAAATACACATGATGTTGTATACTGCAAGTGTGTTCTAAAAGTGAAGAACAATAGTGGAAGAAGTTACTTCCCACCCATCCTCACTCCCACACTTCTTACTGTTGGGGGATTTTCAAGGGAGTGAATTCTAGATAAAAGGAATGACTAGAATTGTAGCTGGTTTCCAAGAGGATTTGGTCTAAGACCCTCATTTTCAGATGTTGAGATGGAGGTCCAGTGACCAACAATGACTAAAATGTAGGTGCTCTGACTGGACAATGGAAGGACCATAATTACTCTCTGGCTCCTAGCCCACTGCTACCCCGTGAAATCGAAATCCTTTCTTGGATGGTTGTCCTCCATTGCCGCCACCCTCTGCTCCCTGCCAATCCCACCACTGGACATTTTTTTACAGGCAGCTTAAACACCATAAGCTGTATAAATTCTCTCAGATATTTCAGTGACTAATTAAAAGGATTGTGAGAGCCTAAAATGTCCAGCACAGAGATCCACCTGGACGTAATAGAAACCTGATTGGTTATTCGAACAGTCTACCTCTGACTACACTACCCTCTCTGCCTTCTAGAACCTTGCCTGGAATTGTAAACCACAAATTTAACTCTAGATTGCATGAATATATTATGTAACTCTCTAATTTGCTACATGAGAACAAGCTATCTCTCTAAATAATATACCAGATCCCACAAAGCCTAACTTTAATCACGGATAGCACCTACCCCAGTGCTCGACACCAGCTGGTAAGCCAACCAGTACTCATTGTTTAGAAATTAGAGGAATTCAGAAGGAGATATTAAAATAACAATTAGCTCTACAAACCAGTAGCAGGAGCCCCTCGCCCCTCCAAATCACAGGTTGGTAGAAAAGCAAAAGCAATGAAGTACATGTGTATTCAAGAAAAACACTCAACCCACATTAAACATTAGCACACATCAACCCTGTTGGTTTCTCTGGGTTTATATATAAAACACTACAAAGATTTTTTTTTTAAGTCTTCTGGTGTAAGACATGACAAGGAGTACAAGAGTATCAGGAAAATAATTTGCTTTGTAAAAAGAGAGGAGAAAGGGCAAGAAGCAATAAGGAAGAGTAACAAAGATGGCAAACCAAATTCACAGGAAAGCCCTGTGGCTCACCCCAAACTTGGGAGCTCACAGAAGGCAGCCCTGAGTTAGAAGCAGGAGAGTGCCACCTTTCTTTTTCCCAACTGGGGGCAATCAGTGAGCTAAAATGAACTACTCACTTGCAAAAGATTGGGTTGGTAGGGGAAGGGCACAGATGAGGGTAAATTAAGCCAGCCCTATTTTCTCTGGCTCTTTTTTAAACTTCTTTAGCTAAAAAAAGTCTCAAATAATAGCATCAGTTGCTAATCTAAAATGTTGCCTCCTTGTCCTGGCCCACCAGCCTGCTTCCTGCGTGCTCTGAGCTACAGAGTGAAGAAATTGAGAAGAGATAAAAGGCTACTTAAAATGAAAAGTACTAGATCTCAGAGGTGACATAACCTCAAGAGAAAATGTGACCAGGGACAAAGAATTTGGATAGACTGGGGTCCTACTCTAGAGAAGAGGCCCAGACAGGTTAACTGTCTTAATTATACAGGTAACTTAGTCATTCATATAGAAAAAGAAGAGGCTGTCTTCTGCCTCTAACACAAAGCATATACCCTTTATAAGGGTAAATTCTTCCTAAAAGCCAATGGCTCCACCCACAAATTTACACAGCTAGAAAATGAAGGGACCGCTCTTCTGATTCTCTACATGACAAGTCTAGCTTACTTTGGGAGGTGATAGTAACTGTTAAGATACCATCAAGTATAAGGCATCAGTGGCAATTCCACCCTGGTCTGATATGGTAAAACCCTAGGGTAAAAATTTTGGCATAGGCTAAATCATGGACGGTTAAAAAGGTGAGCCCTGGATTTGGACTGTCTGGGTTCACACTGCATCTCCACCAGTTGATAACTGAACAGCTTATTTAACTTCCCCAAGCTCAGTTTCCCGCTTAGTAAAATGAGAACAGCATGCTATACATGCTACACATGCGAGCTGTCACCAGGTTCACATGAGAGCCATGGCAAACACTTAGCGTAGTACCTGGCAGGAACTAAGTGCTCAATGAATGTTAGCTAATATTAGTCATTCTCTACTTTCACAGATATCTTCTCTTAATATTCACAGTTACCAAGTTCTGATTCTATCCAGTGGAAGCCTGGAGAAATGGCCCCCAATTGCTTTGGGCCCTACCAAAATAAAAGACACTAAATTTAATTTTGACTAAAAACAACAGTCATAGTTACTACTACTGTTGCTATTACTACTCCTACTACTGTACCACCTGGATTACTGTGCATGTTTTCTTTTCCTCTCTTCTTCCTGTCCTTCCTCACTCTCAAGATTCTACCTATTTGCTCTCTCATTAACTTGGGCTTGTATTTCCTTCGTAAAAACAGACATTGTGGTTCAAATCCCATCTCTAGCCCTATCTGTCGGTGTGATGGTGGGTCTCTGACCCTCTCTGACACTTGGTTTACTTATATGTATCTAACATGGGGCTATAATGAGAATCAAATAAAATAATACCCGTAAAGTGCCTACGCATGAAAACCCTTAGTAAATGTGAGCTACTTCTCAATTTCTCATCAATAGACAATGGATTTGGGGATTTGGAGCAGTACCAGATTCTCTCCCTGCACTAAAAAAGAGAGAACATCATATCTGTCTAATAGCCTGGGTGAAAATCTAAATTTATAAATAGTTTAGAATATTTACAAAATGTTCACCTCTGCAAGACTCATTTTCCCAAATGTCAGGACCATCATGATGATAACAGGCCAAATTAAAGTCCTCCATCCAGACGCCCAACTGCTAATGCTGCAGGGGATTTATTTATTTTAAAAGAATATCAGCTAAAACATTTTGGGAAACTACATAGTGGGCTTTCACCAGGAAAGAGTCATAGCTGATTTATGATATATCCACGAAGGAGAGCAGTTTGGGAGGAGGAGGTGGGCAAAGAAGAGCATGCGCCCTCCACCCCTCACCTCCCAGCTGGACCCCCCAGATCCATCACGAGGGGCTTCTGGTACACTCAAGGCAGGGGTAGTGGAGGGACACATGAGGGAGGAGGACAAAGGTATCACCTCAGTGGATTTTCCTTTTCATGATTTACGTTGATTTTTTTATATGGAAACAGATCCCTTAAAACAATTTAGATAAATCTAAGGTAGAATTTAACCTCCCTTACGTGTTCCCCAAAAAGGGCAAGAAAGTGGGGGAACTGAGAGGAAACTTGGGGACCTTGACAAGGTGGAGGGAAAAATTAACAATTTCCTGATATGCTGAAGTCCTTTATTCCACATCCAACGTGGTGCACCTGGCCTAAGACAGGCACGAGGTTGTAAAGGGAGTGTCACACTAACCCCACTTATTCTCAGGGGTCAAGAATATGGCTGACTCTGAGCCCCACTTCTCAGGCCTCACTGTGACTGCTATGACCTGAATAAAAAGTTCATATTCTATTTATTCTTCCCCTCTTCTCAAGGTCCAGGACAAGCAAAAGAATGAGGGGTAGGAAGGGATGAAGACACAGCCCGTGGGACCTGGGAACGGCTATCCTCGTGAGCACTGCTGTCTCCAGCAGCGAGGAAGAAACATATGCCATGTACGTGATGCTTCTAATGTTACAACCCAATGTTTCCAACAAAGAATGGGGTGCAGTCAGCCAGGGGAATTCAGTCCACCTCCAGACCTGGGCTGTTCTAACTTGGACAACAATGAGTTTGGTGGACTGAGAAGTCCATCTCTGATTCAGCTTTAAGGGAGCTTTGATTCTCTGGCCAAGAGCATGCCGCTTGTTGGATGCATGGGAAAGACAAAGGTAGTGGCAGAACGGGCTGGCAAGGGGCTTACTGGAGTGGCTTACTGGCAGTGAGGTGTGCACATAGAAGGCTTAAAAGGAAGGGCAGCCTCTGCTTTGGAAAGATAAATGTACTCAACTGTCACAGTCTTAACTTTCTGCTTATCTCTGTGGCCCCTCCAAAGAGAAAACACAATCAAAACATCTGGATGGGCTAAACAGTGGTGTCACGGGAGGACAACCAGGAATGGAAATAGAAACTCTAGCTCCAGAGTTCTAGCTCCAATTCTGCTACTGACTCCTTTGTGTGGCCACATACCTATCACTCACACTCCATGGGCTCTGGGTGGCTGCTTTGGGGTGATGTAATTACATATGTCTAAGTCTCAGTATGCTTATCAAGAAAAGATACACGTTAAGAGTATTTACCTTGTGGTGTAGAGGGAAGATTAAGATGATCTATGTCAAGAACTCAGCACAGTGTCCAGAATATAGTAAGTCTCAATAAAGTTTAGCCATTCTATGAGCACTGGTAAAGTGTGTGAGATAAGTGAGCTCAATGGTCTCTTGCAGCTCTAACCTTGTTTTTACTCTAAACTTTGGGGAGATGAAAGAAAAGGGGCTCTGGGCATGCTGGCTAAGAAATCGAGGCTCAGAATTTAGAAAGCAAAGGCAAGTTTGCCATGGCTTCTAAGGAATGGTGAGACTTATGTTTTGTAATTTGAGCTCATGTTGATTATTGCCAGACAAGTCAACTTGCAGGTTAAAATAATGATCACAGTGCTTGGAAAGTACTGCAAAAATAGAGCATAGTCATTTTCATATGGTTGAAGTCCCACAGTGAGATGCCTGGGAGGTATAAACTCCTAGGGCTGGAAGGAGCCCTGGGTTCTTCTAGGTTCCCCCGGCAAACCGCTCACTCTCTGATGAAGAGTCATTGAATAAGTCAAGAACCACCTACACCTGGATTATTACTGTCACATGAATGGTGATCCTTGAAGATGGTCCTACAATAGACTCCATCTACAAATGTTCACAGATTACTACCTTGTTACAGCTTGAACAGGGCTTTGCCTATATATTTTGTGACTTTGCATCTCGTTTCCAATTCCCAGTACATAATAGGACCTCCACACTGTGGCTAGCCCATGAGGACAAATGACAAAACAGAAGCTCTCCTGGTGCTGATGGGCCAGTGGATGGAAGTCATTCCAGTAGAAAGTGATGCCTCCTGGTAAACCCAACCCATCTCTCCCAGTTTCCAGAGTTCTGTAGACCGGAGCTGGCCCACCCAGACTGCCATCTCTAAATTCTACACACTCTCTTAGAAATGCAAGTGTAGACAGTCTCCTCAACTAGACCAAGCTATTAGATATTAATGTTCAGACAACACCTACCTCACTCCAGACCAGCATGGTACCGAATATGACCTGTAACCCATCAAAGAAATTGTCCCCTATGATGATCACAGTCGCACCTCCCGTCGTCCATCCTTCACTCGGGCTGATGGCTTTGATACAGGGAGTAGCTGCTTTTCAACACACATGAAAAAGAGAAGGAGTCGGCTGTTAGAACCAAACTTTAATGATGGGAGACTTGAGGAAAAGAAAAAAAAAAAAAATCTTTTATCTTTTCACGAACGGAAAGTCCCTCAAGATCTCAGCATTTCCTAGTCACATTAGGACCTGAAACCTCAGGGTGCAATTTCAGCTTTTAAAAGCATGCTTTTCATTGTTTCTATTAAGATACATATATGTTACCCAAATCTTTTTCAAACCTGAAATCTTATGCAATAAAATGTAGAAGCAAAATTTAATTTATGAAATGCTAAGGATTTTTTTTAAATGGGTGATGTTTTAAAATACACTGGAAACCTCATAGAATTGCTTCATAATTAAATACATCTCCTGAAAAGAAAGCTCATAGATTTTTTAGATAAACATTGCTGTTTGATGGGAAGGGAAGAAACAGAGGAGGCTGGAGCAGAACATCATTCTTGTTCCATGCCTTCTGTCTGTACCACTAACAGAGCAATATTCCTGAATAAAAGTCACTAAGTTTTTTTCAATAAATGTCATGGATCCCATTTTATAGATGCAAAGTATGCAGGTCACTCAGGGTGAATTATGTAACCAAATAGCTGAGTCAGGGCTGAACCACAGAAAGTCCCATGACCTTTGCTTTGTTGTCATTCCCAGGCATAAAACCCAAGAACTGGCTTTTTCAAAACTTCCTATCTCCTTTCTTTCCATTATAAATGGCCCTTGGAGATGGGAAATAATTTGCAAATACTGTGATTCCAAACAGACTAGAGGTGGTTTGCCTGATGAGCATGGCGTGCTTTCAACAGAATTACTAGGCAAAAATGAAATCTGTCAGAGAGTACTTTTGTACCACTGAGGATTTTTAACTCCACAATGCCATGCTGCTGTTTTCATGATCACTTTTATGAAAAGGAACAAAGCAACATTCTAAAGCAAAGGAGATATTGTCTAAGGAGAGAAAATGAGACCCTCCTCTTTAATAAAATGTTTATTAAGTACCCCAGACTGACTTTCCAAGTACTGAAGCCAATGAGAGCACCAGTTAATTTTAACAGGAAGAAACTGGCAAAAAAATTATTGGACTTTGTCAAATTTGGCAAAATGTCATGCTTTAACTTTTGCAAGAAGAAAAGAAAATATGAAGCCCAGCCCGCTGGAACCATTGCTCACGTGCCACCACACAAACAAGCAGAATGGGTTTGATTTTGAGTCAAATTTATCTTATAAAATTGCACAGAGAAATTTGGAAATATCCAAACTAAACATTTCATGTTGGCTGAACTCACAGCAATGCATTTACAACTAAAACTGGGCAGTTCAGATGTCTTTTCTCTCCCCCACTTTCTCCTAAAAACAAAATAATTAATCAAGGAAATGTAAATGATTCATGGCTTGAAAATTCTTGTTCAATTTTTGACACATATAAAGGTTGTGATCAATGTTCCACAGGCATAGGACTTTTTTGTAAAATCTTCCTTTAAAAGTAACCACGTTTAAATGCATGATTGAGTACTCCTAAACTAATGATAGAATATGATACATGATTCCAAGCAATTTATAAGAGAAATAAACTACATTTAACAACTATATAAAATTCTTAAAATATAAGCAGTTTGGAAACATTCTAGTTAATGTCTCAAAATCTTAATTCTTAATTTCTAACTCAGTGTAAGTACTTAGTTGCTAGAGTGGAGTAGAAAAGGTATTACTATATCCCCGGATACTTCTGAGAAGAATAGAATATTGGTTTAACTGAACTGGTCTTGAAAGAGTCCTGCCTGATGGCAAAGTGTGGAATCCAACGGTATCATTAAACGCTGACCCTGCGACTGCCCTCATAAACCACAAAATAATCTTGGTGTTTATTATCTGTATTAGCTTTGGGATTTCTTTTAATTTTTTAAATTTTATTTTTTAATCACACAAGCATGTTCCTTTAGTTAAGTATGGACTCCTCCAGGCTTTCTCATCGTTGCACAAAAGGAGACACAAGGGCGTGTTGGTTTATCTTTGACAGACTCTCCTTTTGTAAAGAAGTTATAATAACATGGTCAAGAACTGCCAATTTTATACTTGACCCCAGCTCTCTTTTTTCCATTTGTTATTTGTAGGATATAGAAGGCATGTAAGTACATATATGTATAGATGTGTGCGTATGTGTTCAAACATTTCCTAAAGAAAGTGATAATGTTTTCAACCATCCAGAAAAAAAGGTACATGTCAACTAGTCAGAGGTAAATGAGCATCAAGTTTCAAGAGGAAAACTGGTGAGGAAACAACATACGATACCATCTTCTTAGCTTTGGGGGAGGAAAAAAAAGCCCTGGAGGAAGTACTAAAGGAAAAGAGTGGGACCCCTGGATCCATCCTACCTCTATGCTCAGCACAATCCACTATCCCTGCTTAGGGACTAAGTGCCATTCTCAGAAGAAGTCAGTCGCGCAGCCCTTTCTAAGTTGAGACCTCAAAGGGTTCCAAAGGTGCTCCTATACCTCTGTGCCATGGCAGTCTTGAGGGGAAGCTCTGTGGCACTCCCCCATTGGGAAGATTGGAAAATATGTAAAGGAATCATGGGCTGACCCACTGAGAGAGAGGGGTGAGGAAGGGATGTTACTGGCATTTAGTACCTGGAAGTCAAGGATGCTAAGTTTTCATGCATGAGACAGTCCCGCAAATGAAGAACCCTATAATGTCAATAATGCAGGGTAGAAAACACTGTGACTAGCTAAATGAATCAGGCTCAAGAGCAGCTGTAAAGAACTCACAAATCCATACAGGCCAAGGCAAGAAACACAAATGAATACAGCAGCTCAGGGTCTCAGAATAAGCATGAGATGGATGGCTGCTGACACTGAATTGGGGAAGCTCCAGCCACTGGTATCCCCACACAGATGCCGTCCCAGTGTGATCTGGTCTTCTGATCTTTCTAAGGAAGCCAGGAACCCAGATTTTTACGTGAAATTTCCCAATCTTTAAATGCTGGCAACTAATTCAATATTTTTTTTAATGTGTAGGCTAAACAAAATGTTTATGGACTTAAATTTAACTCATCGGCTGCCATCTTACATTTTTACCCTAGTCACAAACAAATCTGCCAGACTAAAAGCAGCCCAGGAAGTACTTGCAAACGTGCCTAAAATAACAAGTACCCAAATGTTCACTGCAGTATCGACAGTAAACAGTTTAAGAGTCTAGGTGCCCCCAATAAGGGAGTGATTAAATAAATTATAGTACATCCATACCAGAGGATATGTGGAGTGTCATTAGAATGGACGAAAAATATCTTCTATAAACTGACATGGAAAGATATCAAAATATGTCAGTAAGTAAAACAAAAATCAATTTGTAGCCTGATGAATAGTGTGATTCTGTTAATTTTAAAAATGATATCTATTAGCCTATATGCATGAGCGTGTGTAGGTATGTGTGAACAGGTATGACAGACAAAAGTCTGGAAGGATGTACACGAACTGTCCCCAGTGGGTCCATATGCAAAAGGAAGGTGACCAGAGAAAGGAGACTATTAAATTCTACTCTATAGATAGCTGTATGGTTTGAATTTTTCCAGTGAGCACATACTAAGGTAATACATTTTAATTAAAAAAATAACAGCAGAGTGTTTAATTCTGTGCAAGATAAAGGTTATACGTTTTAGAGCAAATTGATACTAATTTTTTTTTTTTAAGCTCAGATGTGCTGAGTAACAGACCCTGAGCCTCCCCTTCCATCTTCTCTTTGGGTATGTTTTCTCTGAGAAAGCTCGGAGAATATCTGCAACGACTTGTTTTTCTTTCATTGAGGATATCCAGAGAGATGCAGAGGGAAGATAGTTTATAATAGTCGCGGTGGATGTGTTCGGTGAAATCTGAAGGTGAAAAGACTCATGAAAGAGTTCAATCCAGCCCAGGAGTGTAATAATCAATACAATTCTATCTCCAAGGAAATATTATGGAATGGGGGAGAGGAGTGGATTTGAATACAAAACCACTTTTACCGGCCAAATCTTGATTTAATTAATGAAAGAGTCTTTCTTCCTCACCAACGAATTTTCACACTCTGGGTCTCCACAAGGACAGTAAGCCAATTCCTGGTTCTAAATCTCATTAAAAATAAAAGTTTGGGTGTTTTTTTCTCTTTTGTTTTTTTTAAACCTCTCCTCCCACTCACAACAGCCACCCAAGTAAAGGAGATTTTTCCTTCCTTCAAACTATGACAATAACATGATTATACCACCACAGTTTAGCATAATGGCTCTGAAATGCTCGTGGCACATTGCAGAGTTAAAGTGGAAATTATTAGGTAGCTCTTCTTTGTTATAATAATGATCACTCCACAAATAAAAGCTCTTCTCCCAAAGGTACTGCAAGGCGCAAAATGCTAATTCTGAAGATTATGTGTGCGCTTTTATTAAATATTACTATGCCCTGCCTGTTTGAGGGCTTCTCTGCTCTGATTGTTTTATGAGTACCATGTTAATGTCATTCCCATCTTGCTAGCAGCAGGCACACATTTTAGCGTTTGTATGAGAGTTGATCAAAGGCCACGTGCTGGGGGAATTGCTGAGAAAACACGGACAAGCGATAAAAATCTAACAGATTAATTGGTTTAAATTTCATTTCAGGGTGTTGAACTTTGGCTCGGAACTCTAATACTACACCGTGAGTCAGGGCCTAATTACCAGATTTCCAATTTGCTTCTGAACAATGGTTGCGGTGAGAAGGAAAAGAGAGGGTAGGATGAGGAAAAAAAAAAAAGAAAGAAAGAAATCGTTCAGGCTCCAGTACATATTTAACAACTAATGTTCTGTGTGCAGACAATTGCACCAGGGGACATTTGCTATCACCTGCTCTACTTCCAGAGCGTTTATATTTCCTTCCAACAGCCACGGATGGCAGAAGAAATCGCGGATGGCCTCAGCAGTTTGAAATTTTCTGACTTATACAATCAGTATTACAAGATTCGAATGCCTGCTCACCCACATGGAAGTATCAGGCTTTTTATTAGCGAGGTGAATTTATAAACTGGAATCGCCCCTCAGCCTCCAAAAGCAATGATCTATTTCATTGATAGAAAGCCAGGGCCCGGAGAACCATGTTTACCTCGGGGTTTATGGGGGGCCTTGGGAATAAGGGTTAATTGAGCTCAGAGGTGCCTGCCCATTGAGGTGAATTAGTGGTGTGTGTAGCTATCAACAGGGTCCTGGGGCTGCTCTTACTTTTGCCTCTGAAATCTCTTTGTACTGTGATCAATACCTCACTTGTTTGGGGTAGCTGTGTAGATGACCCCGGTGCAGCATTTACCATCTCTTATCCCCAAAATGAGGCTTTTGTGACAGTCGATGTCCCATTACGGAAGTCTCACTAGAGATGTGTTGTTTGGCTTTTTTCTCCATCCCTGTATTTAAATACCATGGGGAAACAACGCTCAATCAGTTGGTAAAAGGTACAAATTTAGAAATGCTTTAATCCCACTCCAAATCTCAAAATAAAGTTCCATTGAAGTGGAGGTAATGTCATTTTCCATTTCCTTTGTATATGGTATATGGAAAAAAAAATGGAAACCCTCCTTTTCCAGCATTCTGTTAACCAGAACTCTCTACTACTGATGAACATTTCTACAGAGCAGATACTGATGCTTACAATGGAGGTGAAGATGCCAGCACCAGCCCTTAATGGCTTCTGAGTAAAGACAGAAAGATGCGATTATGTTAAGTTGATTTTAACATTCAGGGTATTATAGCATCTGAAAATGGGCCAGGGCTCCAGCTTTTCAAGTTCCACATCTACCACCCAGTGCGACCTTGAAGCAGTCACTTACCCTCTCTCTGAATCACCCGCTCTAAGCAGTAGTGGTACCCACCTCACAGACTCCTGGCAAAATGCAGAAAGTGCCTGCTTGGGTATTGCTGTTTTACTATGTTCCATGCACATAGAACGCTAGTTGCTATAATAACAATTACTGTCATCATCAGTTCCCCACTAACCAGAGTTTATTTACTAGAATACACCATAGTCTCACCATCGCAGATTACGAGGTGTATTGTAAAACTTCCCTAGGAAATTTCCAACCCAGTGACTTGCTAACATAGCTAAGCTTACTGAGGAGGTGGATTTGGCATCAGTAATTACAAAGTAGAATTTTTTTTTTTTTAAGGCTCTCATTAGCCTGGAATGAATATTAACGGCCATCTTTTCAGAAATGAGGAATTAACTTTAATGTTATTGCCCCAAATTCTTGAGACTTGGCAGAAAATGTTGCGAAACCCATGAGCTCAGCTCACTTCTATGGGACGCCTGTGACCTCATAAAATCTCAGGCCTTTCTCCCTTGCATCTACTTGATTTTGGTAAGGTTGTGCTTGGGAGCAAGCCTGTTTCAGAGATGGATGGGGACACAAAGTACCCCCACCTGGACTCAGTGCACAGTTATCTGCCCTTCCTCTTTAATTGGAACTATTATTTTTGCTGGGCTTTTCTAAAGTGAAATGATGATCTTCCTGACTGCTCACAGCTCATCAGCAGCAACACCTGCATTCTTTGATCCTGACATCCAGTAGCTGCTGGCCAGGGAGGAGGGCAAACAGAGGGTTTGACCCTCCTGGGAAACCTGGCCCTGTGTATTTTCACCATGTACAGGAAGTGAATCTATTCTGGGTTCACCCACCCTCCAACTGGAAGCCTTAGAACCAGTAGCAGTTATAATGCCTGACCTGAACCCTAGCACCAGAGGGTGCAAACTTCACTTTCAGAATGCTAACCTCACCACAGACTCCTAGTCAACTATTAAACAGATAAACAAATTTGACAGTTTCCTCACTCAAGATGGAGCAGTCTTTGTAACACTTATGCTCTTACTTTAACTTTACTAACCAGATTTATTTCTGCCTTCCTTTATTTTCTTTAGTAATTGCTTTATGTAGTTAAGCATTTTATTGTTTATTAGGGTTTTTATTTGGGTTGGTTTTGCTATTGGTCTGCATTTATTGCCCCATCCACTAGCATATCTAGATATTACTTGGCAAAGAATCGCATATTATATATGCAAAAGAGCCTCCCTCCTTCTCTCCCCGCACCCCCTGTGTGTATGTGTGTGTTTGTGTGTGATGGTGTGTTTGTCACTCTGAAGAGAACTGTAACCCATGATATAGATATTTCTCAACACCAGATGCAATTAAATCTATTAAATATTAAATGAGGAGTTCAAGAATTTCAAGTGTTTTTCATCCTTTATTCCAAAGTGACTTCATTTGGCAAGAAAGCCCTTTGCTTTGACATTAATGGCTCTCTCAGAAAACAAGCGAAGGAAAAATTCATAGTTGCTCCATGGAAACATGGATCTAATATCCAGCTACATCAAGGCAGAGTTAACCCAGTGGGGCTGTCTAGGTGTATCTAAACTTAGCAGAATACCTAACTTCCAAACTATGCCATTTGCTAAATACAGAGCAAGTCCAAATCATATCTACTTCCCATTTATTTTGCAGATTTCTTATTCTGTTCTGAATTAGCAAAATTCCTCAACAATCAGTGGACATAGATCTGAACAAGGGAAGGACAGAAATCCTGGTACAGAAATCCTGGGGCAACAATCGTAATCCGAACATTCCAGGACAAGCACTTTGGGATTTCTGAGTTTGTCTATTTGTGATCCAGAACTTTGTGCAGGTTCACTACACAGGGTGATTTAACAATTTAACAGTGAAAAATCTTGACATTTTGATGTACCTGTAACTTCTAAATTGCATTTGAAAGACTTGTTGAAGGTTTTTTGATTTAATGACACGCAACACAGCATTGTTTCATAATATGCAAAAATTGTTTGTTTAAAACACTTCAGGAGGGCTTCCCTGGTGGCGCAGTGGTTAAGAATCCACCTGCCTATGCAGGGGACATGGTTCGAGCCCTGGTCCAGGAAGATCCCACATGCCGCGGAGCAACTAAGCCCGTGTGCCACAACTACTGAGCCTGCGCTCTAGAGTGCGCGAGCCACAACTACTGAGCCCGCGTGCCACAACTACTGAAGCCTGCACGCCTAGAGCCCGTGCTCTACAACAAAGAGAAGCCACCGCAATGAGAAGCCCACGCACCGCGACGAAGAGTAGCCCCTGCTCGCCGCAACTAGAGAAAGCCCGCGCACAGCAACGAACACCCAACGCAGCCAAAAACAAACAAACAAACAAACAAATAAATAAAGAAAAACACTTCTTGAGCTCAGAATTTTATAACTCAAAGAGGTGAGAATGTACTGCTTTCCACCTCAAGTTTGATCTGTCAAATCCAAAATTAAAATGTACAAAATATTAATCCTAGAGCAGCTCACAGCAAATAATGCCATCAGTTTTTTTTTTTCTTTTTTCTTGTTCTATGACTGTCACCCACCCCTTTGCAAAGCAACAGAGAAAAATTATCATGGAGGGTGGGAGAATCCTCAAAATGAATTATTCATGGATCCAATTGTGATATTTGTTGCAACAATAGTAAATTCATTTGCCTCTGATTATACAGCAGGTAAATAACTCTTCTCTTCCTGATGAGAACTTTCATGCACAAAATTATTTTTAGCCCAATTCTCCTGATTATCCTGTTATAAGAAAAGTTCTAGGTATGAAAGTCAGGGAAGAAATGGAAATGAAAATCACTTTCCAAAAAAGGACACCCAATATTGTGAAAAGAGGACACCCGATTTTGTGAAAAAAGGAAACAATTTTCAGGTTAAAAAAAAAAACATGTCACTGCTTCTTCACGGAATCCTCAAGTCTTTATTTGCAAGCAATCTTCCTGGGCCTGGAAAATCATAAAGTCAAATATGAGCAAGTCTAGTGGAAAATCTGTGACGCTAATCTTGGCTGGAGCCGTATTTTTAACAGGCCTTGAATGTGTGTGCCGGATTATCCAGATGGTCATACAGGAATCGGCCTGATAGGATTAAACCTTTATGCTGAACTCTGCTCCATCTGTTCTCCAAGGTTTGCCTTTCCTTATCTGAATATGAATTTTTAGCCTCCTTGTGTCTGGGAGTCAGACTAAATTCAGCATTCAAAACAGAGATGTGTGCAGATAGTTTAACATTTCACTAGTTAGTCTCAGTTGACATCAGCTTGGTCTTTTTCTAGTAAATATTTTTGCGAAGAATTTTCCTAAGAAGGAATTTAAAGGTATGGAGAATCTACCTTTTTTGTTAGAGGGCTTTGTCTTACTTCTCCTACTGAATTCTAGGACTCATTCCATTCACTGTCCTAATAGGGGTTTACATTGATGTTTGCACATAAAGATAGAAAAGCAAGACCTGTATCCTCTCTGCAGATCCAACTTTAAGAAGAGATGACATATAATTCTGACTGGATGAATGATCCAAGCAGAATATATTCATGTATGTTTTGTTCTTTTTCTCCATTTCAAGAGGATTAGTATTAGTCACCGTTTGATAAAATTAGCTACAACAGCTGTTTCTATCATGTTCATTAGGTTTTCTATGTTTTTAAGGAGGCTTTCTCAGGGGAGGGGGTTTGTAATTCAGAGCTCCATCTTCAATGAAACAGGCTGATGTTTGTTTTGCCCTCCTGTGCATCTATCCCTGGAAGCAGTGAAGTTACTCATTTCTCAGTTGGAAAAGCTGGCTTGGGGCAAGTTGCCAATGGGCCAGAGCCTGGTAGATGGTTCTGGGGTTTCCAACCCTGTGACAAAGGAAAGGGGAGGGCTCTGACTGCTGGGCTCAGTGAAGCAAACCAAGGTGCAAACGAATAAATCAGCTGCATGAAAGAGGGATCATTCAGAACCCTACACTGTGGCTGGTTTATGGCAATGTGGTCATTAGATGTGTTGGATTTATGCTTGTGATGGAAACGCAAGACCCAACAGCCTGTGCAGCCCCAGCCCTAAGAAGAAAGGATCCCTCTAGCAGTCTAGCAGGGCTCCATCGGCTTTCCATAGTCCCCTTGGTAACCCTAATTCCTGGCTCTGTGCCATCACGAATGGCAGCAGCAAGCAGCTAATCAAAAATTTAGGCTTTTCTACACATAGGTCTAGTTATTGTAAGTACACAATACCCTTAACTGATGAACAGTCAGGGGGCAGAGAGCAGTGAAACTTCCCATTCAAGCTTAGGATGACTTAGGTTTATTGGTATAACTCTCGTAGAACATATGTATTTGGCTCCTTAAATGGACAAGAATTCTAGTCAGCTGACAAGGGGTGATACCAAGTAGGTGATCCTAACTGATGAAGCCCACTATGAGTAATCTCTTGTAAACTAAACATGCTGACCAAACACAGTCCTAGCACCTATTCTCCACATTTTATCCTAAACAAGGACACTGCACTGGATATTCAATCCCATTACTTAAATCTGCTTTGCCCAATATGGTAGTTACTGGCCATATGTGGCTATTGAAATTTAATTTTTAATTAACAAAAATTCACTAAAAATGGAAATTATTTTCTGGGTCACACTAGCCACATTGGTCAAGAGCTACATGTGACTAGTGACTATCACAGAGGACAGTACAGATATGGAACATTTCCATCATCACAGGAAGTTCTATGGGACAGTGCTGATCTATGGTTCAAGCGTAGATAACTGAGCCTGTCACTGACAGAGAATAATCAGAGCTACCATTTATGGGGTGCCCTCCACATGCCAGGAACTGTGCTAGGAACAATTAATCTCTAATCCCTCCAACAGTGATCACAAAATCAAGTGCTCACAGGGCCAGGCAGGAAGGTAAATAAATAAAATGGGCTAGGGGCAACACAATGGGAGAGGTGGGGAGTGTGGCCAACTGTAGAGTGTATCCCCTACCCAAGAGGGACACAACTTCTCAGTTTAACCTAATTGTTTCCATTTGAGAATGTGGCACTAACAGCCCTACCAGCTCTTCTGAATATTAAGAGAATGTGCACATCCAGATTTTCATATAAAACATCTTCATTTTTAATTGTAAAGCAACAAATACATAGTTTCTTAAAGCAACATGCAAACCAAACCTAAATATGACTTAGAGCTGGATTCAGTCCATGATCTGATCTATCAGTGTGCAACTTCTATAAATCCCTGGAGGGCCAATCATCTTTTAGTTATTAATTTCTGAAACTGCATGACTAATACTGCCACCGACTCATCAAACAACAGATACAAACCACACCACTGTCAATTCTGTCTCTGATTGTTCAATCCCTCTCCCAGAACAACACAGAAATCCCCAGCTAGCCCTCCTCCGCTGTGCAGAAGATTTTCTATAAGCAGTTTGGGAGATGAGCTCCGTGCTCCTGAAGGATTTCTATTGTCATCATGCAAGACAGCATAGATAGTGACTTTTTAAGGAAACTACGTTTTGAATGTGAGCAGCATCTCAAAATCAACCTTGTCCAACCTTTAGTAACGCACAACTCTTGCTTTGTGCTTTTCAGAATAGTACTGCTTACATTTCTCTCCACAACCGAGGCTGCTACTGCTAACGTATTTGAGTGAACTTTTATTATTGAGAACCTTATCGTTTTGAGCCAGTTTCCTCTCCTCCCTGACACATTTGGTCATGCTGCACTCCAGTGTTTGTCATAGCACAGATGTTTCCGTGGTGATGATCAGTGACGTCACAAGCACCAGGATGTGTATCATCAAACTTATCCAGACAGAGGAGCAAAAAAGTGTGGGAGCTCCACTTCCATTTGAACTCCATGTTGGACTGACTCGGCCGCCTCAAAAATTACTCTTTGGAGTCTGGGCTGTTCTATCTGGACTGCAAAGGGCAAATACTCACACTTGCCTGTTTGTGATTCATTTCTACTATCAGATTATTAATTAGGTGCTAAATCCCATCTACATACCAAAACCCAGATTAACCTGCTTCTGATGCCCACTTTCAAAACAATACTGCCCTGCTCAGAAGCTTTCTGTTGTTTCCCCTTAACCTACAGGATCACAAGTCTGGCTGATTCTCCCCTTCCAACCTCATCCTCTACCTCTCCCAAACTGGAAGAAGGGCTCAGCAGCACTTGGGACCACTGGTTCTGGATTCAGGAGGCCTCAGCTCACATTCCAGCTTCTCCACTTACCAGCCTGGGCAACTTACTTCACTTTTCTTTTCTTTCTTTTTTTTTTTTTTAATTAATTAATTTAATTTATTTATTTTTGGCTGTGTTGGGTCTTCGTTGCTGTGGGCAGGCTTTCTCTAGTTGCGGCAAGTGGGGGCTACTCTTCGTTGCAGTGTGCGGGCTTGTCATTGCGGTGGCTTCTCTTGTCGCAGAGCACAGGCTTTAGGCACGCGGGCTTCAGTAGTTGTGGCGCACGGGCTTAGTTGCTCCGCGGCATGTGGGATCTTCCCGGACCAGGGCTCGAACCTGTGTCCCCTGCGTTGGCAGGCGGATTCTTAACCACTGCACCACCAAGGAAGCCCCTACTTTACTTTGCTTATGCCTCAGTTTCTACCACTCTAATTGGGGATAATACTTAAAGAGAACCCACCTCAGGAGGTTATTGTGAGGTTTAAATGAGTTCACCTAAATTTACAGAGCTCAGCACAGAGGAAGAAATGAATAAATGTGAGACAGAAGGAAGGTGGGGAGGAGTTGCCAGAGGAGGAGGAGGAAGATCGGGAAGAAGAAAATAAAGATGATGACGGCGGACTCTCCAAATCCACTGTCTCCAAACACATTTGGAGCATTTCTTTTCAAGGAGGTTATACCACTCACTTCCACCCAAATAGTACTTTGCTGAAAGGCTGGTCTTTTGTGGGAAGCTGTTTCTATCCCAGTCTACAAAACACTAAACCTTCAGTGAACTCCTTCAGTTGTCACTTATTTCACTTTTTCTTGAACTTTTATCTTTGTATACAAACAGATGTGTGTGTGTGTGTGTGTAAACAGCTGGGCATGTGTATATATATGCAAAACAACCCAACTATCAACACATCCCTTGAAGGCAGGGACCTCATTCATTCACAAACTGGATAGTCAGTGCTCTGCACTTAACCAATACCTGACAATTAACTAGCACTATTAAGTTTTCAAAGGGGTTGCCCATAATTATCACAATTAATATCAACCCCAAGTGGTGGGCAAGGAGATGTTATTTTAAATTCCACTTTACAAATGAGGTAACTGAATCTTGGAGACTCACTTGAACTGAAACTTTGAGAATCTATACTGGTTGATAAAGTCAGATCTTTAAAATACCCAAAGTACCCTTCAATTTTGGTATTTATCTGAAATTTCTGCTCAGTTTCGCTAAAATATTCACTTCGACCATGTAAACACAGCCAAAGTCCCATAAAATCTTAGTTGTGAAATTCCTTATTCCCAAGATAGAGGGTGGATATTTATTAACTTTACAGAATATTACTACTCGATTTCCAAGTAAAGTTATTTTCCCCCTAAGACTCAGCCCCACATATGAATTATAGTAAAATCTCTCTTTACCTTCCTCTGTTTCCAAGTTCAAACAATGGCATCCTAATATAATACCACAAGTGCCAATTTAAACACAGGAACACTGAAAATACTGCCAGACTTTGACGCTTAGAAGCTTTTCTACTGTTGTAAGTTGGGCTGCTAAAAACATGGTCAAGAGTCCGAACATCAAATATAAGTGATAGCAGCACTATGAGAACTTACATCTTTAAACTGTAGGGCAGTTCCCCGTAACTTTCATTTTCAACTTGGACATTATCCATCTCAGTGGTGCTCATTATAGAATTTTGCACATATAAAGAAAATAATAAAAGTTTACTGATTAAATAGGTTATCCTAAAACAGTACCTTAATAACATTTTCCCCAACTTGTCTTTTTTTTTTGAGCAACAAGGATTGGATTCCACAGGCTTTAGCTAACCAAACCAAGAAGAGTTTCTAGGTTTCTGCCAAAGTTGAAAGGTAGAGGAATCTGAGGTCTGACTTTATAGATTTGTTGCACATAACAGTTACTGGAAGAGCACAGCTGGCGTGGTGATTCAGCCAGAAGATTTTAGCAAAGAATGACCCATGGACTTCCCTGGTGGCGCAGTGGTTGGGAATCCACCTCCCAATGCAGGGGACACGGTTCGAGCCTTGGTCCGGGAAGATCCCACATGTCGTGGAGCAACTGAGCCCGTGTGCCACAACTACTGAGCCTGCACTCTGGGCCCACGAGCCACAACTACTGAAGCCCACACGCCTAGAGCCTGTGCCCCGCAACGAGAGAGGCCACCGCAGTGAGGGGCCCGCGCACCGCAGCGAAGAGTAGCCCCCGTTCGCCGCAACTAGAGAAAGCCCGCACACAGCAACGAAGACCCAATGCAGCCAAAAATAAATAAATTAAAAAAAAAAGAATGACCCAAACTCTGTTTTCGTGCTCTACTAGGAAATGACAAAACACCCTGGAACCGCTGGCACTCATTTCCCTCCCCCACAGCCCCACACATAACACACCTAAAAGTATCCGCCTCCAAACCAGTGCGTAGGAGCTGCTCAGCCTGCTGCCTTCCCGACTGCGCTCAAAAGAGAAGTAGCCAAAGGATAATAAGGAATGAAAGAAAGTTCTCGATTTGTACCAACCACATTAATTTTAATCATTCTTCTAAATAACAGCCAGAGTCTACTGCTATTTGTATGTCTTCTGACATTTTTATTGCTGTGCCCCAAGGCGGATGAAAGAAACTGATGTGTTGAGAAGACGGCCCAAACCTGGCGCTGTCCCTGCCTCTGTTCCCCATGTTCTCCTGCTGCACATCGCTCCCGAACTACGAGGGAAGAATGTGGGTTTGAACAACTGGCGTCCTGCTGATTGCAACTGTCAATTAAATAAGCCAGTAACACAGGAGCGTATGTTCACACATAAAATATTAATTGCACAGATTGGGGTAAAAATATATTAATACTTGGGTTCCACTTTCATGCTTAGTGGTCAGATAAGTATTCGGCCAATTCAGTTCTATTTCTGCGCCCCACAGTCTCGACAGTGTTACTTTTGTGTTTCACTTTTCTTTTCTTTTCCTTCTCTGGTTACCGTCTGGTTTCCCATGTTGGTGCCTTCATTATGACTGACCAGCAGCATACGTTTAAGCAGGATTTTAATTACTAGGTCATCTCCTAGCCAACTTGCCCAAGGCAGGCTGGCAGAAAAGCCCTACAATCCATGCCTTAGACTTTCTCTTGCTCCTCTCCAGGTAAATCTCTTTTTTTCTGAGGACGCTAGAATCATGCTGATGGCATCATATTCATCTGATAAAGATGATGATCACCTAATTTCTATAAAGTTTCATTTCTGTCCACTGAGTATTTCAAGTTGCAGGGCTGGCACAGAGTGGTTGAGATGGGGTGCCTGATAGCGTGACGTGATACCAGGATTTTTTTATCTTAACCCAGAAAACACCTTCCCATATATCACTGCACATGCCAACTAACGTACCCTGGGGATTTAGCACAGATCTGGCTTTTCAATTTGCCTTTGAGTAACGTCGTCAATTTGCTTCAATTGAAGCAGGAATTATATTACATGATCAAATGGCAGGAGAATTTCTCTCCACCTCTGAAGTCCAACGTGAGGGAATCAGCAATGACTAAAGAGTGGGAAAGAACAGTGGTGATGGCCGCCTGCGTCAGCTACTTGGAGGTCCAAATGCTGCAGATACAAAAATCTGACTCATTTTTTTCTTTTTGGCCGCAACCAAATTTTTGAAAGATGGCTTCAGTGTCCCTCATTTGCTAAATGGAGAGAGTAATAGTAGTGCCCTCCGATGGTGGTTAAGAGCATTAAAAGAGATGATATAAAGTGCTCAGCATTAAACCTGATGTTAGTAAATGCTCAAAGGCTGCTATCATAACAGCAAAATCACCATCACTCGAAACACTGGTCTAAAAGTTAGCATTTTACTGGGCAAAGAGTTCTGTTAGCCTGTGATTATGAAAATACATTGGACCCACTTCTCCAGGTCAAAGAGAAAGCAACCTATGGGAAATTTCCAAATTTATTTTCTGAAAAATGGATCTAAAACCTAAGCCACTTTCCCATTTAGGTCTCCCCTAAGCTTCTTCTTTTTTTTTTTTTTTTTTAACATCTTTATTAGAGTATAACTGCTTTACAATGGTGTGCCAGTTTCTGCTTTATAACAAAGTGAATCAGTTATACATATACATATGTTCCCATATCTCTTCCCTCTTGCATCTCCCTCCCTCCCACCCTCCTTATCCCACCCCTCTAGGTGGTCACAAAGCACGGAGCTGATCTCCCTCTGCTATGCGGCTGCTTCCCACTAGCTATTTTACGTTTGGTAGTGTATATATGTCCATGCCACTCTCTCACTTTGTCCCAGCTTACCCTTCCCTTAAGCTTCTAATATTTTGTTCCCATGTGGAATTTTGGATATGCTTTCCCCTCTGCCTAAATTGCTCTCTCCTCCTTGCTTGACGAAATGCTACTCCTTCCTTCTTATTTTAAATTTTAAGTGTCCTTGATTCTTCAGACTTGGCTGAGTTCCCTTGTTTAAAGCTCCCTTAGCAGTCTGTATTTCTCCTGTAGAGTGCTTACCATCATTTCAATTTAAGTAATTCTATGTGCAATCATTCTCTTTACATCGACACATAAATATGCACACACACGTGACTGTATCCCTCATAATGTCAACAATTGTGGCTGCCTTGTTCACCTCTGCATCTCTATTGTCTAATAGAGTAGGCAGTCAGTAAATAATTGTAAGTAGATGAGTGATTGAATGCTGAACGAATAAGCCAATGAACTAAAGAAGAATCATCAGAGTTGTTAACATAATAAGGCATTAAACAGACTAGCTTAAAAAAAGTTGAGACGTCTTCCAGTGGTTATTAACTGCCACTACACCCACACTGGGCTTCCTCACTGGATAAGGCAGTGGCTCTGTGGAATCGGGTTTCCTAAGCTGCTCTGGTCCCCCTTCTAGCAGCAGGCACTCCATTCTCATGGGGGTTAAAATTAGCACCAGTAAGCTCCCCCTGCACTGGGCTCTAATCATGCAAGGGCCCAGGTGGATCTTGCTGACAGATGTTAAGGTTAGAAGGAAGGGTAGCAGCCAGATGAGAAAACAGAGCCACCCCCCTTCCGGAGGTACCAGCACTTCCTGTCTTTAGGCCTGGCTGGTTCCTGCCTGCCCCGCCCCTCCCCCATGCATCGGTTTCAACACAGTTGCTGCTCTTTCTGTCATTTGAACTCAAATCCTATCTTGGAAATTGATGGGCGATTCTGCCCCTGACAACACAATGTCAGCTTTGCTCAGCGTCCAGCTGGTTCCGTATATATTATCATAATGCGCTGCCTGGGTGGACCCTGGCTGGCTGATGCTCTCCCTTGACTCAAAACCTCCTTTCCACACTAATTTCTGCTCTCTGACATGCAGACACTACTTGTTTAAAAATAAAAACAGAGGTAACAGCTTGGGAGACATTTTGATTTTCAAAATCCTGTGAGGACATTAAGTCTATTCTCATGGTAAACTGAGCTAAAAAGGTTTTCTATTAAAAAACAATATTTGACTCATTAAAAAAAAAAAAGTGTTTCCCAGGGTCCTACACTGTTTCCTGGTGACATGAAAAAAGTATTACTTCTCCCAACCCCTAAGCCCTCCAAAACAGTGTTTCCCAAGCTTCAGTCCTGATTTTGTTCCATCCTCTACCACTTCCTCTATGACTTAATTAACATTATAGTTGCTATTTTTGTTTACATTGACTTACTTTTTCTTTAAATTCAACCTTGCCCTCAGCAAGAATAGCTGTGAGGTGCTTTGTGACCACCTAGAGGGGTGGGATAGGGCGAGTGGGAGGGAGACGCAAGAGGGAGGGGATATGGGGATATATGTATACATATAACCGATTCACTTTGTTATACAGCAGAAACTAACACAACATTGTAAAGCAATTATACTCCAATAAAGACGTTAAAAAAAAAAAAAAGAATAGCTGTGAGACCACAACTTGGGAGTGCTTCGTTTTTTTGATTTTTTTTTTTTGTTTTTTGCTTATGCATTAAGATAGACATAACTATTTTAAAAAACTTTTTTGAATGTTTTTTTTTGCTCTATCACCTAACTGCATGGGAAACCTAGTATAAAAGCTCACTGCTAACCATCAAGCGAATTCAACACTACACCATATCAGCTGAAGGAATTCAGAGAGAAGAACGCCGGGTGAGAGCTACCTAAGGCACAAGTGGCTGTGTATGCCACACCGTGTGGTTTTTCCAGGCCTCCTGGAACTCACTGTCAGTCTCCTGCAGAAATGCCCAAGGCAAAAGGAAGTGGGCCTCAGATCTGTCCTGTGGAGTGAACATCACCTTGGTATGTTGGTGGTCACTCACCAAAGCAGTGTGTGTATAGCAGCTCAGGAGATCAGCTGGGTTCAAACAACAAATCATCAGGGCTTAAAGGGCTCACCAAGCTCCCTGTCTCCAACCCCACTTAATAGATGAGGAAACTGAGGCCCAAAGAAATCAAAGTACATAGTGGAGGTCACGTGGCAAAGTAGGGACAGTGCTCTGTTTTCATATATTTCTGCATGTATGAATGAAAATGTTCAAACAAAGAAATGTTTCAAACCCACTCCTGGTCAGTGCCCCTAAATATCTCATCTTAATAAGATTTATGACCAGTACATAGACGCTCTCATTTGCATATTCACATCACTTGAATCCTTTGATATTCTCAAGTAAGTAGAAAGTAATTAGGAAGAGGCCCTTGGCTTGAAACAATCAATTATACAGATAAACACGATTGGAATTATGATGCTTTTGTAACCAAATAAAAAACAAAAAATTAGGCTTAAAAAAAGTTCTGTCATTTCGGTCCAAAACATAGGCAGAAAGCACCATTCTGTCACCCCACCCCATCCCCTGACACTGTGTGCTTATTAAAATAAGTTAGGTGTGGTTCAGTCATTTATTAGGTCACACAAAATACCAAATACTGGAAGTTTCCCACAGTTGACAGGTTTCTCAAGAAATTCATAGAAGAAAACTGCCTCCCCGAATCCGTCTCCGTTTCCCATGGTCCCTGTGGCATGAGGTTTAGTAACCCTTCAGTGCCCTAACAAGGAGACTGTTAGTATCCTAACCGTCATCTAACTCAAAATCTCACACTTTCTCCTGGTCTCCTTTTTCTCTACCTT
Source organism: Balaenoptera physalus (assembly GCF_965194825.1). NCBI lineage: Eukaryota > Metazoa > Chordata > Mammalia > Artiodactyla > Balaenopteridae > Balaenoptera > Balaenoptera physalus. The sequence goes on along the minus strand of NC_138890.1, from coordinate 43,103,071 downwards.
GTATGCGTGCCAGGGAGTCCATATGGTCAGCAAACGACTTCTAGATGAATTAGAACATCCTTGCAAATAAATAAAATATTACAAGTCTCCCTCTTATCTTGCGAGCCCCATGGAAAACATACTAGTCAGCAAATAAAACCAGCATTTTCTTTATTTGACTACAGCCATGAGAAAAATAGGCTGTTGAAGGGAAATGAACTCTAAGGTAAACATATACAATATGCCCATTAGAAACAAAAAAAGATATATCTGGGCTAACTTTTGAAAGGTCTTTTTAAGATACCAGCAAAACTGCCTTAACTTGTATTGAGGAAAAATAAGAACAGTAGGATAAGAGATGCAAAGAATACCAGCATAATGTATAGAGCAAGCAGTCGAAAGTACAGACTCTGAAGCCAGGCTCTCTGGGTTTGAATCCTAGATCTACTACTTATTTGCTGTGCAACTCCGGGCAAGTTACTTAACATCCCTTTAGTCTCATTTTCCTCATCTTTACAGCAGGGTGCCCACAGCATTATGTGCCCAGCACAGTCAGGACTCAATGAGTGTTTGTGTCATTATAGTTAGTACCACTATTCCACAGAGCTCTGTGGTTAGGTAGACCTGGGGTTGACTCCCAGGTTCAACTCTAATTGTGGCTTTGGGTAAGTTATTAATCTCTCTAAATCCCAGTTTTCCCACCTGTAAAATGAGGATAATAATTGTTATCGCTTATCAGGCTTGTGGGAGGATTTGATGACATGATATAAATAAAATGATTACCACAGTGCTGGCACATAGTAAATGCTCCATAAATGTTAGCTGATAACAGTCCCCAAATATCAACAACAGCAATAAGAAGAAGAAAAAGAATACATATTACTACCTGGCATGGTCACTATTAAGCAGGGCAGCAAAGTCTGAGCACTATTTCTCCTTTGTCGGCAATGCTGTTGGTGGTGTCATATTCAAATAAAGATAAAGTAGATCACCTGCTTAGCAGTGACCTGTGGCTCATGAACTCTTTAATCTGCCTGATGCCGAGAGCTTGCTGGCTACCAAATCCCCAGTGTTAGGATTTCTGGTGTTACCTGCTTTATGGATTACTCAAGGGATACTTTGAAAATCAGTCTTCGCTTACATCCTTGTTCATTATCTTGACTTCTTGCCGGGTCCTTTCTATTGCAAGGGAAGACAAAAGACACCTTCCCCGCTGCTCAAAGAAAAAGGCCTGATTTGATGCTTGAAAATCTGGGGCCTCCTTCCTCTATTTTATGACACATCTGGATATTCTTAACCCTAATGTTCTGTTCTTGCATCTGTCTTGCTTTTTCAACTAGGAAAATCAATTGATAAGATGTAACATGCCATCCTCAGTAACAAAAGATGACATCCGTATTTTTCTGCTAAACTAGACCCTTCACCAAAATGCTCTTACCTAAGTGGGGCTGGCTGGAGTTCTGCACCAACACCAGTCCTGTAAAGGGCCATTGTCCAAATGAAAAGCTCTGAGCATTCATCCTCTGCCCTTGTGTTTTGAAGGTGCATTGCATTTCTGTCAGGAAGTTGGTGAGATTTTACAGACATTCTTCTCATGATCCTCAGAATCCCAGAGAGACCCCTGCAAGCCTAGGCCAACCGGAATTGGAAAGCCATGAGGGATGGACCCCACGCCCTCTGACATCTGTGCAACTCCTAAAATCCATACTTGCCGGCCAGCATACCATGGGCAAGAGCAAAGAGCTCTAAATGGATTTGGACGGAAACTAGCAATGTGAGCGTAAGCAGGTGACATGCTCTCTCCAGGTCTGTTTCCTTCTCTGGAATATGAAGGGGTGTGTTAGATGACCGTCTGTACTTCAGTGGCATGTTTCTCTTTGTTGTTTAGTTTATTTTCACTTGTCCAAGTAAGTCTCTACAAGTTCAGAAAGTAAATTTCTACGCTACTTATGAAAAAAGAAAATTAATAAGCCAAAACCATCTGGAGAAAGAACTCTCCAAATGTTGGACTTTCTTCTTATTTTGAACACATGCACTATTAATAGAATGAGAAGTGGTCAGGGGGACAGCTCCAGGGCACAGCCAACTCCGTCCTGAGCTTCCAAAGGCTGGCAGGGAAGGGCAAGGTTATAAGCCACTCAGAGCAATCTCGCCCTGGGCTTTTACGGCCCACTAGGAGTCCGTGTATTTGACACTGAGCTCTTAAAAGCCTCGCGTGGCCCCCAGAAGTGACGTTTCACAACTGTCACGGACCACGGCCTGAGCGTCCACACAGGCCTGCGTGATCTGACCCTCAGCAGCTTCCCCAGCCTCGCCTCCTGCCACTCTCAGTGGCCAGAGCAACAGGAACCATCACAGGCTGCTTCTGGTTCCTTGAACTCACCTAAGCAAAACCATCTTCGCACACGCTATTCCATCTGCCTGGAAATTTGTTTCTGTCCCCTTGTCAGGGGAAAACTTACTCATCTCTTAGGTTTTGGCATAAATGAGATTTCCTCAAAGAAGTCTTTCCTGACACCTCACTCCTCCTCACTCCTTTTATGGTCCCCCTTTTATACACAAGTCTGATGAGTTAGTTGTAAGTTGTGTTTAGCGTCTTTCTTCTCTATTTACATCATAATTTTGTGAAGACAGGGACTGTATCTGCCTGGGCTCCTGCACCTAGCTCCCCCTCTGGCAGGTAATAGATGCTTAGTATGAAGGAACGGAGGAAGGAATGGTCCATTACTGACATGACATAAGAATGATCTCTTACTGACACCTAAGAAAGGGCTATACTAGAAACAGCCAGGGGATTTCTCTGTCCTCCTGAAGACCTGTTTCTCCAAAGGCACCTCAGGAGGTATCAGATGAGCAAAGGCACGCGTCAATGGCTTCAGTCCAGAGCACCAAAAAACAGTGCATGCTAAAAGGTCTAGAGACGGCCCCACCCAGCTCTGAGAAAACATACAAAAATTGCGGGCAGAGAAGCAAAGGGACCTTCCCAGAGTCACACAGCTAGTTAATGGCAGTCAGGACTGGGATCTAGCTCTCCAGTCAGACAGCCAACCCTCCTCCTATTAGATCCAACCGACACTTACTAGCCACTTCTTAGGGCCTCATCACAAAGAGGGGAGGAGAGGGAGTCACTTGTTTCTTTGGAATCTCCATGCTGTCTCTCAATTTGGAGTAATCTCCCCAAGCCTGAACTGTCTTTCTCCACATGTCCAGAAAACAACAAATTTAAGTGCAGCTGGGAGTCAATGGGGCCGGATACCCAGGGGCAACCAACAGAAGCAAAAACTGCTTCTGTCTGGAGCAAAAGGATTAAAGAAGGTCACATGCTAAAGAGCAAGAATAACACCATATTGTCAGGGGCAGCTGGAAGGGGCCACTACAATGGAAAGGTCAGAACTGACTGGTGGTGGGGAAAAGCTGATTCTATTTCTCTACTGCTGTACTTACAGCAAGGAGACGGGCCCAGCAAGTCTAATACCACTCTTTATTCCACAAAGGATTTTCAGTTTGACCAAACTCCACTTCTGTTTTATTTTGGGATCCTGGCACCATTATACCTCACATGTCAATCTTTGTAATTACTGCGAAGGGAGATTTAATTCATTCGTATCTGATGCCCACAAAGCTAAATTTCAATCGCTTTCCATTTTAAAAAGCGGGGTGTTTTAAAACATCTATGCTTGAGCCAGGAAACTAAGTCCTCAGGTCAGAACTCATGAACAGTAAAATGTTCATCTTCTCAAAACTCTGTGATGACCTAGATGGAGGGGGAAACGGGAGGAGGGAGGTCTAAGAGGGAGGGGATATAGGTATACATATAGCTGATTCACTTCACTGTATAGCAGAAACTTACACAACATTGTAAAGCAATTTTACTCCAATTAAAAAAAAAAGAAAAAAAAAGTTCAAACTGCTTCTCAAAAAAAAATAAAATAAAATAAAAACTCTTGATTAATACAGTTCTACTGATTTTTCAAATAAATATGAAGGTTTGTACAAATTCATAACAATTAAAAAAAAACCCTTGATCTGAAGAACATCAGATCAGGGCCTTAACCGCACTCCCAGAAACGGTGCAGCCCAGGCTCCCGACCTGCTCAGATTTTCCCACTGATCCTGGAGCAGGCAAGTCCCCCAACAGTGCAGAAAGGAAAGAGAGAGCGGAGGGAGGGAGGGAGAAAAACACATGCACGCCAAAAAAAAAAATGTCCCCTAAAAAAAATGAGCATTTAAACTGCTTGTCAGCCGGCTCCCTAACAAAGCCAGTAGTGTATTCACAGGCATTTGCATAAATGCTGCCGGTGAGTTCACCATAGCTGCTAGCGCTAATGGTCCAGAAAGTAATTTAGTCACTTCTCCCGGCATTCTATGTCAGAATGATGAGCACCAGCACTTTGCCTTGCTGCATATTAGATCATTGGATAATAAAGTGTTAGCGCATGCAAGCTGACAGGGTCCCTGCACTATAGCTTTTGAGGGCACCACTTCTTGCCACAGGGGGAAGAAAAAGAGAAACTGACGCCACGGTTGGCCTTACCTTCAGGTAAACACAACCTGAAACTCAGAAGAGCAACGATAGTACACTCCGCAGGCCCTTTGAAGATCCCCAGCACACAGGCCCCGGAGTCTGCCCAAGTGATGGGAAGGCGTGGGAGGGGCACACAAGCCAGAGCTGTGCACTGACCGTCGATGGGGTCAGCTCAGCGGCTCTGATCCCAAGCCTACGCTTTTCCAAAAATCACAATCCTGAGAGCAGTTAGCTTCTGGGGCTGCCTCTCCCCACAACTGTACATCTTCTACAAAGCTGTTGCTTAAAGAGAAAAACCTCACTGGCCTAAACTCGCTCATAAACATCTAGCCAAAGGAAATCTCAGTATTTATGAATGAAGAAAAAAAGAGGAGGGAGGGCAATCACCACGAGATCCAGCGTGCCAGGATTCACCCTCTCTGGACCACACCAGAGTCTATGAAATAAATCCACCTTTGTCAACTCTCCTACTTGAAATACAGGGACAGTTATTCGAGCACAGAGGTCTGTGAGTCCATGGGTCACACAGGGAAGAAGGCGTGAATGTAACACGTGGTCACTATTTCTCTTATATGCAGAAAGATGAGCCACGGAAGAGAAATTTCCTCCAATCTTCTGACAAGCGTGAGATAAACAGAGAGGTGCAGAATAGCTCAAAATGATTCAGGCTACCTGTAAATGAGATGGTAGGGAGCCCAGAAGGAGGAAAAACAAGACTCCTACAGGTCACCTAGGAGGTGAAAATACTGCACGCAGTCTCGCTGTGTGGCAGCTGTGTGAGGTGGGGTGGAGGCGGGAGCGGCCGGGGAGGGCTATGGCTCTGTGAGTCTTAAGCAGGGCGTTCTTCAATGGCAAGATGAAGCATTACCATGCCCCCAAATTGATGTGAACTAGCATCTAAGTCCACTCCCACACATCACCAATGAAGAGCCCATAGTCACTCTCTGCTGAGTAGATATTTATGCATCCGCGTGAAGCGTCTAAATGAGTGGGTGGTTATGTGTGGTTGGTTGATTCATTCTGCAGAGAAGCAGATTTCCACGTTATTGTCATTACTGAGAACCTCAAAGTGTCTGCCTTTTTATTCTTCTGGATAGAAGTGAAGTCAGGTTTTGGTGAGAGGGAGGTCCCCTAGCTGAAGAAGACAGGACACACCCAAGTCCCCAGTGATGGTTAACCATGAATAAACAGTGAAATGTCATCATTTTCTTGAGTGACACGCTAAGAAGAACATGGCCATTTGTGGACTGGTCACCTGCAGCAGAGGAATAAAATGTTGTCTTTAAAACTTAGAATGAAATGCTAGCCCAGCTGAAATATTAATATGTTCACCTAGAAGGGAGAATATTTGAGCTGGGAGGCAGCTTAGCGACGTTTTGATCCAGAGATCTCAAAATGTGAGCCTGTGGCTGTCTTCTACCTAAGTGACTTTCCCCCCTGTTCCTCGCTTCAGGGGCTAAAACATTTGTAATTAGTTACCAGCAATTAAAAAATAGGAGAGTTTTACTTCTGGTCAGACTGGAGCATCTGACCCCACTGGGCTCTCCCTGCCCTCGGTGACAACTGCCTGGGGCTGGGGTCGGCAGAGCATGAACTTGTCCTTCTTCCGCAGTCTCCACCCAGCCCACTTCCCCTGTGCACGTGACCTGCCCCCACCCAAGGCACACATTTCTTTTTTTACCCCCTACAGATCATCCCTTTCATTTTGCCAAGAAGGAAACGAAGGATCCCAAAAGGTAAGTCGACTTGTCCAAGGTCACACAAAGGCCAGAAATGAAGCTCAGACCTGAATTTGGTTTCCCGGCTCCTATTTCAAGGCTCTTTTTCCTCCGCATCATGATGTCAAATAATGTTTCTGACCGCCAAGCCCTAGAGGCGTCCTGGCTAGCAGGTTGTTTTTTACTGGTTTGTGTTGGGATTTTTTTTTTTTTTGGTGGAGGGATGATTTATAAGGCATCGTGTGCTCTCCTACGAGCTTCCCAAGGGCAGGCATGGGAGCTGGATGTGGTCTGCACTTGGAGCACATTTTGAAACTGTGAATCCATGACTGTTAGATACCAAACTGACAGTCAAGTCTGTTCCCAGACAGGACAGTAACTAACCAGTCATAGTTGAAAACAAGACTTTAGCTTTTAAGCTAGTGCTGTCCAAATTGTACCGACTGAGTATTTACCTATTTTTTCCTTCTTCCTTTCACCTAAATATCTCTAATCATACAATGCCTGAAGTGACTCCAAGGGTATTAAAAGGCAACATTACTGTAAAGCGAGGATTAGAATAATTTTAAGTACAGAAATGGAACTAGGAATGTAATCATGAGCAGGTGTTCCAAATGACCTCCTGCAAAAAGCAATATCCATACATCTCAGTACTAGTGAAACCATAAAGAAGCAGCTTTTGAAAGACGATGGTTTACTTTAAGAAGACTGTAACACTGGATTGGTAAAGAATCCCTTCTAAGAGTGTTACATCTGGCTAATTAATAAAAAAGTACAGTTTGTGTATTCCTCAATTGCAGGGGAAAAAATCAGGCAAAATGATGACAGTGGTGTGTTTATTAAATTGGGACGCTGACAGGGAAAGGAGTTTTCTACCTTATGAACTATATCACAGACAGCTCATGGCCCATCAAAAAATCAGACAATCGGGTGGTAGTTTGCGTGATAGTGTTTTTAAAAGAATCTGGGTGACCTAGCAAACTGGCAAGTGAAGTGGGGAAATGAGTTAAGAGTTTAATTTGAGGAGACTGGAGAAAATCTACCATGTTGATTGATATCCAGTAGAGTCTCAGTCACTGTTTCTTGGGTGGGTCGGTGGGTGGGTGGATGGATGGATGGATGGATGGATGGATGGATGGATGAACAGAGGGATACATTATATACACATGCAGCACAGAAACGTTTGGACATATGCTAAATCCAGCCTATAGTTCCTTTGAGTGGCATTTACTTTCCTTGGTTCAAATTTTTGCCGGATTTCCTGCAGTCCACTCAAGGGTACAACTCATTAGCCATAAAATCAAGACAAATGTGATTTCTCCCCACCAAATTCTACCTACATAAAGCAGACTGTATCATGTGGTAATGAGGGTAGGGGTGTGCACAGGGCATGGGAGGGACATTTAGTTTGGACTTTATATTCAGAAAACACCTCCAACCTAGACTTTGGACCTTATCTCCAAATGAAGTTAAGTATGTAGTCACAGAGCTACACCAGCAGGACTGTAAAGACAGTGAAGTTCATTATACAACCAGGTCAACCATAAACTTAAAATATATCATGATTTTTGTTGCCCTGCTTTGGCCTTTCATTATTTTTTAATCAAGTGGGAGCTTAAAATAAAGCAGGGGTCCAGTCTCCCTCTGTCTTTCAACCTGAAGGAAGGATGTGTCAGCCATTTCCAGGGTAGGGAGCTATGCAACAAGAAAGGCTGGGCCTCAAAGACATCCTCCTGTCTTTAAATACTCAGCATCAATACTGTTCAACAGGACATTTGAAATTTGAAAAGGGGTAAAACGTGTGGTGGAGTTGTAAGAAAGAAACCCAATAAATGCACAGTTAAAGTAGCAATGCCAACCAATGAAAATGATTCGCCTACCATGTTCCAGATAAGAGGGCGTACCTTCCGAGGGGTCAAGCCTCCGAGCCCTCCGCCCGTGCTTGGAGTTATTATGGACAAACATATTATCAGAGACTGCCAGGACATGGCCATCCACGTTGACTGTCGTAGACACCACGACCTGGAGACAGAAGAGAAAAATGAAGGAACATTTTAATATAAAAGCATGGAGGGTAATAAACTCAAGTTAAATAAATAACAGCTGGGAGCTGAAGAAAATTGCATAGCTATTTCACATAATAACTGGTGCTTATGCTGTACAAGTCTAACAAGAGGAGCTATTGATGAGTGGGTCTTTGGCATGGAACGCTTTTGATGCAGTTTTAAGTAAAATTGCACAGTTTATAGTTATACAGCAGAAGGTACACTGTTAACCATAATTTTAACAGGAAGATCTTTATTAGCATATTTTTTTACACAAGGGTGGTTGTGTTTCACCTAAATTGCCCTTCAGTTTAGACACTGAAGCAGATATCACAGTTGATCATGCAAATAAAAATCTTTTGAATCTTTAAAATATTTCTCCCCCCGCCACTGCGTCAGGGTTAAGGGGATAGAGAAATGAAAAAGAGAGGTTTCAGTGAGAGCTGGGATGAAGCTTTCTCTCCCGGGTGTCTTTTTGGGGTTTCTTGTACTTTTTTTCTTCCCACATTAGTTTAGTTAATCAGACATCAGACCAAAGCCCACCCTCACCACCATCACCACCACCACCCCCCCAAAATCCACGCTAATCAAGGGACTTAGAGCTGTGTTTCAAAGCCAAAAAAAAGAAGAAAAAGAAAAAAAAGGTAGCCCTGGCCCAAGGTACATTCAACTACTGTGGCGGTCTCATAAACTGACTGAACGGAGTTTGCCGGAAGGGACAGAGGCAAAGGTGTTTTCTCAGAGAACTTTGACTAAAACACTGAGACGAAATGACCTACAGTTCTCCTTATATTAAATGGGTAAGAGGATTAAAACCCAAGCCCACAGAGATATGTTTATTCATGCGACCTCTTACAACCAAATATAATAATTGTCTGTAACTGCACCTTCAGCACCCACCTCATGCTCTGACATGGGAAACAGCAATCGGCGGCTCCCGTTTAATCCACCTATTATGTTGACTAATTAACTTTGCTCCACAGTTTATTTCTTCCTCCATTATCAGCCCCTGTCAGCCGCAAGCACCCTGCAGCACAGGGGGGACCTCAGGCTCTTTGATTGATCACCGATAGATTGACATGTAGATTAATTTAATTAGAATCACCTCACTTGAGAAATGAAAGACAATGGCAAGAGGGCTAATAGATCTGCTCTCATAATGAGGCGAACCTCCAGAGCCAAGGCTGAGGTTTTCTGATTTATTTTTGCTCAGTTCCCCGGTTGCTTGGAAAGACTCGTGCTTTAATTGCTCTTGGTTTTGAGACGCCTAAGCCCCTGAAGAGGTGAAACGTTTTACAAGGATTGGCACATACTGAGGCCCCAGTTTCTGAGGAAGACTTTTCTCCAAGTTGGGGAAAGGGGGCCCTGACTTCTAGAGCCTTGTGCAATGCTACGATTTCATCACCTGAGTTGGGCAGAGGGGAAAACGCTAGGCCTGGGAACTGTAAGCCCTGCCTGGCAAAGCACCCTGCCCCCAATCCCGTAGACCTCCACCAATGGTTGCCATACTTAGAAGTTCCACTGTCCCCCTCTTTGACCTAAAGGCATCCTGGCAAAATACGGCGGATTCCCTTCCCCCTTACCTTCAAGATGGCAACCAAATTTTTTGTTGTTGTTGTTTTCCTTCGGGCCCTCCCCTCTGCGGACCCAAGGCCCTGCTCCTTTTATCAAGGCTCTAGTATTTCTCAGACCCATGAAGCAACACTGTGGTCATCCTGCCGTGGGGTCTCCCAGGGATGACTGCTGGGGAGGGCTTCTGTGGGATCCCCTCCACCCTCCCTCAGGGTCCTCACCTTGACCCCCCCAGCAGGACTTGGACCCTCCCCTGATTTTATTTTTTATCTCTATTTTGTTAAAATGCAAAGTAAACAATTAAGAGAGTCCATTCAGGGACTCAGGGTATTCTCTTTAGTCATTGTGAAACCCAAAATTCCAGCCAGGGCAAGTCATTCATGGAAGGATGCAGTAAGTTTGAAGCAGCAGTTTGCAAAGTGGTTTTTCTCTTTCTTCATGATTGATCAACCAGATGTGACAGCCTGAAGTTTCTGCGTATGTCTCATCAATTGTAGGTTAATTTAAAAGAAGAAGGAAGAGGAGGAGGAGGAGGGAGAGGAGAAGAAAGTTCTCTATTCTTTTATTTTCAAAAAGTACTGTGAGTGGTGGCAGAGTCCATATTATTTAAAGCAACGGAAACTCACTTTTCTTTTTAGTTCAGGAGATGACTTCGTGGGACATTTACAATTATATAACAGAGCTGGGTCTTTCAGAGAAATTTTGATTTACTGCAAGACCACAATTGAGTGGTCACTGGAGTCGTTAGCTGAAGAAACTATAAAAGGAATGACAAACGGTGTCTGTTTGCAGTGTCAGGAAATACAGAAAGTGGTTATTCTAGATGTCTGTCTTAAGAAAAACAAAGGCGATGACAATCCACCATGCACCTGTAAGACTGAGTGCTACAGGCTTAAACTATTCAGTATCATTTAAAGACACTGTCATCTAATTCCTACATTGAACAAAAATATCGAAACGGTTAAGAAAAAAAAAAAAAAAACTACACCCTATATGTTTTTATTCTCTTGGTAAGAGAAGGATCACCAAGACCACATGTGCAGTAAGATCATTTCATTGAAAGACCAGTTACAATTGGAGAAAGATGATACAGAGAACCCTCATGCCTTTAATTTCTAGAAAATAAACACCTAATATGTTCCTCAAAAACTCATAACACAACACATCTTAACTTCCCTACCGCGAAATAATTTCTCTCATTCCAATTTGGAAATGATCAGGATATAGTTAAATAAAATAAATGCTGCAATTAATCCATAGAGCAACTTGAAAATAAAAAAAAAAAAATCTAATGGTGAGATGCAAAGGGAGCACTGAAAAGTCCTTTAAAACTAAGCCTATAGTGGGAGGGAAAAGGGCCTTTACAGTTTAAACACAAGATTAATGAGGTGCTGACACATTCATGAAGGCAAGGGGACAGATGGACCTGCCAAATCTTCCACCTTCCCAAATTGTGTCAACAAAACCCAGCTTGAATTTGAGACAGATAAACATGGAAAATGATTTTACACTTGGACTCGACCACCCCTTCCCTTTCAACCTCCTTCCTTACTCCCCTGACCCAGGGTAAGATGAGGAACAGGTATATTTAGAATTTTATGGTATCTGTTATAATTAAAACTTTACTCTCTAGAATTGTACTAATACAGTAGTCACACATGTGGCTGTTTAAATTTAAATTAAGTAAAATTTAAAATTCCATTGTTCCCAAGTTTCCATAGCCACATTTCAAGTGGTCAGTAACCACATGTGGCTGGAGGCTACTATAATAGACGGCAGTTATAGAACATTGCAGAATATTCTACTGGACAGTGCTGCTATAGAATGGTTTTGAAATAAATTGTTCCAACTTATTCATGAGGATGCCCAATTTATTTCTCCTGAAATAAGTATTAAGCCAGGTGGACATGTTTAGGGTTGTATACATATATATTTTTATCCCTGTAGTTTTTGGAAGTAAATTTCTATTTGGGGGAGGGGCATGGTTTTTTAGTATAGCAATCCAGAGATGTGCTGATGAATACCCAGTGTGTTCCATGGTATCTTCTGTTTGCATCCAACCCTCCAGGTGAGGGGATAAAAAGGGCGAAGGGAAGTCCACAGGTACCCACAGACTTTGGAGATTTTACAATGAAGTTTCTCACTTCTTGGCTCATATCAGTGGTTCAGAAATTTGCTCTGTTATATCCTGGATCTAAATTCCCTGGAGGTTGTTATTTTTACTATCTACCCCCATGTATTTAGAATTAGAAAGAATTCAACACAAAATTTATGACTTTTGACTTTCAGTCTTTCCTAGCTGATGTGTCTTTGGTCAGGTAACTTAACCTCTCTAAGCACCAGTGTCCCTGACTCTCAAGTGGAAATGATAATAGTACCTAACTCATAAGGTTACTGTGAGGCTTATATTATTTAAAGTGGTTAGCATGGTTCCCAGTTCTTATAGAGCAAATGTTAGCGGTGGTAGCATAGTTGCTGCTCTGTTGGTGATCTCGTCAAAAAGTTCAAGAGCCTATAGACTGTTATTTTAAATACAAGGCTACAGAAATTATTTCTTCTACATTCACTGCTTTATCAGTTTAACACTGAAATCTTACAAATTTAAAGACCTTCATGCTCATGATATATAATTATATAATTTAGACCTCTTGTGAATTGCAAGTTTCAATGGTTTATGTAATTTTGCTTCCTATAAACCATCTTCCTATTGGCCTTTTACATTCTAGGCTTGAAATGAAATAAAACCTTACAGTTTTGAAAACAGTCCATAAATTTTCTGCATCTTATCAATGCGGTCTAGTTTCCCTAATACTTCATTTGAATGAGGGGTTCTCTGAGAGTTTTCTTATTGGTAATTATTTCCTTGCTATCATTCCTTAGGTTGTCCCTCTTCCCTTCCTATCAAGCCAGAGACCTTGTATGTCCCAACTATATTATCTCAGATTCATGAAGCATGAGCAGATTTTCAAAAAGACACAAGCAGCTAAATTCAGTCATGAGTGGCAGATCACATTAACAAAAGTAGCACCTCATGTGGAAGAAGGGGTTAGGACAGAAGCAACAAAAGCAGTTGAAATCTGTATCTTTAAATATTTCTAGAACAAATACAGCACCGGGAGAAAATTAAATCATAAAAATATTTTCACTGTTTAAATTTAGAACATTTTGGTACGCAGTACCTCTCTCTAAAATATAACCACTTTAGCAACTTAATTTTGAATAATGATTTAAAAATTATAAATCTTGGTTTTCAATGCTAATATATGATAATTCAGTGTAAGGAAATTAGTGCTAAAGTTGGTCTATTACATGGCTTCCTTACCTCGGGGTTTAGCTTATTCTATGTTTGCATTAATTCAAAGCCCTTAATAATGAAGCATGAAATGCATTGGCCAGAAGTACACGAAATAAAAAGGCATTAAGCAACATTACATGGAATAATACTCGGCAATAAAAAGGAACAAGCTATTGATACATCTGGATGACTCTCCCGAGAATTATGTCAAGTGAAAAAGCCAATACCAAAAGGCTACATACTGCATATTATGGGCTGAATTTTGTCTCCCACAAAATTCATATGTTGAAGTCCTAACCCCAGAACCTCAGGATGTGACTGTATTTGGAGATAGGGCCTTTGAAGGGGGTAATTAAGTTAAAATGAGGCTGTTCGGGTGGGACTTAATCTAATCTGATTGGTGTCCTTATAAGAAGAGGAAATTTGGGCACACAAGGTGTTCATGCAAAGAGGAAAGACCATGTGAGGACACAGTGAGAAGGTGGCCATCTGCAAGCCAAGGAGAGGCCTCAGAGGAAACCAAACCTGCTGACACCTTGAGCTGGGACTTCCAGCCTCTAGAACTTTGAGAAAATACATTCCTGTTTTTAAGCCACCTGGTCTGTGGTATTTTGTCACAGCAATCATAGCAAACTAGTACACTGCATGATTCTATTTATTTATTCTTGAAATAGCAAAAGTTTAGAAATGAAGAACAAATTAGTGGTTGCCAGGGATTAGGGACAGAGGGAAGGTGGATGGGGCTACTATAGAAGGACAACAGGAGGGATCCTTGTGTGGACAGAAATGCCCAATATCTTGACTGTGGTGATAGATACACAGACCTACACATGATAAAATTTTATAGCACTAAAAGCATACACACACAGATGAGTACAAGTAAAACTAGCGACATGTGAATAATATGGATGGATTGTATCAATGTTTATATCCTGTATGAATACTGTATAGTACAATGTAATATTGCTCAAAAGTTTTGTAAAATATTACTATAAGGGTAGACTGAGTAAAGGATACACAGGATCCCTCTGCATAATTTTGAACAACTGCATGTGAATCTACAATTATATCCATAAAAAAAATTCAACTAAATAAAAGGCATCGGCAACCAGAAGGTCCTTCTGTAGGTAAATGGATAAACAAACTGGTAATCCATAGAATGGAGGATGATGCAGCAAAAAAAAGGAAATGAGCTTATACTACCCAAAGCAATCTACACACTCAATGCAATCCCTATCAAATTACCAATGGCATTTTGCACAGAACTAGAGCAAAAAATTTTACAATTTGTATGGAAACACAAAAGACCCCGAATAGCCAAAGCAACTTTGAGAAAGAAAAATGGAGCTGGAGGAATCAGGCTCCCTGACTTCAGACTATACTACAAAGCTACAGTAGTCAAGACAGTATGGTACTGGCACATAAACAGAAATATAGATCAATGCAACAGGATAGAAAGCCCAGAGATAAACCCACACACATATGGTCACCTTATCTTTGACAAAGGAGGCAAGAATATACAATGGAGAAAAGACAGCCTCTTCAATAAGTGGTGCTGGGAAAACTGGACAGCTACATGTAAAAGAATGAAATTAGAACACTTCCTAAAACCATACACAAAAATAAACTCAAAATGGATTAGAGACCTAAATGTAAGGCCAAACACTATAAAACTCTTAGAGGAAAACATAGGCAGAACACTCTATGACATAAATCACAGCAACATCCTTTTTTGACCCACCTCCTAGAGAAATGGAAATAAAAACAAAAATAAACAAATGGGACCTAATGAAACTTCAAAGCTTATGAACAGCAAAGGAAACCATAAACAAGACCAAAAGACAATTTATGGAATGGGAGAAAATATTTGCAAATGAAGCAACTGACAAAGGATTAATCTCCAAAATATATAAGCAGCTCATGCAGCTCAATATCAAAAAAACAAACAACCCAATCCAAAAATGGGTATTAGACCTAAATAGACACTTCTCCAAAGAAGACATACAGATTGCCGACAAACACATGAAAAGATGCTCAACATTACTAATCATTAGAGAAATGCAAATCAAAACTACAATGAGGTATCACCTCACACCACTCAGAATGGCCATCATCAAAATTCTAGAAACAATAAATGCTGGAGACGGTGTGGAGAAAAGGGAACCCTTTTGCACTGTTGGTGGAAATGTAAATTGATACAGCCACTATGGAGAACAGTATTCAGATTCCTTAAAAAACTGAAAATAGAATTACCATATGACCCAGCAAATCCACTACTGGGCATATACCCTGAGAAAACCATAATTCAAAAAGATACATGTACCACAGTGTTCATCGCAGCACTATTTACAGTAGCCAGGATGTGGAAGCAACCTAAATGTCCGTCAACAGATGAATGGATAAAGAAGATATGGCACATATATATATAATGGAATATTACTCAGTCATAAAAAGGAACAAACTTGAGTTATTTGTAGTGAGGTGGATGGACCTAGAGTCTGTCATACAGAGTGAAGTAAGTCAGAAAGAGGAAAACAAATACCGTATATTAATGCATACATGTGGAATCTAGAAAAATGGTACTTATGGACCCAGTGGCAGGTCAGGAATAAAGATGCAGACATAGAGAATGGACTTGAGGACACGGGGTAGGAAGGGGAGGCGGGGACATAGTAAGAGTGTAGCACTGACATAAACATACTACCAAATGTAAAATAGATAGCTAGTGGGAAGCAGCCACACAGCACAGGGAGATCAGCTTGGTATTTTGTGATGACATAGAGGGGTGGGATAGGGAGGGAGGGAGGGAGGGAGGCTCAAGAGGGAGGGGATATGGGGATATGTGTATACATATAGCTGATTCACTTTGTTGTACAGCAGAAACTAACACAACATTGTAAATCAATTATACTCCAATAAAAATGTATAAAAAATAATAAAATTTTAAAAAAAGGAATGAGCTATCAAGGAACAAAAAGACATGAAGGAACCTTAAATGCAAATTGCTAAATGAAAATAGCCAACCTGTAAAGACTATACACTGTATGATTCCAACCATATGACATTTTGGAAAAGGGAAAACTATGGAGATAGTAAAAAGATCAGTGGTTGCCTGGAGTTTGGGAAGAGGGAGGGAGGGATGAATAGGTAGAGCACAGAGGATTTGGGGGGTGGGTGGGGAATGAAACCATTCTATATGATACTGTAATGGTAGATACATAACATCATGAGTTTGTATAAACCCAAAGAATGTACATCATAGTGAGTCCTAGTGTAAACTATGGATGTTAATTAACAATTAACAATATTGTGTATCAACATTGACACATCAATTGTAATACATGTATCACACTAATGCAAGGTGTTAATAATAAGGGAAACTGGGGAGGGGGTATTAAGGGAGTATTTGTGAACTCTCTGTACTTTCCCCTCATTTTTCTGTAAACCTAAAACTGCTCTACAAAATAAAGTCTACTGATCAAAATTCTACCCTCTACTTCACACAGCCCACATTCTACATCCAACCTGTCTACTGAACTACTCTTTATAGTCTCCTCCAACAAGTCACAAGGGACCCAAGAGATCAGCCAATCTAGTGGCTTCCAACGACAAGTTTTCAAATGTTGTACTGGGGACAACATTTCAGAGACGGCATCCTAAACTCATCCATAGTAAGGATGGATACCAAAACATTCAGTAACCTTCCTTTATTGATATGGGATTATAACAGTTCTATGTGGAAACACGGTTATCTCATGCACATGAGAAGCTCTAAATTGGCAGTTTCACATGGCTTTGACTAATTTTAAAATAGAGATTGTGATTCTTACTCAATAAATGCAATTACATTGAAAAATATGTCACCACAAGACGTTTGTAGGATAAAAATCACAAAAGGAGTCCTTAGTAGTTATGATACTGCAAATTTGTCCAATGCCTCCTTTTACAGCTTGGAAAACTGAGGTCCAAGAGACTTAAAAACATCCTCAAGGCCATAGGACAAATTAAGAGCAGGGGCAAACCTGAAGGGAAACTTCAGACTCCAGGTCCACTTCTCTCCCCCACAACAGCTTCTGGCCTCTCAAGACAAGCTCCTGGCTTAGGCCCTCTCTCCCCTGCCTCTGGTCTCTTCCAGTACACTTCGCTGCGTCTATCTGGCTGACCACACTTTAGGTATTATTTACATAAAAAAGGTCTGCTGCAGTTGGGTCTTCATTAACTCTGTCCTTTAAAATATCCTTGACTGATATGAAACGAGATATTCTCTGAAACCAGCCTGATTGTTAGTTTCTATCTGGTTGAAAGAGCCCAAATAACTCATTAAAAATTATGGAGGACGCATGAACCTACAGGATGTAACAGAGTGGAACTGCAGGAGTGAGGGAGCGAGTAGCTGAATTAAATCCGCCCTTTAAGGCTCAAGGCAAAAATCGCTCTTCTTTTAACAGTAAGACAAGAACAGACACTTCTAAATCCTCAGATTCTTGTGCTAGACTAATTTGGACTATTGGAAACTAGACTCAGCTTCTGTCTCCTGAACTGTGACACACTGTAGACGTAAAAAGCTCATCATTGATCTGAACCTAGTTTCTCTCTCTGTGGATCAGGATACTTTTGATGACTCTTGATGGTGTCATTGGCATTTAACTGGTGCTCTCCATTTATGTGTTCCCATTGGCCATTTTAAGTAGCAGTAAGCCCAAACATACAGAACTGCCATGCGTGCTCTCTGCCGATGGGACCATGGCACACAGGTATGGAAACTGGGAGAAAGAAAGTAGCATATTAGTCATCAGCTCAGTTTCCAGGGTCAGACAGTGCTGAGTTTGAACCCCGACTCCATCATTTACTAGTCTGTAACCTTAGGTAAGTCATTTAATCATAGGAATAAGTGCCAGGCATTATTCTATGTACTGGAGAAGCAGCAATGAACAAGACAAAGTATTCGCCCATCAAGAGCTTAGTTCCCATTGGGAATCAAAAAGCGTTTTCAGACAATAAATAAATAAACAATGAAAGCAAATTTTGGAATGTGAAAAGTTCCAAGAAGAAAATAAAATGAGGAGAGGGAGCTGACGCCTAGGTGGGAGCTACTTTTGAGTGGATGATTAGGAAGGCCTCTCTAAGGAGGTGACATGTTAGCTGAAATCTGAGTAATAAGAAGTATCCAGCCATTCAATGATATGGTGGAAGAATTTCCAGGGGGATGGAATAGCAAGTGTAAAAATCCTGAGGCAGGAATGAGTTTAGTATATTTGGGGAAGAGAAATGATGGAAGAGAAAGGCAGCCAATGTACCCGTTTGGAGGAAAGTAAACAAGGGGAAAAGGGTAGAAAAATAAATAAAATTATACATGTAAAACACTTAGTACAGGGTCTCACACATAATAAGAGCTCTATAAGTTACAACCTAAAAAGTGGAAGAATATAAGAATATCTTCTGTTGGTAAGTCTCAGTAAGTATAGACATCCTCAGAACCAATATCCATTGGCAACACTGATCAAACCAAACACTTTTACATCTATTGTTTAATGTATTTTACATTTTTTTCAATAGCAACTGTACTTAATGTAGGAATTTATTTCCTCCTAGTGAAGAGCTACCACTCATCAAATCCTGTTCATAAGGATTCCTTTTCAGTGATGCATATTTTCTGCCAAGGCCCAGCATAAGGCTCATGCCAAGATACATATTTGCCCAGTAAGCTGTAATGGTTTAATACATCAGGTTGAAAATCCACCATTTGTATTTACCACGTTATGTGAATTAATCCTGTATTCTGAAACTATCATTAGAGCTGCTTTCAGTATAATTAATCAGCATGGTGCATCTTGAAATTATTCTGTAGGAAGGGAGTGATGGCAGCTCGGGCCCCTAGCATTCTGTTGGTAAAGAATTTAATTGCAAGATGTGCTGTTTGTCAAAACAATATAAGACAGGGGGTGGGGGAGAGTGGGAGAGAAATAAAAGGGATAAGAATATTTCCTTCTTTATTTAAGCGCCTTTAAAAGCAGACCGAAACTGCAGGGGTTGGGCATATATTTTAAGAATCCTCTAATCATACACTGCAGGCTTCTGAATAAGTAACGAGGATTCCCCAAAATTTATAGAATTCACCCAAAAAAGGGGGGCAGAGAGTTGCCTTTTAATGTCATTTACCATGTCATCATTTTTGAAAGACCAGACATTTTTGGTGGGAATTTGGGAAGAATAACCTAGTCGTTTCTCCTATTTCCTACCCCCTCACTCCAAATGACTCGTAAGTGAAAGAAGATTGTTCATCTCCTCAGATAAACGTGAGATAAACATGAATTGGGACCTTGCTGTTCTCTCTGCTCAGAAAATTCTTTTGGCTCTCCTCAGGATGAGTGATTCTTATCCATTACCTCTGAGCTTAAAAGTCCCCTCCTCAGAAGTTTTCCCTGGGCACCTGCTTTAAAGTAGGTTCCCATCCCTGATCCCACACTGGTATTCTCTCTCATAATATCCTGTTTCACTTCCTTTATAGCAATAATTAAAAATTTTAATGATGTGTAATTATTTGTACACAGCATAGCAGCTGATGGTAATCATTCCTTATATATCCATTTTCTCTTCTTCTTGGGTGGTACAACTAGACACTCTCAGGTTTCTCTGTGGTTACACATGGCCGTGTGACAGACTTCTAGCCAGTAGAATGTGGGCAGATTTGACGAGGATCACTTCGAAGACCAGGGTTTAAGAAGTCCACGTACCCCCTGCATGCACTCTTTACCCTTCAACTGGATGGATGGAGACAACGAGATTCTAGGGAATGGTGGAGACACAGGTCCCCAAACTACTTCATGTATAAGATCTGCTCACCAACCAGGAATACCTGCCTTGTACCATTATGTTAGCAAGAAATAACCTTCTCTTGTACACGAGCCATTATATATTCTTTGGTCTATTTTTTACAGCAGCTAGTGTTAACCTAACTAATAGACCCTGACTAGAATATAAGTTTCATTAGGGCAAACACTCGGTCTTTTTTGTTCATCATGGTACACTCACCACCTCCCATGTCAATAAATACTACTGAGGGCAGGCATGCAGGCAGGAACAAAGATATCTTACATTTATGTTCACATGTAGCTACAGAGCTAACATTTATACACAGAGAGAGATTTACATCCTATGGAAAACTTTGTTAAAGAGATAAGATGAACCTGGAAATTTACTTCCCAGTGTTCAGGTATTATGGTATCTACTGTGATGACAGCTTGTACCCAATTCTTGTTCCTCCCCTCAACACCCCACTCTGCCAGCCCCAACAAGGAAAGCTATTGATAAGGATTTAAATCTTAACCTTGAATTGTCTAGCTCCTGTCACTTAAAAACCAGACCTGTGACATGGCTTTAACACAGTCCTTTGACATTAGCGTGTTTTTAGTGTCAAGATGAAGAAATGGGCTCATTTAGTCACAGTGAAATTCTCCCTGTCATGAGCTGTCTTCATTCACGGCTTTCCCTCCTTCTCTCTTCCTCCCCATGTCCCCACACCCGCCAGAACTGAATGAAGCCTGTATCCACTGTTGTATTTAAGCAAGTTTGTTACCCTAACCACAGCCTGGGGATTTCAAAAGAAAACATCCATTATAAAAAAAAAAAAAAAAGAAAAAAGATTGTACCAGATTCTCTACAAGGTTTATTCCATACTGCCTTAAAGTATGAACACAGCCGAGCTCTACAGAAAGTGATTAATTTCTTGAAAACGCTAAGGTCACACTAATTGACATGACCTGTGTAATTAAGCAGTCTCTGTTTACACACCAGAAGCTCAGTCGCTGTGAGTCTGAGTTTGCTTGACAGAATGTCTTTACATGTCAAGAGATCAACAACCTTTCTTATGTCCTCCTCAGTCACCTACACAGGCCCGTGATTGCTGTTCAGAGGAGACACGCTCTGGCATGGCTGCATGAAGATCAGGCTGGCCTGGTGAGCATACAAAACGGGGTGAGAGAAAAAGCGGCACCCACGACAGGTGGGGGGAGCCCACTGAATAGGCAGAAGAGTGCCTTCTCACTCAGATGTCTCCAGGCTTCGGGTTTTCAGTATAACGGGGAAAAGTCACATCGAGATGAAAAGAGTAGAAAGGAGTTTTCTCCTGCCAAAATGACACTCTCTCACTCCCCCCAGCCCCTGCCCAGGGCAACAGTGACATCAAAATATTTGAAACCAGCTTCCCAATTAGCGTACTGTGAGAAAAATGATGGCAATCAATGCCTATTCATAGGAAAAGTTCCACCAATGTTTCTAGGACACACCTCTGTCAGCCAGGGTAGCTGCAGGGAAGACTAATCCTCCCCCTCTTGGTTTAGTCCTAACAGTTGGGAACTTCAGTGTGATTTCCGAACAGAATTCTCTGAGCTGTCAGGGGCCACTGGACTCAGGCTTCATTTGGTGAGGGGTCTTTCTTGCCCTGGAGAACTGGCTAAAACCTCCATCGATTAGGTGAAGTGCAGGCAGTTTTCTGAGCAATAGCTTCTTTCTCTAAAGTTCATATGAATAAACACTGACCAACACTGTGGCTCTGATCAGAAACAGTGCTCAAGTTCTTCCCCTTCCACACAACTCCACGCACTGCTTGATGAGCTTTGCTGGCATCCCAGTGTCCTTCATGCAGACGGTATCCTTAGGTTCTATTCACAGCAAATACCCCTTTTGAAAATGCTCCTCAGCTTTCCCAGGATTCTAACACATATTCACGGGTAGCCACTGGGGCTCTCAGATGTCGAGAAACCTCTTTACTGCTTCACTAAGTATTGCCTACAGGCTCTGGACAAGTTATTTACTGTCCCATGACACTAGAGAACATCTGAGTCAGACTGACTGGGTTGAATCACTGCTTCACTACTTAGTAGATGGGTGACTTTGGGCAAATTGCTTAACTTCTCTAGACTTCAGTTTCCTCATCTGTAAAATGGGAATAATCCCTATTTGCACATTCCTAAACCCTATTTGCATATATTGTGAAGATAAATATGATAACTCATGTAAAATACTTAGCACAATACCTCTCACATAGTGAGTACCCAATAAATGTTAGCTTCATCATCATCATTACGGACAATGTCCATGGTCATACATCAAGGTACACACATGGACACATATAGTTATACATATGTCTACGGAACACCCTGAATGCAGACACAAATGTAAACAGTCATCTCTCCAGCACTTAAGGCAGTTAGGAATGAACCCAGGAAGGGAACGCAGGAAGAGAAGCCAGCTTGCGGTGGAGGCTTACGCACAAAAAAAACGAGGCTGACAATGGAGTTTAGGGCTCATTGAGTTTAAGTTGCTGGATATTTCCAGGGAGAGTCAGAGGTCATCAGGTATAGGACTAAACCAGTGATTCACAACCAGGGGCAATTCTGCACTCCCACCCCCACAAGGGGACATTTGTCAATGTCTGGAGACATTGTGGTCTGTCATGACTGCAGTGGGGGGATGGTCTCTCTACTGGTATCTAGTGGGTAGAGGCCAGTGACATCTACTAAACATCCTATGATAAACAGGACAAATCCACCCCCACCTCCAAACAAAGGATTATTCAGTCTAAAATGTCATTTGTGCCCAGGCTGAGAAACCTGATACTGAACTAATGACCCAGCTTTAGTTTATAGCAAATATTCTCTCCAAAAGCTTACATTTATATTTGATCATGTGTAAATTAGTTATGCTTACAAAATACTGTCTTTTGTGAAATCAGCAGAATCATCATTTTTACTCCATTTTACAGTTGAGGAAATTGAGGTTTTGCAGAAATCTAACTCATGCCTCCTTGACTCAATAGCCCTTATGCTAAACAAAGAATAACTATTTTGTCTGTAAAAATAAAGCTTTCTAGATACTCTCAAAAATAATAGACTGAGTTGGTTCTCATCTCATCCAAGAGCTACATTCCTATACTTCAAAGCTTTCAGACATTTCACTGGCAGGTCCTGTGAGGAAAAACACACAAGGCCCCAGAAGTCTTACACACATACTCTTTTAGATTCCTGGTGTCACCAAAGTCCATCTCTAACTCTTCTGCCCTGAGAAGCACAGCAAAGTTGATCCCAGTATTCATAAGGCATCACACATGTCTACTAGACACGTTTATTACACATCAATTGGTTCGTGCCTGGATATGCCTTGTTCTTAATCCAAGTTTGGTCAAAGGAGATCTATGGCCCATTTCAAGGCCAAGGTAAGTGACAACACAGTTTATACTGAAACCTAACCTCATGTTCCAAGACACTTAGCAACACATACTTAATAGCATCACACGTTTCACCAGCAAAGCTGACTCCAACTCAATGCAAAATGTCCTGGGTGGGAATGAAAGCACCCAAGTCTACCCACTTAGTCAGAAGCTCCCCAGGAGAAACATTTTCCAGGACACTAGGAATCTAGGGATTCTCCCCATTTATCTGTCAGGACAAAAGGTGGCAAGGCCAAATGATTTCCAGAACTGCTTCAGAATCTCAGGAGAGAATGTCTTCTTTCTAATGAATTTGTTCTTTCATGAGACTACTGAGTCTCACCTATTAAAAATAATCATCTTGTGGGAGGGAGGGAGACGCAAGAGGGAAGAGATATGGGGATATATGTATATATATAACTGATTCACTTTGTTATAAAGCAGAAGCTAACACACCATTGTAAAGCAGTTATACTCCAATAAAGATGTTAAAAATAATAATAATAAAAATTAAAATAAAAATAATCATCTTGGAGACTAAGAGATCTTGACATCCAAAACTCAGTGCCCAGAATCATCCCTTCCCTTTCTCCCATCAGAGAATATGCAGCTAAAATTTGTCAAGATCCTCTCAGAGATCATATATTTCAATCTACACTTAAAGTGGACTAACTATACCTAAGAACATACCTTAAACACCATGCTATTTTTCACTGACAGACCCCATGGGCATCCATAGATGAATCATTACTCTGGTGGAGAAACTAACATTGACCATGCAAATAAGTTAGTCATAAAATTAGACGGAGAGCAACACAAGGGTCTAGAACCTTGCTACTCAAAGTGTGGTCCATGGCTTTGCCATCGCTTGGGAGCTTGTTAGAAAGGTAGAATTTCAGGCACATCTCAGACCTCAATTAGCATTTTAACAAGATCCCCAGAGGATTCTCAGCACTTTAGGGCTTGAGAAGCATGTATCTAGAACTTAGCAACCCTTCCTAAAACCCAACCACCATGTCTGTGTCTTGGAAGTTAACACATGTATTTTCACATCTTTTTTCCTTTAGTAAATGTATAATTATATGAAGTTGACATACCACTCATGCTTCAAATGGTGGCAGATATGACTGATGCTTGAAAACATTTACATGTTGCTGTACAAGGACATTTCTGAAACAGACTGAGTGTCACCCATACCGCCCTAGATATGCCCTGCTTCTTCAGGGGTCCATTTTTAATAGATAATTACTGACAACAATTTCCAAGATTGGAAAAGGAAAACAGAGAGAAAGGAAGGAGGAAGGTGACATCATTCCAAAACAGCACAAAGCTCCTATTTACCAGTTTTCTACCTGTAGAACTTTCGGCAAAGGATGCATCATTTTGTATGTACTTCACTTAACCTGCAGTGGTTTAAGCTTATGAGTCCATTTGGGAAGCCAAACTAGGCTCAAAGGGTACCATTGCTTCAACCAGTGAACGCAGGTGGCTCAGTCCTAATTCTTCTTTAATAAAAACAACAACTTCTAGAGTACAGAGACCTGGGGACCCAAAGTCTCACCTGCTCTGCACCTCTGGGAAAACAATGATACTGTTTCTTCTCCACCTAAGACTTTTTACCCTCTCCCGATACTCATATCATTATTGAGGTATAAGAAAGACAAGACAGACCCACCTGGAATCTCCGCATGTCACGTGGGTTTCCCGCATTCTTTAGGCAATTTTGGTTACACTTGAGGAAAAATTTCAAGAAGAACCTGTGAAGAAACAAATTATCACGGTTAGCATTTCAGTCCTGACACAGAAGGGAAAAAAGTAGTAAGTCACTTCTGGGTCATGCATTCTATTCTCTGCACGTTTCCTGAAATATTCAGAATGATGTTAGAGCCAGTATTCTGTTTAAAGCTTTAGCCTTTGTTTTGCATCCAAGCTGGACCTTCTTCATGAAGAGAATGCTCTCCGTGCTGCCAACAGATGTCACAAAAGAATTAAGCCCCCAAGGAAGTATGTTCACTCATAAAGAGGGTAAGTCTTCCCCATAATTTAAGGCAGGGTCCAATTGGAGATAATTGCCTGAGAATTACTTATAGTCCCCAACAACAACATGTAATTTAAGCCCCGTAAATTCACAGATGATGAACCGGCAAGATACACGCTAGATGAATGTAAGGAGATGGTAAACACTTTTTATCTTAGCATCTCCAAATAAAATATTCTAATTAGGAGTACTTATGAGAAGTAGGTAAGATTCACATACTGACTGAAGTCCTTTGGCTTCTTGAACATATCCCATATGTTTTCCTTACATGCATGCTATAGACAAAAGCTATTTGTGATGGAAGGAGGAACGTCCTGCCTCACTGCCACCTTGATCTCTGAATTGATTCTAGAGTGAGATCTATGGGTTTTACTGGCTAGGGTGACCAAAGGTCCAAATTTGCCAAGAATAATTCTAGTTTACACCAGTTGTATTAGTGTAAGTATGAACAGTACCCACTTTAACTTTCAAAAGTGTCCTGGTCTGGGTGATAACTTAGATGAGTTATTTCTATATTTCTCAGCTGGCAGTTGTTAAAGTTCATCACAGAAAGGCAGCAAGGATCAAAAGTGTCCAGTTAGGGCATTCTTGTTGGCCACCTACAATTAAACCTCTCCACCTGCCTATGTTTGGGGAAAGAAGCATTTTAAAAGCTGCCAAAAGTTCTTCATTCCTTTTCACTTTTAGTGCTGTGAATTTCAGGCCCAAATATTTTCCCAAAATGTTACACTGCATTAAAATGTTGATTAGTTAAATTCCCATAGGAATTTTCTTGTCTTCACCTTTTCTCCACTTCAAGTCTACACTGGAGTAAAATCCCTATTTCAATACACATAATTTGTGAAGAACTATCACTCCAGGATGCCTCAGTCCGGTCTTAGCTCTGAGTACAAAGCCTATCAACCAAATAACACCTCTGTAATGACAGCATAGCACAAAGATGCACCAAATTCAGCCAATTTCTGAAAACCAAACTGAGAAATATCCCAGCAGAATCTCTCTCCTCCCTGGTCTCTTAGAATATGCCAAGAGGGAAGTATGGCGTGGGAATAACTCTTTGAAGAGAGACAATGACTTTGTCAACCCAAAAATAACATTTTAAAATGTAAACATCTTCCTGAAATGGCTCTTTCAACATCATGCAACACTCAACTGCCCATCAGTAAAAGCTGGCTTCTGAACAATCCTTCATCCCTACTTCCAGGTTCTCTTCACAGAGGCCAAAGTTTATCAACATTTTGAACAAGACAAATGACTCATGGAACACTGCTGAAACCCAGCTGTGTAAAATGAAATCCAGCTCAAAGGCAACACTGTCATTCCCTAGCCCAACTGGCCAGTGCTGACTCCTGACTTCAGTAGTAGTCTGGGCGAAAGGAAAGGGGTTTGAGAGAGTGGTCACAATCCTAGGTGCCTTTGCACTGTCCCTTTCCTCTGAGCTCTCAGAGGCAAATGCTGGGTAGTCCTAGTGATCACACATTGCTGTCAGACTCTGTTTAATGTGGTGGAGGTCGGGACCGTGAGTCTGCCATCTTGCTGGGGTTCAAGCCTACATCCAAAGACACCTGAAATGTGAAAACTGGCTGCTTCTTCCAAGCATAGCTGGTTGGAAGGGAATATTTAAAAGCCACCCAAACCCCAGGACAGGGCTGATTATCACTAAGTTGACAGTAAGAGTCAGCTTGGTATGATAGAAAAGCCACAACCCTTAGAAATACCCAGAATGGGATTCCCATCCAAACTCTGACAGGTACTGCTGTGTGACCTTGATAAATAGCTGAACTTCTCTGCACCACACTTTCCTTATCTATAAATTGGGTATAATACCAGTCCCTACCATATAAGGCAAGTGTGAAAATTAACTGCAATGATGCATAGTGTCTGGAACACAGTAAGCATGGTGATGGTGGCAGTAATAATAATCATGTCTTTCATGTATTAGGTGCTTACTTCGTGCTCAGAACGCTAAGAATTTCAAATGCATTTTCCCAACTCAAGCCTCCTAAATAAACTCCAGTATTAATCCCATTTTATTGATGAGGAAACTGAGGTTCGGAGAAGTTAAATAAGTTGCCCAAAGGTTATTAAATGTGAATCAACTCAAATTTGCACAGAGCCTGTGCTTTTAACAATTATGCTATAGTAGTTTTAATAATAATAGAAGTAGTGCAATATTGATATTAATAGTAATTGTACCATTGACAGCAACTGTACTAATAATGGCAATTGCACAAATAAGTGTAATCATAAGACTAATTATTAGTACGATTATTTCCACTCCGTCAACATGAATATTGTGGAGGGAGACGTCGCTGCCTTTCTCCATCCAGTGGGCACCCGGCTCCCATTCCCGGTTCCCCAGGGTTGATAATATTTGCTGCCTGTGTGTGTTTAAGCCATTTGAGCCCAGACTCGACAGCCAGATTCAGGTTGTGTTAGAAGGAGCTGTCAGCACACCCTCTGACATCTTCAAGTCAGACAACTGCTAGCCCCCATGAGGGGGTCCATCTGGTGCCAAAATGGCTTTTGAAAGACCAGCAAACAGGACGCTAGCTCTGCCAGAGAGAAACAGAATCAAGGGAGCAGGGGATCTTCTGTCTCAGCGATGAGCCGGGGCGAGGCGCCTGTCACCAGCCCATCGTTAGCACAAAAGCTATGCCGGGCACACACCAGATCCCCAGTACCCTAAGCAGCCCTGTCACTTGGCACGCTGGCAGAATCTCCTGCCCGCCCTCTCAACAGCAGACCACTAGCTGAAATTGAAGGCTTGACCATCTGTCATGGGGAAGAGATGGCATCAACTGGTGCCTGGGGCCTCGCACAAGCCCTTATGTGGCAAAGACACTCTGAAGGGCCAGTTCTTTCGGAGAAAGCCAGCCCTACCCCAGGGGGAGCATCAGGAACTCTTTCAAAGTTTTCCCCCAAGTAGATGCCAAATGTCTGACCCTTTCGGATCACACTTCCTTAAAGGAACTGAGAGGAGTTAGAAGCAGGAGTTAAAAATATCCCCACCGAGACACGAAGTTAGACATGGTACACAAACTCGGGGGATGATTTATCAGGCTGTTTTTAAGGCATTTGTAAACCTGGGGGACACGTGCACTTCTGCTGGCCTATGGAGAAGATCTCAGATTCCGAGGGGGTGCTTTGAACAAAGCGGAGGTTAGTGTAACTCAAGACCTCACTTTTGTCTAACAAATTACCACATTTTGAGTGTCGGGTGTGTTTGATAACGTTGTCGGGGGAAAGAGTGTGCAGCCTTACCCCAACCGTGGGAAACTGACCTAAGGCAGGACAAAGGCCCTATTGACCCTTTAGCGTTCCAAAGAGTTCTATAAACTACAGGAAACAGCCCAACCAGGACCAAACTCCAGGATTTTTTTTTTTTTGGTAGGGGGGAGGAGTGGCGAGAAACCTGACACCTTTCTGTTAACTTTCGATACGAATAATATCTTGTGTTCATGCAGTGTTATATTATCCAAAGCACTTATATACCCAGAATCTCACTAAATACTCACAAAAGTCCTACAAATTAGGCAGGCCAGGAATGATCAACCCATCTGAATGGTAAAAAAACTAAGACTCAACAAAATTAAGATATTTATCTACAGTCAAAACTAAACTAATACCCTATATTAGCCCAAAGGACTCATCATGGTATGAATTTTCTCCGTGATTTACAGGACTTTATAAGTGACCTAAACCAACACTGAGTCTATCTTCCTCGTCGTGCATATGGGAAAATTGAGCCATCAGAAGACACGACAATACTCACACAGTTATAATTATTCTGAGAGATAAAACTATAATCCACATGTCCTGACTTCTAGTTGCATGATTTTTCCAATACAGTGTTAGCTTTTCAAAAGTCAGCCCAATAAAAGCTCAACACCGGAGCTACTGCACTACTTAGTCTACTACCTCAATTAGGAAAGTGACAGTCATAAAACCAAAAGTGACATCCTATTGAAAGTTGTGTTTAAGTTCACCAATGAGGCTAATGTAGGACATTACCCATCGTTGAACATTAACTGAACCGACCACACACATTTGTAGAACATAATTGTTTATTCAGTGATTTCCTTGTGTCACATTTTACCAACCAATAGATATTCAGTATTAGGAGTAGCTTTCATGTGACAAGCACAGCGCTGGATACCAAAGGTACCACTAGGCTCCCCCAAAAGGAAAGTTGATGAAATTAGCCAACAGGATATGACCCATCCATACGAGGACGTAAAATAACAAAAAATTATCTCTGTATACCCAGCACATGGCACAAGACTCAGAACCAATGGGTTTTCAGTAAATATTTGTACAACTAAACAGAATCCAGGACCTCCTAAGGGTAGAAATGGGAACATTCTAAAATGAAGACAGCAGTAGAGTATACTGGACAGGAGCCTGGGTTAAAGATAAGACAAGCCTGGGTAAATTTCTACAATTCCCTGAACCTCAGTGGCCTCAATAAAACATGGGAATAACAGTACCTCCCTCTTAGCAACATGGTGTGGCTTTCATCGGAATTCTAGCTTTACTCTTTAATTAACTGTGTGACTTTAGAAAAGTTACTTATCCTCTCTGTGCCTCAATTTTCTCATCTGTAAAATGGGGACAATAAAAGAAACTACTTCAGAGGGTTATTGAGAATTAAATGAGTAATATATGTGGAGTGTTTAAATAGTACCTGGCATAGAAGAAGAGATAATTATTTTCATTATCATTTGTCCCTGGCCACTGCTCACTGCCTAACACTCAGAGATATTGAGATTTTTCAGGTACAGAAAGTATTCTTCTCTCTTTGAATGTTAAGGTTAAGAAAAGAAGCCAAGATCTATGTATCTGACGAGAACTATAGGTTTCATTGAGTGACCTTCAAAAAGAAATAAAAAAGAAACCAAAGAGAGATAATAATGACTACAGCAGCTCTACCCAAAGGCCAAGACATAAAGGAGAGAGGTAGTAGCTTAAATCACAGAGGACTCCAGCTAGTCACAACTGAAGGGCATACACAGTAAAACCGTCCATTAGGCAACAGCTTATACATCATTAATTATTATGCAAAGTGTTGCAATAGATCTGGGCTGAGCAGGTTGAGTTTTCACCCCCCCCACCCCAATTCTGAAAAATCATGTCTGGATGTTTTCAGCCGCTCTCATAATGTCCAGGCTGGAAAGGAACAGCATCAAGGCACACCTAAACTAAGACATAAAAGCCCCATTTGCAGTCTTAAGCCTCTCTGAAAGTTCCTCTGACTTATGCCCACAGATGGTTATGTGGCAGACGATCCTTCTCAAAGATATTCAAGACACGGAGACTCACTCTGGCCCAGTGAAGGAAACAGCTGTGTGGAAACAACTGTGGGGTCCCTTCTGTGTGAAATTCAAGCTGTTCCCACACACACTCGCTGGAGGGTAGAGAGAGAAATGCCTCATGATTCAAAGGGCCTCTTTGGAGGAGTTCCTGTCATAGACTGAGCCATCCTCCTTGCTTTGACGACGAAGCGCAGAACTGCCTGCTCCAGGACCAGATCTACTGCCCAGATGTAACCAAGGAAGACTTTCCAGGAGTACAAGGATTCTCTCAAATTAAAAATATTTAACCAGAAAGCACCTATCCCTATCCAGACCGCCCGAGATGCCAGAGACTGTTTCAGAAATGCCATCACTACTCCATGGGAGCCCTCCATGAAGAGGTAAACATGAGTCCATGGCCACTGCCATGAAAAATAGATCTCCCTTCAAAACAGGGGACGAAAACAGCTAGAAAGAGAAAACTTTATTTTCAATGTCAACACTTTTGGGTTCCTAGTCCACAGGAAAAGTTGTAGAGTACAGTTCATGCATGTGAAAATATGATACCCCTAAGTCTGCCAAAATCCTAGGGATGCCACCAGGGCAGACTGAGGAGGCTGAACCTCTGCGAGGGCAAAGGTTTCTCACCGCCTGGCTGACCACCTCTCCTTTCCTGATATTCAAGTACGCTGCTGAGAGAGGACCTGCCTTGACTCAAACCCCCCCCCCCCCAGTTCTGTCTGAGAGATGAGGAAGGCAGGAAGGGGAGAACGAGGGTCACAGAGAGGCTTCTACACAGATGAGGCACATTCTCTCCTCCCTCCCCACAGTGGGAGGTGGAATGATACCAAGCTGTGGCTCTATCTTGGGGATCCCAGAGGGAGAGCACGTGCTGCCCCTATTCTTGGCCACTGACTTCAAGGAGTTTACCTTTTCCCGTGGCCAAGGTCCCTCGGATCTTAGACATTTCTGCAAAGTGTTCTCAGCCTGAAGGGACGAACATGATCAACTTGAAAAGCATCCCTGACCTCAGAGCTCAAGCTGGGCCGTAATGGAAGGACATAATTAGCGGCGAGGATTTACCAAAAAGAAAGAAAAAGGTGTTTGGGATAGCATAGCAGCAGAATAAAGAATTTAAAAATAGTTTTCAGTAAAAGGACCCACAACAAACAGATCTCCTGGTGCTAAAAGTCAAATCTGAAAGGTGGGAAAAAGCACCAGGAAAGTGAGAGGGGAGGACAAAATAACCAGTGGCCAATGGGGAAAGAATAAATCACAATTCTTTAGAAATGACACGGAGAAGGGAAGCCAGAGCAAGGGTGCTGTAGCTTACACCAACTGTTACAAGGTTAGACTGGAAATTAAATGAGAAAGCATCACACATCCAAAGAACTGTAGAACTTGATGTGGCAGAGCAGGCGTTCATCTTCAGGGATACTCTTTTATGAAGATTACTCAAATGCCAAGTGTTTCTTGCTTAAATGTATTAAGGTACAAACCCTGGCCCTGGGCAGACATTTTGAGTCACCCTAGTAGTTTTATTTGCAGCAGGAATGAGGCAGATAACAAAACCAAGTATTGTCCACTGACGGAGGAATGCATAAAGAAGATATGGTACATATATACAATGGAATATTACTCAGCCATAAAAAAGAACAAAATAATGTCATTTGCAGTGACATGGATGGACCTAAAGATTGTCATACTGAGTCAAGTAAGTCAGACAGAGAAAGACAAATATATAATATCGCTTATATGTGGAATCTAAAACAATGGTACAAATGAACTTATTTACAAAACAGAAATAGAGTCACAGATGTAGAAAACAAACTTATGGTTACCAAGGGAGGAAGGGGGGAGGGATAAATTGGGAGATTGGGATTGACATATACACACTACTATATATAAAATAGAGAACTAATAAGGACCTACTGTATAGCACAGGGAACTCTACTCAATATTCTGTAAATGACCTATATGGGAAAAGAATCGAAAAAAGAGTGGATAGATGTATATGTATAACTGATTCACTTTGCTGTACAGCAGAAACTAACACAACATTATCAATCAACTATACCAATAAAAATTAATTAAAAAACAAAACAAAACAAAAAACAAACCCAAGTGTTTGTCCTTCTTGGGGCTGGGCATAGACTGAGAATGTATTTGTCTTAAACTGTTTCCATTACAAGGATCATGATCTGCAGTGAATCACATGGCACAGAGGTCCTGCAGACCCAGGGATAGGATCTGAGACAGGAATTTCTGGTCACTGGTGCAAATCCTTCCCCAGGCTGGAAAAGATGCAAGTGCAGTGGCAACTTTGTTTCAATAACAATGACCCATCCCACAAAGCCTGGCCTAAAAGGTGAAGTGGGAGGAGCCTCAACACCTCAACTTAGCAGGTACTACAGCAGACACATGAGTATACCATGTACAAGACACTGTTCTGAGTGCTTTACATGTATTAATCCATTTACTCTTCACAACAACCCTATGAAGTACTATCTCAATTCTCATTTTATAGATAACACTACTGAGGGGTTATGAGATTTGCCCAAGGTTTCCTATCAAGTAAGTGGTAGAGCTGGGATTTGAATGTAGGCAGTTTGGCTCCAAAACCCACATCCATGAAACTATGTTCCTTTGTATGTTATATATATGATAGATATTATGGGACTACGGATCATTGACCATATCTAGCTATTCTCTTATCAGCATCATCAAATTCATTCAAGATTACAGCTGAAGTCACCATACAAATTTCTGGTATTGCCACCAGAATATTCCCAATTATAAATGTTAATGTGTTTCAGTTTTGCTTATGCACACCCTCGCCTATTTCAAATGCATTTTAACCACAATTAATGACCAGTGGGTCTGGTAACAGAGTCAAACCAAGTTCAGAGAATGATGGCCAAAGCAAAATCAGTGTAACCTGGGTCTCTTGGGAGGAGTCAGTGAATATCACCTTAAGGATTTAGTTATACTATCTGTGGTTACCAGTTCCACAAGTCACTATCTTTGAATGTCTTTCTTGCAGACAGAAAGCCACAGGTTGAAAATAAAAGGCTTTTAGTACCCCTCTGTTTAATACCTATGTGTACAAAATTTTAAAGCAGACTCATTTAGAATCTGATGTTACAATTTCACTTTTCCTCCTAAGGACTCTAAGAGTTTCGATATTAATTTCCCCTGTGGAGGTGACCGACACCAGAGAAAGATCAAGAAGTTCAAATCCACAGTAACTGAAACATGAGGGCTTTTTTGAAAACCCAAGTCACTACTGTTTTACAAGACTTTATGAACTATAAATGTTCAGTGTCATTCATTTACTCAATCAATAAATATTCCCAGAGAGCCTAACATGTACCAGTTCTTCTCCCTTAATACTAACTGTACTAAGATCACACTGACTTTGGTTCAAGTTTTTCTCCAAAAGAAAAAAAAAAAACTTTTATTTTTTAAGGAAACCACTTAAAAATAGAATTTCCAGGGGGAAAAAGTGGACGCTGCAGGTGATAGGGTTTGTGAGTAATTACCAAGAAAGGTTGAATACTCATAAAGTATTAATCTGTTGTGAGTGTTCCGGCCATGGCTGGATCAGGGGATCGGTCAAAGTCCCTAATAATGTCAAGATTTTACCTTTCCAGGCACATTGGTCCCCTACTCTTTACCTTCTTGCATTCTTCGCTTCAGTCACGTCGAGATACACCCTGCGCCCTGAACATGAAGTTTCCTTCCTGCCTTCCCCAAAGGCTGGATTCCTGGATCTGAAATGCCTTCCCCAACCCCACACCATCTCACCCTCCCATAATCCTACTTATCTTCCAGGTGCAGTTTAAATGCACTGAGCCCAAGAACCTCAGCTAGAATTAATCATTCCCTCCTCCACTCTGCTACAGCTCTGGTCACACTCCGTCTTCACATTCTGTACTCCAGTCACTTGAGTAATCATCTGCCCCCTCCACAGCACTGCAGACACCTTTACAGTGCCTCTGTCTTCCCCACAGCACCAGGTACAGCTGTATTTGGAAAACAGTAAGTAAATATCCGACTTGATTGATCGTTAGTATTAATGGCAGTTAACTTTGAATTACAGCACAAAGATGACGTCTTTCTTTTTTCCACTTTTTTCTCTGTTTTCTGAATTTCTTCTGAATAGGCATTACTCTAAGAAAAGACAAACAACTTAATTTTTGTAAAAATGGAAGTGAATATCATTCAGAATAGAACCTAGGGAATGCTGCCCCCATTTTGCAATGGATAAATTAGGAACTAAAAATGATGAGTGTCTTTGCCAAAGTCTTTATGCTCTAAGATATGCCAGTTGACTCAAATGAGAACACCTAAGAGCTATCCATCTCCTACTCTGTAAAATGTAGATCATTTATTAGTTTCTCATATGCATAATTCATAAAAGAATATCAACTGGGCAGATTCCACACCATTGGTATCCTGAATTTCCTCCTTTAAAATTCCTCAACATCAAAGTTTAAAATATTTTATTTAAGTTAAACTTGCCATTGGTCTTAAGGCATTTAAGCATAACCCAAAGGGACAAAATGTCATGTAACTAATAGTATGAAATGGATCACCTCTCTTCAAAATTCTACATACCCTCCTGATGACTTCATTGAAACCCAGTGGTTAAAGCTCTTGGTGATTTGCTATCTCTTGGTTCAGCCTATTTCTTTAAGTTATCCATTAAATTATTCAGTCCCTCCTTCATTAAGTATTAACTAAGCACCTACTACCTGCCAAGCTCAAGCTCAGAAGACAACTTCACCCCTGCCCTTATAGAAGCTCATCAAAGTGCAGGCCACCTATGTCAGAATTATCTGGTAATCTTGCCCTGGTGGGAGTTGGCTAGGGGGTAAGATACTCAGATAATTCGGATGTACACTGAATGTTGAGCCTTGATATCTAATTTATTTTTTAAAGTCAAAAGTCATGTCAATACCATGTGACAAATGCAAAGTTATACAGCAGAAATAGTGAACTGCACAGAAGGGATGGACATCTAATCATGTGTCATTGAAACCAGGTATAAAAACTTATGTCAAATCACCTCTGAGTAAAAAGAAAAATTAAATTCATTCACCCACCCCACCTCCTGTCCAATATAAGCCACAGAGAAAGAAAGGAGTTCCTAGTTGCCAGGGAAAGGTGATACTTGACAAATTTTTGCTTCAAGGAAAAGAAATAAGCTCATTTTTCTACCAAACAGGAAAGAAAAGATAAAGGCATCAGCTGAAGAAGCTGTTCCCCAAGAGAGAAGCAAGAAGTCTTGCTAGGATGAAAATTATTTCTAAGCCTATTTAAACCTCAACATCCCTTTTTTAAAAATCTCACTCCCCCTGTCTGTTCACTTTTCTGGATACATCCTTCCTCATCCCAATCTCAGCATCATTCTGTGTTGCCTCCCATCCTCCAGGCTCACACACCATTGGGGATAATGAATTTAATTTGAGCAATGGCTTTCATTGAAAAAAATCACTGCATTCCAACATGCCACACAAGTGAAGTTCAGACAAAAACAAGTGACTCCTTAATTTGGATTTAAAGCTCAGGATCAGTCTCCAAATAAAAATGACCAGTGGGCATCATGCCCACAGAGCACTGACAATAATCTCATGAGCTCCAAATTATTCCAGTTTATATTATGGGCGATCCAATAAGTCTGTGTGTTCTAGTTCATAAAAATATAAGAAGAAATTTATCATTTTAAAATCATAATGCAAAATAGAGTCTGACATGTTATTAAGCACTATTTCTCATGATATCATAAGGATTCTGATGGAATATGAAACTAAAGCAATATTGTAGATGAACAATGACATAATTGAGACTTTTTGAGGGTGCTTTGCAGCTCACAGGTCACACTCCCTTGCCCTCCCCTCCCAACAAGTCACTCTTAAACAGCTTCAGTTTAAACCAGAAACACTGGAAACAAAACTCCAAAGAAGCTTTTATCACAAAAATTGGTTGATCATTTAGTAAAATGGGACAAGAACTTAGAAATTATCTAGTCCATATATTCTTAATCTAGAGTCAATGGATGGTCTACATATGGCTCTTGAATACCTGAACATTGTACCCAAAGTTTTATCCATACTTTTTTTCTGTAGAATGGGTCCAGATTGCAGAAGGAATCAGTGAGTTGATTGCACAGAATCCATTTTCCCCTATTTTTGATAACAGTCCTCCATGCTTCTTTTGAAAAACTTCCTTGTTCTCACCCAAGAGTCCTTGTATTTCATCAGTATGAAGTCATTCCACACCTGGGCCACAGCGGTGCCTGTAATCCAGGCCTGACCAGTCATGGCATCACTCCCCCAACTCTATGACTGCTTTAGAGATGAGTTTGTAATCCAAGTCAAGCCAATCAGGCCCAATCCAAGCTAGCTGGAGGACTTTTGCCTGAGTGGCTCAAAACAGAGATGGGCTCCATTCTTCTTAGAGTTGAACCTGGAAAAATGTGAGGCTGTGTGGCTGGAAAATTCTATTCTTCGAGATGAAACCATAATAGAATAAAATCCACTAGTATCCCACCTAATAGAGATCACAGGACAAGGAAACTCTGCTAGGTGGGGAGGAGAGAATGTAGAGGAGTTCACATCATCCGATGCCCTCCAGGAAAGGAGGAGGAAAGTGGAGATGGAGATGTTGACAGAATGATGAAGCTGAGAAGGTAGCAAAAGGAAGGATCCCCCAAAAAAGTATACGTGAAAGAGAGAGAATATTCTACTCTATTGAGCCCTGGTAACTTTCAGGCTGTACAATCTCAATATGCTATGGCCCCCTCTCAACTCTCTGTCCAGATAGATAGATAGATAGATAGATAGACAGATAGACAGATAGATAAATCTCTCCAGGCAGGTAACAACAATGAGTGAACTAGGCTACATGTAACACCTCAGACAGTACCAAGAACTGTAGTAACTGAAGAGAGGATGTCTGGTCCACGTGGGGCAGCCTCACTCTTCTCCAGCTAACTGACTCCACGGGGGAACTTGGGGGCAGCGTTGCCAGAGCTTCCCATTTCGAGAGAAGCTGGAAATACATACTAAGTGTGAAGTCTGCCAATCTTCCAGACAATATAAGGGCCAGATATAACAGATCTGGGAGTGGAGTCCCAGTTTGCATCTCTTGCTCTAAAGTGTAATAACCAAATTAGCAGCAAGTCATTTGTCTGTGAGGCTAGGGCAGGGCTTCTTTGGGCCCATTTTTTAATTTAAAAAAGTAATTTAAAAAAAAGGAGCCCTGGGCTTCCCTGGTGGTGCAGTGGTTGAGAATCTGCCTGCTAATGCAGGGGACACGGGTTCGAGCCCTGGTCTGGGAGGATCCCACATGCCGCGGAGCGACTAGGCCTGTGAGCCACAACTACTGAGCCTGCGCGTCTGGAGCCTGTGCTCCGCAGCGGGAGAGGCCGCGATAGTGAGAGGCCCGCGCACCGCGATGAAGAGTGGCCCCCGCTTGCCGCAACTAGAGAAAGCCCTCGCACAGAAATGAAGACCCAACACAGCCATAAATAAATTAATTAATTTAATTAAATAAATATTAAAAAAAAAAGGAGCCCTGTGGTTCCACTAAATGGGACTCTCTCATAATAAAAAAAAAGTAGTTTTTGCGTTTGAGGTAACGGCATGTTTTGTTTTGTTATTTTTGAGAATCCTTGTCACCTGAAATCCAGATGTACTCAAGCTTGATTTTCTCCCAGACTTTTGGCAGCTGACATGTTGGGTGATGGGAAAAGTTAGGAAAAACATCTGCACCCAGAAGCACATTTACCAGTATGAGGCTGCCCATGGACATGAATACAGACACAGGGAAAACCGTCCACGCCCACCTGTTCAGAGCTGAATTTCCTAGGGCACTTAATTCAATCAGAAGCAGTAAGTTTTATTAGCATTTTACAACCAATTAACCATGCAGGAAACAAAACACCTGACTCGGTGCCTTCCTCCTGGCTTCTGAAGAGTCTGTGGCCTGGAAAGTCAGCAATTTGGAACAATGTCTATGGAAGAAGATATTACCAACCCGGTACAAGCAAGTTTTCTCCCTTCTTACATTTAATGGGAGGACACATGAGTCTGGGCGGCCTCACTAGCATGGGAATCACTCGTGATTTCACCTAGATCCCCCATTTCACTCAGCAGGTGCCAGGCACTGGGCATTTACAGGGATCATTCCAATGAATCCTGACACTCCCAGACAGTTTGGTCCTATTAATGGCCCCATTTCACAGGTGAATATACTGAGGCCAGAGAGGTTGGTAAAAGAGCACAACATCTCATCCAGGCTGTAAATAGCAGAACCAGGACCTGAGGCCAGGTTATAGTTCATAACAGAGAGCAAGACTATAGTGTAGGGCTCACTGCCTACACTTGGACCAAGTTAAAAGTGAAACTATATGATAAGAGTGGGCTTCTGTTATTTCCAGGGATAAATCTCCTTAGATGAAAAACAGGTATTCAAACTTGTCCTAAGGTCTACTAGCAGTAATTCTTTGCTAAATCAATAATAAAAAATAATGGTATACTTTTTAAACTATGCTTCACTTGAAAAATCATCTCTTTTCTAACTTTTCTTGAATTGCTCTTCAAAAAAAACTCTTGAAAGATGTGTTAGGGGATGGGTAGAGTTGCCCCCATTTGATGGATTAGTCTACTGAGGCTCAAAGAGGTCAAGTGGTATGGCCAAAGTCACTCAGTTGCTTAGTGGCAGCCTCTATTTCGACTCCAGCCTTGGGGTCTTCCTTTTACTTCCACAAACATGCCAAGCTCTTCCTCACTCTGGGCCCTGGAATGACCTGGCCCAGTTCTTTCTCATCCTTTAGATCTCCCTTAGACATCGCCTCCCCAGGGATGACTTTCCTGCATCCTACCTCTGTGGTTCCCTTCAGTCCCCATCACTGTCTTTTTTACCCAGAGCCTAGGATAGGGCTTGACATCGTGCACTAAAATATTTGGGAAATGAATGAACAAGTAATGAATGAATAAATGCCTGGGGGAATTCCCAATTTTCTGATTCTCCTAATTTTTAATAGGGATAGATTGGGAGTTTGGGACTGACATGTACACACTACTATATTTAAAGCAGATAACCAACAAGGACCTACTGTACAGCACGGGAACTCTACTCAATATTCTGTAATAACCTAAATGGGAAAAGAATTTGAAAAAGAGAAAATAATTTGAAAAAGAATAGATATATGTATATGTATAACTGAATCACTTTGCTGTATGTCCGAAACTAACAAAACATTGTTAATCAACTATACTCCAATACAAAGTAAAAATGAAAAAAAATAATAGTGACTAAACAAAAGGATTTTCTCCCCATCACTTCCAGTTAGAACCCTTTGGAGGGTGACAGACGAAAATGAATCCTGCCCCAGAGATATTTAAGGGTCATCTGCTGAAAGGAGACCATGATGTGACCCCCCCACCCCACCCCCAAATGCACACACTTGATCTTAAATGTCTTTCCCAGTTGACTCAAGGCTAGCTTCTTAATTCTGGTGGGAAGACCCACACCACATGGTGGAGATAAGAAAAATGGTGATAAATGAATAGTTTTCCTTACTAATGAAAAGCACAGCATCCTCAGAGTTAAGCAGAGAAGTTGTGGGTGGGTGCTAAAGGCTAAAGTTGAGGTCCCTAATTCTCCCTGAGTTTTCATCTCCTTCTGGGGTGTTCCTGAGATGGCTACCATGTGTAACAAAGAGGCCCCTAACTGAAACCTGACAATTCCCCAACCCCAACTCAGGCTAGGAGCTGTGGAGGGCAGTGGGTCTGCTTGAACCCCGTATGTGTTCTCTCCCAACCAAACAGTCCACTTCCAGAACTTTTCTCTGAACCCATAGAGAGTTTTGAGTTTTCTTTTTTTAAAAAAAAGATGGCTCTTTCCTTACAAAGATAGTGATGATGATAAGTTGTTCTCAAAGGGAACAGTCTGGGAAGATATGGGATTTCATGTATTCTTCCTTGAATTACAGGATCAAGTGTGCATGCACTCTCTACTGCGATGATTCTTAACCATGCCTCAGAATACCAATTTCTTTCGGATCATGGTTGATTTTTTTTTTAAGGGAAAGAGTGCTCCAAAGTAGCCTAATTGAATATTTTACCAAATGTTGGGTTTTAGAAAAATAGTAGTGAGTAAAAGCATAGCTGATACTTATTGAGTACTTACTATGTGCCAGATACTGTGCTTAGTACATACTTTATTTATTTTTAAATTTGATTGAAGTATAGGTGAATTTACAACGTGTTAATTTCTGCTGTACAGCAAAGTGATTCAGTTATACATATATATATATATATATATATATATATATATATATATATATATATATATATATTCTTTTCATGCTCTTTTCCAATATGGCTTATCACAGGATATTGAATATAGTTGCCTGTGCTATACAAGAGGACCTTATTGTTTATCCATCCTATATATAATAGTTGGCATTTGCTAATCCCACACTCCCAATCCTTCCCTCCCCCTTGGCAACCACAAGTCTGTTCGCTATGTCTGTAAGTCTGTTTCTACTTTGTAGATAAGTTCATTTGTGTCATATTTTAGATTCCACATGTAAGTGATATCATATGGTATTTGTCTTTCTCTTTCTGACTTACTTCGCTTTAGTGTGGTAATCTCTAGGTCCATCCATGTTGCTGCAAATGGCATTATTTCATTCTTTTTTATGGCTGAGTAATAGTCCATTGTACATATATACCCCATCTTCTTTATCCATTCATCTGTTGATGGACATTTAAGTTTCCATGTCTTGGCTATTGTGAATAGTGCTGCTATGAACACAGAGGAGTACACACTTTATTTTAATCCTCACAGCAACCTGACACTCCTCCATCCACCCAGTCACCCTCCATCCTTGCCCCAACTCTCCAGGGAAGAAAACAGCTGAATGACAAAGAGATTAACTTGTCTTCCAACGGACAGCTCCTGGCAAGTATAGACAAGATTTGAACACAGGGGCTCACTAGGCAGCCTGTGCTCTAAGAGCTGGAACAGAGCTCTCCAGGCACATAGTTTCTCTGCGCTCCTGGAGGACACAGCAGTCAACATGCACTGACAGCTACTGTATTTCTCTCTGTCCATAGACACTATGTG
Organism: Balaenoptera physalus; assembly: GCF_965194825.1. NCBI lineage: Eukaryota > Metazoa > Chordata > Mammalia > Artiodactyla > Balaenopteridae > Balaenoptera > Balaenoptera physalus. The sequence continues at coordinate 43,061,256 of NC_138890.1, read as the reverse complement.
CTAAAATCTGTGCAAATGCTTATCTGTTTTTGAAAAATTTTAAGCTTCCTTCTGTTGTTGAAGCACCCCTCTCCTTCGCGATCTGGACCAAACTTACCCCTGTAATATTCTTCCTCGCATTTTGCACCTTCAAGCTTATGTGGACCACTTCTCCTTCCATTCATCACTCTCTCTGCTTTGCCAACTCTGCACCTTTGCACATGCTATGGCTCCTCCTAGCACACTTCCTCTTTCTCTCTCCCATCCTTTCTCCCCTGAGCAACTAGTCATCATCAGTCAAGACCAAGTTCAAACATTACATGTATTAGGGCACTGCCCTGACCCTCCCAAACCAATATCCCCAAACTCTCTCCTTTGTGCTCCCACCATAATTATAATGTTGCAAACAATCAAGTTTCATTTCTCTGCTGCCCTAACACAAGTTCCCACTCATTCACCATGACATCAATTTTTATAAGATTCAAGTCTTGAAGATTGAAATTTCACCAACATCCTAAGTATAATCTTTTTGGTGCTGTTAATCATTGAACTAGAATCCTGCACTGGGCTATTTATACTCTGAATTGCTCACATTTCTTCCCTTAGGAACTAAACATAAAAGCAAGTACAAGTGCTTTGTGTCTCAAGTAAGACAGTCCATTCACCAACAGTCTCGGGTCAGTGTTGGGTAGTGGTTTTCTATACTAAACACAGAGAGTGAAGAAAAAAATCCATTTAACTCTGATTTCTTGCTTTTTGCTAGAAAGCTTTATAAGTCGCTGCTTGGTCTCACCTAGTAGAAGGGTCACTGCTTTAGCTGGGATTGTGACAAGCCTCTCCAGAATTAGAGTACTTTATTATCGCATTAGTACTGGAAAAAGTCACATAATTAACAGAATTTATCCTCATTTACTCTTTAAAACACTAATATTCAATCTCTCTGGCTCTGTTTAATTACTTTCCTTAACACAACTTCTTTTTCCAAGTTGACCTTTCCTGGGCTTATCTACAGAAATGTGTTAAAACTTTTTCTCCCTCTACTCCATTTAAACTGCTAGACTTTATTCATTTGAATAAGCATAAAAGGTGCACCAGGGTCTGTCATAGTTCACACGATGCCTTTGAATTAGCAGCCATAACGTTGTCATACTTGTGTGGAGATCCTCTGTTCAGAGTAAGTGATGACAGCCACCAGAATTACTGTTAATTGTAATATGACACTCGCATTATACTCAGCGCTTTCTAGTGGTAAACTAGCATTAGTTCAGGTGCCTAAGAAATTCAGAAGCTGAGACACCACAATTCTTTAAAGAGAACAGCAGACCTGCCTGTCACATGCTGCCTTCTTCAAGACCTGTTGGCTCAAGAGAATGAAGAGGATGGGAGGAACACACACACACACACACACACACACGCATCAACATAAAGTCACTGTTAGATAACAAAGTCATCATCAAATAACAAATCTGGAAGACACTGAGCTTGCTCTTTCTCTCTCCTGATTTTGTTCTTTTATGCAGCAAAGTAGTAGAGAAATCAAGGTTTAAATGACATTTAGTAGAGGCTGAACTCCTGCTCCCTTTTTTCTGAAACACAGATAAAAAATTGTGCCTCTGTATTTCATATTGAGATGGTCTACAGTCTTGTCAGGAAGATGGGGGCTCAGAGGGAAGGAGAGTATCTTTGCCTTGAACAGATCTTTCAGTGTTACGGTAGTTGGTTCACTTCTAATGGAAGGTAACCCCTTCCTGATGAGGTCAGAGTGGGGCTGGATGAGTGATGGGAGACAATGGATAAAATGGACAGTTGTCCTGGTTCCTTGGATACTGAGTTCTAGGCATAGAGAATACAGACACACTTCTGCCTGGGACACATCAGTAACTTGGGACGTCCACAGCAATCATCTTCCATCTTGTTTGTTTATCAAGGGAAGAATCAGCCCCAATTCATTTTCCCTACAAGATACCCATCTTGGTTGGAATGTGAAGAAATAGCAGATGAGAGGTCTTCCTCATCTGCCTTCCATTTTAGCCAAGTGACACACGGGAAACTATAGTGGCCTTTATCCCAAAGTAAAATAACCTTGTGAGCCCACAAACATGATACGACCATGTTCGCTGGGAAATGAAAGAGTACTCTCCAACCTCCAAGCTTTAGCTCCATTGTTCCTCTGATCTGTAATGTCTTTCTCTCCCTCTTCAAGTCCCACCATCCTTCCAGGTCTTGTTAAGATTCTTCCCCTTCCAATAAGACTGCCCAGATTCTCCCAATTTGGAGTTAATGTCTCACTTCTCCATACACCTAAGGCATCCAACATCTGTAAGTGTCTTTCTCATGGCTCTTCCCAAGGTCATTTTATATTTAGGTTATCTATGCATGAATCTGATTGGTTCACTTGGCTGTGAACATCCAGGAGGGTTATGAGTGTTGAGACTTTGCCTAATCTCAGTGACCACGTTTGGGGCCATGCCTGTCTGAAACGAATTCAGCCAAAGCTGCCCTTCACTTAACCTTTGGTCAAGCGTCTCAACATTCCCGGAAAGGTTGTTATTTCCCACCTGCAAGCCCCTGAACATACTGTTCCCATTGCATGGAATTCTGTCTACTGAAAGGATATCAAATCCATCCTTCAAGGCCAATGCCAAAGCCTCCTTAATCACATTGGCCCAAATAGCACTAAGTTACCACAGCCTTTGTTTATATCACACTGGTCCCTTAGCTTATCTGCATTTACATTTTTTATCTACCCAACTAGATCACAAGCATCTAAGTGGAGGGATTATGTTTTATACAATCCCTTATCCTCCATAGTGCTCAGTAGAATCTTGTTTGTGCATCACAAACATCCACTGTACAGTGAGTGAACAGACATTGATTGAATATTTACTTCAGGATCTCCATAGAAATAAGACAAATATTGATAAATAAACTACTACAGTACTGGCAATAATACTTCTACTTCTGCTACTACCATGATAATACCGTGATTACTATTATCTGTGTTCTTATTAGAATTACTATTATTTGAGTGCTTACTACGTGAAAGGTAATTTGCTGAGCACGTTACTAATATTATCTCATTTAATTCCCACAACAACCCTAAGGTAGCAACTATTAAGGTAGATGGTATTAATAGTCCATTTGTCTGAGGTCACAAATATAGTAAGTGAGAGAGCCTGGGTTCAAATCCAGGTCTGGCTAAGGTCAAAAATCATGTTCTTGCTTACTACACAATTTGTATCCAGCTTATCACTATTTGGAGGGTACTCAGGATGCTTGTGAAGGGGACTTTTACTCTGCCTGCCTACTCACCCTGGCTCTCAGGTATAGGAATGAGGATTTGGAGTATAAAAGTGGTCCCATTCAGAGTTTGGAGACAAAGTGCCATGATGTGGAAGGTGGTATCCACCGGCAATGGACTTGGCTGCCATCTTTGCATGGTTCTCTTTGGTGCAACTGTGTGCTTTTCACTTTTTAGAAGGACAAGAAAGTCCTCTCAGCCTCTTAACTCCCTCACTGCCATACTTTCCTCGGTCCACGTGGTCAACTTGAACTTTAAAAGGGCTACTGCTTAATGCTTTGCAAGACAGACGTGTGACATTTCTGACTGCTCAGAGTCACCTGTTCCTGCTCCCCTTCAGCCCTAGCCCATGGAGCATCTTCTGTCTCAGGGAATAAACACCTTGGCCTCAGAACCCTGGCATTGCCATCATTACATCTACCTCCAACGCCCCGCACACAGGCAAACTCAGGGCCTCTCACCCTCAGCTGCTTCACCATGTCAGTATCACAGGCAGCGGGACATGCATTCCAAAGCCGGGTGGATTAACCTCCAAGATGACACTCAGTTTTAGCTTTAGCCTCCCTAAATCCTCAACAAAAACTTTAACAGCCAGCTCTGATTTAGGACCTTAACTGTAAATCTCCCCTCTTCTCATGCACTCACTAAAGGGATGAGTAGAATCAATTCAGACCTTTTCTAGTCACTTGTCTCTTATGTTTCCTGGAGGATTCAAGGTAGCAGGTAAGAACTTTCATCATCGTGAACCTCAGTTAAAGGCAAGCCAAAAAAGAAACAAGAAAAAAAGAAACTGGAGGGTGGGGAGAAACATTATTAATGCCTTCTTTTACACGGTAAGCACAGAATATGAAACATGGGTAGGATTTTCTGAAAATATGTGAAGCAACATCATTCATTTACAGAAAGCAAGCCAACCTGCTGGAATGTTAAAAACAGCAGTAACCGAATTTAGAGTCAATTCTTAGAGCCTTGTTGATTGGTGACTGAGCCCTGGCGTGAGAACAGATCTCCTTTTCACTCAAGTGAGGATCTGCGGGGGTATTTTCAAAAGTAAATAAATGGCCACAAAGAACAAAAAAGATCAGTAAAAAATTGAGTCTCTCAAGAACATCCCTGACAAAATAAACCCCATGTTTATGTATACTCCCTCAATTGGCCTGAGTCAGAAATCTCCTCTGCAACTTAAAACCAACTGCACAGGAGTGGAGAGAAATGTCTGGAATTAGCTTAGTCAAATGCTGCCTTAAATAAATGCTGCTCTGGTGCTTAACAAGATGCTAGGGCCAAAGCAGTTTTAGTTTGACCTTAGAAATTCCCACTGTCTTGCCATCATGCATCGCACTATCTTTTTTTTCTTTTTTGGTTATATGGCATCTGAAATGTAGATTCCTCTTAAAAATTCCAGTTTAATATATTTTAAAATAGTATCTAGCTTTTTCCTGATTATAAAAATTGAGTTATTGCTAAGAAAAAAAGTTTAAATACTCAAAATAATAAATTAAAACCACCTCTATCTCATCTTCTCCCAATCTTTTCATGTATATACAACTTTTATAATGCTATATAGATTTTATATCCTTTTCTGGTGTCAAATAATCTTCAAAATGTGATTTTTTTTCACTCTATAATATTTCATCATATACAGAAGATATTCAACAAATCTCCTATTATTTGATTACTTTCAAGTTTTTGCTATTATAAATATACTTTGGTAAACATCCTTGTACATAAAATTTTGCCCACATATTTGAATATTTGCTTATAGTTTCCTAGGACAAGAACTGCCAAGTCAAAGTGGCATATTGTTTGAAAGCAAGTATAAAGTGGTTTCATTTGACAACGTTGACATGAGTCAAGGTAAATCGAGATTCAGCCAAACCAGGTTGGAGAAACTCTAAACAGTGGCCCTTGCTGTGCCCAGTGGTCCAGGAGTCTCCAGGCATCCACGTTTATAACAAACAAACTAACTAAACACAGTGAATATATTGCATATCCACAAGTCCAACCTGTTTCACCCGCAGCCATAGAATGTGTGGATACCCAGGACAACATAGTCAACATCTGGAGTTATAATTAACCACAAATGGAGGCGGCTGAAGAGAAGCTCTCTATCTGCCACCAGTGCTCATGCTGGTCTCACTCAGCCTGCTGCAGGGCTGAGAAAAGGATTCAACTAGAGCAAAGCAAGTCACATACTGAACATGGTCAGCGTTTCCACCAGGCCCATGCTCCCACCAAGACGCCATATCCAAGAGCAGGGTGAGAGAAAGCCCATGTTAAAAGATCTCTGCTTAAAAACTGAATGGAGTCATATGCTCTGGGAGAAACTGCATCCTTTGTAGAGTAGGCATCCTATTGTGAGTTAAGGTTTTTGGAAAAATTCAAAGCAAGCGACCTACAATATGGTTATCATTTTCTTAAAATCATACCTGGAAACTGTTCAACAAGACCATCCCATCAGGAACAGCAGTCATTTGTTAGACTAACGTTCTCCAACAAGTGAATTTCTCCAAGACCCTGCCTCTGATTTCTGGAGCTATCTTGTTTATCTGAGACATCAGCCTCAAATATAACTGATATTATGATGCCTTCTCACTGTCTCATGGAACAAAAGCTACCATGTATGACCTGGTGTCCAGCAATGCGGTCAGCTCCATCTCATCCCTTGTCCCTTATATTTCCCTATGCTACAAAACTTGATGTCTCCTAAACCCTCTGAGCTCTCTCAGGCCTCCTTAAATGCTCTTTCTTCCTTCTGACATGGACCTCCCACCCCTTCCAGCCCACTCCTGATCTAGAAGAATCCTTTGTAGCTCAAGAATTACCACAAACACTACCTCTCTGTCTGAGAAGCCTTCCCAAGTTCCTCCAGGCAGATATGCAATCTCCCACCGCAGGGCTCCCCTGGCACATTCCTCCAGAACCATGTCTATCACATGACTCTGTGACTCTCTACTTACTTGATGACCTCCCCAACTACACAGTAAATAACCTTGAAGATAAGAATCATGTTTTCTAGTCTCTGTATCCTCAGAACCTGGGATAGAGTTTATAAATAGCTGTTTAATTCTGCAAGAACAATAAGCATGTAGGTAGCACGATAAAATAATGGAGGTAGCATGATAAAACGCTACCTACACCTGAGAAAGAACTAAGACCAGAGTAAATGAGCTGAGGACACCAGAACATTCTAGCTGTGACCTGTGTGTACAGAGCATCATGACTTATTGTAAAGAACCATATGCTGGAATGTTTGCAAAATCAAATTGTACTAATGAAAAACATCCATAGTTTCATACTATGTGGCAATAATCTTAATATTCATGAAATGGGGAATATCATCGGTAATAAACACCAATTCTGTAAAGTGTCGTTGGTATAATCCAAACTTTTTCTTTGGTGCATTCTAAACATATTTTACATAAGTGATGCCAAAATGTCATGCTGATACCCGTGAACCTGAAGTTCACTGGCAGTAAATGTAGAGAATTCCCACAGAGTTACTGAGGGAGCAAATTAAACCCATTAACTTGGGGGTTATCTTAGATATGAAGAGAGTACTGGTTATAAACCGACCAAGAGCTGATACTGAGGTCTTATAAAATCTCAAACACTCTCTTGTCTTTCTGATAAGGCAAAGAAACAAGGGGAACTACTGTAACACTGAGATGCTCACAGGCTGCAAGAATGAGCAAGAAATATAGGCGTTATCTAGTACAGCTTCCAGCTCAAAGAAGGAAACCCTTCTCCAATGTCCCAGCCAAATGATGCTCTGGCAGTTCTATGGCTGTCCTGGGAGCTGGAGATGGACTGCAGAGAGGGGAAGGCTCCCTCCCCTCATGGATTTGACATTCTAGTGCGGAAGAGAGACAAAAAGCAAGTTGTTTAAAAAACCCACAAGTAAACAAGATAATGTCAGTTACTGATTAGAGCTATTGGAAGAGAAAAGATGAGAAGTGATTGCTGATAGACAGGGGGTAACTTTAAAGAAGGTGGTCAGGGAAGGTTTCAGAAATGATATTTTGGCTGAGACCTGAAAGATGAGGATGAGCCATGCCAAGTTCTAGGTGAAGAGCATTCTTGCAAGTGCAAAGGCCACTGAAGAATAGTAAGCGAGGAAGAAAGTGATAAGAAATGTCCCAGAGGGAGCAGGATCTTTCAAGCTGTGACAGAAAGCACCCATTAGGGGGAGGCTGGCCTTCCCATCCATGCTGGATAGCTCTGTGAGGAGGCTCCCTCTTCCCGAGAACTGAATTCTCCTGTCATTCACCTTCAGGAATTTCAGTTGTAGCTTGGGCCCAGAGAACAACACCCAACTTTCTTCCTCAGGATAACCCTAAAATAATTTCACCTGGCCACTCTATCATCCCAGGCCTCTTTTCCAAATAAACAAACCTTATTCTTCTACCAACTTAGGACAAGGTTCCAAATGCTTCACCATCCTGCTCATCCTTTTCCAAATACTCTCTCATTAGACGACATCCCTCCTGAATTATGCCATCAGAACTGAGCAGGCCCCCAAAATGTTAGGGGCAGTGAGCAGGTTGGCTAAGATACGAAGTCAGACAAACTAGGTTCCAATCTGGGCTCTACCGCTTATCAGCTGTGTGACTTTGAGCAAATCATTTAACCTCTCTAAACCCCTGTCTTCTGATGCATGAAATGGGAACTAATATACCTACCTGGGAGGATTACTGTGAGGATTAAATAAGAGAATATATATATATATATATATATATGTGTAAAGTCCAAAGGGCCATGAATGGCATGTAGCAAATGCTCAATAAAGTTTACTATTACTATTATTACTTATTATTATTATTATTATTATTATTATGGGGCCTCAGTCATTCTCCATCTTGGTCTAAAATCTGTATTTGTTCAAATGCAAGTTAAATATACATTTGTTCTTTTTTTGCTTTGTTTTGTTGTGTTTGCATTAGGGATCCAGGGAATGGGCTGGAGGTTAGGAGCCATGTGAATGTAGACTGGACCTTTTCCCCCTACGTCTTTTGCATATAATACAATAGCCCTAATCTGATCACAGTAACAAAGAAAGACCCATAAAGAGCTAAACCATAAAATTGGGATGCTTCTAGATCCCAGTTACTGTAGGAAATATAATCCTGTCCATATGACTCAGATCATGCTGCATATACCGAACAGTGTTTGGGGATCACCTTCCCGGGACTAGAGAAAAGTCTCATCCATCTTTTCAGTCTTCATCAGAGCCCACACATCAGTCCTCAGTAAATACTGCTAAGTGTGAAGGAAGGGGGAAGTCAATTAAAGGTCTATGTAGACTCAAAGGATCACATTTGCTCTCAAAGCTCTCAAAGGGACCCAAATGAAACATATCATCGGCACAGAAACGGAGGCTCAGAAAGGTGAAGGGACTGGCCTAGAGCCGCACAGCCACCTTGGCTCAACAATGGGACTCTTAATTAATCTCTTCCCAGAAAACCATCCTGAGCAAACCAGTCACAGACCTGAATCCTGGACAGGTCCTCTGTCCTCCTTCAAAGCCTTCCAGCAGTAATGTCCTATGAGGCAGAGAGAGTTGGGTTTCCCCATTTCCATGGTGTGTATCCCTAGCTCATCTGAACTCAAAGTTCCTTAGGGAGTAGAAAGTCAAGGCTGGCATCATCCAAAGCTGCACATCTCTCTCACCTAAGGAACATCATCGGTTTTCTCTTGTCACAACGCTTCCAGCCTAATACTTGACAGCTCCGATAGGGTACTGTCCAAACATTTATTAAAACATTTTAAATGATGAATATATCCAATTATTACTATTAATGCAGCTAATACTGACTAATGAGGGGGAAACGCAGGAGCTGGTGTCCCGCGATTCATTACCCCTGCCTTGTCAACAATTCAAAGCCCGGAACCTAATCATCCATACCGGGCCCTGTTATATTTCACACGTCACTTTTAATAAGTCACTCAGTGCCTATAAATTAATGTAACATGTCGGCGTTTATGAGTGCGGCTTTGTCGCAGTTAACAAATGATGTTCTGGGCCAGTCTACAACAGCTAGGCAGTGACGAATGATGGAAGATGATTTCTTTCCAAACTATAAACTATACACTGGGGACACCAGTAATACATATATATATATATAGCTACATATTACATACCTCTAAACACACACAGACACACCCACACAAACTAACCAGGCACACAGACACACACACAAGCACAAATGTGGAATAAATGTGATGCATAATTTGTGGCGAGGAGCTGAGTAATAACCCCTGTTCTTTCTTCTCCAAATATTAAACATGCAGCACTGGGAACCATGACAGGCCCATAAATGTGGTCAATGTCAACTTCAACTTTGTTGTAAGTTCTGGTCTATCACTCCTGGCCAGGTTTCAAGACAACCTGACATCCTAACTAATAATGAAACCCCAGTGGTGTTGATGAAAAGGGGAGGGTCGATGTGATGCCAAAAATACCAACAGTTAGAGAAAGGGTCTGCATTTTTATGGCAAAACTGATGGTCATTTGGTGTTTGGGTGGGGGAAGGTACTTATTTGCTTCTAAACAGACCTGAATAATTTATAATCGCCTTCTAAGCCATGACTTCATATTTCACAAAATCATTAGTATATAATTTGGGTGTACCTTGACCTTCATATTTGTCAATCTAATTCAAGATTCAAGAAGAGAGACGATGTTTCTTTAACTGGTGTCCCTTTTTCATTACTTTGCCCATGTCCAGGGCAGCTCTGGCAATGAGGGAAGAGCCGGATCCTCATACATGTGGGTTGAGCACTATACACAATGATAAAAGTCCGGGGAAAAGAAGACCAGGGGTTTCCGTGGGAGTCAGTCTACATTCAAGACTGCAGCTTTGAGAGCTGAGTCCTTCGTGTAGACGACATCTCTCTCCACCTGCCTTGATTTTGGAAAAATGTAACTCTCCATTTTTTGACGAGTACTACAACTTGCATATGGTTAGATTTTTTATTTTTTTCTTTCTCCATGACATCCTATCTAAACCTCAGAAACTCATTGTCATAATAGACATTAAAATGAACAAAACTGGAAATATTATGTACTTGCATAGTTTGGAATGGATCCTACAGGGTCCTCATTATGCCTCCTCTTTGACATGTTTCCAAACCATTATCTCTCAGAACCCATTTCCACTTATTTTTTTCTACTTGCTTACAAGATTCAGAAGATACCATTATACCTGACTATACAAAGCCTATGAAAACATTTTTTTAAAATTTCCCCCTGAAGGCACAGTTATATGTGTACATTTATATCTGGGAATTCTCTATGTGGTTTTTGTCCCAAGGATTTAGCTCAAATACGGTGGCCAACATTTACAGTATAGTTGTTCAAGAAGCAAGCAAACAACAACGACAACAACAAAAAAGGCTTCCGTAAATGTTTTGCCATATTCCCCCATTCTACCATTAAATTACTAGTAATAAATAAGAGCTTTAACTTGAATGTCTAGACAAAGATTCATATTTTATAAACTCAAAGTTTATAAAGACTTTAATTTTGGGTGTGGCTGAGAGTTTAGTCCTTCTCATCTGGATCCAAGAAACATAAGAGAGCTAAATATGATGCTTTTTTTTTTTTCTTAAAAATATCACTCAGAAATGTAAAGGAAACTAAGAGAAGCACAGCAAAAATGTCCTCATTACATATTTATTACAAAAGAGAGTTGCACTTGGTCTGCTGGGGACCACATTGGCCAATTTGTTTCCCTGGGGTCTGGGACTGTCTAGTTCAAGTGTTAACACCCTTTGCACACCCTAAACAAGTGGAGAGAAACTGACAGTGATGCAAGGGCATTACTCTTTTGTTATTTTTAAATTGGGCAACGTCTGGTGCTCAAGAAAATGGTTTCAAAGTACAGTCTGGGGTCACATACAACACAGCCAACTGGAAGGACTAGTGCACAAAGTTGTGTGATGACTTGGTGTCCCCAGTTTCCTGATGTTTGCACAACTTTTGGGCAGTAAAGATGGTAAAAATGCCACACAGCAGACAAGAGCCATGGCAATACCTTGTTGGGGGCAAGGGGTGGGGATGGCATAAGCAAAACTGGAGACATTTGCAACATGTGTGGTGTTGAAAGCATTCACTTGTAACCTACTCTTGAAAAGATTCAAAATAACTTCATAAAACCAACTCAAAGTGACCAAAAGAGGTTTTATGTTCCCTCGACAAAGAGAGTTGGAGAAAGAAAAGAAGGATGATGTGTACTCTTCCTTGGGAAGCCTAAAGAGTGAGGTATTCAACTACTTCTCCTTCCAGGGCTGGTGTCTTCTGGGGTGTGTCAGAATGAAAAGGCACTTGGGTGTTTGGGTGTGTGTATGTGTAAAAATGAGGCAGAAATAGAAGACACTAGAATTTTAGGCACTGTGTGGAAAGAAATGCAGAACGCTTTCTGCTCTGGCCGCTCTATAAAGATATCAACCCAGGAGGAGACAGCTGAAAAGCGCTTTTCCCAGCAGAGGTCTTCACAAGGGGCAGCAAAATCCCACAGGGAATAGGGACAATTTGCATAACAATATGCTGTTGCTTATCTGGGGACCCAAGGGATCAGATCCTCATAGAGAAAAATCCACAATTCTGAGTCCAGCCCATTGTAGAGACGAACATTGGTGTTCAGTTTGTGGGGGCAGAGGAGGGAGGACCCCCCCTTCAGCATTACTTTGTCACAGGAAATCAATGAGACCCTCATGTTTCCTCTTCTCCAAAGCATTTGTTTTTCTATATTGGTGGTGGGTGGTGTCCTTTTTCTTTTTCCAGCTTTGGTACAGGTCCTCATAGGCACTTCCCATACTCCCTCCTCCTCCTAATTTTTGTTGTTTGTTTTGTTTTTACCTTTGGGGACCCACCTAACTCCAAAGTTTCCCCATTCCCTTTTTGCTTCACTATCCTGCCTTTTCATCCAGGCCAGTGAGTTGGACTGGTGCATAAGAAATTCAGTTCTCCATCTTGTGAACTTGGGAAGATTATCTTTATTCTTTCACGAAGATGAGTGGAGGGTCCATTCTCTGCTGCTCTAGGGGACACCAGTTTGCTTGCCATTCTTTTGAATTTGAAAGAGGCATGTCTCAGGGTGATATTTATCCCTGCTGTCTTGTTTTGGGAACCAGGTAGGGAGGCTGTTGAAGAAAGCCAAGAAAATCCAGAGAATGCAAAATTCTAATTCCACAAAATGCCAAATACTCATAAAGAGCAGGATTTCATGCTCCAAAGCTGCTACTGTTTATCAACAAGCAGTCCACCCGGTGTCAACACAAAGTTTTTTTGCCAAAGCACCTTGGCAAGGGCTAGATATAGAGGGCCTGAAAGAGAAGAGCACATGTCCTCCACTCCAACTAAAGATGAAGTAGGGGCTTCCCTGGTGGTGCAGTGGTTGAGAATCCATCTGCCAATGCAGGGGACACGGGTTAGAGCCCTGGTCTGGGAAGATCCCACATGTTGCAGAGCAACTAAGCCCATGCACCACAACTACTGAGCCTGCGTTCTAGAGCGTGCAAGCCACAACTACTGAGCCCATGCGCCATAACTACTGAAGCCCGCATGCCTAGAGCCCGTGCTCCGCAACAAGAGAAGTCACCGCAATGAGAAGCCCGCGCACCACAACAAAGAGTAGCCCCTGCTCGCTGCAACTAGAGAAAGCCCGAGCGCAGCAACAAACACCCAACACAGCCAAAAATAAATTAAAACCAAAGTAAATAAATTTTAAAAATAAATAAATAAAATAAAGATGAAGTAACGTTTGGCCATATTACTAGAAATATGGTGTTCAGAACCGAGGTGATGTGAAGATTCTGCTCGACTCTCCAAAGCGCTCAGTACACCTGGAGTTCCACATCATTTCTGGATGTCATAATTTAAGATATAGACAAAGAGAAAAGTTTAACAATGAGAGGCAATAAAATTTCATTTAGTACCTACTATAGACCCTGGATGATGGTAGATATTTTCAAATATTATTACCATTTTAATTATGAGAAATCTGAGGCTTAACCACAGAGCCATGACCCCACAGCAAGGTAAGTAGCTCATCCGGAATCTAAACTGACATCTGATTGACCTAATGGTCTAGCTCTTTGCACTCATGTATGTTTAGCATAGAGTGGTCAAGAGGTCAGAGGACTCAATTCAATGCCACAGGGAGAAAATCTGAAAGATATTAGACACTTAGTCTAAAAAGAGAGAAGCGTTATCATTAAATTTCAAAAGTCTATTTTTCTTTCTAAAGGTAATATAAGTTCGTTAATGCAAATTAAAAAATACTTGAAAAATAATAAAAATCACCCAAAGGCAAATAAATAAATAAATAAATAAATAAAAGAGAGAAGCCTTGATGAGACAGGAAAGCTGTTTCTAAATATGTGAGCCATTTGCTCTGTGGCCGAAGCAGCAGATCTATTCTTTAAAAGTCCATAAGACAGAATAAGGACCAAAGAGTGAACATTTCATCAAGCAGATTTCTCTTCGACAGAAGGAAAGAATGCTGCAAGGGTGAGATGGGCTGCCTTATGAGATGGTGGGTTCCCCATCACTGTACATGTTCAAGAAAAGACCAGACACCACTTGGCAGAAATACCAGGGAAGTGAGGGGCTCATCGAGCTGGTCATTCATTTCACTTCAAGTCATATGAGTCTAAGACCAGCAGAAGTTTGGAGAGTTTTAACCTGTGACATGCAGATGGCTGCTGAAAACAGATTAAGATATCAGAGTCAAATATCAGAGACTTTGAAAGAACAAAGTTCTACAATTCTTCACGACCTTCCTCCCCTTATTGATTAAATAATGTTCTAGATATACTTTGACTATCTTGGAAAAATGCCATTCAACTGCATTAACACAACTGTTGCTAACAGATATATTTACATAACAGAACAGAATATACGGAACAATCAGAAGAGGGAGGAAATAGCGAGAGAGTCCTTCCTACATATGGTCACATGTCTATGGAAGCAGAAATTAAAAGTGTTCAACAAGCAGTCTTGTTTAAGTTATGGCAAATGATGTTCTGACTTCTTAAGGGAGCCAAGGATCTGAATTCCATCTCCATAGATGTGAACAGTGAATGATGGAACCATAAAAAATTAGAACAGATTGCTTGGTGGACTTACTGAATGACACATGGTTCACTGGCAGCAGAGTTGGGGCCACAACCTTCCTCAGACCTGGCCTTGAGGTACAGGACATTTTTCTACAACAATGCACCAAGTTCATCCCTTTAAAACTGAACTCAAGAGGGAGGAGATATGGGGATATATGTACACATATAGCTGATTCACTTTGTTATAAAGCAGAAACTAACATCCCACTGTAAAGCAATTATACTCCAATAAAGATGTTAAAAAATAAAATTGAAAAAAAACACAAAAATTGAACTTCAAGGAATCACAAGGCCCGAGCTTGGAATAGTCAGAACCAATGGGATAAAAGCCTAAAAGAAGACAGACAGTTACCAGAGCAGGTGCAGAGGTGCTTGGTGGAATTGCAGCCGTGGCTTTCCAAAACACAAAACCTTGGCTGAGAAAATTTTAAAAATGCTTCACCACTCAATTCTGTTGCCAAAACACTAACCAGTACCCGGGAGGGACAGTCATCCCAGCCTCAAGATAGCCTTAAGCCTCTTCTGCCTTTAGACAAGACTCCCCTATCTACCCAAATAGAAAGGTTTTGGTCTTTTCTGATTCTAAGAAATTAGAAGACATTCACATCTGAATTTTAATAATTAATTTTAAAACCTGCTTAGCATACAATTCAGTCTTGTCAAGTGAATTGCCATGAGCTCCTAAAGAACTATATAATTTATTCCTCAGCCACCCCTCAGTGTACAGACATAGGCATTTACTCCACAGGATACACTGAGCAGATGAAACAGTAATCTCATTTCATCTTCAATCATACTTCACTTTTCTGTGTGTAAATTTTAGGGAAATATTAGTTAATCAGAGCCCTGCTATCTAGCACTAATTCAAGCACAATGGAGACGTGCTAAGCCACTAGACATGCCAGGCGCTGTCCCTGGGCACAGGCCAGAAGTCTTCCAGAGCACATTCTCTTTAGATAACAAAACAAGCTAATATTCTGGCTTTATTGAGAAATGTAGCTTGTCCAAGGGCTCTTCTATAAAAAATTACACTGATTTCCTACACTCGTATCAACATTAATCTATAAGATCCACTGTGGTTTACGACAACCTCTCTGAGCCCTAAAAGCCCTCATTCATTAATGATAGTCAATTTCACCCCGGCACTGTCTTACTATGGTGGAAAGGGGACTCCTGCACCTTTAGAAACATTTTTATCCATAAAGGTGGATCCTCAGTAACAAAGAAAAAATTGAATAGCACCCTATTTAGTTAGTAGAACTTTTACTGTCTAAAAACAAAGATAGTTGAATTGCAAAAAAAAAAAAAAAAAGCCTTCATCTCACCATCATATCAATTTCTCTTTTTGCCCATAACTCAATCTTATCCTTTACTTTGGCTCTACTGAATCCCTAGCTCTCTGGAACGATTCATCACTGCCTTGGCATGATCCTACTGTCCTCTAAACTTCAATCACTCATAAAAGCACTTTCATATTTTTTGCCATTTTTACACATTACCTATAATAGTATTTATTTAATACTTTATGGATATTGACTCACCTCTTTTTTACTCCCAATAAATTTATTTTTAAATGACACTTTTTATTACCATTATGAATGAGAACCAATGCCACTTGCCTTAGATAAAGGGAAGTAATACAGATAAAAGTCAATAAAAACAAAACCAAAAAATTAGCTAAACTTTGGCTAGATACTGTTTCCTGCCAAAGCATATTTATTCAAAAGGGAGATGAAGCAAGTGTGAGAGAGGTGTTAAAGACAGATTAGCACCAAACTGATACCTTGGCCCAGTTAGAAGGACTAAAAGAAATTTTACATGGAATTATTTCCTCCTTACCTGATTTAGTGTTATTAAAAGCTAAGTTTGGGTACCACTTAAAAATCACCTGGCTGCCAACTTAAAATCATCCCATGTACCAGCAGCAGCCTGCAGGTATACTTGAGAAATAGTGAGTTAGCTGATACAGGTGTGGGAAATGCACATCACACACAGAAAGGAGGGCAACCTGTGTGATGGAAAGAAGGCTGGAGGGAAAAGATTGATCAGTTGTGGGAGAGGAGATGGAGGAAAGTTTGCTACATGATTTGTAAAGAGTTGGAAGTTCCTAAACCAGCAGAAAATTCATGAGTTTCCCCTGGTGGAGGAGAGAACAAAAATATATCAGCAGTAGGTTATGAGCTGCCATGAATTTCTCTGTTTTTCATCTTTAAACATGGAAAATGATACTGAAATACTACAAAAGTACACTCTGTGGTAAATCTGGCTTTTGATATTGATTAACATTAGCATGTACTTTTGAAACTAAATTACACACAGAAAGAAAGAGAGAAGAGATACAACCACCATATCTTCCCACCCTAGAATAAATTTCAAAACAGTATGATGTATGTGGAATAGAGATCAAGTTGGCAGAAAAGGGAAAGGAGCATTAGGAAGGTAAAATAAATAGGTGCAGAGAAACTGTCACACAACCAAATTGAGGATCAGTATTTAATTAGGGACAGCAAGCTTGAAAGCCTCCTTGTAAATGTCTACCTAAACCAACCACATGTTGGTTAACACTGAGACACACAAACTGATCAATAGTACAAAACAAAAGGGCTCAGGTATGCATGCAGAGTCATACATCATTTCAATAAATTATGCTGTGTGTAAAGACAGGGTTGTTTTAGAACAATCATTCTGGGATCAAGAGCTAAATCATTTCAGCCACATCTTGATTTCTGCAAAACTCGGCAGGAATTATGAGGCTTAACAGCATCCTGACAATTAGCATATTATAAATACAAAAATGATATATTAAAGGGAGAGGAGGAAAAAAAGGCCAGCGTTTTACACCTACAGTAATATAATTCCACTACTTAATGCAGAGTAACAGGCCTCAGAGTGTTTGGGATCCTCTTGTATGGTGTTATCTTCTCTATCAGTAAATGAGACTATGTGAACAGTACAACCTATAAATAATTCAAGGCCTGAGATGGCAATTATAGAACCATGCACAACTAGCATGAATATTTTATGAAGGCTAAAACAGCCCTCAGAATGAATCATGGAGAGATGAACACACACACACACACACACACACACACACACACACACCGGGCAGTTGTGGCCAAATTGTAGTCCAAGACAAGGCTTCTCTTTGATCCCTGGCACACCTTTATTTTACAGAAAGAGTGCCCATAGTTATATATTTTTCCTTTCTCGAATTTATTTCTTAAAATCCAAACACAGAGGAATGGAGGAGCAGACTTGCCAATAGGGTAGAAGAGCTTGAAGTAGAGGAAGAACAAGCCATTTTTAACCTGAACTTGTGCAGAGAATTCTGAGTGATTTTTTTTTTTTTAACCTCTCCAAATGGACTCTACAAAAACCATAGAGTTCCAGTGCATCAAAATTGAAACTGAAACCAGTATCACTTCTTTGTGACTCAAGCAAGAACACATCCTACACGAAAACTTCCCTGCTTTAAATAAGCTTTTATTTCTAATTATTCCTTGAGGAATACCTGTAATTCCTGCTTTCACTACATTTATAAAACAAAACAAATATTACTGAGCCATAAGCCTGAGCAAACAAGGTACTATATTTAAAGAAGAAGCTCAGATGTCATACTTTACTAGGAAATGAGCAAAACCACAAGTCCTGTGCTGCTTCTGTAACCAAAGGATGTGCACAGCTGAAAAAAATGAAATCATAAGAATTCATGTCCTGTCCTGATTTCTCTATGCAACGTACTTGCACTATCTGAATAAGAGTTAATATTCATTTGAATTTTGCAGAGATTAGTATTCATCTTTCTCACCCGTCTCTTATTTACACATACCCAGATAATATCCATGTGGTTAGAGAAGCACTACTGCCTTCCTTGAGTCAATTTTGCATAATCCACTTTCTTAATTACAACCTAAAACTTTTCAGGCTTTTCCCAGTTCCTTCATACAAGAGCTCTAGATTTCTGATACTTTTGGTATGAATGTGGGCATTTTTCACCTGATTACAACAAAAACAATGGACCTTGAGAACTCTAGGACCTTATTATAGGAAAGAACTTCAGAGATCATCTGGCCCAACTCCTTCACTTTGCAGATGAGAAAAGTTTAGCAGCTAAAAAATGTTCCAGAGCAGCGGTCCCCAACCTTTTTGGCACCAGGGACCGGTTTCGTGGAAGACAGTTTTTCCGAGGATGGGGTTGGGGGGCTGATGGTTCAGGCGGTAATGCGGGCGATGGGGAGCACTGGGGAGCAGCAGATGAAGCTTTGCTTGCTGGCCCGCCGCTCACCTCCTGCTGTGCAGTCCTGTTCCTAACAGGCTGGTACTGGTCCATGGCCCGGGGGTTGGGGACCCCTGTTCTAGAGCATCTTCAATATCACATGACTAGTTGAAACAGTAGGACCAATAATAAGATATAAGAATATTAGCCACAAAAAGAATCAGTAACAACGTCAGGTATTTACAGAGAGCTTGCAAAAAGGCAGGCACTGTGCTTTGCAGGTTCTGTCTCCTTTAGCCTCTCAATACCTCCAATGGGTAAGTACCATTACTGTCCCCATTTAAAGATGAGGAAACAGAGGCTTCAACAGGTTAAGAGTATCTTCTACCCTCAATCCCATGACCCTTCCCATCGGCCGTACTCTTCAGCAAGCTACTGCTGAATTCTCTCCTTAAGCCTCAGCTATGAGAACCTTTAGGACATAGAACCATTGATTTTTACCAGAGACTTCCTAAGTGTGAGACACAACGTGTTCCATCTTACTGTACCTGCTGCTTTGTAGGACCTCCGAGGGCAAAAAAAAAAAAAAAAAGGAAGTTGCTATAACCTGCACCACAAGAATGTCAAGAAAAACAATACCTTTCCATAAAATATTTGGCATTCCCCTATTATTCAGTTTTAAATGTCTGAGCCACTGCTCCACTGGGTGTGCCCCTCGTGTTGGATTTGAGGCATAACTATAAAGCCCAAAGCTATAAACTGAGACACCACCTACCACAGCAGCCGATAGGCAGGCTAGTATTGTGTTTTAATAGCCCTCTTTGGGTTTTATTAACGCAAAGAAAATAAAAGTAGTATGAGTCTCCCTCTCTCCCTGCTCATGCCCAGTTCTGGATTTTAGTGTCAGGAGGATAACAGCCGCAGGTCTTTTTACACTAGTGCCCTAATCTGCTATAAACAGAATTATCCTGTTTGCTATTTTCTTTTAGGTGCTCACTCCAAAATATGCCTGGATCTAGACCACAGTTCAGAGAAATACACTGTGATGTTGTAAGAGTGTTAGGAATAAAGTAAACCATTGGCTTTTGGCACGTACTTCCTTTAAGCCTCTCCCTGTGCCACCTCCTTTTCCCACTGCACCCAGATTTCACTTCAGAGCTTCCATCCCACACTTCCGAGCCCAAGCCTGAGAAGATGTTCTGAAAAGGAAACCCAAGTTACTGACTAAAAACCACTCTCTGGACCCTTGCCTCTTTTCTTCCTATAGACTCTCAGCAGCTGGAGTGTCATTTATTATTTACATGCACCTGAATGGGTTAATCTTTTCTTTTCTTTATTTTGACAACCATGTTTATCTTTTGAAAAGGCTAGCAGAGGCACAGTGTGGCACTGCAGTGCTAACTGCTAACACATGGGCTGTGCTGTATCTCGGCAAAAATTTCTTTCATACTTGTGCAGGCACCTCCGCCAAGATCAACACCATGAGTTTGATTTTCTTCATCATGAATTGACAGCTTATTTATCTCCATGGAAGAACTTTTTAAGCCCTTTAGTCACCCAGGCAACTTAGGAGGCATTCAGCTGACTGTTCAAAAATATTATTATAGCTTCATAAGAAATAGAGACTAAATAATTTCATTCCGATTAGGCTGTTCTCCCTTTAAAGAGACATTTTGGTGACCCTGAGTTATGACGATAACCAAATACTACAAACACATGTGCACACACACCCTTTTTAATTGATACTTTATTTGGAAGACCTTTTTAGACCTAAGTCTATGCTGCAAGTACAAAGTTTGGTGATGATACACTCTTTCCATGGATTCCCTTTCCAGTAATGCTCAGGAAGCCTCATTAGAATAATTAGAAAAGAAGTCATTTCCGTTTGTCATATCTTGCTATGGAAATAATAGCTTCAGATGCCCGTAAAACCAACAAGAAATAGAACTCAAATGCCAACCCCTGAGTCACAGTGGAAAAGAACATAACCCCACGTGGCTGCTGTATGGAACCCAAACCAAGTGCAACTCTGTCGGGCAGCTCTCCCTTTCAGAGGGAGCTCACTGCTGCTCCTGGAAGAAGTTTAAACAAATGTGCAAGCAGAAAACGACCCAGAAAATACTAATAAATTGAGTACGCAAATGCAGAATCCCAAAAGTATTTTCACCAGTAATAAATCACCCGCAATTTTCCAACTAAAAGGAGTAGCCTATTGACCTGTTATCGGGTGGGGACAGATTTGTATGTATAACCATCAGCAAAAAAAAACCTGTAAATGAGCGTGAGAAACTGACATGGGGAGACAGAGAGGTGAGAGAGCAAGGTTTACTGGATAGATTGGAGTGATTTCTGACTACAGAGCCTCCCAGGTCTTAGCTGGTGCCCCAATTCTCTACGAGAACATCTCCAGTTAAGGCACCAGTTTCTGGTATTGACTTCCACATAACAATAGCCACAAGAGAAAATATTTACTGCATGCATACTGTGGGCCAGGTGTCCTGCTACATATGCTTTATCTCATTTAATCTCATTATGTCATTTCATCCCCACAACAACCCTACAATGTAGGTACGTACTATTATTGCCTTCATTTTTCAGTGAGGAAGCTGAAGCTCAAACAAGTTGAATAATCTGCCTAAGAGCACCCATTTCTACTATTAGCCAGCCTAAATTTCTTCCCATACTCCAAGAATCCAATAAATGGAAGAAAAACATAGATTCCCATCATTCCAAATCTGAAACTAAAACACAGTTTGTTCTGTCCAGTCTATATTCCATGATTCACTCTTTCTGGATTTCTACCATCCTTTCTGCCTTGTTATGATCAGATATGTCCCTTCTGTTGCCTGAATGTTTTGTGTGTAAATATCTGACTAGGATGGTTGGTCTGTACAGTATGAAACCAGGCAATTAAATGATATCAATGGTCATAATGGTGAACATATAAACTGGAGGCACCTCATATGTCTTCGGTGTGGTCAAAAAACATTCAGTCTTACATAGCGTTTGTAAGTACACACACCCAAGGGAGAATTGCATGCATCAAGGTGAGTTTGGCAAAGAAGCTGTCCCGAGAGAGGCAAGTTCAAGTGGAAATGCCCTTGTGTACTTCTACCTGAGTGTTAATGAATGGGAGAAAAGAAGGACACAGAGCAAATATTACAGAGACCCAACAGGAAGAAGCTTATGTAGAAAAGCACATCACATGAAAGGCGAGGCTGAGAAAAATAAAATCGCGTTCAAAAGTTTCAGGAAGTTTGAGTTTATTAATGAAGAGAGAAAAAAAAACAGAGAGGAGGACAATCTAGCACTTGGTCAGCGCCAGTGGTTCTACAATGAGTTGCAAATATGAATAATTCCTACGGACTCAATAAGATTGTGAGACACTTGAGGGCAAAGACTGGGCCATGTGCCTTCTTTTCTCTCTCCTGAACGAGGCTCCCTGGAACATTAGGGCAGGAAAGGCAGTTAGAGATTCCACAGTACGATCACCTCGTTTTACACACGAGGATATGGGGGTGCGGATGGGTTCAATGACTGTCCCCAAATCACACAACTAACTAGTGACAGGAAGTTCAGCCACCAACAAGAATCCAGGCCTGTTGACTCCTTACCTTGTACATTTTCCAGACTGCCCTGCTGCCTCGATAAACACTCCCAAGCTCTGGGGGCTCTGAGAAAGGACAGAAGAGAGGGTCTGGTGTACCTCAGGAGTACAGAGGTCCTCCACCACACTGTCCCTGCCATCCAAGCCTTGCTCAACAAGGTTTCAAACAAGAGAAACTGCAGCTTTGGAAAAATGGGTAAGGATACCGTGAAAGCTCAAAGTTAACGATCTTTAAATGAGGAGGGCTACTTGGAAATGTAGAGGAAAGAAAAGTTTGAAGGATTTATTATCAATCTGGCCATAAAGACAATTAGGTAAGATGTAACACATGCTGTTTGTAAATATACACACTTGTATATTGCCACGTTTGTATGCCCAGCGCTGTATTAACATATGTACATATTTGTTCAACAGAATCCTTCAAAGTCCTCTCCCTTAGAGTCACTTTCAGACATTTCTCAAACATGATGCAGATCAAAATGCAATATACAAAGTCAGGTAATGTCCCCGGCATCAAATTAAAATAGCTAACTGGCCAACAGATGGCAGCTAAAGCAAATCACTTGCCGATTTAAATAAGAACAGCATTCGGTTCAGTTGCGCACATTTTTCTGGACAGAAGTTGACTGCTAAATGAAATCAACTTCAGAGCCCAGTTGCTTGTAGTACGAAGGGGAAATTACAAAAAACAAAAATGCCTCCTTTGTTCCTGGAACCTGGGGTGATTCACAAGCATGGACATCCCCAGGTCTACTGATTTTAAATCACTAAGGTAGAAATGTCATTCACCCAGGAGATTATTGATTAAAATAAAGAACAGGAATGTTTTCTGCATGAACCTCACTTCTGCCGGCAATGTTACATCGTTTAGATACTGAAAGGAAAGAAGAGGGGGAAAACAAAACAGCAGAGAGAGGAAGGTTCACAGCAGTCACATACTAGGAATAAATAACACAAAGAAGCTTTCTGGCCTGAGGATAGAGGCAGAGGTTGGCATTATTTTACATTAGAAACACTTCGTATTCAAAACGGTAATTGATAGCAGTGAAGTGTTGGGGAAAAGAGCCACTTGCGCGCAGGCAGCCTGCCCTGCCAATCAAACTCAACCTTTCTTTGAATGAATAAAAGCTTCATTGCCCTATTATGCTGATACAGTCAGACAGGACTAAAGTAGCCTGTTTGTCAAGTTTATGTGCACTGCCCCAAGCTACTTAGATTCTGACGCTTAAATAATTCCCTCAAAATCGGCCATGATTTTGGATACAGTTCTCTTTTTTTACCAGCACAGTATAAATTTTACCTTGGAGTTGACCGGCACTGGCTAAAGATGGGGGAGGGGGCGCAATTCTCCCTCGTTTTAGTAGCAGGAGGGCATTTGGCTGTCTTTTGTTTAGAATCCGCAGCACTGAAGTGTTCCGCACAGAGTGTGTGTGTGCTGCGGGCTGTCTGAAGCCGGCAGACATTTGCCAGATTCTGTATTCCCAGCTCTACAGGAAGTCAGTGTAGAGAAGTGTCTCCATCGCCTCTCTTGTCGTCAGGGATTTGGGGTAAATAGCACCAAACCTTGCCTGCTACTAAGTGATCAATGAACACTGAAGGGCCTGGGGGCACTTTTGCTTCCGAGGTCCCAATCCTTCTCTGCCTCCAGCACCACATCAGTGCTTTGGGCACCGGAAGGTTATACAGCGCCCCCATACCAGCAATGCAGGAATCCTGAGGAGGGTCTTTAGACACTGAGGGCAGCAGGGGCCCAGGAGAGCTGAAAAGGAATCTGTCCCCCCTGCCTTCACAGGCCTATGTGCCCTTGCCTTCCCAGTTGCCTCTGCTTAAAAATGCATGTGACAAAACTGCTTTGTATTTGCAAAGAAGGAGTCGTGGGTAACAGTGAACAGCAACTGGGTTGGAAATAGATTTATCAGGCTTCAAGGATTATTGTTTGCTGAGAGATGGTACACACATTACTATTTCACAGTTCAGCTATGACATTATTAACCTACTGTGCAAGGATTTTATTGCCAGATTGGTCCATTTATCAAAAATAAGAGAAACTCAAAACCCCATAAGGAAGTTAACATTTCAGTCAGCCTTGGCTTTCACTTAACGCCATTAATCTATTTACGTAAGAGCAAGAAATGTTCATTTAGTAACGTCTCTCCATTTGGTATAAAAGCTGCAAGATGGTACTGGATGCAAGCATGTGAATGTCATGCTCATTGTCACAGGAAAAATGAGTGTCTTCTCCTTAAGATGAGTTGGAGTCCCCAGAGCCTGCCACATCTTCTGGGTTGCCATGTGCTAGAAGCTTGGTGCTTAACCAGCAAAGGGCTAAATCCAAGTATTGAAACATTTAAATGCTCAAGCTGGAAAGAGAGGTGTGGAGAAAGGTGGACACTCCTAATTATTTTGTGACAATACACAGACAAAGATATACCAAGTTTCTTATATGAAAAAAATTCTTATCCAACCTTTTCACAGCAAAGAGCCCTTATAATAAAAAAGGACAGGAAAGTGGTGGCAAACAACTCAATAATTCATAGAGATGCAATTGATTTTGGACTACAAAGATAGCGGTCTTTTGACGTATCTTCTCCAATAGGAGGTTTCACTAACACAGGGATATTCGTGGAGCAATGCACACGACCATGTCACACATTGTCGAGTACCCAGCACTACATGTACACCCCAAGATGTCACATAGCCTTGCTGTTCATGCTTGAATCTGCATGACGGTGTTAGAAATTTACTTCTCTGTGGGTAAGGACACAGCCCTCGAAAAAAAAAAAGGAGGTGGGCAAAATGACTGTTTCCACTCCTCAATCTTTTCTGTTTGTTTTCTCCTTCGTTCTTTTTGTTTTATTATTTCTTTACAGAGAAGACAATCCACAAGCTCATAAAATGCCTGCAACCACTAACATTGATCCTATCAATCTTTTTTTCTTCAAAAAATGTGATGTTGGAAAAAGTGAAGGTAGGCCATCACAAAATAGAGGGACACTCATTTATGGTAGGTATACGTGTATGTGTATATATAAGTACATACATGTATACATCCTCCCTTCACTTTTATATTTATACACACACACACATCAGTGTAGATAAACATGCTCAAGCTATATGGGTAGTTAAAAAACATTCAGCAAGCCCTACTGAGCTCCTCCTATAGAAAAGGTACTGTGTTCGGCCATGTGATATGTACTCCATCAATGGTAGCCTTGAATCAGTACCAGTAACTGTGCTCAGTATCTTAAAAAATTACTGTATTCAATCCTCATAACAATCCCACAAGAGTAATTAGCCCCATTTTACGAATGGGGAGGCTAAGGCTGGGTAGGTGACGTAGCTTGCCCAAAACACACAGCTGATAAGCTGCAGAGCCTGAGTTCTGCCTGCCTCCAAAGCCTGGTAACCCCTGTGGCATTGTGTAAGGAATCAGGGAGGACACTACAATAAAGAAGACGTGGCCCCTGTCCTGGAGGAGCTCACAGTCTGGCAGAAAAGCCACATACACCATGAACTAACAAGGCGGAAACCAACCAGCTTCATTTCAGCAGGGTAAAAAGTTAGGGGGTAGCTCAGCACTGACTGGGAGCAGAGGGGTCTTCCTGGAGACTGTGCACTTCAGCACATACACACACCCCACCTTCCTCTAGGACAAACCTGCCACAACAGCTACACAAATGCCCTGTGCCTCTGAAAGTTTCTGGTACAACACTGTCATCTGTTAACATTTTCTCCCCTGAATGTTTATGTCACTGCTCTAGTATTTTCAGAAGCATTTGGTTCATGGAATAGAATAGCTGCAGTGATACTAAATCAAGTCTCATCCATTTCAATTATTAGGAGTCAACCTAGGCAAATACAGTAAGTGAGGTGCCATCCACATTTGGGGCTGATCAAGCTGGCGGATAGTGGTTCTCTTGGGTCTGTGATAGGGAGAAAATCAGCTAATAACACCCAGGCTTCAGGAGAGTTGGAAGAGCAGAAATGGCACACATAATAATTACTACCGCCATGTTATCGGAGGTTTATTGAGCACGTGTTATGGGCCAGACGCTCAGCTAGCATTTTGCCCACATCTGCTCATAAAATCCTTCTAACTCCTCTGTGGGCAAGATACCAGCTCCTTTACAGACAAGGAAACAAGGCCCACAAAGTCTGGGCAAGTCCCTTACGTGCTGCACTGCCGAGTGGCAGCGCTGGGACTCAAACCCAGGTATGCCAAGCTCCAAAGTCTGTGTTCTTAATCATTATTCTCTGCTGCCATGATGTTCTATATCTTTTTTATTTTTCTCTTCCTAGCATAGTAAAATGTCAGCAAATGTGTGCTTGAATCCAGCGGGTCGACTATGCAAAGTACGTATTGAAGTACTTCTCCCCCTGTGCTGTCCCCAGGACTCCACAGCCCCCACTCCACGCACAGTTTGAAGGAGGTCATTCTAAGGCAGGAGGAAGAGAGGAAACAGGCCTAGGAAGCTGGCCTTACCGCAGCGCTCAGTGGGAACGGAAAAGAGTGCTGCCGCCGGTGCCCAACTCTCCCGTCCTGATCCTTAAATGGGACCCATCAAGCTTGCCTTCCAGATTATCTGAAAGGATATAGCTGTTATCTGTGCGGCCTCTTAGAAGAAAAGTCATAATCTGAGGTATTTCTGTCATCAGCGTGTGGCACTGGAAAAGCAGCAGGGACCAGTAGCAAAACCATACACTTTAGAAACCCAACAGACGTGTGTTGCGTTGGCAAATCAAGTGCTGGTCTAAAGCCAGATGCTCTGTGTCTTCCAGCAATACTCATCAATAACTGACAAATTCCATGCTATTTTCTGAAGTATAACATTCCAAGTTAGACGGATGGGCATTCGCTTTGCATTGGGACTTTCAAGTCCAAAAGATTCACAAACACATTCCTCAAATTCAAGCATTTCTGTTCCGATTTGGGGATAGAGGAGGGTGTTTGCCGTGGGGAACTCCAATCCCAGAGCCTATGTCTATCTGAAACTAAATTCAAGTAAATGATGTTTCTGTTTCTCTTTCAAAATAAAAAAAAATTTAACCCTCATCCAACATCTTTATAAGGTAGTGTTGCTTAACCACTAGGAGATTAATTATAGCCACTTTGGGAAAATGAATACTTGTTTGAATTCCAAAATATAGAGAGGATGGAATATTCTCTTTACAAAAGAAGACTTTGCATTTCAGAAGGAGACACCATCAATGTAGAAACCTAGATTTTTCAAAGATCCCAATTTCAAATAGCCTCTTTCTCGTACACTGGCTGGCAAAAACAAGTTAGTACTTAATAAACATTTGTTTTCAATGACTGAGCAAATGAATGTCTTCTGTTCTGTTCTCCTAATAACTTTTCATGGATTTATAAGACCACACGTCCCCATTTTGATGTGATCACTATGATCAACAAAATTAGCAGGTGCATGTATTTCTGCTAAGTGATAACAGTCAGGCCAATGATACAGCCTTTATTAATCATGTACAAATTGAAATTTACCAAAATTTACCATAGTTTAATTTCCCTAGATTTAAAAAAATAAAAGAGGTTTCAATTTATACATAGTTCCCTCAGAACCAGCCATTGTACCTATTAAAGTATACCTGTAATGTTGTAGAATTAGTGAGCTTTATGTTCAGGCTTGTCTCTGGAATGTCCTGTTGATCAGAAATGGTTTTAACCTAATTTTCATATGTACTAACTTAGATCAATATCCTTATAAATTTTTTGAGACAACTCTGAAGAAAAGCTTATAGGGAAATTACCTCTTTGAATAACCACCTTCATGGGCAGATTCTACCATCATCCCAACCAGCTCCTCTGTGGTCAGAAGCTCCTCTTACACTCCTCTGTTTATTTTCACTCTACCCCAGTACTCTAGAAGTGATTTTTCACTCCATTTTATATCGTCTAGTGGGATTCACTTTGGTGGGAGATCAAGTTATGAAATAATATATTTAAAGCTTTTCATATTTATGATTCAAAGGGGGAAGAAAAGTCTAATCTTGAGCTCTAAAATGTTTGTCAACAAATTTCCAAGGTCCAAGGTGAAGAATTATTTCTGTTTTGCCTCAATATGAACAGCAAAATTCAAATGATTAACCTTACTACTGGGTGCTCTGTTTCCAGGGGAAAGGGGAAAATAATTTCTCTGCTTAAATGTCTAAATTGGACTCCATGGAGGGGTGCTGGCAGGTGAGGGCTCAGCAGAAGTCACATCTTTTTGCCCTCAGAACCTTACAGATTATTTATTTGATCGAAAGAGAGCCACAAAGAGAACATATATTAACAGTTCCTACTACTGAGGGGTTTTTTTTTTTTCCATTTTTCTCTCTTGGTTGAAGAAGTAAAAGAGGCTCTTAAAATTCACTCTTTTTTTTCTTCTGTGTATGTAGAGTGTGCAATCGATGTCTGAGTTAAAATCAAAATATCATAGTATTGACTATGGCTCGCATGTAACATGGCAAATAAACCGTAAGTGGGCCTAATTGTTCTCATAAAAAGTTCTGTACATTCCTAAGGGGCAAGACCATGAACCAAGTCTAGAGATGTGAAGCTAATAAATCTGCATAGCTACAGAAACTGTTCACACCCGATGTGCTAAATTTGTTCAGTGAGTTGGCAGAAAACATTTTCTATGACTATATCTTCTCAATTTAAAATTTATACCTCCACTGGATCCCAATAAAAATTGACAAATTATATTAAAGACCATGGAACTGGTACTGATACATTTCTGAAGAGAAAAGTTTGCAATTGGAAAAAAAATAGTAACCAAAAAGGTTTGATTTCTGTCTCTATATGAATTTGCTTCAGTGTATTTCTGCTAGTCCTCCTTCACCTCTCCCACAATCAAACTCTCCTCAGGCCTCACCCACTGCAGAAATAAGCACCACCACCTCCACCTATGAACCTAAGATTCTCTTCCTCCTTCTTCCTCTCCACTTTCCCACCAGATTTTCCTCCTGCTGCCCTACCCTGCATAGATGTGTCCTTCTCCTAATCAACACAAGCAGAATTTTCTTTCTTCTATTTCTCCCACCAATACGTTGAATAATTCTCTTCCTTTGCTGCCCTCTTCTCACCAATGTCTCAAGTCATCAAATTCCCAATGACTGTGTTAGAGCCTTTCTCCAAGCGTGTACCTTACTGAGCAAGATCTGATCGCATGACTACCAAAAACTACCTTGATTTCCCAGGACCTCAAACCTCACCTTTTAGAAAGTGACCGGCATTCTGTAATGCTAATTCAAACGCTTAATACAATAAGCCTGCCTGCCCATGGAAGGCATTCAATAAATACTTGCTGAATGAACCACTAGTATCCAAATCAATAGATGGCAGTGGTGGTGGCGGGGTGGGGGTGGGTGGATTTGCAAGCAGAAAATGGCTGAAAGGAAGGATGCTGGAAAATTCTGCTAAAGATAATATTTAAGCTTAGCTTTTCAGTTGGAACAGCTGAAGGTATTCACATGGTCTTTCTACTTTGATTTCTTAAGGTTAAATTTTTAAAGTGAATTTGTTCAAGTCTCAGTAATTGCTCTATTGCCAAATGTTGTATACCCAAAGAGGGGAGCGAACCCTCAAAAATGTTGGCAAAGATGAGTAGAAACCTTGAGAATAAATGCATCTAAGGCAATTATGATGCTGACGCAAGAAAAGAGAAATTTAACCTCTGCTATCCCTAATTCATTAGGGATAGTTGGCATCCAATGATTCCTAGAACTTAGAGCTGAAGAGTCTCATCAATTACTTGCTCAAACACTCCCATTTTGTAGATCCAAGACGCTGATGGATAAAGGGAATTCGTGAAAAGACACAGAGTGAGCTACTGGCACAGCCAAAGCAAAATCTAGGTCTTCTCTACTCACTTTTGTTACTCTTCTTCTTCTGTTAATTGGATACAATATATTCGCCCTTCTAATTCCCCAGGTTGTTGTGAGAATGAGTAGAAAGAAAATATATATGCTAGATGCAAAAGAACGTTGCAAAGCAAAAACTTTCACCCAAGGAATATTATAAGGGGTCAAAAAACATTGGATTTTTCCCTAAATGATGTACTTATATAATTTTTAAATTGTTTAATCCCTGCTGTTCAGGTCACAAAGCCTTTACTCTTTGTAATAATAATGACTCTTTTCCTACAAAGAAAGTCAAAGATCATCTCCATTTGCTCATTCATTTAAAAACCCTTATCCCACATGTGACACCAAAACAGATAGCCACCAGCCACTTCTTTGTGCTTCTCAGAACTGTGCAAACTTCCCAACAAGCCCACATTAGTTTCTTGTTTTATTTCTTTTCTAAAGACACAGGAAAAAGGGATATCATATCCCACTCCTGGGCATATATCCAGAGAAAAACATGGTCTGAAAGAATACATGCACCCCAACGTTCACTGCAGCACTGTTTACAATAGCTGAGACATGGAAGCAACCTAAATGTCCACTGACAGAGGAATGGATAAAGAAGATATGGCACATATATACAATGGAATATTACTCAGCCATAAAAAGAATGAAATAATGTCATTTGCAGCAACATGGATGGATCTAGAGATTGTCATACTGAGTGAAGTAAGTCAGACAGAGAAAGAGAAACATCGTATGATATCACTTATATGCAGAATCTTATGATAAAAATGAACTTATTTACAAAACAAAAACAGACTCACAGACTTAGAAAACAAACTCATGGTTACTGGCGGGGAGGATGGGAGAGAGGGATAGTTAGGGAGTTTGCGATTGACATGTACACACTGCTATGTTTAAAATGGATAACCAACAAGGACCTACTGTACAGCACAGAGAACGCTGCTCAATATTATGTAACAACCTAAATGGGAAAGAAGTTGAAAAAGAATCACTTTGCTGTACACCTGAAACTAACACAACATTCTTAATCAACTGGACTCCAATACAAAATAAAAAGTGATTTTAAAAAAAAAAAGACACGGGCCTTTTTCCTGTCTAAGCCTGGGACTCCTATAGAATTATGTTACATACCTCAGTCATTTCTTTCTCATTGTTACAAATGGAGACAAGTACTGAAAGCAGCATTATAGTAGTTTCCTCCAGGTTACTGTATATTCAATACTTCTATTTATACTTTTCATTTTGTCTGCTGCCTTTGTTTTTGGTCCCTCCTCCTGCCCCTACCAACCTGCTATTGAGTCTGGTGTCAAACAGATGAGAGTTTTATATTCTGCAGCTGAAATTATGCCATTTGCTCTTGACTTGGGGATGGATCACTCTTGAAGGTGTAGGTTTTCTGTTTAACATTTTTAAATAAAACTTGATAAGCTTTGATGGCATTAACTCTGCCCTCCTTTTAGCCAAGCCTTCAGGACATGATTTAGTGCCACTTAGCGTCACTGCTGTTTCTCTGCAACCTGGGCTAGTGTGTATCTCATTACGGGCATTCAAAGGGCGACTATTCGTTTCCTCCCCCTGACTGAAATGTTAAAATGTTAAAGACAAATAAAATACCTCGAATTTGGAGTACAAGACAGACTTTCTGTCCATTCAGGAAGCTAATCCCCAAAACAAACTAGTACATAGTAGTCTCTTTTCCACAAAAGAATCACAAACTACTCTGAAGTCAGGGGACATTAAAGCTCATCATTTCCCACTGTTCACACTCAGTTTTGGGCTTGTGCTTGTCTTTGTTTGAACACAACCATGGTTTCTGATTTGGGGGGAGTGGAGTGGCATTTTTTAAACCCCATGTCTCCCTCTTGCCACTGCTTTATTTTGGCTTTTTAAGACCCCATTCCTGTGTGTTGCCAACTTCTGAAGTTAGAAAACTCAGTACAATGAAAATTGATTTCAATAGGAATTACATACCCATAACTGTGGGAAGGAGCTCAACCTTCTCCTGTGGTAGCAAAATCCTCTTCCTTTCTTATTGATACATATGTGTGCATTTTCCCCCTAATGCTCATTCTCTGCAAACAAAAAATAAATCTCCCCAGCAGCTCTCCCCTGTTATTTTTTCTTTGGAATCAAAGTGGACTCAGTGCTAAAGCCTGGCCGTTGTCAGAGCCACCACTTTCCCAAGTCTCATCTTTGGGCTAATCGTTTTCACTGGTATTTTTCCTTCTTAGGGCCAGCTAAATAGTGCATTTGTGTGTGTTTGTGTATACGTGCGCTTATATATGTGTGTCCATGTATGAATACACATGTATATATGTGTACTTATATGTGTGTGTTTATGTGTATGTATGTATACACTGTACATTTGCTTTTACACAGTAATTTGCTATTCTTGGCTCAGTAAATTCTCCTTGGAAATGTCCTGAATATTCAACTCTCTCTTACTCTATAGCTTTCCAATTCTTATGGACTAGGAATATGTGGGGGGATTTTAGTTTCCATTCTTCTTGCCTCACTGAAAAACAAATGAAGCAAAGGGCAATATTGGCTTTATTTTTATTTTACTTTGAAATATTTGTTTGTTTGTTTATTCATTTGTTTATTTTTGCCAACTGGTGACTATTCAATCAAAAGCTCCCCTCATTGTGTATATACAGTCAACCTAGCCTTTATTGATTTTATTCACCATTACTGTGATTGTGCAACATACCAGGGAATATTATCTTCCAAAGAACCCCCTCCATTTTCTTCCTACACGCACACACACACACACACACACATTTACAGTTCTGCCTGATACATTTAATATTCTGGTCAATACTATTTCCTTCTTCCACCTATATACCATCTAATTCAGCATGAGTGATGAATATTATTTTCCCATTTCACAGGTAAGAAGGAAAAAAGTTACGGTGGAAGGATCAACAGACCTCTCAGAACTTGGCCAAGGTTGGAATCTGTTTCTTTGGTGTATAAACAACTCTCAAAATTCCCCATATTGATCAGAGCTTATGAGATGACTTTCCCTGATATCATGATTTACAAAAAGAAAAAGAAAAAAGGAAAAGAAATGGGGCACTCAATTTCTATTCTTTATTATCCTTGATTTCAAGCTATAATGATTTTGCTCCATCAGCATGAATTCCGAGGTCTCCTTTTACCTCAATTTTTTCTAATCCTTACTTTATACATAAGGTTATTCCTTAGGTTTTATTTCACCAGCCTGACACTTTTCTTCTTTGCTGATCTTTTCTAAACAGTTCATATCCCACAATATTTATTCTTCTCCCGCACACACCATTCATTTTCATTACTCTTCCGTGATTTGGCTATACCCATCATTTCTGAAATAGAGAATGCCTGAACTTCTTTGAAAATCCACATGTCAAAACATAATAAAAAATGTTTTCATTGCTACATTGTTTTAGAAAAAATGAATGGCCTGCTCAACCACCAATTCGAAATTTATATTCAATTTGGCGAATATATATTATTAAGCCTTTCTCTCCCTTTCCCTGGTTGTAAAAGACTCGACTCAGTGGTCTTGCATGGCTGGGATTAGGAGTTAAGGCATTCCTTATAAATCAGTGTAATCTTTACAACAGGACATCGCTGTATTGCGAATTCCTCTCTGTATTGTGCATTTTCAATTATGTTACATGTTTCTACTTAGTAAGCCAGCTTAATTCTACCCTGTGTCACAGTATTAGAACATGTCCAGGTTGGAAAAAGGGACAATCTTACTTCTCTTGTAAGTTGTTTAGCCTTTGGCACTTATAAATCCCCCCAAAACACTGGGGAAATCCCTTTTCCTTGCTTTTAATATGTCTTTAGATTTATTGCTCGAAGAATCTGCTCACTTAATCCTTTGCTGAGGCCAAGGTTCGTCAGCATTCTAATAAAGGTTCTATGAGGAGGAAGGAGGAAAACAGAATCACAGAATCAGGTGTCCAAAGAATGCTTCAGACTTAAAACGAATTTCCAAGTATATTCTCTAAAGAAAGGCAAGAATAGGCAGGAGGCTTTAAATTACTCTGCATAAATCCAGCCGCATTTGTCTTGGGCTTTACTCCTAGACAGTGCAGCCAGGGCAGGCAGCAGGACAGAGCCTGAAGGGCCCTTCAGGGACCAAATTACCGCTTTAAAATGGGGCTCATGTTCCAGGTGTAGGACAATATTATCTGAGAAATGTGGCAGAGATGTGGTGTTCTTCAAAGAGCTCTGTTAAAACATTTAAAATAATCAAAGCTTATGTCATTTTAAAAAGGCGGAAGGATTGAGGAGCTTCATTTAAAATGTATTTTATGCACTTCTGGCCAAAATATTAAAAGTTCTGCAAATCACCAAAGGAATAAAGTCACTACTAAAAAATTAACATGCTTCTAAAATGCCACTTCCAAGTTCCAGGCAAGAGTGATGGGATTCACAGACTATTTATTGTATAATCAAACAATCTTTAAACTTCCCCATACAATTCTGAGGCAAAAATATAATGCTGGGAGAATAAGTATTAGTTGAATCAAATCAAATCTGATTTCTGTTCTTTTTCCAAGCTTGAGTTAGGGAAAAGGGTATTGAGGGTTGTTTCCTTGGTTTTTTTAAATCATCTATATTCACAAACATGAGAAAACATAGGACAGAGGGCAGAGAAGTAAAAAAAGTAAAATTCTCCTAACACCTGAATACAACTTAATCCCTTTCTGATTTTTTTTCTCCCCTTTTTTTGCTCATACCTCTTAAAACTATCCTGGGTTAAGTCAAGAGGCAGATTATTCCCTGTGACATGAAGAAGGTCCCAAAGCGAGAATCATCAGTCCATCCCTTTCTAGTTATTTGCGGATCTAGAGAGTGATCCATCCTTTAAAGCTCAAACCTGATATCACCTCCTCCATGGTCTTACTGGCAGGATTAGTTGTTCTTTCAGCTTCACAGAGAGGAGCAGAGAATGTTGTAGAAAGAACATGGGAACTCAGCCATTTACCGTGTCAGAGGGGCAG
Organism: Balaenoptera physalus; assembly: GCF_965194825.1. NCBI lineage: Eukaryota > Metazoa > Chordata > Mammalia > Artiodactyla > Balaenopteridae > Balaenoptera > Balaenoptera physalus. The sequence continues at coordinate 43,026,160 of NC_138890.1, read as the reverse complement.
GTCATAGAACGTCCCTAAATTTTCATTCCCTCATGTAAAACAGGGCTCGTGCCTACCCTACCGATTTCAATAGACTTTTGCAACAATCAGATGGGCTAATGTATACAAAAGCATTATAAAGAACAAATTCCTCCACATCTCTAAATCCACAATCCCCCATCTGAACCCCTTTAAGGAGCCACATATGTTTCACAATTCAGAATTCTTTAGATTTTAGAAAGGTAATACAGCACATATACTATACATACTGTATAGTATGTAACACTCCATCAGTGAAATGTATGAATATGAACATTAAATGTAATAAAATCATGAGTACCAAAATCTATTTCTGCCTATAAGAATCTTGTCCAAATTTCCTCATTTGCCAATTGAAGAAAATAGATTCTCATTTTCTTTTATAGGACTCTAAACATCAGTAATAAGTCAGATGCCAGTAGGAAATGTTGATCATCAATATTATTCACTGAGTGTTCACTATGAGCAAAATACTCTGCACAGCATTTTGAAAGTATACAAAAGCAGAAAAAGTAATATTTGGAGGATGATATAATAACTTCAATTAACATTTACTGAGAGCTTACTATGGATCCTAATCATTTTACATGTGTTACCTCATTTAACACTCACAACTATAGTGAGTGTTATGCCCAAACTGCAGATGGGGAGACTGAGGCTTAAAGAAGGGAAGTCAAGTGCCCAGGTCAGGGACTGAAGACAACACGATCATTCTAGTGGTGGACCACCAATAAATAAGATATTTTCTGAGAGCACAAGGGTAAGCAATTCGAATGGGAAGGAGGGACCTAACCAAGGTAGGTTCTGAAGTCTATTATAGCCAGAGCTACCCAACCTGTAACCTGGATCCCCTGAGGCAGAGGTGGAAACCTCTCCCAGTTGTAAACATATCTGAAGTTTGAGTTCCCCAACCAGCTACTGACATGCAACTTCCAAGTTCTAAAAATAAAACTCCCGAGATCAGCCACATTATACTTTTGGAACTATGGACACATATAAGCATTTCCTCTCCTGAAATATGTTCAAGGAAGAGGAGGAGATTCAAAGAAGGTGGGAAAGAAGAGAGAAATTCCAAGTATTCTACACAACAGATAACAAATGAAAGAAAAATTAAGGGCAAAGGTAGGCTGAACAAGGAAAGATCCTTTAGACATGAAGACAATAAAAGGAGAAAATAATATGAATTGTTTACCCTTCACAGACGGCAAGTTTCAAATCACTTGCAATCAAAATAAAATGTTCCTTAATCACTTGAGGATAAAGAGCTTTTGAGGACTATGGTATGATTCTATGTGGAGGATTATATTATTCCTTTATCTACTGTACAATACTATTTGCTACACTGATAGTAAGTAGGTTTGGTTTTTTTCTTTATCTATTACAGATTAGGTAGTAAGTATCCAGAGGGCAGCAGCTCTGCCCCATACTTTATTGTATCTCCTTAGTCTTTATACGAATTTCTGAAAGACTAAATACCCAATAAACATTTAATTCAATAATAATAGTCATAGCTACCATTTCTGTTGACTCATAATGTCTCATGTGCTGACTGTTTTTCTTAATTCTCTCATTTAGTCTTGTTTAAAGGGAGTGTTATTATCCACAACTTCCTGACGAAGAAATCAAAGCTTAAGAAGCTTGAGTAATTTGCTCAAGACCACACAGCTAAGTGGCAGAAGCTGGGACTTAAAGTGTATGATTTCAAAGTTCTTGCTTCTCTGATGTTGTGCATATGTGTTGTACATATTTACACACATAGGGTACATTCACATGGATGGTTGCTTTGTTTTCCATCATCTTGCCACCTTCTTTCATGACACCATCAAAACTATAGCCAAAATAACTCTAATAAGCCTTTAAAAATCTTTTGTAGAAAAAACCCAAAGGCTTTTTGATATCTCATCTCTGTCCTTGGGGAATCAGGAGAAACCTGGATGTTTCCCCTCTACCCAGCCTAACCAGGTGGCTCAGTGAGAGGGTCAGAGATGTGCCCAAGGTCATACAGTCAGACAATAATGGAGGTCGGGCTAGAATTTGTGTCCCTTGACTTCGGCCCAATGTGCATTTAACTCGAGACATTCTGAGCAGTCGGTTTGTATTTATTAAGGATCTACTAGCCACTCGGTATTACTGTAAGACAACTAAAACTGCTCTTATTCTCATCTAGTTCAAGAGAAGAGCTCTTAGACACATGAAATCAATAAATGAACTTCTCAAGTTGGCAATACTAATCACATGCAACAAAACTTCAGAAGAGCCATCATGCAAAGGTGGAAATGGCACTGGCCTAGAGCCACAAGACTTAGCTTTGCGTCCGCAAGTTCTGTCCCTGTCTCCAGGGCTGTTTTGGCCAAATCACTTTCACCTTCCTCTTACAAGATCAAGATGATGGGCTTGGGAAAGTAGAAAAATGTCTCATCTCAACCAGTGAAGAGTGGTGTGAGCTTCAGCAATGGAAACTGGGGATATTAATAGTACCTCCACTGGGCTGCAGGAAGGAGGAAATGAGACGATATACAAAAGTCGACAGACAAGGTGTCTAGAGCAATTGACAAACACTACCCACTACAATTTGCCATTGTAAGGTCATTGTCAATTCCGAAACCGTGTGAAAGGAAATGTTTTGCCAGAGTCCAGTTCCCCAGAAGACTCTAACCTCTTGCTATTTAAGGACCATGACTTTTAAGTTCACCCTTGGTCTTCGAAACATTAAAACAATATTAAAAATGGTGTTACTGGGCTTCCCTGGTGGCGCAGTGGTTGAGAGTCTGCCTGCCAATGCAGGGGACACGGGTTCGAGCCCTGGTCTGGGAGGATCCCACGTGCCGTGGAGCAACTAGGCCCGTGAGCCACAATTGCTGAGCCTGCGCGTCTGGAGCCTGTGCTCCGCAACAAGAGAGGCTGCGATAGTGAGGGGCCCGCGCACCGCGATGAGGAGTGGCCCCCGCTTGCCACAACTAGAAAAAGCCCTCGCACAGAAACGAAGACCCAACACAGCCATAAATAAATAAATAAACAAATACTTTAAAAAAAATGGTGTTATTATTATAGAAAGTATGTCATCAGCTACTAAACACCAGAGACGTCCATCTTGGGTCTGATCGGCCCCTGGTCTTTTTTGATATCTCTAGGTGCTCTCCTTTTACCAATATTTGCATTGGCAATGGTTCCACATCATTACTGAACATTTGACATCAGACTTAAGAATTTCTGACACTGGCAGAAAAGTTCCTGCCCCTCACTATACTTTCTCAGAAATTACTCATTGTAGTCAAATGTGCCCAAGGCCTTGAAGCACATGAGGTGAATCACCAACCAGAATCAGAAGTCCTTCCCACCACGGAGCCTTGAGGCATTTGCCCAGTCTTAGAGTGAGATGTTTCTTTTAATTTTCACAATGTAGCTTTCATTTTTTCATACAACCCAATACCAGAGGTTTTTCTAACTGGGACATTTGTCAGCTTTAAAAGGATAGAAGACAATGTTGAATATAAATTGACATCACATTTTCATTTTCCCCACTTCTGCTATTTTCAAAACCTCAGACTTTCCACTAGTCTCACTGCATTCAGTTGAGGCTGAATCCCCATATTAAGCAGTGGATTATCTTTTTTATCTCTCAGGAAACTAGCATTTTGGTTCCAGAAGCAACTCTAATCAGCAGAAGTTGCTACACACTAAGACAATGAAGCCTGAGGAAGGACCCACATTGCAGAGCAGTGATAGACTGTCTGAGGGGGTCGGCTATCTATCAGTGAGCAATTATGAGGCAGAAAGACATTCCCGAATGGTGGGAATCACATGAAGCAGTAATCTCATCTGCAGTTTAAGAGTCCTTTGTGTGTGTGTGTGATTTTGATCACTCTCCTTTTATGAGGGCCGTATGCACAGACTCTTGATTGCTTCTGCAATGGAAAAAGAAGAGGATGTCCCTCTGAATCCCAATGATCTGCTTTGGCCAAAATCAGACACCAAAGCTGTTAATAGGAAGAACCCTTGCAATACGGGAAATCCTACAATGTAAAGACCAATGCGGTCGGTTAGACACTCTCAATACGCCCCCAAGTTGACAGAAGATGGCACTTCCCACTGACAACTACACAGCTAAACCTCTCCGTCCATTCTATTTAGACTAAAGAATAAGAAAGGGATATTTAATGGAATAATTAATACATTCTGGGTGGTCAGAGCCATGTGTTTTAGGACAGCCTTTTCCACGAGGAAGGTGCAGTTTTGCGGGCAAATGTTTTAAGCCCCTTCCCCATGCCCCCCGGGCCATGTCACACCATACAAAACTGTGGGTGGGAGAAGATGGATTGCTCATTGCCCTCCCACTCTGTGGTCCTTTTGGATGGCATCATTGGACCCAGATGACAAGCCGGGAGGCGAGAGGCTTCCAGCAGCAGCATCTGGCCCTCTGGCAGATGGTCAGGCCCTCAGGTTCCCAGCTTGGGTTCCCTCCAGATGTGTCTCATGCTTCTTCTGTTTGTGGGCGTCCTCCCTCCCCTGCAGGGCATTTTTACACAAAGTCATTTTAGACCAGAAGAACTGGCAGGTTCTTATCTGAGAAGCAGATCTTATGTTTTTCCCACTGGGGTTATATTTTGCTCAAAGACGTCTGGATCCAATGGCATATATGAATATAGTATCAGAGCCACCTCCCTGGAGGCCTGAGTGCTGAGCTGGGGGGCGGGGGGAGGCTGCAGAAACAAATCATACTGTGCCCTTACTCCTCCATCACCTTCTACCCCAACGTTTTCTTTCCTACTCAAATCAAATTTTAATTAACACTAAGGGCAGCTCAGATGGGGAAAAATTGAGAAACGAACTGTCTGTCACCTGGGATGAGAGAGAGCTCTCTGGGTAGTTCTGACTTGATGATAATATGAGCACTGGGCTTGGGAACTGGTAGCACGTATCCGACCCTTAATTTTTTTCAACATGACAGCTAACACCTGTTCCCCACCTACCTCGAGCTACTCCCTTGACTTATTCCCCAGTCACTGCCTTGGCAGGACTAAGGTGACTGCTCCCAAGTTTTGGTGATAATCACAATAACCACAGAAATATCAACTGTAACAGCAATTGCCATTTGTTAGACACCAGGTACTATGCAAGGTACTTTACATGCCTTAGTTAATTTAATCCTCACATCATTCCTATAAATCTATAGAAATCCATTCTACAGAGGAGGAAAGTAAAGTTGAGAGAAGTAAGGCCCTACAAACAGTAAGTAGAAGACCTGGGATTTGAACCATGCTCTATCTGATCCCAGAGCCTGTGTTCTTTTCCTTCTACCACAACCACCTCCCCCCAGATACCACTTAGAGTTTATCAAAAAGAATTTAAGAGTCCTCATCTGTCAACTGGATAGTGGAAAAGCCAAGAATCTTTACACTGGACAGAACCTTAGAGATTATCCAAAACAGTGCTACAAATGGTGCTAGAATGTCCCTTAGATTCTGCTTGTACTCCTCCTCCAGTGATATTCTCGCTGCCCTCTAGGCAGTCCATGCCACTCCTAGACTACTGAACCAGAAGTGTCTCAATTAATCAGAGCCAAATTCAACTTCTTTGTTCACCTCCACCATTTGGATCTGGTTCTTGCTCTTGGCAGTAACACAGAATAATTTCTCTCTCACACACCTCACTGGACCCACAGTTGAACCCATTCTCTGGTCTCCACTAGGTTGGCTATAGTCAACTAGTTCTCGCTAATGTTCCTCATATTCACCTATGACCACTAAAATTTACCGTCTGAAAAATTACCTTGGTTATTTATTCAACTTGCTTATTATCTGTCTGTCCCTGCTAGGATTTAAGCCCATGAGAGCAGGGATATTGTTTGCCTTAGTCACGGCTATATTTCCAGCTGCCACTAGATAAGTAGTCAACAATAAATGGGTGACTACATCTGTGTCTTCCGGCTCAAGTAAACTCATGAATCCACTCAATCATTTGTTCTTCTGTTCATTCATTCAGCATCTAGCACTGAGCATATCCACCAATTGTGTGCCAGGAAAAGCGTTAGGTGATAGATTCAGTCAGTCAACAAGAACTTACTATTATAATAATAAAAATAGCTAACATTTATTAAGAGCTTACCAAGGTATATGTTGGGTACTTTACCAAGATATATGCTAGGGATATGATGCAGGTATTCTCTTAACTTCCTTTTTAGAGATATGAAAATGCAGGTTTAAAGAGGGTAGTAACTTGCCAGGTTTACACCAACATTAAGTAGTAAAGAGGTAACTCAAAACCAAGTTTTCTGATACTAAAATCCATGCTCTTACCCCTACAATATACGGCCCTCCATTGACTGGCAATAAAGGAGTGCTTGTCTATGTGGGCTTATTGGTTTGTTTGTTTGTTTTGCTATAGGAAAGGAGAAAAAATTCTTAGGAAGCTAACATGAAGGCCTCTCACAAATTAGAGAGACAATCACACAATGCAATCAAAACTCCACCTCTAAAAGAAGCACAGATCAATCACAGAGCAAAGGTATTGATGGGACTCTGTGCCCAAATCCTAAGCATACTTGAGTAATGGAGTGATCAGAGTAGGGTGAGGCCAAAAAAAGCTTCTCGTAGGAGCAGAGCAGATTTCAACATGGTCCCCAAAGACACAGTTGTTCATGGAGAAGAGCAGGCAAGGGTTCCAAATGGGGGGGGGGGGGGAGCGATATTCTGACCCAAATCCCAGAGATGGGAGAGGTTCTATGGGAGGGTAGTGGGAGATTCTGCCAGGCTGGAACGAAAGGGGAAAGAGGAGAGGAGAGGAGAGGAAAAACATGGACACCTAGAATTCACGGAAGAAATCTTCCTGAAACAAAGTAGATCTCGTAAGTTCAAAGAGCTGGGATCTTCAGTTAACAAAAGTTCAGGGGACAAATTAGCACCACCATTAGGTTGAGACCCCAAGACGAAGAGGAAAACACTGCACGGACTTGGCTGTCAGTGAGGAGAGAGAGCCCCTTCAGTGAGGAAGCCTGTCACATGGGACTGTGGTGATAATCCACAAAACTCCCCTTCCCCAGGCCAGCTCATTCATTTATAAATAAGAAGATTACTCACTGCCTACATGCATCAACATCTTTCTGCATCATCCTTGGGTATTTTCCCTCCACCTTTCCTGCATGTATGTCTCTTTTCTGTTTTCCTCTTTAAATGTTCACTGTGTCTGGGTCATGATGAGTTTTCCCTACCAGCCAGCGTCAATTAACAGTACCAAGTTGGACCAGCGATGGTCTCTCTCCCTGACTTCTCTGAAGGGGAGTCCCTTGCCTGGGGGATGTGGAAGGCGCTGGCAGTGGGGGGGCCTTCATCCTCTGTCCTCCCTGTCACGAGTCTGGCAGACAACGGGCAAGGTTTGGGCTGTTAACTACTGTTCAGCTGGTGGGTCTCTTTCTCTCTTGCTCTTTTTCACTTAAAATAAATGCAGTCTGCTCACTTTCTAGCCATGAGCAGTGACTGATTAATTTCCAAAGTGAGTTCAGTTTTAAGCCACTTCTACAAATAGACACTTTATTGAGTTGAAGAGTCAAGAAGGGATTGTTTTTTAATTGTATTTGATCCAAAGACAATGAGCAGCTTTACAATCTCACCCCTCTGCATCCTCTGATTCATTATGAGCACTATTCCCCCCGCTCGTGTTGACAGAGCACTTCATAATTTTCCATGCTCTTCTGCACTTACTCCTGGTATAATCATTCCCCACAGCCTGTGAGGCAAATTGGGCAGGTGATATTACCTCCACCTGCTAAGGTGAGACGTGCAAGCTCAGAATGAGTGTCAGAAAAGGACCCACTCTCACAGGAAGGGGGCCACCGCAACACCAAAACCCAAGTGCCTGACTCCCATCCCATTTTCCTTCCTGTTGGGTCACAACAACAAATCAAGGTGGGGGAACAGCAGTGTGATGCTCAGGAGCTCACAGAGCTGGTCTGAGTTCAAATCCCACCTCTGTCTCTTGGGGCTCCAGTTTCCGTACCTGTAAAACAGGAGACGTAGTAGCACCTACTCGTAGCACCTACTTGAGGGGGTAGGAGGAAACAATGAGGTGAAGCATGCACTGCTGAGGACAGAGCCTGGCAAACAACCCAGCCTCAACCACACAAGCTGCCCTCTTCATCTCTGCCACGTCACGCTGTCCATCACGGCATGTTTGTTTTGTCCTGCTACAGGTCCTAAACTGCAAAGAAGCAGAAGTCACAGACTCTGACCCCATGACCTTCATTTTATCTGGGACAGAGAACTTTCCTGTTTTCGCTTTTTTATTGACCAGCGTTTGAAAATCGGGAGATTTCATAGAAAAATCAAGGTTTCTCAAATTTCTTGGAAAATGAGATGTTCTAGCAATACTAGGTCCGCATTCCCACGTGGCAACAATTAGCTGGGACTCAGCAGGGACTCCACCTTTAGAGAGTGCACATGCTCACCAGTTCACCCCAGTCCCCACCACTCCCTCATGCCTGTTTCAAACCTCAATACTCAAGTCATTTATATTACTGCCTGGCTCAGGCAGCAATTGCATTTGTCTCTTCTCCAGCACTAAGACAATAGAGGGCCCTGCTACAGGAACTGCTATAAGATGGCCTAGAGCTAGATGGATGACTTGCACTTGCCGGCACTGTGAATTCTCATATTAACTACGGCATTTCAGTGTATCCTCTTTATCACCCCAGCTTCTCACAAGCAAATCTGAATGGAGGGAAGAAATACATTCAGCCCATTTTGTGAGCAGAAAACTTTAACTGGAGTCAAACCAGAATAAGCTGAAACTAAATGAGGATCACAAGCGTTAGGCCTAGAGTGATAGCTTTTACTTTCTGTAAAAATCTCCCAATTTGCGCCTATTCACATGAACATTTCTGCTGTGTGACTCCAAACTGTCCTCAAAATATATTTTGTTACTTGGTAATCAAATTTGCTTATGCCATAAAACGCCCTAGCTCCTATGTGAATATTTTAGTTAAGCCAGAATTGAGGAATATTGACTCTTATTGGAAAATTAAAGGGCCTTGCGCTCTCTTAATCGTGAGATGAGTCAATTAAACGGGCAGTTTGTTGGAGAGTTCGGACAGTGGCATCTTGGCACCACAGCGTAACTGGGTGAGGATGAAGTCATTTCTCAGCTTTCCTTGGCAGAGTCTTTATTATTTACAATATTTACTTCAGGGAAATCTTGGCATGTGTCATATTTAACTTGCTGAAAAAATGGGCCCGTAAATGCGTATCACCTTTTGAACAAAGCCAAATGTTGTTGTACTAATTTGGTTCATGAAGTGTGTAATTCAGTTCCTTTGCACAGGGGCAACATTTGTCTTCTGCTTTCATTAAACTATCATAAAACAATTTTTCTTGCTCATTATTGAAATATGTGTCATGTCGCCAGGGCTGGGGCGAAGGGGATTTAATGACTCAAGTTCTAAAGGCGTTCCAGTGACACTTCCTCTCTGTTCTACTGTGCGCCACCGGAAAAATTAAGAAAACAAGGAACCTGTAAGGAAACCTTTGCCCTTTCCCCATTTAGTGGGTAGCAGGAAGGATATGGGCACACAGAGGAAGGGAGAAAAATAAAGCAGTCATTTTTATGAGATTATTTCCACGAAACACATACCGTCATTAACAGGAGCTATTTATAAATCACTCTTGATTTACTTTTTCATTTCATTCAAGTATACTTTTAGTCCCTTTAAGGATAGCTGCACATAAACTTTGCCACCGACATACCAGGTCCCAGCTTTGCCACCATGGGGAGGGTGATTCGGTGAGGAGAGAGGGGTAAAGGTAGAATCAATATGGCTCCACCCAAAGCTTCCCTCTTGGCCAGTCTGGGTGTTGTTTCCTGTTCATCCTGCCCCACCTGTAACAGCTCGCTTGCCTGGCGGCCTGTCTTTCTAACCCCGGCCATGCGGAAAGAAGTCACGTAGACTCTGGATAAAATAGATGTGGCATTTTAGAAACCGATCATACACACAGAAAAGTATTCTTTTTCCAGGCAAACCATTCTACACAGAAATAACTCCAAATTCAGTCTAACAAGACGTGCCACCATAGAGACTCTGTCACCTACCTGAATACACTCAGTATTCGTCATGTGTTGGAGGAGGAGGAGCGGGGTACAGGGGAGGAGGAGAAAGAGTCTGCACACACCACAGACCTGCTGTTAGAGCAGACGCCGTGCTCTGGCCTTTGTCTCAGTGAATCCTGGCACCAGCCCTGTGAGGATAGTACTGTTACCATCCATCCCCATTTTACAAGTGAGAAGAGAGAAAGATGATAGAGCAAGTAGCTTGCCCAACTTCCTAGAGCCAGGAAGGAACAGAGTCTGAGTTGACACTACAGAACAATTTGCTATTTGATCACGTTTTGTTTAGCACCTGATTGAGTTATAACTTGAAGGGTTTCCAGGGCACGGTGGGAAATTCAAAGAAACGGAAGAGACGCAGTCCCTGCCCTCTCATTCCTATCCATCAGCAGGGGAGACGATGTATAGATATATCATACTAATTTTAAACAGGAGCTGAGTGTACTTTTCTCTCACAAAACTCTGTAACCTCTGGAGGATGATTTATTCCTACAGATATCTCATTTATTCAGATACTGATGAGCACCTAAGGGCCAAGATTGCCCGGGATGAGGGGGCTCCCTGGAGCTGGGACTCTTGGTGAGAAAACCAAGAAAGCCCCAGGCAATCAGGGCAGGTCACCCTGATTTCACTAAAAGTAAGCCTAACTAAAAGCGCAAGGCCCTTTAATTTTCCAAAAAGAGTCAATATTCCTCAATTCTGGCTTAACTAAAATTTAACTAAAAGTAACTGTGGCTAGAAACCAGAGGTACAATAGTGAACTAGACAGTCGTCAGCCCTGCCTTCAGCCAGCAGTTAGTCTAAGGGGGATTCAGACAGTTACAGAGTAAGGTAAATGAGACCAGGAGGGGAGTATGGTGCCTGGCAACAGCACAGACACACAGGATGCTATCAGTCCATTTCTCTTAGGTCTAAAAAGTCTTCCAAATAAATAAAATCAGAAACAAACAAAAAAATGTGGCTTTTTCAAAGAATTGCAAATATACATTTATTAATGAACTTTAAAAGATGAGGCTGAAATTATGCACACTGCTTACAAATACTAGAAAATGCTTATGTATTTTAGACTTAATAAATGGTTAGTTGATATTTAGAGTCATTTTGTAACATATTTACTCATCTCTGAGGTGTCCTGTGTAAAACTGAGGAAATTGAAAAAGCAAAATTTTCTGAACATAAGAGTTCATGTTAATGTTACCAAAACCTTTCCATTTTCATGTGTCTCCTGGTTCCATTAGATGAATTGTTGAGTAATCAATATCATTTGTCATTTTAAATGAGTTAAGAGAATCAGTTCTCCTCCACCACCACTACCAACACACAAAATGTACTTTTTGAGCAATTATGACATCACAGTAGCAATTAATGTCAACAATATAAAAAATAACAAATGCTCAGGGATGTAACCAACCAAAACCAGCATAATCATCCCCTGAATGGATGTACACTCTTTTGTTCTCAGTGCATTTATCAGGTAGGCGGTAGACTCTAGAAATCACATCTATGGAAACCTCACCCCATACCACTACAATGAGTTAAGTAATTGAAGAACTTGAAGTCACACTGACTTTTTTCAAAAGTGTGACTAAATAGTTGCAGAAAAAGGAGTCTAAAAAAACATATGAGATGCTTATCTTCCCCCCAACAGCCCACCAGGAACTTTTGGCAGATGAAAATTACTGAGCTGGAGTTTGGCAACTGATGAACAACACATATATCCTGAAAAATCATGTCAGGGGGAACTTTGTGGCTCCTCTCACTAGCTCCATCTTTACTTGTAACACACATTACCTTGTATGCTTGCCAATTATTTCCCAAACTACTGGGGTGTGATACATGCACTATATATCTTTATGCACAAATGAATTATCTTCGTACACATTATCCATATTCCCTCTATGTGAGTCTATACAGATTTGCACGTGTATTATCTTTGCTCACAAAAGGCGTAGTCACAGATATATTATCCTAACATGATACCTTGGTCCGTGTGTCCATACATTCTAACTTTTGTCTACAAAACAAACCCCTGGCTAAACCCTCAGCTCTTTCCTTCCCCATCTTATCGAGCTCCTCTGAAAGTTGAGGCTTCCATTAACTCAACCCCAGCTATGAGGTTTGAGTTTCACCGAGCCGTTTCTGGTCCCCTTAAATTAACCATGCTGAGTCCTGCAATAGGGAAACAGCTTCCCCACAAGCACAGCATGTATTGCAATCAGGTGTGCGTTGTTACTTCCACCTTGGCAGTTCCCAACTTCGTTTTAATTTAAATATGGCTAAGAGGCCTCAAGAAATGCAGATTTATACCCAAAGAGATGTGTTTGCACCTCCAAACACAAATTATGCTAATCAGGTGGTCCAGCCAGAGCCAGGAAGAGGAGGTGTGATTATTTTCAGGAAGCCTCCATGATTGGCAGCCAACTCCTACTGAGAACCAGAACTGGTTGGCTCTTTGGAACCGCGCAGCGTGCTTGCCTCCCTCCCCTTAACTAAAGGCTGCTCCGTGCTCTACCTGGCTGGCGGGGCCGTGGTCAAGCTGTTCCGCTTGCCATGCATCAATGCCACTTTGTTCAGACTGACTGGCTCTCCTGACAGTGACCCTCCTGCCGTCTGTATTATTTAAAGGAGATTTATGGTTGGGTGTCTCGTGCTGTGAAACATGAGCTGTGACCCCCGGACTGGGAAGCCAGCAGGGAAAAACATTAATATTATGGCACACGGGGAAATGAAACTCATAGGCAGCAGCAAAAAAGAACAACGGAAATGTGAGATGGGAAATGTATGGACGTGTCATAAACTACACCGAATATTTGAGTTTCCTCTCTGATGGAGCCTGAAAATATGCTCAGGTTAGGGTGGTAGTGTTGTTGGTTTTTTTTAATTTTTAAAATTTGTTTGTTTTCTTGTGTTTTTAGAAATAAATGCCAAACAAGGGCTTATGTGAAAAAATACCCCAGCTTACTAGAGCACCAAGAACTCTGGTTGCATATTAAAGAGGACCAGATAATTTTATGACCATTAGGACCATTTGAAGTTATGCATACTAAATTAAGAGTAATCAAAACTCATGCTTCAGGGTACACTCTGATCATTGGTAGGGTCAGGAAGAATTCACCCCTCTTCTGGTACCCTGTTCTTTAGGACAAGTGGCACTAGTCATTATGAGGGGTTTTGCAGTTACAGATCAGCTAAGAAGCAGGGGAAAGACCAGGGCCCAAACCAGAAGAGCAAGTTTGAGGGTTTCTAATATAATCAGATGTATGTTTCCTGATGTCCCAAGTGCATATGTTTGAAATGAAGAGGGCTTACTATCCTAATGCCTGGGGTGTGCATCTAGAAAAGAGGGGGCTCACAGTCTCCAGGCCTTTCCATAAACCGCAAAGGCCATTTGTTCTGAGAAATATTTGAAGATTGGAAAAAAGATTGAGCTGTGAATAAGTCTGACATTTTATTACCGACTCTTAGCACTAGCCAGAAACAATCTGTCCTCCTTTGGTCTCAGTGTCCTAATCTGTAAAATGGAAATAAATATTCACCATTCCAAGCAGAAACAGGCCACCCACCAAGCAGCGGTCCTTCCAAAGATGAAAAGGACTATTCTGGCATCTAGCATAATAACAGTTTAATAAAATTGCCTTTTACATGTCGACCTATCCTCCTATCTTTCACACAAGCATAATCTTCTGTCAATATTTCTCTTAGAAAAAGACACATTGCATTTCCATTAATAGTACTTAGAAATTCATGGAACTAAATGAGCATAGGGATATGTGGAGGGAGGTGGGGCACCATTAAATCTTAAACACACCTCTTACTTGGAAAATGTTCTTCAAGGACACCTGTGAGCTTTGGTTACTTTGGTGACATTAGATCCTGTACTAAAGAAACAGTATGGTTAATCTCTGCAGCAAAGATGATTTTTTTAAACCATATATTTTATTTAGATGTGATTTCCTTTGCTCAATGAAAAATTAATTGATGCATGCCCTCAGACTAATCTCATAAATACCTGGTAATCTTTTTTCCAATCTTCAAATATTTCTCAAAACAAATGGCCTTTACGGTTTATGGAAAGGCCTGGAGACAGTGAGCCCCCTCTTTTCTAGATGCACACCCCAGCAATTTGTGCAGGATCTTGAAAAGTACTGGAATGCCCCCAAACAAAGGCTGGCTGAAGCTTGCTGCAATGATTCAGTAGGAAATTGTAAAGTCCAAGATGTAGCCCCAGAAGGAAGCACTGCTGTCCTTATGTAATCTACAAAATTCTATTTCCAATTAGCTTCTGCTTCTGGGGAAGCTGGAGCAGGTGCTTACAGCTCAGCAGAGAAAACTTCCTTCTCCTAAGTATTATAGGCTCCTTTCTATCTTCTGTCACCAAAAGTGCATCCTGAAATTGCAGCAAGTGCCAGAAAACTTTCCCCAATGAGTCACCCATCTGAACAGGGAGTCTCTACAAATCTCCTCCCTTTCATTAAAGTATCGAAAACTAAAACGTAACATCCATTTTATACAAAATGCCTGGACCTTTTTAATTTACTCTTTTAGTGTTCAGCCTTGCTCATTTATCTTTCTATGTTTCATGCCTAACTCAGTATGACTAACTAAAGCTGTCAGCTCCCAGAGGTCAGAGACACAACCATTTAATTCTTTCTCTAACCAGCATGGCAGTCCACTAGTTACAACTAGATGATGAACAAAAAGTGCTTGATGAAGATAGGGGTTTTATTAAACTGCCATAATCCCCAGGGTGGAAAGGGAAAGAAGACTCATCTTTTTTTCCATCTCTCCTAAAACCAACCTAAAATCTATAACTACTGCAACCTAAAAAAACAGGCATTTCCAGCTAAGATAGCATAGTGGATGAGCAAATCACGTCACTCAGCCCATCCCACCTTGCCCAGGCCTGCGAGTGCCTCAAGTAGGACAGGATACTTACTATTCATGCTTTAATCCTTAGCCAGGACCACTGGGAGCTAAGAATCTCAGCACCCACTCCATGAGCCCAACGTGGCAGTTAAAATGTAACCATTAAGCAACACTGACAAAAGATTAGATGATGCTGTCATCCCATTGGTATCCAATTTTTTCTACTCTGACATGGTACAAAGTGGTTCTGCGTCAATAATGGTTAATAAATACAGCCGTACCTGAACGCTATCACCATTTCCATATGCTTTCACAGAGAGGAAACAGCTTTCTCTTCCATTTCTCCAAGTTCATTTCTTTAGTGGGTAATGACAGTTTCACCTCCAGATTCTATTTGACTATAAAGAACATTCACAGAATGAACTAGATGTTTGGTTCAAAAGCACCTGCTGGCTGCATAGAACAGGGAGATCAGCTCGGTGCTTTGTGACCACCTAGAGGGGTGGGATAGGGAGGGTGGGAGGGAGGGAGATGCAAGAGGGAAGAGATATGGGAACATATGTATATGTATAACTGATTCACTTTGTTATAAAGCAGAAACTAACACACCATTGTAAAGCAATTATACTTCAATAAAGATGTTTAAAAAAAACAAAAAAGCACCTGCTGTTGACTGAGGGCTCATCTCACTAGTCTGGGCTGTACGTGTCTTATTGGGGGGCCAGGAGAATAAGTGCTCTTCCTCATGGATCCTTCTGGATGGACACATAGAGATCCCATTCCTGCACAAACACTGCAAATTTCAGACAGCCATTCTTTTTATCAACAGGTCCCAGTGACTTACCTGTCCAGAATTCAAATTCCAGAATGTAGTTAATGCTTGGAATTCCTATAATCTAGAGTTTTTCCCATTAAAATTTCATGCTACGTAAAGGTACAGTCTTGAACTACTTTTTAATTACTTTGCAAGTCTTGTCTCCTTCAGAGTACTGTATTTTATAGAGCACTTAACATACAGTATATACCTTCCAAATTGGCTGGATCATAAAAAAAATCACCAGAAAATATCTGAGTATACAGATTCTCAAGCCTCATCCCAGACCTAAAGAATTGGAATCTCTTGATAGAAGGGCCTGGAAATGTGTATTTTTGACTACTCTCAGGTGATTCTGATGAACAGGAGAGTTTGGGAAACAGACGGATCTCAGGGGATTTACACAACAGTCCCATGAAAAAGGCAGAGCAAATTTTAGCTCTATTTTACAGATATTAAAAAATGGAGCTCAGAGAGGTTAGTTCCCTCCACTGTGCTTAAATCTACCTCATCAGCTCTATATCATGTTTATACATCACTTGCATTCCTATCCTTCCCTCTCTCTATCAGCCTCCATCAAATAATACGTAGCACTCTGTAGGTGACCTAACAGTTATTCTTGCAGATAGTAGGGACACTGACTGCACAGCAATTCCCGAGAAATTCTCTCCCAATATTTCCAGAGGATGCCTGGCATACCTGTGCCCACTCTCGATTCCTGGCACCACTTTTGGTCCACATTCTTATATAATCAACATCCGTTCAATAGAGCCTCCCTCTGCTGAGGAATTAATCACCAGAAATACTGCACATGAGGATATAATATACAAAATATCTGTATAATACAGCCTCTTAAGCAATTATCCTATACCACTGGGTCACATTATGCAACTTAATATTTCCCATAACAAAAGTAGAGTTATGGGATTTTTTTAATGCATACGTTGTTAAGTTTTACTTTAATCATTTGCGGCATTCTTTTATATTATTTTACTATTGCATGTCAGTAATCAGTGACAATTAAATTTTTTAAACCTTGCATTGAAAATTAACTCTCATCAGAAAAAGGATTAAGACCAGGGCTTTCATGGTTCTAAAGCTGAACTAAGTGGAGGAAAAGATGTTACACAGGGGGGAAATTTCCCTTGACTCAACACACGCCAGTGGGCTTGAATGATTTCTGAGAATTTTCCATCAGTGTTTTCCCAAGTAGCCTTTGGTGGTCTGTTCCCTCGGTGTCATTCCTAGTAATTCTAGCAGGAGTGGCTGTACCCCAAAAAGAGGAAACATGGCTCTGTGTGCTCCCACTGAGATGTGGGGAGAGGCTGTGTGAACATCTGAAGAATGAGAATCAGACCCTACACCAGTTCTGGTTTATGTATTGCCTGGGAGGAGGGAGAGCGGCGGAGAGGGAGATCAGGATGGGTTTGGCAAGGCAGTGAGCAGGCCCTCCATCTCTGCCTCTTGGTCGCCTCCCAAGGACACAGAGCCTATTCAGAATTTGAGTTCATGGAGGCTTTTCAATCAATAACATATGGCCACGAAAGCGCTAGTGCTATACAAACAGACTGAAATAAATATGCTCAGCAAATAAAATATCTGTATGTGAAACAACAAAGCTTTTAGTTTAACTGCAGAAAATGAAAAACAAGTCTACTTAAAACCAGGCTAAATGAGCAACCAGTTATTCAATGGGAGTTTTTGGAGATGAATGAGCTGGCAGATGCTTTAGTCAAATCATTAAGACCAGATATCAGTAATTCCTAAGGAATGGAGGCAACACTCACCAGCAACAACTTAATGTGGCCGGGGCCCCACAGCCTTTCTTTCCCCACTAGGACTGGTGCAAGGAACGCTGCTGGGACACACCAGCTGTTTAAAAAGCCAAGTGGCTCCTAGCACACCAGCTTGTTAGCCTTTATCTTACATGCATTTTTTTTTTTTTTCCTCCCAGATTCATGATCTCAGATTAGGTAGGTGGTGGGGTGGCTCTAAATATACCTCCCTGTTACCCGAGACCTGGATCAGGGAAGGTGCTTATTAATATCATGGAGATATGATTTTTAATGATCTCTGAAAACAGCCTATATGGGTGTGAATAATGGCACTGTCTCATTGCATGCGTGGTTTGTGCTTTTGTCTCAGACAGGTTCATTTTTCACTGGAGGGGAAAGGTTCATGCCGCACGAGGGGGGTAACCAGTTGATGTTACAAGGCTGACTATTAGGCCCCTTGCTGTTCCACATGTCACAGGGAAGGACTCCAGCCGGCAACCTTAATGCCTACTTCAGCATCTTGAAGAAATTAATGAACACAGCTTCTATGGCAAAACATTTCAATCAACCCTTACCAGCTGTGCCTACATTTAAGAAAAAGAAAAGGGAGGGGGGGGAATGCCCAGGTTTATCAAAAAAGTTTCTTCGAAAGATCAACCGTGGTTTTGGCTGTGAGCAGGGATGTGGGAGGTGGGGAAAGGAAGAGCAGGAGTAAAGGTAGAAGGTTGCCAGTGCCGAGTGCCAAAAGATGTGCTCTGGCCCTTGTGTTTGTTGAACAAATTAAGCACGTTCTGGTTTTTCACCTGCTGAAGTAGCAGCAGTGCATATGGCCTAGAAGTTAAAAATAAGGAAATATGCATACATTACCATACTTAATAGACGACCCTCTCCATTTAATATGCAAATTTCCTGAAATATTACTGAATGCCGTCTGTTCTAAATGAATAAATTTGAATTGCAATTAGAATAATCCTTTATAATTAATGAAAACTGTCAATTTTAGTTCATAAGTAATTTGATTAACAGGATGATGGGACACTTATCAAGTTCACTGGACTGCTAGGGTATGAGAAAACTGACAGTGAAAATGGGGCGGGCCAGGCACTCAGGCTCCACTGGAGTATTATCCTAAATTATTGATAACACAAGCTAATGAACTTCAGAAAGTGAACTCTGGGGGCCTCATTTAAAGGGACAGCATCGGAGGTTGATGGGCAGCGTGAGATGAAGATCTTTCAGAATGTGTCTTTGCTGGTATTTTTGGCTCATAGGAAAATAAATGTTTAGAAATGCCAGGGCAAAAGAAAACATTGGCTTAAAACACAAATTTACCATTTCCAGCTGTTGCTGTAACAAAAGGAAACAATATTCAGAGGATAAATGTAAGAAGAGACAATCCAAAAACATGTGGAATGAAGTTTATGGTAATGCATCACAGGCGAAGGATATAGCCATAGCAGTGGGGCCGTCTCAATTTCCCTTCATTGTTTCTTTCTTCAGATAGACCAGGAACAAGAACTTTTTAACTAGTATTAACTGGACATTTATATGAAACAACTGGAGGAGGGGGACTCCTTGGAGGCACGCACAACTCTTAGCTACGAAACGAACAATAAGGGCACAGAAGGACCCTAAAGAAATAGATGCCCATTGCATTCTCAATGAGGAGGAAAGGAGGTAGGGAAGAGGGTTAATGTTACAAGAGAATGCTGGCATTCTTTTATTGTTGTTAATTAACATGAAGACAGAGTGAGTAAAAACAAGAAAAGGAGCTATAAAAAAACTTACTTTACCTTTTTCAGAAATTGATTCCAAAACTCAAAGCAAAAATGCCACTGGTATCAAGATTGGGTCTGCATTTGGGGGCTGTCACACTCACTGGCAGGTGAGAAAGTGTATTAAGAACCTTCTCTTGGGAGTCTCGGGAGAACAAGGGTCTGGTTTTCTTGATTCACAGCCTCCTGTCAGACCTTGCTCTTTCATGCCTTCCACACCTATAGCCCCTGACAACTGCTGGTGACCTCCTTGCTGACAAAGGGGGCTCCAAATTTGGTTGATGTTGGCAGAATAGAGGCAAGTCACAGTTCTTTACTTCTATCTAGTTCTCCTACACCCATTGAGAAGTGCCTTAATTCCAAGGATGGGAGTTATCTATCCAAAAGACTTCTTGTCCCTGAAAACTTAATCAGAATTCATGTGGGGATAACCCTGTCATGGTAACTCAAGACCATCAAGGAATAATTTTTCAAGAATAAGACTAGGTGGCTCCCAGAGTTTCAGGCTGGGGTGAGGAGCAGCATCTGTGCACAGCGCCTGCTGTCGCCATCTTGAATTGAGGCGTCCTGGGCAGCACTTCTCCACAGGGCTATGCGCCAAACTGTCATGTTGCTCGCAGCGGCTCTTCGCTGGGAACACTAATCCCACGTGTTAGGTGTGAGGCTTCTGCACACAGCCCACTATAGGCAAACAAAACTAGGCTAAGCCCAAAAGAAGAGACTCAAGCCAGTCTTCAGACCCAAAGCACTGACTGAAGGAGTAGCTGGATCTACTTGAGGGCTACACAGTGTGACAGAAAACATATAGAGTATGGATTTCCCCATTATTTTCCAGGAGGAATTTAAGTACATTTATATGACCGTGTGGCTGACGGGGTCTTGGTGCTCTGGCTGGGTGCCAGGCCTGGGACTCTGAGGTTGGAGAGCCGAGTTCAGGACATTGGTCCACCAGAGACCTCCCGGCTGCATGTAATATCAAATGGTGAAAGCTCTCCCAGAGATCTCCATCTCAACGCTATGACCCAGCTCCACTCCACTCAACGACCAGCAAGCTACAGTGCTGGACACCTTATGCCAAACAACTAGCAAGACAGGAACACAACCCCACCCATTAGCAGAGAGGCTGCCTAAAATCACAATAAGGTCACAGACACGCCAAAACACACCACCGGATGTGGTCCTGCCCACCAGAAAGACAAGATCCAGCCTCATCCACCAGAACACAGGCACTAATCCCCTCCACCAGGAAGCCTACACAACCCACTGAACCAACCTTACCACTGGGGACAGACACCAAAAACAACGGGAACTATGAACCTGCAGCCTGCAAAAAGGAGACCCCAAACACAGTAAGTTAAGCAAAATGAGAAGACAGAGAAACACACAGCAGATGAAGGAGCAAGGTAAAAACCCACCAGACCAGACAAATGAAGAGGAAATAGGCAGTCTACATGAAAAAGAATTCAGAGTAATGATAGTAAAGATGATCTAAAATCTTGGAAATAGAATGGAGAAAACACAAGAAACGTTTAACAAGGACCTCGAAGAACTAAAGAGCAAACAAACAGTGATGAACAACACAATAAATGAAATTAAAAATTCTCTAGAAGGGATCAATAGCAGAATAACTGAGGCCAAAGAACGGATAAGTGACCTGGAAGATAAAATAGTGGAAATAACTACCGCACAGCAGAATAAAGAAAAAAGAATGAAAAGAATTGAGGACAGTCTCAGAGACCTCTGGGACAACATTAAACTCACCAGCATTCGATTTATAGGGGTCCCTGAAGAAGAAGAGAAAAAGAAAGGGATTCAGAAAATATCTGAAGAGATTATAGTTGAAAACTTCCCGAATATGGGGAAAGAAAGAGTCAATCAAGTCCAGGAAGCACAGAGAATCCCATACAGGGTAAACCCAAGGAGAAACATGCCAAGACACATACTAATCAAACTATCAAAATTTAAATACAAAGAAAAAATATTAAAACCAGCAAGGGAAAAACAACAAATAACATACAAGGGAAGCCGCATAAGCTTAACAGCTGATCTTTCAGCGGAAACTCTGTAAGCCAGAAGGGAGTGGCAGGACATAATTAAAGTGATTAAAGGGAAAAACCTACGTCCAAGATTACTCTACCCAGCAAGGATCTCATTCAGATTCAATGGAGAAATTAAAACCTTTACAAACAAGCAAAAGCTAAGAGAATTCAGCACCACCAAACCAGCTGTACAACAAATGCTAAAGGAACTTCTCTAGGCAGGAAACACAAGGGAAGGAAAAGACCTACAATAACAAACCCAAAACAATTAAGAAAATGGTAATAGGAACATACATATCGATAATTACCTTAAATGTAAATGGATTAAATGCTCCCACCAAAAGACACAGACTGGCTGAATGGATCAAAAAACAAGACCCGTAAACATGCTGTCTACAAGAGACCCACTTCAGACCTAGGGACACATACAGACTGAAAGTGAGGGGATGGAAAAAGATATTCCTGCAAATGGAAATCAAAAGAAAGCTCGAGTAGCAATTCTCATATCAGATAAAATACTTTAAAATAAAGACTATTACAGGAGACAAAGAAGGACACTACATAATGAGCAAGGGATCAATCCAAGAAGAAGATCTAACAATTGTAAATACTCATGCACCCAACATAGGAGCACCTCAATACATAAGGCAAATGTTAACAGCCATAAATGGGGAAATTGACAATAACACAATCATAGTAGGGGACTTTAACGCCTCACTTTCACCAATGGACAGATCATCTAAAATGAAAATAAATAAGGAAACACAAGCTTTAAATGATACATTAAACAAGATGGACTTATTTGATATTTATAGGACATTCAATCCAAAAACAACAAATTACACTTTCTTCTCAAGTGCTCATGGAACATTCTCCAGGATAGATCATATCTTGGGTCACAAATCAAGCCTTGGTAAATTTAAGAAAACTGCAATCGTATCAAGTGTCTTTTCCAACCACAATGCGATGAGACTAGATATCAATTACAGGAAAAAATCTGTAAAAATAATACAAACACATGGAGGCTAAACAATACACTACTAAATAACCAAGAGATCACTGAAGAAATCAAAGAGGAAATCAAAAAATACCTAGAAACAAATGACAATGAAAACATGATGACCCAAAACCTATGGGACTCAGCAAAAGCAGTTCAAAGAGAAGTTTATAGCAATACAATCCTACCTCAAGAAACAAGAAACATCTCAAATAAACCTAACCTTACACCTAAAGCAATTATAGAAAGAAGAACAAAAAAACCCCAAAGTTAGCAGAAGGAAAGAAATCATAAAGATCAGATCAGAAATAAATGAAAAAGAAATGCAGGAAACAATAGCAAACATCAATAAAACTAAAACCTGGTTCTTTGAGAAGATAAAAAAAATGATAAACCATTAGCCAGACTCATCAAGAAAAAAAGGGAGAAGACTCAAATCAATAGAATTAGAAACGAAAAAGGAGAAGTAACAACTGACACTGCAGAAATACAAAGGATCATGAGAGATTACTACAAGCAACTATATGACAATAAAATGGACAACCTGGAAGAAATGGACAAATCATTAGAAAAGCACAACCTTCCGAGACTGAACCAGGAAGAAAAAGAAAATATAAATAGAACAATCACAAGCACTGAAATTCAGACTGTGATTAAAAATCTTCCAACAAACAAAAGCCCAGGACCAGATGGCTTCACAGGTGAATTCTATCAAACATTTAGAGAAGAGCTAACACCTATCCTTCTCAAAATCTTCCAAAATATAGCAGAGGGAGGAACACTCCCCAACTCATTCTACGAGGCCACCATCAGCTGATACCAAAACCAGACAAAGATGTCACAAAAAAAGAAAACTACAAGCCAATATCACTGATGAGCATAGATGCAAAAATTCTCAACAAAATACTAGCAAACAGAATCCAACTGCACATTAAAAGGATCATACACCATGATCAAGTGGAGTTTATCCCAGGAATGCAAGGATTCTTCAATATATGCAAATCAATCAATGTGATAAACCATACTAACAAATTGAAGGAGAAAAACAATATGATCATCTCAATAGATACAGAGAAAGCTTTTGACAAAATTCAACACCCATAAATGATAAAAAACCCTCCAGAATGTAGGCATAGAGGGAACTTACCTCAACATAATAAAGGCCATATATGACAAACCCACAGCCAACATCGTTCTCAATGGTAAATAACTGAAACCATTTCCTCTAAGATCAGGAACAAGACAATGTTGTCCACTCTCACCACTATTATTCAACATAGTTTTGGAAGTTTTAGCCTCAGCAATCAGAGAAGAAAAAAAATTAAAAGGAATCCAAATCAGAAAAGAAGAAGTAAAGCTGTCACTGTTTGCAGATGACATGATACTATACGTAGAGAATCCTAAAGAGGCTACCAGAAAACTACTAGAGTTAATCAATGAATTTGATAAAGTAGCAGGATACAAAATTAATGCACAGAAATCTCTTGCATTCCTATACACTAATGATGAAAAATCTGAAAGAGAAATTAAGGAAACACTCCCATTTACCAGTGCAACAAAAGGAATAAAATACCTAGGAATAAACCTCCCTAAGGAGACAAAAGACCTGTATGCAGAAAACTATAAGACACTGATGAAAGAAATTAAAGATTATACAAACAGATGGGGAGATATACCATGTTCTTAGATTGGAAGAATCAACATTGTGAGAATGGCTATGCTACCCAAAGCAATCTACAGATTCAATGCAATCCCTATCAAACTACCAATGGCATTTTTCACAGAACTAGGACAAAAAATTTCACAATTTGTATGGAAACACAAAAAACCCCGAATAGCCAAAGCAATCTTGATAAAGAAAAACGGAGCTGGAGGAATCAGGCTCCCTGACTTCAGACTATACTACAAAGCTACAGTAATCAAGACAGTATGGTACTGGCACAAAAACAGAAATATAGATCAATGGAACAGGATAGAAAGCCCAGAGATAAACTCACGCACATATGGTCACTTTATTTTTGATAGAGGAGTCAAGAATATACAATGGAGAAAAGACAGCCTCTTCAATAAATGGTGCTGGGAAAACTGGACAGCTAAATGTAAAAGAATGAAAGTGGAAAACTCCCTAACACCTTACACAAAAATAAACTCAAAATGGATTAAAGACCTAAATGAAAGGTCAGACACTATAAAACTCTTAGAGGAAAACATAGGCAGAACACTCTATGACATAAATCACAGCAAGATCCTTTTTGACCCACCTCCTAGAGAAATGGAAATAAAAACAAAAATAAACAAATGGGACTTCATGAAACTTAAAAGCTTTTGCACAGCAAAGGAAACCATAAACAAGATGAAAAGACAACCCTCAGAATGGGAGAAAATATTTGCAAATGAAGCAACTGACAAAGGATTAATCTCCAAAATTTACAAGCAGCTCATGCAGCTCAGTATCAAAAAAACAAACAACTCAATCCAGAAATGGGCAGAAGACCTAAATAGACATTTCTCCAAAGAAGATATACAGATTGCCAACAAACACGTGAAAGGATACTCAACATCACTAATCATTAGAGAAATACAAATTAAAACTACAATGAGGTATCACCTCACACCAGTCAGAATGGCCATCATCAAAAAATCTAGAAACAATAAATGTTGGAGAGGGTGTGGAGAAAAGGGTATCCTCTTGCACTGTTGGTGGGAATGTAAATCGATACAGCCACTATGGAGAACAATATGGAGGTTCCTTAAAAAACTAAAAATAGAACTACCATATGACCCAGCAATCCCACTACTGGGCATATACCCTGAGAAAACCATAATTCAAAAAGAGTCATGTATCACAATGTTCATTGCAGCTCTATTTACAATAGCCAGGACATGGAAGCAACCTAAGTGTCCATTGACAGATGAATGGATAAAGAAGATATAGCACATGTATACAGTGGAATGTTACTCAGCCATAAAAAGAAATGAAACTGAGTTATTTGTACTGAGGTGGATGGACCTAGAGTCTGTCATACAGAGTGAAGTAAATCAGAAAGAGAAAAACAAACACCGTATGCTAACACATATATATGGAATCAAAAAAAAAAAACAGGTTCTGAAGAACCTAGGGGCAGAACAGGAATAAAGATGCAGATGTAGATAATGGACTTGAGGACACGAGGAGGGGGAAGGGTAAGCTGGGACGAAGTGAGAGAGTGGCATGGACATATATACACTACCAAATGTAAAATAGATAGCTAGTGGGAAGCAGCCACATAGCACAGGGAGATCAGCTCGGTGCTTTGTGACCACCTAGAGGGGTGGGATAGGGAGGGTGGGAGGGAGACGCAAGAGGGAGGAGATATGGGGATATATGTATATGTATAGCTGATTCACTTTGTTGTAAAGCAGAAACTAACACACCATTGCAAAGCAATTACACTCCAATAAAGATGTAAAAAAAAAAAAGAAGACTAGTCATAATAATACTAGTCATTTGATTTGATATAAAAAATAAAATAAGTCCATCACATAATAATGATGATGGTGACTTTTTTAAAAAAACACTTCCAATTTACTTTTAAAATATTCTAAATGCCAGACATTGTGCAAAGTTGTTTAAGTCATTAAACACTTAAGGTGACCCTGGCAGTACATATTACATCCATTTGACAGGTGAATAAACCAAGGCTCAGAAAGATTAGGTGCCTTGCAAAATGAATGAATCACCACCAGGACTTGGCAGAGTCAGGATTTGAACTCTGGGTCTGCCTGTCCAGGATTTGAACTCTGGGTCTGCCTGTCTCTGGAGCCTCAGCTGTTAACCTAATATGTTTCCTAGGCCGATTTCCATTTCATAACAGTGTGCTTGGATGCTGGGCATATTGAATCAGGCTATAGTTCCCCTCACTTTACAATCACATTTTCATTTCCTTGCTCTGGACCACCGTGACTGCTAAATTGCCTGTGCCATTTCCAAGCCAGCTCAGCCAGTATACATCTGGAGTCATTGTCCCCCCTCGCATGGAACAAGCAGGTCATTAACATTGTCTTTCGTTCTACAATGTGTGCTGAAAGCACCCCCTTAGCATCCACTGCCTCCCACAAAGTGTCTCTTGGAATCCATATATTTAGAGCTCAGTTTTCAAAGCATGACAGGCACCAGGTAAGGCTCATTCCTTGGACTCTGCCCTAGAGGCCTGTGCTGCCACTGTCCTAACTAGCCAACTTTGGCCCTGGGAGATGTGTAATAAAAGCTGTTAGCTCTTTGACACTCAATTAAAGAAACAAACACGAAACCAGTGATGTTCTTGGTTATTAAGCTCCCTATTAGACCCAAATAAAATTAAGCAGCTGGTGGCCCTATGTCTCCACAAAATTAATATTAAAAACTCTCTTTGAGCCATTTAAATCCTTTGTACATACACTCCAAGCCTCAAGTGCCCTCATTCTTCCCAGCAGTACAAGCAATTTTTTTTCCTCTCCACCCCTGCTAGTCTTTCACATGCTTCTGGTACCCAGAGGATCTCTTTGTTTTTCCCTATAACTTACCCCATCTGCAAATTCCCAAGATAATAACAAGAGAGACCTATCTAGATACTAACCCCTCTGATTATTAGAGCAGGGAGGTCATTTAGAGATCTTCCAGCTCAATGTTTCTCAAGGTTTATATGCCACCACTGGTTTTAGATTTACACTTTTTTGTGGTTATAACATTATTTCTAAGTGTATTAGCAAAGAAAAACCATAAGCAGACACCAAACTTTTGCTTTCACAGATAGCACTGCCTAGCTCCAAACTTAAGTGAATATTTAGGTAAGAAGTGGTGAAGAGATTTTTTTTTTTATTATAAACACAATTATGGAGTAAATAATACTCTAGGTGTTACTCATCTACAGCAAACGTCACAAGGGTACTCTGTGAACCATAGAACTTCCAGAAAAACTGATCTAGCTCAAACCCCTCTTTTTCCTGGAGCTCAGAGAGGTGCAGGTCATGTAGCAAAGTAGAGGCAAGGCTGGAGCTGGAACTCGGATGTCCTAGGGAGGTGC
The DNA here is from genome assembly GCF_965194825.1 of Balaenoptera physalus. Classification (NCBI taxonomy): domain Eukaryota; kingdom Metazoa; phylum Chordata; class Mammalia; order Artiodactyla; family Balaenopteridae; genus Balaenoptera; species Balaenoptera physalus. The sequence continues at coordinate 42,998,742 of NC_138890.1, read as the reverse complement.
TCTTTCCTCTACCCAGGGAGCCAGGCCTTCATTTGGTTCACTTGGGAAGAAAGGGGAAAGTGAACCCCAAGAAGGCTGCAGAGCTGCCATGGGGCACTTGAAGATGAGAGGACAGAGAGCAAGCAGCAGTGCCCTCCAGTCTCCTTCTTCAGCCAGAGCACCTCCACTTGGGTTAGGTTTAATTTGGGAGCTCCGTGTCTGATTTCATTTGAAGAAAAAGTTTTACATAAGATTTTTAAAAGGATTCCACTGACACAACGATAAAAAATCTTCAAACTATTGGAAGCTCCTATATTCAGTCTTGCCGTACCATTCAACCTTGCTCATGGGGAAGCAAACTGGTCTCCATCAGCCTGGCCCAGCTGCTCCCAAGATATGGCTCAAGGACTAGTTATGCTAGAATCTCCTGGGGTGGGCTGGGGTAATCTGTTAAAAGGCAAATTCCTGGACCCTATCCAGTCTGTTTATAAGAATAAACTTTCTGGGAGTGAAGTCCCATAATTTGCATGTTTAAGTAGCTTCCTAGGTGATCATACCCTGAGCTAAGACCTAAGAACCAGTAAGATGGAATGATGGATTACCAGCAGGGCTAAGAGAGAGAGATTGAAAGAAAAAACGTTAGTGAAAGAAAAAGAGATTGTGACCAAGGGAGAAAGCTGAGAAGCTGAGATTTAATAATTTTCTGATCCCTCAGTGGAATACTGCCTTTATGGTTAAGCCACCTTATGGTAAAATTATCTTAGTACTTATGTAACTAAAGCAATCTCTCACCCATGTATCCGCACCCTGACACTTAGCGTGTCCTTTAAACTGAGTTCCTTTCTGAAGAGAATGGTGTAACCATGAATTTATGACTTAATCACCAGATACCCAAGGGAGCATCCTGTGTGCTGGGTGAGGCATGTATACCAAAATAAAGATAAGCCGCTTCTCAATAGCAAGTTTCACTCTGGTACAAAGACAGCACATGCATTTGAAAATGCATGTTTTCTCCAAACTTAAGTTAAGGGTGGGCTTGTATACACAAATTAGTTACTGATAGAGTTTGTGTGGCCTTTCAGCTCATGCATTCATTATCAATGGAGCCAACACTCCCAATATACCATGGCCTAGAGCTCTCTGCAAATGGATGTTAAAAATCTTATTTGGTGAAAGAAAGAATTTTTTTCTTGGTAAAAAAAAAAAAATCTGCATTCAGACTCCATCTGTTTACCACTTGTTGGGCCTGCAAGGATGTGCAGACACCCTCCAAGGCTGACATGGGTGGTCACCTCCCATAGAGCAAGAAAGAAACCCGCTTTCATTAACTGTTGGCATTTATGAGGATCTTATAATAAAATTAGAATTTTTTTAATGGCAGTTCAGAATAATAGCAACCTTGTAGGGGAAAATGGTAGTCATGTTACTTGGGTAACATGTGGTCTAAGTAGCCTGAGGGGGAACCCCTGAGAGGGTTCTTATCCCATGGTTAAGATCAACCACACTTGAGGGGCCAGTGAGAACAACCTCAGTGCCTGCCGTTCTTGGATCTGTAACAGGGGACATCGCCAAACAATGTGCTGGCAAACAATGGAGAAACACAGACACCAAATGGGGAAGCAGATCTTCCCTCAACCTTGAGAATGAGAAATTACTCCAATGCTTAGAGAAGATGTATTCCAACAACTGTGCTCGTTTTCAGAATAAAACACCAGTGAACTGGCCTGGGAAGAAGACTTGAAACAGAACTACATCTTCTCTCAACCAAAGGCTCATTAGTAGCATATGTGGGGACAAAGGACAAGAATGTCCAGGAAGCACGGGTAATAGGGTTTCATTCATATATCAAACACCTACCAAATGCTAAGCGCTACATGCATCCATCATCCAATTTAATCCTCACAAAACCACACTGCGGTAGGTATTATTATCTCAGTTTATAGATAGGCGTGTGAAATGTATCAAGATTAGGCAAATTCCCAACTGCAGAGGTATTTGAAAACCGGACTAAGATATCTCCGCCGTGTTATCAATACATTGCACACAGCCCCACAGAAGTGCAGAAAGGAAAATCTAGAGGAAAAAACGTGTCTTTGAAAACATGCTCCTAAATTCCCCACAATGAAAATAATGATAGCTACAATTTCCTAGCACCTCTTATGCCATACATATATGACTTCATTTGATCTTCTCAACCATCCTGTCAGGTATTATTCTTAAGTCACAGGTGAGGACACTGAAACCAAGAGGAGTTCAATTACAAGCTCAAGTTTACACAACACCTAACCAAACTGGGATCTTAACCCAGATCTGTCTGATCCCCCATCCCCTGGGCTTTGGACCACATTATTCTGTCTTTCCTAGGAGTGAAATCTTCCTTTTCCATTCTTTTCAACTGTAGATGATGGTAAACCGGAATCTTAAACTTCAACTATAAAGAGGCTAAAAGGAATGTGTTACTCCTTCACGTACTTGCATTTTGTGCCAGCTGGACACATGGTGGGCCTGGACAGTCAATGTTCACTGTGAAAACTGGTGACGTGAAAGCCACGAGCATCAGGCAAACTCTTTCCCAAAGCCAGTGGAACCCCTGCGAGCCAATTCCATCTCATGGACTTGCCCCTTCTCCTTTGAATGCAGGCTATTCCACTGGTCTGACTCACTAACACCTACCTGGAGAAAGAAATGACAGAACTAGAGAGAATGGCATGAATACTGAAGTCCTTGTGTTTCAATTTGCCTAGAAATCTGTGTGCTGTTAAAACAAATGTAGAAATTAGCCATTTGGGAAGCTAGCTTGGGTACATATCTTCATCTGTCACCACATTTGGGGGGAAAACACTGCAGAATCATTGTAGTGTTTAAGCTTGTAGAGAGGAAAAAAAGTCCACTTGGAAGCAAACTAATACTGAACACGTTTATGCTTTTGACCTCACAATATGGTAACTAACGATGCTTCTGCAAACAGACTTGGGAAAATAAATGGATGATTGCAGAGGGGAGAACCCCAAACGAGGGTGATGAGATTCATTTCACCTACATTAGCCCTTAATTCTTAACAGGACAGCCAGCACAAATTCTATACAGCTTGCCTAAGGAGACGAAATCGAGCCTTATTCTGAATTCAAATCTGAGACCCAGTGCATGTAATACAGTGCCTTAATAGGTTTCCAAACTCTCATTTGGCCTCAGTTATACAACCAGCTGACACTGAAAATAATTAATGCCCTTTAGGACTTGCATCTGCTCCTATGGTTCCAAGTCAAGGTTTTTAATTGGGCTATTTTGGCATTTGGAGACAATGGCAAGGTGAAATAACCTTTCTTTAATATTTTTGAGGTCAGCAGATAGTCCTGCCAAAGGTCATCCTTCAGGTTCACAAATGACTCATTTGTATCACCTAATGCAATCTGTGACTTGCAAATTGCACTGGGATGTGTTAGCGTGCATTAATTAGTCCATGTGATGAATACTGAATTCATCATTACTAGCCAGAGCTTGTAGAGGTGTGCCAATACTTGTTTTGGTGGTTTGTGGTTGCTTATTTTTCTTTTACACTCCACTTCCAACCCTTGTCTGAGATCTTCAACACCCCAGGCTCAATAATTGGCACACTAAAATTAACCCTCTCACTACGGCACTGCCAGGACCTAGGAAAAGATGCACTGGCATAAAAATATTACAAAGCAGGAAGCAACCACAGTCTCCCTGTCTTTGGTTTGTTTAATCTATAACTCAGCATCAAAAGATGATTCTTCCTGCCCTTTATGATGCAGAGCAGTGCTAACCTTGAGAGAGAAACAGACAGACAGACAGACAGACAGAGACAGAGAAAGACAGAGAGAGAGAGACTCTTGTTTCAAACACTTTGCCCAGAGCAGTGCCCTGCGGTGCACTGGGTCCTCTCAACTGCTTGGCAGCTACTGCCTATAATGAAGGCATTATTAATTTCAGTTTCAGGGGACGGAAAATCAGGATGTGGACACTGTATGGCTATACCATCTGTGCAGTTGACATATATTGATTTATACCTTCTTCCCATCTGTCCTTGACACTGTGCAGTCACAGAGGTCACAGTCTTCTCTTTTCCGGAATTCCCCCCAAATGCAACTTGCAACCCAGGATCCTCTCAATGCTATTGTGCACTTCTAAGGAAAACTGGGGGCAAAGTGTCTGCATCCGTCATCTCCCAGGTAGGTCTCTTGGACCCAACATAACAATAACCAACCACATCAAAAGGATGTAGGAAAACAACAGCTCTTCCACTTTGCTTTAAGACAGAGTCAGTGAGGGGCAGACATTTAAAATGGATCTTCCAGTTCTCCCGCATTTTCAGGATAACAAAGAGAATTAACGCATCACTCTAGAAGTTAGCACATTCACTCTCCACAGAAAGGTACAGTAGCCAATTAAGTTATACACAGTAGATCAAGGGGATTGGAAACGTAGACTTACAGAAAGTTATGAAGCTGAAAACCAGCAGGTGGGTACACCCTGTTCTACATTAGGGACACTGGGAGAAAAACAAAGTCTCCAGTTAATGAGATATTTGTGTGTGTTATGTTTCATATACATTTTTTTTTTTTTTTTAAAGGGAACTATCTGTTTCTGTTATTGTCTCTTCAGGAGTGAGAAAGCCTGAGGCAGATTTCAGAGGGATTTTATTTCAAGGACTATTATTTATTTTATTTCACTTTTTTTCCTAACTACTCTCTGTCCAGGTGAAATTGGACACAACTGAATTCACAGTGGACTTTTTGAGGATTCAAGTGCCCACTTATATTTGCAAAGTAAGAAATAAGTGGCTAATTGCAGCCCAAGTGAACGGCTGAGCCTACAATTAACCAATTAGGTTGTCCATTGGGGGAGGGGCGATTTGAATGCAGAAAGCCTCTGCAAGGCTTGAGCCGAGGCCTTTCCAACAGACTGGAGGAACCCCAGGAAGAGGGTTAGGAGCCTCTCCATCAAAGCAGAGCCAGGCTGCTCAGATTCAGAGAATTCTTTTTGTCAGTTTTTTCCTATAGCTCTAAAGTTCTCCAGGTCCAGGTAATAAGCACTGTATCACCCTCCCAAAGGGGGAAATTTTTTTAAAGATTTTAACAGGCGCCTGTAAACCTTCACATTCTAAATGATGTAAATGTCCAACCTTGCCTTATCCGTAAAAATCTCCTCCTCCTCTTTCCTTTTCTCATAAAATTAGAGATTAAATTTTCAGCCCATATTTATAGCTGAAAATGAATCCATCTTTCAGTTACTGCTGAGAGAAAATAGTGCAGCTTTCAAAATATTTTAAGGAAATTTCCCTTGCTTTGGAGGGTGGATCTCAGATCACTCAGCCAATTTGATTTCAAAACAGGAAATTTCGTTTTGATTAAACTGTGTAACTCTGCTGAGCTTCTGCAATCCTGGGCAAGAAATAAAAGTGTTTGGGGAAGGGGGCAGGATTTGAAAATAGCCACATTATACCAAAGGGATATACTACTAGCTCCTTTAAGTCTGCTCTAGAGGAAATAGCATTAAATCAAGAAACAGTACACAAGTCACACCTTTCTTGGGCTTCAGATTTTCCCCATGTGTAAAACCAAGGACTGAACTAGTTCAGGTCCCTTTCAGATCCAAATGCCCATGATTCTGAATCTTAAACACACTTCATGAACCATGAACTGGTGATAAACCAGCCAAGCCTTGGCTTCTGGCTAGTCAAGGAAGATTCAAAAGCCACTGCCTCTGAGCACAAAGCCAAACCAGGGCACGGCTTATCATCCTCGCCCCTTTCTTTTAGCCCTTTTGGCTTCAGCACCATTTTAATAATCATACTTGAAACTAAGTTCACACAGATTTGTGCTGTTTAATCGCTTGTTGTTTTAAACACTGGAGACTTTCCCTACAGCCCAGATGTGTCATTCACAGAAACACTGTCCCTTGTGAGATTTACAAGATAAAATCATATGTTCTTAGTTATCTAACTTTTTATCCTCCAACATTCTCCTACTGAGTTCACCCTGGTCCCCAGTAGCCTGCTAACATCTCCTCTGCCCCATGATGGGTGAATAAACAATTGGTGGAGAAGACAGCTTATTTGATGAACCATAGCTTCATTTTGCCAGTAGTTTTCTTGCCTTTTCACTGTGAACTCCCTCCGTCTCTCACGTAGGGGCGCTGCAGAACAAAGGTGGTTTTAAATGTGGTTTGCCTGTGTCTCTAAATATGCAAGCCTTTCAGGTTCTGCTAAAGCCACATCAGAAAGCCCTGGCAGAAGACGAATCTCTGGGTGCCACTGGGCAGAAAAATCTCCTTCATTCGTTCAACACAGACAAGAGAAGCTGAGGGTAAATCCCTCTCTCCTTACATCTGCTGCAACAGAATGGTCCAGTGCTATGGTCTGTTTCATTTGCCATTCTCCTTGTAGCAACCAGAATTATCTATTAAAAAATGACCAACCTAATCACACACACACCCCTCCTCCCCTCCCCTCCAAATGGTTTCCACTGCTCTTAGAATGAAATACAAAACCCTCACCATTGCCTAGTCCCTGCCTACTTCTCTAAGCCCATCTCATGCCATTCTTGCCTAGCTTTCGTTCTGTTCCTGAAATATACTAAACTCCTTCCCACCTCAGGGCCTTTGCACATGCTGTTCTCACTGCATGAGAGAACTCCTCTCGTCCCCAGCTCACCACATGGCCAGTTCTGTCTCATCAGTCAGATTTCATTCAGCTCAAAGGTCGCCTTTCCAGAAAAGATAACTTTGACTGCATCAATCCAAAGTAACTGCCACCCTGGGCCATTACTCAACTCTCTATTACATCAATATGCTTTGTTTTCCTTCAAGCATGTATCACTTTTATCTTGTTCAATGTCTAGCTCCCCCTGGAATGCAAGAGCTATCAGAACAGGGAACTTGCAGATCTTGTTCAACTCTCTATTGCCAGGAATAAAGCAAACATATAGTGAGTACACAATAAATATCTGTTAATAAATGATGCATAATTGAATAAATTAATGAAAGAGTTTAAAAGTGTTTTGAAACAAGGGGTGCTTAACTGGGGTTCATGGGCACCTGGGCTTTAAGAAGTCCTTGAACGCCCTCAAATTATTTGTAAAATCCACTATGTATATTTTTCAGGTGAGAGGTTTCAGTTTTCATCAGATGCCCAAAGGCTTTATGACTCCTGAAAGATAAGACATAGTGTGGCAGAGCCTATTAGTAATAGGACCCCTAATTTTTAGTTGATCACAGAGCTTCCCTTTCTTTCCGACCCCCTGTGTAGCCATATGACTAATTCTGACCAGTGGGATGTGTGGAGAAGCGGTAAGCATAACTTCCTCAAGTATCCTATAAGGGAAGGGTCCTGCCCTTCTTCTCCCCTTCCTCTGGCTATGATGTGGAGACAAAGGCTGGAGCTCCAGCAGCTAATTTTGACCAGTAGGTGACCTTGAGAATTGAAACCATGCACAGCAGAGCAACAAAATAGAAGCCAGGGACCCAACACAATGGAGCACCACCTACCCCTAAACTATCTCCAGACTTCTTAGACAGGAGAAAAAAAAAACAACTTCTACCTTAAACTATTGTTATTTGATGAGGGTGTGGTGGGTGGAGATGAGAGGGTATTACTTGCAACTTCATTACTAATTAATTATCCCACTGTTTGCAAAGTAGGAGACGATGGTGCTCATAGAAGGGAATCAATATGTTAATACATGTGAGCAGACACAGTCCAAGATGCTGTTCCCAGTACTCACCTGTCCAAGAACTAAGTTTGGTGGGATAGAGAAATAAGAAAACGGATCCAGGTGGTACCACAGGAATTTCACTCAATAAGCCTCCAACTTGGAGGCTTACTAGAAAGCGAAAACATGAAAGCAAATAGTACTTATTTGATACATTGTATTTACACTTCCACCATTAAAATGTGCCTCTAATATATGAGTTACATTTCCAACAATAAAAAAAAAATCCTTTCCAGAACTATCTTTCAGCAAAAATAATGAAGCCTACCTATGCATATTGTCTGTATTTCGACAATTATACCAAGGACTCTAGCTCATTTTTATTCAGGTCCACCTATGAGCAAATGATGGTGCTTTTTGTTACATAAATGCATCTATGTGCTGTCAAAATTTAATATTAATCTTTACATGTTGATTCTGAAGGTAACAATAAGAAATAATGACATCACCATACAAATTAGGATTATTATATGAAAATGCTCCAATCCTGTGTATTATTAGAAATAGCTAATCATAGTTAAATTATTGACCCATAGCAATGAAAATGCCCAGAATTTATTGTACATTATTTGTGTATAATAGATTGTTTAACAAATTTTGCCACAGAGACTTGAGTAATTTATTAATTGCAACTCAATCAGTATAACCACAAATAGAGGACATTATTTACAAAGAGATGAGCTAGTGGGTAAGCGGGCCTTCTTTGTTGATGCAAGAAACAATGAGAAGTAAAAGTAATCCAGATCTCTTCATGCCTCCCTCCACCCAGACCTCGGGGTTAATTTCAGGAGGCTACTCTCCATCTATGCAGTAGAGGTCAATGGCTGAGATGAGAGGATGGAGACAAAGATTTACAGCTATGTTACCTTGGGCAAGTTACTTAACTTCTTTGATCTTTCATCCTCCTCCACTGTAAATAGGGATCCACTAGTTCTTATCTGTAGAGATACTGGGAGCAGTGAATGGGATAATTTTGCAGTGTCTGGCAAATAGTTAAGTACTCATTACATGTCAGTTACCATCAATGACATCATCATCGTCATCATCATTCTCGGTGCTATTTTCTTAACTGGATTTCCTATAGTGAACTCAACAGGTTTCCTGGATTTGTTTTAGTTCACAAATCCATCATTTTGTTCTTCTTTCTGTCTCCTAGAGTCACAAATGGTGCCTTGAAGCAGTGCTTTCCTCATGGATGTCAGCTGAGCTTGGGCTGAAGAGTAACGCTATATACACCAACTGGTACCCAGCTAATCATTTTCTGAGTTAGCATCACAATCCATTCTAATAACGCAGGAATTAAAATGGCTTCCAAACAAGAAAGCAATGCCTTCTTACCTCAATAACAGGCACAGCCCATATTAAGCTAAATGCCATTCTGGGTTCTTCCCAGAAAACACCGGCAGCGACCAAGTTCCCAGAGGCAGCCTGCACCCAATAGATAAGATGAGGCAAAGCAAATTGCACTGGACGAGACAGACGACCCTGCTGGCTTGCATTGAGCTAACAGTCAGCAAGGCTATCACTTACTGATCACTTACTATGTTCCAGGCACAGTTCTAAGCACTTTGTACACAGTCTCTCATTTAATTCTTCTGACAAATTATATGAGAGTCTCTCCATTATTATTCTCTCTTTACAGTTGTGGAAACTCAGGCTCAGAGGATTTGAAGAGCTTGCCTAAAGTCAAACACAACTAGAAAATTGCAGATCTTGGCTTCGTACCCAGGCAGCCTGACTAAAACCTATTTCTCACACACTATATTGTGATGTTCTGGGAAGTCAGTCTAAGCATTTCGACATTCATAGATTCCCACCGTATTCTGCCAGAGTCCTCTGATGACAGTTTACAGAGGCAACCCACATAGTGGTTAATTAAGATCTCAGGATGTTGACATACCGGGGTTGAAACCCCAGGTCTGCCCCTTACTAGCTTGATCTCTCTTTGACTCACTTTTCTCATCTGTAAAATGGGGACGACAATAGGGCCTACCTCACAGGAAGATTAAATGATATGTTGGAGTAAAGTCTTTAGCACACTGCAGGACACATAGTAAGTGCTCAACAAATAACTCTGTTGACATTATTCTCTCCATCCTTCAGAGATCTATTATTTAAAAATAAAAATAGAGTCCCTGTTACGTATATTCATCCTCAAAGCTCTCCTCTTCACATCTGGATGATAAAATGTAATTCTTAGGAAAAAGGATAATTTTTTTGGCACGACGTTCCCTATCTGCAATTACATCAAAATCACATTAATTGAGCTATAACACTGTCAGGCTCAGCAGCTGGAAAGCGCATCCATACATTCTAAAGGAAAGGCCATTAATTCAGCTCTCTACAGCGCGGCAATGAAATTGGGATGTCCGTTCTCCAGCGTGATTTACTGTCTTTCAAGCTGCTTAAGTGGGAACCTCTACAAAAAGATTTAAGTTAAGTGACTCTTGTGCTGCTCTGAAGCTCATTTATTATTGAATTAAGCGTTCATTTCGTTTAAAGGGAATAAAGAAATATAGTTTTATTTGAAACAAGGTAAAACATTTAAAAGAAATTGGCTATTATGATCCAGGAAGCCAGTTTATATATCTGCAAATGATCTCACTCTGCTTATGCTCTGCTGAAAAGCCAAATGTAAACTCATAAATATAACTAATATGCATATAATTTGAGGCTTTTGCATGCTAGCTCATCCTTACTTTTCATACTTTATCATTCCTCTCTTTAAAAAAATTTTCTTTAAATCCAAGACTGTTAGGAAATGGGCTGGAGAAAATCCAGGTAGAAAAAAAACATACATTTTTGAAAAGTCTAGGTTTTCTTTATGACAGAGGGAAACACAGGAGGGAGAGGAGACCAAGAGGCAGAGAAATACATGTTTTAGGTTATCAGCCTGTGGCAGAAAAATCAAGGTACAGTAGGCATATAGTATTATTAAAAGATTTACAGCATATTGGTACACAGATGAATTGTGTGTGGCAGACAAACAGAGAATAATTCTCTACTGGTAGAGAAAGCACAACTTCAGTGCCTAAATTATCAGCCCTTGCATTAGGCACTAGGCAACAAAGCCCCTTTAGAATTAGTAATCCTGTCTGTCCACTGTCTAGATAAAAGAGATGGTATATTTCTATATAATGTTTCTTCTTCTAAATCTCATGCAGAACAGCCAAGGGTAATATTCCCTGTACTAAGAAGTCTCCAAAGAACTAAGCACTCTGAACAAACTATATTTTCAAAAAATTCACTAGGACCCCTATAATGGTGTCATTTACACTCCAGTCACATGTGTCTACAGCACAAGACCCTTCATAATTATGTATATACACTATACCAGCTCACTGCCTAATTAGCAAATTATGTTGAAAATAGCATCCTGCTAATTAACGGTTATTATGGCATTTCTGAAGCTGAAGCTTTAATTATCACCAACCTAATGCTTGTGTACAGAGAAAAAAAAAGCCCCCCCCCTTTTTTAAATGATCAATAAGTGCAAGAGATTATTATAAGGCAAATCTGCTGACAGCTGATTAATTTGTTTGATGCAAAGTTGCTGTGTGTTTCATATTATTTTATCGGAGTTGCAGGAAAAAGGTACATAATTTGCTTTCATTAGCAACCTCTGCGATTTATCATTAGAAAATGCACCCCCCACCTTTTTTTGTTGTTGTTTGTTCAATTCCCTCTGTGTTTTTGCCTGTACCAGCATCAAAGTCAAGAGCAGGAAGTTTTAATTAAGTGACACTAATGAGGTCGTTGAAAATGATACTTCAGCAATTCAGCATGCTGTTAAATGTGTTTATTCTATAATGTCATCAAAGGTGATTGTTTTCCCTCATAATAGATAAAATTCATTACCATTAGCACTGTACTTTTGAGTGTTAGAAATGCAAGTTAGGTGTATCTGTTGCATGTTTTTTCTCTTTTGCTGCCAATTAAAATTACTGGACCTAAAACAAAACTTTAGCAAGCAAGACTCACTCTGACTTGTTTTCTTCTTTTTAAGTCTCCCCTCTTTAGTCATTAACAGACCCCGCCAGGAAGAAACAGAACAAAAATGAGCATGCAAATGACTAATCAAGGAAAGCTGGAATCAAAGGGAGTGATGAGGGGTGAAAAGATGTTCCTCTGAGTCTGGCCACTGTGTCACTGATGTTGCTGCTCTGCCAGCACGGAGCTGCCCGCCTCGTGGCTGGCTGCCTCAGTAGCCCCACCACCCACAGCAGAGGCTGTGCCGCTGTGTCACTCAGCATTTGATTTGAAAAAGAATGAGGACGTTTTGGAGACTTCTTCCTCTAAAATGGTTTCAGCCTCCCAAGTACAATTTGGTTGTACGACCCACTTTGGGAAATTAATTATCACGCTGTGAATTTCCATGCTTCCTAAGAGCTGAAAATGATTTTTCACATTTCTGAGAGGTCTAAAGGGGGAAGCAGTAAAATGACCCCATTATACAGATAGGGAACACTAGCAAAGTAACTCAGCCCAGGTCAGAGAAAGAGCGGGCAGGCAGGCATAATCCCTGTTCCTCTTCTTCTCACCAACCTATACCACCTCTGCAGTTCCAAATATTCACTCTTGATTTTCTTAAGTTGCTCAATTAATAGCCCATTTTCATATCTTGCGCAAATTTAAAAGTGCTACAAGGTTTCTGTTTCTCTTTTAATGAGATTGGCACTAATGACAAACCCTTCATCAAGGTAGCAAGTTTCACATCTTAACATGGATTTAGACAACAGTCATTATCTCCTACACAAAGCTTTCCATGTCTCGAGTTTTTCAATGCCAAAGGAAACACATTCTGACCCACCAAGTTTCCTAACTTAGAGCAGTAACGATTCTTTCACAACAGTGCTGCTAATTCACAGCAAACTAAACAGACTCTGCACTTTTTTTTTTTTTTAAACTGGCTGCCCAGCCACAGACCAGGACAAAGAGAAGTTAGGTGGACTTTTTCAAGATACTTATTTAACTACTGTGACTGAGAAATTAAATTTGCTTTTTCCTTCCTCACTGTATGCCTGGTTTGGGCTGGTTTGATTCTGGGGCAGGAGGCTGGATTAGGTGACCTCATGGAATGTCTCAAAGACTGTCTCCACCAAAATTATTAACCAATTCCCTAAAACATCTCAGGAAAATTAAGGATTCAGTACTGTGGAGCAAATCAAACTTTGACTGAATTTGCCATTTTTCAACCAGTTAGCTGCAGAGGAAGCTCAAAATGATCTGTATGACATGAAAGTACAAGAGGTCAGCAGCTTTTTACTGGAGGGTTGAGCATAGGAAAAACATTAGAATGGCTCAGAAGTATTAACAAGGTGGTAAAAGCTCTAAATCCCTATCTAATGTGCATTAATGAAACACGAGAACATACATCGAGAGGCTGAGGGGCACCTAATACTCCAGGAGGCTGGGAAGTGTTGAGGCAGCTTCTTAGAAGCGGGAGATCCTCATCTTTGAATTAAGGGAAGGATGTTTCTAGAAGAACCAGAATGCCTTTGCCAATTTGGGTTTATTGTCTGGAATTTAAACTTCTATTTCTCTTTGTGGTTTCTCCACCTTAACTTTAGCAATCACCCAGATGCTCCTCAAAAGAACAGAAAAGATGTAAATAAATGTTAGTATTCAGCACCAGTGAGGGTGTGGTGGGTGAGCAGTTTCTCCCAGGCGGGGTGGGGGGCAGTATCAGCCAGCAAGGCCTCTCTGGAAAGCACTGGTAGCGCATCTAGAGTTTAAAAACATTCACATCCCGTGATCCCATAATCGCACTCCTAGGAATCTATCATAAGGAAATCAGAGATGCTCATCAAAGCACTATTTATAATAATGAAAAATTAAAATCTTAAATGTCTAACTTTGGCAGATTGGTTAAATAAATGATGATATATCCACATGATGTAATACTATGCAGTCATTAAAAAACATGTTCAAGGAACACATCTTAATAAATATAACAACCACAAAGAAGAGGGCTAAAGGCGTTAGGAGTTATATATATGGTATATGCCCATATTTACAGATTTCAATACATCTATTTATATAAGCATTAAAAGAGAGTAGAAAATAAATACCAAAGTGCAAACAACGGTTATCTCTGGAAAACAGAATGAAAAGCAATTTGAATGTTTGTCTTTATACTTTGTATACTTTGTAAAAAATTAGTCATTTAAAAATATTAAAAGTAGAATTAGATAATCTTTTTCAGAATGCACCCATGGTATTAGGAATTTTATATAGTTTATTATATAAATTATAAATTATAGCTTTATATAATTTATGACACAATCAGTCTAAACACTTTTTTCTCTATTAACTGCATAACTGTTCAGCCCCAGGAAGCTCAGAGAATATTGAAATGCTGGGAACTACTATTATGAGACTCTCAGTACAGCACTCCCAGAACAGGCCTTTAAAAGATGCCTTCACATTTTATAACCAGAGTAGTAATCTCCATTTGTATAAAGTGTCCTACAGATTTGTACTAGGCAAGACTGCAACATTTGAAGTGCTAAATTGTTTGACAGAACTATCTGGGATCCTCATGAGCGGATATTTTCCTTAAAGGTTTCATTTACTCCTCTTACAGTGATGGACACTTTTTTTTTTTCCTTTTCTTTTTAATTGAGGTAGAATTGATTTACAATGTCGTGTTAGTTTCAAGTGTACAACAAAGTGATTCAGATATATATCTATCTTAAAGTATATGTGTATATATATATACATACACATACAAACACACACACTTTTTTTCAGATTCTTTTCCATTATAGGTTATTACCGATGATGGACACTCTTGTCTCTGATTCCTCGGAACTTCTGAAGCCACTCTCCAGTTAGGTTAAAGAAGTTTGCACTGGGCTAAGGACATGTGCGGCCAAGGCTTATTTTTTGGCTGTGCTGCTGTTGTTGTTTACCTAACTCAGTGAGAAACTGTCTATATATATATATCAATACACATTGTATATTATTTAAATTTTGAAAAATAAAAATTCAAGCCACAGAAGGGAAAATGTTTTGATGTTCAATTAAATTTTTTTTACTGAGATTGTTTCCCAAAGGAACGTTTGAAAATGTTTTCCACTAGAGAAAAGAGGGGAGAATCCAGCTACAAGGTGAATTTTACCACAATAGGCAAGCATCATCCTTCTGAAGGATAACATAATTACAACAAAAATGAAGACAGGGAAAGAAGTGCACAACAAGCTACCTTGTCAGCTGGAGATGAGGAGATCAATATATTGTTTGCCGAACATTTCCCAATCACATTCTTAACACAACTGGATTTATGTGGGTTTGGGAGATGCTCAGAAGATAATACAGATTTCTCCCAACTGGAGAGTAAATAAAATAAATTTAAACTCTTCATCAAAGGATTCATGGATTGTTTGTTTGTTGTTTGTTTTAACCTTTTCAGAGCCGTGAGGAAGAGGAAAGAGCTGAGAATAAAGAGAGCCAGGTTTGCATCTTTATCCTGTTGCTTACCCATTACTTTCAGAAAGTGACGGAACCTCTCTGAGCCAATGAATTCTAACCTGTTCGTGGCTTTTCTCAAATGGGGTTGAAAAGTTAAGTAACCTAACACAGAGCTGGAGAAACAGTAGGTGCTCGACATCTTTTGGGGTGTTTTTGGTTCACTTTGAATTAAACACACCAAAACAAATAAATTGTATCTGCTCATACCCCGAAAGGAAAGAGCTTGAGTGAATACATTTGAAGAACAGACCTTTTAACAAGCACCTCCCTCTGCTTTACACCGACATAGAATGACGATCTGTAGTAACATCACAACATTTTAATGACTCTTTTTGTGTTTTGCTCTTTTATTGGATCACAGAAAAACAAACCTCGCCCTTGTTCAGTGTCTAAACTACAGATGAAAACAGACTATGGAGTCACAGGACATCTTTACCACGTTCCGCACACATACAAGTAAATGAGAATGCATGTGAGCTGGGAGTATGAGCGCATGTGCCGTATAATTACCAAGCAGTGGCGATGACACAGACCCTCCTGAATGCTCATGGAAGGTGACTCACACTTTAGAGCCGTGTGTCATCTACGTGCACGCTGGCTCCTTCCTTCCTTCATTCAACCTCTGCGATGCAGCGCAATATAGTGCACCACACACACACACACACACACACACACACACGCTCACACACAGGAGCAACCTCCCCATTGCCAGACTGGATTAGCTCCGTAAAATTACCTGGAAGATAGGTTATTCAGAAGACGGAGGAAAATAGAAGCCTCTGGGGTGAAAAATCTGGGACTCTCCCTTCCACTTTCCCCAACTCTCAAGTTCAAAGGTCTTCCACAGTTCAAACAAACCATTCAAATGCCCAGGCCTTGCAATGGGCAGTGTCAAACACTCGGCAAGAATGCAGATTTAGGCGTCAAATTTGAATTCGAACCCCTGCAAGCTATTTAATCTCTCAGAGCCCCAGTGTCCTTAGTAGGCTGTTATGAAGATCAAAGGACATAATGCACGTGGAGGGTTTAGCGCAGTGCCTGGCACACAGTATCCACTAAATGTCATTGCCAAAGAAGCAGAAGTAACACTTATACCCTGGTCCTGAGCTAAATGCATTATGTATATGACTGTATTCACAAGTCTACAAGGTAGATGCTATTATTATCCCCATTTTACAGAAGAGGAAGCAGCCTCACAGAGATTAATTTGGCCAAGACTCATTAAGAAAGTGATAGAACTAAGGTGAAACCCCAGAAGGCTGGCTCCAGATTGAGCTACTAATGGCTACACTATATATTTTTAATCTATAACGGTTGAAACTCTATTAAAAAGGAAAGTGGACACTTGTGTTCATCTTGAGAAATGATGGACCCAGTTTTTGCCTGGCCTGTAGGGAGGTGATGGGCAGGCACATGCCCTTCATCTGGCTCCCTGACCCTAATCCTACTCCTCTGACCAAGAGAAGATGAGAAGGAGGGATTTGCCAGAGGGATCTTGGAGGCAGCAGCTGGTCAGAGGCTGTGCTCCAAGGGCGCAGTTAAGGTGAACTCAGAGAACACAGGCCATGGGCACCAAGGAGCTGAGGAACATTCCAGAGACATGACACAAATGTGCTTGCTGCAGCACGGCCACCCCACTTGCCCACTGAGACTCCCAGGAACCACAGGCACTGGTGCTGCTGTCCACTCCCAGATTAGCATTAGTGAACCCAGGACAGGCCAGCTAGTAAAACAACCAACATTCACTGCTGCAGGTTCTTGCTACACCCAGACACACACACACACACTCAAACAGTTAGACAAAAAAGAGTAAGCAGGAGAAAAACTAGATCTATCCCCCTAAAAGTCTTTTAATAAGGGGGCAGCATATACAAAAAGGCAAAGTAACATTATAATTTTCTTCCCTTTAGCGACTCCATTAAAAATGACCATGCTATCCCATCATTATAATTAGCCATTGCTTGGTTGGATCACACTTAAACAACAGAATAACTCTCACCCCAGAAAGTATAAAATATACCAGAACAGAAGTGGTGGCCATGTATTCATTTAAACAAATGTGTAATGAACACCTACTATGTGCTGAGTACACAAGACAATATCAACATGATACCAAAAATCTGCTAAATACCCAGAGGTTTTCCAAATATGCAGATGATTCAGGTTCCATTTTTATTCAGCTATCTTTGCACTCGATGGCCATTTTCCTCTGCCCCCTAGTAGGATTTGGTCTAGTAGATGGACCGGCTGAATGTACATGATGCTACTGGATTCTTTAAAAAAAAAAAATGGAAGAAGCTTGGTTTTCCATCCTCTGCCTGACACTGCCAATGATAAATAAATATCTGTGTGTGCTCCCAAGGTGCCTGACTGTACAAAATGCCTGGCTGATCCCATTCTTGCTGTTTGTCAGCACTAGCACAGGGATGATATCAGGCATGAAAGGAAAATGGTTTTGTATTCCCTCCCTCATGAACATCTTTCCTGCCTCGGTTTCCCATCTCAGCCAGGCATGAATACACAGATCAGTATACACAGCACAGCAGACAGGAGAATGAACACTGGAGATGAAGCATCTCAATGCAACCTCAGCTCCACTACTCACCACCTGTGGGACGTCAGGTGAGTTGCTTTATATCCTTGAGACTTGGTTTCCTCCTTGGTAAACGGAAATCATAAAAGTAACTAAAGTTGTTTATGAGTTCATGAGATACACATAAAAAGTGCTTAGCACACTGCCTGGCATGTCTCAGTGCTCCACACAGGTATTCCTAGGCACCTACTACGTTGAAGGCACGTGCTGGGCATCGTGAAGGGCACCTAGATGCATCGGACAGTGATCCTTCCCACATGCATGAACTCATGACCCACGATGGGAAGGGCAATCTATTCCGCATCGCTCCCGCTCCACAGTCCTCCCAGCCCATCTCCATCCAGCATCTGTCTGTGGCTGTGCACTGGCTTCCTCCTTTGCATGGGAAGCTCCCTGAGGGCAAGAATTCTGTCTCCAGGTTTTAATCTTGTTGGCCTTCCATTTCCCCCCAGCATGAGCCATAACAGCAAGAACAGAGAATGTGCTAGACAAATGTTTGTTGAATGGATATATGAACAAAATAGAGAACAGAAAGTGCCACAAAAGTAATCATTACAAAAGTGCCACAGAAATGACTGATTACTGTTATCTGGTCATACCAAAGTGGGGGTCAGTGTGATCAAAGAAGGGGTGGTAGAGTAGCGAACCCGAAAGCTTGGCCTTGGAGAATAGGCTGGATTTAGTGAGACTTGTTGGGGAGGGTCATTCCCATCCCTCCATGGCTTAAATTCACACCCTCTCTGCCCTCAATAGTACAATAAAGTGCAGGTGCATGAATATCAGAGGACTGAGGTTTGGGTGGGGGGTTGGTCCCTAGAGTCAAATTCATTTTTCTTTGAAGTGCCCGGAGTCCTATCATAAGGGGTTCACATCAGCTCTGTCTTTCTAAATGATTTTTACATTCCACCCAGCCCAGTTTAGCATCATTGAGAAAGTCTGCCATATAAAAGATTAATAAATACTATGGTTAGGAAGCCTAGGATTCATTCTGGGCTCTTCAGTCCCCTGAAAGAAATAGGCAAATTGGACAGAAATAAAAGAAGGGAAGCCACAAGGATTAAAGAGAACAGCGGCAGGAGCTACTTATAAGGGTTCCCGCAGCACCAGCCAGGAATAAGCAGAGCTCAGGGAGGACACAAAGGACCAAGGATCAAATACTCTCCCCGAGCAAGGGTGTAGGCACACCGATGAAGAGAAAGAATTGCTCGGGGTCACGCGGAGGGGTAGAGCAGAGAGGGATGGGATGTAATTACAGAAAGGAAAACTTGGGCTGCGGATCAGGGCAACCTTCTTACGAGCAGGCTCAATCTGAGTGCGGAACAGCTTCCCAAGGGAGGCGGTGGAAGCCCCATCGCTTGAGGTGCATAAAGCCGCTGGACAAAGAGCAGAAAAAGACAGTGAGGAACAATCTGCCCACGCGGGGGGTGGGACAGGTGACCTCACGGGGCCGCAGGCTCCGCACTTCAATGACACGTCAAGATGTATTTCATCAGGCACCCACCGGCGAAAGCTGAGAGCACTGCCACCGCCCACCCCCCCTCGGCCATTGTGCTTTCTCAATACGCCACTCAAGAAACATTCCCATTCACTCCAAGAGACCCTCCACGGCTCCTTGCTGCCAGCGAGAGCCGTGAGGATAATGTCTCGCCGTGGACTCGGCGTGTTCCCACTTGAAGGCAAAATGATGTAGCTTTGCAGGAGGAATTTTCTCTCTGGCTCAAGTGCCTTAGTCTTGGCTCCTGGAACTGGGATATTTTTGTTTTATTTTGTATGAGACTCTTTCAACTCAAAAGACACTCTTTATCCCTACTGTGGGATCCTGAGTGGCCGATATAAAATTGAGATATTTTAATATATTCTCTGAATCGATTAAATGGTTCCCTTTCGCTTTCAGAGGAGAGTCCAATATTTCTAACATGGATTGTAGTGCCCACAACGACCTCTGCAGACTCACTTTCCATGCCCCTCCACCCCAGCATCGTACCCCTGTTAGGGTTTCTCAAACTGCCTGTGTTCCCTCCTCCTCTAGGACTTGTCCATGCTGCTCCCTCCATCCCAAACACTCTCATGCTCTCCCCACTTTCATTACTATATTCATCTGCTCAGGCTGCCATAACACAATACCACAGTTTAAGGGGGCTTAAACAACAGAAATGTATTCCTCACAGTTCTGGAGGCTGGGAAGGCTGAGATCAGGGTGCAGCATGGTCAGCTTCTGGAGAGAGCCCCCTTCCTGGTTTGCAGACTGGCTAGCTTCATTCTTGTTTATCCTCACACAGGAGAAGAGCACACTCTGGTCCTTTGTCCCCTTTTTATAAAGGCACTAATCCCATCATGGGGGCTCTATCCTCATGACCTCATCTAAACCCAATCACCTCCCAAAGGTCCCACTTTCTAATACCATCATACTGGGAGTTAGGGCTTCAACATACAAATTGGGGAGGGGGACATTCAATCCACAACATTGCACTGATCCTCTTCCTTCAGGACCTAGCCTTAAATGGTAGCTTTGGGAAGCTTTTCCTGATCTGGCAAGGGTGGGCTAGGGCCCCTCCAATCAGCATCTGAGGCGTGCCAGGCTTATCTCTGTGGAATCACTTAATACAACGTGTGTTAACTTGTCCTGCTTGCCCACCGGTCCACAAGAGGACAGGAGCTATGGCCATATCATAACCTGCTGTAACTTTGAGACCTGGCACACAGGGTAAATGAATCAAGAAGCATCACATTAAAAGGGGTCCATGGGTACTTGGTGCTCCTCACAGATTCAGTGCATAACTGAGTGTTTAACATACGTAGGACAAGGGCTGGGTCTTCTGGAAAATGCAAAGATGAGTAGAAACTCATCCTCAAGGACTTACGGACTAGGCAGGGAGAGAAGATACACATATAAATAACCTGTATCCAAGGTACAAAGGTAAAAGTGGCTGTCAGACTTAGTGCTATGGAAATTCAGAGGCAGGACACACATTTCCAGCTGGGTTGGGGAAATGGAGTTGGGAAGACTTCCTAGAACAGGCTGGTAGACCATGAGATGTGGAGATGACCCAGAAGGCGGGTATACTAGATAGAGAGACCAGAGTAAGCAAAGGCACAGAAGCTGAAAATCTCTAGCACCATTGGCTCAAGAAGAGAATTAAACTGAAATTCAACTGTAAGGAAGCTATCTTGATCACAAAGTCTCTTGAACATCAAGTTTAGACTTTATTATGTACACAAGGGAGTGACACAATCAGACTTTGCTCTGTGGTATGACTTGGTAGAAAGTGGACATTTGAGCTATAATTTGTAAGGAAACCTGTAGTCTGCCATTTTTTAAGCAACCTACCAGTGTGAGCAGTCAGTATTCTCGGAGGGCCAACTACATCTGCCTTCCTGAGGGGAGCTGGGAGGCTATGAAATGGCCCCTTGCCTCAGAAATTGTCTACTCAACTGCCATTGAGGAAATCCATCCTTCTTAGATCTATGGACCCCAGGATCCTATACAGAAATACAGCGACCAAGCTAACAAAAGCCCTGGATTATGGAGTCCGAATATTCTACTTCAGAATTCTGAAATAGTCGCAGGAAATACACTTGCATGCCCTCTTATGGCTCTCCTCACTAAGGGCTGTGCCCAGGGGTTTTGTTAGGTCCCTTCAACTCCAGCCCTGCTGTTTCATTTACCTGGTGGGCAGCTGCATGGCTGAGCTTGCCCTGGTATATCCTGGGAGGGCTTCCCTTGCCCCCACTTCTATGTAGCAGAATTGTCAGCCTCAGCCTCTGCTGGTGAGAGAACCACAAAGCAACTAGCTAAAGAGTGGTATAGTGATGGCACCTGCAACCTGCTTCATCTGGGAGAGGAGACAATGACTTGGAGACTGTGCCCAAGGAGGATGTTTACTCAGCCCACGCACCTGCTGAAACCAAAAGGGTAGGATTTGCCAGAGAACGAGAGGTCCCACATCAGATGGGGGTGAGTCTAGAGAACAGTATTAAGTACAACAGCATCTATTGCCATTTGCAGAACTATAGGATTCTAGGCCATTTAAGCACACTAGTGTTATTACCCCAAGGTGGGAGACCAAGAAACCATAGCTTAGACAGGTAAAATGGCTTCCCCAAGGCCAGACAGCTGGCAAGTGGTAGAGCTGAGATGTGAACCTAGGTTCGTCTAACTCCAGAGCCCAGGATCTCAACAATTTTGCTAAGCTATTTGGTTGCTGTATTTCTTTGAATATTCTTGTGGAGACAAAGAAGACAGGCTGTTTATTAACAAGGCACCCTCTTTCCAGCCTTTTATCAGGGCAGGAGATGGAATGGGCTCTCCCCGCACAGCTAGTCTTCTGCCCCCCACTGGTCAAATAGGGGATGGGCTTTAATAGGAAGCAAATCCCCAGTCGAGGGTTCTTCCTTGTGGACTATCCCTGGTCTAAAACCACTCCAGATGAAAGAATGGCCTGTGGATGAGTTGAAACTGATTATTATTATAATCATTATCTGTGTAACATTTGGGCAGGAGATAGCTCCTGACAGTTTCTTGTGAGAAGTTATGTCTGAGCAGAATTTATTTGAAAATGTCAACCACCTTGAAGATCATTAGGGTAAAGCTCTTGGCCTCAGGAAAAGACAAAAGTGAAAACAATCATCTGTTGCTGCTTATAACCAGCTGTACTGGGGTGGACAGAAAATGAAAAGGATGAGCATATGGCACATGGGGGTTTTGTGAGCCATTCAAGCACCAAATCCTCAGGTTTGCTGTGAGTGAAGGAGATACTCATTCCAGACACACACACTTGTGAGGGGTTGGATCCACGCAGTCAAGACTGGATAGGTCATATCAGGAACATGTCCAAATGTAGTGAACCTCTTCTAGTAAAATGAATTCTTGAGGCAGGAATTTGGCTATTCCAAGACAAAGCAACCAATGAAGCAATCCCCTATAGTCAACTTAATAACATTGTTCATCCATCTTGTCTCTCTGTCCTCTTCCTGGCACACTCATACACATACTATGTGGACAGAAACACACTCATGCACACATACATCATCTGGGGTTTCCACTGAATTATTCAAACTCAGCTTCTCCTCCCAAGTATCCAAGGATACCTTAAGAGTCTGGGAACCTTGGCCTATTTGAAAATAGTTTCCAGCTGATATTTTCTTTAGTACTTCCTGAGGTAACAAAAAGCATGTGACTATTACAGAAAAGATGCATTTTGTAAATATGGAATATGTTTTTACTACCAATATTGAAAACAAGAAAGGAAGAAGTGGGTAAAAATTCAGATATTAACACATAAATCATTTAAGGAATTGCACTGAGAAACTCTGCTCTGTAAAATAAAAAATAAATATACTGTGCTATGTAAAATGCTTTCTTACCATTGTGAAGCAGTGTCCTTAGATATCACCAGATTTAGCACGTATCACTGTACTTATGAAACCCCTATCTGGTAATATACAAGGTATAGCAAGCATAAAATCGTGAACTAGCTGTCAGGGGCTCTAGCTCTAGAATTAGACCACCTGCATTCAAATCCTGGCTCTACCACTGACTAGTCATGGTACCTTGGGCAATCGACTAATGAAACAGAATCACCTATAGTCAAAGTCTTTAAACCTCGGTAACTTCATTTATGAATTGAGGATAACAGCAATACCTAGAACCCCACAGGGGAAAGACACTTATCACGGAGTCTGAGACATGGTTAGCCCTCAGTAAATGAGAGTGGTTCTTAAGCTTCAGTGGACACTAGGATTGGGTGAATGGGAACAGATTACCAATTATCATGAATTTCAAACAGGGGTTTTAATTTCACATACAAGGAAATAGGGAACCAGTGAAGGTTTCTGAAGGAGGAGTGTTATGATAAGGAGGTCTTTAAGGAAGCACACACCCCTGTGGTTTAATATACTATAAGGGAGAAATGCTGAGCGCAGTGGCTGTCTAGAAAGTCTCTGCAATAATCTAAGCCTAACACCATACATCTCTGGATCAGAATGTTAGAAAAGGCAAAGGCAAGGAAAGCGCCAGAATATTTTTAAAGAAGGAAGAGGAGGAAGAGGGAGGGAGGGGAGGGAAGAGGAGAAAAGAGAGGGGGAGGGAGACACAGAGAGAGAGGGAGGGAGGGAGGGAGAGAGGGAGGGAGGGAGGAAGGAAGGAAGGAAGGAAGGGAGGGAGGGAGGGAGGGAGGGAAGGAGAAAACACTGTTCTAGGTGACTGACTAGAATGACTAATTATGAGTCAGAGATGAATGGAGGGCAGTCATCTGAACAAACTGCATCTCCTGTCTTATGACATTAATGCAAAGGGTGGCCAGAATGACACACAGGCCAGTCATCACCCTAACTAGACAGTCTGTAGGGATCCTTCAGGGCTGGCCTCCAAAGTCTAAAAGTTTCCTGATGGCCCTTTGTTCAATTCATTTAGCAAGTATTTATTGGGTACCCACTATGTACAAGGCACTGCGCTAGGCTCTGAGGACACTGAAATGAAGAGAGACAACAAAACTGCTCTTTTGGAGCCTATGATCTCTGTATAGATAGCCATAAAACAATTACATTCAGAAATAAGTCATTAATTCCAATTGTGCTATGTGTTATAAGTGGCACCCTGATCAGATCTGTCCCTGTGGAAAGGCTTCTAAACAGGACAGGTCCTTTACTGAATCCGAATATAAAAGCTCCTACCTAACTTTCAGAATCAATGTGGCTTCTAGGATCAGGAGAGGCAAGCTGAGTAGATTTTACTAAGAGCGCGCTCATGCCTGTTCTAAGCAGCAGCCTGTACGCCTGGGAGAACTTTGAACCATCCCTAAAATCTCAGCTGAAACGGAAAGCAGAAAGGGAAGGCAGAAGAGCCTGGAATGGGGCAGGGGAGGGGGAGCGGCAAGCAATGGAAAATTCTACACAGCACGACTGCTATAAGTCATGGTCCGTCAAGTCACTTAGAATCACCTCTCTCATGATCTATAGAAAATAAGATTAGGTCAAATCAATGATAAAGAAAAGTACCTGACAGTCACTCCACTCTGCTGTATTGTTGTATAGGGAAAGGCGTCACTGCCTTATCATAGCACTCTTTCCTTGCTATACTCCTCAGAAAAGCACTCCAGGCAGCCACTAAGCAATGGAATTGTGTAAGGAGGAGAGACAAATGTATTTTAAATTCTTCAGTTACTAAGGTCCTTTCTCATCTATGTCACGGCAACCAATAACTCCAGAGTTTGGGAGGTAAGCAGAAGGATTGCAGCCAACAGAAACTGTAAGGATGAGCAATCATGTCAGAGCAAAGCTATACCT
Source organism: Balaenoptera physalus (assembly GCF_965194825.1). Lineage (NCBI taxonomy): Eukaryota > Metazoa > Chordata > Mammalia > Artiodactyla > Balaenopteridae > Balaenoptera > Balaenoptera physalus. The sequence continues at coordinate 42,973,680 of NC_138890.1, read as the reverse complement.
GAGATAGACTCGGGATGAGAATCCTTTCCCTCATAGGTAGAAATGAGGGGTGGACAGTAGCAATGTGGAGCAGCTCGCTTTAACAGCTCCTCACTAAAGAGCTAGGCATCCTCACTCCATTAAAATCCAACCTTGGCCTGTGAAACACTAATCCTCTCCATATTTTTCTCTAAAACTGAAACATGAAAAATATTAGCATATGCTGAAAAACTTGTAATGATCCATAAAAGAATAAAGCCTCCATTCCTAGAGGGTGGATGTACTTCCTAAGCACTATTCAGCAGCCAAAAGTGACAGACTGCCATGGGGAACAGACGTTCCAGTTTTTCCTGTGCAGGGGGCAGGATGGAGGATGCAGGGTGGTGTCAAAACATCCCCAACATTCTCCAGGGTGGGACACTCACTCCCTTCTTTGCTCAGGGTGATCTGCGTTCTTCTCACACGTCTGCTTGTCTCTGTGATGTCAGGAGAGGCCTGAGGGCAGACCAATGGCAGCTTCTGCTCAGTCAAAGAATAGGATGCTGGTTTACTACAAGATATAAATAGAGCAACAAAGCCCCCCATGGAGGAATGTACATTGGAATGCTTTAAAAAAAAGAAGTATGCAATTGGAGCAGGGGCATTACACAGGTATACTGAACAAGGGCCAAAACTGCTTAAAATGGCTCCTAAAAATATAAGTCTTTCTGAGATTGCTTCTCGGGTGTGTTATTTTTATCTATTCCACTGGGATTAAGCATGGCCTAGAATCCCAGCTTGAAAGGGAAGAACAAATTTTGCACTACCTGCTATCTCTCCGTATTCATCAGTACTCATCAGAAATCTGGATGTGCACCTAGAGGGGTGGGATAGGGAGGGTGGGAGGGAGACGCAAGAGGGAGGGGATATGGGGATATATGTATATGTATAGCTGATTCACTTTGTTATACAGCAGAAACTAACACACCACTGTAAAGCAATTATACTCCAATAAAGATGTTTAAAAAAAAAAAAAAGAAATCTGGTTGTGGACACCCTTGACACAAAGAAAGCACAATTAAAGCCTGAGAGGAGGCCAGTCTGAGCTCTGCCAGAGCCAGATGGACCCTACGTGGCTTCCTTCAGTCTCAAGCTCGCTTGGCGGCTCTGCCTTTGACTGACATGTGACATTCTTGTCTTCCTGGACAGAGAAGCCAAGCTTTGATGGTTATCGACATCAGAAAATGTCATGTCTGAATATGCTTCAGCTGGACCTTCCTCCCTCACTTCATTTCTTGTCTCCTGCCCTCAGTTTATTTTAATTATACAGTGAAAACTCTCAAGTATGGAATAGCTGCCTGCTGTATCACACCAGCCCCTAATTGTACTCCGGAGCTGGATCATGGCATTTTATCACCTTGCAATGGTAAAAGGCACATTTGCAACAGGAGTAGGTCATGGAATATTTTCTGTAAATGCCAATGGATTTCAAGGCCCCTCCTTTTTTTATACTAGACATTTGTGATTTCATCTGTGTGTGTAGGAGAATAGTAAGTTACATCTCCTCTCTTATACCTTTTCCTACTCTTCCTCAATTTGTGGATGAATATTAATATCTTGATCCATAATCACTTGTCTCTTATTAATCCACAAAAGCATTTGAGCAGATTTAATTTTTGTTTTACCATAGTTCCTATACCATGATGGTGTGTCCATTTAGCATTCTTCTTGCTCTTTTAAAGCATTTTCATCAGTAACAGCATAGATCACAAGAGAGAAATTATATTCTGGCTTTTCCCGAAAGAGGCCATTTCAACAAGATAATTTTGCAGAAGACAAAACGTGACTCATGCCCAATCTGGACACAGCTGGCCACTGTGGGACTCTGGTTCAGATGGCTGTGTATGCAACAAATACAGGCTTTCCCCGTCGTGTGTGTTCAATAAATGTTCACTGAATGAGTCTCCCAACCATGAACGTGCTCAAACTCAAATGCACCCTACCCGTATTTAACCAAGAACTCCCATGCTCTAGTTGTCACATGTTGAATACGCATCCCCTAATTCACACTAAGAACAAATTCTCTTCTGGTAGCCACCCTTCCCCAGCTCAATCCAAACCTCGAGGAAAAAGGGTTCATGTATTCACATGGTTTATAAGTCATGCTCCCCACAGCAGTATTTCTCACTTGACAGATTAATGTTGTATCACTTTTAAGCAATTCCCAGAGGTGTATGGTGGTGCCTGGTCACAGATGTTTCCCTAATACTGCTAAGTAAAATGAAAGGCTTCAGGCTAACTTTCACAGAGGCAGTAGACTAAGGAGAAATGGATTACCGCTGCTTTTCTATTTCCAGGCCCAAAAGTCTCTAATTAACATTCATGCAATTGGCTTCTCCTGGCACTCCTACCTACTTCCCTTGGATGTTATTCACATCAGGACTTGGGAAGAAGCAACGTTTTATGTAACAACCTCACTCATTAATCCTTAGTGAATGCACTCAAGAAAAGGTACTCAGGGCAGATGAAAGGTCCAGAGTCAGTGAAGAATAGCAACCTGTTCTTCACACTGCCATCTCCCAACAAAACTTCAGTCCAGGCAAATATTCCACCACAGTGGTCCAATATTTTCCATTAACATCTGCTATAGTTCAGTTTTTATGGAACCAAAAAGGAGCTGATTCACGTGAAAAGTGCCCAGCCCTGTGTCTCGCAAAAAGGAGATGCTTAATGAAAGTTATTTTGAAATCTAAAAGGAAATACAAGATATCCTAAGAAATTCAGATGTTGGTGAAATAGGCATTGATCTGAGGACCATGCAGAAAGCAACAGAGGTATTTCCTCAGTGACCTGGCAGATACCATTCAGGTGTGACATCTTTGAATATGAGAAAGGAAAATGCTACAAATGAGTGATGTGAACCATCTGAAGTCTCATCATGGCTGAATACTGTGAGAGTGTGTAGGGTTAATTTGATCGAGTTTATCCAAAAGTCAGACATCCCTGACCACTCTAACCCAACCTCACTCTCACCTTGAATCCCCCATCCCAAAGTAGAAACCAGGCACAGGTGATGTCCAGTTAAGGAGAGCAAGGCCAGGGTACATAGCTCCAGCCAACCGCTGCCTTGTGGGAATGGAAGCCCTGTGTTGCTAGACCTTCCAACTTTTCGAGAGAAGATGGAAATTTGGATTTTTATATAAATCTCTCAATTTAAAAATATTAGTTCAAACTTAAAAAGAGATATAAGTCAAATAAAACACATCTGACTGTGGGCTGGACTCAATGCACAAGTTTACCATTTTGCAATCCCTGGACTCTTTGATTCATGTGGTGCTGAATCATACACCCTTTTGCATTATTTCACTTTTCACTTAGCAGGCTGTGACTTCCCAAATAGACCATAAACACTTTTGACCCTGACACACTTTTGGCTGGGTGGGTCTACGATGCTGTGCATTTACTAAACAGTGACTCTATTATATACTGCCATGTTGAACAATGGCTTCTAGCAGATGTAACATTTCTGAAACGAGAGAATGCAAAGCAAAAGAAGGAACTTGGCATCAACTTGAGTGAATGCTCCTCCTTCTTTTCTCCATTCTTTTTTCTTCCTAGCAGGTGAATGTTTGCAATGGTGATTTCTCATTTAATTGCTAAGTATTTCCAAGGCAGAGTAAAATCCATCAAGGACCAGACACGGGACTATGCTAATTCCCCATTTCTCTGATAATGCACAGATTCAATGGGGTCTTCTTCCCGCCAATGTGTGTTCATAAATGCCATTAATAGTAATGGGAGTCAAATGCAAAATATCACTGAGTAAGTAGGCCCTAGTGCATGAAATATATGCTCAACCACAAGGACAAGCTGCCACACAGCTCACTGCCTTGTACTGAATTGGGGGCCGGGGATTCTCTGATTGGGACCAAGATGGTGATAATGACAAATAAAAAGAAAAAAGCCAGTCCCTGTTCCCTGCTTATCCACTACCAAGACTATCCTTGACTTACAGGTCAGAGACAATGAGGAGCTTTGAAGCCGGGAAACAGAGACAGGGTGCAGAAAGATGCAAACTCCCGGCCTTGCACGGGAATTAATGAAACACAACTCAGCCAGTTCAACACCAGTGCCCTTTAGTCATCCCACCCACTAAAAGACACTGTTAAAAACCCGCCAGCTTTTATTAGCAGAAACAAATGAAGTCGACTACCGAGCACTCAGGAGTTTTTCATCCTGAAAGTCCAGGATGGCTTTGGCATAATAAAGGTCATATCTCCTAACCACGGTAATGTTCACACAGCAACCTGAGCTCCAGGCAAGAGCCAGGACGGCTTCTCAGTGTTCCCCCTGTAGAAGGTGTTGCCGATTAAACTATCACATTTCAAAGGGCTCCTTACAGTAAATAGGAAAGAAAGGAAAAAAGAGATCCAGGGCCTTTTGTTAGTCAAAAAGCTAGGGAAAGGCGATAATTAACCCATTTTTGTAGAGAAATCATTTGGACAAAAGTCAAGGGATTTACCACCCTGTCAATTGTTAAGTCTAGATAAGGACATTATATTCCCCTGCACAAAGGGGGACTGAGATGGAGAATGGAAAGTAGGCCACTACTACTACTTTACCTCACATCTGAAAAAGGACTTTTTTAGTCCTCCTGATGCAGTGATGGACTAAAGGATTTTTCCCCCCCTTGCACTAAAAACATAACTTCAGAGCCTGGCTTTTGCATTTTGTTAAATATTCAAAGGTATTGTGCAATTAGCATGTCATTAATGAATAATTAATTACAGCTAAAGCAGCCTTCAGATTTTTGCAGCTAAATTATTTAAACAGCAAATATAACAATACAATGCAATGCTTTCATTCGGTGTTTTGTTACTGCATTATTTGAAAGGAACAGCAACATTACTTTGCATTAGATGCAAGAATTTTGTTCAACAAAACCTGTTCTTTCCTTTTTTTCTTACCTAAAAGTTGCTTCATGTGCCCTAAAAGGGAAAATTAATTCAATTCAGATTAGATTGCCTAAGAATTAATTAGCTGCAAATATCTGAAAACGGTGGCTAGGGATATACGGCTTAGATAACTGCAACTAAAAGAAAAAAGTAAACCGATTTAAACCTGTCCTTTAGAAGAACTTCTACACAAAAGTACCCTTTTCTAGATATTTGGTTACCACTTCTGAAGGAGGAAACCCGTTAAAAATCCTTTTGTTTTATTTTTTAAGCTAGTGGGTATTACAGAGTCACCCCCAGCAAATAGTCAAGAGTTAAAGAGAAAGTAATACGTTGCTACTTGCAGACATACATCACTAGTAAGACATGAGTTTATATTTATAAGTTGCACAGCTGGGATCAGTTGACTTATCCATCTGTTAACTACACCAGTAAACAGTATGTCTAGGACCGTCATATCCTTGCATCCATCACAAATTCCTGCTTTAATTGTGTGTTTACGTGGCAAACCTCCGCTTAAGTATATTTTAAGACTGTTTTAAGCAGTTGTAATTGCTCCTTTCTTCTTCGTATTAACTCCAACACATTTTATTTACCATTATGACAGACCATGATTTTGCAAGCCTCATAGATAAATAAATGTCAGAGATCATCCTGCTCGGGAAGAGGCAGCAGAAACACAGAGACTGAGAGGGTTTTAACCTGTCTGGTCTGAAGAGCTTAGGCCTCTTGCACAAAAGTCAGTGCCTTGAGTCACAAGTTCAAATCTCAGGAAGGCTATCTCCTGAGCTCAGAAAACTGCCAACTATACAGATTGTTTTAGAAGAAGAGGGAGAGGAAGATTTGGGGCGGGGGGGGGGGACTTAAACCACAGGTTGGAAAGATGAGATGCCACCCAAAGGAAACCCAAAGGTTTCCTTCTTTTCCCTTAATTAGTCTGCTGCCACTCTGCCAGCTGAATCCACCATAATTTGAGACTTTTGGGGTGAGGAGTTCCACGGTGGTGGGGGAGTGGATGAGCCAGTGGCAGAGGCTTAGAAGTATCGAGAAGCTCAAAAGTCAAAGGAGAGTGTAGCCCGTGGCCTTGCCGGATTTTCAACCCCTGGTTCTACAGCTGAGTTTCATAAGCATGCTAAAAGCATGGGCTTAAAAAAAAAAAAAAAGGCACTTTCCATAATTAGGGAAAAAAATATGCACAGTGTTCTGCACAAGAGGGGGGATTTTACTGTATTTTTCCCAACCTGCCTTTTACACGTATATGTATAGCAGGATGTTAAACTTCACACAACATTGTTAAACCACTTCTTGGGTTTGGGGAACTGAAAGTCTTATGTGCCTATGTATTATTGTACTGATGCAAAATAGTTAAACTTTTCTAGGTGATTAACCATCATTTTCTCAGGGTGTCCTCGCACAGCTTGCAGTTTCCAGCTTCTCAGTAAACGTTCAGATCGATACGCGGCTAATGGGGGCGGGGGTGAGGACTGCAAGCTGCAGACCCTCCCGGAAGCTAAAGAGTCGCTCTGGCACAATCTAGTAAAACGACAGTGTGGCAGTAGGCAATTTACCCAGGCCAAGGAAGCTGTGGCTTGTCAAAGACATTAAAATCCAAATGGGCCAGCAGCGGTGCCAAATGTACTCCCAGGCCTTGCAAACACACAATCCAGACAAACCGAATTAACCTCAACCAGTTTATAATTAATTTGCTTTTGAAAGTCATGTCATGAGAACAAATGTGCCATCCGTTTGCAATGAAATGTTCTTAAGGGCACCCCTACTTAACAACGCCTCTGACAGAAGCGCCGTTGGTACTCGCTACTAACCTAACTAGGGGGTGAGCAGTGGAGAACAGATTCCAGGAAGCTTAACCTTTCTGTCAACCTAGTGGAATCTGGTAGCAGTGTGGTAGGTGGTGTGGTCCCGTGGCCTCTCTGACCTCAAATGACAGCTTCACTATGCCTGAGATGCTAAAATTAGATGCATAGTCCTCTAGATGAGGCACTGCCCTTTCTAGACACCTTCTTTTTTTTTTTTTAACATCTTTATTGGAGTATAATCGCTTTACAATGGTGTGTTAGTTTCTGCTTTATAACAAAGTGAATCAGCTATACATATACATATGTCCCCATATCTCCTCCCTCTTGCGTCTCCCTCCTCCCACCCTCTTTATCCCACCCCTCTAGGTGGTCACAAAGCACTGAGCTGATCTCCCTGTGCTATGCGGCTGCTTCCCACTAGCTATCTATTTTACGTTTGGTAGTGTATATATGTCCATGCCATTCTCTCACTTCGTCCCAGCTTACCCTTCTCCCTCCCCGTGTTCTCAAGTCCATTCTCTAGTAGGTCTGCATCTTTATTCCCATCTAGACAGCATCTTTTAAGTACTGTTTTTAAGATCAAAACAGTAAGGCACCAAGGCAGTAATGCTTCACGTGAATTTATTTTCTAGGACTTCAGAAGCCAAGGAACGTTACAGCCTTGTATATATGTGAAAAGGAAACTGAAAAAAGGTAAAAGGGGCAATTATCCTGAATCTTAACATGGAGTATTAGGTGCCAAGCACAATTTTTTCCTGCAATCCTAAGGGATAAAAATTTACAAAGAAGTAACTACAGAGTAGATGATTTAAGTATAAGAAGGCTTGGGTTTTACAGCTAGTACACGACAGAGGCAGGATTCAAACCCAGGACCAACTCGACAGCCTGGGATCTTAGCCCTCTGGTTTTCATTCCACGGAGAGCCAGATCTCATTCCCCCTCTTTCCAAAGCACAGAGGCCAGAGTGAGACTTTAAGTGTGACTGCTGCTTTTTAAACAAACTTGAACTGCACATCAAGATGAATTCGACCCCATCCCAACCCGTTTCTCTAGGATGCTGTGCTGGAGAGCATCTGCAGCTTAGAGTTCTGAATACACCTCACTGGAGCTCCCTTACAGGCACACAGCATTGCTGATCCAAAATGGTCTGTAACAGGCTGGTGTTCTACACCAGCTTTGGCACCAAAACTGTTTCCAAAACTCGGATCAACCCTCAAAGAGTGGAAGAGTGCTACTACTGAGGACAGTCCTAAGAGGGTGCTGCAGGTTCAACAAGCACCTGAGAGGAAGCCGACCTGCAGAAACACGTTTGGCAACGACATTAGAAAGGAAGAGCCAATGTAGTCACAACGGTTATTCGTTCATTTATGCCACAAATATTGATTTCTTACAAGCTCCTGCTTGAATGTGCCAGACACTGCATTAAGTTAATAAAAATATAAATACATGTGGATTTGTGTTTGTGTGTTTTTAAGATTTAGAAGCATGCCCCAAGTCACAAAGATAATAAATGGCAAAGCCAAGATTTGAACCCAAGTGGAACTCTAGTACACACAATCCGATCCACAATACTATTATTCCAACAAAACTGCAACTTTGCAGGGACACGTCACTGTCATGTCAAAAGACTTCACAGGTGAAATCCTATGCTGCAGTTTCCTTTCACTGAGATGCAGCCTAATGGTCTCTGAACATTTTCACCAGGAGGAGAATGACAACATCACCTCTGAAGGGACAACTGTGCCATTAAAAGGAGAGAAGAAATGAGAAAGTTCAAGAGGCATTTGGCTACTGGAATCCAAAACTGGAAATTTAACTGGAAGCTTAACTTCAGGACTTATCTTAAAATCCATACAAACACACACACATACCTTCCAGTCATTCTATCTACAACAACCATTAAGAACTTGCTTCACATCATGACTTTAGTGTCTTCCAAGTTATTTCCAAGCATCCAAAGATGCTAAAAGAAGAAGTGCAAAATCTTGTAGAAAGATGCCAATGAAATTAACAAGAACAGAGGTTCCAGGTGTTAAGCATGCACTACCACTACCATCCCCTCTAATACCTCCACTGCTTCTACACTAATGAAAACACCAGTAGCTCCCAATTACTGCCTGAGCACCCTCTGCCATGCTCTCTGCTGAGTGTTTTACGTGCATTATATCATTTATTCTTCACAAGCACCCTCTAGGATAGGTAGTATTATCCTGTTTTACAGAGGAGAAAACTGAGGCTTCAAAAGTTTAAACATTACACAAATAACCAATCAAACAATAGAACTATTTACCAAGCCCATCTGTAAGGTACTGCAAAGCTAAGCATGGTGGTGGATGCAAGAAAGTATGAAATATTGATCCTTTTCATCAAGGACCAGGAATTCAAACTGCAAAGACCAAGACACATAAGAAAAGCAAACTGATGAGGCAGACCTGAAGAGGAAGTCCCAAGAGGGCAAGACCCAAGTCTATCTTGTAGCAAGTTGGGTCCTGATGGCCTGGCAGAGTATCTGACCTATAGGACATGCTGAGTAAAAAATTAATAAATATAGAAAATAGTAAGTGTCAAACAAGTATTTTAGAATTCCTGAAACCTAGTTCCTGAGAATTTAGTTAAATATGGTTAAGGAAAAATGCTCCTGATTCTGCAACTACCATTTTGAAGCCCCCTGACCCAAGGTGTTTCAGTGCAGGTTGAGCCCCAATTTGATGGCATGTGCCTCTTATTTTGATCAGATTTGGGCACCAAGGGCCTCGAAGGCTTAATCAGAAAAATCTCCATTTCTCTTTGTCCATATTCTGCCATGGACCGCTCCTCTGCCAAACATTTCATAGTTACCTTCAAGCCAAACAATATCTTGCAAGGGAAGTGACTGGCAAACAGCCAGCACCACTGATGCAGAAAAGTACCAACCTCACTCCCAGGCTTCAATGCCTTCAAGGAGACCCTGGAATGAAGGAGTCTTTACAACCACTCTGATTTTTTTCACTCCCCTTTTGTGGAAATATCTTTTACACAAGGCTTAAAGAAAAAAGGGAAAAATAAGAAGCAGCAGCAAAGAAAAAGAAAACCTGCCTTAAATGAAAAATTCCAATCTTGCCTTTGTAAAAACCCTCCAAGCCCCAGTCAGTTGCCCCTCCCCCTTTATCCAGGCCTCTGTGTTTCCCTGGCAAAGGGGTTAGAAAGCTGTTGAAAAACATTCTCCTGCTGTATTGAGACTGACATCTGACAGAGCTCCGTGGTGTCCTAACTTGGGTGAATTTAAATGACAAGCTTGGCTTTATAAGTAAGGGATCCTCTTTTACAATAGAACAGCATGATTGCTTCATGGTAGAGGGGGAAAAGGGAAAGAATCAAAGTTTTCTTCAAATCCCCAGTGGTGCCATTGACCTATCAGAAGGTTGTGACCCACTCCTGTTAATCCATGCAAATCAGATGCCTCCAATTTGTGCTACTGATTGGACTACCACACCTTTAAATTCAGGAAGCAGCTTTAGAGTGAGGTTCCTATCACAGAGTTCAGTTCACCTCTCATTTTTTTCTTCTTCAAAAACATGACGACAGCTGACTTCCTTTAAGTCTTGCCCTTGCTCAGTGAGGGAAGACTGTATGATGGTTTCCTGATTAGCATCAAGGCAAAAGCAGCATGTTTTTCATAGACTAACGCTATTACCTAAATTATAGGCCTGTTGCTCTCAGCATTTTCCCCCCACAGACAGGTTAATATACACATCCCACTGGTATTACTCCTTTGCTAACAGTCACCCAATCATTTTTATAATACTGGGGGGTAAAGGCCTGGTATTCCCTGGAACAAGCTTCCCATCCAGATGAGAGAATCTTATATATAAAACCAGAAAAGCGGTTTTCAAACCGTTCAAAACTTACCAACCTTCCCCAGGTTCAATGCCATATGCCATTGGCATTTTAAACCAGGAGTAATTTCAAGCAGAAACATTCAGAAACAGGAAATTCAAAGGCTGGTATATTGGATATCAGCCGTAATCTGGCCTGTGTGATTCTCATGTCACTCAAGCTGTCCTGAAGTCATTCTGAACTGGTTATACAATGTCAGCGACCAGAATTTGTGTGAATCATATCCGAGGGGGAGAAGGAGGTATTTAAAGGACTTGAGCAAATTTTCATTTTCTGAAACTTGGAAAATTGCTGTCTTAAAGAACCCTAGAATGATAAGCATATATGAACAATAAATGACCATAAAAACCATTTTGCCTGTATTTCAGAAAATGTTATTCCCAAAACCAAGAAAAAAATGTCAAAATAAACAGGAATAAGCCCAACCAAAAATATCAGAAGAATTCTACTTAAGGATATTAAAGACTTGAATAAATGAGTGTATATATTCATTCGAGGTTGGAAGACCAGATATAGTATAGATGTCAACTTCCCCAGATTTCAATGAAATTTTGCTCAATATCCTAAAGGAATTATTTTAACCTAAGAAATGATTCGATAGTTTATATACAAGAATAAATAAGCAGTAATAGTTATGAAAATGGAAAGGAATTATAATATTAAAAAATATTATATAGCTACAGAAATTAAAATTGTACAGTAATGAAATCAGAGTGAACAGGCCAACCAATGGAACAGAATAAGAAGCCATGTGCCTACATGTCCTTAGTGAGGGCTGATATTCAAAACAGCAGGACTAACACCTGCATTGACACCAGCGGTTCAGTCTGGCAGGCATCACATCCACCCGCTTCAATGTGCCAGAAGAGACCCTTTAATTGATAAAGAAGGGTCTGAACTGAGGGGTAAGGAAGGGATGGGAGGCTCAGAGCAGCAGCTATCGACCAACCAGCATGGAATAATTTTAAGATTTTGATAAGGAAATGATTACTAGACTTAAGTTCATTACAACTTTAAATCTCTGAATGTGAAAAAAAGGAAGACCAATAACAAACCAGAGGAAAATACTTAAACATTGCAAAAATATTTTTGAAAGATAGACTCTGTGGTGGTTTTAAAATATGTCCTCCAATTCTTTAAGAGGTGCTGCTTCAAGAGATGGGATTTAGCTCTCCTACCCTGAACGTGGGGTGAAGTCAGTGATTTGTTTCTAACAAACAGAATATGGCAGAAGTGCAATATGTGACTTCCAAGACTAGATCATAAAAGGCATTAAAGTTTCCTGTTTGCTCTTTCTCAGGTCAGTCAATCTGGGGATGCCAGTCGCCATGCCATGAGGACATTCAAGCAGCCCTAGGAAGCCCATGTAGTAAGAAACTGAGGCCTCCTGCCAACAGCCTTGTGAGTGTGTCATGTTGGAAGCAGTTCCCCCAGCCCCAGTCAAGCCTTCAGATGACTACAGTTGGTCTTGAATTCATGTGAATAATAAATGTTTATTGCTTTAAACCTAACTAAAAATCCATGAGAAAAAAGAAGGAAAAAAAAAAAGAAAATGAATAGTCCATTCACAAAACATAAAATAAATGAAAAAAACACAAAGAAAAATATTCAACCTCAGGAATAAGTACAAGATGCCAATTAAAATAGGAGTAAATAACATATTTCAACTTACTAAGTTGGCAGGGGCTTTTAAGTGAGGGAGGTCTGTTGAGGATGCCAGTAAAGCGAAATCTCTTAAAATGATGGTGGGAGGGCTTCCCTGGTGGCACAGTGGTTAAGAATCCGCCTGCCAATGCAGGGGACACAGGTTTGAGCCCTGGTCCGGGAAGATGCCACATGCCGCGTAGCAACTAAGCCCATGAGCCACAACTACTGAGCCGGTGTGCCACAACTACTGAAGCCCACGCGCCTAGGGCCTGTGCTCCGCAACAAGAGAAGCCACTGCAATGAGAAGCCCGCGCACCAAAATGAAGTGTAGCCCGCGCTCACCGCAACTAGAGAAAGCCCACGCGCAGCAATGAAGACCCAGTGCAGCCAAAAATAAATAAATAAAATTTTTTAAAAAAATGATGGTGGAAGTGTAAATAGGTATAGTCTTTCTTGAGGGGAATTTAGTAACGTACCAGAAGGCTTAAAAATATCCATATCCTTTAATTCAAATATTACACTTCAAGGAATCAAACCTAAAGAAAACAGATTACAACCTGAAGATTTATACACAAGGCTGCCCCATTTTAACAATCTCAAAAAACTGAAAACAGCCTAAATATTCCACAAAAAGGGGGATGGTTAAATAAGTTATATCTATAGGAGGTAATGCAGTGCAATTATTTTTTTAAATTATGAGATACATTAAAATATTCACAATGTCACAACGTATTAAATGAAAAAAGCAAGATACAAAACAGTATATGTAATTCAATTTTATCAATACATATAAAATATTCTGAAACAAACTGTAGAAACTGTTAAGAGAGATATTTTTCAAGTCTTTGGATAAAAAATAATTTTTCTTTACTTGTCCGTATTCTCTCACAATTTTTACAAAGAACATGTTCTTCTTTTAATTAAAAATTTTTTTTAATTTAAAGTCATTTTAGAAGCAAGAGATAAATGACACGCTTACCACCCACCAACCAGTACAACTCCCATGTGTGGAAGTCATCTCTATTTTAAAAAAAAATTTTTTTTTGTCTAAATTTCTGAGAGAGAGAGAAAGAGAGAGAAGACATTTTCAAGAAGAGAGAAAAATGGAAACCCTAAATCCTAGAAAGTCTTTTTCCAGATAAAACAGGAAATCCTTGATACCTGGAAATCTTTTGTATAAACTTGACTAGTGGCACAAATGCACTAATCTTACTTGCTTATGCCTTGCATCTGTGCCGATGCACCGACAAATGCTGAAGGTTGCCAGCTGTGACAGATTTGGACTAATGTTGATGGGAGCGCGGGACTTGGTTTAAGTGATTTGATAAAGCCACCGGCAGCTTGAGGGGTGGTATGCTCCCAAATATGTGACCAACATTGTCAACAACCAGCCCATCCCATACATGGAGCCCCCTTCTCAGATGTTTTGAAAATAAAATGGGCATCTCCAGCTTACCATCCTGTAAGCCCCAAACAAAACAAGCCGTCACACTAAACTCAAGCGTCTGAGACCAGGCCAATAATCTAACAGAGAGAAGCTGCTGGGAGCAGTGGGGATTGGGGCAACCCGCAGACCATATACCCCATCTAAAAGGCAATAGCACTGCCCCTCCCAGACAAAATGCTTCCCCAAGCCAAATATGATTACAGCTGCCCATCTGCAACTTTGAGTCTGCACACTCCCTGGGAAAATGTTTTGTTATGACTTTATAGAATCACGAAGACCTCAGTGCTATAAACCAGAGTGTCACTATAGTAAAGTGCTGTTTCATCAGACTATAACTTACCACATCCTATTCACTCTCCCCAGTTAACTAGCATTGCTCTCTGTAATGAGCTCATAATCAGGAAAAACAAACAAACAAACAAAAAAGCAAGCCCTTTTTAAAGCCCACGAAGGGACTCACACTGAAGGGCGAAGAACAATGAATTAGAAGTCTGAGGACCAGGTATGAATCCATCTGTGGGGTCACCTAGCTCTGGGACTTTGGGCCAGTTCATTCATCTCTGCGCCCTGTGTTTCCACTTCTTTAAGGATGAGGTTTGATCAGATTGTTGGTAAGTTCCCTGCTGACTCAAAGGGCCCACAATTCTGTAACTTAGCAAAACAAGTCACTGATACCAAGAGTTAGTTCACATCCAGCCCAACTTCCTATGCCTCTTACATCACATCTCTACAGCCAGCCCATTATTTACTAAGGAAGACATAGAATTACTTTTCCACCAGCAAGGCTGGAAAAAAATTCACAAACTGCTCCACTTTCCTGGCATTCTGGCCAACAAGGTTTGACTATAATAATGTGTCTCTAACTTCTTGGTGGCCTATAGTTTGTATTTTCACTTGCAGACTGTGGAGGTCCAGGAATGAATGATATTCGCTGAAGAATATTATACTCAAATGTCTGTTCCACCACTGGACAATTATGGTACTCCACCAGGTTTGAATTTGTAAAGAAAGGTTCTCTGAACACCACTTTTGAGTCTTAAAAATGTTCAGAGGTTGACCGCAGAAAACAAACATTTTCCAACAGATCTGCAATGATACTTCACTGTTAACTTTCACAGAATGGCAATACAGGCTTCTTTGAAATTTTTTCTCTTACATCAGATTACAGCAAGAATATCTTTAGAACTGACCGCCAAGACAAGCCACAACTCAAGCTTAAAGAATACTCCAAAACCCATGACAAAGGCTTTTCTCTCCAACTGAAAACAACTCTCCAACTTCTTTTGATTACAGGCTTCTGCCTACATGCGAAACATACTACAAAGAAGTGAAATCACCATGGACAACGCCAGAGAAAGTGTCATTAAAGGTGGTGGTCAACTGATTTCTACTGTATCCAGGTAACTTTGTTTTGTAAAAAAAAACAAAGCTATTGAACCAAGACGTTACAGCTTGATGTAAAAAGGCACTATCCAGCTATTAACGAAAGAAGGTATATGATGGAATAGGGAACCAAAGAACATTAGAACATTTCCCTCTGCACATGCACAACTTACAAGACTGAAAACTCTTGTCAGAGTTTCTTTCTTTCTTTCCTTCCTTCGGCATTTATTGATTTCCTCCTCTGAACTAGACACAGTACTTAGAAATAGGAATACAATAAACAACACTGCATGTTCCCTACCTTCAGGGGGCCCACTGGTGGGGGGAGCCGTATGGTAAGGCATCACCACACGGTGAGAAAGTGCTAGGAGAGAGGGCGGGGTGCACACTGTCCTAAATCAGTGGGTCCAAGAAGGCCTCTTTGAGCAGCTAATGCTGAATTTAGCCCTGAGGTTAGTCAAAGACAGCCAGATGAAAGCTGAGGCAAGGAGAAAGCCAAGAAGGACATACCAGTTATTGGAAAAAAACAGGTGCCAAGACAAAAGCCACCTCAGAGTGCATGGCGAGTTTGTGTCAGCACAAGGTGGTCCAGCATAAGGAGAAGAGTGGCGAGAAATGAGGCCAAGAGGGATGCTGTATGCAGAGCTAAGAAGCTTGGTCTTTTCTCTCTGGGACAATGAGGAGGCAGACCGTCCCAGTGATGGCCAGTTTTAAGCAAGAGAGTGATTCAGAAGGGTTTTAGAAGGATCCTTCTAGCTGCTGCATAGACAACAGATGGAGAAGAGTCAAGACTGGAGGCTGAGAGGTAGCCAGGAAGTTCCGATAGTGATCTGGGTGAGAGATGATGGTGAAGTCAATTCCATCAGACAAGTGCAAGGGGATGGAGAGGGGAGAACAAACGTGAGAGGTGGCTAAGAGGGTCCAGAAGCATGAAGGCGCTTGAACTGATAACCTGTGAGGGTACCTTTTTAAGCTCAGCATTCCCAGCTTAAGGCTACCCCAGTCCCAGAAACATCAATATCACATGGTCACTGACACCCAAAGAAGTTCTCTAAGCTTGGCAACACCCTAATAACTATATGTAGTCCTTTCAGTCCTTCAAACAGGTGGGGACCAACTGATACCCAAGTGCCCTGAATGTCACTTCTTTTTCAGCTAGCCCAGCCAGCGTGGTAGAGCGTTTACACTGGAGCAGCAACTTTCCATTTTTACTATACGTACGACATGACACCTGCTTGCAGGTAAAAAGGAATATGAATTTTCAAGTCATGGAAACACAACAAATCCTCAAGATGTGTAAGAGTGTATTTCACATTTGTCAAACAGACTGACTTCAGTAAAAAGAGATATCTTAAGACATGATGCATCAAACAAATAATCTGATGTGTCAAGATACCTAGTAACCAGACTAGAGATGCCGTGTTGTTTACCAAAAATAGCACTGGACTATTCTAACTAGAGTCAGAAAGATTGGTTTTCAGCTCTGGCTTGTCACCAGCTGTGTAAGCTTTGTGCTTCTTTGCCTTAAAATGAGGAAGTTAGGAAAAGAGACCTTCAAGATTCTTTTCAGCTCAAAGATCCTAGGATCACCTCCATCTTATAAGGTATTTTAACTTGTGCAGCTGCAAGATCCCTATGACAGAGAGAAGCTCTGAAGTGGAGATTTGAATCTCCAGTCCTCTTTGCAACTACAGCAATCCTCTTACATATTTTATACATATTATTTGTTTAAAGGAAGGTTATTTAAAAAAACCTTGTAAACTTGTGCTCAATGGATTTGCATATTTTCTTAAAGATCCCAGTTCATCTCTCATTCTCCTCTAGGAAGATTAATATCATCCAGAAGTTAGGGTTTAACAGAGAGTAAAGATTGCTCTGCAGCTTTGGATCTTTGCAATTGTTTTAAAAATCCATACGGTTAAATCAGTGATTCACAGATGCAAATTCTGTGTTTATCCCAACCTCTAAGCCTTCTGTGGCATTTGAGTTTATAACAGCTTTTGCAAATGTTGATGTAAGATTTGGGATTAAAGTAGGAACACACCACCTGTCTTAAAGTTGACATAAAAGTTATAAAATGGGATGTTACACTTTTTCTAATCCTTGTCTCTAACCAGACCCATATGTAAATTTCACGTGGTAGCATTTAGTAGCATAATTAATCCCTACTTTATGTTATGAGTAATATTTCCTATTCCCGACCCTGTAACGTCCTTTAAGAAGATCCATGTTCCAATTAGACTAGCCCATCGGCACTCTTTTAATGAGCAGATTAATCATTCAGATGGGTACAGCGGTGTCATCACAGGTTTTAAATATGATAATCTACATCCTAATGGTGCTGCAAAGCCTTGGCTTAGAGCAAAAAAGGTAGACAAAATTGGTGAGAGTTTCATTTAGTTCTCTATCTGGGACAATGCAGGACACAGGAAACCTTGAATAATGCAGAGGGGCAGATTTAGGAAAGTAATCATAATTCAGTTACAACAATTATTTCTAGGGGAAGTCATATTTGTTGATTCCTTGAAGAATCAACACATGCTCATATGTTCAACTTTGATATGGGGAAAATTTTTCATGTTTTCTTGGCCAAACATCTTCTCTTTTAGAACTGTATTCCCAACTTCCCCTTCTAAGAAAGGCTATTAGGAAGGGGACTTCCAAATGAGAGCAGTTTTAAAATAACGTTAATTTTGGTCAAGCCTGACCCATATTGATCAAAAGGTTCCTCCAGAGAGGTATGAGAGGGGAAAAAATGTCTTTCCAACTTGATGACTACCTTTTCACATAAGCTTATAGAAAACTACTTATTTTTCTCTGCCTTCATTTTTCCTCTCTACAAAAGCAGCATTATAGCCAAATCTCAGAGAGCATCAGTTCTCTGGGAAATACAGGGCAAAACCACTGAAAAATAGGCTCACAGAGCAAAATATCAACAAACTGGAATTCACTGTAAGTGATTCACCCTGACGAAAAGTATACTCTTAGAAGGCAATTAATAAACCCAAGAAATGCAAACCAAACACATACTCTCTTTTCTGTACTTCTTAGGGTTTTATCATCATTACCCTGAAACCAAGCCCTCCTTTGAATTCTTACACTGATACCCAGTGAAACTTGTTCCCCCAAAGACAGTCACCTGGCTTGGTCTTGAAAACAAGTGCTAAATCATCTTCTTAGAGCAAGTCATAGTTACATTTCTTATACAAATAGCTGAAAGCCGATTCATTTGTACCTACAGCAAGGGTTAGCTGCCAAGAAATCTCCAAAGAGAACATAGGCTGACTTGAGGAGATAGTGAAGGATAGTAACTTAGGGCAGATGTCAAGTATATGATAAAGGAACATAATGGGATGGTGCTGTTAATATGCTCAGGGTAACCCCAGGTTCATCAGCAGCATCTGCAATAACAACCCAAGTTTCTGGATCTTCACAGATAAAAAGCCCTTTCAGGAAATAAGACATTCAGAGAGCAACACTTGAGGGGGGTTGGGGAGGACTGCTCTTTAGTGATAGCTTCACCCATTCAATTTAACAGATGCATATTGAGCCCCTAGAAGAACGAGGCACTGTGTACACAGAGGTGCAAGAGATACGCAGATCCCTCTCAGGCCGGTCCATATAGCTCTAGCTCTGTTGGGAAATACAAGAAGGAAAAACAATCTTATTTCAAAAAGTCTGAATTAAAATACAACTGTCTTGAATTGTGGACCATAATAAATACATATCTTATTGTAAAATGACGCCCTTTTCTATGAGACACAAATTGAGGCCTCACTACCATCAAGATCCTTGTTCTAGGACAAATCTCTTCTTCAGTGTCATGCCCATATTCACCTCCTAGCGTTTCAGTACTTTCCCTATCAAAACCTGCTCTGAAAAGATTCTTACGCTAAAGTGCAAGTGTCAAGCATGTGTTTGGAAGGGGAAAGAGAGCTATGCATTTGGTCAGAATTCAAAAAATCAATATGCTAGAATTTCAGACAGCAGCAAGACTGGGAAAAATAATTTAGGTAGGGAAAGAAAGGTGCTGTGGTTTTGGGGAATAAGAAAGGGAAAAGGTGTTTCCTGTCCCAATACCTTAGATTTATCACTTGGGAAGCTTCCTCAAGACACACATTAACCCTGCTTCTTGCACATGAAGTCACCACCATGAATAAACATGAATTCACCCAGTTTCTTCCTAGGACAATGATTCTGAGAAAACTCCAAAAGGGCCAATTTCCAAAACTCAGGAATTTAAAAAGTTTTGTGAACGAACTGTACATGGATACTCTTAAGAAGGATGGCTTAGCATCTGTCCTTGAGGGAAAATACTGAAAAAATCTAGAAGACCCTCCCTGAAACGTGGATTTTAAGTGCAACTCAAACATGCTTGTCTGTTCCCCGGTAGGTTTAACTTATCCCTGTTAAGCACCACATCATGGAAAAACACATGTCAACAACTACCAATCATTGCAAAAAAATAATTATAAATTAGTTCTAGATGTCTAAGTCAGTACGATTCATTTAATGCTTCCACTGAGATCCTAGTCCAAGAAGAGTTAATCAAGCATAGCGGCTTCCTAATCAGAACAGTGAACTAATGATCTTATTTCTGAGTAATACCAGTCAGATAAAGCTCTCAAAAGGTAGTTAACATCACTTTGGTGGAAAGGAATGACAAGTGCAAGTCCTAGTAGGGGTAATGCATCATTCATGCCCCCTCTCATTCTGACATTTTAACGTTATCTTGTTTTACTGTGTCGGCCTAACACTGCCACTGCTGGCAAATTAAACTGTGAACTTACAAAGTGGGTGGCAATAAATACAAATTATGAGAGTTCAAAAGATGTCCCTGGAGGTGCACTGCTAGACACAGAATGTCTCTGGCTTTTCTGTCACATAGTAATAGACGAGAGACAAAGTAGAACAGGCATTTCTGGAGGCAGGAGAACAAAAAGAAAGAATTAACTAGCTGATGATAAAAATGAGATGAAAATTAAGAGAAAACACATGTTTCAAAAACCAGTTTGAAGACGACACACCAATGAAAAAGGGAAGAGGTCCAGAAAAACTATATAAACATAAAAGGTCTTATTATATACTGGTCTTTTATGTCAATGACATCAAAAATCTATTTTGAAACTGAGCCAGGTATTCATAAATTATCAAAAATAACTGCCAGGTATGCTGAGTAGAATTTACAATGAGAAAATTTGCACTGATGCCATGAATCTTGTTCAGCTTATACAGTTGTTAAATGAAACCTGAACCACAGGCCCCACCTCCCCTCCCAGCCCAGCAAAGAAAGGAAAAAAAAGAGAAAATCACCTTCTTCTAAGTAACTGTGGGTGGACCAGGCGAGCATGGATGCCACTGAAAATATAAATATCAAGAGTTCCTCAGGAAGCAGTTGTAGGCCAGGAAAGGAGGCTCTCAGCAGTCTTAATTTTTGCAGGAATTCCATGTGCTCTCCTGGTTAACTCATCCTCAAGGGTTAATGGGTAAAGTCAGGGAGAAGAGAATGAACATTAAAGTGTTTCTAGAAAGTCTTCTGAGGGCTTTGCCAACTTCAAATGCCTACATTAAAAGGCAGAAACACAACTCAAACAAAAGAATCTGCCCCTTTTAGTCACATGAACGACAGCCCTAACAAGTACAACCAGAGATCAGATTTTTTAATATTGCCTAACATGGAGACTTTTGCTCCTAATTTGGTCTAGTTCCACTAATGAATCTTATGAAATATTTTATCTGCCTATTCCATGCCCACAACCCCCTCACAGGAGACTGGGAAATCATCGTTTCTTCCAGAGTGCAGATATCAGTTGGACCATATGCAACAGCGGTCTGTTTATTTTTCCCATAAGCCACCAGTTTCATAGAAACTCATTAGCATCACCTGTGTTAATTACACTAGCAAACCAATCAACAGCTCCTTCTTAATTAGGTTTTCTTTATTAAAGCCGGAAATTGCCAAGGAGACAAAAGTCACCTGGGGAAATTATGTGAAAAGGAGTGTTTATGCCAAATTACACACTAAAATAATAATAAAATAGCCCGGTTTGTTTACAGAAAAAGGAAACAATATTAATATTCAAGGTCACTGGCACACTCCTTATTAATTATTCTCATTATATTAAATTGTGATCATTTCTGCTTCAAGAGGGTTGGCTTATAGAAAGGCTTTGTACTCGAAGTTGACTCACATCAGATTTTAATGGCTGTGGTCAGCAATTATGACTTGCTTATTCCATAAACACGAGCACCCACGGGTTAAAGCAGTTAATACTAATTTCATGAGCTCATGTCCCAACCGTAACTCAAAATACTGTATGTCTGTTAGCAAACCTAGAAAGGCATATAAAAATCTACTCTGAAAGGAAAAGATACACATGTGACTCTTGGAATTTGTAGTTCTCCTAAAAGAAAAAGGAAAAAAGACTTCCAACCATATTCCTCTCACTTTCCAAGAGCCTTTCATCAGAGGGGGGTGGTCACAGCACTGAGAACACAAAAGCAGCTTTTAGAAAGAGATTCTTTCTCCAAGGTTAGACTTATAGGGAGGTTCCCCTGGGACATTTAAACCAAGCCTGGCCAAAGCACTAGAAAGTAGATTGCAGGGAGCTTCCTGCTCTGGTTGTGTGGAGGTGGAGAGGGAGGGGCAATCCTGGGACCTAATAGGTCTTTTCATTTTCAATTGACTATAATCTTAAGTACACTTATCATGGACTCAAAATCTATCTTCAGAATAATAAAATCTGGGCACACCCATCTGTAAAGCGGGGATAACAATGCTTAACCTGATTCTTGCAAGAATTAGTTCATATTTAGAAAGTACTTTGATGATAAAAATCACTGACTGAGTGTTATTTGTTCTTATTCCCATTGGTCCTGGAAAATTGCCTGTCCGGGAGGCCTGTGAATTCTGGTTCTCTGTGGCCAAAAGAGCAATTGTAAAAAGTCAACTAGATTTGGGAGCTGGACCTGTAAGAAAAGCAAACGTGGACTTGAACAAGCAAACATCAATGGAATCACTTTTCAGCCTCAAGCCCAGGACCCGACTGGGCTCAGTGGGCTGATTACCAGCTCTCAGTGGTTCCCTTCTTAGGGTCTTCTTGGCTTGACACACTCCCCACCTCAGGTCAAGGCATAAAGAAGCTGGCTGACTGTGCTGATGAATATTCACTGGAAATCAAGGAGAGTTTGCTGCAAGCCTCATAAGAACCTTTTTGTTTTCTAGAACAAACGCCACAGAAGATGACCAAAAGACCACAAACAGAGACATCACAAATGGTGTCAAAGCCTGAGGAGATATAAACATCAGAAGATTTTTGTTGTAGTCTCTAAAGACCAGCGACCCAACACCTATTCAGTATTGCATTCAAGAGATAAGGCTCTGGACATGCCCTCTCTCCTCCACCTTGGAAAAGTGCCTAGAACCTTAAGTCGTAACTTTGGAATTCCTTCCTAGTGTTGCAAGATTAATATCAAAGATGAATATCAAAGGAATATAGCTAAAAAAGGGAAACAGAACAGGTAAACAAGTATTTGGATACGGATAGCAACCTACGTATTTCTTTTTCTTGGTCATCTTGCTAATTGACACAGTCATTTTTAACCTTCCTTTCAGAGATTGCATGGGTTCCTCTAGAGAATGAAACTTCAGTTTACACAAAAGCCAAGGTGTCCAGGCTGCATCTTCATGACTGACTGATGACCTTTGTGGAAAGGTGCCTATCAGGACAGGACGCTGTCTAGCCTGCCCACCTCGATCTGCATTCCCAGCTGCGCTTTCTCCCTCCCCTCTCTTTCACCCTCCCAGCCGAACACCTTGTCACTCAGGTCTCAGCTGAGTTTGTTTCATTCACCTCACCCAGAAAGCTTACACACTGCATATTTGGGTACACAACTGTCACATCACTAGACAGTTTAGACAGAATTTTAGCAACGGGGTTATCAAAGCAGATCTTTAAAGGGGGCAAAGTATACGTTCCAAAATACAGCTTTATGAAACAAGGTCAGCTTAAAAATCCTGTTAGTGGACCTGACACAGAAGCCATTCTAGAAAAAATGAATCTTGGGACTTCCCTGGTGGCGCAGTGGTTGGGAGTCCGCCTGCTAGTGCAGGGGACGCGGGTTTGAGCCCTGGCCTGGGGGGATCCCACATGCGGCGGAGCGGCTGGGCCCGTGTGCCACAGCTACTGAGCCTGTGCTCTGGAGCCCGTGAGCCACAACTACTGAGCCCGTGTGCTGCAACTGCTGAAACCTGTGCGCCTAGAGCCCGTGCTCTGCAAGCCCCTGCTTGCCGCAACTGGAGAAAGCCCACGCACACCAACGAAGACCCAACACAGCCAATAAATTAATAAATAAATAAATTTATTAAAAAAAAATGAATCTTAAGTTGCGGTGGTTTTATTTAGGGTTTCATTCAGGAAACGCCAGGAGACCTCGAATACTCAATGCCCATTGCTGGAAATGCTTCCCTTAAGTTTAGGATCTACGTGCTTATTAAAGACTGGGTAGACATCTCCCTTGTTGTCTGAAAACCTTCCCATCTATCTGTCCTCCACCTTCAATGGCTTCCCATCTCACGCAGAGTAAAGGCCCAAGACCTTCATATGGCCCACAGGGCCACCAAAAGGGCCCCATTATGCCTCTGGCAGCATCGCCTACTACTCTCTCCCTCGCTTGTGCTGTTCCAGCCACACTGTCCTCCTGACTCTTCATCAGACCTATTAGGCACACTCTTCTCTCACCTCACACCGCTTGGTCCACCCTGCCTTCCCTTCCCCTGGCCAGGCTCACACCCTCTGTTCCTTTAGGGCTTTGGTCAATTACCAACTTATCCACTGGGGCTTCTTCTGGCCACTGTATTTCAATAACAATTCTAACCCCACCCCAAACGTTCCCTTTCCCCACTTCCTGAATTACTTTCTTCAGCAGAATTTATCATCGTTAGACGTCCGATGTATTTTGTCTGTCTGTCTGTCTCCCTGTCTCCCCCAGCGAAAACATAAGCTCTAAGAGGGCAGGGATTTTTTTTTTTTTTCACTCTTTCATTCATGCTGAATCCCCAGTGCCTGGATGCTAGGATGTACTCAATAAATATTTGTTGAAAGAACAAAAGAATGGAGGACAGGAAAGGAAGAGAGGAAGGATGTTATCGCTTATCTTAGCTTTCATTTCTCCTCCTGCCATTCATTTCTATCCTTCTTCCCTCCCACCTCCTTTCTCTAGAATATTCTTCTGCACCCTGCCACTCCAATCCCACCTCCTTCACCTGCTTAACCCTCACTCTTCTTTCACCACTTTCTCAAGCCTTTCCCTGGCCTCTCTAACCACGTCAAATCACCACACACACTCTCCTCTATCTCCACTAAGCCGATCCAGCAAATGAACCAAATATTCAGTGTCCTCTCTCTTTTTTGTTTTTTGGCCATGCCCGCATGGCTTGCAGGATATTAGTTCCCCAACCAGGTCTTAAATCCAGGTCATGGCAGTGAAAGCACCAAGTCCTAACCACTGGACCACCAGGGAATTCCTGAGTGTCCTCTCTTTTATGAACTTATCCCATTACAGGTTTCTCATTTACGTGTGTGATTTTTTGAATTAATGTCTAGCCCCAGGCCCCACAGTCTCATGAGAACAGGACCCTGTCTATTATCATTATGCTTCAAATTACTAGCACCTGGAAGACATGCAATTCTATTTGTTGGCTGAATGAACTAAAAGTTTATCCTCTGAAGTAAACATTAATTCATATACTATTCTTAGCTAAGAGCTCCATGAAAGCCTAATAACTCTTAACAGTAGTAGGAGTAGCAACCGTGGTCATTGTCATTGTTATCATATACAATGTCACCTTTTGATTCTTGCCATCTCACCCCATCTGATCCGCACCCTCAATTATTTGCCCCACCTTGCACCCTGAAGAAACCTGCAGACTCCCAGATCTTACAAACTGCAACCCCCTTCTTATTTCTAATGCACTTTGCAGGTGCTCCCATTCATTCACGCCTCCATTGTCGAATTTACCGTTCTGAATGTATCTACAGGTCTACATGCTCTGCAGGGTTATAAATGCAGCTTATTCTCTTTCTGTCTCTAATTCCTAGCACAGTGACATATTCAATAAAAGTCTGAAGGAACAAACAAGTAGTTACTCTATTCTGACTGATTTCAAGTCTTCTGTGATTAGATGACAACCTATGATTCAGAGAGCCCCAACAAAATCAATCCCTTGTCTCTTCACTTTCACAAGCATGCAGGCTTGAGGAAGAAAGTCTGGCAAATCACCCAAATCTTTGGTAACCTATGTTCACTGTCTCAAGTAAGGGGAGCCAGCAGGTCTGATTTTTCACAGCCTAGAGTTTCTAAATTGCCATTTGAGAGGTATTTCAAAAATCCTCAATTCTGAACTGTCTCACTGTAATGATCTAAATTTTAATTGTTTTACATAATTTTTTCAAGTTTACTGGGAAGAAAAAAATTCTCATTGAAAATATACACAGCTTTGATATGGGGTTTTTTTGCAGACAATTTCTTGAATACACACACACATTATCTCCCTGATAGGCAATAATGGTTCTTTAAGGAGCTGTCATGATCAATTGTAAAAATACATATTTAGAACACTTTTTAAAGTGTGTGTATTATAAAAATGTTTTAAAATGAAAACTATTTACCCAAAAGACTATAATGGTTCTGAAGAGTATTTTGTAAATCCTTATTTGAGACTTTAAGGGGAAAAAAAGATTTCTGACCTGGGAGATCATAAAGACTTCACTAAGCCATTAACATTTATTGTCTCTCAAGGGCTAAAAATGTTGCTGGGAACATGTTTACAGGTTAGAGAAAAAATACAGACCATGCTGCTGACAAAGGGTCTTCGATGCTCCTCTGTGCTGCCCCAAAGGCTGACAGACACCAGTCCATTATACTAACTAATGGCACACTTAGAAGAAAATGCCATCCAGAAGATGTTAGCCCAGGGACCTTGACTAATGGGTACTGTCTAATGTTCAAAGACCCCATCAGCTCTGGTCACTGATGAGACATTCTAACAGTAGTGCATTAAGACCTTAGTGGAGAAAGTCACTGTGGGAAATCTGATAGGATGAATTGGGTATTTGAGGAGAAAACACTTTTTACCCCTTTCATCTCAAGCCTGATTCAAGAGAAAAGAGATGATTAATAATCACATGTAAAAATCTAGTCTCCTACACCTTCTGTATCTCCTTCCACAGTCCTGAGCAAGGAAAACACATTTGACTAAGAGCCCTCAGCCCTGGTACTTAGTACTGACTGTGTGCTGTGTTTACTAAGGCAGGAAAACAGGACACTTTCTGGTTAATAAGAAAAAAAAGCATTCACTTCAATGCTCCACTGGAAATTTTCTTAAGAGATGCAAGGGTCTGTCTGGTGAACAGCAGAAAATACATTGGATTGGCCCCAAAGTTGTGAATGCTATATAGTGCCTTCATATTTTTTGTCAACCCTTTTTAACAAAAGAGTTTTAGTTTTTGTAAGAAAAAAAGAGTTGGGGGATGGAACGAAAGAGAGGGGAGAAAAAGAGCAAGAAAGAAAAGGAAGGAAGACTGAAAGACATCAGTGATATTATATACTAAATGCTGGCCTGAACCGAAATATCACAGGTAACCTATAAGCAGAAGTCAAAAATGGAAGGATGGAGAAACTTAACCAGAACCACATGAGAAACACTACTTGATATAAACAACTGGGGTGGAGGCTGACAGGGGGCTCGAGTTGACACATTTTTCACTTTTTACACTATAGAGTTCACAAATCTCTACCGGGCTTCCTCAAAAACCTTACCTGTTGGGTCTGAAGGACCAGCTGGGTTTGATTAGGACAGCAGTGCACCCCTGTATGGGCAAAACGAGGTCAGGGATGATTGGACTTGGCTTTACACCAAAGGAAGTTCAGTCCCTAATAGTTAATGAAACGAACAGATTTCCCTTCTTACACCTGAAATAACCTGCCTCCAGAGTCTGCCCAATATACTGTCTCTGAAAGCAAATAGCCCCGGCTAAGAGTACCTTCAAAGCCAAGCTTTCATTTATTGTCAAGACAGAATCGAATTGGTCCTTTTTATGTAACACATGAGTTAGGCTGACCTAGCCATTCGTACACAGCAAAGTACTGCTTCATTGTGTTGGTTTCATTCCCTTTCCTGTAATGTAACAAAAGGAATCTAAATAGTCAAGGGCACCTAAGCCTGTGATGAGAGTACTTAGCTCTCATCAGTGGTAATGGGACTTAAACCTAACATTTCAGACACGATGGATTGCTTTGTCGGGTACTTTTCCTCTTTTTTTTCCTGAGCTTGATTTCACACCAGCTATGTTCACAAACCCATAATAAATCACTAGGAATGTAAAATACACTACACTTTCCCCCCCACGTTGGCCTGGGTCATTTATCATTCTGCAGATTTCAAAAAGATGGTAGTGTTTTTATTGCAAAGGCCTTGTCATTACAGAAACTAGAAAAGAAAAGTATTGATCACAATTAGATCATATATTAGCAGCCTCTGGTGCCTGGATGGCTGAGGATTTCAAGCTAGATCATTCTCCCCTCTGTTAAAATTCTGGACAGCAAATTTCTTTTATGTTAGAATAACTAGTATAAACCCATAAAATGTAACCTAAAAATGTAATTATAATTGCCATGCCAAAAGCAAGCCAGTCAATATCTTCCCGATTCTAATAGTTTCAAGCACTATTACCTTAACGGTCTCACATCACAGTACTGATTAAAGAAACATTTTGTCTTTTTATCTGTATGGAACGGCCAGCATAATCACTGAAGCATAGAGAGCTAAAATATTTATTAGTGCGTATACATCTTGGTTCAGGCAGTGAATGTCAATTTAGGGGTGGAAAGTTACAACACAGCCCTCCATTCAATCCATTTTCAGGATCCTCTAGTGCTCCTTGGGTGGTCATCCCAAGCAGAGGAGGAGATCTTAGGATCTGTCCCTCCACGCGAATGAGCTCCTTCTGCAGATTTTCCCAAAAGAAGCTCTTCTCGGGAGCTTTGAAACTGGTCTCAAATTGACAGTGACTGTCGTGGACCAGTGTCAACCAACAGAGACAAGCCTGAAAAGAGACACATTCAGTGGATGGAAAGCATGAAGTGAGGCCAGCTTAACAGCAGCCGGTTCTCCCACCCACACTTCCTATCCAGCTAAACAGACAAGCAAACAAAACTATTCATTTTAACTTGACTGATTAAAATAAACGCAATCTAAAATCTGTGAATCAAAACCTAGCCTTTTCCCACAGAATACATCATCTATAATTTATATCTCGAAAGGTATCTATCATCACAATGTAGCCAATTACCAAACGCAGAATTAGAAGGAACATATAAAAGGATTTCTCCAAGCTAGACACTTAATATTGTTTCTTTCTCCAAACTGTACAATCGAATTATCTAGATTTGGAATGTAAGAAATATAAAAAGGTGTTGTAAAATGAACGGCATATTCCTGATCATTTCTCTTAGAGGTGAAAATATATTTTCTCCCAATCAGTTAAACAGGAGGAAAATTTAGAGTCCTATCAGTTCAGAAGCATCAGCACAGTGGTCAAATAAAAATTTCTACCATGTGATGTGCACAATTAATTTTACAATTAAACTTATCCGTGTAATGTGCATTTCCAAAGCTAAATACAAAGCGGGTGGAGAAAATCTGTTTCGCTTAAGGATATACAGTCTGTGACTTGGTAGAAACTCCACATGGCTGCCCTCCCAATGGGTTGCTGAGGGAAAGCCTCTATTAGGACTCTTCCCCAGTTCTTAAGTAAACAGGGTAGCAGGCTCCAATCCACCCCTCCTTGGGGAAGAGGGAGCAGAGAGGAGACAGAGACACAGAGGCGAAGGGGATGGGTGCCCAGCTCCAGAATTAAGTGAGAACGCCAAACTTGTCATCCAGGGATGGCCAAAGGGAAGAGGCAGCATCACACCTACACAGTCTACCCATGGGTTAACTGGCATTTCTAATACTTTTCACCTAGTCTGACTTGACAGATGCCTAACCTTAGCTACTGAGTGGAGACAGGCTGATGGGTCTTGGCCATACAGGGGGAAAATTTTTGATGCTTCTCACTTATGACATGATTGATTTTCTTTCAGCGGCCCTTCACTTTGGGAAGTGGCGAGGGCTGGCTCACTGTGCCCCGGTGCGCCCTGACCCCCGACACGTGGCCGCTGTGAGGCTGGAAACCGATGACGGCAGAAACCTAAAAAATCAATAGGCCCTGTCAGTCAGGGGCGAGGCGGACGTCTTTTAAAAACCCAATCACGACATGTATTTGCTGCATGGTGTGGATCTACTGCACACTTGAGAACACACTGAATTTCCCCTTCCCCTTATTTATTTATTTATTTGGCTCTGCTTTACACTTCATTTTACCTCTTTTGGGGAGGGGGGTTGGAAAGACCTTAACCTTTCAGGCAGTGAGGGAGAGGGAACAAGTCGTGTGGTAAGGTTGGTTCTTCATGATATTAACAGGAAAAATTCCCTGGAAACTATTTGAATAGTATGAAATAAATAGAGCCCCTTGTGGCTGCCAACATAAACAGTGACATCATTTTTTTTTTTTTTTTTACATTATCTGGAAAGAATTTAGATATAAGACTTTTAAGTCTAAAAACACATGAGGGCAAAGCTGCTTAATAGACTTGGTTAAGGGAAGAGTATTGTTTCATTTTTCTTTTGGGGTTTCTTTAAGGTGAAAGAATGGAGGACACATACACACACACACACACACACACACACACACACACACACAATAGTTCTCTGCTGGGGAACTAGAGCAAGCACTGCAAGAATCGCTCAGTTTCCGAGCAGGGTCAGCGTAATATTCTCCATTCAGTGTGGAAGAAATACCAAATATGCATCCTTTCTTTGGGAGACAGACAATGCAAAAGATGGCATTTAGCTTCTTCGTGATCTGGGGGTGGGGGATAAATATCAACTCTGACAAGCCAAAAAGATAAGAGAAATACCATCAGGTGAAATGCAGCCACATGGGCAAAGAAATTCCACACTCACACAAAAAGAAAAAAGCAAGTAAAAAGGGTCTGGAGACTATAGGGAAGGATTCTATTAGGTACAATTAAAATGTGTGTTATGAGAGCTACGTGCAAGTGTATTTCTGAATTTCTGTGACATGCTTTTCTTCTTTCTTTCCAGAAAAATAGGTGTATTCATGCTTTTCTTCTTTCTTTCCAGAAAAATAGGTGTATTATGAATCATCTTAAAATCCACCAAGGTAAATATCATATATTAAAAAGAAAGCAAATAAACAAAATCTGTGCCTGAATTCCCAAACTAAGCCCAATTAAAGGTTTCTTTATGGCTGTAAACCTGACAAGCTACAATTTCCCCCTGTTGCAGTGGGTGTGTGTGTTTTAATGTAATATTAATGAGCCAGGATGGAGGGTCATAAAAAGTGATAGGTTTTTTCGATGGTAAATTATAAATCGGTATTGATTTTTCCCGGCACTAATGCAGCCAGCTTATTGTAAGACACCACAGGCAAAGTGCACTTTATCAGATTAGACTGGGGCCGGTATCAAATATACATGAGAATAAGGATGCATTTGTGAGTTAGACTACACTTTTCTTCCCTAACAATGCATGAAATTTTTAAGGAAAAAAAAAAAAAAAAAAAAAACCACCAGACAAGGATACTGGGAAATACAACATTTTTTTTTTTCCAAAGCACAGATTTCCAGAATTGTTGCTCTTGGGACAATTTATTTCAAATTGAATAGAAGGCAGTAATAATACTAATGAAATTATAAATAGGTTTCTTTAAAGGCTGTTCTAAGTTTCTTTCGTTTAATTTGTAGCATAGCAATGAAAGGGCATACTTCTGCCCTCTCCACCGAGTCCAGCCTCCGGCTGCAGCATCATTCTTTTGCCCACCTTCTGCCCACAAGTCACTGGGGTGGACCACAGCGGACAAGAAAGTGTTATTTTTTCAAATGACTGAGGTTCCTCTCCGTTGGTATTTTATAGTCATAAGGACTTCATTAGACACTTCAGTGGAGATTTTAGCTCTTGAGAGAAAAGAGGAGCCAAAGAGAGCATAAGAACAGGAGAAAGAAGAGAAAATGACTGGAACCCATTTCCCTGGACAAAGATGTTATTATTTGTCCTCTCTCTCCAAACATGGGTCAGCCTCTGACTCACTCGAATGTCAACAGAGATGCAAGTCCTCACTCTGAGTGTGTGTTTGCCTTTTGTTCTTTGGAGAGACTTCTCCAGCTTTGTTGGGAATGCTAGCAGCCCTGTTTCCAAACACTTCCCCACTTCTTCCTATAACTGCTAGCACACTCTCTATCAAAATCTGCCGCTCTCCTCCCGGCACAAAGGCTGCGCTCCCACCACGTGACAGCAAGCCGTGCCCAGCTTTGAGGCCGGGTCCTCAGCCAAGATTCCTTCTGTGTCTCCACGGCGTGAACAGGAATTGGAAACCCGCATGCTCACCCCCAAAA
The DNA here is from genome assembly GCF_965194825.1 of Balaenoptera physalus. Classification (NCBI taxonomy): domain Eukaryota; kingdom Metazoa; phylum Chordata; class Mammalia; order Artiodactyla; family Balaenopteridae; genus Balaenoptera; species Balaenoptera physalus. The sequence goes on along the minus strand of NC_138890.1, from coordinate 42,942,079 downwards.
CAGTCTTTTTTAAGAAGTCGGGGAGAACATGTGTTTATTGACAGTTCATTAACAAACGTCAACCCCCCTGCAAGCTGTTTACTAAGGAATGTAGTGAAGTGAAGAAGTGTGAATATAAATAACTAACAAAAGAAGAATGGAGAGAAAATATCTCAGGGCTGTCCCCTTTTAATGTATTTCGAATCTGTTTTCTTTTCTGCTGGAAACATGACGCTACTGAAGGTATATCCATGGCACCCGGGGCAGTAAAAACAATAGGTGTTTGTGTACTGATATCTAGAACATTTAAATAAAACTCAGAAAAACTGGGCTATGACATTTCGTCTTATTTTTTTTCTCCTTGTCTATATCAAGAGATTTAAACATTTTTTTTAAAAAAGGAAAAATAAGCTAATAAGTTCCATAATTATAAAGTTACGGCTATAATAAAATTGCTTATTTCTAAAATATGAAGGATGTCAAAACCGCAGCAAAAGTTCACAAAAACCTGGCCCCAATCTTGAGGAGCGTAAAATCTAAGTTAGGGGTAAGCAAAATCAGCAAAGAATATATACTATTCAGTAAGGTGTTTCTCATTTGCTACATCAATACTCAAAGTGGACCATATTGAGTGAGGGTAGCTAACCATTTCCAAATGTTAAAAAAAAAAAAATCTTACTACAGTATCCTTGCATCAAAATGACTCCTGCAATTACAGAAAAAAGGGAAAGTGTTTTGAGACAAGAACAAATCAGGTAAAACCTAATAAAGCCAAAAGGAAATTAGAAAAATAGAAGGTTGTTTTCACGGGAGTTTAATCTTTTCACCGAAAAGTGATCTCTATCATATGTCAAATCAACATCTTAAAGATCCATTTTATAAAGTTATGAAAGTGAAAGCATACATTTTTGCCTATGCTAATTTAACTGTATTAGTGATGCCAAAACCCTCATTAACATTTTTCATAAAATCATGCAGAGGTTCTCTCTGCTTTAGGGATAAAGCTAATAAACAAATACATAAATTAGTGTATTTTAATTAAACGTTATCCCATGAAGTAATATTGTACACCACCATCTAATATGAGAAAAACTTTCTTACTTAAAATCCAGTACAATATTAAAATATTAAAACTCATTAAATATTAATTTAAAAATACAAACGTTCAAGTACTCTGAGTTCTGTATTTTTAAAGGTTTTATGTTGTTCTTGTACATATGATGTAATCCCTAAACTCCTAGCAAAACAGTGCAAGAAGCTAAGATTACTTTGCAGAACTACACTGATGGACTTAGAAAAATTGTTATTGTTTTGTTTTAAAATTTTTCATCAAAACGGTGTTGCTAGAATCTTTCAAAAAAAAAAAAGGGTCCACCAGACATTTATAGCAAAACAGAATTCAATAATAACTTTAAGTCATTATTGTAAAGATCTGAAGATTTATCTCAGCAAGGCTCCTAACTGCATCATTTGAAATTGCATCCAAATCACTCAACAGACTCTGAGTGCCTACTATGCACCTAACATAAGCTACGCATGTGGGATTTAATTGTTAATGTATGGCTTGGGGAAGAGGATTCAAAATAAGCTACTAGCAGCCTAGACCAACCACAAACTAATTGAAACTCTGTAGTAAAGGGTAGATAGCTTTTAGAACACGCCTAGAAATGTCTTTAGAAATCCTAGGTCAAATAGATAAGTGCCCTGAGACAAGGAACTAATGAATGCAGATCGCTTGACATTTATTAAATAACCATTAGCCACTACAGTTGTTACTAATAGTATTATTTGCACAGTAAGGCTCAATCAAAGGTGTAGATTGACCAAAGCTTAAAAACCCAGATGGAGAAGATGCACTTGGGCACACTTTCTACTCAAGTTAATCATCATTTACTGAGGGACTATTTCTTGTATGTCAGACACTGTGTTAGGCAATGAGGATGCAAAGATTAACAAGACTAAGCTACCTGAGGGCCATAACTCTGTCTGCCTTATTTACTGCTGTGTTTCCGGTTCCTACCATAGTGCCTGACACATTGCAGATACTCGATAAATATTTCTTGAATAAATGAATTAATAACCAAACAAAAATCCCTGTTGACAAAGCACTCACAGTCTAATTACGTTTGCCATACTTGGATTTTTCTATCACAAATCTAGCTGGCTCTTTTTGAAAACTCCTCGCTTGCTAAAAGCAATTTAATGAAATAGCTGTGATCCTTTGGTTTGGAGAATACAGTCTAGTTGGTATTCAAGGGGAAAGATAGATATTGTGGTCTAAATAGGGCCAAACTTCCACCCAGCATCCTATGTATGAAGCTCCTGATTTAACCAGAATTATCCTGGAAGGAAATTCAACACAAAAAATGCTCAGAAATACTGTTTTGTCACCTCGTGAGGCTGAGCCTTCACAGGACCTGTCATCCACACTTCATCTGATAAGAGGCCCTGGATACACATCATGGAGGCTCGGACGCCCTGACTCCCAGGACAGAACTCTTGTCAGGAAAAGACCAGCTTTTCATTTCAATCAAATTACTGTGATGGCCCAGAAGGTGGTAAAATAGCACAAGGGTTCCCCTTTGGCAGCAAGCCTTCAAAAAATCATATCTTTCATTTGGAAATTCTTAGTAACCTGAAAACATGAAAGAAGAAAGAAACAATGGCCCCCAAGGACGCATCTAGTGGTTTTTTGTGTATATAAGTTGTTTTGAAGAGGTACATTCACTCAGCAAGCTCTCTGAAAGTATGACTGACTTGATATTTCCAATATGACTAATTTACAGCCCGATCTGAACTCTGCTGCATCCACTTGTGGACGCAGGAGGCATCTTTTTCCGATGTTGGTGGAATGTTCTCTAGAGTAGTATTGATTGCACAGTGATGGGAAATGATAGGACAAACCTGAACTAATTAAGCAATAAGCTCAAAGACTACCTACCTTTAATACTGTTTGAAGGTACATTTAATTATTGCGTGGCTGCAACAGCACAGGGAAGAACGTGCCACTTAGGTAAATGTATCAAAGAGTATTGACCGAATGACTAAGGCTCCCTATCGGTTCTAATGTCTTTGGGAAATCAAAGAGTATAAGAAGTAAATATTTCAATTTGGCAAGTGAATGCTACCACATGGGTGGGTGTGGGAGCATGGAAGGGGGAGGTGATGACCAAACCAGAGGTAATGTACTCAACCAAAACCTAGAATAAACAGGTTCCAAGCCTAGGACAGGTCATTTTAATAATACCTGAGAGCATTTTAGTACTTTATCTGGGCAGAATCTCATCCTACAACTTTGTATGTGTGACCAAATAAAGTAAAATGGAGAGAATTGTCTCTTAGAGTGGAAATTCAGTAACATAAAGTAGAATTAAACTGCTGGTTACTGTTATGATATTTGGGCACTTTAGTTAGTAGCTGATTTCCTATGAATCTCATAAATGTCCAAATCAAACTTGGAATCACAAAAGAAGGAGTGAAATATCTAAAGGAACCCTTTAGGGCCTGGAGCTCCTCTGAATTCAGCTTATCACTTTAGTGGAGACCAATGCCTACAAAGAGTGCTAATAATAATATAGCCATGGTAGCCAAAGTCAGAAATGTTAATACTCTCACCTGGTTTGAAAACTGATTTCTATGATACTGTCCAAGATTTACTCCAGCTTTCTAACTTCTCTTCTCTAGGCTTCTCAAGTCTCTTGTCTGATGACCTCATTTTAAACTTCATTTTTCTATTTTCTATTTAGTCAAGGGGACTTGACCCTTTTTTAGAGTATTTTTCTAAATATCACCTTTTTAAGGCAAAGAAAGAGGTACTAATAATGTATTCAGGGCGATTTTAGTGATGCAAGAACATAAGCATTAAATAGCACTGAATCACACAGTGAGAAAGTCTGTCCCTTTTCAGTTTTCTCTTTATTCTGAAGTCAGTGAGAGAGTATCCGCTGGGTGCTAGCATTTCTTGAACACCTAACGCTTGCCAACCTCCACGTTTAACAGCGCCACTGGCAGGCAGCAGTGTCCAGCTAGAAGATCACAATGCTGCTTTCTCTCCCTTGCACGTATTCTGTGGTTACCTTCCATTTACTGCAGGTGAGGCCAAACTAGCACTTACTGCAGTACATAAAGTCTCCTTTTCAAATAAATTCAAGTTTAAAGAGTGAGTTGATGCAAATAAATTTATTTTTTTTTAAATAGTACAGATGGTACAAGGGTATGGTAAAAATCATGGAAGAGGTACAAGAATGATGTTTGCAAGGAAACCCTGGCATAAGAGAAAGCACCCAGAGCTGAGAAACTGACAACCTATGCTTTTCATGATAGTTCTTCCACTAACCAGCTTTGCGACCATTTGGAAGTCACTGAACATCACCTACCTTGACCATAAAGTGAAAGTGTTAGATCAGTGTTTTTAACCTGACAGTCCACAACAATCATCTGGGGATCTTTTATAAAATGCTGCTTCCTGGGCTCTACCCTAGACAAGTTAATTCAGAATGTCTGGAGACAGGGACTAGACATCAGTATTTGTTCTAAAGATTCCCAGGAAATTCTGATGTCAGGCCAGGGCTAAGAAACACTGAGAGAAACGATTTCTAAAATCTTCTGAATCCTAATAAGCCACTAGAAAGGGTAGAAGAAATGCAAAAGTCTGTTTTCTCCCTGCTTTTACTTTCTCTTTGTTTTCAAACCTTCCCTCTCTTTCAAAGTTCTAGATCCAAATATGCTTTCTGAATTTTGCTGATGTGACACCTCTCAAACCACCATCATCCACAAAAGCTACAGTTGAGCTGTCTTCCTGTTTCTCAGATCAGTAATAAAGCCATTAAAACAGAGGCGTCAGAGTTAAACTCAAGAATTCTGGACAACAATCCAGATTTCTAACTCCCAGTCCAGCATCTGGGAGAAGGCAAGTAAGAGGAAGGAAGGCCAAGGAACCCATGAAATTCAGCTCCTGAATCTAAGTGCAGGCACGTCTGTGGGCAAATCCCCCGGGAAATGTGGATCCTGCAGAAGCCTGGAGCATCAGCTAGCTCTAGGGCTGGCCTTCTCCATATGCCACTTAAGCCCCTTCATCAATAACTACTTACCCCAGGAATGGCATACCAGCAAAGCCATTCCGAGCAGCCTGGCTCTTCCGTCCAGCACAGCCCTCAGTTTCAGGGGGCAACGGCATGATAAATGCTGAGCCACAAGCCATGCTGTCTCTCCCAGCCCCTATCTCCTTCCCCAGCTTGGTTAAGAAATCTCTCTCCCTGGTTTTCCCTTTCATCTCCCCTTCCTTGGTCTCCCCTTCCTTGGCTGCTCTCTACTTCATGGTATGACAGGTGCAAGAGAATGCTGATGACAAATAATGAAAAAAACTAGGAACAGGTATGATTTCAGGACTAGATTTCTTTCTTTCATTTTTATTAAAAAGAGTCACTTCTATCTCGTCCCCTAGCTTTCCCAAGATGATTCTCAGGCAGGGGGCTCAACCTCAAGTGCCCATGGGAACACACAACAGGCATACACCCCTATGTAAAGAGAGGAGCTATACTCAGCAAAGGGGTGGTGGTTTCCAGGCAGGCATGTGAGCCCCTGGTTACATATTCTCCAATTTTATAAGAAAAGCCAGGTACACAGATTTGAATGTGAATCTTCTGATTTTATAATATTAACTTCTAATTCAGAATTTTAAATTCAAAATTTTTAAATTCAAAATTTTAAAATATTCTGCAGACCAAACCAAAAGCATCTGAGGGCTGAATTCAGTCAGGGAGCCACACACATTTGGGGACTTCTGCAAGCCACGAGGTTGGGAGAGGGAGAGAGCAAATTCCTAAGAATTTAATCTCTCTCATTTCACTGGATTTGCCAGACTTGTAAGACTCTTGTCTGGACCCCAGCTTAGCAATTCAATCACTCACCATCCAATTAATAATGATTATTATTATTATTTTTATAGCTTTTCGTGTGTACTTCTACTAAACACCCCTATGAATAAGGTATGTTATCGTCACCATTTCACAGTAAGGAGGCTGAGGCTCAGAGAGACTAAATAACTCAGATCACACACATCTGAAATGTTAGACACATTGAAAGCTGAGGCTGTCTGATTCCAGCACCCACATTTCTAACCCTGGGCTAACAATGAAGAGTTCCATCTTAGAACTAAGAGATCTCAAGAAACATCAGGGGAAACATTGGTCTAGTTGGGGCAATAAAGCAGACAGATTTTTAGTAAAATCCAGGCTTCCCATGTTCACTAACTACGTGCCTTTGGGCAAACTGCTCCACTTTTCTGAGCCTCCATTTCTTCTGTAAAATGGAGATAGCATTAGTATTTCCCATATAGTCTGCTGGGTGGGCATTACATGAGATAATCCATGTAAAGGCTTAGAGCACAGTGCCTGGAGGATAATAAACACTGAACAAATTTGGGCTACTATTGTTATTATTTTTATTTTCTTTACTATAAGTCATCACTCCTTATATTCAGCCTTCTACCCTAAACTTACAGAATCCTAATATTTCCTTGGGCTTTAAGAAGACTTCTAACTTTTTAAAGCCTTTTAACATCCATTATTTCATTTTATCCTCCCAAGAGCCTAATGAGGTAGGTGAGACAGGGATTACCTCATATGGCAGATGAGAGAATGAAGAAGGCACAGAGAGGTTCATTAGACTTCCAAACTCACATAGCTATACATAGGCTCCATAATAACCCTGAGCTTTCTTCAATTACTGGACATTCAAGAAGGAACTAGGCAGGGAAGACCCCTAAAAGTAGAAACGTTATATTTGTCTTTGGGTGCCTGGAAGATTAATGGGGGTTATAATATAACTAACTGTCCAGGAAAAAAATATAAGAGCACTTCTGAAGAAAAGTAAATGAATTGGAGTTAATATACTGAAAATCATGGTGATAAATACTTACAGAAAAAAATCACTAGAAGAAATGACTAATATGAGAAGAAGCTGGAATAGGGACATATGAAGAACTTCCTGGAAGACAGTAAGGGCCCTGGGGCCCCTTCTATGCATGTCGTAAACTTGCTAGACTTAGGAATGGTGCCCTATGGGCTGACTGCAGCAGCAGTGCAGGTAAGGCACATCATTCTCCCCAACTCCTGTCTCTAGAGCACATCTTACACTCTGGGTAATTGAATTATTCTTTTTTAACATCTTTATTGGAGTATAATTGCTTTACAATGGTGTGTTAGTTTCTGCTTTACAACAAAGTGAATCAGCTATACATATACATATATCCCCATATCTCCTCCCTCTTGCATCTCCCTCCCACCCTCCCTATCCCACCCCTCTAGGTGGTCACAAAGCACCGAGCTGATCTCCCTGTGCTATGCGGCTGCTTCCCACTAGCTATCTATTTTACGTTTGGTAGTGTATATATGTCCATGCCACTCTCTCACTTCGTCCCAGCTTCCCCTTCCCCCTCCCCGTGTCCTCAAGTCCATTCTCTACATCTGCGTCTTTATTCCTGTCCTGCCCCTAGATTCTTCAGAACCATTTAAAATTTTTTTTAGATTCCATGTATATGTTGGATAACTGAATTATTAAATACGGTATTCCCAGTATGGAACACATTATCTGCCCCATAGTAGGTGCTCATAGTAGGTGGACTGACTGATTGAATAAATGAATGAATGAATATCTCTGTCCAGAAAGATGGAAGAAGCTGTGAGCCCATCTGCAGTGGCCCTGGCCCATTCTGGCAGATGTCTTGTTATTTTACCTGCTCAATCCCTCCATCATCTCTTTGTAATTGTACTTTTCCTTTGGTGAACTGCCTGTGGTGCATTCTTTGTGATCATAGAGGAATTGATAGCCAAGTCAGGCCAATCCACTTCTCTCTCCTGAGATGCTGAATCTTGAGAAGAGTAGAACACAGGGGAGGAAATGGTAGGAGCCCAGGCCTTTGGCTGGTGGCATCCTGGGAGACCATTACTTCCTATGACCCAAATCCCAGGGCTACCTTACATACTCATCTTCCCAACACCTAATTACTCAACTCTTCTGACTTTTAAGCTTACCAGTTATTTATCCAATAAATCCCTATTGCTTTGCTTAAGTTGTCAAGAGTCCCCTTCTACTGCTTGTAACCAAAAGATCATGTGCTTTAGGAGGGAGCAGTTGAGGGTTGCTATTGTACCAGCTGATGCAATTCCAAGAGGCTTTAAATAGGTCCCATTGTTCTTCCCAAGTCTGTCTCCCAGAGCATATCAATAATATAAGTATAGAGAAGGGCACAGCCAGTTAGGGTTGCCCCTAGCTAATGCAGGGGAGAAAAACCTGCTTTAAATACTTTGCTCTATTTCTCTCGTTCTGGCTCAGAATTAGGCAAAATGGAGCCAGTGGAGTGACACAGAGAGAAGGGGAGAAAACCCTCAAAGGGGTCTTCTCCTTTCCCCTCACTCAGAGCTGGTGTCTCCCGTTGAACCAGCTCCTACACAATTCCAACAGAAAACCAGCTGGCAACCACTGGTCCTGCCCACCACAGGCTGAAGTCCTCTCCTCTGCCCAGGAGAAACATTGTTGACATGTCCTACTTGTGATGCAGGCACTGCTCGCCAGCCTCTGAGACACAGCAGGAGACTGCTGACTTCCCTGCTCTCTGAGACCCAGTAAATCCTCCCACCCTCCCCAGCACCTAAGCGACAGGAGTCTTCAATATCACGGTAGCTGGACAGCTGTAGTTTGCACCCTCTGCTCCAGCAAGAAACTGGAAAGGACAGATTGGGGAAGGAGAGCTTTCTGCAAAGTCTCCTCTTTAATCCCCAGGTCAGAGATCTGGGCTTCTTGGTTTTTAATAAAATGCTCAACTGGGCCTGAATGTAGGCTACTGGGATGGGAGATCACTGCTCTGATGCCAAACGATGGGCAATTTCTTGTCAGACTGGAGAGCAGACACAAATGTCTTCATGTCAAATGATGTATACAAATGGCCGTGAGGCTCTTGGAAACCCTCAGACAAAGTGCTTAGTCACGGCGATCACTGTAATCCACTGCCAATTAAAACCAAATGCAGGCATCCCTGCGATGGAAACAGACAGAAACTTGAAGTGCAGTGCAGGTGCAGCCCTGCTCACAAAAGTCTTCCTCTCTTTGTGTGCAGCTCCAAACCCAGCTCATAACCGTGAGAGCAGAGTGGCTGTGAGCACCAAGAACGGAGGACAGCAGAGCTATTTCAAAACTTCCACTCAAGATGCTGGTAGGGCCTGTGAGAGGTCAAGTGTCCATCACAGCCATTCATTCATGTCCTCGCTCATTCCAGACACTAAATTGATTATAATGGCATCCAAGACGTGCTATAACTCACTCCTTCCATCATTCAAGACAACACCTGTTGACTACCTGGGTTGCCATGCTGAGTGCTATAAGGTACATTATTTCTGGGCAAAGCTCTAGATGGCACAGCCCGTGAGGAGCTTATGGCCTTAGCAGGAAGATTTAACATGAAAGAAAACAACTAGAATGCAAGGTGGAAAGTGACAAGTGACACGAGAGATCCCAAGAAAAAACAGTAGATGGCCGAGGAGCCGTTGGAGAGGGTGATTAAGAAGCAGGTGAGGAAGCTTCAAGGAGGAAGCAAAACATGAACCTCCTGGCACAGGATGGGAAGGATTCAAAACACAGGAGTGGGAGTCGGGGGTGGGTTGGGGGGTGGTGAGGGTACAGTCAAAGGGCAAGTTGTACAGTATAAAGTGCATACTCGGAAAAATACCACCATGACAGCAAGACGGTGCCCTTCTCCTGGAGTGGAGCATGTTGGGGGGACACCCCAGGTAAACCAGGCCTTGGGCTCATATCAGGAAGGCCGTGAGCCAACATTCAGCAGTCACGGCTCTGAGAAGCTAGCTGAAGTCCCTTCCTTGGAAAGAGGCATAATCAGAAGTGCACACAAAGAAGGCTTCCCTGGCTGCAGTGTGCAGGAACAGATCAGAGGAGGAAACTTTTAGGCAGGGAGACAAGTTAGAAGTGTAATGAGGCAGGCCTGAACTATGGTGGTGAAAACAAAGGGTAGCCACATGAAGACTGGCTCTCACTGAAATGTCACTAGTTCAGTCCTGGAAAATGAACCACCGGGCTTGGCTTTGAGAGGCGATGTGATTCCACCCAGAACTGGGCTCAAGTTTGCTAGCCTCAACTCAAGCAAAAGCTAGCCGTGTGACTTTCACCTCCCTGTGCCTTGGTCTCCTTGTCTGCCACTCTCTGTAGTTACACCTAAGGGGAATTAGGGCTAGGATGGGCAGATGTGAATGTTCTTGCACTTTTTTGGAACAATTATAAAAACATAGGCTAATAACAGAATTATACTATTTCTATAAGGTGGTCCTTCGAGGCTTTGTATTTTCCTGGCTACTATGTCAGAGATAATCCAACTCTAGACACAGGCTAATATCAATGAAACCCATCACGTTCCATTTTCCTGAGCACTGGTGAGCCAGGTGATAACAAGAGCCAATTATATGTATGAGAATTCCATTAATGGATCCTAACACTGAACCTTAGCCACAGGACATGCTATATGCCTCAGTGTCCCAGCCATTACAGAAAGAGCAACACAGAAATAATGTCCGGGGTGGGAGAGAAAACCAGGAAATCTCAGTCCTGCTGTTTACTGTCTGTGCAACTTGGAGCAATTTATTACTGAGCCTTAATTTCTCCATCTGTAAAATAGGGTTAATAATCTCTATCGCCTAATACTAATGAAAGTATAAAATAAATATGTATCACAGAGCATAGTGCCTGGCTCATAGTAAGCACTTGATAAATAGTAGCTGTTATTCATTGTTTTTTTTTTATTGTTTACATCACAGGCATTGTTTCATTAATTTCAAACTACAACATTTTGCATATCTACTCTAGCATACCAGATGGCTGCTTAAAAATATCTGAATCGCTTATGAAAACAGTTTGAGACAGTCCATTGAACAAGTCACTGGTTTATTTAAAATAAGTCGAAAAATCTCATATTTTATGTAAGAGATGCCTTTGTAGAAATAGTCTTTTTAAAAACACTACCACATGTTTTGCCACTTCTTGACAAAATGTTTTTCAAGAAAAGGTGCACACGCGCACGCACACAATTATTCTGTTGTCAAGAAAATAGATCAAGCCTGAGATATTAACATTGCCAAAAGATGACAGTATTTGACAAGCCTAAAAATGTTTGTCATATTAAAAGTATTTATGCAAAAGCAGGAAATAAACTATTCAATATTTTAGTCACTTTAGGTGATTCAGGCAAGTCATTAGGTTTTGGTTTAAAATGTTCTTGCAGGAAATTCACCCTTCTCCAACCTAGCTAGTTTTATCCTCTGCCTATAAAACTTAAACTTTCGAAAGTTTCCTCTGTGTTACCTGTGGAGTTTTTGGTATTTGTACAACGCAAGGGCTAAAAATGCCCCTCACCACCTACCCAATCCACCCCCGCTCCAATGTTTTTGCAACACTTTTTAAATTAAAGGCATTTACTAGCTCTGAGACCTTGAGCAACTTAACTAACTTCCCAAGACTCAGTTTCCTCTTCTAAAAATTTGGGTTGGGGGTAGAGTTGAGGGAGAATACGAGCCCTTCACCAGCTTCCCACATGGGGCTAAGAGAGAATGGATCTGAAAAATATTTTTGTTAATGGTAAGGCCATTTAAAGGGAAAAAAAAAAAAGCGAGGACCCATAAAGCCAAAGCTTATTCAACAAAGACTTTCCTCAACATTTTCCTTGCAGAACCCTTTAATAAATCCTTGTAAGGGCAAAAGGTGGCCCTTTTGCCTGAATGCAAGTAACTGTTGAGTCCATACAGAAGCAGGGGCCAAAATGCTCCCAATGGCTTTCCTTAATGATTTTTTTTGTCATCAGAATTAAAGAAATGTAGGCCCTTTTGGAACAATTTATGAATGTGTATCTTGTGAAGTTATAAATACATTTAGATCCATTTCTCTTCCCTTCTTATAAAGACATTGATGTGTTTTTTCTGACATGCCTCATGAACTCAGTCAATCACAAGTCTTTCTTAATGGAAACCACATGTCTGCCCAGAACTGTGTAATTATAATGCTAGGATTCTTGGCACTGCCAGGAAAAGGGGCATTGTCAAACCAATTAAAGTTTATTTACTTACATACCATTTCTGGATCAGAATGTTCTTTCTTTTATGCTGATGCTGAGAAAATATATATCTCATCAAGTTGTTGTAATTGTTTTTTTTGGACAGATTTACATTTCTTACCAATTATGTTCCTGGTTTTCAGTTCCTTTGCATGTAACTAAAAATTTCTTTAAAAAGACATCTGGGAACAGTATCATGAGATGTTCTGTAAATAAGACTTTGCACATTTCACACCAAAATTACTGTGCTTGTTTATTTTGCTGCTGAAATGTAATTTTATAGGGTTTATCTCCACTAAGGGGTATATTAAGAGCATTTTCTTTAGACCTGTTAGGGAGTGAGCATGGCCTACAAGAAGGTCTGGGCTTGGTATCTGGCTCAGCTATTGAATCGATGGATTATCAAGGGGAAAAAAAGATTTCTTAAAGTCTCAGTATTTTCTGGCTGAAAAGTAGGAATAAAAATTCTACTCACAGAAATAACAGTGTTAAGGGGAAGTACCATGGTTAGTAAGGAAAACAGTGGAATAAATATTTGGAGGTAGACACCAGCTAGCGGAATGGCCTTGGACAAGGCCTTCAATCATTCTGAGCCTTTTTTTCTTATCTGTAAAATGGGACTAATAATACTTATCCTAAGAGCCTCAAAAGATTGCTCTGAATTTAAAATGAAATGAGAGAAAGCCTTGCAATGTGCAAAGTAACTGTCATGGTCCCTCTCTCTGATTCTATCAAGCCTAAGTCGAGAACCACAATCACAAACCAGCAAAAGTAAAACCAAAGAACAAACTTAGATTGTGGTCAGAAGCAAGGGACAAAACAAACCAGACTGAAAATCTCAAATTCCGGCCCAATGGGGAGAAAAGAGTCCATCAAGGAAATAAGGCTGACGTAGGTCAACCAGCAGACACATGAAAGACCTGCCTCTGAACATCTCCCTCCACTTTCATCATTGGAGACAAATGATCCCAATTTGCTGTCAAGGAAGATGGGAAGGTGGGGTAAGTTACCTGGGTTCTCGTCTCTCACTCTAATGTTGGCTCTCCCACTTCCCAGGAAAAAGGGGCAGAGAACAAGCATTAGGAAAGCCCCTCAAACCCTTTGTGGAACGGGTTTATCCAGCCTGCAGGTGGGTGTCCCTTAGAGGGGGGACAACACGAGGGACATCTCTCATCTCTTGGGTCCACCAAATTAAATGACTGTGAGTTCCTCTTTAATTTTCCCAAAAATGAGAGACAAAGGTGAAATTCTAAATATAGGAATAGACTAAAGCACAACCCAATTTTCCATAGGCATAATGAACAATCTGATTCCCAGTATGCCTTGGTTACTGTTGTAGAGCGGCTTCACCCAAATACAGCAAGTAAGCCAGCGTTAGCCTCTTTGAACTCTTGCCCTTAGAGACAAAGGACCTTTCAACTTACAAAGTCCACCATAAAAAATGTGAACGTGCCTTGCTACAGGGGGCTGTGCTAACATAACCACAGGCAAAAGAGTAACACAAACTGTGGAGTGAAGCGCGTCCCCTGACATCAGGGTCTACTCTGCCAGTGACAACTCTGGAAACATCACTTGAATTCCTTTTGAGTAAAGTATTGTATTTCCTGGAACTCTAAGTCTACAATTTTGTCTAACTTTAACACTTGTATCATATTAGCTTGATGCCTCGTAATGAGAATGACTGATCTTTCATTACCATTTTTACATTTCATCATTTGAATGGTTATTTTATCAGAAATTCATTTCTACCTCAAAATCTCAAATATACCATTACATTAAGAGACTCAATAAGGCAAACACACACACACACAATTTTGCTCAAACTAGTAAAGCAGAAAATTCATGAATGACTTTTTTCATTAGGTTAGAATTCTTCACTCCAGATTAAATGATTAAGTTTGCCAGTTCATTTTGATTTTTGAACATTCAAACTAACAATGCAGAAAATTTAGGGTTGGTTTTTTTTCCTCATCATGTAAAGATCTTTAACTAAAAAGCGAGTTCTTCCAGCATATTTTGATTTTTGGAAGTGCATTCTGGATTTAACATTTCAAAAACACCATCAATTATATACATGAGAGGCCTGCTCTGGTCTCCAGCAATACACTCAGAGTGGACAGAGCCCTCTCGTGGGTGAATAGCCATGGACTGAGAGAAGTGAGGATATTCTAGTTGGCTATCCCTCTGCATTGTCTGACAGGCACCCCCTCCCTTATCCTGGCCAAGCTTTGGAAAAAAAGTCAGCTTCTGTCTTGGAAATCCTCTCTTCCTTGATGCTAGAAGTAGGGGTATGGGAGAAAGTGGTATGAAATTAGAGTAAGGATATGCCAGGGCCTTCCCAAGCGACCAGATTTTCCCTCTCCTACTTCTCCCCAGTATCCTATCTTCTTTGGATACTTGCATACAAGTGACGTAAAATAATCTGAACCTAGTTATTAATGGCATCTTCCTGGGGTCATGTTGTATTTAACAAGAGACTAAAATTCAATGTGGCATAGTCACTGAAGGGGAAATTTCTCGGCAGAGTGGTGGATCAATGATCGGAGGACTCTAGATAGGTTTGGCTTGGACCTGCTGGGATTGTGGCAGTGGCATGCAAGCACCAAAAGAATCCTGTGACTGTATAAACTCCAAGTGCCTCTGAGCCTGCAAGTCTAGGAGGCAGAACCATATCCCAGGGCAGAGGAAGTTTCAACATCCCTCAGCATGGTGCCGAAGCAAGAGCCTAGATCAGGCATCACATGAACAGTACTATGACTCCAGGATCTGCCATTTGTGAAGCTCTGTGAGCTAGGATATTGTCCTCAACCTCTGCCTTTCTTGCAGGGCTGTTGTGAGGATTAATTGAAGAGTTAAAGAAAGAACCCAGCACCCTGCCTGGCACAGGGTAGCTGAATGATAAAATCTGCGGTCCCCCCCGCTTCACATCACAGCACACAGACATTCTGTCCTACTCCACCTATGGGTAGTGTGGTCCTGGCCTGAAACTATGAGCTAAGAAAAATGATCTCATCTCTGGTCAGAGACACACAATGCAATTTTATTGCATGATGCACAGAGACTCCCAAAATGTGTTAGCTCAAACCTACTGATTCCAGGGGTGCAATGATGGGTCAAGTTCTGCAACAAAGAGGATTCAGCCTCCCTAAGGATCTCAGCCCTGCTTCTGGGAGTCTGGCCTCCAGCCTTCGAGAAAATAAATGGCTCTAACAGATTCTGGGCCCCAAATCCAACTTTAATTTACTGGTGACCTCATGGCTTTCAGGAGCATTACACAGGACTTATCTGGAATTCACTCTTTCCTACGCCCTTTTTTTAATTGGATAAATCTGATGATCATGCTGATTTCTTGGATCTTTTTATCTAGAAAGGAATTTTTCTGGAAGTACTTAGTATTTTTAATCAAATCAAGGAAGAATTTTATTTAAAAACCTGTAAGCATATAATTTCTTAATATACTTTCTTGGTAAATTAGTGATGGTTTTGACATAATTTTTCCTAATTTTTATGAAACATTTCAATTAACTTTCACTCTGTAGGTTAATCACAAAGATTATAGTTTAGATATTGGATGTGGAACATTATGATTCCTGTCTTTTACCGAAAAAAAGTGTGTGTGTTGGGGGGGGGTGTTTCTCTTACTTTCTCCAAATCTGCTTTCTAAAAGTGATTTTAAAATGTGAGCTTATTTTTAGCTATTTAATTCAGTTCTGGATGTGAATTTATGAGGTAATGAGGAGGTCAAAGTCATGGAAAAATGATGGAAAGTAAGGCAAACTTTAATATAATTTCTCAAAAAAACTGCATTTTTAGTAAAAGTCTGCTTAAGTAGTCTTAGAGGAACTGGACATCTCTATCAATTATTACTGTATTTCTAGCTTAAAGGAAACAAATGTAAAGAATTATGATACTCAGGCCCATACCTAATAAGAGTAGACTCACATACTGCATGACTAAATATTTCAAAGCTATAAAACAAACTTTAAGTGAAATATGTTATACCTCCTCTCTTGATGAATATTCCTTCATAATGACCTAGAAGGCCAGGTTTGACTTTAGAATTCTTGAACTCTTCAAAGTTCCACTCAAGAGCTTGGTGACACAGAGAGACCAGCCCATCACATTAGCCCTCTTCTCCTTCCACCTCTGGCCCAGATCCACATCTCAAGGGGCTTCATGAACCCATATGAACACTCCAGCCCTCACATCCAATCTCCCTCCCCATCCTCTACAAGCAGCCCTCTGTCCCCCGCTTAAGACTAGGACGCTCACACCCTGGGAGGGTAGACCTGGGTGAGAGAACCAGGAGGCCCTTTGGAATTGGGCTCAGGGCCTTTGGGGGTTCAAATTCCTGGGTGCCAAAAACTCTGAGAGTGATCTAGAGGGTGGGCAGGTTCCCGATGGCCCCATGGACCTCTCATCCATAGGAGGGTTATGGCTGGGGGTCAAATTGGGGCCCTCTGAAGAGCAGAGGACTGTCTTAAGTGGGTCTCAGAATGATACAGGACATTCAACCACACTCTGAATGAATGGAAACACTGGGCATTCTCTATAGTTTAGTACTAAGTATTTTACAGTTTCCAACTTTCAAAAAATTGCAAATGTATATTCTTAGAATTACACACCCTCCATCTACCTCTGAATCCCCCCAAATCCAGATTCCACCTACTAGGAATGTTTTTCACCTTTCCATATGCTGTTCTCTCTGCTGTAAATGGCCCCACCCTCCCACCATCTCCTTCCCTTGCTAACTCGTCTTCATTCTGAAAGATTCGATTCAGGGCAACTACCTCTTCTAGGATACCTTCTGGGACCTCATTTCCCATTGCTTGGGGACAGCCATTCCCCTCCTCTGTGCTCTCAAAGTATCTGCCTTATGTTCCTATATTGCATTCCATTTTACTAAACTATTAGCTCTATTAAATTATTAGCTCTGCACCCCTCATTCAGATCTTCTTCTGACCAGTGTTATTTATATTTATATTACAGAGCCAAACACCTAATACATACTTGCTAAAGTGAATTAAACTCAACTCACGGTGGTCTCTTGTCATATGCAACCTTCCCGACAAGGCTTTCCCTCAACTTTCTCTAAAATAGCACCCTTACCAAGCTCTAGCCCTTAGCCCTACTTTATTTTTCTTTATAACATTAACTACCTGACATTATATTATATATGTATTTATCGTCCCCATTTAGGATGTGAGTTCCACAAGGGCAGGGACTTTGTTTATTTTAATGACTGCTGAGTCCACAGCACCTAGAATAGGCAGGCATTCAATAAATAGTGTTGGATAAGTAAATGAATGCACTAAACACATCTGAACTATCTCAGCTTTCTCAAACTTCACTCATTTGTATATCTTTTGCCAATCTACCCACCACTGTTATTATTATTTACTTAATAATTTTACTTTAAAATGATTCACTCTTTCATTTAAGTAAAATTATTTTCAAAGGAAACTATACATAGAAAACCAGCTAATTGAAGATAATCATAAAAATAGATGTAGAATCATTAAATGGAAAATGTCTGTGGGTCTCCTAAAATTATCTTACAGGCCAACACTGGTACATAGGCTGGTAACTTACCACACTTTGGGAAATGCTGTTGACTTGATCAAAGACACCTTCGATTCCCGAATTGTGCCAGATTGCAAAATATATTATGCATGCTTCTCACCTACTACTGAAAAATATCCACAACCTGAAAAATTTAGTGCGTATACCCTAAGCATTTCTCTGTCATGGAAGCTTCAAAGGTTCAGCCCAAATACCACGCTTCTCAGATTGCAGTGAATGAACCTCAAACACACACAAGAGTTTTTCTGTTTCATTTTCTCACTGAAAGAAAAAAAAAATTCTCACAGAAAAAAGAAACAGAATGAAAGACCCATATTGACAGCTCTTACCCAAAGACTCAACTCTGAGAGTTATCTATTTTGCAGCCTAAGACATAGACAGTTTCTGAGTCTGTGTAATGCCCCAGAATAGGAAATATGGCCAATGGTCATTCCAAACAATGGACGGATAAATTTTAAAAAATAGTAGTAATTATGATCAGTTTCCATAAAAATTCCAAATTTTCTTCACTTCAACAAAGTCAGGACTCTTCTTTAAGGGTCTTTTAAAATTAGTTGCTAAGCTTAGTTTTTTAGAAAATTCCTTACATCTAGTCAAAGGATCAGTCTTCAGACTTTCTCTCTCTTGGCTAAGATGAGATGTTTTTGGTTAAAGAGAAGAATATTTTCCAAGCATTTGTGAGAAGTTGGTGGTTTTTTGCCTCTTAAAATGCTACAACTATACACAAGTATTTTACATCTATTCCAAATAGCTAGTCTTCAGAATTGTAAACAGAGAATCAGTAAGTTCCAATGTTAACATGGTAAAAGTGAAAACTAAGTTCAGCGGTGGCTGATAGCTTCAAAAGTATGCTCTCCGCTGATCCGTAGTAAATATTTTTTTCTTCCTTATTTGAAATGAAGCACAAAGATTTAATAACAAATAAAAACCTACCAACATTTTATTTACCATTATAGAAACATGTGTATGAAAATACACATTAAAATTTTATTATAAGAATAATAATATCCAACTAGTTTCTGTTTTGCTGTCCTACTGTTTTCTTTTCCTGCTACAGATAGTTGTTCTTACATCACCAGCATTTTTAAGAGACAGCACTGTGTAAAACAGCTCAAAGGTGGTCCCATGGAACCCTGAAGGTCTCTGAGTCTCTTTTAGGAGGTCAAACCTATTTTCCTCATAATACCACTGTACTGACATTTGTACAGAATTGCAAAAGCAATGATGGATAAAGCGATGACAATGCTTTAGTGAGAATCAAGGCAGTGCCACCAAACCGTACTCAACAGTCATTGTATCCTTCACCATCCAGTAAACACACACACTTGCACACACACAAAAAACATAAAAAACATTTCACTTAAAATGTTCTTGATGAAGTAGCAAAAATTATTAATTTTCTTGAACTTTATTAAAATATTAAATTGTATTAAATCTCAACCCTTCTTACATCTTCCTAAGATTCTGTGAGATGAAATGGGAAATACAAATAGAGCGTTCTGCCGCATGCCAAAGTATAATATTCAGGTAAACTACTTGTGCAATTGTTTGAATTGTGAGCTAAACAGGTCTCTTTTTTTTGGCAGAACACCATTTTTACTTGTGAGTACAACTGACAAACAATGGTTATTCAGACTGGGTACTTGGCAAACGTCTTCTTAAAAATGAGCAAAGGGGAACTGTCACTTCATGGAAAACAAATGACAGTCATACGTTGCCAATGATAAAATTCAAGCTTTCAAGTGAAAATTAGAATTTTGGGAAACTTGTATCCCCCACTATGAGCTTGAAAGCTTCCTAATAACTTCTCTGTTGAGACTGATTTGGATATTAATGAATATGAATATGAACTTTCAATACTGTACAATAAAATGTCCTTCAGCTCAGTGAACATAATTCATGGGACCAATATTTTCCAAATAACCAATGCATGATGTTACAAAGTCATGGTGGATAAAAGATCCATTCAAAGTGAAAGATATACAAATGGGCTTTAATATAAAGAGTATAAAAAGTTCATTGGTTTGGTTTCAGATTGAACATGACAACTAACTTTTAAGAAACTAACACTTGTCAAAATTTTGGTATAATATCAAAGAAGAATATTCACAATTATTTCAAACTATTAAAACAGTCCTCTTTTTCCCAACTACGTGCATTGATAAAGCTGGATTTTCATCATATGCTCTACCCAAAATAACATATAGCAACCTAGTGCAGAAGCAAATATGAGAATGCCATCTTCTATTAAGCCAGAAATTTTTTAAAAGATTGGTAAAAATGTAAAATAATTCCAGTTTTCTCACTATTTTTGTTTCAGAAAATAGAGTTTTACCCATTTTACAATATATTACTTATGATAACATAACTTATGTTAAAATGTATTAACTTTTGTTAATAGCAAACGTGGGTTTGCTACTGTCATTTTAAAATGAATAAATAAACATTTTTTCAAGTTCTCATTTTCATTTATAATACAGCCAATATGGATAGATATAAGCCACATAAACAAAAGTTCTTTGGAGTCCCAAGAATTTTTAAGAGTATAAGGTCCTTAGGCCTTAACAGTTTGATAAGCACTGGTGTAGCTTTGAAGAAACTGGAATCTGTAGTTAAGAGAGGCCCACACATTACAATTCAGCCGTGCATTGACTGTATGGCCCCTTGCAGAAGTCATTGAATCTCTCTGAGCCTCAGTTTCCTATCTGTACCAATAACAGTGCTCCTCCCCGTCACAGGCCTGTTATGAGAATTCCATGAAGTCACGGCTATTTGTCCCTAACACATTATGCATTCTTAATACTTACTAGCTGCCAATATCACCTTCGTCTTGTCTTTTTTGGCCAACTTATTAGGTTGACACTGGCGAAAGCTGTTCAGATTTTGAAAGAGAGGAGAAACTGCCCCTCAAAAGAGAGATGAGGCTGGCCTCCCCTCATGGATTATGTGGCCACAAGGCTGTTCAGTCTGAGCCACAGTTTACCACAATATTGCCTGACAGAGTGATTCCACCAGGGCTCAGCTCTCTTCTTACCAGCTGGTGCTAGGAGAGAAGGAGCCAGGCAAGAGAGAAAACTCTATCACTTCCTAAGGGCACCAAAGTCATTTTCATTATCAATCACCAGCTTGTACACACGTGCGTGCATGCGTGCGTGTGTGCGTGCGTGCGTGTGTGCGTGTGTGTGTGCGTGCGTGTGTGTGTGTTTAACCCAAGATGGATGCTCAGGGTGGAGTAAACCAATTCAGTTTTGTGAGAGTTTCAGGGTTCAAATGCAGTTGACATACACCACCTTTGAACCTTTTGGCATGGACTTAGGAAAAGACAACTAGTCCTATAGAATGAGAGGAAAGGTAAAAGAAACCCCCTTTTTGCTCATTTTCCATTTACCTTTTAAGTTCTGTGGGATAGGTACACAAACTACACAAATAATCATTTCTCAATTTTCCCCTATTACGTTTTTTCCATAATTTGAAAACATAAAACTCTTTCCACTGGCTGCCTTTCTAATTCTTCTTTCTACTCCTGTGCCAGTGCAAAAGGAACTGCCAACGAAAGTGCTATAAGCAGCTGTGCCCTCGCTGAAAAAGGCAATATGCCGTCAGCCTGACATATACCTCGCTTTTCCTCTCATTGTCCACACCGTGATTGATGGTGTAGTTCATTAATGTGGGACGATTGTCAGCTTTTCCTGAATAAATATAAAAAGAAACAAAGAAATCCCCACCCTTTTCAAGCCAGAGTGAATTATTTCCTATTTTTCAGGCTTAGGTTTAAGGATCCATAGGGCATTTGTCTCAAAGTAAATAATGAACATACCCTTTAATGGAAGAAATTTTAGTTTGGTTTCAGGGTTGAAATACTTTATATTTATATATACATAAATACTTGATATTTATATATATGTAAAAAGGAGGAAGGAATGCTATTCAAAAGGATGGAGCAATTTGGGCGCCTAAAACTATACTTCCTTTCAAGCAAAACGTCATGTTTAGTATACATAGTCATGTAAAACGTCAGAATTATCACCTTGGGAAAGCTGTAAATAAAAGTGATCTGTCAGGTGCTGAACCACATGTGACAAGAATCATCAGGAAAGAGAGCAGTGAACTCGATGGATAGTTAGAGGATTAATTTACAGCTGGATAGGAAAGTTGATTAACGTCTATCCGCATCAAAAGGAAGCCTCCTGGAAATTACCAAAATAGATTTTCCTTTCAATTTCTGTACTCATAATGCAGGCTAGGAATGCTTTCATTGCCAGACACATTTACATGTATAAGCTGAAGAAAGGTAAGATGGTTCCCTCTTGGTCACCTTTGCCCTTTTATCAGGAGGCATTGCCTCTGTGACTCTTCTCAGCACTGGCATACTTATCTTTCTGCCTGTCTGAACTGTCCTAACTGGATCTTTGCTAACTCCGTTAGGCACAAGGTCAACAAACACCATTGGGTGTGTCTTGCTTTTAGCTTTGGTGTACAAAGAGCAACAACCGAAACAAAAACAACATCCTCGTACATGTGGTGCTCACAAGCTGATGAATACGCAGCATTTCACTCTGGGCATTCTGTTCCTGTACAGATTTTCTTTGGTGGTAATGTGCGAATGACAATAATAATTTATTCTGAAGATGTGCTAAATCTCTTGAGTTGAATCGTGAAGTATTTTGAATACCACTGGAAGGCATAGGGAACTGAGAACTGTAGAAAAGCTGGTCCTCTGCCACCACTTGGAGATCCACTCTGATCACAATAGAAGGTGATTATTGAGGACTAACCAGCAGACCCTGGATGATTTTTCTTCTTAAGATGACAGCTTGCCTGTGTATCATGTATTCTTTTTTTTTTTTTTTTAACATCTTTATTGGAGTATAATTGCTTTACAATGGTGTGTTAGTTTCTGCTTTATAACAAAGTGAATCAGTTATACATATACATATGTTCCCATATCTCTTCCCTCTTGCATCTCCCTCCCTCCCACCCTCCCTATCCCACCCCTCTAGGTGGTCACAAAGCATCGAGCTGATCTCCCTGTGCTATGCGGTTGCTTCCCACTAGCTATCTATTTTACGTTTGGTAGTGTATATATGTCCATGCCACTCTCTCACTTTGTCACATCTTACCCTTCCCCCTCCCCATATCTAATCACATGTGCAGGGCTCTGTTTTCAGGAAGTTCTCATTCTTAATGATGTAGGTAAAGGGACCCAAACCCTAACAAGAGCTCACCGTTATTAAGCACTCACCACATGCCAGGCACGGGACTAGGCACAGTTACCTTCTTCGATCCACTTTCCAACTCTGTTAGGTCTCAACTACCATTACTCCCATTTTAATGATGAGGAAGACGGGGGCAGGGATTACACGAACAGCTTATTCAAGGTCACATATGAGTAAGTGGGATGGCCAGGATGCTCACCCAGCCCTGTCTGACTCCAGAGCCAGAACCGTGAGCCACTAAGATACGTGTCTACTGATTAAGTCTGAAATGTGGGGAGAGTTTCTATCAAGGAAAGAGCAATCTCCACTTGGCTGTTAAATGCTTTATAAAGTGGTAGCCATTTGATTTCTCATTTCCTCCTCACTCTAACCACATTAAGTCAGCAGATAATATTATGCTCATTTTACAGATGAGGAAAAGAAAGTCCAGAGGAGCAAAAGCACTGTCTTGAGGTACAACAGCCATGACTGGAAGAGCTGGGACTGGAATTCGGGTCTTTCCTGTCCATGATTTTGCTACAAAGTAGCAAAATGAAAAAGAAAATAAATAAATCACTGAAGCGTATCAAAGTCACTTGGTGGAAAGGTAGTTGTTGTTGCCATATTTCATTTTGCAACTGTTTACCTTGTTATATAATAAATACAATGTTTCCCTACTAGCTACCAAGTACTGTGGAATTCTCCAGATACACTGTCATATTATTTCAATGGCTTCAGTTGATCCTGGATTTTTCAGGAGGAGGGAAGGCTAAGAGTCCTGAGAAGTTTGAGGTAAAGCTAGCAAAGCTGCTTACAATCAACAGCCAGACTCAACATAATGTGACACTCTTCCAGTAAGTAGCCAGTCAGCAATATATCTGCCTGTACTTCTTAAATAGTCACCGCAACACTTCCAGCATGTCACAAAATAATAAAAATCAGTTGTGGGAAATGGGGGATTTGAAAGAGGGAAAAGCCCACTCCTACAAACTCCAGGGTTTACAGGTCACAGGGAACCAGAGACTGCAATACAAGGGCTCCCAGGCTTCACAGCAAATTAAGATGGATGTATTTTCTGGAATCTATCAGGGCAAGGCCTTGACACTCATTCAGAATACTCCACTAGGGAGGAAATAATCCACAAGAGCAGTAAATGTCTCAAATCTCCTAAGTGTCCCTAACTGATAACACTGCTCATCTTTAAAATTTGAATGAAACTTCATCTACTGCCTCTTTGACTTCAAGAACCCAACTCACAGTAGTTCACAACGTGTGTGCCTTCCCCTAAATATTATCAAGAGGGACAGTGTGTGCACTTTTTGCTTCTTAAAGATGTGTTGAGCTGTAGGCCAACAAGGAATATAATGAACCCACACCGATAATGTACATACGATGAATTTATTCTGTATTCCAAAGGATTCTTTCTTCCTACTTTCTCCCCAGCAAATTGAAAATTATATTTGTAACCTGATTTTAAAGCACTCTCAATGTGCATTTCTCAGAGCTATTAGCTGAGTTTGGATAGGGTTTTATATTTCTTTCCTGTACATTTATTATTGGGCATCCACGAGAGAGAAGAAATGAAAGATTAAGGGATATCAGAGTTGTGCCTGCTTTTGTCTCTTCTGCATAAAAGGAAATAGAACATCAACTTTTAAAATAAAACATTAAAAAATTATGAAGATGGAAGGCACCAGTTCCTTAACCTTTTCTGGCCTGTGGACCCTTGTGCGATTTTGATAAAAGCCTCGCCCTAGGAAAATATCAATTACTTAATAAAAAAATGTTCCATCCATTTTAAAAGTTTCACTGCCTCCCCTCAAAATCTAGTCTTGAATTGCCTATAGGATAATAATCCCTGAATTACAACCCCCAACACCATGAAAAATCAGTTCATCTAATTGACTTGTCCTGTGTACTAACAGTCATGGATGGCGTTCACCATTTAACATTGAGAGTGCAGTGGCTATTTAAATTTTACTGGAAGCCACACCTCCTGACCCCTCTCTTCCTGTCTTCTCCACTGGATGCGTTACTCAGTTTATGCATGATAGCATAGAGGAGAATTGAATTAACACTGTAGAGAGAGCTGCTTTTGCATCTCTGCCACTTAAGACGCAGACCTTGAGAGAGGGGGCTTCAGCATTAAGAGAAAACACTGTGCATTCTCAGGGCAATCAAACTGGAAGGGTCACACTTCCAAGAGATAACTGAGACTGAAAAGGAAGCCAAGCTCTTTGGGGAGCTGGGTGACACCACAAATGAATTATGTAATGATTTCCCCTAGGGAGTTTAGTGGGGCTGACATCATGAGTCCTTCACTATTGTCCCAGGGTGGTGGCAACTGTGTCCATTTTTACAATCTAATTTTACAATAGATTAACTTGGAAAAGACTGAATGGCGAAGAGGCTGTATGGGACATATAAGTGGAACCAACCAACTCAGTCATTAGTCGGTATAGCACTTTTATTCCCCTCTTAGAAAGAGAAATACATCAAGAGCCATAATCATCAAATCACAAAGCAACCAGGGACTCCATTCCAAATAATACCACTTTTAATGCTGCTCAGAAGTTAGGTTTGCAATTTCACAAACTCATACAAACAATCATAGTCATGTCCAAAAAGGCCCATCTTGGGTTCTCAGTGGTGATGACTTCAAACACAGAATCGATTTGTCAGACTTATACCCAACCATACCCAGCTATGCCCAACCCATAAGAAAGTCTGGCTCCTAAATGAAGCAGGAAAACAACTCCAATTTCTATTCTCTATTAAACAGAAGGTTTCTGTTTAACTTGTTCTCTGCCTTATGAAGCCATAAAAATGAGTCTGACTTGCAGACTTCTATTTTTAAAAACTCCTCCTATTTACATATGCTTTACTTCTCAAAAGAATGTCACCTTCCTATTAATGCAACACTTAACAAAGGCAATGTGAGAAACATGCCATTGGTGGGGGCTTTGTTTCTTGCTTGCCATGTTTTGATTGGGATCTGTGTTAATTCATGTGCCCTCATTGTGATACAACTGAAAATCATCATTGTCAATACAGTTTCCTAACATTCCCAGAATCCAAGCAATTAGGTATAAATAAGTCATTGTCGGCAAAATAAAGAATGTCGTCTAATGTCTCAGATGAATAAAAGAAACAGCTGGAAAAGGAAGGGAGGGAGCACAGAGAGAGAAAGAGAAGGCAGACCCAGAACTTCTTTATGGAGTCCAAGTAAAAGGAAAAACTTTATATGCCTAAATAAAGACACCAAAAAAATAAACACGCTTCGAAAATCATTATCCAATATACTTTTAAGCCAATTCCTAAAAAGAGCTTTTCTGAAATGCTTCTAGATAACTGTTTATATGTTAAAATCAACATTTAAATTGTGCTACAAAGCTTATTGTGCACTACATAAGCAGTCCTAAGACCTCTAGAACAACATAGCTTTGGGTTTAATCCACTGAAAACACACTCTCTGCACATGAAAATTTTGTTCGCTTTGGTTGGGAAAAAGTGAGGAATGTGCTTGTCTCCAAGTTAGAAGAAGGTCAAGAAAGTAGTTTTAAAATATATTCCTCCGTGAATGACCAAGTAGCCAGGGCCCCTTTGTGCACCTGAGAGGTTTGCCAGCCAAGATGCAGATTGATTCTTGAAAGAAGCATTCATACCTTAAATATGCATTTATACTCCCCACAAAATGCACAGTTCCAAATTTGTTTTCAAAAATAGAAGTTCAGAAACGAGGGAGTTGGAAACAACATAAGTTCTGTTTGTTTAAGCCAATGGTAAGTATCATAAGATGTTAAGGAAAGAAAAACCTTAGCAATCAGACAGATCCCAGTTATATGACAAATGTTGGCATTGATTTTGCAGGTCATGTTCTCCAAATTGGAAAGCAACTTTCTGCTACAACATTCGATGAGGACAAAGATCAATTTAATAATGATACAGGAGACATATTTTATTCTGCAATCTGTAAAAACTGCTTCATGTTCACTACTTTTCAGAATACTATTTCACATAACAATTCATCAGATTTCCGCATATAAGAATAAGGGATTATTTCTACCAAAACAAGGAGGACCAACAAAACATAAAATAAATATACACTAGACGTATAAGAAGTTAAAGTTTTGACCCAGAGATTCTTTGTCTGGGAAACTATCCTAAGACGGAAATCAGAGTGGCAGTCAAAGATATTCATCACGATGACATTTATGGCCATGAAAAACTGGAAATAACCTAAATATCCAATAACGAGGGGGTGGTTAATGAGATAGTAAATCACCACTGAAATATTTTCCAAATATGCCTGGATGACATAGAAAAATTCTTATGACATCATATGAATAGACGTTATATGATTCAAAGCAGCATATACAGATGGTCAGGTTTTATTTGTTTGCAGTTAATCATACTCGTCAGTTTATGACACATGATAATCACTAGAATTCTTTTTCAAAAGTATATGTATTTTATAATATATATTTTATAACATACATGTACTTTATATTTTATAATATATACATACTTTATTCTAATTAAGAAACAGAAAGAGAGAGAGACAGATAAGAAATTTAAAAGAAAAGGAAAAGAAAAAAAGGAAATGTCTTCCAAATGCATATCTGTGGGTAGTGACACAAATGAATTATTTTGGTTTCCTTTTCAAACTTTCCCATATATTCCAAGTTTTCTACAACATGTAATATCAGCAAAAGGACACTTGAAAGAAGTCAAAATGGCCTTTATCAGTTTAAACTCTAGCTAACATGATCTCTTTTAGACATAAGGAATGTAAAATGCTAGCAGTAGAAGTGATTTCCACACTGGGTTCCAGGATGCTCCAGGGGTCTCAGGACCATTGTGCAGCTGAGAGGGGAGACCCAGCCAGTGGAATGCTACCCCAGGCTCAGTCTCCTTGAGTACAGCAGCTCTGCCTTTATTTATTCTCTAGATGTTTCTAATTTTCTGTCAAATCAAACCCTCTTCAATTTATAGATGAGGAAACCACCACCCAGAAAAGTTAAGCATCTTGCCTAGGATCACATAGCTTGTTAGTGGAAGATCTCAGATTAGAACTCAAATATCCTGATACAGATTATCCTCTGTCCACGATGTGGTTCTGTCTGTACAAGAAAGAGCACATGTTTTCAGCCAATTGCTTCATAGTGGTAAGAGACCCACATAGAACCACCCAAATTTCCTTGTGCAACACCATCCCCCAAACCTCATGACTATACTTAAAAAAAGAAGCAAGCCCTGTTTAATAAATGCCACTGGAAGCCAGTTGAAAACATCAATCTTGGTCTTAAAGCATCTTCCTTGAAAATGATCACTTGCCTCCTTAATCTTTAGAGTAACAAAATTCATAGTATAAATACAAAAAAGGTGGCTGATCTATTGAGGACAGCTTCCTGTTATCCATGAGATAACCACTTTATACAGTACATATAAAACTAGCAAAAAAAAATAGTTTAAGGATTAAATAGTATGTGATGTTAGTACAGCTGACACTTGCTTTTCCATGCAAAAGAAACATCTGGAAAACCTCAAAATCATTTCATTTTATCTTCAAATAATTTGTGGTTGTGTTTTTAAAGTACATCAGAACTTACTCCCATTGTAATTGTGTATTACTTAATCAAAATCTAAAATTCAGGCAATCTTCAAAATATTAATCATTGTACAAAAATACTAAATACACATACATTCAGATATTCAGTTAATGCTGGAATCATATTTAAATGATGATGCCTGATGAGCAGGCAAGTATATGGTCCAAAAGAGTAAAGTCTAATTATTGAAACAAAAGATTGAAGACGTGCCAGGGCAAAGTGAGAGCAAATTTTCAATAAGGTATCTGACCAAAAAAATGTCATGATATCTTTGCAGATGAAATGGATATGAGAGGGTGGGTAGATAGAAACAGAGAGAGGAAATGCAGTTTGCAGGATTCAAATCTGGGTGAATAACCTTACCTAGAGAAGTTAGCAAATCTCTTTTTGCAAATGCAAAACCAACTTCTGCTCTTACGACACCTTCAATATCCTACCTGCCTATTACTCGCACAACGGTTTCTTCATGTGTTCTATTGTTCGAAAAATTATTTATCTTCTTGCAAGCAAAGAGGAAATGGTCTATGCTAGGTTTAAAACCCCGGAAAATACTCCCCAGAAGCATGACTAGTTTGCATCTTTTGGACAGCCAAGATCAAAGTGATTTAAAATGTTTATTTTTAAAGTAAACCATGTACACTGATCTTTGAAAAACCCCTTTCCCCTTTAAGAACTGTATTTGTCTCCACAACTCTTTTAGAGACATAGCAAGATCACACTCTATATTCAAGATGGCACTAGCAGGATTGTCACGCCCGATTTATCTGATACAATCTCAAAGTCATCCCTACAGAGAGCGGACCCCAAGGGGGGCAGGAAAATGAATAAGGCTGAACCAGGAGCGCTAGGGCTGCCATGAGCCCAGGAATGGGAAGATGTGCGCCACACAGCCCTCTAATTGAAAAAAGCTGCCAAGAAACAATACTGAGGGAGAAATCATAAACGCTATTTCTTGGGATCACTTAAGAAGGTAACCTTCATGGATCTCCAACTTCTGTTTACAGAGTAGGAAGTTACAACTTCAAATCCAGTTCTTTCCAAATTATAGACACATGCCATAAAATAGTAGATACCAAATGCCATGAGCCCTTGTGGGTGGGTGAGCCCCTCTCCTTTTCCTTTTCAAATCTGGAGGACAATTTGAATTGCATCAGGGTCACTGTATCTGAGGGCGTTTTCCCAGCCCCCTGACTTTATTTCACATCTCACACACAACCCTTCTTTTATGAAAACCCAGCTTAAATATTAATGTGTGTTTTCTTAAGGAAGTGCAAGGCAAATCAACTTCCTGGTACCCAGGGTATCTGATTTCTAAAATGGTCTAACGCTGATTGTCACAGCTCCACCAGATGTGAAGGGTGAAGCTCTATAAAAACGGAAAGGCTGGCTTTCAGGCTCACTGCTGTGCGGGTCCCACGCCTCCCTGAGCTGCATCCTGAGAGTATATTTTTGTTAGCTGGCTGCCGGAAGCCCTCAACTGCCCGAGTTGTTTTGCGATCCTATAAGGACCTTCCCAGCCCTGCTGTCAGCCCAGACATTAAGACAGTGTTTGTGTTGGTAAGTTTTGGGGGCTGGTTAAAATAACAAGTATTATCATCAGCATCCCCGCTTCAGCAGAATAGAGTCGGGTGGAGTTCAAGAGCCTGGCTCTAAAGTTTGCTAAAAAGCCTATTTTGAGAAAACCTTTGTTCTAAACTCTCTTGTTTACCTCCTGCACCAAGAAACAATGTCTTTTGTTACCGGACTCCCCCTTCTTTGACTGCTGAGTTTGTTTACTGACATTTTCAACACCAGGCAATACAAAGAATATTTCCTCATATTAATTCCAAATGTCACAAAGAGCAAAATTTGGTTCCAAATAAGCCTGTCTAACTAGATAAGATGCCCTCAGTTAAGAAAAAATACAATGAAAATAAATCTTGCTCTTTAATGTGGACCGCATAACCTTAGGGATCCAATTCTTTGCCTTTCTTTCTATGTCATCCGGAAGCCTCCTGACTTAGCCTCGCTCTAACCAGACTAGGCTGGGCTGAAGTGACTCTAGTCTCTGCTTAGAAAATGCTGACTTGTGATGCAAAGAACATTAAACTTCCAGGTTAGCTAGAATCCGTGATGCTCACCAAGCAACTGCCAAGCTTAAAAAAAAAAGTTGATTACAGAGAGGTCTTATAAGTTACCAGAGGATGACCCAGAGATAATTTATTGATTTCCAAATTCACTTCTTCTGCAAATATTTGTTGAGCACCAGGCCAAACACAGGGGTCCTGGCGCTGAGCCAAAGCAGACCTTGTCCCTGCCTTCACTGGGCTTACAGGCTAAAGGGGAAGGCAGACACAAATCACGTGTCACCTAAGAAGCATATCTTTACAGCCCAAGATGGGCACACTGAAAAAAAAGCAGCTCAGTGTTATGAGTAAATACCAAGAGGCCTGCCAAACCCGAGAGCTCAGAGAGGCTTCCTGGAAGTGGGGTGTAAAGGATGAGGAGCAGGTAGGTAGGCATATAGGGCGGGTAGGCCCTCCAGGCAAAGGGAGTTAACTGCATAAGGGCCTTGAGGCAGCAGGGAGCTTGAGTGTGGTTGGAGGGCTGAGAATGCTGGGCCAGTGAGGCAGAGGGGCCAGACCACTGCCACTGTGGACTGAATCCAGATAGACTCATCCAGAGGGACACCACTGAAGGAGTTTAGCTTAGCACCCAATGCATCCCTATCTCCTGCATAACTTGTCAAGATCTGGTCCAAACTAAAGGTATAACACTCTGTCCCATGCACACCTCTCTAGCCCACAAACCTCCCAGTCAAAGGTGTTGCATTTTAATGATAGTCTTCCATGTTCCAAAATAAAAAATATAGAAGCCTCTGGTTTAAAAGGTATGTCTCTCTTTTAAGCCCAATCTAATATAGTGACAACCAGGATAGATCCAGATCCGGATGTAAAGTTTCACAATTAATCCCTTCCTTTAATGAGTAAATTCCAAAATTATTTAAAATTGTGGTTATATTGACACTCAGCTTTCCAAGCACACAATGTAAAATTAAGTTCTATAAGAAAAAGAAACCATCTGTGAGAGAATCAATAGAAAGAGAAGGAAAACCAACTTGACATTGTGTTCATGATTTCTTTCCCAAAT
Source organism: Balaenoptera physalus (assembly GCF_965194825.1). Lineage (NCBI taxonomy): Eukaryota > Metazoa > Chordata > Mammalia > Artiodactyla > Balaenopteridae > Balaenoptera > Balaenoptera physalus. The sequence goes on along the minus strand of NC_138890.1, from coordinate 42,910,472 downwards.
CTTTTAGAATTCACGATCAGTGAATCTTACCACCTCAGCCTGACAAGAAAATAGATATTGAACTAAGGTCACAGGGTAGCCAAAAGATTCAAAAGTATTGTTTAAGAGTGATAATAGAACATGATGGAAAAAAATGTAGAAAATAAGCATCTTTCTCTAGTAACTATGTTACCATATACACAAAACTAACAGAAATAAGGAAAGATCGGTCATCTTATAATTAAAAATAGCTATGATGTTTCAAACGATGCCAGCTATGGGAAACTACACTAAATGCTTTCCAAATAGCCTCACTTATTCCACATAACATCCCTGGAGTTAGAATCTACTATCATCACCATTTTCATTTTACAGATAAATCAAGAGGAGTCTTAGTGATGTGACCAAGGTCACTGTGGTGGCCAAAGTCTATTGCTGACCCCAAATATCTGTTTTCTTCTTCATCTGAAGTAATAACATCTTCAATTTTTATCTGAGCACATGACTGCCCAGAATAAAAACTGTATTTCCCAAAATCCCTTTAGCTAGGTAACCATGTGACCAAGTTCCGGCCAATGAGATGCAAACAGAATGCTGTATGTACTATCAACACTGCCCTCTTCCTTCTTCCATTCTGCTACTAGGAATGCCGTTGTGACAGCCACGGCTCCATCTTGGACAGCAGGGATGAGACCACCCTCCAGGTGGTGGAAGAATATGGTAGAAGGAGCCTGGCTTGAGGGCTTATAAAGCAGAGCCTCCCCTGAGGCCTTGGACTGCTTACCTCCAGACTTCATTTGTGTAAGAGTAGTAAACTTCTGCCTTATTTAGGTCACTGTCTTCTTTTTGTTTTTTTGGAGGATCAAGGCAGTTTCCCTTACTTGCAGCTATACCTAACCATGGCTGACGTAGTCACGTAGAGAAAAGTGTGATACCTGGAGCAAATTATTTAACCTCTCTCAATTTTCCAATCTATAAAACAGGATGGGTAATACCTACCTCAGAGGATTGTGTGAATTACATGAGCTATGCTGTAACTGCAACGTTTAGCACAGTCTCTGGCAAATGATAAGCCCTCAAAGAATGTTAGCTTACCACCACCAAATTCCTTGCACAACACAACTCATGGTAAATTCTCAGTTGATGAATTTCACTGAAGTATCCATAACAATCACCCAAGCTCCAACATCCAGGTGGCTGTACTTTAAGTTGTAGGCCCTCTAACTGACACCATTGGAAGCTTCAGGGGCTCATCTTGGAGCTGATCTTGGACATGCTCCTAGAGATAACATGAATTTGGCTTAATTGAAGCCAAAGCATCTGGAGGGAGCTGTAATGTCTGTGGGCCACTGAACCTAGGCAGCTGTAGGAGCCAGCTGGTTCCCCTTCCAGACTGCCTTCTGCTGCCTTCTCTACTCCCAAATAATGTCTCCCCTAGACTGGTCAGCCCTCCACTCCCCAGCTTCAGGAACACTGAGACTGCCTAAGCTTCTGTGGGTTTTCTCTGCACCCCACCAACCCTCACATTAAGAACACTCTAAGCTCTGGAAACAGAGGCTATTTACCCCACATCTCTGTTTCTAGCCACCTGGAATCACACACTAAGAACTCTTACACATTTAGAAGAATTACATCTCAGGCAGGAAGTCAAGCCCTAACGTTAGCATGGAAGGCAAAAATCACACATAGTCAAAATCACCCTTGAAAATCGCGTTCATCATTCATAAAGTACCACATATGTGGATTTGTATTTACAACCAACTAAAATTTGAGAACCACTGAGCTGGATTAAGGAGAAGTCTATATGTTCATATCTGGGCATTCAAACTATCCTGCCTTTCAGAAAATTATTAAAGCCCTCATAAGTCTGGGGATGGGCAGAGACTCTGACATGTTCCTACTTTCCTCTCTGATATCAAGCACATAAAAGCTCAATAGAGGCTGCTAGATGTGTTTCGTGAGGTGAGAATTAAATGAGATAATGTCTGTGAAGACATTCCATACAGAACCTAGCACCTAGCAGGTGGATCAATATTTCCTGGATTTGAATCTAGTGCTTTTGCTTGATTAGATCCACAAACACACTATTCTCTGAAAAACTGGAGAGAAGAACTGACCAGCAGTTTTCCCTCTTCCCAAGCTGGCGTTTCTAGCTGTGGCCCCACTGACCAGCCACCACCCTTGATTAGTTACTGAATCATTTGAATCAGTTAAAATGTGAGCATCACGTGACTCCCATGGTGATGCTGACAGCTTATCGGCACCTTGGGCAAATTTCAAGTGTTTGCTCTTTTTTCAATAAAAATAAGCTTTTAAGCAACACTAAGGCAAACAAAAAAAGTGTGATTCCCAGTCGTTCACCAATGCTTCTGAAGAACACAGGTACCAAAGGCTCTGTGCCCATGACTGGGACACCAGATGTCAGTGTCACCACTTCTGGGGCTCAGGCGGGGACAGCTGGGTGCACACCTGCCAGCCAGCCAAAACCTAAGCTAAGACATAAGATCCACTTTTAGCTCTATCCTTGGATCAAAACTGACCTGGCTGGAGGACTCACCAAAAAAGTAGCCCTTTCTTGATCTTTAGGTTGATCTAAGAAGAAAGAAAGCACTGCACAAGTGGAAAAATCTGTGGACCTTTACCCACAGAAAACCACAAACAGACTTAGAGACTGCCTTAGAGAAAGGAAACCCCGCTCAAATTCTCTAGATCAACCCGTCCACTAGAAACGGAATGCAAGCCACATACGCACACCACATATGTCATTTAAATTTTTTAAAGTTAAAATAACAAGATAAATTAATTTAAATAAATGTTTTATTTAATCCAACATATCCACAACGTTATCATTTCAACACATAATCAATATTTAAAAAATACTAATATATTTTACCATCTTCAAAAGCCTGTGCTTATTTTATACTTACTGCATGTCTCAATTGGAACTAGCCATTTTGCAAGTGCTCAATAGCCATTATCTAGTTAGTGGCTACCATATTGGACAGTGCAGCTCTAAAAAAAAAAAAAAAAAAAAGGGACAAACAGGCCACCCACAGAATAATTTTGTTTTGGCTTTGACAGCGATTTAATTTTTTAATTGGTTGTCATCATTTAAAATCAGATTTCACATTAAAATACCAGTTCCTGGCTTCTGTTGAAAGGTCCTGTCTGGTAACCCTGGGTTCTGATGCTCCAACAGCAGCAAGCAGGTCGAGCTGACAAGCGGCTACAGCACTTCCCTTTAACAGGAGCATTGGCTTTCCAGTTACCAGAGTCGCGATCACTCCCTACTGCTTCAGCTCCTTACATTTCCTGCCTGGCCATACCCCAGTAGGCATACTAAAAAGCACCGCCACAACCTATGGAGATAACATCAAAACTACTGGCTTGTTTAATGTGGCGAATTTTGAAAAAGAAATATATTTATGTATTTGTACTTTATTTGTTTTCCTCCCACTTGCCATTTATGTCACCATGAACCTTGAATTTAAATGGGGTCATATACACAAAGAAGAAACAAATCCTTGCTTATTGATTCAGGAGAAGACGGAAATCAGCCTAGGGAAGGAAGTGATCCTGTTTACTCTGTTTTTCAAATAACTGAGGACATAAGACTGAAAAGGCTAAGAAGCATTAGAACACCTAATGTTATTCAAATCCATCACTAGAAGGACCTTGTTCTCTAAAAATACTAGCATAGATAAACACTATTCTCTCTGTGTTCCTTATTTCCCACATGTGGCTAATCACCCATTGGGTCTCCTCTCTGAGACTCATTTCCTCTCTCCACCAGCCCTGTCAAGACCTCCTGGCAAAAGGCCACAGCCCTTCCCTACACCTCTCACCTCAGCCTCTCCCCTTTTTTTCTCTCTCCCTCACACTCGATCTACATTTAAGAGTCTCCTACCTCTTTTCCCTGCTACCCGTTTTCTCTCCTTATCAAAAATCATCCAGGGACATCTAGATTTATTTCAAGGTCTCAACTGAAGGTTCAATTCATCCTATCAGCTACCCTACTGATTCCTTCACCTCAGGCCAATAATAACACTAACAACACAATTATAATATAGCGGCTTCAGCTGTGATGGGGGAGTTAGCTTCTAAAGTCAGTGTAGAAGATAAAAATTACATAAAGTCAAAATAAGGCTTGAAAGTCACAAATTACACATAGAGGGTGTTAGACATGCATTTACAATCTTCTATTGATGTATTAATATCCATATATATAAAGGCCTGATTATCAGCAAATTTACATCTAGAGCTCAATCAGAGGCAGGTACACTGTGAATGGAAAGGAGAATATTATTGACCCTGTTCTTTTCCTTTCAGCATTCTTTACTTTTTGTTCAACCACACATAGTTGAACAAAATGGATAAATGCATGTGTGATGAAAATCGATTGTGATAATAATTTTATAATAGATACTGCTGGCTTAGCACTTGTAATGGGCTGGGCTCAAACGAAACACTTTATAAATATTCTATTATCATCTTCACAAAAACTCTATGAGGTAGAAATCATTCTTTTTCTCCTCACTTTATAGCAACAGGCTTGGAGTGGTCAAATAACCTGCCCCAAATCTTGCAGATAGTAAGTAGCAGGGCTAGGAGTTGAACCCAGCTCTGTCCAAGAATCCCCCTTTTCAATAATAAAGCCAAATCTACAGCTTCACTCCTCCTGTCTTCTGACTGTAGCCTGAAAACACAGTAATATAGCTATAATCCCCACAGACTGAATCTGAGTGTTCACTCACCTCCTCTCCACAAGACTACAAGCCACTCCAGATCTTGGACCTGTCCTTCATTCCCGTTTCTCCAAACATTTCTGTGTCTTCTCCAATCAGTGAGAGTCCAGTAAGTGTTTACAGATGGCGAGTGTTTAGTACCAAAAGTTCAGAAGACACCCAAACCAACCATAATTCCCACGACTAGAGAAAATTTTTTCAATGTTTATTATTTACAGTCCACTGGGGAAGAGACACCCCCCCTTCTCTCTCAAGACTCCATGAGAAAACACTTTAGTCAAACACCCCACCATTCACATTTTCTCATTTTCTTCTGTAAAAATTCTAAATCTCTGTATAATTTCCCACAACACTTAACAGGAGACTATTTAAACTAAGAAATGTCTTGTGGATATAAACGTCAGGCTCATGTAACTACTTATGTCACACTAGATAACTAAATAATATCCTAGACTTTCTATGTGTATCTGCATAACAGTACTATAAACAACAAAAAAAGTAATAATTTATGAAAACTGATTTGCATTTCCAGATATAAAATGTGTAAAATCCAACTAATTAGCAAGAGTGAGGGCTGAGGTGTTTCTATAGCAACTATAACAATGCTAAATTATTTTTTCTCCAAAGTGTTTTATATCTGCCTCATTAATGTTTGTTTTTCACATTTGTTTTTTGGATATTACCAAAGTGAAAGGTTTCAAAGATTGCAAAGATTCTCTACTTTGTTGCAAAGTTCAAGAAGAGGGTTTCTCACTGGAAGTGTCTCATGTGTCAACAGCCATGTGCATGAAAACTGTATTTGGTTGAGCTTCTTTCATGCCCGTGGCTCCAGCCTTTGTTCTTAGCTTCCTCCTAAAGTCTCCTTTTCTCCTACCATCTCTGATTGTTTCTCAGTGTATCTCTGCTGAGGAGATGTTAACCTAGGGTCAGTTTTTCATCCTGCATCCTTTGCTGCCACCCTGATAGTTCCCAAAGCCCCTGAGCCAGGCAGGCAGTATCCAATCAGCTGAGGATGACAAACAGCCCTGAGGAATGGCTGGTGGAGCTTGGGCAGTGACCTCCACCTCTGGTTCTCAGCTTCCCCACCTGAAAATGAGGTGGATGGACAATGGCCCATTTCTAACCTTCTCTGGAGGTCTCTTTAGTGGCTCCTTCTTGCCTTACATGTCAGTCAAACTCCTGTGCCAGGATTTTAAGTCCCAAGCACCCCCAAAATCAAACTTATGGCCCACAATTCCCATGAGGCAGCAATTCTTAACCTTAGATCAAGAAATCAAATGATGGGCCCCAAAGAGATCATGAGTTCCTTGAATTCCTTGCAAACAAATTTTTATTTCAGTAGAAAGATGCATGGATTGAGAATTACTGCACTAGGCTCTAAGTTCCCCAAGAGTAGGACGATATCTTATCCATGTGTGTTCTCAGAGCCCAACCACAGATTCAACCAACTGTGGATTGAAAATATTCAGGGAAAAAAAAAAATTCCAGAAAATTCCAAAAAACAAACCTTGAATTCACTGCACACACAGGCAACTATTTTCATAACATTTACATTGTATTTCCAATTATTTACATAGAATTTAGACTACACTAGGTATTATAAGTAATCTAGAGATGATTTAAAGTATACCTAGCCATTTCTAGGGGTATGTGCATGGAATATATGCAAATATAGAAGAGACTTGAGTATCCTCAGATTTTGGTATTGGGAGGGTAGTCCTGGAACCAATCCCCCACAGATACCAAGGGACAACTGTAATATATATGAATATACTGAATGTGGCAAACAATTTGATCTTATTTGCAATGACCTTTGCCTCCTGTCTGAGAAGACGGGTGCCTCTGTGTGCTTCAGTCTTCTCTCTTTTGTGCCTCTGGTGTTATTAATTCATGCTATGTTCATTCCTCAAGCTCAGTTGCAACTTTGAATTTATTTCCAAATTTCTCTTTGCAACTTCCTCCCTTTAGTAAATTGAAACCAAAGACTAGGGCTCAACTATTCTATAAAATAATTCCCCTTGTTTGATTGGGTGTTGGGGAAGCTAAAATATCTTAACAGTTGAAGGAAACAATCTTGAAGGAAATTCATATATTCTCTCACCCCAATAGAGGGCAATCACATTCATAGGGGAAAAAAGGAGATAAATGTGTGCTGAAGATTATAAATTGCCCTTATTTCTTAAGGACTTGGGTTTCAGATAGAATTCTTTTCTGACACTCAAATTCCCTAAAATCTGCTGAGTTCCAAACAGAACCATCGCGTTAGAACAATGCAAGTAACTCTAACTGATTTACAGGTCTACCTGTGCACGTGCAGCCAGGCAAAAGGATGCTGTCACACTCAGTTCGTGAACACAGACAATCCCATGTGAGGGCCCACAGGCCATGTATGTGTGTATAAAGACAAGAGGGCTTTGCCCAAGAACGACCCGGCTCCACTTTACTCTAAGCCAAGCTTAATCAGACACTAATTCCCAGTCTTTTTGTTGGGTGTTATTTATACCTTCCGTAAAGCACACGGCATCACGGTTAAATGATCATGAACAATAAGGATATCCTTAAAGGACTGTGCTGTTGACAAAGAGCATATACAACCAACCCAGCTGGAAGGGATTCGCTTAGAATGCCCCTTTAGCAATAGCTGTAATAATTTAATACCATTAGTCTCCGTCTCAACTGTAAATGGCCTTAATGGACCCTGCAGTGTTTCTTCAGATTATATACCAATACTGAGGCGCAGCTTTTATGCTCGCATTACTGCTGCTAATTGTAAAGCCCTTGTGTCAGATACACTCGAGTGTTGCAATAAGTGTCTTCAGTTAACTTCTTAAGGGCATAGCTTTCAAAGGAGCATTTGTCAGCACGATAAAAGAGGCAAGAGAACGTTTCATCTGGTTTCAACGTCAAGGGGGGATCCTGAAGAATCTGATTGCCTCGCTCCTTACTTCTTTGCAATGAGCACTGTTGCTTCAAGACTTGTTAGCGCCACCTCCTCAAAGGATTTATTTTGATAGTTCATGAATGTGTTGTCACACAGCATAATTAAAGCTTACAGAACTATTATCAAAACACAGAGGAAATGTGCTCAGGGAGGCTGATGGCTACCCGGCCGCCTGTGTCTGCCGCTTCCCACAGGATGTGTGCTGACTGACCAGCTGGCTCCCAAGTTCTGACACTAGGCATATGGAGGAAAGTGAGGCCTCGGGGTAAAGTGCGCCGGCAGGCTCCAGTGAGCAATCAATTACAAGTAACAGCCAACCCCCTCTTGGTGACTGTATATATTCCCACCATCACACACTGCCAGCTTGCCTCTATTTTGAATGCAATAAAACTTGTAGGGAGCCGACTCATGTGAAACTCTTAAAGATATATGGTAGGGATTAACCATAAAAACGCTAATTAAGGATGGGCTGAGGAATTAGAGGACAGGCAAAAAGGCTTTCTGCCTTGCAGTCTGTATATAATGAAGGAGGAAAGGGACTGAAAGCAGAGTCTTTTCTGTTTTCTGAAGACCGGCCATGGGGGATAAAGGTACAGGCTGCTTCGTCAATGCAACATCATTTTCTCAAAGTGATTCCACACCTCAGTGGTATTCAATGAGTTGCAGCTGAACAGAGGGACAGATTAAAAGATGAGAACATGCAAGAACTTTTATATTCAAAGGTTTCTCTTTTTTAGCATGTGACTTTAAAAAAATATTTTGTAATTCACTAAATAAAATATGAAAAGGAATTGTGAAATGAAATCATTGTACTTCCAAATGGCCGGGAATTCGGCCCTTGCCTTCTCATCTCTTCCTTCAATAGAGCAAAGTTCCTGGACTTATTTCTCACTTTGGGAATTATGAAAGCTTGGGGCTATTTGCAGTAATAAAAAGCTATGTTTCACTTGTAGAAAAGAGAACTCTTAAGCAAATATTAATTTATGTTCTACATCAATGCCAGAATTTTCTCACTCCCCCAAAAATTATACTAAGTTTGTGCAATTCATTTTATGCGAATAACTTTTGGCAAAAGAAGAGAATTAAGAGATCATTGAGTGCTCATTTTATCGTAAGATAGTTAAATGATCGATACAGTACAAAAAACCCTAGGAAACAAGAATTATGCCTGTTGTATAGATAAGGAAATGAAACTCAGACTGAACCAAGTGAAGCCTTCTGACTGGTAAGGAAAATGCTGAAATTCAAATCCAGTCTGTCTGATGCCCAGGTTATGCTGTTTTCCATCAGTCTTCCCATTGTGCTTCTACCTCAGAGTGATATCCATAAAGCTCACTACGTTGTGGGTGCTGAAAACATATCCTCAAGGAGTTAAGTCTTTGGAACAGGGGAACCCTTCCTCTACCATACTATATTTATAAAGTTCCATACGTGTATGGTGTGGAACATGCAGATAGTGATATAGGAAAGGATTATATTTGTTTAATTTTTACATTACTTTGCCTTGTACTCACAAAAACAAAATTCTAGCACTCTGTTCAAATTTATAGGGAAAGCCAGAAGCATTCTAAAAGAACAGTCACAAACGTATTGCTTACCATGAAACAGCATGAAGTACGACAGATGATAGGAAATTAATCCATGTAGAAATGATCAGGTCTTGCTTCCTAAATAAAACCTTCCAAAGTTAAACGTGGAGTTGGGGAAAGAGTGGAAAATGGGGAGAGAAGAGACGGGAACATGAAAAACAGGCATGTTTTCCTGACAATCCACAGCTTTATGAGTTTTTTTTGGGGAATCAAAATTCTTTCTGTAGGTTGCTACTGGGATTACTCAAGCAAGGTAAGATGAATTCTTGGTGAAAACAGTGGCTGAAAATAAAAATTTTATTTCCTAGAATGGAAAAGTCAACAATATTCAGACAAAATCTCTGTGACTTGGGCCACTCCTGATGCTGAGATCCTAGAAACCAGCACACTCCTCAGCCAATGTCTGGAGTTCCAAAGCCTCAACAGATCCAAGCAGAGAAGCCACTAAAGTCACTTTTCACAGACTTCCAATTGCCTGCTGGAAGATGCTTCGTGAGAACAGAAACCTCACCTTTCACAAACTTTACTGGCAGTTGACAACCCGGGACTGTAAAAGGGTAAGGCTGATGCTTCACCAACATGCCTACCAGAACTTAAACCTTGGAATAACTTGGCAGTTTTTCCAATTTTATGGCCTTTGACACTTTTTTGGCATTTCTCTTTTAGAAATTCCTTCACAGTCCTACTGCACACAAAACCAGACCAAAAACATCAGTACTCATACTTTATAATCTAATGCAACAAAGAACACTCATCCAAGTTGACCACCTGTTTGACTTCTAACATTTGGCTCTTTCCAAACACAGCTGCCCAAAATGAAGATTTATCACTCTCTCAAGGATATTCAAAGTAAAATGCTACAAGCTGAGGGGCAAACAAGGTTTAAAGAGATGAAATAAGCCCATGGCTTCCCAAAAGGGCAATTATTCACTTAGATGTGTAAGTGGGGTTATGCTTCTTTAAAAAATAAATACATCACATGACTCTTTGTACTTATGGTTTATAGAATCATCTCTAAGTGAGACTGACTACTAATCAGAAGTAGTCTCCATAGCCCATGGGTCTGGAAGTAATGAAATGGAGGCTGAGGGGTCAGCTAGAATGCCCTGTTATCAACCACTTAAAACCGAGCCAGAACCTGGCACTTACCAACTTAGGTAAAATGAGCCATCTTGCCTCTGAAATTTCCGTTCTGGAAGCCTTGATGTGGTCAGTGGCAAGTGTCTGTGGGTGTGAAGGCAATTCGGCTACACAGTCCTCAAGACTTTGCACTACTTATAGGAAACGTAGAGAAGACATGGCAAAATCCTTGAGCCACGGTATTTCCTCAGTCAGCTGGGCAAACTCAGCCCACATAGAAGGCATCTATCTGACCTCCTTTTCCAGGGCTGAGGTCAAAGGAGACTAAAGTGAATCACCTCCTTGGTGTAGTGGTTTATAACGGCCTCTCCTTGACATCAGGTGCTAAGCTACACTGAATCTGCTCTTCTTACATTTACACTCTCTGATTGATGTTAGAGAATTCTCCCACAAGGGAAGCGATTAAGTGATTTCCAGAGAGGAAAGGGGGCTGTTGAGGTCTCCAAGTGAGCATGCCAGATGCCCAAGGAAATAATCTGGGATGTCTCAGTGAAGAATTCCACATCTATTGCTCGAGTATGTGAGTTATGATTTTTATTTTTCCCACACAGTGTATACATGATGTGACATGCTTTATTTATTGGACCTGATTTATCCGTACTGCTTTATTGTTGACCAGCTTTTATTTCTTCCTTAACCTTATTAACCCTTGCTAGTATTTGACAGCTTAACACCCTCCATCACTCTGCAACATTCACTCTGAGAACCGACGTAGAACTAACAGTGGCCTTTTTATTTCCAATCTTTGAGGTCACGAGCAGCTGCCCTAGCCTGAACCCTGAAAGATTTTTCTATAGGTAGTTCTCTTTCAATGGGTCGTCTCCTTAATGTATCTCTACAGGTCTGTCTGGATGTTTGAAATGAGATGTGATTCCTGCTAACTTTAGTCACTGCCAACATACACCTTGGAAGAAGAGGAATAAGTTTTACCTTTGGAAAAAAGCCTTGAGCAATTCAAGTGAAACAACTTGGTGATTTTCTTCTTGGGCATTTTATCACTTTTCAAGTTACATCCAAGGAACGTCCATCTGGGGACACCTTTGATTGCCTCGAGAAAATCCACCAGTGAAACAAACTCAGAAACATCTATTACCTGATGTAAGTGTGAATGAAATAGAGCATGGTGGGTGAGATTTCCTAGCTCCGTTTTTCAGCCTGGATTGATTAACTCTAATAAATTCAGGGAGGTGATTTCAGATGATGCCCGTCAAGCTGGATCTTACAGCCCAGTTGTTTATTATTTCACACTGCCCTGGGCTCAGTCTTTGACATTCACCACCCTAAAAGGTCATGAAGTCAAATTCTACAGCCAGATTTAGTAAGTATTTTGGTGAGCGGTCTCTCTTGTGTTAATAAAGACTAGTTTTCTTATAATTGAGACTTAAGGAAGAAAAATTCCAGGATGAATACAAATAACCCCAAATCAGGAAATTCATACTTTTAAGTGGCCAGATCAGTGTAAGAACATTTGAGACCACAGGAGAAAGAAGAGGATATGGAGAGAAGCCAGTCAGTGCTTACAAACCAAGCAAACATAAGAGTTAACAACCATGGGGGCAAAAATAACATTTCCAACCAGCAAAGATGGCAAAACCTATGCCAGCAGCCTACAGAATCCATGGCCCATGTGCTCCATTAATGTGCACTCCCAGTCTGGCCACCATTGCTCCTGCCTTCCCACGGATTCTCCAGGCCTTGTTTCCCAGCATAGAAAAAACACCTGGAAGCTGACTCACAGTTCTCCATGCACTGTACAAGTCAGAACGACAAGCCTTAGGAGCCATCCATATTCTCAAACTCTTTTTTCCCAAAGCTTAATGCAACTCTAGATATTGACATTGATGACATCAGAGCAGCAAATATCTTTTAGAACTTCTATCCAGGAAGAAAATGACATGATAGACAAGCATGGGGTCAGTGCCACTTTCTTCTTTTTCTATCCATCAAGCCTTCCTTTATCTGCCTTTATCTGCCTTTATCTTCCACACCTTCCCTGTGTCTCTAAGCTAAGAAGGAAAATAGGTATCTGTCTACAGCACACACAAATTCCCACCGCAGTGGAGGTTGGGGGGTGGGGAGAGGGACCCAACAAAATGAAAAGTGAAGAGAAAAAAGAAACAGGGTCTATTGCATTTAGTTTGGGTCTTGCCTAATTTCCTTTAACTCCACCCAGTTGGCTTTTCTGGCCTCAGGCATCTATCTGTGCGTTTAGGGCATATTTTCATGACCATCTCGGATGCATCTGTCCCTCCATTAGATAAGAGGAGAGGGTATGCCCAGCCTTTCAGGAGGGGCAGTGCCACTGTCTATGTAGCCAGATTTTTTCATGAGTAAGAAATTCCTACTTGCATACTACTCCCATTCCTTATTCTTGGTAAACACATGGACATTATGCCCCTTCACTCTGATAACCTCCTCTAATCTATGGTCTATCCTAAACCAGTCCTAGCCCCCATCCCCTCCCAGTTAACCCTACTCCTCCAAGTCACCACTAGAAATACCACTTCTTCAGGAAGCCTTCCCAGACCACTGCTCATTCCCACATCAGGTTAGGCTGCCCTGACAGACCCTCCTATTGGCTTAACACCCAACACTTAATATTTATTTATTGTCGTTCTTCCCTACGCTACCAGACCTGTTTTCCAGGCCTCAGCATGTGAAAGAATCTAAGGGGAACTTGTTGAAAATGCAAATTCTCAGTTGTCTGTTCCCAGAAATTCTGATTCTGGCAGAGGCTCGGGACTCTTCATTTGACCAAAGTGAATCACACACAGGTGATCTTCAAATAACACTGTCCCAAAATGTTAACACTGTGAGGCTCTAGTCCATGTCTTAATCACAGTCATTTTCCCACCACTCAGCACCGTGCCCAGCATGTAGCTGGCATTCGATAAACAGTGATTTAAAACAAGGATGGGGGGCTTCCCTGGTGGCGCAGTGGTTGAGAATCTCCCTGCCAATGCAGGGGACACGGGTTCGAGCCCTGGTCTGGGAAGATCCCACCTGCCGCGGAGCAACTAGACCCGTGAGCCACAACTACTGAGCCTGCGCGTCTGGAGCCTATGCTCCGCAACAAGAGAGGCCGCGATAGTGAGAGGCCCGCGCACAGCGATGAGGAGTGGCCCCCGCTTGCCGCAACTAGAGAAAGCCCTCGCACAGAAACGAAGACCCAACACAGCCAAAAATAAATAAATAAAGTAATTAATTAATTAATTTAAAAAAAAGAGTTCATGGTTAAAGCAGGAGATATTTAAAGAAATAATTATAAAACAAGGATGGGGCTTCCCTGGCGGCGCAGTGGTTAAGAATCCGCCTGCCAATGCAGGGGACATGGGTTCGAGCCCTGGTCCGGGAAGATCCCACATGCCGCGGAGCAACTAAGCCCGTGCGCCACAACTACTGAGCCTGAGCTCCAGAGCCCGCGAGCCACAACTCCTGAAGCCCGGGTGCCTAGAGCCCGCGCTCTGCAACAAGAGAAGCCACCGCAATGAGAAGCCCGCGCACCGCAACGAAGAGTAGCCCCTCCTCACCGCAACTAGAGAAAGCCCGCGCACAGCAACAAAGACCCAACGCAGCCAAAAATAAATAAATAATGTTATAAAACAATGACGTTCTGATTCTGGTTCCTGCTCCTCTAGTCCTAATTTTCCACCCTCACAGGGCAGTTGTTCAGCAGGGTGGACCAGCGCTGACTCTTGCACAGATCTTTGTGGCTCCTGAGTTGTACAAAGTACTTTCAACCCCGGCTTGTTATGCCCAGGGTTCCCCAGCTCATAGGAACCTTTCCTTTACTCTCTTTTGGAAGAATGAACTTCAGCCCATTCCTTTTCCAAATAAAGCTTGCAAGGGAAAAACTGACATGGACTTGGCAAATAAGGGTTTCTATTATTAAAAGCAGGTTGAAGTTGGGGCTCTGTGCAACTGCTTCCTAATTTCTGAAGTGTCTCTATTTTAAGTGTGTGGCTAGTGCTTGAAAAATCCCAGCAGGCTCTAGATGAGAGAGCATCCCCCTCATTAACACTAATGAGAGCCGGGCTCATGCACTAAAGGAAGAAAACATCCTCTGGGCCAAACCCAGTGGGTGGCGGGATGGGAACAGGAAGACTTGGGGTGGGGGAAAGGGAGAACACCCCTTAATTTCATTCTATCCAGGAATGTGGTGACAAGGTAGAAAAAGAGAAACCAATTAAAATGGACTTCTAGGCTAAGAAAGTCTAAGCTTCTGAAAAGATGCCATCAACATTCCAAGCAATTGAAATGGTACCATATTGGGGGCATGGGGGGAGGGGGGGGTGAAATATTTATTTATTCAGCAGATATTTATTTAGCATATATAGGGCTAGGACGTAATAGTGAGGAAGAAGAATAAAGTACTTCTTCACATGGATTCTATAGCAAGAAGTGAAGGGATTATATAATTAACAAGGAAACAAGATATTCCAATGAGAGCAGGGACTTCATCTGTTTTGTTTACCATATTCCCTGTACCAAGCACCATAATGTGGATGCAATAAACATTTGTTAAAGAATGAATGGAGGGTTGGATGGATGGATGGTTTGATGGTTGAACGGAAAGAGGGAAGGGAAGGTGGGAGAAAAAGTGAACAAGAAAGACTTCTCTGAGAAGGTGACATTTGAGCTGAAAAGCAAGAAAGAGGCAGTTATGAATGTTCTGCAGGAAAAGTTCCAGAAAGAAAGAACAGCAAGTTCTTCAGGCATGAACAGGTTTGGCATGTCAGAAGGCAGCCAGTGAGGCCAGAGTGTGGTGGAAGTGGCTCAGGGCAATGGGGACAGGGGCAGGGTTGGAGATGAGAACACAAGTAGGATCATAATGAGGATTAAGGATGGAAAATAGTAAGCAGCTGTGATAGTAACTTCATCCATCCAACTAGCACTTTCAGAATCTCTGATACATAAAAGACTCAATGCCAGTTGCTATGGAAAATACAAAGTCTCCTTTACCTCAGTGGGCTCAGCCAGAGTTTTATAAGAATGAAATCTTAGGTATTTATTTTGCAAACAAAATGGAAGAATCAATCATATGTGTTTCATAACCCTAAAATATGTACAAGACATTATTTCTAGATAGCTATGATCTTTACCATATAAAGATTTAAAGCAACTGATAATCAAAATACTAAGATTCCAATAAAAAAACCCTCAATGAAAAGGAAATAAAGAAGTCACAAAAAACAACTTGAAAATAATAAATGCACATATGGAAAAAATGTCCAACCACACTAGTAATGAGAGAAGTGTATACCTATATTAAATCCAATTTTCATCTATTAAGTTATTAAAAAAGTAAATTTAATGATAAGGTACAATGTTCACAAAGATCTAGAGAAGTGATACTCTCACAAATAATCAATAGAGCTGAGCACTGGAAACTCAAGTTGTTGGGAGACAATCTGCCATTATATATTGAGAGCCATGAAAATGTTTATAAGGTCTGAAGAAGTAATTCTTCTTATGAGATTTATCACAAGCCTTTCAAAATATGTCCTGCAAAGCTCTAGGTTTCGGCAGAGGTGCCTCAAGGTCTCTGGTGATTTTGAAAGGGAAAGAACGGGTAGGGTTTTAGATACCCTACCCCATGACAGCAGCACAGTTCTGTTTTATATTTTCAGGTTCTTGAATATGTAACAGAGTTTACTTAAAAAGGGGGTTTTTGATACTTAATTTTTTTAAAGAAACTACTATCTTAAGGAAATACCAAATTATAAAAATAAATATAATTATAAATATGTTCATCAGTATTATTTACATTAATAAAAAATGAAAAAAAACCCCTCAATTTTCAAAAATAGGAAAACAAGTTATTATTCACTAAATATGGGATATAGAGAGACATGGGCAATTTTATATTTTTATATATCATAATCATTTTATATACATATATAAATTGGAATTTATATATATATAGGAATTTAAAACAAAGAATACAAAATTGTAGTTATGCCATCATAACTTTCTAAAAATACACATGAATTAAAAGTGCAATATGATGAGTATTGTAGAATTGTGGAATCTATCTCTCCTTTTTATTTCTATCCTAATTTTTCTGAAATGTAAATTACTTTTATAACTTATTAAAGAAAAAATATTTTTAAATAACCTTGATGGGCCGGGGACTGGGGTTTTTTAAATTATTATTGTTATTATTATTATCATCATCATCTGCATCCCAGCATAAAGCAAAGGAGCTAGCAGAGAAGAGATACTCCACAAATATTGGTTGAATAAATAGATTTTTTAAATTGATCTGACTCCAAATAAAGCAGTAAAGAGAGGCAAGAGAGATTCCTTCTGGAGGGCTGAAGGGCCAGGTAGGAAAGGCAGGAAGAAGAAGTAAGAAGGGAAGTCAGGACTTGGAGATGGGCAAGAGCTGACTGGTCTGAGAAAATGAAGTCTGGGTTGCAGAAGCGTGAGGCACCTGGAGGACAATTGAGGAATATACAGCTGAAAGGTAGTTTGAGCCCACAGGACAAATAATTTAGACTTGACTTAGGAGGAAGAGGGCTCCAGTGAATGTCTGTGAGCAGAAGTGACATGTTCAGACCTGGACTCGATGGGGACTAAAGTGGCTGTAGTGCTAGTGCACGGTGGACGGGACATGTGGAGTGTGTAGAGAGTAGGGCCCAGGAGATGGGGGGCTGAACTCTCCAACAACATTCCTGGAATCCACTAAGACACCTTATCTGTCCTTAAGAAGTCTGTACCTTAGAGGGAAATAGTAACTCCCTTCTCGCCTTCCCCATCGAAACCAGGCTTCCTTCAAAGCCCAAGTATGCATGCACGCATCCAACAATTAAAGCCTCGTCGTTTGTAACATGTGTTTATTAGCAGCCCCAAATGTTTCCTGTGCTATATAAAGTTTACCTTCGACCTCAACTGGGGAAGTGAAGGGTGGAGCTGGGAGAAGGGGAGGAGGCGTGATCTGGGGCACAGTCACTTCGTGTACAATCTCCAGTTTTAAAATAATGCATTAACTCTGAAGCTCAAATCAAAAGGTTGCAAACTCGCATAAGGCACCAGTGATTTAGAGCTCCCTTCTATACACAGTTCAGCAATGCATGGAATGTAAAAATACATGGAAACCACAACACAGCAGGAATCTTGCAGTGCTGCTGGCAGAGAGCGCCGTTTCCCACACAGGCCCTAAATCTGACCCAGCGATGAAACTTTTAAAATTTGTAAAAATAGAACAGTTGGGAAATCTTGGCCACTTTTAGTTAAAATAAAAAACAAAACCACCATATTTGTGGGTGCAGTTAAAAATCTGCCATACTCCTCCCCTCTTTGAAGGAATTTTAATGGTTAAAAAAAGATTTTTTTTTTCCAAATGTCAAATTGTGTTTTCCTTTTAGGTTACCTAGTGAATACATTCTGGAATGCTCTAGAATATGTAATTGTTTGAGGTTTAGAATCTCCACCAAGACCAGTAACAAATATCCCTGCTTAATTTTCTAAAGAACAGTAGTAGTACAACTACCACTTATTCATACATTATGTGCCAGAATCATCTCCTACAATCCTCAGTCCTCAATTCACAACCCGGTGAGGGTAGGTACTATTCCTCCCACTGTACTAATTAAAGAAACAAAATAAGTTAATTAGCTCATCCAGGTACATGTGGTAGCCAGGATTCAAACCCAAGACCATCTGACTCTGAAGTCCAGCCTCTTCCCATTATATTTATTTCATAGGAATAAATTCTCCTCATCCACCAAAAACAGCTATATTTAGAAATCAAAACATACCACTGGTTCCTTGACCAGCTCTTAACTAGTTTCCTTGGACTATTATGTAAAGCGGGCATAAAACAGAATGATATTTCTAATCTCTTACATAGATCTCTCACCTATATGTTATTATTCTTGAATATAGGCAATGCCTGAGCCTGATGGCAGAGCCCATGTTAAATAACAGAAGAATTCTATGAAGAGAAAAATCTCTCTTTCTCTCTCTCTCTCTCACACCACCCTGTCCTTTTAAAGCGTCTCACTAATATTTATTTTGGAATTGCTATAAACAGTATTATGACATTGGCTTCCTTAAAAATTTAGCATTCACGATTAGCACTTGAAATGAGCATATCCAGAGAACGCATTTTGTTCAGTGCTTACAACCAAATTAACTCAAGAGGCTATCAAGAGCTCTCAAGTCATTTCGTTAACTATGTTCTCCATTTAACTGAGCCCCACACAGAGAGAAGGGAGGGGAAGGAAAGTAAGACTTAAAATGTCACTTAAAAAAAAATTCTGATATTCGGTTCCCTCTCTCTTTCCCTTCCCTACCTTCTCCACCCTCCCACATCCGCCCCACCCCCAAGCTAAATATAGAGACCAAACACTCAAACTCGAAGGTGAAATTCCCAAAGTGGTAATCAACAAATCATTTTAACATGGAACACAGAAATTAAATGCAATGCCCAAGTTCACATGGGCAGCCACATGGAAGATGAGAAATGGGGCACACCTGAACATGCTTTAGGAAGCTCTGCGCGTATTGTCCCTGCTTTGCAGCCGTCTCTTCCTTCCATTCCACAGCACAGGAAAGGCAGATTCTGAGTAAAACACCAGACACCAAGGCTTTTCCTACCATTAATCGGAAGGTTAGATCCTGGATACAGAAATGTTAAACGATCAACAAACATAAAGTTAGCACTGAACTCAAATGATTTTTTCCTTTCCCTTTCATTGAAGGGAGAGAGAAAAAAGAAAAAAAAAGTTTCACGTGGCTTCCTTTCCTTGACCTACAACAAATTCCATTAAACTTCAAAAACAATGCTTTGAGATGCTGGAGGATGCGGACAGGAAACTGAAGAAAGACTTTACACAAAAGTTAAAAATGTCTTTTTTGGAGGGAGGGCTGCGCGGCAAGGAACAGTTGAATCTTGACAGTGAGAGCTCAAGGCAACTGAGAACATAATGAGATTTGGATGTGACTGGGATATATAGCACATCAAAATGGATTGACTCTTTAGTCAGAGTAAAAGAAATATGTAAATGCCTATAAATAATTAATGATGACCTCAAAGTTTACAAATTCATAAAATGCCCTACAGATTAAATTCCACCATATTTTCAAGTTACTTGAAATCATCTTTTTTGGAATGACTATCACTCATCTGTCCATGGTTGATTCATCTTTAAGACTGGAAGACTCTTCCTACCCACCCACTCCCAACACTCCTTCATTTCCTGGAACAATTCATTTATGAGTATTTAGTATAACAGGATGATCTTCCAAAACTGACATAATAAAAATGGGCTTGGATGTCATCATCATTAGTAAGCCTGTTATTACAAAAATGTAGTGTTTGCAATGAAAACCAGGTTTATGTCTATATATAATCATTATGCATAAAGTTTGGGGCCCTTTTGAAACGACTCAAATGACTCAAATTCGAGATCAAAAAACTGCTTCAAAATGATATTCAGCAGTGACCTTAGGCTTATTTTGGGGAGAACTCAAACAATGCTTGTTTCATTCCAACTTATTGCCCCCCACCCCGAATGCAAGAAGCCTTAACCTTGATGGCAAAATCAAGAAACAAAGATACGGGCCTACTGTGCAATAATCAGCCCGCATTTCAATGAATAAGTAATATTTCTCACAAACCCAAGTTAGATAGTGGATTTATTTAACCTCTTGGGGTCAGGTAATAAATACTAAGTGAATTATTCAGCCCAATGGCTAATCAATACAATTCCATGATATATTTTTTGTGTTTCATAAAAGGTTGTACACTAAAGGCAGTGAGCAATTATGGAAATTGGGCCAGAGCTCCTCTCAATTCCTCTCCAGCTTGAAACCCCAGCAGGCCACCTTGACAGCAAATCGATTAGTGCTCCAGTGAAGCGGCTCAGTGACCTCTGACCCGCCTCCAGCACGGCCTGACAGAGGAGAGAGTATTTTATATTTATTTTATTGAATTAACTCCATCTTGCCTGTACCAACGCTTTACACATATTAGGCAGCAAGCTACAAGCTACTTCATTGTCGTTGTTTTCCACCGCCCTTGCTAAGCAAGCCCCGCCCCGTGCCCTGCAGATTTCTTTGTCCTGGTTTTCCTTTCACTTTTGGCCTCACTGTAGGATTTCAGTCTACCCTGAGACTCATGATGGAGCTCCAGGTAACGAAAGCCAAGAGCAAAGCACAGAATCCTCCGGCCCTATGGTTCCTACCTACCTGATCCACTCAGGATGGTACCCTTTCCCCATTTTTTTCCCTAATAAACAAAGACCTGGCTCAACATGGAGCTTTGGAAAACATATATAAAAGAATATCAAGGATTGAGGATATTTCCTACTAGAAAATCAAAAACAAACTAGAGTAAAGCAACTGTACTCCAATAAAAATTAGAAAACAAAAAACAAAAACACAAACAGAAGCCTTAGGTATTCTCTATTTTGGGCACTTAATTATATTACTGGCTCATTGAAGTCATCAAAGAGAGACAGAGACAGAGGAGCCAAGCCAGCTGAGTTTAGGGCACTGTTTCATCAAGAGGGCAATAAATGCAAAGGCTTATCAACTACCAACAACTGAAAGCTTATGCAAAAGGGAAAATTCCCAAATCATCAAAAATTTCTCAGCTTTACTTCTGCTGTATGGAGCATCAGTAAAAACCACCAAAACAAACAAAAAATAAATGCCAGGAAGAAGCTGAGAGTTCCAAGTCAGAAAATCCAGTTGGCAGTTCTGGGTATTCAATAATACCAAAGGTTAAATTATCAGCAGAAATCTGATGCTCTAAATCACAGGAGGGAAAGATCTTAGACCCTATTTGCAGGATGCTGTATAGAACAGTGGTTTAGAACATAGACGGTGAAATTAAACTACTTGGATTCTAATCACAATTTTTCTACTAACTTAGTCGTAGACTTTGTACAAGCCACCTACCTTCTCTAAGCTTCAGTTTTCCTCATCTATCCGTAAGATTGACCACAATAGTCTTGCACATAATAAGTAATGTTGGCTACATTATTTAACCAGATTCGCTATTTCATATGCGTAGGTAAGACTTATTTTTTCAGTCTCATTTTATGAGTTGGGGGGGACTGAAGGATTAGGGTATCAGAATTTACCTTCCAGGCTATCGATCTTTCCAGTTTCATGTACACACAAAAGTACTGTGATAACCACCCACTCCTTAAAATCTCTCTCTTGGGTTTAGAGGAACTTGAATTTTCCCATTAAAGATTCAGTTCTTGGGTTGATCTCCCCGAAGATCTAAAATGGAAGTTCTCCTCCTCCTCCTTCCACTCAGTGGTGAATAACATGAAACTACTTCACTCTATTCAGAGTCTGGTCAGAAGAGACTTGGCTCCTGGGGAGTACTGGCCTCATGTGTGCAGAATGAGGGATGGAGTTTATGATGCAGGAAAAGAGACTGAAGAAAGCAGGTAAAAGATCAGAAGAGAAGGATTCCAGAATTGCTCTTCAACTGCTCCCTCATCTCATCAGGGACGGGACAGCACTTCTGGATACCTTGCTTCTGAAAGGAAGGAAGACAAACTCACCTCTTGGATTCCCCAAGCTTCCTTAGCAACGAGAACCACTGTCACCTTCCCACCTGCCACATCAGACACCCTTAGATCTTCTTGCAAAATAGGACTGGGGTCCATGTTCATTTGCAAGAACTATTTCTATGCAAATGCCCTCACCTAGGCTCATGGGCAATGCCAGAGTGACAGGAGATGCTGGCTGCCAAGGCTATTTTTGAAGGACTTATCACAGTTCTTGGGAAACTGTGAAGGAAGAGTACCTTGATTTTTATTTTGTCCTCATCTTTCTTTGTTCCTTGCTATCCGAGGGATTCATGATCTCTTCTTATCTGAGTAGTCTATTCTCCCTTGACCCAGGCCCACCACCACCATTCCTTTTGGTAGATAAAAAGGTAGACTCACCTTCCTCTTCCTTTGACCTACAAACCTCATGACAAAAAGTCAAAAAGCCACAGGAAGCAGTAGAGGGAAACCCACTCACCCCCACCCCCATCTTCTCTACTGAGCACTTTTGTAACAGCCCAGATATTTCAGACTTTTAGGGTCAACGAAAATAACTTTTTATGTATATATTCTCCAATCAAGACGGATCTAGCTAATCATACCAAAGAGAGATATCAAGACTCAGGGTCAAAACAACTTAAACAAAACCTAATGCAGCGGTGACTCTAGAATACAACAGAAGAGGACTTTAAGTCATTATGTTGGGGAGTCTGCGGTGAGGAGAGTTCAAAAACTCATCTGGAAGCTAAGTTCCACAGCAAGCAAATGGTTTTTACTTAGAGTGTATGTTTATTTGAGGAGGTCTGGGAGGAACTGATAGAGACTAAGGCAGGCAGACTAAGACCCTACCTCAGAGCCACTCCTAGGGTTGCCAATGACCCAGTGACATTTGGTTTGTTTTGAGTTCCCTGACCTATTATATTAGCAAGACTATCAGCAACACTGTCAATGTTCCCCTCAATCTAGTGCCTGGGCACCTAGCTGCCTGTAAAAGTCTCAGACACTCTGCAGTGACTCTTACCAGGAGGTTGAATGGGACTGAGTAGAAAGATTCTGGTTCAGATGCTGGCTAGCTGTATGACCTTGGGCAAGTCTCCTCTTCTCTGGTCCCTCATCCATAAAATGGAGAGGCTATTTCCTTTGCATAAACATTATGTGATTCAAAGTGGTTTGTTTATCAGAACGTGTGAGAAGCCTGAGATGGAATGTTTACTTCCTTTGGAAAATTCTAATTTAACAGCCAAAAGAGTCTTTTTTTTTTTTTTTTTTCCTGTGAAGGAATAAAAAGAAATGCATTCACTCAATCTGCTAACCCCAAAACCCAAACAAAGAGAGTCCGGGGTATAAATGAGTTGGCCCAGACTCCTACAAGCACTTGCTCACATGTCAGCTGTGTTCCCTGAGTCTTTTGGCAAAATGGCATGGCACATTCTTCCTGGTCCCACAGAAAAGAAAATCTTTCACACCTTTGTATAACTCTATGCATTAAATCATAAATTATTCTTCCCCTCTTTTCCACTTTCAGAATCTATACAAAAGTGATTACCTCAGTCATTCTTCAATATTACTTTCATACTTGGAAAATGCATTTTCAAAAAGTTATTTATTTTTCACAGCATGTCAGGTTGTTACATTGTACTAGTTAAAATAAAACTACTATATAAACTACTGTATACTTTTGCATGCATTACATTTCCCTACAAATGCTGTGAAGTAGCATTTTCACAGGTCTTAGGTACATTTATTTTAAATATTATATTATACTTTATTTTAGCACTATTCCAGATTTTAAGAAAGTCAGTTGCTAAAGTAACTTAGCTATTAAATAACTTTCTTACTGAAGTTGCCCCACTTCAGAAGAAAAATTATTTAAATATTAAAAGTGGTCTTACCATGAAACTTAAAACCAGCTCATACTATTATGCCTTCGCAAGAGCTCTTGAAATAGCTAAAAATATCCCTTTGGATTTGATTCATGCTCACCTAAAAGCAAGAATTGGGCAGGGAGTGAAACACGTAAAGCATAAAATATTGAATGTATACAACCCAGCATTTCTAATAATGAGGCCCACTGGTTCTTTTTTTTTTTAATAAATTTTACTTATTTATTATTTATTTTTGGCTGCGTTGGGTCTTTGTTGCTGCGCACGGGCTTTCTCTAGTTGCGGCGAGCGGGGGCTACTCTTCATTGCTGTGCACGGGCTTCTAATTGCAGTGGCTTCTCTTGTTGCGAAGCATGGGCTCTAGGTGTACGGGCTTCAGTAGCTGTGGCACACAGGCTCAGTAGTTGTGGCTCGCGGGCTCTAGAGCACAGGCTCAGTAGTTGTGGCGCACAGGCTTAGTTGCTCCACAGCATGTGGGATCTTCCCGGACCAGGGCTCGAACCCATGTCCCCTGTATTGGCAGGCAGATTCTCAACCACTGCGCCACTAGGAAAGTCCCAGCCCACCAGTTCTTAATGTATATGGTTAAGTTTAAAGTATTTCCTGGAGTGCCTCTAAATGATGACAAAACAAAACAAAAAGCTTTGCTTGAGGTAATCCTAAATTTTTGCCTGAAATTGTTTTCTGCTCAAACATAATATTAACCATTCTCTAAAGTGCCGTGATTTCTTTAAAAAGCCACCTCAATTAATAACTACACAGAAGGACATGGATCCAGGTGCTTTCATTGGCATTTGTACCTTTGACCACAGGAGCCCTCAGCTACGGGTGAGGGGCACTGGCTGCAGGATAATCTGCCAAAACAAAGCTGACCCTTGCCTATAAACCGAAGGAACTACGGCTCCACACTGATACCTCACTGGCTTAGGAAATGCTGCTCCTCTCCGGCTCTCCGAGTGGCTGAGTGAGAGGCAGAAAAAGGAAATGCTTAAATTTTTTTTTTTTTTTCCTTGTGATGAGAACTCTTTTTTTTTTTTTTTTAATATCTTTATTAGAGTATAATTGTCTTACAATGGTGTGGCAGTTTCTGCTTTATAACAAAGTGAATCAGTTATACATATACATATGTCCCCATATTTCTTCCCTCCTGCGTCTCCCTCCGTCCCACCCTCCGTATCCCACCCCTCTAGGTGGTCACAAAGCACCGAGCTGATCTCCCTGTGCTATGCGGCTGCTTCCCACTAGCTATTTATTTTACGTTTGGTAGTGTATATATGTCCATGCCACTCTCTCACTTTGTCCCAGCTTACCCTTCCCCCTCCCTATTTTAATACATGAGTCTGCAAAGGTTTCTGAGCCCTGGCATGAAGAGTTTGAAAGCACTAGCTACTTTGCATCCATTGAGGATGACACCAAAATGGCTATCTATGATCTAGAGTACAGGTGACTCAAGAAACTAGTTTCTTTTCCTTTTTCTTCTTTTTAAGTCGAGTTGGGGGCGTCCCTGGTGGTGCAGTGGTTAAGAATCCACCTGCCAATGCAGGGGACACAGGTTCGTGCCCTGGTCCGGGAAGATCCCGCATGTCACGGAGCAACTAATCCCGTGCGCCACAACTACTGAGCCTGCGCTCTAGAGCCCGTGAGCCACAACTACTGAGCCTGCGTGCCACAACTACTGAGACTGCATGCCACAGCTACTGAAGCCTGCACGCGTAGAGCCCGTGCTCCACAACAAGAGAAGCCACAGCAATAAGAAGCCCATGCACCGCAACGAAGAGTAGCCCCTGCTCGCCACAACTAGAGAAAGCCGGCGCACAGCAATGAAGACACAACGCAGCCAAAAAAAGAAAGAAACGAAAACAAAACTATAAAGTCCACTTGGCAGCAGCCTATCTTGAAATCTTTCAGAATTGCTTTAATCTTTCATTTTAGTTTTGTCTCAAGCTACACAGGATGTCCACCCTTGGTGCCCCAGAGGTCACAGGCAGTGAGTCCGTGAACAGGGAAAGCACGCTCAGAGAAATATGGAGAGAAAGAGTGGAGAAGAGAAAGCAAAGATACTCCACATGTATTTTTAATACCACCAAATTTAGCTAAAATGCGCTCCCTGGTAGTGCTTTTAACTAACAAGCAGGCAATATATTGCACTGTAAAATGTTTTATTTTAACACCTTACAGTTTTTAGCTCTGTGGCCATTGCAGGTATATCCATTAAAAGCAACACAGACCATAAATCAGAATTCCACACCTTTTCACAGCACATGAATCTATTCTCCTGCCGGTAAGCACACAGCTTTCATTGATGCTGATGGGGGTGACATATACTTATGCAGGGGAGACTAGACCACTCTATATATGTGAATTTATGCTTTTAGACAGGTGGCTGTATGTAGACAAGAGACACCAATAAACAGATTTTATTGGAGCTGTTTAGAAACAGATTCTGTCCTACATATCTATAGAGGAACAGTCATCTTTTTCAAAGGGAAATACAGAGGCAAAGCCTTGGCAGAGTTATGATCTACAGGTTCACTATACCACAATGTGGTACCCATCCTCACACACATCCATGGTTATCTGAACTGAGCTTGACCAATCCTCGATGCTTTAATAAGCTAATAGTAATTCTGAAATTACACCTAAGCTTAACCCTCATTGCATGAAAACATAGCAAACACTGCATGGCAGAAAGCAGATGTTAACTTTTTTAATGCTCTGTGCAATATACATACCCACACAAACACAGGGTGTAGATTCTCAAAGGAATGGGTTTTTCATGAAGCATAAATCTTTTAGATCACCACCAAAGGGACTGATACCCTGACTATGAGGGAATATACTTCTCGTGTTTAAAAAATAAATACTAAAATAGTCTGTGTCGCATATGGATTCTGTGTGATGATTTTATATATTTCTATTCTTGAACAATATTTCCTTTTATTTGCTTTCTGCATTTTAGTCACTTCCAAGGGAACCCAGGAATAATGCAAGTTGCAAAAACAGATGTAGCAAATATTAAAAAAAAAATAGGCAGCCTAAATTTCCATGATTTACAATAGATACTCACACCTGCAGAAAGGGTTGACATTCAGCATATGTATCTAGCTGTGTGTGATGAACAGAGGGCTTTTACCAAGATAAAATATCTATTTCGAAAGAAATAAACCAGAAACACACCAGCTCCCATCTTCAGCTTCTTCCTGTACTTCATTATAAAGTCAGCTTTCTAAAAAACATTGGAAGGGTCAATCTACTTTTATTTACTGCACCGAATATTGCTA
Source organism: Balaenoptera physalus (assembly GCF_965194825.1). NCBI lineage: Eukaryota > Metazoa > Chordata > Mammalia > Artiodactyla > Balaenopteridae > Balaenoptera > Balaenoptera physalus. The sequence goes on along the minus strand of NC_138890.1, from coordinate 42,883,395 downwards.
TGATTGACCCTGTCAACTCCATCTGTTACAGAGACCTAAATGCCATGACAATATTTAACTACTCACATTTGCTTGCATGGCTGTGGTAGAGAGAACCACAAAATACTGATCTATCCAAAAGAGAAAAAAATTAGAGAGTGGCACAGTGGAATTTATGAATGAGAGTGCTTTGGCTGCAAAGCATTCCCATTATAGCCCTCAGCCACCACAAAACTGCTGTGTAATTGGAAGGGAACTTTTTCCCATGCAAAGAAGCTTGCCGTCGGCGCCAACCCATCAGAGACAGCACGTTGGCATTAAGGGACACACACCTGCAGCCTCTCTCACTCACTGGGGCCTGGCCCTTGTCTGCACCCTCTGCTCACCAAGCAGAGAAAGATCTGAGAAAAAGCACAGATCCCAGAGGAATGGGCTGAAGGACTGTTAAACTCTTTGTCCATTGGATTTAGAGGTGAGGAAACTGAAGCTTGGAAAAGCAAAGCAAACAAGTCCCAGGTGCCCAGCCAAAGGCAAAGGCAAAGCCAGGACCAGAAGTCAGTGTTCCTCCTGCATCCTAGCCCAGAGTCTCCTCTTCTATACATCTAAAACTGACCCTATTTCAGAGTTTATTTACCTAAAACCATGATCAATCAATTCAAATTGTTATCCCGAATATCATTCTGGTTGGGAAACAATCAACTTCTTCCAAACCAGCTTAGGCATATCACTGTTTTCCCAAAGGAAAAAAAAAATTTTTTCTTTGTGTGTGTGTATGTCTTTGTATGTGTTTGTTTTTTGGTACCCAAGTAACAGAAGCTGTATTGAAGTTTAAAATAATTACTATATTTTTGGCCTTCCTTAAAAAAAAATCCATCTTCTAAACAGAATTATACCATAGATCTCACATGTATTAATATCTTAAATTTCAAAAAGACTAAGTTATTAAGTTTAGTAGAGTGTTCTCAGGTTTTGATTTATTATTATGCTGCATAGCATAAGTGTTACATATAGTATTTTTTTATTTATCAAATAGTAACAGTACAAAAAAAAGTTAAGCAAGATGTCATGATAGGAAATTGCTTTAGGTTAGGTGGTCAGGAAAGGCCCCTTTAAAAAGATCTCTCTGGAAAGGAAAAGGCCTGATTTATATAACTCACATCTTGTCGTAGATGAAATAATAGTAGTAAACACCTACTATCTAACAGAATCAGGCATTTAAGGAAAGTACTATTTCTATAATATTTCTACAATACAAAACAATCCAGCAGGATAGATGCTGTTTTCCCTGTTTTGCAGATTAAAAAGCCTAAATTTCAAAGAGATGAGGTTACTCATCCAAGGTCACATGGCTAGTTAGTAGCCAAATTTGAAACCTTTGACCATCTGATCCCAACATCCATGATACTTCTACTGTGCCACATGGAATTCTGACTAAAAGGAGCAGGCAGACATAGAGATTTGCTCTCCATTTGATCATCATGTCCTTGGAGCCACATTACCTGACTCCTTCCGTAAGTCAGATCCCCTCCTCCCTGGCATATGTGTGCACTTATATCATCCTCCTGCACCTGCCTTCATAGCACCTAACGTAATTGTAATCTCACCTTTGTTTATGTGATTGTTTGAATGACTGTCTTTCCCACTAGACTGTAAAGTCTATGCAGCGTCTCTAATAGTCTTTGCTTGGCACATAGTAGATGCTCACTGAATGAATGAACGAATGAACCACTGCTTCAAACTTACCCTTGCCTTGAGGAATTCAGTACAAAATACATAGCCAGGAGAACCCAAATTGCTATCACTGTCTTACTGTTCTAGCCAGATCTGACAACCACAATTTAGATTCAAATTATGCCTTTCATTTAAACATCTCAAAACAAAATAAAAATAAACAGCTGGAAATAGCTAACCAAAAAAAAAAAAAAAAAGAAAGAAAGAAAGAAAGGAGAGACCAGAATAAGTCTAGAACTTTGCCAAAGGTCTTGATGGTAGCAACAAAACCATAAATGTCTCATGGCACTTCATACATCATGAGGGCTCGCAGATGGAAATGATATCAGTTCCATTCTCTGCTTCTGTTTCAGCTCACCAAGACACTGCTCCGGGAAAAGGTGAAGTGATTTATCCTGCATTCTGTCATTCGGAATCCTCTATTAACCAGCACTTGTGCAGTCACAGTACAATGATAAATGATGGTCATAATTATGACCCTAATACACAGCAAGTCACCAAGGTATTCTCTGGATCATAGAAAAATGACACCAGGTGAGAAGTTCTTTAAGAGTTGAAACCTTGTTACACCATTCTCTCAGGGGCTTTATATAATACATAATTGTTGAATAAAACTATATTCTTTATATCCATGCTATCATACCTGAAAGAGATATTCTGTATATACCATATGAAGACATTATCTACTAACCAGAATGTTTAATTATATAGACTACCCATTCATGTTTTTTTCAGAGAAATTTAATTCATCCTAAGTGGAAAGTGATGATGATCTTAGTGGAGAGTATTTGGTTCCAACCTCCAATTTACTGAACAGCTAAGAAATTACTATATTGGGACTTTCAAAGAGCTGGAAGTGAATCAAGGTATTGTGGCTGGTGTTATTGTTGTTGTTTTAATCCACCAGACACTGCTGTCTAGATATTTAAATTCTGATGTAATGAAACAAACTAAAACTCTGCAAAAAACTTTGATCTTTCCCAATTTAAGTGGGAGAAAATACATGTGAACATATACACTGCCACAGAGAGTATCCATGTAATGTAAAATTTAAAGCAAAATTATATTATTCCGGACTATGGGTCCCTGATGTTTTTATCTACGAGTCAAACAGGTAGCTTATTACTCATTTTTTATTTTGTCATTTATTCAATAACACTTGGTGTTAACTAAGCAGTATAATATAAAGAGCACAGTAATTAGCCAAATATTTCTTTATCTCGGGAACCCTCCTACACCATTGGTGGGAATATAAATTGGTGCAGCCACTATGGAAAACAGTATGGAGGTTCCTCAAAAAACTAAAAATAGAGCTGCCATATGATCCAGCAATCCCACTCCGGGGTATATATCCGGAAAAACTATAATTTGAAAAGATACATGCACCCTAACGTTCACAGCAGCACTATTTACAATAGCCAAGACATGGAAACAACCTAAGTATCCATTGACAGATGAATGGATAAAGAAGATGTGGTACTTATATATAATGGAATACTATTTAGCCATAAAAAAGAATGAAATAATGTCATTTGCAGCTATAAGGACGGATCTAGAGATGATCATACTAGGTGAAGAAAGTCAGAAAGAGAAAGACAAATACCCATATGATATCACTTATATGTGGAATCTAAAATATGACACAAAGGAACTTATCTATGAAACAGCTATAGAGAACAGACTTGTGGTTGCCAAGGGGGAGGGTGAGTGGGAAAGGGATGGTTTGGGAGTTTGGGATTAGCTGATGCAAACTGTTATACACAGAGTGGATAAACAGCAAGGTCCTACTGTAGAGCACAGGGAACTATATTCAATATCCTGTAATAAACCATAATGGAAAAGAATGTGAAAAAGAATATATATATGTATAACTGAATCACCTTGCTGGATAGCAGAAATACAACATTGTAAATCAACTATACTTCAATAAAATAAATTTTTAAAAATATATATTTCTTTATCTCATCTGTACCTTCTCTTTTTTCTCTCATTCATTTGCATTTGCAAATTTCTAAAGTAACTTCTGCCAGGATTGTAAGGGAATTAGTTAATTTTTATAAACAAAACTACAGGGAAAAAAAATATCCTCAATATACTAGAGCTAAAAACAAAGACTCCAAAGAAGGGGAAAATACTAAATAACCTTAGGACCTTACTAAATACATTTAATCCTTTGAATAACTGTATAAATATTTGACTGTCTTTTATTTATGTTTTCATTCTTTTTATTATAAAATAGGCTTTATAAATTAGCCCTCTTTAAAAAAAAAAGGAATGAAACAAAAAAAAAAAAACGGTGGTTTATTATTTAACTTCCGAAAAGCCAACATCAAAGGTTAGACTTTTAGCCTTCAAGACCAGATCATTTGTAATTTCTTCTTTTTTATTATTTTTAAAAATGTTTTTTATGTGGAAAAGAGTCAAAGATCTCAAAAATTCTTATCCAAAGGCTTCTCTTAGCCAAGCTGAGCTGATGGGAATTACTCTTTTGTGCCAAAACCCAAAAAAGAAGCTGTATACATTCCCTCCCACCCTCCTCTTCAGTCCTCTCCTCTACACCCCCCTCCCTTTCTGACTCAAAATGCAAATATTTATATTCTTTTTTCTCCTTGAATTTAAAGGAAGAAAAAAAAGAGTCCTAGCTGAATTGGAAGTGTGAGGCTACAATTTCATTACACAAAAGAAATGATCTAAAACTTCCAAATTTATTTAACAAACCCACAGTGTTTATTTAGGACTAGGGTGAGAGGTACTTCTTATTTGCATAGGTTATCCTGTGAATTTACTGCATGCATAACTTTAAGGTACTTAATGAGTGATCCAAATAAAAATGGAATTAAGTTGCAGACAATGATAGTAATGAAACTCAGGGACAATGAAAGAGGGTGCAAGTCCAAAGCTGTTTGGCAAAATCAAATTGTGTATCCTACAATCCAATTTCTATTGAAAATGCTGCAGCTTGAGATAAAGTTGTCATAAAGTCCTGTCAAGATAAAATGGACATTAAAAAACCATATTTAGATAATTTCAATTCTCCCACCTCCCACCATAAAAAGGGATGGATGAGAAAATGATCCAGGCAGGTCACCTTGGTTCTCTTCTCCTTCACCCCTCACAGCCAATCTGACACTTTGTTCACTGCCCACTCCCTTCCATTCCTGCCACCAAGACTTCATCACCTCTGGGGCTTACTATCCCAGTAACTTCTTAGTTTGGTCTCCTTGCCTCTGGACTCCACTCTCTACAGCTCTGCTCATCCCTCCAAGTTCAACTCAAATATCACTTCTTCCTAGCTTTCCCTGGCCCCATACAGAATTAATCAGCTCCGATATGGGAGCTCCCTGATACTCTATGACACCATCTAACACATCTTATTGGTGAGCTCTCTGTTTGCATACATCTACACCTCTCAAGGGTATAGACATAGGAGAGCAGGAAAAGCCTCTGTTTCACTAGCTTACGAGGGAGAGGATCTCGCACAAAAGAGACCCTCAGTAATCTCGTTGTATCGAACCCATTAGCTGTACTGTGGAATTTAGCTATTCATTTAACTGTGCCGAGTCGTCCATGATGACAAGAATACTGCTAATTCAAACATGCTTCTACAACAGAAGTAGAATATGACACCTACCAAGTGTCAGGCACTGTACTGGGAAGGAATGAAACAGCCACAGCCTCTGGCCTCATGGAGCTTGCAGAATGCTATGCTGGGAACTGACCCAGCTGGAGACGTCAGTAAAAGTGCCTAAGAATCCAAAGAAAGGCAGCTAGAACCTAATGGATGAATTGAACTTAAGTTATCAAAAAGGGAGGGAGTGTCCCTGACACAAGCAATGGGCACAGCATATAAGGAATTTGGTCTTTATCTTAAGAGGAATAAGAAATCACTGATGGGTTCTAAGCTCGGGAAGGGCACTAACAGATGTCAATTCCGAAAAGCTTACTCTGGCTCCTGTGTGGAGGAGTGGATTCTAGAGAGGCCAAATGGACGCAGAGACACCAACATGGAGATAGGGCAGGAGTCCAGGTGAGTGATGGTAGGAGTGGGGATGATGCGGAGAGGACAGAGTTGAGAGATGCCTAGTGTGGCCATGCAGAATGAGGGAGAAGGCAGCATCAAGGATAATTCCCAGGTTTCGACAACTGAAGGGACAGAGAAATCTGTCCATAATAGAAGGAAGATGACGCGGTTTGGGAACCAGAATTGAGAGTTCATGTTTGGACACTGAGTTCTTCAACATGGATTTTAGGTCCCCCCACTCCCCGTCTTTATGTAAAAATGGCTCCCTACAGTAGAAAACCCATACCTCTTATCATGGCTTTTAGAGGCCTTCACACAGTAACCCCGACCTTCTTTCCAACCTTCTTTCCCACCAGTTGCCATGCTATTTCCCTCCCCCCAGGAGTTTCCCCTTCCCAAAACTTTTAGGCAACTCATGGAACCTTATCTGTATTTCCTTCCCCAAAATCGCCCATCAAAACCTGCTTTCTAATCCTTGCTTCTTGGTGAGAGGCAAATGCTCAACATCTAACAGAGTCACCCACCCCAGAACGGTCTATATTTCAGGTTGAAGACACATAGCTCCAATAGTGTCTCATTCACCTTTTTATCTCCTGGACCTGTCAACAGATAGGGACCATATTTCCACATTCTGGTACCATATTTTTCAAAGCAAAATCACAGCACCTGGTCTGACAACATGAACACACTTGGAGGAAGAAGACAGACTAGCCTTCAGACATACAATAAGTACTCATCAAACATTTATTGAATATTTATTGAATTTGTGTGCTCATTGATGGATTCAACAAAGAATCACTGAATGCCTACAATGCCCATGCACACTGCAGGTGCTCAATAAAGAGCAAAGGGTGGACTATTAGGCACCAGAAGCTTCCATCCCCATAGGCTTTCCTACTCAGCCTCTGTAACAGATGTCTCTGATACCTGCCTCCCATCTTTGTGGTCCATTCTGATTTCAGCCACGTATCTCACCCTGACTTCATGCCATCACAAGAAGGCTTCCTTCCGTGGCAATGCGAACTCTGAGGGAGCTGCCTGGCCTGGACACAAGCACAGCCTACAACTTTCAAGGTGTCAGTGCACCCAGGGACAACCCTCAACCTTGGGGACAGGAGCCAGGAAATAAATGTCCCAGCCTCTTGTCTTTTGGAAGCATAATTCTAGGAGGCATATTTAATCTGCCTCTTAGGAGATCCCAACAGGATCAAACACCTATTGCCTACCCAGTGACTTTGATAATGCACCATTATCTTAGTTTTTCTTCTTTACCTGTTCTCCCTCTCCTCACATCCTGCTTCCTAGGATCATGCTCACATAAACTACCTGCATCCAAATCCTTGTGGAAGGTTTACTTTCAAGAGAAGTTCAAACTATTTGATAAGATAGCCTCTAATCAAAAGCAGCCATTTCAGTGTCCATGAGATACTCCAACTTTCACTCTGGCTAATGAATTCCACACTGAAAACAGGGCGAGGGCCATTCAGGAACTCTTCCAGTTCTGTTGTTCTATGAAGAGGACATCTGTGGAACGTTGCACTGAAAAGAGCACATGGTAAGTGCTAAATGCATGTTTTGCAAATTAAGTCCAGGTAAAAATACAGCTTCTTCACTATAGTAAAAAGGAAAGGAAGTAATGTATGTGGCTTCCCAAATTATTGGTTTTGTCACAACATTTCCTTGCATTTTTTCAGTTTAATTTGGCTCTTTTTTCCAACCTTGGCCCAGCGCATTAGAAGATATTTGTCAGTATATTAAATGCTACTTAAACTTCCCGAAATCATCTCAGAACAGTAAAGAAAGAAAGAAAGAAAAAAAGCTTCTGATTGAAACATACTCAGCTATCCATTAGCATGACAAAGTCTGCATTTTATTTAGAAATTGCCATTAATAATGAAATGATGTATGATTTCCACTCCTGCAGCTCTTCCTTCCTTGCACAATCAATTATACATTTAAGAAAATACTTAGTGGATAGAAGGCTTCTCTAATTAAACATCACTTGAGGGAGCCTGTGAGATTCTTAAAGCTAGAAAAGCTCTCTTAAATATGTAAGATGGCAGAGGGAGAAAAACACTCAAAATGTTTTAGTCTTAATTAGAAAAACAAGCTTTTATGCATTCTGAACTGCTACATAAGAAAAATTCACATACCCACATATTTTTTAACCCAATAAAGACTTTGAGGTGAACTAACTATTCTGCAAAGTATAAATTCTTTCTCTCTTTGTTCCAGCTAAGAAGCCAGTATTAAATTGAAATTAGATATTTTGAGTGAGACTCAGCCTTAGAATTGCTGTCCCTTAGACAAAACAGTCTTTTCTGTCTAAATCATTGAGGATTTAAGATGGTTGGCTCTTGAGAAGTCTGGAAATTTTCCAAAGTTAGAATCAAACAGAAACAGCTAGCACAAAATTTCCCAGAAGGCAAAACAAGGATGGTTTTTCTCACTAAAATTATTACATATCACATCCTGTTGTCAGGAGGGGTGCTTATCTTGGGATCATCTCCAGTATGAATTTGCATCCCAGTTGTCCTCGAAAACTAACTCTCTCCAACACACCACAGCAGATTCACTCAATTTGGCAAGTCCTAACGCTTTCTCTTTCTCTCCCTCTAGAGGCAGAAAATGAAGCACTAAATAAGACTTGATTTCAAGGCATTAGAAATAAAATTTGGGATAAGCCACTCCAACAGGAAGAGAAAGCTGACCTTGAAAGAAGGCAAGGAGTGTGACAAGTTGTACAGAGGAGAAACAAAGGACAGTGGCTGAGGAGGGGTAGGGAGATAAAAGATGATGTACAGAGCACTGGCCCTCTCCCCTCTCACCCTCCTGTCTCCATCTACTTCTGCTTTCTCTCCTCCATATATCCTCTCTCTCTCTCTCTCTCTCTCTCTCCTCCTCCCATGTTCTCAGTCTCTCTCTCCCCTCTCTCTCTCTATCTCCCCCTCCCATGTTCTCAGTCTCTCTCTCCCCTCTCTCTCTCTCTCTCCCATGTTCTCAGTCTCTCTCTCCCTCTCTCTCTCTCTCCCTCCATTGGTGGTCTCTGTATCCCTGACTCTTCCTTTCTGGCTCTTGTTCTCTCTCCAACTTTCCACGACTCACTTCCGCATAGGACCGAGGATCCATCCCTCCCTCCAGCCCAGGTGACCCCTCCTACAACAGGAGGCATCAGTGAGCTTCCTGAATGGGCTCTGTACATGGTGCCATGTCACCAGAGACAGCAGATGTCCCGGGACACCTCCTTTTCCCAGCATCTCTTTCCGCAGCACCCCTCGGCCCCAGGAACCTCAGTCACAGCTCTCAGACCTTGGGTCAGCTGCTCTGGGGCAAAAGCAACGTTCTCCCCAGGTGCCATAAAGCAGAATTTTTTTAATCCTTGTGCATGATTGAACTTCTAACTATTGATGGACTCCTTTCCTCATGCCTCCCTTCTTCCTGCTAGCCTGTCCCTCAGTGGGCCAGGAGCCCTCTTCCCTGGCCAGAAGCCTCAAGAGGAAATTCAGAAACTCAGCTTCAAGAAAGAAGTCGCTCAGGGAGTGGGGAGAGGGCACAAAGCTGGACGCCTGTGTTCTTTTTAATTCCACTTTCTGGCAAAAAAGAAAACCTCAGGTCGGACTTTAGAGTCTTTGACACATAATTGGTAGCCAATTTTCCTAAGTGGCGAGTCAATTTTCTGCTTGTGAAATGTAACTTTACCCTGGTGCACACCAGGCCCCAGGGTTTTCAATGTGGCTTAACAGCAATTATATGAATGTTAGGAAGGGGGGAAGTGTTAAAGTCCCTACATTTACATTTTTTCGTGTTTTTACCTCTTAAAGGGATAGAAGACCTCTCCTAACCAAGGAACCCACGAAAAACCCACCCCAAGACGGACACACAATATCCTGAGAAAGAAAGCCATTTAAAGCCACATCACAAAGGGTACCTCTTTTTTTAAATTCTCTCAAGTATTCAGACAAGTAACGGGGAGGCAAATAACAGTTAAGGGTCAGGGCATCCTTGGCCCGGTTCCCCCCCCCCCGAGCTATTTTCTTTGCTCCCACCCTTCCCTCCCCCCGCAACAAATACCCCGGTGGGCGGTGGCGCTCCCCCTGCGCGCCCGGCGGCCGGCGGCTCCCGCCGCACATGTGCGACTCATGTTTCGGCTTTCACTGGCGACAAACTGGAGCCGGGGCCTTTCCGTTTCGGAGGAACTCGCTACGTGTCGCTAACAACAACACAAACACCGCGGCCTCTGCTCTGTGCTCCGCTGCCCACAGCGCTCTCGGCACCAGGCTGGATTTATAGCAAGGAGCCCCGACTGTAAGAAGTAATTCATGAGTCCCCACAATGCCACCACTGAGAGCACGGGTAGGGGGGAGAAGTCTCCGCGCGCTCCCTCTCCCGGGCCTCCCTCGAGCCCATCGCCGATTTGCAGAGGTGCCCAGCCCCCAGCAGCGCAACACACGCGGTTTGTCCTCATTCACTTTGTTGTAATTCTTTTCTCTATAAGGGGGAAAAAAGGTAATCTCTGCCACCTCCCTTTTATCATAATTAGTTAAAAATTCACTAGTCTCGAAATATGTTCTTTTGTCATCAATAGCTGCAATAGAAAAGCCATACTACATACATATGTTTACAGAAACCTACATGGCACACACACACACTCAGGCCCATAATATACTCACATGCAAAAAGAAAAAAAAAATATATCGCTATAATGAACTTTCCTGGAAGACTTAATATGTTTGTTTCAGAAAGACATAATAATTTTAATAAAACCCAATCTGATTTGGGAAGCATCCTCCATGAATGAAGTTTTGGAAAGGTGAAAAGGAAAACAAAGTAACTGATGTTAAAAAATATTTAACAGGGAAAAATATACTATGTGAAAATTCCACCGAAAAAAGAAGAAATCATATATCCCGTAGATATAGGTTTATTGCTTCACAGCCCTGGAAAGCTCCTAAACTATCTCAAAGCAAAGAGGGAAATACTGCACATGAAAGCTACCATTTGGACTATCAGACTCAACTCCAAAAGATACAGAAAAAAACCAAAAATACACACATGAAACTTTGTACCAGATTCTGTATTAAAAGTAGGCTTGTCAGGTCTCATGAATGCCTCCGTGGTCTGTGATTACAAGGTTCTGCATTCAGCCTTCAGCAAATCACTTTGGGGTTTCTCTAAATCTGAGCCACAGCCTGTCAGGATGATACTTTGCAACACCAACCTTTTAAATCTCATATCTTTGTTTTTCTCCCTAACTCTCAGACAAATTGTCTTCAAGTTCCTGCCTGGGTCAGCCATTCCAAGCTAGAATTAAGAGCCAGAAGATCCTTTACCCTGAGAATTTGGAGCTGCAAACCTTTAGAAAAGGCCCAGGGAGGGATAATTGTTTTAGTGAAGCTTGCTGCCTCTTCAGTGGTCCATGAGACCCTGCTGAGCATGGCTGCTTACCTTTGGCAGTAACCCAGCGCAGGTTCAGGAAACCGTTTTGTGTTCCTGCCCTTAGCCTTGTGTCAATGAAGCTGGGCACATCTTTTCTGTGGTTGTAATTTAAATGAGACAACCAACTGCACAGCTGTCTCGGTCAAATTATGCAGGGCCATGTGGCCTTTCTTCCATCTTTAAAAAGTCCGGGGCACCTCTGACCATGTTTGAGGGAAGCCCAGGGGAGCAATGACCAACAAAAGGAATAGTGATTATGCCAGCAAAAGATAGAAATTTGCCTAAATGAATATATTAAAGGCTGCGCTCAGAAAATGGAAATGTTAGTTTTTAAATAGAGGCAGAATGGTGTCATGATTAAGACCCTGATCTTTGGGGTCTGACACAGCAGGGCTGGCATCCCGGCTCTACCACTTAATAGCTATGGTGACCTTGGGCGAGTTATTTAACCTCTCAGAACCCTAGTTTCCTCATCTATAAAATGGGGGGAAATAAAAATACTCCCAGCCTAGAGTTACTGTAAGGATTGAATGAGAGAATACTTAGCAAATATGTAGCTTAATAAGGGTTAGCTATTATCATCACCATCATCAACAGTAATGATAGGAATTACAACAATAACACATAGAACATGTAAAAGCCAATGCCTCCGGTCATCTGTACCCCAGAAAAAGACTAATTTTACTCTGCCTCTAGTCTCATATTTTACATATTACAGAACTACATCCTTGCCAAGTGGCAAATAAAACTTATTTGACTGAAGGTTCCTGTAACCTAAATTTTATTTTATTCTGCTTATACTTCATTGAGTGTTTTAACAGCTCTCTCTTTCTCTCTCCCTCTCTCCCCCTCCCTCACACACACACAATATGAGTATAAGAATATACACAGATGCTTTCTACACCATTAAAAGCCAGCAGATATAGATACAGAAAATGAGTACACACACCCCAGAAAGAAAGGAACATAATTATCAACCTTTTTGGACAACTCTATTCAGTGATACTCAATTATGAATTGCATGGCAAAAATAAACTCTTTAAAAAACTGAAAGCATGGACCCATTGTATCTTTGCTCCTCGGGGCCCTTTAAAAGCTGAGGTCAAATTATAATCAGATGGCAAAGGATAAGGACCTCACCTCGGGGCACTTCCTTGGGATAAATGACCGGTTCTTGTCCATGCTGGAAGGGATTGTTGGCCCAAAGCACCATGGGGCCAGTGACCCCTTGCTGGTCATTAATCGTTACTGAATTCCCTGGAACCAAGGTCATTATCGCTAATATAAACTTAAATAAAAATTCCAGAGACATATGGATTTCTTTTAATAGTCAGTCTTATTTCTTTTGGTTTTTATAGGGCATTACTATAGAATTAATATTCTATACTTTAGTTCTGTAGTTGGTTTAACAATTGACTTTGCTGAAAGTAAAGATTTATTAGACATAAAATAAGAAATGAAGGAAAGCAAACAAAAAACAGGAAAGCCTGAGAGGGCCTATTCTGTACCTGGAATTCTCAGAAAGTCATTATCCATGGGACTCACAAGTTTGTTTCCTTGAGGATCTGTCAAAATATTACAATGTTTCTATGAAAGGATTCAAGAATTTCACATTTAAAAATAGCTATAGATATATGGAATCTTGTTCCTATCCTGAACAAAGTTTGTTTCTCAGTCTCTTATCTCTGCACATAATGACCAAAAAAAAATTGTTTTTGAGATTTTGTGAGATTCTGATTTCTTTACGCTTAAGGGATATCCACTGTATTCTCATACACAAGCACAGGATACCGGCAGAGCATATAATTTCATAGCTTCATTCTGAAGATACTCAGAGTTATTTGGCCTTAAAGGACATTATCCTCCCCAAAAGTACATATATGCTGACAATGAACAATTATTGCCTGAGCATGTGCTATGTGCAACTCACCATATATCTTCATACATATACCAACATCTAGTCGGCTTCACCTGGAAGCCAAGTCTAAACCAGAAGAATCCGGTTAGACCACTCTGGGATGTCCTATAGGCAGCTTCTGCTGATGGCCTTTTGGGGTTACTATCTCATGTAGATGAAAGTGTCTGTCCATGTGCCTCACATTTTACAAGCCCACAGTTTTCGTTTTACTAGATCCCTTCCCCATCTTGCCCAAGTTACGCTACCAATAAATTTAAATATACCAACTCAATTAGCCTTGTAAGGTACATCATCTAGAGACCTCACCCCAAAGCCGCCTGCCTTAATATAAATCTTAGCAATAGATGTGGGCTGTGCTTACTGCCTTACCTTCTTATCACCTAGCTGATACCTGGGCCAAGGTAATAAAGGAGGAATAAAAGTTGGTTGAGAATACGGCTGGTTGTTTAATTCTAACTGTGAGGTTGCTATTTGTAGTATAGTACGTGATGCCCAAGCAAATGTTTAATAATAAGCTACTGTTCAATGTTACATATAAGAAATGACCAGATTTATAGGAGTATAGAGGATTAGAACCATTGAGAGAGAAGGAATCTTAAAGATCCTAAGTGTCCGATTCTCTCATTTTGTAAATGGGAAAACTGAAACCCAGAGAAGTTGAGACTTGTTGAGGGTCACATATCTAAATAACAGCAGAGGCAGTATTAAAAACCAGTTCTCTTCTCTTCTGGTTCAGCATTCTATACCAGGTTGCTTCTCATTTTCATCATAAATGAAAAATCCAACTTCAGCATGAGCAAGCTAACTTATCAGGCCTATAATAGAACCAAAGCATGCTGGCTCATAACAGAAGGACATTCTTGAATTTGGGTATCTTGAAGATCAAAAATTAGCACAGTAGGGCATTAACCTACACTGAATCTGATGTATAATGAATTACTTCAAATCTTACATTGGGAGTGGGGCAGGGGGCCAGGTGGTGGCAGGAGAAAGATGAATGATTCAATGGAACTGGTGGTGATCTGGAGAAGAGAAAGGGATTCTACACTGAATGCAATGTCTCTAATAAGTGAGTGCCCCGTAAGTGTCATATGGTACCTCCAGGGCAGTCCCCACTCAGGGATGGGGGCTACAATTTATGTCAGACAGTAGATGCTTCATGAACATTTAGTGAATAAATTAACATGCTGGTTCGTTTTTCCTATTTGAGGTCAATGAAATCAATGGGTGTTTGTCCTCATCACCTCTGTGAATGAAAACAAGAATATACCCCATAGTGAAACAATTTTTAATAGGTTTAGCAGGAATATTATTCCTGGGTTCCAACATCCAAATATTTGGGAGCACAAGCAAATCCAGCTTTTTTGTTTATGATAATTTGGGAACAAGAAAAGAAGATATATCTTTTTTCATCTTTTTTAAACTAGGGCATGGACCCTAAATAACCAGCTAGTGGATGCAGGAAAGAAAGACATAGCTCTTGGCTACATGCAGTCACAGAGCCTAACCAAGACAGAAAACCTAAAATGCTTCCAAATCAGCCCAATCATTTATGCAGGCCAGATAGGCGTAGAATTCAGAGGCTGAGCTATTTGGTGCTTCCTCCTTTCCCCCATACCTTGAAGAAGTACAAAAGCTGCTGATTACCCACCCCTCACCCCCAGCTTACCAGGTGAATCCCCCTTTGCCTTTTGGAATTACTCTCTGGCAGCTCGGCTTCAGACTATGTCAGGGGCTACTTGTCTCTCTCAGCATCACATCCCAGACTTCTGCCCCTCCTTGGCAGTTCAAAAGGTGTGACAAACCTGCTCACGCAACACTCTACACAAAGGGAGTTTTGAGCAGGGAGAAGATCAATGTCCTTTTTTTTCCCCTTTCATTATGATTTCTTCCGAATTATATTCTATAACAACGCATTTCCTTTATTATTATTTCTGGAAAGGACAGTTTATTAAATTTGTTTAGGTTTAAATATAAGATAATTTTTAAATTAGGACTTACTTTGAAAATTGCCAAGTTCTATATTTATGTATGTCAGTACCTTCCAGACAAAGATAATAGAGACAACTGCTCACGATGAGACATCTAGAAGAGAAAGAACTTTTCTAAAATTCCTGCTGAAAGATGACTATTGATGAAATATAAACAGAAAATGCTATTTTTGCATAGTGTTATGACATAGCGTGAACAAGCACAGTTGCAAATGAATGAAATATGTGAGTTTTTAAAAAATAAGTAATATAATATGATGGGATATTCTGTGCTTCCTCCTCCCCATGACTGTTATCATTTCTTAGAAACAATTTAACACGTGCTCCTTGTATGTGTGGTGCGCCATGCTGGGCCTTGTTGGAGATACCGAGCTCACAGGTTTCCTTGGACCCAAACCCAGAAAATACAACTTATACACTTCCCTGAGGCTGATCTCCCACAAGGTGAAATGGAGAGCAGAGCAGGACCCAGATGGCCCAGGGTAGTAGCAGAAAAGCCACTGGAATCAGAGCCAGGGACTTGGCTTAAGGTCCTGGCTCTGAGGCTAATTAGATCTCTGGGCAACGTTACTGAGCTTCTCTTGCCCCCAGCTTTCTCATCTGTAAAATGAAGGGACTGGACTGTAATCTCTGAGAGTTCATTCAGCTCAGATAGAAATCTCGTCTCTTCCTACAACAACCTGGATTCCTCAGAAGACCTGCCCTTGAGACCTAGGTAGCTTATTGATTAGCTTGATGAAGCTAAACTATTCATTCTCCATCTCCAGGAAATGGGTACAAAACCCCCTGCTTATCTCACAGGGTTGCCATGGGAACTAAAATGATGTAGGCCAAAGAGTAGGAACGTAAACTGAAAACAGCCAAACCCATGTAAAATTTTTCTCTCATTCCCTCAGAGAGGTAAATGAGTGATAGAATTAAAGTGTTAGCCTTCCCAAAGTTATATATGTCTTAGTAAAGATCAAAAGATCTTAGCTAAAAGGATGAGGCTCTAACAGTAGAATTCCCAGCATCAGCCAGAGATGGGTGGGAAAACCTTGCCTGCCATCTTAAGAGCTCTGCAAATATTCCTTATTGTTTTTAAACCCGGCTGTTTAATCAAACCTCAAGGAGACATTTCTGGTGGAGCTCACAGACTTGCCCAAACTACAAAGGATATCTAAACGGGGCAGGTGAAAGGGGAGGGAGTCAGTAACTACATGTTTTGCTAATGAATAAAGATCCTGCATTTCATTGCTGGAAATTCTCACGTTATTTTAGGCCCATCAGCAGAACATAAAGCAAGCTTAATACACCATAGGATGCAAAAAATTCATAGTGGTGGTGCATACCCGACATGTCCCCAACTGAAGGGGACCCTTGGGAAATAGTCTACCCACAGACCTTCTTGAAACCAGACAAATGAAGCTGTCTACTAGAAAACCGAGATTCCCTTTCACTTTTCCACAAATTACAAAGTTGTTTGTGGGAGTCCCCGGAATCATTTATAACTGAGAGAACAAGAGAAGCCACCTTCAAACTCCAGTTTCAATAGACCTGAAATCCTCCTGGAACCCAAAGCATCTACACCGTTTGGCATCCCCGGAGAATATCAGCAAGAGATAAAACTAATCCAACCCAGTGGATTAGTGAAGGGCCACTGTAGAGCTTGGGCTAATTTCTTAGTAACATTCAGCCCCTGTCACAAATTTTCCTTCTGTGCCATTTCCGTGTACCTTAGAATTTGATTTCGTAATTCATACCCCGTTTTAAATTCCCACCTCTAAGGGAGCCTATAAGGAATACTGCCATGCTTGTGTCAAGGATCTTACAAACAGTTACATGGAAAGGACTGAGGTAAAGTTTCTTCTTCCCAGACTAGCGGGGCTGCATGCCTGGCTTATATGACCTCCAAATCCCCAATGGACACTCAAAGAACATGGCCACTCTGACCACAGTAGCCGCCATTTCAGTCAGCCCCCCTCAAACAACTTACGTCTAATTTCTACAATACCTAGGTGGCAAATGAAGCCCAGTGGGTACTTGTAGATACAAACAAAAGCTTGCTAAAACCACCATGTCTGGGAAACTGAGCCATTCCCAGGCAATCTTCTCTGAGCAGCAGACAGAAATAAAAAGACTTGGGAAAAGGAGAAACAGACATGAAATGTAACACAGTTTCCTGAAATTCAGTATACCCGACTTCCATGACATGTCAAGGAATCAGAGCTAATTCCACCCTGATTATCTGGGGTATGTCATTATTAATGTGTCAGGAACATTTTTAAGCCACTGTCTATCAGCAATTTGATGAAAGAAAAAACTAACACCTCACAAGAAATGTTGAGAACACCGTGATCTGAAAGAAACTACTATTAGTAAACTAAACAGAACTCTAAATAAAGAAAATTACTGCTGTTAAGACGTACTGTTCTGAGAATTATCAGGAAGAGTACCGAAACACTAACACTACTGTATATAAGAAATTATTCAAGCATGCATTTGAGTAATTCTGCATTTTAATTTAACCCTTTGAAACATTAATCAAACCATGGCTAATTATAGGAATTAAGGAATTAAACGATGGAATCTTCTAAAAGATATTATTTAAAAGGCAGTTTATACAATTACTTGTATAGATGTTTGCTTTAAAGAGGAAAACAGTTCTACTGTAATGAAAAGGGTCTTAGAAAATTAAATTAACAAGGGGGGACCAGGCTGATATGAAACTAAATTAGCATCAAATGCAAATTACAGGGTACTTAATGGTAGAAACAGGTGCAGAGAAGAACCCTAAATGAGATAAATGAATAAAACATCCCTCTCCACAAATGTGGAAGCTGACACAAAGTCAATGATATGAATAATTCAGCAGCCTCCACACTGCTGTTGAGGTCAGCCTGCCCTGACCTTTGAAACAGGAAGTAAAATTCAGTTCAAATTTGAGTGACTGGAAATATAACAGTTATTTGTTTTTTATATTAAAAAACCCACAGAATTTTTTAAAAATACAGATAGAGGAAATACACAATAGAATTACAGTTTGAACTAAGGGGATATTACATAATCAAAGTAGTTGGTAAACAAAGAAACAAAAAAATCATTAGGTAAGATTTTCCACAAACCATGTTTCAATATGGAAATCCTAAAAATAAAACAAGTAAAAGCACATATATCAGTGTTCAGCTTACGGATCAAACTCCCTGTGAGAATAAATTTCTAAATTTTTATCCTTTCTTCACATTATTTTATTGTGTTAATGTCAATGTAAAAAATTTTAAAAGCATGTTATAATTTTTTTAAAGTAGCCATGTATTTTTATTAATAATGCAAAGTAATCTCTCACTTTTGTAAGACAAAATTTGGTTAAACTAGATTTTTAAAAGCCTTTATGAAGCTGCTCTTTTTTTTAATCCTTCAAACCCTGATTTAATAAATGTTGCATCCCCAAAATTAGGTTATCTTATAAAAATGCAACCCAGGTTCAAAAACAAATCATTCCCATAAGTGAATATCTACTGTGGTTTTACGTGTCTTTTATGCTTTTTTTCCCCTTCTTTGTATGCTTCAAAAGTATTTTGTACAGTTAACTGTGAAAGTACTTTCCTTATTTCAAATCGAATCTGGTGCTGCTAGAGATTAACATGGTATGACAACAAACCAATTTCTACAAGCTAAAAAGACAGCAAAATATATATGGTATATCACTCTCATCGTTATTTTACAGGATGGCATAAAAGATGTTTGATAATAGCGGTTATCTCTGCCCTCCAATTGGTTCTATTAATGGGACCCACAACTTGGCTATCTACCTTTCATCTATCAACTGTGCTTGTCAGATGAAAGATTATGTTGAAAGAGGAGCTTAATTTTATTTTCTAGATTTAGAGAGAGTTAAAGTTACACACACACACACACACACACACACACACACACACACACACACACGGCATCTATGAGAAGTGGTAAACTAGTATACAGTATAATTACCACAGGAGGAAGTTTGAGATGTACTCCTTCTAAATCCAAGTGTTCGTTCGGCAGAAGCAAATTAAAGACGTGGGGTGTGTTTTTTTAAAAATTATTATTATTATCTTATTGGCTAAATCACTCCTCTGTCGACATTTAATAAAGGGTGATACACCAAACACTGCTGATTTGGGGCTTGGCGTAATGACCGACCTGAGTGAAGGTTTGTGTACAAAGTGGCTCCCCATTAAATAGGGCTCTGTGGAAGCAGCTGGTTCTCATTTTGAAACAACCGGTTTCTCTATCCCCAAGTGCTAAAGAAAATAATCCCTGCCATCTATGACTACACACTTTCACAGAGGCAGCAATGAGAATTTGATTGTGGAGATAATTAAAGTCATTCCTGGAACTTCCAAGAAAAAAAAAAAAGGAGGAAAGAGGTGGGATTGAAAGAAAGAATAGTCAATGACAGTGTTTAAAATTAAACTATGACAAATCATCTGGAGTGGAGAAGGAGGAGGAGGGATCCCCGCCCTTCACGGAATTCGGTGGAAGCAGCTCTCTTTTCTCTCCATGCTGCAGCTCCAAGGGGAGGCTGAGATGCCATTAGTCAGGGCCACAGCCCCCAGTGTCCGGCTTGGACGCCGAAGAATCGAAACACAGCCGGAGAAACTCCTTGTCAATGATGGCATATCACGATGAGATTTTTTTTTAAGTTTCAATCTTAAGTAAAATAGTCGGGGAGGAATCCATCTGGATTCTAGAACAAATAGTCATTCCGGCTGATCTGAAACATTGACATTATTTCAACATTAAGAGAAAACAAAAAAGATATCAGACCTTTGAAGAGCTTATTTTTTGTGTTTTAATACTGTGCTGCTCTATAAGAACCCATGCTCCGACAGCCTGATAGCCTGAATGACACTCAACTGAAGCTACATTCCCTGAACGCCTACAGATTTCATGGGCTTGGGGAAAACTAAAATATGTGTAATCTATCTGTCTGCACTATCTGCCTTTAACAGGAAGAAGAGAGGGGCTCAATGAGGACAATCCGAGGCCTCCCAATTAACCTGATTAGTTCAGCACGTTGCTCTCATGAATGACACCTTATCTTGAAAATAAGGGAGAACTTCCTTCCTCAAGAATGCGCAGGAGCCCCCAAAGCCACAAAGATGCAGCCTATCAAACAGTGAATGGCCTCTGCTTCTTCCCCCTCTTCCCAGCTCGCACACAGGTCAGGGAGACCAGCAGACACAGCGCCTGATTGGATTTTGTGTCCTAAGGACAGGAGGCAAGCTCCCATCTGCCCAGGTGGCCTTGGAGAAGGCTGGGAAAAGGGATGCCCTGTGGGCAACTTCAAGCCCCTTCTTTCAGAGTCAACCAGGCACATGATGGGATTGGGGTGGGGGACGGGGGGTTGGAGGGAGGGGGGAGATTCATTAACCCTTCAATCACCAGAGTAGCACATCAATATTATACCTGCCTGAAAGAAAAAACAGTGAACTCTTAAGTCTTCTAACGTTATATAAAACAAAGGCACTGCTGAAACATGTTACCTAACACTGATTTCACATTTGATATAATAATGGGAGATTACCAAGTTGCTATACAAAAATAAAGCTTTCCCCCCAAACTCTCTGAAATCTGCTTGCTTGCAAAGGATAGTGTGTGTGTGTGTGTGCGTGTGTGTGTTAAATTCACATTATCGTGTGTAACAGACATACTAGTTAACAGAATATATTCTTGAAAATGTGCTTGGTGCGAATGTCAACAGCAGGGTTTTTCACTTGTCTGCTCTGTGATTTACTTGATCAATTAAACAGGCAATGAGAGGATTTGCATGGTAATTGTGTGAAGATTAACATTTTTAAGTGTAACAAATTTAATATTTTATCTTACATTTTCTGTTTCTCAACATTCTTTAATGGCAGTGCCTTTTCACTTTATTGTGTAGTTATAACAAGCCTGTCTTTAGGCAGAGAGATGAGACCACCAGATTCAACAACTCCATTTCTAGTTCCATTCTTTCATTTCACAAAAACATACTCTAAGCACCTGCTACACAGCAGTGAGGCAAATGTGCTCAGTGCTGGGGATACAGCAGCAACCAATACACGCAAACCACTGCCCTCTGGGGTTTACAGTCTACCTCCTAAAGAGTTTATCAGCCTCAGCAATACCAGAGGGAACTCAAATCAGAATTTCACAGCTGGAAAGCATCTTAGAGATCTTTTCATTCCAGCCCTTTTTAAAAAAAATAACAGCCACCTTCTATTGAATGTGATTTATGTGCCAGGCATTGTGCTAAGTGCTCTCCATGCATTATCTACTTATTCCTCACCACAACCCTATAAAGTAGGAACTACTACTCCTATCCCGGTCTTACAGATGAAGAAACTGGCGCTTAAAGAAGTGAGGCGATCTGACCACAGCCCGAAGTTAACACTGGCAGAGCTCAGATTTGATCCCAGGCAGTCTGACTCCACAGCCTGTGGTCTTAACCAATGTGTAGACTGCCTCAGAGGAGTGCAATAAAACCATGGAGTTTGCTCAAGTTCAATACCACTGAGTAAGAGCTAAAAGGCAACTTTGAACCCAGGAATATTTTTCCTCTGCACCATGATCTCTATCTATCTGAAATAACATTCTCCTATTTTTTTTTAAAAAATCAATATATTCTTTTCTACACTTACTATTCCAGTTTTTTTTTTTCAACTCTGAGGCACTAACAGCTCCATGAGGGAAGGAACCATGAGTGTCTTATTCACTGTTATATCCCCAACCCTGAAGACAGTGCATGGCATATAGTAGACGCTAAATAAATATTTGTGGAAAGAAAAAAAAATGAGTGACTCCTCACCAAGAGGACTTAGTCACCAAGATAAACTTCAGTAAGGTAATTTTGCTTATTAGAAAGTACCATGGCGGGCTTGCCTGGTGGCGCAGTGGTTGAGAATCTGCCTGCCAATGCAGGGGACACAGGTTCGAGCCCTGGTCTGGGAGGATCCCACATGCCGCGGAGCAACTGGGCCCGTGAGCCACAACTACTGAGCCTGCGCGTCTGGAGCCTGTGCTCTGCAACAAGAGAGGCCGCGATAGTGAGAGGCCCGCGCACCGCGATGAAGAGTGGCCCCCGCTTGCTGCGACTAGAGAAAGCCCTCGCACAGAAACGAAGACCCAACACAGCCAAAAATAAATAAATAAAATAAAGAATTAAAAAAAAAGAAAGAAAGTACCATGGCAATCATCACATTAAGAATAACAATCCATATGGAATATATCATGTTCAGACTGCAAGAGCTGCCTGATTTCAAGCACCTAATATGTGCCGAACTCTGTGCTAGGTATTTTAACCCACACAATTCTTCAAAATTGAGATGATTTTCCCATTTCAAAGATGAAAAAAACTGAACCCCATGAGGCTCAGGTATTGGGAATTAATAGTGGAGGGATTTGATTTTCTGCCAATGGACTCCAAATTCTAGGCCTTTTCCATTATACTCTGCCTTTTCCCAGGTTTCTCTTTGGATTAGTGCCTGTTTTTTTCCCCTAGTGAAACACACAATGGTTTACTCATCAAATTAAATGCAGACACAAGAACTCAAATATTGCTCTAGCAATGGGTACAACAATTTATGTTATATTATTACTATTATTTTTAATCCCAGAAGTTAAGTGCCAGATCTACCAAGGAAACTGTTTAGGTAAAAAGGTTTAGATTGATTCATGCAAAGGATGAAATGTGGATACCAAGAAAAATAAATGAGGCTACATGAAATACTGAAAACAGTATTTTATTTCAGCTGCGCAACTGAGAAGGAAAAAGATCAGGCTGAGAGCTAGGACACCGATTTTCTAATCACTTGCTTTGTCACTAAAAAAGTTCCTTCAGCTGTGTGCCTCAGTTTACATATGTGTAAAATGGAGTTAATTTGTGCCCTAACATTTGTGTGAAGAGAATTCTCTGAAATACTACCCCTTAAATGTCACCAATAACTTTGCAAGTTCCATTCAGATGTAAGTTACTATTAAATTCACAATGGTCAGGCATTTTGTTTGTTTTGTTTTAAGGTGCTCATAGGCCAGGATTCAGACGCTGGTCTTCAAGAAAACATGCCGGATGGCCAGAAGAGGACATTCCTACTCCTATAGCCGCAGAAAGAAGTACTCAATTTTTTGAAAGATATTCTGAGATGTACGCCATACACCTGAGATTAGAATCTGGCTTTAAGAAAAAAAGACCGTGTAGCAAATACAAGTTTTCAACATTGTAATAGCTTCAAAGATAACTCTTAACCAACTTTCTTTTCTAAAAAACTTCCTAATAAATAAAAAAGAGACATCTCATTTTTCATCTTTGTTTTTGTCTTTGTAACGTGTGTGTGTGTGTGTGTGTGTGTGTGTGTGTGTGTTTGTCTGTGTACATGTGAGAGGAACCAAACCTGACACAGGTCCAGGGTTCTTCAAACTAACTTTTCCTTTTGTGAGGGGACTTCAACCAATAGTGCATCCAAGACTATCAAAAATGATGCCTTAAGATACTACTAACAGATCAGAATACTAATGAATGGAAAGCATATTCAAAATAGGGGGAAGTTATTGTTCTACTGAACAATGATAAATAAATTGCAAGTAGCATGATAGTCTGATCTTTAGACAGAAAAAAAAAAAAAAGCTTTAGTCAAATCATGGTTGCTTTGGGAAGGTGGAGGGCAAACAGCCTCTGACCATTAGCCAAGTTGTCTGCCTGCACTCTGCTGCCTCAGTCTCACCTCCAGCCTGTGTAGAAGGCACCGTCCAGCACAGGCAACGCTTGGGGCACAGCAGGGAGCAAGGTCACACAAAAAAGCAGCAGCTACCATCATGGAACAAGATATCCTGATCTTTCATTTTGATCATTTCCAATTCATTGATTAAAAAAGAAAAGAAAGGGCTTCCCTGGTGGCGCAGTGGTTAAGCATCCGCCTGCCAATGCAGGGGACACAGGGTCGAGCCCTGGTCCGGGAAGATCCCACATGCCACAGAGCAACTAAGCCCGTGCGCCACAACTACTGAGCCTGCATTCTAGAGCCCACGAGCCACAACTACTGAGCCCGCACGCCTAGAGCCCGTGCTCTGCAACAAGAGAAGCCACCGCAATGAGAAGCCCACACACCGCAACAAAGAGTAGCCCCAGCTCTCAGCAATTAGAGAAAACCCGTGTGCATCAGTGAAGGCCCAATGCAACCAAAAATTAAATAAATGAATAAAATAAAAATAAATAAATAAATAAAAAGAAAAGAAAAAGTTATTTCAACCTGGAAATGCCATGTCATGAGTGTTCATACCCTACAGAAGGGCTCTTCTGACCTACTCACCCACTGCCCCACCAGACGTAGAGAGTATCAATATTTGGTCAATCAAGCAGAAAATGAGCAAAAAAAAAAGTTCTTGAGGGAGTCTTGATATTGATTAAAGGGGCATTTTTTTAAACCACCATAACGTTGACGTGAACCAAAATTTGAGAATCTTGCCAAAACACTATACGATACATATAGTGACCATGTCCAGATTAAAAATGCACACGTGCAATGTGATTATTATTTTCTCTTTTTTCCCTCTCCTGGAATGGAAAGTGTTAAAGAAAACAATAAAAGGACAAGTTAAGTGTACAGGGTAGGATTTACTGGCATCTACTTTTAATCTATGGCCCTTCACTCTGTAGCTTATCGGGCCTCTGTCAGTCCTTTTTCCTCCTTTATATCTCATGAGGAGCCCCCCCATGCTGCTGCTGAGAGACAGAGCCCAAGTGTCTATAAGCTTTTTGTCAGGTAAAAAGAGAAGAAAAAGGAAAGGAACAAGAGGAAAAGCAAAGCTAAGAGGCATCTATTAGATGTCACTAGGCTTTTGTATTCATGTCAATGATTCAGGATTAGAGTATTTGAAATAATCTTATTGAGAGGAATCAAAAGGCCCACCGAGTGAGAGGCTGCTCTGTAGCATATGGCAAAGGCACGAACAATATCTTATTAAAGATGTGTTGGCTAACACTATTACTTTATATTATATTACAAAACTATTGTGCCTCAAACAGTTAGCAGGATGGTATAGTTACCGAGTGCCATTTTAGAGGTTATTGTGTGGGATCAAGCTATATAATTTGCCAGCTTGTCTAGTTACATCTTTCTAAGTAGGGTTTGGAGGCAAGTTTGGACCTGGAACCAAGCACTTCACCTTCAAAAATAAAAATCCCCAAAGCACACTGAGGATCACTCTGTTCCCACTGAAAGTGGAATATACATTACATGGATGAAACACCAATGGCATTCTCTTCCCCAGAACCAGTTTCATTAAGTTTGCGTCATTTACCATATGTGACCCCCTCTCCCCCCATGAAAAATATGCAGGGTTTTTTTTTGGCTTGATTCCCCTCCTCATGAAAAATACACACACACACACACACACACTCAGCTTCACACGTTAGTAGGGTTAAGGCAATTAAAATTCTATTACAATAAGTACTGTAACGTTAAAACCTTCATTTACCACTGCACAAAGGCTTGTAACTGGAGAAAGAGTTTGCAAGGGAGATTTATCTCCATCTACACACACCTTTAAAGGCAGCAAGCAACCAAAGACAAACCTGTACTGTTCACCATATTTCACTGATTGCAATTGGAGTATTTAGGTCACTTTTATATTGTCCCAGATGGTATACAATTACACGGTTTGTAAAGGGAGGGATGAGATGGTGGGAGGAGAGAGAAGGAAAAATTAATGGTCTATTTCAGATAATACCTGATGCAAATTAAAAAGACCAAAATGCCATCTCTTTATATGCATGAGGCTCTAAACAGAGTTTTTAAAATCTGGTCAATTTTTATTAAAGAGTTTGGTCAGGTGCTTGAAGTAAGGAAAAACAAGTAAAATTTATCAATGGAGAGTTGCATTGGGGGAGGGATTTGGGTTTTTTTCCCCATTCTAAGCAATTTATTTTAGAAAAGTAAAAGCATATTTAATATAATAATATATTCTCATCACAAACTGTGCGAAGTTGTTAGATGACACACAGAGGAGTTTGTAGTGCTTTTCTGTATTTTTCCAGAACTGTTACAAAAACAAAGTTATGATGACATGGGATTTTAAACCCACACCATGGGCTGACACCCAGGCCAGTTACACATATGCACTGCTGATTCTCTGAAGCTCCGTTAAATACATTTCTTGGAAGTTGCTGCCATTATTTCCTTTACAGGAAAACCACTGTTGTTCATTATACGGTGTCTGCAGTAGTATTATACCATGTAAAAGTACTTTGCATTATGATATATTGTCAGCATATTTGCAATCCATTTGAACGTATTCTGGTTGTGTATTTGGGAACAGCTGATAGCAAATGGAATATAGACTGCTATCAGCTGATTGTATTCATTATTTTCTTTATTTTTTTTGTATTCGTTATTTTCTTATCACAGTAGCAAACTGCACACAAGTGTACAGGCTAATCTCACATTCAGAACGGTATTATCTGATATGTGATAAAATTTAGAATGATAGTCTCTCACATAAGTCTCAACGCTAATAATCACATATGAATTCCCACTGAGAAAACAAATGTTTAAATACGGTAGGATTAATAAACAACCATAAATTCACACTCAGTGTCAGCGCTGGCTTTTCACTTTTGGAAAAACATAAACCTCTCAAACCAACCAAGAGGACAGCAATTATCCTGCCTGCGGCAATTTTAAAGGGTGAATTCCTCCTCCTTTTATTTTAATGGAGCATTCAAAGTTAGGAAATCAGGCAATATAAAAGGCATATCAGAAATCTGAGAAATGCATTGATACCTCTGGTTCCTTGAGCCCCAGATAGCTGTTTGTGTACCTTAGAGACTGATTATGTTTAGTGGTTGGTCCTTCTAAAAACTGATGAAGACCAAAATAATGAGTTGAAAGGTCAATGAAATAAAGCCATGAAACTCTAAAAGCCTCATCTGCAACTTTAATAAAAGTATGTTTATGTTAGTTGAGGACATTTTTTACAGAAAATAAAGGAAAAATTTTTAGTGAATTTTTGGATTTAAGTTTGATTATAAAGGACAGGGAAATCATTTACTGTCGAGGGAAACTGATGCCTTCACCATCTTAGGATTGTAGATCTAGGAATTAGAATATAGCCCACCCTGCTCAATGTTTTAAAAAAAAACTCAATTATATTCTAATTCTAAAGTTTTACTATTGTTTTCCTATTATACAAACGAACATATATGTTACATAAACACATCAGGATCGATTTAATCAAGAAATTAGCTTGGTGATAAGACAACACTGCGCTTTTCTGAAAAGTCCTATTACAGCATTTAAACCTCTTAGATGAAGAATGGATCTTAAATAAGATTGTTTCTCTGAACAACCCTGACGTAAATCAACAGGTAAAATGGCCATTCCAATATTTTCACTCCTGAACATTCTATTTCAGACAACAATCATAAAGAAAACCCGTTTAGTGTCACCTAAGTGAAAGTGATCTAGTTGTGAAAGATCTTTAGAAAATCCTAGAAAAAAACAAATATACACTTCTTTTGTTCTTTTTAGGAGACCCTTGGGTAAGTGTGGCCTGAAGAGCTAATTCCGAACAGGCTAAATTCTTCATGTTACAAAATTCATGTATTTTTTTTAAATGTTGCATGTCAGGGCTTACAGCTCAAATGTAGATACAGAGATTCCTATAAATGGAAAAGAAAGACAAATCTGTTAAAGCTGCAATAAGCAAACCCAAAATCTTTAGAGGGATATTAGTTGGCAGGCTTTAAAAATCCATGTTTTTAATATTGGCCGTGAGGGACCCAAAACTCGCCAGTTACTCAGGCCACATTATATCCCGAAAGGACTATGTCTAAATTCACACAAGACAGGAGAAGATAACTTGAGGAGGAATTTCATCCTTTATTATTTCTATCTATTAAAAGAAAACAGTCCACTTGTCAACTCTCATGATCCACAGCACAAAGAAATGAAGAATTGGGCTCTTATGTTCTCCCTTTATTTAGTGATCCAACTATTTCATCAATCACACTGATCTTAAATTGAAAAAACAAACAAACAAACAAACAAGTATTGAGCCATCCCCTATCCTGCCCTACTAGAAGTAAGTGACACAAATCTGGCCGGAAACTTTAGGGCTCTATGGGAAAGGAATCCTATAGCATACTTCGGAAAAAGAAATGTTTTTATAAGACCATCTGTATTCATCCATGTCATTGCTCAAAGGAAAATAAAGAGTTTTGTGAAGCAAATCGAGAATGCACAGTAATCCTAACTAACTAGATAAGGAATAACAGTCTGTACACTTAATATATTCAGTTCAAGCATTTATAAATAAGTTTCCACATAGAAAATGGAAGTTTTTTTTATGAATTCAGAAAAACTGGGTTCCCAATTCAGACTACCCTATGTGACTTTTGTCATTATCATCTTTTCTGATTCTTACAAAGTAAACCTAATTAAGAACCTCCCTCATTAGTCTTCCAGAAAAATTAGCCCAGCTTATGCTAATTACTCCTGCAAAATTTAATAAACTCGTTGAAATGGGAATAGCCTAATGAGGTTTTATTTATTGAACTAAGATAACTCCAAGGAAAAAGGTTAGGACACAAGGATATCCAATGTTTTAATAAAACTACAATTTATTCAATTTCTAAACATGAATTTTATTGCAAACCTTTTAAATTCAAATATGAGTTGCTATATGAATATGTTAAATCAATCTCCACCTTAATCCAATAACTGCAAGTCATTTTTTGCTTTTTACTTTAACAATAATTACCACACATAGCCCTTTACCTCAACGATAATGAAATTTGCTGTTATTAGTTCCTGGTCATCAGCTATTAAACATAACACATTTGACTTTTCCCATGTCTACACAGCCCAGATATCTAGATCATTGGGCACAGCCTGGTTTTTTATAATTCTCAATCAAGCCATTTGGCATTAGGCAGAAATACAACCTGGCAGTCAACTCCAGATGCCCACTTTGTACATTTACAGAAATTTTCCTCCAAACTTGTTTGAAGTGACTTGACAAATTGTCACAATCGTAAAAAGAGTTGGGGTCGTATTTTTCTTACTTTGTCACACGTTATTATAAAAGAAGAAAGTAGAAACACATTTTCTAAATCACAGTATATAACTGCTGATTTTGTTAATTCCACTTTCTTGATACAGTATGCCGACCTGATGTCCCCAAATCACCGGCAGCAAAAAATACAGCCAAAATTTAACACAGAAATAGCTTACCCTGTACCATTGCCGTATGACCAGAAAGCCTCTTCTATCAATCCTATAAATAGTTTTCCTGAATAACCACTGCTAAAAGTCTTTTGACTGATAACAATAGCACTGTTCTTCCAAAATCTGAAGGACAAGCAAAGGGAACTAAAAATTATTGGTGCCCAAAAGGTGACTGCGTGTTAAACCTATGCTAAATCCTAACACAAGGATTGCCTGTACCCTCAGCTCTATAATTGCACATTGTATGCATCTTGTAAAAACAGTTACTATTGCTACTGAATGCAGGCCCCATAACCTATTTTTACAAAATATGCAGGGATTCGCATCCATAAATCTGAAAGCAAATCAAACCCTAAGCACGTAACACAGATATTATGCAATCGGTAATACAGAATCAAATTGGAAACTATGAAATTCAAACACGGTTGTCATCATTTTTTTTTCCTTTGCAGCAATTTTATGGAATTGAAAAATCTTTTCTATTTTGCCCTTCCTTGTGTAAGTTCTTTTCCTGTTGTTATTCTCTTTGCTTGTTGTTAAAAATGGAAGTTTCACATATCAGCACAGACAGGACTGGAGCTTTTAAAACCTTTGGCAGACTGAAGGACAAATAAATTCTGAAAACTCAGATGCAAATAAAAATAGCGAAATGGGGTTGTGCATATCAGCTGGCATCACTGCTTGAAAAGACGGTTCATGGGAGACAGTGGCAACAGCCAGCAAATAAACATATGTTGGGACTCATGCAGATACCCTGGGTTTCAGCCGTTTTTCAAGTACTGCTCTCTTAAGAGACCAAGATTGGCTAACACCGTTTTCTACTTTGTCAAACCAAAAAAGAAAAAATGAAAAGGATAAATGTCATGAGTAATATCTCTAAAGCCACCGACAGTATAAAGTGCATACTTATTTTGCCTAAATTGTTTGAACTACCCCAGCCAAGGAAAGGTTTTAAGTACCCTACTGGGACAGATGCAAGGCGGCAACAATAGAAGCCACACTAATGCAATCCAGGTAACACAATCCTGTTTCAAAAACACGGGCCGGGCTAATTACAGCGCTGCTGAGTCAAGTTTCTTATGCCATCGCAACCCACAGAAACAGGTCAAAATCAAATGTTATTCAAACCACAGTCATATCAACCTTCTATATCAGAGTCACGGCTTAAAACCAAACGAAGAACTTAAAAGCTTAACCCATTCAAAAGCAAAAAAAAGTGTTTTCATTGCGGATGGCAAAGTAAGGTTCTTGTCATCATCTGAACCAAAAGAAACTGTGTGGCAGAACCGAATGTTGATAGTTTCAAAGTTTGGGGGAATATTTGGGCTGGTCCTTTGATCAGAACACTTTCTTTTTGATAGAAGAGTAAAATCTGCTTAAAATAACAAATGGCATTTTGAAGAGAGGTATTTAAGTGAAACAAACAACATAAAGGTTATATTTATTTTTTATCTTATTCATTTAAAGATTTATCTGCCATTGCAGAAAAAAGAAATTACATAATGGCATGTCTGCTTTTGTAGATAAACATGCTATGCTAATTCCATAGGCAGCACACAACTTCATTACACACTAAACCATTGATGTTTTTAACTTTGAATCAAAGATATTAATCCTCACGTATCAAGCAAAGATATATGTCTTTGGTGAGTATTAGTGAAAGATATTTAGTTAAAATATCTGATTGAAATGTAAGTTTTATAAAGCTACTTGGCAATCAAAATTGGGTTTAAGCCTGAAGAATCACATAAGTCAAAATCAACAACCAATGTTTTGTCACAAATTACAATAAAGCAAACACTTTTTCAGTCAACTGAAAAATGACAGAGCAAGCCTCCAAAAAGTAAAGAATTGGAAAGACAGATGGGTGGGTGGGGCAGGGGGGAGGTGTCAAAAATCATTATTACCAAACCCCAAAAGGGACTTTTGTTCAGCTGTTGATTTCCTCAATGACGGGTCAGTCAGTCTTACCTGTAAGACTCTTCCAGCTAACGGAGGGTGCTAGCTCTTGTCCTAGCTGACAACTGACAGTATCTATAAACCTTCCAGGCCATTTAACTCCCAATGAGTAATGCTATGTAACAAATGGTTTATCATACATGTTTCCATACAATGAATTTCAATAATTAAAATGTAAAACGAATATTTGGAATGCAACTTTGCATAATCTGTGCACACACTGACTCAAAATTGCGCCGAACAACTAAAACAGATTTATTGTTCTACAGTGATTTACTTGGTCATGTCAGATTAGTAATATGGATCTGTTTAAAAACACAATAATTAAGACAAGCAGGATAAATTAATCAACTACAAGGCAGCATGAGCTACAATCAAACACGGGAAATTACTGTAGAAAATCCTGGTTCACAGATCTCTTTAAAACTGCTTTTATGCATAAATAAAACCTTAAAATGTAGATGGATTGCGTCCAACAGAACTACTGTAGCTAAAAGTGATAATGATTCAAACATTTTTCAAATAAAAGTTAAATATTTATAAGCACCCAACCACATTTCATAAATCACAAACT
Organism: Balaenoptera physalus; assembly: GCF_965194825.1. NCBI lineage: Eukaryota > Metazoa > Chordata > Mammalia > Artiodactyla > Balaenopteridae > Balaenoptera > Balaenoptera physalus. The sequence continues at coordinate 42,851,561 of NC_138890.1, read as the reverse complement.
ATTATTATTTTATTTCTGAAGCTTCCTGGCACAGCGCGAGGATTGAGCCACAGAAAGTCAAGAAAGAAGAAAATATGCCTTTAGGAGCGTGAATCAGACACAAAACTGGAGCAATCCAAGAAAACAGGCCTCCAAAGAACATTCCATATGGCTTTCCCAGGAATCGCAATAGCTCGGCGCAGCTGAAGTCATGACCAACAGGCAAATTTCGGCCACATGCCTTCCTAACCCTCACCCATGAGCCGCGCAAGGCAGGTGTTTCATTATAATGAGGAAAAAGAACCGAGAGAAAGTAGAGCGGTCCCTACCTGTCAATTATCACTGGATCTGAGGGAGTCTCATTTCGGTTGCCACAGCTTTTCTTGTCACAACAGCGGCTATGGAGCAAAAGCAAGAGGATTTAGTACAACCATTACCATGTAAAATCATCATTTAGGCAGACAGAAGGTTCAAATTGCTGGGTTGCAAATGCTAGAATTACCACAAAGCCATACCTGGCAATCAACAGATCCCTGAGACAGAACGTTCTATTTGGGTCACCTATGGGTTAATGGCCAGGATTAACCTCTCCCTGCACAAAGGAGGGAGGGAGAGGGACTCCCACGGAGCGAGGACTGACAGCCCTAAGATGGGGTCTTCCCATCACTGCCCGCAGGACTGGAAGAGTTCACTGTGAAATGCATTATTATTACATCTACCCAATGAGAATATTCAGGGTTGTGGGTGGCTTAAACACTCTTCCCTCAAGATCACACTAATTGTGTGGAACGCGTCAATAATGAGGTATGAGTGATTTCTCCCCCTCCAGTCATTTTGTATTAAATGGATCCCTTTTTCTTCTCCTTCCTCTTTTATGGGAGACGTTTCCTTCAACCACAACCTTCCCCAAATCCTAAAACTATAACTGTTTGCTTTTGAACCATGTTCAGAATGTAAGAATAAAAGTACAACACAATAATTAAGACAAAGAGGCAAGATAAAAGAAAACAGAGATCCACACATCCTCTGGCTTTTGTGCCCTGCTCTGGCCACTGTGCAAGTTTCCTGGAAGCATTTAGGACAGTTGCTCCAAAGCCTGGCAAAAGCCTGACAATGGACGCTCTTTATTAGGTCAGAGAAAAGGCAGACGTGGGCAAGAAAAGCACCTACTATCAAAATCCCACCCCACGTGTGACCTTAAAGTTGACAGTTTTTTCTTAAACTGAGATGCTTCTAAAAAGTGAAAAAATTAGGGTTTTTGAAAACTACCCATGGTCAATGGAAATCCGTCCATCTGAGACTTGTTTGCAAATAAGAAATGTGTCCACTGGCCAGTCTATACCCAAGGGCACACTATAAAAGCATGTATTTGATCAGTCAAGGAGGTGAGGGAGTTATCCAAGCATTATACATTGCCTTGCACCACAAATAAAATATGCACTTTTCTCTCTCTCGCTTACACAAGCACGCACGCACACACACAAACATACACACAGACTCATTCGACTTAGTGAATCATAGAGCCTAAATTTAGAAGGCTGCTAGAGAGAAACAAACACTGAACTTCATTTTCAGGACCCAGAAATATTACGCCTGCACAGGGAGTCTTTCAGCAAAGTTAGGAAGTCTCTCTTTTGGCTGTAACTATATCTCTGAAAAGAGAATCAGCTTCCATATTTGGTGCTCATTCTATTTGCTTCTCGTATCTTCAGAAAACAACAGCAAGAATTGTATCTCCTTTGTCAAAACCCCAGCTAAAAACCACGCCACTCCCTTAAGAGCCTTTCCTTTTCTGATTCAGAGGAAACTATTTCCTCCAGGCCTGAGTTCTGCTATACTAGTACCTTGAGGATAGAAAGCCCAAAGGATCCCAATACCTAAAATGAAGAAACAAGGGAATGAGAAGTATAGTCGTTGAAATGCATACAAAAAATAATAATAATAATAATTTACAAACTAAACTCCATCCTCCCTGAACTCTACTCCCTTGCACCTACATCTCAAGGGCTTTGCCAGAAGAACACAGTGGTTAAGCACACCGACTCTGGAATCCGAGCGGCTTGTGGCAGCTGGAGCAAGGTATTCCACCTCCTGGGGTCTTAGTTTCCTCAGGTGTAAAATGGGGCGATTGTGGTACCCACCCCTAAGTGTGAGGGCTCAGGTCTCCAAAAGCAGCCCATGGACAGAGCCCCGGTCTTTACCCAGGGATAAAAGCAATGCATGGGAAGGCCTATTTCTCCTTTCTATTTTCCATTTGTTCCTTTCTTTTTCAAAACAGCGACTGGGCAAATCCGCATTGGTCAAACCCTCACCATTGTCCTGCCTGGACTGAATGCCTTCCAGGGACTCTTCCAACTCACCTGATGATAATTTCAGACTAGAATCTACATCTCAAGACAACCTGATTCTCTCCCTCCTCGCTGTCATCACCCTCATCCAAGTCACTTTCACTTCTCGCTTTAACTCCTGCAGTGGCCTCCCACCTGGTCTCTCTGTCTCTACTCTTCACCCCCCATGACAGCCAGAGTGATTTTCTCAAAATGTCAATTGGACTGTGTAACTTCACCGCCCAAGACCTTTTAATGGCTTCCCACCGCACTGAGAATACATCTATGGCCAGACCACCTCCCAGTCTCCTGTCACTCTCCTCCAACTTGCCAAGCTGCAGCCTCACTGGCTAATTTCAATCTCTCTAATGGGCCACGCTCAGTCTGACCTCAGGCCCAGGTCCGGGCAGGCCTCCGGGCCTGGACCGCTCCTCATCCAAGCCCTGCCTAGTTAGCCAGCCTCTACCCCCTCTTTGGGCCTCAGCCTCTAGGCTCCTTCCTTCCTCAGAGAAGCTGGCCCTGACACTTGATAGGTTCCTCTGGTTTTTCCTTTCAGGGCATGAAACACAAAGCAAATTATATACTTACATATATATTTGCATATTTTTTTGTCACTGTCTCCTCCCACCCCCTCCCCTACTAACTCATATGCTTCATAAAGGAACACACTGTCAATTTTATTTACCTAATGAGTAGCATAAGGCCTGGGACAGAATAGAGAAGCTCAAATATTGGTTGGTGGATTGGATGACTTCATGAATGAATGTCATGTACTGGGGAAAATACAACCCAAGAAAACAGGAAGGTAGCAGATAGAGGAAGCCAAGCTGACCCTCTGAGCAGACACTGCTGAGGAAAGGAACGTTCACCTCCACCCCACCCCATACGCCAGACCACCTCCCCAAGCAAGGGCCACACTAGGCCTGAGATTTGCCCTGTGCCTTAAGCACTCTCTTCATCCCCTTAAAATAAAAATGCCCTGGAGTGCAGCCAGCTGAATCGAAGCACAGCCTAAGTGAGAACAACCCCTCTCTGCTGTGCCCCCAAGGGACCCAGGGAAAAAAGCAGATGCGAAGAACAGAAGTGTAGAAGGACTAATAGAATAGGAATAAAATAGGGATAATGAAGAAAGGAAAACAGACTAAAGGGCTGGAGGTCATTTATCATTTACAAAACCTTATACAAAGTATGAAAAATAGCCCAACAGGTTTCCTGCCTCTCAAGTCATGTCACTGCATCACGTAGTCATCACCCCCAAAACGGGATTCTTGGGCTCTGCTCTGCGTCTGGGGTGGCAACAGAACAGTGTCTACAGTTTAAGCCCACTTTTAAAATATATTCATATACACATATACATATATGTGTGTGTACATATATACATGTAAATATGGAACTGTGTGCAGCATTAAAAAGAACGAAGGTGGGTTTGTACACACCATCTCGGAAAGACGTCTACATCATATTATGACCTGAGAGAGCCAAGCTGCAGAATAGTATGTACGGTATGGTCCTACTTCTAGGAGAAAAAAAGGAAAGACTGAGAGAGAGGGAGGGAGTGAGGGGAAGAGACAAATAGTTTCACAAGCCAGTTCATACCCTCACTTCACTCAAATTTCTGCACAAAGTGACAGCCTGCAAAAGCCCTTCCCTGACTACCCCCAGAGCTCTCTAGCCCCTCATCCTGCTTCACTTTTCTTCCTAGCACTCATCACATTATATTTTATATTTGTCTTCTTATTTATTGTCTGTCTTTGAGTACAAGGGCCTTAGACTGTTCTGTTCATCCCTGAGTCCCCAGCAACTAGAACAGACTGCAGCACACAGTAGGCCCTCTGGAAGTATTTTTTGAATGAATGACTAGAAACTTCAAAGAAATAGCCTATAAGGAGTGGAATAAGTGGGGAAGTATAGAGGATATATATTTTGTTTCTGTACTCCTGCAGTCTTCTGCTTTGTATTGTAATATTATTTTCCTATCAAAAGACTAAAAATCAACTGCAAATTGGGGAAGGAAGGTCTTCCTTTAGGCTGAGCTGGCATCTAAGCCCCTGAAGCTCCCTAGTTCTAGCCCAGAGCCAAGCAGAGCAAGGACCTGTCTTCCTTCCCTGTGATGGTCTTTCTTGCCTTCTCTTTCCTCCCTTCTCCAAGCTGAACTGCTCCCTATGTCCCTCTACTGAACTCAGAAGGACTGAGAAAGGTGGGTACCAACCACCACTGTACACAAGGCAGGCATTAAGCAAGAGGACAGAATGAAGGGAGAACAGATTCACTTGTGTTTAAGGCAGGAGAGGTCTTGGGCTGAAACAATACAGTACATGGAACAACAGATGCAAAAGCACTTCAAGGGAAAAGTTACCAGGTTAGCAGAAGAAATTACAGGGCTAATCATGTCCTCATTACTGTGTGACTGATGGACCTTCATCCCTTCAAATGCTGTTCTTTAGACTCCTACTGTGTTTGTCAGGCACTGCACCAGGCACAGACCTGGCATTTGCTTCCTAAAGCAGGAATCTGTCAGGGGGCTCGGAGTCTCCTCATTTGCTTTGTCACAGAGCTGGATTCCCACTACTTCACATCCCTTCGCAACCTGCAACCCAAGTGGCAGGAGAGCAATGTGGCCCATCACTGGAGTGGGGACCCAGCACCTGGTGTCCTACGTACACTGTGGACTCAAAACAGCAGCCCTTTCCCCAGCAAGATCGTGCATCCCTCAGACAAGCTAGTCCAGGGAAAAGCAAGCGTGTGAATTTCTTCCTTAGCAGCATGACACAGGTGGCATCTCTCTAGTGCACTGACACATGGCTTCATAAATCATGGCAAGAAACATATACTTGTTTCCTGGTCATGAGGCCTGCAGATCCTCATCTTAGGGACATGGAACTTCTTCTCAAGTGGAGGAAAGCAACAGCTCCATCTCTAAGCTTTACAACAAAAAGCAAGATTATCTTACCCATTTAGCCAAAGTGGCTAGAGAATGAGATATATGAGTTATCTGAATAGTCTGATTAATAGTAATAAGCTCATTCTTTCCCTCAGTTAACCAACATAAGTTTTTCCATTCTTTAAAAAAAGACACACTCCTTCTTTTCTCTTGAGTTGGTTTCTTCACTGTCCAGCTGTCCCCTTGCCAGAGTTGCCGTCACTCCTTGCCACCTGAACCCCATAAAAGCTGGCTTCTGGGCCTCAGCGCCAACTTGAATGTCCTCTCTTGAAGTTCACCAGTGACTTTCTGGTGCTTTTCTCAGTATTCAAGTTTATCTGGATCTCCCTACACTTACTACATGGATGGCTCCCTGTCTTTGAAACACCCTCCCTTTATTTCTAGGCTCTGTATGCTCAAGGTTCTTTTTCCTAATTCTCGAACACACTAAATAAGATGGTTGCCCAAGAACGTATCCATGGCCTCTTCTCTTTCTATTCACCCATCCTTGTCAATCCCATGTAAGCCCATAGCTTTACCTTGCACCTTTGAGAAAAGACCTCAGAAGTTGGTTATCCTTCGCCCTGACTCTCTGCCCAGCTCCAGGCCAAAGGCCCACCATCTGCAGACCTCTCCCCGGAGAAATCCTGCCTGAACTGCCAACAAATGGACCAAAACGCTCCTTCATGCACCCTCTAAAATCCAGGTCCTGTCTCACCTTCCTCCCAATCCCTGCAGCTAAAACCCACCGGCAAGTATCTCTTCCTTTCTCTGAGCAGCTGTGGTCCTTGGCCTCACCTCTTGTCCCTGTCTACCCTTCCTACAGTGCTGTCTAGTTATCTGTTTTATGGGTCTCATTCTCCCAGGCTAACCTGTCAGCTCTCCTACTATAGGGGCCAGTCCTCTTTGGCTCTTCATTCCACTGTGCCTTGCACATAGCACGTGCTAAAATAATGAATGAAATTATACTTAACAGCACACCTAGAATGAACAAAGCATGTTAACATTTTAGTAGACACTTCCCTTCCTTTCAATATTCTCTTACCATCTTTCCCTTTGAGCAACTCTGTGCCAGGTACTTAACTAGGCACTGCAGATGTTGCTACTACTGCTCCCACTACTTCCACTGCTTCTATTAATATCAATACTGATACTACTGCTGCTACTATTAATAATGACAATAGACATTCGGCACTTACTATGTGTCAGGTACCATGATAAGCATTTATCGGGATCACAGCATTTAATCTTAACAACCACCCTATGAGAGAAGCAATAGTTTCTCCCCATTTCACGCATGGGCAACTAAAGCAGAGAGGAAAACTGGGTAACTTCTTTGTCTTCAAGGAGCTCTTAGTCCAGCAAAGAAAGACAGGCCTTGGACACACAATTACAATGTGCTGCATGCTATGAAGGAAAAGCGCAGGATATCACAGGAATGCATAATAAGGGGACCTCGTTCAGGCCAACGACCGGGGATGCTTAAGTGGGAATCTGAAGGAAAAAATGAGACTAAACCAGCCAAAGAGGAAGGAAGAACAAGCCATATCAAGGGACCAGGCTATAGCCCTGGGAGCTCATGGTCCACAATGTTAGGCACTGACAGTGGGAAAAAAATGCCTTCCTAAATACGGCACCCATCCCCTGCAATTGTCCTGTTCACTGGAAAGGGAGAAAATCTGCTTTGCCCTGCCTGGGGGGGCTGGGAACTAGACTCACCTACCAAGCAGAGTTCCTATTTTCCATTCACATTTTAAACACAGGATGTGGAGATGCATTTATAATCAAATGCTTTGTGGAATGAATCCTGCTTTTAAAAATCCTTCATGGGGCCATACTTTTTAAGAGCTTAATCACCAAGTATTAGCAAAATATAATAATGATGATTTGGTATAATAAATTCCAGTTTACAAAAATGCAGAACCTCTCCCAGAATTCCATGGAAAGAGTTCTATGCCATCAAGTCAAAGGGGTTTTGTCTCAAAGAGAGACAATAATAACAATCTCATGGCAGTAAGTCCTTGAGACAGCTCATGCAATAGGGTTACCCTCTCAACAGAACAAAACTGATTTTTTAAAAATTTGTAGCCACCTAATACACAATTGCCTGGTGTTTATTTTTTTATTTTTCTTTTTTCTTTGATGACAACAAAACAGAATCATCCCAAGCCCTTTCCTGTCGATCTAAATTCTCTGTGTCTCCTTCATCTGTAGCTCCAACATGCTATAAATATACCTCTCTTGTGACATAAACACAAAGTTTTATTGTGCCGTTAGCCTTGATAGAAAGCACTGCAGAAAGTTCTTTAGAAATTAAATATCTAAAACAACCTATTTTAAAATCCAGGGCCCTCACTATTTCATGTCTGCAGTGAAGAAATTTCATCTTGGGGAGAGCAAGCTGTCTTTCACACCATATGGTTAATGGTGGTGCATAGCAATTAGCCAGGCTGATTAATGGTGAACAGACTCTAATTTTATGCTTATAATTGAGCCTGCATTTGCACCCCTGGTGCAAATTCAGCACATCCCAACTTCCACTTACAACCGGCAAGAAATCAAGAGAAATAGGATGGTGTGAAAAGTGAGAATTTTTTTCCTAAAGCCCCCTAAAGAGCATCAGATTTGCAATTTAAAAGACTGTTAGCCACACAATAGATGACAGGCTTGTGTAATAGGGTCATGGCGGCCTGGTAAACAAACAGTACCCCTTACACATCTATAGGCAGCCAGGAAAACCGTCATCTGTAACATTAGTAGGATGACATTTTGAATATGGCTCTTCCCTCTTAGCCATGCAGTACAAACATCATTTGCCTTCAGTGGCTTGAGAATTTTATTTTTTGCTATTTTTATGTTTCTAAAAAAATAGAAAGAACATCAGCAGTAAAGCACATCAACCAGCATCATAACGTACTTTGGACCAATGAATTTTAAGAACAAGAAAAATATAAATTGCATTAACAGAGTGTAGGCTTGTGTGTGAAAGGCATAATATAGCTTAAGTATTTTAAGAATAATTTCTAGCATAGTCCAAACAAGTACAGATATGAGATACAAATCTATGATTTATAGATAATAGTTGGCCTATTGGTTGAGATCCATCTTCCTGTCTCCTGTTTGCTGGAATCACATGGAACAGAATATGGAAAATTCATTCTAACAACATGCTAATTGTGGGAAGATAAAATAGATATGGCTGGAAAAATAGTAATACGAAGGAGGTCATTTTTTTAATGCTTTTCAAAATGATTTTACTCATTTTATTCTGAAGAGTGCAGCTCAGCTTTAGCTGTGCAATTGTTGTATACAGTATAACACTAATTTTGCCTAATAATATCTTCTAAGAAATCCATGACCATAGTTTTGGGTTTTGTTGCTGCTTTAAAGTTAGAGAAAAGCAACCTGTTTTCGGAACAATTAACAAGTTTTACAAATCACTAAAGTGAAAACCTGTGAAACTCCTGTATATTTTAGAATAATATATTAGTATGTTTTTTAAAAAGGAGAAAAAGAAATTTTTACATACATACATATTATAGATACAGAAGAAGTTACTACTTGGGACTTCACTAAGGAAACACATTAATCTCTTTTCTATTTTATTTCCACCTGTAGAGTTTTCAGATTGCTTTCCCCACAAGTCCGTGGGCAGCAAATAAACCCACCCATGCCGAAGCAGCAGCTGAAAGTCCTAAATGGTTTGGTCAGTAATAGTCAGGAGACAAGCATGCTTTGTGCCAGGAGAGCCTGCGTGGCTAACAAACCAATTAGTAGCCCTTCCCTGATGCAGAGTGTCATCGTCATGCTTTATCCAATTACTCAGAATATATCAGAAGCAAAGTGCCAGTGTTATTTTATGAAGAATTAGAATCCTAAACTGCAAGTTAAAAGGCTGTTCTCTGGTTTACTCTCTCCCATGTGGAGGGCTGGCTGAGGCCATGGAAGTGAATGTGGTCTGCTTGCCTGGTTTCAAACGTAGCTTCAGACAAAAATAAAGATACTCATTTGTGGACCACATGAATGTTTATACCTTTCAGTGACTCATCTTTGCCATCCTTCCAAAAGCTCGCTACATTTAAGAAATGTTAGCTACATTGTCATAGTTATATAAAAGGTAACTAAGATTAAGAGATCAGATGTGGGGTTTGTGTGGGGAGGAATGATGCCTATGTACGGATGGTCACATTTTTAAGTGGAAGAATTAAAAAGGGGAACTATAACTTTCAAGTCTTATCCAAACAGAGGTTTCTGCTGATATCAATGGAACTCTTATTTTACTAGCAATGCAGTTGAGCACATATATTAACACTAAAAGGGTTATATTGTATTTTACTCGATTGAAAGGAAAACGGGGCAGGCACTGCTTTGTGCCCATTAACAATGTGATATCAAAATGGAAACGTATGCCTTTTAGGATGAAATCTAATAAATAATTGAGAACCACTGTGATGCCTGACACTTTACTACCAAATACTCACATCTACCAGTTTTTAGATTGTCTAACAGAAGATAAACATATACCCAAAAATAGACCTGAATTCTCCTAGATTTGAGATACAAATTCATCTTCTCTTTTCTAATTAAAGGGAAAGAACAAGGTATTTCTTACCTGCACATGATTTCGTGTGTGAGCAAGACTCGGCACATTTCTGGGTTCTTGTCTTGGCCTTCATACACTATGGCCTGTAAACAAAGGCACGATTTGAGCTAAGAATGGAACCAAGTAGCAGAGGACAAACTACCACAGTCGAGTTCTTGACCATTCACCACCGCCGCAAGGCCAATTAGCTTTCAGAGCCAAAGGCCTCACTGGGCTGATTGTTTTAAGACAGCTGTTAAGGATCAACCCAAATTGAGTGGAAGGGGATATGTTCCTCTTTGTCCCATCAACCACCTTATTATAACACACATCTTTGGATCCTTGTATGAGATGGGCTTCTGTCGTCAAGACAACCACAATTCTCTCTTCAATTCAGAATAAAAATAAATCTAATCAATGGGGAAGGAAAAACCCAGAAGGCTTAGCAGATTGAGATACTAGTGATTTAAAATATAGAAAAGCACATGGATTTTATTTTTAAATGATTCGTATTTGTCGCCTCATTTTACTACTTCCAACTCCAACATGTAATATTCTAGAGGTAAGTAGTAGAAAACAAGTGAGGGTATGGTTAATGAGTCCACTCACTGTCTTGAGATGATTCATCAATCAGGGGAAATCCTTCCTGCCTACAGGTTGAAAACATGTGCTCTCTGGGGTGTATAACCACCCAAACAGTAATACTCGCCCGCATATGCTGGGGGAAGGGCAGGGTTGGGGCGGGGGGAGTTAAGCCATAGTTATCTCCCTCAACTAAGAAGAATTACATCTGACTCTTAAAATTTGTTGGAGTCCCAAACTACCTCACTGGCCAAGATGTTTTTGTCTGTTTTTAGTAATATGTGTACAAACATTTTCCTTAAGGTCACCAGGAAGTTTCCTTGAGACCTCTGCTTACTGGAAGATCTACATGTTAACACCTGGGCCAAAGAAAAGCTCACAGCTATGGGTAGAGCAGTGCTCTGCATGGGGATACATTTTAACTAACTTAACAATGTAGCACTGCATAGTACTAATATAACACAGCTTCAAATTGTTAACAAAATTACTTTCACACATTCAGATAACTCTCAATTTCTTGGTGATGAAAGTACTTAAATTAACCAGAGACTTTTTAGGATACACAGAAACTGCAGTAACTAACTTATAGTTGGCTGGAATGTGCTTGTTTATGAACCTGAGACTTTTAGAACTGTAAATGATGGAGGACAGCTTATGACACTATGTGTGCAGACCTTCAGAGCAGGCTCTGACTTTGTTACCTAACTCCATTACAAAACAAAAATTGCAACAAATTAAAAAATGACAAAAAGTACCTGCATAAGGAGAAAACATTTCTCTACCATTGGCCCATCAAAAGCATTTTTATGGTTAGCCTGTTATAACCCTATATTTTTTAATGTTTTATTTTGCCATAATTTTAGATGTACAGAAAAATAGTAAGGATATATAAAGAATTCCAAGATACTCTTTACCCAGATGCCTCAAGTGTTTACATTTTAGTAAATTTGTTTTATTCTTCTTTCTTTCTCTATTTTCTTTTCCTGAACCATTTATTAGTTAACTGCAGACGTGCCCTAAATACTTCAGTATGTATTTCCTTAAAACAAGGAATTATCTTACATAACCATAGCACAATTATCTGAATCACAAAATTAACATTGATACAATACAATAATCTAATGTAAACATCTGAGACTCACCAAATACCCAATAATGTCTTTTATAGCAAACAACAACAAAACCAATACCAATCACTGCATTCAGTTGTCATATCTCCTTCAATAAGGAATATTCCTGAGTCTTTGTATTTCATGACATTGACATTTTTGAAGAATATAGGCCAGTTATTTTTTAGAACATCCTCAATTTGGGTTTGTCTAATGTTTCCTCAGACTTAGACTAAAGTTATGTAATTCAGGGCCGGAATACCACAGACATGACGCTGAGTTCTTCTCCCTGTATCACATCACACTGCAACTAGTTCCACTAATGCCAGTGAACTCTGACCATTTGGTTAAGGGGGTGCCTGCCACCCATCAGAGAGCACAGCCAGATTTGTGTACTGTAAAGTTACTACTTCACTTTAAGTAATTCATAACTATCCTCTGGGGAAATCATCTAGATTATGTTAACATCATATTATGACTTAAATTTTCACCCATTAGTTTTAGCATGCACTGATGATGCGTTCCTGCAATCTTAAAAGACCTTTTAAATACCCAGGAAGTTGCTTTACTCGAGAAAATGCATTAAGTAAATTGAAAATGTTTTAAAAACCAAAACTTATATCTGCCTGCTTTATTTACTGCAATCACTGCTTTAAAAAATCAAAGAAACACTGTAAATAACTGATTAGATCTCATACATGGTGCTAAAAAATTCTATTATGCATTTCTGAGAAATCCTATTACCACTACATGTTTTGTGTGTTCTCTTAATACCCCTGAAAACCTGTTTCAACTTTAGTTTTCTGTCATGCTAAACTAATACAAATAACTTGGTGAATAAAATTCACAGGTATTAATGGGGTTTTCCTTCCTGTTTAAAAAAAAATTGGTTTTGGGAGGAGAAAGGAGTATCAATTACATCAGACCTTCTCATTTTGACTCTTTCTAGATAATACCAATATTATTTTTTACTGAGGCTGCTGGTTCCACTGAAATCAGTGGGCCCATGATGATACTCAATTAAAGATATGCTGCAGTGAAAATATGTTGATGCCCCCCCCTCAAACAGTAGATGACCCATGGTCTCCCAGGTATTCCATGTTTTTGTCTTTGGTGACTGAACATCATTTGTTGAAGGCCCAGGGCCTCCGTAATACATCTCTACCAAATGTCAACCTGCCACTTCGCTTCTGGCAGCAGAGTCAAAATGGAGAATCTTCTCTACATCAAGCATAGGAAAATGAAAGCATGAGTTTGGATTTGCTCAGAAATAGTTAAACTCTGGGGACAGAAAGAAGCATGAAGTTTCTTCTGTCCCTTTCCTTGGGGCCTCAGCAGAACAATACTTCTCAGCACATAAACACAGATAAAGAAGTGCTTGCTGCTTCTGTGACTTCTGAAATAAAAACAAGTGAAACAGAGAGTCTTCTCCCTCTCCTAAGGAGTAGAACTAAAATCCTGGAAATAGTGTAATCTAGAACCTCAGTGTAATAGAGTTAGCTACACAGTGAAACTCTGTCAAAGGCAGCTCCACCTCCAGCCTCGCCTAAGCAGTTTTTGTTACTGAAAAAGCTTGTTAAAACACACACACACACACCACACACACGCACCACACACACACACCACACACACGCACCACACACACACACACACGCACCACACTATTATATAAAAGTATGGTCCAAGAAATCGACATTCTGATGAGATCCAACATAGGAAAACAGGATAAATCTATTTTGATGAATGTCTCCGATGTAGAGTGTCAACAATAAAACAGACATTTTAAAAATGCCTACAAGTTCTCCCTCCAGCTTTCACACATACCACATCTCTACCCTGTACATTTCGCACACACATCAAGACTGGTTCACAGTTCAGCAAACCCAGACTTCGAGCCTAAAAGGAAAGGGGTTCTCTAACACCAGCTTAGGGAGAAGTTTCTGCTTGTTTTCCCAATTTAAATATGTGCCTCTTTGGGGTATGAGTGAAGCTCATTGAGGCCAGATCAGTTGGGAGATCACAGAAGCATATAAACAGCACTGACTACTTTAAGTGAAACCATTTTAATAGACAGCTGGTTTAGGACCTAGACAATGGAACACCAAGAAGAAGGCTTATCTTCATCCTCCATAGTAAGTCATGTGTCTGCTTACTGGGAGGAAGGTAGTCTGCTGTGAGAGTGACAAAAACAACAGCGGTTTAAAGAAATCAGTGTGTTCATCAGGAGTAAGGATGGGAGGCCTGTTACAGAGATGGGCAGGAGGGGGAGAGAAAGCATATCAAATATATTATTTAAATAAATGAATTGATGGTGAAGCAAGTTGAGGTTTTAACCTAAGAAACAACAAAAACAACAACAAAATACAATATCAAATGAAAACGATGTTTACATTAATCCTGCCAATGCAAATAAATCCCTTAAGGTGGCAGGAATGCTTGTACAGGAAAAAAAGTAAAAGAATAAACAGCACGAACTTCATCTCAACTTTAAAAACCTAGTGAAATTGATAAACAAGTTGTCAAAACTTGACATATTTGGAGCAAATTTATTCTTCTGATATACTAGCCTCCCTTTTCTTAATGTTCTCCTCTAATGAGCATAATGAAAATATCACAATTATTTTTAATACTCTGTTGAGTTTCTGATTGAGGGTTTTTTCAAAAATAATTTTTTATAATAACAAAAATGAAGGAAAAAATAGGAATTGTTAAACTTTCACATCCTTACACAACAACAGTGCCAGAAGGTTTGTTGTGAGAGGATTAAATGCCATCAGTTTCAAATGCCCAATTACACATTAACCTATACCATCTTTGAAAAGAAATCAATCAATAGAAAATATCTGCCTTTGTTGCCACTGTTTTAGAAGGCATCTTGTGAATTGTGGTTCATCTCCACTTTTCTAAAATATCACTGGGTCTTAAAAGTTAATTGAAACTTACTATGGATAAAGACCACACAGTAAAACAAAAAATAGACAATGAACTTACACAGGGATCACACTTCAATGGGATGCCAAAAGAAATACAGAGAATTGAGCACAGTTTTCTTTGTTTACTTTTCTAATAATTTTAACTCTTTGCGTTCCATGCAAATATAAAACGGGCAAAGAGAATACTTTTGACTTTGGTTCATTAAAATCTGAAAGGTTTTTAGGAACAAAATGTTTTCATTAGGAGTCTTTCTTGGTTTACAAACCAACAATCAGAGACTTGTCATCATTAATTTAGAAAGACAGAAAAAGAGAATGAAAGGAAAGAAAGAAAGGAAGGAAGAAAGAAAGAAAGAAAAAGGAAGGAAGGAAGGGAGGAAGGAAGAAAGGGAGGGAGGAAGGGAGGGAGGAAGGAAGGGAGGAAGGAAGACAGGTAGATAGGTTACCTATAACTAACAAAAACTCTTAATTTTCCATTTAAGTCAAAACAGTAACCTTGAAAATACATCACTCTTTTTTCCAAATACAAAATAAAAGGCCAAACCTAATTTGTCACCTTAAAGAATACATTCATGAATGTACAAAGTATCTCCTTCAACCAGAAGTAAAGTGTCCTATAAATACAGACTGTCAACACGACTTTGGCAGCAAATTACCAAGAATCAAAACTAATAAAAAAAATATGAACACCTACATTATCAACATTCTGTAATATTAATCATTACTTTCGACCACCGAGTTCCACTTCTTGCCATTTAAAAAGAAAGTGTTAGCTAATGCGGTTCGAGAAATTTCCAGTAGGTGAGGGAGCCTTAGTTAAAAATTAATCTGTGCCAAAGAAAACACTACAAATTTGACGTTTCATAAACAATTGTGTCAAACAGCAATCCAAAATTAATAGTGAAATAAAATAAAAAATTATTTTGCTTCAATTAGCAGCTTAGCTACTGGTGAACAAATTACAAATATGTAATTTAAGCTCAGCAGCTAAGCAGGCCTGTTTGCAGAACTGAATTAGGAAAGTTGCAAAGGAATGATATCATATTCAGTATGCTGTTCAGTTACATCACAGCACTGAATAAAAAGAGAATGTGTACCAAAAGCAGTTAGCTTCAGAATGCATCTTTTGTGTCTCAAAGAAATAAAATCTCTCATATTATTCAAACACCAAGATAAAAACTGAATCATTCTAACAATATCATGCAATATTTCTTTTTCTAGCAGTAATAAAAGATATTTTACTCATATGATAACTACATTTACATCTATATTAGTAGATACAACTGGCTTTGTCAACTCAATGGGGTAATAATAGTAATAATAGTAAAATAATAAAAGCAGCTAATTTATTAAGCACTTAATGTATGCTAGTCACTGTTCTAAGCACTTTCCATGTATGAATTCATTTAATTTTCACAACTGAGCTTCCAGGTAGGTGCTACCATTACTTCAATTAGTTTCCCAATGCTTACATATTCTAATAACTAAGACCAACTCATTCTTGCTCAACAACTATATAAACAATTCACCAACATCCAGACCCTCCTTCATTCCTCTCAGCAATATAAGTAAAGACACAAGAACAGACTATCTGTGTAGTCATACAAGTTCGATAAATGCATCACTACTAATACGTTCATTTTTAATGCTGTTCAAACATTCACATGGAAACAGCTCTAGCGTAAATATCCCCGAACAAATGGCTGTATATTATCCAGGAGGGAGCAGTTGGACCGCCAGACTGGGAAAGTACTAGGCCATCTGGCTCCGGCAATCTCTCCAAAACCATCAGCTTTGTTTTCACCCCCAGACTCCAAACAACACATTTTCCACTGTGATGAGTTTACATTTTCCCAAACACAGGTCCTGATCATGCATAAAAATCCCAAACTTCTTCATTCCTCTATGTGCAAGGAAATTCAAATCACCTGCATTTTTGACATGTTACCAAAGAAGAGAGAAAGCTGCTAAAATATGGTTCCTAACTATAAACTTGCACTGTCCTTTTTTGTTTGTTTCCCCAAATATATGAAAGAACCTCTCTGCTGGCCTAGTTGAATTCCTTAGGAACTTATTGATACACTAAAAATGTGTTTATCTACCAATGAAGAACCATGAACAGAAAGGGTTGTTAATCAAATCTACGTAGCTGTGGCAGGCTATGATGAAACAATCAATCGGAAAAAGTGCACTTGCATCAATAACTTAAAGTACCGGGAACATCAAAACAAATATATAAAGATTAGCTGGAAAGAGAACTATGACAGCAGTTCTGATTATTGTACCTTAGACTTCCCACTGTGCTGGGACTTTTTAGGGGTCCCCTCACCATATCACCTACCTTCAAATCCATACAAACAAGGATTATGTGACTATTATTTTTCCCTTTCCAAAAAAGAGCTTTTGTTTGGGGGCAGGGAATGTTTTGTTTTTGATAACTTTATGGAATTTGGTACTCTTTCTTTGAATTATAAAAATGTCCCTTTTTTCAAAGCAAGATGGTAAGAGGGCAGGTAAGTTAAAGGTTTTTTTTAAAAAAAAAAAAAAACTATTTAAAGATAACTCACTGAAGCAATCACAGAATGTAATTATATCTCAAATACTACAGGAAATTCTGAACTGAGGCACATTAAAACTCAGACCTCTCGCACTGAGTTCATTTGAGTTTCTGCAGTAGATACCATTTCTGGATGCAACAGCCATAAACTTCTGGATCCTACAGGCCTTTCTGCATGCTCACTAATGGGATACCAAAAACAGCAATGACAAAAAAAAAAAAAAAAAAACCCTATTTTTAGTCCAGCTAAACTTGGTTTTGCAAAACCCTTCCCAAAAGCAAGCTTCTTATTTTCTAGTTGGTGGACAAATATTTTAAATATAATTATATCCTTAGTGTTTTATAAGAAAAGCATAGGGATAAGAGGGCTCAGATCCTTACACATTCACTTCTAATAAAGCTTTCCCTTTCCTGGTAGAGTCCAAAATTAAGAGTCATTACCCCAAATAGTGTAATGAGACACTTTGTAAAGGTGTGAAATACTGTGTCATACCAATACATCTTGGTTGATTGAGTACATTTCTGTTTGATCTCAATGCTGCTAACTCCACCCAAGATCACGAACATTCTATGAAAATATAAAGTGCACAGCTAGTTTTGAATTTTGCTTGCCAAAGATTCCCTTCAAGTTTTAACCCCAACTTCTGAGTCAAAGATATGACATCACATACATAAAGCTGCATCTCTGATGTGAAAAATGTTACGATAAATAAGTACCTAAGAGAAGACACTTGAACTCTGCTTAGATATTCCCACTGAAATTTATGATGTTATTAGAACTCATCACATCACTGAAATTATTCCATTCAGCACTCTAAATATCAAAATCCTGAGTCTATCTACTTGGAAGAATTTCACAGGGGAAAAAAAAGTAACCGTTTAATCGGTCACCTTATGTCAAGACTTACTTCTGATTGAAGGGGTCACTGCACACTTAACTAAAATAAAAAATTTAAGAAACTTAAAAATCAGACTTGGCATTTAATTATCACAGAATAATTTCAAGCTAGATGAGAATCCACTGTTTTACTCATCAAAGCTAAAACGTAATAATTATGTCACAGCTAAGGAAAGTCATGCTCTTCACGCTGATCTGCTTTTTGAAGACTATTGTATTAGCTGTGTACACAAGAAGCTAACCTACTTCCCAAACTCTTACAGCACATAATCAAGGAAAAAGCAACCGGATAACAGGCAGGGATTGCCTTTCAAAGTAAAAGCTACAGAGAAGGCATTAGACAACTATTATGAAAGCAAACAGGTATGCCTGGAAAAATCTTTTTTCTTGATATTTTTAGACTAAATTCAGATAATTATTACGCCTTTTTTTCAGGTCACTCCCCACCAAAATATATAATTGCCTACATTTATAATTTTAACTTTCAGTGAGATGTCACAGTATGGCAAGTAACTCTCTTATACCTGCTATTACTACACTATATCTTATTCTGGTCCCACTCCCACCCCCACCACCGATAGAATTTATGAAACCAAGCAGTCAAAGAATGCCTTAAGCTATAGCTTTTCTTAAGCTCTATGACCTTGTTAGTAAAATGATATTAGATGTATTGCTTTATAAAAATCAAGATTATTCTTCCACCTTAGAAGAGTGTGTAAAGTCAGTTCATCTCACAATGGGAAGATCAATTCTTGTGGCACTTTTGGTTTAAGGGGCCTAAAATAAAGTTTTGAGAGAAGTTATCACGTCAAACATGTCCTAATTTTGTCCTCCTTACAACTGTTCACTTCATAGAGTTGCCGATAATTTAATATTTAAGTGGCCAATGTTTCACAAGCAGACAGGTCTTACATACTGGTTTGTGGGGAGTTTTTATTCTTTAAAAAATAAACTCTAATAAGTACATAAGATATATGTATTAGAATCATGCTTTCCCTCTCCCCCTCCCATCTTTTGTTTCCTCTGATGGGAATGGCAGGAAAAGATACCCAGGGTATCAAAGACAATTTTTTAAAAACAAAACTCCACTTAAGACATTTTTGTTTTGATATCATTTTTTTAAAAAGTTACTGAAATAAGGCTTTTGCATTTTTTGCTTGGCAGGAAAAAAATTTAACAAAATACAGAGCGTCCAAATCAAAGGGAATTATCCTATGTAATGATCAAAACCAGTATAGTAATAATAATAAAAAACAATAATAATACCAGGAGTAAAAGCATAAATGTGTGTTTACTCTGAACAATCAACTAAGAAATAAAACAGATCTTTAAGAAAGTCAAATATTTTAGGCTAATAACTTGAAATAGTTTTCAAGAGATATGTATTTATCATTTTTAAAAATACATGTCATACCCTCATGTTTTTTACTTGGTTCACAATGAAATATGAAGGTAATAATTACAATTAGCTGTTATTAAATTGGTTCTTGCTGAGTAGATTTTAAAACTCTCAACAGCTTATTAACGTGCATTTTGTACAACATATTTAAGCCATGGGTATCTAAAAACAATTTTTAAGTATGCATGTATACTCTAATTTGAAACCTTCCAAGCCAGTATCTATGAAAACTACATCCCTTATTTTAAAGGGAATATTTTAAAATCGCAATCAAGCAAACCAGTTTTAACCCTCTCACTAAATTGGTGGTTAGTACACAATGGGTAACTTTTCTCTTTGTTCTGATTTCTTTCCTGCACCCAATAAAACTGTCTTCTTTTTTGTCACGAAATCCTCCAACTACCTAACCAGATATTTAATTCCTAAACTTTTTCTTAAAATTAAAAAGAAAAAATGTTCCTGCCCCTCGTAAAAACGTCAGACCTCTTTTCTGACTCGGCTCATAATTGTATCTTTTAAACCATAACTCAACCTTAATGTATACTGCTTGGCACCCGCGTGTTGGGAGCTTAAGAAAATGCCGTCTATGTACCTTTAAGACCACAAGCTCACTCATGCTGCCTGGCTTCTTGCCAAACTTGGAGGCAAAAGCAGGAGGATTTTTACAAAATATCTTCTAACAATTGTAGCTCCGTCTTCCAACACTACCACCACCACCGTCTCTTTTTTTAAAAATGTGTAGAGTGGGTCAAGTGCGCTCTCAGACCATCTCACCATTTCTGGGGAAGCTGCCTTTGCCCCTCCTCACCCGCTTCCTCTACCTCTGCCTCCCGGGGGTGGCCCTGATGGTTTGGGTTTCACAAGTTCAGCCCGATCTGCACGAGGGTCTCTGGGCACCTTTGCGCCCCCTGGGGCTACCCGGCCGGGTCAAAGGAAGTTCAGTCCATATTCTCCCCACGCAGCACCCCGTAGTCTTAAATCACAAGGTCTGAATTTCCCTTATAAAGAAGGAGCCGTCGAGCCATCTCCTCCACGCGGCGAGTCAACGTGCTTTTGGGCATTTGGAAGGCTGCCCTGAGAGCGCGGTCCGCCCTGGCATTGAGAGTTCGAGTCCCAGCCCTCCCGCTAAGGAGTAGCCAGCTTCTTGACTCTCCCAAATTTCGCGGCCGTAGAGTCACCCCGGCGGCGCGAATTTAAGAAACTTACTTGTTTTGTCATGGAGTCAATGAGGCGAACGTAGAAATCCTGCTCCGTCCTTATTCCTGGGGGAGGGGCGGGGGACAGGAGAATTAAGTGAGAGAGGATCTGCAGGAAACAAAGAATGGGGCTCCAAGGCTGATGGAACTCCGACTGTCCCGGAGAAGCACAGCCAGGACCCCGTTCCCCAGTTCCCGGAGAAGGGCCTCTGGCCCAGCCCGAGCGCATTTGGAAGGCAGCCCCACCCCCAAGCACAGCAGCTGTGAATAAGAATAAGAATAAGAATAAGAATAAGAATAAGAATAAGGCGGACCCCCACCTGGGTTCTCTCCCTTCCCATGGCCGGAGTCCCTCTGCGTGCTCTCCGGGAGCCACCAAGGCCCTGATCGCTCTAGCCCCGTGAACTCAAGGGACTTGGGCATGAAGTCTATGCTAAGCGGAGGAACCCGGCCTTAGGAAGGGGAAGAAGAAAGAAAGCAGCCCAGCGGGGGCCAAGGCGCCACACCTGGACCCAGGTACGCGTCCGCTAATGCGGCCGCCCTCGAGCCACTCAGGGCCTCCTCAGGTGAAACCTCTTCAGGCGAAACTTAGGAGAGGCTGGTTGACCCCGAGGATGGCGGACGACTGAGCTTTGCTCCGGGTTCTCGTGCACCTGAAGCTCCCCGCGCCCCTTACCCTCACCCGGAGCCCCGGGGTGCCGGCGCAGACCCGACGGGAGCCTCACCATTGCTGTAGAGGAGCTGGAGCCGGTAGTGAATCCCGTTATTGGTCTTTTCGCTGTTGGCTTCCTGGGTTGCAGCAGGACGCAAAGACACAAGAGACGCAGGAGAGAGGTCGGCGTGAGCTAGTGGACCGACTTCGAGGCAACTTTCCCCAAGCAGGGACCCCTGGCCTGGGAGACGGACAGGCCCGGGAGCAGCAGAAATTGCGGCCAACTGTGATCCCTCTGCCGCCCTCCCGACCCTTACTGCTCCCTCTAACTTTCTAAAAAATTCCGTGGGGCTCACACAGGCGATCCCGTTCCTAGGGCCTGGGGGCTCGAGCTTGGGCCAGCAGAGGCAGGAGCCACGCGTGGTCGCGCGGTCGAGGGCGGGCTCATCCCCAGCGCCCTTGACTCTGGAGTGCGAAGCCGGGCTCGCCTCTCTCCATCTTTGGGGACTCAGCACGAACTTTTTTGGAGCAGAACCTCAGGAACTAGGAGTCCGGGTTCGCCCAGAACGGGAAGTGGCTTGGGGGACCCCACGCGGGAGTGTGTTATGGATGCTTTGCACTCGCGAGGAGCTCGCCTCCCGAAGCGCCTGAGCCTGCTCCCCGGCTGGGGGCGAGGGGCAGCGGCGCTGCGCCCACTTACTTTTTCCTTCTCCACGAACCCCACAAAGGCTGTCCTCTCGATCTCCACGGGCTGGCCCTGTCTGTCGTAGAGGGCCAGGACGAAGTGGAAGAAGTTGGATTTCCGCAGATTGGAAGGCGGCTGCTTCTCAAAGTGAGCCCGGGCCAGACCCACCCCGCTGCGGCCAAAGACGCACAGTTAGACGGCTAAGCGGGACAACAACCGCGACCGCTTGTCACCCCTTACACACGCGCGAACCCTCAAACACCTTCTCTGCCCCCAAAACGCCCTGTGGGCTCCCTACGCGCCCCCTCAGGCGCCCCAGGCCCACCCGGCGACGGGACATGCGTGCTCTCGCCTGCCCAGTCCTCCCCGCCGAGGACCTGCGCGGCCCCCGAACTCGACGAAGAGGTGTGAAAGTTTAGTTTGGGTTTTGCGCAAGAGAGAAAACGCTCTACGCGTTTACTCCGACCTGACGCGCGCTGCGTGGGGAGGAAGAAAAGTAGCGGTGGATGAGGTGAAGCGCGATCGTGGAATAAAGCCGGTCGTTTACAACTTAAAGGGAGGGTGGGCATGGGAGTTGGTTCTCGCCACCCCTTCGAATGTCCCGTGGGCAGGTGAGAATGGATGGGGAACATGCTCAACTCCTCGCTGCAGCAACCATCCTCCGGGAAACCTCATGTGCCGCCCCCCCCCCCCAGCCCCCGGCCAGCCGCGGGTGCCCGGCCTCGGGAAGCCGTCTGTCCCCACCCCCCAAATAAAGCATGTGGAGAAAAAGGATCTGCGGGTGGAACTCAGAGCAGTCAGGAGTGGTCGCTGTGGGAAAGGGAATTGGGTGTTTTTTTAAAAGACCTGTCCTGACAAAGTTTCGGGGTTCCGAAGAAATCCTCACACCCTTTCCAGAAATCCTATGGATAAGGGCTGACGGTTGAGCGCGCCCTCCCGGGGGCTGGAGCCTGGGGCGCCAGGGGCGCAGGGCGGCCACTGACAGCCCGACCTGCCCGACACAAGGGAGCGCGCACACACACACACACACACACACACACACACGCCCCCCCCCCACACACACTTTCGCTTCTAGCCCAGTTACCCAACTCACTCTCACTACCAACCACCCCCATCCTTATTATCATCGGGGATGGGAACAGTGTTGTGGACACTTGTCCCCAGTCCGGAGAAGATGAAGATGATGTAATTAGTCATCTTCATTCTTCCCCTTCCGCCCTCTCTGGGCCGGAGAGAGCATGGAGCCACCAGATCTCCCATTCCCCCAAGCCCAGCTGGTGGCCTAAAAAAGGGGGGGGACCATTTCTCACTTGGGACCAGGAGTCCCCAGAAAAGGTACTGAGGGTGCCCAGGAAAGTTCCCCCAGGTCAATCTCCAAAAGCAGTGCCTCTAGGCCATACAGCCTAGCATGCAGGAGCTGAGAGTGGCAGAGGGGCTAGAAGGGGCCATGGTCATAAATGGTGGGGAAGACTTTTAGGAGACATCAGAATTAAAGTTAGGAGTTGCTGTTCTTCGGATGGACCAAGAAAAACTGAAAGCTAAAGGGAGAGGGAGGGAGAACCAGAGAGGAGAAATAAGAGATGATTCTAGGGGGAAATGGAAAGAGAAAAGGGGAGAGAGAAGGAGTTAAGAGAAGGAAAAAGAGGAAAGAGGAAGAAAGGGTAAAGAAAGAAGAGGAAGGAAAGAAGGAAGAGGGAAGGAAAAGAAAGGGGGAAAGAAAGGAAGTAAAGAAAGGAGGAAGAAAGGAACGAAGAAAGGAAGGAAGGAAAAGGAGGAAGGAAGAAAAAAGGAGGAAGGAAGAAAAATGGAGGAAGAAAGGGAGGAAAGGAAGGAGAAGGAAAGTTTTTTAAAGGGGGGGAAGAAAAGAAAGAAGAAAGAAAAAAAGGAAGGAAAGGAAGAACGAAGGAGAGAAAGGAAGGAGGAAAGAAAGAAATAGAGAAGAAAAGGCAAAGAAAAGAAAGAAGAAAGAAAGAAAGAAAGAAAAGAAAAAAAATAGGAAAGGAAAAGGAAGGAGAGAAAGAAAAGACAGGCGGCCTGAAAAGAAACAGCAATCACAGAAAAACACAGATATCCAACATCATACTGGTGAGACGCCTCTTCAGGCTTAAAACAAAATGAAAACAGTCACAGACCAGGCAGGGAAAAGTGCCGGTAAAGCGCGGGCTCCTCGCAGGCAGCTCCTGGCTCTGCGGCCGCAGGCAACCAAGACAGAGCGGCCGGGGAGCGCGGAGCCCCGGAGACGAGCAGAGCCGAGCGGCAGACGCAAGAGCGCGGCCCGGCCCCGCGGCGGCGGCTTCCGCTACCACCTCCCGGCTCTGCTGCTCGCGGCTTGCCTCCCCGGCCGCGGTCCCCGAGCGGTACTCACCTCTGCGCCGCCGTGTTGGCGTCCAGCACCCCGGCGCCCTGCATCCACGTCCGCACCGCGTTCATGCCGCTGCCCAGCGGCTCTTCCTTCATGCTGCTTCCACTCCGTTGGATGCTTTCCTGAATCCCAAACATGAAAACAACCTTTTCTTGTGGAAAATCTCCTCCCCCTTGAAAATTTGAAAAAAAAAAAAAAAAAAAAAAGGAAAGAAAAACGCCAGCCAGAGATTTTTTTTTTTTTTTTTTGAGTCGTTGAACTCGCGCTAGAAGATCAAGGCGGGCTGGAAAGCAAATTTTTTAAAAATATAAACCTTCGCTCAAAACTGAGCGATAGCCCGAAGGAAAAAAAAAAAAAAAAGGAGAGAAAAAAGGAAGGGAAAATCCAACAAAAAGACCAAAATTAAAAAAATAGAGATGTATGCTTGGCTGTTGGGGGTTGTTTGGTTGGTTAATTTTTGGTTTGGGTGCTTTTTTTTTCTTTTTTTTTTTTCTCTTTTTTTTTTTTTTTTGTAATGATCACAGGCCGGTGGAGGACAGGAGGGGCTGGAGTTTCCTTTTGTAGAGGTACCGTTCACTTGAAGAAGCAGGAAGAAAAAAAAAAAAAAACCCTGATGGCAATTTAAGAAACAATAGACTCAACTCGCGCTGCCGGCTTTGCTACTTCAAGTGTCATTTTCCACAACCAGGCAAGTTTTTCCTCTCTCTCTCTCTCTCTCTTTTTTTTTTTTCCTCCTTCTCTCCCAACCAAAGATGTTTCTTTCCTTTCAGTGCCTATAGATGAGGAGGACGCTGGTTGCCATAGACAGATACACAAGAGAGGGAGAGTGGGGTGGGGGGAAGGGGGAGGGGGGTAGGGAAAGACAGAGAGGAAAGGAGAGGAGAGGAGAGGGAGAAAGAGAGAGAGGTGGACCCTGCTGAATGGAGATTCTGTTTTCTCCTTGCTAAAATAGAAGTGATTTGCAGGCTTTCCCTATGGAATCCAGTTTGACTCTCCCCAGAGCTAAACACAAGCACACTAACCCCAAAGGGAGGAGGCGGGGCCCGCGCGTCAATGACTCGCCCCTTCATTTGCATAACGTCATCCTTCCGCCTCGCCGCAGCCAATCGCGGCGCAGAAGCCTGCTGGCTCTCAGCGCAGGGCCACGCTCCCTCATTAACATCCCTCTCCGGGTGGCGCAGGGGAGCCGGCCAAAGTTCTTCGCAAAGTGGCGCGCGAAGGATCGCTTAGTACCCGTGTCCGAGCTGGAGAGGAGCGGGGCTGAGCTGGGCAGAGCCGGGCAGGAGAAGGGAGACAGAAGGAAGGGGAGGAGGATATTCTTCTCAGGGATTTGAGCTGGGGTCTGCATCCCGGCCATTGCAGTCCGTTAAGCATCCTCGCCGCGCCCTGAGCGCGCTCGAGGCGCACAGGCTGCGCCCTCCCAGGGCCGTGTCCTGCTCCGCTGTTCTGGGACGTCGGGGGCAAAAGTGGAGGAGACGGGAGAGCC
Source organism: Balaenoptera physalus (assembly GCF_965194825.1). Classification (NCBI taxonomy): domain Eukaryota; kingdom Metazoa; phylum Chordata; class Mammalia; order Artiodactyla; family Balaenopteridae; genus Balaenoptera; species Balaenoptera physalus. The sequence goes on along the minus strand of NC_138890.1, from coordinate 42,825,894 downwards.
CGGGCAGAAAAAGCAGGACGCGCATGCCAGGTGCCCACCTCTTCGCTTTGAGGAGGGGGTGGTGGGTTGGAAAAATGGGTGTGTGAGATCGGCGCTGGGAGCTCGCGGACGGCACTGCTTCCACGCTGGGAGGGAGGGGTGGACCCTGGGCTCCGGCAAGCAAGGCGCTGTGGATCCCCAGGGAGTGGGGGAACCGGGCTCTGCCCCTAGTCAATCCACTGAAACCCCTCTCGCTCCGCGGCTAGCCTGGAGACCGCCGGCGTTAGGCACTGTCCTCCCATGCTCACTTCTCTGGAGCATCCCGCGGGATAGGTAAACCACCGTTTACCTAACGAATGCTCGCACTGGAGCTGTGCCAGGCTGCGTTTTAAAATTTGCTCGGAATAAATCCCCACCCCCTCATCCCCGCCCCACCAAATAGTTTTTTCCTTAGAGTAACTACCAAAGCAAAAACAACGTCTCTGATTAGTTATTTGGTGTAGGGTTTCTCTCTTCCTCATTCTTTCTGTTAAAATGGGGGGCTTAAAAAAATGGGGGGCTTGAACAAGCCTTCCCCCAACTTCGGCCTCTGCCACCTGTCAAGAAAGAGAGAGATCGGGGAAGGAGGGAATGAAGGGAGGGAGAGAGGGAAGAAGGGAGGAAGGAAGGGAAGACGAAATGATCTCCTTCCTCAGACCTTTCAACATATAAGCTTGTGGCTGGCAAAGGAAATAGCTAGATGTTTCTGGGTAACGTGCCTCATCATTTTTTAGCAGGTTGTAACCTCTAATAAGCACATGGTGAACTTCTGTTTCATTGCCCTCAAAGGAACTCCCTGACTGCAGCCAAGTCTGCTAAGGGCTCCTTTGGGGAAATTCTCTGCCAGAAATCCAGGTCCCCTTTCTGCCGGACTTTCTTGGCCCTTTGATTTAGGGAGCTCGTGGGGTCAGTGATGGAAAAGTACACATGCTCATGTTGAATGGAATGGAGACAGGCAGAAGTTAAACTTAGTGCTCTTGGCAGAGCAGGAAAGTGGGAGCCACTTTCAGATTCGTAAACTAGTTGAAAGACTGTGTTTCAGGCCTGATGATACACGGCCACTGTCTTCAACACTGCTTTATCTCTTGTGCACAAAGCCTGCCCAGTCTCATACCATTTAATTTGGACCACTTAATGTGCTGAGCTTTTCCTCCCTGATACCATAATTAATGCCATTTCCTCCAAGAAGCTCTCAAGGAGATCTGTTTGATCCATCAGGATCCCCACACCACCCACCAGAGTTCCTGGCACACAGTAGATGTTCATGAGGGGTATGTTGGTGGAAACACTGGAAGGATTATAGTTTTGTGAAGAGGGAAAAGCGGAAGCCGGACATTCTCCATCTCTGTAGAATTTAAGTGCACAATTGAAACTTGGCCTGCTGAAAATTTCCCAAAGCTCCAAGTTTAACCTCCAAGGCCCAAAGGGTCCCCAGAGCCAATCCCTTCCCCTTCCTGGACCACACCCTGCCTTCTCTGAGGGGATCCTTCAGAGAAGGGGGACCAGGAAGCAGAGGCCACCCTCCTATCAAAGAATCCCAGGTAGCACTGGCATAAGACCAAGATCTCCCTCTCTTTAATTGCCTGAGCCTCCATTTCACTCTCCAGTAAACAGTGTTAGGACTCCAAGTTGAGTCTGGTGAGGTGCATACCCCAGTGATGGGGAATGCACAATGGGGCATCAGATCACTGCCAAAGGTGACAGAGAAAGGAGAGACACAGCCATTCTGAGCACCAGGATCAGTGACAGCAACACAACAGATGGATTTCTAGGGGGGTCAAGCAAATCTAGAAGCACTCTGCAAATGATGTGTTTGTGGAGGGGCCTGAAGCTGCGTGATCCAAAAGAGAAATTGGCCCAGAGAAAGAAGCCTTCAGCAGCCCAATTCCTGCCCCAGAGCCAGTACTCTCCAAGAACTAAATACGAGGAAGGCAACCTCCACATCCACCAGGCCATGGGAGGAAAAATAAAAGGGGGCAGGTATCTTTTGATACGACCAAGTCCATTTGGCTATGCAGAGGCAGCAGATACTTCACCTGGGATGGTGAGTGTACTTTATTTTAATCAAGCAGAGTGTATTTGTAGTTTTTCTTCTGGGTATCCTTGTGCTTTCAATCTTGCTTTCTTACTCAGTAATAAATGTTTAAGTAGGAAGGAAGCTAAAGAGAAGGTGGAAAAGAGACAAAGAGGGTGATAGAAAACTGGGAACAACACCCAGGCCAGCAGAATGGTACGTTTTTGTGGATTTCCTCTGGTGAATAATGAACTAGCACTGGCAGTTTTAAACTTTGAAAAATCCCTTAAACGCTTTTCAGTCTTCCCTCATGTAAGGTTTGCACCACCTCCAGAAAGCAAAACACGTGTGTACAGGGGTGACTATAAAGTATGTACTGAGACTGTCTTCATCCTTTTTTACATTATAGTCACATCCTCTGTGGAGAGACAAACTTGTATGTATAGCATTGCCCAGGCTTTGTAGCATATTTGTGATATGACTTTAGGGTAACTTATCAGGGTAATCACTTATAAGGTAAACCCTGCTTATCAGCTTAATCAAATGGGGGAAGGAGGAATTTTGTTAGAAATGCAGATTTCCAGGCCTTGTCCAGACCTGCAGAATTAGGGAGGAAGAAAGTAAGGGGTAAAGAACATGTACATGAGGAAAATGTACAGCAGAATGAATTTATATGTGGAAGGAGCAATTGGAAAGACTTGATATTTCCCCTGGAGTGAAGACTCCCTCAGGGCTTCTCAGAGTTTCTTCCGCCTGGCGGTGGGCGCGGTTTAGCGTCCACCCACTTCCTCTCAGTTGCTCCAGACAGTAGACAAGGCTGCCCAGCCCTCGGGGTCTCCCCGCGCTGGGGGTGACTCAGGCCCTGTGAGCAAGCCCTTCTCCCCACCCCGACCTTTGACACCTTCTCACTCTTGGATATCCCAACCCTCTTAAGGCACAAAGAGATCAATTCCGTTTCCTGAAGAGCATCAGTCGCCGCGGTAACTTCCGGGGAGAGCAAATAGAAACACACCCGCTCCCCAAAAGAGCGGAGACAAGATAAACACTGCCCAGCTAAGACTAGGGGGGACGTCCCAGGGAAAGAGGGAATCTTCTCCGCTAGTCCGCCCCCAGGAGGCCAGACTTGGGACCTGTCATTTAGAAAATTCCCTCGTTTCGGTCCCCCTTATGAAGACGCGCCCCCAGAAGGGTCGCCTGTCTGGGAAATGCCCCCTACCTTTTGCCGCTAGCCAGAGACCACTCAGAGTGAAACCGGAGGAAAGATGCCTCCTTCAAAGCTGAGAAGAAGGGAAAAGGGGAATATGGGGCGATGAAGGCCAAAGGCGAAAAGTCCTGCCGCACGCGGCCGCCTCCGAAGACGTCCCTCCGCGGCCTGGAGTCACGGGCAGGGTTGGACAGAGGCCAAGGCACTGCCCCAAAGAGGAGAGGGATATAGGTGGGTGGAGGGTGGTGGTCCGGGGCCCTGGGAAAGAGAGGATCTGAGCGGGGCGCAACTCCGCAGTGGCCCCTGAGCAGCACCCTGACGCCGGCGGGGGTGGTCAAACAACGGATCCCGGTCGCCCGCGGCAAAACCCTGCCCCTGCCCTCCTAATACCTCTACCCGTTGCGCTCCAGGAATGCGTGGGAGCAGGAAATCCGTCTGTCCTACCTCCTTGCTCTCAGTCCGCTCTGGCAAGCGGCAAAGGGAAGGGGGCATTTCCCTGGACCATGAAGCCTGATTCCGACCCCTAGCGCTGCAGAGAAGCCCCGGTTTGCTCACCCAGTCTGGCTGATACTTCCAGACCCTGGGAGCGTGCCTCTTCCCACAGCACGGACAGGGAAACTGAGGCCTAGAGAGGGACAAAGTCACCCACAGAGAACTAGGAGGTAGAAATCAGGCAAATAACACCGCTGGGGCTCTGGCTTGGGAGCGCTTAGTCTGCATGGGACGAGGGCTTGAGGCCAGGGTTTCGAACAAACCTTTCCCGGATCGAGCCTGCAGACTCTCGGGTTTCCTCTGGGGCGGCCCCCAGATAAGAATAGATCCCATTTGTTGAAGGTTTTATGGGCATAAACTCACTGAATTCCCACAACAGACAAACAAGGCAGGTAAGATCACCCCTATTTTACAGGTGAGAAAACTGACGCTCTGTGATTAAAATGAAACATCTTGTCCACAGCCGCATTGCTAATAAACTCGCCGAGCCGAAATTTCTCCAGAGCCTATGCTCTGAAACTTGGATCCAAACCACTCACCCAGCTTCGGCGCTTATCTCCCCCATTCGCCTTGGTGCTTGCCCCCCATGGCTCGAAGACCCCTTTAGCTCTCGAGCCTGTAGGTATCCTGGATGAGAAAGGAGCGTGGGCGTAAGTTGTCCCCCCGAAGGCAGGCAGCAGAGAGGAGGGCAAACGGTTCTGAAAAGCCCTAATACGCGGACTGTATGCGCATTCCAGCGGTCAGATACAGATGCCCGCGTCTCTCGGGGCCGCCAGCGGCAGGGCGCGCTAGGGTCTTGCCAGCTCCAGCCCTGGCTCTGCCACATTGTTATGTGACCTCCAGTCAGCCGCTTCTCCCCAGCCCTAGCTGAAGTTTTAGAGCTCCAGGCGCACGCAAAGTCGCCTAATTGAAATAGACTAAATAAAAGACTGTGGGGATGCCTGGGACGCCCATCAGAGGGCAGAAATCTGGACACCTGTGGATGCGCTTTAATGGAGGAAGGCCGTATGGCCTTGGAATGACCATAGCTAAAAGCTGAAGTTACTCTGTGCAGAGAGAACACAATTAGGGGCACTGCCAGAAAGGTCCCAGTCAAAGGCTGCCCCAGGGCGCGACCTTACTCCTCCCCTGACCCTTCCCCACAGTCCTCCAGCCCGCAGGATTGGAGTCTGATCAGGCTGATTGATTCTGGAGGCTGAATGGCCCTCGCTCCCCGCACGTAAGGAGACTCCAGGTTGGGAGAACAGGGGTTGCCGGGCTGTTTGGAAATTAGCATCCCTTCTGTAGTGCAAATCCGAAAGAAGGAAACTGAGGCCTTCGAGGATTTGGAGCAGAAGGGAAGGAGAAGTCCTGTTTACTTAGAGGAAAGTAGAAGAGAGGAGGAGTTTAGCAGACAACCTCGAGATGCCCCAGTCACAGAAAGTTCTCGAGTGTGTTTTCTTTAACGTGCAATTCACTGGATATTTACGCACCGCTCCGCGCTTGGAGGTCTTTGTTGGATGTGTGTGATGTGAGTGTGCAAATGTTTGTACAAACGAAGAGTGGTTGCATATCGTGGGTCTGTGCAATACGAGTGTGTGGCAGTGAGTGACATCGCGCACTTGGGTGCATGTGTGCGCGTGTGCTTGAGGATTGTTGCACACAACCGTGAGTACACGAGTGCATGTGTATAGTGTGTGCATGTGTCACGTGTAGACATTCCTCGTTTATGTGAGTGGGTGTGCATGTGTGTGCAAAAGCATCGTACACGTGTCTGAGCCGGAGCTCATATGTGATTCGTGTGTCCATATGTGCATGTGAAACCCAGCGAAGTAGTCCCCCAAAGATCTCAGGTCCAATCGGTTGAAAGGTGCAGGCAGGATGCGGTTGAGCGCCCCACGGCAGGCGTGGAAACTGTAGCTCCTTTGGCCTGCAGGTAGCAGGAGGTCGTCCACGGGGCGCAGGAACCGCCCAGAGGCTACACGTTAGCGCCCAGCTCGGCTCCAGGCGGGCGAGGCAGGTTCCCCCGGGGTCCACAAATTATCCGGAATGCGCGCGCACTGATCCCTGCTGGACAGTTCCGCGTTCTTAATTGCTTCTCGCGGACAGTTTGATTATTGATGCCGTGTGTCCTAAAAGAGACTGCTTCGGATTATCTGCGTATTTATTATCTTTATCACCGTCATTATTTGGTGGCTGTATGAAGATGGTGCCAAGCCCACCAAGACCGCCGTGCCCCCCCCCTCTCCGAGGCTGCCCTGGTCGTGCAGTGACCCGCGGTTGTCCGAATCTTCCCTTTACGTGGAGCCACAGCGCCACCTCGCGATCACCCTGACTCCCTCCCGTCACTGCCGCCCAAGGCAGAGCCTTTCCTGGTTCAGACCACCGAAGTTCCCACTACTGGTTTCCCATTCGCTTTTCATTCCTCTTGCCCTCACTAGAACGTTCCACTTCGCCAGAGCCTAGAGATTCCTCCAAACACACCTTTGCCGCCGCACCTTTGTACAGGAGCGGAATGCCTACACCCTTCTCCACCTGGAGAAGCTCCTCTCCCCTTGCAATCACCGGCTGAGGTTCACCTCTTCCGAGAAAACTTTCCAATCCCATTCTATAGGCAGTCACTCACGCCTTTTCCTGATTCGCCTAATGTTCATATCATATTGGACAGGAAATATCCTTTAAATGTCTCCCCGTCCTCCCTAATCAGGGAGCTCCTCGACAATGTCTGTTGTTGCTTATACCAATGACAATGACAAAAATAACAATAAAAGCTAGTATTTACTGAGAGCATATCATGGAGCATCTTATGCAATGTACTGTTCTAAACACTTGACTTTCATTATCTCATTTAATTTACCAGGAAAACCATGAAGTAAGCATCAGTATAATTTCCCAGTTTTCAGGTGAAGCTAGAGTTCCTGTCCAAGGTCGCACTGAAGATCCCAAACCAAGTCTGTTGGTCTGATGCCAGAACCCACTTTTCTTAACCTCTGTGCCTTGCAAATTTATTCAGCTCTATATCCACAGGCTTTAAGACAGGACCAGGCACAGAGTGGGCATTCATATATTTATGAATAAAGAAACCACTGCCAATTTAAATTCTTTCCTCTCCAGGACAGTTGGATTAGAAAAACACTGCAATTATCAGATACCTTAGTTGAAATGTTACCACAATGATTTATCCCAAAAGAGCATTCCACTGTTAACTAGATAGGTGACCTTGGTCAAGTCATTTCATCCTTAATTTCCTTGTTTGTAAAAGTAGGTTTGCTGTAAGGAATAAGTGAGGGGAAAATATAAAGTATTTGGTACAGCCCCTGGTACTGTAGTCAATACTCAATAAAAGTTTGCTATTTATATAATTAGTAATGATAGCTTAAGAAACTAAGGCACAAAACACAAAATCGACTTACCCCTATTCACAGAGAATTCATGGTACATCTGTATAAAATTATCTCACTATTATATGTTCATTTTCATCTTGAACATAAAATATGTAATAAAATATGTTTGGTTTACTGTGCTTAGGGTGTTAATGTTAACCCTGCTCTGTTATAAGATTTTAAGGGGTGGGGGGCAAAGATATAATTAAACAGTAAATCAGCAGACTTTGACTCTCACCCTTTCCTTTTGCTTTGTAGGTTTTTACCAAGAAGGATTTAAAGAAAGACTATAAAGGTGCTTATTATTCTGGAAAGTACAAAACTCTATTTTTTAATTTTGGGGACGTTCTGGGCTAGTTTTTCCCCCCACTTGAAACATTTTGTTGCTAGTAATACACTAAAAGTTTAAAAATACGTATCTAAGAAAATAATTGTACCCAAATAAAAGAAACAAATGAAGCTTGTTTAAACATATTCCAGACCTTCAGACATTTCCCCAAAAGGCTAAGTTTTAAAGGTTCAGGGTGCCCTTGTAGAGTGACCCATTAAACAATTACTCTTATTAGCAATTTAGGTGAATATGAGCTTTTCTGTCTGATTGGGCTCTAACTTTTCTACTGTCAAATTATTTTAGAAAGACTCTATTGATTGGTATAATCATGTCAAAGAAATGATTTCTCCTCAGAGAAATGAGTCTAATAAAATCCACAAAAGGCATAAATGTTTCTCCCCATTTAGCTGGCCCACAATGAATTTCTAGAAACTTCATCCCAGCCCCACATTTAGTTTAGTTCACTTGTACCTGCTTCCTATTCTATGCAATACTAATGTATGAAGATGAAGAAATGGACTCAGGAAATCTTACCTGCCTCAAATTAATGTGTTAAGAGATTTTGTTGTATAGCTGACAGGTATTTTATTACCCCTGTTAGAGGATTTGATTCATACTGATGGTGTGAGATGCTGGCTTTTTGACAGCTGGGTCACGTGCTGTGGGGCTGTGGGTCCTGTTCTGTTTATTTTCTTCTTTTTTTATTCCTAGTATGGTAGCCATTAGAGATGCTCACCAAAATTATGATTTTTCTTCTTCCAGGTGCATAGTAAGATTAAAGTATTCTGATCCTTCTGCATTTAGATGTGACCTTGTAATTTGCTTTGACAAATGAAGAATTAGCAGTATGTGTTATTTATAGGCAGAAGCTTTAAGAACCAGTGTGCAATTCACCAAATCCCCTTCCCCATGTCACAGCTGCTGGCCACCCCCAGATGGAGTTTCGCTCCACCTGCCACTCTTTGCAAAAAGTGAAGAGCCCTCCAACCCACAGTGGACTTTTAATGTGAATGGGAAATAATCTTTTGTTACTGTGTGTCCCAGAGATTTTTTACTGCAGCATAATCCAACCTCTCCTGACTAATATGCCTAGGAAGGTAGCTTATCTTTCTTTTTCTTTTTGTGGACAATGTGAAAATTCCCCTAGGATGAAAAGTACACTTCCACTTCTAATTAAATAGAATAATCAGATAATGAAATTATTCAATGAGAAATTGGTATCTTATTTTCTTACTCAACTCATACATTTCCTGTGGATTAAAACATCATTTTGAAAATTCTGAAATGGGGAAACAATTGAATTTTAGATAGGCAGAAAAGGAATCTCAAAATCATTGCTAGACCTTCACAAGAATTTCCAGTGGGCCCTTTGTCCACTTGCAGATACACAATGTAGGGAATTTTATAGGTTCTGATTAGAAGAGATTCTTATTAGCAATTGTATGAGGGAACAGAGAAACATTTCTTCCTCCACTGGGTTCATCTCTATAATTTCAGGTTGGGGAAATGGAAAAAATACTTGACTTACCAACTTGTGTTTAAGGAACATGATCTAGGGCAAATCAATTAACATTTCCAGACCTTACTTTCTTCATCTGGAAAATAAGAGTGTTGGACAAGACCATCTTAGGATGCCATCCAGTTCTACTAAACTAGAACTCCAAGGTACTTGGGTGATTTCAGTTTTAGGAATCAATGCTACAGTAGTACAAGAATCTTGTTTCTATCCTCAGCACTATTTTGTGAGACATTTGTAATTTTTTTCATACTGATCCCCAACTTAAAGCTACTGCTTTTAAAAAAGATAGATAGTACTTCTTTTCTTTAACCTCACATTTTTTTAATGTAGGAATCTGCTAGAAAATTGGACCATATAGATTTGGGGCCATGTAAAATGCTTTTTCATTTTCTAGCCAAGAGGAACATTCTGCTTTTTTACTGGAGAGCTCTTCTCTTCAGGTTTCATGAGCAGATCACCTAAGGAAATTTCTCGTGAATTTTCAGGAAATTTTTGTGAGAAAATATTGATCATGTAACAAGTGCTGTAGGGTGAAATCATTACTCTCTGTTCTTTATCCTCAGTGTGGTATGACTGATGACCAAAAGCAATACTATTACCTTCCTTTGGATAATAGTTTACAACTGAGAAGGAGGTTTCACATGAGTTATTGTCTTGACTCCTCTCAACAAACCATGCAAGTGACATTTCTCCCCCATTTCACAAGGGAGGAGCTGAGGTTGAGATTTGCCCTTGTCCCGTGGCTAGTAAGCAGCCAGGTCTGGCTGTAACCCAAGAGCCACAGCTGCCCATGAAATTAAGAAAGCTGTCTGCAACTCTACCAGGGAATAGAAAGTGTTGAAATCAGGGCACAGGGTACTACTTGACAGAAAGATGAAGGATGCTTTCTGTTACACACATTATTGCTGTGAGCTGATTCCTGGTTTCTGTCTCCTCTGGGTACCCCCCAAAATTACAGTCCTCTGCTTGTAGTTAGGTGTGGTCATCTGACCTACTTGAGCCAGAGCATTTATTTAGAAGTGAGAGGACCCAGAGTAGTCACTCCCCTCAACCAGAGGTATTACCAAGGGTAGATCCATCAGTTGGGATCCTGCTGTCCATGATCACAATGAGCAGAGGTCTTTGCCAATACCCAATAGATTTAATGTAAGCAAGTGATTTAAGCCACCGGGGATTTGGGGTTCGCTTATTGCAGCTTAGCTTAGTCTGTCCTGACTGGTACAGTTTCCTAATTCAAATATAACTTTTTTGTAAAAGAAAACTATCTCTGTGGGGTGGTCTTTTGTAAACTTGAGTCATATACAGTCAGCCCTCCGTATCCCTGCGTTCTGGATCCAAGGTTGGTTGAATCCACTGGATATGGAACCCTGTGGATACGGACGGCCGACTGGACTACACCATTTTACATAAGGGTCTTGAACGTCCTTGGATTCTTCTATTTGTGGAGTCCTGGAACCCATCCCCCTCGGACACCAAGGACGACTGTACACATACCTTTTAAAAAGAAAATATTCTCCTGGATCCCTCATGTTTTTATTTAAATTAATTTTACTATCTTACTTAAATATGCACAAGCATAAAACTAGGGATAAATTCTTTATGCATATGGCACAAACAACTGTGGAAACAAATTATAAAAATAATGAAAAACACCACAAAAGCAAAGATTTATAAATGAACAATAATAAAATGCTGGAAAACATTGTTTTGTGGAAACTAAATTGCCACTCAAATGTCAAGATGGTTCTGAGTTCAAAAAAGTAGGTTCTTTGAGGCTGGTATGTCTGTATAATTATGTCTGGCGTAATGTCTCAATTCTTCTACCATTTTTCTCTTTTTTTGAACCACCATAAAGCATTCCTTAATACATGTGGTATAGGAAAAGCTTAAAGGAGTTATTTCAGTAGCAAATCCACCTCTGTCCCTTTCTTGCCAGCTTATGACAATAAAGAATCACTGTTGGCACCAATAAACACAAACTAAAATGTGAGATTAAAAATTTTATGTCAGTACTCGGTTTTATGGAAATTACCCAGATAAGTCTGACTATGCTTAACTTTTTTTTTTTTTAAAGATATTAGCCATGTATTTCTTCTTTTCAGGTCTTTAAAAAAAATTTTTTTTTTTATATTTATTTTTGGCTGTGTTGGATCTTCGTTTCTGTGTGAGGACTTTCTCTAGTTGCGGCAAGCGGGGGCCACTCTTCATCACGGTGCACGGGCCTCTCACTATCGCGGCCTCTCCTGTTGCGGAGCACAGGCTCCAGACGCGCAGGCTCAGTAGTTGTGACTCAAGGGCCCAGTTGCTCCGCGGCATGTGGGATCTTCCCAGACCAGGGCCCGAACCCATGTCCCCTGCATTGGCAGGCAGACTTTCAACCACTGCGCCACCAGGGAAGAAGCCCTATACTTAACTTTTTAATAGTATCATTGAAATGAAAGCCCTGAGCTTTTAAATTCCTGTCAAAATCTAAGAAACTCCCCACTCTCCAAAATATATTGTATATGCCACTGAACTGTACACTTAAAAATGGCTGAAGTGGTACATGTTATGTGTATTTTACCACAATTTTTAAAAAGTTTTTTTCAGAGAGACTAGTGCAAGATTCAGAGCAAGATATCCTGACTATCAAATCCCCACTCCCACTATTTTGATGCTGAGCAACCTTGAGGCAAGTTGCTTAACCTCTCTGAACCTCAGGTACCTCATCAGCAAAGTAGTACTGTACTCATTAAACAGTTGTTTTGAGGAACAACGAAGATAGAGTAAATGGAAGAGTCTAGCACAGTACCAGTCTGTGGCGAACTGCTATGTGTTTCCTCCTGGGCCATTGCCAAGACTGCATTTCTCAGCTTCCCTAGCAGCTAGGTATGGTTCCAACTGAGCTCTGGCCAATAAAATGTAGGTGGAATTGATGGAAGCCATTTCCAAATATAGTTTATAAAAACCTCCCACAGAATCCTCCACCCTTCTTCACCCTTCTGTGAGCTGAATCAGAGAATACAAGAGAAGATTCCAATGCTATAAGGCAGGGCTTAACAAACTTTTTCTGTAAAGTGCTGAGAGTCAATACTTTAGGGTTCATGGGCTATATACTCCCTCTGTCACAAGTACTCACTCTGCCGTCGTAGTGTGAGAGCAGCTACAAAACACAGGTGATACATACAAATGGATGTGGCTGTGTTCCAATAAAATTTTATTCACAAAAAAAGTATTCAAATTTGACCCACGAGCCAAGTTTGCTGACCCCGGCTCTGGGATGTTAGAATCACAGGGTCAAAGGCATCTGGGTCCCTAAAACTGCGTGAGGAAATGCACTTTAATACAAGCAAGAAATAAACTTATGTTAACTCATAAGAGATTTTAGAGTTTTGTCAGTGTTAGCCTACTCTGACATTTTTGGAGGAGGTCATGGAGAAGACGTGACCTCCTGTTGACCCTCGAGCTGAGTAAGGGCAATCTGAGGCTCCTAGCCCCCTCCCCTGTCCTTGAAATGTACATCTGCCCTCCGTTCCCACAGTGGGAACTGTTTTCAAGGACACGGTCTTGAGAGAGCAATGTGTTGTTGAGACCATCTGGACAGGATACGTGACTGAATCCCATTATCCCAAATCTACCTAAACTTTTAAGATTCAGACGGGCACGTGCAGAGATCTACTCATCTTGCAGCTACCCAAGACAAGCCTCATATGTAAGTTCTCCTGCTTATCAAACCTGCCACCTACAAATCTGGAGTGGTCTGCCTCTTTCTTCGGTCTCTCATTGCCCTCCGTGTACAGGGGCCAGATTTCACCCGGGAAGCTCCTGAGGTTTTAAACCAACTGATATCATACCCAACCACATAAGTCCCTCTTCTGCCCTATGTTCCTTTGAAGACAGGGACTGTGGGTTATTCATCTGTCACAAAGCCTTCCCAATACATGTTAGTGAAATTTAAAAAACACCATTAAATAGATAATCATGTGCATGGGGAAATTAACAGATGCAACAGCTATGACATTCAAAGTCATCTCTGTCCCCTCTCTCCATCCCATCACCCTATTCCTGGACACATATTAGTGTTGTTTGTGCCCCATCCCAGAAAACCAGAGACACCCATTTGGCAGACAGTTTGCTTGGGTAAAGTGAACAGAGCTTGGTTAATTGGTTCATTTTATGTGAACAGGTTGCTCCCTCTTACAATAAGTAAGCCCCTGGAACATATTGCAAAGTCAGCTTTCAGTTGTGGCTTGGCTATGATGTAATAGCATGTGATAGCCTGTCACCTACAAACCTGCCGATACCACCATTGTAGTTTGGTACTTTTACCCCTAATTATGGTGAGGGAGCCTGAGACTGCAGGAGATTAAAAAAACATTTCCAAAATCCTATGCTGGCCACACCAGAAACCCAGGCCTGTGTGAATCCCAAGCATCATGCTACCCACAGTTGGATTCTGAAACCTCTAGAATCATCCACCTTCCCTACTGGAAATGTATTTGTTGGGGAACAATTAACCTCGGGATGAGTAATTTGTCACCACTATGTGTGAGTTTCAAATTTTCCCATTAAAAGAGGAAAATGAGAAAAATATGTCCTAGATAACACAGAGAAAAATGCTTCATTGTCTTAATTGCCTTTCTATTTCAATCAAGGAAGGCATTTAATTATTTCTGAACTAGATTCAAAACTCTCTCTCAAGAATATTACTCTCCCCAGGTGAGTTAACCAAATCTGTGCAAAACATTTCTCGTGTCTGAATATTAAAATCAAACATTTATTGAGCACTTTTTATATGCCAATGACTAAATTCCTTCCACTTATGACCTCATTTTTTCCTCAGAGCACGTCCATGAGGTGGAAACGGTCCTTATTCTTCTCTGACAAGTGAGGAAACTGAGGCAGAGAAAGAAGAGAGCGTTTGTGTAAGTTCCAAAGGCCGTAAGTGGTGAATCAACATCCAGTCCCAGTCCTCCACCTCCAGACCACACTGCCCTCTCCCCAACTCTGCCCTGCTGACTCTAAAGAGAGAGATGTGCTTTCCCCTTTGAGATTCCAATTTCTGAGTAAATGTGCAAAAACCAATGTGGAAGAAATCACCCACGATGACTCGAGTCAGCTACTCAGGGGTCATTGAGAACCTCAGCCCTCCGGAACTTGAGGTGGGTCATCTAGAGGCTATGGAGTCAGGAAGTGCTGAGTTGGCCTGGCTTCTTGCACAAGGAAAGAACCCCGTGCTGCTCCACACCACTGCCCTGGGCCCTGGAAAGGCCCCCACGACCTTCACTCAGGGCACTGCTTTGACTTCAACATCGCTGCTGGAACCCACAGGGAAAGGAAATAACTTTTCTATGATAGGTACTTTAAGGCGATTACTAACTCACTTTACTTTTTAAAGAATGAAAAACAATCAACTCACTCTAAAACTGAATGGCAGGAACACATGTGTTGCATAACTAAGAAAAACAAATATTTTCTTCTGTGATGGATTGTGCCCTTCAAAAAGCATGTACTATAAAACAGAATAAAGACTGGATTTTGAAATCTGTGTACTGCATCAGTAGGAAAGTTGACACTTGCAATTTTCACAAGGATTTTAAACTTTACAATATAGTAAGCATAGGACAATTAAGAGTACACTTATGTCTTCAGAACAAAATGCTTTATAATTTGGGGTAAATTTTTTATAGTCTTCACAGTAGTCCTAATTTCAGTAACATAGCTATTTGAAAATATTTTAATGAAAATATTCTATTTCATTAACTTTGCATAAGAGCATGAATGAGAAAACTGACATTTTAAAAATATACAATACAGCCTGTATTCCTAATAAATAAGAGCAATTGTCGATTCCTTAACTGTGTGTCTTTGAAGGCTTCATTTCTCAAGCCTGATCATTTGTACAGATGAATCTATTTTCTCTCCAGTAAGTATGTTAACAATTAGAAAGACTGCTCAGCTTCTTGTATTAAGACTTGTGGAAATCATACAGCCTTAAGTCATGAAAGCAGTTGTCTAGTAAAGACGTGAAACACATTCTTAAACAGCTGGAAATAAGTAAGAAGTCTAAACAAAGTGCATTTTCTCTTGTGCTTGTCCATGGCCATGTGTATAGCACTTCACAAGGATTTAAGCACCCAAATTCCATTATATTCTGGGGATCCCATGCCAACTTGAACACATTTAAGGATATGAGAGACTAAAAACAACCATCATTCAGATCACTCCCCCCTGCACACAAACACACCCTGCACACACTGGTTTCAATACTTTCAACATCTCCTGAAATGGACTGAGGACCCCAAACAGCAGTAGGTTGTTCCCAGGCCAGTTTTTGGAGAAAGACACATAACCAGAGAGAAAAGTGGAATATAGGAAGGACTTATGCCTGCAAGCATTTCCGGTTCTTGTTGTTTTGGGCTTCTGCTCAGGGACTGCATGTAGGAGGGGCAGCAAAAGTCAGAGCACAAAGCCTATGAAAGGTGAAAATTTTTAGGAAACCTGCTCACTTTAAGCTGGGGTTTCAAAAAGCTGAATTTTCAACATCAGGGCAAAGTTAGTGGAAACCTATCCCTCTTTCCCCAAAACCGGGGGACTTTTGGGTCCAGACTGGACCTCAAGAGAACTGACACCCAGGGACTCACAACCTGAGTTGGCTAAGGAATCTCAAATGGTGAAAATGGTTTAAGTTGATACCCAAGTGCGAGTGACCCAGGTCCCTGACAGAGCGAACCCAAAGCTTCTTGGGGGGAGGAACACCTGTGCCAGGCCTTGCTTACCCTACCAGTAACTTTACAAAGGCAAAGAAGGCCAGCAGTCAAAGGTCAGCAGGAACAGAAAGAAGCACCCCTCCATTCTGAGATCCAGAAGAACCAAAAGGAAGGAGAAAAGCAGAAACACAGCTGCACTCTCCTTCGACATGGAGACTATCAAACAGACTAAAACATCACCTTCATTACCAAGCTTAAAGAATTAAGTGACAAACTTGAAAATACCTGCAGAAAACAGGTATATCATAGGAAACAGATTACATTATAGGAAACTATCAAATTTGTCATAGCAAATTTGAAAAAGAAACAAACAGAGCTGTTATAAACAAATATTAAAATAACCAATGTTAAAAATGCAGTGAATGGACACAGGCACATTGCTGCTCTAGTGCATTTGCACTGGAGGTCCTCCCTGCCTGGAAAGAACATCCCCCAGACATCCTCTTGGAAAATTCAGGTCCTTCCATCTTTTCTCAAAGGTCAGCTTCTCAATGAGGCCCACACTGACCACAACAGACATCTTCCCTCTCCCCACACACTTGTACTCTGAATCACCTTCTTTAAAGCATTTAGCAACTTCTAATATAAACACTTCCCTCATTTACTGTGCTTACAGTATACAGTCTGCCCCTTACCAATAGAACATATGCTCCATGAAGCCAGCAATGTTTGCTTGTTTTTACTTCACTGAGGTTTCCTAGATGCAAAAATACTGTGTAATATATCTGACACACAACAAATATCAGTTGAATGAATGATCAGTGTAGAGTACCTCCCTATTCTAGAGATAATATCTTTATTAATGTAACCTTAGGCCAAATGCTGTTGTGTGGCAGCTACAGCATGACAGCCACTCACGTTGACATCAATGCCACCTGTTCTTGATGTGCCTGCCTTTCCCTCCCTCCACTCAGCTCCCTACTCCCACACTAACTCTCCCTCACATTACAGCACACAATATATATTTCTCTCTTCAGAAAAGATGAGTCTAGGCTTATGGGTCCTATTTTCTAACCAACTGTGAGTCTAAATTAGACTCTATAAATCCATGAGTTTGCACTGGAGCCAGCACTCAGATTACTAGAGCTAAGGGCAGAAAGAGGTGGCAGGTTGCAGAGAAGATAAAACAAATACAGTGAATGAGGGGCTTCCCTGGTGGTGCAGTGGTTAAGAATCTGCCTGCCAATGTAGGGGACATGGGTTTGAGCCCTGGTCCGGGAAGATCCCACATGTGGCTGAGCAATTTAACCCGTGCACCACAACTACTGAGCCTGAGAGCCACAACTACTGAGCCCGCATGCCACAACTACTGAAGCCCGCGTGCTGGAGCCCATGCTCTGCAAAAAGAGAAGCCACCGCAATGAGAAGCCCACACACTGCAATGAAGAGTAGCCCCCGCTCACTGCAACTAGAGAAAGCCCGCTACCAGCAACAAAGCCCCAACGCAGCCTAAATAACTAACTAAATAAATAAATAAATAAAATTTTAAAAATACAATGAATGAGATAAACAGCAGATTGTATAAAATACAGGAAGAATTAATGAACTCATTAATTAGACATATTTTAGATATGAAACTATCTAATTTTATATGTTAATTATGTATTATATAAATATATGTTAAACATAAATTAGAATAAACTATCCAGCATGAAACATGGAATAGAAACAAATTTAAAAGAGTAAGACACAAGGAGGGTACAGTGAGAGATCTAACGTGCATCTGATCAAGTCCTAGAAGGAGAGAAGGAGGTAGAAGAAATGTTTGAAGAGAAAATGGCTGAGAATTTTCCAGAACTGAAGAAACACATTCATCTATGGATCAAAGAGATCCAAGGAACCCCATGCAAATAAATTTGAATAAATCTGCTAAGAAAGCAGATCCTGAAAGCTATCACAAGGTGAAAAAAAAATTGTAACTGTATGAGGTGATGGACTAAACATTATGGTAATCATTTTGCATCATATACGAATGTCAAGTCATTATTCTGTATGTCAATTAGATCTCAATAAAACTGGAAGGAATAAATAAAACAAAAATCTGCAATTAGATGCATGATAGTAAAATGGCAAAAAACAAAGGTAAAGAGAAAAATCCTGAGAGTAAAAAAAGACAATTACCTTTAAAGGCATGGCAGTTAGACTGACTTCTAACCAATAGTCAACTATTTTCTCAATAGTAATGATAGAAGGCATTTTTCTGTTTTTCTCTGCCTGCCATTTCACTAAGCATAATACTCCCTAGGTCCATCCACATTTTGTTGCAAATGGCAGAATTTCATTGTTTTTATGGCTGAGTAATATTCCATTGCATTGATGTATATACATACCACATCTTCTTTATCCATTCTTCTGCTGATGGACACTTAGGTTACTTCCATATCTTGAATATTGTAAATAATGCTGGTATGAACATTGAGGTGCATGTATCTTTTCGAATTAGTGTTTTCATTTGCTTTGGATATACACCCAGCAGTGGAATTGCTGGGTCACATGGTAGTTCTATTTTGAGTTTTTTGAGGAACCTCCATATTGTTTTCCATAGTGGCTGCACCAATTTAGAATCCCACCAACAGTGCACTAGGATTCCCTTTGCTCCACATCCTCGCCAACATGTGGAATCTAAAAAATAAAACAAATCAATGTATATAACAAAACAGAAGCAGAATCACACATATAGAGAACAAACTAGTGGTTACCAGTGGGAAGAGGGAAGTAGGGAGGGGAGAGATAAGGGTATAGGATTAAGACAAACTACCATATATAAAATAAATATACAACAAGGATACATTTTAGAGCACAAGGGAATATAGCCATTATTTTATAATAACTTTAAATGGAGTATAATCTCTAAAAATATTGAATCACTATGTGGTTGGTGGGCTGCACCCAGCAGGCCTGGAAGGCCTATACTTGTCCAGCTCTGAGACCGAAAAGAGCCAGGAGATAGCAACAGAGACGTCAATGATTTATTGGATAGAGGATCCTACTCTTGCAAGGCAAAAAGGTGCTGGAGCAACAGCGCACCACTTAATGGCAAACGGCAGGTAGGACATGGGAGCCACCTTCGCTACTCAGAGGAGGAGGAGGCCACTGTTTATATGGGGAAGTGACGACAGGTTGGTTCATCAGTTACCAAAGTAACCAGCAGTTGCGTTACATCCCTCATAGCCCCTCAGATTAAAAATCCGAGGTGACGATGTTTCACTTTAATAAACAAGCAGGTGGAACCGTTCTGCCTTAAGGACCATAAAAACTTATGGAAAAAACTGAACGCCCCTTTTTTCGGGAAACCAAATATTCGGGAAATGCAAATCAACACTACAAAGAAGTATCGGGGGACTTCTCTGGTGGTGCAGTAGTTAAGAATCAGCCTGCCAAACCAGGGGACCCAGGTTCCTGCCCTGATCCAGGAAGATCCCACATGCCACAGAGCAACTAAGCCCATGTGCCACAGCTAATGAGCCTGCGCTCTAGAGTCTGCGAGCCACAACTACTGAACCCACGTGCCACAACTACTGAAGCCTGCAGTCCTAGAGTCCGTGCTATGCAACAAGAGAAGCCACCACAATGAGAACCCCGTGCACCACAACGAAGAGTAGCTCCCGCTCACCACAACTAGAGAAAGACCGCACGCAGCAATGAAGACCCAGTGCAATGAAAAATAAAATAGATATATAAATAAATTATATATTAAAAAAAGAATTATCAGCTCACAACAGTCAGAATGGCCATCATCACAAAGTCTACAAACAAGAAATGCTGGAGAGTGCGTGGAGAAAAGAGAACCCTGCTGCACTGATGGTGGGAATGTAAGTTGCTAACAGCCACTCTGGGTAACAGAATGGAGTTTCCTTAAAAATCTAAAAAATGGAGCTACAGAGGATACTGCAATTCCACCGGTGGGCATATATCTTGGGAAAAACCAAACAACCACAAGACAGAAGCACCCCAAAGTTTAGTGCAGCCCTGTTTACAAGAGCCTAGACATGGAAGAAACCTAAATGCCCTTGGAAGGAAGAATGGATAAAGAAGATGTGCGACATATGTACAGTGGAATATTACTCAGCCATGAAATGAAGGAAATAAGGCCAGTTGCAGCAACTCGAATGGACCTACATACAACCATACCAAGTGACATAAGTCAAGGAAAGAGAAATATTATATGATATCACTTATAGGCGGATTCTAAAAATTGATACAAATGAACTTACAACCCAGAAACAAAGTCACAGATTTAGAAAACAAACTTATGACTACCAAAGGGGAAAAGCAGGGGTGGAGGTATAAACAAGGAGGTTTAAATCAGTATACATACCCTTACATAGAGAAAATAGGTAATCAATCAAGACCTACTGTATAGCACATAGAACTTGACTTAACACACTGTAATAGCCGAAAAAAATTATGACTGGTAAGAATCTGAAGAACAATATATAGATACCTCTGCATAAGTGAATCAGGTTGCTGTACAACAGAAAGAAATACAATATTGTAAGTCTGCTATAGTCCATTATAAAAATAAAGTTAAAGTACAAAAAAAGAAAAAAGAGACAGAGAGAGAGAAATTTTTACTGAATTCGATGAGGGGTGGTGACCAAACATGGTGTCACATCATCTGGAGCCAGAACTGGCTTGGGTCCCAAGGCTGTGCTGTCATGGGGCTGAGGGAGCTGATGATGAGGTGCCAGTAACTGCAGCCCCACTGGAGTTATACTGCCTAATCCCCAAGACATGGGTCCAATATCTCCAGGTACAGGGGAGCCAGCTAGGCTAAACATGCCTGGGACACCCAAAGAATGGTGAACCCACCTGGAGAAGAAGAGATTTGAAAAGTCACCTTATCTCCACATCTCCTGGTGGTGGGGTTCCCAACTCCAGGCTCTTTCCTTAGAGTCTCGCCAGCTAGGGAAGATAGCACCCTCAAGAGCCGGTTTTGCAGGGCTTGGAAATTGTCCAGGGGATGAATGGTAAGGGGGGGTAAGGAATGAGACACAAGCCCTAGGGTGTTTGAACAGGCACAAGGCACTCTAATTTCCAATCAGGAAGAGGACTTTCCCAAAGGCTCAGGTTACCCCAGTAACACAAGTGGGGCTTGAAGAAATCCTGCCGCCTTGTGGCCGTTTCCCAAAACAACAACTTGAAAACCAGTGCTCAGGGGCAGCAATTCACAAGGCATGCAGGGCTATAAGGGACACCAGCCCTCGAAAAATGTCTTGGGGTAAATAATCGAAAAGGACTTGAAAAAAAGGCAGAATTCCGGAATTGGATTTCAAGAGCTACATTCCACTCGCCATTAAAGCATTTGAAAAGCTGCTCAACATCGCCAAAGATTGGGTTTGCCAAAAAGGGCATTTAACATATTAAAGGAAAAACCCATATGCCCTTTGTGACCAACCAAATATTTGGGAAATACAAATCAACAATACAAAGAGGTATCACTTTGCACCAGTCATAATGGTCATCCTCAAAAAGTCTAAAAACAAGAAATGCTGGGGAGGGTGTGGAGAAAAGGGAACCCTGCTTCTATGAAGGTGGGAATGTAAATTGTTAACAGCCACCCTGGAGAAGTGTATGGTTTTTTCCTAAAAAATCTAAAAACTAGAGCTACAAAGCATATGGCACTAACACCCCTGGGCTTATATCTTGGGAAAATCATAAATCGATAGGATGCAGGCACCACAATGTTTCGTGCAGCCCTGTTTACAAGAGCCTCGACTTGGAATCAACCTAGATGTCATTGGAAGGAAAAAATGGATAAGGAAGATGCGGTACTTATGGACAATGGAATATTACATAGCCATGAAATGAATGAAATAAGGCCAGGTGCAGCAACTTGGATGGACTTAGATACAATCATACTAAGTGACATAAGTCAGACAGAGAAAGAGATTTATCATAAGATATCACTTATAGGTGGAACCTAAGTCTGGATACATATGAACTAACTTACAAAACAGAAACAGAGTCACATATATAGAAAACAAAATTATGGCTGCCAAAGGGGAAAGGTGGGAGGGGGGAGGCATAAAACAGGACGTTGAAATTAGAATGCATACCCTTCCCCAGACAAAAGCGGTAATTGATAAGGAGTGACTGTATAGCATACAGAACTCGACTCAACACACTGTAATCACAGGAAAAGAATATACAAGACTGGTAAGAATCTGAAAAAGAATATACTGATGTATCTCTGTAAGTGAATCAAGTGGATGTACAGCAGAAAGAAACACAGCACTGACATTCAGCTATACCCCATTATAAACATAAAGATAAATTACAAAAAACAAATAAAGACAGAGAGAGAGAGAAATTCTTATGTAATTCGTTCAGGTGCATGACCCACCTGGAGTCACATCATCTAGACCCACAGCTGGCTAGGGTCCTAAGGCTGGACACACGTGGGGCTGAGAGGCTTGGAGAGGATTTGCCAGCAAATGCAGTCCAATTGGAATTGTACTGCTGGGTCCCCACTCCATGGGTTGTAAAACTCCAGGTGCAGGGAGCCAACATACAGCTAAAACATGCCTGGGACACCCAGAAGATGGTGGACCGTTTGGTCGGGAAGACTTTGGAAAAGTCACCTCATCTCCACATCTCTTGCTGGTTGGGTTCCCCCCTCCAGCCTCTTTCCTAACAGTCTCCCCACTTGGGGAAGAAGCACCCTGAACAGCTGGTTTTGCAGGCTGGGATGAAGGGGATGGGGGGTGGGAATGGAATGAGACACAAACCCTAGGTGTTTAGACAGGCACATGTCACTCTAATATCCATCAGGAAGTGGAATTTCCCAAAGAATCAGGTTGCCCCAGTAACCAGATTGGGGCTTGAAGCAATCTTGCCGCTTTGGCTTGTTCCCAAAACAAGTTGAAAACGGGTGCTCAGAGACACTGCAATTCACAAAGCCTGCAGGGCTGTAAATGACACCTATCGCAAAAAAAGTGTCTTAGGGTAAGTAAAGGAAAAGGACTTGAAAACAAGGCAGAGTTGCAGCAGCCAGTTTTAAAGAGGTAGATTGGACTTCGCATTAAAGCACGTGAAGAGCTACTCAATATCGCAAATGATTGGGTTGGCCAAAAAGGGCATACGGGTTTTTCCTTAACATATTAGGGAAAAAGCCATATGCCCTTTTTGGCCAACCAAACGTGTGAATTGCAAATCAACTACAAAGAGGTATCACTTCTCACCAGTCAGATTGGCCATCCTCACTTGTCTAAAAACAAGAAATGCTGGAGAGGGCGTGGAAGCCTGGAAGCCTGCTAGGCTGATAAGGGGAATGTATATTGCTAACAGCCACTATGGAGAAGTGTATGGTGTTTCCTAAAAAATCTTAAAAACAGAGATACAGAGCATACAGCACTTCCATTCATGGAAGTATATCTTGGGAAAACCATAAATAGACAGGACACAGGCACCCCAACATTTAGTGCAGCCCTGTTGCCAAGAATTTCAACCTGGAAGCAACCTAAATGTCCTTGGAAGGAAAAAATGGATAAAAAAGATGTGGTATCTGGGTAAAATGGAATATTACTCAGCCATGAAATGAATGAAATAATGGCAGTTGCAGCAACTCGGATGGACCTAGATATGATCATACTAAGTGACATAAGTCAGACAGAAAAAGATACTTATCATATGATATCACTTATAGGTGAAATCTAAAAATGGATACAAATGAACTAAATTACAAAACAGAAGCAGAGTCACAGATATAGAAAACAAACTTATGGGTGCCAAGGGGAAAGGTGGGAGTGGGGGAGGAATAACCCAGGAAGTTGAAATTAGCATGCATACCGTTCCATAGACAAAAGTGGTAATTGTTAAGGACTTACTGAATAGCATGCAGACCTTGACTCAACACATTGTAATCAGAGGAAAAGAATATACAAGACTGCTAAGAATCTGAAACATAATATATAAATGTCTCTCTGTAGTGAAATAAGTTGTGTATTCCAGAAGGAAATACAGCATTGTAAATTAGGTATACTACAGTATAAAAATAAATTGCAAAAAGAGAGAGAGAGAGACACTTACTAAATTCATTCAGGTTGGTGACACAACCTTGTGTCACATCAGCTAGACCCAAAGCTGGCTAGGTACCTAAGGGTGGACACTCGTGGGGATGACCGAGCTAGTGAGGATGTGCAAACAAATGCAGCGCCATTGGAGTTGTACTGCCTTGTCACCACACCATGGGTCCCAAATCTCCAGGTGCAGCAGAGCCAAACTAGCAAAAACATGCCTGGGACATCAAGAGTATGGTGGACCGTCTGGGTGGAAGAGTTTGGAAAAGTCACCCCATCTCCACATTACCTGCTGGTGGGGTTCCCCCTCCAGCCACTTTCCTTAGAGCCTCCCCACTTAGAGAAGAGAGCATTCTCAAAAGCCGGTTTTGCACGGCTTGGAATTTGTCTGGCACATGAATGGGGAGGGGGGGAAGAAATGAGACACAAGCCCAAGGGTATTTGGACAGGCACATGCCACTCTTTTT
Source organism: Balaenoptera physalus (assembly GCF_965194825.1). NCBI lineage: Eukaryota > Metazoa > Chordata > Mammalia > Artiodactyla > Balaenopteridae > Balaenoptera > Balaenoptera physalus. The sequence goes on along the minus strand of NC_138890.1, from coordinate 42,801,717 downwards.
TTTTTTTTATCAGTCATCAGTTTTATACACATCACTTTATACATGTCAAGCCCAATCGCCCAATTCAGCACACCACTATCCCCACCCCACCACAGTTTTTCCCCACTGGTGTCCATACGTTTGTTCTCTACATCTGTGTCTCAACTTCTGCCCTGCAACCCAGTTCATCTGTACCATTTTTCTAGGTTCCACATACATGCGTTAATATACGATATTTGTTTTTCTCTTTCTGACTTACTTCACTCTGTATGACAGTCTCTAGATCCATCCACGTCTCAACAAATGACTCAGTTTCGTTCCTTTTTATGGCTGAGTAATATTCCATTGTATATATGTACCACATTTTCTTTATCCATTCGTCTGTTGATGGGCATTTAGGTTGCTTCCATGACCTGGCTATTGTAAATAGTCCTGCAATGAACATTCGGGTGCATGTGTCCTTTTGAATTATGGTTTTCTCTGGGTATGTGCCCAGTAGTGGGATTGCTGGGTCATACGGTAATTCTATTTTTAGTTTTTTAAGGAACCTCTATATTGTTCTCCATAGTGGCTGTATCAATTTACATTCCCACCAACAGTGCAAGAGGGTTTCCTTTTCTCCACACTCTCTCCATCATTTCTTGTTTCTAGATTTTCTGATGATGCCCATTCTAACTGGTGTGAGGTGATACCTCACTGTAGTTTTGATTTGCATTTCTCTAATAATTAGTGATGTTGAGCATCTTTTCATGTGCTTCGTGGCCGTCTGTATGTCTTCTTTGGAGAAATGTCTATTTAGGTCTTCTGCCCATTTTTGGATTGGGGTGTTTCTTTAATATTGAAGTGAATGAGCTGTTTATATATTTTGGAGATTAATCCTTTGTCCGTTGATTCGTTTGCAAATATTTTCTCCCATTCTGAGGGTTATCTTTTCGTCTTGTTTACAGTTTCCTTTGCTGTGCAAAAGCTTTGAAGTTTCATTAGGTCCCATTTGTTTATTTTTGTTTTTATTTCCATTACTCTAGGAGGTGGATCAAAAAAGATCTTGCTGTGATTTATGTCAAAGAGTGTCCTTCCTATGTTTTCCTCTAAGAGTTTTATAGTGTCCAGTCTTATATTTAGGTCTCTAATCCATTTTGAGTTTATTTTTGTGTATGGTGTTAGGGAGTATTCTAATTTCATTCTTTTACATGTAGCTGTCCAGTTTTCCCAGCACCACTTATTGAAGAGACTGTCTTTTCTCCATTGTATATCTTTGCCTACTTTGTCATAGATTAGTTGACCATAGGTGTGTGGGTTTATCTCTGGGCTTTCTATCTTGTTCCATTGATCTATGTTTCTGTTTTTGTGCCAGTACCATATTGTCTTGATTACTGTAGCTTTGTAATATAGTCTGAAGTCAGGGAGTCTGATTCCTCCAGCTCCGTTTTTTTCCCTCAAGACTGCTTTGGCTATTTGGGGTCTTTTGTGTCTCCATACAAATTTTAAGATGATTTGTTCTAGTTCCGTAAAAAATGCCATTGGTAATTTGATAGGGATTGCATTGAATCTGTAGATTGCTTTGGGTAGTAGAGTCATTTTCACAATGTTGATTCTTCCAATCCAAGAACATGGTGTATCTCTCCATCTGTTGGTATCATCTTTAATTTCTTTCATCAGTGTCTTATAGTTTTCTGCATACAGGTCTTTTGTGTCCCTAGGTAGGTTTATTCCTAGGTATTTTATTCTTTTTGTTGCAATGGTAAATGGGAGTGTTTCCATAATTTCTCTTTCAGATTTTTCATCATTAGTGTATAGGAATGCAAGAGATTTCTGTGCATTAATTTTGTATCCTGCAACTTTACCAAATTCATTAACTAGCTCTAGCAGTTTTCTGGTGGCAATCTTAGGATTCTCTATGTATAGTATCATGTCATCTGCAAACAGTGACAGTTTTACTTCTTCATTTCCAATTTGTATTCCTTTTATTTCTTTTTCTTCTCTGATTGCCGTGGCTAGGACTTCCAGAACTACGTTGAATAATAGTGGTGAGAGTGGACATCCTTGTCTCGTTCCTGATCTTAGAGGAAATGCTTTCAGTTTTTCACCATTGAGAATGATGTTTGCTGTGGGTTTGTCATATATGGTCTTTATTATGTTGAGGTAGGTTCCCTCTATGTCCACTTTCTGGATAGTTTTTATCATAAATGGGTGTTGAATTTTGTCAAAAGCTTTTTCTGCATCTATTGAGATGATCATATGGTTTTTATTCTTCAATTTGTTAATATGGTGTATCACATTGATTGATTTGCGTATATTGAAGAATACTTGCATGCCTGGGATAAATCCCACTTGATCGTGGTGTATGATCCTTTTAATGTGTTGTTGGATTCTGTTTGCTAGTATTTTGTTGAGGATTTTTGCATCTATATTCATCAATGATATTGGTCTGTAATTTTCTTTTTTTGTAGTGTCTTTGTCTGGTTTTGGTATCAGGGTGATGGTGGCCTCATAGAATGAGTTTGGGAGTGTTCCTTCCTCTGCAATTTTCTGGAAGAGTTTGAGAAGGATGGGTGTTAGCTCTTCTCTAAATGTTTGATAGAATTCACCTGTGAAGCCATCTGGTCCTGGACTTTTGTTTGTTGGAAGATTTTTAATCACAGTTTCAATTTCATTACTTGTGATTGGTCTGTTCATATTTTCTGTTTCTTCCTGGTTCAGTCTTAGAAGGTTATACCTTTCTAAGAATTTGTCCATTTCTTCCAGGTTGTCCATTTTATTGGCATAGAGTTGATTGTAGTAGTCTCTTAGGATGCTTTGTATTTCTTCAGTGTCTGTTGTAACTTCTCCTTTTTCATTTTTGATTTTATTGATTTGAGTCCTCTCCCTCTTTTTCTTGATGAGTCTGGCTAATGATTTATCAATTTTGTTTATCTTCTCAAAGAACCAGCTTTTAGTTTTATTGATCTTTGCTATTGTTTTCTTTGTTTCTATTTCATTTATTTCCACTCTGATCTTTATGATTTCTTTCCTTCTGCTAACTTTGGGTTTTGTTTGTTCTTCTTTCTCTAGTTGCTTTAGGAGTAAGGTTAGATTGTTCACTTGAGATTTTTCTTGTTTCTTTAGGTAGGCTAGTATAGCTTTAAACTTCCCTCTTAGAACTGCTTTTGCTGCATCTCATAGGTTTTGGGTCGTCGTGTTTTCATTGTCATTTGTCGCTAGGTATTTTTTTATTTCCTCTTTGATTTCTTCAGTGATCTCTTGGTTATTTAGTAACGTATTGTTTAGCCTCCATGTGTTTGTCTTTTTTACATTTTTTTCCCTGTAATTCATTTTTAATCTCATAGCGTTGTGGTCAGAAAAGACGCTTGATATGATTTCCATTTTCTTAAATTTACTGAGGCTTGATTTGTGACCCAAGATGTGATCTATCCTGGAGAATGTTCCATGTGCACTTGAGAAGAACATGTAATCTGCTGTTTTTGGATGGAATGTCCTATAAATATCAGTTAAATCTATCTGGTCTATTGTGTCATTGAAAGCTTCTGTTTCCTTATTTATTTTCATTTTGGATGATCTGTCCATTGGTGTAAGTGAGGTGTTAAAGTCCCCCAGTATTATTGTGTTACTGTCGATTTCCTCTTTTATAGCTGTTAGCAGTTGCCTTATGTATTGAGGTGCTCCTATGTTGGGTGCATATATATTTATAATTGTTATATCTTCTTCTTGGATTGATCCCTTGATCATTATGTAGTGTCCTTCCTTGTCTCTTGTAACATTCTTTATTTTAAAGTCTATTTTATCTAATATGAGTATAGCTACTCCAGCTTTCTTTTGACTTCCATTTGCAGGACATGTCACTTTTATCTCCAATCAGGAAGAGGGATTTCCCTAAGGCTCAGGTTGCCCCAGTAACCACAATGGGGCTTGAAGCAATCCTGCCACTTTGAGGCCATATCCCTAAACAAGTTGAAAACCTGTGCTGAGGGTCACTGCAGTTCACAAAGCCTGCAGGTTTGTAAATGAATCCTATCATGGAGAAATGTCTTGGGGTAAGTAATGGAAAAGGACTTCAAATCAAGGCAGAAATGCAGGAATGGGATTTCAAGAGGTAAATGGACTCGTCATTAAAGCACATGAAAAGCTGCTCAACATCACGAATGATTCGGTTGGCCAAAAAATGCAAATGGATTTTTCTTTAATATGTTGAAGAAAAAACTGTATGCACTTTTTGGCCAACCAATTAGGCGGGAAATGCAAATCAATACTACAAAGAGGTATCACTTCGCACCAGTCAGAATGGCCATCCTCACAAAGTCTAAAAACCAGAAGTGCAGGAGAGGGCATGGAGAAAAGGGAACCATGCTACGCTGATGGTGGGAATGTAAATTGTTAAAAGCCACTCTGGAGAAGTATGGTGTTTCCTAAAAAATCTAAAAAATAGAGCTACAGAGCATACGGCACTACCAATCCTGGGAGTATATCTAGGGAAAATCATAAATCGACAGGAAACAGGCACCCCAACGTTTAGTGCAGCCCTATGTACAAGAGCTTCGACTTGGAAGCAACCTAAATGTCCTTGAAAGGAAAAAATGGATAAAAAGAATTTGGTACTTATGTACAATGGAATATTACTCAGCCATGAAATGAAGGAAATAAGGTCAGTTGCAGCAAATTGCATGGACCTATATACAATCATACTAAGTGACATAAGTCAGACAAAGAAGGAGATTTATCATATGATATCACTTATAGGGGGAATCTAAAAATGTGTACAAATGAACTAACTTACAAACCAGAAGCAGAGTCACAGATTTAGAAAACACACTTATGGCTACTAAAGGGGAAGTGGAGTGGGGGGAGGCATAAACCAGAAGGTTGAAATGAGCACACATACTCTTCCATAGACAAAAAAGGTAATCGACAAGGACCTACAGTATAGCACATAGAATACGACTCAACACACTGTAATCACTGGAAAAGAATACATAAGACTGGTAAAAATCGGAAAAATAATACATAGATGTCTCTCTGGAAGGGAATCAGGTGGATGTACACAAGAATGCAATGTAGTATTGTAAATCAGCTATACTCCACTATAAAAATGAAGATAATGCAGCTCAATATCAAAAAAAAACAAAAAACCCAATCCAAAAATGGGCAGAAGACCTAAATAGACATTTCTCCAAAGAAGATATACAGATTGCCAACAAACACATGAAAGAATGCTCAATATCACTAATCATTGGAGAAATGCAAATCAAAACTACAATGAGGTATCATCTCACACCAGTCAGAACGGCCATCATCAAAAAATCTACAAACAATAAATGCCGGAGAGGGTGTGGAGAAAAGGGTACCCTCTTGCACTGTTGGTGGGAATGTAAATTGATACAGCCACTATGGAGAACACTATGGAGGTTCCTTAAAAAACTAAACACAGAACTACCATACGACCCAGTAATCCCACTACTGGGCATATACCCTGAGAAAATCATAATTCAAAAAGAGTCATGTACCACAATGTTCATTGCAGCTCTGTTTACAATAGCCAGGACACGGAAGCAACCTAAGTGTCCAGCGACAGATGAATGGATAAAGAAGATGTGGCACATATATACAATGGAATATTACTCAGCCATAAAAAGAAATGAAATGGAGGTATTTGTAATGAGGTGGATGGAGTTAGAGTCTCTCCTACAGAGTGAAGTAAGTCAGAAAGAGAAAAACAAATACAGTATGCTAACACATATATATGGAATCTAAGGAAAAAAAAAAAGGTCATGAAGAACCTAGTGGCAAGATGGGAATAAAGACACAGACCTACTAAAGAATGGACTTGAGGATATGGGGAGGGGGAGGGGTGAGATGTGACAGGATGAGAGAGTGTCATGGACATATATACACTACCAAATGTAAAATAGATAGCTAGTGGGAAGCAGCCGCATAGCACAGGGAGATCAGCACGGTGCCTTGTGACCGCCTGGGGGGGTGGGATGGGGAGGGTGGGAGGGAGGGAGATGCGGGAGGGAGGAGATATGGGAACATGTGTATATCTGTAGCTGATTCACTTTGTTATAAAGCAGAAACTAACACACCATTGTGAAGCAATTATACTTCAATAAAGATGTTTAAAAAAAAAAACTACAATGAGGTATCATCTCACACCAGTCAGAACGGCCATCATCAAAAAATCTACAAACAATAAATGCTGGAGAGGGTGTGGAGAAAAGGGTACCCTCTTGCACTGTTGGTAGGAATGTAAATTGATACAGCCACTATGGAGAACACTATGGAGGTTCCTTAAAAAACTAAACACAGAACTACCATACGACCCAGCAATCCCACTACTGGGCATATACCCTGAGAAAATCATAATTCAAAAAGAGTCATGTACCACAATGTTCATTGCAGCTCTGTGTACAATAGCCAGGACACGGAAGCAACCTAAGTGTCCAGAGACAGATGAATGGATAAAGAAGATGTGGCACATATATACAATGGAATATTACTCAGCCATAAAAAGAAACAAAGCTGAGCTATTTGCAGTGAGGTGGATGGATCTAGAGTCTGTCCTACAGAGTGAAGTAAGTCAGAAAGAGAAAAACAAATACTGTATTCTAACACATATATATGGAATCTAAAAAAAGAAAATCTTGTGAAGAACCTAGGGGCAGGACAGGAATAAAGACACAGACGTAGAGAATGGACTTGAGGACACGGGGAGGGGGAAGGGTAAGCTGGGACGAAGTGAGAGAGTGGCATGGACATATATACACTACCAAATGTAAAGTAAATAGCTAGTAGGAAGCAGCTGCATATAGCACAGGGAGATCAGCTCGGTGCTTTGTGTCCCCCTAGAGGGGTGGGATAGGGAGGGTGGGAGGGAGATGCAAGAGGGAGGGGATATGGGGATATATGTATACGTATAGCTGATTCACTTTGTTATAGAGCAGAAACTATCACAACATTGTAAAGCAATTATAGTCCAATAAAGATGTTTAAAAAAAAAGATAAATTTTAAAAAGAGAGAGAGCAAATTTCTAAGGAAATTCTTTCAAGTGGCGTTGAGCCACCTGGTGTCACATGATGTAGACCCAGAGCTGACTGGGGTCCTAAGGCTGGACACTCATGGGGCTGAACAACCTGAACTGGATGTGCCAGCAAATGAAGCCCCATTGGAGTTGTACTGCCTGGTCCCCACTCAATGGGTCCCAAATCTACAGATGCAGGGGAGCCAACCTACAGCAAAAACTTGCCTGGGACACCCAGAAGATGGTGGACAGTCTGGATGGGAAGACTTTGGATAAGTCACCTCATCTCCACATTACCTGGTGGTGGGGTTCCCCCCTCCAGCCTCCTTACTTAGAGACTCCCCACCTGGGGAAGGCAGCATCCTCAACGGCCAGTTTTGCACGGCTTGGAATTTTTCAGGGGATGAAGGGGAAGGGGGGGTAAGAATGAGACACAGCCTAAGGTGTTTGGACAGGCCCATGCAACTCTAATTTCCAAACAGGAAGTAGAAATTCCCGAAGGCTCAGGTTGCCCCAGGAACCAGAACGGGGCTTGAACAAATTCTGCCACTTTTTGACCGGTTTCTGAAACAAACAGTTGAAAACCTGTGCTGAGGGGCACTGCAATTCACAAAGCCTTCAGGTTTGTAAATGAAACCTATCATCAAAAAGTGTCTTGGGGTAAGTAATTGAAAATGACCTGTAAACAAGGCAGAATTGCAAGAACCGGATTTCAGGAGGTGGATTGGACTCGCCTTTAAGGCACATGAAAAGCTGCTCAACATCGCAAATGATTCGGTTGGCCAAAAATGGGCATATGCGTTTCTCCTTAATATACAAAGGAAAAACCCGTGTTCCCATTTTGGCCAACCAGACAGGCAGGAAGTGCAAATCAACACTACAAAGAGGTATCACTTTGCACCAGTTAGAACGGCCATCCTCTCAAAGTGTAAAAACCAGAAATGGAAGACAGGGCGTGGAGAGAAGGGAGCCCTGTTACACTGATGGTGGGAATGTAAATTGCCTACAGCCACCCTGGAGAAGTGTATGGCGTTCCCTAAAAAATCTAAAAAACAGAGCTACAGAGCCTACGGCACTTCCACTCCTGGGCGTATATCTTGGGAAAACCCAAAATCGACAGGACACAAGCACCACAAAGTTAGTGCAGCCTTGTTTACAAGAGCATCGACTTGGAAGCAACCTAAATGTCCTTCGAAGCATAAAATGAAGAAAGAAGATGCGGTATTTATGTACAATGGAATATTACTCAGCCATGAAATGAAAGAAACAGCGCCAGTGGCAGCAACATGGATGGACCTAGATTTGATCATACTAAGTGACATAAGTCATTCAGGGAAAGAGACTTATCATAAGATATCACTTATAAGTGGAATCTAAAAATAGCTGCACATGAACTAACTTACAAAAAAGAAACTGAGTCACAGATTTAAAAAACACACTTATGGCTACTAAAGTGGAAAGATGGTATGGGGGAGGCATAAATCAGGATGTTGAAATTAGCATAGATACCATTCCATAGGCAAAATAGGTCATTGACAAGGACCTACTGTATGGCACATAGAACTCGACTCAACATGCTGTAATCACCAGAAAAGAATATACAAGACTAGTAAGAAGATGAAAAAGAATTTATTGATATCTCTCTGTAAGCGAATCAAGTGGTAGTGCAGCAGAAAGAAACACAGCATTGAATATCAGCTATACCTCATTACAAAAATAAAGATAAATTACAAAACAAACCCCAAAAAGATATGAGAGACAGAGTAATTCTTACAAAATTCGTTCAGGGTCAGTGACCCAACCTGGAGTCATACCATCTAGACCCACAGCTGGATGGGACCTAAGGCTGGACACACATGGGGCTGAGAGGATTGGTGGTGATGGGCCAGCAAATGCAGCCCCTTTGGAGTTATACTGTCTGGTCCCCACTCCATGGGTCCCAAATCGCCAGGTGCAGGGGAGCCAACCTACAGCTAAAACATGCCTGGCACACTCAGAGGATTGTGGACCACCTGGTCGGGAAGAGTTTGGAAAAGTCACCTCGTCTTCACATTTATGGTGGTCGGGTTCACCCCTCCAGCTTCTTTCCTTAGAGTCTCTCCACTTGGGGAAAGTAGCACCCTGAACAGCCTGTTTTGCATGGCTTGGAATTTGTCCGGGGGATGAAGGGGAAGGGAGGGAAGGAATGAGATACAAGCCTTAGGTGTTTGGACAGGCACATGCCACTCTAATTTCCAATCAGGAAGAGGAATTTCCTTAAGGTTCAGTTTGGCCCAGTAACCACCACTGGGCTTGAAGCAATTCTGCCCCTTTGTGTCAGGTATCCAAAACAACAAGTTGAAAACCTGTGCTGAGGGGCACAGCAATTCACAAAGCCTGCAGGGCTGTAAATGACACTTATCATTAAAAAATGTCTTGGGGGTAAGTAATCATAAAGGACTTGAAAGTAAGGCAGAATTGCAGGAATGGGTTTTCAAGGGGTGGATTGGACTCGTCATTAAGGCACAAGAAAAGCTGCTCGACATCACAAATGATTCAGTTGGCCAAAAAGGGCTTACGTGTTTTTCCTTAATTTAAGAAAATTAAGGAAAAATAGGCGAGAAATGCAAATCAACACTACAAAGAGGTATCACTTTGCACCAGTCAGAGTGGCCACCTTCACAAATTCTAAAAACAAGAAATGCTGGAGGGGGCGTGGAGAAAAGGGAAATCTGCCAAGCTGACGCTGGGAATGTAAGTTGCTAACAGCCACTCTGGAAAAGTGTATGGCGTTTCCTAGAAAATCTAAAAAATAGAGCTACACAGCAAATGGCACTAACACCACTGGGAGTATATCTTGGGAAACCATAAATCGACAGAACACAGGCACCCCAACGTTTAGTGCAGTCCTGTTTACAAGAGCATCACCTTGCTAGCAACCTAAATATCCTTGGAAGGAAAAATTGGATAAAGTAGATGTGGTACTTATGTACAATGGAATATTACTCGGCCATGAAATGATGAATAATGGCAGTTGCAGCAACTCAAATGGACCTAGATACGATCACACTAAGTGACATAAGTAAGAAAGAGGAAGAGATGATATGAGATCATATTATCATATGATATCACTTAAAGGTGGAATCTAAAACTGGATACATATGAAATAACTTACAAAACAGAAACAGAGTCACAGATTTAAAAAAAGATTATGACTGCCAAAGGGGAAAAGTGGAAAGGGGGGAGGCATAAACCAGGTGGTTGAAATTAGAATACATACCCTTGCGTAGAGAAAATAGGTAATCGTTAAGACTTACTGTATAGCATACAGAACTTGACTAAACACACTGTAATCACCAGAAAATAATATATAAGACTGGTAAGAATCTGAAAAAAGAATTTATTGATGTCACTCTGTAAGTTTATCAAGTGGATGTACAGCAGAAAGAAACACAGCATTGAAAATCAGCTATACCCCATTATAAACATAAAGATAAATTACAAAAAAAAAAAAGAGAGAGAGAGAGAAATACTTACAAAATTAGTTCAGGGGCAGTAACCCAACCTGGAGTCACATCAGTGAGGCACAGAGCTCTCTAGGCTACTAAGGCTGGACACTCCTGGGGCTGAGTGTCTTGGTGAGGATGTGCCAGCAAATGCAGCCCCATTGGAGTTGTACAGCCCAGTCCCCACTCAATGGGTCCCAAATCTACAGGTTCAGGGGAGCCAACTTACAGCAAAAACATGCCTGGGACACCCAGAATATGGTGGACCATCTGGGAGGGAAGGGTTTGGATAAGTCACCTCATCTCCACATTACTTGGTGGTAGGGTTCCCCCTCCAGCCTCCTTACTTAGAGACTCCCCACCTGAGGAATGCAGCACCCACAACAGCTGGTTTTGCAGGCTTGGAATTTGTCCAGGGGATGAAGGGGAAGGAGAGGTAAGAATGAGACACAAGCCCGAGGTGTTTGGACAGGCCCATGCCACTCTAATTTCTGATCAGGAAGTAGAAATTCCCGAAGGTTCAGGTTGCCCCAGGAACCAGAATGTGGCTTGAACAAATTCTGCCACTTTTTGGCCCGTTCCCGAAACAACAAGTTGAAGAGCAGTGCTCTAGGGCACTGGAATTCTCAAAGACAATAGTGTAGTAAATGACACTTCCCGCAAAAAAAATCTTGGGTTAAGTAAACAAAAAGGACTTGAAAACACGGCAGAGTTGCAGGAAAGAGATTTAAAGAGTTAGATTGGACTCGCCATTAAAGCACATGAAAATCTGCTCAACATCACCAATGATTTTGTTGGTCAAAAAGGGTGTAAGGGTTTTTCCTTAAAATATAAGGAAATATATTAAGGAAAAACATGTATGCAATTTTTGGCCAACCAAACAGGCAGGCAAGGAAATCAACACTACAAAGAGGTATCACTTTGCACCAGTCAGAATGGCCATCCTCAGAAATTCTAAAAACCAGAAGTGCAGGAGAGAGCATGGAGAAAAGGGAACCCTGCTACCTTGATGGTGGGAATGTAAATTGCTAACAGCCACCTGGAGAAGTGTATGGCGTTTCCTAAAAAACACAGCTACAGAGCATACAGCATTTCCACTCCTGGGCGTATATCTAGGGAAAACCATAAATCGACAACACACAGGCACCAAAAAGTTTAGTGCAGCCTTGTTTACAAGAGCCTGGATTTTGGAGCAATCTAAATGTCCTTGGATGGAAAACATGGATAAAGAAGATGCGGTAATTATGTACAATGGAATATTACTTAGCCATGAAATGAATGAAATAAGGAGAGTTGCAGCAACTCGGATGGAACTAGACACGATCATACTAAGTGACATATGTCAGACAGAGAAAGAGACATTATAAGATATCACTTATTTGTGGAATCTAAAAATGGATACAAATGAACTAACTTACAAAACAAAAACAGAGTCACAGATTTAGAAACACACTTATGGCTACTAAATGGGAAAGGCGGAAAGGGTGACGCATAAACAAGGAGGTTGAAATGAGCATACATACCCTTCCATAGAGAAAAGAGATAATCGACAAGGACCTAATATACAGCACAGAGAACTCGAGTCAACAGATTGTAATCACCTGAAAAGAATATATAAGACTGGTAAGAATATGAAAAAGAATTTATTGATGTCTCTCTGTAAGTGAATTAAGTGGATGTACAGCAGAATGATAAACAGCATTGTAAATCACTTATACTCCATAATAAAAATAAAGATAAATTACAAAAACAGAGAGAGAGCGCAAATTTCTTAGTAAATTATTTCAGGGGCGGTGACCCAACCTGGTGTCACATCATGTAGATGCAGAGCTGGCTAGGGTCCTAAGACTGGACACTCGTGTGGCTGAGCGACCTGGTGAGGATGTGCCAGCAAATGAAGCCCCATTGGAGTTGTACTGCCTGGTCCCCATTCCATGCGTCCCAAATATCCAGGTGCAGGGAAGCCAACCTACAGCTAAAACATGCATGGGACACCCAGAAGATGGTGGACCGTCTGGGTGGGAAGAGTCTGGAAAAGTCATCTCATATTCACATCTCCTGGTGCTGGGGTTCCCCACTCCAGCCTCTTTCCTTAAAGTCTCCACACCAGGGAGAGGCACCACCCTCAAAAGCCGGATTGCATGGCTTGGGATTTGTCTCAATGATGAAATGGAAGAGGGAGAAGGAATGAGACACAAGCCTTATGTGCTTGGACAGGCACATGCCACTCTAAATTCCAATCAGGAAGAGGAATATCCAGAGGGCTTATGTTGCCACAGTAACCAGAATGGGGCTTGAAGCAATCCTGCCGCTTTGTGGCCACATCCCAAAACAGCAAGTTGAAAACTGGTGCTCACGGGCACAGCAATTCACAAATCCTGCAGGGTTGTAAATGACACCTAACCTCAAAAATTGTCTTGGGGTAAGTAATTGAAAAGGACTTGAACAAGGCAGAAATGCAGGAAAGGGATTTCAAGAGGTAGACTGGACTCGCCCTAAAGCACATGACTTACGAAACAGAAACAGAGTAACAGATTTAGAAAACATACTTGTGGCTACTAAAGGGGAAAGGAGATGTGGGGGAGGCATAAACCAGAACGTAGAAATTAGCATAAATACTATTCAACAGAAAAAATAGGTAATCGACAAGGACCTACTGTATAGCACATACACTCGACTCAACACACTGTAATCACTGGAAACGAATATATAAGACAGGTAAGAATCTGAAAAACAATTTATTGATGTCTCTCTGTAAGTAAATCAAGTGGAAGTTCAGCAGAAAGTAACACAGCATTGAAAATCAGCTATACCCCATTAAAAAAATAAAGATCAATTACAAAAAAAAAAAGAGAGTGAGAGAGAGAAATCCTTAAAAATTCATTCAGGGGTGGTAACAAAAACCTGGAGTCACACCATCTAGACCCACAGCTGGATGGGACCTAAGGCTGGACGCTCATGGGGCTGAGTGGCTTGGTGAGGATGGGCCAGCAAATGCAGCCCATTGGAGTTATACAGCCTGGTCCCCATTCCAGGGGTCCCAAACCTAGAGGTGCAGGGAACCCATCCTACAGCTAAAACATGCCTGGGACACCCAGGGGATGGTAAATCCTACTGTTGGGAAGGGTTTGGAGAAGTCACCTCATCTCCACATCTTTAGGTGTTCAGGTTCCCCCCTCCAGCTGCTTTCCTTAGTGTACCCACTTGGGGAAGGCAACACCCACAAGAGCCTGTTTTGCATGGCTTGCAATAGTCTGGGAGATGAAGGGGAGCTCGGGGGAAGGAATGAGACACAAGTTCTAGGTTTTGGGACAGGCACATTCCACTCTAATTTCCAATCAGGAAGAGGAATTTCCCATATGCTCGGGTTGTCCCAGCAACCAGAGTTGGCTTGAAGGAATACTGCCTCTTTGAGGCTGGTTCCCAAAACAACAAGTTGAAAACCTGTGCACACTGCACTGAAATTCAAAAGCCTGCAGGATTGTAAATGACACATATCATCGAAAGATTTCTTGGGGTAAGTTATCAAAAAGGACTTGAAAGAAAGGCATAACTGCAGGAACGGGATATCAAGAGGTAGATTGGACTCGCCATTAAAGCACAGGAAAAGCTGCTGAACATCCCCAGTGACGCAGCTGGCCAAAACGGCGTATGCATTTTTCCTTAATATATTAAGGAAAAACACATACACCAATTTTGGCCAACCAAACAGACGGACAATATAAATCAACACTAGAAAGAAATATCACTTCACACCAGTCCGAATGGGATCCTCACAAAGTGTAAAACCAGAAATAGAGCAAATAGAGTGGAGAAAAGGGAACACTGTTATGATGATGGTGGGAATGTAAATTGCCAACAGCCACTCTGGAGAAGTGTATGGTGTATCCCGAAACATCTAAAAAACAGAGTTACAGAGCATATGACACTTCCAATCCTGGGTATATATCTTGGGAAAAACATAAATAGACAGGACACAGGCACCCCAATATATATGCAGCCCTGTTTACAAGACCTTAGACTGGTAAGCAACATAAATGTCCTTGGAAGGAAAAAAATGGATAAAGAAGATGTGGTACTTATGTACAATGGAATATTACTCAGTCATGAAATGAATGAAATAAGGCCAGTGGCAGCAACTTGGATAAACCTAGATGTGATCATACTGAGAAACATAATTCAGATAGAGGAAGAGACTTATCATAAGATATCACTCATAGGTTGTATCTAAAAATTGATACAAATTAACTAACTTACAAAACGGAAACAGCGTCACAGATTTAGAAAACACAGTTGTGGCTATTAAACCAGAAAGATGGTGTCGGGGAGGTATAAATGAGAATGTTGAAATTAGCATACATACCATTCCATAGGCAAAATAGGTAATCCATAAGGACACACTGTATAGCACATACACTCGACTGAACACACTGTAACCACTGTGTGTTTACACGATATATAAGAGAGGTAAAACTCTGAAAAAGAATTTATTGATATCTCCCTCTAAGTGAATCAGAGGGATGTACAGCAGAAAGAAACAGCATTGAAAATCAGCTATACCCCATTCTAAAAATAAATTAAAACAACAACAAAAAAAGAGTGAGAGTGAGAGAGAGAGATATTCTTACAAAATTCGTTCAGTGGCTGTGATGCAACCTAGATTGACCATATCCAGACCGACAGCTGGATGGGACCTAAGGCTGGACACTCGGGGGCTGAGAGACTTGTAGAGGATGGGAGCAAATACAGCCCCTTTAGAGGAATACTTCCTGGTCCCCACTCCATGTGTCCCAAATCTCCAGGTGCAGGGGACCCTTCCTACAGCTAAAACATGCATGGGACAGCCAGAGGATGGTACACCATCTGATCGGGAAAGGCTTGGAAAAGGCATCTCATCTCCTCATCTCCTGGTGGTCGGCTTCCCCCCTCCAGCCTCTTTCCTAAAAATCTCCCCACTTGGGGAAGTCAGCACCTTCAACATCCTGTTTCGCAGTTCGGAATCTGTCCGGAGGATGAAGAGGAAGTGGGCAAACCAATGAGAGACAAGCCATAGGTATTAGGACAGGCACATGCCACTCTAATTTCCAATCAGGAAGAGGAACTGACTAAAGGCTCAGCTTGACCCCAGAACCAGAATAGGACTTGAAGCAAACCTGCTCTTTTGTGGCCAGTCGCCAAAAAAACAATTTGAAAAATGTAGCTCAGGGGCACTGCACTTCACAAACCTGCAGACTTGTAAATGATACCTATCATAGAAATATGTCTTGAGTAAGTCTTCTAAAAGGACTTGTAAGCAAGGCAGAATGGCAGGAAAAGGATATCAAGAGGTAGATTGGACTCGCCATTAAAGCACTTGAAAAGAGGCTGAACTTCGCCAATGATGCGGTTGGCCAAAAAGGGCGTATGCGTTTTTCCTGAATATTCAGGAAAAACGCATACGCCCTTTTTGGCCAACCAAACAGGCAAGCAACGCAAATCAACGCTACAAAGAGGTATCACTTCCCAGCAGTCAGAAGGGCCATCCTCACAAAGTTTAAAAAGGAGAAATGCAGGACAGGGCGTGGAGAAATGGGAGCCCTGTTACGCTGATGGTGCGAATGTAAATTGCCAATGGCCACTCTGGAGAAGTGTACTGTGTTTCCTGAGGAATCTAAAAATCCTAGCCATAGAGCCTACGGCACTTCCACTCATGGGCATATATCTTAGGAAAACAAAAAATCGACAGGACACAGGCACCCAACATTTAGTGCTGCTCTGTTTAAAAGAGCCTCAATTTGGATAGAACCTAAATGTCCTTGGAAAGAAAAAATGGATAAAGAAAATGTACTTATGTACAATGTCATGTTACTCACCCATGAAATCAATGAAATAAGGCCAGTTGCAGCAATTTGGGTGGACTTATCTATGATCGTCTTAAGTGACATAAGTCAGACAGAAAAAGACACTTATCATAAGATATCACTTATAGCTGGAATCTAAAAATGGTTACACATGAACTAAATTACAAAACAAAAACTGTCACACATTTAGAAAACAAATTTATAGCTGTAAAGGGGAAAGCTGGGGTGGGGAGATGCATAAACAAGGAGGTTGAAATTAGCATAGATACCATTCCAGAGACAAAATATGTAATCGGCAAGACCTACTGTATAGCTCAAATAACTTCACTCAGCACAGTGTAGTCACCCGAAGAGAATATATAAGACTTGAAGATTCTGAAAAAGAATTTATCGATGTCTCTCTTTAAGTAAATCAAGTGGTTGTACAGCAGCAAGAAACGCAGCATTAAAAATCAGCAAAACCGTATTAGAAAAATAAATTAACAACAACAACAAAAAAAGACAGTGAGTGAGAGAGAAATTCTTACAATAATCATTCAGGGGCTGTGATGCAACCTGACTGACCACATCCACACACACAGCTAGATGCGACCTAAGGCTGGACACTCGTGGGGTTGAGAGACTTGGTGAGGATGGGCCAGAAAATTGAGCCCCTTTAGAGAAATACTGCCTGGTCCCCATTCCATGCATTGCAAATCTCCAGGTGCAGGGGACCCTTCCTACAGCTAAAACATGCATGGGAAACCCAGAGGATGGTACACCGTTTGATTGGGAAGAGTGTGGAAAAGGCATCTCATCTCATCTCCTGGTGGTCAGCTTCCCCACTCCAGCCTCTTTCCTAAAAATCTCCCCACTTGGGGAAGTCAGCACCTTCAACATCCTGTTTTGCACAGTTTGGAATCTGTCCGGAGGATGAAGAGGAAGTGGGCAAACCAATGAGAGACAAGCCATAGGTATTAGGACAGGCACATGTCACTCTAATTTCCAATCAGGAAGTGGAATTGACCCAAGGCTCAGCTTGCTCCCGGAAGCAGAATAGGACTTGAAGCAATCCTGCTCTTTTGTGGTCAGTTGCCAAAAAAAAAAAGTTGAAAAATAGAGCTCAGGGACACTGCAATCCACAAAGCTACAGACTTATACATGACACGTATCATCAAAAAATGTCTTGAAGTAAGTCATCGAAAAGGACTTGTAAGCAAGGCTGACTTGCAGGAAAGGGATTTCAAGAGGTAGATTGGACTCGCCATTAAAGCACATGAAAAGCTCCTGAACTTCGCAAATAATGCAGTTGGACAAAAAGGGCGTATGCGTTTTTCCTGAATATGTTCAGGAAAAACGCATACGCCCTTTTTGGCCAACGAAACAGGCAGGGAATGTAAATCAACACTACAAAGATGTATCACTTCGCAGTAGTCAAACAGGCCATTCTCACGAAGTGTAAAACCAGAAATGCAGGACGGGGGTGGAGAAAAGGGAGTCCTGTTATGCTGATGGTGGGAATGTAAATTGCCAACGACCACTATGGAGAAGTGTATTGTGTTTCCTAAAAAATCTAAAAAACAGAACTACAGAGCCTACGGCACTTCCATTCATGGGCGGATATCTTGGGAAAACCAAAAATCGAAAGGACACAGGCACCCCAACGTTTAGTGCTGCTCTGATTACAAGAGCCTTGACTTGGAAACACCTAAATGTCCTTGGAAAGAAAAAATGGATAAAGAAGATGTGGTACTTATATACAATGGAATATTACTCAGCCATGAAATGAATGAAATAAGCCCACTTGCAGCAACTTGGGTGGACTTAGGTACGATCATTCCAAGTGACATAAGTCAGAAAAAAGGAGACTTGTCATAAGATATCACTTATGGGTGGAATCTAAAAATAGCTACACATACACTAAATTTAAAAAGAGAAACTGTCACACATTAGAAAACACACTTTTGGCTGCTAAAGGGGAAAGGTCGGGTGGGAGAGGCATAAACCAGGAGGTTGAAATTAGCATAGATACCATTCCATAGACCAAATAGGTAATCGACAAGACCTAGCGTATACTTCAAAGAACTGCACTCAGCACACTGTAGTCACCAGAAGAGAATATATAAGACTTTTAAGAACCTGAAAAACAATTTATTGATATCTCTCTTTAAGTGAATCAAGTGGTTCTACAGCAGCAGGAAATGCAGCAATAAAAATCAGCGAAACCACATTAGAATATAAATTACCACACACACACACAAAAAGACAGTGAGAGACAGAGAAGTTCTTACACAATTCGTTCAGGGGCTGTGATGCAACCTGCATTGACCACATCCAGACACACAGCTCGATGGGACCTAAGGATGGACACTCGTGGGGCTGAGACAGTTGGTGAGATGGGCCACCAAATGGAGTCCCTTTACAGGAATATTACCTGGTCCCTATTCCATGCGTCCCAAATCTCCAGGTGCAGGGGACCCTTCATACAGCTAACACATGCATGGGACACCCAGAGGATGGTACATAGTCTTATTGGGAAGAGTTTGGAAAAGGCACCTCATATACTCATGTCCTGGTGGTCGGCTTCTCCCTTGCAGCCTCTTTGCTGACAATCTCCCCACTTGGGGAAGTCAGCACCTTCAACATCCTGTTTCACACAGTTTGTAATTTGTCTGGAGGATGAACCGGAAGAAGGGGAACCAATGAGAGAGAAGCCCTAGGTGTTTGCACAGGCACATTCCACTCTAGTTTCCAATCAGGAAGAGGAACTGACCAAAGTCTCAGCTTGCCCCCGGAACAAAAAGAGGACTTGAAGCAATCCTGCTCTACTGTGGTCAGTTGCCAAAAAAAACAAGTTGAAAAATGGAGCTCAGGGGCGCTGCAATCCACAAACCTGCAGACTTGTACATGATATGTATCATCGAAAAATATCCTGAGGTAAGTCATCGAAAAGGAGTTTTAAGGAAGGTAGACTTGTAGGAAAGGGATTTCAAGAGGTAGATCAGACTCGTCATTGAAGCACATGAAAAGCGGCTGAACTTCGCCAGTGATGCAGTTGGCCAAAAAGAGCGTATGCGTTCTTCCTGAAAATATTCAGGAAGAATATTTTGGTCAATCAAACAGGCAGGCAATGCAAATCAACACTACAAAGAGGTATCACTTTGCAGCATTCAGAAGGGCCATCCTCACAAAGTGTACAAACCAGAAATGCAGGACAGGGCGTGGAGAAAAGGGATGCCTGTTCCGTGGAAGGTGGGAATGTAAACTGCCAATGGCCACTCTGGAGAAGTGTATTGTGTTTCCTAAAAGATCTAAAAAACAGAGCTACAGAGCCTACAGCACTTCCATTCATGGGCGTATACCCTGGGAACACCAAAAATCGACCGAACACAGGCACCCCAATGTTTAGTGCTGCTATGTTTACAAGAGCGTCAACTTGGATACAACGTAAATGTCCTTAGAAAGAAAAAATGGAGAAAGTATGTGGTATTATGTACAATGGCATATTACTCAGCCATGAAATCAATGAAATAAGGCCAGTTGCAGCAACTCAGGTGGACTTATCTACGATCGTCCTAAGTGACATTAGTCACACACAAGAAGACATATCATAAGATATCACAAATTGCTGGAATCTAAAAATGGCTACACATGAACTAAATTACAAAACAGAAACTGTCACACATTTAGAAAAAAGACTTATGGCTGCTAAAGGGGAAAGGTGGAGTGGGGAGAGGCATAAACGGGAGGTTGGAATTAGCATAGATACCGTTCAGTAGACTAAATACGTAATTGACAAGACCTACTGTATAGCTCAAAGAACCTCACTCAGCACACTGTAGTTCACAGAAAAGAATATATGTCTTTTAAGATCTGAAAAAGAATTTATTGATGTCTCTCTTTAAGTGAATCAAGTGGTTGTACAGCAGCTGGAAACGCAGCAATAAAAGATAGCAAAACCGCATTAGAAAAATAAATTACCAAAAAAAAAAAAAAAAGACAGTCAGAGAGAGAGAGAAATTCTTACAAAATTCGTTCAGGGTCTGTGGTGCAACCTGGATTGACCAAATCCACACCCACAGCTGGATGAGACCTAAGGCTGCACATTCTTGGGGCTGAGAGAGTTGGAGTGGATGGGCCAGCAAATGGAGCCCATTTAGAGGAATACTGCCTGGTCCCCATTCCATGTGTCCCAAATCTCCAGGTGCAGGGGACCCTTCCTACAGCTAAAACATGCATGGGACAGACAGAGGATGGTAGACCATCTGATCGGGAAGAGTTTGGAAAAGGCACCTCATCTCTTCATCTCCTGGTGATCAGCTTCCCCCCTCCAGACTCTTTGCTAACCATCTCCCCACTTGGGGAAGTCAGCACCTTCAACATCCTGTTTCGCACAGTTTGGAATTAGTCCGGAGCATGAAGCAGAAGGGAGCGAACCAATGAGAGACAAGCCCTAGGTGTATGGACAGGAACATGCCACTCTAATTTCCAATCAGGAAGAGGATTCCACCAAAGGCTCAGCTTAACCCTGGAACCAGAATAGGACTTGAAGGAAACCTGCTCTTTTGTGGCCAATCCCCCCAAAAACAAGTTGAAAAATGTACCTCAGGGGCACTGCAATTCACAAACCTGCAGACTTGTAAATGATACCTATCATAGAAAAATGTCTTGAGCAATTCTTCTAAAAGGACTTGTAAGCAAGGCAGAATTGCAGGAAACGGATTTCAAGAGGTAGATTGGACTTGCTGTTAAAGCACTTGAAAAGCAACTGAAGTTCTCCAGTGATGCGGTTGGCCAAAAAGGGCGTATGCGTTTTTCCTGAAAATATTCAGGAAAAACGCATACGCCCTTTTTGGCCAACCAAACAGGCAGGCAATGCATATTAACACTACAAAGAGGTATCACTTCACAGCAGTCAGAAGGGCCATCCTCACAAAGTGTAATAACCAGAAATGAGGTACAGGGCGTTGAGAAATGGAACACTGTTATGCTGATGGTGCGAATGTAAATTGCCAACGGCCACTCTCGAGAAGTGTACTGTGTTTCCTAAAAAATCTAAAAAACCGAGTACAGAGCTTTCCGCACTTCCTCTCACGGGCATATATCTTGGGAAAACCAAAAATCGACAGGACACAGGCACCCAACATTTAGTGCTGCTCTGTTTACAAGAGCCTTGACTTGTATGGAACCTAAATGTCCTTGGAAAGAAAAAATGGATAAAGAAGATGTCGTAGTTGTGTACAATGCCATATTACTCAGCCATGAAATCAATGAAATAGGCCAGTTGCAGCAACTCGGGTGGACTTATCTATGATTGTCCTAAGTGACATAATTCAGACAGAAAAAGACACTTACCATAAGATATGACTTATAGCTGGAATCTTAAAATGGCTACACATGAACTAAAGTACAAAACAAAAACTGTCACACATTTAGAAAACAAACTTATAGCTGGTAAAGGGGAAAGGTGGGGTGGGGAGAGACGTAAACCAGGAGGTTGAAATTAGCATAGATACCGTTCCATAGACCAAATAGGTAATCGACAAGACCAACTGTATAGCTCAGAGAAGTGCACTCAGCACAGTGTAGTCACCCAAAAAGAATATATAAGACTTTAAAAATCTGAAAAAGAATCTATCGATGTCTCTCTTTAAGTGAATCAATGGTTGTACAGCAGCAGGAAACGCAGCAATAAAAATCAGAGAAAGCTCATTAGAAAAATAAATTACCACACACATGCAAAAAAAGAGGGTGAGCAAGAAATTCTTTTTTTGTGAATTTTATTTAATTTATTTTTTTATACAGCAGGTTCTTCGTAGTCATCAATTTTATACACATCAGTGTATACATGTCAATCCCAATCTCCCAATTCATCACACACCACCCCCCCACCCCGCGGCTTTCCCCCCTTGGTGTCAATACGTTTGTTCTCTACATCTGTGTCTCAATTTCTACCCTGCAAACTGGTTCATCTGTATAATTATTCTAGGTTCCACATATATGTGTTAATATACGATATTTATTTTTCTCTTTCTGACTTACTTCACTTCGTATGACAGTCTCTAGATCCATCCACGTCACAACAAATGACCCAATTTCGTTCCTTTTTATGGCTAATATTTCATTGTAATATATGTACCACATCTTCTTTATCCATTCATCTGTCGATGGGCATTTAGGTTGCTTCCATGACCTGGATATTGTAAACAGTGCTGCAATGAACATTGGGGTGCATGTGTCCTTTTGAATTATGGTTTTCTCTGGGTATATGCCCAGTAGTGGGACTGCTGGATCATATGGTAATTCTATTTTTAGCTTTTAGGAACCTCCATACTGTTCTCCATAGTGGTTGTATCAATTTACTGCCCACCAACAGTGTAAGAGGGTTCCCTATTCTCCACACCCTCTCCAGCATTTCTTGTTTGTACATTTTCTGATGATGCCCATTCTACCTGGTGTCAGGTGATACCTCATTGTAGTCTTGATTTGCATCTCTCTAATAATTAGTAATTTTGAGCAGCTTTTCATGTGCTTCTTGGCCATCTGTACGTCTTCTTCGGAGATATGTCTATGTAGGTCTTCTGCCCATGTTTGAATTAGGTTTTTTGTTTTCTTAATATTCAGCTGCATGAGCTGTTTATATATTTTGGAAATTAATCCTTTGTCTGTTGATTCATTTGCAAATATTTTCTCCCATTCTGAGGGTTGTTTTTTCATCTTGTTTATGGTTTCCTTTGCTGTGCAAAAGATTTGAAGTTTCATTAGGTCCCATTTGTTTATTTTTGTTTTTATTTCCATTACTCTAGGAGGTGGATCAAAAAAGATCTTGCTGTGATTTATGTCAAAGAGTGTTCTTTCTATGTTTTCCTCTAAGAGTTTTATAGTGTCCGGTCTTACATTTAGGTCTCTAATCCGTTTTGAGTTTATTTTTGCATATGGTGTTAGGGATTGTTCTAATTTCAGTCTTTTACATGTACCTCTCCAGTGTTCCCAGCATCACTTATTGAAGAGACTGTCTTTTCTCCATTGTATATCCTTGCCTCCTTTGTCATTGATTAGTTGACCATAGGTGCGTGGGTTTATCTCTGGGCTTTCTATCTTGTTCCATTGATCTATGTTTCTGTTTTTGTGCCAGTACCATATTGTCTTGATTACTGTAGCTTTGTAATATAGTCTGAAGTCAGGGAGTCTGATTCCTCCAGCTCCGTTTTTTTCCTTCAAGACTGCTTTGGCCATTCGGGGTCTTTTGTGTCTCCAAACAAATTTAAAGATTTTTTGTTCTAGTTCCATAAAAAATGCCATTGGTAATTTGATAGGGATTGCATTGAATCTGTAGATTGCTTTGGGTAGTATAATCATTTTCACAATATTGGTTCTTCTAATCCAAGAATATGGTATATCTCTCCATCTGTTGGTATCATCTTTAACTTCTTTCATCAGTGTCTTATAGTTTTCTGCATACAGGTCTTTTGTCTCCCTAGGTAGGTTTATTCCTAGGTATTTTATTCTTTTTGTTGCAATGGTAAATGGGTGTGTTTTCTTAATTTCACTTTCAGGTTTCTAATCATTAGTGTATAGGAATGTAAGAGATTTCTGTGCATTAATTTTGTATCCTGCAACTTTACCAGATTCATTGATTAGCTCTAGTAGTTTTCTGTTGGCATCTTTAAGATTCTCTATGTATAGTATCATGTCATCTGCAAACAGTGACAGTTTTTCTTCTTCTTTGCCAATTTGTATTCCTTTTGTTTCTTTTTCTTCTCTGACTACCGTGGCTAAGACTTCCAGAACTATGTTGAATAATCGTGGTTAGAGTGCACATCCTTGTCTTGTTCCTGATCTTAGAGGAAATGCCTTCAGTTTTTCACCATTGAGAATGATGTTTGCTGTGGGTTTGTCGAATATGGCCTTTACTATGTTGAGATAGGTTCCCTGTATGCCCACTTTCTGGAAAGCTTTTATCATAAATGGGTGTTGAATTTTGTCAAAAGCTTTTTCTGCATCTATTGAGATGATCATATGGTTTTTATTCTTCAGTTTGTTAATATGGTGTATCACATTGATTGATTTGTGTATAATGAAGAATCCTTGCATCCCTGGGGTAAATCCCACTTGATCATGGTGTATGATCCTTTTAATGTGTTGTTGGATTCTGTTTGCTGGTATTTTGTTCAGGATTTTTGCATCTATATTCATCAGTGATATTGGTCTGTTATTTTCTTTTTTTGTAGTATCTTTGTCTGGTTTTGGTATCAGTGTGATAGTGGCCTCATAGAATGAGTTTGGGAGTGTTCCTTCCTCTGCAATTTTTTGGAAGAGTTTGAGAAGGATGGGTGTTAGCTCTCCTCTAAATGTTTGATAGAAATCACCTGTGAAGCCATCTGGTCCTGGACTTTTGTTTGTTGGAAGATTTTTAATCACAGTTTCAATTTCATTACTTGTGATTGGTCTGTTCATATTTTCTGTTTCTTCCTGATTCAGTCTTGGAAGGTTATACCTTTCTAAGAATTTGTCCATTTCTTCCAGGTTGTCCATTTTATTGGCATAAAGTTGCTTATAGTAGTCTCTTAGGATGTTTTGTATTTCTGCAGTGTCTGTTGTAACTTCTCCTTTTTCATTTCTGATTTTATTGATTTGAGTCCTCTCCCTCTTTTTCTTGATGAGTCTGGCTAATGGCTTATCAATTTTGTTTATCTTCTCAAAGAACCAACTTTTAGTTTTATTGATCTTTGCTATTGTTTTCTTTGTTTCTATCTCATTTATTTCTGCTCTGATCTTTATGATTTCTTTCCTTCTGCTAACTTTGGGTTTTGTTTGCTCTTCTTTCTCTAGTTTCTTTAGGTGTAAGGTTAGATTGTTTACTTGAGATTTTTCTTGTTTCTTTAGGTAGGCTTGTATAGCTATAAACTTCCCTCTTAGAACCGCTTTTGCTGCATCCCATAGGTTTTGGGTCGTCGTGTTTTCATTGTCATTTGTCTCTAGGTATTTTTTTATTTCCTCTTTGATTTCTTCAGTGATCTTTTGGTTATTTAGTAACGTATTGTTTAGCCTCCATGTGTTTGTCTTTTTTACGTTTTTTTCCTGTAATTCATTTCTAATCTCATAGCATTGTGGTCAGAAAAGATGCTTGATATGATTTCAATTTTCTTAAATTTACTGAGGCTTGATTTGTGACCCAAGATGTGATCTATCCTGGAAAATGTTCCGTGCGCACTTGAGAAGAACGTGTAATCTGCTGTTTTTGGATGGAATGTCCTATATATATCAATTAAATCTATCTGGTCTATTGTGTCATTTAAAGCTTCTGTTTCCTTATTTATTTTCATTTTGGATGATCTGTCCATTGGTGTAAGTGAAGTGTTAAAGTCCCCCAGTATTATTGTGTTACTGTTGATTTCCTCTTTTATAGCTGTTAGCAGTTGCCTTATGTATTGAGGTGCTCCTATGTTGGGTGCATATATATTTATAATTGTTATATCTTCTTGGATTGATCCCTGGATCATTATGTAGTGTCCTTCCTTGTCTCTTGTAACATTTTTTATTTTAAAGTCTATTTTATCTGATATGAGTATCGTTACTCCAGCTTACTTCTGATTTCCATTTGCATGGAATATCTTTTTCCATCCCCTCACTTTCAATCTGTATGTGCCCCTACGTCTGAAGTGGGTCTCTTGTAGACAGCGTATATATAGGTCTTGTTTTGTATCCATTCAGCAAGCCTGTGTCCTTTGGTTGGAGCATTTAATCCATTCACGGTAATTATCCATATGTATGTTCCTATGACCATTTTCTTAATTGTTTTGGGTTTATTTTTGTATGTCTTTTACTTCTCTTGTGTTTCCCACTTACAGAAGTTCCTTTAGCATTTCTGGTAGAGCTGGTTTGGTGGTGCTGAATTCTCTTAGCTTTTGCTTGTCTGTAAAGCTTTTGATTTCTCCATTGAATCTGAATGAGATCCTTGCTGGGTACAGTAACCTTGGTTGTAGGTTCTTCCCTTTCATCACTTTAAGTATATCATGCCACTCCCTTCTGGCTTGTAGAGTTTCTGCTGAGAAATTAGCTGTTAACCTTATGGGAGTTCCCTTGTATGTTATTTGTTGTTTTTGCCTTACTGCTTTCAATAATTTTTCTTTGTCTTTAATTTTTGCCAGTTTGATTACTATGTGTCTCGGCGTATTTATCCTGTATGGGACTCTCTGCACTTCCTGGACTTGCGTGGCTATTTCCTTTCCTATGTTATGGAAGTTTTTGACTATAATCTCTTCAAATATTTTCTCTGGTCCTTTCTGTCTCTCTTCTCCTTCTGGGACCCCTATAATACTAATGTTTTTGCGTGTAATGTTGTCCCAGAGGCCTCTTAGGCTGTCTTCATTTCTTTTCATTCTTTTTTCTTTATTCTGTTCCACAGCAGTGAATTCCACTATTCTGTCCTCCAGGTCACTTATCCGTTCTTCTGCCTCAGTTATTCTGCTATTGATTTCTTCTAGTGTAGTTTTCATTTCAGTTATTGTATTGTTTATCTCTGTTTGTTTGTTCTTTAATTCTTCTAGGTCTTCATTTAACATTTCTTGCATCTTCTCGATCTTTGCCTCCATTCTTTTTCCGAGGTCCTGGATCATCTTCACTATCATTATTCTGAATTCTTTTTCTGGAAGGTTGCCTATCTCCACTTCATTTGGTTGTTTTTCTGGGGTTTTACCTTGTAGCTTCATCTGGAACATAGCCCTCTGCCTTTTAATCTTGTCTATATTTCTGTGAATGTGGTTTTTGTTCCACAGGCTGCAGGACTGTAGTTCTTCTCACTTCTGCTGTCTGCCCTCTGGTGGATGAGGCTATCTAAGAGGCTTGTGCAAGTGTCCTGATAGGAGGGACTGGTGAGAAATTCTTACAAAATACGTTTAAGGGCTGTGATGCAACCTGGATTAACCACATCCACACACACAGCTGGATGGGACTTAAGGCTGGACACCCCTGGGCCTAAGAGACTTGGTGAGGATAGGCCAGCAAATGGAGCCCCTTTAGAGGAATACTGCTTGGTCCCCATTCCATGCGTACCAAATCTCTGGGTGCAGGGGACCCTTCCTACAGCTAAAACGTGCATGGGACACCCAGAGGATGCTACACCATCTGATCAGGAAGAGTTTGGAAAAGGCACCTCATCTCCTCATCTCCTGGTGACCAGGTTCCCCCATCCAGCCTCTTTCCTAACAATGTCTCCACTTGGGGCAATCAACAACTCCAACAACCTCTTTCGCACAGTTTGGAATTTGTCCGGAGTATGAAGCGGAAGGGGGTGAACCAATGAGCGACAAGCTATAGGTACTTGGACAGCCACATGCCACTCTAATTTCCAATCAGGAAGAGGAAGTGATCAAAGGCTTAGCTTGCCCCTGGAACCAGAATAGGACTTGTAGCAATCCTGCACTTTTGTGGCCAGTTGCCACAAAACAAGTTGAAAATTGGAGCTCAGGGGCACTGTGATTCACAAACCTGCAGACTTGTACATGATACGTATCGTTGAAAAATGCCTTGAGGTATGTCATTGAAAAGGACTTGGAAGCAAGGCAGACTTGCAGGAAAGGGATTTCAAGAGGTAGATTGGACTCACCATTAAAGCACATGAAATGCGGCTGAACTTCGCCAATGATGCAGTTAGCCAAGAAGGGCATATGCATTTTTCCTGAATATATTCAGGAAAAACGCACACGCCCTTTTTGCCCAACCATACTGGCAGGCAGTGAAAATCAACAATACAAAGAGGTGTCACTTCGCAGTAGTCAGAAGGGCCATCCTCACAAAGTGTAAAAAGCAGAAATGCAGGACAGGGCATGGAGAAAGGGAGTTGTGTTACACTGAAGTTGCGAATTTAAGTTGCCAATGGCCACTGTGGAGAAGGGTACTGTGTTTCCTAAGAAATCTACAAAACCGAGCTACAGAGCCTATGGCACTTCCACTCATGGGCATATATCTTGGGAAAACCAAAAATCGACAGGACACAGGCACCCAACGTGTAGTGCTGCTCTGTTTACAAAAGCCTTCACTTGGATACAACCTAAATGTCCTGGGAAAGAAAAAATGGATAAAGCAGATGTGGTACTTATGTACAATGGCATATTACTCAGCCTTGAAATCAGTGAAATTAGGCCACTTGAAGCAAATCGGGTGGATTTATATACGATCGTCCTAAGTGACATAAGTCAGACAGAAAAATACACATATCATATCACTCATAGCTGGAATCTGAAAATGGCTACACTTGAACTAAATTACAAAACAGAAACTGTCACACGTTTAGAAAGCACACTTATGGCTGCTAAAGTGGAAAGGTGGGGTGGGGAGAGGCATAAACCTGGAGGTTGAAATTTGCATAGATACCGTTCCATAGACAAAATATATAATCAGCAAGACCTACTGTATAGCTCAAATAACTTCACTCAGCACACTGTAGTCACCAGAAAAGAATATATAAGAATTTTAAGAATCTGAAAAGAATTTATTGATGTCTCTCTTTAAGTGAATCAAGTGGTTGCACAGCAGCAGGAAACGCAGCAATAAAATTCAGTGAAACTGCATTACAAAAATAAATTATGAAAAGAAAAAAAAGACAGTGAGAGAGAGAGAAAGAAATTATTACAAAATTGGCTCAGGGGCTGTGATGCAACCGGATTGACCACATCCAGACCCACAGCTGGATGGGACCTAAGGCTGGACACTCGGGGGCCTGAGAGACTTGGTGAGGATGCACCAGCAAATGGAGCGCCTGTAGAGGAATACTGCCTGGTCCCCACTCCATGTGTCCCAAATCTCCAGATGCAGGAGACCCTTCCTACATCTAAAACATATATGGGACAGCCAGAGGATTGTACACCATCTGATCGGGAAGAGTTTGGAAAAGGCACCTCATCTCCTCATCTCCTGGTGGTCGGCTTCGCCACTCCAGCCTCTTTCCTAACAATCTCCCCACTTGGGTAAGTCAGCACCTACAACATCCTGTTTTGCACAGTTTGGAATTTGTCCGGAGGATGAAGCAGAATTGGGGGGACCAATAAGAGACAAGCCCTAGGTGTTTGGACAGGCACATGCCACTCTAATTTCCAATCAGAAAGAGGAGCTGACCAAATGCTGAGCTTGCCCCCCGAAGTAGAATAGGACTTGAAGCAATCCTGCTTTTTTATGGCCACCTGCCAAAAAAACAAGTTGGAAAACAGAGCTCAGGGGCACTGCAATTCACTAACCTACGGGGTTGTAAATGATACCCACTGTCGAAAAATGTCTTGAGGTAAGTCATCGAAAAGGACTTGAAAGGAACTCAGAACTGCAGGAAAAGGATTTCAAGAGCCGGATGGGACTCGCCATTAAAGCACATGTAAAGCGGCTGAACTTCGCCAATGCTGAATCTGACCACAAAGGGCGTATGCATTTTTCCTGTATATATTCAGGAAAAACGCTTATGCCCCTTTTGGCCAACCAAACAAGTGGGCAATGCAAATCAACACTACAAAGAGGTGTCACTTCACATGCCTCAGAAGAGTCATGCTCAAAGAGTGTAAAAACCAGAAGTGCAGGACAGGACGTGGAGAAAAGGGAGCCTTGTTACGCTAATGAGGGGAATGTAAATTTCCAGTGGCTACTCTGGAGAAGTGTATTGTGTTTCCTAAAACATCTAAAGAACAGAGCTGCAGAGCCTACGGCACTTCCACTCATGGGCGTATAACTTGGGAAAACCAAATATCGACAGGACACAGGCATCCCAACGTTTACTGCTGCTCTGTTCACAAGAACCTCGACTTGGGTACAACTCACGTGTCCTTGGATGGAAAAAAGGGATAAAGAAGATGTAGTACCTTTGTACAATGGAATAGTACTCAGCTATGAAATCAATGTAATAAGGCCAGTTGCAGCAACTTGGAGGGACTTAGGTCTCATCATTCTAAGTGACATAAGTCAGACAGAAAAGAGACTTATCATAAGATATCACTTATCGGTGGAATCTAAAAATGGTTACACATGAACTAAATTACAAAAGAGAAAGAGAGTCACACATTTAGAAAACACACTTATGGATGCAAAGGGGGAAAGGTGGGGTGGGGTAAGCCATAAACCAAGACGTTGAAAGTAGCACACAAATCGTTCGCTAGACCAAATATGTAATTGACAGGACCTACTCTATAGCTCAAAGGACTGGACTTAGCACACTCTATTCACCGGAAAAGAATATATCTGACTAGTAAGAATCTTAAAAATAATTTATTGATGTCTCTCTGTAAGTGAATCAACTGGATGTATAGCAGCAAGATACACAGCATTGAAAATCATAAAATTATAAAAATTATAAAAGTATAAAATTAAATAACAAGAACAAAAAAAAAAGACAGTGAGAGAGACAGAAATTCTTACAAAATTTGTTCAGGGGCTGTAATGTAACCTGGACTGACCACATCTAGACACACAGATGGATGGGACCTAAGGCTCTACACTCGTCGGTCTGAGAGGCTTGGTGAGGATGGGACAGCAAATGCAGCCCTTTTAGAGTAATACTGCCTGGTCCCCATTCCATGGGTCCCATATCTCCAGGTGCAGGGGACCCTTCCTACAGCTAAAACATGCATGGGACATCCAGAGGATAGTACACTGTCTGATCGGGAAGAGTTTGGAAAAGTCACCTCATCTCCACGTCTCCTGGTATTCAGGTTCCCCCCTCCAGCTCCTTTCCTTAGAGTCTCCCCACTTTGGGAAGGCAGCACACTCAACAGCCGGTTTTGCACAGCTTGGAATTTTCCGGCTGAGGAAGGGGAATGGAGGGATGGAATGAGACACAAGCCCTAGACGTTTGGACAGGCATATGCCAGTCTAGTTTCCTAATCTGGAAGAAGAATTTCCCTATCCTTCAGGTGCCCCAGTAACCGGAATGGTCTGTAGAAATCCTGCCCCTTTGTGGCTGCTTCCCTAAACAACAAGTTGAAAACTGGTGCTCAGGGGCACTGCAATTCACAGACATGCAGGGTTGTAACTGACACCTCTAATGGAGTCATTTCTTGAGCCAAGTATTCGTAAAGGACTTGTAAGCAAGGCAGAATTGCAGGAAAGGGATTTCAAGAGGTAGTTTGCACTCGCCATTAAAGCACATGCAAAGCTGCTAAACATTGCCAATGATGCAGTTGGCCAAAACGGCTGTATGCGTTATTCCTTAATATATTCAGGAAAAACCCTTACTCCCTTTTTGGCCAAAACAGGCGGGCAATGCAAATCAATACTACAAAGAGGTATCACTTCGCACCAGTCAGAATGGCCTACCTCACATAGTGTAAAACCTGAAATACAGGACAGGGCGTGGAGAAAAGGGAACCCTGACAAGCTGATGGTGGGAATGTAAACTGCTAACAGCCAGTCTGGAGAAGTGGATGGTGATTCCTTAAAAATCTAAAAAAACAGAGCTTCAGAGCATATGGTGTTTCCACTCCTGGGCCTGTATCTTGGAAAAAACATAAATTGACAGGACCCAGGCACTCCAACATTTATGCAGCCCTGTTTACAAGAGTCTCTACTTGGAAGCTACCTAAAAGTCCTTGGAAGGAAGAATGGATACAGAAATTATGGTAGATATGTACAATGGAATATTACTCAGCCATGAAATTAATGAAATTAATTAATGAAATTAATGAAATAAGGCCATTTGCCACTCGAAAGGACCTAGATACATTTATATGAAGTGTCATAAATCAGACAATGATAAATATCATATGATATTACTTACCAGTGGAATCTAAAAATTGATACAAAGGTACTATCTTACAACACAGAAAGAGTCCCAGACTTAGAACACAAACTAATGGTTACCAAACTGGAAAGGTGTGTTGGAGGCATAAATCATGAGGTTGGAATTAGTATATACATATTTACAGAGAGAAAACTTGTAGTCAACATGGACCTGCTGTAGAGCACTTGGAACTCTTCTCAACACACTGTAGTAACCTCAATGGGAAAATAATTCTAAAAAGAATATATAGTCATCTCTGTATAAATGAATCATGTTGGTGTATATCAAAAATGAACACAACATGGTATATCAACTCTATTCCATTATAAATTTAAAATTGAATTACAGAAAAGAAAAATGATCACTAAATTCGTTTAGTCATGGTGAACGTGCTAGTGTCACATCCCTGGACACAGACCCAATTTGGTCCCAAGGCTGGACTGTTGTGGGCCTGAGGACCTCGGGAGGATATGCCAGCTACTTTGCCCCCCCTTGAATCTGTAGTACCTGGTCCCCTCTGCATGGGATCACAATCTCCAGATCTAAGTGTGCCCTCATACTACTAAACCAACCCTCTGACACCCAAAGGATGGTGGACTCTCTGGGCTGGATGACATTTGGAAAATCACCTGGTTTCAACATATCCTGGTGTTCGGGTTCCGACCTCCAGACTCCTTCGTTAGGGTCATCCCACTCTGCAAGACAACACCCTCAACAGGTGATTTTGCAGGGGTTTATACTTGTTCGGGGGATGAAGGGTAAGGAGGAAGAAGGAATGGGACAGAAGCCCTTACATGTTTGGTCAGGCACATTCCACTCTAATTTAAAACCCAGGAACAGGACTTTCCCTACATCTAAGGTTGTGTCAGTAACCAGAGAGGGACAGTAGAAATCCTGCCGCCTTCTGTTTCCCATAACAACAACTCTACAACTGGACCTTATAGGCACTTCATATTCATAATGCCTGGGGAGCTGTAAATGACAACAGCCCTCAAAAGATGTCTTGGGATAGGTAATCGAAATAGACTTCAAAACAAGGCAAACTTTCAATAACCCTGTTTCAAGAGGTAAATTTTACTCATACTGTTTAAAAAAAAAAGCACATATGAAGATGCTCACCATTGCTTTATGTTAGACAAATGCAAATGAGATGTACAAAGAAGTATCACCTGGAACCACTCAGAATGGCCATCATCACAATGTCTACAAAGAAGAAATGCTTCAGAGGGTGTGGAAAAAAGGGAAACCTACTTTTCTTTTTTTCTTTTTTTGGCTGTGTTGGGTCTTCATTGCTGCACGCGGCTTTTCTCTAGTTGCAGCAAGTGGGGGCTACTCATCGTTGTGGTGTGCGGCCTTCTCATTGCGGTGGCTTCTCTTGTTGTGGAGCACAGGCTCTAGGCACACAGGCTTCAGTAGTTGTGTCACGTGAGCTCAGTAGTTGTGGCTCATGGGCTCTAGAGCACAGACTCAGTAGTTGCAGCCCACGGGCTTAGTTGCTCTGCGGCATGTGGGATGTTCCCGGGCCAGGGCTCGAACGTGTGTCCCCTGCATTGGTAGGCGGATTCTTAACCACTGCGCCACCAATACTGCGCTATTGGTGGCAATGTCAATTGGTAACAGCCACTATGGAGCACAGAATGGAGGTTACCAGTAAAAGGAGGTGGGAGGGATAAATTGGGATTGACATACACACACTACTATATATAAAAGAGATAACAAATAAGGGCCAACTGTATAGCACAGGGAACTCTACTCAATACTCTATAATTACCTGTATGGGAAAGGAATCTAAAAAGGATTGGATATATGTATAACTGATTCACTCTGTTGTGCAGCAGAAAGTAACACAACATTGTAAATCAACTATACTCCAAAAAAATTGAAATTGAAATGAAATGAAATAAAATAAAATAAAATGGAGCTACCAGATGATCCAGCAAGTTCACTCCTGTGCGCTTATCTGGAGGAAAGCATAAATCAAAAAGACACATCTTCCCCAATGTTCACTGCAGCACTATTTACAATAGCGAAGACATGGAAGCAACCAAAATGTCCATCAACATACGAATAAGTAAAGAATATTTGGTACATATATATAGTGGAATATGACTCAGCCATAAAATAGAGGAAAATAATGCCAATTGCAGTAACATGGATGGACCTAGAGATGATTGTACTAAGTGAAGTCAGACAGAGTAAGACAAATATTGTATGATATCACTTCTAGGTGGAACCTAAAAATTGATACAAATGAACTAACTTACAAAACAGAGGCAGACTCACAGACTTGGAAAACAAACATATGGTTACCAAAGGGGGAAGGTGGGGGGATAGGGATAAATCAGGAACTTGGGGTAAACATACGAATACTACTATATATAACATAGATAAGCAACAAGGACCTACTGTATAGCACAGGGAACTCTACTCAATATTCTGGGAATACCTTTATCAGAAAAGAATCTGAAAAAGAATGAATATATGCATATGTGTAACTGAATCACTTGCTGTGCATCTGAAACGAACACAACATTGTAAATCAACTATACTCCAATAAAATTTAAATTAAAAAATAAAGAAAATCACCTATATTTCAAAAGAAAAAAAGAATTCCCATATATTTTTATGGCTTGATAGCTTAGTTTTTTAGTGCTCAATATTATCCCATTCCCAGAATATATTAATACTATATCATTTCATTCACCTATTGGAGGACACATTAGTTTCATTCACATTTTGGCAATATTGAATTAGGTGCTAAAAATAACCATATGCAGTTTTTGTCTGGACGTATGTTTTAAACTACTTTCAGTAAATATCCATGAGAACACCTGCTGGATTGTACAGTAAGGGAATGCTCAATATTATAGCAAGTGTCAATCAGACTACCAAAGTAGCTGTATTATTTTTCATTTTCACCAGTAACAAATGAGAGTTCCTATTGTTC
The DNA here is from genome assembly GCF_965194825.1 of Balaenoptera physalus. NCBI lineage: Eukaryota > Metazoa > Chordata > Mammalia > Artiodactyla > Balaenopteridae > Balaenoptera > Balaenoptera physalus. The sequence goes on along the minus strand of NC_138890.1, from coordinate 42,766,717 downwards.
CAACAAATTACTAAAGAATTTGTTCTTGTCATTGTTCACATTTTAGCCATTCTAAGTGTTATATAGTGGTATGTAATTGTATTTTTTTAAACATCTTTATTGGAGTATAATTGCTTTACAATGGTGTGTTAGTTTCTGCTTTATAACAAAGTGAATCAGTTATACATATACATATGTCCCCATATTTCTTCCCTCCTGCATCTCCCTCCCTCCCACCCTCCCTATCCCACCCCTCTAGGTGGTCACAAAGCACCGAGCTGATCTGCCTGTGCTATGCGGCTGCTTCCCACTAGCTATATATTTTACGTTTGGTAGTGTATATATGTCCATGCCACTCTCTCACATTGTCCCAGCTTACCCTTCCCCCTCCCCATATCCTCAAGTCCATTCTCTAGTAGGTCTGGGTCTTTATTCCCATCTTGCCCCTAGGTTCTTCATGACATTTTTTTTTCTTAGATTCCATATATATGTGTTAGCATATAGTATTTGTTTTTCTCTTTCTGACTTACTTCACTCTGTATGACAGACTCTAGGTCCATCCACCTCACTACAAATAACTCAATTTCGTTTCTTTCTATAGCTGAGTAATATTCCATTGTATATATGTGCCACATCTTCTTTAACCATTCATCTGTCGCTGGACACTTAGGTTGCTTCCATGTCCTGGCGATTGTAAACAGAGCTGCAATGAACATTTTCGTACATGACTCTTTTTGAATTATGGTTTTCTCAGGGTATATGCCCAGTAGTGGGATTGCTGGGTCATATGGTAGTTCTATTTTTAGTTTCTTAAGGAACCTCCATACTGTTCTCCATAGTGGCTGTATCAATTTACATTCCCAACAACAGTGCAAGAGGGTTCCCTTTTCTCTACATCCTCTCCAGCATTTATTGTTTCTAGATTTTTTGATGATGGCCATTCTGACTGGTGTGAGATGATATCTCATTGTAGTTTTGATTTGCATTTCTCTAATGATTAATGATGTTGAGAATTCTTTCATGTGTTTGTTGGCAATCTGTATATCTTCTTTGGAGAAATGTCTATTTAAGTCTTCTGCCCATTTTGGGATTGGGTTTTTTGTTTTTTGTTATTGAGCTGCATGAGCTGCTTGTAAATTTTGGAGATTAATCCTTTGTCAGTTGCTTCATTTGCAAATATTTTCTCCCATTCTGAGGGTTGTCTTTTGGTCTTGTTTATGGTTTCCTTTGCTGTGCAAAAGCTTGTAAGTTTCATTAGGTCCCATTTGTTTATTTTTGTTTTTATTTCCATTTCTCCAGGAGGTGGGTCAAAAAGGATCTTGCTGTGATTTATGTCATAGAGTGTTCTGTCTATGTTTTCCTCTAAGAGTTTGATGGTGTCCGGCCTTACATTTAGGTCTTTAATCCATTTTGAGTTTATTTTTGTGTATGGTGTTAGGGAGTGTTCTAATTTCATACTTTTACATGTACCTGTCCAGTTTTCCCAGCACCACTTATTGAAGAGGCTGTCTTTTCTCCACTGTATATGCTTGTCTCCTTTATCAAAGATAAGGTGACCATATGTGCGTGGGTTTATCTCTGGGCTTTCTATCCTGTTCCATTGATCTATATTTCTGTTTTTGTGCCAGTACCATACTGTCTTGATTACTGTAGCTTTGTAGTATAGTCTGAAGTCAGGGAGCCTGATTCCTCCAGCTCTATTTTTCTTTTTCTTTTTTTTTTTAAACTTATTTATTTATTTATTTACTCTTGGATGTGTTGGGTCTTCGTCACTGTGCAAGGGCTCCCTCTAGTTGCAGCAAGCAGGGGCCACTCCTCATCGTGGTGCACGGGCCTCTCACCATCACGGCCTCCCCTGTTGCAGAGCACAGGCTCCAGACACGCAGGCTCAGCAGCCGTGGCTCACGGGCCCAGTTGCTCCGCAGCATGTGGGATCCTCCCAGACCAGGGCTCGAACCCGTGTCCCTTGCACTGGCAGGCAGACGCCCAACCACTGTGCCACCAGTGAAGCCCAGCTCTATTTTTCATTCTCAAGATTGCTTTGGCTATTCGGGGTCTTTTGTGTTTCCATACAAATTGTGAAATTTTTTGTTCTAGTTCTGTGAAAAATGCCAGTGGTAGTTTGATAGGGATTGCATTGAATCTGTAGATTGCTTTGGGTAGTAAGAGTCATTTTCACAATGTTGATTCTTCCAATCCAAGAACATGGTATATCTCTCCATCTATTTGTATCATGTTTAATTTCTTTCATCAGTGTCATAATTTTCTGCATACAGGTCTTTTGTCTCCTTAGGTAGGTTTATTCCTAGATATTTTATTCTTTTTGTTGCAATGGTAAATGGGAGTGTTTTCTTAATTTCACTTTCAGATTTTTCATCATTAGTGTATAGGAATTTAATTGTATTTTTAATTTGTTTTTTCATGGCAGTAATCTGGATTATTCTTCTGTATACTTACATGCAAAGTGTCTATATTCTATGGTGAGCTGTCCATAAAGTATATTGGTCCACATTGTATTTAGGTTGCTTTCATTTTTTTTCTACCCAATCTGTATTTATTTTATTTATTTTCATGCCTTATTGCATTAGCAAGGACTTGGAGTAAAATATGGAAAAGTAGTGATGAAAGGGGACATCCTTGCTTCTACCTGAACTTAATGGAAAAGCTTCATGTTTTTTACCATTAATCATGATGTAAGATAAAAGTTTCCTGTAGATTTTTGTTATCAACTTGAGAAAACTCCAGTCTATTTCTTTAACTGAGAGCTTTTATCAAGAATGGGTGTTAGATTTTTTCAAAGGTCTTCTGAATCTACTGATATGCTAATGATTGTCTTTAGGTTGTTGATATGATGGATATAATTATTTTATTTTAGAATGTTGAACCAGCCTTACATACCTGGGATTATTCCCTCTCATTCAAGATATAAAATTCTCTCAAAATATTGTTGGATTCGATTTGTTAATATTTTGTTGAGGATTTTTGTGTTGATGTTCCTGAGAGATATTGGTCAGTTTTCTTTACTATTCATATGTTCCTCTAAGTTTGGATGTTGTGGTTTTAGTCAGACATTCATCTGGGGAGATTCTCAATCATTTTTTAAAAATATTTTCTGTTCTTTGTTATCTTTATTCTCCTCCTGCTATACCCATTATGTATAGGTCATAGCATTTTTCATTGTTCCACAACTATTGATTACTCTGTTCTGTTGATTTCTTTCCTGCCCATTTTCTCTGTTCTTTTGAGATGTAAAGGTTTCTCTTGATATGTCTTCAAGCTCACAGATATTTCTCCTCAGCCAGCTCTTTGACTGCTAAAACAAAATACGAGAGACTTGGTAATTTATAAACAACAGAATATTTTTTTTTCTCATAATTGCTGAGGCTGAAAAATGCAAGAACAAGTTACCAGGGGCTTCCCTGGTGCACAGTGGTTAAGAATCCGCCTACCAATGCAGGGGACATGAGTTCGATACCTGCTCCGGGAAGATCCCACATGCCGTGGAACAACAAAGCCTGTGCACCACAAATACTGAGCCTGTGCTCTAGAGCCGAAAAGCCACAACTACTGAGCCCGTGTGCCACAACTACTGAAACCCGAACGCCTAGAGCCTGTGCTCCGCAACAAGAGAAGCCACCCAATGAGAAGCCCACACACCGCAACAAAGACCCAATGCAGCCAAAAAAATAATTAATTAATTAATTGATTAATTAATTAATTAATTAAAAAAAAGAACAAGTTGCCAGCTGACTTAGTGTCTGATGAGGGACCAATTTCTGGTTCATAATGTGGGTGTTTTGGCTCTGCAATAAAATCATGTAATGGGCATAAGATCTTCTGTGTGCTATATTTATTAGGTCACTAATCCCATGTTTGAGGTCTCTGGCCTCATGACCTAATCACCTCCCAAAAGCCCCACCTCCTAATACCATCAACATGGGAGCTGGGTTTCAAAATTTGAAAATTAGAGGTACAAAATGTTTAACAGGGACCACAGAGTTAATGGATTTTTCCTTTCATGTTAAAGGTTTTGCACATTTATATTTATTATATAATCCCCAAACCCTTGTTTTTTTTTAAGATTCTTTTCCCATATAGGCCAGTACAGAGCACTGAGTACAGTTCCCTGAACTATAGAGCAGGTCCTTATCAATACTTATCTATTTTATATATAGTAGTGTGTATATGTCAGTTACAATCCCCCAATTTATCCCTCCCCCACTTATCCCCTGGTAACCATAAGTTTGTTTTCTATAGCCATGACTCTATTTCTGTTGTGTAAATAAGTTCATTTGTACCTTTTTTTTTAGATTCCACATAAAAGCAATATCATATAATATCTGTCTTTCTGTGTCTGACTTGCTTCACTCAGTATAACAGTCTCTAGGTCCATCCATGTTGCTGCAAAACCCTTAATTGTTAAGGATAACTCATTTTTTCCAGTATTATCAGCAATTCTTTCTGGCAGACATGTGATAACACTTTTTAAACAGGGATATTGAGACCAAGGCTCTTGACCTGCAAACAAACAAAACATCATTCGTATAGTGAAAACTTTGAACATCAAAGGATGAAAGCACTTGGTCTAAATCCTTTTGCACCCACTGCTGACAGAGGGCAGAGGAGTTTGACTCACTAACCATCCTTATGTGCTCTTCTTCCTAATGGGGTATTCCACTTAAAACTTAAAAGAAGCAGGAATGCATCATGGAATACACCAATCTCTACTACAGATTCTGAAGCAGCAAAAAAAAAAACAAAAAAAAACAAACATGATGAATCCATCCAAAGGGTTCTGTCTACATTGTTACAGTAGTTTACCTCCCACTGTGAACACTTTTCAAACCCTGTCACTTGAACCTGTTTTTATTTTTTTCAACAACAATAATGTTAATCTGGAGTCACATGCTCCAGTAATATTACATTATCCCTTGTGCAAGTACGTAGGGATTTGAGGAGCTATGGGAGGCTATCATGAGAGGTTGCCTAGAGTAATTAGGACATTTCATTTAATGTTGGCTCTTTTCCCTAAGATGTCTGCTGTCCTCTTCTTTTTGTAGCTACTAGCATTGAGAAAGTGACCAAGATAAGGCCCTTCTCTTTTATTGCCCATGAATGCAGCTGTGATTAACCCCACAGAACTTGGTGCTTCCAGAATCCCCTGAACCTCCTGACCCTCCATGCATGGCATGACATAGAAAAGGACGGTGATGTGTATACTTGTATAGAGCATGCTATAAAATGTTTGATTCTTCCCTTCCTCATAATTCCAAAGAATACATTTCTTTGGATTTCTGCTTAATGCTGCTGGAGTTGGTACATAAGTTGAGGGAGGTATCACGGCACAACAAAAGAGAGGGTAACTGCACAGAAAATACAAGCAGGTACATTTCTGTGTAGTTTCAAGCAGCTTATTTGCTATATCAACCATGGTGACATGTTGACCCTTCCTCTTTCTACTAGTGGTACAACAAACAAATAAATATAGAGGCTATTTAGGCTGCTTGTTTTATCCCCACCTCTCACAATTGATCTGCATTCACATATAGGGCAATGAAGGGCCCTTAAATACCATCTTACTCAATATTTGAGAACTAGAGAATGCCCAGATTTTTCCAGGGATTATTTTCATATTCCCCAATCAGGTCTATGAAGGAATCTTACCTATTGTGTTTACTGAAGTCATATCTCTGACGGCATCCCATCATCAACAAAACTGGAAAGAAATTTGAAGGGTCTTAGATTTTACCATATTTGAAATTACAATAATTTAGCCTGACAATTTTTTGGATTTTAGAAAAAAATATTTTATATGAGACAAAAAATCATTTTTATGACAAAAAAGATAACAATAGTTTTATATTTTTATCTGTTCCACTTGCACACAAAAGTCTCATGGGGTTATGTAAAGCAGTCCTGTTGGGTGCTGTGCATGGTGCAAGTATGGATTAAAGCTTAGGAATCTTAAGCTTCAGTCACCTGAAACTTTTAAATTAGGATGCAAGCAATCCTGTCTAACATTTGAACAGAGCAAGACACTGTCCTTATTTTATTTGTCAGGTAATTAATCTGTCTTTTGCCCCAATGAGAGAAACAACTGGCATCTTCCATCAATGTGTTGTACAAAAATCTTTGAACAGAGAGTGCAAGCAGAGGCTGATACAAGATGTGAAGAAAAAAAATTAGAGACCCTTGTGGCATTTTCTCCTAACTTATTGCAATCTCCCATTTAAAATGTGGGAATAATCAATCTTCTGAGGAAAAAGGCCCAAGGAAAGTTTTTGCTTTTGTGGAATAATGGGATTGCTAAAGATTTCAGGAGACAAGAAGAATTAATGAGAATGACCATGAGACATCAGAGAAAAGTCAGATCCATGGATGAAGTGATGTTTACACCTGTGATTCAATGAGATGTAGGAGCAAATGAAAAAAAAGCTGAATACATCATTTTCTGAATAAATGTAACATTTTAGCTGTCATAGAAAAAATTAATTTTCACTGTGATACAACATATTTAGTTTAGAAAGTTAACTTAAAGCTTAATAATTAGATTTATTGAAGAAACGAAAACATCTTTGTGGTTTAGAATAATGTGCTCTGCTATAGATAAGAAGACTACATAAATAAATAGAAATAAGTCTAAATAAATAAATAAAGAGGAAAATAATAAATTAGATGTTATTAACATTAAAAACTGGCACTCATATAAAGAAAGAGAAGGAGAGACAGAGAAGAACTCATATCAAGCATATATTAAAAACTCCTAAATAAGTCTTCAGATGTTGGAAAAAAAAAAGAAGTCTTCAATAAGAAGATAATGTAATAGCAAAAATGGGGAAAATATACTAAAAGATATTTCTAAAAAGACAGTACAGAATGTTAAGTAAACATATCAAAAGATGCTTGGCTTCTTAGTAGTCAATTAAATGAAACAAAAGTGATACCTGGAATTGTCACTCACAAACCAGAAAGTTCAAATGAAAATGACAGGTATTATCAAATTTGACAAGAATGTGTATAATCCTTGAATCTCATTCACTGCTGCTGAGGATGAAAAATCATACGAATATTTTGAAAATATTTAGAAGTATCTAAAAGATAAACACATGAAAGCTATGACTCAAAAATTTTACTACTACATATATACTGAACAATAATTTATACACATACCACCAAAGCTCAAGTTCTAGAATTTATATACCAGTGCTATTCTCAATAGACACAAACTGAAAATCACTTATATTGTAATACACATTGGAATAAATTAATTAATAGTTAAATGTTTACACTATGGAATCCTATGGAACAGTGGCAATGCATGATCACAACAACAGGCAACTATATAGGTATATTCACAAACAACATAAGGAATAAAAAAGCCCAGTCCAAAAGTGTTTATACTGTGTCATAACATTTATATAAAATACAAAGTACAGGTAAAGTGATCTTTTTCTTAGATACCAGAACATGATTAAACCTTAAGAGGAGTCACTAGAATGGGACCAGGGGGCCTTTGAGTGTCTGGCAATTTTCTGTGTCTTTATCTAGAAGCTATGTATAGAGTGTATTCAGATGCTGAATTTTCTGAAATTTGTCATTTCCTTACAAACCGTGCATCTTTTTAGTTGTTTTTTATACATAACAAAAAGTAAAAAAGATAGACTAGGGAAACTAATTATATTAGCACTTTAATATCCATGCTTTTCAAGGTGGAAGTGAAAGGTATTAAATAATTGACACTGTGATTATTTCTTAAAAGTAAGCTGAAAATTTGAGATTAATAGATAAGACATACTTCTTCATATATAATCCTCAAAGAGGAGGGATATAAAAGAGTATTTTTTTTTAATTTAATAAAGAATAGTTAAGATAGAAAATAATGAAAACAGACTAGGTTTAAAAAAGAGCACACTGGACTTCCCTGGTGGCACAGTAGATAAGAATTTGCGTACCAATGAAAGGGACAGGGGTTCAATCCCTGGTCTGGGAAGATGCCACATGCCACAGAGCAACTAAGCCCGTGTGCCACAACTACTGAGCCTGCGCTCTACAGCCCGCAAGCCACAACTATTGAGCTTGCATGACACAACTACTGAAGTCCATGAACCTAGAGCCCATACTCCACAAGAGAAACCACTACAAGGAGAAGCCTGTGCACCACAACGATGAGTAGCCCCCGCTCCACACAACTAGAGAAAGCTCTGTACAGCAACGAAGACCCAACGCAACCAAAAATAAATAAAATGAAATCTTCTGACTTCTGAGATGACTCACTCACGTGGCTGTAGGTAGGAGACCTCAGTTCCTTGCCACATGGATCTCTCCTTAGGGCTGATTGAGTGTCCTCATGACGTGACAGTTGGCTTACCCCAGGATGAGTGATGTAGCAGAAAACAAAGCAGAAGCTGCAATGTCTTTTATGACCTACCTTTGGAAGCAGCCCTTTGTCATTTCTGTAATGTCTTATTAGTTAAACAGTAAGCCCTTTTCAGGTGCGAGGGGCCACACAGGTGCATGAAGACTGGGAGATAATTAGGGGATAATTAGGGCCATCTTGGAGGCTGGCTACCAAAGTGGCTGACTAGCCGAAGACTGAATTTTGTTTTCTTCACTTCTGGAGAGAAAATGGTCAGTGAATCCCATTGGTGGTATTTGAGATGTACCAAAGCTACCTCTTGCTCTCACCACCAGCCATGTGGCTGACAGGATCTTAGTGCTCCGGCCGGGTGTCAAGCCTCTGCCTCTGAGGTGGGAGAGCCGAGTTCAGCACATTGGTCTACCAGAGACCTCTGGTGCCATATAATATCAAACGGTAAAAGCTCTCCCAGAGATCTCCATCTCAGTGCTAAGACCCAGCTCCACTCAAAGACCAGCAAGATCCAGTGCTGGACACTGCATTCCAAACAAATAGCAAGACAGGAGTACAGCCCCACCCATTAGCAGAGAAGCTGCCTAAAATTATAATAAGGTCACAGATACCCCAAAACACATGACCGGATGCAGACCTGCCCATCAGAAAGACAAGATCGAGGCCCAACAACCAGAACAATGGCACCAGTCCCCTCCACCAGAAAGCCTACACAACCCACTGAACCAACCTTAGCCACTGGGGGCAGACACCAAAAAGAACGGGAACTACGAATCTGTAGCCTGGAAAAAGGAGACCCCAAACGCAGTCCCCAAAGACAAATGAGAAGACAGAGGAACACACAGCAGATGAAGGAGCAAGGTAAAAACCCACCAGACCAAACAAATAAAGAGGAAATAGGCAGTCTACCTGAAAAAGAATTCAGAGTAATGATAGTAAAGATGATTCCAAATCTTGGAACTAGAATGGAGAATATACAAGAAATGTTTAACAAGGACCTAGAAGAACTAAAGAGTAAACAAGCAATGATGAACAACACAATAAATGAAATTAAAAATTCTCTATAAGGAAACAATAGCAGAATAACTAAGCCCGAAGAATGGATAAATGACCTGGAAGATAAAATAGTGGAAATAACTACTGCAGAGCAGAATAAAGAAAAAAGAATGAAAAGAATTGAGGACAATCTGGGACAACATTAAATGCAACAGCATTCGAATTATAGGGGTCCAACAAGAAGAAGACAAAAAGAAAGTGACTGAGAAAATATTTGAAGAGATTATAGTTGAAAACTTCCCTAATATGGGAAAGGAAATAGTTAATCAAGTCCAGGAAGCACAGAGAGTCCCACACAGGATAAATTCAAGGAGAAACTTGCCAAGACACATAGTAAGCAAACTATCAAAAATTAAATACAAAGAAAAAGTATTAAAACCAGCAAGGGAAAAACCACAAATAACATACAAGGGAATCCCCATAAGGTTAACAGCTGATCTTTCAGCAGAAACTCTGCAAGTCAGAAGGGACTGACAGGACATATTTAAAGTGATGAAAGGGGAAGAGCTACAACCAAGATTACTCGACCCAGCAAGGATCTCATTCAGATTCGACAGAGAAATTAAAAGTTTTACAGACAAGCAAAAGCTAACAGAATTCAGCACCACAAAACCAGCTTTACAACAAATGCTAAAGGAACTTCTCTAGGCAGGAAACACAAGAGAAGGAAAAGACCTACAATAACAAACCCAAAACAATTAAGAAAATGGTAATAGGAACATACATATCGATAATTACCTTAAATGTAAATGGATCAAAAGCTCCAACCAAAAGACATAGACTGGCTGGATGGATACAAAAACAAGACCTGTATACATGCTGTCTACAAGAGACCCACTTCAGACCTAGGGACACATACAGACTGAAAGTGAGGGGATGGAAAAAGATATTCTTGCAAATGGAAATCAAAAGAAAGCTCGAGTAGCAATTCTCATATCAGACAAAATAGACTTTAAAATAAAGACTATTACAGGTGACAAAGAAGGACACTACATAATGATCAAGGGATCAATCCAAGAAGAAGATATAACAATTGTAAATATTTATGCACCCAACATAGGAGCACCTCAATACATAAGGCAAATACTAACAGCCATAAATGAGGAAATCGACAGTAACACAATCATAGTAGGGGACTTTAACACCACAGTTTCACCAATGGACAGATCATCCAAAATGAAAATAAATAAGGAAACACAAGCTTTAAATGATACATTAAACAAGATAGACTTAACTGATATTTATAGGACATTCCATCCAAAAACAACATAATACACTTTCTTCTCAAGTGCTCGTGGAACATTCTCCAGGATAGATCATGTATTGGGTCACAAATCAAGCCTTGGTAAATTTAAGAAAATTGAAATCATATCAAGTATCATTTCCGACGAGAAAGCTATGAGCGTAGATATCAATTACAGGAAAAATCTGTAAAAAAATACAAACACATGGACGCCAAAAAATACAGTACTTAATAACCAAGAGATCACTGAAGAAATCAAAGAGGAAATAAAAAAATACCTAGAAACAAAGGACAAGGAAAACATGACGACCCAAAACCTATGGGATGCAGCAAAAGCAGTTCTAAGCGGGAAGTTTATAGCAATACAATCCTACCTCAAGAAACAAGAAAGATCTCAAGTAAACAATCTAACCTTACACCTAAAGAAACTAGAGAAAGAAGAACAAACAAAACCCAAAGTTAGCAGAAGGAAAGAAATCATAAAGATCAGAGCAGAAATAAATGAGATAGAAACAAAGAAAACAATAGCAAAGATCAATAAAACTAAAAGTTGGTTCTTTGAGAAGATAAACAAAATTGATAAGCCATTAGCCAGACTCATCAAGAAAAAGACGGAGAGGACTCAAATCAATAAAATCAGAAATGAAAAAGGAGAAGTTACAACAGACACCACAGAAATACAAAACATCCTAAGAGACTACTATAAGCAACTTTATGCCAATAAAATGGACAACCTGGAAGAAATGGACAAATTCTTAGAAAGGTATAACCTTCCAAGACTGAATCAGGAAGAAACAGAAAATATCAACAGACCAATCACAAGTAATGAAATTGAAACTGTGATTAAAAATCTTCCAACAAACAAAAGTCCAGGACCAGATGGCTTCACAGGTGAATTCTATCAAACATTTAGAGAAGAGCTAACACCCATCCTTCTCAAACTCTTCCAAAAAATTGCAGAGGAAGGAACACTCCCAAACTCATTCTATGAGGCCACCATCACCCTGATACCAAAACCAGACAAAGACACTACAAAAAAAGAAAATTACAGACCAATATCACTGATGAATATAGATGCAAAAATCCTCAACAAAATACTAGCAAACAGAATCCAACAACACATTAAAAGGATCATACACCATGATCAAGTGGGATTTATCCCAGGGATGCAAGGATTCTTCAATATACGCAAATCAATCAATGTGATACACCATATTAACAAACTGAAGAATAAAAACCATATGATCATCTCAATAGATGCAGAAAAAGCTTTTGACAAAATTCAACACCCATTTATGATAAAAACTCTCCAGAAAGTGGGCATAGAGGGAACCTACCTCAACATAATAAAGGCCATATATGACAAACCCACAGCAAACATCATTCTCAATGGTGAAAAACTGAAAGCATTTCCTCTAAGATCAGGAACGAGACAAGGATGTCTACTCTCACCACTATTATTCAACATAGTTCTGGAAGTCCTAGCCACGGCAATCAGAGAAGAAAAAGAAATAAAAGGAATACAAATTGGAAAAGAGGAAGTAAAACTGTCACTGTTTGCGGATGACATGATACTATACATAGAGAATCCTAAAACTGCCACCAGAAAACTGCTAGAGCTAATTAATGAATATGGTAAAGTTGCAGGATACAAAATTAATGCACAGAAATCTCTTGCATTCCTATACACTAATGATGAAAAATCTGAAAGAGAAATTATGGAAGCACTCCCATTTACCATTGCAACAAAAAGAATAAAATACCTAGGAATAAACCTACCTAGGGAGACAAAAGAACTGTATGCAGAAAACTATAAGACACTGATGAAAGAAATTAAAGATGATACCAACAGATGGAGAGATATACCATGTTCTTGGATTGGAAGAATCAACATTGTGAAAATGAGTATACTACCCAAAGCAATCTACAGATTCAATGCAATCCCTATCAAATTACCAATGGCATTTTTTACGGAGCTAGAACAAATCATCTTAAAATTTGTATGGAGACACAAAAGACCCCGAATAGCCAAAGCAGTCTTGAGGCAAAAAAATGGAGCTGGAGGAATCAGACTCCCTGACTTCAGACTATACTACAAAGCTACAGTAATCAAGACAATATGGTACTGGCACAAAAACAGAAACATAGATCAATGGAACAAGATAGAAAGCCCAGAGATTAACCCACGCACCTATGGTCAACTACTCTATGACAAAGGAGGCAAAGATATACAATGGAGAAAAGACAGTCTCTTCAATAAGTGGTGCTGGGAAAACTGGACAGCTACATGTAAAAGAATGAAATTAGAATACTCCCTAACACCATACACAAAAATAAACTCAAAATGGATTAGAGACCTAAATATAAGACTGGACACTATAAAACTCTTAGAGGAAAACATAGGAAGAACACTCTTTGACATAAATCACAGCAAGATCTTTTTTGATCCACCTCCTAGAGTAATGGAAATAAAAACAAAAATAAACAAGTGGGACCTAATGAAACTTCAAAGCTTTTGCACAGCAAAGGAAACCATAAACAAGACGAAAAGACAACCCTCAGAATGGGAGAAAATATTTGCAAATGAATCAACGGACAAAGGATTAATCTCCAAAATATATAAACAGCTCATTCAGCTCAATATCAAAGAAACAAACACCCCAATCCAAAAATGGGCAGAAGACCTAAATAGACATTTCTCCAAAGAAGACATACAGACGGCCACGAAGCACATGAAAAGCTGCTCAACATCACTAATTATTAGAGAAATGCAAATCAAAACTACAATGAGGTATCACCTCACTCCTGTTAGAATGAGGATCATCAGAATATCTACAAACAACAAATGCTGGAGAGGGTGTGGAGAAAAGGGAACCCTCTTGCACTGTTGGTGGGAATGTAAATTGATACAGCCACTCTGGAGAACAATATGGAGGTTCCTTAAAAAACTAAAAATAGAATTACCATATGACCCAGCAATCCCACTACTGGGCATATACCCAGAGAAAACCGTAATTCAAAAAGACACATGCACCCGAATGTTCATTGCAGCACTATTTACAATAGCCAGGTCATGGAAGCAACCTAAATGCCCATCAACAGACGAATGGATAAAGAAGATGTGGTACATATATACAATGGAATATTACTCAGCCATAAAAAGGAACGAAATTGAGTCATTTGTTGAGACGTGGATGGATCTAGAGACTGTCATACAGAGTGAAGTAAGTCAGAAAGAGAAAAACAAATATCATATATTAATGCATGTATGTGGAACCTAGAAAAATGGTACAGATGAGCCAGTTTGCAGGGCAGAAGTTGAGACACAGATGTAGAGAATGGACATATGGACACGAAGGGGGGAAAACTGTGGTGAGGTGGGGATGGTGGTGTGCTGAATTGGGCGATTGGGATTGACATGTATACACTGATATGTATAAAATTGATGCCTAATAAGAACCTGCAGTATAAAAAAACAAACAAAACAACTAATACTAAACTTTCATTGGGTTATTTGTATGGAAATATGTTAATATAAATGTTTCAGACATTACATGAAATTTCTAAAAATCTTATATTTGTATTTGTATGGAAATATGTATGGAAATATGTTAATATAAATGTTTCAGACATTACATGAAATTTCTAAAAATCTTATATTTGTATTTGTATGGAAATATGTATGGAAATATGTTAATATAAATGTTTCAGACATTACATGAAATTTCTAAAAATCTTATATGTTCTGGTATAATGTTATAAGTAATAATCCTAGTTATTACTTTAAAATGTATATCTCAGAAATAACTAATTTTCTTGTCAACTGCATTATTATGAACTTTCATCAAATCTTTTACCGTGGTCATTTTTAAGTCTTTTGTCATTTACAGACAGTTCTGGGTGTACTCTGATGATTTTGCAAATATGTTCCTATAAAAGGGTTTCATCTTCAAGAAATTCATGGAAAAGACTCTGACAAGTACAGGTTTCTGGTAACTGACTGTACTGCTGAACTGAATGAATAAGCATTTTCAGAACTCTGATGAAAAACTGATGAACTCATAAAAGTGCTAACAAAAGATCAAGATGAAAAAAAACAATTAATTACATGGGACTGAGTGAACTGATGAGGATGAGTATAATTTTTGTGACTTTCTGTCTGAATTTAAAAAAAAAAATCCCACAAGGACTCAGAGGCAAAGAATATACAAATCAATTTTCACTGCAAAGTAAAGGAGCTGTTACAGTGGAGGATTACTGGACTGAATGTCAATATTATGACATAGTATGAGTGTGTTTCATGTTTGGTAATTGCAATCATTGTTGTTTTTGTTGTGGTCATCCATGTACAATGCTTGGTGTCAGTCTATTTATCTCTTGTAAAAATAAAATACAGTGTGTGTGTGTGAAAAAAAAAAAAAAAAAAAAAAGAGCACACTGGACTTCCCTGGTGGCACAGTAGATAAGAATTTGCATACCAATGAAAGGGACAGGGGTTCAATCCCTGGTCTGGGAAGATGCCACATGCCACAGAGCAACTAAGCCCGTGTGCCACAACTACTGAGCCTGCGCTCTACAGCCCGCAAGCCACAACTATTGAGCTTGCATGACACAACTACTGAAGTCCATGAACCTAGAGCCCATACTCCACAAGAGAAACCACTACAAGGAGAAGCCTGTGCACCACAACGATGAGTAGCCCCCGCTCCACACAACTAGAGAAAGCTCTGTACAGCAACGAAGACCCAACGCAACCAAAAATAAATAAAATGAAATCTTCTGACTTCTGAGATGACTCACGTGGCTGTAGGTAGGAGACCTCAGTTCCTTGCCACATGGATCTCTCCTTAGGGCTGATTGAGTGTCCTCATGACGTGACAGTTGGCTTACCCCAGGATGAGTGATGTAGCAGAAAACAAAGCAGAAGCTGCAATGTCTTTTATGACCTACCTTTGGAAGCAGCCCTTTGTCATTTCTGTAATGTCTTATTAGTTAAACAGTAAGCCCTTTTCAGGTGCGAGGGGCCACACAGGTGCATGAAGACTGGGAGATAATTAGGGGATAATTAGGGCCATCTTGGAGGCTGGCTACCAAAGTGGCTGACTAGCCGAAGACTGAATTTTGTTTTCTTCACTTCTGGAGAGAAAATGGTCAGTGAATCCCATTGGTGGTATTTGAGATGTACCAAAGCTACCTCTTGCTCTCACCACCAGCCATGTGGCTGACAGGATCTTAGTGCTCCGGCCGGGTGTCAAGCCTCTGCCTCTGAGGTGGGAGAGCCGAGTTCAGCACATTGGTCTACCAGAGACCTCTGGTGCCATATAATATCAAACGGTAAAAGCTCTCCCAGAGATCTCCATCTCAGTGCTAAGACCCAGCTCCACTCAAAGACCAGCAAGATCCAGTGCTGGACACTGCATTCCAAACAAATAGCAAGACAGGAGTACAGCCCCACCCATTAGCAGAGAAGCTGCCTAAAATTATAATAAGGTCACAGATACCCCAAAACACATGACCGGATGCAGACCTGCCCATCAGAAAGACAAGATCGAGGCCCAACAACCAGAACAATGGCACCAGTCCCCTCCACCAGAAAGCCTACACAACCCACTGAACCAACCTTAGCCACTGGGGGCAGACACCAAAAAGAACGGGAACTACGAATCTGTAGCCTGGAAAAAGGAGACCCCAAACGCAGTCCCCAAAGACAAATGAGAAGACAGAGGAACACACAGCAGATGAAGGAGCAAGGTAAAAACCCACCAGACCAAACAAATAAAGAGGAAATAGGCAGTCTACCTGAAAAAGAATTCAGAGTAATGATAGTAAAGATGATTCCAAATCTTGGAACTAGAATGGAGAATATACAAGAAATGTTTAACAAGGACCTAGAAGAACTAAAGAGTAAACAAGCAATGATGAACAACACAATAAATGAAATTAAAAATTCTCTATAAGGAAACAATAGCAGAATAACTAAGCCCGAAGAATGGATAAATGACCTGGAAGATAAAATAGTGGAAATAACTACTGCAGAGCAGAATAAAGAAAAAAGAATGAAAAGAATTGAGGACAATCTGGGACAACATTAAATGCAACAGCATTCGAATTATAGGGGTCCAACAAGAAGAAGACAAAAAGAAAGTGACTGAGAAAATATTTGAAGAGATTATAGTTGAAAACTTCCCTAATATGGGAAAGGAAATAGTTAATCAAGTCCAGGAAGCACAGAGAGTCCCACACAGGATAAATTCAAGGAGAAACTTGCCAAGACACATAGTAAGCAAACTATCAAAAATTAAATACAAAGAAAAAGTATTAAAACCAGCAAGGGAAAAACCACAAATAACATACAAGGGAATCCCCATAAGGTTAACAGCTGATCTTTCAGCAGAAACTCTGCAAGTCAGAAGGGACTGACAGGACATATTTAAAGTGATGAAAGGGGAAGAGCTACAACCAAGATTACTCGACCCAGCAAGGATCTCATTCAGATTCGACAGAGAAATTAAAAGTTTTACAGACAAGCAAAAGCTAACAGAATTCAGCACCACAAAACCAGCTTTACAACAAATGCTAAAGGAACTTCTCTAGGCAGGAAACACAAGAGAAGGAAAAGACCTACAATAACAAACCCAAAACAATTAAGAAAATGGTAATAGGAACATACATATCGATAATTACCTTAAATGTAAATGGATCAAAAGCTCCAACCAAAAGACATAGACTGGCTGGATGGATACAAAAACAAGACCTGTATACATGCTGTCTACAAGAGACCCACTTCAGACCTAGGGACACATACAGACTGAAAGTGAGGGGATGGAAAAAGATATTCTTGCAAATGGAAATCAAAAGAAAGCTCGAGTAGCAATTCTCATATCAGACAAAATAGACTTTAAAATAAAGACTATTACAGGTGACAAAGAAGGACACTACATAATGATCAAGGGATCAATCCAAGAAGAAGATATAACAATTGTAAATATTTATGCACCCAACATAGGAGCACCTCAATACATAAGGCAAATACTAACAGCCATAAATGAGGAAATCGACAGTAACACAATCATAGTAGGGGACTTTAACACCACAGTTTCACCAATGGACAGATCATCCAAAATGAAAATAAATAAGGAAACACAAGCTTTAAATGATACATTAAACAAGATAGACTTAACTGATATTTATAGGACATTCCATCCAAAAACAACATAATACACTTTCTTCTCAAGTGCTCGTGGAACATTCTCCAGGATAGATCATGTATTGGGTCACAAATCAAGCCTTGGTAAATTTAAGAAAATTGAAATCATATCAAGTATCATTTCCGACGAGAAAGCTATGAGCGTAGATATCAATTACAGGAAAAATCTGTAAAAAAATACAAACACATGGACGCCAAAAAATACAGTACTTAATAACCAAGAGATCACTGAAGAAATCAAAGAGGAAATAAAAAAATACCTAGAAACAAAGGACAAGGAAAACATGACGACCCAAAACCTATGGGATGCAGCAAAAGCAGTTCTAAGCGGGAAGTTTATAGCAATACAATCCTACCTCAAGAAACAAGAAAGATCTCAAGTAAACAATCTAACCTTACACCTAAAGAAACTAGAGAAAGAAGAACAAACAAAACCCAAAGTTAGCAGAAGGAAAGAAATCATAAAGATCAGAGCAGAAATAAATGAGATAGAAACAAAGAAAACAATAGCAAAGATCAATAAAACTAAAAGTTGGTTCTTTGAGAAGATAAACAAAATTGATAAGCCATTAGCCAGACTCATCAAGAAAAAGACGGAGAGGACTCAAATCAATAAAATCAGAAATGAAAAAGGAGAAGTTACAACAGACACCACAGAAATACAAAACATCCTAAGAGACTACTATAAGCAACTTTATGCCAATAAAATGGACAACCTGGAAGAAATGGACAAATTCTTAGAAAGGTATAACCTTCCAAGACTGAATCAGGAAGAAACAGAAAATATCAACAGACCAATCACAAGTAATGAAATTGAAACTGTGATTAAAAATCTTCCAACAAACAAAAGTCCAGGACCAGATGGCTTCACAGGTGAATTCTATCAAACATTTAGAGAAGAGCTAACACCCATCCTTCTCAAACTCTTCCAAAAAATTGCAGAGGAAGGAACACTCCCAAACTCATTCTATGAGGCCACCATCACCCTGATACCAAAACCAGACAAAGACACTACAAAAAAAGAAAATTACAGACCAATATCACTGATGAATATAGATGCAAAAATCCTCAACAAAATACTAGCAAACAGAATCCAACAACACATTAAAAGGATCATACACCATGATCAAGTGGGATTTATCCCAGGGATGCAAGGATTCTTCAATATACGCAAATCAATCAATGTGATACACCATATTAACAAACTGAAGAATAAAAACCATATGATCATCTCAATAGATGCAGAAAAAGCTTTTGACAAAATTCAACACCCATTTATGATAAAAACTCTCCAGAAAGTGGGCATAGAGGGAACCTACCTCAACATAATAAAGGCCATATATGACAAACCCACAGCAAACATCATTCTCAATGGTGAAAAACTGAAAGCATTTCCTCTAAGATCAGGAACGAGACAAGGATGTCTACTCTCACCACTATTATTCAACATAGTTCTGGAAGTCCTAGCCACGGCAATCAGAGAAGAAAAAGAAATAAAAGGAATACAAATTGGAAAAGAGGAAGTAAAACTGTCACTGTTTGCGGATGACATGATACTATACATAGAGAATCCTAAAACTGCCACCAGAAAACTGCTAGAGCTAATTAATGAATATGGTAAAGTTGCAGGATACAAAATTAATGCACAGAAATCTCTTGCATTCCTATACACTAATGATGAAAAATCTGAAAGAGAAATTATGGAAGCACTCCCATTTACCATTGCAACAAAAAGAATAAAATACCTAGGAATAAACCTACCTAGGGAGACAAAAGAACTGTATGCAGAAAACTATAAGACACTGATGAAAGAAATTAAAGATGATACCAACAGATGGAGAGATATACCATGTTCTTGGATTGGAAGAATCAACATTGTGAAAATGAGTATACTACCCAAAGCAATCTACAGATTCAATGCAATCCCTATCAAATTACCAATGGCATTTTTTACGGAGCTAGAACAAATCATCTTAAAATTTGTATGGAGACACAAAAGACCCCGAATAGCCAAAGCAGTCTTGAGGCAAAAAAATGGAGCTGGAGGAATCAGACTCCCTGACTTCAGACTATACTACAAAGCTACAGTAATCAAGACAATATGGTACTGGCACAAAAACAGAAACATAGATCAATGGAACAAGATAGAAAGCCCAGAGATTAACCCACGCACCTATGGTCAACTACTCTATGACAAAGGAGGCAAAGATATACAATGGAGAAAAGACAGTCTCTTCAATAAGTGGTGCTGGGAAAACTGGACAGCTACATGTAAAAGAATGAAATTAGAATACTCCCTAACACCATACACAAAAATAAACTCAAAATGGATTAGAGACCTAAATATAAGACTGGACACTATAAAACTCTTAGAGGAAAACATAGGAAGAACACTCTTTGACATAAATCACAGCAAGATCTTTTTTGATCCACCTCCTAGAGTAATGGAAATAAAAACAAAAATAAACAAGTGGGACCTAATGAAACTTCAAAGCTTTTGCACAGCAAAGGAAACCATAAACAAGACGAAAAGACAACCCTCAGAATGGGAGAAAATATTTGCAAATGAATCAACGGACAAAGGATTAATCTCCAAAATATATAAACAGCTCATTCAGCTCAATATCAAAGAAACAAACACCCCAATCCAAAAATGGGCAGAAGACCTAAATAGACATTTCTCCAAAGAAGACATACAGACGGCCACGAAGCACATGAAAAGCTGCTCAACATCACTAATTATTAGAGAAATGCAAATCAAAACTACAATGAGGTATCACCTCACTCCTGTTAGAATGAGGATCATCAGAATATCTACAAACAACAAATGCTGGAGAGGGTGTGGAGAAAAGGGAACCCTCTTGCACTGTTGGTGGGAATGTAAATTGATACAGCCACTCTGGAGAACAATATGGAGGTTCCTTAAAAAACTAAAAATAGAATTACCATATGACCCAGCAATCCCACTACTGGGCATATACCCAGAGAAAACCGTAATTCAAAAAGACACATGCACCCGAATGTTCATTGCAGCACTATTTACAATAGCCAGGTCATGGAAGCAACCTAAATGCCCATCAACAGACGAATGGATAAAGAAGATGTGGTACATATATACAATGGAATATTACTCAGCCATAAAAAGGAACGAAATTGAGTCATTTGTTGAGACGTGGATGGATCTAGAGACTGTCATACAGAGTGAAGTAAGTCAGAAAGAGAAAAACAAATATCATATATTAATGCATGTATGTGGAACCTAGAAAAATGGTACAGATGAGCCAGTTTGCAGGGCAGAAGTTGAGACACAGATGTAGAGAATGGACATATGGACACGAAGGGGGGAAAACTGTGGTGAGGTGGGGATGGTGGTGTGCTGAATTGGGCGATTGGGATTGACATGTATACACTGATATGTATAAAATTGATGCCTAATAAGAACCTGCAGTATAAAAAAACAAACAAAACAACTAATACTAAACTTTCATTGGGTTATTTGTATGGAAATATGTTAATATAAATGTTTCAGACATTACATGAAATTTCTAAAAATCTTATATTTGTATTTGTATGGAAATATGTATGGAAATATGTTAATATAAATGTTTCAGACATTACATGAAATTTCTAAAAATCTTATATTTGTATTTGTATGGAAATATGTATGGAAATATGTTAATATAAATGTTTCAGACATTACATGAAATTTCTAAAAATCTTATATGTTCTGGTATAATGTTATAAGTAATAATCCTAGTTATTACTTTAAAATGTATATCTCAGAAATAACTAATTTTCTTGTCAACTGCATTATTATGAACTTTCATCAAATCTTTTACCGTGGTCATTTTTAAGTCTTTTGTCATTTACAGACAGTTCTGGGTGTACTCTGATGATTTTGCAAATATGTTCCTATAAAAGGGTTTCATCTTCAAGAAATTCATGGAAAAGACTCTGACAAGTACAGGTTTCTGGTAACTGACTGTACTGCTGAACTGAATGAATAAGCATTTTCAGAACTCTGATGAAAAACTGATGAACTCATAAAAGTGCTAACAAAAGATCAAGATGAAAAAAAACAATTAATTACATGGGACTGAGTGAACTGATGAGGATGAGTATAATTTTTGTGACTTTCTGTCTGAATTTAAAAAAAAAAATCCCACAAGGACTCAGAGGCAAAGAATATACAAATCAATTTTCACTGCAAAGTAAAGGAGCTGTTACAGTGGAGGATTACTGGACTGAATGTCAATATTATGACATAGTATGAGTGTGTTTCATGTTTGGTAATTGCAATCATTGTTGTTTTTGTTGTGGTCATCCATGTACAATGCTTGGTGTCAGTCTATTTATCTCTTGTAAAAATAAAATACAGTGTGTGTGTGTGAAAAAAAAAAAAAAAAAAAAAAGAGCACACTGGACTTCCCTGGTGGCACAGTAGATAAGAATTTGCATACCAATGAAAGGGACAGGGGTTCAATCCCTGGTCTGGGAAGATGCCACATGCCACAGAGCAACTAAGCCCGTGTGCCACAACTACTGAGCCTGCGCTCTACAGCCCGCAAGCCACAACTATTGAGCTTGCATGACACAACTACTGAAGTCCATGAACCTAGAGCCCATACTCCACAAGAGAAACCACTACAAGGAGAAGCCTGTGCACCACAACGATGAGTAGCCCCCGCTCCACACAACTAGAGAAAGCTCTGTACAGCAACGAAGACCCAACGCAACCAAAAATAAATAAAATGAAATCTTCTGACTTCTGAGATGACTCACGTGGCTGTAGGTAGGAGACCTCAGTTCCTTGCCACATGGATCTCTCCTTAGGGCTGATTGAGTGTCCTCATGACGTGACAGTTGGCTTACCCCAGGATGAGTGATGTAGCAGAAAACAAAGCAGAAGCTGCAATGTCTTTTATGACCTACCTTTGGAAGCAGCCCTTTGTCATTTCTGTAATGTCTTATTAGTTAAACAGTAAGCCCTTTTCAGGTGCGAGGGGCCACACAGGTGCATGAAGACTGGGAGATAATTAGGGGATAATTAGGGCCATCTTGGAGGCTGGCTACCAAAGTGGCTGACTAGCCGAAGACTGAATTTTGTTTTCTTCACTTCTGGAGAGAAAATGGTCAGTGAATCCCATTGGTGGTATTTGAGATGTACCAAAGCTACCTCTTGCTCTCACCACCAGCCATGTGGCTGACAGGATCTTAGTGCTCCGGCCGGGTGTCAAGCCTCTGCCTCTGAGGTGGGAGAGCCGAGTTCAGCACATTGGTCTACCAGAGACCTCTGGTGCCATATAATATCAAACGGTAAAAGCTCTCCCAGAGATCTCCATCTCAGTGCTAAGACCCAGCTCCACTCAAAGACCAGCAAGATCCAGTGCTGGACACTGCATTCCAAACAAATAGCAAGACAGGAGTACAGCCCCACCCATTAGCAGAGAAGCTGCCTAAAATTATAATAAGGTCACAGATACCCCAAAACACATGACCGGATGCAGACCTGCCCATCAGAAAGACAAGATCGAGGCCCAACAACCAGAACAATGGCACCAGTCCCCTCCACCAGAAAGCCTACACAACCCACTGAACCAACCTTAGCCACTGGGGGCAGACACCAAAAAGAACGGGAACTACGAATCTGTAGCCTGGAAAAAGGAGACCCCAAACGCAGTCCCCAAAGACAAATGAGAAGACAGAGGAACACACAGCAGATGAAGGAGCAAGGTAAAAACCCACCAGACCAAACAAATAAAGAGGAAATAGGCAGTCTACCTGAAAAAGAATTCAGAGTAATGATAGTAAAGATGATTCCAAATCTTGGAACTAGAATGGAGAATATACAAGAAATGTTTAACAAGGACCTAGAAGAACTAAAGAGTAAACAAGCAATGATGAACAACACAATAAATGAAATTAAAAATTCTCTATAAGGAAACAATAGCAGAATAACTAAGCCCGAAGAATGGATAAATGACCTGGAAGATAAAATAGTGGAAATAACTACTGCAGAGCAGAATAAAGAAAAAAGAATGAAAAGAATTGAGGACAATCTGGGACAACATTAAATGCAACAGCATTCGAATTATAGGGGTCCAACAAGAAGAAGACAAAAAGAAAGTGACTGAGAAAATATTTGAAGAGATTATAGTTGAAAACTTCCCTAATATGGGAAAGGAAATAGTTAATCAAGTCCAGGAAGCACAGAGAGTCCCACACAGGATAAATTCAAGGAGAAACTTGCCAAGACACATAGTAAGCAAACTATCAAAAATTAAATACAAAGAAAAAGTATTAAAACCAGCAAGGGAAAAACCACAAATAACATACAAGGGAATCCCCATAAGGTTAACAGCTGATCTTTCAGCAGAAACTCTGCAAGTCAGAAGGGACTGACAGGACATATTTAAAGTGATGAAAGGGGAAGAGCTACAACCAAGATTACTCGACCCAGCAAGGATCTCATTCAGATTCGACAGAGAAATTAAAAGTTTTACAGACAAGCAAAAGCTAACAGAATTCAGCACCACAAAACCAGCTTTACAACAAATGCTAAAGGAACTTCTCTAGGCAGGAAACACAAGAGAAGGAAAAGACCTACAATAACAAACCCAAAACAATTAAGAAAATGGTAATAGGAACATACATATCGATAATTACCTTAAATGTAAATGGATCAAAAGCTCCAACCAAAAGACATAGACTGGCTGGATGGATACAAAAACAAGACCTGTATACATGCTGTCTACAAGAGACCCACTTCAGACCTAGGGACACATACAGACTGAAAGTGAGGGGATGGAAAAAGATATTCTTGCAAATGGAAATCAAAAGAAAGCTCGAGTAGCAATTCTCATATCAGACAAAATAGACTTTAAAATAAAGACTATTACAGGTGACAAAGAAGGACACTACATAATGATCAAGGGATCAATCCAAGAAGAAGATATAACAATTGTAAATATTTATGCACCCAACATAGGAGCACCTCAATACATAAGGCAAATACTAACAGCCATAAATGAGGAAATCGACAGTAACACAATCATAGTAGGGGACTTTAACACCACAGTTTCACCAATGGACAGATCATCCAAAATGAAAATAAATAAGGAAACACAAGCTTTAAATGATACATTAAACAAGATAGACTTAACTGATATTTATAGGACATTCCATCCAAAAACAACATAATACACTTTCTTCTCAAGTGCTCGTGGAACATTCTCCAGGATAGATCATGTATTGGGTCACAAATCAAGCCTTGGTAAATTTAAGAAAATTGAAATCATATCAAGTATCATTTCCGACGAGAAAGCTATGAGCGTAGATATCAATTACAGGAAAAATCTGTAAAAAAATACAAACACATGGACGCCAAAAAATACAGTACTTAATAACCAAGAGATCACTGAAGAAATCAAAGAGGAAATAAAAAAATACCTAGAAACAAAGGACAAGGAAAACATGACGACCCAAAACCTATGGGATGCAGCAAAAGCAGTTCTAAGCGGGAAGTTTATAGCAATACAATCCTACCTCAAGAAACAAGAAAGATCTCAAATAAACAAGCTAACCTTATACTTAAAGAAATTAGAGAAAGAAGAACAAAAAAAAAAACAACCCAAAGTCAGCAGAGGAAAGAAATCATGAAGATCAGATCAGAAATAAATGAAAAAGAAATGAAGGAAACAACAGCACAGATCAATAAAACTAAAAGCTGGTTGTTTGAGAAGATAAACAAAATTGATAAACCATCAGCCAGACTCATCAAGAAAAATAGGGAGAAGACTCAAATCAATAGAATTCGAAATGAAAAAGGAGAAGAAACAACTGACACTGCAGAAAAACATAGGATCATGAGAGATTACTACAAGCAACTATATACCAATAAGATGGGCAACCTGGAAGAAAAGGACAAATTCCTAGAAATACACAACCTTCCGAGACTGAACCAGGAAGAAATAGAAAATATACACAGACAAATCACAAGCACTGAAATTGAAACTGTGATTAAAAATCTTCCAACAAACAAAACCCCAGGACTAGATGGCTTCACAGGCGAATTCTATCAAACATTTAGAGAAGAGCTAACACCTATCCTTCTCAAACTCTTCCAAAATATTGCAGAGGGAGGAACACTCCCCAACTAATTCTACGAGGCCACCATCACCCTGATAACAAAATCAGACAAGTATGTCACAAAAAAGGAAAACTACAGGCCAATATCACTGATGATCATAGATGCAAAAATCCTCAACAAAATACTAGCAAAGAGAATCCGACAGCACATTAAAAGGATCATACACCATGATCAAGTGGGGTTTATGCCAGGGATGCAAGGATTCTTCAATACACGCAAATCAATGTGATATACCATATTAACAAACTGAAGGATAAAAACCGTATGATCATCTCAATAGATGCAGAAAAAGCTTTTGACAAAATTAAATACCCATTTATGATAAAAAGCCTCCAGAAAGTAGGCAGAGAGGGAACGTTCCTTAACATAATAAAGACCATATATGATTAACCCACAGCCAACTTGTTTTCAATGGTGAGAAACTGAAACCATTTCCACCAAGATCAGGAACAAAACAAGGTTGCCCACTCTCACCACTATTATTCAACACAGCTTTGGAAGTTTTAGCCATGGCAATCAGAGAAGAAAAAGAAATAAAAGGAATCCAAATCGGAAAAGAAGAAGTTAGGCTGTCACTGTTGGCAGATGACATGATACTATACATAGAGAATCCTAAAGATGCTACCAGAAAACTACTAGAGTTAATCAATGAATTTGGTAAAGTTGCAGGATACAAAATTAATGCACAGATATCTCTTTCATTCCTATACACTAAAGATGAAAAATCTGAAAGGGAAATTAAGGAAACACTCCCATTTACCACTGCAACAAAAATAATAAAATACCTAGGAATAAACCTACCTAAGGAGACAAAAGACCTCTACTCAGAAAACCATAAGACACTGATGAAAGAACTCAAAGATGACACAAACAGTTGGAGAGATATACCATGTTCTTGGTTTGGAAGAATCAACATTGTGAAAATGACTATACTACCCAAAGCAATCTACAGAATCAATGCAATCCCTATCAAACTACCAATGGCATTTTTCAGAGAACTAGAACAAAAAATTTCACAATTTGTATGGAAACACAAAAGAACCCGAAGAGCCAAAGCAATATTGGGAAGAAAAACAGAGCTGGAGGAGTCAGGCACCCTGACTTCAGAGTATACACAAAGCTATAGTAATCAAGACAGTATGGTACGGGCACAAAAACAGAAATATAGATCAATGGAACAGAGAGAAAGCCCAGAGATAAGTCCATGCACATAGAGTCACCTTATTTTTGATAAAGGAGGCAAGACTATACAATGGAGAAATCACAGCTTCTTCTCTAAGTGCTGCTGGGAAAACTGGACAGCTACAGGTAAAAGAATGAAATTAGAAGACTCCCTAACACCACACACAAAAATAAACTCAAAATGGATTAAAGGCCTAAATGTAAGGTCAGAGACTATCAAACTCTAAGAGGAAAACATAGGCAGAACACTCTATGACATAAATCACAGCAAGATCCTTTATGACCAACCTCCTAGAGAAATGGAAATAAAAACAAACAAATGGGACCTAATGAAACTTAAAAGCTTTTGCACAACAAAGGAAAACATAAACAAGACGAAAAGACAACCATCAGAATAGGAGAAAATATTTGCCAATGAAGCAACTGACAAAGGCTTAATCTCCAAATTTTACAAGCAGCTCATGCAGCTGAATATCAAAAACAAACAACCCAAGCCATAAATGGGCAGAAGAGCTAAATAGACACTTCCAAAGAAGATATGCAGATTGCCAACAAATACATGAAAGAATGCTCAACATCACTAATCATTAGAGAAATGCAAATCAAAATTAAAATGAGGTATTACCTCACACAGGTAACAATGGCCATCATCAAAAAATTTACAAACAATAAATGCTGCAGAGGTGTGGAGAAAACAGAACCCTCTTGCAGTGTTGGTGGAAATGTAAATTGATACAGCCACTATGGAGAGCAGTATGGAGGTTCCTTAAAAAACTAAAAATACAACTACCATACGACCCAGCAATCCCACTACTGGGCATATACCCTGAGAAAACCATAATTCAAAAAGAGTCATGTTCCACAATGTTCACTGCAGCTCGATTTGCAATAGCCAGGACATGGAAGCAACCTAAGTGTCCATCAACAGATGAATGGATAAAAAGATGTTGCACATCTTCAATATACAATGGAATATTACTCAGCTATAAAAAGAAATGAAATTGAGTTATTTGTAATGAGGTGGATGGACCTGGATTCTGTCATACAGAGTGAACTAAGCCAGAAAGAGAAAAACAAATACAGTATGCTAACACATATATATGGAATCTAAAAGAAGAAGAAAAAAAAAGTTGTGAAGAACCTAGGGGCAGGACAGAAATAAAGACACAGACATAGAGAATGGACTTGAGGACAAGGGGAGGGGGAAGGGCAAGGTGGGATGAAGTGAGAGAGTGGCATGGACTTATATATACTACAAAATGTAAAATAGATAGCTAGTAGGAAACAGCCACATAGCACAGGGAGATCAGCTCGGTGCTTTGTGACCACCTAGAGGGGTGGTATATGGAGGGTGGGAGGGAGAAGCAAGAGCGAAGAGTTATGGGGATATATGTATATGTATAGCTGATTCACTTTGTTATAAAGCAGAAACTAACACACCATTGTAAACAATTATACTCCAATAAAGATGGTAAAAAAAATAATTAATTTACCCCCCCAAAATTAAATCTTTAAAATAAATAAAAAAATAAATACGAGCCCACAATAACATGGTAACTCTAAACCTAAGTATTTTCAGTACTATAGTAAATGTAAATGGATTAATATCTCCTATTAAAGTGTAATTTTTTATATTATGTGCAACTAAATTTATATATACAGGTAAAATAAAAGAATTAAATTAGAAAGGAGAATACATTCCATGTATTTAAAAACAATAAAACAATTAGCATATAATATGCATCTTAGATAAAGTAGTCTTTAAGTTCAAAATAGTTTGTCATTATTGTAATTAGTATTATTATCCCAATTTCTTAAACAATATTTCAATACTTTTTCTATTTGAAAAAAATATTTTAATACTTTTTTCTTTGGTTTTTTGTGGTCTAATACATGGTAAATATTTAGGTGTTAATATAATCTAAAAATGTATGTTGTTTTTTTACAACCAACAAAAACTGAATCAAGAAGAAATAGATAACTTGAACAGACTGATCACTAAAAGCGAAATAGAATCTGTAATTAAAAAAAACTCCCTTCCAACAAAAGTCCAGGATCAGATGGTTTCACAGGCAAATTCTACCAAATATACAAAGAAGAACTTACACTGATTCTTCTCAAACTCTTCAAAAATATTGAAGAGTAAGGAATACTTCCAAAGACATTCTATGAAGCCACCATCACCCTGATATCAAAACCAGATGTGGGGGACTTCCGTGGTGGCACAGTGGTTAAGAATCTGTCTGCCAATGCAGGGGACATGGGTTCGAGCCCTGGTCTGGGAAGATCCCACATGCCACGGAGCAACTAAGCCTGTGCACAACAACTACTGAGCCTGTGCTCTACAGCCCGTGAGCCACAACTACTGAAGCCCACATGCCTAGAGCCCATGATCTGCAACAAGAGAAGCCACCGCAATGAGAAGCCTGTGCACCACAACGAAGAGTAGTTCCCATTCACCGCAACTAGAGAAAGCCCGCGCACAGCAATGAAGACCCAACACAGCCAAAAATAAATAAAGAAAGAAATTTATTTAAAAAAAAAACAAAAACAGATGGGGACTTTTCTGGCAGTCCAGCAGTTAAGATTTCTCCTTCCAGTGCAGGGGGTGCGGGTTCAATCCCTGGTCAGGAAGTTAAGATCCCACATTCCTCACAAACAAGAAACCAAAACATAAAACAGAAGCAATATTGTAACAAATTCAATAAAGTCTTAAAAAAAACATAGAGAAAGACACTACCAAAAAAGAAAATTGCAGGCCAATATCTTTGATAAATATAGATGCAAAAATTCTCAACAGAATATTAGAAAACCGAATCCGACAACACATAACAAGATCATACACCATGACCAAATTTGATTCACCCCAGGGTCACAAAGTTGTTTCAACATATGCAAATCAATCAACGTGATACACCCCATCAACAAAGGAAAAACAAAAAACACACGATCATCTCAATAGATGCCGAAAAAGCATTTGAAAAACTTCAACATCCATTCACGATAAAAATGCTTACCGGGTTTCTCTGGTGGCGCAGTGGTTGAGAATCTGCCTGCCAATGCAGGGGACACAGATTCGAGCCCTGGTCTGGGAAGATCCCACATGCCGCGGAGCAACTGGGCCCATGAGCCACAATTACTGAGCCTGCGCATCTGGAGTCTGTGCTCCGCAACAAGAGAGGCCGCGATAATGAGAGGCCCGTGCACCGTGATGAAGAGTGACCCCCACTTGCCACAACTGGAGAAAGCCCTCACACAGAAAACGAAGACCCAACACAGCCATAAATAAATAAATAAAAAATAAAAATTAAAAAAAAAAACACTTACCAAAGTGGGTATAGAGGGAACATATCTCAACATAATAAAAGCTATTTATGACAAACCCACAGCCAATATAATACTCAATATTCATAAGCTGAAAGCCTTCCCGCTAAAATCTGGAACAAGACAAGGATGCCCACTCTCACCTCCTCTCTTCAACATAGTATTGGAAGCCCTAGCCACAACAATCAGACAAGAAAAAGAAAAAACATCTAACCAAATGGAAGGGAAGAGGTAAAGTTGTCATTAGATGCAGATGACATGATAATATATATAAAGGAAACCCTAAAAAATTCCACACAAAAACTACTAGAACTGATAAACAAATTCAACAAAGTAGCAGGATACAAGATTAACATACATAAATTCGTTGCATTTTAAAAAAAATATTATTTTGGCTGCATTGTGCCTTCATTGCCGTGCACAGGCTTTCTCTAGTTGTGGTCAGTGGAGGCTACCCTTTGTGCAGTGGGTGGGCTTCTCATTGCAGTGGCTTCTCTTGTTGTGGAGCACGGGCTCTAGGCATGCGGGCTTCAGTAGCTGTGTCACACGGGCTCAGTAGTTGTGGCTCACGGGCTCTAGAGTGCAGGCTAAATAGTTGTGGCACACAGGTTTAGTTGCTCCATGGCATGTGGGATCTTCCTGGACCAGGGCTCGAACCCATGTCCCCTGTATTGGCAGGCAGATTTTCAAACACTGAGCCACCAGGGAAGTCCCTGGTTGCATTTCTTTACACTAACAATGAAATATCAGAAAGGGAATGTAAACAAAAAATCCCTTTTAAAATGGCATCAAAAAAATAAAATATTTAGGAATAAACCTCACCAAGGAGGTGAAAGATTTATATGCTGAGAACTACAAAACATTAGTAAAGGAAATTGAAGATGATTCAAAGAAATGGAAAGACATCCCACGCTCTTGGATAAGAAGAATTAAGTGTTAAAATGGCCATACTATCCGAAGCAATCTACAGATTTAATGTGATCCCTATCAAATTACCCATGACAGTTTTCACAGAACTAGAATAAATAATCCTAAAATGTATATGGAACCATAAAAAGTCAGAATTGTCAACACAATCCTGAGGAAAAAGAACAAAGCAGGAGGCATAACCCTCCCTGACTTCAAACAATACTAAAAGGTTACAGTAATCAAAACTGCATGGTATTGGCACAGAAAGAGATATATGGATCAATGGAATAGAATAGAGAGCCCAGAAATAAACCCACGCACCTATGGTCAATTAACCTTTGACAAAGCAGGCAAGAATATACAATGGGGAAAAGACTGTCTCTTCAGCAAGTGGTTTTTTAAAAGTTGGACAGCCGTACGCAAATCAGTGAAATCAGAGCATACCATCATACTGTACACAAAAATAAACTCAAAACGGCTTATATGCTTAAATATAAGATATGGCACCTTAAAATTCCTAGAAGACAACATAAGCAAAACATTCTCTGACATAAATCATACCAAAGTTTTCCTAGGTAGGTCTCCCAAGGCAGTACAAATACAGTAAGTCACCTACATACGAACCTTCAAGTTGCAAACTTTCAAAGATGCAAACGTCCATTCGCATGTCCAATCATGTAAGTTAGTTCACGTGTCTGGCATACATTGTCATGTGCGTGCATCCTCTATAAGTGGTTGTGCTTTTGTGTACTTTACAGTACTGTATAGAATACAGTAGTACAGTACTTTTATTTCAAGCTCAAGATGTCTGGAAGCAAGCATAAAAGCAGTGGTGATGAAGTTGGTACTGCTAAGAAGCGCTAAGCGATAATGATGGAAACAAAAGTGAAAATAATTGAGAGAGTGGAGCGAGGCAAAAAGATGTTAGACATCGCTCATGCTTACAACATGAATCATTCAACCATTGGCACGATTCTAAAGAACAAAGACAAGATCATGGAACATGTGGAGTCGGCTGTGCCAATGATGTTGACAAAATATCGAAGAAGCATGGAAAAGTGATGGAGGAGATGGAGAAACTTCTCAGTGTGCGGATGCAGGATCAACATCAGCTCTGAGTCCTGCTCAACTTAACGCTGATTCAAGAGAAAGCTAAAAGCCTTTATGAAGACTTGAAGAAAAAACATGGCAAAGAATCGGAGGGCACATCTTTTAATGCCAGCCATGGCTGGTTTCATCAGTTCAAGGCTAGAGCCAACCTTCACAATGTAAAAGTAAGTGGAGAGGCAGCAAGTGCAGATAGGGTAGCTGTCCAGGAACTTCATGAAACACTTTAAGAAATTATTGGTGATGGTGTGTATTTACCCAAGCAGGTTTTTAATGTGGATGAGACACAACTGTACTGGAAGAGGATGCCGGACCGAAGTTACATCAGTAACTAGGAAAAGTTGATGCCGGGCTATAAAGCAGCAAAGGATAGGCTAACTGCTGTTTAGTGGCAATGCTTCTGGTGATATGAAGATGAAGCCTCTCTTCATATCACTCAGAGAACCCAAGAACCCTTAAAAACTTAGCCAAGGGCTCTCTTTCTGTTGTGTGGAAGCATAACACCAAAGCCTGGATTACACAGGCCATTTTCCAGGACTGGTTTTTCCACCACTTTATCCCAGAGGTAGAGGAATATTTCTTGGAGAAGGACGTCCCAGCAAAACATTCTTTTGCTGCTCGACAGTGCTCTGGGTCACCCCCCATTCATGGATGACTTTCATACCAAAGTCAAAGTAGTGCATCTGCCACCAAATACTACATTGCTCAACCAACCTATGGACCAGGGAGTTATAGCGACTTTCAAGAAATATTATTTATGTCACACTTTTTGTCAGACAGTAAAGGTGAGTGACAAATCAGGAACAACCTTGGGACAATTTTGGAAGGACTGTAACACTTACAAAGCCATAAAAAACATTGACTTTGCTTGGTGTGAGGGTATGGCGGTCACCATGAATGGGGTTTGGAAGAACCTTTGCCCACAGTTTGTTCATGATTTTTGTGGATTTGAGAAGGTAGATCAGAAGTCCGAAGAGGTCTTCAGCAATGTAGTGACCCTCAGCGAGAAGCTGGAGCTAGATCTGCAAGAGGACGATTTCGCTGAACTCCTTGCTGTGCAACATGAGGAGCTTACTGATGGAATTGGAGGCCCAGAGAAAGGATGAAGAGGGACAGGAGGAAGAAGAAGTAACTGAAGAACTGAAAAGATTCACGACACAGAAAATGGCAAGGGGATCTTCTTTATTTAAGGAAGCACTGTTAGTTTTTGAGGCACAGGACCCGAACCTAGAATGGGACCCAAAGGTGGCAGCAGCCATTCAGAATGCAATCCAGTGCTACCTTGTCATCTTTGATGAGAAAAAATGAGCTACTACCCAGACATCAATGCATCATTTTTTCAAGAAGGTAGATAGAATTAAATCCAGCAAGGAACCAGAACCTGTGCCATCAACGCCAGGCATGAGTGAAATTGCAGCTTGCCCTCTGTCTCCTACTGCTGATAATCCTTCACCTCTACCATCTCCCACCTCCTCTCCCTCCTCCAATCGGTAACTCATCTCGCCTGTTCCCTCGATGCCAGCCCGAGTATCCCAGCTGTTGTACTGTATTACTGTACTTTTCAAGTTACTGTACTGTAAGATTAAAAATATTTTCTTTATTTTTGTGTTTGTTTTTTATGTATTGTTTGTGTGAAAAGTATTATAAACCTATTACGGTACAGTACCATATAGTCAACTGTGTAAGTTGGGTACCTAGGCTAACTTTGTTGGACTTACAAACAAATTGGACTTACAAACGCACTCTTGGAACAGAACTTGTTCATATATAGGGAACTTACTGTAAAAGCAAAAAAGAAACAGGAACTAATCAAACTTATAAGCTTTTGCACAACAAAGGAAACCATAATCAAAATGAAAATACAACCTATGGACTGGGAGAAAATATTAGCAAATGATGAGACTGACAAGGGCTTAATTTCCAAACTATATAAACAGCTCATACAACTCAATAACAAAATAACAAATAACTCAATGGAAAAATGGGTAGAAGACCTAAATAAACATTTCTCCAAAGACATACAGATAGCTAATAGGCACATGAAAAGATGTTCATCATCACTAATTATTAGAGAAATGCAAATCCAAATTACAATGTGGTACCACTTCACACTGATCAGAATGGCCATCATTAAAAAAAATCTACAGTTAACAAACGCTGGAGGTGGTATGGAGAAAAGGGAACCCTTCTACACTGTTGGTGCCCATGTAAGTTGGTGCAGCCACTATGGAAAACAGTATGGATGTTCCTCAAAAAAACTATAAAGAGAGTTGCCATATGATCTAGCAATCCCACTTGTGGACATATATCCAGACAAAACTATAATTCGAAAAAATATATACAACCCTATGTTCATAGTAGCACTATTTATAATAGCCAAGACATGGAAACAACCTAAATGTTCATTGAAAAATGAATGTATAAAGTAGGTGTGGTATACATATACAATAGATATTACTCAGACATAAAAAAAGAATGAAATAATGCCATGTGAAGCAACATGGATGGACCTAGAGATGATCATACTAAGTGAAGTAAGCCAGAAAGAGAAAGACAAATACCATATGATATCACTTATATGTGGAATCGAAAATAGGACACAAATGAACATGTCAGCGAAACAGAAACAAACACACAGATATAGAAAACAGAGTTGTGGTTGCCAAGGAGAGGGTGAAGGAAAGATTGGGAGTTTTGGAATAGCAGAAGCAAAGTATTCTACATAGGATGGATAAACTGCAAAGACCTACTGTATAGCAGAGGGAACTATATTCAATATCCTGTGATAAACCATAATGGAAAAGAATATATATAGATATATAGATATAGATATATAGATATAGATAGATATATAGATAGATATATATAAAACTGAATCACTTTGCTGAACAGCAGAAATTAATACAACAATGTATAAAGGCTGCAGAGGGTGTGGAGAAAAGGGAACCCTCCTGAACTGTTGGTGGGAATGTAAACTGATACAGCCACTATGGAGAACAGTATGGAGATCCCTTAAAAACTAAAAATAGAACTACCATATGACCCAGCAATCCCACTACTGGGCATATACCCTGAGGAAACCATAATTCAAAAAGATACATGTACCACAACGTTCATTGTAGCACTATTTACAATAACAAGGACATAGAAGCAACCTAAATGTCCATCAACAGATGAATATATAAAGAAGATGTGGCACATATATACAATGGAATATTACTCAGCCATAAAAAGGAACAACACTGAGTTATTTGTAGTGAGGTGGATGGACCTAGAGTCTGTCATACAGAGTGAAGTAAGTCAGAAAGAGAAAAACAAATACCGTATGATAAAACATATATATGGAATCTAGAAAAATGGTACTGATGAACCTAGTGACAGGGCAGGAATAAAGACACAGATGTAGAGAACAGACTTAAGGACACGGGGAGGGGGGTAAGGGGAGACAGGGACATAGTGAGAGAGTAGCACTGACATATACACTACCAAATGTAAAATAGCTAGTGATAAGCTGCCGCATAGCACAGGGAGATCAGCTCAGTGCTTTGCGTCCCCCTAGAGGGGTGGGATAGGGAGGGTGGGAGGGAGGCTCAAGAGGGGGGGATATGGGGAATATATGTATACATATAGCTGATTCACTTTGTTGTAAAGCAGAAACTAACACAATGTTATAAACCAATTACACTCCAATAAACATGTATTTTAAAAAACCACAACACTGTAAATCAACTACACTTGAAAATATTTTTTAAATGCAAAAAAATATTTTAATGCAAGTTTGTGTGTGTGTGTGTGTGTACCACAGGCTCAATACATAAGTTCTGTCAAATTGATTACATTGTTTTTCAAAATAAAGAATTTTTGATATTTTACATCAGCTTCATAATAGAAATGCAGAAAAACTATATTATTTTTTTCTTAAAGTTCAGAAATAGCCATTTTGCTCATTTGGTATGCTATAAACCACTAACTTCATTAAAAACGGATTACTGATCTCTTCTTTCCAAAGAAATATTTCTCCACTCTCACAAGTTTAATAGAATGTTCCGCCATGAACTGACTTCCCACCTTAGAGACACGAGATTTGCATCCTGAAATCTCTTTCTCGCAAAAATGTGCAATTAGCATCCTAGCATTACAGAAAAGAAATGTTTTACAGATCTCAAATTCCATGCAACTTTATTCAAGACATTATGTATTTTTAAATTATCAACACTCACCTGAGGTCTTTAAAAATCAACAAAAACATAATTTTGTGTTCTCTTTCATTTATTCTGGTTCTCAGTGGTCATTTCTAAATGAAAGTATTTAAGTATGTTAACATCACCTTATAACAACATATTTCAAATGACTACCGTCTCTCCAAAGATGAAATGTGAGGAGCTCATAATTAGGCTCTCCAAAGATTTATTCTCTGAATCTGTATTACCCTTCTGCTGAACTCCACACTGTTCATTATTCTCTGAGAATATTCTTTTTCTTGTATGGCCATCTCACATGTTGTTTCATTTCATGTAGATTTTCCTACAATATTATGCCTAGTTTATATCTGAGAAAATGCATTATTTCAGATTGATAATTATAGACACAAAGACTTCTGTATAATTCCCTGATTGTTTCAAGAACTCCTTTTTTTTTAAATACCTAGATTCTGAAGCTCTCCACAAAGCATTACTGAAATTGCATTTACATAAGTGTCTACATATTAATCACACAATTATGCATTTACAATTGTATTCTGACTTGTTGCTAATTATGGAACATAAACATAACTGTCTTATTTACCACACTCCTGTAAATCACTTTAATATTTGCACTTAGGAGTTGAAAGAGAATGGCTAAATAAAAACCTGAAGAACATGCAAATAGAATTTATATATTTCTCATAAAATTAGGTAATTATCTAACTTTTATCCTGAAAAAAGAAGAGCCCAGATACTCTGCAGGCATGATACTCGAGAATGTAGGGTCTTTCAGCAGGAAAACGTGCAGTAATCCATGTGGCAGAGTTTACCTGTGACCAGCTGGGGTTAGAGACCTATGCATTCCTTACATGCAACATATCAGGAGTGGAAAAAGGGAATTTGTCCGTTGTGGCAATAAGTATAATGAAGATTTGTAGCAGGTCATGCTCATATATTCAACACAGGTACAATCAAAATTTTACTCAATTCTGATAAATCTAAGTCTGTATCTGTTACCTTGTCTTTAACGATGAAATGTCAGAACTGACTTAAAACAAAAAAAAAGTGTTTTGTTGTTTGTTTTTTTTTAATTACGGTCATGGTGAGTAAGACATAGCTCAGAACAGCTAATGTGACTTAGTGATTGTCTCATCAGGAAATACAGTTTCTACTTCCTTGTTTATTCTCCACATCCTGTAGTAAGTAAAGTTTCAATGAAAGATAAATCTACATGGCGTGGCAAAAAGAAAAGAAAACTTACATGTGTTGATAAGATCATTTTAACAGGTTTTACCACGTATGTCAGTGTTTCTGGGGATGGATACAAGCCAGAGCTCCCTGCTCTGATATTTTCACTGACGTCATTCCCCTTGATCCTCAATTTGAAAGTGGTTAAAAATGTTTACTATGTTTTCTTCTTTAAGAAATTAAATAAAGTATGCTGTCTAGAGATGATCCTCTAATGATTTTCAGTCAGTGGTCATCAACAGAAGAAAAGCACAAAAGGATGACATTCAGTCAGGTAAGAAAATTCTCCCCAAAATCAGAGCTTCATCTTTAACATGCAATCAAAGGCTTTCACAGGTTCTGCATCACTCTGCAGTCAGCCCTACCATATGGGATTGGCTCTGAGAATCTCACATCAGATGACTGACAAACATGTCATAGTACACTGATCTGGTACAGATCCTGCCTCTCTTAATGATCTCCTGCAGGGACGTTGGAATATTCTAGGATGTTTCCTGGAGCCCTCTACTCTATACAGGTACACTTCCAAGTAGAAACAGAAGCTTTGATTCTCACTGGGACCCCTGCTCTGTCCAACCTACCTCTCTAGAAATATGATGTTCTAATCTCTCCTGATTAGAACATTTCAAGGTCTCTCCCAGTGTTAATTTAGTAAAGGTAAAAGAGAAACAAGAAAGAGGCAAACTATTCAAGGAGTAATATATAGGATTCCTTTAGTTAATGCATTTATCTGATATACCCAAATATTGACAAATATAGATTCATTTCATAATGGTCAAGAAAAGAGGAGGAGGAACCTCCATTCCAACAGTATATATAAAATGGAAACAAAATTGCATAAGCTCCAGCTTAAGCTTAGCTACGAGGTACTAACCCTTCTCATAAAGAAGCAATAGTTCTCCATCATTTGAAGCACACTGAGGACTCAGACAGCTGGACACTGAGGGTGTAGTCTCCTCACTAGAATTCTGTACCTGCATCACAGAGCAATGAAACATTCCCAAACAATTATTAAGGATAAGGTGGGGAACCGAAATAAAAAGATGAATCCATAGTCTGCCCTACCATCTGTTCTGCTGGATATTACCACCATCTTGGCCCAATATGACTTTCCCACTTCTCTCTGGGCCTCGCTACTTTCCACCTCCATCCTCTCATTATATCTTACCTACACTTGGAAACGACTCTAGTTTTTCCACTTATCTTTATCAACAAGTAATCCAAATATCAACTGCGTATATAACTCCTTAGAAACCTCAGGTCTGACTCAGTAATCCATGACCTTTGAAGTCCAAAGTTTTCCTAATTCCCTTTATTATTTTTTTTTCTAATTTCCATGTACTTACACTCTCAGGACCTTCACTGTTCTCAAGTTCGTCTTCCCTGCAAAATCTGTCAACCTAGACATAGACTTAAGTACCACCCTCTAATTATCTCCTAGGGAATCTAGTTTTCAAAAAAGCCTCAGCAAGCCTTATGGACTTTATTAAAGACTCTTTAAGATAACCCATGGGAGATAGCAGTACACCCATAGATATCTATTTAATACACCCTCAGAGTAATTTTTTTTATAAAGTCTCTTCTGGCCAATGAAGACTCTCAGCTCCTCTTCTTCAACATATGCAGTGTCTCACCCTTCTGATTACTCTCTGCTCTATCCCAGTCCACTACCTTTCCTGATATTACATTCTTTCCCAAATTTTTACGTTGGTAAAATCAAATAACATAAAATATAACATGGTAATTATTATAAAGTGCACCGTTCAGTGATATTAAATACATTCATATTATTGGGCAACCAACATCACCATTTATCTTTCTAATTCTTTTCTATCTTTTAAAACTGTAACTGTATATCCTTTAAACATAACTTTCCTTTTTGTTCCATAAGCACCTGAAAAGCATCATTACCTTCCCAATTTCTGTGGTTTTGACTACACTAAGTACCCCATATAATTGAAATAAGTAGTTGTATTGTTATGACTCACTAAAAGTCACAAAAATGGCATTTTTGGTAGCTAAATTTCCTCAAGATTCATCCATGTTGTAGCATATTCCTAGATCTTTTCCTTAAGACTGAATAATATTGGATTGTATGGGTATATCACATTTTGCTTATCCAGGAACTACTGGATGGACACTTAGATTGCTTTCATAGTTTAGCTACTGTGATTATTACTGCTATAAACACTGGAGTACAAATATTTCTTTAAGACCCTGATTTCAATTCCTTTTGGTATACCTCATAGTAAAATTCCTGGATCATGTAGTAATTCTATTTTTCAGTATCTGAAAAATTGCTATACTGTTTTGCAAAGCAGCTGTATCATTCTACATCCCCAGTGACACAGCACAATGGTTCCAACTCCCTCACATCCTCACAAATACTTGTTTTCTGCTTGTGTATGTGTGTGTGTGTTTGCGTGTGTATGCATGCACACAAATATATAAACATGCATTTAGTGATATGGAGCATCTTTTCAAGTGCTTAGTCATTTGTACATATTTTTTGGAAGAACCATCTATTCAAGTCTTTTATCCATTTTTGAATCAGGGTGTTTGCTTTTTGTTGAGGTGTAGGAGTTCTCTGTATATTCTGAATAGAAATCTCTTGTCAGATAGATGGCTTTCAAATATTTTCTCCCATCTTGTGGGTTGCCATTTTATTCTGTTTACATTTCTTTGATACACATTTTTTTAAAATTATGTATTGCAAACTGTTTATTTTTTTGTTAGCTGTGTCTTTGTTGTTCCTTCGTTTCATACTGAGGAAAACACTGCCAAGTCCAAAGTCATGAAGCTCTTTTCCTGTGTCTTCTTCTAAGACTTTTTATTTTATTAGGTCTTATATTTAGTTTCTTGATACGTTTTCATTAATTTTTGCATATGATGTTAGGTAAGGGTCCATCTTCCTACTTTTGCATGTTGACAACATGACTTCTCAGCACCATTTGTTGAAAATACTATCCTTTTTACTTTGAAAAGTCTTGCCAACTTGTTCAAAAATCATTTGGCCATATATCAGGGTTTATTTCTGGGTGTTCTATTCTATTGGTCTTGAATAAGGGAGAAAATAGTATAACCTATCCAGGTTAATGAAAAACATAAAGAAAGACCAGGACTGAGAATTCGAAGGGCAATATAAAAGAGCAGGAAGTAAAAGACAGTGTGAGAGATGATCTTCTATTTGCGAGTTCATGGAAATATGATCATGCTAAAACCATTAAAAGCCTGAATTTGAACAGTACAGTAAATGTTTTAGCAAGAAACTTAACACTTACCCATCTCTGGGAAAAACAGTATGGACATAAAGATAAACTACACACAAATATATTAAAAAGGAAAGAGTTTTCATGGTGTGAGAATACTGTGGGGTTTGAAACACAATTTACTTCTGTTCTACCATTGTCTCTAAAATTTAACAAAGTGTATATACAAGCAATTCCAATTCTGGTAATGTGCTTCACAGTTTTATATATGAACTTCAGCAGACCAGTAAATGTACATTCATAGTAGGACTGTTTCCTAAACCAAAAACCAAAAAACAAAAACTGGAAAGACTAGAGTTCACTTTGTCAACACACATACAGATGCAGTGATGGTTAACGGTCCAAAAACAGAAGGTGAGCATGGGTGCAAGAGGTTAATGCCCAGGCTGGGGTTGGGTGCAGAGTTTGAGGGTAACACAGGTAGAAAAGGCTTTTATCCTATCCTTGATTTTTGAGGTATGGAAGTTCACAGGTCACTACCTTCATTTCAAAATGAATGAATGCACTATTCAATTTTTTAAAACAGGCGAAGTAAACATGAGTGATAATAAATTTCAAACTGTTAATAATTAAATAAGATACTAAGAAAAATTAAATAATATGATTTAAGAATGAAGTGGAGAGATTGTCCAAAATGGTAGCATTCAAAGACCCAGAGCTTGATGCCTCTCATGGGCACACCAAAGTCACAACTCTTTACAGAACAGCAGTTGATGAAAAAGGCCAGGACCTAACATAAAAGATGTTTTACAGCTAAAGACATAAGGAAAGCACCTCGACAAGACAGGAAGGAAGGGCAAAATCTCAACAGAGTCAAGACCCATACCGCCAGGTGGGTGGCCCACAAATGGGAGAATAATTACAATTTCATAGGTGCTCCCAGGTAGCAAGGGGTATGAACCCAACATAAGGCTGCCAAGCCGAGGGATCCTCTGAGGGGAAAAAGAGTCCCTAGAAAGCTGGGCTTTGAAGACCAGTGGTGCTTATTTTCCAGAGAGCCAGAGGGTTGTGGGAAATAGAGATTCCACTCTTAAAGGATGTTAACAAAATGCCACATGATCCGAGAATCAGAACAGAAGCAGGAATTTGAAAGGATCCTGGGTCACACCTACCTCCTGATCTTGGAGAGTCTCCCAGAGAGGCAAGAGGCAACTACAGCACAGCCTCAGGGACATAGACACTGGCAGCAGCCATCTGGGGGAGCTCCTTCTACCTCGTGGACACTGGTAGCAGCCAACATAATTTCAGAATCTTCCCTCTATCTTTTTAGCCTCAGGACTTAGCCCTACCCATTTCCACCAGACTACAGACACAAGTACTAGGATGCTGCAGGCCAAGCCACTA
Source organism: Balaenoptera physalus (assembly GCF_965194825.1). NCBI lineage: Eukaryota > Metazoa > Chordata > Mammalia > Artiodactyla > Balaenopteridae > Balaenoptera > Balaenoptera physalus. The sequence continues at coordinate 42,724,148 of NC_138890.1, read as the reverse complement.
ACTGAGCAGGGGCATAGCCCCATCCACCAGCAAACAGGCTGCCTTCAGATCCTCTCAGTGCACAGCTGTCCCTGGACATGGGTCCAGCCACCAAAAGCCCCAGGACCAGCCTCCACACCTCAGTGGACAGACACCAGCCCCAGAGTCCCCGGCCCCTCTGACAAGTGAGCCTGCTCTGGCCTTGGAGTCAGCCTCACCATCGGCAGGTGATAACTGCACAGGGACTGGATGGAGCTTGGACCTACCCAACAGCAAACCTGCTCTAGCATTGGGATCAGCCTCTTATACCAACAGGCACACACCAGCTCCAGGAATACCACAGCCCAGCAGCCCGTGTGACCAGAACACTCACTTGCAGGCCAGAAGCAGCCATGGACTCAGCTGGGTCCTGACCCTGCCCATCAGAATGCCAACACAAGATTTGGGATACCCCAGACCCGGCAGATAGCTGTGTCAGGAACAGTGTTCCAACACTAACTCTGTGACTCCTGGGCCCTGCAGCCAGAACTCAGGACCTGTCTCTTCCTTTCAGTAGCCAGCATAGCCCCAGGATCTGTGATTGGACACTAGCCCTGATATCACCTGGACTGCAGTTCTACCCATAAGTGAACCAGCACTAGATTTGGTGTCCCCCAGAGTTGTGCAGCCAGCTGCCTTATGATTTAGTGCCACCAAGCAGCACAGACAGCCTCCATACAAGGCAGAGCCTGGCAAACAAGCAGTCTGGGGGCAGCCAAGCCAACCAGACCACCCACAGTAGTCAGCCCACCACAACAGAAGAGCCCAAGCAGCCCACATAGGGGGTAAACCTAGAACATAGAGTTCTAGTGACCAGGGGAGAATGGGCTGCTGAGACACATAGGACATCTCCTACAAAAGGCCACTTCTCCAAGGTGAGGAAATGTAACTAACCTACTACAAGTTAAGAACAAGCAAGTTAAGAAAAATGAGGTGACACAGAAACATGATCCAAATGAAGGAACAAGATAAGAACCCAGAAGAAGGTCTCAGTGAAGTGGAGATAGCCAATCTACTCAAGAAAGAGTTCAAGGTAATGACTGTAAAGATGATCAAAGAACTCAGGAGAAAAATGGAGAATCAGAGCAAGAAGTTAGAAGTTTTTTAAAAACAGTTAGAGTATTAAAGAACAACCAAAGAGAGATGAGGAATACAATAACTGAAATGAAAAATACACTAAAAGGAAACTACTGTAGACTAAATGATACAGAGGAATGAATCAAAAAACTAAAGGACAGAGTACTGGCCATCACTGAAGATGAACAGTAAAACAATAGAATAAAATGAAATGAGGAAAGTTGAACAGACCTGTGAAACAACATCAAGTGTACTAACATTTGCATTATACTGGTCCCAGAAGCAAAAAGGAAAGAGAAAGGGGTGTAGAACATACCTGAAGACATAAAAGCTGAAAACTTCCCTAACTTGGAAAAGAAAAGACATCCAAGTCCAGTAAACACAGTAAGGCCAAAACAGGATCAACCCAAAGAGGGCCACACCAAGACTCATTGTAATTAAAATGGCAAAAAAGTAAATATAAAAAGACACTATTAATAGGAGCAAAGGAAAAGCAACAAGTTACAAAGCTGGGAACTTGCATAAAGTTATCAGTTGACTTTTCAGGATAAACTCTGCATGCCAGAAGGGAGTGGGATGGTATATATTTAAAGTCATGAAAAGGAAAATCTTATAACCAAAATTACTCTACCCAGCAAGGCTCGCCTTCAGATTTGATGGAGAGATCATAAGTTTTACAGAGAAGCAAAACTAAATGAGTTCAGCATCGCCAAACCAGCTTACGAGAAATCTTAAAGGGGCTTTTCTAAGTGAAAAAGAAAAGGCCACGACTGAAACATAAAAATTATGAAAGGAAACTTACTAAAGGAAAAACATCATTGGTAAAGGCAAATATTCAGTAAAGGTGGTAAATCAACCATGTACACAGCTAGTAGGAAGGATGAAATAAAACAGTAATAAAATCATCTATATTCACAATATGAAGTTAAGGGACACACAGAACAAGTACATGTAAAATATAATGTCAAATTCTGTAATTGTGGGGGAGGAGAGTAAAAATGCAGGGTTGTTAATGTCCATTTGAAATTAAGAGATCAGCAACTTAAAATAATCATACACACACACACACACACACACACACACACACACACCTGAAAGAAATTCAAACATAATATTAAAGAGAGTCCTCATATCACAGATGAAGGGAATAAAAGGGGAAGAAAGGAACATTGAAGAAATTAAAGAGGGATTCTAAAAATACCCAGAGACAAATGAAAATGAACACACAATGATCCAAAATCTATGGGACACAGCCAACGCAGTTCACAGGGGGAAGTTATAGTGATACAAGCTTATTCTTAGGAAACAAGAAAAATATCAAATAAACAACCTAACATTACACCTGAAGGAATTAGAAAAAGAAGAAAAAACAAAACTCAAAGCTAACCAAAAGAAAAATCAAGAAAACAGTAACATATGCAATCACATCAAAAAGAATAAGATATCTAGGAATAAACACACCTAAGCAGGTAAAAGACATGTACTCAGAAATCTATCAGCTATTGGTGAAAGAAGTTGAAGGCAACACAAAATGATGGAAAAACATAGCATGTGCATGGACTGGAAGAATTAATACTGTTAAAATAACCATACTATCAAAGACAATCTACAGATTTAATGCAATCCCTATCAGAATACCAAAGCATTTGCACAGAACTTGAAAAAGTAATTTTAAAATTTGTATAGAAACACAAAGACCCCAAATAGCCAAAACAACAGAGAAACAGAGATGGAGGCATCATGCACCTTGCCTTCAGACTATACTACAAAGCAACAGTAATCAAAGAGAAAGGTACCAGAGCAAAAACAGACACAAAGATCTGGAATAGAACAGAGATCCCAGAAATAAACCCACACACTTATATTTAATTGATTTATGACAAAGCAGGCAATATGGAGAAAAAACTGTCTCTTCAATAAGTGGTACTGGGAAAACTGGTCAGCTACATGGAAAAGAATAAAATTAGATTATTTTAGCACACCATATATAAAATAAAATCAAAACTGAATAACGACTTAAATGTAAGACCAGAAACCATAAAACCTCTAGAGGAAAATACAGAACATTCTTCAACATAAATGATAACAACAGTTTTAGGTTCAGTCTACTAAGGTAAATAAAACAAAAGCAAAAATAAACAAATGGGACTTCACTAAACTTAAAAGATTTTGCACAGCAAAGGAAACCAAAGACAAAATGAAAAGACAACCTGCTGAAGGAGAGACAATATTTGCATATGATAAGAGGTTAACACCAAAAAGATGACCAATCAAGGGTTAATATCTAAAATACAGAGAGAGCACATACAAGTCAATATGAAAAAAAAACACCCAAAATCTTTTCTAAAAAAATGAGAAGACCTAAATAGACATTTTTCCAAGGAAAAAAATACAGATAGACAGCCAGAACTCACAAAGATACTAAACGTAGCTAATTGGCAGTAAAATGCAAATCAGAACTATGAGATATCACCTCAGTCTTGTCAGAATGGCTGTCATCAAAAAGATCACAAATAATAAAGGTTAGTGAGGATGTGGAGAAAAGGAAACTCTTTTACACTGTTGATGTGAATGTGAATTAGTGCAGCTACTGTGGAAAGCAGAATGGAGGTTCCACAAAAAAACTAAAAATAGAACTACCATAATATCCAGATATTTCACTCTTGGGTATATATCAGATGAAAACAAAAACACTATTTCAAAAAAATAATTGACCCAAATGTTCACAGCAGTGTTATTTTCCATAGCCAAGATATAGAGTCAAACTAAGTGTTCATCAATAGATTAGTGGATAAAAAAGATTTTTTATGATGACTTCAACAAAAAAATGAAATTTTGCCATTTGCAAGAATATGGATGGACATGGAGGGTATTATGCTTAGTAAAATAAGTCACAGAGAAAACAAGCATGGTATGTTACCACTTACACGTGGCATCTAAAAAATTGAATACAACAAAAAAACAAAACTCACAGATGAAAACACAGAATAGTGGTTACCAGCAGGGAGAGATAGGGTGGAGGAGCAAAATAGTGGTAGGAGATTTTGAGGTATAATCCACTATAGATAAAATCAATAATCTACAATGATGTACTTTATAGCATGGGGAATATAGCCACTCTTTTATAATAACTATAAATGGAGAAGAACCTAAACATTTATGAATCACTATGTTGTACCTTTGAAACTGATATAATAATGTAAATTAACTATAGATCAATAAAATATAAAGTAAGAAACAATAAAGGGGAGACAGATTATTAGATAGAAATCAATTAAATAAACACAAGTTTTGGAAATCAAGGAATTAAAAAACATGTAAGACATAACATTGGAATAGGGAGAGAAGAAGATGGTGGAAGAGTAAGATGCGGAGATCACCTTCCTCCCCACAGATACATCAGAAATACATCTACACGTGGAACTGCTCTTATAGAACACCCACTGAACGCTGGCAGAAGACCTCAGACCTCCCAAAAGGCAAGAAACGCCCCACGTACCTGGGTAGGGCAAAAGAAAAAAGAAAAAACAGAGACAAAAGAATAGGGATGGGACCTGCACCAGTGGGAGGGAGCTGTGAGGGAGGAAAGGTTTCCACACACTAGGAAGCCCCTTCGCGGGCAGAGACTGCGGGTGGCGGAGGGGGGAAGCTTAGGAGCCACGGAGGAGATCGCAGCAACAGAGGTGCGGGGGGTAGAGTGGAGAGGTTCCCGCACAGAGGATCGCTGCCAACCAGCACTCACCGGCCCGAGAGGCTTGTCTGCTCCCCTGCAGGGGCAGGCGGGGGCTGGGAGTTGAGGCTTGGGCTTCAGTTGGATCGCAGGGAAAGGACTGGGGTTGGCGGTGTGAACACAGCCTGAAGGGGCTAGTGTGCCACAGCTAGCCAGGAGGGAGTCCTGGAAAAAGTCTGGAGCTGCAGAAGAGACAAGAGACTTTTTCTTCCTGCTTTGTTTCCTGGTGCACGAGGAGAGGGGATTAAGAGCGCTGCTTAAAGGAGCTCCAGAGATGGGCGCGAGCCGCGGATATCAACGCGGACCCCAGAGACAGGCATGGGATGCTAAGGCTGCTGCTGCCGCCACCAAGAAGCCTGTGTGCAAGCACAGGTCACTATCCACACCGCCCCTCCCGGGAGCCTGTGCAACCCGCCACTGCCAGGGTCCCGTGATACAGGGACAACGTCCCCGGGAGAACGCATGGTGCACCTCAGGCTGGTGCAACGTCACGGTGGGCTCTGCTGCCGCAGGCTCGCCCCGCATCCATACCCCTCCCTCCCCCCCCGCCTGAGTGAACCAGAGCCCCCGAAGCAGCTGCGCCTTTAACCCCGTCCTGTCTGAGCAAAGAATAGATGCCCTCAGGCGACCTACACACAGAGGCAGGTCCAAATCCACAGCTGAACCCCGGGGGGCTGTGTGAACAAAGAAGAGAAGGAAAATTTCTCCCAGCAGCCTCAGAAGCAGCGGATTAAAGCTCCACAATCAACTTGATGTACCTGCATCTGTGGAATACCTGAATAGACAACGAATCATCCCAAATTGAGGCAGCGGACTTTAGAAGCAAGATATATTATTTTTTCCCGTTTTCCTCTTTTTGTGAGTGTGTATGTGTATGCTTCTGTGTGAGATTTTGTCTGTATAGCTTTGCTTTCACCATTTGTCCTAAGGTTCTGTCTGTCCGTTTTTTGTTTGTTTTACTTAAAAAATTTTTTTTCTTAATAATTAATTTTTATTTTAATAACTTTATTTTATTTTATCTTACTTTATTTTATTTTATCCTCTTTCTTTCTATTTTTTCTCCCTTTTATTCTGAGCTGTGGGGATGAAAGACTTATGGTGCTCCAGCCAGGCATCAGGGCTGTGCCTCTGAGGTGGGAGAGCCAGCTTCAGAACACTGGTCCACAAGAGACCTCCCAGCTCCACGTAATACCAAATGGCAAAAAGCTCCCAGAGATCACCATCTCAACACCAAGACCCAGCTTCACTCAATGACCAGCAAGCTACAGTGCTGGACACCCTATGATAAACAACTAGCAAGACAGGAACACAGCCCCATCCATTAGCAGAGAGGCTGCCTAAAATCATAATAAGGCTACAGACACCCCAAAAACACCACCAGATGTGGACCTGCTCACCAGAAAGACAAGATCCAGCCTCATCCACCAGAACACAAGCACTAATCCCCTCCACCAGGAAGCCTACACAAACCACTGAACCAACCTTACCACTGGGGACAGACACCAAAAACAAGGGGAACTCCGAACCTGCAGCCTGCAAAAAGGAGACCGCAAACACAGTAAGATAAACAAAATGAGAAGACAGAAAAACACACAGCAGATGAAGGAGCAAGGTAAAAACACATCAGACCTAACAATGAAAGAGGAAATAGGCAGTCTCCCTGAAAAAGAATTCAGAATAATGAGAGTAAAGATGACCCAAAATCTTGGAAATAGAATAGACAAAATGCAAGAAGCATTTAACAAGGACCTAGAAGAACTAAAGAGTAAACAAGCAACGAAGAACAACACAATAAATGAAATTAAAAATACTCTAAAAGGGATCAATAGCAGAATAACTGAGGCAGAAGAACGGATAAGTGACCTGGAAGATAAAATAGTGGAAATAACTACTGCAGAGCAGAATAAAGAAAAAAGAATGAAGAGAACTGAGGACAGTCTCAGAGACCTCTGGTACAACATTAAACACACCAACATTCGAATTATAGGGGTCCCAGAAGAAGAAGAGAAAAAGAAAGGGACTGAGAAAATATTTGAAGAGATTATAGTTGAAAACTTCCCTAATATGGGAAAGGAAATAGTTAATCAAGTCCTGGAAGCACAGAGAGTCCCATAGAGGATAAATCCAAGGAGAAACACGCCAAGACACATATTAATCAAACTATCAAAAATTAAATATAAAGAAAACATATTAAAAGCAGCAAGGGAAAAACAACAAATAACACACAAGGGAATCCTTATAAGGTTAACAGCTGATCTTTCAGCAGAAACTCTGCAAGCCAGAAGGGAGTGGCAGAACATATTTAAAGTGATGAAGGAGAAAAACCTACAACCAAGATTACTCTACCCAGCAAGGATCTCATTCAGATTTGATGGAGAAATTAAAACCTTTACAGACAAGCAAAAGCTGAGAGAGTTCAGCACCACCAAACCAGCTTTACAACAAATGCTAAAGGAACTTCTCTAGGCAGGAAACACAAGAGAAGGAAAAGACCTACAATAACAAACCCAAAACATTTAAGAAAATGGGAATAGGAACATACATATCGATAATTACCTTGAATGTAAATGGATTAAATGCTCCCACCAAAAGACACAGGCTGGCTGAATGGATACAAAAACAAGACCCATATATATGCTGTCTACAAGAGACCCACTTCATACCTAGAGACACATACAGACTGAAAGTGAGGGGATGGAAAAAGATATTCCATGCAAATGGAAATCAAAAGAAAGCTGGAGTAGCAATTCTCATATCAGACAAAATAGACTTTAAAATAAAGACTATTACAAGAGACAAAGAAGGACACTATATAATGATCAAGGGATCGATCCAAGAGGAAGGTATAACAATTGTAAATATTTATGCACCCAACATAGGAGCACCTCAATACATAAGGCAAATACTAACAGCCATAAAAGGGGAAATCGACAGCAACACAATCATAGTAGGGGACTTCAACACCTCACTTTCACCAATGGACAGGTCATCCAAAATGAAAATAAATAAGGAAACACAAGCTTTAAATGATACATTAAACAAGATGGACTTAACTGATATTTATAGGACATTCCACCCCAAAACAACAGAATACACATTTTTCTCAACTGCTCATGGAACATTCTCCAGGATAGATCATATCTTGGGTCACAAATCAAACCTTGGTAAATTTAAGAAAATTGAAATCGTATCAAGTATCTTTTCCGACCACAACGCTATGAGACTAGATATCAATTACAGGAAAAGATCTGTAAAAAATACAAACACATGGAGGCTACACAATACACTACTTAATAACGAAGTGATCACTGAAGAAATCAAAGGGGAAATCAAAAAATACCTAGAAACAAATGACAATGGAGACACGACGACCCAAAACCTATGGGACGCAGCAAAAGCAGTGCTAAGAGTGAAGTGTATAGCAATAGAAGCCTACCTCAAGAAACAGGAAACATCTCGAATAAACAACCTAACCTTGCACCTGAAGCAATTAGAGAAAGAAGAACAAAAAAACCCCAAAGCTAGCAGAAGGAAAGAAATCATAAAGATCAGATCAGAAATAAATGAAAAAGAAATGAAGGAAACAATAGCAAAAATCAGTGAAACTAAAAGCTGGTTCTTTGAAAAGATAAACAAAATTGATAAACCATTAGCCAGACTCATCAAGAGAAAAAGGGAGAAGACTCAAATCAATAGAATTAGAAATGAAAAAGGAGAAGTAACCACTGACACTGCAGAAATACAAAAGATCATGAGAGATTACTACAAGCAACTCTATGCCAATAAAATGGACAACCTGGAAGAAATGGACAGATTCTTAGAAATGCACAAACTGCCGAAACTGAACCAGGAAGAAATAGAAAATATGAACAGACAAATCACAAGCACTGAAATTGAAACTGTGATTAAAAACCTTCCAACAAACAAAAGCCCAGGACCAGATGGCTTCACAGGTGAATTCTATCAAACATTTAGAGAAGAGCTAACACCTATCCTTCTCAAACTCTTCCAAAATATTGCAGAGGGAGGAACACTCCCAAACTCATTCTACGAGGCCACCATCACCCTGATACCAAAACCAGACAAAGATGTCACAAAGAAAGAAAACTACAGGCCAATATCACTGATGAACATAGATGCAAAAATCCTCAACAAAATACTAGCAAACAGAATCCAACAGCACATTAAAAGGATCATACACCATGATCAAGTGGGGTTTATCCCAGGAATGCAAGGATTCTTCAATATACGCAAATCAATCAACGTGATACACCATATTAACAAATTGAAGGAGAAAAACCATATGATCATCTCAATAGATGCAGAGAAAGCTTTCGACAAAATTCAACACCCATTTATGATAAAAGCCCTGCAGAAAGTAGGCATAGAGGGAACTTTCCTCAACATAATAAAGGCCATATATGACAAACCCACAGCCAACATTGTCCTCAATGGTGAAAAACTGAAACCATTTCCACTAAGATCAGGAACAAGACAAGGTTGCCCACTCTCACCACTATTATTCAACATAGTTTTGGAAGTGTTAGCCACAGCAATCAGAGAAGACAAAGAAATAAAAGGAATCCAAATCGGAAAAGAAGAAGTAAAGCTGTCACTATTTGCAGATGACATGATACTATACATAGAGAATCCTAAAGATGCTACCAGAAAACTCCTAGAGGTAATCAATGAATTTGGTAAAGTAGCAGGATACAAAATTAATGCACAGAAATCTCTTGCATTTCTATACACTAATGATGAAAAATCTGAAAGTGAAATTAAGAAAACACTCTCATTTACCACTGCAACAAAAAGAATAAAATATCTAGGAATAAACCTACCTAAGGAGACAAAAGACCTGTATGCAGAAAATTATAAGACACTGATGAAAGAAATTAAAGATGATACAAATAGATGGAGAGATATACCATGTTTTTGGATTGGAAGAATCAACATTGTGAAAATGACTCTACTACCCAAAGCAATCTACAGATTCAATGCAATCCCTATCAAACTACCACTGGCATTTTTCACAGAACTAGAACAAAAAATTTCACAATTTGTATGGAAACACAAAAGACCCCGAATAGCCAAAGCAATCTTGAGAACGAAAAATGGAGTTGGGGGAATCAGGCTCCCTGACTTCAGACTATATTACAAAGCTTCAGTAATCAAGACAGTTTGGTACTGGCACAAAAACAGAAATATAGATCAATGGAACAGGATAGAAAGCCCAGAGATAAACCCACACACATATGGTCACCTTATCTTCGATAAAGGAGGCAAGCATATACAGTGGAGAAAAGACAGCCTCTTCAATAAGTGGTGCTGGGAAAATTGGACAGGTACATGTAAAAGTATGAAATTAGAACACTCCCTGACACCATGCACAAAAATAAACTCAAAATGGATTAAAGACCTAAGTGTAAGGGCAGACACTATCAAACTCTTAGAGGAAAACATAGGCAGAACACTCTATGACATACATCACAGCAAGATTCTTTTTGACCCAGCTCCCAGAGAAATGGAAATAAGAACACAAATAAACAAATGGGACCTAATGAAACTTAAAAGCTTTTGCACAGCAAAGGAAACCATAAACAAGACCAAAAGACAACCATCAGAATGGGAGAAAATATTTGCAAATGAAGCAACTGACAAAGGATTAATCTCCAAGATTTACAAGCAGCTCATGCAGCTCAATAACAAAAAAACGAACAACCCAATCCAAAAATGGGCAGAAGACCTAAATAGACATTTTCCAAAGAAGATATACAGATGGCCTACAGACACATGAAAGAATGCTCAACATCATTAATCATTAGAGAAATGCAAATCAAAACTACAATGAGATATCATCTCACACCGGTCAGAATGGCCATCATCAAAAAATCTAGAAACAATAAATGCTGGAGAGGGTGTGGAGGAAAGGGAACACTCTTGCACTGTTGGTGGGAATGTAAATTGATACAGCCACTATGGAGAACAGTATGGAGGTTCGTTAAAAAACTACAAATAGAACTACCATACGACCCAGCAATCCCAATACTGGGCATATACCCTGAGAAAACCATAGGTCAAAAAGAGTCATGTACCAAAATGTTCATTGCAGCTCTATTTACAATAGCCAGGACATGGAAGCAACCTAAATGTCCATCGACAGATGAATGGATAAAGAAGATGTGGCACATATATACAATGGAATATTACTCAGCCATAAAAAGAAATGAAATGGAGGTATTTGTAATGAGGTGGATGGAGTTAGAGTCTGTCATACAGAGTGAAGTAAGTCAGAAAGAGAAAAACAAATACAGTATGCTAACACATATATACGGAATCTAAGGGGGGAAAAAAAAAGGCCATGAAGAACCTAGTGGCAAGACGGGAATAAAGACACAGACCTACTAGAGAATGGACTTGAGGATATGGGGAGGGGGTGGGGTGAGATGTAACAGGGTAAGAGAGTGTCATGGACATATATACACTACCAAGTGTAAGATAGATAGCTGGTGAGAGGCAGCCGCATAGCACAGGGAGATCAGCTCGGTGCTTTGTGACCACCTAGAGGGGTGGGATGGGGAGGGTGGGAGGGAGGGAGATGCAAGAGGGAAGAGAAATGGGAACATATTGTATGTGTATAACTGATTCACTTTGTTATAAAGCAGAAGCTAACACACCATTGTAAGGCAATTATACTTCAATAAAGATGTTTAAAAAAAAAAAAAGCTGAGAGAGTTCAGCACCACCAAACCAGCTTTACAACAAATGCTAAAGGAACTTCTCTAGGCAGGAAACACAAGAGAAGGAAAAGACCTACAATAACAAACCCAAAACAATTAAGAAAATGGTAATAGGAACATACATATCGATAATTACCTTAAATGTAAATGGATTAAATGCTCCAACCAAAAGACATAGACTGGCTGAATGGATACAAAAACAAGACCCATATATATGCTGTCTACAAGAGACCCACTTCAGACCTAGGGACACATACAGACTGAAAGTGAGGGGATGGAAAAAGATACTGCATGCAAATGGAAAGCAAAAGAAAGCTGGAGTAGCAATTCTCATATCAGACAAAATAGACTTTAAAATAAAGAGTATTACAAGAGACACAGAAGGCCACTACATAATGATCAAGGGATCGATCCAAGAAGAAAATATAACAATTGTAAATATTTATGCACCCAACATAGGAGCACCTCAATACATAAGGCAAATACTAACATCCATAAAAGGGGAAATCAACAGTAACACAATCATAGTAGGGGACTTTAACACCCCACTTTCACCAATGGACAGATAATCCAAAATGAAAATAAATAAGGAAACACAAACTTTAAATGATACATTAAACAAGATGGACTTCATTGATATTTATAAGACATTACATCCAAAAACAACAGAATACACATTCTTCTCAAGTGCTCATGGAACATTCTCCAGGATAGATCATGTATTGGGTCACAAATCAAGCCTTGGTAAATTTAAGAAAATTTATGATAAAAAACCTCCAGAAAATAGGCATAGAGGGAACTTTCCTCAACATAATAAAGGCCATATATAACAAACCCACAACCAAAATCGTCCTCCATGGTGAAAAACTGAAACCATTTCCACTAAGATCAGGAACAAGACAAGGTTGCCCACTCTCACCATTATTATTCAACATAGTTTTGGAAGGTTTATCCACAGCAATCAGGGAAGGAAAAGAAATAAAAGGAATTCAAATTGGAAAAGAAGAAGTAAAGCTGTCACTGTTTGCAGATGACATGATACTATACATAGAGAATCCTAAAGATGCTACCAGAAAACTATGAGAGCTAATCAATGAATTTGGTAAAGTAGAAGGATACAAAATTAATGTGCAGAAATCTCTTGCATTCTTATACACTTATGATGAAAAATCTGAAAGTGAAATTATGAAAACACTCCCATTTACCACTGCAACAAAAAGAATAAAATATCTAGGAATAAACTTACCTAAGGAGACAAATACCTGTATGCAGAAAATTATAAGGCACTGATGAAAGAAATTAAAAAAGAGACAAATAGATGGAGAGATATACCATGTTTTTGGATTGGAAGAATCAACATTGTGAAAATGACTATACTACCCAAAGTAATCTACACATTCAATGCAATCCGTATCAACCTACCTATGGCATTTTTCACAGAACAAGAACAAACAATTTCACAATTTGTATGGAAACACAAAAGACCTCGAATAGCCAAAGCAATCTTGAGAAAGAAAAACAGAGCTCGAGGAATCAGGCTCCCTGACTTCAGACTATACTACAAAGCTACAGTAATCAAGACAGTATGGTACTGGCACAAAAACAGAAATATAGATCAATGGAACAGGATAGAAAGCCCAGAGATAAACCCACGCACATATGGTCACCTTATCTTTGATAAAGGAGACAAGCATATACAGTGGAGAAAAGACAGCCTCTTCAGTAAGTGGTGCTGGGAAAACTAAGCAGCTACATGTAAAAGAATGAAATTAAAACACTCCCTAACACCATACACGAAAATAAACTCAAAATGGATTAAAGACCTAAATGTAAGGCCAGACACTGTAGAACTCTTAGAGGAAAACATAGACAGAACACTCTATGACATAAATCACAGCAAGATCCTTTTTGATCCACCTCCTAGAGAAATGGAAATAAAAACAAAATAAACAAATGGGACCTAATGAAACTTACAAGCTTTTGCACAGCAAAGGAAACCATAAACAAGACCAAAAGACAACCCTCAGAATGGGAGAAAATATTTGCAAATGAAGCAACTGACAAAGGATTAATCTCCAAAATTTACAAGCAGCTCATGCAATTCAATATCAAAAAAACAAACGACCCAATCTAAAATGAGCAGAAGACCTAAATAGACATTTCTCCAAAGAAGATATACAGATTGCCAACAAACACGTGAAAGAATGTTCAACATCATTAATCATTAGAGAAATGCAAATCAAAACTACAATGAGATATCATCTCACACCGGTCAGAATGGCCATCATCAAAAAATCTACATCAATAAATGCTGGAGAGGGTGTGGAGAAAAAGGAACACTCTTGCACTGCTAGTGGGAATGTAAATTGATACAGCCACTATGGAGAACAGTATGGAGGTTCCTTAAAAAACTAAAAATAGAACTACCATATGACCCAGCAATCCCACTACTGGGCATATACCCTGAGAAAACCATAATTCAAAAAGAGTCATGTACCACAATGTTCATTGCAGCTCCATTTACAAGAGCTAGGACATGGAAGCAACCTAAGTGTCCATCGACAGATGAATGGATAAAGAAGATGTGGCACATATATACAATGGAATATTACTCAGCTATAGAAAGAAACGAAATTGAGTTATTTGTAGTGAGGTGGATGGACCTAGAGTCTGTCCTACAGAGTGAAGTAAGTCAGAAAGAGAAAAACAAATACTGTATTCTAATACATATATATGAAATCTAAAAAAAAAAAGGTCATGGAGAACCTAGGGGCAAGACAGGAATAAAGACACAGACCTACTAGAGAAGGGACTTGAGGATATGGGGAGGGGGAAGGGTAAGCTGGGACAATGTGAGAGAGTGGCATGGACATATATACACTACCAAACGTAAAATATGTAGCTAGTGGGAAGCAGCCGCATAGCACAGGCAGATCAGCTCGGTGCTTTGTGACCACCTAGAGGGGTGGGATAAGGAGGGTGGGAGGGAGGGAGACGCAGGAGGGAAGAAATATGGGGACATATGTATATGTATAACTGATTCACTTTGTTATAAAGCAGAAACTAACATACCATTGTAAAGCAATTATACTCCAATAAAGATGTTTAAAAAAAAGAATGAACCTGAAATACTGTATTTTTCTCTTGATGATTCCAAGGAGAGACAGCTCAAGTTTTCTAAATCATAAGAAAAACCAAGTTATAAATATGATATTCTGAGCCAGAGATGAAGAAGCAGTTCTTAGCACCCCCTCCTCATGTCATATGATGGGGATTTAAATCAATCAGCTGCGATTGGTTTTTAAATCACATGACCGAACTTTAAATCAATCAGCTGCTTCCCTAACTCACGTGACTTGGCTTTGAATAGTAAGAAATGCAGAGGTATAAAAATGATGTTCTGAACAATAAATGGAAAAACAACATTTTAGAAAGTTTTTTTCTCTTCGAATGGACCATTCATTGCATACAGAATAAAGGATTCCCTTGTGGATTTCTTGAACTGTAAACCCATACAATGTCTCCATTGCCTTGATTGACTTAGTTTTTTTGTTTTTGTTGTTGTTGTTGTTGTTAACATCTTTATTGGAGTATAATTGCTTTACCATGTTAGGTTAGCTTCTGCTGTATAACAAAGTGAATCAGCTATTCGTGTATATATATATATTCCCATATCCCCTCCCTCTTGCGTCTCCCTCCCACCCTCCTTATCCCACCCCTCTAGGTGGTCACAAAGCACCGAGCTGCTCTTCCTGTGCTATATGCAGCTGCTTCCCACTAGCTACCTATTTTACATTGGTAGTGTATATATGTCCATGCCACTCTCTCACTTCATCCCAGCTTACCCTTCCCCCTCCCTGGGTCCTCAAGTCCATTCGCTACATCTGCGTATTTATTCCTCAGCAGCGACTCCTGCTAGGGACGGATACTTCCTTTTATGCTCAGGGAAATCCCCTAGTTTGAATATGATTTGAGTTTGATCCTGTGAAACCATCAGAACTTCCCACCAGAGGTAAATGAGGAGATTCTGGCCTTTATTCGTATGCACGATGAACACGGGTGTCCTGGCTGTACTTGCCAACCCTCCTATTTTACCCACCTATTTTTATCCACCTTCCTCCCTGTGAGTACCTTTGACCAACCCTGAGCTCAGACCCCTGACCTATTAGAGTAACTTTATCAGTCTTTCTTTAAAAATGGACAGGTAATAAAATGAATTTAACCTAGAAGCAGCAGCTCAGTATGGGAAATAAAATCATCAGAAGTTACCTAATCACAGCCACAGCCATCCAGGGCTCTGTCTTATCTGCTGGGTCTTAAGAATGGGACCTTCCTAAACTTGAAGGGCATCCCATCAAATAAGTAAAGGTTTGCTCACCTCTGGCTCTTGGAGGGATTGCTAGGCAGTCTACCCAGTGTATACTAACTGCAAAACACTGTCATGGTTTTGAAACACCTATGTTCCAGGAAAGCTTTTTGGGGTGCATGGGGAAGGTTTTTTTTGACATCAAGCAAAAAATAAATCACCAAGCTCTTTGAGCACAGGGGTTCTTAAGAGGGCAGTAGAAGGAAGGAATGGGCAGAAAAGACGATCTCCTCTGAAGTGAAGGCCGTTTTTCCAAAAGAGTAGGATTTAGTCTCAGTTTAAGGAGAACACTTTTAAATAGCTGGGACAGCTCCAAACTGCAGTTTAGGGAACGAGTGCTTCAAAAGAACAGTGCTTTAAAAGTCCTGGCAAGGCAGCAAGAGGAGGAAGAGTTGGTTTTGCATAGTTCTGAACACAGGAGTAAAGAAGCAGAGGCATCTCTGACTAAAAGGCACTGAGATCCTATGGCATCAATGGGTCAGTTGCAGGGGGCAGGGGGTGTGGGGGGCGATATTTCTCTCTCAACGTCTCCCAGGGCAGCCACCCCTCCCTACCCCACCCCCTACTCCCTTCACCCTTCGTCCCTCCACTCTTGGGTGCCCAGGGACAGCACTTCTTAAGCTGGAGCGCTCAGGCACCATTTCTGCAGTCTGGATACTTCCTGGAGGCTGGCAAGTTCTGGGACAGGAAGGCAGGTCTGCAAGGCCGCTGTGGTGCAGTCGGACCTGGAGGCCTGGAGAGGAACTGGAGCCATGAAGCCCACCACGTCCTTGAAGCCGAGGGAGGAACACATCCTCCTAACACTACTTCTCAGGGGTCAGCGTGCTCCCCACCCGACGGTGATCCATACTCACTTGAGGCAGCAAGGACTGCCTCTAACTGGCCCCCTCGATTCCGCCTTAAGGGTCCTCGCACATGTGTGATAGCGCAGGCCCCGGATCTCTTTAGTCAGCTGAGGCCAGTGATGCCGGCATCCCTCCAGTCCCATCCCCCAGCCCCTCCCTCTGGGATTGTATCTAACAGAAGAAAGAGCACAGAGGAATTGGCTGAATCAAGGGACCTATGAGCCTGTGTATGAGTTTGAAGACCGAGAACCTAAGGTGCAATTAAATATTATTGGAAACTATTGTAGGGTGTGTGGGGGGAGGTTAGGAGGCTTAGAGGCTGAGTCGACCTGGTGAGTCCAGCCCCAGGACACCACACAGCCTCCGCCCCCCCCTTTCCCTGCCATCAGACAAGCGGTGCCGCAACTCCAGCCGGGACTCTGCACTTCCCCCTCCCTGATTCTCCTCAAGAAGAGCAGGTGGACCCCCTCTGAGGGCAGGGGCAAGACAACGGACCAAGTCCCCCTGCACTAAGGTGCTACTGGAAGCTCTTCCTGAACAGCAGTGCTGGCTTGGAGCGAACCCATGCACCGCCAAAGTTGGTCTCGTCCTGCAGCTGAGGGACGCAGGCTTTAAGTCAGCTGCCTTGGCTTTAAATCAATCAGTCCCCCCTTTAACTCAGGTGACCCGATTTGAAATCACTGTGTGCCCCTCAAGCCTGCAACTTCAAAAGTTGGGAACTTCACTTTGATCCCAGCACCTCACACAGCTGAATGCACACTGTAGTCACCCCCAAGCCTGGCTTAGAGGCAGGATATAAGGTAAGGGGATGGGCTGCACACATGGTGAGGAGGGTGCACTTCATGTACCAGAAGGGTCCAGGTACTCTGGGTACAGCAAGCAGTGCACGGTACAGCAGCTCCCTGGCAAAGCTGGTGATGCACAGGGGGAGCAGGCACACCCAGGCACGCAGAGGTTCCAGGGCGGGAGCTGGTGCACAGCCAGCTGGGAGGGTGTGAATGCCGAGGATCTGAGCCTTCTTGAGAAAGGCAGACACAGAGGATGGATGAGAAACAAAGACCAGATGAAATATGGATTTGAAAAACACACCATGCTCTTGAAATTGGGGTGGGGGGCACTCCAGATTTGAGTCCTCTTACTCCCCAGTTGCTAGTGCTTTGGCATTTGCCCAATTGTTTATAAAATGTGATTGATAATATCTAACCCATAGAATACTGCATTTGTAGTGGTTTTGCGTGTTTATGTTTCTATAGTGGAATAATCTTTTCTACAAGAAAAATGTGCATTATCTGAAATAAATTAAAACCCCTTTTTAAAAAGTACTATATCGGACTTCCCTGGTGGCGCAATGGTGAAGAATCTGCCTGCCAGTGCAGGTGACATGGGCTCGAGCCCTGGGCCGGGAAGATCCCACATGCCGCGAAGCAGCTAAGCCTGTGAACCACAACTACTGAGGCTGCATGCCACAACTACTGAAGCCTGCGCACCTAGAGCCAGTGCTCCACAACAAGCGCAACAAGAGAAGCCACCGCAATGAGAAGCCCGTGCACCGCAACAAAGAGTAGCCCCCACTCGTCGCAACTAGAGAAACCTCGTGTGCAGCTACGAAGACTCAATGCAGCCGAAAATAAATAAATAAATAAATAAATAATTTTAAAATAGTCCTTCTGTACATGTATATCCTTCTGTACATCTTCTCTGGGAAGAACAGAGAAAGAGTGGGAGAGTGAGGAAGACCCATACTTAGTGCACATCTCTCATGCACATGCTCTGCTGGCTCAGATAGTTTTATCCCCACTTTTACAAAGGAGGAAATAAGCTCAGAGAGGTTTAGTAATTTTCCCAAAGCCAAACAGCTATTGAGTGGCAGAACCAGGAACCAAACCAAGTCTGTTACCTTCAAAGCCTAAGCCCTTATCACAACAAAACTCAATTAATATTTACATTTATCGAATTAACATTGCAACCTGGTGATTTCTTGGCACAATCCTGAATAAGAGTGAGAGAGAAAGAAATAGCATTGTTCATATAGTCAACCAAATTTTTGGAGCAGCTGCTAGATACCTGGCCCTGTTTGGGGTTCAGCAGTGATCAAGGCAGGAAGAGTCCTGCTTTCATGAAGCATGTAGTGGGGAGGAGAGATGGGTGCAACTTGGGTGAGGGATTTCACCTTGCTGGGCCTCTGTTTTCTCATCTGGAAAACGGGATGGGTGTTTCTCATTTTCTGGGATTGTCCAGCCCTCACATTCTCTGATTCCTTAAGAAGCATTTGTTTTCCTGTTTCTTTAAAATTCAATCAGGCCATGAGCTGTGATGAATGTTGTTAGCTGCTCCCCAAATCACCTCTATTTCCACCCTTTTCCTGTGATCGGGTCTTTCCCCCAACATGACTCACAATCAATCAAGTCACAGAACCTAAGGGGCACCCAGCAGAAAAATTCCAACCCTGGCTTCTCAGGAGCTCTGCAGTCTACCTGGCCAGGTAAACTTAACTCACCTGGCACAAGGTGGCCATCCCTGGTTTCACATCAATATGATCTCAGGCACAAACCTCGTTTTTGCATTTTGTCTTTAAGTTACTTGTTGAAACAACTGCACAAATATGACAAAGATATAAAATCAGGCACCTTCTGCCCCCAGTGCCTACTAATAAATGATTTTCTGCCACTTTAATGATAAAGATAGAACATTTCAGCATTCCCCTGCCCTTATTATTTTTCATTTTTGTTGATATTTCTATTGAATACATCTTTCAATATTTTAACAATGGAACATTTATTTAGGTTGTTCCAGACCCAGCCTTTAGTGGTAAAGGTTTTGTTGTTATATTTCTATTATGTTTCCTTTAAAAATCATTATCCTGTTTAAATGGATTAAGTCAATTCTATAGGCATTTATCTTATGATATTGATGAAATTAATACATAGAGGGCAGTAGTACAAGTTGATTGGACTTGAGAACCTCTATTAGCACAGTTAAATATAAATATTATATATATATAAACCAAAGTACATGCTGAGTGAGATTCTCCTACTCTTTTTCACTGTCTGCCCCTCAAGTCTGTGAGAAATGGAATATTTCTTGCCATATCAGTAAACAAAGGATGTCACAGTCATCAGTACTTGCAGCCCTCCAATGTGAGCCGGTGGGCCCTGGGGAAACTCAGGATGTGCAAATACAGAATACTGGTCCCAGAGAGCTGAGGTGCATATGAAAGGAATGATTTCAGTGAGCCCAGACTCTTGCATCTTCCCATACTTAGAAAAGCACTAAATTCCTTAACTTAGGATATCTGGTTTTCCTTAATTAACAATCATCTTTGGATGTTCCCCATTACCTGCGCCAGTCCCCTGCCCTGTCCCCTCCCCCCGGTACTTTAGCTCAGGGAGGAAGGAGCGCAGAGGGACTCGGCTGAATAAGGGGCCTGCGCGCCTCGGGAGGAGTTTTCAGCCGCTTTCCCCGCAGTCGGGAGGAGGGGCGCTGACGCTGCAGCCAGACCCTGTGCCTCCCTTGCCCCGTTTCCCCTCAGGACGCTCAGGCCGACCCCCTCCCTACCCCCACCAGGCCCAGCGAGCCAGGCCGAGGGCAGGGGCGAGAGGAGGGACCGAAGTTCCCCGGGACCAGACGCTGGGGGCCGTTCTTTCTGCACAGCAGCGGCAGGTGGCAGCGAACCCCTGCCCCTCAGAAGCTGGTCTTGCTCTGCCGCCCGGGCACCGGACCAGGCGGAGGGTCGGCGCCCACTTACCCGGCCCGCGGTCCCCAGGACTGTCACGGCTTCGGCCGCCGGGGACCCTCCAGAGCCGGCAGCCTCAGTGAGGCCGCCCTCCCCTCGGGCTCCGGGGCACTTCAGTGACGGCGGAGGGAGGAGACCCCGAGCCGCGAGTTCCAGCTCTTCGGAAACACGGGCTCCATTCTGGGCGCAGGGGGTGGGACCGCTCTGCCCCGAGGCCTTCCGGGAAGGAGGGGGGGGGCGCCGGGGGAGGAGCCGCCAGGAGCGCAGGGCCCCGTCGGGGGTCCTGGAGGGGCGGCCCATCCTGGGGGCCCCGCCCACTGTGACCGCAGCCCAGGCCTTTTTCCTGGAATCCTACACAAAAAAGTTAGAAAGACACACAGTCTATAGTAAATATTCACAAATGATTGTTGCTGCTGTGCTTACTATTCTATTAAAGGTGTAAAATCCATAAAACACTTTAAGTTCAGTTAAATATGAATTTTTACCTTTCCTTATTATCTCTCTGCTATTAACAATTGTGGTTAATGAATCAGAGACTGTGGCATCACTAGTTAAAAATGAGTTTGTTAAAAAAATGGAATTCAGGCCCACGAGAACTACTGAATCAGAATCTGCACTTTTACAATCTCCCCAGTGTGCTTGTGTACCCATGAATAGTTGAAAGGTACATTTCTACCTTGAAAAGTCTTTTCTGTCTGAGAAATACACACTTTTTTTTCCAGTTTGACATAAATAAAACACTCAAAAAATGCATATGCCTGTGTTGACCATCATTTTCTAATTTCTTTTCCAGTTAAGTATAGTCTCTATACTGGTTTTGTGGATCACATGCCATACTCTTTTCTTGTAGTTAGAAATAAGGTAGAGAAAGTTACTTAGTAAATTATATATATATATATATATATATATATATATATATATATATATATATATATATTAGTGGATAATTCAAGACACTCTTCTAAATTTTAAAACAAGCTCTCTTAACTTGCTGTTTCCTTCTTGGGTCACATTATGAACTCTTCCCATGGTCACATGGCCTGTGTACTTTTAATTTCAGGGACTGCTGACATTCCAGGATGTGGCCATAGATTTCTCTCAAGAGGAGTGAGAATGCCTGGACCAAGATCAATGGGAATTATACAGGGATGTGATGTTACAGAACTATAGGAACCTCCTCTCCTTGGGTGAGGATACCTTCCTTCCAGAATTCCTTATCCACGCACAGAGTTTAGAGTCTTTCATTTGTAGAATGTCTCCTGGAATCTTCTGCTTCCTACAGTAGGGTTTCAGATTGCAACTTTTCAGGAAAGATTGGGAGTTTGTGGGTATATTTTATTTTATTCTTTTAAAATTGCAACCTCCCTTTTAATATACTTTGTAACCGCTTGGGATGTGTCTATAAGAACTGTATGCTTCTGTTATAGTCCTTACAATATTTTATTGTCTTATTTTCTGTAACAATTTTCCATGGATTCTTTGGGTTTAAGGTATATTAAAAGGGAGACTGCGATTCTGGGACTTCCCTGATGACGCGGTGGTTAAGAATTCACCTGCCAATGCAGGGGACACAGGTTTGATCCTTGGTCCACGAAGATCCCAAGTGCCACGGAGTAACTAAACCAGTGGGCCGCAGCTACTGAGCCTACATGTCACAACTACTGAAGCCGGTGCACCTTGAGCCCGTGCACCATTTATTTTTTGGAGAATAAAACCACCTGTGAGTGATTAAAATTTAGATCAGCTAGTCAAAATGTTTTATCACTTGTTGTTCTAAAACACTGATCAACAGAACAAGGTAGACTAGGGATAACAGTGTAATTGTATTCTAGAGTTCATATCGACAATACGGTTTATGACCTTCATGCTGGAACAGGACATTTCAATGGTATAACTGCTATTAATGGTCTGTTCAACGATTAAAGTCCCAACGATTATATAATGGTATAACTGCTATTAATGGTCTGTTCAACGATTAAAGTTCAGACTGGGTCATCCTGGTTGGTTTCTATCTATTATAGATTTCCCCCAGTAGGAAAGGACAAAAGAAATACGGCTTACTTTACAAAATGTCTTCAAACTAAATGATGAAATAATCTACATTCAATTAATTTATACATACCCTACTGTAGAACAGGGTCTGTTACGGTGGCAGAGCCCGGTAATTATGTAAAACTGAAACTTTTATCTACAGTGGTTCAAGTCCTCTTCTTAAGAATATGTTTATAATGAATATTCTTTCACAAATTACCCAATTTAATTCACCATAGCATTCCTCATATTAACTAAATGGAGAATCCGATGCTATATACAAATCCAGAAAGGGCCAAAAATCATCTGCCCCATGGATTATTACAACCCATTGCTGAGGCATTCAAATTATTTATTAAAGAACCACCAGGACCATCAACATCATCAATTTATATATTATTGCCCTAATGCTAACCTTAACCGTGGCTCTCACAACATGAATTCCTCTTCTCATAACTTATCCACTAATTAATATAAATGTAGGCATAATATTTGTATTAGCCATATCAAGCCTAGCCATTTATTCCATCCTCTGATCTGGATGAGCTTCAGATTCAAAATACTCACTCACTGGAGCTCTACAGACAGTAGCACAAACAATCTCATATGAAGTCATGTTAGCAGTTATTCTATTCTCAGTCCTACTGATAAATGGATCATTTACACTTTCAACAGTAATTACTACACAAGAACACCTATGACTAATTTTCTCCTGACCCCTACCCAGAATTTGATTATCTCTGCAGTAGCAGAATTCCAATGAAGCCCCACTTGATTTAACAGAAGTAAAATCAAAACCTGTATTTGGCTTCAATGTAGAAAATGTAGCAGGCCCATTCACCCTGTCCTTCCTAGAGAATATGTCAATTTCCTTATAATAAACATTTCCACAACATTCTATTTTTAGGAGCATTTGACAATCCCTACGTGCCAGAATTATATACAGCCCAAGACATCATTAAAACACATCTAACAATCTCCTTTCTATGAATTCGAGCATCTTACCCACAATTTTGATATGATCAACGTATACATATCTTATAAAAAAATTTTTTACTACTAACATTAGCCCTATGTGTATGAGTTTTCACTACCTGTCATCATACCAGGCAACCCACCACAAACTTAAGAAATATGTCTGACAAAGAGTTACTTTGATAGAGTAAATGATAGAGGTTTAAATGCTCTCATTTCTGGAATTGAACTTATTCCTAAGAATTTTACATTCTCCATGCTACCAAATTACACCACATGCTATATAGTAAGGTTCTCTAAGAAAGCTTCAAGGCCCATACCCCCAAAATATTGTTGTATATCCTTCCTGTACTAATAAACTCTCATTGTTTTTACTATCATTCTACTGACCATTATCTAAGGAAATATAATTGTAGTAACAAGCTCACACTGGTTAATGGTATCCCCATTCTAATAAAAAGCATGAACCCATCAGCTACAGAAGCATCCAACAAATATTTCCTAAAACAATCCACCACTCAATACTACCTATAATGGCTATTAGCATTAATCTAATATACTTTGGTCAAAGAACACAATGAATTACAAAAATCTTTAATCCAGCAGCATCCACCCTCATGACAATCGTCCTTGTCACAAAAGTAGGACTTTCCCCATTTCACTTCTGAGTGCCTGAAGTCACACAAGGCATTCCATGAACAGCAGTCCTGATGTTATTAACATGACAAAATTGCACCCCTATCAGTTTTATACCACATGTCACCACCCATCAACCTAAACATACTATTAATCATAGTGATATTATAAATCATAGCTGGAGGCTGAGGCAGACTTAGCCATACTCACCTGGAAAAAATTACACCCTCCTCATCAATTGCCCATATAGGATGAATAACAGCTATTATAATGAATATTCAGATTATAACAATCCTAAACATACTAATTTATATCATAACAACACTATCTTCTTCTTATTTATGCCCAGTCATGTACTACAAGAGTATCATTATCACACACATGAGATAAAACACCTCCCATCACAATCCTTTTCCTCACCATTATGGTATCATTAGGACATTGCCCATCTCTATCAGGGTTTTTACCCAAATGAATAATTATCCAAGAGACAACAAAAATGACAACATCATTCTACCAACACTAATAGCCATCATAGCAGTCCTCAGCATATATTTCTACTTGCAGCTAACATACTCCACATCACTAACTATATTCCCTTCATTAAACAACACAAAAACAAAACAATTTGAACATACAAAGAAATAACCTTCCTATCATTACCAATCATAATACCCACACGATTACTACACATAACACCCATTCTATCGGTGCTGGACTAGGAATTTAGGTTAGTTGAGACCAAGAACTTTCAAAATCCTAAACAAGTACAATTTACTTAATTCCTAAAAATAAGGACAGCAGGACTTTATCCTACATCAATTGAATGCAAAGCAAACATTGTAATTAAGCCAAATCCTTACGAGATTGATGAGTTTTAACCCCAGGAAATTTTAGTTAACAGGTAAATCCTCTAGTCAGCTGGCTTCAATCTACTTCTCCTGCCTTTGTTTTGTTCTTTTTTAATTAAATAATTAATTAATTAATTTTTGGCTGTGTTGGGTCTTCGTTTCTGTGCGAGGGCTTTCTCTAGTTGTGGCAAGTGGGGGCCACTCTTCATCACGGTGCACGGGCCTCTCACTATCGCAGCCTCTCTTGTTGCGGGGGACAGGCTCCAGACGTGAAGGCTCAGTAGTTGTGGCTCACGGGCCCAGTTGCTCTGCGGCATGTGGGATCTTCCCAGACCAGGGCTCGAACCCGTGTCCCCTGCATTAGCAGGCAGACTCTCAACCACTGCGCCACCAGGGAAGCCCTCTCCTGCCTTTGAGAAAGAAAAAAGAAAAAAAAATAGGCAGGAAAATCACCAGCAGAATTGAAGCTGCTTCTCTCAGTTACAATTCAATTTGTTGATTCACCACTGGGTTTGCCAGAAAGAGGGCTCAATCTCTGTCTTTAGATTTACAGTCGAATGCTAGCTCAGTCATTTTACCTCTGTTCATACACTGCTGATTATTTTCAACAAATCACAAAGATATCGACATTTTATATTTACTATTTGGTGCTTGAGCTGGAGTAGCCGGCAGCACCTTAAGCATATTAATCCTGGTTGAGCTATGGTAACCTGGAGCGCTACTTGGAGATGCCCAAATCTGTAAGGTAGTCATAACAGTCCCTGCACTTGTAATAATTTTCTTTATAGTTGTACCCATTATGATTGCAGGGTTTGAAAACTGACTTCAGCCACTAACAACTGGGGCACCTGAGGTAGCATTTCCCCAAATAAATCATATAAACTTATGACTACTTCCCCCATCATTCTTACTCCTACTCATATCACCAATATTAGAAGCTGGCTCTGGTACAAGTGGAACCGTATATTCAGCTCTAGCCTGCAATCTGGCCCACACAGGAGCCTCTGTCGACCTAACCATTTTCTCCTTACATTTAGCAGGTGTCTCTTCAATTCTTGGTGCTATTACTTTTATTACTATAGTGTTTAATACAAAACCAGCAGTCATATCCCAATACCAAACACCAGTATTTGTTTAATCTTCCCCAACTATAGCCATATTACTATAATTACCACTCTCAGTCTGAGCAGCCAGAATTGCCATACTGTTAAGAGATAGAAATCTAAACACTACTTTCTATGACACTGCAAGAGGAGACCGAATCCTATACCAACACATATTTTGATTCTTTGGTCACCCTGAAGTCTGTATTCATAGCCTACCAGGGTTTGTTATAATCTCACATATCATTACATACTATTTAGGACAAAATGTGCCTTTCAGCTATTTGGGAATAATATGAGTCATGTCCACTGGCTTTTTAGGATTTCTCTTGTGGGCCCATCATATATTTACTGTAGGGATAGCTGTCAACTCAGGAGCATAATTTACATCTGCTACCATAATTACTTCTATCCTTACAGGAATAAAATTATCTAGCTGATTAGCAACTCTTTTTACATTTTTTTTCTTTCTTTTTTTTTTTTTGGCTACATTGGGTCTTCGTTGCTGCACGCGGGCTTTCTCTAGTTCTGGTGAGCGGGGGCTACTCTTCATTGTGGTACGTGGCCTTTTCATTGCAGTGGCTTCTCTTATTGCAGAGCATGGGCTCTAGGCGCGTGGGCTTCAGTAGTTGTGGCTTGCAGGCTCTAGAGAGCAGGCTAAGTAGTTGTGGCACACGAGCTTTGTTGCTTTGTGGCATGTGGGATCTTCCCAGACGAGGGCTCGAACCCATGTCCCCTGCATTGGCAGGCGAATTCTTAACCACTGCGTCACCAGGGAAGTCCCTGGTTAGCAACTGTTCACGGAGGTAATACTATATGACCTCCCACTATATTATGAGTTCTAGGCTTTAGTTTTTCTTTTTACAGTAGGTGGTTTGACAGGAATCATGTTAGCCAACTCATCCCCAGACATTGTCCTCCAGGATACATACTATGTAGTAGCACACTTCCATGATCTAATGTCCATGGAAGCAGTCTTCACTATTATAGGAGGCTTCCTACACTGATTCCCACTATTCTCAGGTTATACAGTTAACTCAGCATGAGAAAAAATTCACTTCACAAGTATATTTGTAGTAGTAAATATGACTTCCTGCAGCACTTTCTTGATCTCTCAGGGATGTCACTACGTTAGTCTGAGTACCCTGAGGCACACACAACATGAAATATTTTGTCTTTAGGCTCATTCTTCTCAGTAGCAGCAGTAATGCTAATAACCTTCATACTTTGAAAAGCTTTTGTGTCCAAACGAGAAGTCTCAGCAGTGGAAACTGCTACTCCTAACCTAGAATGGTTACACAGATGCCCTCCACCATATCCTATGTTTGAAGATCCTACCTATGTAAATGTAAAACAAGGGAGAACTCAAGTCCTTTTCAACCAGTTTCAAGCCATCACCATAACAATTATGTCTTTCTCAGTAAATGAGATAAAAGTAAAAAGTGATGTCACTCTTTCAAAGTTAAATCATAGGCTAAAATCCTGTATATCACTAAGGCATATCAATTTCATCTAGGCTTTCAAGATGCAACATC
Organism: Balaenoptera physalus; assembly: GCF_965194825.1. Classification (NCBI taxonomy): domain Eukaryota; kingdom Metazoa; phylum Chordata; class Mammalia; order Artiodactyla; family Balaenopteridae; genus Balaenoptera; species Balaenoptera physalus. The sequence goes on along the minus strand of NC_138890.1, from coordinate 42,696,508 downwards.
ACTGATTATGGAATAACTTTTACATTTTCATAATCATACATTAATAGTTATGCTTAAAATAAGTTCTCTAGTCCTCTATATTATTTCACTAATATTGACAACTAAACTAACTCATATACAAACAATAGCTACACAGGTAGAGAAAATCTGAACAATTTACCAACCATTATTGTAATCTTAATTGCCCTATCATCATGGTGAATCCTTTACATGATACATGCAATCAATAACTCTTCCCAAACCATAAAAACTATGAGTCAGTAATGATACTGAAGCTACAAATACACAGATACTGAAGATTTAAATGTTGACTCCTCTGTAATCCCCACATCAGAGCTAAAACCAGGAGAAAAATGACTAATAGAAGTCAACAACCAAGTAGTTAGAGATAGTCGTTGAATATTAGTTTCATCTGAAAAGGTTTTACACTCCTGAGCTGTTCCTTCTTAGGCCTAAAAAGAGCTACTATCCCAGGACGCCTAAATTAAAGAATCCTAATACTGACAGGATCAGGCCTATGTTGTGAAAAATGATCAGTAGATCTCGTTTTCTGAGTTCAAAGACAGGAGAGAGAGATATGGCTGAGATATGGGGTGAATCTGGAGCCCATGGGGGATGAACTCCCCAAGGTCCAGGATAGGAATGGGGCCTCTGGGGTCCCTGGCCACCCACCACGCCCTCCCGAGCAGGATCTGGGCAACATTCCCTGTCAGTGATGAGGCAGCCCTAGCACTTGTCATGCGTCGATGCTGTGCCCTATGTGGGCCCCATGTTCTTGGGACCACACCCCACACTCTGCAGGTCCATGCTACAGAGTCCTTCCTGCCTCAGGAGTAGAGACCACCCAGCAAGCAGCTCTCTCCCCAACCAGCAGGAAGAGGGGAGGAGAGCAGGGGCACCAGGGGAATCTCACTCAGACAACAACACCCCAGGGGTGCCAGCAGGGACAGTGATGATGCAGATGAGGCACAGACCAAGAGATGGGACCAGAGGACCCAAAAGGCAGCTGGTCAGGTCCTGGCTCACCTGCACCCCGGACACCTTTGTCCCGCATGCACCCCCTTCCTCATACACCCTCTCCTTAAATGCAGATTCTTCAGATGTAAACAGGCAGAGCTTCAGACTGAAAGTCAGCTCTTCCAAAATGACCCGTCAGCAAACACTGCAGGATTCCACTCCAGTGGGTACCCTGGAGTCGACAACTCAGGGACTGAAGTGGATATCGGTACCAGGGGCAGTGGGAGGGAATGGGGAGTGAGACTTTCATGGTTGTGGAATTTTGGTTTTGCAAGATGAAAAGTTCTAAGGATGGTGGTGATGGCTCCATGAGAAGGTGGATATATCTGATGCCTCAGAAACATGCACTTAAAATGGTGATGATGGTAAAGGGTATGTGACGTGTGTTTTATTTCACTTAAAATAAATTCATAAAATAATGTCTTGTTAATTGAGATTCCATTACGACTCCCCTTCATCACAAATGTCGGAGGCCCAGACACAGTCCCCTACCTTAGGGGTCATCACGGTACCCTCACAGAGCACGTGGGAGACCATTCTTAGGGGGGACTGGTCTGTGCTCACCTGACCTCTGTCCAGGGGGACCCAGGCAGTGGTGACCCCCATAGATTAGCCATATGATATGCTATGATATTAATATGATACCACCAAGTGTTGTCACTCACCAGAACACAGAGCAGCAACCCACTCAATCATGCCTGACCTCATATGAATGTGACAAGATTAAGAGAAGAAAAGGAACCACAGGATAATCAGGGCAACACTCTTAATTCAGATGTTGGAAATCTCAAAGGGGACAAGAAACCCTGCAGGCAAAGAGCAGATATAGGGTCTCCCCATACATGTGATCCCTACCCATGCAGATGTGGTGAGACCCACACAGTCCCCACACCTGATACCTGGGGTCACACATCCACACTCACCACGGTGACCCACCTCCCCAGACCCTGCATCTAAAGTCACACGTTCTCACTCACCAGGTGACCCCACCTACCCAGACCCCTCCACCTGGGGCACACGTGCACAGTCTCCAGGGTGACCCCACCTCCCCAGACCCCCCACCTGGGTTCACACATGCACAGCCTCCAGGGTGACCCCACCTCCCCAGACCCCACGACCTGGGTTCACACGTGCACCATCTTCAGGGTGACCCCACCTCCCCAGACCCCCCACACCTGGGGTCACAGGTCCCCACTCACCAGGTGACCCCACCTCCCCAGACGCTGCACCTGGGGTCACACGTCCCCTTGGTCAGGACACCATGGCTCTGCTGGTTGGTCCCCTAATGTGGAAACAAGCTGGGTTCCTGGGACCTCCTGGGATGGGAAAAGAAGTATAAGGTTGCTCTCCTCCTCCCACACTTGTCCCAGAGAAGTCCTCCTCTTCTCACTTTGGTTCTGTGTGATTTTAACTGTTTTTAAAGCTTTCATGCTAGAGTTGAACACACTACCTTGGTTCTGGCAGGCTCAGTCCTTTCTTGTCTCACTTACATGTTGAGAAAACTCACAGGACAGCAGGCCTGAAAGCCCAGGGGCAGCTCTGGACTCTGCTGAGTGGGGACGGTAGACTGGAAGGAGAGCTCAGCAGCAGCCTCACCTGTTGCCCATCGGCCTTTTGCCTGATCTGTGTGCCCTGCAATCAATTCACCAGGTAAACCTGCCTCCCTACTCACCATGCACGTGCTGGTAAATTGGAATAATTTCCCGGTAGCCCTCCTGAGGATTCTCCACGAGCCCCAGGGAAGGTGAACTTTGCAGGGATTAAGACTAAGGCCCCGACCATAGCACTGACCCTTGGGAGGACCAGGTCACCACACTCAGAAGAGAGGCTGTTACGTAGACAAGCCCACCTCAGCTCCAGACCCCAGACATCTAAGCACTGACATTCAGATGCAGGCACGGAGCTTCCCAGTACTGAGGCCAGGCCGGGTCTCTACCCAGGTCCCCATAGTCCTAGCGTACACAGAACATGGTCAGGTCTAAATCTTCTTATTATGGACAACACATGGTCAGCTCTAAACATAATCAGTAGACAGGACATGCAGAGGTCTAAATCTACCATGTAGACACAACTTGATCATGTTTAAACTAGCTTAGGGCTGATCTCATAGGGGGTACAGATCACACACATGGGTCTCTCATCTTTGGACACCCACATCAGGAAACTGAACAAAATCTTTGTCATTAAACATTTCAACAGGCAAAACAGAAATGGTACTAATTTCTCTGGCCACCTGATGGTCAGGATCCATGGGTGAGCCACGAACTTCTTAGAGTGCAGCCCAGTCTGCTGCAAAGACAGACAAGAAGTGGCCTGATTCCAGCCTCCCAGGCTTCCAGAAGGAGGCGGCCACACTGGAAGCCCAGACAGGACAGTCCTGCATGGTCTGGGCCGGGAGAGGCGGTCTGTCCATTCGGCTGGCCGATTCCGGGCGTGGCGCTCAGGGCCGCTGAGAGCCCTGCACTCAGGTCCTGCTTCCCTGCAGCGTGTGCGGGGGGCGGGGGTGGATGGAGGGGGGTGGCTGACGGCTCCTATGGCTCCCAGTCAGGTGACCTCATGCCCTGGGGCTGACACGCAGCACGGGCACCGAGCTGTCTTCTAGGGGAGTCACGGGGAGAGGTAGGGACACAGAAGCCATTGGAGAGGAGAACCCACCACAGAACTCCTTGCACACTGGCTCATCCCCGCCTGCCCATTGTGGGACGCATGCCACCACCCCACCACCCCTGAGTGCAGAGTGCCTGCTCTTTCAAAAGCACAGGGTCTCACATGAAGGAGACCCAGTGGGGACTGTCACCCCCCCCCAGTCCTGACGCTGTGTTTGGGGAGAATGAACCCCCTTGACTGGGCGATGGGACCCTGTGAGGAAAGAGGTGACAGCCGCATCCAAGTTGGAGCCTGGCTGAGAGATGGGAACACAGGAGTCACGTTCAGGGCCTGGAGGCCATGCCAACAGGAGGGGCACACCCAGTCCTGGCCAGACTCTCCAACTGTGACATTGTAGCTTATAGGGGATCCAGGGAAGGTGACTGAATGTAACGGGGGTCTAAACTGGACCCTGAATGGGGCTTAAAGATGGTGTGAAGGATGTTACTGAGACAGTGACAGTCATTGGAAGATAGACTCTGTGTCAGGACATCCTGCTCCATCCATTTAAATCCCTGAGATCTGTGACCTTTACGTGGCTACACAGGATTGTTAGAGCAGCTGCGTGCGGACATATGTGGGGCACAATTCAGTCTGCAGCCAACTTGCAAGTGGTTCCAACAAACACACAGGTGTGCGCACAGGCAAGCACAGCACACACACAAATATATGCAAGTGCACAGCACAAATATATTCACACACTAGCATATGAACACACATGAATGCATATGCCCATGCACACACTAACGTGTGCAAATGCACATACCTATGCACATGCACAGCACATGTATGCAAACAGGCACATGCACACGCATAGCACACACACAGGGAATAAAGTGAATCCTTAAAGCATTAATTCCTGAACACAAGTGAAGCTGACATGTATTCTTCCCTTTTTCTTAGCTTTTATGTTTTTCACAATAAAAAGTTTAAGAAAAAAGTTAATGGCAAATGACTTTTGATTCATTGGACTTTCCGATGTTATTCCATAAATATTATATGACATGAGAAATGAATGTAGATATTACATGTATCCATTAACAAATGAATGGAGAAGCAAAATATGGTCCATCCATAAAAGGGAATGTTATTCAGCCTAAAAAGGAAGGCAATTCTGACACAGGCTGCAGCAGAGATGAACCTTGAGGGTATTATGCTCAGTGATGTAAGCTAGACACAGAAAAACAAACAGTGCTTGATCCACTCATACAAGGCCCCTAGAGCAGTCAGAACCATAGAGACAGAAAGCAGGATGGTGGGTGCAGGGGCTCAGGGAGGGAGAATGGGGAGTGAGTGTTTAATGGGGACTATTTCAGTTTTGCAAGATGAAAATGTTCTGGAGGAGGATGGCGGTCAGGGTTGTACAACAGTGCGAATTACTTCATGACCCTGAAATGTGCACTTAAACATGGTTAAGACAGTAAATTGTATCTTATGTGTATTTGACCACAATTTTAAAAACTTTTTGAAAAACAACAGGAAATAGTCCATGAATACAACAAGATGAACAACTTCACTAATAACCCAGGGATTAAAACCATAAGAAAAAGACTGTGTGTACACCTACCAGAATGGCAGACATGAAAGACATAGTATCAAATATCAACAGGATGTGGAGCAATGGAAAGCCTGGTACGCAACGTGGGGATGCAACCACTTCTGAAACAATCGGGCCTCAGATAGCGAAGTCCGTGCACACAGACCCACAGTGCTCCTCCCAGTTGAACACAAACCCACCAGCCCTGCACCAGGACACATGGACATGGACTCGCAGCCACAGGAGCCAAACCTGAAAGAACCTGAAGGCCATCACAGACGGATGCAGAAATGAACCATGCACACTCCTATGAAGGAATATTCCACAGCAATGGAGTACATTTTGTTTAAAGGTAGTAAAACTATAAAAATTATTTAAAAATCTATATTCACAAGATGAAAGAATCTCATGGACACAATGCTGAGCCATCAAGAGCAATAAAGCAGCATGCACGGTACACCCACTTACCGACTTCGGAACTAGGCAAAGCTGGGCTGCGTTATTTAGGGATGCGTGCCTGGGCATAAACTATGAGGACAAGTCACTGACACAAAATCAGGAGAACAGCTACCTCACGGTGGGCAGGAGGCTGTGACGAGGGAAGGGCACTCCTGGGTGTCCACTCATCATGTTCTGTTTCTTGATCTTTATGATTATTCTTTACATATGTATAACCTAATCCTTAATATGTACTTACAGCTTATCATTTTTGTTTATTAAAAAGGGGGTATCCCAACAAAGTAGAAGGAGACCTGCTTCTCCCAGGGAAGAAAAGGAATAGTTTCTACCAGTGAAATCTTGATACCATGGCTGCTTCAACCATCAAGCCTGACAACAACTCCCGTGAGAGGGGCAAGGGGGCCACGACACTCAGAAGGAGGCTCTGGGACCTCAGTCCGGGGTCACTACCTCTGAGGAGCCCAAGGCACCTGGTCAAAGTTCTCAGTCATTCTGTGCATGACGCTTTTGCCTTGGTTGCTCTGGCACAGCTTGGCCAGCACCATCGCTGGGAGAGAAAGAAGAAACGTGCAGAAGAGGGAAATGGGCTTCAAGCTGACCCATGTCCTTCTATGGAGACGATGCCACAGTCCCTAAGAGAGGACAGCAAGGCCACAGAATCCAGCCTCTCTGCCTGTGGCCTAGCCACACTAACGCCCCACGCTTCTGATGCCACAGGGAGAATTTTCACAAGGTGCCCTCAGACCACCTGGTTGGACACAATGGGACTTTCAGACACGCAGGTCCTGTGCAACCCCACACCTCGGCTGTCAGATTCTGGAGGTGGGCCTGGAAGCCTCTAGTTTTTCACTTTTGATAACAGCTTTATTGAGATTGAATTTCTATACCACACAGTTAATCCATTTTAAGTATTAAGCTCAGTGGTGCATATTCACAGGGTTGTGCAGCCATCAGCACAATCCATTTTACATGATTTCCATCATCTCCCCAGAAGCCCACTCTTTAGAGGTCACCCCTCATTTCCCACAGCTCCGGCATCCCCAGTCCACTTTCTGGATGGGGATCTGTGGGCATGCCTGTTCTGGATGTCTCATGTAAGTGGAATCCACTAATTGTCTTTTTGTGTCTGGCTTCTCTCACTGAGCATCATGTTTTCGAGGTTCATCTACATCATAGCCTGTGTCAGTGCTTCACTCCTTTTCCATGGCTGAGTAACACTTACCCTCTCTCCTTTTTTTTTTTTTTTACAGTAGCCAGAGTCTGGCTCGGGCTTGGTCCCCCTTTTTGTTTTTTATAAATTTATTTATTTATTTATTTATTTTTGGCTGTGTTGGGTCTTCGTCTCTGTGCGAGGGCTTCCTCCAGTTGCGGCGAGCGGGGGCTACTCTTCATCACGGTGCGCGGGCCTCTCACTATCGCGGCCTCTCGTTGCGGAGCACAGGCTCCAGACGCGCAGGCTCAGTAGTTGTTGCTCACGGGCCCAGTTGCTCCGCAGCATGTGGGATCTTCCCAGACCAGGGCTCGAACCCGTGTCCCCTGCATTGGCAGGCAGATTCTCAACCACTGAGCCACCAGGGAAGCCCTCTCCTTTTAACTCTATAATTAATTGTGTTTCCCTGCCTGCACCACACATGGCTGATGAGGATTTCACCTTCCGTCATTCTTGGGGTGTAAGCTGAACTTTTAACCAACACCAAGGGGTCCTGTGCAGAGGCTGAAAGCCCAGCCCCACAGGGTGCACAGTTGCCCTGTGTGACCACAGCCCAGGAGGAAGTGTGAGATGGGCCTGCCTGTTTACGGGACCAGCGTCCTATGGTCTCATGTGAAACCAACTCACTCGTAAGTGTCTCGTGAGAGCTGCTCCCCACGGTGCCCAGCGGGCAAGACAGACTGGTCAGGGACCACGGTGCTGCCTTCAGTTCAGGCCCACTCATACTAACTGTCTAGTTGGAAAGTGCTGAGGCTCCAGGGGAGGGTCTTTCCTGCTTCTTCCAGGTTCTTGGGGCTCCAGGCATCCCTGGGCTTATGGCTGCATCCCTCCCATCTCTGCCTTCATCTTCATGTGGCTTCCCCTCTGTGTTTGTGTCTCCGCTCATCTTATAAGGACACAGTTACACAGGATTGGGACCACCCTAAGGCCCTTGTCTTACATACTTACACAACCAGGCCCTATTTCCAAATGAGGTCATGTCCTGAGGCCCTGGGGTCAGGACATGGATGTCTCTTTCCCTGGGGGGTACACAATCCCCCTTCACTCTGAGATAACAGGTAATGTTGCCCAGAAAACAAGCAAACCCCTTACCTAAGCCAGCCCCTCAGAGAGGTCTGAGCCTGCCTGGTTTCTTGGAAACTGACTTGGCAGGAGAGTGCGGCTCAGGACCCGAGCGTGAAGGACACCAGGAAGCACCCGTGTGCAGCTCCCCTTCGCAGCTGCAGCACTGGACCAGCTGATGAGGTCCAGCAGGGCAACCCCGACCTCCTTATAGGACTCGACCCATGTGGTCTGGGGGCGACAGGCAGCAGTGAGTGGGTGTATGATGAACTGTATGTGACAGGCCTGCAGTGAGCAGGTGAGCACATCTGTGTGTGTGACATCAGGCACACGTAATGGGTCAGCAGTGAGCACACATGTCTGAGAGATCAGGTGCGGTACACACTCACGTGATCAGGTTCACGTGGCATCTTAGCGGGCAGGGCACCACAGGGCTGCAGTGCTGCCAAGGGCTCGAGCCACCGACCGTGCCTGGTGTGGAGCATCCCTCCCCCACCACGTGCCCCAGCAGCTCCCACGTCCGCAACTGCGCAGTGGCTGCACCTGCGCAGAGTACTTCCCCTGGGCAAATACTTCTGGAAGAGGGTCACCTCCGTGGTGACGGCGACCTTCCTCTTCTGCTGCTTCAGCGGGGGTCTCCCCCACCAGTGGCTGCTTGCACCAAGGCATCCGGGCCGCAGAGGGCTGGTCCCTGCACCTGAGACCAAAGAGAAGGACTTGAGGGGCTGCGCTTTCTCCCACCAGGAACCCCATATCCAGGGGGGCCAGCGCAGCCATGTCAGACACACAGGGCCGGACATCTGGTTCATCTTTCCCCAACACGGTGGGTGAAAGGAGAACCACGTGGGAACTCAGACCACGTAGGGCAAGGCGCGTGTCGAGGACCATCTCACCACTGTTGATTGGCCCATTCAGTTTGCACTCCTGTGAAATGCTCTTCATGACCGGCTATTCTCTACATGAAAGCTGAAAATAACTGCTTGTATTTAAAAAGTGACACATTTGTGTGAATTTGACGAAGGGGTACGTGCAACCAAGCACACAGCTTGGTAGGAGGTTACTGCTCTTCAGGAGGGACAGATACCTTAATGGTTTTACTGCTTTTCTAAATGTGGGAAAAGGCAAGAATCCAGGTTCATAAAAATTTTCTCCTGAAAATATCAAACTCTCTGAGGGTCAGTTCTGCCAGTTTTCCCATAGTACAAAGTGCCTCATCCTGATCTTTGCCCTGAATTCCTTTCAGTGTGTCCTGTAAGTCAGCGATTGTGGTGGTTGATGACTTAATTCTCGTACAACTGAATGGTGGGCAACATTCTTTATGTTAAAATCCCCCCTCTTTTGACCAAGGTTTAGGAGGCATTTCATGACCAATTTATCCCACAGCATCTGGAGTACTCATTCCCAGTTCAGGCGAGAATTTCCTTGATAGGCCACTCAATGTGCTGTTACTGGACTAAGCCCTGTTAACAGTAGCCCAAAGCCTCTGGGTCGCCTGTCCTACTAGTCTGTTATGGTCCAGGAAATGGTTCCCTCTTGTAGCGTCTTCCTATATCTAGAGTTATACTATTAAAATCACAGATCTTATAGAACTATGCATTTGACAATTGTTTTAGACACTGTCCTGTGCCTGCCCACCCTTCCTGGGAAGGACCTGCTCGTGATTTTCTGAGGTGAGAATCTGACTCTGTTCTACTTTACACACGTTATTTCTATATGGCTTTAAGATAGGCTGAATTTTGCAGGAATAGAACAACGATGTGAATCTAGGAAAGCTTGTTCGCACGGTTATTCAGAACTTTACCAAGAATTCTCTGACATTTTGGAAAATCCAATCTCCTGGTAAAGTGGCTCAGAGTTTCTGAATTGCCAGTTAATGCACCAGGATTGCTGTCACCACAGTAATTCAAATTATATACAACAATGCCTATTTGTCCTCATTTAAAAACATTAAATATAAAGTTTGAAGCGAGTTGAATGTTACCTGCCTTTTCTTAAATCTAAATTGAAGAAAAATTTAAGCAAATATCTGATTACTTAGTGTAGTTTAAGCCAAACATTCACCTATTATATTATGTATTATTTCATTAAAATGTATTTATCTTTAATTCTCCTCTCTATTGTAACTATAGCTGCATACACACATATACATAATTATACTTAAATTGTATGTGTAGAGAGATTATCTTATCTCTGCCTCTGATTTCAGAAAGTGAGGGGAGCATTACAAAGTACTTGGTATAAAAGGGGTGAGGGTCTGACGGGTTGACAGAACACCCATGACATAGCATTTCATTCCCTCTAAGGTACTGGAATCCAAAAGAAAGACAATAAAAAGGAGAGAACCTAGCACTGTTTGGAACCTTCAAACAGCGCTAGTGGGAATGTGAAATGGTGCCACCATTTTGGAAGACAATCTGGCAGTTCCTCAAAATGTCAAACATGGAGTCACTACAAGACCCAGCAATTCCACTCCTACGTATAAACCCAAGAGAAAGGAAAACTCACGTCCACACAAACACTTGTACATGCATGTTCATAGCAGCATGATTCACAACAGCCAAAATGTGGAAACCACCCAAATGACCATCAACAGGTAAACAGAGAACAGATACACACTATGTGCTCCATCCACACAATAGAATATGACTCAGCCATGAAAAGGAGTGAAACACTGACACTCACTACAGTGTTGACAATCCTTAAGAACACAATGCTCAGTGAGAGAAGCCAGACACAGAAGGACACTTTCTTAGTCCGCTTGGGCTGCCATAGCGAACTACCAGGCTGGGAACTTCAACAACAGAAATGTACTTCCTACAGTTCTGGAGGACAGAAGTCTGAGATCAGGGTGCCACTACGGTCCGGTTCTGGTGAGGCTCTCTTCTTGGTTGTATGTGGCATTTTCTCCCTGTGTCCTCACATGGAGAAGATGTGAGGGAGCTCTCTGAGGTCTCTTTTATAAGGACACTAATCCCATAATAGGGGCTCCATGCTCATGATCTAATCACTTCCCAAAGGCACCACCTCCTAATACCATCACCTTGGGGGTAAGGATTTCAACATGTGAATTTTGGAGGAACACAAACATTCAGCCAAGAACAACCACAAACTGATTTCATTTATCTCAAATGTCCAGAACAGGCAAATCCACAGAGTTAGGAAGTGGGTTACTGGGCTAGGGGAGGGGGAGGGGGGTCTCCTTTTTGGGGGATGAGAATGTTTTAGAACCAGAGGGAGGTGGGGCTGGCACAACATTGTGAATGTGATAAATACCACTGAGTTGTTCAATTTAATGGTAAATGGTGAATTTTATGTTACATATATTTTAATCACAACTAAAAAAATAATTATTCGTCACATCAACATCTTGACACCTCAAGGAATTTCCATTTCTGCAAAGAGACCCTGTCTGCTTGCCCAGGTGATTTCTGGGGCCCCGGGTGACCTCGTGGGGGCCGTGGAGTGTAAATGAGGGCATGAAAAACCCCTCTCAGGGACGATCCAGAGGCAGACCCAGGGCTTGTCCCCAGTAGCACAGCACAGAATCCATTTGGATTTATCATCACACTGTGAACAGCCCCATGGGGCTGCTGGCCGTGTACTGCCTGACTGCAGCCCTGGACACCGGGGCCATGGCCCGATCCCCCTCGCCCCAAGGCTGGGACCTTCCAGGTGAAGCAAACGGCGCTGCAGTCAGTGCTTGGGGGCTGCTGGAGCACGGGCACAGCCACAGAGTAAGGCCGGAGCACTTCCAGCTACCGGAAAACCCACATATTACAAATATGATTTTTCCATAACGCACAGGAGACCTGAAAGTGTGTTTTCTCAGGTAAACTGATAACACCGCCCCCTTCATGTGTGGACGCCGCCCTTACAGCAGCAGAGTTGAACACTTACCCCTCCCCCACCAGAATTGACCTCCAAGGCCTCCTGGGGATCCTCCCCAAACCCTGAGGATGTGTCCTGCCTGAGGCTCCTGACACAATATACTCCCACTCATGCTGGCCTACAGAGGTCACGCAGAGGTCGGGCCCTGAAGCAGCAGGATGTGACCCTGGACACAGGCATGTCCACCCTGCACAGACTGGGTCCCTAAGAACAAGTGTCATGTTACTTTTTAGGGCCACGCCCTTGTACCACTCGAGGTGCAAGGCCCACCCCACTGCCCGGCCCGCATCCCTTTCTCTGGGGCACCTGCGGGACTCAAGCCTGCACATTCCTCAGCCCTGCCTCCTCGCCATGTAAGGCTGTCAGCATAACTGATGCCATCCTGGGCTCGTCCTTCCGCTGACCCTACCCAGGACTGTACTGTGTGGTCAATCACTTCTCTGTCCTCAAGGCATTTCTAGTTAATAGAGGCTGATTAATAATTATCAGGACCAGGTGGCCTCTATGCTTTGTTAGTCCCCAAACAAGGAAGACCTTCTCTGATGTGTTCCCGGCGCCCATGAGGCCAGTTACCCATTCATGAACCTTGACTTAGGAATGTACGTCCTGTTTCCAAGCACCACCCCCCATGTTAACCATAAATTGTCCCGGTGACCCCTTGGCCATGCAGAGCGCGGCTGCACATGCTTCCGATCGTTGTCCACCACATCCCAATCCCACTCTGTGAGTAAATTACCCAATAATAAGCTGATCCATTAATTACCTGGAGCTGCCTGGCTCAGTTTTCGGTCTCACGATGCCCTGTCAGTTCGGTGGGCACTTCTCATTCCCTCCATCCTCTAACAAACACCTCACCTACTACTGTGGGTTCAATAGTGTCCCCCCACCAAATTTATATCCATTCTGACCCCAGAATCAGGCCTTATTTCTGAAACAAGGTGTCTGCAGATGTGGTTAAGATGAGGTCATGCTGGATTAGGGAGAGCCCTAAATCCAACAGCTGGTGTCCTTATAAGAAGAGGGAAATCTGGACACAGACACAGAGGAGAAGCCACGTGATGATGGAGGCAGAGGTGCGGGTGATGCAGCCCCAAGTCCAGGGACGCCAAGGATTTCTGGAAACCAGAGAAGCTGGGATAGGCCAGGGAAGATTCCCTGAAGTTCCAGCAGGAACCAACCACACCTTCAGTTTGTATTTCCAGTGTCCAGAGCTGCGAGAGAGAAATCTCTGCTGTTGTGAACCCCCCGACTTGTGGCATGTTGTCACGGTCACCCCAGGACCCCTACACCTGTCAGATGATGAAACATGAGGCATCTGAGGAAAGAGCCCCTCGGTATCTGGATAAGCATCTCTACAAACACGTCTGGGTGCTGAAGATGGAGGACACGCAGCCGCCTCCCCACCTGAGCTGTGCCTCGGGCTGGCCTTGCTGTCCAGCTCACTCTTGTCGTATGTCCAGTGGATGACCAGCCTCTGTTGATGCGACCTCCCCACGCACATCCCACCCACAGGCCGTGCTCCGGCCGTGGCCGCTCAGCAGCCTCAGCTTGGCTGCAATGACAGGTCAGGGGACCTGCTGGTCCCTCCCAGCCCAGGGGCGGTGCCCGAAGCAGGAGGCCCTGGGCAGCCGCCCTCCGTCCCGGACGAGGTGAGGCCTGGAGCAGGCACATCGAGCTCCTCAGGGCCCTGGATGCAACCCCACGTGCCGCCAGCCCCACACACTCACCTGCAGGCTGGAGGCTCTGTGTCCCCAGGCACAAGGCACTTCTCGAAGGTGGCCCTGGGATGTGTCTTCAAACCCCTCCACGTTTGGCCCAGCCTGGCTGGGAGCCCACGGCCAGCCGCCTTCATAGGAGCAGACAGAAGGCATCCCTGAGGCCACCGTGCATCTGCCCCTAAGTGACCCCGCACGTCGCAGACCAGGCCGCCTGCCTCTAACCTCCGCGTCCCACCCGCCAGCTCCAGCCCGGCCCTCTAGAGACTCCTCACTCCCCGGAGGGCAAGGCTGACCGCCCCTCGGCCTCCCTCTCGCCTCTGCCTGTCCATCCATCCTTTCTGAGTCAGGACACCACTTCCTCCGTGAGGCTCCTGGGTTCCTGCCTGGGGCCCCGCCCCCAACACACCCACACGAGCTGTGTGGACCACCAGGATTGGTCACCTCAAGAGGCCCCGGAAGACGGACTCCCTGGGACGTCAGAATGGGACTTTGTGTGCAGATGGGCCACTGCAGAGGTGCCGGGGTTGAGACGAGGTCACTGACCTGTATGTGGGGGGTCCTCATGGGGGGAATTTGGACACAGACACATGGGGGAGAAGACGATGTGATGGCAGAGACAGAGCTGGGGCTGGGAGTGGCATGGGACCGACTGACTCCAGAACCCATGAGAGGAGGGTGCCCCCAGTACCTTGACCTCGGGCTCCAGGCCTGAGAGTAAGCGGCTCCTGTTCCAATCGCCCCCCCCCGCCGCCGCAGTGTTCTGTGACGGGGCCGCAGGAATCCCATACCCGGCCTGCGGGGGGCGGCGCTGTGCTTGTTGACACCCAGGACAGTCACCAGCCGCCTCCCCTCTGGGCATGACGCCCACTCCTCCTCGGGGAGGGACCCAGGGCCCAGCACCCCCGTCCCACACATCCTTGTCACGGCGACCTCCCCCCCTCACCCAGCCACCACCGGGACATCTCAGACCCCAGAAAGGAGCCACAGCAGCGTGGTGACCACGGTGAGTGGCCGCAGGACACTGCACCCACCCCGAGACCTGAGTGTGGCCATCTGAGAAGGGACCCACCAGCCCCCCGACCCAGGCGCCCCATTTCACAGGGCAGGTCCTTGTGCCGAGTTCCTGGAGGGGAGTGTCGAGCAGGGGTGACTGAGGCCTGTGAACATGTGGGCCAGAGAGGTCCTCCCCAGGAGCCCAGGCACAGCTAGGCCAGGCCGAATCCATCCCTCCCCACCTGTACCCCACGGAATGAGGATAAAGCCCCAGTGACCCCCAAGAAGAGACATGACACCCAGAGGACTAGACCATCCACAGACCGGGGACTGAGTGTCCACCTCATTCCCTCAGACTGAACAATGTCTTCACCGGGGCTGCCAGACTGGGCCATGTCCCCGCAAACACCCAGCTTCAGTGAACCAGCCGGATAGAAAACCCCGTTCCAGGGTCCCCTGTGTTAGTAAACCCAGCCGTCTGGGGAGGGGGGGCTGGCCTGAGGGAGGATGGATGTGCTCCAGCGCCAGACACTCACTGACCGTCCTCCTGCCCATCCCCCATCCCTCTGCTGCTCCCTGTGGTCTCACCCCCTCAGGAAACCCTCCTCTCCAGGCTCCAAGCACGCACATTTCCCACCTCAACCCCATCACTCTCCACTTCAATTTGCCTGTTTCCCCGCCTGGTGAAGAGGAGGGCAAACGTCCCGCACCGATGTTTTCAGCAGTGTAGACGGGGCTTCCTTTCTTGTCCTGGCGGGGGTCTGGCCGGACACCAGGTGGCTTCCAGCGGTGCGGGGCTAGGTGCCGCCCTGCAGGGAGCAGCCCTGATCCCCGCGCCTACAGCGCTGCCTGCTGGACACAGGGTGGTTTCCAGCCCTGTGGGGCTTGGGCGCCACCCTGCAGGGAGCAACCCTGATACCCGCGCCTACAGCGCCGCCTGCTGGTCTCTCCGTCCTCCCGTCAGGCACAGTCTTCACCTTACCCGCTGCCTCGGATGATCCCTCTCCACACTGTCTGGTGATCAGCCCCTCCTCGCCATCGCCATCACCCCCAGCTCCACAGCCCTCGTCCAGCCTCAGGGATGACCCAGGACGCTTCTGGGCTCCCCCGCCTGCCCAGCCTTGTTCGGTGTCCTCAAGCCACCTGTGCAGACAGGTGAGGATCCCCTCCGGATGCTCCCAAACGCTTCACCCCAACATCCTCCCCGGGGTCGGCTCCATGACCTGTCAGGATGTTCCACCCTCACCAAGCCCCCAAGTACATGCCAAGGGCAGGCATCAAGCCTGCTGCGTGCACTGCTGTGTGTCCTTCTATATACACAGACATGACCCTGCCCCAGGATGCAGGAAAGGCAGCTCTACCTCTTGATGTGGGGAGATGGACTGACCACAGGCCGGACGTCAGCTCTCAGCTCACCAGGCAAGGGCAGCAGTATTCTTGCTCGTTGGACCCTTTCTCACCCAGCCTGACCATGACCCGGCTTTGTTCCTACCCCCGTTGTCCCTCCATTGGCCTCACTCTTGTGAGCAGAGCAGGACAGTGTGGTCAGTGGTCACAGGCTGAGACACACAGACACTGGCTGACCTGCGTGCACCCATGCTGACCACACGGAACGGGCACTGCAACAGGGCCCGTGCGGTGTGGGTTCACCTGCCCACAGAGAGGCCGGGCCTCTGCTCCTGGCCCCAGAGGTCACCTTGAGTGTGACGGGGGTGTCCGTGTTCCGTGGACCTCGCTCCAGGCTGCTGTGTGCTGACAGCGTGATGCACAGTGGGGCTTCCTGAGCCCCCCAGGGTCTGGAGGCCAAGGTCAGGCACATGGTGGTCCCCACATTGACGTGACAGACCCCAATAAACCCTGCACTTCAGGACTCAGGTGGGTTTCCCTGGGCTGCCACAGTAGAGGATGCTGGACCCTGCTCATCCCCTCTGTCCTCGCTGATCTTAACTTGCATCCTTCACCATAATATACCCTGAGTATAACAGCTTCAGGGAATTCTGGGAGCCTCCAAGGAAAAAGAAGCCGGGGAGGGGGTCTCTGGGTCCCCGACTCTGCAGTTGGGGTCAGAAGTCAGTGGGGAGGATCTTGGGGCCCTGGAATCTGAAGGGCCCCTCTACCAGGGGAGGGGTAGGAGACCCCGGCTGGTAGTTAAGCTGAGTCCAAGGCCCTCCTGGGTAGGAGGCATCCTAGCCCCCGTGGATCCCAAAGAGGCCGGCTCCCTCCTCCCCTCGGCCCCCAGGCCTGGTCCCTACTCTTGAGAAATTCCCTAGGGTGGGGTCCTGGTGCTGGAGTTGCCCCAGTGCTGTGGCCTCCTGAGCCTCCAGTGAGGATAATGGGAGTGGGAGAAAACTTGTTCACAGAAAGGGAGCTTCTGCTAAAACAAAGCTTTGGCCTGCTGTTCCGACCCCAGGTGCACTGGGGCAGGAACATGAGAGCGAGGCTCCTTCCCCTCCCAAGGCACACAGGACACATGGGCGCTGGTCACTGGACTCCCACACAATATTAAAATCTCCCACGCAGGCCTGTTGGGTGAGAGACACTATTTAAAGACTATTAATGGGGCCGGGGTCCCAGGGGGTGAAGCTGGGGGTGGAGAGAGTTGGAAAATCACCCAAGGACGTGTTCTCCCTGCAGCGACCCCCCAGGTGAGCCCAGGTGGAGGTGGACCCCTCAAGTCAGAGCCCATATTCTGGGTCTTTGGGGGACAAATAGCCAAGCACCCCTAGTACTTGCCTTCACCTGCTGCAGTTAGAGCCTGCCCTGTCTTCTTCATGTCCAAGTTCTCACCCCTCCCAGAAGGCCTCTTGGGGTTTAATGAGATGGGGATGTCCATGGCAGGACTCTAGGGTCTGTGGTGGGCTGGAGGCCACGTGGCAGGCAGGAGGGCTCCCACCGATCTTAACAGTCCACACCTCCTGGTCATAGGCCCACACAGAGTCCACCAGGCTGTGGATGTGGTAGAAGGTGCCGGGGACCAGTCCAGCCCATGCAGGTGTCTGACCACCGAGAAGTCAGTGTAGGGTATTCACAGGGAGGCCTGGCCATGCTCCCACACTCCCGGGAAGGACACTTCAGCATGGTCCCTGGAATGACCAGGAGGTCGGCCAGCAATGCCCCCGACCCAACCTCACTGTTACCACAAGAAACAAAAGACAACTCCGTGCAGATAGACAGAACATCACCAGCCTGATGCTGTCCTGAGGAAGGTCGGCTGGCATCTGGGAACTGGGTGCTATAGTGGGTTGAATAGGGGGTTCCCCCCAAAAGTTATGTTCGCATCATGACCCCCAGAATCTGAGAATGGAACCTTTTTTGGCAGTAGGGTCTTTGCAGGCATACTTAGTTACGCATCTGGAGATGAGGTCATCCGGGATCAAGCTGGCCCTAAATCAGTGAGACCAGAGGAGAGACCGACAGACCGGAGACACCATGTGAAGACAGAGGCAGAGATGGGAGAGATGTGGTCACAAGCCCAGGGACACCTGGAACCCCCAGAAGCTGGAAGAGGCAGGCAGCGCCCTCCCCTGGAGCCTCCAGAGGGAGCGCAGCCCTGGGACACCTTGACCTCAGACGTCTGGTCTCCGGGACTGAGAGAGGACAGGTTTCTGCTGTTCTGAGCCTCCATTTGTGATCGTTTGTCACAGCTGCCCTGGGAAGCTAATGCAGCTGGTGAGCAGCTCCCTGCCCTGATCTAAACCCTCCCGTCTCCCGTTAGGGGCATCCCCCTGCGCCTGTGCTGTTGCACAAACAATGTGGTTCATGCTGAACACCGGCTCCCCTTCTGGGCACTGGCATTTTGGAGGGTGAGGGCAGATAACATCAAATGACCAGCCCCCAGCCAGGTGCCAAGTCTCTAGTGAGCTTCCCTGGGGGGACGGCGGTGGGGGTAACTGTCATGGTTCTGCCCTTCGTCGATGGGAGAAGAGACACCCTAGGGATCCTCGAGGGAAGGAGGGGGCATGAAGGGTCATGATCTGACTGGAACAGGGACCCTCCCTCCCGTGCATCCCTACTGCGTGCTGTGACCCATCTCAGCTGTGAGCACACAAGCCACAAGCATGTGCTGGGTCCTGTGAGCCTCCCAGCCAGTCCCTGAAGGTGAGGGCGGCCCTGCAGATCCCAGCCCTTTCCTCCACGTCTAGTAGGTGGAAGACCCACTTCTCCTTGCCATTCCAGAAGCGGTTCTGGAACTGTTCAGGGAGGGGTTCTGGGGTTTTGTGGGCTGACCCCTGTTGCTATGCCCCCACTTCCCCACAAGAACATCCAGAGCAAGCAGTTTGCCCTGTTGCCTGAATGACCCCCGACCAGTTTTCTCAGGAAAGAATCAAGGGTTTCTGTAGCAGCGTCTGCAGGCAGCTCTGCATCTGGACCCACATTCACATCTTCTGTGTAAACACCGAGAACCTTCCCTGACACATGCCCCCTACTGACCACTTCCGCATGCCGACCACAGGCCCCAGTGCGGACGTCAGACTGACCGCCCGTCTCAGCCTCCTCTTCTTGTTGTCAGAGCTGCTCCAGGCCCTTGCTCAAAACCCGCGGACACACCTTGAACAGGGCTGTCCACTACACCCTCAGCAGGAATTCACCTATGTATTTAAGTTAAAGGGTCAAGAGATAAGAAAGGAAGCTACAAACAAAAAAACAGATGGAACCAGCTGGGACCAAGATGGCAACGAATCTGACCTCCAACAGACCCTGCGTCTCATCACAGGGTGAATTTACTATATCAGCATATTAAGTGACACACCTACCGGTGGCCATGACTGGACATGAAGGACCAAAAATGGGTGAAAGGAGGTGCTACCCCACTCGCTTGGGAAAAACCCTGCCCCTTCCCTGGAAGGCCTCTTCATCCCCATCATTAGCCTCACTCCTCCTCCCTTTGTCTTTATTCTTTCAAATTAAACCACTCTCGCCAGGTGGGTGAGAAATTGATCTGTGAGCTTAGCTCCCGCTTCTCCATCCTTTGGCCACTGAAAAGAGCCTGTGCTGTGGTGGTCTCAGCTTTGGTTTTGTTATTTGCCTACTTCAACCCAAATGGATAAAGGAAAGCTTCCCCTCTGAGGCAGAGTGCCTCGCCAGGCTAGGGCCTAAGCAGGGTCCAGATGACTTAACTTGGTAACAGTCTGTAAGGGGATGGTGGTCTCTGCCCATGGGGTGGTGGGAGGGAACACGTACAGCCACAGCACCGGCTCCGTGGATGGCACGGCCCCTTATGGGCCTGGATCGTGTGCTCTCGTTCCCCCATGCCTGACACCCCCTGACAATCATGACACGGTGACACTGGCTGCTGGGCATCCAGTCATGGGGGACCAGAGGCAGCACCTGGTGCCAGATCAGACATACCTTTTCACGGCCAGGGGACATAGGAGATATTAGCACTTTGTGTATAGAAAACAAACCAAGCAGCTAGAAGGTGATCTGAGCTGTGGATTTGAAACCCACATGCAAGGTGAGAGCTCCCACTGGACACTGGCTCGGAAGCTTCTGTACAGGTGATGACCACACCAGTGCTTCCCGCCCAACCCCTCCAGGCCTCCCTGGTGGCCACAGCTGGACCTGTGCTCCTCAGGCTTCCCGACCCAGAGGCTGAATGTCTGATGCTGGCAGGGCCTGGAGACGAGAGTGGTCCCTCCACCAACACTGCTCAGCTCCTCCTCCCCAGTGACCAGGAGAGGGAAGCCCAGGGGAGTCTGAGGCCTGGCACAGGCAAAGCTTGTCGCAGCCCCTCCTCAGGACCCCTGGCCCCACCCTGCTTACTCAGGCCCACGATTTGCCCCTCCCAGTGCCTGCGTCCCACCAACCCACGTTCCTGGTGTGGACGTCTACGTACACAAGCTGCTCCGTGTCCTCTTCCCACATGGGACAACCCCATCCCTGCTTCTTCCTAATGACGGCCTGGACCTCACCTGTTCTGGGCAGGAAGAGGGCCGAGGAGGATGCCAGCCTGTCCCGTCTGCCTCCTGGGGGCCCAGACACAGGGCTCGGGGGCTGCTGGGCCTTCAGGTCTGGACGCTTCCAGGTGGGATGAACATGCCACTGCCTATGGGAGCCTGCTCCTTCTGAGATTCAGGAAACAGGGAGACCCACCAAACCGAGCCCATCCCCAGGCTCTGCTGCAAGTCCGCCTGGATTTGCTCTCCCAATCCTGAAGACAGACCTGCTGGAAACAGGGCCTGTGATTCCCATAATGACGGTGTTCTGTGGAATTTCCACTAGACCCCTTTCTACCCTGTTCTGAGGAAATTACTAGCCAATCCATGCTAACCATCACCCCACAGACAGATCAGGAAGCTGAGGCTCTGAGAAGCCAAGTAATCCAGCCAGAAGCACAGATGTGCGGCCACGGAGTGGGGTCTGCACCCACTGCCCGCCCAGGGGGACTGCCCGCTACAAGCAGGTTCCACACCTGTTCCCTTCACCCCCCTCCCGGGGCCAGCTCACAGAGCCTCCTCTTGGGGGGATTCACTTACCTTCTTCTAACAGGATTCGTCTCACTATCCTGCTTTGGGATCATCCGGAAGCTTGTCACTCTGAAGCAGGTTCAGCCTCACGTCACCAGGGCAGCTTTCCTGGATCATACTTACCACCTGCTCGTCCACTCCCAGCTCAGACCCAGAAAGTCCCCTCGGCTCGAGCCCCATGGCTCTGCCTGGGCTTCCACCCCCTCCTGCCTGGTCCGTCCCTCTCGTGTCCCCTGCAGGGTCATCAGGAGCTCCCCACCTGCCCCAGGCAGGCTGTCTGCTCTGTCCGGGGGAGGCCTCCGTGGTGTCAGGTGGAAGAAACAAGAGGTACTCGTGGGGCCTCCCTCAAGCAGCACAGTGGTCAGCACCCACCTACTGACCTCTTCACTCTGGATGGACAGTGGTTCATGGGGCCCGCAACATCTCCTGGTTCTCATCTCATCCCAGCGCTGCCCACAGAGAAGTCACTAAGCAACTCTGTGCAGGCTGCACAGAGAGGACGCCCATACACACGCCCCCCTGCCAGCCCTCGGGGCTCTAGTGGTCAGGCCTCGCCCAGGATACGGAGCTCACCTGGGCAGGTACCCAGCAGCCCACGGGGCTCTCGTGGTCAGGCCCCTCCCAGGATATGGAGCTCACCTGGGCAGGTACCCAGCAGCCCACAGGGCTCTCGTGGTCAGGCCCCTCCCAGGATATGGAGCTCACCTGGGCAGGTACGCAGCAGCCCACGGGGCTCTCGTGGGCAGGCCCCTCCCTGGATATGGAGCTCCCTTGGACAGGTACCCCAGCAGAGCTGGGCACACAGGAACCGTGCACATAGCTCTCATGGCAGAGCACCCCCAGCACACCTGTCGCTCAGAGCTGACACAGAGCACCTCAGAGCAGGGCTTGAACTAACAAACAGCAGCTCCAACATGTCTGTGACCCTAGGCTTCACTCTGTGCGGCCTCCCTCCACCTGGTCTTCCAGGGGCTTCCATTGCAGCCGGGGCACCAGGCCTCTGTCTCCACCCACCACCCTTCCTCTCCCTGACTCCTGGGTTCCTCTCATTAGGAGAGGGTCTTTGTGAAGTTGTCTCCCACTCATGGACCAGATAAAATGATTGGAAAACAAGCCAGAGCTGCAACCCCTTGTCTATCCTGACCCTCAGGACCCTACACCTGTTCCTTGGACCTGGCCGGTGCAGCAAGGCCCATTTTCTGCAACTGTGAGCCCCTGAGGGGCGAGGATTGGCTGGCTTGGGCAGCCTGACCCGGCCGGCCAGCCCTTCCCAGGTGTGCCTGGGTTGAGGTCAATATAAACACCCCTCCAGGCAGCAAAAGCCTCTGCAGCTGTGCCTGACGCCATATTCTCTGCCCCGTCAGCAGTCTCGGGGTTGTGCTGGTGGGAGGGAGTAGGGCCCAGGGCTCTATGAGTGGCCCCGTGTGAGTGGGGCTCTGCTGGACTTTCCACAGGAGTTGCCAGGCTGCCACCTTCTAAGGAAGACAATGTGTTACCCATACCTGCCACTGGAATTTCTCCCCGGGCAGAGGTGAGGAAGCAAGAAAAAAAGCATTGGGGGCCAGGACAGGAGGGGTAACTCAGGCAGGGAAAGGGAAAGCTTCCAAAAGAGCACCCAGGGCCACGACCATCCTGGCTGGCCTGCAGGCACCAACTTGGCCTGGGTGCTGTCGCTGGTGTGGCCCCAAGCCCCTTCCTCTAGGCTTTAAAGTCTTTGTACATATTCAGGTGATTTACCTGGGAAGGGTGGAAAAAGTTCAGGAGCAACTGGCCTGGGGCTCAGCTCACGTTTACTCAGAGACGCCTCCTCACGGTCCCCCAGCTTTGCAATGAGAACGCTCCTGGCTGGGGGACTGCTGGCTGCATGTGAGACAATTCCCCACCTCTCACCAACTTCAGAATTGTTTACCACTGGAGCAAGTGTTCTGATAGAGTTTTCATCTGTATAACTGGTGGGTTCTGCTTTTTCTTTTCTTTTTTTTTGGTTCAAGGTAGGTGTTATTCCTCTTTTTTGTATTTATAGATATAAGCATGGAAATCATTCATTCATATAAATAAGCCTATGGGAAGGGAAGAACTTGTCTTTTCTGTTTATTTTTTTTAATCTTATTTATTTTTTTAATTTTTGAATTTAACTTTATGTTTTTAAACAGCAGGTTCTTATTAGTTATCTATTTCATACATATTAGTGTACATATGTCAATCCAAGTCTCCCAATTCATCCCACCCACCACCCCCCTCACCACTTTCCCCCCTTGGTGTCCATACGTTTGTTCTCTACATCTGTGTCTCAACTTCTGCCCTGCAACCCGATTCATCTGTACCATTTTTCTAGGTTCCACATATATACGTTAATATATGATATTTGTTTTTCCCTTTCTGATTTACTTCACTCTGTATGACAGTCTCTAGATCCATCCACGTCTCTAAAAATGACCCAATTTCATTCCTTTTTATGGCTGAGTAATATTCCATTGTATATATGTACCACATCTTTATCCATTCGTCTGTCGATGGGCATTTAGATTGCTTCCATGACCTGGCTATTGTAAATAGTGCTGCAATGAACATTGGGGTGCATGTGTCTTTTTGAATTATGGTTTTCTCTGGGTATATGCCCAGTAGTGGGATTGCTGGGTCATATGGCAATTCTATTTTTAGTTTTTTAAGGAACCTTCATACTATTCTCCATAGTGGCTGTATCAATTTACATTCCCACCAACAGTGCAAGAGGGTTTCCTTTTCTCCACACTCTCTCCATCATTTCTTGTTTCTAGATTTTCTGATGATGCCCATTCTAACTGGTGTGAGGTGATACCTCATTGTAGTTTTGATTTACATTTCTCTAATAATTAGTGATGTTGAGCAGCTTTTCATGTGCTTCTTGGCCATCTGTATGTCTTCTTTGGAGAAATGTCTGTTTATGTCTTCTGCCCATTTTTGGATTGGGTTGTTTGTTTTTTTAATATTGAGCTGAATGAGCTGTTTATATATTTTGGAGATTAATCCTTTGTCCGTTGATTTGTTTGCAAATATTTTCTCCCATACTGAGGGCTGTCTTTTCGTCTTGTTTACAGTTTCCTTTGCTTTGCAAAAGCTTTTAAGTTTCATTAGGTCCCATTTGTTTATTTTTGTTTTTATTTCCATTTCTCTAGGAGGTGGGTCAAAAAGGATTTTGCTGTGATTTATGTCAAAGAGTGTTCTGCCTATGTTTTCCTCTTATAGTTTTATAGTGTCTGGTCTTACATTTAGGTCTCTAATCCATTTTGTGTTTATTTTTGTGTATGGTGTTAGGGAGTGTTCTACTTTCATTCTTTTACATGTAGCTGTCCAGTTTTCCCAGCACCACTTACTGAAGAGACTGTCTTTTCTCCATTGTATATCCTTGCATCCTTTGTCATAGATTAGTTGACCATAGGTAGGTGGGTTTATCTTTGGGCTTTCTATCCTCTTCCATTGATCTATATTTCTGTTTTTGTGTCACTACCATATTGTCTTGATTACTGTAGCTTTGTAGTATAGTCTGAAGTCTGGGAGTCTGATTCCTCCAGCTCCGTTTTTTTTCCCTCAAGACTGCTTTGGCTATTCGGGGTCTTTTGTGTCTCCATACACATTTTAAGATTTTTTGTTCTAGTTCTCTAAAAAATGTCACTGGTAATTTGATAGGGATTGCATTGAATCTGTAGATTGCTTTGGGTAGTATAGTCATTTTCACAATATTGATTCTTCTAATCAAAAAACATGGTATATCTCTCCATCTGTTTATATCACCTTTGATTTCTTTCATAAGTGTCTTATAATTTTCTGAGTATGGGTCTGTTACCTGCTTAGGTAGGTTTATTCCTAGGTATTTTATTCTTTTTGTTGCAATGGTAAATGGGTGTGTTTTCTTAATTTCACTTTCAGGTTTTTAATCATTAGTGTATAGGAATGTAAGAGATTTCTGTGCATTAATTTTGTATCCTGCAACATTACCAAATTCATTGATTAGCTCTAGTAGTTTTCTGCTGGCATCTTTAGGATTCTCTATCTATGGTATCATGTCATCTGCAAACACTGACAGTTTTACTTCTTCTTTTCAAATTTGTATTCTTTTATTTCTTTTTCTTCTCTGGTTGCTGTGGCTAGGACTTCCAAAACTATGTTGAATAACAGTGGTGATAGTGGACATCCTTGTCTTATTTCTGATCTTAGATGAAGTGCTTTCAGGTTTCTCACCATTGAGAATGATGTTTGCTGTGGGTTTGTCCTATATGGCCTTTATTATGTTGAGGTAAGTTCCCTCTATGTCCACTTTCTGGAGAGTTTTTATCATAAATGGGTGTTGAATTTTGTCAAAAGCTTTTCCTGCATCTATTGAGATGATCATATGGTTTCTGTTCTACGATTTGTTAGTATGGTGTATCACATTGATTGATTCATGTATACTGAAGAATCCTTGCATGCCTGGGATAAACCCTACTTGATCATGGTGTATGATCCATTTAATGTGTTGTTGGATTCTGTTTGCTAGTATTTTGTTGAGGATTTTTACATCTATATTCGCCAGTGATATTGGTCTGTTATTTTCTTTTTCTGTAGTATCTTTGTCTGGTTTTGGTATCAGGGTGATGGGGGCCTCATAGAAGAAGTTTGGGAGTGTTCCTTCCCCTGCAATTTTTTGGAAGAGTTTGAGAAGGATGAGTGTTAGCTCTTCTCTAAATGTTTGATAGAATTCACCTGTCAAACCATCTGGTCCTGGACTTTTGTTTGTTGTAAGATTTTTAATCACTGTTTCAATTTCATTACTTGTGATTGGTCTGTTCATATTTTCTATTTCTTCCTGGTTCAGTCTTGGAAGGTTATACCTTTCTAAGAATTTGTCCATTTCTTCCAGGTTGTCCATTTTAATGGAATAGAGACTACTACAGTGGCTTGTAGTAGTCTCTTAGGATGCTTTGTATTTCTGTGGTGTCCATTGTAACTTCTCCTTTTTCATTTCTAATTTTATTGATTTGAGTCCTCTCCCTCTTTTTCTTGATGAGTCTGGCTAAAGGTTTATCATTTTTGTTTATCTTCTCAGAGAAGCAGCTTTTAGTTTTATTGATCTTTGCTATTGTTTCCTTTGTTTCTATTTCATTTATTTCTGCTCTATCTTTATAATTTCCTTCCTTCTACTAACTTTGGGTTTTGTTTGTTCTTTTACTAGTTCTTTTAGGTGTAAGTTTAGAATGTTTATTTGAGATTTTTTCTTGTTTCTTCAGGTAGGCTTGCATTGTTATAAACTTCCCTCTTAGAACTCCTTTTGCTGCATCCCATAGGTTTTGGACTGTCGTGTTTTGGCTGTCATTTGTCTCTAGGTATTTTTTGATTTCCTCTTTGATTTCTTCGGTGATCTCTTGGTTATTTAGTAACGTATTGTTTAGCCTCCATGTGTTTGTGTTTTTTACATTTTTTTCCCTGTAATTGATTTCTATTCTCATAGCATTGTGGTCGGAAAAGTTGCTTGATATGATTTCAATTTTCTTAAATTTACTGAGGCTTGATTAGTGACCCAAGATGTGATCTATCCTGGAGAATGTTCCATGTGCACTTGAGAAGGAAGTGTAATCTGTTGTTTTTGGATGGAATGTCCTAAAATATCAATGAAATCTATCTGGTCTGTTGTGTCACTTAAAGCTTGTGTTTCCTTATTAATTTTCTGTCTGGATGATCTCCACTGGTGTAAGTGAGGTGTTGAAGTTCCCCACTATTACTGTGTTACTGTCGATTTCCTCTTTTATAGATGTTAGCAGTTGCCTTATGTATTGAGGTGCTCCTATGTTGGTTGCAGATATATTTATAATTGTTATATCTTCTTCTTGGATTGATCCCTTGATCATTATGTAGTGTCCTTCCTTGTCTCTTGTAATATTTTTTATTTTAAAGTCTCTTTTATCTGATATGAGTATTGCTACTCCAGCTTTCTTTTGATTTCCATTTTCATGGAATATCTTTTTCCATCCCCTCACTTTCAGTCTGTAAGTGTTCCTTGGTCTGATTTGGGTCTCTTGTAGACAGCAAATATATGACTTTTCTTTTTGTATCCATACAACGAGCCTGTGTCTTTTAGTTGGAGCATTTAATCCATTCACGTTTAAGGTAAGTATCGATATGTATGTTCCTATTACCATTTTCTTAATTGTTAAGGGTTTGTTTTTGTAGGTCCTTTTCTTCTCTTGTGTTTCCCACTTAGAGAAGTTCTTTTAGTATTTGTTGTAGAGCTGGTTTGATGGTGCTGAATTCTCTTAGCTTTTGCTTGTCTGTAAAGTTTTTGATTTCTCTGTCAAATCTGAATGAGATCCTTGCTGGGTAGAGTACACTTGGTTGCAGGTTTTTCTCTTTCATCACTTTAAGTATAATTGTGCCACTCCCTTCTGGCTTGTAGAGTCTCTGCTGAGAAATCAGCTGTTCCCTTGTATGTTATTTGTTGTTTTTCCCTTGTTGCTTTCAGTAATTTTTCTTAGTCCTTAATTATTGTCAATTTGATTACTATGTGTCTTGGCATGTTTCTCCTTGGGTTTATCCTGCCTGGGACTCTCTGTGCTTCCTGGACTTTGGTGACTATTTCCTTTCCCATGTTAGGGAAGTCTTAGACTATAATCCCTTCAAATATTTTCTCGGGTCCTTTCTCTCTCACTTCTCCTTCTGGAACCCCTATAATGTGAATGTTGTTGCATTTAATATTGTCCCAGAGGTCTCTTAGGCTATCTTCATTTCTTTTCATTCTTTTTTCTTTATTCTGTCTGTGGCAGTGAATTCTACCATTCTGTCTTCCAGGTCACTTATCCGTTCTTCTGCCTCAGTTATTCTGCTATTGATTCCTTCTAGTGTATTTTTCATTTCAGTTATTGTATTGTTCATCTCTGTTTGTTTGTTCTTTAAATCTTCTAGGTGTTTGTTCTTTAATTATTCTAGGTCTTTGTTAAACATTTCTTGCATCTTCTCCATCTTTGCCCTCATTCTTTTTCCAAGGTTCTGGATTATCTTCACTATCATTATTCTGAATTCTTTTTCTGGAAGGTTGCCTATCTCCACCTCATTTAGTTGTTTTTCTGGGGTTATCTTGTTCCTTCATCTGGTACAAAATCCTCTGCCTCTTCATGTTGTCTATCTTTCTGTGAATGTGGTTTCCCTTCCACAGGCTCTGTAATTGTAGTTCTTCTTGCTTCTGCTATCTGCCCTCTGGTGGATGAGGCTATCTAAGAGGCTTGTGCAAGCTTCCTGATGGGAGGGACTGGTGGTGGGTAGAGCTGGCTGTTGCTCCGTTGGGCAGAGCTCAGTAAAACTTTAATCCACTTGTCTGATGATGTGTGGGGCTGGTTTCCCTCCCTGTTGGTTGTTTGGCCTGAGGCAACCCAGCACTGGAGGCTACCTGGCTCTTTGGTGGGGCTAATGGCAAATTCTGGGAAGGCTGACACCAAGCAGTATGTCCCAGAACTGCTGCCAGTGTCCTTGTCCCCATGGTGAGCCACAGCCACGCCCCGCCTCTGCAGGAAACCCTCTAACACTAGCAGATTGGTCTGGTTCAGTCTCCTATGGGGTCACTGCTCCTTCCCCTGGGTCCCAATGTGTACACTACTTTGTGTGTGCCCTCCAAGAGTGGAGTCTCTTTTTTGCCCCAGTCCTGTCAAAGTCCTGCAATCAAATCCTGCTAGCCTTCCAAGTCTGATTCTCTAGGAATTCCTCCTCCTGTTGCCGGACCCCCAGGTTAGGAAGCCTGACATGGGGCTCAGAACCTTCACTCCAGTGGGTGGACTTCTGTGGTATAAGTGTTCTCCAGTTTGTGAGTCAACCACCCAGCAGTTATGGGATTTGATTTGATTGTGATTGCACCCCTCCTACTGTCTCATTGTGGCTTCTCCTTTGTTTTTGGATGTGGGGTATCTTTTTTGGTGAGTTCCAGTGTCTTCTCGTCAATGATTGTTCAGCAGTTAGTTGTGATTCCAGTGTTCTCTCAAGAGGGAGTGAGCGCACATCCTTCTACTCCACCATTTTGAACCAATCTGCACTGGTGGGTTCTTAATTAACAATGGGAATGGTAATGTTAAAAGTCCTGAATCAGGATTGAAATATTTACCCCCCACATGTACAGGTGTAAGAACCTGGGGACGCCGTGTGCACACAGCACCCTTAGGGCTTCCGACTTGACCCCTCAACATTCTGGTGTCCAACCACTGCTTTAGGATTTCTGGGGGCCCAATGCTGACTCTAAGAGTTCCGTAATCCAGCCTCTGTCTGCCTTTAGTGAGACCCACATTTCCAGAATCCTACAGGGCAGGGTCGGTGTGACTGTTCTGTGTCTTCTCTAACAAATGACCACAAGCCGGGTGGTTTAAAACAACAGGAATTCATCCTCCCCCAGTCCTGGAGTTCAGACATCTGAGATCAAGGTGTTGTAGGACTGCAGTCCCTCCAGAGGCTCCAGGATAGGGTTCTCCCTGCCTTTTCCAGCTACTGGGGGCTCCAGGCGTCTACAGGCTTGCGGTGGTATCCCTCCCGTCTCTGCCTCTGTCTTCACGTGGCATCTCCTGTGTCTGGGTCTCTCCTCTTTTGTCTCTTACAAGGACGCTGTCATTGGATTGGGGGCCACTCTAACCCAAGATGACCTCCCTCGAGATCCTTAACTACATGTACGAAGACCCTTTTCCCAGATATGGTCCTGTTCACATGTTCTGGGGGGACACATCTTTTGGGACCACCATTCAATCCATTATCTGTGTATAAAATAACCCTCATTTTAGGAGTTTACCAAGGTCTCATATAGCTTGGTACAGACAACAGCCATGTGGGTGGGGGTCTGGTGATGATGAGGACCCTAGAGTCACCTGTAAAGGATCAAAGCCTGGCTTCATCAGAAAGTGAGCTCTTCCACCATGGGGCCTGTGGAAACAGCCACTCCACTCTGTCCATGGAAAGGGACCCAGTGCCAAGTCCTGAAGTGGTTACCTTGCAAAGCTGGCTCTTCTGGGATTTCATAATCAATAGCATCATGTAACCAATAACTATGGGCTTGGAGGAATTGCTTTCTGGTATGTGATGAGAGCACTGTCAGTTTAGGCACAGCAAGCCTAGATTAGGAATGTTTGAAGGGGAAGAGTTTGAGAGATTGTGAAGCTTGGTTGTCAAGGAAACTGAGCAGGTTTTTCAAGGTTGTCAAAGAAGTTTCTCTCTTAAACTGAAGGCATGGCTGGGAGAGCTGAACTCCAGGGATCCTTTAAATGGGATGCTCTGAAGCACCATCACCTGAGTGGTAATCTCATCGTGAGCTGGGGTTCACGAAAAGTTTTATGAGATCAAGCCTGACTTTCTGTGACAGCTGGGGAGGGGTTTGTAAAGCACCTTGGCTTTTAGAGCAAAGGTTTGTTGCTGGAACAAAGTGTCTCCCCAAAATGGGCCGAAGCGGAAGATGTCTCTGTCCCCTTCTTGTTAGAGTCCAGGGCAGCTGGGTGTCGGAGCCCAGGCCCTGTCCCTCTTGTTTCTCCTCCCTGCTTCCAGGTGAGAGCTCTAACCAGCAGGGTGGGGTGACGACGGGGACATCACGCCCTCCGTCCTAGGATGCAGGCTGGCCAAGCCCCTCACTACCTCCAACCTTTCCCCTTGGTAACACGAGACATTGGATCCCAGCTGTAAGGGGTGGGAAGGCTGGGGGTGCAGGGTAGCCGTGAACAGGAAAAAGGGAAATGGGTTCTGATGGGCAGCTGGGCGGCTCTCTTCTGAGTGTTGCCCAGACGCTAGCACACAGACTCTGGGTCCTGTGAAGCTTCAATGCTTTGTGGTTCTGGAAATCCTATAGGAGACAGTCCACAGCAGGTAAAGCTAATGCTGTCAGTGGAGGTGGTGAAGCCAAAGATCTGCAGTTCAGACTAAAGGTGCCTATGTACATACAAGACAAAGCCATCTCGTGTGAATGTAGTTCAGACACGTTTAACATGAATGCAATCATGTTATGCCTAACATCTTCTATCTTGTACCTCCCCTCAGGGACCCCCTCCTTAGTTCCTGTGGCTCCTGTAACTCATGTACAGGGGAATGGAGAGTGGGCCCTGTCCAGTCTGAGCCCTGAGTTACCCTGTGTGTGAGTCTGCTCGGGGCTGCCGTAACAAATACCACAGACAGGGCAGCTTAAACGACAGACATCTCCCAGTCCTGGATGCTGTCTGAGATCAAGGTGTTTCTTCTGAGGTTTCTCTCCTTGGCATGTCGACAACCAACTTCTCCCCATGTCTTCACATGGTCTCCCTCTGTGCCTATCTGTGTCCTAATCTTTTCTTGTAGGACATCAGTTCTATTGGATTAGGATCCACCCTAGTGACCTCATTTTTACCTTGATCGCCTCTTTGAAAACCCCGTCTCCAAATACAACCACATCCTGGGGTTCTGGGGGTTAGGGATTCAACATGTGAATTTGTGGGGTACATGGCTAAGCCCACATCATCCTGCTTAGGAACCAATATGTGCCTCGGTCCCTCCTTCCCTCAAGTCTCACGGGGATCATGCGATGGCTCAGGGAGAGTTTGTGCAGAGTTTGTGTCCCAGCTGGGGAACCCTTCTCTGCTCTCTTTGATCAGGCAGTGACGGTGTGTTGCTAGTCCCGTCCTGAGGTGAGCAGTTCTGGGGTTTTGTGCCGTGTCGCCTGGCCTACTGAGATGTTCATTGTCAGGGAAACCAGGAGGCAGCAGCCTAGTGGGGATGCCGGAGACTCTCAGGGCCATGATGGACACCTCTCTCACCAGACACCCCAGCAAAAGTGAGGAAAACTTTGCGGGGGTGTACAGGTGGGAGAGAGTCAAAGTCTCGTTTATGCTTCAGAAAGACCACTCTTTGGGGTGGGATAAGATGCACTTTGGGGGAAGTGAACTTTGTCAGGGCCTAATGGAGGGATTGGGCTTGGGCCAGGGCTGTGGGTGTAGAGGTGAAATAGTGTGGGGACTGGCCACAGACTCTGGAGGAGGAGCTGACAGTCACTGGGGCACAAAGAGAGTGAGAGGCTGGGAGGCCCCAGTGTTACCGAGCCAAACTTGGGTCCACTTGCCCGAGTGCAGTAAAGCCAATCTACAGACACCGGTTGTGGTGAAGGAAAGTAGAGCTTTAAGTGTAAATGTGCCAATATAAGGAGGACAGGTGGCTTGTGCTCTAAAAGCCCGAACTCCCTGAGGGATTTCAGCAAAGCATTTTTAAGGCCAGTTTAAGGAGGGTGGTCACAGGGTATGTGATCAGCTGGTGCACAATTCTCTGGTTGATGGTGAGGTAACAGGCAGTTAACATTGTAAATTCTTAGGCACCAGAAGCTCTGGGGCTACCTGTTCATGATCATCAAGTAGTTAATTTATTCCACTTGGTGGTGGTTTTAGCATCTGTAAAACAACTCAGGAAGCGTACATCAGATACTGTTATCCAGGTACTTCAGAGAGGAGCTACAACAGAGGATATGGGGGAGGGGTCTGTCCTGGGAAGGCTCCATAGGGTCCTGCTCGGTTACAGCTGGTGCCTGGGCTTGGCAACCTGGGAAGGTGGGGCTGCTCCTGGCTGTGGGTAGCTGCAGGATCACAGTCCTCTGAGGGGCCTGTTAGCCCCCAAGGTGAGATGGGGATGCAGTGGCTGGACAGAGGCGTCTGGCCTGGGAGAGGGGTCCAGGCTGGAAATGTCATTGGAATCATCACAGGGAGGGAGAGGAAAGGCCAATGGGGGCAGGTAAGTCACAGCAGATTACGTGCAGGTGACTGTGGTCCTGTTGGAAGCAACTCAGAGCCAGAAAGGAGTGACCGTCAGGGGCTCAGCTTCATTCTCTTGTTCCTTTGTAAAACCACTGTGTCAGAGTTTGAGACACCGCCAGGAGACTTCTTGGACCAGTGCTGCCATGGCTTCATCAAAAGGCCCAGGGGGAACACAGAACCACAGCACGCCCTGCCCATGTCCACATTGGGAATGTATCCCATCGGGGCACCGTGGCTCACAGACTTCAGGGAACCTCTGCCTTCAAGACTGGTCCTCCTCCTTCCTCTCACCTGCTGGTCAGAGGCCCAGGAATCCCTAAAACTGGCTCCATCCCCAGGGCCTGGATTCTGGGACAGTTTAGGGGTAAGCAAAACCCTTATGCTCCTTTATCTGCCTAGGGGTGATAATGTCTTAAAATCTGCAATTGACTGATTATGAAGGACTGAGTGTTTCCAGCAGGTATGGGTGGAAAGATGGGGTGTGAAGTTCCCCCGGCCAGTCAGCATCCTCCCAGGAAGCCCAGATCCAGGATTACGAGGGCAGAGGCTCTCCTCTTGATAACTTGTAACTTCCCACTCCCACAGCAAGGAGCCTGGCTCCCAGCATCTGCCATTTAACTATGCATTGCTCCTTTCCAGGTTACACGTGCAGAGGTTTCAGAATTGTTAGGTACTACACCCTGGAAATAACTTCATAAAATAAAGCCCTCTGTTTATGTACGGTCCATTTTGCCTTTAGTCTACAGATTCCATTCATTTCCAAAGGTAACTTAGGTCAGCACCTTTTACCCCATCCCCTACAGTGAGTTTTTTTCCATATATTTCTAATAGAGTTAGATTCTGTCACATTATGTATTCCATCCTGCAACACTCCTACATTGTAAATAACTAAATTTGAATAGATTATATGATTGACCCCTTGGGATGTACACATCTATGGGCTTAGACAAATGCATAGTGACAGGTATCCATCCTAGAGTATCACGTGGAATACTTCAAACCCCCCACCTCATGATCTGCTTATCATCTATGTACCTTTGCCTTTCCTAGAATGTCATCAATGGGATCATACTGTGTGCAGCCTCCTCAGACAAGATTCTTTCACTTAGCAGTATATACTGAAGATTTATCCATGTCTTTCCATAGGTTGATGGTGCATTCCTTTCTACTGCTGAGTAGTATTCCATTGCACGTGTATGGGAGGAAAAACAATTTTCCCTCTACTTTTCTAGGTTCTTGGTTGAGACACACCCCTGCCCCCCAATAATAAAACACAGGTTACCAGGAGAAAAACAGAAGTTTAATAACATGTATACCCCCTGTATACAGGGGAGATACCAAGGAAAAATGAATCACTCTCTGAAGTGACCAAAGCCATCACCTTAAATACCATCTTCAGCTAAAAACAGAAGAAAGCTGTTGGGAAGGGGGAAGCCAGTTATGACAGGTTATCATGAATAGCACAGTAAACAAGGGTATGATTGTTTGCACATTTAAGTCAGGACTTCTTCACTGATAACAGTTACTTGTGATTTCATTATCCTTATATTTCTGGTGCAAAGAGGGACATACCCTTTAAAATGGAGACTTCTCCATTGTAAATGTCCTTCAGAAAAGGGCAATCTCTACTCAGTTTTCTGAGATTCCTTTTTTTTAAGCAGACTGAAATAATCCTATGCCAGAGAGGCATATTTTGGGGTGGCATATTCTACTTGCCTTGACATAGATGTACCCCAGTTTGCTTATGCATTCATCTATTGAAGGACATTCTGATTTCCTCAAGTTTTTAGCCATTATGAGTAGAGCTTCTGTGCATAATTGCATCTTTGTTTGCATTTGGACATAGATTTTCAAAGCAGTTGCCTAAATACTGGAAGCACGATTGTTGGATCCCAAGGTGAGACTTTTTTAGCTTTGGAAAGAAGTGACAAACTGTCTAACAAAGTGGCTGTACATGCATCCTACCAATAAGCAGGGAGAGTTCCTGTTGTTCCTCACCCTCTAGCAATTGGTCTTTTCATTATTTTGAGTTTGGCTGTCCTTATCTTGGAGAGGCACCAGTGAGTGGTGGCGTGAAGTGAGATCTTAATTCCCTGGCCAGGAATTGAACCTGGTTACCCTGGATGAAAACTAGGAATGCTAGCTACCACACCCCCTGGCTCTTGCCCCCAGTGAAAAATGCATTTCTTACAGAGGCAAACTGTAAAAACAGGTACAAAGTTTATTATTAGAGACATAGCACAACAACAGGTGGGAGAGCACACAGAGAAACAGTTTGTTTAGTTAAGACAGAAGCAAGGCAGAGATGCACACCCGGAGAGAAAGGGTGTGGGCATCCCCCCAATGAGGAAGAGTGCAGTAAAGAGGCGGTTAAGTCACTTATATAGGGCAGTTCTTCCGGGTCTCTGTTTACCTCTGGCCAATTACCTGGTTTCTTTTTCCACACCTGCCCTGCCCTAGGACCCTGCCCAACATGCGTGTGCAACATTTTTCCAAGGTGGATTACAGCCCAGAGACCTATGGGACGGCCTTAGCATCAACTATTATGGGGTGGTTTCTCTTCCTTTTTGAGCCCCAAGGAGCCTTTCTGCACATGTGCAATGTCTCCCTTGCCCCAAGGATGGAAAATGTATGACCTCTTGATCTTTTAGCAGGGTTTAGTCCCACTCTGTCCTTGCCATAAAAGTGTCCAATGTCCAGTTATTTACCCTGTTTCTGTTGCTGGTTTTTATATCGAGGTGCAGATCTCGAAATATAGACAGGAGTCCAGTCATAAACAAGTAGTCCTGGAGCCCGTTTGTCTCTTGCTTCAGGAAATGTAAACAGGGGGCTGGTAATGAATTTCCGACCTGGAGCCCATCTTCTTCTCACCCCAGGAAGTGTGAACAGGAGGCCAGTTGTACATGTCTAACCTGGAGACCATCTATCTCCTGCCTCAGTCCTAATAGGTGTGCTGTGATATCTCATGATTTTAATTTGTAATTCCCTAACGGTGTATGATGTTGACCATGTTTTTGTATGACTTTTACTATCTGTATATCTTTTTTGGCTGGATGTCTGTTCAGATCCTAACCCATTTTTTATGGGGTTGTTTTAGAGGTCCTTGTCTATTTTGAGTCCAAATCCTTTATCAGATACAAGTTTTGCAAATATTTTTCTCCCAGTTTGTGGCTTGTCTTTTGATTTTCTGAATAAGGTCTTTGAGAGTAGAAAATTTTAATTTCATAAAGTCCATATGATTACTTTTTTCTTTTGTGGATTGACTTTTTGTGTTGTGTGTTAAAACTCAAAGCGCATGATCTCCAGACCAAACGCAAGGTCATGTAGATTTTCTAGGTTTATCTCTGTAATTTTTACAGTTTCACATTTTAAATGTCTGTTAATAAATTTGAGTGAGTTTGGCGTGAGTTTTAAAGTTTGTGTCTACAGTCATTTCATTTCATACAGTTTCCAGTTAATTGTTCCTTAACTATTTTGGAGAAGTCATGGGATACTTGACTGTATTTCAGTTTGAATTTCCACAGTTTAGTGGATGCCTCAGAAGTGTCCTCAGTGGGAGGGGCCTCCACTGAATTGGGAGGCAGCTTGGTCTGCATGTTCCCATTGGCTGGCAGGGAACGTGAGCCCGCCTCCCTGACCCTCCGCGGGAATGCGCATTCAGCCTGCAGACTTGGCTCCACGAGCCGTTGACGGGAGCCCCGTCTCCTCAGGACCCGTCGGGGCTTTGGCTTCTGGAACACGCGGGGCTGAGTCCATGCTGACGGTTGGGCTTTGGGACAACCCAGAGTCGAGTCCACACTAACGGAGGCCGGGTCTCCTCAGGACCCACTGGGGCTTCAGCTTTGGGACATCGTGGGGTCCGTTTCTCTCTGACAGGAGCCTGGTCTCCTCAGGACCTGCCGGGAGGTGATGCCGCTGAGGGAAAAGGGGAGGAAAAGTAGGGAGAAGGTTCCTGTGTGTGGCTGACAGCTGAGGGTGTCTGTCTTCAGAGGAGCCAGGAGAGGAAGGGCTTGATGTGGAAAACTGGATTTTTGGCCACTTTTGTAGGTGATGTAGACAGAGTGCAGTGTTGTTCTTTGGCGTGTGGTGTCTGGTTTTCCCAGCACCATTTATTGAGGGGACTGTCCTTTCCCTGGTGTATGTTCTTGGTTCCTTTCTTGTGAATTAACTGACCACATGCCTGTAGGTTTATTCCTGGGCTCTCTGCTCTGTTCCTATGGTCT
The DNA here is from genome assembly GCF_965194825.1 of Balaenoptera physalus. Taxonomy (NCBI): domain Eukaryota; kingdom Metazoa; phylum Chordata; class Mammalia; order Artiodactyla; family Balaenopteridae; genus Balaenoptera; species Balaenoptera physalus. The sequence continues at coordinate 42,659,553 of NC_138890.1, read as the reverse complement.
GTGTGCCTGTTTTTGTGCCAATTCCACACTTTTTTGGGACTGTAGCTTCGTAATGAAGTGTGAAGTCAGGGAGCGAGATGCCTCCAGGCCGTTCTCCTTCCTCAGTGTCGCTTTGGCTCTTCTGGGTCCTTTGTGGCTCCACACAAATGTTAAGATTGTTTTGTTTCTATGAAATGTCATTGACATTTTGGTAGTGGTTGCGTATATGTGTACATTGCTTTGGGTAGCATGGACATTTTCACAATATTTTCACCCATGCGCACAGGATACCTTTCCATTGATTTGTGTCTGTTCAGTTTCTTTCATCAATGTCTTAGTTTTCAGTGTGCAGGTCTTTCAAGTCCTTGGTTAAATTTATTCCGAGTTTTTTGGGGGATGAAATTATAAATGGAATTGTTTTCTTAATTCGTGTTTCTGATAGTTCATTATTTGTGTATAGAATCACAAATGATCCTGTAGTTTTACAGAATTCATTTTTTTAGTTCTGACCATTTTTTTGGTGGTTTTATGTGAAAACCTAGAATTCAGAAATCGCACTGTTTTCCACTACACCCAGGTCATCCACAGCGCCCAAGACCTAGTGGCTCCTAATATTATCTTCCCACGGTGTCTCTTAATACCATGTGGACAAAGTGATTAACATCACTTTGGTTGAATTTGGTCTGGGTAAGTCTTGGCCTCTCTAGCAATGTTTGATGTCATCGCTGATTTTCTGGCATGTTACTGACATGGTTGTATTGAAAAGTATTTTCTAGTAAATTTCAAATGTTTAAACTTTAAACAGCAGTACAAAGTTGTCTACATTCACACCAAATACTGCAGTATGTTTTGGCCAAAACAGGGCCAGTCTCCCAGGGAACCAGGACATATCCCCAAAATGAGGGATAATTATGGTTTCCACATTATAATCCTATCCACAGGACCACTTCAGCTTTCACCAGCTGCCCCAACTTTGTGGAAATGTCTTTTTCCATTCTAATCCAGTTTTCTTTTTCTGGAACCATCACTAGGGCTTTCCCTCATTTTAAAAACCTTCATGGATTTTAAGTGTACAAGATGAGTATGATCTGGGTGGCTTATCCTGTATGGCTTCTTTCACTTAGGATGTTTTCAGTGTTTATCCATGTTGTAACATGTATCATTTTTTTCATTGTGATTGAAAACACAAAACATTTATCATTTAAGTCGTTTTAAGTATACACTTCTGTAGCATTAAGTACATTCACATTGTTGTAAAAACATCCTCACCATCCATCTCCAGAACTCTTTCCTTTTCCCCAAGTGAAACCGTAACCATTAAACACTTATTCCCCTCAACCCCTGGCAAACTTATTCTACTTTTTGTCTTTGAATTTGACTTATCTGGATACCTCATACTAGTGGAATCATAGAATGTTTGTCCTTTTGTGTCTGGTTTGTTTCACTTAACATAATGACTTCAAGGTTCATCCACATTGCAACCTGTGTGAGAATTACCCTAGTTTTAAAGGTTGAATCATATTCCATTGTGTATATACTACACTGTATTTATGCATCCATCTGTTGAAGGACACTTGTGTTGTCCACCTTTTGGCTATTGTGAATAATGTTGCTATGAATATGGGGTACAGATATCTGTTCCAGTCCTTGCTTTCTAATATTTTGGGTGTATACCCTGGAGCGGAATTGAGGGGTCATACGTTAATTCCATGTTTAAGTTTTTGAGGAGCCGCCATACTGTTTTCCACAGCAGCAGCACAATTTTACTTTATGCCTTTGTATGACAGAATAATGCAGCTTATGGATCTACCTTATTTTGCTTATCCATTCACCCGTTGGTGGACATTTTAATTGTTTCTAACCTGGGCTATTGTGAACATTGCCGCTATGAATATTGATGTATAAGTTTTTATTTGAACACCTGTTATCAGTTCTTTGGGTGTATATCTAGGAGTAGAGTTGTTGAAACATATGATAATTATATTTTTTTGTTTTTGAGAAAATGCCAAAGTTTTGTACACATAGGTTGCACCATTTTACATTTCCATAAGTAAAATTTAAGGATTCCAATTTCCCTACATTGTTGCCAACATTTGTTATTTTTATTTATTTTTAATATAACCATTCTAGTGTGTGTGAAGGGGTTTCACACTGTGGTCTTAATTTGCATTTCCATCATGACTACTGATGTTTGACATCTTTTCATGTGCTTGTTGACCATTTGTATGCCTTGTCTGGAGAACAGTCTATGCAAGTCCTTTGTGCATTTCAAAAATTGGGTTGCTCTTTTATTGAGTGGTAAAAATTCTTGATATATTCTGGATAAAGACTCTTATCAGATATATAATGTGCCTATATTTTCCTCCATTCTGTGGGCTGTCTTTTTACTTTCTGGATAGCCTCTTTTGATGTACAAAAGTTTGTAATTTTGAGGAACTCCAGATTATCTGTTTTTTTTTCTTTCATTGCTTGTGTTTTAGGGTCAGATCTAAGAAACTATTGTTAAATGCAGGGTCATGAATCCCTTGGTTTATTCCAGAGTACCATCATCCCTCGGTATCCACTGGGCTAGGGTTTAGGTCTGGGGTTTGAGTCAGGTCAGGGTTTAAGGGTCAGGGGTCAGGGTTATGGGTCAGGGTTTGAGAGTCAGGGTAGAGGGTCTAGGGTTCTGGGGTTAGGGTGTTAAGGTTAGAGGTTAGGGTTCTCTAGGGTTAGGGCTAGGTTTAAGCATAACTGGCCCCCATTGCCCTTCCTTTCTCCTCTCCGAGGTCTCCAGGATGGATAACATTTGCCCAGGGTCACATGTGAGTCAGGGAGTTGAGCTGTACCACTGTATTTCTATCCCCCAGTCCTGGGCTCTGAGAGAAGAATGAAATGTCTGTACTGTCTCTGAGTGTTTCAAATTGAACTCGATGTCAGTCATGGGTTGTGGAGGGTGTCAGGAGTCATGCATGGTTGCTTCCTGCCCTCCCATCTGGGAAAGGTGGTGCTGGCCCTACTCTGCCAGGGCAGCCCCAGTTCCAGCAGAGTGCCCAGAGAGGAGGGCACTCAGTGGACATGTGTGGATTAATGCAGGACTGGGTGTAGCAATGTGCCAGCCCCCTGCCTACTTGAGGGCTGGTGGGGCCCTCCTGGGACTGAAGGCATCCTTTGTCCCATCGGAGTGGGTATCAATAGACAATCAAGTCTCAGGCAGGACAGTCCTTGACCTCTGACCATTCAGGGAGGCATCTGTGGTCCTCTAGCTCAGTTCAGCCTGGGCCCTGTCAAGACCCCGTGGACAATAAGTGAGCTGACCATGGTGGTGAGCAATGGAACATCTACCTGGGCATTGTAGCCTTTCCTTTGAGATGTTTCAACTACCAACATCCATGTGGTTGAGAAAAGGGCCTCCCCTTCACAGCCTTCACAGCCTCCACAGCCTCATAGCCTGCCAAGAGAGGTAATAACCCTCTAAATATTTGAGTGTGTCCCTGACACAACAAGCATACAGCAGACCATGGCCCTGCAATCCTTTGTCCTTTTAGTTGTTAGAAATTTTGACATTCATATTCATTAAGAGTCAAAGTTATGGGAGTAACTGGGCCTCCCAATGGGAGATTCACACTGAGACTGCATTGTCTTGGAGAGCCATATGCATCCATGTGGCCTCTGGAAAGCTTGCCAATTATGGGTTCCATGGCATGGAATAATTCTTGAGCCTCCCATTACTTCATTGCACAAGAGTTTCCTTACCACCCTAGCATTTGGTTTCTTCCCTTAGTAAAGGAGACAGAAGAAACTGGAAAAGGAGCAGTATTGTTTTTCAGGGATGGGTAATTAATATGGCAAGGGAGATGGCATAACTCAAGGGCTTCCACCTCTCAGGGGCAGGAATGAGGTCTGTGTGTCTTCTGAGGGCACATGGGCTGTTCTGGGCCAGCCTCTGAGATGTGAGGACCTGATGCCCAAGGCGGGAGACTTGAGTTTACCAACAACAATGATCCTGCCTTTTCAGCAATTCAAAGAACTTCTTGCAGTCTTGGCAAGACAGTAAAAGCACTGGATGAGTAGCTGCAGACCCTGACCCTAAGTGAACCCCTTTCTTCCTTTTGTGTCAGATTCTGTGCTATGCTGTGAGCTGTCATTGACATAGAATCTGCTGCTTTCTCGCAGCCAGCACCTGTTCTCATGCCCAAGTTTAGTGCCTCAGTTTTCCTTTGGGAATTACATCTCATCTGCTTCCAGTCCAAATAGTTCCAGAAGGATGAGCCCATGTTCCACCCAGCTCGAAGATGGGTTTACAACCCACATCTAGCCAGTCCCATTTTCCATCTTCTGGTGATGGGTCAAGGATGAGAATGAAACCCAAGCCAGGCCAAAGGTATTCAAAACCATGACTTTTCTTAGAACCCAAGAAAAGGAGAAACCTTTTCTCGGAAAAAGGATGGTGAGTGGTTGTCAGCCTAGAGTTGCTGTTGGCCCAAGGGCAGAGAGAGAGACTGTGCCTGTGAATGAGGTCCCCCAAAGGCAATGAGCAGGACAAAGGTTTGGAGAGAAACAAGGTCACACAGAGAGTGTGAGACATTGGACCTTGCCAGGTCCAAACCCATTCTTAAACTTGCCACTTGTAAGTATTAATTTATTTCTACCCTTATAATAAATACTAATTTATTTTACTTCAGTAAGTGTGTCCAGTTGCTGGGAATAAAAAAAGTCCTAGTTGACATATCCGAATCAATAATCCCTGATCCATCCTCAGGTGTCCTCACTGAGTAGGTGTGGCTGGGGGAGATGAAGACACTGGGTGGGGTCATATACTAGGGGAGCTGCCAAACAGCTCTGTCCCTGTTCCTTCCATGTCCTGGGAGAGGGAATCCCTGGAACAGTGATAGGATAACCAATAAGGAAAGAGGTTCCTCAGTGGTTAATTAGTCTTTTTGTATTTTCCTTAATTTAGGGTCCATTTTGGTAACCTGTTTTTACAAAGCAATCACCCGTTTCCTCTAGATTTCCAGTTTGTTACAATAGGTTTCTCTTATTTGACTTTTAATTTTTCCAGTCTAATTTTCTACAGAATCATCACAAATAATGAACAAATATTGATACTTTATTATTAACTTTAGTCTCTATTCATGTTCCCTTTGTTATACCTTTCCTTGTTCCAGGGTCTCAAAGGACATGGGGTCATCATGTCTATTTTGTCTCTTCTGGGCTTTGACAGTTGCTCAGACTCTCCTTGTTTCCATGACCTTGACAGTGTGGAGGAGGATTGGTCAGGTATTGTGTAAACTGCCCTGCACTGGGATTTGCCTGGTGTTTTTGTTGTAATTAGACTTGGCTTTGAAAAAGCAGATCACAGAGGTAAAGTGCTTCCTCTTCACTATATATCGAGAGAACAGGCTCTTAAGGGAACTTCTCACTTATATTCTTAACTTTGGTCACCAGGCTGAGGTAGTGTTTATGAAGTTTTCACACAGTGAAGTTAATTTTTTCCCATGTTCATCCTGTGTGTCTTATTTAGGAGGGAGTCATAATGCAGAAGCCACACTTGAGGACAAAGTGGTTAGCTTCACATCCTTGATGGACAGCTGAGTATCTATATGAATCGTTTAGAAACTTTCTGCCTAGGAGATTTCTATTTAACATCATTCATCAAAAACTATGTAACTTATTTTTACCAGTTTGGACACATGAATAATTATTGTAAACTTTTGGGTATAATCCAGCACTACATTATTAGACTGCTTAGTTCATTCTTGCTTTGGCGGTTGAGCACTTTTTCCATTTGCTCCTGTTTTCATTTTATATAATTTTTCTTTTGTGGGTTTTTGAAATTTTTGGTACTTCTTTACTTTCTGATATTTTAAGATTATCCTGCTTCGTATATTTACTGTCTCAGTCCTAGCATCAGCCCTTTCTTCAAAGAGCCCTTGTTCCTTTTATTAGAGAATGGTATTAAAAACTTACACGTGGGAGCTAAATATGCTCAGCTGACAGTGCATGGAAATATATGCATGTATCCCAGCCTATGCATATACACATAATTATAAAGATTTCCATGTGGAACTATGTGTATCTCTATTAGGCTAAAGATAATTTATACTGATGTCTCCTACCTGGTCTGTTATGACATGGATATTGTAACTGTCTCCCTTTGTTTGTCTGTGACTTCCCACTCCAGTGGTAAGAAACCTGGCTTCCACCATTTGTCATTAAATTCAGTGCTTGTTCCATTCGATCACTGATATAGTAGTTTCAGTACTATTAGTTACCACTCTCCATGGGGAAGAACTTACAGAGTCCACTGTGTATGTACGGCATATTTTGCCTTTGGCCTACAGAGTCTGCTCATTTCCAAAGTTAACTTAGGTCAGCCCATTTTGTCCCACCACCAACAGTGAGTTTCTTTCATACCTTTCTAAATCAGTTAGATGGTTTGTTACATTCTGTATGCCAGTCTTTGACACTTCCATATCCTAAGTAACTAAATTTGAATAGATTATAATTTACTTGTTGGGCTGTAAAAATCTGTAGGTGTAGACAAATGCATAGTGACAGGTATTCACCACTAAAGCATCATATGGACCTCTTCAACTACATATTCCATAAACTGTTTACCATGTCTGTTTTGCCTTTTCTAGAATGTCATATAAATGAGGTCATACGGTGTGTAGCGCTTCAGACTGGATTCTTTCACTTAGCAATGTAAGTGTTAGATTCATCTATTTTTTTTTGCACGGGTTGATGATTCATTCCTTTATATCTCTGAATACTATTGCATTGCATGTATATGAGAGGAAAAATAATTTTCCCACTACCCTTCCATGTTCTTCATTGATATCCCCCGTGTAATGAAAGGGGGATGAACTGGAGAAAAACAATCAGAAGTTTAATATATACCATGCATACCTCCTGTATTCTTGAAAGATACCTAGGAAAACTTAGTCTGGCCCAAGCCATTACCTTAAAGGCTACCTTCAGCTAAGAACAGAAGAAAGATGTTAGGGAATGAAGGAAGCCATTTAAGGGAGGTTATTAGGCAAAGCACAGTAAACAAGGGTATGGTTGTTACGCAGACTTACATCCAGACCTATTTCATTGACAAGCTTTTTTTTTTAATATTTGTTTATTTGGCTGTGCCAGGTGTTAGTTGTGTTATGTGGGATCTAGTTCCCTGACCAGGGATCGAACCCAGGACCCCTGTAATGGGAGTGTGGAGTCTTAACCACTGGACGACCAGGGAAGTCCCGACAAGTTTTTCTTGATATTTAGTCATCATTCAATTCCTGGTCCAGAGAGGGACATACCCTAATAAATGGAGATATCCTTAATAAATGTAAATTTACCTCATAAAAGGGCATTTTCTACTTGGTTTTCAAAGATTCTCCTGGGTCTGCTGTTTTTTAAATTAATCAGTCCAAAATAATCCTTTTGTCTAATGAGCATATCTTGGGGTGGTGTATTCTGCTCCCCTTGACATGTATGTGCCCTAATTTGCTTATGAATTCATCTACAGAAGGACATCCTGATATCTTTAAGTTTTTAACCATTATGAATAGAGCTGCTCTGCATTACTTGATGCTAGTTTTTGTTTGAACACAGGTTTTCAAAGCAGTTGTCTAAATACAAGAGGTACACTTCTTGGATCCTAAGGTGAGACTATTTAGACTTAGAAAAATTTGCCAAACCGTCTTCCAAAGTTGGTTGTACGTGCATTCCACCAGCATCTTGAGTATATTCCCGTATGCTTATTTAGTATCTGTTTATCTTCTTTGGCCAGGTGTATGTGTTTCAATCTTTGCCAAATTTTAATGGCATTGTTTGGTATAATTTGGGTACAAACCCTTTATCAGATATGTGTTTTGGAAACGGTTTCTTCCAGTTTGTGGTTTGTCTTTTGGTTTTCTGAATAAGTTCTTTCATAGAGTAGAAATTTTTAATTTTATAAAGTCCACATTATCAATTATTTTTCTTTTGTTGATAGACTTTTGGTGTTGTGTGTTTAAAATGCATCACCAGGGGCTTCCCTGGTGGTGCAGTGGTTGAGAGTTTGCCTGACAGTGCAGGGGACACGGGTTCGGGCCCTGGTCTGGGAGGATCCCACGTGCCGCGGAGCAGCTGGGCCCTTGAGCCACAACTGCTGAGCCTGGGCGTCTGGAGCCTGTGCTCCACAACAAGAGAGGCCGCGATGGTGGGGGGCCCGCGCACCGCGATGAAGAGTGGCCCCTGCTCTCTGCAACTGGAGAAAGCCCTCGCACAGAAACGGAGACCCAACACAGCCAAAAATAAAAACAATAAATAAATAATAAATAAAAAATAAAAAATAAAATAAAAAAATGCATCACCAGACCCAAGGTCATGTAGATTTTCTTTCTTTTTTTAAAAATAAATTTATTTATTTATTTATTTTTGGCTGTGTTGGGTCTTCGTTGCTGCACGTGGGCTTTCTCTAGTTGCGTCTAGCGGGGGTTACTCTTTGTTGCCATGTGTAGGCTTCTCATTGCAGTGGCTTCTCTACTTGTGGAGCATGGGTTCTAGGTGCGTGGGCTTCAATAGTTGTGGCATATGGGCTCAGTAGTTGTGGTGTGTGGGCTCTAGAGTGCAGGCTCTGTGGTTGTGGCACACGGGCTTAGTTGCTCTGTGGCATGTGGGATCTTCCCGGACCAGGGCTTGAACCTGTGTCCCCTGCATTGGCAGGCGAATTCTTAACCACTGCACCACCAGGGAAGTCCTAGATTTTCTTTTTTTTTTCTAGAATTTTTATTGTTTGGTAATTTAAACTTGTCTATGGGCACTTTTGAGTGAATTTCGGTTTACATTGTAAAGTTTGTGTCTACATTCATTTCATTACATATGGTTTCTAATTAATTGTTCCTTAACCATGTTTTGAGAAGATACAGAGAGATACTTGGCTCCATTTCAGTTTGGATTTCCAAACTTAGTGTATACAGCAGAACAGCATTGTGGATGAGGCCTCTGGGTTTGTGTGTGGTGCTCCTGCACTTTTCTGACATCCCACAGGGGGCGCTGAACCCACCTGTCTGACCCTGGGGGCACAGGTGCATCCGTCCCACAGACTTTGCTCTGTGACAAGCAGACAGGAGCTTTGTCTCCTGTCAGGGCTTAGGTTTCTGGACCATGGGGCAGTGTCTACACTGACTGGAGCTGGCTTTTCTCAGGACCCACTGGTGAGGAGATGCCATGAGAGGAAAAAATGAGAAAGTGTAGAGAATCTTCCTGTGCAGCTGACTGCTGGGTGAGTGGGGTGCATCTTCAGGGGACTCAGGAGAGAAAGGGTTTAATGTGGAATACTGTGCACTTTTAGTTAGTTTTATGTGCAGTGTAGATGATGACCAGTGTTGTTCTTTGGAGCCTGGTGTCTAGTTTTCCTGGCACTGTTTGTTGATGGCTTTGGGTAGAATAAACATTTTAATAATAGTCATTTTTCTGATGCATGAGCATGGAATATTGTTTTCTATTGTGTCTTCAATTTCTTTATCAATACTTTATAGTTTTCTGAGTATAGGTCTTTCATGTCCTTGGTTAAATTTATTCCTAAATAGTTTGTTCTTTTTGATGGAGTTGTAAATGGGATTGTTTTCTTAATTTTTCTTTCTGATGGTTCATTTTAAGTGTATAGAAACAAAACTGATTTGTGTGTAATGATTCCATATTTTGCAACTTTACTGAATTTATTTTTTTAACATTTTTTTGAAGTAATGTGAAAAATTGTAATGCTAAAATCTCACTGTTTCTACTGCATTCCAGGTAATCCGCAGGACCCAAGACATGGTAGCTACTAATATACTCCTCTCACGGTGCCTTTTTTTTTTTAAATTATTTTTGACTGTGTTGGGTCTTCGTTGCTGCACACAGGCTTTCTCTAGTTGCGGCAGTGGGAGCTACTCTTTGCTGCAGTACGCGGGCTTCTCATTGCAGTGGTTTCTCTTGTTGGGGAGCATGGGCTCTAGGTGCGCGGGCTCAGTAGTTGTGATGCATGGGCTTAGTTTCTCTGCAGCATGTGGGATCTTCCTGGACCAGGGGTTGAACCCGTGTTCCCTGCACTGGCAGACGGATTCTTAACCCCTGTGCCACCAGGGAAGTCCCTCTCACTGTGCCTGTTAATGTCATGTGGACCCCTACAAAGGAAATAACAATCACAACTTTGGTTGAACTTTGTCTGGGTAAGTCTTGGCCTCTATAACAAAGTTTGATGGCTGTCTTCTCTGATTTTCTGGCATGGTACTGACATGGTTGTTTTGAAAAGTAATTTACTTTCCAGTAATTAAAACGTACAGAAAAGTTTCAATAATGGCAAAAGTACTCACATTTGCCACTTCACACAAAATGCTCAGTGTGTTTTACCCATAACAGGGACACTCTCCTTAGGAATCAGCACATAACCCTACATGAGGAAATCATGATGTCTACATTATAATTTAATACACAGGCCCACTTCAACTTTTGCCTATTGTCCCAACTGTATGAAAATGTATTTTTCCATCCTGATCCAGTTTTCTTTTTCTGGAACCATTACTGAGTTTTTCCCTCATTTGGACAACCTTGATGGATTTAAAGCAGACAAGATGAGTATGGGATCTGGGTGGCCTTTTCTGTATGGCTTTTTTCACTAAGGATGTTTTTAATGTACATTTATGTTGTAAGAAATATCAGCACTACACTTTTTTTTCATTGTCATTAAAAATACAAAACATGACATTTACCATTTAATTCATATTACATATACACTTTTGTGGTATTGACTGCCTTCATATAGTTGCACAAACAAGTTAACTAACATGTGTACCACCTGTGTGCATGGGAGATACCCAGGAAATTGAGTAACACCCTGAAATGGCCCACGATATCACCTTAAATACCGTCTTCATCTCAAAGGAAAAAAAAGGAAGGGTATGGTTGTTTCTGTCTACATTCATCTGATTGTGTATGGTTTCCAATTGATTGTCGTATAACTAATTTTGGAGAAGTCATGGGATAGTTGGCTTCATTTCAGTTTGAATTTCCAAATTTAGTGGATTCTGCAGGCTTGATACAAGGTTTACAAACTTGATATTGAATCAGGACATCCCATGGTGTAATCGGTATTAATGGTTTGTTCAGCAATTAAAGTTCTGTGTGATATGAGTTCAGACTGGAGTAATCTTGGTTAGTTTCTATCTATTATACATTTGTCCCAGGATGAAAAGACAAGAAAAACAAGGCCTACTTTATAAAAGTGCCTTCAAACTAATCGATGGTATAATCTCCACCTAATTTTTTAAAAATTTATTTCATTGAAGTATAGTTGACTTACAATGTTGTGTTAATTTCTGCTGTACAAAAAAGTGATTCAGATATATATATATATATACACACACACATACTGTTTGTTACATATATACATATGGTTTACTACAGGGTATTGAATATAGTTTCCTCTGCTGTACGGTAAGACCTTGTTGTTTATCCATCCTATGTATAATAGTTTGCATCTGCTAATCCCAAACTCCCAATCCATCCCTCCCCTGTCTTCCCCTTGGCAACCACAAGTCTGTTTCCTATATCTGTGAGTTGGTTTCTGTTTTGTAGATTCATTTGTGTCTCATTTTAGATTTCACATATAAGTGATATCATATGGTATTTGTCGTTCTCTGTCTGACTTCACTTAGTATGATAATTGCTAGGTCCATCCATGTAGATGCAAATGGCATTATTTCACTCTGTTTTATGGTTGAGTAATATCCCATTGTATATATTTATCACATTTTCTTTATCCATTCATCTGTTGATGGACATTCAGGTTGCTTTCATGTCTTGGCTATTGTGAATAGTGGTGTTATGAACATAGTCGTGCATGTATCTTTTCGAATTATAGTTTTGTATGGATATATGCCCAGGAGTGGGATGGCTGGTTCATATGGCAATTCTATTTTTATTTTATTTATATTTTTATAAATTTATTTATTTTATTATTTATTTTTATTTTTGGCTGTGTTGTGTCTTCGTTGCTGTGCGTGAGCTTTCTCTGGTTATGGCTAGTGGGGGCTACTCTTCGTTGCGGTGCATGGGCTTCTCATTGTGGTGGCTTCTCTCGTTGGGCGCACGGGCTCTGGGCACGTGCGCTTCAGTAGTTGTGGCATGCGGGCTCAGTAGTTGTGGCTCACGGGCTCTAGAACGCAGGGTCAGTAGTTGTTGCACATGGGCTTAGTTACTCCACGGCATGTGGGATCTTCCTGGACCAGGGCTCGAACCCATGTCCCTTGCATTGGCAGGTGGATTCTTAACCACTGCGCCACCAGGGAAGCCCCAGCAACTCTATTTTTAGTTTTTTGAGGAACCTCCATACTGTTTTTCATAGTGGCTGCACCAATCTACATTCTGACCAACAGTGTAGGAGGGTTTCCTTTTCTCCACACACCCTCCGGCGTTTATTTGTAGACTTTTTATTGATGGCTATTCTGTCCACTATGAGGGGATACCTCACTGTAGTTTTGATTTGCATTGTTCTAATAATTAGCAATGTGGAGCATCTTTTCATGTGCCTATTGGCCATCTGTATGTATTCTTTGGAGAAGGGTCTATTTAGACTTTCTGCCCACTGTTTGAGTTTTTTTTTGAGTTGTATGAGCTGTTTGTATATTTTAGAAATTAGGCCCTTGTTGGTCACATCATCTGCAAATATTTTCTCCCAAACAATTAACACAGGTGCTGGGACAGCTGGATACCCACATGCAGAAGAATAAAGTTGGACCCTTACCTCCCCCCGTCCCATAAACAAAATCAACACAAAATGGATCAAAGGCCTAGATGTAAGAACCAAAATTATAAAACTCATAGAAGAAAACATGAGAGTAAATCTTCATGACCTTGGATTTGACTATGATTTCTTAGATCTGCTACCAAAAGCACAAGCAACAAAAGATAAAATAGATGAATTGGACTTCCTCAAAATGAAAACACATTGTTTATAAAAGGAGCAAGGAATAAGATAATCCACCATCCAAAATGGCACAAGATGTTTGCAAACCATGTATCTGATAAAGGACTGTAGCCCACCAGCCAAGCCCCTGGTGGTCCAGTGGAGTGTCTGTGTGGCCCATCCCGTCCTAGGTGATCAGGAGATTTCAGACCCCACAGCACCCAAGGGGTGGGCACTGGTCATCCTCAGCACCATCAAGGAGTGAGTGCCAGATTGTTTTGAGCCCATATTCCCTCCCATTACTGCCCTCAAATGCTGAAGGCTTCAGCATGCCTCCAGAAGGACACAGAGTATTTGCAAGTCTTTGAGAACGAAGGGAAGAGTCTTCACTTTTCTGAAAAAGGCATCTTATTATTTCACAACATGAACATTTTCAATCTGGCTCCTAGGAGTGCCCTCCCACCTTCTTTATTTCTCTGAAAGTGGGCATGGTGGTTTGGCTGTCCCCAATCCCCACACCAGGTGACAAGGCCAGTGGGGCCAGCTCCTGGTGGTCCTTAGCTTCATTGGAGATTAACCCAGACTCTCAGCCTGAGATTGAACATGTACGTCCTTGCTTCTCCCCATCACCAATTCTCATCTCCTGCCCTGTCTCTTTTCCTCTTGCTTTTCAGAATCAGATTTACCTGATGGTTACCACTCACAGTTCCCTCAGAATCCAGAGATTTCTCCTCGAAGGAAAGGTTCTATAAAAATCAGAGGGATAAATAAAGAATGCAGCTGAAAAAACTGGCTGCTGGACAATCATTGACAGGAAGAACCTGGACTTCACCAAGGAGGATACCCCACATCCAAGGACAGAGGAGAAGCCACAGTGAGACGGTAGGAGGGGCGCAATCAGAGTAAAATCAAATCCCATAACTGCTGGGTGGGTGACTCACAGACTGGCGAACATTTATACCACAGAAGTCCACCCACTGGAGTGAAGGTTCTGAGCCCCACGTCAGGCTTCCCAACCTGGGGGTCCGGCTACGGGAGAAGGAATTCCTAGAGAATCAGACTTTGAAGCCTAGTGGGAATTGATTGCAGGACTTTGACAGGACTGGGGGAAACAGAGACCCCACTCTTGGAGGGCACACACAAAGTAATGTGTGCATCGGGACCCAGGGGAAGGAGCAGTGACCCTGGGGGAGACTGAACCAGACCTACCTGCTGGTGTTGGGGGGTCTCCTGCAGAGGCGAGTGGTGGCTCTGTTTCACCGGGGGGGATAAGGACACTGGCAGCCGAGGTTCTGGGAAGTTCTCCTTGCCGTGAGCCCTCCCAGAGTCTGCCATTAACCCCACCAAAGAGCACGGGTAGGCTCCAGTGTTGGGTTGCCTCAGGCAAAACAACCAACAGGGAGGGAACCCAGCCCCACCCATCAACAGTCAAGTGGATTAAGGTTTTACTGAGCTCTGACCGCCACAGCAACAGGGAGGGAACCCAGCCCCACCCATCAACAGTCAAGTGGATTAAGGTTTTACTGAGCTCTGACCGCCACAGCAACAGTCAGCTCTACCCACCACCAGAGCCTACCATCAAGCCTCTTAGATAGCCTCAACCACCAGAGGGCAGAGAGCAGAAGCAAGAAAAACTACAATCCTGCAGCCTGCGGACCAAAAACCACAGTTACAGAAAGATAGAGAAGATGAAAAGGCAGAGGGCTATATACCAGATGAAGGAACAAGAAAAAACCCCAGAAAAACAACTAAATGAAGTGGAGATAGGCAACCTTCCAGAGAAAGAATTCAGAATAATGATAGTGAAGATGATCCAGGACCTCGGAATAAGAATGGAGGCAAAGATTGAGAAGATGCAAGAAATGATTAACAAAGACCTAGAAGAATTAAAGAACAAACAAACAGAGATGACCAATACAATAACTGAAATGAAAACTACACTAGAAGGAATCAATAGCAGAATAACTGAGGCAGAAGAACGGATAAGTGACCTGGAAGACAGAATGGTGGAATTCACTGCTGCGGAACAGACTAAAGAAAAAAGAATGAAAAGAAATGAAGACAGCCTAAGAGACCTCTGGGACAACATTAAACGCAACAACATTCGCATTATAGGGGTCCCAGAAGGAGAAGAGAGAGAAAAAGGACCAGAGAAAATATTTGAAGAGATTATAGTCGAAAACTTCCCTAACATGGGAAAGGAGATAGCCACCCAAGTCCAGGAAGCGCAGAGAGTCCCATACAGAATAAACCCAAGGAGAAACACGCCGAGACACATAGTAATCAAAGTGGCAAAAATTAAAGACAAAGAAAAATTATTGAAAGCAGCAAGGGAAAAACGACAAATAACATACAAGGGAACTCCCATAAGGTTAACAGCTGATTTCTCAGCAGAAACTCTGCAAGCCAGAAGGGAGTGGCATGATATACTTAAAGTGATGAAAGGGAAGAACCTACAACCAAGATTACTCTACCCGGCAAGGATCTCATTTAGATTTGATGGAGAAATCAAAAGCTTTACAGACAAGCAAAAGCTAAGAGAATTCAGCACCACCAAACCAGCTCTACAACAAATGCTAAAGGAACTTCTCTAAGTGGGAAACACAAGAGAAGAAAAGGACCTACAAAAACAAACCCAAAACAATTAAGAAAATGGTCATAGGAACATACATATCGATAATTACCTTAAACGTGAATGGATTAAACGCCCCAACCAAAAGACGTAGACTGGCTGAATGGATACAAAAACAGGACCCATATATATGCTGTCTACAAGAGACCCACTTTAGACCTAGGGACACATACAGACTGAAAGTTAGGGGATGGAAAAAGATATTCCATGCAAATGGAAATCAAAAGAAAGCTGGAGTAGCTATACTCATATCAGATAAAATAGACTTTAAAATAAAGAATGTTACAAGAGACAAGGAAGGACACAACATAATGATCCAGGGATCAATCCAAGAAGAAGATATAACAATTATAAATATATATGCACCCAACATAGGAGCACCTCAATACATAAGGCAACTGCTAACAGCTATAAAAGAGGAAATCGACAGTAACACAATAATAGTGGGGGACTTTAACACTTCACTTACACCAATGGACAGATCATCCAAAATGAAAATAAATAAGGAAACAGAAGCTTTAAATGACACAATAGACCAGATAGATTTAATTGATATATATAGGACATTCCATCCAAAAACAGCAGATTACACATTCTTCTCAAGTGCGCACGGAACATTCTCCAGGATAGATCACATCTTGGGTCACAAATCAAGCCTCAGTAAATTTAAGAAAATTGAAATCATACCAAGCATCTTTTCTGACCACAACGCTATGAGATTAGAAATGAATTACAGGGAAAAAAACGTAAAAAAGACAAACACATGGAGGCTAAACAATACGTTACTAAATAACCAAAAGATCACTGAAGAAATCAAAGAGGAAATAAAAAAATACCTAGAGACAAATGACAATGAAAACACGACGACCCAAAACCTATGGGATGCAGCAAAAGCGGTTCTAAGAGGGAAGTTTATAGCTATACAAGCCTACCTAAAGAAACAAGAAAAATCTCAACTAAACAATCTAACCTTACACCTAAAGAAACTAGAGAAAGAAGAACAAACAAAACCCAAAGTTAGCAGAAGGAAAGAAATCATAAAGATCAGAGCAGAAATAAATGAGATAGAAACAAAGAAAACAATAGCAAAGATCAATAAAACTAAAAG
Organism: Balaenoptera physalus; assembly: GCF_965194825.1. NCBI lineage: Eukaryota > Metazoa > Chordata > Mammalia > Artiodactyla > Balaenopteridae > Balaenoptera > Balaenoptera physalus. The sequence continues at coordinate 42,642,933 of NC_138890.1, read as the reverse complement.
TTGGTTCTTTGAGAAGATAAACAAAATTGATAAGCCATTAGCCAGACTCATCAAGAAAAAGAGGGAGAGGACTCAAATCAATAAAATCAGAAATGAAAAAGGAGAAGTTACAACAGACACTGCAGAAATACAAAACATCCTAAGAGACTACTATAAGCAACTTTATGCCAATAAAATGGACAACCTGGAAGAAATGGACAAATTCTTAGAAAGGTATAACCTTCCAAGACTGAATCAGGAAGAAACAGAAAATATCAACAGACCAATCACAAGTAATGAAATTGAAACTGTGATTAAAAATCTTCCAACAAACAAAAGTCCAGGACCAGATGGCTTCACAGGTGAATTCTATCAAACATTTAGAGAAGAGCTAACACCCATCCTTCTCAAACTCTTCCAAAAAATTGCAGAGGAAGGAACACTCCCAAACTCATTCTATGAGGCCACCATCACCCTGATACCAAAACCAGACAAAGACACTACAAAAAAAGAAAATTACAGACCAATATCACTGATGAATATAGATGCAAAAATCCTCAACAAAATACTAGCAAACAGAATCCAGCAACACATTAAAAGGATCATACACCACGATCAAGTGGGATTTATCCCAGGGATGCAAGGATTCTTCAATATACGCAAATCAATCAATGTGATACACCATATTAACAAACTGAAGAATAAAGACCATATGATCATCTCAATAGATGCAGAAAAAGCTTTTGACAAAATTCAACACCCATTTATGATAAAAACTCTCCAGAAAGTGGGCATAGAGGGAACCTACCTCAACATAATAAAGGCCATATATGACAAACCCACAGCAAACATCATTCTCAATGGTGAAAAACTGAAAGCATTTCCTCTAAGATCAGGAACGAGACAAGGATGTCCACTCTCACCACTATTATTCAACATAGTTCTGGAAGTCCTAGCCACGGCAATCAGAGAAGAAAAAGAAATAAAAGGAATACAAATTGGAAAAGAGGAAGTAAAACTGTCACTGTTTGCGGATGACATGATACTATACATAGAGAATCCTAAAACTGCCACCAGAAAACTGCTAGAGCTAATTAATGAATATGGTAAAGTTGCAGGATACAAAATTAATGCACAGAAATCTCTTGCATTCCTATACACTAATGATGAAAAATCTGAAAGAGAAATTATGGAAGAATGCAGCTGATTCCGGCCTTGTACTGATGCCCAAGAGGGTGATGAGAATGAATGTTTTCATTAGAATTTTAAATCCTCCAAGTAATAGATCATTGGGGAGGCATCCTGTGTCTTCCTGCTCATTCTAATAATGTCATTCCTGAATTTTAATGTGGCAAATAATTTATATTATAAATATGCCGAGGGGGAGATCCATTTAAAAAATGTTAGAGGTAACTCCAAGGGTTTTACAACAAACAAGGACACAGAACCGTGTCCAGACACTGGCTGAGTGATTCCTACCCTGAGCTGCAGTCCCCTGGAGGGCGGAGTGGCCATGACCCTCCTCTCGCAGGTCAGCCTACTCAGGCACATCCCACGTGGGACCACTGCATCGCAGAATCTTAGAGTGGCCAATGGCAGGCAGCTGGCTAGAGATGCGGACAAGAAAAAACTGCCCATCAGCCTGGGACAACCCCAGGGTGAGGCCTTAGTAAGGGCCAGTGTCATGTCATTAGTTAGGGCCAGCATCAGGGCCGAAGTTAAGACCATTGTCAGGGCATTAGTGAGGGATATAATTAGGGTGTTAGTTAGGTAAAGAGTCAGGTCATTAGTTACAGACAGTGGCAGGGCCTCAGGTAGAGACTTCGTCAAGACCTTAGTTAAGAAGAGCATCGGAGCTTCACCGATGTTAGGGACAGTGTCAGGACGTTAGTTAGGGCCAGCCACCAGGCCTTAGTTAGGGCTAGTGTCAGGACCTCAGAGAAAACTTGAGGGCCTTAATATAAGACAGTTCAGGCCGTTAGTTAGGAACACATCAGAGACTTTCTTAGGGACATATTCAGGGCCTTAGTAATGGTCAGGATCGGGGTGTTTTTTAGTGACAGTAAATGCTATGAGGGACAGCTTCAGGGCCATAGTTAGGGACAGTGTCAGGGCCTCAGTTAGAGATAACTTAGGGCCTTAGTAAGAGAGAGTTCAGGCCGTTAGTTAGGGACATCATAAGAGACTTTCTTAGGGACATATTCAGGGCCTTAGTTATGGACAGGATCAGGGCGATAGTGTTGGATATCTCAGTCTATTAGGGTCACCGTCAGGGACTTAGTTAGAAATAGTTCAGGCTGTCCCTTAGGTGTATTCTCATGGACTTAAATAATGCCAGATTCAGAGCTGTAGGTAGGGCGAGTGTCAGGGTGTTATTGTGGGATGTCTGCAGCTATTAGGGACATCGTCAGGGTATTAGTTAGGGAAAGAGGCAGGCCATTATTGTAGACAGTGTCAGGGCCTCAGGTAGAGACAGCATCAAGGCCTTAGTTAGGAAGAGCATCAGGGCCTTAGTTAGGGACAGTGTCAGGACCTCAGAGAAAACCTGAGGGCCTTAGTAAGAGATAGTTAGGGACACCTCACTGACTTTTTAAGGGACATATTTAGGACCTTAGTAATGGACAGGATCAGGGCATTATTTAGTGACCACTTAGGCTCTGAGGGACAACGTCAGGTCCTAAGTTAAGGAGAGTGTCAGCGTCCTAGGGACAGGGTTAGGGACTTTGTAAGTTCTAGTTCAGACCATTAGCTTGGGACAGCATCAGGGACTTCATTAGGGAGAATGTCAAGGCTTCAGTTAGAGATAATTTGTGGGCCTTAATTTGACACAGTTCAGGCTGTTACTTAGGGACATCTTCAGAGCCTCAGTTAGGGACAGCATCAGGGTGTTAGTTAGGGAAATAGTCGGGCCATTATTACAGACAGTGTCAGTGCCTCAGGTAGAGAGCGCATCAGGGCCTTAGGGACAGCGTCAGAGACTTATTTAGGGACATATTCAGGGCCTTAGTTATAGACAGAATCAGGGAAGTATTGAGAGGTATATGAGGCTATTAGGGACAGCATCACGGTGTTAGGGAAAGAGTTGGGGCATTATTATAGACAGTGTTAGTGCCTTAGGCAGAGGCATCATCACAACTTTAGTTAGGAAGAGGGTCAGGGCCTTGGTTAGGGACAGGGTCAGGCCAACAGTGAGGGCATCTAAGGTTATGAGGGGTATCGTCAAGGCCTTAGACTGGGTCAGCATCAGGGCTGTTGTGTCGACCACTGTCAGGGCATTAATGAGAGCCAAAATTAGGGTGTTAGTTAGGGAAAGAGTCAGGTCATTAGTTACAGGCAGTTTTAGGGCCTCAGGTAGAATCAGCATCAAGGCCTTAGTTAGGAAGAGCATCAGGGCCCCAATTATGTTCAACATCAGGACGTTAGTTAGGGCCAGCAACAGGGCCTTAGGGACAGTGTTGTCAGGACCTCAGAAATAACTTGAGGGCTTTAGTAAGAGACAGTTCAGGCCGTTAGTTAGGGACACTTCATAGACTTTCTTAGGGACATATTCAGGGCTTTAGTAATGGACAGGATCAGGGTGTTATTTAGTGACAGCCTGGTCTATTATGGAAAGCGTCAGGGCCCAAGTTAGGGAGAGTGTCAAGGTCTTAGGGACAGGGTTTGGGTCTTCACAAGTTATAGCTCAGGCCATTAGCTTGGGATGGCATCAGGGGCTTGGTTAGAGAGAATGTCAAGGCTTCAGTTAGAGATAACTTGAGGGACTTAATTAGACACAGTTCAGGCTGTTACTTAGGGACATTGTCAGGGCCTTAGTTAGGACTAGTGTCAGGGTGTTAGGGATAAAGTTAGGGTGTTACTTAGGGAAAGAGTCAGGTAATTAGTTACAGATAATGTTCGTGCCTTAGGTAGACATAGCATCAAGTCCTTAGGAAGAGCGTCAGGCCCTCAGGGACACTGTCAGGACATTAATAGGGCCACCCTCAGAGTGTTAGGTAGGGCCATTGTCAGGACATTAGTTAGGGGCAGATTCAGGGCCTTAGTTAGGAACAGCATCAGGGCCTCTGTTAGAGAAAACTTGAGACCCCTAGTAAGAGACAGTACAAGTGTTAGTTAGGGACATTGTCAGGGCCTTAGTTAGGGACAGTGTCAGGGACTTAGGGATAGCGTCAGGACCTTAGTTATTGACAGTATCAGGGCCTACGTTAGGGACACTGTCAGCGTCTATTTAGGGACATGTCAGGGCCTTAGGGACAGTGTCAGGGTCTTTGTTAGTGCCAGTGTAACAGCATAATTAGGGAAAAAGTTAGGCCATTAGTTAAAGACAGACTTAGGGAATTAGAGACAGCGTCATGGCCTTAGTTAGGAGCAGTGTCAGGACATTAGCTAGGGATAGTGTCAGGACCTTAGCTATTGACAACATCAGGGCCTACGTTAGGGACAACATCAGCGTCTAGTTAGGACCAGCATCAGGACCTTAGTTAGGGGAAGCACCTCAGGCATTATGAGAGTAAAATATTATGTTGTTTATAAACTACGAAGTCTCTGGTATTTCATTTTAGCAGCCAAAGAGCTGGCCGAGGATAAATATCTCTGAGCTTGAACACATATCAAGAGAAACATTCAAATCTCAAAAGAAAATGGGCTGGAAAGAAACCAAAAAAAACAAATAATCAATAATTGTGGAACAACTAAAAGTGTTATGACATACATATAATGGGTATAGCAAGAGAAGAATAAAGATAGAAAACAGAAAATACTTTTGATCTTTGTGTCCTTTTCTATGTAGGTTATTATAGAGTGTTGAGTAGACCACTCTTGGTATTCCATAGGTGTTTGGGGATTATGTATTTTATATGTATTAGTATATGTTTGTTAACCCCAATATCCTAATTTATCCATTCCTCACACCTTTTCTTTGGCTTAACCATAAGTTTGTCTTCTCAATCTGAGATTGTCTCTCTCTATGGAAATATTTTCCATTTTATGAATTTTCAGATAACATAAGTGATATCATAGGACATTAGCCTTTAGCATTCTGACTTACTTCACGTTGTGTGATTATCTCTGGGCTCATCTGTGGTGCTGCATATGCCATTTTTTTATTTTGTTTCGTGGCTAATATTCCATTCTGTACATACACCACTTCTTCTTTGTCCATTCATCTGTGTATGGACCTTTATTTTTTCCATGTCTTGGCTATTTAAATATTGCTGCAGTGCACATTTGCCTGCCTCTGTCTTTCCGATTCTGGTGGTCTTAGGTTATAGGCACAGAAGGTGCCATGCCGCATCATATGGTAGCTCAATTTTTTTTTTTTTAATTTTTACCTTTTAAAGGAGCTCCATTCAGTTTTGATTTGTGCTGTTACCACGTTACATCCCACCAGCAGCTAGAAGGTACACAGTTCTCTAAAACCTCTTCAGAATTTATAGTTTGTAGACTTATTGCTGATGATCATTTGACTGGTGTGAGCTGAAACCTTTTTGAGGTTGGATTTGCATGTGGCTAATAATTCCTTATACTGAGCTTTAGGCATGTCCTTTTTTTCTTCTTCCTTTTTTTTAAAAGAGAGAGTACAACTTCCCTCTTCATATTGACTTCTTGAAAAATTTGTCATGTGTTGAATTTTCTTGCCTATTCCCTACCCCAGGGCATTTTTTGAGGGCAGGTGTCATTTACAGCCCTGCAGTCCTTGTGACTATTAAGCGACCATTAGCCCTGGGTTTAAAGCTGCTGTTGTGGGAAACAGCCACAAGGCGGCAGCATTATTACGTTCTCAACTCTTGTTACTAGGGCAACAGAGTCTTCCTGGACATGCTGTTCCTCGGTTGTAAATTAGAGTTGAATGTGCTGGGACAAGCCCCGAGAAGTTTATGTCTCCTTACTTATGTTTGTTATTTAAAGTTAATTTCTATTTCTTATTGGAGTAAATTTGATTAGAGTGTTGTGATTGTCTGGCTCTACAGAATCTGTTCAATGATTCATACATATGTCTGTTCATCTTCAGATCCTGTTACCGTGTATGTTATTACAGAATGTTGAGTAGACCTCCCTTGGTATTTGGTAGGTGTTTTGTCATTATATATTTTATATGTATTGGTGATAATATATTTCATGTAGTTTATATGTTATATGTTTATATATATTTAACATACATAAGTATATGTATGCTACCGCCATAATCCTAATTTTTCCATCCTCCCACATTTCATTTTGGTTAACCATTAGTTTGTTTTATAAGTCAATGTGTGTCTTTTTCGGTGGAAATATGTTCATTGGTAGCAATCGTAGGATAACATGTATAAATGATATCATAGGATATTTGTCATTCCCTTTTGATTTACTTAACGTACTATGATTATTTCTAGGCTCATCTGTAGTCCTGAAAACGGCATTGTTCATTTTTCTTCCGAGGCTACTATTCCATTCGGTACATATACCACTTCTTCTTTGTCCATTTATCTGTTGATGGACATTTTGTTTGCTTGCATGTCTTGGCTATTGTAAGTATTGCTGCAGTGCATGTTTGCCTGTCTGTGCCTTTCCGATTCTGGTCTTCTTAGGGTATAGGCCCATTAGGGGATCGGCCGCATCATGTGGTAGCTCCGTGTTTACGTTTTAAATGCAGCTCCATTCTGTTCTCATGATTAGCTCTTACCAGTTTACATCCAACCAACTGCATAGTGGGTATGGATTTCTCCACCAACCCATCAGCATTCATTGTTTGTAGACTTTTTATGGATGGCATTTTGAATATTGGGTGGCAAAATCTTTTTGTAGTTTGGATTTGCATCCAACCAATAATTCCTGATATTGAGCTTTTATCCATGTTCTTCTTTTTTTGAAATAACAGAGTGAATAAGACTTACCTCTTCAAACTGTTTTCTTGAAACATTATCCGTGTTGTGAACTTTTTTGTCCACTACCTACCCCAGGACATTTTTTGAGCACACGTGTCATTTACGGCCCTACAATTATTGTGAATCTTAAATGACCTTTGGCCCTGTGTTCAAAGCTGCTGTTGTGGGAAACGGCCACAAGGCGGCAGCATTTCTCCATTCCCAAATCTAGTTACTAGGGCGGCAGGGCCTTGCTGAAAGTTGTGTTCCTAGGTTGTAAATTAGAATGGAATGTGCCGCAGAAAAACCCAATAACTTTATGTCTCATTAATTGTTGTTTCTCGTTTTAATTTTTTAAATTGGGGTAATGAGTAGAATAGTGTTTGTACTGGGTGTACACAATCAGGTTCAATTGAACATTATATATATATCTATTCATGTAAAGATCCTCTTCCCATGTAAATTACTATTTTTTTAATAAATTTATTTTATTTATTTATTTATTTTTGGCTGAGTTGGATCTTCGTTGCTGCCTGTGGGCTTTCTCTAGTTGAGGTGAGTGAGGGCTACTCTCCATTGTGGTTCACAGGGTTCTCAATGCAGTGGCTTCTCTTGTTGTGGAGCACGGGCTTTAGGCGTGCAGTCTTCAGTAGTTGTGGCGCATGGGCTCAGTAGTTATGGCTCATCGGCTCCAGAGCGTAGGCTCATTAGTTGTGGTGCACGGGCTTAGTTGCTCTGCAGCATGTGGGATCTTCCCGAACCAGGGATCGAACCTGTGTCCCCTGCATTGGCAGGCGGATTCTTCACCACGGTGCCACCAGGCCAGCCCCTGTGTGAATTATTACAGAGCGTTCAGTAGACCTCCCTTGGTATATGGTCGGTCTTTTTGATACATGTGTTTAATATGTATTTGTATACGTATGGTAACCCTAATCTTAATGTATCCATTCCTCCCACCTTTCCCTTTCGATAACCATAGTTTGTTTTCTAAGTCTGTGAGAGTCTTTCTCTGTGGAAATATGTTCATATGTGTCAGTTGTTAGGTAACACGTAGGAGTGATATCACAGGATATTTGCCATTTGCTTTCCGACTTACCTCATATTCTGTGATTATCTCTAGGCTCATCTGTGGTGCTGCAAAGAGCAGTGTTGCATACTTTTCCATAGCGAATATTCCACTGTGTACATGGACCACTTCTTCTTTTTACATTCATTTGTAGATGGACATTTTGGTTATTTCCAAGTCTTGGCTATGCTAAATATTGTTGCAGTGCAGGATTGCCAGCCTGTCTTTTGGATTCTGGTCTTCTCCGGGGTTAGGCCCAGCAGTGGGCCTACTAGATCATACGGTAGTTCCATTTTTACCTTTCAACGCACCTCCATTCTGTTCTCATTACTGACTGTTACCAGTTTACATCCGACCAGCAACTAGAGGGTACACAGATCTCTAAAAGCCATTCAGCATTTATTGTTTGTAGACTTTTTACTGATGGCATTTTGAGTGTTAGGTGGTGATACCTTTTTGTAGTTTGGATTTGCATGCGTCTAATACTTCCCGATATTGAGCTTTTATCTACGTCCGTTTTGTTTTCGTTTTTTTTAAGTAAAACAGAGAAACTTACCTCTTCAAATTTTTTCCTTGAAAACTTTGCCATGTTCTGGATTCCTGTGGCCATTACCTGCACCAGGACAATTTTTGAGGGCAGGTGTCATTTACAGCCCTGTAGTAATTGTGAATATTACATGACCATTAGCTCTGGGTTTAAAGCTGCTGTTGTAGGACACGGCCACAAGGAGGCAGCATTTCTGTATTCCCAACTCTGGCTACTAGGGCAACAGAGCCTTCCTGGAAGTCCTGTTTGTAGGTTGTAAAGCAGAGTGGAATGTGCCAGGACAAACCCCAAAAACTATGTCTTCTTAATTGTTGTTGGTATTCTTAATTTAATTTTCATTTTTCTCAGAGCAAATTTGATTGCAATGTTGTGTTTGTCCTAGGTGTACAGAATCTCTTTCATTGATACATATATCTTTTCATGTTTGGATCCCGTTCCATATAGGTTATTACAGAATGTTGTGTAGCCCTCTCTTGGTATTTGGTATGTCTTTGATGATTATATATTTTATAAGTATTAGCATATGTCTGTTAAACCCAATATCCTGCGTTGTACATTCCTCACACCTTTCCATTTGGTGAACCACAAGCTTGTTTTCTGAACACGTGAGTGTCCTTCTCTGTGGAAATAGGTTCATTCCTATCAATTTTTAGATAACACCTATACGTGATATCAAAGGATATGTGTCTCTCACTTTCTGACTTACTTCAAGTTGTGTGATTATCTGTAGCCTCATCTATGGTGCTGCTAACGACATTGTTTCATTCTTTTCTGTGACTAATGTTGCATTGTGTACATGCACCACTTTTTCGTCCGTTCATCTGATGATGGACATTTTTGTTGCTTCCATGTCTTGGCTATTGTAAATACTGCTGCAATACACGATTTTCCATGCTGTGTCTTTTTGATTCTGGCTTTCACAGGTGACAGGCCCAATAGTGGGCCTTCTGGATCATATGGTGACTCAATTTTTACCTTGAAACGCACAGCCATTCTGTTCCTATTATTGGCTGTTACCAGTTTACATCCCACTTAGACCGAGGGGTTACGCTATTCTCCACAACTTCTTCAACATCTATTGTTTGCTGACTTTTTGCTGATGGTCATTGTGACTGGTGTGAGGTGATACCTTTGTGTAGATTGCATTTGCATGTGTCTAATAATTCCTGTTGTTTTGTGTTTATCAATGTCCTTTTCATTTATTTTTACGATTGAGCTAAACTTGCAACTTCAAATTGCCTTCTTGAAAAATTTGGCGCGTTTGGATTTTTTTGTCCATTCCCTACCCCAGGACATTTTTTGAGGGCATGAGTCATTTACAGCCCTGCAGTCCTTGTGAATCTTAGTGACCATTAGCAGTGGATTTAAAGGTGCTGTTTGAGGAAACGGCCTTAGTGTGGCAGCATTTCTACGTTGCCAACTCTGCTTGCTAGGGAAACAGAACCTTGCTGCAAGTTGTGCTTTAAGGTTGCAGATTAGAGTGGAATGTGCCAGGACAAACCCCCATAAGTTTTAGCCTCCTTAATTCTTGTTTGTGTCTTTAACTTTTAGTTTTTATCAGAGCAAATTGGATTGAAAAATGTCTTTTGTTCTAGGTGTAAAGAATCTTGTTCATTTACACATATACATATATCTATTGATCTTTGTGTCCTTTTCCATGAAGGTTATTACAGAGTGTTCAGTAGACCACTCATGGTATTCCATAGGTGTTTGGGGCTTATATCTTTTATATGTATTAGCATATGTTTGTTAACCCCAATATCCTAATTTATCCATTCCTCACACCTTTTCTTTGGCTTAACCGTAAGTTTGTCTTCTCAATCTGAGATTGTCTTTCTCTATGGAAATATGTTCCTTTTTATGAATTTTCAGATAACATAAGTGATATCATAGGACATTTCTCTTTCGCATTCTGAATTACTTCACGTTGTGTGATTAAGTGGTGCTGCATATGCCATTCTTTTACTTCTTTTTCGTGGCTAATATTCCATTCTGTACATATAGCACTTCTTCTTTGTCCATTCATCTGTTTATGGACCTTTTTTTGCTTCCATGTCTTGGCTATTTAAATATTGCTACAGTGCACATTTGTCTGCCTCTGTCTTTCCGATTCTGGTGGTCTTAGGCTATAGGCCCAGAAGGTGCCCTGCCGCATCATATGGTAGCTCAATTTTTACCTTTAAAAGCAGCTCCATTCAGTTTTCCTTAGTGCTGTTCCCACGTTACATCCCACCAGCTGCTAGAAGGTACAAAGTTCTCTAAAACACCTTCAGCATTGATAGTCTGTAGACTTTTGGCTGGTGGTCATTTGACTGGTGTGAGCTGAAACCTTTTTGGAGGTTGGATTTACATGTGGCTAATAATTCCTTATACTGAGCTTTAGGCATGTACTTTTTTCCTTTTCCTTTTTGTTACAGAGTGAGTACAACTTCCCTCTTCATATTGACTTCTTGAAAAATTTGTCATGTGTTGAATTTTCTTGCCTATTCCCTACCCCAGGGCATTTTTTGAGGGCAGGTGTCATTTACAGCCCTGCAGTCCTTGTGACTATTAAGCGACCATTAGCACTGGGTTTAAAGCTGCTGTTGTGGGAAACAGCCACAAGGCGGCAGCATTATTACGTTCTCAACTCTTGTTACTAGGGCAACAGAGTCTTCCTGGACATGGTGTTCCTCGGTTGTAAATTAGAGTTGAATGTGCTGGGACAAGCCCCCAGAAGTTTATGTCTCCTTACTTATGTTTGTTATTGAAATTTAATTTCTATTTCTTATCGGAGTAAATTTGATTAGAGTGTTGTGATTGGCTGGCTCTACAGAATCTGCTCAATGATTCATACATAGGTCTGTTCATCTTCGGATCCTGTTAACCGTGTATGTTATTACAGAATGTTGAGTAGACCTCCCTTGGTATTTTGTAGGTGTTTTGTCATTATATATTTTATATGTATTGGTGATAATATATTTCATGTAGTTTATATGTTATATGTTTATATACATTTAACATACATAAGTATATGTATGCTACCCCCATAATCCTAATTTTTCCATCCTCCCACCTTTCATTTTGGTTAACCATTAGTTTGTTTCATAAGTCTGTGTGTGTCTTTTTCTGTGGAAATATGTTCATTGGTAGCAATCTTAGGATAACATGTATAAATGATATCATAGAATATTTGTCATTCCCTTTTGATTTACATAACGTACTATGATTATTTCTAGGCTCATCTGTAGTCCTGAAAACGGCATTGTTCATTTTTCTTCCGAGGCTACTATTCCATTCGGTACGTATACCACTTCTTCTTTGTCCATTTATCTGTTGATGGACATTTTGTTTGCTTGCATGTCTTGGCTATTGTAAGTATTGCTGCAGTGCATGTTTGCCTGTCTGTGCCTTTCCGATTCTGGTCTTCTTAGGGTATAGGCCCATTAGGGGATCGGCCGCATCATGTGGTAGCTCCGTGTTTACGTTTTAAATGCAGCTCCATTCTGTTCTCATGATTAGCTCTTACCAGTTTACATCCAACCAACTGCATAGTGGGTATGGATTTCTCCACCAACCCGTCAGCATTCATTGTTTGTAGACTTTTTACGGATGGCATTTTGAATACTGGGTGGCAAAATCTTTTTGTGGTTTGGATTTGCATCCAGCCAATAATTCCTGATATTGAGCTTTTATCCATGTTCTTCTTTTTTTGAAATAACAGAGTGAGTAACACTTACCTCTTCAAACTGATTTCTTGAAAAATTTTCCGTGTTGTGAACTTTTTTGACCATTACCTACCCCAGGACATTTTTTGAGGACACGTGTCATTTAGAGCCCTACAAGTACTGAAAATCTTAAGTGACCGTTAGCCCTGTGTTCCAAGCTGCTGTTGTGGGAAACGGCCACAAGGCGGCAGCATTTCTCCATTCCCAAATCTGGTTACTAGGGCAGCAGAGCCTTCCTGAAAGTTGTGTTCCTAAGTTGTAAATTAGAATGGAAGGTGCCAGGGAAAATCCCAATAACTTTATGTCTCATTAATTGTTGTTAGTGGTTTTAATTTTTCAAATTGGGGTAATGAGTACAATAGTGTTTGTTCTGGGTGTACTCAATCGGGTTCAATTGAACATTATATATATATATATATATCTATTCATGTACAGATCCCCTTCCCATTTAAGTTACTATTATTTTTTCAAATAAATTTTATTTAGTTATTTATTTATATTTTGGCTGAGTTGGATCTTCATTGCTGCATGTGTGCTTTCTCTAGTTGCGGTGAGCGGGGGATATTCTCCGTTGCGGTGCACGGGCTTCTCCATGCCGTGGCTTCTCTTGTTGCGGAGCACGGGCTCTAGGCCTGCGGGCTTCAGTAGTTGTGGTGCATGGGCTCAGTAGTTATGTCTCATGGGTTCCAGAGCGTAGGCTCATTAGTTGTGGTGCACGGGCTTAGTTGCTCTGCAGCATGTGGGATCTTCCCGAACCAGGGCTCGAACCTGTGTCCCCTGCATTGGCAGGCGGATTCTTCACCACGGTGCCGCCAGGCAAGCCCCTGTGTAAATTATTACAGAGCGTTCAGTAGACCTCCCTTGGTATATGGTCGGTCTTTTTGATACATGTGTTTAATATGTATTTGTATACGTATGGTAACCCTAATCTTAATGTATCCATTCCTCCCACCTTTCCCTTTAGATAACCATAGTCTGTTTTCTAAGTCTGTGAGAGTCTTTCTCTGTGGAAATATGTTCATATGTGTCCGTTGTTAGGTAACACCTAGGAGTGATATCACAGGTTATTTGTCGTCTGCTTTCCGACTTACCTCATGTTCTGTGATTAGCTCTAGGCTCATCTATGGTGCTGCAAAGAGCAGTGTTGCATACTTTTCCATAGCGAATATTCCATTGTGTACATGGACCACTTCTTCTTTTTACATTCATCTGTTGATGGACATTTTGGTTACTTCCAAGTCTTGGCTATGCTAAATATTGGTGCAGTGCAGGATTGCCAGCCTGTGTCTTTTGGATTCTGGTCTTCTCCGGGGTTAGGCCCAGCAGTGGGCCTACTAGATCATATGGTAGTTCCATTTTTACCTTTCAACGCACCTCCATTCTGTTCTCACTACTGGCTGTTACCAGTTTACATCCGACCAGCAACTAGAGGGTACACAGATCTCTAAAAGCCCTTCAGCATGTATTGTTTGTAGAGGTTTTACGGATGGCATTTTGAGTGTTGGGTGGTGATACCTTTTTGTAGTTTGGATTTGCCTGCGTCTAATAATTCCCGATATTGAGCTTTTATCTACGTCCGTTTATTTTTAAGTAAAACAGAGAAACTTACCTCTTCAAATTGTTTCCTTGAAAAATTGGCCATGTTCTGGATTCCCGTGTCCATTACCTGCACCAGGACATTTTTTGAGGGCAGGTGTCATTACAGCTCTGTAGTAATTGTGACTATTGCATGACCATAAGCTCTGGGTTTAAAGCTGCTGTTGCAGGACACGGCCACAAGGAGGCAGCATTTCTATATTCCCAAATCTGGTTACTAGAGCAACAGAGCCTTCCTGGAAGTCCTGTTTGTAGGTTGTAAAGCAGAGTGGAATGTGCCAGGACAAACCCCCAAACACTATGTCTACTTATTTGTTGTTGGTATTCTTAGTTTAATTTTCATTTTTCTCAGAGCAAATTTGATTGCAATGTTGTGTTTGTCCTAGGTGTACAGAATCTCTTTCATTGATACATATATCTTTTCATGTTTGGATCCTGTTCCATATAGGTTATTACAGAATGTTGTGTAGACCTCTGTTGGTATTCGTTATATCTTTGATGATTATATATTTTATAAGTATTAGAATATGTCTGTTCACCCCATTATCCTCCGTTATACATTCCTCACACCTTTCCATTTGGTGAACCACAAGCTTGTTTTCTGAACTCGTGAGTGTCATTCTCTGTGGCAACAGGTTCATTCCTATCAATTTTTACATAACACCGATACGTGATATCACAGGATATGTGTCTCTCACTTTCTGACTTACTTCAAGTTGTGTGATTATCTGTAGCCTCATCTATGGTGCTGTAAACGGCATTGCTTCATTCTTTTCTGTGTCTAATATTGCATTGTGTACATGGACCACTTTTTCGTCCGTTCATCTGATGATGGACATTTTTGTTGCTTCCATGTCTTGGCTATTGTAAATACTGGTGCAATACACGATTTTCCATGCTGTGTCTTTTTGATTCTGGCTTTCACAGGTGACAGGCCCAATAGTGGTTCTTCTGGATCATATGGTGACTCAATTTTTCCCTTGAAACGCACTGCCATTCTGTTCCTATTATTGGCTGTTACCAGTTTACATCCCACTTAGACCGAGGGGTTACGCTATTCTCCACAACTTCTTCAACATCTATTGTTTGCTGACTTTTTGCTGATGGTCATTGTGACTGGTGTGAGGTGATACCTTTGTGTAGATTGCATTTGCATGCATCTAATAATTCCTGTTGTTTTGTGTTTATCAATGTCCTTTTCATTTATTTTTACGATTGAGCTAAACTTGCAACTTCAAATTGCCTTCTTGAAAAATTTGGCGCGTTTGGATTTTTTTGTCCATTCCCTACCCCAGGACATTTTTTGAGGGCATGAGTCATTTACAGCCCTGCAGTCCTTGTGAATCTTAGTGACCATTAGCAGTGGATTTAAAGGTGCTGTTTGAGGAAACGGCCTTAGGGTGGCAGCATTTCTACGTTGCCAACTCTGCTTGCTAGGGAAACAGAACCTTGCTGCAAGTTGTGCTTTTAGGTTGCAGATTAGAGTGGAATGTGCCAGGACAAACCCCCATAAGTTTTAGCCTCCTTAATTCTTGTTTGTGTCTTTAACTTTTAGTTTTTATCAGAGCAAATTGGATTGAAAAATGTCTTTTGTTCTAGGTGTAAAGAATCTTGTTCATTTACACATATACATATATCTATTGATCTTTGTGTCCTTTTCCATGAAGGTTATTACAGAGTGTTCAGTAGACCACTCATGGTATTCCATAGGTGTTTGGGGCTTATATCTTTTATATGTATTAGCATATGTTTGTTAACCCCAATATCCTAATTTATCCATTCCTCACACCTTTTCTTTGGCTTAACCGTAAGTTTGTCTTCTCAATCTGAGATTGTCTTTCTCTATGGAAATATGTTCCTTTTTATGAATTTTCAGATAACATAAGTGATATCATAGGACATTTCTCTTTCGCATTCTGAATTACTTCACGTTGTGTGATTAAGTGGTGCTGCATATGCCATTCTTTTACTTTTTTTTCGTGGCTAATATTCCATTCTGTACATATAGCACTTCTTTGTCCATTCATCTGTTTATGGACCTTTTTTTGCTTCCATGTCATGGCTATTTCAATATTGCTACAGTGCACACTTGTCTGCCTCTGTCTTTCCGATTCTGGTGGTCTTAGGTTACAGGCCCAGAAGGTGCCCTGCCGCATCATATGGTAGCACAATTTTTACTTTTTAAAGCAGCTCCATTCAGTTTTCCTTAGTGCTGTTACCCCGTAACATCCCACCAGCAGCTAGAAGGTACACATTTCTCTAAAACCCCTTCAGCATTGATAGTCTGTAGACTTTTGGCTGGTGGTCATTTGACTGGTGTGAGCTGAAACCTTTTTGGAGGTTGGATTTACATGTGGCTAATAATTCCTTATACTGAGCTTTAGGCATGTACTTTTTTCCTTTTCCTTTTTGTTACAGAGTGAGTACAACTTCCCTCTTCATATTGACTTCTTGAAAAATTTGTCATGTGTTGAATTTTCTTGCCTATTCCCTACCCCAGGGCATTTTTTGAGGGCAGGTGTCATTTACAGCCCTGCAGTCCTTGTGACTATTAAGCGACCATTAGCACTGGGTTTAAAGCTGCTGTTGTGGGAAACAGCCACAAGGCGGCAGCATTATTACGTTCTCAACTCTTGTTACTAGGGCAACAGAGTCTTCCTGGACATGGTGTTCCTCGGTTGTAAATTAGAGTTGAATGTGCTGGGACAAGCCCCCAGAAGTTTATGTCTCCTTACTTATGTTTGTTATTGAAATTTAATTTCTATTTCTTATCGGAGTAAATTTGATTAGAGTGTTGTGATTGGCTGGCTCTACAGAATCTGCTCAATGATTCATACATAGGTCTGTTCATCTTCGGATCCTGTTAACCGTGTATGTTATTACAGAATGTTGAGTAGACCTCCCTTGGTATTTTGTAGGTGTTTTGTCATTATATATATTTTATATGTATTGGTGATAATATATTTCATGTAGTTTATATGTTATATGTTTATATACATTTAACATACATAAGTATATGTATGCTACCCCCATAATCCTAATTTTTCCATCCTCCCACCTTTCATTTTGGTTAACCATTAGTTTGTTTCATAAGTCTGTGTGTGTCTTTTTCTGTGGAAATATGTTCATTGGTAGCAATCTTAGGATAACATGTATAAATGATATCATAGAATATTTGTCATTCCCTTTTGATTTACATAACGTACTATGATTATTTCTAGGCTCATCTGTAGTCCTGAAAACGGCATTGTTCATTTTTCTTCCGAGGCTACTATTCCATTCGGTACGTATACCACTTCTTCTTTGTCCATTTATCTGTTGATGGACATTTTGTTTGCTTGCATGTCTTGGCTATTGTAAGTATTGCTGCAGTGCATGTTTGCCTGTCTGTGCCTTTCCGATTCTGGTCTTCTTAGGGTATAGGCCCATTAGGGGATCGGCCGCATCATGTGGTAGCTCCGTGTTTACGTTTTAAATGCAGCTCCATTCTGTTCTCATGATTAGCTCTTACCAGTTTACATCCAACCAACTGCATAGTGGGTATGGATTTCTCCACCAACCCGTCAGCATTCATTGTTTGTAGACTTTTTACGGATGGCATTTTGAATACTGGGTGGCAAAATCTTTTTGTGGTTTGGATTTGCATCCAGCCAATAATTCCTGATATTGAGCTTTTATCCATGTTCTTCTTTTTTTGAAATAACAGAGTGAGTAACACTTACCTCTTCAAACTGATTTCTTGAAAAATTTTCCGTGTTGTGAACTTTTTTGACCATTACCTACCCCAGGACATTTTTTGAGGACACGTGTCATTTAGAGCCCTACAAGTACTGAAAATCTTAAGTGACCGTTAGCCCTGTGTTCCAAGCTGCTGTTGTGGGAAACGGCCACAAGGCGGCAGCATTTCTCCATTCCCAAATCTGGTTACTAGGGCAGCAGAGCCTTCCTGAAAGTTGTGTTCCTAAGTTGTAAATTAGAATGGAAGGTGCCAGGGAAAATCCCAATAACTTTATGTCTCATTAATTGTTGTTAGTGGTTTTAATTTTTTAAATTGGGGTAATGAGTACAATAGTGTTTGTTCTGGGTGTACTCAATCGGGTTCAATTGAACATTATATATATATATATATCTATTCATGTACAGATCCCCTTCCCATTTAAGTTACTATTATTTTTTCAAATAAATTTTATTTAGTTATTTATTTATATTTTGGCTGAGTTGGATCTTCATTGCTGCATGTGTGCTTTCTCTAGTTGCGGTGAGCGGGGGATATTCTCCGTTGCGGTGCACGGGCTTCTCCATGCCGTGGCTTCTCTTGTTGCAGAGCACGGGCTCTAGGCCTGCGGGCTTCAGTAGTTGTGGTGCATGGGCTCAGTAGTTATGTCTCATGGGTTCCAGAGCGTAGGCTCATTAGTTGTGGTGCACGGGCTTAGTTGCTCTGCAGCATGTGGGATCTTCCCGAACCAGGGCTCGAACCTGTGTCCCCTGCATTGGCAGGCGGATTCTTCACCACGGTGCCGCCAGGCAAGCCCCTGTGTAAATTATTACAGAGCGTTCAGTAGACCTCCCTTGGTATATGGTCGGTCTTTTTGATACATGTGTTTAATATGTATTTGTATACGTATGGTAACCCTAATCTTAATGTATCCATTCCTCCCACCTTTCCCTTTAGATAACCATAGTCTGTTTTCTAAGTCTGTGAGAGTCTTTCTCTGTGGAAATATGTTCATATGTGTCCGTTGTTAGGTAACACCTAGGAGTGATATCACAGGTTATTTGTCGTCTGCTTTCCGACTTACCTCATGTTCTGTGATTAGCTCTAGGCTCATCTATGGTGCTGCAAAGAGCAGTGTTGCATACTTTTCCATAGCGAATATTCCATTGTGTACATGGACCACTTCTTCTTTTTACATTCATCTGTTGATGGACATTTTGGTTACTTCCAAGTCTTGGCTATGCTAAATATTGGTGCAGTGCAGGATTGCCAGCCTGTGTCTTTTGGATTCTGGTCTTCTCCGGGGTTAGGCCCAGCAGTGGGCCTACTAGATCATATGGTAGTTCCATTTTTACCTTTCAACGCACCTCCATTCTGTTCTCACTACTGGCTGTTACCAGTTTACATCCGACCAGCAACTAGAGGGTACACAGATCTCTAAAAGCCCTTCAGCATGTATTGTTTGTAGAGGTTTTACGGATGGCATTTTGAGTGTTGGGTGGTGATACCTTTTTGTAGTTTGGATTTGCCTGCGTCTAATAATTCCCGATATTGAGCTTTTATCTACGTCCGTTTATTTTTAAGTAAAACAGAGAAACTTACCTCTTCAAATTGTTTCCTTGAAAAATTGGCCATGTTCTGGATTCCCGTGTCCATTACCTGCACCAGGACATTTTTTGAGGGCAGGTGTCATTACAGCTCTGTAGTAATTGTGACTATTGCATGACCATAAGCTCTGGGTTTAAAGCTGCTGTTGCAGGACACGGCCACAAGGAGGCAGCATTTCTATATTCCCAAATCTGGTTACTAGAGCAACAGAGCCTTCCTGGAAGTCCTGTTTGTAGGTTGTAAAGCAGAGTGGAATGTGCCAGGACAAACCCCCAAACACTATGTCTACTTATTTGTTGTTGGTATTCTTAGTTTAATTTTCATTTTTCTCAGAGCAAATTTGATTGCAATGTTGTGTTTGTCCTAGGTGTACAGAATCTCTTTCATTGATACATATATCTTTTCATGTTTGGATCCTGTTCCATATAGGTTATTACAGAATGTTGTGTAGACCTCTGTTGGTATTCGTTATATCTTTGATGATTATATATTTTATAAGTATTAGAATATGTCTGTTCACCCCATTATCCTCCGTTATACATTCCTCACACCTTTCCATTTGGTGAACCACAAGCTTGTTTTCTGAACTCGTGAGTGTCATTCTCTGTGGCAACAGGTTCATTCCTATCAATTTTTACATAACACCGATACGTGATATCACAGGATATGTGTCTCTCACTTTCTGACTTACTTCAAGTTGTGTGATTATCTGTAGCCTCATCTATGGTGCTGTAAACGGCATTGCTTCATTCTTTTCTGTGTCTAATATTGCATTGTGTACATGGACCACTTTTTCGTCCGTTCATCTGATGATGGACATTTTTGTTGCTTCCATGTCTTGGCTATTGTAAATACTGGTGCAATACACGATTTTCCATGCTGTGTCTTTTTGATTCTGGCTTTCACAGGTGACAGGCCCAATAGTGGTTCTTCTGGATCATATGGTGACTCAATTTTTCCCTTGAAACGCACTGCCATTCTGTTCCTATTATTGGCTGTTACCAGTTTACATCCCACTTAGACCGAGGGGTTACGCTATTCTCCACAACTTCTTCAACATCTATTGTTTGCTGACTTTTTGCTGATGGTCATTGTGACTGGTGTGAGGTGATACCTTTGTGTAGATTGCATTTGCATGCATCTAATAATTCCTGTTGTTTTGTGTTTATCAATGTCCTTTTCATTTATTTTTACGATTGAGCTAAACTTGCAACTTCAAATTGCCTTCTTGAAAAATTTGGCGCGTTTGGATTTTTTTGTCCATTCCCTACCCCAGGACATTTTTTGAGGGCATGAGTCATTTACAGCCCTGCAGTCCTTGTGAATCTTAGTGACCATTAGCAGTGGATTTAAAGGTGCTGTTTGAGGAAACGGCCTTAGGGTGGCAGCATTTCTACGTTGCCAACTCTGCTTGCTAGGGAAACAGAACCTTGCTGCAAGTTGTGCTTTTAGGTTGCAGATTAGAGTGGAATGTGCCAGGACAAACCCCCATAAGTTTTAGCCTCCTTAATTCTTGTTTGTGTCTTTAACTTTTAGTTTTTATCAGAGCAAATTGGATTGAAAAATGTCTTTTGTTCTAGGTGTAAAGAATCTTGTTCATTTACACATATACATATATCTATTGATCTTTGTGTCCTTTTCCATGAAGGTTATTACAGAGTGTTCAGTAGACCACTCATGGTATTCCATAGGTGTTTGGGGCTTATATCTTTTATATGTATTAGCATATGTTTGTTAACCCCAATATCCTAATTTATCCATTCCTCACACCTTTTCTTTGGCTTAACCGTAAGTTTGTCTTCTCAATCTGAGATTGTCTTTCTCTATGGAAATATGTTCCTTTTTATGAATTTTCAGATAACATAAGTGATATCATAGGACATTTCTCTTTCGCATTCTGAATTACTTCACGTTGTGTGATTAAGTGGTGCTGCATATGCCATTCTTTTACTTTTTTTTCGTGGCTAATATTCCATTCTGTACATATAGCACTTCTTTGTCCATTCATCTGTTTATGGACCTTTTTTTGCTTCCATGTCATGGCTATTTCAATATTGCTACAGTGCACACTTGTCTGCCTCTGTCTTTCCGATTCTGGTGGTCTTAGGTTACAGGCCCAGAAGGTGCCCTGCCGCATCATATGGTAGCACAATTTTTACTTTTTAAAGCAGCTCCATTCAGTTTTCCTTAGTGCTGTTACCCCGTAACATCCCACCAGCAGCTAGAAGGTACACATTTCTCTAAAACCCCTTCAGCATTGATAGTCTGTAGACTTTTGGCTGGTGGTCATTTGACTGGTGTGAGCTGAAACCTTTTTGGAGGTTGGATTTACATGTGGCTAATAATTCCTTATACTGAGCTTTAGGCATGTACTTTTTTCCTTTTCCTTTTTGTTACAGAGTGAGTACAACTTCCCTCTTCATATTGACTTCTTGAAAAATTTGTCATGTGTTGAATTTTCTTGCCTATTCCCTACCCCAGGGCATTTTTTGAGGGCAGGTGTCATTTACAGCCCTGCAGTCCTTGTGACTATTAAGCGACCATTAGCACTGGGTTTAAAGCTGCTGTTGTGGGAAACAGCCACAAGGCGGCAGCATTATTACGTTCTCAACTCTTGTTACTAGGGCAACAGAGTCTTCCTGGACATGGTGTTCCTCGGTTGTAAATTAGAGTTGAATGTGCTGGGACAAGCCCCCAGAAGTTTATGTCTCCTTACTTATGTTTGTTATTGAAATTTAATTTCTATTTCTTATCGGAGTAAATTTGATTAGAGTGTTGTGATTGGCTGGCTCTACAGAATCTGCTCAATGATTCATACATAGGTCTGTTCATCTTCGGATCCTGTTAACCGTGTATGTTATTACAGAATGTTGAGTAGACCTCCCTTGGTATTTTGTAGGTGTTTTGTCATTATATATATTTTATATGTATTGGTGATAATATATTTCATGTAGTTTATATGTTATATGTTTATATACATTTAACATACATAAGTATATGTATGCTACCCCCATAATCCTAATTTTTCCATCCTCCCACCTTTCATTTTGGTTAACCATTAGTTTGTTTCATAAGTCTGTGTGTGTCTTTTTCTGTGGAAATATGTTCATTGGTAGCAATCTTAGGATAACATGTATAAATGATATCATAGAATATTTGTCATTCCCTTTTGATTTACATAACGTACTATGATTATTTCTAGGCTCATCTGTAGTCCTGAAAACGGCATTGTTCATTTTTCTTCCGAGGCTACTATTCCATTCGGTACGTATACCACTTCTTCTTTGTCCATTTATCTGTTGATGGACATTTTGTTTGCTTGCATGTCTTGGCTATTGTAAGTATTGCTGCAGTGCATGTTTGCCTGTCTGTGCCTTTCCGATTCTGGTCTTCTTAGGGTATAGGCCCATTAGGGGATCGGCCGCATCATGTGGTAGCTCCGTGTTTACGTTTTAAATGCAGCTCCATTCTGTTCTCATGATTAGCTCTTACCAGTTTACATCCAACCAACTGCATAGTGGGTATGGATTTCTCCACCAACCCGTCAGCATTCATTGTTTGTAGACTTTTTACGGATGGCATTTTGAATACTGGGTGGCAAAATCTTTTTGTGGTTTGGATTTGCATCCAGCCAATAATTCCTGATATTGAGCTTTTATCCATGTTCTTCTTTTTTTGAAATAACAGAGTGAGTAACACTTACCTCTTCAAACTGATTTCTTGAAAAATTTTCCGTGTTGTGAACTTTTTTGACCATTACCTACCCCAGGACATTTTTTGAGGACACGTGTCATTTAGAGCCCTACAAGTACTGAAAATCTTAAGTGACCGTTAGCCCTGTGTTCCAAGCTGCTGTTGTGGGAAACGGCCACAAGGCGGCAGCATTTCTCCATTCCCAAATCTGGTTACTAGGGCAGCAGAGCCTTCCTGAAAGTTGTGTTCCTAAGTTGTAAATTAGAATGGAAGGTGCCAGGGAAAATCCCAATAACTTTATGTCTCATTAATTGTTGTTAGTGGTTTTAATTTTTTAAATTGGGGTAATGAGTACAATAGTGTTTGTTCTGGGTGTACTCAATCGGGTTCAATTGAACATTATATATATATATATATCTATTCATGTACAGATCCCCTTCCCATTTAAGTTACTATTATTTTTTCAAATAAATTTTATTTAGTTATTTATTTATATTTTGGCTGAGTTGGATCTTCATTGCTGCATGTGTGCTTTCTCTAGTTGCGGTGAGCGGGGGATATTCTCCGTTGCGGTGCACGGGCTTCTCCATGCCGTGGCTTCTCTTGTTGCGGAGCACGGGCTCTAGGCCTGCGGGCTTCAGTAGTTGTGGTGCATGGGCTCAGTAGTTATGTCTCATGGGTTCCAGAGCGTAGGCTCATTAGTTGTGGTGCACGGGCTTAGTTGCTCTGCAGCATGTGGGATCTTCCCGAACCAGGGCTCGAACCTGTGTCCCCTGCATTGGCAGGCGGATTCTTCACCACGGTGCCGCCAGGCAAGCCCCTGTGTAAATTATTACAGAGCGTTCAGTAGACCTCCCTTGGTATATGGTCGGTCTTTTTGATACATGTGTTTAATATGTATTTGTATACGTATGGTAACCCTAATCTTAATGTATCCATTCCTCCCACCTTTCCCTTTAGATAACCATAGTCTGTTTTCTAAGTCTGTGAGAGTCTTTCTCTGTGGAAATATGTTCATATGTGTCCGTTGTTAGGTAACACCTAGGAGTGATATCACAGGTTATTTGTCGTCTGCTTTCCGACTTACCTCATGTTCTGTGATTAGCTCTAGGCTCATCTATGGTGCTGCAAAGAGCAGTGTTGCATACTTTTCCATAGCGAATATTCCATTGTGTACATGGACCACTTCTTCTTTTTACATTCATCTGTTGATGGACATTTTGGTTACTTCCAAGTCTTGGCTATGCTAAATATTGGTGCAGTGCAGGATTGCCAGCCTGTGTCTTTTGGATTCTGGTCTTCTCCGGGGTTAGGCCCAGCAGTGGGCCTACTAGATCATATGGTAGTTCCATTTTTACCTTTCAACGCACCTCCATTCTGTTCTCACTACTGGCTGTTACCAGTTTACATCCGACCAGCAACTAGAGGGTACACAGATCTCTAAAAGCCCTTCAGCATGTATTGTTTGTAGAGGTTTTACGGATGGCATTTTGAGTGTTGGGTGGTGATACCTTTTTGTAGTTTGGATTTGCCTGCGTCTAATAATTCCCGATATTGAGCTTTTATCTACGTCCGTTTATTTTTAAGTAAAACAGAGAAACTTACCTCTTCAAATTGTTTCCTTGAAAAATTGGCCATGTTCTGGATTCCCGTGTCCATTACCTGCACCAGGACATTTTTTGAGGGCAGGTGTCATTACAGCTCTGTAGTAATTGTGACTATTGCATGACCATAAGCTCTGGGTTTAAAGCTGCTGTTGCAGGACACGGCCACAAGGAGGCAGCATTTCTATATTCCCAAATCTGGTTACTAGAGCAACAGAGCCTTCCTGGAAGTCCTGTTTGTAGGTTGTAAAGCAGAGTGGAATGTGCCAGGACAAACCCCCAAACACTATGTCTACTTATTTGTTGTTGGTATTCTTAGTTTAATTTTCATTTTTCTCAGAGCAAATTTGATTGCAATGTTGTGTTTGTCCTAGGTGTACAGAATCTCTTTCATTGATACATATATCTTTTCATGTTTGGATCCTGTTCCATATAGGTTATTACAGAATGTTGTGTAGACCTCTGTTGGTATTCGTTATATCTTTGATGATTATATATTTTATAAGTATTAGAATATGTCTGTTCACCCCATTATCCTCCGTTATACATTCCTCACACCTTTCCATTTGGTGAACCACAAGCTTGTTTTCTGAACTCGTGAGTGTCATTCTCTGTGGCAACAGGTTCATTCCTATCAATTTTTACATAACACCGATACGTGATATCACAGGATATGTGTCTCTCACTTTCTGACTTACTTCAAGTTGTGTGATTATCTGTAGCCTCATCTATGGTGCTGTAAACGGCATTGCTTCATTCTTTTCTGTGTCTAATATTGCATTGTGTACATGGACCACTTTTTCGTCCGTTCATCTGATGATGGACATTTTTGTTGCTTCCATGTCTTGGCTATTGTAAATACTGGTGCAATACACGATTTTCCATGCTGTGTCTTTTTGATTCTGGCTTTCACAGGTGACAGGCCCAATAGTGGTTCTTCTGGATCATATGGTGACTCAATTTTTCCCTTGAAACGCACTGCCATTCTGTTCCTATTATTGGCTGTTACCAGTTTACATCCCACTTAGACCGAGGGGTTACGCTATTCTCCACAACTTCTTCAACATCTATTGTTTGCTGACTTTTTGCTGATGGTCATTGTGACTGGTGTGAGGTGATACCTTTGTGTAGATTGCATTTGCATGCATCTAATAATTCCTGTTGTTTTGTGTTTATCAATGTCCTTTTCATTTATTTTTACGATTGAGCTAAACTTGCAACTTCAAATTGCCTTCTTGAAAAATTTGGCGCGTTTGGATTTTTTTGTCCATTCCCTACCCCAGGACATTTTTTGAGGGCATGAGTCATTTACAGCCCTGCAGTCCTTGTGAATCTTAGTGACCATTAGCAGTGGATTTAAAGGTGCTGTTTGAGGAAACGGCCTTAGGGTGGCAGCATTTCTACGTTGCCAACTCTGCTTGCTAGGGAAACAGAACCTTGCTGCAAGTTGTGCTTTTAGGTTGCAGATTAGAGTGGAATGTGCCAGGACAAACCCCCATAAGTTTTAGCCTCCTTAATTCTTGTTTGTGTCTTTAACTTTTAGTTTTTATCAGAGCAAATTGGATTGAAAAATGTCTTTTGTTCTAGGTGTAAAGAATCTTGTTCATTTACACATATACATATATCTATTGATCTTTGTGTCCTTTTCCATGAAGGTTATTACAGAGTGTTCAGTAGACCACTCATGGTATTCCATAGGTGTTTGGGGCTTATATCTTTTATATGTATTAGCATATGTTTGTTAACCCCAATATCCTAATTTATCCATTCCTCACACCTTTTCTTTGGCTTAACCGTAAGTTTGTCTTCTCAATCTGAGATTGTCTTTCTCTATGGAAATATGTTCCTTTTTATGAATTTTCAGATAACATAAGTGATATCATAGGACATTTCTCTTTCGCATTCTGAATTACTTCACGTTGTGTGATTAAGTGGTGCTGCATATGCCATTCTTTTACTTCTTTTTCGTGGCTAATATTCCATTCTGTACATATAGCACTTCTTCTTTGTCCATTCATCTGTTTATGGACCTTTTTTTGCTTCCATGTCTTGGCTATTTAAATATTGCTACAGTGCACATTTGTCTGCCTCTGTCTTTCCGATTCTGGTGGTCTTAGGCTATAGGCCCAGAAGGTGCCCTGCCGCATCATATGGTAGCTCAATTTTTACCTTTAAAAGCAGCTCCATTCAGTTTTCCTTAGTGCTGTTCCCACGTTACATCCCACCAGCAGCTAGAAGGTACAAAGTTCTCTAAAACCCCTTCAGCATTGATAGTCTGTAGACTTTTGGCTGGTGGTCATTTGACTGGTGTGAGCTGAAACCTTTTTGGAGGTTGGATTTACATGTGGCTAATAATTCCTTATACTGAGCTTTAGGCATGTACTCTTTTCCTTTTCCTTTTTGTTACAGAGTGAGTACAACTTCCCTCTTCATATTGACTTCTTGAAAAATTTGTCATGTGTTGAATTTTCTTGCCTATTCCCTACCCCAGGGCATTTTTTGAGGGCAGGTGTCATTTACAGCCCTGCAGTCCTTGTGACTATTAAGCGACCATTAGCACTGGGTTTAAAGCTGCTGTTGTGGGAAACAGCCACAAGGCGGCAGCATTATTACGTTCTCAACTCTTGTTACTAGGGCAACAGAGTCTTCCTGGACATGGTGTTCCTCGGTTGTAAATTAGAGTTGAATGTGCTGGGACAAGCCCCCAGAAGTTTATGTCTCCTTACTTATGTTTGTTATTGAAATTTAATTTCTATTTCTTATCGGAGTAAATTTGATTAGAGTGTTGTGATTGGCTGGCTCTACAGAATCTGCTCAATGATTCATACATAGGTCTGTTCATCTTCGGATCCTGTTAACCGTGTATGTTATTACAGAATGTTGAGTAGACCTCCCTTGGTATTTTGTAGGTGTTTTGTCATTATATATTTTATATGTATTGGTGATAATATATTTCATGTAGTTTATATGTTATATGTTTATATACATTTAACATACATAAGTATATGTATGCTACCCCCATAATCCTAATTTTTCCATCCTCCCACCTTTCATTTTGGTTAACCATTAGTTTGTTTCATAAGTCTGTGTGTGTCTTTTTCTGTGGAAATATGTTCATTGGTAGCAATCTTAGGATAACATGTATAAATGATATCATAGAATATTTGTCATTCCCTTTTGATTTACATAACGTACTATGATTATTTCTAGGCTCATCTGTAGTCCTGAAAACGGCATTGTTCATTTTTCTTCCGAGGCTACTATTCCATTCGGTACGTATACCACTTCTTCTTTGTCCATTTATCTGTTGATGGACATTTTGTTTGCTTGCATGTCTTGGCTATTGTAAGTATTGCTGCAGTGCATGTTTGCCTGTCTGTGCCTTTCCGATTCTGGTCTTCTTAGGGTATAGGCCCATTAGGGGATCGGCCGCATCATGTGGTAGCTCCGTGTTTACGTTTTAAATGCAGCTCCATTCTGTTCTCATGATTAGCTCTTACCAGTTTACATCCAACCAACTGCATAGTGGGTATGGATTTCTCCACCAACCCGTCAGCATTCATTGTTTGTAGACTTTTTACGGATGGCATTTTGAATACTGGGTGGCAAAATCTTTTTGTGGTTTGGATTTGCATCCAGCCAATAATTCCTGATATTGAGCTTTTATCCATGTTCTTCTTTTTTTGAAATAACAGAGTGAGTAACACTTACCTCTTCAAACTGATTTCTTGAAAAATTTTCCGTGTTGTGAACTTTTTTGACCATTACCTACCCCAGGACATTTTTTGAGGACACGTGTCATTTAGAGCCCTACAAGTACTGAAAATCTTAAGTGACCGTTAGCCCTGTGTTCCAAGCTGCTGTTGTGGGAAACGGCCACAAGGCGGCAGCATTTCTCCATTCCCAAATCTGGTTACTAGGGCAGCAGAGCCTTCCTGAAAGTTGTGTTCCTAAGTTGTAAATTAGAATGGAAGGTGCCAGGGAAAATCCCAATAACTTTATGTCTCATTAATTGTTGTTAGTGGTTTTAATTTTTTAAATTGGGGTAATGAGTACAATAGTGTTTGTTCTGGGTGTACTCAATCGGGTTCAATTGAACATTATATATATATATATATATCTATTCATGTACAGATCCCCTTCCCATTTAAGTTACTATTATTTTTTCAAATAAATTTTATTTAGTTATTTATTTATATTTTGGCTGAGTTGGATCTTCATTGCTGCATGTGTGCTTTCTCTAGTTGCGGTGAGCGGGGGATATTCTCCGTTGCGGTGCACGGGCTTCTCCATGCCGTGGCTTCTCTTGTTGCGGAGCACGGGCTCTAGGCCTGCGGGCTTCAGTAGTTGTGGTGCATGGGCTCAGTAGTTATGTCTCATGGGTTCCAGAGCGTAGGCTCATTAGTTGTGGTGCACGGGCTTAGTTGCTCTGCAGCATGTGGGATCTTCCCGAACCAGGGCTCGAACCTGTGTCCCCTGCATTGGCAGGCGGATTCTTCACCACGGTGCCGCCAGGCAAGCCCCTGTGTAAATTATTACAGAGCGTTCAGTAGACCTCCCTTGGTATATGGTCGGTCTTTTTGATACATGTGTTTAATATGTATTTGTATACGTATGGTAACCCTAATCTTAATGTATCCATTCCTCCCACCTTTCCCTTTAGATAACCATAGTCTGTTTTCTAAGTCTGTGAGAGTCTTTCTCTGTGGAAATATGTTCATATGTGTCCATTGTTAGGTAACACCTAGGAGTGATATCACAGGTTATTTGTCGTCTGCTTTCCGACTTACCTCATGTTCTGTGATTAGCTCTAGGCTCATCTATGGTGCTGCAAAGAGCAGTGTTGCATACTTTTCCATAGCGAATATTCCATTGTGTACATGGACCACTTCTTCTTTTTACATTCATCTGTTGATGGACATTTTGGTTACTTCCAAGTCTTGGCTATGCTAAATATTGGTGCAGTGCAGGATTGCCAGCCTGTGTCTTTTGGATTCTGGTCTTCTCCGGGGTTAGGCCCAGCAGTGGGCCTACTAGATCATATGGTAGTTCCATTTTTACCTTTCAACGCACCTCCATTCTGTTCTCACTACTGGCTGTTACCAGTTTACATCCGACCAGCAACTAGAGGGTACACAGATCTCTAAAAGCCCTTCAGCATGTATTGTTTGTAGAGGTTTTACGGATGGCATTTTGAGTGTTGGGTGGTGATACCTTTTTGTAGTTTGGATTTGCCTGCGTCTAATAATTCCCGATATTGAGCTTTTATCTACGTCCGTTTATTTTTAAGTAAAACAGAGAAACTTACCTCTTCAAATTGTTTCCTTGAAAAATTGGCCATGTTCTGGATTCCCGTGTCCATTACCTGCACCAGGACATTTTTTGAGGGCAGGTGTCATTACAGCTCTGTAGTAATTGTGACTATTGCATGACCATAAGCTCTGGGTTTAAAGCTGCTGTTGCAGGACACGGCCACAAGGAGGCAGCATTTCTATATTCCCAAATCTGGTTACTAGAGCAACAGAGCCTTCCTGGAAGTCCTGTTTGTAGGTTGTAAAGCAGAGTGGAATGTGCCAGGACAAACCCCCAAACACTATGTCTACTTATTTGTTGTTGGTATTCTTAGTTTAATTTTCATTTTTCTCAGAGCAAATTTGATTGCAATGTTGTGTTTGTCCTAGGTGTACAGAATCTCTTTCATTGATACATATATCTTTTCATGTTTGGATCCTGTTCCATATAGGTTATTACAGAATGTTGTGTAGACCTCTGTTGGTATTCGTTATATCTTTGATGATTATATATTTTATAAGTATTAGAATATGTCTGTTCACCCCATTATCCTCCGTTATACATTCCTCACACCTTTCCATTTGGTGAACCACAAGCTTGTTTTCTGAACTCGTGAGTGTCATTCTCTGTGGCAACAGGTTCATTCCTATCAATTTTTACATAACACCGATACGTGATATCACAGGATATGTGTCTCTCACTTTCTGACTTACTTCAAGTTGTGTGATTATCTGTAGCCTCATCTATGGTGCTGTAAACGGCATTGTTTCATTCTTTTCTGTGTCTAATATTGCATTGTGTACATGGACCACTTTTTCGTCCGTTCATCTGATGATGGACATTTTTGTTGCTTCCATGTCTTGGCTATTGTAAATACTGGTGCAATACACGATTTTCCATGCTGTGTCTTTTTGATTCTGGCTTTCACAGGTGACAGGCCCAATAGTGGTTCTTCTGGATCATATGGTGACTCAATTTTTCCCTTGAAACGCACTGCCATTCTGTTCCTATTATTGGCTGTTACCAGTTTACATCCCACTTAGACCGAGGGGTTACGCTATTCTCCACAACTTCTTCAACATCTATTGTTTGCTGACTTTTTGCTGATGGTCATTGTGACTGGTGTGAGGTGATACCTTTGTGTAGATTGCATTTGCATGCATCTAATAATTCCTGTTGTTTTGTGTTTATCAATGTCCTTTTCATTTATTTTTACGATTGAGCTAAACTTGCAACTTCAAATTGCCTTCTTGAAAAATTTGGCGCGTTTGGATTTTTTTGTCCATTCCCTACCCCAGGACATTTTTTGAGGGCATGAGTCATTTACAGCCCTGCAGTCCTTGTGAATCTTAGTGACCATTAGCAGTGGATTTAAAGGTGCTGTTTGAGGAAACGGCCTTAGGGTGGCAGCATTTCTACGTTGCCAACTCTGCTTGCTAGGGAAACAGAACCTTGCTGCAAGTTGTGCTTTTAGGTTGCAGATTAGAGTGGAATGTGCCAGGACAAACCCCCATAAGTTTTAGCCTCCTTAATTCTTGTTTGTGTCTTTAACTTTTAGTTTTTATCAGAGCAAATTGGATTGAAAAATGTCTTTTGTTCTAGGTGTAAAGAATCTTGTTCATTTACACATATACATATATCTATTGATCTTTGTGTCCTTTTCCATGAAGGTTATTACAGAGTGTTCAGTAGACCACTCATGGTATTCCATAGGTGTTTGGGGCTTATATCTTTTATATGTATTAGCATATGTTTGTTAACCCCAATATCCTAATTTATCCATTCCTCACACCTTTTCTTTGGCTTAACCGTAAGTTTGTCTTCTCAATCTGAGATTGTCTTTCTCTATGGAAATATGTTCCTTTTTATGAATTTTCAGATAACATAAGTGATATCATAGGACATTTCTCTTTCGCATTCTGAATTACTTCACGTTGTGTGATTAAGTGGTGCTGCATATGCCATTCTTTTACTTCTTTTTCGTGGCTAATATTCCATTCTGTACATATAGCACTTCTTCTTTGTCCATTCATCTGTTTATGGACCTTTTTTTGCTTCCATGTCTTGGCTATTTAAATATTGCTACAGTGCACATTTGTCTGCCTCTGTCTTTCCGATTCTGGTGGTCTTAGGCTATAGGCCCAGAAGGTGCCCTGCCGCATCATATGGTAGCTCAATTTTTACCTTTAAAAGCAGCTCCATTCAGTTTTCCTTAGTGCTGTTCCCACGTTACATCCCACCAGCAGCTAGAAGGTACAAAGTTCTCTAAAACACCTTCAGCATTGATAGTCTGTAGACTTTTTGCTGGTGGTCATTTGACTGGTGTGAGCTGAAACCTTTTTGGAGGTTGGATTTACATGTGGCTAATAATTCCTTATACTGAGCTTTAGGCATGTACTCTTTTCCTTTTCCTTTTTGTTACAGAGTGAGTACAACTTCCCTCTTCATATTGACTTCTTGAAAAATTTGTCATGTGTTGAATTTTCTTGCCTATTCCCTACCCCAGGGCATTTTTTGAGGGCAGGTGTCATTTACAGCCCTGCAGTCCTTGTGACTATTAAGCGACCATTAGCACTGGGTTTAAAGCTGCTGTTGTGGGAAACAGCCACAAGGCGGCAGCATTATTACGTTCTCAACTCTTGTTACTAGGGCAACAGAGTCTTCCTGGACATGGTGTTCCTCGGTTGTAAATTAGAGTTGAATGTGCTGGGACAAGCCCCCAGAAGTTTATGTCTCCTTACTTATGTTTGTTATTGAAATTTAATTTCTATTTCTTATCGGAGTAAATTTGATTAGAGTGTTGTGATTGGCTGGCTCTACAGAATCTGCTCAATGATTCATACATAGGTCTGTTCATCTTCGGATCCTGTTAACCGTGTATGTTATTACAGAATGTTGAGTAGACCTCCCTTGGTATTTTGTAGGTGTTTTGTCATTATATATTTTATATGTATTGGTGATAATATATTTCATGTAGTTTATATGTTATATGTTTATATACATTTAACATACATAAGTATATGTATGCTACCCCCATAATCCTAATTTTTCCATCCTCCCACCTTTCATTTTGGTTAACCATTAGTTTGTTTCATAAGTCTGTGTGTGTCTTTTTCTGTGGAAATATGTTCATTGGTAGCAATCTTAGGATAACATGTATAAATGATATCATAGAATATTTGTCATTCCCTTTTGATTTACATAACGTACTATGATTATTTCTAGGCTCATCTGTAGTCCTGAAAACGGCATTGTTCATTTTTCTTCCGAGGCTACTATTCCATTCGGTACGTATACCACTTCTTCTTTGTCCATTTATCTGTTGATGGACATTTTGTTTGCTTGCATGTCTTGGCTATTGTAAGTATTGCTGCAGTGCATGTTTGCCTGTCTGTGCCTTTCCGATTCTGGTCTTCTTAGGGTATAGGCCCATTAGGGGATCGGCCGCATCATGTGGTAGCTCCGTGTTTACGTTTTAAATGCAGCTCCATTCTGTTCTCATGATTAGCTCTTACCAGTTTACATCCAACCAACTGCATAGTGGGTATGGATTTCTCCACCAACCCGTCAGCATTCATTGTTTGTAGACTTTTTACGGATGGCATTTTGAATACTGGGTGGCAAAATCTTTTTGTGGTTTGGATTTGCATCCAGCCAATAATTCCTGATATTGAGCTTTTATCCATGTTCTTCTTTTTTTGAAATAACAGAGTGAGTAACACTTACCTCTTCAAACTGATTTCTTGAAAAATTTTCCGTGTTGTGAACTTTTTTGACCATTACCTACCCCAGGACATTTTTTGAGGACACGTGTCATTTAGAGCCCTACAAGTACTGAAAATCTTAAGTGACCGTTAGCCCTGTGTTCCAAGCTGCTGTTGTGGGAAACGGCCACAAGGCGGCAGCATTTCTCCATTCCCAAATCTGGTTACTAGGGCAGCAGAGCCTTCCTGAAAGTTGTGTTCCTAAGTTGTAAATTAGAATGGAAGGTGCCAGGGAAAATCCCAATAACTTTATGTCTCATTAATTGTTGTTAGTGGTTTTAATTTTTTAAATTGGGGTAATGAGTACAATAGTGTTTGTTCTGGGTGTACTCAATCGGGTTCAATTGAACATTATATATATATATATATATCTATTCATGTACAGATCCCCTTCCCATTTAAGTTACTATTATTTTTTCAAATAAATTTTATTTAGTTATTTATTTATATTTTGGCTGAGTTGGATCTTCATTGCTGCATGTGTGCTTTCTCTAGTTGCGGTGAGCGGGGGATATTCTCCGTTGCGGTGCACGGGCTTCTCCATGCCGTGGCTTCTCTTGTTGCGGAGCACGGGCTCTAGGCCTGCGGGCTTCAGTAGTTGTGGTGCATGGGCTCAGTAGTTATGTCTCATGGGTTCCAGAGCGTAGGCTCATTAGTTGTGGTGCACGGGCTTAGTTGCTCTGCAGCATGTGGGATCTTCCCGAACCAGGGCTCGAACCTGTGTCCCCTGCATTGGCAGGCGGATTCTTCACCACGGTGCCGCCAGGCAAGCCCCTGTGTAAATTATTACAGAGCGTTCAGTAGACCTCCCTTGGTATATGGTCGGTCTTTTTGATACATGTGTTTAATATGTATTTGTATACGTATGGTAACCCTAATCTTAATGTATCCATTCCTCCCACCTTTCCCTTTAGATAACCATAGTCTGTTTTCTAAGTCTGTGAGAGTCTTTCTCTGTGGAAATATGTTCATATGTGTCCGTTGTTAGGTAACACCTAGGAGTGATATCACAGGTTATTTGTCGTCTGCTTTCCGACTTACCTCATGTTCTGTGATTAGCTCTAGGCTCATCTATGGTGCTGCAAAGAGCAGTGTTGCATACTTTTCCATAGCGAATATTCCATTGTGTACATGGACCACTTCTTCTTTTTACATTCATCTGTTGATGGACATTTTGGTTACTTCCAAGTCTTGGCTATGCTAAATATTGGTGCAGTGCAGGATTGCCAGCCTGTGTCTTTTGGATTCTGGTCTTCTCCGGGGTTAGGCCCAGCAGTGGGCCTACTAGATCATATGGTAGTTCCATTTTTACCTTTCAACGCACCTCCATTCTGTTCTCACTACTGGCTGTTACCAGTTTACATCCGACCAGCAACTAGAGGGTACACAGATCTCTAAAAGCCCTTCAGCATGTATTGTTTGTAGAGGTTTTACGGATGGCATTTTGAGTGTTGGGTGGTGATACCTTTTTGTAGTTTGGATTTGCCTGCGTCTAATAATTCCCGATATTGAGCTTTTATCTACGTCCGTTTATTTTTAAGTAAAACAGAGAAACTTACCTCTTCAAATTGTTTCCTTGAAAAATTGGCCATGTTCTGGATTCCCGTGTCCATTACCTGCACCAGGACATTTTTTGAGGGCAGGTGTCATTACAGCTCTGTAGTAATTGTGACTATTGCATGACCATAAGCTCTGGGTTTAAAGCTGCTGTTGCAGGACACGGCCACAAGGAGGCAGCATTTCTATATTCCCAAATCTGGTTACTAGAGCAACAGAGCCTTCCTGGAAGTCCTGTTTGTAGGTTGTAAAGCAGAGTGGAATGTGCCAGGACAAACCCCCAAACACTATGTCTACTTATTTGTTGTTGGTATTCTTAGTTTAATTTTCATTTTTCTCAGAGCAAATTTGATTGCAATGTTGTGTTTGTCCTAGGTGTACAGAATCTCTTTCATTGATACATATATCTTTTCATGTTTGGATCCTGTTCCATATAGGTTATTACAGAATGTTGTGTAGACCTCTGTTGGTATTCGTTATATCTTTGATGATTATATATTTTATAAGTATTAGAATATGTCTGTTCACCCCATTATCCTCCGTTATACATTCCTCACACCTTTCCATTTGGTGAACCACAAGCTTGTTTTCTGAACTCGTGAGTGTCATTCTCTGTGGCAACAGGTTCATTCCTATCAATTTTTACATAACACCGATACGTGATATCACAGGATATGTGTCTCTCACTTTCTGACTTACTTCAAGTTGTGTGATTATCTGTAGCCTCATCTATGGTGCTGTAAACGGCATTGTTTCATTCTTTTCTGTGTCTAATATTGCATTGTGTACATGGACCACTTTTTCGTCCGTTCATCTGATGATGGACATTTTTGTTGCTTCCATGTCTTGGCTATTGTAAATACTGGTGCAATACACGATTTTCCATGCTGTGTCTTTTTGATTCTGGCTTTCACAGGTGACAGGCCCAATAGTGGTTCTTCTGGATCATATGGTGACTCAATTTTTCCCTTGAAACGCACTGCCATTCTGTTCCTATTATTGGCTGTTACCAGTTTACATCCCACTTAGACCGAGGGGTTACGCTATTCTCCACAACTTCTTCAACATCTATTGTTTGCTGACTTTTTGCTGATGGTCATTGTGACTGGTGTGAGGTGATACCTTTGTGTAGATTGCATTTGCATGCATCTAATAATTCCTGTTGTTTTGTGTTTATCAATGTCCTTTTCATTTATTTTTACGATTGAGCTAAACTTGCAACTTCAAATTGCCTTCTTGAAAAATTTGGCGCGTTTGGATTTTTTTGTCCATTCCCTACCCCAGGACATTTTTTGAGGGCATGAGTCATTTACAGCCCTGCAGTCCTTGTGAATCTTAGTGACCATTAGCAGTGGATTTAAAGGTGCTGTTTGAGGAAACGGCCTTAGGGTGGCAGCATTTCTACGTTGCCAACTCTGCTTGCTAGGGAAACAGAACCTTGCTGCAAGTTGTGCTTTTAGGTTGCAGATTAGAGTGGAATGTGCCAGGACAAACCCCCATAAGTTTTAGCCTCCTTAATTCTTGTTTGTGTCTTTAACTTTTAGTTTTTATCAGAGCAAATTGGATTGAAAAATGTCTTTTGTTCTAGGTGTAAAGAATCTTGTTCATTTACACATATACATATATCTATTGATCTTTGTGTCCTTTTCCATGAAGGTTATTACAGAGTGTTCAGTAGACCACTCATGGTATTCCATAGGTGTTTGGGGCTTATATCTTTTATATGTATTAGCATATGTTTGTTAACCCCAATATCCTAATTTATCCATTCCTCACACCTTTTCTTTGGCTTAACCGTAAGTTTGTCTTCTCAATCTGAGATTGTCTTTCTCTATGGAAATATGTTCCTTTTTATGAATTTTCAGATAACATAAGTGATATCATAGGACATTTCTCTTTCGCATTCTGAATTACTTCACGTTGTGTGATTAAGTGGTGCTGCATATGCCATTCTTTTACTTTTTTTTCGTGGCTAATATTCCATTCTGTACATATAGCACTTCTTTGTCCATTCATCTGTTTATGGACCTTTTTTTGCTTCCATGTCATGGCTATTTCAATATTGCTACAGTGCACACTTGTCTGCCTCTGTCTTTCCGATTCTGGTGGTCTTAGGTTACAGGCCCAGAAGGTGCCCTGCCGCATCATATGGTAGCACAATTTTTACTTTTTAAAGCAGCTCCATTCAGTTTTCCTTAGTGCTGTTACCCCGTAACATCCCACCAGCAGCTAGAAGGTACACATTTCTCTAAAACCCCTTCAGCATTGATAGTCTGTAGACTTTTGGCTGGTGGTCATTTGACTGGTGTGAGCTGAAACCTTTTTGGAGGTTGGATTTACATGTGGCTAATAATTCCTTATACTGAGCTTTAGGCATGTACTTTTTTCCTTTTCCTTTTTGTTACAGAGTGAGTACAACTTCCCTCTTCATATTGACTTCTTGAAAAATTTGTCATGTGTTGAATTTTCTTGCCTATTCCCTACCCCAGGGCATTTTTTGAGGGCAGGTGTCATTTACAGCCCTGCAGTCCTTGTGACTATTAAGCGACCATTAGCACTGGGTTTAAAGCTGCTGTTGTGGGAAACAGCCACAAGGCGGCAGCATTATTACGTTCTCAACTCTTGTTACTAGGGCAACAGAGTCTTCCTGGACATGGTGTTCCTCGGTTGTAAATTAGAGTTGAATGTGCTGGGACAAGCCCCCAGAAGTTTATGTCTCCTTACTTATGTTTGTTATTGAAATTTAATTTCTATTTCTTATCGGAGTAAATTTGATTAGAGTGTTGTGATTGGCTGGCTCTACAGAATCTGCTCAATGATTCATACATAGGTCTGTTCATCTTCGGATCCTGTTAACCGTGTATGTTATTACAGAATGTTGAGTAGACCTCCCTTGGTATTTTGTAGGTGTTTTGTCATTATATATATTTTATATGTATTGGTGATAATATATTTCATGTAGTTTATATGTTATATGTTTATATACATTTAACATACATAAGTATATGTATGCTACCCCCATAATCCTAATTTTTCCATCCTCCCACCTTTCATTTTGGTTAACCATTAGTTTGTTTCATAAGTCTGTGTGTGTCTTTTTCTGTGGAAATATGTTCATTGGTAGCAATCTTAGGATAACATGTATAAATGATATCATAGAATATTTGTCATTCCCTTTTGATTTACATAACGTACTATGATTATTTCTAGGCTCATCTGTAGTCCTGAAAACGGCATTGTTCATTTTTCTTCCGAGGCTACTATTCCATTCGGTACGTATACCACTTCTTCTTTGTCCATTTATCTGTTGATGGACATTTTGTTTGCTTGCATGTCTTGGCTATTGTAAGTATTGCTGCAGTGCATGTTTGCCTGTCTGTGCCTTTCCGATTCTGGTCTTCTTAGGGTATAGGCCCATTAGGGGATCGGCCGCATCATGTGGTAGCTCCGTGTTTACGTTTTAAATGCAGCTCCATTCTGTTCTCATGATTAGCTCTTACCAGTTTACATCCAACCAACTGCATAGTGGGTATGGATTTCTCCACCAACCCGTCAGCATTCATTGTTTGTAGACTTTTTACGGATGGCATTTTGAATACTGGGTGGCAAAATCTTTTTGTGGTTTGGATTTGCATCCAGCCAATAATTCCTGATATTGAGCTTTTATCCATGTTCTTCTTTTTTTGAAATAACAGAGTGAGTAACACTTACCTCTTCAAACTGATTTCTTGAAAAATTTTCCGTGTTGTGAACTTTTTTGACCATTACCTACCCCAGGACATTTTTTGAGGACACGTGTCATTTAGAGCCCTACAAGTACTGAAAATCTTAAGTGACCGTTAGCCCTGTGTTCCAAGCTGCTGTTGTGGGAAACGGCCACAAGGCGGCAGCATTTCTCCATTCCCAAATCTGGTTACTAGGGCAGCAGAGCCTTCCTGAAAGTTGTGTTCCTAAGTTGTAAATTAGAATGGAAGGTGCCAGGGAAAATCCCAATAACTTTATGTCTCATTAATTGTTGTTAGTGGTTTTAATTTTTTAAATTGGGGTAATGAGTACAATAGTGTTTGTTCTGGGTGTACTCAATCGGGTTCAATTGAACATTATATATATATATATATCTATTCATGTACAGATCCCCTTCCCATTTAAGTTACTATTATTTTTTCAAATAAATTTTATTTAGTTATTTATTTATATTTTGGCTGAGTTGGATCTTCATTGCTGCATGTGTGCTTTCTCTAGTTGCGGTGAGCGGGGGATATTCTCCGTTGCGGTGCACGGGCTTCTCCATGCCGTGGCTTCTCTTGTTGCGGAGCACGGGCTCTAGGCCTGCGGGCTTCAGTAGTTGTGGTGCATGGGCTCAGTAGTTATGTCTCATGGGTTCCAGAGCGTAGGCTCATTAGTTGTGGTGCACGGGCTTAGTTGCTCTGCAGCATGTGGGATCTTCCCGAACCAGGGCTCGAACCTGTGTCCCCTGCATTGGCAGGCGGATTCTTCACCACGGTGCCGCCAGGCAAGCCCCTGTGTAAATTATTACAGAGCGTTCAGTAGACCTCCCTTGGTATATGGTCGGTCTTTTTGATACATGTGTTTAATATGTATTTGTATACGTATGGTAACCCTAATCTTAATGTATCCATTCCTCCCACCTTTCCCTTTAGATAACCATAGTCTGTTTTCTAAGTCTGTGAGAGTCTTTCTCTGTGGAAATATGTTCATATGTGTCCGTTGTTAGGTAACACCTAGGAGTGATATCACAGGTTATTTGTCGTCTGCTTTCCGACTTACCTCATGTTCTGTGATTAGCTCTAGGCTCATCTATGGTGCTGCAAAGAGCAGTGTTGCATACTTTTCCATAGCGAATATTCCATTGTGTACATGGACCACTTCTTCTTTTTACATTCATCTGTTGATGGACATTTTGGTTACTTCCAAGTCTTGGCTATGCTAAATATTGGTGCAGTGCAGGATTGCCAGCCTGTGTCTTTTGGATTCTGGTCTTCTCCGGGGTTAGGCCCAGCAGTGGGCCTACTAGATCATATGGTAGTTCCATTTTTACCTTTCAACGCACCTCCATTCTGTTCTCACTACTGGCTGTTACCAGTTTACATCCGACCAGCAACTAGAGGGTACACAGATCTCTAAAAGCCCTTCAGCATGTATTGTTTGTAGAGGTTTTACGGATGGCATTTTGAGTGTTGGGTGGTGATACCTTTTTGTAGTTTGGATTTGCCTGCGTCTAATAATTCCCGATATTGAGCTTTTATCTACGTCCGTTTATTTTTAAGTAAAACAGAGAAACTTACCTCTTCAAATTGTTTCCTTGAAAAATTGGCCATGTTCTGGATTCCCGTGTCCATTACCTGCACCAGGACATTTTTTGAGGGCAGGTGTCATTACAGCTCTGTAGTAATTGTGACTATTGCATGACCATAAGCTCTGGGTTTAAAGCTGCTGTTGCAGGACACGGCCACAAGGAGGCAGCATTTCTATATTCCCAAATCTGGTTACTAGAGCAACAGAGCCTTCCTGGAAGTCCTGTTTGTAGGTTGTAAAGCAGAGTGGAATGTGCCAGGACAAACCCCCAAACACTATGTCTACTTATTTGTTGTTGGTATTCTTAGTTTAATTTTCATTTTTCTCAGAGCAAATTTGATTGCAATGTTGTGTTTGTCCTAGGTGTACAGAATCTCTTTCATTGATACATAGATCTTTTCATGTTTGGATCCTGTTCCATATAGGTTATTACAGAATGTTGTGTAGACCTCTGTTGGTATTCGTTATATCTTTGATGATTATATATTTTATAAGTATTAGAATATGTCTGTTCACCCCATTATCCTCCGTTATACATTCCTCACACCTTTCCATTTGGTGAACCACAAGCTTGTTTTCTGAACTCGTGAGTGTCATTCTCTGTGGCAACAGGTTCATTCCTATCAATTTTTACATAACACCGATACGTGATATCACAGGATATGTGTCTCTCACTTTCTGACTTACTTCAAGTTGTGTGATTATCTGTAGCCTCATCTATGGTGCTGTAAACGGCATTGCTTCATTCTTTTCTGTGTCTAATATTGCATTGTGTACATGGACCACTTTTTCGTCCGTTCATCTGATGATGGACATTTTTGTTGCTTCCATGTCTTGGCTATTGTAAATACTGGTGCAATACACGATTTTCCATGCTGTGTCTTTTTGATTCTGGCTTTCACAGGTGACAGGCCCAATAGTGGTTCTTCTGGATCATATGGTGACTCAATTTTTCCCTTGAAACGCACTGCCATTCTGTTCCTATTATTGGCTGTTACCAGTTTACATCCCACTTAGACCGAGGGGTTACGCTATTCTCCACAACTTCTTCAACATCTATTGTTTGCTGACTTTTTGCTGATGGTCATTGTGACTGGTGTGAGGTGATACCTTTGTGTAGATTGCATTTGCATGCATCTAATAATTCCTGTTGTTTTGTGTTTATCAATGTCCTTTTCATTTATTTTTACGATTGAGCTAAACTTGCAACTTCAAATTGCCTTCTTGAAAAATTTGGCGCGTTTGGATTTTTTTGTCCATTCCCTACCCCAGGACATTTTTTGAGGGCATGAGTCATTTACAGCCCTGCAGTCCTTGTGAATCTTAGTGACCATTAGCAGTGGATTTAAAGGTGCTGTTTGAGGAAACGGCCTTAGGGTGGCAGCATTTCTACGTTGCCAACTCTGCTTGCAAGGGAAACAGAACCTTGCTGCAAGTTGTGCTTTTAGGTTGCAGATTAGAGTGGAATGTGCCAGGACAAACCCCCATAAGTTTTAGCCTCCTTAATTCTTGTTTGT
The DNA here is from genome assembly GCF_965194825.1 of Balaenoptera physalus. Classification (NCBI taxonomy): domain Eukaryota; kingdom Metazoa; phylum Chordata; class Mammalia; order Artiodactyla; family Balaenopteridae; genus Balaenoptera; species Balaenoptera physalus. The sequence continues at coordinate 42,601,133 of NC_138890.1, read as the reverse complement.
GTCTTTAACTTTTAGTTTTTATCAGAGCAAATTGGATTGAAAAATGTCTTTTGTTCTAGGTGTAAAGAATCTTGTTCATTTACACATATACATATATCTATTGATCTTTGTGTCCTTTTCCATGAAGGTTATTACAGAGTGTTCAGTAGACCACTCATGGTATTCCATAGGTGTTTGGGGCTTATATCTTTTATATGTATTAGCATATGTTTGTTAACCCCAATATCCTAATTTATCCATTCCTCACACCTTTTCTTTGGCTTAACCGTAAGTTTGTCTTCTCAATCTGAGATTGTCTTTCTCTATGGAAATATGTTCCTTTTTATGAATTTTCAGATAACATAAGTGATATCATAGGACATTTCTCTTTCGCATTCTGAATTACTTCACGTTGTGTGATTAAGTGGTGCTGCATATGCCATTCTTTTACTTCTTTTTCGTGGCTAATATTCCATTCTGTACATATAGCACTTCTTCTTTGTCCATTCATCTGTTTATGGACCTTTTTTTGCTTCCATGTCTTGGCTATTTAAATATTGCTACAGTGCACATTTGTCTGCCTCTGTCTTTCCGATTCTGGTGGTCTTAGGCTATAGGCCCAGAAGGTGCCCTGCCGCATCATATGGTAGCTCAATTTTTACCTTTAAAAGCAGCTCCATTCAGTTTTCCTTAGTGCTGTTCCCACGTTACATCCCACCAGCAGCTAGAAGGTACAAAGTTCTCTAAAACACCTTCAGCATTGATAGTCTGTAGACTTTTGGCTGGTGGTCATTTGACTGGTGTGAGCTGAAACCTTTTTGGAGGTTGGATTTACATGTGGCTAATAATTCCTTATACTGAGCTTTAGGCATGTACTCTTTTCCTTTTCCTTTTTGTTACAGAGTGAGTACAACTTCCCTCTTCATATTGACTTCTTGAAAAATTTGTCATGTGTTGAATTTTCTTGCCTATTCCCTACCCCAGGGCATTTTTTGAGGGCAGGTGTCATTTACAGCCCTGCAGTCCTTGTGACTATTAAGCGACCATTAGCACTGGGTTTAAAGCTGCTGTTGTGGGAAACAGCCACAAGGCGGCAGCATTATTACGTTCTCAACTCTTGTTACTAGGGCAACAGAGTCTTCCTGGACATGGTGTTCCTCGGTTGTAAATTAGAGTTGAATGTGCTGGGACAAGCCCCCAGAAGTTTATGTCTCCTTACTTATGTTTGTTATTGAAATTTAATTTCTATTTCTTATCGGAGTAAATTTGATTAGAGTGTTGTGATTGGCTGGCTCTACAGAATCTGCTCAATGATTCATACATAGGTCTGTTCATCTTCGGATCCTGTTAACCGTGTATGTTATTACAGAATGTTGAGTAGACCTCCCTTGGTATTTTGTAGGTGTTTTGTCATTATATATTTTATATGTATTGGTGATAATATATTTCATGTAGTTTATATGTTATATGTTTATATACATTTAACATACATAAGTATATGTATGCTACCCCCATAATCCTAATTTTTCCATCCTCCCACCTTTCATTTTGGTTAACCATTAGTTTGTTTCATAAGTCTGTGTGTGTCTTTTTCTGTGGAAATATGTTCATTGGTAGCAATCTTAGGATAACATGTATAAATGATATCATAGAATATTTGTCATTCCCTTTTGATTTACATAACGTACTATGATTATTTCTAGGCTCATCTGTAGTCCTGAAAACGGCATTGTTCATTTTTCTTCCGAGGCTACTATTCCATTCGGTACGTATACCACTTCTTCTTTGTCCATTTATCTGTTGATGGACATTTTGTTTGCTTGCATGTCTTGGCTATTGTAAGTATTGCTGCAGTGCATGTTTGCCTGTCTGTGCCTTTCCGATTCTGGTCTTCTTAGGGTATAGGCCCATTAGGGGATCGGCCGCATCATGTGGTAGCTCCGTGTTTACGTTTTAAATGCAGCTCCATTCTGTTCTCATGATTAGCTCTTACCAGTTTACATCCAACCAACTGCATAGTGGGTATGGATTTCTCCACCAACCCGTCAGCATTCATTGTTTGTAGACTTTTTACGGATGGCATTTTGAATACTGGGTGGCAAAATCTTTTTGTGGTTTGGATTTGCATCCAGCCAATAATTCCTGATATTGAGCTTTTATCCATGTTCTTCTTTTTTTGAAATAACAGAGTGAGTAACACTTACCTCTTCAAACTGATTTCTTGAAAAATTTTCCGTGTTGTGAACTTTTTTGACCATTACCTACCCCAGGACATTTTTTGAGGACACGTGTCATTTAGAGCCCTACAAGTACTGAAAATCTTAAGTGACCGTTAGCCCTGTGTTCCAAGCTGCTGTTGTGGGAAACGGCCACAAGGCGGCAGCATTTCTCCATTCCCAAATCTGGTTACTAGGGCAGCAGAGCCTTCCTGAAAGTTGTGTTCCTAAGTTGTAAATTAGAATGGAAGGTGCCAGGGAAAATCCCAATAACTTTATGTCTCATTAATTGTTGTTAGTGGTTTTAATTTTTTAAATTGGGGTAATGAGTACAATAGTGTTTGTTCTGGGTGTACTCAATCGGGTTCAATTGAACATTATATATATATATATATCTATTCATGTACAGATCCCCTTCCCATTTAAGTTACTATTATTTTTTCAAATAAATTTTATTTAGTTATTTATTTATATTTTGGCTGAGTTGGATCTTCATTGCTGCATGTGTGCTTTCTCTAGTTGCGGTGAGCGGGGGATATTCTCCGTTGCGGTGCACGGGCTTCTCCATGCCGTGGCTTCTCTTGTTGCGGAGCACGGGCTCTAGGCCTGCGGGCTTCAGTAGTTGTGGTGCATGGGCTCAGTAGTTATGTCTCATGGGTTCCAGAGCGTAGGCTCATTAGTTGTGGTGCACGGGCTTAGTTGCTCTGCAGCATGTGGGATCTTCCCGAACCAGGGCTCGAACCTGTGTCCCCTGCATTGGCAGGCGGATTCTTCACCACGGTGCCGCCAGGCAAGCCCCTGTGTAAATTATTACAGAGCGTTCAGTAGACCTCCCTTGGTATATGGTCGGTCTTTTTGATACATGTGTTTAATATGTATTTGTATACGTATGGTAACCCTAATCTTAATGTATCCATTCCTCCCACCTTTCCCTTTAGATAACCATAGTCTGTTTTCTAAGTCTGTGAGAGTCTTTCTCTGTGGAAATATGTTCATATGTGTCCGTTGTTAGGTAACACCTAGGAGTGATATCACAGGTTATTTGTCGTCTGCTTTCCGACTTACCTCATGTTCTGTGATTAGCTCTAGGCTCATCTATGGTGCTGCAAAGAGCAGTGTTGCATACTTTTCCATAGCGAATATTCCATTGTGTACATGGACCACTTCTTCTTTTTACATTCATCTGTTGATGGACATTTTGGTTACTTCCAAGTCTTGGCTATGCTAAATATTGGTGCAGTGCAGGATTGCCAGCCTGTGTCTTTTGGATTCTGGTCTTCTCCGGGGTTAGGCCCAGCAGTGGGCCTACTAGATCATATGGTAGTTCCATTTTTACCTTTCAACGCACCTCCATTCTGTTCTCACTACTGGCTGTTACCAGTTTACATCCGACCAGCAACTAGAGGGTACACAGATCTCTAAAAGCCCTTCAGCATGTATTGTTTGTAGAGGTTTTACGGATGGCATTTTGAGTGTTGGGTGGTGATACCTTTTTGTAGTTTGGATTTGCCTGCGTCTAATAATTCCCGATATTGAGCTTTTATCTACGTCCGTTTATTTTTAAGTAAAACAGAGAAACTTACCTCTTCAAATTGTTTCCTTGAAAAATTGGCCATGTTCTGGATTCCCGTGTCCATTACCTGCACCAGGACATTTTTTGAGGGCAGGTGTCATTACAGCTCTGTAGTAATTGTGACTATTGCATGACCATAAGCTCTGGGTTTAAAGCTGCTGTTGCAGGACACGGCCACAAGGAGGCAGCATTTCTATATTCCCAAATCTGGTTACTAGAGCAACAGAGCCTTCCTGGAAGTCCTGTTTGTAGGTTGTAAAGCAGAGTGGAATGTGCCAGGACAAACCCCCAAACACTATGTCTACTTATTTGTTGTTGGTATTCTTAGTTTAATTTTCATTTTTCTCAGAGCAAATTTGATTGCAATGTTGTGTTTGTCCTAGGTGTACAGAATCTCTTTCATTGATACATAGATCTTTTCATGTTTGGATCCTGTTCCATATAGGTTATTACAGAATGTTGTGTAGACCTCTGTTGGTATTCGTTATATCTTTGATGATTATATATTTTATAAGTATTAGAATATGTCTGTTCACCCCATTATCCTCCGTTATACATTCCTCACACCTTTCCATTTGGTGAACCACAAGCTTGTTTTCTGAACTCGTGAGTGTCATTCTCTGTGGCAACAGGTTCATTCCTATCAATTTTTACATAACACCGATACGTGATATCACAGGATATGTGTCTCTCACTTTCTGACTTACTTCAAGTTGTGTGATTATCTGTAGCCTCATCTATGGTGCTGTAAACGGCATTGCTTCATTCTTTTCTGTGTCTAATATTGCATTGTGTACATGGACCACTTTTTCGTCCGTTCATCTGATGATGGACATTTTTGTTGCTTCCATGTCTTGGCTATTGTAAATACTGGTGCAATACACGATTTTCCATGCTGTGTCTTTTTGATTCTGGCTTTCACAGGTGACAGGCCCAATAGTGGTTCTTCTGGATCATATGGTGACTCAATTTTTCCCTTGAAACGCACTGCCATTCTGTTCCTATTATTGGCTGTTACCAGTTTACATCCCACTTAGACCGAGGGGTTACGCTATTCTCCACAACTTCTTCAACATCTATTGTTTGCTGACTTTTTGCTGATGGTCATTGTGACTGGTGTGAGGTGATACCTTTGTGTAGATTGCATTTGCATGCATCTAATAATTCCTGTTGTTTTGTGTTTATCAATGTCCTTTTCATTTATTTTTACGATTGAGCTAAACTTGCAACTTCAAATTGCCTTCTTGAAAAATTTGGCGCGTTTGGATTTTTTTGTCCATTCCCTACCCCAGGACATTTTTTGAGGGCATGAGTCATTTACAGCCCTGCAGTCCTTGTGAATCTTAGTGACCATTAGCAGTGGATTTAAAGGTGCTGTTTGAGGAAACGGCCTTAGGGTGGCAGCATTTCTACGTTGCCAACTCTGCTTGCAAGGGAAACAGAACCTTGCTGCAAGTTGTGCTTTTAGGTTGCAGATTAGAGTGGAATGTGCCAGGACAAACCCCCATAAGTTTTAGCCTCCTTAATTCTTGTTTGTGTCTTTAACTTTTAGTTTTTATCAGAGCAAATTGGATTGAAAAATGTCTTTTGTTCTAGGTGTAAAGAATCTTGTTCATTTACACATATACATATATCTATTGATCTTTGTGTCCTTTTCCATGAAGGTTATTACAGAGTGTTCAGTAGACCACTCATGGTATTCCATAGGTGTTTGGGGCTTATATCTTTTATATGTATTAGCATATGTTTGTTAACCCCAATATCCTAATTTATCCATTCCTCACACCTTTTCTTTGGCTTAACCGTAAGTTTGTCTTCTCAATCTGAGATTGTCTTTCTCTATGGAAATATGTTCCTTTTTATGAATTTTCAGATAACATAAGTGATATCATAGGACATTTCTCTTTCGCATTCTGAATTACTTCACGTTGTGTGATTAAGTGGTGCTGCATATGCCATTCTTTTACTTCTTTTTCGTGGCTAATATTCCATTCTGTACATATAGCACTTCTTCTTTGTCCATTCATCTGTTTATGGACCTTTTTTTGCTTCCATGTCTTGGCTATTTAAATATTGCTACAGTGCACATTTGTCTGCCTCTGTCTTTCCGATTCTGGTGGTCTTAGGCTATAGGCCCAGAAGGTGCCCTGCCGCATCATATGGTAGCTCAATTTTTACCTTTAAAAGCAGCTCCATTCAGTTTTCCTTAGTGCTGTTCCCACGTTACATCCCACCAGCAGCTAGAAGGTACAAAGTTCTCTAAAACACCTTCAGCATTGATAGTCTGTAGACTTTTGGCTGGTGGTCATTTGACTGGTGTGAGCTGAAACCTTTTTGGAGGTTGGATTTACATGTGGCTAATAATTCCTTATACTGAGCTTTAGGCATGTACTCTTTTCCTTTTCCTTTTTGTTACAGAGTGAGTACAACTTCCCTCTTCATATTGACTTCTTGAAAAATTTGTCATGTGTTGAATTTTCTTGCCTATTCCCTACCCCAGGGCATTTTTTGAGGGCAGGTGTCATTTACAGCCCTGCAGTCCTTGTGACTATTAAGCGACCATTAGCACTGGGTTTAAAGCTGCTGTTGTGGGAAACAGCCACAAGGCGGCAGCATTATTACGTTCTCAACTCTTGTTACTAGGGCAACAGAGTCTTCCTGGACATGGTGTTCCTCGGTTGTAAATTAGAGTTGAATGTGCTGGGACAAGCCCCCAGAAGTTTATGTCTCCTTACTTATGTTTGTTATTGAAATTTAATTTCTATTTCTTATCGGAGTAAATTTGATTAGAGTGTTGTGATTGGCTGGCTCTACAGAATCTGCTCAATGATTCATACATAGGTCTGTTCATCTTCGGATCCTGTTAACCGTGTATGTTATTACAGAATGTTGAGTAGACCTCCCTTGGTATTTTGTAGGTGTTTTGTCATTATATATTTTATATGTATTGGTGATAATATATTTCATGTAGTTTATATGTTATATGTTTATATACATTTAACATACATAAGTATATGTATGCTACCCCCATAATCCTAATTTTTCCATCCTCCCACCTTTCATTTTGGTTAACCATTAGTTTGTTTCATAAGTCTGTGTGTGTCTTTTTCTGTGGAAATATGTTCATTGGTAGCAATCTTAGGATAACATGTATAAATGATATCATAGAATATTTGTCATTCCCTTTTGATTTACATAACGTACTATGATTATTTCTAGGCTCATCTGTAGTCCTGAAAACGGCATTGTTCATTTTTCTTCCGAGGCTACTATTCCATTCGGTACGTATACCACTTCTTCTTTGTCCATTTATCTGTTGATGGACATTTTGTTTGCTTGCATGTCTTGGCTATTGTAAGTATTGCTGCAGTGCATGTTTGCCTGTCTGTGCCTTTCCGATTCTGGTCTTCTTAGGGTATAGGCCCATTAGGGGATCGGCCGCATCATGTGGTAGCTCCGTGTTTACGTTTTAAATGCAGCTCCATTCTGTTCTCATGATTAGCTCTTACCAGTTTACATCCAACCAACTGCATAGTGGGTATGGATTTCTCCACCAACCCGTCAGCATTCATTGTTTGTAGACTTTTTACGGATGGCATTTTGAATACTGGGTGGCAAAATCTTTTTGTGGTTTGGATTTGCATCCAGCCAATAATTCCTGATATTGAGCTTTTATCCATGTTCTTCTTTTTTTGAAATAACAGAGTGAGTAACACTTACCTCTTCAAACTGATTTCTTGAAAAATTTTCCGTGTTGTGAACTTTTTTGACCATTACCTACCCCAGGACATTTTTTGAGGACACGTGTCATTTAGAGCCCTACAAGTACTGAAAATCTTAAGTGACCGTTAGCCCTGTGTTCCAAGCTGCTGTTGTGGGAAACGGCCACAAGGCGGCAGCATTTCTCCATTCCCAAATCTGGTTACTAGGGCAGCAGAGCCTTCCTGAAAGTTGTGTTCCTAAGTTGTAAATTAGAATGGAAGGTGCCAGGGAAAATCCCAATAACTTTATGTCTCATTAATTGTTGTTAGTGGTTTTAATTTTTTAAATTGGGGTAATGAGTACAATAGTGTTTGTTCTGGGTGTACTCAATCGGGTTCAATTGAACATTATATATATATATATATCTATTCATGTACAGATCCCCTTCCCATTTAAGTTACTATTATTTTTTCAAATAAATTTTATTTAGTTATTTATTTATATTTTGGCTGAGTTGGATCTTCATTGCTGCATGTGTGCTTTCTCTAGTTGCGGTGAGCGGGGGATATTCTCCGTTGCGGTGCACGGGCTTCTCCATGCCGTGGCTTCTCTTGTTGCGGAGCACGGGCTCTAGGCCTGCGGGCTTCAGTAGTTGTGGTGCATGGGCTCAGTAGTTATGTCTCATGGGTTCCAGAGCGTAGGCTCATTAGTTGTGGTGCACGGGCTTAGTTGCTCTGCAGCATGTGGGATCTTCCCGAACCAGGGCTCGAACCTGTGTCCCCTGCATTGGCAGGCGGATTCTTCACCACGGTGCCGCCAGGCAAGCCCCTGTGTAAATTATTACAGAGCGTTCAGTAGACCTCCCTTGGTATATGGTCGGTCTTTTTGATACATGTGTTTAATATGTATTTGTATACGTATGGTAACCCTAATCTTAATGTATCCATTCCTCCCACCTTTCCCTTTAGATAACCATAGTCTGTTTTCTAAGTCTGTGAGAGTCTTTCTCTGTGGAAATATGTTCATATGTGTCCGTTGTTAGGTAACACCTAGGAGTGATATCACAGGTTATTTGTCGTCTGCTTTCCGACTTACCTCATGTTCTGTGATTAGCTCTAGGCTCATCTATGGTGCTGCAAAGAGCAGTGTTGCATACTTTTCCATAGCGAATATTCCATTGTGTACATGGACCACTTCTTCTTTTTACATTCATCTGTTGATGGACATTTTGGTTACTTCCAAGTCTTGGCTATGCTAAATATTGGTGCAGTGCAGGATTGCCAGCCTGTGTCTTTTGGATTCTGGTCTTCTCCGGGGTTAGGCCCAGCAGTGGGCCTACTAGATCATATGGTAGTTCCATTTTTACCTTTCAACGCACCTCCATTCTGTTCTCACTACTGGCTGTTACCAGTTTACATCCGACCAGCAACTAGAGGGTACACAGATCTCTAAAAGCCCTTCAGCATGTATTGTTTGTAGAGGTTTTACGGATGGCATTTTGAGTGTTGGGTGGTGATACCTTTTTGTAGTTTGGATTTGCCTGCGTCTAATAATTCCCGATATTGAGCTTTTATCTACGTCCGTTTATTTTTAAGTAAAACAGAGAAACTTACCTCTTCAAATTGTTTCCTTGAAAAATTGGCCATGTTCTGGATTCCCGTGTCCATTACCTGCACCAGGACATTTTTTGAGGGCAGGTGTCATTACAGCTCTGTAGTAATTGTGACTATTGCATGACCATAAGCTCTGGGTTTAAAGCTGCTGTTGCAGGACACGGCCACAAGGAGGCAGCATTTCTATATTCCCAAATCTGGTTACTAGAGCAACAGAGCCTTCCTGGAAGTCCTGTTTGTAGGTTGTAAAGCAGAGTGGAATGTGCCAGGACAAACCCCCAAACACTATGTCTACTTATTTGTTGTTGGTATTCTTAGTTTAATTTTCATTTTTCTCAGAGCAAATTTGATTGCAATGTTGTGTTTGTCCTAGGTGTACAGAATCTCTTTCATTGATACATATATCTTTTCATGTTTGGATCCTGTTCCATATAGGTTATTACAGAATGTTGTGTAGACCTCTGTTGGTATTCGTTATATCTTTGATGATTATATATTTTATAAGTATTAGAATATGTCTGTTCACCCCATTATCCTCCGTTATACATTCCTCACACCTTTCCATTTGGTGAACCACAAGCTTGTTTTCTGAACTCGTGAGTGTCATTCTCTGTGGCAACAGGTTCATTCCTATCAATTTTTACATAACACCGATACGTGATATCACAGGATATGTGTCTCTCACTTTCTGACTTACTTCAAGTTGTGTGATTATCTGTAGCCTCATCTATGGTGCTGTAAACGGCATTGCTTCATTCTTTTCTGTGTCTAATATTGCATTGTGTACATGGACCACTTTTTCGTCCGTTCATCTGATGATGGACATTTTTGTTGCTTCCATGTCTTGGCTATTGTAAATACTGGTGCAATACACGATTTTCCATGCTGTGTCTTTTTGATTCTGGCTTTCACAGGTGACAGGCCCAATAGTGGTTCTTCTGGATCATATGGTGACTCAATTTTTCCCTTGAAACGCACTGCCATTCTGTTCCTATTATTGGCTGTTACCAGTTTACATCCCACTTAGACCGAGGGGTTACGCTATTCTCCACAACTTCTTCAACATCTATTGTTTGCTGACTTTTTGCTGATGGTCATTGTGACTGGTGTGAGGTGATACCTTTGTGTAGATTGCATTTGCATGCATCTAATAATTCCTGTTGTTTTGTGTTTATCAATGTCCTTTTCATTTATTTTTACGATTGAGCTAAACTTGCAACTTCAAATTGCCTTCTTGAAAAATTTGGCGCGTTTGGATTTTTTTGTCCATTCCCTACCCCAGGACATTTTTTGAGGGCATGAGTCATTTACAGCCCTGCAGTCCTTGTGAATCTTAGTGACCATTAGCAGTGGATTTAAAGGTGCTGTTTGAGGAAACGGCCTTAGGGTGGCAGCATTTCTACGTTGCCAACTCTGCTTGCTAGGGAAACAGAACCTTGCTGCAAGTTGTGCTTTTAGGTTGCAGATTAGAGTGGAATGTGCCAGGACAAACCCCCATAAGTTTTAGCCTCCTTAATTCTTGTTTGTGTCTTTAACTTTTAGTTTTTATCAGAGCAAATTGGATTGAAAAATGTCTTTTGTTCTAGGTGTAAAGAATCTTGTTCATTTACACATATACATATATCTATTGATCTTTGTGTCCTTTTCCATGAAGGTTATTACAGAGTGTTCAGTAGACCACTCATGGTATTCCATAGGTGTTTGGGGCTTATATCTTTTATATGTATTAGCATATGTTTGTTAACCCCAATATCCTAATTTATCCATTCCTCACACCTTTTCTTTGGCTTAACCGTAAGTTTGTCTTCTCAATCTGAGATTGTCTTTCTCTATGGAAATATGTTCCTTTTTATGAATTTTCAGATAACATAAGTGATATCATAGGACATTTCTCTTTCGCATTCTGAATTACTTCACGTTGTGTGATTAAGTGGTGCTGCATATGCCATTCTTTTACTTCTTTTTCGTGGCTAATATTCCATTCTGTACATATAGCACTTCTTCTTTGTCCATTCATCTGTTTATGGACCTTTTTTTGCTTCCATGTCTTGGCTATTTAAATATTGCTACAGTGCACATTTGTCTGCCTCTGTCTTTCCGATTCTGGTGGTCTTAGGTTATAGGCCCAGAAGGTGCCCTGCCGCATCATATGGTAGCTCAATTTTTACCTTTAAAAGCAGCTCCATTCAGTTTTCCTTAGTGCTGTTCCCACGTTACATCCCACCAGCAGCTAGAAGGTACAAAGTTCTCTAAAACACCTTCAGCATTGATAGTCTGTAGACTTTTGGCTGGTGGTCATTTGACTGGTGTGAGCTGAAACCTTTTTGGAGGTTGGATTTACATGTGGCTAATAATTCCTTATACTGAGCTTTAGGCATGTACTTTTTTCCTTTTCCTTTTTGTTACAGAGTGAGTACAACTTCCCTCTTCATATTGACTTCTTGAAAAATTTGTCATGTGTTGAATTTTCTTGCCTATTCCCTACCCCAGGGCATTTTTTGAGGGCAGGTGTCATTTACAGCCCTGCAGTCCTTGTGACTATTAAGCGACCATTAGCACTGGGTTTAAAGCTGCTGTTGTGGGAAACAGCCACAAGGCGGCAGCATTATTACGTTCTCAACTCTTGTTACTAGGGCAACAGAGTCTTCCTGGACATGGTGTTCCTCGGTTGTAAATTAGAGTTGAATGTGCTGGGACAAGCCCCCAGAAGTTTATGTCTCCTTACTTATGTTTGTTATTGAAATTTAATTTCTATTTCTTATCGGAGTAAATTTGATTAGAGTGTTGTGATTGGCTGGCTCTACAGAATCTGCTCAATGATTCATACATAGGTCTGTTCATCTTCGGATCCTGTTAACCGTGTATGTTATTACAGAATGTTGAGTAGACCTCCCTTGGTATTTTGTAGGTGTTTTGTCATTATATATTTTATATGTATTGGTGATAATATATTTCATGTAGTTTATATGTTATATGTTTATATACATTTAACATACATAAGTATATGTATGCTACCCCCATAATCCTAATTTTTCCATCCTCCCACCTTTCATTTTGGTTAACCATTAGTTTGTTTCATAAGTCTGTGTGTGTCTTTTTCTGTGGAAATATGTTCATTGGTAGCAATCTTAGGATAACATGTATAAATGATATCATAGAATATTTGTCATTCCCTTTTGATTTACATAACGTACTATGATTATTTCTAGGCTCATCTGTAGTCCTGAAAACGGCATTGTTCATTTTTCTTCCGAGGCTACTATTCCATTCGGTACGTATACCACTTCTTCTTTGTCCATTTATCTGTTGATGGACATTTTGTTTGCTTGCATGTCTTGGCTATTGTAAGTATTGCTGCAGTGCATGTTTGCCTGTCTGTGCCTTTCCGATTCTGGTCTTCTTAGGGTATAGGCCCATTAGGGGATCGGCCGCATCATGTGGTAGCTCCGTGTTTACGTTTTAAATGCAGCTCCATTCTGTTCTCATGATTAGCTCTTACCAGTTTACATCCAACCAACTGCATAGTGGGTATGGATTTCTCCACCAACCCGTCAGCATTCATTGTTTGTAGACTTTTTACGGATGGCATTTTGAATACTGGGTGGCAAAATCTTTTTGTGGTTTGGATTTGCATCCAGCCAATAATTCCTGATATTGAGCTTTTATCCATGTTCTTCTTTTTTTGAAATAACAGAGTGAGTAACACTTACCTCTTCAAACTGATTTCTTGAAAAATTTTCCGTGTTGTGAACTTTTTTGACCATTACCTACCCCAGGACATTTTTTGAGGACACGTGTCATTTAGAGCCCTACAAGTACTGAAAATCTTAAGTGACCGTTAGCCCTGTGTTCCAAGCTGCTGTTGTGGGAAACGGCCACAAGGCGGCAGCATTTCTCCATTCCCAAATCTGGTTACTAGGGCAGCAGAGCCTTCCTGAAAGTTGTGTTCCTAAGTTGTAAATTAGAATGGAAGGTGCCAGGGAAAATCCCAATAACTTTATGTCTCATTAATTGTTGTTAGTGGTTTTAATTTTTTAAATTGGGGTAATGAGTACAATAGTGTTTGTTCTGGGTGTACTCAATCGGGTTCAATTGAACATTATATATATATATATATCTATTCATGTACAGATCCCCTTCCCATTTAAGTTACTATTATTTTTTCAAATAAATTTTATTTAGTTATTTATTTATATTTTGGCTGAGTTGGATCTTCATTGCTGCATGTGTGCTTTCTCTAGTTGCGGTGAGCGGGGGATATTCTCCGTTGCGGTGCACGGGCTTCTCCATGCCGTGGCTTCTCTTGTTGCGGAGCACGGGCTCTAGGCCTGCGGGCTTCAGTAGTTGTGGTGCATGGGCTCAGTAGTTATGTCTCATGGGTTCCAGAGCGTAGGCTCATTAGTTGTGGTGCACGGGCTTAGTTGCTCTGCAGCATGTGGGATCTTCCCGAACCAGGGCTCGAACCTGTGTCCCCTGCATTGGCAGGCGGATTCTTCACCACGGTGCCGCCAGGCAAGCCCCTGTGTAAATTATTACAGAGCGTTCAGTAGACCTCCCTTGGTATATGGTCGGTCTTTTTGATACATGTGTTTAATATGTATTTGTATACGTATGGTAACCCTAATCTTAATGTATCCATTCCTCCCACCTTTCCCTTTAGATAACCATAGTCTGTTTTCTAAGTCTGTGAGAGTCTTTCTCTGTGGAAATATGTTCATATGTGTCCGTTGTTAGGTAACACCTAGGAGTGATATCACAGGTTATTTGTCGTCTGCTTTCCGACTTACCTCATGTTCTGTGATTAGCTCTAGGCTCATCTATGGTGCTGCAAAGAGCAGTGTTGCATACTTTTCCATAGCGAATATTCCATTGTGTACATGGACCACTTCTTCTTTTTACATTCATCTGTTGATGGACATTTTGGTTACTTCCAAGTCTTGGCTATGCTAAATATTGGTGCAGTGCAGGATTGCCAGCCTGTGTCTTTTGGATTCTGGTCTTCTCCGGGGTTAGGCCCAGCAGTGGGCCTACTAGATCATATGGTAGTTCCATTTTTACCTTTCAACGCACCTCCATTCTGTTCTCACTACTGGCTGTTACCAGTTTACATCCGACCAGCAACTAGAGGGTACACAGATCTCTAAAAGCCCTTCAGCATGTATTGTTTGTAGAGGTTTTACGGATGGCATTTTGAGTGTTGGGTGGTGATACCTTTTTGTAGTTTGGATTTGCCTGCGTCTAATAATTCCCGATATTGAGCTTTTATCTACGTCCGTTTATTTTTAAGTAAAACAGAGAAACTTACCTCTTCAAATTGTTTCCTTGAAAAATTGGCCATGTTCTGGATTCCCGTGTCCATTACCTGCACCAGGACATTTTTTGAGGGCAGGTGTCATTACAGCTCTGTAGTAATTGTGACTATTGCATGACCATAAGCTCTGGGTTTAAAGCTGCTGTTGCAGGACACGGCCACAAGGAGGCAGCATTTCTATATTCCCAAATCTGGTTACTAGAGCAACAGAGCCTTCCTGGAAGTCCTGTTTGTAGGTTGTAAAGCAGAGTGGAATGTGCCAGGACAAACCCCCAAACACTATGTCTACTTATTTGTTGTTGGTATTCTTAGTTTAATTTTCATTTTTCTCAGAGCAAATTTGATTGCAATGTTGTGTTTGTCCTAGGTGTACAGAATCTCTTTCATTGATACATAGATCTTTTCATGTTTGGATCCTGTTCCATATAGGTTATTACAGAATGTTGTGTAGACCTCTGTTGGTATTCGTTATATCTTTGATGATTATATATTTTATAAGTATTAGAATATGTCTGTTCACCCCATTATCCTCCGTTATACATTCCTCACACCTTTCCATTTGGTGAACCACAAGCTTGTTTTCTGAACTCGTGAGTGTCATTCTCTGTGGCAACAGGTTCATTCCTATCAATTTTTACATAACACCGATACGTGATATCACAGGATATGTGTCTCTCACTTTCTGACTTACTTCAAGTTGTGTGATTATCTGTAGCCTCATCTATGGTGCTGTAAACGGCATTGTTTCATTCTTTTCTGTGTCTAATATTGCATTGTGTACATGGACCACTTTTTCGTCCGTTCATCTGATGATGGACATTTTTGTTGCTTCCATGTCTTGGCTATTGTAAATACTGGTGCAATACACGATTTTCCATGCTGTGTCTTTTTGATTCTGGCTTTCACAGGTGACAGGCCCAATAGTGGTTCTTCTGGATCATATGGTGACTCAATTTTTCCCTTGAAACGCACTGCCATTCTGTTCCTATTATTGGCTGTTACCAGTTTACATCCCACTTAGACCGAGGGGTTACGCTATTCTCCACAACTTCTTCAACATCTATTGTTTGCTGACTTTTTGCTGATGGTCATTGTGACTGGTGTGAGGTGATACCTTTGTGTAGATTGCATTTGCATGCATCTAATAATTCCTGTTGTTTTGTGTTTATCAATGTCCTTTTCATTTATTTTTACGATTGAGCTAAACTTGCAACTTCAAATTGCCTTCTTGAAAAATTTGGCGCGTTTGGATTTTTTTGTCCATTCCCTACCCCAGGACATTTTTTGAGGGCATGAGTCATTTACAGCCCTGCAGTCCTTGTGAATCTTAGTGACCATTAGCAGTGGATTTAAAGGTGCTGTTTGAGGAAACGGCCTTAGGGTGGCAGCATTTCTACGTTGCCAACTCTGCTTGCTAGGGAAACAGAACCTTGCTGCAAGTTGTGCTTTTAGGTTGCAGATTAGAGTGGAATGTGCCAGGACAAACCCCCATAAGTTTTAGCCTCCTTAATTCTTGTTTGTGTCTTTAACTTTTAGTTTTTATCAGAGCAAATTGGATTGAAAAATGTCTTTTGTTCTAGGTGTAAAGAATCTTGTTCATTTACACATATACATATATCTATTGATCTTTGTGTCCTTTTCCATGAAGGTTATTACAGAGTGTTCAGTAGACCACTCATGGTATTCCATAGGTGTTTGGGGCTTATATCTTTTATATGTATTAGCATATGTTTGTTAACCCCAATATCCTAATTTATCCATTCCTCACACCTTTTCTTTGGCTTAACCGTAAGTTTGTCTTCTCAATCTGAGATTGTCTTTCTCTATGGAAATATGTTCCTTTTTATGAATTTTCAGATAACATAAGTGATATCATAGGACATTTCTCTTTCGCATTCTGAATTACTTCACGTTGTGTGATTAAGTGGTGCTGCATATGCCATTCTTTTACTTTTTTTTCGTGGCTAATATTCCATTCTGTACATATAGCACTTCTTTGTCCATTCATCTGTTTATGGACCTTTTTTTGCTTCCATGTCATGGCTATTTCAATATTGCTACAGTGCACACTTGTCTGCCTCTGTCTTTCCGATTCTGGTGGTCTTAGGTTACAGGCCCAGAAGGTGCCCTGCCGCATCATATGGTAGCACAATTTTTACTTTTTAAAGCAGCTCCATTCAGTTTTCCTTAGTGCTGTTACCCCGTAACATCCCACCAGCAGCTAGAAGGTACACATTTCTCTAAAACCCCTTCAGCATTGATAGTCTGTAGACTTTTGGCTGGTGGTCATTTGACTGGTGTGAGCTGAAACCTTTTTGGAGGTTGGATTTACATGTGGCTAATAATTCCTTATACTGAGCTTTAGGCATGTACTTTTTTCCTTTTCCTTTTTGTTACAGAGTGAGTACAACTTCCCTCTTCATATTGACTTCTTGAAAAATTTGTCATGTGTTGAATTTTCTTGCCTATTCCCTACCCCAGGGCATTTTTTGAGGGCAGGTGTCATTTACAGCCCTGCAGTCCTTGTGACTATTAAGCGACCATTAGCACTGGGTTTAAAGCTGCTGTTGTGGGAAACAGCCACAAGGCGGCAGCATTATTACGTTCTCAACTCTTGTTACTAGGGCAACAGAGTCTTCCTGGACATGGTGTTCCTCGGTTGTAAATTAGAGTTGAATGTGCTGGGACAAGCCCCCAGAAGTTTATGTCTCCTTACTTATGTTTGTTATTGAAATTTAATTTCTATTTCTTATCGGAGTAAATTTGATTAGAGTGTTGTGATTGGCTGGCTCTACAGAATCTGCTCAATGATTCATACATAGGTCTGTTCATCTTCGGATCCTGTTAACCGTGTATGTTATTACAGAATGTTGAGTAGACCTCCCTTGGTATTTTGTAGGTGTTTTGTCATTATATATATTTTATATGTATTGGTGATAATATATTTCATGTAGTTTATATGTTATATGTTTATATACATTTAACATACATAAGTATATGTATGCTACCCCCATAATCCTAATTTTTCCATCCTCCCACCTTTCATTTTGGTTAACCATTAGTTTGTTTCATAAGTCTGTGTGTGTCTTTTTCTGTGGAAATATGTTCATTGGTAGCAATCTTAGGATAACATGTATAAATGATATCATAGAATATTTGTCATTCCCTTTTGATTTACATAACGTACTATGATTATTTCTAGGCTCATCTGTAGTCCTGAAAACGGCATTGTTCATTTTTCTTCCGAGGCTACTATTCCATTCGGTACGTATACCACTTCTTCTTTGTCCATTTATCTGTTGATGGACATTTTGTTTGCTTGCATGTCTTGGCTATTGTAAGTATTGCTGCAGTGCATGTTTGCCTGTCTGTGCCTTTCCGATTCTGGTCTTCTTAGGGTATAGGCCCATTAGGGGATCGGCCGCATCATGTGGTAGCTCCGTGTTTACGTTTTAAATGCAGCTCCATTCTGTTCTCATGATTAGCTCTTACCAGTTTACATCCAACCAACTGCATAGTGGGTATGGATTTCTCCACCAACCCGTCAGCATTCATTGTTTGTAGACTTTTTACGGATGGCATTTTGAATACTGGGTGGCAAAATCTTTTTGTGGTTTGGATTTGCATCCAGCCAATAATTCCTGATATTGAGCTTTTATCCATGTTCTTCTTTTTTTGAAATAACAGAGTGAGTAACACTTACCTCTTCAAACTGATTTCTTGAAAAATTTTCCGTGTTGTGAACTTTTTTGACCATTACCTACCCCAGGACATTTTTTGAGGACACGTGTCATTTAGAGCCCTACAAGTACTGAAAATCTTAAGTGACCGTTAGCCCTGTGTTCCAAGCTGCTGTTGTGGGAAACGGCCACAAGGCGGCAGCATTTCTCCATTCCCAAATCTGGTTACTAGGGCAGCAGAGCCTTCCTGAAAGTTGTGTTCCTAAGTTGTAAATTAGAATGGAAGGTGCCAGGGAAAATCCCAATAACTTTATGTCTCATTAATTGTTGTTAGTGGTTTTAATTTTTTAAATTGGGGTAATGAGTACAATAGTGTTTGTTCTGGGTGTACTCAATCGGGTTCAATTGAACATTATATATATATATATATCTATTCATGTACAGATCCCCTTCCCATTTAAGTTACTATTATTTTTTCAAATAAATTTTATTTAGTTATTTATTTATATTTTGGCTGAGTTGGATCTTCATTGCTGCATGTGTGCTTTCTCTAGTTGCGGTGAGCGGGGGATATTCTCCGTTGCGGTGCACGGGCTTCTCCATGCCGTGGCTTCTCTTGTTGCGGAGCACGGGCTCTAGGCCTGCGGGCTTCAGTAGTTGTGGTGCATGGGCTCAGTAGTTATGTCTCATGGGTTCCAGAGCGTAGGCTCATTAGTTGTGGTGCACGGGCTTAGTTGCTCTGCAGCATGTGGGATCTTCCCGAACCAGGGCTCGAACCTGTGTCCCCTGCATTGGCAGGCGGATTCTTCACCACGGTGCCGCCAGGCAAGCCCCTGTGTAAATTATTACAGAGCGTTCAGTAGACCTCCCTTGGTATATGGTCGGTCTTTTTGATACATGTGTTTAATATGTATTTGTATACGTATGGTAACCCTAATCTTAATGTATCCATTCCTCCCACCTTTCCCTTTAGATAACCATAGTCTGTTTTCTAAGTCTGTGAGAGTCTTTCTCTGTGGAAATATGTTCATATGTGTCCGTTGTTAGGTAACACCTAGGAGTGATATCACAGGTTATTTGTCGTCTGCTTTCCGACTTACCTCATGTTCTGTGATTAGCTCTAGGCTCATCTATGGTGCTGCAAAGAGCAGTGTTGCATACTTTTCCATAGCGAATATTCCATTGTGTACATGGACCACTTCTTCTTTTTACATTCATCTGTTGATGGACATTTTGGTTACTTCCAAGTCTTGGCTATGCTAAATATTGGTGCAGTGCAGGATTGCCAGCCTGTGTCTTTTGGATTCTGGTCTTCTCCGGGGTTAGGCCCAGCAGTGGGCCTACTAGATCATATGGTAGTTCCATTTTTACCTTTCAACGCACCTCCATTCTGTTCTCACTACTGGCTGTTACCAGTTTACATCCGACCAGCAACTAGAGGGTACACAGATCTCTAAAAGCCCTTCAGCATGTATTGTTTGTAGAGGTTTTACGGATGGCATTTTGAGTGTTGGGTGGTGATACCTTTTTGTAGTTTGGATTTGCCTGCGTCTAATAATTCCCGATATTGAGCTTTTATCTACGTCCGTTTATTTTTAAGTAAAACAGAGAAACTTACCTCTTCAAATTGTTTCCTTGAAAAATTGGCCATGTTCTGGATTCCCGTGTCCATTACCTGCACCAGGACATTTTTTGAGGGCAGGTGTCATTACAGCTCTGTAGTAATTGTGACTATTGCATGACCATAAGCTCTGGGTTTAAAGCTGCTGTTGCAGGACACGGCCACAAGGAGGCAGCATTTCTATATTCCCAAATCTGGTTACTAGAGCAACAGAGCCTTCCTGGAAGTCCTGTTTGTAGGTTGTAAAGCAGAGTGGAATGTGCCAGGACAAACCCCCAAACACTATGTCTACTTATTTGTTGTTGGTATTCTTAGTTTAATTTTCATTTTTCTCAGAGCAAATTTGATTGCAATGTTGTGTTTGTCCTAGGTGTACAGAATCTCTTTCATTGATACATAGATCTTTTCATGTTTGGATCCTGTTCCATATAGGTTATTACAGAATGTTGTGTAGACCTCTGTTGGTATTCGTTATATCTTTGATGATTATATATTTTATAAGTATTAGAATATGTCTGTTCACCCCATTATCCTCCGTTATACATTCCTCACACCTTTCCATTTGGTGAACCACAAGCTTGTTTTCTGAACTCGTGAGTGTCATTCTCTGTGGCAACAGGTTCATTCCTATCAATTTTTACATAACACCGATACGTGATATCACAGGATATGTGTCTCTCACTTTCTGACTTACTTCAAGTTGTGTGATTATCTGTAGCCTCATCTATGGTGCTGTAAACGGCATTGCTTCATTCTTTTCTGTGTCTAATATTGCATTGTGTACATGGACCACTTTTTCGTCCGTTCATCTGATGATGGACATTTTTGTTGCTTCCATGTCTTGGCTATTGTAAATACTGGTGCAATACACGATTTTCCATGCTGTGTCTTTTTGATTCTGGCTTTCACAGGTGACAGGCCCAATAGTGGTTCTTCTGGATCATATGGTGACTCAATTTTTCCCTTGAAACGCACTGCCATTCTGTTCCTATTATTGGCTGTTACCAGTTTACATCCCACTTAGACCGAGGGGTTACGCTATTCTCCACAACTTCTTCAACATCTATTGTTTGCTGACTTTTTGCTGATGGTCATTGTGACTGGTGTGAGGTGATACCTTTGTGTAGATTGCATTTGCATGCATCTAATAATTCCTGTTGTTTTGTGTTTATCAATGTCCTTTTCATTTATTTTTACGATTGAGCTAAACTTGCAACTTCAAATTGCCTTCTTGAAAAATTTGGCGCGTTTGGATTTTTTTGTCCATTCCCTACCCCAGGACATTTTTTGAGGGCATGAGTCATTTACAGCCCTGCAGTCCTTGTGAATCTTAGTGACCATTAGCAGTGGATTTAAAGGTGCTGTTTGAGGAAACGGCCTTAGGGTGGCAGCATTTCTACGTTGCCAACTCTGCTTGCTAGGGAAACAGAACCTTGCTGCAAGTTGTGCTTTTAGGTTGCAGATTAGAGTGGAATGTGCCAGGACAAACCCCCATAAGTTTTAGCCTCCTTAATTCTTGTTTGTGTCTTTAACTTTTAGTTTTTATCAGAGCAAATTGGATTGAAAAATGTCTTTTGTTCTAGGTGTAAAGAATCTTGTTCATTTACACATATACATATATCTATTGATCTTTGTGTCCTTTTCCATGAAGGTTATTACAGAGTGTTCAGTAGACCACTCATGGTATTCCATAGGTGTTTGGGGCTTATATCTTTTATATGTATTAGCATATGTTTGTTAACCCCAATATCCTAATTTATCCATTCCTCACACCTTTTCTTTGGCTTAACCGTAAGTTTGTCTTCTCAATCTGAGATTGTCTTTCTCTATGGAAATATGTTCCTTTTTATGAATTTTCAGATAACATAAGTGATATCATAGGACATTTCTCTTTCGCATTCTGAATTACTTCACGTTGTGTGATTAAGTGGTGCTGCATATGCCATTCTTTTACTTCTTTTTCGTGGCTAATATTCCATTCTGTACATATAGCACTTCTTCTTTGTCCATTCATCTGTTTATGGACCTTTTTTTGCTTCCATGTCTTGGCTATTTAAATATTGCTACAGTGCACATTTGTCTGCCTCTGTCTTTCCGATTCTGGTGGTCTTAGGCTATAGGCCCAGAAGGTGCCCTGCCGCATCATATGGTAGCTCAATTTTTACCTTTAAAAGCAGCTCCATTCAGTTTTCCTTAGTGCTGTTCCCACGTTACATCCCACCAGCAGCTAGAAGGTACAAAGTTCTCTAAAACACCTTCAGCATTGATAGTCTGTAGACTTTTGGCTGGTGGTCATTTGACTGGTGTGAGCTGAAACCTTTTTGGAGGTTGGATTTACATGTGGCTAATAATTCCTTATACTGAGCTTTAGGCATGTACTCTTTTCCTTTTCCTTTTTGTTACAGAGTGAGTACAACTTCCCTCTTCATATTGACTTCTTGAAAAATTTGTCATGTGTTGAATTTTCTTGCCTATTCCCTACCCCAGGGCATTTTTTGAGGGCAGGTGTCATTTACAGCCCTGCAGTCCTTGTGACTATTAAGCGACCATTAGCACTGGGTTTAAAGCTGCTGTTGTGGGAAACAGCCACAAGGCGGCAGCATTATTACGTTCTCAACTCTTGTTACTAGGGCAACAGAGTCTTCCTGGACATGGTGTTCCTCGGTTGTAAATTAGAGTTGAATGTGCTGGGACAAGCCCCCAGAAGTTTATGTCTCCTTACTTATGTTTGTTATTGAAATTTAATTTCTATTTCTTATCGGAGTAAATTTGATTAGAGTGTTGTGATTGGCTGGCTCTACAGAATCTGCTCAATGATTCATACATAGGTCTGTTCATCTTCGGATCCTGTTAACCGTGTATGTTATTACAGAATGTTGAGTAGACCTCCCTTGGTATTTTGTAGGTGTTTTGTCATTATATATATTTTATATGTATTGGTGATAATATATTTCATGTAGTTTATATGTTATATGTTTATATACATTTAACATACATAAGTATATGTATGCTACCCCCATAATCCTAATTTTTCCATCCTCCCACCTTTCATTTTGGTTAACCATTAGTTTGTTTCATAAGTCTGTGTGTGTCTTTTTCTGTGGAAATATGTTCATTGGTAGCAATCTTAGGATAACATGTATAAATGATATCATAGAATATTTGTCATTCCCTTTTGATTTACATAACGTACTATGATTATTTCTAGGCTCATCTGTAGTCCTGAAAACGGCATTGTTCATTTTTCTTCCGAGGCTACTATTCCATTCGGTACGTATACCACTTCTTCTTTGTCCATTTATCTGTTGATGGACATTTTGTTTGCTTGCATGTCTTGGCTATTGTAAGTATTGCTGCAGTGCATGTTTGCCTGTCTGTGCCTTTCCGATTCTGGTCTTCTTAGGGTATAGGCCCATTAGGGGATCGGCCGCATCATGTGGTAGCTCCGTGTTTACGTTTTAAATGCAGCTCCATTCTGTTCTCATGATTAG
The DNA here is from genome assembly GCF_965194825.1 of Balaenoptera physalus. Taxonomy (NCBI): domain Eukaryota; kingdom Metazoa; phylum Chordata; class Mammalia; order Artiodactyla; family Balaenopteridae; genus Balaenoptera; species Balaenoptera physalus. The sequence continues at coordinate 42,577,947 of NC_138890.1, read as the reverse complement.
CTCTTACCAGTTTACATCCAACCAACTGCATAGTGGGTATGGATTTCTCCACCAACCCGTCAGCATTCATTGTTTGTAGACTTTTTACGGATGGCATTTTGAATACTGGGTGGCAAAATCTTTTTGTGGTTTGGATTTGCATCCAGCCAATAATTCCTGATATTGAGCTTTTATCCATGTTCTTCTTTTTTTGAAATAACAGAGTGAGTAACACTTACCTCTTCAAACTGATTTCTTGAAAAATTTTCCGTGTTGTGAACTTTTTTGACCATTACCTACCCCAGGACATTTTTTGAGGACACGTGTCATTTAGAGCCCTACAAGTACTGAAAATCTTAAGTGACCGTTAGCCCTGTGTTCCAAGCTGCTGTTGTGGGAAACGGCCACAAGGCGGCAGCATTTCTCCATTCCCAAATCTGGTTACTAGGGCAGCAGAGCCTTCCTGAAAGTTGTGTTCCTAAGTTGTAAATTAGAATGGAAGGTGCCAGGGAAAATCCCAATAACTTTATGTCTCATTAATTGTTGTTAGTGGTTTTAATTTTTTAAATTGGGGTAATGAGTACAATAGTGTTTGTTCTGGGTGTACTCAATCGGGTTCAATTGAACATTATATATATATATATATCTATTCATGTACAGATCCCCTTCCCATTTAAGTTACTATTATTTTTTCAAATAAATTTTATTTAGTTATTTATTTATATTTTGGCTGAGTTGGATCTTCATTGCTGCATGTGTGCTTTCTCTAGTTGCGGTGAGCGGGGGATATTCTCCGTTGCGGTGCACGGGCTTCTCCATGCCGTGGCTTCTCTTGTTGCGGAGCACGGGCTCTAGGCCTGCGGGCTTCAGTAGTTGTGGTGCATGGGCTCAGTAGTTATGTCTCATGGGTTCCAGAGCGTAGGCTCATTAGTTGTGGTGCACGGGCTTAGTTGCTCTGCAGCATGTGGGATCTTCCCGAACCAGGGCTCGAACCTGTGTCCCCTGCATTGGCAGGCGGATTCTTCACCACGGTGCCGCCAGGCAAGCCCCTGTGTAAATTATTACAGAGCGTTCAGTAGACCTCCCTTGGTATATGGTCGGTCTTTTTGATACATGTGTTTAATATGTATTTGTATACGTATGGTAACCCTAATCTTAATGTATCCATTCCTCCCACCTTTCCCTTTAGATAACCATAGTCTGTTTTCTAAGTCTGTGAGAGTCTTTCTCTGTGGAAATATGTTCATATGTGTCCGTTGTTAGGTAACACCTAGGAGTGATATCACAGGTTATTTGTCGTCTGCTTTCCGACTTACCTCATGTTCTGTGATTAGCTCTAGGCTCATCTATGGTGCTGCAAAGAGCAGTGTTGCATACTTTTCCATAGCGAATATTCCATTGTGTACATGGACCACTTCTTCTTTTTACATTCATCTGTTGATGGACATTTTGGTTACTTCCAAGTCTTGGCTATGCTAAATATTGGTGCAGTGCAGGATTGCCAGCCTGTGTCTTTTGGATTCTGGTCTTCTCCGGGGTTAGGCCCAGCAGTGGGCCTACTAGATCATATGGTAGTTCCATTTTTACCTTTCAACGCACCTCCATTCTGTTCTCACTACTGGCTGTTACCAGTTTACATCCGACCAGCAACTAGAGGGTACACAGATCTCTAAAAGCCCTTCAGCATGTATTGTTTGTAGAGGTTTTACGGATGGCATTTTGAGTGTTGGGTGGTGATACCTTTTTGTAGTTTGGATTTGCCTGCGTCTAATAATTCCCGATATTGAGCTTTTATCTACGTCCGTTTATTTTTAAGTAAAACAGAGAAACTTACCTCTTCAAATTGTTTCCTTGAAAAATTGGCCATGTTCTGGATTCCCGTGTCCATTACCTGCACCAGGACATTTTTTGAGGGCAGGTGTCATTACAGCTCTGTAGTAATTGTGACTATTGCATGACCATAAGCTCTGGGTTTAAAGCTGCTGTTGCAGGACACGGCCACAAGGAGGCAGCATTTCTATATTCCCAAATCTGGTTACTAGAGCAACAGAGCCTTCCTGGAAGTCCTGTTTGTAGGTTGTAAAGCAGAGTGGAATGTGCCAGGACAAACCCCCAAACACTATGTCTACTTATTTGTTGTTGGTATTCTTAGTTTAATTTTCATTTTTCTCAGAGCAAATTTGATTGCAATGTTGTGTTTGTCCTAGGTGTACAGAATCTCTTTCATTGATACATAGATCTTTTCATGTTTGGATCCTGTTCCATATAGGTTATTACAGAATGTTGTGTAGACCTCTGTTGGTATTCGTTATATCTTTGATGATTATATATTTTATAAGTATTAGAATATGTCTGTTCACCCCATTATCCTCCGTTATACATTCCTCACACCTTTCCATTTGGTGAACCACAAGCTTGTTTTCTGAACTCGTGAGTGTCATTCTCTGTGGCAACAGGTTCATTCCTATCAATTTTTACATAACACCGATACGTGATATCACAGGATATGTGTCTCTCACTTTCTGACTTACTTCAAGTTGTGTGATTATCTGTAGCCTCATCTATGGTGCTGTAAACGGCATTGTTACATTCTTTTCTGTGTCTAATATTGCATTGTGTACATGGACCACTTTTTCGTCCGTTCATCTGATGATGGACATTTTTGTTGCTTCCATGTCTTGGCTATTGTAAATACTGGTGCAATACACGATTTTCCATGCTGTGTCTTTTTGATTCTGGCTTTCACAGGTGACAGGCCCAATAGTGGTTCTTCTGGATCATATGGTGACTCAATTTTTCCCTTGAAACGCACTGCCATTCTGTTCCTATTATTGGCTGTTACCAGTTTACATCCCACTTAGACCGAGGGGTTACGCTATTCTCCACAACTTCTTCAACATCTATTGTTTGCTGACTTTTTGCTGATGGTCATTGTGACTGGTGTGAGGTGATACCTTTGTGTAGATTGCATTTGCATGCATCTAATAATTCCTGTTGTTCTGTGTTTATCAATGTCCTTTTCATTTATTTTTACGATTGAGCTAAACTTGCAACTTCAAATTGCCTTCTTGAAAAATTTGGCGCGTTTGGATTTTTTTGTCCATTCCCTACCCCAGGACATTTTTTGAGGGCATGAGTCATTTACAGCCCTGCAGTCCTTGTGAATCTTAGTGACCATTAGCAGTGGATTTAAAGGTGCTGTTTGAGGAAACGGCCTTAGGGTGGCAGCATTTCTACGTTGCCAACTCTGCTTGCTAGGGAAACAGAACCTTGCTGCAAGTTGTGCTTTTAGGTTGCAGATTAGAGTGGAATGTGCCAGGACAAACCCCCATAAGTTTTAGCCTCCTTAATTCTTGTTTGTGTCTTTAACTTTTAGTTTTTATCAGAGCAAATTGGATTGAAAAATGTCTTTTGTTCTAGGTGTAAAGAATCTTGTTCATTTACACATATACATATATCTATTGATCTTTGTGTCCTTTTCCATGAAGGTTATTACAGAGTGTTCAGTAGACCACTCATGGTATTCCATAGGTGTTTGGGGCTTATATCTTTTATATGTATTAGCATATGTTTGTTAACCCCAATATCCTAATTTATCCATTCCTCACACCTTTTCTTTGGCTTAACCGTAAGTTTGTCTTCTCAATCTGAGATTGTCTTTCTCTATGGAAATATGTTCCTTTTTATGAATTTTCAGATAACATAAGTGATATCATAGGACATTTCTCTTTCGCATTCTGAATTACTTCACGTTGTGTGATTAAGTGGTGCTGCATATGCCATTCTTTTACTTCTTTTTCGTGGCTAATATTCCATTCTGTACATATAGCACTTCTTCTTTGTCCATTCATCTGTTTATGGACCTTTTTTTGCTTCCATGTCTTGGCTATTTAAATATTGCTACAGTGCACATTTGTCTGCCTCTGTCTTTCCGATTCTGGTGGTCTTAGGCTATAGGCCCAGAAGGTGCCCTGCCGCATCATATGGTAGCTCAATTTTTACCTTTAAAAGCAGCTCCATTCAGTTTTCCTTAGTGCTGTTCCCACGTTACATCCCACCAGCAGCTAGAAGGTACAAAGTTCTCTAAAACCCCTTCAGCATTGATAGTCTGTAGACTTTTGGCTGGTGGTCATTTGACTGGTGTGAGCTGAAACCTTTTTGGAGGTTGGATTTACATGTGGCTAATAATTCCTTATACTGAGCTTTAGGCATGTACTTTTTTCCTTTTCCTTTTTGTTACAGAGTGAGTACAACTTCCCTCTTCATATTGACTTCTTGAAAAATTTGTCATGTGTTGAATTTTCTTGCCTATTCCCTACCCCAGGGCATTTTTTGAGGGCAGGTGTCATTTACAGCCCTGCAGTCCTTGTGACTATTAAGCGACCATTAGCACTGGGTTTAAAGCTGCTGTTGTGGGAAACAGCCACAAGGCGGCAGCATTATTACGTTCTCAACTCTTGTTACTAGGGCAACAGAGTCTTCCTGGACATGGTGTTCCTCGGTTGTAAATTAGAGTTGAATGTGCTGGGACAAGCCCCCAGAAGTTTATGTCTCCTTACTTATGTTTGTTATTGAAATTTAATTTCTATTTCTTATCGGAGTAAATTTGATTAGAGTGTTGTGATTGGCTGGCTCTACAGAATCTGCTCAATGATTCATACATAGGTCTGTTCATCTTCGGATCCTGTTAACCGTGTATGTTATTACAGAATGTTGAGTAGACCTCCCTTGGTATTTTGTAGGTGTTTTGTCATTATATATTTTATATGTATTGGTGATAATATATTTCATGTAGTTTATATGTTATATGTTTATATACATTTAACATACATAAGTATATGTATGCTACCCCCATAATCCTAATTTTTCCATCCTCCCACCTTTCATTTTGGTTAACCATTAGTTTGTTTCATAAGTCTGTGTGTGTCTTTTTCTGTGGAAATATGTTCATTGGTAGCAATCTTAGGATAACATGTATAAATGATATCATAGAATATTTGTCATTCCCTTTTGATTTACATAACGTACTATGATTATTTCTAGGCTCATCTGTAGTCCTGAAAACGGCATTGTTCATTTTTCTTCCGAGGCTACTATTCCATTCGGTACGTATACCACTTCTTCTTTGTCCATTTATCTGTTGATGGACATTTTGTTTGCTTGCATGTCTTGGCTATTGTAAGTATTGCTGCAGTGCATGTTTGCCTGTCTGTGCCTTTCCGATTCTGGTCTTCTTAGGGTATAGGCCCATTAGGGGATCGGCCGCATCATGTGGTAGCTCCGTGTTTACGTTTTAAATGCAGCTCCATTCTGTTCTCATGATTAGCTCTTACCAGTTTACATCCAACCAACTGCATAGTGGGTATGGATTTCTCCACCAACCCGTCAGCATTCATTGTTTGTAGACTTTTTACGGATGGCATTTTGAATACTGGGTGGCAAAATCTTTTTGTAGTTTGGATTTGCATGCAACCAATAATTCCTGATATTGAGCTTTTATCCATGTTCTTCTTTTTTTGAAATAACAGAGTGAGTAACACTTACCTCTTCAAACTGATTTCTTGAAAAATTTTCCGTGTTGTGAACTTTTTTGACCATTACCTACCCCAGGACATTTTTTGAGGACACGTGTCATTTAGAGCCCTACAAGTACTGAAAATCTTAAGTGACCGTTAGCCCTGTGTTCCAAGCTGCTGTTGTGGGAAACGGCCACAAGGCGGCAGCATTTCTCCATTCCCAAATCTGGTTACTAGGGCAGCAGAGCCTTCCTGAAAGTTGTGTTCCTAAGTTGTAAATTAGAATGGAAGGTGCCAGGGAAAATCCCAATAACTTTATGTCTCATTAATTGTTGTTAGTGGTTTTAATTTTTTAAATTGGGGTAATGAGTACAATAGTGTTTGTTCTGGGTGTACTCAATCGGGTTCAATTGAACATTATATATATATATATATCTATTCATGTACAGATCCCCTTCCCATTTAAGTTACTATTATTTTTTCAAATAAATTTTATTTAGTTATTTATTTATATTTTGGCTGAGTTGGATCTTCATTGCTGCATGTGTGCTTTCTCTAGTTGCGGTGAGCGGGGGATATTCTCCGTTGCGGTGCACGGGCTTCTCCATGCCGTGGCTTCTCTTGTTGCGGAGCACGGGCTCTAGGCCTGCGGGCTTCAGTAGTTGTGGTGCATGGGCTCAGTAGTTATGTCTCATGGGTTCCAGAGCGTAGGCTCATTAGTTGTGGTGCACGGGCTTAGTTGCTCTGCAGCATGTGGGATCTTCCCGAACCAGGGCTCGAACCTGTGTCCCCTGCATTGGCAGGCGGATTCTTCACCACGGTGCCGCCAGGCAAGCCCCTGTGTAAATTATTACAGAGCGTTCAGTAGACCTCCCTTGGTATATGGTCGGTCTTTTTGATACATGTGTTTAATATGTATTTGTATACGTATGGTAACCCTAATCTTAATGTATCCATTCCTCCCACCTTTCCCTTTAGATAACCATAGTCTGTTTTCTAAGTCTGTGAGAGTCTTTCTCTGTGGAAATATGTTCATATGTGTCCGTTGTTAGGTAACACCTAGGAGTGATATCACAGGTTATTTGTCGTCTGCTTTCCGACTTACCTCATGTTCTGTGATTAGCTCTAGGCTCATCTATGGTGCTGCAAAGAGCAGTGTTGCATACTTTTCCATAGCGAATATTCCATTGTGTACATGGACCACTTCTTCTTTTTACATTCATCTGTTGATGGACATTTTGGTTACTTCCAAGTCTTGGCTATGCTAAATATTGGTGCAGTGCAGGATTGCCAGCCTGTGTCTTTTGGATTCTGGTCTTCTCCGGGGTTAGGCCCAGCAGTGGGCCTACTAGATCATATGGTAGTTCCATTTTTACCTTTCAACGCACCTCCATTCTGTTCTCACTACTGGCTGTTACCAGTTTACATCCGACCAGCAACTAGAGGGTACACAGATCTCTAAAAGCCCTTCAGCATGTATTGTTTGTAGAGGTTTTACGGATGGCATTTTGAGTGTTGGGTGGTGATACCTTTTTGTAGTTTGGATTTGCCTGCGTCTAATAATTCCCGATATTGAGCTTTTATCTACGTCCGTTTATTTTTAAGTAAAACAGAGAAACTTACCTCTTCAAATTGTTTCCTTGAAAAATTGGCCATGTTCTGGATTCCCGTGTCCATTACCTGCACCAGGACATTTTTTGAGGGCAGGTGTCATTACAGCTCTGTAGTAATTGTGACTATTGCATGACCATAAGCTCTGGGTTTAAAGCTGCTGTTGCAGGACACGGCCACAAGGAGGCAGCATTTCTATATTCCCAAATCTGGTTACTAGAGCAACAGAGCCTTCCTGGAAGTCCTGTTTGTAGGTTGTAAAGCAGAGTGGAATGTGCCAGGACAAACCCCCAAACACTATGTCTACTTATTTGTTGTTGGTATTCTTAGTTTAATTTTCATTTTTCTCAGAGCAAATTTGATTGCAATGTTGTGTTTGTCCTAGGTGTACAGAATCTCTTTCATTGATACATAGATCTTTTCATGTTTGGATCCTGTTCCATATAGGTTATTACAGAATGTTGTGTAGACCTCTGTTGGTATTCGTTATATCTTTGATGATTATATATTTTATAAGTATTAGAATATGTCTGTTCACCCCATTATCCTCCGTTATACATTCCTCACACCTTTCCATTTGGTGAACCACAAGCTTGTTTTCTGAACTCGTGAGTGTCATTCTCTGTGGCAACAGGTTCATTCCTATCAATTTTTACATAACACCGATACGTGATATCACAGGATATGTGTCTCTCACTTTCTGACTTACTTCAAGTTGTGTGATTATCTGTAGCCTCATCTATGGTGCTGTAAACGGCATTGCTTCATTCTTTTCTGTGTCTAATATTGCATTGTGTACATGGACCACTTTTTCGTCCGTTCATCTGATGATGGACATTTTTGTTGCTTCCATGTCTTGGCTATTGTAAATACTGGTGCAATACACGATTTTCCATGCTGTGTCTTTTTGATTCTGGCTTTCACAGGTGACAGGCCCAATAGTGGTTCTTCTGGATCATATGGTGACTCAATTTTTCCCTTGAAACGCACTGCCATTCTGTTCCTATTATTGGCTGTTACCAGTTTACATCCCACTTAGACCGAGGGGTTACGCTATTCTCCACAACTTCTTCAACATCTATTGTTTGCTGACTTTTTGCTGATGGTCATTGTGACTGGTGTGAGGTGATACCTTTGTGTAGATTGCATTTGCATGCATCTAATAATTCCTGTTGTTTTGTGTTTATCAATGTCCTTTTCATTTATTTTTACGATTGAGCTAAACTTGCAACTTCAAATTGCCTTCTTGAAAAATTTGGCGCGTTTGGATTTTTTTGTCCATTCCCTACCCCAGGACATTTTTTGAGGGCATGAGTCATTTACAGCCCTGCAGTCCTTGTGAATCTTAGTGACCATTAGCAGTGGATTTAAAGGTGCTGTTTGAGGAAACGGCCTTAGGGTGGCAGCATTTCTACGTTGCCAACTCTGCTTGCTAGGGAAACAGAACCTTGCTGCAAGTTGTGCTTTTAGGTTGCAGATTAGAGTGGAATGTGCCAGGACAAACCCCCATAAGTTTTAGCCTCCTTAATTCTTGTTTGTGTCTTTAACTTTTAGTTTTTATCAGAGCAAATTGGATTGAAAAATGTCTTTTGTTCTAGGTGTAAAGAATCTTGTTCATTTACACATATACATATATCTATTGATCTTTGTGTCCTTTTCCATGAAGGTTATTACAGAGTGTTCAGTAGACCACTCATGGTATTCCATAGGTGTTTGGGGCTTATATCTTTTATATGTATTAGCATATGTTTGTTAACCCCAATATCCTAATTTATCCATTCCTCACACCTTTTCTTTGGCTTAACCGTAAGTTTGTCTTCTCAATCTGAGATTGTCTTTCTCTATGGAAATATGTTCCTTTTTATGAATTTTCAGATAACATAAGTGATATCATAGGACATTTCTCTTTCGCATTCTGAATTACTTCACGTTGTGTGATTAAGTGGTGCTGCATATGCCATTCTTTTACTTCTTTTTCGTGGCTAATATTCCATTCTGTACATATAGCACTTCTTCTTTGTCCATTCATCTGTTTATGGACCTTTTTTTGCTTCCATGTCTTGGCTATTTAAATATTGCTACAGTGCACATTTGTCTGCCTCTGTCTTTCCGATTCTGGTGGTCTTAGGCTATAGGCCCAGAAGGTGCCCTGCCGCATCATATGGTAGCTCAATTTTTACCTTTAAAAGCAGCTCCATTCAGTTTTCCTTAGTGCTGTTCCCACGTTACATCCCACCAGCAGCTAGAAGGTACAAAGTTCTCTAAAACCCCTTCAGCATTGATAGTCTGTAGACTTTTGGCTGGTGGTCATTTGACTGGTGTGAGCTGAAACCTTTTTGGAGGTTGGATTTACATGTGGCTAATAATTCCTTATACTGAGCTTTAGGCATGTACTTTTTTCCTTTTCCTTTTTGTTACAGAGTGAGTACAACTTCCCTCTTCATATTGACTTCTTGAAAAATTTGTCATGTGTTGAATTTTCTTGCCTATTCCCTACCCCAGGGCATTTTTTGAGGGCAGGTGTCATTTACAGCCCTGCAGTCCTTGTGACTATTAAGCGACCATTAGCACTGGGTTTAAAGCTGCTGTTGTGGGAAACAGCCACAAGGCGGCAGCATTATTACGTTCTCAACTCTTGTTACTAGGGCAACAGAGTCTTCCTGGACATGGTGTTCCTCGGTTGTAAATTAGAGTTGAATGTGCTGGGACAAGCCCCCAGAAGTTTATGTCTCCTTACTTATGTTTGTTATTGAAATTTAATTTCTATTTCTTATCGGAGTAAATTTGATTAGAGTGTTGTGATTGGCTGGCTCTACAGAATCTGCTCAATGATTCATACATAGGTCTGTTCATCTTCGGATCCTGTTAACCGTGTATGTTATTACAGAATGTTGAGTAGACCTCCCTTGGTATTTTGTAGGTGTTTTGTCATTATATATTTTATATGTATTGGTGATAATATATTTCATGTAGTTTATATGTTATATGTTTATATACATTTAACATACATAAGTATATGTATGCTACCCCCATAATCCTAATTTTTCCATCCTCCCACCTTTCATTTTGGTTAACCATTAGTTTGTTTCATAAGTCTGTGTGTGTCTTTTTCTGTGGAAATATGTTCATTGGTAGCAATCTTAGGATAACATGTATAAATGATATCATAGAATATTTGTCATTCCCTTTTGATTTACATAACGTACTATGATTATTTCTAGGCTCATCTGTAGTCCTGAAAACGGCATTGTTCATTTTTCTTCCGAGGCTACTATTCCATTCGGTACGTATACCACTTCTTCTTTGTCCATTTATCTGTTGATGGACATTTTGTTTGCTTGCATGTCTTGGCTATTGTAAGTATTGCTGCAGTGCATGTTTGCCTGTCTGTGCCTTTCCGATTCTGGTCTTCTTAGGGTATAGGCCCATTAGGGGATCGGCCGCATCATGTGGTAGCTCCGTGTTTACGTTTTAAATGCAGCTCCATTCTGTTCTCATGATTAGCTCTTACCAGTTTACATCCAACCAACTGCATAGTGGGTATGGATTTCTCCACCAACCCGTCAGCATTCATTGTTTGTAGACTTTTTACGGATGGCATTTTGAATACTGGGTGGCAAAATCTTTTTGTAGTTTGGATTTGCATCCAACCAATAATTCCTGATATTGAGCTTTTATCCATGTTCTTCTTTTTTTGAAATAACAGAGTGAGTAACACTTACCTCTTCAAACTGATTTCTTGAAAAATTTTCCGTGTTGTGAACTTTTTTGACCATTACCTACCCCAGGACATTTTTTGAGGACACGTGTCATTTAGAGCCCTACAAGTACTGAAAATCTTAAGTGACCGTTAGCCCTGTGTTCCAAGCTGCTGTTGTGGGAAACGGCCACAAGGCGGCAGCATTTCTCCATTCCCAAATCTGGTTACTAGGGCAGCAGAGCCTTCCTGAAAGTTGTGTTCCTAAGTTGTAAATTAGAATGGAAGGTGCCAGGGAAAATCCCAATAACTTTATGTCTCATTAATTGTTGTTAGTGGTTTTAATTTTTTAAATTGGGGTAATGAGTACAATAGTGTTTGTTCTGGGTGTACTCAATCGGGTTCAATTGAACATTATATATATATATATATCTATTCATGTACAGATCCCCTTCCCATTTAAGTTACTATTATTTTTTCAAATAAATTTTATTTAGTTATTTATTTATATTTTGGCTGAGTTGGATCTTCATTGCTGCATGTGTGCTTTCTCTAGTTGCGGTGAGCGGGGGATATTCTCCGTTGCGGTGCACGGGCTTCTCCATGCCGTGGCTTCTCTTGTTGCGGAGCACGGGCTCTAGGCCTGCGGGCTTCAGTAGTTGTGGTGCATGGGCTCAGTAGTTATGTCTCATGGGTTCCAGAGCGTAGGCTCATTAGTTGTGGTGCACGGGCTTAGTTGCTCTGCAGCATGTGGGATCTTCCCGAACCAGGGCTCGAACCTGTGTCCCCTGCATTGGCAGGCGGATTCTTCACCACGGTGCCGCCAGGCAAGCCCCTGTGTAAATTATTACAGAGCGTTCAGTAGACCTCCCTTGGTATATGGTCGGTCTTTTTGATACATGTGTTTAATATGTATTTGTATACGTATGGTAACCCTAATCTTAATGTATCCATTCCTCCCACCTTTCCCTTTAGATAACCATAGTCTGTTTTCTAAGTCTGTGAGAGTCTTTCTCTGTGGAAATATGTTCATATGTGTCCGTTGTTAGGTAACACCTAGGAGTGATATCACAGGTTATTTGTCGTCTGCTTTCCGACTTACCTCATGTTCTGTGATTAGCTCTAGGCTCATCTATGGTGCTGCAAAGAGCAGTGTTGCATACTTTTCCATAGCGAATATTCCATTGTGTACATGGACCACTTCTTCTTTTTACATTCATCTGTTGATGGACATTTTGGTTACTTCCAAGTCTTGGCTATGCTAAATATTGGTGCAGTGCAGGATTGCCAGCCTGTGTCTTTTGGATTCTGGTCTTCTCCGGGGTTAGGCCCAGCAGTGGGCCTACTAGATCATATGGTAGTTCCATTTTTACCTTTCAACGCACCTCCATTCTGTTCTCACTACTGGCTGTTACCAGTTTACATCCGACCAGCAACTAGAGGGTACACAGATCTCTAAAAGCCCTTCAGCATGTATTGTTTGTAGAGGTTTTACGGATGGCATTTTGAGTGTTGGGTGGTGATACCTTTTTGTAGTTTGGATTTGCCTGCGTCTAATAATTCCCGATATTGAGCTTTTATCTACGTCCGTTTATTTTTAAGTAAAACAGAGAAACTTACCTCTTCAAATTGTTTCCTTGAAAAATTGGCCATGTTCTGGATTCCCGTGTCCATTACCTGCACCAGGACATTTTTTGAGGGCAGGTGTCATTACAGCTCTGTAGTAATTGTGACTATTGCATGACCATAAGCTCTGGGTTTAAAGCTGCTGTTGCAGGACACGGCCACAAGGAGGCAGCATTTCTATATTCCCAAATCTGGTTACTAGAGCAACAGAGCCTTCCTGGAAGTCCTGTTTGTAGGTTGTAAAGCAGAGTGGAATGTGCCAGGACAAACCCCCAAACACTATGTCTACTTATTTGTTGTTGGTATTCTTAGTTTAATTTTCATTTTTCTCAGAGCAAATTTGATTGCAATGTTGTGTTTGTCCTAGGTGTACAGAATCTCTTTCATTGATACATATATCTTTTCATGTTTGGATCCTGTTCCATATAGGTTATTACAGAATGTTGTGTAGACCTCTGTTGGTATTCGTTATATCTTTGATGATTATATATTTTATAAGTATTAGAATATGTCTGTTCACCCCATTATCCTCCGTTATACATTCCTCACACCTTTCCATTTGGTGAACCACAAGCTTGTTTTCTGAACTCGTGAGTGTCATTCTCTGTGGCAACAGGTTCATTCCTATCAATTTTTACATAACACCGATACGTGATATCACAGGATATGTGTCTCTCACTTTCTGACTTACTTCAAGTTGTGTGATTATCTGTAGCCTCATCTATGGTGCTGTAAACGGCATTGCTTCATTCTTTTCTGTGTCTAATATTGCATTGTGTACATGGACCACTTTTTCGTCCGTTCATCTGATGATGGACATTTTTGTTGCTTCCATGTCTTGGCTATTGTAAATACTGGTGCAATACACGATTTTCCATGCTGTGTCTTTTTGATTCTGGCTTTCACAGGTGACAGGCCCAATAGTGGTTCTTCTGGATCATATGGTGACTCAATTTTTCCCTTGAAACGCACTGCCATTCTGTTCCTATTATTGGCTGTTACCAGTTTACATCCCACTTAGACCGAGGGGTTACGCTATTCTCCACAACTTCTTCAACATCTATTGTTTGCTGACTTTTTGCTGATGGTCATTGTGACTGGTGTGAGGTGATACCTTTGTGTAGATTGCATTTGCATGCATCTAATAATTCCTGTTGTTTTGTGTTTATCAATGTCCTTTTCATTTATTTTTACGATTGAGCTAAACTTGCAACTTCAAATTGCCTTCTTGAAAAATTTGGCGCGTTTGGATTTTTTTGTCCATTCCCTACCCCAGGACATTTTTTGAGGGCATGAGTCATTTACAGCCCTGCAGTCCTTGTGAATCTTAGTGACCATTAGCAGTGGATTTAAAGGTGCTGTTTGAGGAAACGGCCTTAGGGTGGCAGCATTTCTACGTTGCCAACTCTGCTTGCTAGGGAAACAGAACCTTGCTGCAAGTTGTGCTTTTAGGTTGCAGATTAGAGTGGAATGTGCCAGGACAAACCCCCATAAGTTTTAGCCTCCTTAATTCTTGTTTGTGTCTTTAACTTTTAGTTTTTATCAGAGCAAATTGGATTGAAAAATGTCTTTTGTTCTAGGTGTAAAGAATCTTGTTCATTTACACATATACATATATCTATTGATCTTTGTGTCCTTTTCCATGAAGGTTATTACAGAGTGTTCAGTAGACCACTCATGGTATTCCATAGGTGTTTGGGGCTTATATCTTTTATATGTATTAGCATATGTTTGTTAACCCCAATATCCTAATTTATCCATTCCTCACACCTTTTCTTTGGCTTAACCGTAAGTTTGTCTTCTCAATCTGAGATTGTCTTTCTCTATGGAAATATGTTCCTTTTTATGAATTTTCAGATAACATAAGTGATATCATAGGACATTTCTCTTTCGCATTCTGAATTACTTCACGTTGTGTGATTAAGTGGTGCTGCATATGCCATTCTTTTACTTCTTTTTCGTGGCTAATATTCCATTCTGTACATATAGCACTTCTTCTTTGTCCATTCATCTGTTTATGGACCTTTTTTTGCTTCCATGTCTTGGCTATTTAAATATTGCTACAGTGCACATTTGTCTGCCTCTGTCTTTCCGATTCTGGTGGTCTTAGGCTATAGGCCCAGAAGGTGCCCTGCCGCATCATATGGTAGCTCAATTTTTACCTTTAAAAGCAGCTCCATTCAGTTTTCCTTAGTGCTGTTCCCACGTTACATCCCACCAGCAGCTAGAAGGTACAAAGTTCTCTAAAACACCTTCAGCATTGATAGTCTGTAGACTTTTGGCTGGTGGTCATTTGACTGGTGTGAGCTGAAACCTTTTTGGAGGTTGGATTTACATGTGGCTAATAATTCCTTATACTGAGCTTTAGGCATGTACTCTTTTCCTTTTCCTTTTTGTTACAGAGTGAGTACAACTTCCCTCTTCATATTGACTTCTTGAAAAATTTGTCATGTGTTGAATTTTCTTGCCTATTCCCTACCCCAGGGCATTTTTTGAGGGCAGGTGTCATTTACAGCCCTGCAGTCCTTGTGACTATTAAGCGACCATTAGCACTGGGTTTAAAGCTGCTGTTGTGGGAAACAGCCACAAGGCGGCAGCATTATTACGTTCTCAACTCTTGTTACTAGGGCAACAGAGTCTTCCTGGACATGGTGTTCCTCGGTTGTAAATTAGAGTTGAATGTGCTGGGACAAGCCCCCAGAAGTTTATGTCTCCTTACTTATGTTTGTTATTGAAATTTAATTTCTATTTCTTATCGGAGTAAATTTGATTAGAGTGTTGTGATTGGCTGGCTCTACAGAATCTGCTCAATGATTCATACATAGGTCTGTTCATCTTCGGATCCTGTTAACCGTGTATGTTATTACAGAATGTTGAGTAGACCTCCCTTGGTATTTTGTAGGTGTTTTGTCATTATATATTTTATATGTATTGGTGATAATATATTTCATGTAGTTTATATGTTATATGTTTATATACATTTAACATACATAAGTATATGTATGCTACCCCCATAATCCTAATTTTTCCATCCTCCCACCTTTCATTTTGGTTAACCATTAGTTTGTTTCATAAGTCTGTGTGTGTCTTTTTCTGTGGAAATATGTTCATTGGTAGCAATCTTAGGATAACATGTATAAATGATATCATAGAATATTTGTCATTCCCTTTTGATTTACATAACGTACTATGATTATTTCTAGGCTCATCTGTAGTCCTGAAAACGGCATTGTTCATTTTTCTTCCGAGGCTACTATTCCATTCGGTACGTATACCACTTCTTCTTTGTCCATTTATCTGTTGATGGACATTTTGTTTGCTTGCATGTCTTGGCTATTGTAAGTATTGCTGCAGTGCATGTTTGCCTGTCTGTGCCTTTCCGATTCTGGTCTTCTTAGGGTATAGGCCCATTAGGGGATCGGCCGCATCATGTGGTAGCTCCGTGTTTACGTTTTAAATGCAGCTCCATTCTGTTCTCATGATTAGCTCTTACCAGTTTACATCCAACCAACTGCATAGTGGGTATGGATTTCTCCACCAACCCGTCAGCATTCATTGTTTGTAGACTTTTTACGGATGGCATTTTGAATACTGGGTGGCAAAATCTTTTTGTGGTTTGGATTTGCATCCAGCCAATAATTCCTGATATTGAGCTTTTATCCATGTTCTTCTTTTTTTGAAATAACAGAGTGAGTAACACTTACCTCTTCAAACTGATTTCTTGAAAAATTTTCCGTGTTGTGAACTTTTTTGACCATTACCTACCCCAGGACATTTTTTGAGGACACGTGTCATTTAGAGCCCTACAAGTACTGAAAATCTTAAGTGACCGTTAGCCCTGTGTTCCAAGCTGCTGTTGTGGGAAACGGCCACAAGGCGGCAGCATTTCTCCATTCCCAAATCTGGTTACTAGGGCAGCAGAGCCTTCCTGAAAGTTGTGTTCCTAAGTTGTAAATTAGAATGGAAGGTGCCAGGGAAAATCCCAATAACTTTATGTCTCATTAATTGTTGTTAGTGGTTTTAATTTTTTAAATTGGGGTAATGAGTACAATAGTGTTTGTTCTGGGTGTACTCAATCGGGTTCAATTGAACATTATATATATATATATATCTATTCATGTACAGATCCCCTTCCCATTTAAGTTACTATTATTTTTTCAAATAAATTTTATTTAGTTATTTATTTATATTTTGGCTGAGTTGGATCTTCATTGCTGCATGTGTGCTTTCTCTAGTTGCGGTGAGCGGGGGATATTCTCCGTTGCGGTGCACGGGCTTCTCCATGCCGTGGCTTCTCTTGTTGCGGAGCACGGGCTCTAGGCCTGCGGGCTTCAGTAGTTGTGGTGCATGGGCTCAGTAGTTATGTCTCATGGGTTCCAGAGCGTAGGCTCATTAGTTGTGGTGCACGGGCTTAGTTGCTCTGCAGCATGTGGGATCTTCCCGAACCAGGGCTCGAACCTGTGTCCCCTGCATTGGCAGGCGGATTCTTCACCACGGTGCCGCCAGGCAAGCCCCTGTGTAAATTATTACAGAGCGTTCAGTAGACCTCCCTTGGTATATGGTCGGTCTTTTTGATACATGTGTTTAATATGTATTTGTATACGTATGGTAACCCTAATCTTAATGTATCCATTCCTCCCACCTTTCCCTTTAGATAACCATAGTCTGTTTTCTAAGTCTGTGAGAGTCTTTCTCTGTGGAAATATGTTCATATGTGTCCGTTGTTAGGTAACACCTAGGAGTGATATCACAGGTTATTTGTCGTCTGCTTTCCGACTTACCTCATGTTCTGTGATTAGCTCTAGGCTCATCTATGGTGCTGCAAAGAGCAGTGTTGCATACTTTTCCATAGCGAATATTCCATTGTGTACATGGACCACTTCTTCTTTTTACATTCATCTGTTGATGGACATTTTGGTTACTTCCAAGTCTTGGCTATGCTAAATATTGGTGCAGTGCAGGATTGCCAGCCTGTGTCTTTTGGATTCTGGTCTTCTCCGGGGTTAGGCCCAGCAGTGGGCCTACTAGATCATATGGTAGTTCCATTTTTACCTTTCAACGCACCTCCATTCTGTTCTCACTACTGGCTGTTACCAGTTTACATCCGACCAGCAACTAGAGGGTACACAGATCTCTAAAAGCCCTTCAGCATGTATTGTTTGTAGAGGTTTTACGGATGGCATTTTGAGTGTTGGGTGGTGATACCTTTTTGTAGTTTGGATTTGCCTGCGTCTAATAATTCCCGATATTGAGCTTTTATCTACGTCCGTTTATTTTTAAGTAAAACAGAGAAACTTACCTCTTCAAATTGTTTCCTTGAAAAATTGGCCATGTTCTGGATTCCCGTGTCCATTACCTGCACCAGGACATTTTTTGAGGGCAGGTGTCATTACAGCTCTGTAGTAATTGTGACTATTGCATGACCATAAGCTCTGGGTTTAAAGCTGCTGTTGCAGGACACGGCCACAAGGAGGCAGCATTTCTATATTCCCAAATCTGGTTACTAGAGCAACAGAGCCTTCCTGGAAGTCCTGTTTGTAGGTTGTAAAGCAGAGTGGAATGTGCCAGGACAAACCCCCAAACACTATGTCTACTTATTTGTTGTTGGTATTCTTAGTTTAATTTTCATTTTTCTCAGAGCAAATTTGATTGCAATGTTGTGTTTGTCCTAGGTGTACAGAATCTCTTTCATTGATACATATATCTTTTCATGTTTGGATCCTGTTCCATATAGGTTATTACAGAATGTTGTGTAGACCTCTGTTGGTATTCGTTATATCTTTGATGATTATATATTTTATAAGTATTAGAATATGTCTGTTCACCCCATTATCCTCCGTTATACATTCCTCACACCTTTCCATTTGGTGAACCACAAGCTTGTTTTCTGAACTCGTGAGTGTCATTCTCTGTGGCAACAGGTTCATTCCTATCAATTTTTACATAACACCGATACGTGATATCACAGGATATGTGTCTCTCACTTTCTGACTTACTTCAAGTTGTGTGATTATCTGTAGCCTCATCTATGGTGCTGTAAACGGCATTGCTTCATTCTTTTCTGTGTCTAATATTGCATTGTGTACATGGACCACTTTTTCGTCCGTTCATCTGATGATGGACATTTTTGTTGCTTCCATGTCTTGGCTATTGTAAATACTGGTGCAATACACGATTTTCCATGCTGTGTCTTTTTGATTCTGGCTTTCACAGGTGACAGGCCCAATAGTGGTTCTTCTGGATCATATGGTGACTCAATTTTTCCCTTGAAACGCACTGCCATTCTGTTCCTATTATTGGCTGTTACCAGTTTACATCCCACTTAGACCGAGGGGTTACGCTATTCTCCACAACTTCTTCAACATCTATTGTTTGCTGACTTTTTGCTGATGGTCATTGTGACTGGTGTGAGGTGATACCTTTGTGTAGATTGCATTTGCATGCATCTAATAATTCCTGTTGTTTTGTGTTTATCAATGTCCTTTTCATTTATTTTTACGATTGAGCTAAACTTGCAACTTCAAATTGCCTTCTTGAAAAATTTGGCGCGTTTGGATTTTTTTGTCCATTCCCTACCCCAGGACATTTTTTGAGGGCATGAGTCATTTACAGCCCTGCAGTCCTTGTGAATCTTAGTGACCATTAGCAGTGGATTTAAAGGTGCTGTTTGAGGAAACGGCCTTAGGGTGGCAGCATTTCTACGTTGCCAACTCTGCTTGCTAGGGAAACAGAACCTTGCTGCAAGTTGTGCTTTTAGGTTGCAGATTAGAGTGGAATGTGCCAGGACAAACCCCCATAAGTTTTAGCCTCCTTAATTCTTGTTTGTGTCTTTAACTTTTAGTTTTTATCAGAGCAAATTGGATTGAAAAATGTCTTTTGTTCTAGGTGTAAAGAATCTTGTTCATTTACACATATACATATATCTATTGATCTTTGTGTCCTTTTCCATGAAGGTTATTACAGAGTGTTCAGTAGACCACTCATGGTATTCCATAGGTGTTTGGGGCTTATATCTTTTATATGTATTAGCATATGTTTGTTAACCCCAATATCCTAATTTATCCATTCCTCACACCTTTTCTTTGGCTTAACCGTAAGTTTGTCTTCTCAATCTGAGATTGTCTTTCTCTATGGAAATATGTTCCTTTTTATGAATTTTCAGATAACATAAGTGATATCATAGGACATTTCTCTTTCGCATTCTGAATTACTTCACGTTGTGTGATTAAGTGGTGCTGCATATGCCATTCTTTTACTTCTTTTTCGTGGCTAATATTCCATTCTGTACATATAGCACTTCTTCTTTGTCCATTCATCTGTTTATGGACCTTTTTTTGCTTCCATGTCTTGGCTATTTAAATATTGCTACAGTGCACATTTGTCTGCCTCTGTCTTTCCGATTCTGGTGGTCTTAGGCTATAGGCCCAGAAGGTGCCCTGCCGCATCATATGGTAGCTCAATTTTTACCTTTAAAAGCAGCTCCATTCAGTTTTCCTTAGTGCTGTTCCCACGTTACATCCCACCAGCAGCTAGAAGGTACAAAGTTCTCTAAAACACCTTCAGCATTGATAGTCTGTAGACTTTTGGCTGGTGGTCATTTGACTGGTGTGAGCTGAAACCTTTTTGGAGGTTGGATTTACATGTGGCTAATAATTCCTTATACTGAGCTTTAGGCATGTACTCTTTTCCTTTTCCTTTTTGTTACAGAGTGAGTACAACTTCCCTCTTCATATTGACTTCTTGAAAAATTTGTCATGTGTTGAATTTTCTTGCCTATTCCCTACCCCAGGGCATTTTTTGAGGGCAGGTGTCATTTACAGCCCTGCAGTCCTTGTGACTATTAAGCGACCATTAGCACTGGGTTTAAAGCTGCTGTTGTGGGAAACAGCCACAAGGCGGCAGCATTATTACGTTCTCAACTCTTGTTACTAGGGCAACAGAGTCTTCCTGGACATGGTGTTCCTCGGTTGTAAATTAGAGTTGAATGTGCTGGGACAAGCCCCCAGAAGTTTATGTCTCCTTACTTATGTTTGTTATTGAAATTTAATTTCTATTTCTTATCGGAGTAAATTTGATTAGAGTGTTGTGATTGGCTGGCTCTACAGAATCTGCTCAATGATTCATACATAGGTCTGTTCATCTTCGGATCCTGTTAACCGTGTATGTTATTACAGAATGTTGAGTAGACCTCCCTTGGTATTTTGTAGGTGTTTTGTCATTATATATTTTATATGTATTGGTGATAATATATTTCATGTAGTTTATATGTTATATGTTTATATACATTTAACATACATAAGTATATGTATGCTACCCCCATAATCCTAATTTTTCCATCCTCCCACCTTTCATTTTGGTTAACCATTAGTTTGTTTCATAAGTCTGTGTGTGTCTTTTTCTGTGGAAATATGTTCATTGGTAGCAATCTTAGGATAACATGTATAAATGATATCATAGAATATTTGTCATTCCCTTTTGATTTACATAACGTACTATGATTATTTCTAGGCTCATCTGTAGTCCTGAAAACGGCATTGTTCATTTTTCTTCCGAGGCTACTATTCCATTCGGTACGTATACCACTTCTTCTTTGTCCATTTATCTGTTGATGGACATTTTGTTTGCTTGCATGTCTTGGCTATTGTAAGTATTGCTGCAGTGCATGTTTGCCTGTCTGTGCCTTTCCGATTCTGGTCTTCTTAGGGTATAGGCCCATTAGGGGATCGGCCGCATCATGTGGTAGCTCCGTGTTTACGTTTTAAATGCAGCTCCATTCTGTTCTCATGATTAGCTCTTACCAGTTTACATCCAACCAACTGCATAGTGGGTATGGATTTCTCCACCAACCCGTCAGCATTCATTGTTTGTAGACTTTTTACGGATGGCATTTTGAATACTGGGTGGCAAAATCTTTTTGTGGTTTGGATTTGCATCCAGCCAATAATTCCTGATATTGAGCTTTTATCCATGTTCTTCTTTTTTTGAAATAACAGAGTGAGTAACACTTACCTCTTCAAACTGATTTCTTGAAAAATTTTCCGTGTTGTGAACTTTTTTGACCATTACCTACCCCAGGACATTTTTTGAGGACACGTGTCATTTAGAGCCCTACAAGTACTGAAAATCTTAAGTGACCGTTAGCCCTGTGTTCCAAGCTGCTGTTGTGGGAAACGGCCACAAGGCGGCAGCATTTCTCCATTCCCAAATCTGGTTACTAGGGCAGCAGAGCCTTCCTGAAAGTTGTGTTCCTAAGTTGTAAATTAGAATGGAAGGTGCCAGGGAAAATCCCAATAACTTTATGTCTCATTAATTGTTGTTAGTGGTTTTAATTTTTTAAATTGGGGTAATGAGTACAATAGTGTTTGTTCTGGGTGTACTCAATCGGGTTCAATTGAACATTATATATATATATATATCTATTCATGTACAGATCCCCTTCCCATTTAAGTTACTATTATTTTTTCAAATAAATTTTATTTAGTTATTTATTTATATTTTGGCTGAGTTGGATCTTCATTGCTGCATGTGTGCTTTCTCTAGTTGCGGTGAGCGGGGGATATTCTCCGTTGCGGTGCACGGGCTTCTCCATGCCGTGGCTTCTCTTGTTGCGGAGCACGGGCTCTAGGCCTGCGGGCTTCAGTAGTTGTGGTGCATGGGCTCAGTAGTTATGTCTCATGGGTTCCAGAGCGTAGGCTCATTAGTTGTGGTGCACGGGCTTAGTTGCTCTGCAGCATGTGGGATCTTCCCGAACCAGGGCTCGAACCTGTGTCCCCTGCATTGGCAGGCGGATTCTTCACCACGGTGCCGCCAGGCAAGCCCCTGTGTAAATTATTACAGAGCGTTCAGTAGACCTCCCTTGGTATATGGTCGGTCTTTTTGATACATGTGTTTAATATGTATTTGTATACGTATGGTAACCCTAATCTTAATGTATCCATTCCTCCCACCTTTCCCTTTAGATAACCATAGTCTGTTTTCTAAGTCTGTGAGAGTCTTTCTCTGTGGAAATATGTTCATATGTGTCCGTTGTTAGGTAACACCTAGGAGTGATATCACAGGTTATTTGTCGTCTGCTTTCCGACTTACCTCATGTTCTGTGATTAGCTCTAGGCTCATCTATGGTGCTGCAAAGAGCAGTGTTGCATACTTTTCCATAGCGAATATTCCATTGTGTACATGGACCACTTCTTCTTTTTACATTCATCTGTTGATGGACATTTTGGTTACTTCCAAGTCTTGGCTATGCTAAATATTGGTGCAGTGCAGGATTGCCAGCCTGTGTCTTTTGGATTCTGGTCTTCTCCGGGGTTAGGCCCAGCAGTGGGCCTACTAGATCATATGGTAGTTCCATTTTTACCTTTCAACGCACCTCCATTCTGTTCTCACTACTGGCTGTTACCAGTTTACATCCGACCAGCAACTAGAGGGTACACAGATCTCTAAAAGCCCTTCAGCATGTATTGTTTGTAGAGGTTTTACGGATGGCATTTTGAGTGTTGGGTGGTGATACCTTTTTGTAGTTTGGATTTGCCTGCGTCTAATAATTCCCGATATTGAGCTTTTATCTACGTCCGTTTATTTTTAAGTAAAACAGAGAAACTTACCTCTTCAAATTGTTTCCTTGAAAAATTGGCCATGTTCTGGATTCCCGTGTCCATTACCTGCACCAGGACATTTTTTGAGGGCAGGTGTCATTACAGCTCTGTAGTAATTGTGACTATTGCATGACCATAAGCTCTGGGTTTAAAGCTGCTGTTGCAGGACACGGCCACAAGGAGGCAGCATTTCTATATTCCCAAATCTGGTTACTAGAGCAACAGAGCCTTCCTGGAAGTCCTGTTTGTAGGTTGTAAAGCAGAGTGGAATGTGCCAGGACAAACCCCCAAACACTATGTCTACTTATTTGTTGTTGGTATTCTTAGTTTAATTTTCATTTTTCTCAGAGCAAATTTGATTGCAATGTTGTGTTTGTCCTAGGTGTACAGAATCTCTTTCATTGATACATAGATCTTTTCATGTTTGGATCCTGTTCCATATAGGTTATTACAGAATGTTGTGTAGACCTCTGTTGGTATTCGTTATATCTTTGATGATTATATATTTTATAAGTATTAGAATATGTCTGTTCACCCCATTATCCTCCGTTATACATTCCTCACACCTTTCCATTTGGTGAACCACAAGCTTGTTTTCTGAACTCGTGAGTGTCATTCTCTGTGGCAACAGGTTCATTCCTATCAATTTTTACATAACACCGATACGTGATATCACAGGATATGTGTCTCTCACTTTCTGACTTACTTCAAGTTGTGTGATTATCTGTAGCCTCATCTATGGTGCTGTAAACGGCATTGTTTCATTCTTTTCTGTGTCTAATATTGCATTGTGTACATGGACCACTTTTTCGTCCGTTCATCTGATGATGGACATTTTTGTTGCTTCCATGTCTTGGCTATTGTAAATACTGGTGCAATACACGATTTTCCATGCTGTGTCTTTTTGATTCTGGCTTTCACAGGTGACAGGCCCAATAGTGGTTCTTCTGGATCATATGGTGACTCAATTTTTCCCTTGAAACGCACTGCCATTCTGTTCCTATTATTGGCTGTTACCAGTTTACATCCCACTTAGACCGAGGGGTTACGCTATTCTCCACAACTTCTTCAACATCTATTGTTTGCTGACTTTTTGCTGATGGTCATTGTGACTGGTGTGAGGTGATACCTTTGTGTAGATTGCATTTGCATGCATCTAATAATTCCTGTTGTTTTGTGTTTATCAATGTCCTTTTCATTTATTTTTACGATTGAGCTAAACTTGCAACTTCAAATTGCCTTCTTGAAAAATTTGGCGCGTTTGGATTTTTTTGTCCATTCCCTACCCCAGGACATTTTTTGAGGGCATGAGTCATTTACAGCCCTGCAGTCCTTGTGAATCTTAGTGACCATTAGCAGTGGATTTAAAGGTGCTGTTTGAGGAAACGGCCTTAGGGTGGCAGCATTTCTACGTTGCCAACTCTGCTTGCTAGGGAAACAGAACCTTGCTGCAAGTTGTGCTTTTAGGTTGCAGATTAGAGTGGAATGTGCCAGGACAAACCCCCATAAGTTTTAGCCTCCTTAATTCTTGTTTGTGTCTTTAACTTTTAGTTTTTATCAGAGCAAATTGGATTGAAAAATGTCTTTTGTTCTAGGTGTAAAGAATCTTGTTCATTTACACATATACATATATCTATTGATCTTTGTGTCCTTTTCCATGAAGGTTATTACAGAGTGTTCAGTAGACCACTCATGGTATTCCATAGGTGTTTGGGGCTTATATCTTTTATATGTATTAGCATATGTTTGTTAACCCCAATATCCTAATTTATCCATTCCTCACACCTTTTCTTTGGCTTAACCGTAAGTTTGTCTTCTCAATCTGAGATTGTCTTTCTCTATGGAAATATGTTCCTTTTTATGAATTTTCAGATAACATAAGTGATATCATAGGACATTTCTCTTTCGCATTCTGAATTACTTCACGTTGTGTGATTAAGTGGTGCTGCATATGCCATTCTTTTACTTCTTTTTCGTGGCTAATATTCCATTCTGTACATATAGCACTTCTTCTTTGTCCATTCATCTGTTTATGGACCTTTTTTTGCTTCCATGTCTTGGCTATTTAAATATTGCTACAGTGCACATTTGTCTGCCTCTGTCTTTCCGATTCTGGTGGTCTTAGGCTATAGGCCCAGAAGGTGCCCTGCCGCATCATATGGTAGCTCAATTTTTACCTTTAAAAGCAGCTCCATTCAGTTTTCCTTAGTGCTGTTCCCACGTTACATCCCACCAGCAGCTAGAAGGTACAAAGTTCTCTAAAACCCCTTCAGCATTGATAGTCTGTAGACTTTTGGCTGGTGGTCATTTGACTGGTGTGAGCTGAAACCTTTTTGGAGGTTGGATTTACATGTGGCTAATAATTCCTTATACTGAGCTTTAGGCATGTACTTTTTTCCTTTTCCTTTTTGTTACAGAGTGAGTACAACTTCCCTCTTCATATTGACTTCTTGAAAAATTTGTCATGTGGTGAATTTTCTTGCCTATTCCCTACCCCAGGGCATTTTTTGAGGGCAGGTGTCATTTACAGCCCTGCAGTCCTTGTGACTATTAAGCGACCATTAGCACTGGGTTTAAAGCTGCTGTTGTGGGAAACAGCCACAAGGCGGCAGCATTATTACGTTCTCAACTCTTGTTACTAGGGCAACAGAGTCTTCCTGGACATGGTGTTCCTCGGTTGTAAATTAGAGTTGAATGTGCTGGGACAAGCCCCCAGAAGTTTATGTCTCCTTACTTATGTTTGTTATTGAAATTTAATTTCTATTTCTTATCGGAGTAAATTTGATTAGAGTGTTGTGATTGGCTGGCTCTACAGAATCTGCTCAATGATTCATACATATGTCTGTTCATCTTCGGATCCTGTTAACCGTGTATGTTATTACAGAATGTTGAGTAGACCTCCCTTGGTATTTTGTAGGTGTTTTGTCATTATATATTTTATATGTATTGGTGATAATATATTTCATGTAGTTTATATGTTATATGTTTATATACATTTAACATACATAAGTATATGTATGCTACCCCCATAATCCTAATTTTTCCATCCTCCCACCTTTCATTTTGGTTAACCATTAGTTTGTTTCATAAGTCTGTGTGTGTCTTTTTCTGTGGAAATATGTTCATTGGTAGCAATCTTAGGATAACATGTATAAATGATATCATAGAATATTTGTCATTCCCTTTTGATTTACATAACGTACTATGATTATTTCTAGGCTCATCTGTAGTCCTGAAAACGGCATTGTTCATTTTTCTTCCGAGGCTACTATTCCATTCGGTACGTATACCACTTCTTCTTTGTCCATTTATCTGTTGATGGACATTTTGTTTGCTTGCATGTCTTGGCTATTGTAAGTATTGCTGCAGTGCATGTTTGCCTGTCTGTGCCTTTCCGATTCTGGTCTTCTTAGGGTATAGGCCCATTAGGGGATCGGCCGCATCATGTGGTAGCTCCGTGTTTACGTTTTAAATGCAGCTCCATTCTGTTCTCATGATTAGCTCTTACCAGTTTACATCCAACCAACTGCATAGTGGGTATGGATTTCTCCACCAAC
The DNA here is from genome assembly GCF_965194825.1 of Balaenoptera physalus. Classification (NCBI taxonomy): domain Eukaryota; kingdom Metazoa; phylum Chordata; class Mammalia; order Artiodactyla; family Balaenopteridae; genus Balaenoptera; species Balaenoptera physalus. The sequence continues at coordinate 42,551,366 of NC_138890.1, read as the reverse complement.
CCGTCAGCATTCATTGTTTGTAGACTTTTTACGGATGGCATTTTGAATACTGGGTGGCAAAATCTTTTTGTGGTTTGGATTTGCATCCAGCCAATAATTCCTGATATTGAGCTTTTATCCATGTTCTTCTTTTTTTGAAATAACAGAGTGAGTAACACTTACCTCTTCAAACTGATTTCTTGAAAAATTTTCCGTGTTGTGAACTTTTTTGACCATTACCTACCCCAGGACATTTTTTGAGGACACGTGTCATTTAGAGCCCTACAAGTACTGAAAATCTTAAGTGACCGTTAGCCCTGTGTTCCAAGCTGCTGTTGTGGGAAACGGCCACAAGGCGGCAGCATTTCTCCATTCCCAAATCTGGTTACTAGGGCAGCAGAGCCTTCCTGAAAGTTGTGTTCCTAAGTTGTAAATTAGAATGGAAGGTGCCAGGGAAAATCCCAATAACTTTATGTCTCATTAATTGTTGTTAGTGGTTTTAATTTTTTAAATTGGGGTAATGAGTACAATAGTGTTTGTTCTGGGTGTACTCAATCGGGTTCAATTGAACATTATATATATATATATATCTATTCATGTACAGATCCCCTTCCCATTTAAGTTACTATTATTTTTTCAAATAAATTTTATTTAGTTATTTATTTATATTTTGGCTGAGTTGGATCTTCATTGCTGCATGTGTGCTTTCTCTAGTTGCGGTGAGCGGGGGATATTCTCCGTTGCGGTGCACGGGCTTCTCCATGCCGTGGCTTCTCTTGTTGCGGAGCACGGGCTCTAGGCCTGCGGGCTTCAGTAGTTGTGGTGCATGGGCTCAGTAGTTATGTCTCATGGGTTCCAGAGCGTAGGCTCATTAGTTGTGGTGCACGGGCTTAGTTGCTCTGCAGCATGTGGGATCTTCCCGAACCAGGGCTCGAACCTGTGTCCCCTGCATTGGCAGGCGGATTCTTCACCACGGTGCCGCCAGGCAAGCCCCTGTGTAAATTATTACAGAGCGTTCAGTAGACCTCCCTTGGTATATGGTCGGTCTTTTTGATACATGTGTTTAATATGTATTTGTATACGTATGGTAACCCTAATCTTAATGTATCCATTCCTCCCACCTTTCCCTTTAGATAACCATAGTCTGTTTTCTAAGTCTGTGAGAGTCTTTCTCTGTGGAAATATGTTCATATGTGTCCGTTGTTAGGTAACACCTAGGAGTGATATCACAGGTTATTTGTCGTCTGCTTTCCGACTTACCTCATGTTCTGTGATTATCTCTAGGCTCATCTATGGTGCTGCAAAGAGCAGTGTTGCATACTTTTCCATAGCGAATATTCCATTGTGTACATGGACCACTTCTTCTTTTTACATTCATCTGTTGATGGACATTTTGGTTACTTCCAAGTCTTGGCTATGCTAAATATTGGTGCAGTGCAGGATTGCCAGCCTGTGTCTTTTGGATTCTGGTCTTCTCCGGGGTTAGGCCCAGCAGTGGGCCTACTAGATCATATGGTAGTTCCATTTTTACCTTTCAACGCACCTCCATTCTGTTCTCACTACTGGCTGTTACCAGTTTACATCCGACCAGCAACTAGAGGGTACACAGATCTCTAAAAGCCCTTCAGCATGTATTGTTTGTAGAGGTTTTACGGATGGCATTTTGAGTGTTGGGTGGTGATACCTTTTTGTAGTTTGGATTTGCCTGCGTCTAATAATTCCCGATATTGAGCTTTTATCTACGTCCGTTTATTTTTAAGTAAAACAGAGAAACTTACCTCTTCAAATTGTTTCCTTGAAAAATTGGCCATGTTCTGGATTCCCGTGTCCATTACCTGCACCAGGACATTTTTTGAGGGCAGGTGTCATTACAGCTCTGTAGTAATTGTGACTATTGCATGACCATAAGCTCTGGGTTTAAAGCTGCTGTTGCAGGACACGGCCACAAGGAGGCAGCATTTCTATATTCCCAAATCTGGTTACTAGAGCAACAGAGCCTTCCTGGAAGTCCTGTTTGTAGGTTGTAAAGCAGAGTGGAATGTGCCAGGACAAACCCCCAAACACTATGTCTACTTATTTGTTGTTGGTATTCTTAGTTTAATTTTCATTTTTCTCAGAGCAAATTTGATTGCAATGTTGTGTTTGTCCTAGGTGTACAGAATCTCTTTCATTGATACATAGATCTTTTCATGTTTGGATCCTGTTCCATATAGGTTATTACAGAATGTTGTGTAGACCTCTGTTGGTATTCGTTATATCTTTGATGATTATATATTTTATAAGTATTAGAATATGTCTGTTCACCCCATTATCCTCCGTTATACATTCCTCACACCTTTCCATTTGGTGAACCACAAGCTTGTTTTCTGAACTCGTGAGTGTCATTCTCTGTGGCAACAGGTTCATTCCTATCAATTTTTACATAACACCGATACGTGATATCACAGGATATGTGTCTCTCACTTTCTGACTTACTTCAAGTTGTGTGATTATCTGTAGCCTCATCTATGGTGCTGTAAACGGCATTGTTTCATTCTTTTCTGTGTCTAATATTGCATTGTGTACATGGACCACTTTTTCGTCCGTTCATCTGATGATGGACATTTTTGTTGCTTCCATGTCTTGGCTATTGTAAATACTGGTGCAATACACGATTTTCCATGCTGTGTCTTTTTGATTCTGGCTTTCACAGGTGACAGGCCCAATAGTGGTTCTTCTGGATCATATGGTGACTCAATTTTTCCCTTGAAACGCACTGCCATTCTGTTCCTATTATTGGCTGTTACCAGTTTACATCCCACTTAGACCGAGGGGTTACGCTATTCTCCACAACTTCTTCAACATCTATTGTTTGCTGACTTTTTGCTGATGGTCATTGTGACTGGTGTGAGGTGATACCTTTGTGTAGATTGCATTTGCATGCATCTAATAATTCCTGTTGTTTTGTGTTTATCAATGTCCTTTTCATTTATTTTTACGATTGAGCTAAACTTGCAACTTCAAATTGCCTTCTTGAAAAATTTGGCGCGTTTGGATTTTTTTGTCCATTCCCTACCCCAGGACATTTTTTGAGGGCATGAGTCATTTACAGCCCTGCAGTCCTTGTGAATCTTAGTGACCATTAGCAATGGATTTAAAGGTGCTGTTTGAGGAAACGGCCTTAGGGTGGCAGCATTTCTACGTTGCCAACTCTGCTTGCTAGGGAAACAGAACCTTGCTGCAAGTTGTGCTTTTAGGTTGCAGATTAGAGTGGAATGTGCCAGGACAAACCCCCATAAGTTTTAGCCTCCTTAATTCTTGTTTGTGTCTTTAACTTTTAGTTTTTATCAGAGCAAATTGGATTGAAAAATGTCTTTTGTTCTAGGTGTAAAGAATCTTGTTCATTTACACATATACATATATCTATTGATCTTTGTGTCCTTTTCCATGAAGGTTATTACAGAGTGTTCAGTAGACCACTCATGGTATTCCATAGGTGTTTGGGGCTTATATCTTTTATATGTATTAGCATATGTTTGTTAACCCCAATATCCTAATTTATCCATTCCTCACACCTTTTCTTTGGCTTAACCGTAAGTTTGTCTTCTCAATCTGAGATTGTCTTTCTCTATGGAAATATGTTCCTTTTTATGAATTTTCAGATAACATAAGTGATATCATAGGACATTTCTCTTTCGCATTCTGACTTACTTCACGTTGTGTGATTAAGTGGTGCTGCATATGCCATTCTTTTACTTTTTTTTCGTGGCTAATATTCCATTCTGTACATATAGCACTTCTTTGTCCATTCATCTGTTTATGGACCTTTTTTTGCTTCCATGTCATGGCTATTTCAATATTGCTACAGTGCACACTTGTCTGCCTCTGTCTTTCCGATTCTGGTGGTCTTAGGTTACAGGCCCAGAAGGTGCCCTGCCGCATCATATGGTAGCACAATTTTTACCTTTTAAAGCAGCTCCATTCAGTTTTCCTTAGTGCTGTTACCCCGTAACATCCCACCAGCAGCTAGAAGGTACACATTTCTCTAAAACCCCTTCAGCATTGATAGTTTGTAGACTTTTGGCTGGTGGTCATTTGACTGGTGTGAGCTGAAACCTTTTTGGAGGTTGGATTTACATGTGGCTAATAATTCCTTATACTGAGCTTTAGGCATGTACTTTTTTCCTTTTCCTTTTTGTTACAGAGTGAGTACAACTTCCCTCTTCATATTGACTTCTTGAAAAATTTGTCATGTGGTGAATTTTCTTGCCTATTCCCTACCCCAGGGCATTTTTTGAGGGCAGGTGTCATTTACAGCCCTGCAGTCCTTGTGACTATTAAGCGACCATTAGCACTGGGTTTAAAGCTGCTGTTGTGGGAAACAGCCACAAGGCGGCAGCATTATTACGTTCTCAACTCTTGTTACTAGGGCAACAGAGTCTTCCTGGACATGGTGTTCCTCGGTTGTAAATTAGAGTTGAATGTGCTGGGACAAGCCCCCAGAAGTTTATGTCTCCTTACTTATGTTTGTTATTGAAATTTAATTTCTATTTCTTATCGGAGTAAATTTGATTAGAGTGTTGTGATTGGCTGGCTCTACAGAATCTGCTCAATGATTCATACATAGGTCTGTTCATCTTCGGATCCTGTTAACCGTGTATGTTATTACAGAATGTTGAGTAGACCTCCCTTGGTATTTTGTAGGTGTTTTGTCATTATATATATTTTATATGTATTGGTGATAATATATTTCATGTAGTTTATATGTTATATGTTTATATACATTTAACATACATAAGTATATGTATGCTACCCCCATAATCCTAATTTTTCCATCCTCCCACCTTTCATTTTGGTTAACCATTAGTTTGTTTCATAAGTCTGTGTGTGTCTTTTTCTGTGGAAATATGTTCATTGGTAGCAATCTTAGGATAACATGTATAAATGATATCATAGAATATTTGTCATTCCCTTTTGATTTACATAACGTACTATGATTATTTCTAGGCTCATCTGTAGTCCTGAAAACGGCATTGTTCATTTTTCTTCCGAGGCTACTATTCCATTCGGTACGTATACCACTTCTTCTTTGTCCATTTATCTGTTGATGGACATTTTGTTTGCTTGCATGTCTTGGCTATTGTAAGTATTGCTGCAGTGCATGTTTGCCTGTCTGTGCCTTTCCGATTCTGGTCTTCTTAGGGTATAGGCCCATTAGGGGATCGGCCGCATCATGTGGTAGCTCCGTGTTTACGTTTTAAATGCAGCTCCATTCTGTTCTCATGATTAGCTCTTACCAGTTTACATCCAACCAACTGCATAGTGGGTATGGATTTCTCCACCAACCCGTCAGCATTCATTGTTTGTAGACTTTTTACGGATGGCATTTTGAATACTGGGTGGCAAAATCTTTTTGTAGTTTGGATTTGCATGCAACCAATAATTCCTGATATTGAGCTTTTATCCATGTTCTTCTTTTTTTGAAATAACAGAGTGAGTAACACTTACCTCTTCAAACTGATTTCTTGAAAAATTTTCCGTGTTGTGAACTTTTTTGACCATTACCTACCCCAGGACATTTTTTGAGGACACGTGTCATTTAGAGCCCTACAAGTACTGAAAATCTTAAGTGACCGTTAGCCCTGTGTTCCAAGCTGCTGTTGTGGGAAACGGCCACAAGGCGGCAGCATTTCTCCATTCCCAAATCTGGTTACTAGGGCAGCAGAGCCTTCCTGAAAGTTGTGTTCCTAAGTTGTAAATTAGAATGGAAGGTGCCAGGGAAAATCCCAATAACTTTATGTCTCATTAATTGTTGTTAGTGGTTTTAATTTTTTAAATTGGGGTAATGAGTACAATAGTGTTTGTTCTGGGTGTACTCAATCGGGTTCAATTGAACATTATATATATATATATATCTATTCATGTACAGATCCCCTTCCCATTTAAGTTACTATTATTTTTTCAAATAAATTTTATTTAGTTATTTATTTATATTTTGGCTGAGTTGGATCTTCATTGCTGCATGTGTGCTTTCTCTAGTTGCGGTGAGCGGGGGATATTCTCCGTTGCGGTGCACGGGCTTCTCCATGCCGTGGCTTCTCTTGTTGCGGAGCACGGGCTCTAGGCCTGCGGGCTTCAGTAGTTGTGGTGCATGGGCTCAGTAGTTATGTCTCATGGGTTCCAGAGCGTAGGCTCATTAGTTGTGGTGCACGGGCTTAGTTGCTCTGCAGCATGTGGGATCTTCCCGAACCAGGGCTCGAACCTGTGTCCCCTGCATTGGCAGGCGGATTCTTCACCACGGTGCCGCCAGGCAAGCCCCTGTGTAAATTATTACAGAGCGTTCAGTAGACCTCCCTTGGTATATGGTCGGTCTTTTTGATACATGTGTTTAATATGTATTTGTATACGTATGGTAACCCTAATCTTAATGTATCCATTCCTCCCACCTTTCCCTTTAGATAACCATAGTCTGTTTTCTAAGTCTGTGAGAGTCTTTCTCTGTGGAAATATGTTCATATGTGTCCGTTGTTAGGTAACACCTAGGAGTGATATCACAGGTTATTTGTCGTCTGCTTTCCGACTTACCTCATGTTCTGTGATTAGCTCTAGGCTCATCTATGGTGCTGCAAAGAGCAGTGTTGCATACTTTTCCATAGCGAATATTCCATTGTGTACATGGACCACTTCTTCTTTTTACATTCATCTGTTGATGGACATTTTGGTTACTTCCAAGTCTTGGCTATGCTAAATATTGGTGCAGTGCAGGATTGCCAGCCTGTGTCTTTTGGATTCTGGTCTTCTCCGGGGTTAGGCCCAGCAGTGGGCCTACTAGATCATATGGTAGTTCCATTTTTACCTTTCAACGCACCTCCATTCTGTTCTCACTACTGGCTGTTACCAGTTTACATCCGACCAGCAACTAGAGGGTACACAGATCTCTAAAAGCCCTTCAGCATGTATTGTTTGTAGAGGTTTTACGGATGGCATTTTGAGTGTTGGGTGGTGATACCTTTTTGTAGTTTGGATTTGCCTGCGTCTAATAATTCCCGATATTGAGCTTTTATCTACGTCCGTTTATTTTTAAGTAAAACAGAGAAACTTACCTCTTCAAATTGTTTCCTTGAAAAATTGGCCATGTTCTGGATTCCCGTGTCCATTACCTGCACCAGGACATTTTTTGAGGGCAGGTGTCATTACAGCTCTGTAGTAATTGTGACTATTGCATGACCATAAGCTCTGGGTTTAAAGCTGCTGTTGCAGGACACGGCCACAAGGAGGCAGCATTTCTATATTCCCAAATCTGGTTACTAGAGCAACAGAGCCTTCCTGGAAGTCCTGTTTGTAGGTTGTAAAGCAGAGTGGAATGTGCCAGGACAAACCCCCAAACACTATGTCTACTTATTTGTTGTTGGTATTCTTAGTTTAATTTTCATTTTTCTCAGAGCAAATTTGATTGCAATGTTGTGTTTGTCCTAGGTGTACAGAATCTCTTTCATTGATACATAGATCTTTTCATGTTTGGATCCTGTTCCATATAGGTTATTACAGAATGTTGTGTAGACCTCTGTTGGTATTCGTTATATCTTTGATGATTATATATTTTATAAGTATTAGAATATGTCTGTTCACCCCATTATCCTCCGTTATACATTCCTCACACCTTTCCATTTGGTGAACCACAAGCTTGTTTTCTGAACTCGTGAGTGTCATTCTCTGTGGCAACAGGTTCATTCCTATCAATTTTTACATAACACCGATACGTGATATCACAGGATATGTGTCTCTCACTTTCTGACTTACTTCAAGTTGTGTGATTATCTGTAGCCTCATCTATGGTGCTGTAAACGGCATTGTTTCATTCTTTTCTGTGTCTAATATTGCATTGTGTACATGGACCACTTTTTCGTCCGTTCATCTGATGATGGACATTTTTGTTGCTTCCATGTCTTGGCTATTGTAAATACTGGTGCAATACACGATTTTCCATGCTGTGTCTTTTTGATTCTGGCTTTCACAGGTGACAGGCCCAATAGTGGTTCTTCTGGATCATATGGTGACTCAATTTTTCCCTTGAAACGCACTGCCATTCTGTTCCTATTATTGGCTGTTACCAGTTTACATCCCACTTAGACCGAGGGGTTACGCTATTCTCCACAACTTCTTCAACATCTATTGTTTGCTGACTTTTTGCTGATGGTCATTGTGACTGGTGTGAGGTGATACCTTTGTGTAGATTGCATTTGCATGCATCTAATAATTCCTGTTGTTTTGTGTTTATCAATGTCCTTTTCATTTATTTTTACGATTGAGCTAAACTTGCAACTTCAAATTGCCTTCTTGAAAAATTTGGCGCGTTTGGATTTTTTTGTCCATTCCCTACCCCAGGACATTTTTTGAGGGCATGAGTCATTTACAGCCCTGCAGTCCTTGTGAATCTTAGTGACCATTAGCAATGGATTTAAAGGTGCTGTTTGAGGAAACGGCCTTAGGGTGGCAGCATTTCTACGTTGCCAACTCTGCTTGCTAGGGAAACAGAACCTTGCTGCAAGTTGTGCTTTTAGGTTGCAGATTAGAGTGGAATGTGCCAGGACAAACCCCCATAAGTTTTAGCCTCCTTAATTCTTGTTTGTGTCTTTAACTTTTAGTTTTTATCAGAGCAAATTGGATTGAAAAATGTCTTTTGTTCTAGGTGTAAAGAATCTTGTTCATTTACACATATACATATATCTATTGATCTTTGTGTCCTTTTCCATGAAGGTTATTACAGAGTGTTCAGTAGACCACTCATGGTATTCCATAGGTGTTTGGGGCTTATATCTTTTATATGTATTAGCATATGTTTGTTAACCCCAATATCCTAATTTATCCATTCCTCACACCTTTTCTTTGGCTTAACCGTAAGTTTGTCTTCTCAATCTGAGATTGTCTTTCTCTATGGAAATATGTTCCTTTTTATGAATTTTCAGATAACATAAGTGATATCATAGGACATTTCTCTTTCGCATTCTGACTTACTTCACGTTGTGTGATTAAGTGGTGCTGCATATGCCATTCTTTTACTTTTTTTTCGTGGCTAATATTCCATTCTGTACATATAGCACTTCTTTGTCCATTCATCTGTTTATGGACCTTTTTTTGCTTCCATGTCATGGCTATTTCAATATTGCTACAGTGCACACTTGTCTGCCTCTGTCTTTCCGATTCTGGTGGTCTTAGGTTACAGGCCCAGAAGGTGCCCTGCCGCATCATATGGTAGCACAATTTTTACCTTTTAAAGCAGCTCCATTCAGTTTTCCTTAGTGCTGTTACCCCGTAACATCCCACCAGCAGCTAGAAGGTACACATTTCTCTAAAACCCCTTCAGCATTGATAGTTTGTAGACTTTTGGCTGGTGGTCATTTGACTGGTGTGAGCTGAAACCTTTTTGGAGGTTGGATTTACATGTGGCTAATAATTCCTTATACTGAGCTTTAGGCATGTACTTTTTTCCTTTTCCTTTTTGTTACAGAGTGAGTACAACTTCCCTCTTCATATTGACTTCTTGAAAAATTTGTCATGTGGTGAATTTTCTTGCCTATTCCCTACCCCAGGGCATTTTTTGAGGGCAGGTGTCATTTACAGCCCTGCAGTCCTTGTGACTATTAAGCGACCATTAGCACTGGGTTTAAAGCTGCTGTTGTGGGAAACAGCCACAAGGCGGCAGCATTATTACGTTCTCAACTCTTGTTACTAGGGCAACAGAGTCTTCCTGGACATGGTGTTCCTCGGTTGTAAATTAGAGTTGAATGTGCTGGGACAAGCCCCCAGAAGTTTATGTCTCCTTACTTATGTTTGTTATTGAAATTTAATTTCTATTTCTTATCGGAGTAAATTTGATTAGAGTGTTGTGATTGGCTGGCTCTACAGAATCTGCTCAATGATTCATACATAGGTCTGTTCATCTTCGGATCCTGTTAACCGTGTATGTTATTACAGAATGTTGAGTAGACCTCCCTTGGTATTTTGTAGGTGTTTTGTCATTATATATATTTTATATGTATTGGTGATAATATATTTCATGTAGTTTATATGTTATATGTTTATATACATTTAACATACATAAGTATATGTATGCTACCCCCATAATCCTAATTTTTCCATCCTCCCACCTTTCATTTTGGTTAACCATTAGTTTGTTTCATAAGTCTGTGTGTGTCTTTTTCTGTGGAAATATGTTCATTGGTAGCAATCTTAGGATAACATGTATAAATGATATCATAGAATATTTGTCATTCCCTTTTGATTTACATAACGTACTATGATTATTTCTAGGCTCATCTGTAGTCCTGAAAACGGCATTGTTCATTTTTCTTCCGAGGCTACTATTCCATTCGGTACGTATACCACTTCTTCTTTGTCCATTTATCTGTTGATGGACATTTTGTTTGCTTGCATGTCTTGGCTATTGTAAGTATTGCTGCAGTGCATGTTTGCCTGTCTGTGCCTTTCCGATTCTGGTCTTCTTAGGGTATAGGCCCATTAGGGGATCGGCCGCATCATGTGGTAGCTCCGTGTTTACGTTTTAAATGCAGCTCCATTCTGTTCTCATGATTAGCTCTTACCAGTTTACATCCAACCAACTGCATAGTGGGTATGGATTTCTCCACCAACCCGTCAGCATTCATTGTTTGTAGACTTTTTACGGATGGCATTTTGAATACTGGGTGGCAAAATCTTTTTGTAGTTTGGATTTGCATGCAACCAATAATTCCTGATATTGAGCTTTTATCCATGTTCTTCTTTTTTTGAAATAACAGAGTGAGTAACACTTACCTCTTCAAACTGATTTCTTGAAAAATTTTCCGTGTTGTGAACTTTTTTGACCATTACCTACCCCAGGACATTTTTTGAGGACACGTGTCATTTAGAGCCCTACAAGTACTGAAAATCTTAAGTGACCGTTAGCCCTGTGTTCCAAGCTGCTGTTGTGGGAAACGGCCACAAGGCGGCAGCATTTCTCCATTCCCAAATCTGGTTACTAGGGCAGCAGAGCCTTCCTGAAAGTTGTGTTCCTAAGTTGTAAATTAGAATGGAAGGTGCCAGGGAAAATCCCAATAACTTTATGTCTCATTAATTGTTGTTAGTGGTTTTAATTTTTTAAATTGGGGTAATGAGTACAATAGTGTTTGTTCTGGGTGTACTCAATCGGGTTCAATTGAACATTATATATATATATATATCTATTCATGTACAGATCCCCTTCCCATTTAAGTTACTATTATTTTTTCAAATAAATTTTATTTAGTTATTTATTTATATTTTGGCTGAGTTGGATCTTCATTGCTGCATGTGTGCTTTCTCTAGTTGCGGTGAGCGGGGGATATTCTCCGTTGCGGTGCACGGGCTTCTCCATGCCGTGGCTTCTCTTGTTGCGGAGCACGGGCTCTAGGCCTGCGGGCTTCAGTAGTTGTGGTGCATGGGCTCAGTAGTTATGTCTCATGGGTTCCAGAGCGTAGGCTCATTAGTTGTGGTGCACGGGCTTAGTTGCTCTGCAGCATGTGGGATCTTCCCGAACCAGGGCTCGAACCTGTGTCCCCTGCATTGGCAGGCGGATTCTTCACCACGGTGCCGCCAGGCAAGCCCCTGTGTAAATTATTACAGAGCGTTCAGTAGACCTCCCTTGGTATATGGTCGGTCTTTTTGATACATGTGTTTAATATGTATTTGTATACGTATGGTAACCCTAATCTTAATGTATCCATTCCTCCCACCTTTCCCTTTAGATAACCATAGTCTGTTTTCTAAGTCTGTGAGAGTCTTTCTCTGTGGAAATATGTTCATATGTGTCCGTTGTTAGGTAACACCTAGGAGTGATATCACAGGTTATTTGTCGTCTGCTTTCCGACTTACCTCATGTTCTGTGATTAGCTCTAGGCTCATCTATGGTGCTGCAAAGAGCAGTGTTGCATACTTTTCCATAGCGAATATTCCATTGTGTACATGGACCACTTCTTCTTTTTACATTCATCTGTTGATGGACATTTTGGTTACTTCCAAGTCTTGGCTATGCTAAATATTGGTGCAGTGCAGGATTGCCAGCCTGTGTCTTTTGGATTCTGGTCTTCTCCGGGGTTAGGCCCAGCAGTGGGCCTACTAGATCATATGGTAGTTCCATTTTTACCTTTCAACGCACCTCCATTCTGTTCTCACTACTGGCTGTTACCAGTTTACATCCGACCAGCAACTAGAGGGTACACAGATCTCTAAAAGCCCTTCAGCATGTATTGTTTGTAGAGGTTTTACGGATGGCATTTTGAGTGTTGGGTGGTGATACCTTTTTGTAGTTTGGATTTGCCTGCGTCTAATAATTCCCGATATTGAGCTTTTATCTACGTCCGTTTATTTTTAAGTAAAACAGAGAAACTTACCTCTTCAAATTGTTTCCTTGAAAAATTGGCCATGTTCTGGATTCCCGTGTCCATTACCTGCACCAGGACATTTTTTGAGGGCAGGTGTCATTACAGCTCTGTAGTAATTGTGACTATTGCATGACCATAAGCTCTGGGTTTAAAGCTGCTGTTGCAGGACACGGCCACAAGGAGGCAGCATTTCTATATTCCCAAATCTGGTTACTAGAGCAACAGAGCCTTCCTGGAAGTCCTGTTTGTAGGTTGTAAAGCAGAGTGGAATGTGCCAGGACAAACCCCCAAACACTATGTCTACTTATTTGTTGTTGGTATTCTTAGTTTAATTTTCATTTTTCTCAGAGCAAATTTGATTGCAATGTTGTGTTTGTCCTAGGTGTACAGAATCTCTTTCATTGATACATAGATCTTTTCATGTTTGGATCCTGTTCCATATAGGTTATTACAGAATGTTGTGTAGACCTCTGTTGGTATTCGTTATATCTTTGATGATTATATATTTTATAAGTATTAGAATATGTCTGTTCACCCCATTATCCTCCGTTATACATTCCTCACACCTTTCCATTTGGTGAACCACAAGCTTGTTTTCTGAACTCGTGAGTGTCATTCTCTGTGGCAACAGGTTCATTCCTATCAATTTTTACATAACACCGATACGTGATATCACAGGATATGTGTCTCTCACTTTCTGACTTACTTCAAGTTGTGTGATTATCTGTAGCCTCATCTATGGTGCTGTAAACGGCATTGTTTCATTCTTTTCTGTGTCTAATATTGCATTGTGTACATGGACCACTTTTTCGTCCGTTCATCTGATGATGGACATTTTTGTTGCTTCCATGTCTTGGCTATTGTAAATACTGGTGCAATACACGATTTTCCATGCTGTGTCTTTTTGATTCTGGCTTTCACAGGTGACAGGCCCAATAGTGGTTCTTCTGGATCATATGGTGACTCAATTTTTCCCTTGAAACGCACTGCCATTCTGTTCCTATTATTGGCTGTTACCAGTTTACATCCCACTTAGACCGAGGGGTTACGCTATTCTCCACAACTTCTTCAACATCTATTGTTTGCTGACTTTTTGCTGATGGTCATTGTGACTGGTGTGAGGTGATACCTTTGTGTAGATTGCATTTGCATGCATCTAATAATTCCTGTTGTTTTGTGTTTATCAATGTCCTTTTCATTTATTTTTACGATTGAGCTAAACTTGCAACTTCAAATTGCCTTCTTGAAAAATTTGGCGCGTTTGGATTTTTTTGTCCATTCCCTACCCCAGGACATTTTTTGAGGGCATGAGTCATTTACAGCCCTGCAGTCCTTGTGAATCTTAGTGACCATTAGCAATGGATTTAAAGGTGCTGTTTGAGGAAACGGCCTTAGGGTGGCAGCATTTCTACGTTGCCAACTCTGCTTGCTAGGGAAACAGAACCTTGCTGCAAGTTGTGCTTTTAGGTTGCAGATTAGAGTGGAATGTGCCAGGACAAACCCCCATAAGTTTTAGCCTCCTTAATTCTTGTTTGTGTCTTTAACTTTTAGTTTTTATCAGAGCAAATTGGATTGAAAAATGTCTTTTGTTCTAGGTGTAAAGAATCTTGTTCATTTACACATATACATATATCTATTGATCTTTGTGTCCTTTTCCATGAAGGTTATTACAGAGTGTTCAGTAGACCACTCATGGTATTCCATAGGTGTTTGGGGCTTATATCTTTTATATGTATTAGCATATGTTTGTTAACCCCAATATCCTAATTTATCCATTCCTCACACCTTTTCTTTGGCTTAACCGTAAGTTTGTCTTCTCAATCTGAGATTGTCTTTCTCTATGGAAATATGTTCCTTTTTATGAATTTTCAGATAACATAAGTGATATCATAGGACATTTCTCTTTCGCATTCTGACTTACTTCACGTTGTGTGATTAAGTGGTGCTGCATATGCCATTCTTTTACTTTTTTTTCGTGGCTAATATTCCATTCTGTACATATAGCACTTCTTTGTCCATTCATCTGTTTATGGACCTTTTTTTGCTTCCATGTCATGGCTATTTCAATATTGCTACAGTGCACACTTGTCTGCCTCTGTCTTTCCGATTCTGGTGGTCTTAGGTTACAGGCCCAGAAGGTGCCCTGCCGCATCATATGGTAGCACAATTTTTACCTTTTAAAGCAGCTCCATTCAGTTTTCCTTAGTGCTGTTACCCCGTAACATCCCACCAGCAGCTAGAAGGTACACATTTCTCTAAAACCCCTTCAGCATTGATAGTTTGTAGACTTTTGGCTGGTGGTCATTTGACTGGTGTGAGCTGAAACCTTTTTGGAGGTTGGATTTACATGTGGCTAATAATTCCTTATACTGAGCTTTAGGCATGTACTTTTTTCCTTTTCCTTTTTGTTACAGAGTGAGTACAACTTCCCTCTTCATATTGACTTCTTGAAAAATTTGTCATGTGGTGAATTTTCTTGCCTATTCCCTACCCCAGGGCATTTTTTGAGGGCAGGTGTCATTTACAGCCCTGCAGTCCTTGTGACTATTAAGCGACCATTAGCACTGGGTTTAAAGCTGCTGTTGTGGGAAACAGCCACAAGGCGGCAGCATTATTACGTTCTCAACTCTTGTTACTAGGGCAACAGAGTCTTCCTGGACATGGTGTTCCTCGGTTGTAAATTAGAGTTGAATGTGCTGGGACAAGCCCCCAGAAGTTTATGTCTCCTTACTTATGTTTGTTATTGAAATTTAATTTCTATTTCTTATCGGAG
Organism: Balaenoptera physalus; assembly: GCF_965194825.1. NCBI lineage: Eukaryota > Metazoa > Chordata > Mammalia > Artiodactyla > Balaenopteridae > Balaenoptera > Balaenoptera physalus. Next base: position 42,536,237 of record NC_138890.1, on the reverse strand, counting down.
TAAATTTGATTAGAGTGTTGTGATTGGCTGGCTCTACAGAATCTGCTCAATGATTCATACATAGGTCTGTTCATCTTCGGATCCTGTTAACCGTGTATGTTATTACAGAATGTTGAGTAGACCTCCCTTGGTATTTTGTAGGTGTTTTGTCATTATATATATTTTATATGTATTGGTGATAATATATTTCATGTAGTTTATATGTTATATGTTTATATACATTTAACATACATAAGTATATGTATGCTACCCCCATAATCCTAATTTTTCCATCCTCCCACCTTTCATTTTGGTTAACCATTAGTTTGTTTCATAAGTCTGTGTGTGTCTTTTTCTGTGGAAATATGTTCATTGGTAGCAATCTTAGGATAACATGTATAAATGATATCATAGAATATTTGTCATTCCCTTTTGATTTACATAACGTACTATGATTATTTCTAGGCTCATCTGTAGTCCTGAAAACGGCATTGTTCATTTTTCTTCCGAGGCTACTATTCCATTCGGTACGTATACCACTTCTTCTTTGTCCATTTATCTGTTGATGGACATTTTGTTTGCTTGCATGTCTTGGCTATTGTAAGTATTGCTGCAGTGCATGTTTGCCTGTCTGTGCCTTTCCGATTCTGGTCTTCTTAGGGTATAGGCCCATTAGGGGATCGGCCGCATCATGTGGTAGCTCCGTGTTTACGTTTTAAATGCAGCTCCATTCTGTTCTCATGATTAGCTCTTACCAGTTTACATCCAACCAACTGCATAGTGGGTATGGATTTCTCCACCAACCCGTCAGCATTCATTGTTTGTAGACTTTTTACGGATGGCATTTTGAATACTGGGTGGCAAAATCTTTTTGTAGTTTGGATTTGCATGCAACCAATAATTCCTGATATTGAGCTTTTATCCATGTTCTTCTTTTTTTGAAATAACAGAGTGAGTAACACTTACCTCTTCAAACTGATTTCTTGAAAAATTTTCCGTGTTGTGAACTTTTTTGACCATTACCTACCCCAGGACATTTTTTGAGGACACGTGTCATTTAGAGCCCTACAAGTACTGAAAATCTTAAGTGACCGTTAGCCCTGTGTTCCAAGCTGCTGTTGTGGGAAACGGCCACAAGGCGGCAGCATTTCTCCATTCCCAAATCTGGTTACTAGGGCAGCAGAGCCTTCCTGAAAGTTGTGTTCCTAAGTTGTAAATTAGAATGGAAGGTGCCAGGGAAAATCCCAATAACTTTATGTCTCATTAATTGTTGTTAGTGGTTTTAATTTTTTAAATTGGGGTAATGAGTACAATAGTGTTTGTTCTGGGTGTACTCAATCGGGTTCAATTGAACATTATATATATATATATATCTATTCATGTACAGATCCCCTTCCCATTTAAGTTACTATTATTTTTTCAAATAAATTTTATTTAGTTATTTATTTATATTTTGGCTGAGTTGGATCTTCATTGCTGCATGTGTGCTTTCTCTAGTTGCGGTGAGCGGGGGATATTCTCCGTTGCGGTGCACGGGCTTCTCCATGCCGTGGCTTCTCTTGTTGCGGAGCACGGGCTCTAGGCCTGCGGGCTTCAGTAGTTGTGGTGCATGGGCTCAGTAGTTATGTCTCATGGGTTCCAGAGCGTAGGCTCATTAGTTGTGGTGCACGGGCTTAGTTGCTCTGCAGCATGTGGGATCTTCCCGAACCAGGGCTCGAACCTGTGTCCCCTGCATTGGCAGGCGGATTCTTCACCACGGTGCCGCCAGGCAAGCCCCTGTGTAAATTATTACAGAGCGTTCAGTAGACCTCCCTTGGTATATGGTCGGTCTTTTTGATACATGTGTTTAATATGTATTTGTATACGTATGGTAACCCTAATCTTAATGTATCCATTCCTCCCACCTTTCCCTTTAGATAACCATAGTCTGTTTTCTAAGTCTGTGAGAGTCTTTCTCTGTGGAAATATGTTCATATGTGTCCGTTGTTAGGTAACACCTAGGAGTGATATCACAGGTTATTTGTCGTCTGCTTTCCGACTTACCTCATGTTCTGTGATTAGCTCTAGGCTCATCTATGGTGCTGCAAAGAGCAGTGTTGCATACTTTTCCATAGCGAATATTCCATTGTGTACATGGACCACTTCTTCTTTTTACATTCATCTGTTGATGGACATTTTGGTTACTTCCAAGTCTTGGCTATGCTAAATATTGGTGCAGTGCAGGATTGCCAGCCTGTGTCTTTTGGATTCTGGTCTTCTCCGGGGTTAGGCCCAGCAGTGGGCCTACTAGATCATATGGTAGTTCCATTTTTACCTTTCAACGCACCTCCATTCTGTTCTCACTACTGGCTGTTACCAGTTTACATCCGACCAGCAACTAGAGGGTACACAGATCTCTAAAAGCCCTTCAGCATGTATTGTTTGTAGAGGTTTTACGGATGGCATTTTGAGTGTTGGGTGGTGATACCTTTTTGTAGTTTGGATTTGCCTGCGTCTAATAATTCCCGATATTGAGCTTTTATCTACGTCCGTTTATTTTTAAGTAAAACAGAGAAACTTACCTCTTCAAATTGTTTCCTTGAAAAATTGGCCATGTTCTGGATTCCCGTGTCCATTACCTGCACCAGGACATTTTTTGAGGGCAGGTGTCATTACAGCTCTGTAGTAATTGTGACTATTGCATGACCATAAGCTCTGGGTTTAAAGCTGCTGTTGCAGGACACGGCCACAAGGAGGCAGCATTTCTATATTCCCAAATCTGGTTACTAGAGCAACAGAGCCTTCCTGGAAGTCCTGTTTGTAGGTTGTAAAGCAGAGTGGAATGTGCCAGGACAAACCCCCAAACACTATGTCTACTTATTTGTTGTTGGTATTCTTAGTTTAATTTTCATTTTTCTCAGAGCAAATTTGATTGCAATGTTGTGTTTGTCCTAGGTGTACAGAATCTCTTTCATTGATACATATATCTTTTCATGTTTGGATCCTGTTCCATATAGGTTATTACAGAATGTTGTGTAGACCTCTGTTGGTATTCGTTATATCTTTGATGATTATATATTTTATAAGTATTAGAATATGTCTGTTCACCCCATTATCCTCCGTTATACATTCCTCACACCTTTCCATTTGGTGAACCACAAGCTTGTTTTCTGAACTCGTGAGTGTCATTCTCTGTGGCAACAGGTTCATTCCTATCAATTTTTACATAACACCGATACGTGATATCACAGGATATGTGTCTCTCACTTTCTGACTTACTTCAAGTTGTGTGATTATCTGTAGCCTCATCTATGGTGCTGTAAACGGCATTGCTTCATTCTTTTCTGTGTCTAATATTGCATTGTGTACATGGACCACTTTTTCGTCCGTTCATCTGATGATGGACATTTTTGTTGCTTCCATGTCTTGGCTATTGTAAATACTGGTGCAATACACGATTTTCCATGCTGTGTCTTTTTGATTCTGGCTTTCACAGGTGACAGGCCCAATAGTGGTTCTTCTGGATCATATGGTGACTCAATTTTTCCCTTGAAACGCACTGCCATTCTGTTCCTATTATTGGCTGTTACCAGTTTACATCCCACTTAGACCGAGGGGTTACGCTATTCTCCACAACTTCTTCAACATCTATTGTTTGCTGACTTTTTGCTGATGGTCATTGTGACTGGTGTGAGGTGATACCTTTGTGTAGATTGCATTTGCATGCATCTAATAATTCCTGTTGTTTTGTGTTTATCAATGTCCTTTTCATTTATTTTTACGATTGAGCTAAACTTGCAACTTCAAATTGCCTTCTTGAAAAATTTGGCGCGTTTGGATTTTTTTGTCCATTCCCTACCCCAGGACATTTTTTGAGGGCATGAGTCATTTACAGCCCTGCAGTCCTTGTGAATCTTAGTGACCATTAGCAGTGGATTTAAAGGTGCTGTTTGAGGAAACGGCCTTAGGGTGGCAGCATTTCTACGTTGCCAACTCTGCTTGCTAGGGAAACAGAACCTTGCTGCAAGTTGTGCTTTTAGGTTGCAGATTAGAGTGGAATGTGCCAGGACAAACCCCCATAAGTTTTAGCCTCCTTAATTCTTGTTTGTGTCTTTAACTTTTAGTTTTTATCAGAGCAAATTGGATTGAAAAATGTCTTTTGTTCTAGGTGTAAAGAATCTTGTTCATTTACACATATACATATATCTATTGATCTTTGTGTCCTTTTCCATGAAGGTTATTACAGAGTGTTCAGTAGACCACTCATGGTATTCCATAGGTGTTTGGGGCTTATATCTTTTATATGTATTAGCATATGTTTGTTAACCCCAATATCCTAATTTATCCATTCCTCACACCTTTTCTTTGGCTTAACCGTAAGTTTGTCTTCTCAATCTGAGATTGTCTTTCTCTATGGAAATATGTTCCTTTTTATGAATTTTCAGATAACATAAGTGATATCATAGGACATTTCTCTTTCGCATTCTGAATTACTTCACGTTGTGTGATTAAGTGGTGCTGCATATGCCATTCTTTTACTTTTTTTTCGTGGCTAATATTCCATTCTGTACATATAGCACTTCTTTGTCCATTCATCTGTTTATGGACCTTTTTTTGCTTCCATGTCATGGCTATTTCAATATTGCTACAGTGCACACTTGTCTGCCTCTGTCTTTCCGATTCTGGTGGTCTTAGGTTACAGGCCCAGAAGGTGCCCTGCCGCATCATATGGTAGCACAATTTTTACTTTTTAAAGCAGCTCCATTCAGTTTTCCTTAGTGCTGTTACCCCGTAACATCCCACCAGCAGCTAGAAGGTACACATTTCTCTAAAACCCCTTCAGCATTGATAGTCTGTAGACTTTTGGCTGGTGGTCATTTGACTGGTGTGAGCTGAAACCTTTTTGGAGGTTGGATTTACATGTGGCTAATAATTCCTTATACTGAGCTTTAGGCATGTACTTTTTTCCTTTTCCTTTTTGTTACAGAGTGAGTACAACTTCCCTCTTCATATTGACTTCTTGAAAAATTTGTCATGTGTTGAATTTTCTTGCCTATTCCCTACCCCAGGGCATTTTTTGAGGGCAGGTGTCATTTACAGCCCTGCAGTCCTTGTGACTATTAAGCGACCATTAGCACTGGGTTTAAAGCTGCTGTTGTGGGAAACAGCCACAAGGCGGCAGCATTATTACGTTCTCAACTCTTGTTACTAGGGCAACAGAGTCTTCCTGGACATGGTGTTCCTCGGTTGTAAATTAGAGTTGAATGTGCTGGGACAAGCCCCCAGAAGTTTATGTCTCCTTACTTATGTTTGTTATTGAAATTTAATTTCTATTTCTTATCGGAGTAAATTTGATTAGAGTGTTGTGATTGGCTGGCTCTACAGAATCTGCTCAATGATTCATACATAGGTCTGTTCATCTTCGGATCCTGTTAACCGTGTATGTTATTACAGAATGTTGAGTAGACCTCCCTTGGTATTTTGTAGGTGTTTTGTCATTATATATATTTTATATGTATTGGTGATAATATATTTCATGTAGTTTATATGTTATATGTTTATATACATTTAACATACATAAGTATATGTATGCTACCCCCATAATCCTAATTTTTCCATCCTCCCACCTTTCATTTTGGTTAACCATTAGTTTGTTTCATAAGTCTGTGTGTGTCTTTTTCTGTGGAAATATGTTCATTGGTAGCAATCTTAGGATAACATGTATAAATGATATCATAGAATATTTGTCATTCCCTTTTGATTTACATAACGTACTATGATTATTTCTAGGCTCATCTGTAGTCCTGAAAACGGCATTGTTCATTTTTCTTCCGAGGCTACTATTCCATTCGGTACGTATACCACTTCTTCTTTGTCCATTTATCTGTTGATGGACATTTTGTTTGCTTGCATGTCTTGGCTATTGTAAGTATTGCTGCAGTGCATGTTTGCCTGTCTGTGCCTTTCCGATTCTGGTCTTCTTAGGGTATAGGCCCATTAGGGGATCGGCCGCATCATGTGGTAGCTCCGTGTTTACGTTTTAAATGCAGCTCCATTCTGTTCTCATGATTAGCTCTTACCAGTTTACATCCAACCAACTGCATAGTGGGTATGGATTTCTCCACCAACCCGTCAGCATTCATTGTTTGTAGACTTTTTACGGATGGCATTTTGAATACTGGGTGGCAAAATCTTTTTGTGGTTTGGATTTGCATCCAGCCAATAATTCCTGATATTGAGCTTTTATCCATGTTCTTCTTTTTTTGAAATAACAGAGTGAGTAACACTTACCTCTTCAAACTGATTTCTTGAAAAATTTTCCGTGTTGTGAACTTTTTTGACCATTACCTACCCCAGGACATTTTTTGAGGACACGTGTCATTTAGAGCCCTACAAGTACTGAAAATCTTAAGTGACCGTTAGCCCTGTGTTCCAAGCTGCTGTTGTGGGAAACGGCCACAAGGCGGCAGCATTTCTCCATTCCCAAATCTGGTTACTAGGGCAGCAGAGCCTTCCTGAAAGTTGTGTTCCTAAGTTGTAAATTAGAATGGAAGGTGCCAGGGAAAATCCCAATAACTTTATGTCTCATTAATTGTTGTTAGTGGTTTTAATTTTTTAAATTGGGGTAATGAGTACAATAGTGTTTGTTCTGGGTGTACTCAATCGGGTTCAATTGAACATTATATATATATATATATCTATTCATGTACAGATCCCCTTCCCATTTAAGTTACTATTATTTTTTCAAATAAATTTTATTTAGTTATTTATTTATATTTTGGCTGAGTTGGATCTTCATTGCTGCATGTGTGCTTTCTCTAGTTGCGGTGAGCGGGGGATATTCTCCGTTGCGGTGCACGGGCTTCTCCATGCCGTGGCTTCTCTTGTTGCGGAGCACGGGCTCTAGGCCTGCGGGCTTCAGTAGTTGTGGTGCATGGGCTCAGTAGTTATGTCTCATGGGTTCCAGAGCGTAGGCTCATTAGTTGTGGTGCACGGGCTTAGTTGCTCTGCAGCATGTGGGATCTTCCCGAACCAGGGCTCGAACCTGTGTCCCCTGCATTGGCAGGCGGATTCTTCACCACGGTGCCGCCAGGCAAGCCCCTGTGTAAATTATTACAGAGCGTTCAGTAGACCTCCCTTGGTATATGGTCGGTCTTTTTGATACATGTGTTTAATATGTATTTGTATACGTATGGTAACCCTAATCTTAATGTATCCATTCCTCCCACCTTTCCCTTTAGATAACCATAGTCTGTTTTCTAAGTCTGTGAGAGTCTTTCTCTGTGGAAATATGTTCATATGTGTCCGTTGTTAGGTAACACCTAGGAGTGATATCACAGGTTATTTGTCGTCTGCTTTCCGACTTACCTCATGTTCTGTGATTAGCTCTAGGCTCATCTATGGTGCTGCAAAGAGCAGTGTTGCATACTTTTCCATAGCGAATATTCCATTGTGTACATGGACCACTTCTTCTTTTTACATTCATCTGTTGATGGACATTTTGGTTACTTCCAAGTCTTGGCTATGCTAAATATTGGTGCAGTGCAGGATTGCCAGCCTGTGTCTTTTGGATTCTGGTCTTCTCCGGGGTTAGGCCCAGCAGTGGGCCTACTAGATCATATGGTAGTTCCATTTTTACCTTTCAACGCACCTCCATTCTGTTCTCACTACTGGCTGTTACCAGTTTACATCCGACCAGCAACTAGAGGGTACACAGATCTCTAAAAGCCCTTCAGCATGTATTGTTTGTAGAGGTTTTACGGATGGCATTTTGAGTGTTGGGTGGTGATACCTTTTTGTAGTTTGGATTTGCCTGCGTCTAATAATTCCCGATATTGAGCTTTTATCTACGTCCGTTTATTTTTAAGTAAAACAGAGAAACTTACCTCTTCAAATTGTTTCCTTGAAAAATTGGCCATGTTCTGGATTCCCGTGTCCATTACCTGCACCAGGACATTTTTTGAGGGCAGGTGTCATTACAGCTCTGTAGTAATTGTGACTATTGCATGACCATAAGCTCTGGGTTTAAAGCTGCTGTTGCAGGACACGGCCACAAGGAGGCAGCATTTCTATATTCCCAAATCTGGTTACTAGAGCAACAGAGCCTTCCTGGAAGTCCTGTTTGTAGGTTGTAAAGCAGAGTGGAATGTGCCAGGACAAACCCCCAAACACTATGTCTACTTATTTGTTGTTGGTATTCTTAGTTTAATTTTCATTTTTCTCAGAGCAAATTTGATTGCAATGTTGTGTTTGTCCTAGGTGTACAGAATCTCTTTCATTGATACATATATCTTTTCATGTTTGGATCCTGTTCCATATAGGTTATTACAGAATGTTGTGTAGACCTCTGTTGGTATTCGTTATATCTTTGATGATTATATATTTTATAAGTATTAGAATATGTCTGTTCACCCCATTATCCTCCGTTATACATTCCTCACACCTTTCCATTTGGTGAACCACAAGCTTGTTTTCTGAACTCGTGAGTGTCATTCTCTGTGGCAACAGGTTCATTCCTATCAATTTTTACATAACACCGATACGTGATATCACAGGATATGTGTCTCTCACTTTCTGACTTACTTCAAGTTGTGTGATTATCTGTAGCCTCATCTATGGTGCTGTAAACGGCATTGCTTCATTCTTTTCTGTGTCTAATATTGCATTGTGTACATGGACCACTTTTTCGTCCGTTCATCTGATGATGGACATTTTTGTTGCTTCCATGTCTTGGCTATTGTAAATACTGGTGCAATACACGATTTTCCATGCTGTGTCTTTTTGATTCTGGCTTTCACAGGTGACAGGCCCAATAGTGGTTCTTCTGGATCATATGGTGACTCAATTTTTCCCTTGAAACGCACTGCCATTCTGTTCCTATTATTGGCTGTTACCAGTTTACATCCCACTTAGACCGAGGGGTTACGCTATTCTCCACAACTTCTTCAACATCTATTGTTTGCTGACTTTTTGCTGATGGTCATTGTGACTGGTGTGAGGTGATACCTTTGTGTAGATTGCATTTGCATGCATCTAATAATTCCTGTTGTTTTGTGTTTATCAATGTCCTTTTCATTTATTTTTACGATTGAGCTAAACTTGCAACTTCAAATTGCCTTCTTGAAAAATTTGGCGCGTTTGGATTTTTTTGTCCATTCCCTACCCCAGGACATTTTTTGAGGGCATGAGTCATTTACAGCCCTGCAGTCCTTGTGAATCTTAGTGACCATTAGCAGTGGATTTAAAGGTGCTGTTTGAGGAAACGGCCTTAGGGTGGCAGCATTTCTACGTTGCCAACTCTGCTTGCTAGGGAAACAGAACCTTGCTGCAAGTTGTGCTTTTAGGTTGCAGATTAGAGTGGAATGTGCCAGGACAAACCCCCATAAGTTTTAGCCTCCTTAATTCTTGTTTGTGTCTTTAACTTTTAGTTTTTATCAGAGCAAATTGGATTGAAAAATGTCTTTTGTTCTAGGTGTAAAGAATCTTGTTCATTTACACATATACATATATCTATTGATCTTTGTGTCCTTTTCCATGAAGGTTATTACAGAGTGTTCAGTAGACCACTCATGGTATTCCATAGGTGTTTGGGGCTTATATCTTTTATATGTATTAGCATATGTTTGTTAACCCCAATATCCTAATTTATCCATTCCTCACACCTTTTCTTTGGCTTAACCGTAAGTTTGTCTTCTCAATCTGAGATTGTCTTTCTCTATGGAAATATGTTCCTTTTTATGAATTTTCAGATAACATAAGTGATATCATAGGACATTTCTCTTTCGCATTCTGAATTACTTCACGTTGTGTGATTAAGTGGTGCTGCATATGCCATTCTTTTACTTTTTTTTCGTGGCTAATATTCCATTCTGTACATATAGCACTTCTTTGTCCATTCATCTGTTTATGGACCTTTTTTTGCTTCCATGTCATGGCTATTTCAATATTGCTACAGTGCACACTTGTCTGCCTCTGTCTTTCCGATTCTGGTGGTCTTAGGTTACAGGCCCAGAAGGTGCCCTGCCGCATCATATGGTAGCACAATTTTTACTTTTTAAAGCAGCTCCATTCAGTTTTCCTTAGTGCTGTTACCCCGTAACATCCCACCAGCAGCTAGAAGGTACACATTTCTCTAAAACCCCTTCAGCATTGATAGTCTGTAGACTTTTGGCTGGTGGTCATTTGACTGGTGTGAGCTGAAACCTTTTTGGAGGTTGGATTTACATGTGGCTAATAATTCCTTATACTGAGCTTTAGGCATGTACTTTTTTCCTTTTCCTTTTTGTTACAGAGTGAGTACAACTTCCCTCTTCATATTGACTTCTTGAAAAATTTGTCATGTGTTGAATTTTCTTGCCTATTCCCTACCCCAGGGCATTTTTTGAGGGCAGGTGTCATTTACAGCCCTGCAGTCCTTGTGACTATTAAGCGACCATTAGCACTGGGTTTAAAGCTGCTGTTGTGGGAAACAGCCACAAGGCGGCAGCATTATTACGTTCTCAACTCTTGTTACTAGGGCAACAGAGTCTTCCTGGACATGGTGTTCCTCGGTTGTAAATTAGAGTTGAATGTGCTGGGACAAGCCCCCAGAAGTTTATGTCTCCTTACTTATGTTTGTTATTGAAATTTAATTTCTATTTCTTATCGGAGTAAATTTGATTAGAGTGTTGTGATTGGCTGGCTCTACAGAATCTGCTCAATGATTCATACATAGGTCTGTTCATCTTCGGATCCTGTTAACCGTGTATGTTATTACAGAATGTTGAGTAGACCTCCCTTGGTATTTTGTAGGTGTTTTGTCATTATATATATTTTATATGTATTGGTGATAATATATTTCATGTAGTTTATATGTTATATGTTTATATACATTTAACATACATAAGTATATGTATGCTACCCCCATAATCCTAATTTTTCCATCCTCCCACCTTTCATTTTGGTTAACCATTAGTTTGTTTCATAAGTCTGTGTGTGTCTTTTTCTGTGGAAATATGTTCATTGGTAGCAATCTTAGGATAACATGTATAAATGATATCATAGAATATTTGTCATTCCCTTTTGATTTACATAACGTACTATGATTATTTCTAGGCTCATCTGTAGTCCTGAAAACGGCATTGTTCATTTTTCTTCCGAGGCTACTATTCCATTCGGTACGTATACCACTTCTTCTTTGTCCATTTATCTGTTGATGGACATTTTGTTTGCTTGCATGTCTTGGCTATTGTAAGTATTGCTGCAGTGCATGTTTGCCTGTCTGTGCCTTTCCGATTCTGGTCTTCTTAGGGTATAGGCCCATTAGGGGATCGGCCGCATCATGTGGTAGCTCCGTGTTTACGTTTTAAATGCAGCTCCATTCTGTTCTCATGATTAGCTCTTACCAGTTTACATCCAACCAACTGCATAGTGGGTATGGATTTCTCCACCAACCCGTCAGCATTCATTGTTTGTAGACTTTTTACGGATGGCATTTTGAATACTGGGTGGCAAAATCTTTTTGTGGTTTGGATTTGCATCCAGCCAATAATTCCTGATATTGAGCTTTTATCCATGTTCTTCTTTTTTTGAAATAACAGAGTGAGTAACACTTACCTCTTCAAACTGATTTCTTGAAAAATTTTCCGTGTTGTGAACTTTTTTGACCATTACCTACCCCAGGACATTTTTTGAGGACACGTGTCATTTAGAGCCCTACAAGTACTGAAAATCTTAAGTGACCGTTAGCCCTGTGTTCCAAGCTGCTGTTGTGGGAAACGGCCACAAGGCGGCAGCATTTCTCCATTCCCAAATCTGGTTACTAGGGCAGCAGAGCCTTCCTGAAAGTTGTGTTCCTAAGTTGTAAATTAGAATGGAAGGTGCCAGGGAAAATCCCAATAACTTTATGTCTCATTAATTGTTGTTAGTGGTTTTAATTTTTTAAATTGGGGTAATGAGTACAATAGTGTTTGTTCTGGGTGTACTCAATCGGGTTCAATTGAACATTATATATATATATATATCTATTCATGTACAGATCCCCTTCCCATTTAAGTTACTATTATTTTTTCAAATAAATTTTATTTAGTTATTTATTTATATTTTGGCTGAGTTGGATCTTCATTGCTGCATGTGTGCTTTCTCTAGTTGCGGTGAGCGGGGGATATTCTCCGTTGCGGTGCACGGGCTTCTCCATGCCGTGGCTTCTCTTGTTGCGGAGCACGGGCTCTAGGCCTGCGGGCTTCAGTAGTTGTGGTGCATGGGCTCAGTAGTTATGTCTCATGGGTTCCAGAGCGTAGGCTCATTAGTTGTGGTGCACGGGCTTAGTTGCTCTGCAGCATGTGGGATCTTCCCGAACCAGGGCTCGAACCTGTGTCCCCTGCATTGGCAGGCGGATTCTTCACCACGGTGCCGCCAGGCAAGCCCCTGTGTAAATTATTACAGAGCGTTCAGTAGACCTCCCTTGGTATATGGTCGGTCTTTTTGATACATGTGTTTAATATGTATTTGTATACGTATGGTAACCCTAATCTTAATGTATCCATTCCTCCCACCTTTCCCTTTAGATAACCATAGTCTGTTTTCTAAGTCTGTGAGAGTCTTTCTCTGTGGAAATATGTTCATATGTGTCCGTTGTTAGGTAACACCTAGGAGTGATATCACAGGTTATTTGTCGTCTGCTTTCCGACTTACCTCATGTTCTGTGATTAGCTCTAGGCTCATCTATGGTGCTGCAAAGAGCAGTGTTGCATACTTTTCCATAGCGAATATTCCATTGTGTACATGGACCACTTCTTCTTTTTACATTCATCTGTTGATGGACATTTTGGTTACTTCCAAGTCTTGGCTATGCTAAATATTGGTGCAGTGCAGGATTGCCAGCCTGTGTCTTTTGGATTCTGGTCTTCTCCGGGGTTAGGCCCAGCAGTGGGCCTACTAGATCATATGGTAGTTCCATTTTTACCTTTCAACGCACCTCCATTCTGTTCTCACTACTGGCTGTTACCAGTTTACATCCGACCAGCAACTAGAGGGTACACAGATCTCTAAAAGCCCTTCAGCATGTATTGTTTGTAGAGGTTTTACGGATGGCATTTTGAGTGTTGGGTGGTGATACCTTTTTGTAGTTTGGATTTGCCTGCGTCTAATAATTCCCGATATTGAGCTTTTATCTACGTCCGTTTATTTTTAAGTAAAACAGAGAAACTTACCTCTTCAAATTGTTTCCTTGAAAAATTGGCCATGTTCTGGATTCCCGTGTCCATTACCTGCACCAGGACATTTTTTGAGGGCAGGTGTCATTACAGCTCTGTAGTAATTGTGACTATTGCATGACCATAAGCTCTGGGTTTAAAGCTGCTGTTGCAGGACACGGCCACAAGGAGGCAGCATTTCTATATTCCCAAATCTGGTTACTAGAGCAACAGAGCCTTCCTGGAAGTCCTGTTTGTAGGTTGTAAAGCAGAGTGGAATGTGCCAGGACAAACCCCCAAACACTATGTCTACTTATTTGTTGTTGGTATTCTTAGTTTAATTTTCATTTTTCTCAGAGCAAATTTGATTGCAATGTTGTGTTTGTCCTAGGTGTACAGAATCTCTTTCATTGATACATATATCTTTTCATGTTTGGATCCTGTTCCATATAGGTTATTACAGAATGTTGTGTAGACCTCTGTTGGTATTCGTTATATCTTTGATGATTATATATTTTATAAGTATTAGAATATGTCTGTTCACCCCATTATCCTCCGTTATACATTCCTCACACCTTTCCATTTGGTGAACCACAAGCTTGTTTTCTGAACTCGTGAGTGTCATTCTCTGTGGCAACAGGTTCATTCCTATCAATTTTTACATAACACCGATACGTGATATCACAGGATATGTGTCTCTCACTTTCTGACTTACTTCAAGTTGTGTGATTATCTGTAGCCTCATCTATGGTGCTGTAAACGGCATTGCTTCATTCTTTTCTGTGTCTAATATTGCATTGTGTACATGGACCACTTTTTCGTCCGTTCATCTGATGATGGACATTTTTGTTGCTTCCATGTCTTGGCTATTGTAAATACTGGTGCAATACACGATTTTCCATGCTGTGTCTTTTTGATTCTGGCTTTCACAGGTGACAGGCCCAATAGTGGTTCTTCTGGATCATATGGTGACTCAATTTTTCCCTTGAAACGCACTGCCATTCTGTTCCTATTATTGGCTGTTACCAGTTTACATCCCACTTAGACCGAGGGGTTACGCTATTCTCCACAACTTCTTCAACATCTATTGTTTGCTGACTTTTTGCTGATGGTCATTGTGACTGGTGTGAAGTGATACCTTTGTGTAGATTGCATTTGCATGCATCTAATAATTCCTGTTGTTTTGTGTTTATCAATGTCCTTTTCATTTATTTTTACGATTGAGCTAAACTTGCAACTTCAAATTGCCTTCTTGAAAAATTTGGCGCGTTTGGATTTTTTTGTCCATTCCCTACCCCAGGACATTTTTTGAGGGCATGAGTCATTTACAGCCCTGCAGTCCTTGTGAATCTTAGTGACCATTAGCAGTGGATTTAAAGGTGCTGTTTGAGGAAACGGCCTTAGGGTGGCAGCATTTCTACGTTGCCAACTCTGCTTGCTAGGGAAACAGAACCTTGCTGCAAGTTGTGCTTTTAGGTTGCAGATTAGAGTGGAATGTGCCAGGACAAACCCCCATAAGTTTTAGCCTCCTTAATTCTTGTTTGTGTCTTTAACTTTTAGTTTTTATCAGAGCAAATTGGATTGAAAAATGTCTTTTGTTCTAGGTGTAAAGAATCTTGTTCATTTACACATATACATATATCTATTGATCTTTGTGTCCTTTTCCATGAAGGTTATTACAGAGTGTTCAGTAGACCACTCATGGTATTCCATAGGTGTTTGGGGCTTATATCTTTTATATGTATTAGCATATGTTTGTTAACCCCAATATCCTAATTTATCCATTCCTCACACCTTTTCTTTGGCTTAACCGTAAGTTTGTCTTCTCAATCTGAGATTGTCTTTCTCTATGGAAATATGTTCCTTTTTATGAATTTTCAGATAACATAAGTGATATCATAGGACATTTCTCTTTCGCATTCTGAATTACTTCACGTTGTGTGATTAAGTGGTGCTGCATATGCCATTCTTTTACTTCTTTTTCGTGGCTAATATTCCATTCTGTACATATAGCACTTCTTCTTTGTCCATTCATCTGTTTATGGACCTTTTTTTGCTTCCATGTCTTGGCTATTTAAATATTGCTACAGTGCACATTTGTCTGCCTCTGTCTTTCCGATTCTGGTGGTCTTAGGCTATAGGCCCAGAAGGTGCCCTGCCGCATCATATGGTAGCTCAATTTTTACCTTTAAAAGCAGCTCCATTCAGTTTTCCTTAGTGCTGTTCCCACGTTACATCCCACCAGCAGCTAGAAGGTACAAAGTTCTCTAAAACACCTTCAGCATTGATAGTCTGTAGACTTTTGGCTGGTGGTCATTTGACTGGTGTGAGCTGAAACCTTTTTGGAGGTTGGATTTACATGTGGCTAATAATTCCTTATACTGAGCTTTAGGCATGTACTCTTTTCCTTTTCCTTTTTGTTACAGAGTGAGTACAACTTCCCTCTTCATATTGACTTCTTGAAAAATTTGTCATGTGTTGAATTTTCTTGCCTATTCCCTACCCCAGGGCATTTTTTGAGGGCAGGTGTCATTTACAGCCCTGCAGTCCTTGTGACTATTAAGCGACCATTAGCACTGGGTTTAAAGCTGCTGTTGTGGGAAACAGCCACAAGGCGGCAGCATTATTACGTTCTCAACTCTTGTTACTAGGGCAACAGAGTCTTCCTGGACATGGTGTTCCTCGGTTGTAAATTAGAGTTGAATGTGCTGGGACAAGCCCCCAGAAGTTTATGTCTCCTTACTTATGTTTGTTATTGAAATTTAATTTCTATTTCTTATCGGAGTAAATTTGATT
The DNA here is from genome assembly GCF_965194825.1 of Balaenoptera physalus. Taxonomy (NCBI): domain Eukaryota; kingdom Metazoa; phylum Chordata; class Mammalia; order Artiodactyla; family Balaenopteridae; genus Balaenoptera; species Balaenoptera physalus. The sequence goes on along the minus strand of NC_138890.1, from coordinate 42,520,311 downwards.
AGAGTGTTGTGATTGGCTGGCTCTACAGAATCTGCTCAATGATTCATACATAGGTCTGTTCATCTTCGGATCCTGTTAACCGTGTATGTTATTACAGAATGTTGAGTAGACCTCCCTTGGTATTTTGTAGGTGTTTTGTCATTATATATTTTATATGTATTGGTGATAATATATTTCATGTAGTTTATATGTTATATGTTTATATACATTTAACATACATAAGTATATGTATGCTACCCCCATAATCCTAATTTTTCCATCCTCCCACCTTTCATTTTGGTTAACCATTAGTTTGTTTCATAAGTCTGTGTGTGTCTTTTTCTGTGGAAATATGTTCATTGGTAGCAATCTTAGGATAACATGTATAAATGATATCATAGAATATTTGTCATTCCCTTTTGATTTACATAACGTACTATGATTATTTCTAGGCTCATCTGTAGTCCTGAAAACGGCATTGTTCATTTTTCTTCCGAGGCTACTATTCCATTCGGTACGTATACCACTTCTTCTTTGTCCATTTATCTGTTGATGGACATTTTGTTTGCTTGCATGTCTTGGCTATTGTAAGTATTGCTGCAGTGCATGTTTGCCTGTCTGTGCCTTTCCGATTCTGGTCTTCTTAGGGTATAGGCCCATTAGGGGATCGGCCGCATCATGTGGTAGCTCCGTGTTTACGTTTTAAATGCAGCTCCATTCTGTTCTCATGATTAGCTCTTACCAGTTTACATCCAACCAACTGCATAGTGGGTATGGATTTCTCCACCAACCCGTCAGCATTCATTGTTTGTAGACTTTTTACGGATGGCATTTTGAATACTGGGTGGCAAAATCTTTTTGTGGTTTGGATTTGCATCCAGCCAATAATTCCTGATATTGAGCTTTTATCCATGTTCTTCTTTTTTTGAAATAACAGAGTGAGTAACACTTACCTCTTCAAACTGATTTCTTGAAAAATTTTCCGTGTTGTGAACTTTTTTGACCATTACCTACCCCAGGACATTTTTTGAGGACACGTGTCATTTAGAGCCCTACAAGTACTGAAAATCTTAAGTGACCGTTAGCCCTGTGTTCCAAGCTGCTGTTGTGGGAAACGGCCACAAGGCGGCAGCATTTCTCCATTCCCAAATCTGGTTACTAGGGCAGCAGAGCCTTCCTGAAAGTTGTGTTCCTAAGTTGTAAATTAGAATGGAAGGTGCCAGGGAAAATCCCAATAACTTTATGTCTCATTAATTGTTGTTAGTGGTTTTAATTTTTTAAATTGGGGTAATGAGTACAATAGTGTTTGTTCTGGGTGTACTCAATCGGGTTCAATTGAACATTATATATATATATATATCTATTCATGTACAGATCCCCTTCCCATTTAAGTTACTATTATTTTTTCAAATAAATTTTATTTAGTTATTTATTTATATTTTGGCTGAGTTGGATCTTCATTGCTGCATGTGTGCTTTCTCTAGTTGCGGTGAGCGGGGGATATTCTCCGTTGCGGTGCACGGGCTTCTCCATGCCGTGGCTTCTCTTGTTGCGGAGCACGGGCTCTAGGCCTGCGGGCTTCAGTAGTTGTGGTGCATGGGCTCAGTAGTTATGTCTCATGGGTTCCAGAGCGTAGGCTCATTAGTTGTGGTGCACGGGCTTAGTTGCTCTGCAGCATGTGGGATCTTCCCGAACCAGGGCTCGAACCTGTGTCCCCTGCATTGGCAGGCGGATTCTTCACCACGGTGCCGCCAGGCAAGCCCCTGTGTAAATTATTACAGAGCGTTCAGTAGACCTCCCTTGGTATATGGTCGGTCTTTTTGATACATGTGTTTAATATGTATTTGTATACGTATGGTAACCCTAATCTTAATGTATCCATTCCTCCCACCTTTCCCTTTAGATAACCATAGTCTGTTTTCTAAGTCTGTGAGAGTCTTTCTCTGTGGAAATATGTTCATATGTGTCCGTTGTTAGGTAACACCTAGGAGTGATATCACAGGTTATTTGTCGTCTGCTTTCCGACTTACCTCATGTTCTGTGATTAGCTCTAGGCTCATCTATGGTGCTGCAAAGAGCAGTGTTGCATACTTTTCCATAGCGAATATTCCATTGTGTACATGGACCACTTCTTCTTTTTACATTCATCTGTTGATGGACATTTTGGTTACTTCCAAGTCTTGGCTATGCTAAATATTGGTGCAGTGCAGGATTGCCAGCCTGTGTCTTTTGGATTCTGGTCTTCTCCGGGGTTAGGCCCAGCAGTGGGCCTACTAGATCATATGGTAGTTCCATTTTTACCTTTCAACGCACCTCCATTCTGTTCTCACTACTGGCTGTTACCAGTTTACATCCGACCAGCAACTAGAGGGTACACAGATCTCTAAAAGCCCTTCAGCATGTATTGTTTGTAGAGGTTTTACGGATGGCATTTTGAGTGTTGGGTGGTGATACCTTTTTGTAGTTTGGATTTGCCTGCGTCTAATAATTCCCGATATTGAGCTTTTATCTACGTCCGTTTATTTTTAAGTAAAACAGAGAAACTTACCTCTTCAAATTGTTTCCTTGAAAAATTGGCCATGTTCTGGATTCCCGTGTCCATTACCTGCACCAGGACATTTTTTGAGGGCAGGTGTCATTACAGCTCTGTAGTAATTGTGACTATTGCATGACCATAAGCTCTGGGTTTAAAGCTGCTGTTGCAGGACACGGCCACAAGGAGGCAGCATTTCTATATTCCCAAATCTGGTTACTAGAGCAACAGAGCCTTCCTGGAAGTCCTGTTTGTAGGTTGTAAAGCAGAGTGGAATGTGCCAGGACAAACCCCCAAACACTATGTCTACTTATTTGTTGTTGGTATTCTTAGTTTAATTTTCATTTTTCTCAGAGCAAATTTGATTGCAATGTTGTGTTTGTCCTAGGTGTACAGAATCTCTTTCATTGATACATATATCTTTTCATGTTTGGATCCTGTTCCATATAGGTTATTACAGAATGTTGTGTAGACCTCTGTTGGTATTCGTTATATCTTTGATGATTATATATTTTATAAGTATTAGAATATGTCTGTTCACCCCATTATCCTCCGTTATACATTCCTCACACCTTTCCATTTGGTGAACCACAAGCTTGTTTTCTGAACTCGTGAGTGTCATTCTCTGTGGCAACAGGTTCATTCCTATCAATTTTTACATAACACCGATACGTGATATCACAGGATATGTGTCTCTCACTTTCTGACTTACTTCAAGTTGTGTGATTATCTGTAGCCTCATCTATGGTGCTGTAAACGGCATTGTTTCATTCTTTTCTGTGTCTAATATTGCATTGTGTACATGGACCACTTTTTCGTCCGTTCATCTGATGATGGACATTTTTGTTGCTTCCATGTCTTGGCTATTGTAAATACTGGTGCAATACACGATTTTCCATGCTGTGTCTTTTTGATTCTGGCTTTCACAGGTGACAGGCCCAATAGTGGTTCTTCTGGATCATATGGTGACTCAATTTTTCCCTTGAAACGCACTGCCATTCTGTTCCTATTATTGGCTGTTACCAGTTTACATCCCACTTAGACCGAGGGGTTACGCTATTCTCCACAACTTCTTCAACATCTATTGTTTGCTGACTTTTTGCTGATGGTCATTGTGACTGGTGTGAGGTGATACCTTTGTGTAGATTGCATTTGCATGCATCTAATAATTCCTGTTGTTTTGTGTTTATCAATGTCCTTTTCATTTATTTTTACGATTGAGCTAAACTTGCAACTTCAAATTGCCTTCTTGAAAAATTTGGCGCGTTTGGATTTTTTTGTCCATTCCCTACCCCAGGACATTTTTTGAGGGCATGAGTCATTTACAGCCCTGCAGTCCTTGTGAATCTTAGTGACCATTAGCAGTGGATTTAAAGGTGCTGTTTGAGGAAACGGCCTTAGGGTGGCAGCATTTCTACGTTGCCAACTCTGCTTGCTAGGGAAACAGAACCTTGCTGCAAGTTGTGCTTTTAGGTTGCAGATTAGAGTGGAATGTGCCAGGACAAACCCCCATAAGTTTTAGCCTCCTTAATTCTTGTTTGTGTCTTTAACTTTTAGTTTTTATCAGAGCAAATTGGATTGAAAAATGTCTTTTGTTCTAGGTGTAAAGAATCTTGTTCATTTACACATATACATATATCTATTGATCTTTGTGTCCTTTTCCATGAAGGTTATTACAGAGTGTTCAGTAGACCACTCATGGTATTCCATAGGTGTTTGGGGCTTATATCTTTTATATGTATTAGCATATGTTTGTTAACCCCAATATCCTAATTTATCCATTCCTCACACCTTTTCTTTGGCTTAACCGTAAGTTTGTCTTCTCAATCTGAGATTGTCTTTCTCTATGGAAATATGTTCCTTTTTATGAATTTTCAGATAACATAAGTGATATCATAGGACATTTCTCTTTCGCATTCTGAATTACTTCACGTTGTGTGATTAAGTGGTGCTGCATATGCCATTCTTTTACTTCTTTTTCGTGGCTAATATTCCATTCTGTACATATAGCACTTCTTCTTTGTCCATTCATCTGTTTATGGACCTTTTTTTGCTTCCATGTCTTGGCTATTTAAATATTGCTACAGTGCACATTTGTCTGCCTCTGTCTTTCCGATTCTGGTGGTCTTAGGCTATAGGCCCAGAAGGTGCCCTGCCGCATCATATGGTAGCTCAATTTTTACCTTTAAAAGCAGCTCCATTCAGTTTTCCTTAGTGCTGTTCCCACGTTACATCCCACCAGCAGCTAGAAGGTACAAAGTTCTCTAAAACACCTTCAGCATTGATAGTCTGTAGACTTTTTGCTGGTGGTCATTTGACTGGTGTGAGCTGAAACCTTTTTGGAGGTTGGATTTACATGTGGCTAATAATTCCTTATACTGAGCTTTAGGCATGTACTCTTTTCCTTTTCCTTTTTGTTACAGAGTGAGTACAACTTCCCTCTTCATATTGACTTCTTGAAAAATTTGTCATGTGTTGAATTTTCTTGCCTATTCCCTACCCCAGGGCATTTTTTGAGGGCAGGTGTCATTTACAGCCCTGCAGTCCTTGTGACTATTAAGCGACCATTAGCACTGGGTTTAAAGCTGCTGTTGTGGGAAACAGCCACAAGGCGGCAGCATTATTACGTTCTCAACTCTTGTTACTAGGGCAACAGAGTCTTCCTGGACATGGTGTTCCTCGGTTGTAAATTAGAGTTGAATGTGCTGGGACAAGCCCCCAGAAGTTTATGTCTCCTTACTTATGTTTGTTATTGAAATTTAATTTCTATTTCTTATCGGAGTAAATTTGATTAGAGTGTTGTGATTGGCTGGCTCTACAGAATCTGCTCAATGATTCATACATAGGTCTGTTCATCTTCGGATCCTGTTAACCGTGTATGTTATTACAGAATGTTGAGTAGACCTCCCTTGGTATTTTGTAGGTGTTTTGTCATTATATATTTTATATGTATTGGTGATAATATATTTCATGTAGTTTATATGTTATATGTTTATATACATTTAACATACATAAGTATATGTATGCTACCCCCATAATCCTAATTTTTCCATCCTCCCACCTTTCATTTTGGTTAACCATTAGTTTGTTTCATAAGTCTGTGTGTGTCTTTTTCTGTGGAAATATGTTCATTGGTAGCAATCTTAGGATAACATGTATAAATGATATCATAGAATATTTGTCATTCCCTTTTGATTTACATAACGTACTATGATTATTTCTAGGCTCATCTGTAGTCCTGAAAACGGCATTGTTCATTTTTCTTCCGAGGCTACTATTCCATTCGGTACGTATACCACTTCTTCTTTGTCCATTTATCTGTTGATGGACATTTTGTTTGCTTGCATGTCTTGGCTATTGTAAGTATTGCTGCAGTGCATGTTTGCCTGTCTGTGCCTTTCCGATTCTGGTCTTCTTAGGGTATAGGCCCATTAGGGGATCGGCCGCATCATGTGGTAGCTCCGTGTTTACGTTTTAAATGCAGCTCCATTCTGTTCTCATGATTAGCTCTTACCAGTTTACATCCAACCAACTGCATAGTGGGTATGGATTTCTCCACCAACCCGTCAGCATTCATTGTTTGTAGACTTTTTACGGATGGCATTTTGAATACTGGGTGGCAAAATCTTTTTGTGGTTTGGATTTGCATCCAGCCAATAATTCCTGATATTGAGCTTTTATCCATGTTCTTCTTTTTTTGAAATAACAGAGTGAGTAACACTTACCTCTTCAAACTGATTTCTTGAAAAATTTTCCGTGTTGTGAACTTTTTTGACCATTACCTACCCCAGGACATTTTTTGAGGACACGTGTCATTTAGAGCCCTACAAGTACTGAAAATCTTAAGTGACCGTTAGCCCTGTGTTCCAAGCTGCTGTTGTGGGAAACGGCCACAAGGCGGCAGCATTTCTCCATTCCCAAATCTGGTTACTAGGGCAGCAGAGCCTTCCTGAAAGTTGTGTTCCTAAGTTGTAAATTAGAATGGAAGGTGCCAGGGAAAATCCCAATAACTTTATGTCTCATTAATTGTTGTTAGTGGTTTTAATTTTTTAAATTGGGGTAATGAGTACAATAGTGTTTGTTCTGGGTGTACTCAATCGGGTTCAATTGAACATTATATATATATATATATCTATTCATGTACAGATCCCCTTCCCATTTAAGTTACTATTATTTTTTCAAATAAATTTTATTTAGTTATTTATTTATATTTTGGCTGAGTTGGATCTTCATTGCTGCATGTGTGCTTTCTCTAGTTGCGGTGAGCGGGGGATATTCTCCGTTGCGGTGCACGGGCTTCTCCATGCCGTGGCTTCTCTTGTTGCGGAGCACGGGCTCTAGGCCTGCGGGCTTCAGTAGTTGTGGTGCATGGGCTCAGTAGTTATGTCTCATGGGTTCCAGAGCGTAGGCTCATTAGTTGTGGTGCACGGGCTTAGTTGCTCTGCAGCATGTGGGATCTTCCCGAACCAGGGCTCGAACCTGTGTCCCCTGCATTGGCAGGCGGATTCTTCACCACGGTGCCGCCAGGCAAGCCCCTGTGTAAATTATTACAGAGCGTTCAGTAGACCTCCCTTGGTATATGGTCGGTCTTTTTGATACATGTGTTTAATATGTATTTGTATACGTATGGTAACCCTAATCTTAATGTATCCATTCCTCCCACCTTTCCCTTTAGATAACCATAGTCTGTTTTCTAAGTCTGTGAGAGTCTTTCTCTGTGGAAATATGTTCATATGTGTCCGTTGTTAGGTAACACCTAGGAGTGATATCACAGGTTATTTGTCGTCTGCTTTCCGACTTACCTCATGTTCTGTGATTAGCTCTAGGCTCATCTATGGTGCTGCAAAGAGCAGTGTTGCATACTTTTCCATAGCGAATATTCCATTGTGTACATGGACCACTTCTTCTTTTTACATTCATCTGTTGATGGACATTTTGGTTACTTCCAAGTCTTGGCTATGCTAAATATTGGTGCAGTGCAGGATTGCCAGCCTGTGTCTTTTGGATTCTGGTCTTCTCCGGGGTTAGGCCCAGCAGTGGGCCTACTAGATCATATGGTAGTTCCATTTTTACCTTTCAACGCACCTCCATTCTGTTCTCACTACTGGCTGTTACCAGTTTACATCCGACCAGCAACTAGAGGGTACACAGATCTCTAAAAGCCCTTCAGCATGTATTGTTTGTAGAGGTTTTACGGATGGCATTTTGAGTGTTGGGTGGTGATACCTTTTTGTAGTTTGGATTTGCCTGCGTCTAATAATTCCCGATATTGAGCTTTTATCTACGTCCGTTTATTTTTAAGTAAAACAGAGAAACTTACCTCTTCAAATTGTTTCCTTGAAAAATTGGCCATGTTCTGGATTCCCGTGTCCATTACCTGCACCAGGACATTTTTTGAGGGCAGGTGTCATTACAGCTCTGTAGTAATTGTGACTATTGCATGACCATAAGCTCTGGGTTTAAAGCTGCTGTTGCAGGACACGGCCACAAGGAGGCAGCATTTCTATATTCCCAAATCTGGTTACTAGAGCAACAGAGCCTTCCTGGAAGTCCTGTTTGTAGGTTGTAAAGCAGAGTGGAATGTGCCAGGACAAACCCCCAAACACTATGTCTACTTATTTGTTGTTGGTATTCTTAGTTTAATTTTCATTTTTCTCAGAGCAAATTTGATTGCAATGTTGTGTTTGTCCTAGGTGTACAGAATCTCTTTCATTGATACATATATCTTTTCATGTTTGGATCCTGTTCCATATAGGTTATTACAGAATGTTGTGTAGACCTCTGTTGGTATTCGTTATATCTTTGATGATTATATATTTTATAAGTATTAGAATATGTCTGTTCACCCCATTATCCTCCGTTATACATTCCTCACACCTTTCCATTTGGTGAACCACAAGCTTGTTTTCTGAACTCGTGAGTGTCATTCTCTGTGGCAACAGGTTCATTCCTATCAATTTTTACATAACACCGATACGTGATATCACAGGATATGTGTCTCTCACTTTCTGACTTACTTCAAGTTGTGTGATTATCTGTAGCCTCATCTATGGTGCTGTAAACGGCATTGTTTCATTCTTTTCTGTGTCTAATATTGCATTGTGTACATGGACCACTTTTTCGTCCGTTCATCTGATGATGGACATTTTTGTTGCTTCCATGTCTTGGCTATTGTAAATACTGGTGCAATACACGATTTTCCATGCTGTGTCTTTTTGATTCTGGCTTTCACAGGTGACAGGCCCAATAGTGGTTCTTCTGGATCATATGGTGACTCAATTTTTCCCTTGAAACGCACTGCCATTCTGTTCCTATTATTGGCTGTTACCAGTTTACATCCCACTTAGACCGAGGGGTTACGCTATTCTCCACAACTTCTTCAACATCTATTGTTTGCTGACTTTTTGCTGATGGTCATTGTGACTGGTGTGAGGTGATACCTTTGTGTAGATTGCATTTGCATGCATCTAATAATTCCTGTTGTTTTGTGTTTATCAATGTCCTTTTCATTTATTTTTACGATTGAGCTAAACTTGCAACTTCAAATTGCCTTCTTGAAAAATTTGGCGCGTTTGGATTTTTTTGTCCATTCCCTACCCCAGGACATTTTTTGAGGGCATGAGTCATTTACAGCCCTGCAGTCCTTGTGAATCTTAGTGACCATTAGCAGTGGATTTAAAGGTGCTGTTTGAGGAAACGGCCTTAGGGTGGCAGCATTTCTACGTTGCCAACTCTGCTTGCTAGGGAAACAGAACCTTGCTGCAAGTTGTGCTTTTAGGTTGCAGATTAGAGTGGAATGTGCCAGGACAAACCCCCATAAGTTTTAGCCTCCTTAATTCTTGTTTGTGTCTTTAACTTTTAGTTTTTATCAGAGCAAATTGGATTGAAAAATGTCTTTTGTTCTAGGTGTAAAGAATCTTGTTCATTTACACATATACATATATCTATTGATCTTTGTGTCCTTTTCCATGAAGGTTATTACAGAGTGTTCAGTAGACCACTCATGGTATTCCATAGGTGTTTGGGGCTTATATCTTTTATATGTATTAGCATATGTTTGTTAACCCCAATATCCTAATTTATCCATTCCTCACACCTTTTCTTTGGCTTAACCGTAAGTTTGTCTTCTCAATCTGAGATTGTCTTTCTCTATGGAAATATGTTCCTTTTTATGAATTTTCAGATAACATAAGTGATATCATAGGACATTTCTCTTTCGCATTCTGAATTACTTCACGTTGTGTGATTAAGTGGTGCTGCATATGCCATTCTTTTACTTTTTTTTCGTGGCTAATATTCCATTCTGTACATATAGCACTTCTTTGTCCATTCATCTGTTTATGGACCTTTTTTTGCTTCCATGTCATGGCTATTTCAATATTGCTACAGTGCACACTTGTCTGCCTCTGTCTTTCCGATTCTGGTGGTCTTAGGTTACAGGCCCAGAAGGTGCCCTGCCGCATCATATGGTAGCACAATTTTTACTTTTTAAAGCAGCTCCATTCAGTTTTCCTTAGTGCTGTTACCCCGTAACATCCCACCAGCAGCTAGAAGGTACACATTTCTCTAAAACCCCTTCAGCATTGATAGTCTGTAGACTTTTGGCTGGTGGTCATTTGACTGGTGTGAGCTGAAACCTTTTTGGAGGTTGGATTTACATGTGGCTAATAATTCCTTATACTGAGCTTTAGGCATGTACTTTTTTCCTTTTCCTTTTTGTTACAGAGTGAGTACAACTTCCCTCTTCATATTGACTTCTTGAAAAATTTGTCATGTGTTGAATTTTCTTGCCTATTCCCTACCCCAGGGCATTTTTTGAGGGCAGGTGTCATTTACAGCCCTGCAGTCCTTGTGACTATTAAGCGACCATTAGCACTGGGTTTAAAGCTGCTGTTGTGGGAAACAGCCACAAGGCGGCAGCATTATTACGTTCTCAACTCTTGTTACTAGGGCAACAGAGTCTTCCTGGACATGGTGTTCCTCGGTTGTAAATTAGAGTTGAATGTGCTGGGACAAGCCCCCAGAAGTTTATGTCTCCTTACTTATGTTTGTTATTGAAATTTAATTTCTATTTCTTATCGGAGTAAATTTGATTAGAGTGTTGTGATTGGCTGGCTCTACAGAATCTGCTCAATGATTCATACATAGGTCTGTTCATCTTCGGATCCTGTTAACCGTGTATGTTATTACAGAATGTTGAGTAGACCTCCCTTGGTATTTTGTAGGTGTTTTGTCATTATATATATTTTATATGTATTGGTGATAATATATTTCATGTAGTTTATATGTTATATGTTTATATACATTTAACATACATAAGTATATGTATGCTACCCCCATAATCCTAATTTTTCCATCCTCCCACCTTTCATTTTGGTTAACCATTAGTTTGTTTCATAAGTCTGTGTGTGTCTTTTTCTGTGGAAATATGTTCATTGGTAGCAATCTTAGGATAACATGTATAAATGATATCATAGAATATTTGTCATTCCCTTTTGATTTACATAACGTACTATGATTATTTCTAGGCTCATCTGTAGTCCTGAAAACGGCATTGTTCATTTTTCTTCCGAGGCTACTATTCCATTCGGTACGTATACCACTTCTTCTTTGTCCATTTATCTGTTGATGGACATTTTGTTTGCTTGCATGTCTTGGCTATTGTAAGTATTGCTGCAGTGCATGTTTGCCTGTCTGTGCCTTTCCGATTCTGGTCTTCTTAGGGTATAGGCCCATTAGGGGATCGGCCGCATCATGTGGTAGCTCCGTGTTTACGTTTTAAATGCAGCTCCATTCTGTTCTCATGATTAGCTCTTACCAGTTTACATCCAACCAACTGCATAGTGGGTATGGATTTCTCCACCAACCCGTCAGCATTCATTGTTTGTAGACTTTTTACGGATGGCATTTTGAATACTGGGTGGCAAAATCTTTTTGTGGTTTGGATTTGCATCCAGCCAATAATTCCTGATATTGAGCTTTTATCCATGTTCTTCTTTTTTTGAAATAACAGAGTGAGTAACACTTACCTCTTCAAACTGATTTCTTGAAAAATTTTCCGTGTTGTGAACTTTTTTGACCATTACCTACCCCAGGACATTTTTTGAGGACACGTGTCATTTAGAGCCCTACAAGTACTGAAAATCTTAAGTGACCGTTAGCCCTGTGTTCCAAGCTGCTGTTGTGGGAAACGGCCACAAGGCGGCAGCATTTCTCCATTCCCAAATCTGGTTACTAGGGCAGCAGAGCCTTCCTGAAAGTTGTGTTCCTAAGTTGTAAATTAGAATGGAAGGTGCCAGGGAAAATCCCAATAACTTTATGTCTCATTAATTGTTGTTAGTGGTTTTAATTTTTTAAATTGGGGTAATGAGTACAATAGTGTTTGTTCTGGGTGTACTCAATCGGGTTCAATTGAACATTATATATATATATATATCTATTCATGTACAGATCCCCTTCCCATTTAAGTTACTATTATTTTTTCAAATAAATTTTATTTAGTTATTTATTTATATTTTGGCTGAGTTGGATCTTCATTGCTGCATGTGTGCTTTCTCTAGTTGCGGTGAGCGGGGGATATTCTCCGTTGCGGTGCACGGGCTTCTCCATGCCGTGGCTTCTCTTGTTGCGGAGCACGGGCTCTAGGCCTGCGGGCTTCAGTAGTTGTGGTGCATGGGCTCAGTAGTTATGTCTCATGGGTTCCAGAGCGTAGGCTCATTAGTTGTGGTGCACGGGCTTAGTTGCTCTGCAGCATGTGGGATCTTCCCGAACCAGGGCTCGAACCTGTGTCCCCTGCATTGGCAGGCGGATTCTTCACCACGGTGCCGCCAGGCAAGCCCCTGTGTAAATTATTACAGAGCGTTCAGTAGACCTCCCTTGGTATATGGTCGGTCTTTTTGATACATGTGTTTAATATGTATTTGTATACGTATGGTAACCCTAATCTTAATGTATCCATTCCTCCCACCTTTCCCTTTAGATAACCATAGTCTGTTTTCTAAGTCTGTGAGAGTCTTTCTCTGTGGAAATATGTTCATATGTGTCCGTTGTTAGGTAACACCTAGGAGTGATATCACAGGTTATTTGTCGTCTGCTTTCCGACTTACCTCATGTTCTGTGATTAGCTCTAGGCTCATCTATGGTGCTGCAAAGAGCAGTGTTGCATACTTTTCCATAGCGAATATTCCATTGTGTACATGGACCACTTCTTCTTTTTACATTCATCTGTTGATGGACATTTTGGTTACTTCCAAGTCTTGGCTATGCTAAATATTGGTGCAGTGCAGGATTGCCAGCCTGTGTCTTTTGGATTCTGGTCTTCTCCGGGGTTAGGCCCAGCAGTGGGCCTACTAGATCATATGGTAGTTCCATTTTTACCTTTCAACGCACCTCCATTCTGTTCTCACTACTGGCTGTTACCAGTTTACATCCGACCAGCAACTAGAGGGTACACAGATCTCTAAAAGCCCTTCAGCATGTATTGTTTGTAGAGGTTTTACGGATGGCATTTTGAGTGTTGGGTGGTGATACCTTTTTGTAGTTTGGATTTGCCTGCGTCTAATAATTCCCGATATTGAGCTTTTATCTACGTCCGTTTATTTTTAAGTAAAACAGAGAAACTTACCTCTTCAAATTGTTTCCTTGAAAAATTGGCCATGTTCTGGATTCCCGTGTCCATTACCTGCACCAGGACATTTTTTGAGGGCAGGTGTCATTACAGCTCTGTAGTAATTGTGACTATTGCATGACCATAAGCTCTGGGTTTAAAGCTGCTGTTGCAGGACACGGCCACAAGGAGGCAGCATTTCTATATTCCCAAATCTGGTTACTAGAGCAACAGAGCCTTCCTGGAAGTCCTGTTTGTAGGTTGTAAAGCAGAGTGGAATGTGCCAGGACAAACCCCCAAACACTATGTCTACTTATTTGTTGTTGGTATTCTTAGTTTAATTTTCATTTTTCTCAGAGCAAATTTGATTGCAATGTTGTGTTTGTCCTAGGTGTACAGAATCTCTTTCATTGATACATATATCTTTTCATGTTTGGATCCTGTTCCATATAGGTTATTACAGAATGTTGTGTAGACCTCTGTTGGTATTCGTTATATCTTTGATGATTATATATTTTATAAGTATTAGAATATGTCTGTTCACCCCATTATCCTCCGTTATACATTCCTCACACCTTTCCATTTGGTGAACCACAAGCTTGTTTTCTGAACTCGTGAGTGTCATTCTCTGTGGCAACAGGTTCATTCCTATCAATTTTTACATAACACCGATACGTGATATCACAGGATATGTGTCTCTCACTTTCTGACTTACTTCAAGTTGTGTGATTATCTGTAGCCTCATCTATGGTGCTGTAAACGGCATTGCTTCATTCTTTTCTGTGTCTAATATTGCATTGTGTACATGGACCACTTTTTCGTCCGTTCATCTGATGATGGACATTTTTGTTGCTTCCATGTCTTGGCTATTGTAAATACTGGTGCAATACACGATTTTCCATGCTGTGTCTTTTTGATTCTGGCTTTCACAGGTGACAGGCCCAATAGTGGTTCTTCTGGATCATATGGTGACTCAATTTTTCCCTTGAAACGCACTGCCATTCTGTTCCTATTTTTGGCTGTTACCAGTTTACATCCCACTTAGACCGAGGGGTTACGCTATTCTCCACAACTTCTTCAACATCTATTGTTTGCTGACTTTTTGCTGATGGTCATTGTGACTGGTGTGAGGTGATACCTTTGTGTAGATTGCATTTGCATGCATCTAATAATTCCTGTTGTTTTGTGTTTATCAATGTCCTTTTCATTTATTTTTACGATTGAGCTAAACTTGCAACTTCAAATTGCCTTCTTGAAAAATTTGGCGCGTTTGGATTTTTTTGTCCATTCCCTACCCCAGGACATTTTTTGAGGGCATGAGTCATTTACAGCCCTGCAGTCCTTGTGAATCTTAGTGACCATTAGCAGTGGATTTAAAGGTGCTGTTTGAGGAAACGGCCTTAGGGTGGCAGCATTTCTACGTTGCCAACTCTGCTTGCTAGGGAAACAGAACCTTGCTGCAAGTTGTGCTTTTAGGTTGCAGATTAGAGTGGAATGTGCCAGGACAAACCCCCATAAGTTTTAGCCTCCTTAATTCTTGTTTGTGTCTTTAACTTTTAGTTTTTATCAGAGCAAATTGGATTGAAAAATGTCTTTTGTTCTAGGTGTAAAGAATCTTGTTCATTTACACATATACATATATCTATTGATCTTTGTGTCCTTTTCCATGAAGGTTATTACAGAGTGTTCAGTAGACCACTCATGGTATTCCATAGGTGTTTGGGGCTTATATCTTTTATATGTATTAGCATATGTTTGTTAACCCCAATATCCTAATTTATCCATTCCTCACACCTTTTCTTTGGCTTAACCGTAAGTTTGTCTTCTCAATCTGAGATTGTCTTTCTCTATGGAAATATGTTCCTTTTTATGAATTTTCAGATAACATAAGTGATATCATAGGACATTTCTCTTTCGCATTCTGAATTACTTCACGTTGTGTGATTAAGTGGTGCTGCATATGCCATTCTTTTACTTCTTTTTCGTGGCTAATATTCCATTCTGTACATATAGCACTTCTTCTTTGTCCATTCATCTGTTTATGGACCTTTTTTTGCTTCCATGTCTTGGCTATTTAAATATTGCTACAGTGCACATTTGTCTGCCTCTGTCTTTCCGATTCTGGTGGTCTTAGGCTATAGGCCCAGAAGGTGCCCTGCCGCATCATATGGTAGCTCAATTTTTACCTTTAAAAGCAGCTCCATTCAGTTTTCCTTAGTGCTGTTCCCACGTTACATCCCACCAGCAGCTAGAAGGTACAAAGTTCTCTAAAACACCTTCAGCATTGATAGTCTGTAGACTTTTGGCTGGTGGTCATTTGACTGGTGTGAGCTGAAACCTTTTTGGAGGTTGGATTTACATGTGGCTAATAATTCCTTATACTGAGCTTTAGGCATGTACTCTTTTCCTTTTCCTTTTTGTTACAGAGTGAGTACAACTTCCCTCTTCATATTGACTTCTTGAAAAATTTGTCATGTGTTGAATTTTCTTGCCTATTCCCTACCCCAGGGCATTTTTTGAGGGCAGGTGTCATTTACAGCCCTGCAGTCCTTGTGACTATTAAGCGACCATTAGCACTGGGTTTAAAGCTGCTGTTGTGGGAAACAGCCACAAGGCGGCAGCATTATTACGTTCTCAACTCTTGTTACTAGGGCAACAGAGTCTTCCTGGACATGGTGTTCCTCGGTTGTAAATTAGAGTTGAATGTGCTGGGACAAGCCCCCAGAAGTTTATGTCTCCTTACTTATGTTTGTTATTGAAATTTAATTTCTATTTCTTATCGGAGTAAATTTGATTAGAGTGTTGTGATTGGCTGGCTCTACAGAATCTGCTCAATGATTCATACATAGGTCTGTTCATCTTCGGATCCTGTTAACCGTGTATGTTATTACAGAATGTTGAGTAGACCTCCCTTGGTATTTTGTAGGTGTTTTGTCATTATATATTTTATATGTATTGGTGATAATATATTTCATGTAGTTTATATGTTATATGTTTATATACATTTAACATACATAAGTATATGTATGCTACCCCCATAATCCTAATTTTTCCATCCTCCCACCTTTCATTTTGGTTAACCATTAGTTTGTTTCATAAGTCTGTGTGTGTCTTTTTCTGTGGAAATATGTTCATTGGTAGCAATCTTAGGATAACATGTATAAATGATATCATAGAATATTTGTCATTCCCTTTTGATTTACATAACGTACTATGATTATTTCTAGGCTCATCTGTAGTCCTGAAAACGGCATTGTTCATTTTTCTTCCGAGGCTACTATTCCATTCGGTACGTATACCACTTCTTCTTTGTCCATTTATCTGTTGATGGACATTTTGTTTGCTTGCATGTCTTGGCTATTGTAAGTATTGCTGCAGTGCATGTTTGCCTGTCTGTGCCTTTCCGATTCTGGTCTTCTTAGGGTATAGGCCCATTAGGGGATCGGCCGCATCATGTGGTAGCTCCGTGTTTACGTTTTAAATGCAGCTCCATTCTGTTCTCATGATTAGCTCTTACCAGTTTACATCCAACCAACTGCATAGTGGGTATGGATTTCTCCACCAACCCGTCAGCATTCATTGTTTGTAGACTTTTTACGGATGGCATTTTGAATACTGGGTGGCAAAATCTTTTTGTGGTTTGGATTTGCATCCAGCCAATAATTCCTGATATTGAGCTTTTATCCATGTTCTTCTTTTTTTGAAATAACAGAGTGAGTAACACTTACCTCTTCAAACTGATTTCTTGAAAAATTTTCCGTGTTGTGAACTTTTTTGACCATTACCTACCCCAGGACATTTTTTGAGGACACGTGTCATTTAGAGCCCTACAAGTACTGAAAATCTTAAGTGACCGTTAGCCCTGTGTTCCAAGCTGCTGTTGTGGGAAACGGCCACAAGGCGGCAGCATTTCTCCATTCCCAAATCTGGTTACTAGGGCAGCAGAGCCTTCCTGAAAGTTGTGTTCCTAAGTTGTAAATTAGAATGGAAGGTGCCAGGGAAAATCCCAATAACTTTATGTCTCATTAATTGTTGTTAGTGGTTTTAATTTTTTAAATTGGGGTAATGAGTACAATAGTGTTTGTTCTGGGTGTACTCAATCGGGTTCAATTGAACATTATATATATATATATATCTATTCATGTACAGATCCCCTTCCCATTTAAGTTACTATTATTTTTTCAAATAAATTTTATTTAGTTATTTATTTATATTTTGGCTGAGTTGGATCTTCATTGCTGCATGTGTGCTTTCTCTAGTTGCGGTGAGCGGGGGATATTCTCCGTTGCGGTGCACGGGCTTCTCCATGCCGTGGCTTCTCTTGTTGCGGAGCACGGGCTCTAGGCCTGCGGGCTTCAGTAGTTGTGGTGCATGGGCTCAGTAGTTATGTCTCATGGGTTCCAGAGCGTAGGCTCATTAGTTGTGGTGCACGGGCTTAGTTGCTCTGCAGCATGTGGGATCTTCCCGAACCAGGGCTCGAACCTGTGTCCCCTGCATTGGCAGGCGGATTCTTCACCACGGTGCCGCCAGGCAAGCCCCTGTGTAAATTATTACAGAGCGTTCAGTAGACCTCCCTTGGTATATGGTCGGTCTTTTTGATACATGTGTTTAATATGTATTTGTATACGTATGGTAACCCTAATCTTAATGTATCCATTCCTCCCACCTTTCCCTTTAGATAACCATAGTCTGTTTTCTAAGTCTGTGAGAGTCTTTCTCTGTGGAAATATGTTCATATGTGTCCGTTGTTAGGTAACACCTAGGAGTGATATCACAGGTTATTTGTCGTCTGCTTTCCGACTTACCTCATGTTCTGTGATTAGCTCTAGGCTCATCTATGGTGCTGCAAAGAGCAGTGTTGCATACTTTTCCATAGCGAATATTCCATTGTGTACATGGACCACTTCTTCTTTTTACATTCATCTGTTGATGGACATTTTGGTTACTTCCAAGTCTTGGCTATGCTAAATATTGGTGCAGTGCAGGATTGCCAGCCTGTGTCTTTTGGATTCTGGTCTTCTCCGGGGTTAGGCCCAGCAGTGGGCCTACTAGATCATATGGTAGTTCCATTTTTACCTTTCAACGCACCTCCATTCTGTTCTCACTACTGGCTGTTACCAGTTTACATCCGACCAGCAACTAGAGGGTACACAGATCTCTAAAAGCCCTTCAGCATGTATTGTTTGTAGAGGTTTTACGGATGGCATTTTGAGTGTTGGGTGGTGATACCTTTTTGTAGTTTGGATTTGCCTGCGTCTAATAATTCCCGATATTGAGCTTTTATCTACGTCCGTTTATTTTTAAGTAAAACAGAGAAACTTACCTCTTCAAATTGTTTCCTTGAAAAATTGGCCATGTTCTGGATTCCCGTGTCCATTACCTGCACCAGGACATTTTTTGAGGGCAGGTGTCATTACAGCTCTGTAGTAATTGTGACTATTGCATGACCATAAGCTCTGGGTTTAAAGCTGCTGTTGCAGGACACGGCCACAAGGAGGCAGCATTTCTATATTCCCAAATCTGGTTACTAGAGCAACAGAGCCTTCCTGGAAGTCCTGTTTGTAGGTTGTAAAGCAGAGTGGAATGTGCCAGGACAAACCCCCAAACACTATGTCTACTTATTTGTTGTTGGTATTCTTAGTTTAATTTTCATTTTTCTCAGAGCAAATTTGATTGCAATGTTGTGTTTGTCCTAGGTGTACAGAATCTCTTTCATTGATACATAGATCTTTTCATGTTTGGATCCTGTTCCATATAGGTTATTACAGAATGTTGTGTAGACCTCTGTTGGTATTCGTTATATCTTTGATGATTATATATTTTATAAGTATTAGAATATGTCTGTTCACCCCATTATCCTCCGTTATACATTCCTCACACCTTTCCATTTGGTGAACCACAAGCTTGTTTTCTGAACTCGTGAGTGTCATTCTCTGTGGCAACAGGTTCATTCCTATCAATTTTTACATAACACCGATACGTGATATCACAGGATATGTGTCTCTCACTTTCTGACTTACTTCAAGTTGTGTGATTATCTGTAGCCTCATCTATGGTGCTGTAAACGGCATTGTTTCATTCTTTTCTGTGTCTAATATTGCATTGTGTACATGGACCACTTTTTCGTCCGTTCATCTGATGATGGACATTTTTGTTGCTTCCATGTCTTGGCTATTGTATATACTGGTGCAATACACGATTTTCCATGCTGTGTCTTTTTGATTCTGGCTTTCACAGGTGACAGGCCCAATAGTGGTTCTTCTGGATCATATGGTGACTCAATTTTTCCCTTGAAACGCACTGCCATTCTGTTCCTATTATTGGCTGTTACCAGTTTACATCCCACTTAGACCGAGGGGTTACGCTATTCTCCACAACTTCTTCAACATCTATTGTTTGCTGACTTTTTGCTGATGGTCATTGTGACTGGTGTGAGGTGATACCTTTGTGTAGATTGCATTTGCATGCATCTAATAATTCCTGTTGTTTTGTGTTTATCAATGTCCTTTTCATTTATTTTTACGATTGAGCTAAACTTGCAACTTCAAATTGCCTTCTTGAAAAATTTGGCGCGTTTGGATTTTTTTGTCCATTCCCTACCCCAGGACATTTTTTGAGGGCATGAGTCATTTACAGCCCTGCAGTCCTTGTGAATCTTAGTGACCATTAGCAGTGGATTTAAAGGTGCTGTTTGAGGAAACGGCCTTAGGGTGGCAGCATTTCTACGTTGCCAACTCTGCTTGCTAGGGAAACAGAACCTTGCTGCAAGTTGTGCTTTTAGGTTGCAGATTAGAGTGGAATGTGCCAGGACAAACCCCCATAAGTTTTAGCCTCCTTAATTCTTGTTTGTGTCTTTAACTTTTAGTTTTTATCAGAGCAAATTGGATTGAAAAATGTCTTTTGTTCTAGGTGTAAAGAATCTTGTTCATTTACACATATACATATATCTATTGATCTTTGTGTCCTTTTCCATGAAGGTTATTACAGAGTGTTCAGTAGACCACTCATGGTATTCCATAGGTGTTTGGGGCTTATATCTTTTATATGTATTAGCATATGTTTGTTAACCCCAATATCCTAATTTATCCATTCCTCACACCTTTTCTTTGGCTTAACCGTAAGTTTGTCTTCTCAATCTGAGATTGCCTTTCTCTATGGAAATATGTTCCTTTTTATGAATTTTCAGATAACATAAGTGATATCATAGGACATTTCTCTTTCGCATTCTGAATTACTTCACGTTGTGTGATTAAGTGGTGCTGCATATGCCATTCTTTTACTTCTTTTTCGTGGCTAATATTCCATTCTGTACATATAGCACTTCTTCTTTGTCCATTCATCTGTTTATGGACCTTTTTTTGCTTCCATGTCTTGGCTATTTAAATATTGCTACAGTGCACATTTGTCTGCCTCTGTCTTTCCGATTCTGGTGGTCTTAGGCTATAGGCCCAGAAGGTGCCCTGCCGCATCATATGGTAGCTCAATTTTTACCTTTAAAAGCAGCTCCATTCAGTTTTCCTTAGTGCTGTTCCCACGTTACATCCCACCAGCAGCTAGAAGGTACAAAGTTCTCTAAAACCCCTTCAGCATTGATAGTCTGTAGACTTTTGGCTGGTGGTCATTTGACTGGTGTGAGCTGAAACCTTTTTGGAGGTTGGATTTACATGTGGCTAATAATTCCTTATACTGAGCTTTAGGCATGTACTTTTTTCCTTTTCCTTTTTGTTACAGAGTGAGTACAACTTCCCTCTTCATATTGACTTCTTGAAAAATTTGTCATGTGGTGAATTTTCTTGCCTATTCCCTACCCCAGGGCATTTTTTGAGGGCAGGTGTCATTTACAGCCCTGCAGTCCTTGTGACTATTAAGCGACCATTAGCACTGGGTTTAAAGCTGCTGTTGTGGGAAACAGCCACAAGGCGGCAGCATTATTACGTTCTCAACTCTTGTTACTAGGGCAACAGAGTCTTCCTGGACATGGTGTTCCTCGGTTGTAAATTAGAGTTGAATGTGCTGGGACAAGCCCCCAGAAGTTTATGTCTCCTTACTTATGTTTGTTATTGAAATTTAATTTCTATTTCTTATCGGAGTAAATTTGATTAGAGTGTTGTGATTGGCTGGCTCTACAGAATCTGCTCAATGATTCATACATAGGTCTGTTCATCTTCGGATCCTGTTAACCGTGTATGTTATTACAGAATGTTGAGTAGACCTCCCTTGGTATTTTGTAGGTGTTTTGTCATTATATATTTTATATGTATTGGTGATAATATATTTCATGTAGTTTATATGTTATATGTTTATATACATTTAACATACATAAGTATATGTATGCTACCCCCATAATCCTAATTTTTCCATCCTCCCACCTTTCATTTTGGTTAACCATTAGTTTGTTTCATAAGTCTGTGTGTGTCTTTTTCTGTGGAAATATGTTCATTGGTAGCAATCTTAGGATAACATGTATAAATGATATCATAGAATATTTGTCATTCCCTTTTGATTTACATAACGTACTATGATTATTTCTAGGCTCATCTGTAGTCCTGAAAACGGCATTGTTCATTTTTCTTCCGAGGCTACTATTCCATTCGGTACGTATACCACTTCTTCTTTGTCCATTTATCTGTTGATGGACATTTTGTTTGCTTGCATGTCTTGGCTATTGTAAGTATTGCTGCAGTGCATGTTTGCCTGTCTGTGCCTTTCCGATTCTGGTCTTCTTAGGGTATAGGCCCATTAGGGGATCGGCCGCATCATGTGGTAGCTCCGTGTTTACGTTTTAAATGCAGCTCCATTCTGTTCTCATGATTAGCTCTTACCAGTTTACATCCAACCAACTGCATAGTGGGTATGGATTTCTCCACCAACCCGTCAGCATTCATTGTTTGTAGACTTTTTACGGATGGCATTTTGAATACTGGGTGGCAAAATCTTTTTGTGGTTTGGATTTGCATCCAGCCAATAATTCCTGATATTGAGCTTTTATCCATGTTCTTCTTTTTTTGAAATAACAGAGTGAGTAACACTTACCTCTTCAAACTGATTTCTTGAAAAATTTTCCGTGTTGTGAACTTTTTTGACCATTACCTACCCCAGGACATTTTTTGAGGACACGTGTCATTTAGAGCCCTACAAGTACTGAAAATCTTAAGTGACCGTTAGCCCTGTGTTCCAAGCTGCTGTTGTGGGAAACGGCCACAAGGCGGCAGCATTTCTCCATTCCCAAATCTGGTTACTAGGGCAGCAGAGCCTTCCTGAAAGTTGTGTTCCTAAGTTGTAAATTAGAATGGAAGGTGCCAGGGAAAATCCCAATAACTTTATGTCTCATTAATTGTTGTTAGTGGTTTTAATTTTTTAAATTGGGGTAATGAGTACAATAGTGTTTGTTCTGGGTGTACTCAATCGGGTTCAATTGAACATTATATATATATATATATCTATTCATGTACAGATCCCCTTCCCATTTAAGTTACTATTATTTTTTCAAATAAATTTTATTTAGTTATTTATTTATATTTTGGCTGAGTTGGATCTTCATTGCTGCATGTGTGCTTTCTCTAGTTGCGGTGAGCGGGGGATATTCTCCGTTGCGGTGCACGGGCTTCTCCATGCCGTGGCTTCTCTTGTTGCGGAGCACGGGCTCTAGGCCTGCGGGCTTCAGTAGTTGTGGTGCATGGGCTCAGTAGTTATGTCTCATGGGTTCCAGAGCGTAGGCTCATTAGTTGTGGTGCACGGGCTTAGTTGCTCTGCAGCATGTGGGATCTTCCCGAACCAGGGCTCGAACCTGTGTCCCCTGCATTGGCAGGCGGATTCTTCACCACGGTGCCGCCAGGCAAGCCCCTGTGTAAATTATTACAGAGCGTTCAGTAGACCTCCCTTGGTATATGGTCGGTCTTTTTGATACATGTGTTTAATATGTATTTGTATACGTATGGTAACCCTAATCTTAATGTATCCATTCCTCCCACCTTTCCCTTTAGATAACCATAGTCTGTTTTCTAAGTCTGTGAGAGTCTTTCTCTGTGGAAATATGTTCATATGTGTCCGTTGTTAGGTAACACCTAGGAGTGATATCACAGGTTATTTGTCGTCTGCTTTCCGACTTACCTCATGTTCTGTGATTAGCTCTAGGCTCATCTATGGTGCTGCAAAGAGCAGTGTTGCATACTTTTCCATAGCGAATATTCCATTGTGTACATGGACCACTTCTTCTTTTTACATTCATCTGTTGATGGACATTTTGGTTACTTCCAAGTCTTGGCTATGCTAAATATTGGTGCAGTGCAGGATTGCCAGCCTGTGTCTTTTGGATTCTGGTCTTCTCCGGGGTTAGGCCCAGCAGTGGGCCTACTAGATCATATGGTAGTTCCATTTTTACCTTTCAACGCACCTCCATTCTGTTCTCACTACTGGCTGTTACCAGTTTACATCCGACCAGCAACTAGAGGGTACACAGATCTCTAAAAGCCCTTCAGCATGTATTGTTTGTAGAGGTTTTACGGATGGCATTTTGAGTGTTGGGTGGTGATACCTTTTTGTAGTTTGGATTTGCCTGCGTCTAATAATTCCCGATATTGAGCTTTTATCTACGTCCGTTTATTTTTAAGTAAAACAGAGAAACTTACCTCTTCAAATTGTTTCCTTGAAAAATTGGCCATGTTCTGGATTCCCGTGTCCATTACCTGCACCAGGACATTTTTTGAGGGCAGGTGTCATTACAGCTCTGTAGTAATTGTGACTATTGCATGACCATAAGCTCTGGGTTTAAAGCTGCTGTTGCAGGACACGGCCACAAGGAGGCAGCATTTCTATATTCCCAAATCTGGTTACTAGAGCAACAGAGCCTTCCTGGAAGTCCTGTTTGTAGGTTGTAAAGCAGAGTGGAATGTGCCAGGACAAACCCCCAAACACTATGTCTACTTATTTGTTGTTGGTATTCTTAGTTTAATTTTCATTTTTCTCAGAGCAAATTTGATTGCAATGTTGTGTTTGTCCTAGGTGTACAGAATCTCTTTCATTGATACATATATCTTTTCATGTTTGGATCCTGTTCCATATAGGTTATTACAGAATGTTGTGTAGACCTCTGTTGGTATTCGTTATATCTTTGATGATTATATATTTTATAAGTATTAGAATATGTCTGTTCACCCCATTATCCTCCGTTATACATTCCTCACACCTTTCCATTTGGTGAACCACAAGCTTGTTTTCTGAACTCGTGAGTGTCATTCTCTGTGGCAACAGGTTCATTCCTATCAATTTTTACATAACACCGATACGTGATATCACAGGATATGTGTCTCTCACTTTCTGACTTACTTCAAGTTGTGTGATTATCTGTAGCCTCATCTATGGTGCTGTAAACGGCATTGTTTCATTCTTTTCTGTGTCTAATATTGCATTGTGTACATGGACCACTTTTTCGTCCGTTCATCTGATGATGGACATTTTTGTTGCTTCCATGTCTTGGCTATTGTAAATACTGGTGCAATACACGATTTTCCATGCTGTGTCTTTTTGATTCTGGCTTTCACAGGTGACAGGCCCAATAGTGGTTCTTCTGGATCATATGGTGACTCAATTTTTCCCTTGAAACGCACTGCCATTCTGTTCCTATTATTGGCTGTTACCAGTTTACATCCCACTTAGACCGAGGGGTTACGCTATTCTCCACAACTTCTTCAACATCTATTGTTTGCTGACTTTTTGCTGATGGTCATTGTGACTGGTGTGAGGTGATACCTTTGTGTAGATTGCATTTGCATGCATCTAATAATTCCTGTTGTTTTGTGTTTATCAATGTCCTTTTCATTTATTTTTACGATTGAGCTAAACTTGCAACTTCAAATTGCCTTCTTGAAAAATTTGGCGCGTTTGGATTTTTTTGTCCATTCCCTACCCCAGGACATTTTTTGAGGGCATGAGTCATTTACAGCCCTGCAGTCCTTGTGAATCTTAGTGACCATTAGCAGTGGATTTAAAGGTGTTGTTTGAGGAAACGGCCTTAGGGTGGCAGCATTTCTACGTTGCCAACTCTGCTTGCTAGGGAAAGAGAACCTTGCTGCAAGTTGTGCTTTTAGGTTGCAGATTAGAGTGGAATGTGCCAGGACAAACCCCCATAAGTTTTAGCCTCCTTAATTCTTGTTTGTGTCTTTAACTTTTAGTTTTTATCAGAGCAAATTGGATTGAAAAATGTCTTTTGTTCTAGGTGTAAAGAATCTTGTTCATTTACACATATACATATATCTATTGATCTTTGTGTCCTTTTCCATGAAGGTTATTACAGAGTGTTCAGTAGACCACTCATGGTATTCCATAGGTGTTTGGGGCTTATATCTTTTATATGTATTAGCATATGTTTGTTAACCCCAATATCCTAATTTATCCATTCCTCACACCTTTTCTTTGGCTTAACCGTAAGTTTGTCTTCTCAATCTGAGATTGCCTTTCTCTATGGAAATATGTTCCTTTTTATGAATTTTCAGATAACATAAGTGATATCATAGGACATTTCTCTTTCGCATTCTGAATTACTTCACGTTGTGTGATTAAGTGGTGCTGCATATGCCATTCTTTTACTTCTTTTTCGTGGCTAATATTCCATTCTGTACATATAGCACTTCTTCTTTGTCCATTCATCTGTTTATGGACCTTTTTTTGCTTCCATGTCTTGGCTATTTAAATATTGCTACAGTGCACATTTGTCTGCCTCTGTCTTTCCGATTCTGGTGGTCTTAGGCTATAGGCCCAGAAGGTGCCCTGCCGCATCATATGGTAGCTCAATTTTTACCTTTAAAAGCAGCTCCATTCAGTTTTCCTTAGTGCTGTTCCCACGTTACATCCCACCAGCAGCTAGAAGGTACAAAGTTCTCTAAAACCCCTTCAGCATTGATAGTCTGTAGACTTTTGGCTGGTGGTCATTTGACTGGTGTGAGCTGAAACCTTTTTGGAGGTTGGATTTACATGTGGCTAATAATTCCTTATACTGAGCTTTAGGCATGTACTTTTTTCCTTTTCCTTTTTGTTACAGAGTGAGTACAACTTCCCTCTTCATATTGACTTCTTGAAAAATTTGTCATGTGGTGAATTTTCTTGCCTATTCCCTACCCCAGGGCATTTTTTGAGGGCAGGTGTCATTTACAGCCCTGCAGTCCTTGTGACTATTAAGCGACCATTAGCACTGGGTTTAAAGCTGCTGTTGTGGGAAACAGCCACAAGGCGGCAGCATTATTACGTTCTCAACTCTTGTTACTAGGGCAACAGAGTCTTCCTGGACATGGTGTTCCTCGGTTGTAAATTAGAGTTGAATGTGCTGGGACAAGCCCCCAGAAGTTTATGTCTCCTTACTTATGTTTGTTATTGAAATTTAATTTCTATTTCTTATCGGAGTAAATTTGATTAGAGTGTTGTGATTGGCTGGCTCTACAGAATCTGCTCAATGATTCATACATAGGTCTGTTCATCTTCGGATCCTGTTAACCGTGTATGTTATTACAGAATGTTGAGTAGACCTCCCTTGGTATTTTGTAGGTGTTTTGTCATTATATATTTTATATGTATTGGTGATAATATATTTCATGTAGTTTATATGTTATATGTTTATATACATTTAACATACATAAGTATATGTATGCTACCCCCATAATCCTAATTTTTCCATCCTCCCACCTTTCATTTTGGTTAACCATTAGTTTGTTTCATAAGTCTGTGTGTGTCTTTTTCTGTGGAAATATGTTCATTGGTAGCAATCTTAGGATAACATGTATAAATGATATCATAGAATATTTGTCATTCCCTTTTGATTTACATAACGTACTATGATTATTTCTAGGCTCATCTGTAGTCCTGAAAACGGCATTGTTCATTTTTCTTCTGAGGCTACTATTCCATTCGGTACGTATACCACTTCTTCTTTGTCCATTTATCTGTTGATGGACATTTTGTTTGCTTGCATGTCTTGGCTATTGTAAGTATTGCTGCAGTGCATGTTTGCCTGTCTGTGCCTTTCCGATTCTGGTCTTCTTAGGGTATAGGCCCATTAGGGGATCGGCCGCATCATGTGGTAGCTCCGTGTTTACGTTTTAAATGCAGCTCCATTCTGTTCTCATGATTAGCTCTTACCAGTTTACATCCAACCAACTGCATAGTGGGTATGGATTTCTCCACCAACCCGTCAGCATTCATTGTTTGTAGACTTTTTACGGATGGCATTTTGAATACTGGGTGGCAAAATCTTTTTGTGGTTTGGATTTGCATCCAGCCAATAATTCCTGATATTGAGCTTTTATCCATGTTCTTCTTTTTTTGAAATAACAGAGTGAGTAACACTTACCTCTTCAAACTGATTTCTTGAAAAATTTTCCGTGTTGTGAACTTTTTTGACCATTACCTACCCCAGGACATTTTTTGAGGACACGTGTCATTTAGAGCCCTACAAGTACTGAAAATCTTAAGTGACCGTTAGCCCTGTGTTCCAAGCTGCTGTTGTGGGAAACGGCCACAAGGCGGCAGCATTTCTCCATTCCCAAATCTGGTTACTAGGGCAGCAGAGCCTTCCTGAAAGTTGTGTTCCTAAGTTGTAAATTAGAATGGAAGGTGCCAGGGAAAATCCCAATAACTTTATGTCTCATTAATTGTTGTTAGTGGTTTTAATTTTTTAAATTGGGGTAATGAGTACAATAGTGTTTGTTCTGGGTGTACTCAATCGGGTTCAATTGAACATTATATATATATATATATCTATTCATGTACAGATCCCCTTCCCATTTAAGTTACTATTATTTTTTCAAATAAATTTTATTTAGTTATTTATTTATATTTTGGCTGAGTTGGATCTTCATTGCTGCATGTGTGCTTTCTCTAGTTGCGGTGAGCGGGGGATATTCTCCGTTGCGGTGCACGGGCTTCTCCATGCCGTGGCTTCTCTTGTTGCGGAGCACGGGCTCTAGGCCTGCGGGCTTCAGTAGTTGTGGTGCATGGGCTCAGTAGTTATGTCTCATGGGTTCCAGAGCGTAGGCTCATTAGTTGTGGTGCACGGGCTTAGTTGCTCTGCAGCATGTGGGATCTTCCCGAACCAGGGCTCGAACCTGTGTCCCCTGCATTGGCAGGCGGATTCTTCACCACGGTGCCGCCAGGCAAGCCCCTGTGTAAATTATTACAGAGCGTTCAGTAGACCTCCCTTGGTATATGGTCGGTCTTTTTGATACATGTGTTTAATATGTATTTGTATACGTATGGTAACCCTAATCTTAATGTATCCATTCCTCCCACCTTTCCCTTTAGATAACCATAGTCTGTTTTCTAAGTCTGTGAGAGTCTTTCTCTGTGGAAATATGTTCATATGTGTCCGTTGTTAGGTAACACCTAGGAGTGATATCACAGGTTATTTGTCGTCTGCTTTCCGACTTACCTCATGTTCTGTGATTAGCTCTAGGCTCATCTATGGTGCTGCAAAGAGCAGTGTTGCATACTTTTCCATAGCGAATATTCCATTGTGTACATGGACCACTTCTTCTTTTTACATTCATCTGTTGATGGACATTTTGGTTACTTCCAAGTCTTGGCTATGCTAAATATTGGTGCAGTGCAGGATTGCCAGCCTGTGTCTTTTGGATTCTGGTCTTCTCCGGGGTTAGGCCCAGCAGTGGGCCTACTAGATCATATGGTAGTTCCATTTTTACCTTTCAACGCACCTCCATTCTGTTCTCACTACTGGCTGTTACCAGTTTACATCCGACCAGCAACTAGAGGGTACACAGATCTCTAAAAGCCCTTCAGCATGTATTGTTTGTAGAGGTTTTACGGATGGCATTTTGAGTGTTGGGTGGTGATACCTTTTTGTAGTTTGGATTTGCCTGCGTCTAATAATTCCCGATATTGAGCTTTTATCTACGTCCGTTTATTTTTAAGTAAAACAGAGAAACTTACCTCTTCAAATTGTTTCCTTGAAAAATTGGCCATGTTCTGGATTCCCGTGTCCATTACCTGCACCAGGACATTTTTTGAGGGCAGGTGTCATTACAGCTCTGTAGTAATTGTGACTATTGCATGACCATAAGCTCTGGGTTTAAAGCTGCTGTTGCAGGACACGGCCACAAGGAGGCAGCATTTCTATATTCCCAAATCTGGTTACTAGAGCAACAGAGCCTTCCTGGAAGTCCTGTTTGTAGGTTGTAAAGCAGAGTGGAATGTGCCAGGACAAACCCCCAAACACTATGTCTACTTATTTGTTGTTGGTATTCTTAGTTTAATTTTCATTTTTCTCAGAGCAAATTTGATTGCAATGTTGTGTTTGTCCTAGGTGTACAGAATCTCTTTCATTGATACATATATCTTTTCATGTTTGGATCCTGTTCCATATAGGTTATTACAGAATGTTGTGTAGACCTCTGTTGGTATTCGTTATATCTTTGATGATTATATATTTTATAAGTATTAGAATATGTCTGTTCACCCCATTATCCTCCGTTATACATTCCTCACACCTTTCCATTTGGTGAACCACAAGCTTGTTTTCTGAACTCGTGAGTGTCATTCTCTGTGGCAACAGGTTCATTCCTATCAATTTTTACATAACACCGATACGTGATATCACAGGATATGTGTCTCTCACTTTCTGACTTACTTCAAGTTGTGTGATTATCTGTAGCCTCATCTATGGTGCTGTAAACGGCATTGTTTCATTCTTTTCTGTGTCTAATATTGCATTGTGTACATGGACCACTTTTTCGTCCGTTCATCTGATGATGGACATTTTTGTTGCTTCCATGTCTTGGCTATTGTAAATACTGGTGCAATACACGATTTTCCATGCTGTGTCTTTTTGATTCTGGCTTTCACAGGTGACAGGCCCAATAGTGGTTCTTCTGGATCATATGGTGACTCAATTTTTCCCTTGAAACGCACTGCCATTCTGTTCCTATTTTTGGCTGTTACCAGTTTACATCCCACTTAGACCGAGGGGTTACGCTATTCTCCACAACTTCTTCAACATCTATTGTTTGCTGACTTTTTGCTGATGGTCATTGTGACTGGTGTGAGGTGATACCTTTGTGTAGATTGCATTTGCATGCATCTAATAATTCCTGTTGTTTTGTGTTTATCAATGTCCTTTTCATTTATTTTTACGATTGAGCTAAACTTGCAACTTCAAATTGCCTTCTTGAAAAATTTGGCGCGTTTGGATTTTTTTGTCCATTCCCTACCCCAGGACATTTTTTGAGGGCATGAGTCATTTACAGCCCTGCAGTCCTTGTGAATCTTAGTGACCATTAGCAGTGGATTTAAAGGTGCTGTTTGAGGAAACGGCCTTAGGGTGGCAGCATTTCTACGTTGCCAACTCTGCTTGCTAGGGAAACAGAACCTTGCTGCAAGTTGTGCTTTTAGGTTGCAGATTAGAGTGGAATGTGCCAGGACAAACCCCCATAAGTTTTAGCCTCCTTAATTCTTGTTTGTGTCTTTAACTTTTAGTTTTTATCAGAGCAAATTGGATTGAAAAATGTCTTTTGTTCTAGGTGTAAAGAATCTTGTTCATTTACACATATACATATATCTATTGATCTTTGTGTCCTTTTCCATGAAGGTTATTACAGAGTGTTCAGTAGACCACTCATGGTATTCCATAGGTGTTTGGGGCTTATATCTTTTATATGTATTAGCATATGTTTGTTAACCCCAATATCCTAATTTATCCATTCCTCACACCTTTTCTTTGGCTTAACCGTAAGTTTGTCTTCTCAATCTGAGATTGTCTTTCTCTATGGAAATATGTTCCTTTTTATGAATTTTCAGATAACATAAGTGATATCATAGGACATTTCTCTTTCGCATTCTGACTTACTTCACGTTGTGTGATTAAGTGGTGCTGCATATGCCATTCTTTTACTTTTTTTTCGTGGCTAATATTCCATTCTGTACATATAGCACTTCTTTGTCCATTCATCTGTTTATGGACCTTTTTTTGCTTCCATGTCATGGCTATTTCAATATTGCTACAGTGCACACTTGTCTGCCTCTGTCTTTCCGATTCTGGTGGTCTTAGGTTACAGGCCCAGAAGGTGCCCTGCCGCATCATATGGTAGCACAATTTTTACCTTTTAAAGCAGCTCCATTCAGTTTTCCTTAGTGCTGTTACCCCGTAACATCCCACCAGCAGCTAGAAGGTACACATTTCTCTAAAACCCCTTCAGCATTGATAGTTTGTAGACTTTTGGCTGGTGGTCATTTGACTGGTGTGAGCTGAAACCTTTTTGGAGGTTGGATTTACATGTGGCTAATAATTCCTTATACTGAGCTTTAGGCATGTACTTTTTTCCTTTTCCTTTTTGTTACAGAGTGAGTACAACTTCCCTCTTCATATTGACTTCTTGAAAAATTTGTCATGTGGTGAATTTTCTTGCCTATTCCCTACCCCAGGGCATTTTTTGAGGGCAGGTGTCATTTACAGCCCTGCAGTCCTTGTGACTATTAAGCGACCATTAGCACTGGGTTTAAAGCTGCTGTTGTGGGAAACAGCCACAAGGCGGCAGCATTATTACGTTCTCAACTCTTGTTACTAGGGCAACAGAGTCTTCCTGGACATGGTGTTCCTCGGTTGTAAATTAGAGTTGAATGTGCTGGGACAAGCCCCCAGAAGTTTATGTCTCCTTACTTATGTTTGTTATTGAAATTTAATTTCTATTTCTTATCGGAGTAAATTTGATTAGAGTGTTGTGATTGGCTGGCTCTACAGAATCTGCTCAATGATTCATACATAGGTCTGTTCATCTTCGGATCCTGTTAACCGTGTATGTTATTACAGAATGTTGAGTAGACCTCCCTTGGTATTTTGTAGGTGTTTTGTCATTATATATATTTTATATGTATTGGTGATAATATATTTCATGTAGTTTATATGTTATATGTTTATATACATTTAACATACATAAGTATATGTATGCTACCCCCATAATCCTAATTTTTCCATCCTCCCACCTTTCATTTTGGTTAACCATTAGTTTGTTTCATAAGTCTGTGTGTGTCTTTTTCTGTGGAAATATGTTCATTGGTAGCAATCTTAGTATAACATGTATAAATGATATCATAGAATATTTGTCATTCCCTTTTGATTTACATAACGTACTATGATTATTTCTAGGCTCATCTGTAGTCCTGAAAACGGCATTGTTCATTTTTCTTCCGAGGCTACTATTCCATTCGGTACGTATACCACTTCTTCTTTGTCCATTTATCTGTTGATGGACATTTTGTTTGCTTGCATGTCTTGGCTATTGTAAGTATTGCTGCAGTGCATGTTTGCCTGTCTGTGCCTTTCCGATTCTGGTCTTCTTAGGGTATAGGCCCATTAGGGGATCGGCCGCATCATGTGGTAGCTCCGTGTTTACGTTTTAAATGCAGCTCCATTCTGTTCTCATGATTAGCTCTTACCAGTTTACATCCAACCAACTGCATAGTGGGTATGGATTTCTCCACCAACCCGTCAGCATTCATTGTTTGTAGACTTTTTACGGATGGCATTTTGAATACTGGGTGGCAAAATCTTTTTGTGGTTTGGATTTGCATCCAGCCAATAATTCCTGATATTGAGCTTTTATCCATGTTCTTCTTTTTTTGAAATAACAGAGTGAGTAACACTTACCTCTTCAAACTGATTTCTTGAAAAATTTTCCGTGTTGTGAACTTTTTTGACCATTACCTACCCCAGGACATTTTTTGAGGACACGTGTCATTTAGAGCCCTACAAGTACTGAAAATCTTAAGTGACCGTTAGCCCTGTGTTCCAAGCTGCTGTTGTGGGAAACGGCCACAAGGCGGCAGCATTTCTCCATTCCCAAATCTGGTTACTAGGGCAGCAGAGCCTTCCTGAAAGTTGTGTTCCTAAGTTGTAAATTAGAATGGAAGGTGCCAGGGAAAATCCCAATAACTTTATGTCTCATTAATTGTTGTTAGTGGTTTTAATTTTTTAAATTGGGGTAATGAGTACAATAGTGTTTGTTCTGGGTGTACTCAATCGGGTTCAATTGAACATTATATATATATATATATCTATTCATGTACAGATCCCCTTCCCATTTAAGTTACTATTATTTTTTCAAATAAATTTTATTTAGTTATTTATTTATATTTTGGCTGAGTTGGATCTTCATTGCTGCATGTGTGCTTTCTCTAGTTGCGGTGAGCGGGGGATATTCTCCGTTGCGGTGCACGGGCTTCTCCATGCCGTGGCTTCTCTTGTTGCGGAGCACGGGCTCTAGGCCTGCGGGCTTCAGTAGTTGTGGTGCATGGGCTCAGTAGTTATGTCTCATGGGTTCCAGAGCGTAGGCTCATTAGTTGTGGTGCACGGGCTTAGTTGCTCTGCAGCATGTGGGATCTTCCCGAACCAGGGCTCGAACCTGTGTCCCCTGCATTGGCAGGCGGATTCTTCACCACGGTGCCGCCAGGCAAGCCCCTGTGTAAATTATTACAGAGCGTTCAGTAGACCTCCCTTGGTATATGGTCGGTCTTTTTGATACATGTGTTTAATATGTATTTGTATACGTATGGTAACCCTAATCTTAATGTATCCATTCCTCCCACCTTTCCCTTTAGATAACCATAGTCTGTTTTCTAAGTCTGTGAGAGTCTTTCTCTGTGGAAATATGTTCATATGTGTCCGTTGTTAGGTAACACCTAGGAGTGATATCACAGGTTATTTGTCGTCTGCTTTCCGACTTACCTCATGTTCTGTGATTATCTCTAGGCTCATCTATGGTGCTGCAAAGAGCAGTGTTGCATACTTTTCCATAGCGAATATTCCATTGTGTACATGGACCACTTCTTCTTTTTACATTCATCTGTTGATGGACATTTTGGTTACTTCCAAGTCTTGGCTATGCTAAATATTGGTGCAGTGCAGGATTGCCAGCCTGTGTCTTTTGGATTCTGGTCTTCTCCGGGGTTAGGCCTAGCAGTGGGCCTACTAGATCATATGGTAGTTCCATTTTTACCTTTCAACGCACCTCCATTCTGTTCTCACTACTGGCTGTTACCAGTTTACATCCGACCAGCAACTAGAGGGTACACAGATCTCTAAAAGCCCTTCAGCATGTATTGTTTGTAGAGGTTTTACGGATGGCATTTTGAGTGTTGGGTGGTGATACCTTTTTGTAGTTTGGATTTGCCTGCGTCTAATAATTCCCGATATTGAGCTTTTATCTACGTCCGTTTATTTTTAAGTAAAACAGAGAAACTTACCTCTTCAAATTGTTTCCTTGAAAAATTGGCCATGTTCTGGATTCCCGTGTCCATTACCTGCACCAGGACATTTTTTGAGGGCAGGTGTCATTACAGCTCTGTAGTAATTGTGACTATTACATGACCATAAGCTCTGGGTTTAAAGCTGCTGTTGCAGGACACGGCCACAAGGAGGCAGCATTTCTATATTCCCAAATCTGGTTACTAGAGCAACAGAGCCTTCCTGGAAGTCCTGTTTGTAGGTTGTAAAGCAGAGTGGAATGTGCCAGGACAAACCCCCAAACACTATGTCTACTTATTTGTTGTTGGTATTCTTAGTTTAATTTTCATTTTTCTCAGAGCAAATTTGATTGCAATGTTGTGTTTGTCCTAGGTGTACAGAATCTCTTTCATTGATACATATATCTTTTCATGTTTGGATCCTGTTCCATATAGGTTATTACAGAATGTTGTGTAGACCTCTGTTGGTATTCGTTATATCTTTGATGATTATATATTTTATAAGTATTAGAATATGTCTGTTCACCCCATTATCCTCCGTTATACATTCCTCACACCTTTCCATTTGGTGAACCACAAGCTTGTTTTCTGAACTCGTGAGTGTCATTCTCTGTGGCAACAGGTTCATTCCTATCAATTTTTACATAACACCGATACGTGATATCACAGGATATGTGTCTCTCACTTTCTGACTTACTTCAAGTTGTGTGATTATCTGTAGCCTCATCTATGGTGCTGTAAACGGCATTGTTTCATTCTTTTCTGTGTCTAATATTGCATTGTGTACATGGACCACTTTTTCGTCCGTTCATCTGATGATGGACATTTTTGTTGCTTCCATGTCTTGGCTATTGTAAATACTGGTGCAATACACGATTTTCCATGCTGTGTCTTTTTGATTCTGGCTTTCACAGGTGACAGGCCCAATAGTGGTTCTTCTGGATCATATGGTGACTCAATTTTTCCCTTGAAACGCACTGCCATTCTGTTCCTATTTTTGGCTGTTACCAGTTTACATCCCACTTAGACCGAGGGGTTACGCTATTCTCCACAACTTCTTCAACATCTATTGTTTGCTGACTTTTTGCTGATGGTCATTGTGACTGGTGTGAGGTGATACCTTTGTGTAGATTGCATTTGCATGCATCTAATAATTCCTGTTGTTTTGTGTTTATCAATGTCCTTTTCATTTATTTTTACGATTGAGCTAAACTTGCAACTTCAAATTGCCTTCTTGAAAAATTTGGCGCGTTTGGATTTTTTTGTCCATTCCCTACCCCAGGACATTTTTTGAGGGCATGAGTCATTTACAGCCCTGCAGTCCTTGTGAATCTTAGTGACCATTAGCAGTGGATTTAAAGGTGCTGTTTGAGGAAACGGCCTTAGGGTGGCAGCATTTCTACGTTGCCAACTCTGCTTGCTAGGGAAACAGAACCTTGCTGCAAGTTGTGCTTTTAGGTTGCAGATTAGAGTGGAATGTGCCAGGACAAACCCCCATAAGTTTTAGCCTCCTTAATTCTTGTTTGTGTCTTTAACTTTTAGTTTTTATCAGAGCAAATTGGATTGAAAAATGTCTTTTGTTCTAGGTGTAAAGAATCTTGTTCATTTACACATATACATATATCTATTGATCTTTGTGTCCTTTTCCATGAAGGTTATTACAGAGTGTTCAGTAGACCACTCATGGTATTCCATAGGTGTTTGGGGCTTATATCTTTTATATGTATTAGCATATGTTTGTTAACCCCAATATCCTAATTTATCCATTCCTCACACCTTTTCTTTGGCTTAACCGTAAGTTTGTCTTCTCAATCTGAGATTGTCTTTCTCTATGGAAATATGTTCCTTTTTATGAATTTTCAGATAACATAAGTGATATCATAGGACATTTCTCTTTCGCATTCTGACTTACTTCACGTTGTGTGATTAAGTGGTGCTGCATATGCCATTCTTTTACTTTTTTTTCGTGGCTAATATTCCATTCTGTACATATAGCACTTCTTTGTCCATTCATCTGTTTATGGACCTTTTTTTGCTTCCATGTCATGGCTATTTCAATATTGCTACAGTGCACACTTGTCTGCCTCTGTCTTTCCGATTCTGGTGGTCTTAGGTTACAGGCCCAGAAGGTGCCCTGCCGCATCATATGGTAGCACAATTTTTACCTTTTAAAGCAGCTCCATTCAGTTTTCCTTAGTGCTGTTACCCCGTAACATCCCACCAGCAGCTAGAAGGTACACATTTCTCTAAAACCCCTTCAGCATTGATAGTTTGTAGACTTTTGGCTGGTGGTCATTTGACTGGTGTGAGCTGAAACCTTTTTGGAGGTTGGATTTACATGTGGCTAATAATTCCTTATACTGAGCTTTAGGCATGTACTTTTTTCCTTTTCCTTTTTGTTACAGAGTGAGTACAACTTCCCTCTTCATATTGACTTCTTGAAAAATTTGTCATGTGTTGAATTTTCTTGCCTATTCCCTACCCCAGGGCATTTTTTGAGGGCAGGTGTCATTTACAGCCCTGCAGTCCTTGTGACTATTAAGCGACCATTAGCACTGGGTTTAAAGCTGCTGTTGTGGGAAACAGCCACAAGGCGGCAGCATTATTACGTTCTCAACTCTTGTTACTAGGGCAACAGAGTCTTCCTGGACATGGTGTTCCTCGGTTGTAAATTAGAGTTGAATGTGCTGGGACAAGCCCCCAGAAGTTTATGTCTCCTTACTTATGTTTGTTATTGAAATTTAATTTCTATTTCTTATCGGAGTAAATTTGATTAGAGTGTTGTGATTGGCTGGCTCTACAGAATCTGCTCAATGATTCATACATAGGTCTGTTCATCTTCGGATCCTGTTAACCGTGTATGTTATTACAGAATGTTGAGTAGACCTCCCTTGGTATTTTGTAGGTGTTTTGTCATTATATATATTTTATATGTATTGGTGATAATATATTTCATGTAGTTTATATGTTATATGTTTATATACATTTAACATACATAAGTATATGTATGCTACCCCCATAATCCTAATTTTTCCATCCTCCCACCTTTCATTTTGGTTAACCATTAGTTTGTTTCATAAGTCTGTGTGTGTCTTTTTCTGTGGAAATATGTTCATTGGTAGCAATCTTAGGATAACATGTATAAATGATATCATAGAATATTTGTCATTCCCTTTTGATTTACATAACGTACTATGATTATTTCTAGGCTCATCTGTAGTCCTGAAAACGGCATTGTTCATTTTTCTTCCGAGGCTACTATTCCATTCGGTACGTATACCACTTCTTCTTTGTCCATTTATCTGTTGATGGACATTTTGTTTGCTTGCATGTCTTGGCTATTGTAAGTATTGCTGCAGTGCATGTTTGCCTGTCTGTGCCTTTCCGATTCTGGTCTTCTTAGGGTATAGGCCCATTAGGGGATCGGCCGCATCATGTGGTAGCTCCGTGTTTACGTTTTAAATGCAGCTCCATTCTGTTCTCATGATTAGCTCTTACCAGTTTACATCCAACCAACTGCATAGTGGGTATGGATTTCTCCACCAACCCGTCAGCATTCATTGTTTGTAGACTTTTTACGGATGGCATTTTGAATACTGGGTGGCAAAATCTTTTTGTAGTTTGGATTTGCATCCAACCAATAATTCCTGATATTGAGCTTTTATCCATGTTCTTCTTTTTTTGAAATAACAGAGTGAGTAACACTTACCTCTTCAAACTGATTTCTTGAAAAATTTTCCGTGTTGTGAACTTTTTTGACCATTACCTACCCCAGGACATTTTTTGAGGACACGTGTCATTTAGAGCCCTACAAGTACTGAAAATCTTAAGTGACCGTTAGCCCTGTGTTCCAAGCTGCTGTTGTGGGAAACGGCCACAAGGCGGCAGCATTTCTCCATTCCCAAATCTGGTTACTAGGGCAGCAGAGCCTTCCTGAAAGTTGTGTTCCTAAGTTGTAAATTAGAATGGAAGGTGCCAGGGAAAATCCCAATAACTTTATGTCTCATTAATTGTTGTTAGTGGTTTTAATTTTTTAAATTGGGGTAATGAGTACAATAGTGTTTGTTCTGGGTGTACTCAATCGGGTTCAATTGAACATTATATATATATATATATCTATTCATGTACAGATCCCCTTCCCATTTAAGTTACTATTATTTTTTCAAATAAATTTTATTTAGTTATTTATTTATATTTTGGCTGAGTTGGATCTTCATTGCTGCATGTGTGCTTTCTCTAGTTGCGGTGAGCGGGGGATATTCTCCGTTGCGGTGCACGGGCTTCTCCATGCCGTGGCTTCTCTTGTTGCGGAGCACGGGCTCTAGGCCTGCGGGCTTCAGTAGTTGTGGTGCATGGGCTCAGTAGTTATGTCTCATGGGTTCCAGAGCGTAGGCTCATTAGTTGTGGTGCACGGGCTTAGTTGCTCTGCAGCATGTGGGATCTTCCCGAACCAGGGCTCGAACCTGTGTCCCCTGCATTGGCAGGCGGATTCTTCACCACGGTGCCGCCAGGCAAGCCCCTGTGTAAATTATTACAGAGCGTTCAGTAGACCTCCCTTGGTATATGGTCGGTCTTTTTGATACATGTGTTTAATATGTATTTGTATACGTATGGTAACCCTAATCTTAATGTATCCATTCCTCCCACCTTTCCCTTTAGATAACCATAGTCTGTTTTCTAAGTCTGTGAGAGTCTTTCTCTGTGGAAATATGTTCATATGTGTCCGTTGTTAGGTAACACCTAGGAGTGATATCACAGGTTATTTGTCGTCTGCTTTCCGACTTACCTCATGTTTGTTCTGTGATTATCTCTAGGCTCATCTATGGTGCTGCAAAGAGCAGTGTTGCATACTTTTCCATAGCGAATATTCCATTGTGTACATGGACCACTTCTTCTTTTTACATTCATCTGTTGATGGACATTTTGGTTACTTCCAAGTCTTGGCTATGCTAAATATTGGTGCAGTGCAGGATTGCCAGCCTGTGTCTTTTGGATTCTGGTCTTCTCCGGGGTTAGGCCCAGCAGTGGGCCTACTAGATCATATGGTAGTTCCATTTTTACCTTTCAACGCACCTCCATTCTGTTCTCACTACTGGCTGTTACCAGTTTACATCCGACCAGCAACTAGAGGGTACACAGATCTCTAAAAGCCCTTCAGCATGTATTGTTTGTAGAGGTTTTACGGATGGCATTTTGAGTGTTGGGTGGTGATACCTTTTTGTAGTTTGGATTTGCCTGCGTCTAATAATTCCCGATATTGAGCTTTTATCTACGTCCGTTTATTTTTAAGTAAAACAGAGAAACTTACCTCTTCAAATTGTTTCCTTGAAAAATTGGCCATGTTCTGGATTCCCGTGTCCATTACCTGCACCAGGACATTTTTTGAGGGCAGGTGTCATTACAGCTCTGTAGTAATTGTGACTATTGCATGACCATAAGCTCTGGGTTTAAAGCTGCTGTTGCAGGACACGGCCACAAGGAGGCAGCATTTCTATATTCCCAAATCTGGTTACTAGAGCAACAGAGCCTTCCTGGAAGTCCTGTTTGTAGGTTGTAAAGCAGAGTGGAATGTGCCAGGACAAACCCCCAAACACTATGTCTACTTATTTGTTGTTGGTATTCTTAGTTTAATTTTCATTTTTCTCAGAGCAAATTTGATTGCAATGTTGTGTTTGTCCTAGGTGTACAGAATCTCTTTCATTGATACATATATCTTTTCATGTTTGGATCCTGTTCCATATAGGTTATTACAGAATGTTGTGTAGACCTCTGTTGGTATTCGTTATATCTTTGATGATTATATATTTTATAAGTATTAGAATATGTCTGTTCACCCCATTATCCTCCGTTATACATTCCTCACACCTTTCCATTTGGTGAACCACAAGCTTGTTTTCTGAACTCGTGAGTGTCATTCTCTGTGGCAACAGGTTCATTCCTATCAATTTTTACATAACACCGATACGTGATATCACAGGATATGTGTCTCTCACTTTCTGACTTACTTCAAGTTGTGTGATTATCTGTAGCCTCATCTATGGTGCTGTAAACGGCATTGCTTCATTCTTTTCTGTGTCTAATATTGCATTGTGTACATGGACCACTTTTTCGTCCGTTCATCTGATGATGGACATTTTTGTTGCTTCCATGTCTTGGCTATTGTAAATACTGGTGCAATACACGATTTTCCATGCTGTGTCTTTTTGATTCTGGCTTTCACAGGTGACAGGCCCAATAGTGGTTCTTCTGGATCATATGGTGACTCAATTTTTCCCTTGAAACGCACTGCCATTCTGTTCCTATTTTTGGCTGTTACCAGTTTACATCCCACTTAGACCGAGGGGTTACGCTATTCTCCACAACTTCTTCAACATCTATTGTTTGCTGACTTTTTGCTGATGGTCATTGTGACTGGTGTGAGGTGATACCTTTGTGTAGATTGCATTTGCATGCATCTAATAATTCCTGTTGTTTTGTGTTTATCAATGTCCTTTTCATTTATTTTTACGATTGAGCTAAACTTGCAACTTCAAATTGCCTTCTTGAAAAATTTGGCGCGTTTGGATTTTTTTGTCCATTCCCTACCCCAGGACATTTTTTGAGGGCATGAGTCATTTACAGCCCTGCAGTCCTTGTGAATCTTAGTGACCATTAGCAGTGGATTTAAAGGTGCTGTTTGAGGAAACGGCCTTAGGGTGGCAGCATTTCTACGTTGCCAACTCTGCTTGCTAGGGAAACAGAACCTTGCTGCAAGTTGTGCTTTTAGGTTGCAGATTAGAGTGGAATGTGCCAGGACAAACCCCCATAAGTTTTAGCCTCCTTAATTCTTGTTTGTGTCTTTAACTTTTAGTTTTTATCAGAGCAAATTGGATTGAAAAATGTCTTTTGTTCTAGGTGTAAAGAATCTTGTTCATTTACACATATACATATATCTATTGATCTTTGTGTCCTTTTCCATGAAGGTTATTACAGAGTGTTCAGTAGACCACTCATGGTATTCCATAGGTGTTTGGGGCTTATATCTTTTATATGTATTAGCATATGTTTGTTAACCCCAATATCCTAATTTATCCATTCCTCACACCTTTTCTTTGGCTTAACCGTAAGTTTGTCTTCTCAATCTGAGATTGTCTTTCTCTATGGAAATATGTTCCTTTTTATGAATTTTCAGATAACATAAGTGATATCATAGGACATTTCTCTTTCGCATTCTGACTTACTTCACGTTGTGTGATTAAGTGGTGCTGCATATGCCATTCTTTTACTTTTTTTTCGTGGCTAATATTCCATTCTGTACATATAGCACTTCTTTGTCCATTCATCTGTTTATGGACCTTTTTTTGCTTCCATGTCATGGCTATTTCAATATTGCTACAGTGCACACTTGTCTGCCTCTGTCTTTCCGATTCTGGTGGTCTTAGGTTACAGGCCCAGAAGGTGCCCTGCCGCATCATATGGTAGCACAATTTTTACTTTTTAAAGCAGCTCCATTCAGTTTTCCTTAGTGCTGTTACCCCGTAACATCCCACCAGCAGCTAGAAGGTACACATTTCTCTAAAACCCCTTCAGCATTGATAGTTTGTAGACTTTTGGCTGGTGGTCATTTGACTGGTGTGAGCTGAAACCTTTTTGGAGGTTGGATTTACATGTGGCTAATAATTCCTTATACTGAGCTTTAGGCATGTACTTTTTTCCTTTTCCTTTTTGTTACAGAGTGAGTACAACTTCCCTCTTCATATTGACTTCTTGAAAAATTTGTCATGTGGTGAATTTTCTTGCCTATTCCCTACCCCAGGGCATTTTTTGAGGGCAGGTGTCATTTACAGCCCTGCAGTCCTTGTGACTATTAAGCGACCATTAGCACTGGGTTTAAAGCTGCTGTTGTGGGAAACAGCCACAAGGCGGCAGCATTATTACGTTCTCAACTCTTGTTACTAGGGCAACAGAGTCTTCCTGGACATGGTGTTCCTCGGTTGTAAATTAGAGTTGAATGTGCTGGGACAAGCCCCCAGAAGTTTATGTCTCCTTACTTATGTTTGTTATTGAAATTTAATTTCTATTTCTTATCGGAGTAAATTTGATTAGAGTGTTGTGATTGGCTGGCTCTACAGAATCTGCTCAATGATTCATACATAGGTCTGTTCATCTTCGGATCCTGTTAACCGTGTATGTTATTACAGAATGTTGAGTAGACCTCCCTTGGTATTTTGTAGGTGTTTTGTCATTATATATATTTTATATGTATTGGTGATAATATATTTCATGTAGTTTATATGTTATATGTTTATATACATTTAACATACATAAGTATATGTATGCTACCCCCATAATCCTAATTTTTCCATCCTCCCACCTTTCATTTTGGTTAACCATTAGTTTGTTTCATAAGTCTGTGTGTGTCTTTTTCTGTGGAAATATGTTCATTGGTAGCAATCTTAGGATAACATGTATAAATGATATCATAGAATATTTGTCATTCCCTTTTGATTTACATAACGTACTATGATTATTTCTAGGCTCATCTGTAGTCCTGAAAACGGCATTGTTCATTTTTCTTCCGAGGCTACTATTCCATTCGGTACGTATACCACTTCTTCTTTGTCCATTTATCTGTTGATGGACATTTTGTTTGCTTGCATGTCTTGGCTATTGTAAGTATTGCTGCAGTGCATGTTTGCCTGTCTGTGCCTTTCCGATTCTGGTCTTCTTAGGGTATAGGCCCATTAGGGGATCGGCCGCATCATGTGGTAGCTCCGTGTTTACGTTTTAAATGCAGCTCCATTCTGTTCTCATGATTAGCTCTTACCAGTTTACATCCAACCAACTGCATAGTGGGTATGGATTTCTCCACCAACCCGTCAGCATTCATTGTTTGTAGACTTTTTACGGATGGCATTTTGAATACTGGGTGGCAAAATCTTTTTGTAGTTTGGATTTGCATCCAACCAATAATTCCTGATATTGAGCTTTTATCCATGTTCTTCTTTTTTTGAAATAACAGAGTGAGTAACACTTACCTCTTCAAACTGATTTCTTGAAAAATTTTCCGTGTTGTGAACTTTTTTGACCATTACCTACCCCAG
The DNA here is from genome assembly GCF_965194825.1 of Balaenoptera physalus. Classification (NCBI taxonomy): domain Eukaryota; kingdom Metazoa; phylum Chordata; class Mammalia; order Artiodactyla; family Balaenopteridae; genus Balaenoptera; species Balaenoptera physalus. The sequence continues at coordinate 42,476,873 of NC_138890.1, read as the reverse complement.
GACATTTTTTGAGGACACGTGTCATTTAGAGCCCTACAAGTACTGAAAATCTTAAGTGACCGTTAGCCCTGTGTTCCAAGCTGCTGTTGTGGGAAACGGCCACAAGGCGGCAGCATTTCTCCATTCCCAAATCTGGTTACTAGGGCAGCAGAGCCTTCCTGAAAGTTGTGTTCCTAAGTTGTAAATTAGAATGGAAGGTGCCAGGGAAAATCCCAATAACTTTATGTCTCATTAATTGTTGTTAGTGGTTTTAATTTTTTAAATTGGGGTAATGAGTACAATAGTGTTTGTTCTGGGTGTACTCAATCGGGTTCAATTGAACATTATATATATATATATATATCTATTCATGTACAGATCCCCTTCCCATTTAAGTTACTATTATTTTTTCAAATAAATTTTATTTAGTTATTTATTTATATTTTGGCTGAGTTGGATCTTCATTGCTGCATGTGTGCTTTCTCTAGTTGCGGTGAGCGGGGGATATTCTCCGTTGCGGTGCACGGGCTTCTCCATGCCGTGGCTTCTCTTGTTGCGGAGCACGGGCTCTAGGCCTGCGGGCTTCAGTAGTTGTGGTGCATGGGCTCAGTAGTTATGTCTCATGGGTTCCAGAGCGTAGGCTCATTAGTTGTGGTGCACGGGCTTAGTTGCTCTGCAGCATGTGGGATCTTCCCGAACCAGGGCTCGAACCTGTGTCCCCTGCATTGGCAGGCGGATTCTTCACCACGGTGCCGCCAGGCAAGCCCCTGTGTAAATTATTACAGAGCGTTCAGTAGACCTCCCTTGGTATATGGTCGGTCTTTTTGATACATGTGTTTAATATGTATTTGTATACGTATGGTAACCCTAATCTTAATGTATCCATTCCTCCCACCTTTCCCTTTAGATAACCATAGTCTGTTTTCTAAGTCTGTGAGAGTCTTTCTCTGTGGAAATATGTTCATATGTGTCCGTTGTTAGGTAACACCTAGGAGTGATATCACAGGTTATTTGTCGTCTGCTTTCCGACTTACCTCATGTTCTGTGATTATCTCTAGGCTCATCTATGGTGCTGCAAAGAGCAGTGTTGCATACTTTTCCATAGCGAATATTCCATTGTGTACATGGACCACTTCTTCTTTTTACATTCATCTGTTGATGGACATTTTGGTTACTTCCAAGTCTTGGCTATGCTAAATATTGGTGCAGTGCAGGATTGCCAGCCTGTGTCTTTTGGATTCTGGTCTTCTCCGGGGTTAGGCCCAGCAGTGGGCCTACTAGATCATATGGTAGTTCCATTTTTACCTTTCAACGCACCTCCATTCTGTTCTCACTACTGGCTGTTACCAGTTTACATCCGACCAGCAACTAGAGGGTACACAGATCTCTAAAAGCCCTTCAGCATGTATTGTTTGTAGAGGTTTTACGGATGGCATTTTGAGTGTTGGGTGGTGATACCTTTTTGTAGTTTGGATTTGCCTGCGTCTAATAATTCCCGATATTGAGCTTTTATCTACGTCCGTTTATTTTTAAGTAAAACAGAGAAACTTACCTCTTCAAATTGTTTCCTTGAAAAATTGGCCATGTTCTGGATTCCCGTGTCCATTACCTGCACCAGGACATTTTTTGAGGGCAGGTGTCATTACAGCTCTGTAGTAATTGTGACTATTACATGACCATAAGCTCTGGGTTTAAAGCTGCTGTTGCAGGACACGGCCACAAGGAGGCAGCATTTCTATATTCCCAAATCTGGTTACTAGAGCAACAGAGCCTTCCTGGAAGTCCTGTTTGTAGGTTGTAAAGCAGAGTGGAATGTGCCAGGACAAACCCCCAAACACTATGTCTACTTATTTGTTGTTGGTATTCTTAGTTTAATTTTCATTTTTCTCAGAGCAAATTTGATTGCAATGTTGTGTTTGTCCTAGGTGTACAGAATCTCTTTCATTGATACATATATCTTTTCATGTTTGGATCCTGTTCCATATAGGTTATTACAGAATGTTGTGTAGACCTCTGTTGGTATTCGTTATATCTTTGATGATTATATATTTTATAAGTATTAGAATATGTCTGTTCACCCCATTATCCTCCGTTATACATTCCTCACACCTTTCCATTTGGTGAACCACAAGCTTGTTTTCTGAACTCGTGAGTGTCATTCTCTGTGGCAACAGGTTCATTCCTATCAATTTTTACATAACACCGATACGTGATATCACAGGATATGTGTCTCTCACTTTCTGACTTACTTCAAGTTGTGTGATTATCTGTAGCCTCATCTATGGTGCTGTAAACGGCATTGCTTCATTCTTTTCTGTGTCTAATATTGCATTGTGTACATGGACCACTTTTTCGTCCGTTCATCTGATGATGGACATTTTTGTTGCTTCCATGTCTTGGCTATTGTAAATACTGGTGCAATACACGATTTTCCATGCTGTGTCTTTTTGATTCTGGCTTTCACAGGTGACAGGCCCAATAGTGGTTCTTCTGGATCATATGGTGACTCAATTTTTCCCTTGAAACGCACTGCCATTCTGTTCCTATTTTTGGCTGTTACCAGTTTACATCCCACTTAGACCGAGGGGTTACGCTATTCTCCACAACTTCTTCAACATCTATTGTTTGCTGACTTTTTGCTGATGGTCATTGTGACTGGTGTGAGGTGATACCTTTGTGTAGATTGCATTTGCATGCATCTAATAATTCCTGTTGTTTTGTGTTTATCAATGTCCTTTTCATTTATTTTTACGATTGAGCTAAACTTGCAACTTCAAATTGCCTTCTTGAAAAATTTGGCGCGTTTGGATTTTTTTGTCCATTCCCTACCCCAGGACATTTTTTGAGGGCATGAGTCATTTACAGCCCTGCAGTCCTTGTGAATCTTAGTGACCATTAGCAGTGGATTTAAAGGTGCTGTTTGAGGAAACGGCCTTAGGGTGGCAGCATTTCTACGTTGCCAACTCTGCTTGCTAGGGAAACAGAACCTTGCTGCAAGTTGTGCTTTTAGGTTGCAGATTAGAGTGGAATGTGCCAGGACAAACCCCCATAAGTTTTAGCCTCCTTAATTCTTGTTTGTGTCTTTAACTTTTAGTTTTTATCAGAGCAAATTGGATTGAAAAATGTCTTTTGTTCTAGGTGTAAAGAATCTTGTTCATTTACACATATACATATATCTATTGATCTTTGTGTCCTTTTCCATGAAGGTTATTACAGAGTGTTCAGTAGACCACTCATGGTATTCCATAGGTGTTTGGGGCTTATATCTTTTATATGTATTAGCATATGTTTGTTAACCCCAATATCCTAATTTATCCATTCCTCACACCTTTTCTTTGGCTTAACCGTAAGTTTGTCTTCTCAATCTGAGATTGTCTTTCTCTATGGAAATATGTTCCTTTTTATGAATTTTCAGATAACATAAGTGATATCATAGGACATTTCTCTTTCGCATTCTGACTTACTTCACGTTGTGTGATTAAGTGGTGCTGCATATGCCATTCTTTTACTTTTTTTTCGTGGCTAATATTCCATTCTGTACATATAGCACTTCTTTGTCCATTCATCTGTTTATGGACCTTTTTTTGCTTCCATGTCATGGCTATTTCAATATTGCTACAGTGCACACTTGTCTGCCTCTGTCTTTCCGATTCTGGTGGTCTTAGGTTACAGGCCCAGAAGGTGCCCTGCCGCATCATATGGTAGCACAATTTTTACTTTTTAAAGCAGCTCCATTCAGTTTTCCTTAGTGCTGTTACCCCGTAACATCCCACCAGCAGCTAGAAGGTACACATTTCTCTAAAACCCCTTCAGCATTGATAGTTTGTAGACTTTTGGCTGGTGGTCATTTGACTGGTGTGAGCTGAAACCTTTTTGGAGGTTGGATTTACATGTGGCTAATAATTCCTTATACTGAGCTTTAGGCATGTACTTTTTTCCTTTTCCTTTTTGTTACAGAGTGAGTACAACTTCCCTCTTCATATTGACTTCTTGAAAAATTTGTCATGTGGTGAATTTTCTTGCCTATTCCCTACCCCAGGGCATTTTTTGAGGGCAGGTGTCATTTACAGCCCTGCAGTCCTTGTGACTATTAAGCGACCATTAGCACTGGGTTTAAAGCTGCTGTTGTGGGAAACAGCCACAAGGCGGCAGCATTATTACGTTCTCAACTCTTGTTACTAGGGCAACAGAGTCTTCCTGGACATGGTGTTCCTCGGTTGTAAATTAGAGTTGAATGTGCTGGGACAAGCCCCCAGAAGTTTATGTCTCCTTACTTATGTTTGTTATTGAAATTTAATTTCTATTTCTTATCGGAGTAAATTTGATTAGAGTGTTGTGATTGGCTGGCTCTACAGAATCTGCTCAATGATTCATACATAGGTCTGTTCATCTTCGGATCCTGTTAACCGTGTATGTTATTACAGAATGTTGAGTAGACCTCCCTTGGTATTTTGTAGGTGTTTTGTCATTATATATATTTTATATGTATTGGTGATAATATATTTCATGTAGTTTATATGTTATATGTTTATATACATTTAACATACATAAGTATATGTATGCTACCCCCATAATCCTAATTTTTCCATCCTCCCACCTTTCATTTTGGTTAACCATTAGTTTGTTTCATAAGTCTGTGTGTGTCTTTTTCTGTGGAAATATGTTCATTGGTAGCAATCTTAGGATAACATGTATAAATGATATCATAGAATATTTGTCATTCCCTTTTGATTTACATAACGTACTATGATTATTTCTAGGCTCATCTGTAGTCCTGAAAACGGCATTGTTCATTTTTCTTCCGAGGCTACTATTCCATTCGGTACGTATACCACTTCTTCTTTGTCCATTTATCTGTTGATGGACATTTTGTTTGCTTGCATGTCTTGGCTATTGTAAGTATTGCTGCAGTGCATGTTTGCCTGTCTGTGCCTTTCCGATTCTGGTCTTCTTAGGGTATAGGCCCATTAGGGGATCGGCCGCATCATGTGGTAGCTCCGTGTTTACGTTTTAAATGCAGCTCCATTCTGTTCTCATGATTAGCTCTTACCAGTTTACATCCAACCAACTGCATAGTGGGTATGGATTTCTCCACCAACCCGTCAGCATTCATTGTTTGTAGACTTTTTACGGATGGCATTTTGAATACTGGGTGGCAAAATCTTTTTGTAGTTTGGATTTGCATCCAACCAATAATTCCTGATATTGAGCTTTTATCCATGTTCTTCTTTTTTTGAAATAACAGAGTGAGTAACACTTACCTCTTCAAACTGATTTCTTGAAAAATTTTCCGTGTTGTGAACTTTTTTGACCATTACCTACCCCAGGACATTTTTTGAGGACACGTGTCATTTAGAGCCCTACAAGTACTGAAAATCTTAAGTGACCGTTAGCCCTGTGTTCCAAGCTGCTGTTGTGGGAAACGGCCACAAGGCGGCAGCATTTCTCCATTCCCAAATCTGGTTACTAGGGCAGCAGAGCCTTCCTGAAAGTTGTGTTCCTAAGTTGTAAATTAGAATGGAAGGTGCCAGGGAAAATCCCAATAACTTTATGTCTCATTAATTGTTGTTAGTGGTTTTAATTTTTTAAATTGGGGTAATGAGTACAATAGTGTTTGTTCTGGGTGTACTCAATCGGGTTCAATTGAACATTATATATATATATATATCTATTCATGTACAGATCCCCTTCCCATTTAAGTTACTATTATTTTTTCAAATAAATTTTATTTAGTTATTTATTTATATTTTGGCTGAGTTGGATCTTCATTGCTGCATGTGTGCTTTCTCTAGTTGCGGTGAGCGGGGGATATTCTCCGTTGCGGTGCACGGGCTTCTCCATGCCGTGGCTTCTCTTGTTGCGGAGCACGGGCTCTAGGCCTGCGGGCTTCAGTAGTTGTGGTGCATGGGCTCAGTAGTTATGTCTCATGGGTTCCAGAGCGTAGGCTCATTAGTTGTGGTGCACGGGCTTAGTTGCTCTGCAGCATGTGGGATCTTCCCGAACCAGGGCTCGAACCTGTGTCCCCTGCATTGGCAGGCGGATTCTTCACCACGGTGCCGCCAGGCAAGCCCCTGTGTAAATTATTACAGAGCGTTCAGTAGACCTCCCTTGGTATATGGTCGGTCTTTTTGATACATGTGTTTAATATGTATTTGTATACGTATGGTAACCCTAATCTTAATGTATCCATTCCTCCCACCTTTCCCTTTAGATAACCATAGTCTGTTTTCTAAGTCTGTGAGAGTCTTTCTCTGTGGAAATATGTTCATATGTGTCCGTTGTTAGGTAACACCTAGGAGTGATATCACAGGTTATTTGTCGTCTGCTTTCCGACTTACCTCATGTTCTGTGATTAGCTCTAGGCTCATCTATGGTGCTGCAAAGAGCAGTGTTGCATACTTTTCCATAGCGAATATTCCATTGTGTACATGGACCACTTCTTCTTTTTACATTCATCTGTTGATGGACATTTTGGTTACTTCCAAGTCTTGGCTATGCTAAATATTGGTGCAGTGCAGGATTGCCAGCCTGTGTCTTTTGGATTCTGGTCTTCTCCGGGGTTAGGCCCAGCAGTGGGCCTACTAGATCATATGGTAGTTCCATTTTTACCTTTCAACGCACCTCCATTCTGTTCTCACTACTGGCTGTTACCAGTTTACATCCGACCAGCAACTAGAGGGTACACAGATCTCTAAAAGCCCTTCAGCATGTATTGTTTGTAGAGGTTTTACGGATGGCATTTTGAGTGTTGGGTGGTGATACCTTTTTGTAGTTTGGATTTGCCTGCGTCTAATAATTCCCGATATTGAGCTTTTATCTACGTCCGTTTATTTTTAAGTAAAACAGAGAAACTTACCTCTTCAAATTGTTTCCTTGAAAAATTGGCCATGTTCTGGATTCCCGTGTCCATTACCTGCACCAGGACATTTTTTGAGGGCAGGTGTCATTACAGCTCTGTAGTAATTGTGACTATTACATGACCATAAGCTCTGGGTTTAAAGCTGCTGTTGCAGGACACGGCCACAAGGAGGCAGCATTTCTATATTCCCAAATCTGGTTACTAGAGCAACAGAGCCTTCCTGGAAGTCCTGTTTGTAGGTTGTAAAGCAGAGTGGAATGTGCCAGGACAAACCCCCAAACACTATGTCTACTTATTTGTTGTTGGTATTCTTAGTTTAATTTTCATTTTTCTCAGAGCAAATTTGATTGCAATGTTGTGTTTGTCCTAGGTGTACAGAATCTCTTTCATTGATACATATATCTTTTCATGTTTGGATCCTGTTCCATATAGGTTATTACAGAATGTTGTGTAGACCTCTGTTGGTATTCGTTATATCTTTGATGATTATATATTTTATAAGTATTAGAATATGTCTGTTCACCCCATTATCCTCCGTTATACATTCCTCACACCTTTCCATTTGGTGAACCACAAGCTTGTTTTCTGAACTCGTGAGTGTCATTCTCTGTGGCAACAGGTTCATTCCTATCAATTTTTACATAACACCGATACGTGATATCACAGGATATGTGTCTCTCACTTTCTGACTTACTTCAAGTTGTGTGATTATCTGTAGCCTCATCTATGGTGCTGTAAACGGCATTGCTTCATTCTTTTCTGTGTCTAATATTGCATTGTGTACATGGACCACTTTTTCGTCCGTTCATCTGATGATGGACATTTTTGTTGCTTCCATGTCTTGGCTATTGTAAATACTGGTGCAATACACGATTTTCCATGCTGTGTCTTTTTGATTCTGGCTTTCACAGGTGACAGGCCCAATAGTGGTTCTTCTGGATCATATGGTGACTCAATTTTTCCCTTGAAACGCACTGCCATTCTGTTCCTATTTTTGGCTGTTACCAGTTTACATCCCACTTAGACCGAGGGGTTACGCTATTCTCCACAACTTCTTCAACATCTATTGTTTGCTGACTTTTTGCTGATGGTCATTGTGACTGGTGTGAGGTGATACCTTTGTGTAGATTGCATTTGCATGCATCTAATAATTCCTGTTGTTTTGTGTTTATCAATGTCCTTTTCATTTATTTTTACGATTGAGCTAAACTTGCAACTTCAAATTGCCTTCTTGAAAAATTTGGCGCGTTTGGATTTTTTTGTCCATTCCCTACCCCAGGACATTTTTTGAGGGCATGAGTCATTTACAGCCCTGCAGTCCTTGTGAATCTTAGTGACCATTAGCAGTGGATTTAAAGGTGCTGTTTGAGGAAACGGCCTTAGGGTGGCAGCATTTCTACGTTGCCAACTCTGCTTGCTAGGGAAACAGAACCTTGCTGCAAGTTGTGCTTTTAGGTTGCAGATTAGAGTGGAATGTGCCAGGACAAACCCCCATAAGTTTTAGCCTCCTTAATTCTTGTTTGTGTCTTTAACTTTTAGTTTTTATCAGAGCAAATTGGATTGAAAAATGTCTTTTGTTCTAGGTGTAAAGAATCTTGTTCATTTACACATATACATATATCTATTGATCTTTGTGTCCTTTTCCATGAAGGTTATTACAGAGTGTTCAGTAGACCACTCATGGTATTCCATAGGTGTTTGGGGCTTATATCTTTTATATGTATTAGCATATGTTTGTTAACCCCAATATCCTAATTTATCCATTCCTCACACCTTTTCTTTGGCTTAACCGTAAGTTTGTCTTCTCAATCTGAGATTGTCTTTCTCTATGGAAATATGTTCCTTTTTATGAATTTTCAGATAACATAAGTGATATCATAGGACATTTCTCTTTCGCATTCTGACTTACTTCACGTTGTGTGATTAAGTGGTGCTGCATATGCCATTCTTTTACTTTTTTTTCGTGGCTAATATTCCATTCTGTACATATAGCACTTCTTTGTCCATTCATCTGTTTATGGACCTTTTTTTGCTTCCATGTCATGGCTATTTCAATATTGCTACAGTGCACACTTGTCTGCCTCTGTCTTTCCGATTCTGGTGGTCTTAGGTTACAGGCCCAGAAGGTGCCCTGCCGCATCATATGGTAGCACAATTTTTACCTTTTAAAGCAGCTCCATTCAGTTTTCCTTAGTGCTGTTACCCCGTAACATCCCACCAGCAGCTAGAAGGTACACATTTCTCTAAAACCCCTTCAGCATTGATAGTTTGTAGACTTTTGGCTGGTGGTCATTTGACTGGTGTGAGCTGAAACCTTTTTGGAGGTTGGATTTACATGTGGCTAATAATTCCTTATACTGAGCTTTAGGCATGTACTTTTTTCCTTTTCCTTTTTGTTACAGAGTGAGTACAACTTCCCTCTTCATATTGACTTCTTGAAAAATTTGTCATGTGGTGAATTTTCTTGCCTATTCCCTACCCCAGGGCATTTTTTGAGGGCAGGTGTCATTTACAGCCCTGCAGTCCTTGTGACTATTAAGCGACCATTAGCACTGGGTTTAAAGCTGCTGTTGTGGGAAACAGCCACAAGGCGGCAGCATTATTACGTTCTCAACTCTTGTTACTAGGGCAACAGAGTCTTCCTGGACATGGTGTTCCTCGGTTGTAAATTAGAGTTGAATGTGCTGGGACAAGCCCCCAGAAGTTTATGTCTCCTTACTTATGTTTGTTATTGAAATTTAATTTCTATTTCTTATCGGAGTAAATTTGATTAGAGTGTTGTGATTGGCTGGCTCTACAGAATCTGCTCAATGATTCATACATAGGTCTGTTCATCTTCGGATCCTGTTAACCGTGTATGTTATTACAGAATGTTGAGTAGACCTCCCTTGGTATTTTGTAGGTGTTTTGTCATTATATATATTTTATATGTATTGGTGATAATATATTTCATGTAGTTTATATGTTATATGTTTATATACATTTAACATACATAAGTATATGTATGCTACCCCCATAATCCTAATTTTTCCATCCTCCCACCTTTCATTTTGGTTAACCATTAGTTTGTTTCATAAGTCTGTGTGTGTCTTTTTCTGTGGAAATATGTTCATTGGTAGCAATCTTAGGATAACATGTATAAATGATATCATAGAATATTTGTCATTCCCTTTTGATTTACATAACGTACTATGATTATTTCTAGGCTCATCTGTAGTCCTGAAAACGGCATTGTTCATTTTTCTTCCGAGGCTACTATTCCATTCGGTACGTATACCACTTCTTCTTTGTCCATTTATCTGTTGATGGACATTTTGTTTGCTTGCATGTCTTGGCTATTGTAAGTATTGCTGCAGTGCATGTTTGCCTGTCTGTGCCTTTCCGATTCTGGTCTTCTTAGGGTATAGGCCCATTAGGGGATCGGCCGCATCATGTGGTAGCTCCGTGTTTACGTTTTAAATGCAGCTCCATTCTGTTCTCATGATTAGCTCTTACCAGTTTACATCCAACCAACTGCATAGTGGGTATGGATTTCTCCACCAACCCGTCAGCATTCATTGTTTGTAGACTTTTTACGGATGGCATTTTGAATACTGGGTGGCAAAATCTTTTTGTGGTTTGGATTTGCATCCAGCCAATAATTCCTGATATTGAGCTTTTATCCATGTTCTTCTTTTTTTGAAATAACAGAGTGAGTAACACTTACCTCTTCAAACTGATTTCTTGAAAAATTTTCCGTGTTGTGAACTTTTTTGACCATTACCTACCCCAGGACATTTTTTGAGGACACGTGTCATTTAGAGCCCTACAAGTACTGAAAATCTTAAGTGACCGTTAGCCCTGTGTTCCAAGCTGCTGTTGTGGGAAACGGCCACAAGGCGGCAGCATTTCTCCATTCCCAAATCTGGTTACTAGGGCAGCAGAGCCTTCCTGAAAGTTGTGTTCCTAAGTTGTAAATTAGAATGGAAGGTGCCAGGGAAAATCCCAATAACTTTATGTCTCATTAATTGTTGTTAGTGGTTTTAATTTTTTAAATTGGGGTAATGAGTACAATAGTGTTTGTTCTGGGTGTACTCAATCGGGTTCAATTGAACATTATATATATATATATATCTATTCATGTACAGATCCCCTTCCCATTTAAGTTACTATTATTTTTTCAAATAAATTTTATTTAGTTATTTATTTATATTTTGGCTGAGTTGGATCTTCATTGCTGCATGTGTGCTTTCTCTAGTTGCGGTGAGCGGGGGATATTCTCCGTTGCGGTGCACGGGCTTCTCCATGCCGTGGCTTCTCTTGTTGCGGAGCACGGGCTCTAGGCCTGCGGGCTTCAGTAGTTGTGGTGCATGGGCTCAGTAGTTATGTCTCATGGGTTCCAGAGCGTAGGCTCATTAGTTGTGGTGCACGGGCTTAGTTGCTCTGCAGCATGTGGGATCTTCCCGAACCAGGGCTCGAACCTGTGTCCCCTGCATTGGCAGGCGGATTCTTCACCACGGTGCCGCCAGGCAAGCCCCTGTGTAAATTATTACAGAGCGTTCAGTAGACCTCCCTTGGTATATGGTCGGTCTTTTTGATACATGTGTTTAATATGTATTTGTATACGTATGGTAACCCTAATCTTAATGTATCCATTCCTCCCACCTTTCCCTTTAGATAACCATAGTCTGTTTTCTAAGTCTGTGAGAGTCTTTCTCTGTGGAAATATGTTCATATGTGTCCGTTGTTAGGTAACACCTAGGAGTGATATCACAGGTTATTTGTCGTCTGCTTTCCGACTTACCTCATGTTCTGTGATTAGCTCTAGGCTCATCTATGGTGCTGCAAAGAGCAGTGTTGCATACTTTTCCATAGCGAATATTCCATTGTGTACATGGACCACTTCTTCTTTTTACATTCATCTGTTGATGGACATTTTGGTTACTTCCAAGTCTTGGCTATGCTAAATATTGGTGCAGTGCAGGATTGCCAGCCTGTGTCTTTTGGATTCTGGTCTTCTCCGGGGTTAGGCCCAGCAGTGGGCCTACTAGATCATATGGTAGTTCCATTTTTACCTTTCAACGCACCTCCATTCTGTTCTCACTACTGGCTGTTACCAGTTTACATCCGACCAGCAACTAGAGGGTACACAGATCTCTAAAAGCCCTTCAGCATGTATTGTTTGTAGAGGTTTTACGGATGGCATTTTGAGTGTTGGGTGGTGATACCTTTTTGTAGTTTGGATTTGCCTGCGTCTAATAATTCCCGATATTGAGCTTTTATCTACGTCCGTTTATTTTTAAGTAAAACAGAGAAACTTACCTCTTCAAATTGTTTCCTTGAAAAATTGGCCATGTTCTGGATTCCCGTGTCCATTACCTGCACCAGGACATTTTTTGAGGGCAGGTGTCATTACAGCTCTGTAGTAATTGTGACTATTGCATGACCATAAGCTCTGGGTTTAAAGCTGCTGTTGCAGGACACGGCCACAAGGAGGCAGCATTTCTATATTCCCAAATCTGGTTACTAGAGCAACAGAGCCTTCCTGGAAGTCCTGTTTGTAGGTTGTAAAGCAGAGTGGAATGTGCCAGGACAAACCCCCAAACACTATGTCTACTTATTTGTTGTTGGTATTCTTAGTTTAATTTTCATTTTTCTCAGAGCAAATTTGATTGCAATGTTGTGTTTGTCCTAGGTGTACAGAATCTCTTTCATTGATACATATATCTTTTCATGTTTGGATCCTGTTCCATATAGGTTATTACAGAATGTTGTGTAGACCTCTGTTGGTATTCGTTATATCTTTGATGATTATATATTTTATAAGTATTAGAATATGTCTGTTCACCCCATTATCCTCCGTTATACATTCCTCACACCTTTCCATTTGGTGAACCACAAGCTTGTTTTCTGAACTCGTGAGTGTCATTCTCTGTGGCAACAGGTTCATTCCTATCAATTTTTACATAACACCGATACGTGATATCACAGGATATGTGTCTCTCACTTTCTGACTTACTTCAAGTTGTGTGATTATCTGTAGCCTCATCTATGGTGCTGTAAACGGCATTGTTTCATTCTTTTCTGTGTCTAATATTGCATTGTGTACATGGACCACTTTTTCGTCCGTTCATCTGATGATGGACATTTTTGTTGCTTCCATGTCTTGGCTATTGTAAATACTGGTGCAATACACGATTTTCCATGCTGTGTCTTTTTGATTCTGGCTTTCACAGGTGACAGGCCCAATAGTGGTTCTTCTGGATCATATGGTGACTCAATTTTTCCCTTGAAACGCACTGCCATTCTGTTCCTATTTTTGGCTGTTACCAGTTTACATCCCACTTAGACCGAGGGGTTACGCTATTCTCCACAACTTCTTCAACATCTATTGTTTGCTGACTTTTTGCTGATGGTCATTGTGACTGGTGTGAGGTGATACCTTTGTGTAGATTGCATTTGCATGCATCTAATAATTCCTGTTGTTTTGTGTTTATCAATGTCCTTTTCATTTATTTTTACGATTGAGCTAAACTTGCAACTTCAAATTGCCTTCTTGAAAAATTTGGCGCGTTTGGATTTTTTTGTCCATTCCCTACCCCAGGACATTTTTTGAGGGCATGAGTCATTTACAGCCCTGCAGTCCTTGTGAATCTTAGTGACCATTAGCAGTGGATTTAAAGGTGCTGTTTGAGGAAACGGCCTTAGGGTGGCAGCATTTCTACGTTGCCAACTCTGCTTGCTAGGGAAACAGAACCTTGCTGCAAGTTGTGCTTTTAGGTTGCAGATTAGAGTGGAATGTGCCAGGACAAACCCCCATAAGTTTTAGCCTCCTTAATTCTTGTTTGTGTCTTTAACTTTTAGTTTTTATCAGAGCAAATTGGATTGAAAAATGTCTTTTGTTCTAGGTGTAAAGAATCTTGTTCATTTACACATATACATATATCTATTGATCTTTGTGTCCTTTTCCATGAAGGTTATTACAGAGTGTTCAGTAGACCACTCATGGTATTCCATAGGTGTTTGGGGCTTATATCTTTTATATGTATTAGCATATGTTTGTTAACCCCAATATCCTAATTTATCCATTCCTCACACCTTTTCTTTGGCTTAACCGTAAGTTTGTCTTCTCAATCTGAGATTGTCTTTCTCTATGGAAATATGTTCCTTTTTATGAATTTTCAGATAACATAAGTGATATCATAGGACATTTCTCTTTCGCATTCTGACTTACTTCACGTTGTGTGATTAAGTGGTGCTGCATATGCCATTCTTTTACTTTTTTTTCGTGGCTAATATTCCATTCTGTACATATAGCACTTCTTTGTCCATTCATCTGTTTATGGACCTTTTTTTGCTTCCATGTCATGGCTATTTCAATATTGCTACAGTGCACACTTGTCTGCCTCTGTCTTTCCGATTCTGGTGGTCTTAGGTTACAGGCCCAGAAGGTGCCCTGCCGCATCATATGGTAGCACAATTTTTACCTTTTAAAGCAGCTCCATTCAGTTTTCCTTAGTGCTGTTACCCCGTAACATCCCACCAGCAGCTAGAAGGTACACATTTCTCTAAAACCCCTTCAGCATTGATAGTTTGTAGACTTTTGGCTGGTGGTCATTTGACTGGTGTGAGCTGAAACCTTTTTGGAGGTTGGATTTACATGTGGCTAATAATTCCTTATACTGAGCTTTAGGCATGTACTTTTTTCCTTTTCCTTTTTGTTACAGAGTGAGTACAACTTCCCTCTTCATATTGACTTCTTGAAAAATTTGTCATGTGGTGAATTTTCTTGCCTATTCCCTACCCCAGGGCATTTTTTGAGGGCAGGTGTCATTTACAGCCCTGCAGTCCTTGTGACTATTAAGCGACCATTAGCACTGGGTTTAAAGCTGCTGTTGTGGGAAACAGCCACAAGGCGGCAGCATTATTACGTTCTCAACTCTTGTTACTAGGGCAACAGAGTCTTCCTGGACATGGTGTTCCTCGGTTGTAAATTAGAGTTGAATGTGCTGGGACAAGCCCCCAGAAGTTTATGTCTCCTTACTTATGTTTGTTATTGAAATTTAATTTCTATTTCTTATCGGAGTAAATTTGATTAGAGTGTTGTGATTGGCTGGCTCTACAGAATCTGCTCAATGATTCATACATAGGTCTGTTCATCTTCGGATCCTGTTAACCGTGTATGTTATTACAGAATGTTGAGTAGACCTCCCTTGGTATTTTGTAGGTGTTTTGTCATTATATATATTTTATATGTATTGGTGATAATATATTTCATGTAGTTTATATGTTATATGTTTATATACATTTAACATACATAAGTATATGTATGCTACCCCCATAATCCTAATTTTTCCATCCTCCCACCTTTCATTTTGGTTAACCATTAGTTTGTTTCATAAGTCTGTGTGTGTCTTTTTCTGTGGAAATATGTTCATTGGTAGCAATCTTAGTATAACATGTATAAATGATATCATAGAATATTTGTCATTCCCTTTTGATTTACATAACGTACTATGATTATTTCTAGGCTCATCTGTAGTCCTGAAAACGGCATTGTTCATTTTTCTTCCGAGGCTACTATTCCATTCGGTACGTATACCACTTCTTCTTTGTCCATTTATCTGTTGATGGACATTTTGTTTGCTTGCATGTCTTGGCTATTGTAAGTATTGCTGCAGTGCATGTTTGCCTGTCTGTGCCTTTCCGATTCTGGTCTTCTTAGGGTATAGGCCCATTAGGGGATCGGCCGCATCATGTGGTAGCTCCGTGTTTACGTTTTAAATGCAGCTCCATTCTGTTCTCATGATTAGCTCTTACCAGTTTACATCCAACCAACTGCATAGTGGGTATGGATTTCTCCACCAACCCGTCAGCATTCATTGTTTGTAGACTTTTTACGGATGGCATTTTGAATACTGGGTGGCAAAATCTTTTTGTGGTTTGGATTTGCATCCAGCCAATAATTCCTGATATTGAGCTTTTATCCATGTTCTTCTTTTTTTGAAATAACAGAGTGAGTAACACTTACCTCTTCAAACTGATTTCTTGAAAAATTTTCCGTGTTGTGAACTTTTTTGACCATTACCTACCCCAGGACATTTTTTGAGGACACGTGTCATTTAGAGCCCTACAAGTACTGAAAATCTTAAGTGACCGTTAGCCCTGTGTTCCAAGCTGCTGTTGTGGGAAACGGCCACAAGGCGGCAGCATTTCTCCATTCCCAAATCTGGTTACTAGGGCAGCAGAGCCTTCCTGAAAGTTGTGTTCCTAAGTTGTAAATTAGAATGGAAGGTGCCAGGGAAAATCCCAATAACTTTATGTCTCATTAATTGTTGTTAGTGGTTTTAATTTTTTAAATTGGGGTAATGAGTACAATAGTGTTTGTTCTGGGTGTACTCAATCGGGTTCAATTGAACATTATATATATATATATATCTATTCATGTACAGATCCCCTTCCCATTTAAGTTACTATTATTTTTTCAAATAAATTTTATTTAGTTATTTATTTATATTTTGGCTGAGTTGGATCTTCATTGCTGCATGTGTGCTTTCTCTAGTTGCGGTGAGCGGGGGATATTCTCCGTTGCGGTGCACGGGCTTCTCCATGCCGTGGCTTCTCTTGTTGCGGAGCACGGGCTCTAGGCCTGCGGGCTTCAGTAGTTGTGGTGCATGGGCTCAGTAGTTATGTCTCATGGGTTCCAGAGCGTAGGCTCATTAGTTGTGGTGCACGGGCTTAGTTGCTCTGCAGCATGTGGGATCTTCCCGAACCAGGGCTCGAACCTGTGTCCCCTGCATTGGCAGGCGGATTCTTCACCACGGTGCCGCCAGGCAAGCCCCTGTGTAAATTATTACAGAGCGTTCAGTAGACCTCCCTTGGTATATGGTCGGTCTTTTTGATACATGTGTTTAATATGTATTTGTATACGTATGGTAACCCTAATCTTAATGTATCCATTCCTCCCACCTTTCCCTTTAGATAACCATAGTCTGTTTTCTAAGTCTGTGAGAGTCTTTCTCTGTGGAAATATGTTCATATGTGTCCGTTGTTAGGTAACACCTAGGAGTGATATCACAGGTTATTTGTCGTCTGCTTTCCGACTTACCTCATGTTCTGTGATTATCTCTAGGCTCATCTATGGTGCTGCAAAGAGCAGTGTTGCATACTTTTCCATAGCGAATATTCCATTGTGTACATGGACCACTTCTTCTTTTTACATTCATCTGTTGATGGACATTTTGGTTACTTCCAAGTCTTGGCTATGCTAAATATTGGTGCAGTGCAGGATTGCCAGCCTGTGTCTTTTGGATTCTGGTCTTCTCCGGGGTTAGGCCTAGCAGTGGGCCTACTAGATCATATGGTAGTTCCATTTTTACCTTTCAACGCACCTCCATTCTGTTCTCACTACTGGCTGTTACCAGTTTACATCCGACCAGCAACTAGAGGGTACACAGATCTCTAAAAGCCCTTCAGCATGTATTGTTTGTAGAGGTTTTACGGATGGCATTTTGAGTGTTGGGTGGTGATACCTTTTTGTAGTTTGGATTTGCCTGCGTCTAATAATTCCCGATATTGAGCTTTTATCTACGTCCGTTTATTTTTAAGTAAAACAGAGAAACTTACCTCTTCAAATTGTTTCCTTGAAAAATTGGCCATGTTCTGGATTCCCGTGTCCATTACCTGCACCAGGACATTTTTTGAGGGCAGGTGTCATTACAGCTCTGTAGTAATTGTGACTATTACATGACCATAAGCTCTGGGTTTAAAGCTGCTGTTGCAGGACACGGCCACAAGGAGGCAGCATTTCTATATTCCCAAATCTGGTTACTAGAGCAACAGAGCCTTCCTGGAAGTCCTGTTTGTAGGTTGTAAAGCAGAGTGGAATGTGCCAGGACAAACCCCCAAACACTATGTCTACTTATTTGTTGTTGGTATTCTTAGTTTAATTTTCATTTTTCTCAGAGCAAATTTGATTGCAATGTTGTGTTTGTCCTAGGTGTACAGAATCTCTTTCATTGATACATATATCTTTTCATGTTTGGATCCTGTTCCATATAGGTTATTACAGAATGTTGTGTAGACCTCTGTTGGTATTCGTTATATCTTTGATGATTATATATTTTATAAGTATTAGAATATGTCTGTTCACCCCATTATCCTCCGTTATACATTCCTCACACCTTTCCATTTGGTGAACCACAAGCTTGTTTTCTGAACTCGTGAGTGTCATTCTCTGTGGCAACAGGTTCATTCCTATCAATTTTTACATAACACCGATACGTGATATCACAGGATATGTGTCTCTCACTTTCTGACTTACTTCAAGTTGTGTGATTATCTGTAGCCTCATCTATGGTGCTGTAAACGGCATTGTTTCATTCTTTTCTGTGTCTAATATTGCATTGTGTACATGGACCACTTTTTCGTCCGTTCATCTGATGATGGACATTTTTGTTGCTTCCATGTCTTGGCTATTGTAAATACTGGTGCAATACACGATTTTCCATGCTGTGTCTTTTTGATTCTGGCTTTCACAGGTGACAGGCCCAATAGTGGTTCTTCTGGATCATATGGTGACTCAATTTTTCCCTTGAAACGCACTGCCATTCTGTTCCTATTTTTGGCTGTTACCAGTTTACATCCCACTTAGACCGAGGGGTTACGCTATTCTCCACAACTTCTTCAACATCTATTGTTTGCTGACTTTTTGCTGATGGTCATTGTGACTGGTGTGAGGTGATACCTTTGTGTAGATTGCATTTGCATGCATCTAATAATTCCTGTTGTTTTGTGTTTATCAATGTCCTTTTCATTTATTTTTACGATTGAGCTAAACTTGCAACTTCAAATTGCCTTCTTGAAAAATTTGGCGCGTTTGGATTTTTTTGTCCATTCCCTACCCCAGGACATTTTTTGAGGGCATGAGTCATTTACAGCCCTGCAGTCCTTGTGAATCTTAGTGACCATTAGCAGTGGATTTAAAGGTGCTGTTTGAGGAAACGGCCTTAGGGTGGCAGCATTTCTACGTTGCCAACTCTGCTTGCTAGGGAAACAGAACCTTGCTGCAAGTTGTGCTTTTAGGTTGCAGATTAGAGTGGAATGTGCCAGGACAAACCCCCATAAGTTTTAGCCTCCTTAATTCTTGTTTGTGTCTTTAACTTTTAGTTTTTATCAGAGCAAATTGGATTGAAAAATGTCTTTTGTTCTAGGTGTAAAGAATCTTGTTCATTTACACATATACATATATCTATTGATCTTTGTGTCCTTTTCCATGAAGGTTATTACAGAGTGTTCAGTAGACCACTCATGGTATTCCATAGGTGTTTGGGGCTTATATCTTTTATATGTATTAGCATATGTTTGTTAACCCCAATATCCTAATTTATCCATTCCTCACACCTTTTCTTTGGCTTAACCGTAAGTTTGTCTTCTCAATCTGAGATTGTCTTTCTCTATGGAAATATGTTCCTTTTTATGAATTTTCAGATAACATAAGTGATATCATAGGACATTTCTCTTTCGCATTCTGACTTACTTCACGTTGTGTGATTAAGTGGTGCTGCATATGCCATTCTTTTACTTTTTTTTCGTGGCTAATATTCCATTCTGTACATATAGCACTTCTTTGTCCATTCATCTGTTTATGGACCTTTTTTTGCTTCCATGTCATGGCTATTTCAATATTGCTACAGTGCACACTTGTCTGCCTCTGTCTTTCCGATTCTGGTGGTCTTAGGTTACAGGCCCAGAAGGTGCCCTGCCGCATCATATGGTAGCACAATTTTTACCTTTTAAAGCAGCTCCATTCAGTTTTCCTTAGTGCTGTTACCCCGTAACATCCCACCAGCAGCTAGAAGGTACACATTTCTCTAAAACCCCTTCAGCATTGATAGTTTGTAGACTTTTGGCTGGTGGTCATTTGACTGGTGTGAGCTGAAACCTTTTTGGAGGTTGGATTTACATGTGGCTAATAATTCCTTATACTGAGCTTTAGGCATGTACTTTTTTCCTTTTCCTTTTTGTTACAGAGTGAGTACAACTTCCCTCTTCATATTGACTTCTTGAAAAATTTGTCATGTGTTGAATTTTCTTGCCTATTCCCTACCCCAGGGCATTTTTTGAGGGCAGGTGTCATTTACAGCCCTGCAGTCCTTGTGACTATTAAGCGACCATTAGCACTGGGTTTAAAGCTGCTGTTGTGGGAAACAGCCACAAGGCGGCAGCATTATTACGTTCTCAACTCTTGTTACTAGGGCAACAGAGTCTTCCTGGACATGGTGTTCCTCGGTTGTAAATTAGAGTTGAATGTGCTGGGACAAGCCCCCAGAAGTTTATGTCTCCTTACTTATGTTTGTTATTGAAATTTAATTTCTATTTCTTATCGGAGTAAATTTGATTAGAGTGTTGTGATTGGCTGGCTCTACAGAATCTGCTCAATGATTCATACATAGGTCTGTTCATCTTCGGATCCTGTTAACCGTGTATGTTATTACAGAATGTTGAGTAGACCTCCCTTGGTATTTTGTAGGTGTTTTGTCATTATATATATTTTATATGTATTGGTGATAATATATTTCATGTAGTTTATATGTTATATGTTTATATACATTTAACATACATAAGTATATGTATGCTACCCCCATAATCCTAATTTTTCCATCCTCCCACCTTTCATTTTGGTTAACCATTAGTTTGTTTCATAAGTCTGTGTGTGTCTTTTTCTGTGGAAATATGTTCATTGGTAGCAATCTTAGGATAACATGTATAAATGATATCATAGAATATTTGTCATTCCCTTTTGATTTACATAACGTACTATGATTATTTCTAGGCTCATCTGTAGTCCTGAAAACGGCATTGTTCATTTTTCTTCCGAGGCTACTATTCCATTCGGTACGTATACCACTTCTTCTTTGTCCATTTATCTGTTGATGGACATTTTGTTTGCTTGCATGTCTTGGCTATTGTAAGTATTGCTGCAGTGCATGTTTGCCTGTCTGTGCCTTTCCGATTCTGGTCTTCTTAGGGTATAGGCCCATTAGGGGATCGGCCGCATCATGTGGTAGCTCCGTGTTTACGTTTTAAATGCAGCTCCATTCTGTTCTCATGATTAGCTCTTACCAGTTTACATCCAACCAACTGCATAGTGGGTATGGATTTCTCCACCAACCCGTCAGCATTCATTGTTTGTAGACTTTTTACGGATGGCATTTTGAATACTGGGTGGCAAAATCTTTTTGTAGTTTGGATTTGCATCCAACCAATAATTCCTGATATTGAGCTTTTATCCATGTTCTTCTTTTTTTGAAATAACAGAGTGAGTAACACTTACCTCTTCAAACTGATTTCTTGAAAAATTTTCCGTGTTGTGAACTTTTTTGACCATTACCTACCCCAGGACATTTTTTGAGGACACGTGTCATTTAGAGCCCTACAAGTACTGAAAATCTTAAGTGACCGTTAGCCCTGTGTTCCAAGCTGCTGTTGTGGGAAACGGCCACAAGGCGGCAGCATTTCTCCATTCCCAAATCTGGTTACTAGGGCAGCAGAGCCTTCCTGAAAGTTGTGTTCCTAAGTTGTAAATTAGAATGGAAGGTGCCAGGGAAAATCCCAATAACTTTATGTCTCATTAATTGTTGTTAGTGGTTTTAATTTTTTAAATTGGGGTAATGAGTACAATAGTGTTTGTTCTGGGTGTACTCAATCGGGTTCAATTGAACATTATATATATATATATATCTATTCATGTACAGATCCCCTTCCCATTTAAGTTACTATTATTTTTTCAAATAAATTTTATTTAGTTATTTATTTATATTTTGGCTGAGTTGGATCTTCATTGCTGCATGTGTGCTTTCTCTAGTTGCGGTGAGCGGGGGATATTCTCCGTTGCGGTGCACGGGCTTCTCCATGCCGTGGCTTCTCTTGTTGCGGAGCACGGGCTCTAGGCCTGCGGGCTTCAGTAGTTGTGGTGCATGGGCTCAGTAGTTATGTCTCATGGGTTCCAGAGCGTAGGCTCATTAGTTGTGGTGCACGGGCTTAGTTGCTCTGCAGCATGTGGGATCTTCCCGAACCAGGGCTCGAACCTGTGTCCCCTGCATTGGCAGGCGGATTCTTCACCACGGTGCCGCCAGGCAAGCCCCTGTGTAAATTATTACAGAGCGTTCAGTAGACCTCCCTTGGTATATGGTCGGTCTTTTTGATACATGTGTTTAATATGTATTTGTATACGTATGGTAACCCTAATCTTAATGTATCCATTCCTCCCACCTTTCCCTTTAGATAACCATAGTCTGTTTTCTAAGTCTGTGAGAGTCTTTCTCTGTGGAAATATGTTCATATGTGTCCGTTGTTAGGTAACACCTAGGAGTGATATCACAGGTTATTTGTCGTCTGCTTTCCGACTTACCTCATGTTTGTTCTGTGATTATCTCTAGGCTCATCTATGGTGCTGCAAAGAGCAGTGTTGCATACTTTTCCATAGCGAATATTCCATTGTGTACATGGACCACTTCTTCTTTTTACATTCATCTGTTGATGGACATTTTGGTTACTTCCAAGTCTTGGCTATGCTAAATATTGGTGCAGTGCAGGATTGCCAGCCTGTGTCTTTTGGATTCTGGTCTTCTCCGGGGTTAGGCCCAGCAGTGGGCCTACTAGATCATATGGTAGTTCCATTTTTACCTTTCAACGCACCTCCATTCTGTTCTCACTACTGGCTGTTACCAGTTTACATCCGACCAGCAACTAGAGGGTACACAGATCTCTAAAAGCCCTTCAGCATGTATTGTTTGTAGAGGTTTTACGGATGGCATTTTGAGTGTTGGGTGGTGATACCTTTTTGTAGTTTGGATTTGCCTGCGTCTAATAATTCCCGATATTGAGCTTTTATCTACGTCCGTTTATTTTTAAGTAAAACAGAGAAACTTACCTCTTCAAATTGTTTCCTTGAAAAATTGGCCATGTTCTGGATTCCCGTGTCCATTACCTGCACCAGGACATTTTTTGAGGGCAGGTGTCATTACAGCTCTGTAGTAATTGTGACTATTGCATGACCATAAGCTCTGGGTTTAAAGCTGCTGTTGCAGGACACGGCCACAAGGAGGCAGCATTTCTATATTCCCAAATCTGGTTACTAGAGCAACAGAGCCTTCCTGGAAGTCCTGTTTGTAGGTTGTAAAGCAGAGTGGAATGTGCCAGGACAAACCCCCAAACACTATGTCTACTTATTTGTTGTTGGTATTCTTAGTTTAATTTTCATTTTTCTCAGAGCAAATTTGATTGCAATGTTGTGTTTGTCCTAGGTGTACAGAATCTCTTTCATTGATACATATATCTTTTCATGTTTGGATCCTGTTCCATATAGGTTATTACAGAATGTTGTGTAGACCTCTGTTGGTATTCGTTATATCTTTGATGATTATATATTTTATAAGTATTAGAATATGTCTGTTCACCCCATTATCCTCCGTTATACATTCCTCACACCTTTCCATTTGGTGAACCACAAGCTTGTTTTCTGAACTCGTGAGTGTCATTCTCTGTGGCAACAGGTTCATTCCTATCAATTTTTACATAACACCGATACGTGATATCACAGGATATGTGTCTCTCACTTTCTGACTTACTTCAAGTTGTGTGATTATCTGTAGCCTCATCTATGGTGCTGTAAACGGCATTGCTTCATTCTTTTCTGTGTCTAATATTGCATTGTGTACATGGACCACTTTTTCGTCCGTTCATCTGATGATGGACATTTTTGTTGCTTCCATGTCTTGGCTATTGTAAATACTGGTGCAATACACGATTTTCCATGCTGTGTCTTTTTGATTCTGGCTTTCACAGGTGACAGGCCCAATAGTGGTTCTTCTGGATCATATGGTGACTCAATTTTTCCCTTGAAACGCACTGCCATTCTGTTCCTATTTTTGGCTGTTACCAGTTTACATCCCACTTAGACCGAGGGGTTACGCTATTCTCCACAACTTCTTCAACATCTATTGTTTGCTGACTTTTTGCTGATGGTCATTGTGACTGGTGTGAGGTGATACCTTTGTGTAGATTGCATTTGCATGCATCTAATAATTCCTGTTGTTTTGTGTTTATCAATGTCCTTTTCATTTATTTTTACGATTGAGCTAAACTTGCAACTTCAAATTGCCTTCTTGAAAAATTTGGCGCGTTTGGATTTTTTTGTCCATTCCCTACCCCAGGACATTTTTTGAGGGCATGAGTCATTTACAGCCCTGCAGTCCTTGTGAATCTTAGTGACCATTAGCAGTGGATTTAAAGGTGCTGTTTGAGGAAACGGCCTTAGGGTGGCAGCATTTCTACGTTGCCAACTCTGCTTGCTAGGGAAACAGAACCTTGCTGCAAGTTGTGCTTTTAGGTTGCAGATTAGAGTGGAATGTGCCAGGACAAACCCCCATAAGTTTTAGCCTCCTTAATTCTTGTTTGTGTCTTTAACTTTTAGTTTTTATCAGAGCAAATTGGATTGAAAAATGTCTTTTGTTCTAGGTGTAAAGAATCTTGTTCATTTACACATATACATATATCTATTGATCTTTGTGTCCTTTTCCATGAAGGTTATTACAGAGTGTTCAGTAGACCACTCATGGTATTCCATAGGTGTTTGGGGCTTATATCTTTTATATGTATTAGCATATGTTTGTTAACCCCAATATCCTAATTTATCCATTCCTCACACCTTTTCTTTGGCTTAACCGTAAGTTTGTCTTCTCAATCTGAGATTGTCTTTCTCTATGGAAATATGTTCCTTTTTATGAATTTTCAGATAACATAAGTGATATCATAGGACATTTCTCTTTCGCATTCTGACTTACTTCACGTTGTGTGATTAAGTGGTGCTGCATATGCCATTCTTTTACTTTTTTTTCGTGGCTAATATTCCATTCTGTACATATAGCACTTCTTTGTCCATTCATCTGTTTATGGACCTTTTTTTGCTTCCATGTCATGGCTATTTCAATATTGCTACAGTGCACACTTGTCTGCCTCTGTCTTTCCGATTCTGGTGGTCTTAGGTTACAGGCCCAGAAGGTGCCCTGCCGCATCATATGGTAGCACAATTTTTACTTTTTAAAGCAGCTCCATTCAGTTTTCCTTAGTGCTGTTACCCCGTAACATCCCACCAGCAGCTAGAAGGTACACATTTCTCTAAAACCCCTTCAGCATTGATAGTTTGTAGACTTTTGGCTGGTGGTCATTTGACTGGTGTGAGCTGAAACCTTTTTGGAGGTTGGATTTACATGTGGCTAATAATTCCTTATACTGAGCTTTAGGCATGTACTTTTTTCCTTTTCCTTTTTGTTACAGAGTGAGTACAACTTCCCTCTTCATATTGACTTCTTGAAAAATTTGTCATGTGGTGAATTTTCTTGCCTATTCCCTACCCCAGGGCATTTTTTGAGGGCAGGTGTCATTTACAGCCCTGCAGTCCTTGTGACTATTAAGCGACCATTAGCACTGGGTTTAAAGCTGCTGTTGTGGGAAACAGCCACAAGGCGGCAGCATTATTACGTTCTCAACTCTTGTTACTAGGGCAACAGAGTCTTCCTGGACATGGTGTTCCTCGGTTGTAAATTAGAGTTGAATGTGCTGGGACAAGCCCCCAGAAGTTTATGTCTCCTTACTTATGTTTGTTATTGAAATTTAATTTCTATTTCTTATCGGAGTAAATTTGATTAGAGTGTTGTGATTGGCTGGCTCTACAGAATCTGCTCAATGATTCATACATAGGTCTGTTCATCTTCGGATCCTGTTAACCGTGTATGTTATTACAGAATGTTGAGTAGACCTCCCTTGGTATTTTGTAGGTGTTTTGTCATTATATATATTTTATATGTATTGGTGATAATATATTTCATGTAGTTTATATGTTATATGTTTATATACATTTAACATACATAAGTATATGTATGCTACCCCCATAATCCTAATTTTTCCATCCTCCCACCTTTCATTTTGGTTAACCATTAGTTTGTTTCATAAGTCTGTGTGTGTCTTTTTCTGTGGAAATATGTTCATTGGTAGCAATCTTAGGATAACATGTATAAATGATATCATAGAATATTTGTCATTCCCTTTTGATTTACATAACGTACTATGATTATTTCTAGGCTCATCTGTAGTCCTGAAAACGGCATTGTTCATTTTTCTTCCGAGGCTACTATTCCATTCGGTACGTATACCACTTCTTCTTTGTCCATTTATCTGTTGATGGACATTTTGTTTGCTTGCATGTCTTGGCTATTGTAAGTATTGCTGCAGTGCATGTTTGCCTGTCTGTGCCTTTCCGATTCTGGTCTTCTTAGGGTATAGGCCCATTAGGGGATCGGCCGCATCATGTGGTAGCTCCGTGTTTACGTTTTAAATGCAGCTCCATTCTGTTCTCATGATTAGCTCTTACCAGTTTACATCCAACCAACTGCATAGTGGGTATGGATTTCTCCACCAACCCGTCAGCATTCATTGTTTGTAGACTTTTTACGGATGGCATTTTGAATACTGGGTGGCAAAATCTTTTTGTAGTTTGGATTTGCATCCAACCAATAATTCCTGATATTGAGCTTTTATCCATGTTCTTCTTTTTTTGAAATAACAGAGTGAGTAACACTTACCTCTTCAAACTGATTTCTTGAAAAATTTTCCGTGTTGTGAACTTTTTTGACCATTACCTACCCCAGGACATTTTTTGAGGACACGTGTCATTTAGAGCCCTACAAGTACTGAAAATCTTAAGTGACCGTTAGCCCTGTGTTCCAAGCTGCTGTTGTGGGAAACGGCCACAAGGCGGCAGCATTTCTCCATTCCCAAATCTGGTTACTAGGGCAGCAGAGCCTTCCTGAAAGTTGTGTTCCTAAGTTGTAAATTAGAATGGAAGGTGCCAGGGAAAATCCCAATAACTTTATGTCTCATTAATTGTTGTTAGTGGTTTTAATTTTTTAAATTGGGGTAATGAGTACAATAGTGTTTGTTCTGGGTGTACTCAATCGGGTTCAATTGAACATTATATATATATATATATCTATTCATGTACAGATCCCCTTCCCATTTAAGTTACTATTATTTTTTCAAATAAATTTTATTTAGTTATTTATTTATATTTTGGCTGAGTTGGATCTTCATTGCTGCATGTGTGCTTTCTCTAGTTGCGGTGAGCGGGGGATATTCTCCGTTGCGGTGCACGGGCTTCTCCATGCCGTGGCTTCTCTTGTTGCGGAGCACGGGCTCTAGGCCTGCGGGCTTCAGTAGTTGTGGTGCATGGGCTCAGTAGTTATGTCTCATGGGTTCCAGAGCGTAGGCTCATTAGTTGTGGTGCACGGGCTTAGTTGCTCTGCAGCATGTGGGATCTTCCCGAACCAGGGCTCGAACCTGTGTCCCCTGCATTGGCAGGCGGATTCTTCACCACGGTGCCGCCAGGCAAGCCCCTGTGTAAATTATTACAGAGCGTTCAGTAGACCTCCCTTGGTATATGGTCGGTCTTTTTGATACATGTGTTTAATATGTATTTGTATACGTATGGTAACCCTAATCTTAATGTATCCATTCCTCCCACCTTTCCCTTTAGATAACCATAGTCTGTTTTCTAAGTCTGTGAGAGTCTTTCTCTGTGGAAATATGTTCATATGTGTCCATTGTTAGGTAACACCTAGGAGTGATATCACAGGTTATTTGTCGTCTGCTTTCCGACTTACCTCATGTTCTGTGATTATCTCTAGGCTCATCTATGGTGCTGCAAAGAGCAGTGTTGCATACTTTTCCATAGCGAATATTCCATTGTGTACATGGACCACTTCTTCTTTTTACATTCATCTGTTGATGGACATTTTGGTTACTTCCAAGTCTTGGCTATGCTAAATATTGGTGCAGTGCAGGATTGCCAGCCTGTGTCTTTTGGATTCTGGTCTTCTCCGGGGTTAGGCCCAGCAGTGGGCCTACTAGATCATATGGTAGTTCCATTTTTACCTTTCAACGCACCTCCATTCTGTTCTCACTACTGGCTGTTACCAGTTTACATCCGACCAGCAACTAGAGGGTACACAGATCTCTAAAAGCCCTTCAGCATGTATTGTTTGTAGAGGTTTTACGGATGGCATTTTGAGTGTTGGGTGGTGATACCTTTTTGTAGTTTGGATTTGCCTGCGTCTAATAATTCCCGATATTGAGCTTTTATCTACGTCCGTTTATTTTTAAGTAAAACAGAGAAACTTACCTCTTCAAATTGTTTCCTTGAAAAATTGGCCATGTTCTGGATTCCCGTGTCCATTACCTGCACCAGGACATTTTTTGAGGGCAGGTGTCATTACAGCTCTGTAGTAATTGTGACTATTACATGACCATAAGCTCTGGGTTTAAAGCTGCTGTTGCAGGACACGGCCACAAGGAGGCAGCATTTCTATATTCCCAAATCTGGTTACTAGAGCAACAGAGCCTTCCTGGAAGTCCTGTTTGTAGGTTGTAAAGCAGAGTGGAATGTGCCAGGACAAACCCCCAAACACTATGTCTACTTATTTGTTGTTGGTATTCTTAGTTTAATTTTCATTTTTCTCAGAGCAAATTTGATTGCAATGTTGTGTTTGTCCTAGGTGTACAGAATCTCTTTCATTGATACATATATCTTTTCATGTTTGGATCCTGTTCCATATAGGTTATTACAGAATGTTGTGTAGACCTCTGTTGGTATTCGTTATATCTTTGATGATTATATATTTTATAAGTATTAGAATATGTCTGTTCACCCCATTATCCTCCGTTATACATTCCTCACACCTTTCCATTTGGTGAACCACAAGCTTGTTTTCTGAACTCGTGAGTGTCATTCTCTGTGGCAACAGGTTCATTCCTATCAATTTTTACATAACACCGATACGTGATATCACAGGATATGTGTCTCTCACTTTCTGACTTACTTCAAGTTGTGTGATTATCTGTAGCCTCATCTATGGTGCTGTAAACGGCATTGCTTCATTCTTTTCTGTGTCTAATATTGCATTGTGTACATGGACCACTTTTTCGTCCGTTCATCTGATGATGGACATTTTTGTTGCTTCCATGTCTTGGCTATTGTAAATACTGGTGCAATACACGATTTTCCATGCTGTGTCTTTTTGATTCTGGCTTTCACAGGTGACAGGCCCAATAGTGGTTCTTCTGGATCATATGGTGACTCAATTTTTCCCTTGAAACGCACTGCCATTCTGTTCCTATTTTTGGCTGTTACCAGTTTACATCCCACTTAGACCGAGGGGTTACGCTATTCTCCACAACTTCTTCAACATCTATTGTTTGCTGACTTTTTGCTGATGGTCATTGTGACTGGTGTGAGGTGATACCTTTGTGTAGATTGCATTTGCATGCATCTAATAATTCCTGTTGTTTTGTGTTTATCAATGTCCTTTTCATTTATTTTTACGATTGAGCTAAACTTGCAACTTCAAATTGCCTTCTTGAAAAATTTGGCGCGTTTGGATTTTTTTGTCCATTCCCTACCCCAGGACATTTTTTGAGGGCATGAGTCATTTACAGCCCTGCAGTCCTTGTGAATCTTAGTGACCATTAGCAGTGGATTTAAAGGTGCTGTTTGAGGAAACGGCCTTAGGGTGGCAGCATTTCTACGTTGCCAACTCTGCTTGCTAGGGAAACAGAACCTTGCTGCAAGTTGTGCTTTTAGGTTGCAGATTAGAGTGGAATGTGCCAGGACAAACCCCCATAAGTTTTAGCCTCCTTAATTCTTGTTTGTGTCTTTAACTTTTAGTTTTTATCAGAGCAAATTGGATTGAAAAATGTCTTTTGTTCTAGGTGTAAAGAATCTTGTTCATTTACACATATACATATATCTATTGATCTTTGTGTCCTTTTCCATGAAGGTTATTACAGAGTGTTCAGTAGACCACTCATGGTATTCCATAGGTGTTTGGGGCTTATATCTTTTATATGTATTAGCATATGTTTGTTAACCCCAATATCCTAATTTATCCATTCCTCACACCTTTTCTTTGGCTTAACCGTAAGTTTGTCTTCTCAATCTGAGATTGTCTTTCTCTATGGAAATATGTTCCTTTTTATGAATTTTCAGATAACATAAGTGATATCATAGGACATTTCTCTTTCGCATTCTGACTTACTTCACGTTGTGTGATTAAGTGGTGCTGCATATGCCATTCTTTTACTTTTTTTTCGTGGCTAATATTCCATTCTGTACATATAGCACTTCTTTGTCCATTCATCTGTTTATGGACCTTTTTTTGCTTCCATGTCATGGCTATTTCAATATTGCTACAGTGCACACTTGTCTGCCTCTGTCTTTCCGATTCTGGTGGTCTTAGGTTACAGGCCCAGAAGGTGCCCTGCCGCATCATATGGTAGCACAATTTTTACTTTTTAAAGCAGCTCCATTCAGTTTTCCTTAGTGCTGTTACCCCGTAACATCCCACCAGCAGCTAGAAGGTACACATTTCTCTAAAACCCCTTCAGCATTGATAGTTTGTAGACTTTTGGCTGGTGGTCATTTGACTGGTGTGAGCTGAAACCTTTTTGGAGGTTGGATTTACATGTGGCTAATAATTCCTTATACTGAGCTTTAGGCATGTACTTTTTTCCTTTTCCTTTTTGTTACAGAGTGAGTACAACTTCCCTCTTCATATTGACTTCTTGAAAAATTTGTCATGTGGTGAATTTTCTTGCCTATTCCCTACCCCAGGGCATTTTTTGAGGGCAGGTGTCATTTACAGCCCTGCAGTCCTTGTGACTATTAAGCGACCATTAGCACTGGGTTTAAAGCTGCTGTTGTGGGAAACAGCCACAAGGCGGCAGCATTATTACGTTCTCAACTCTTGTTACTAGGGCAACAGAGTCTTCCTGGACATGGTGTTCCTCGGTTGTAAATTAGAGTTGAATGTGCTGGGACAAGCCCCCAGAAGTTTATGTCTCCTTACTTATGTTTGTTATTGAAATTTAATTTCTATTTCTTATCGGAGTAAATTTGATTAGAGTGTTGTGATTGGCTGGCTCTACAGAATCTGCTCAATGATTCATACATAGGTCTGTTCATCTTCGGATCCTGTTAACCGTGTATGTTATTACAGAATGTTGAGTAGACCTCCCTTGGTATTTTGTAGGTGTTTTGTCATTATATATATTTTATATGTATTGGTGATAATATATTTCATGTAGTTTATATGTTATATGTTTATATACATTTAACATACATAAGTATATGTATGCTACCCCCATAATCCTAATTTTTCCATCCTCCCACCTTTCATTTTGGTTAACCATTAGTTTGTTTCATAAGTCTGTGTGTGTCTTTTTCTGTGGAAATATGTTCATTGGTAGCAATCTTAGGATAACATGTATAAATGATATCATAGAATATTTGTCATTCCCTTTTGATTTACATAACGTACTATGATTATTTCTAGGCTCATCTGTAGTCCTGAAAACGGCATTGTTCATTTTTCTTCCGAGGCTACTATTCCATTCGGTACGTATACCACTTCTTCTTTGTCCATTTATCTGTTGATGGACATTTTGTTTGCTTGCATGTCTTGGCTATTGTAAGTATTGCTGCAGTGCATGTTTGCCTGTCTGTGCCTTTCCGATTCTGGTCTTCTTAGGGTATAGGCCCATTAGGGGATCGGCCGCATCATGTGGTAGCTCCGTGTTTACGTTTTAAATGCAGCTCCATTCTGTTCTCATGATTAGCTCTTACCAGTTTACATCCAACCAACTGCATAGTGGGTATGGATTTCTCCACCAACCCGTCAGCATTCATTGTTTGTAGACTTTTTACGGATGGCATTTTGAATACTGGGTGGCAAAATCTTTTTGTAGTTTGGATTTGCATCCAACCAATAATTCCTGATATTGAGCTTTTATCCATGTTCTTCTTTTTTTGAAATAACAGAGTGAGTAACACTTACCTCTTCAAACTGATTTCTTGAAAAATTTTCCGTGTTGTGAACTTTTTTGACCATTACCTACCCCAGGACATTTTTTGAGGACACGTGTCATTTAGAGCCCTACAAGTACTGAAAATCTTAAGTGACCGTTAGCCCTGTGTTCCAAGCTGCTGTTGTGGGAAACGGCCACAAGGCGGCAGCATTTCTCCATTCCCAAATCTGGTTACTAGGGCAGCAGAGCCTTCCTGAAAGTTGTGTTCCTAAGTTGTAAATTAGAATGGAAGGTGCCAGGGAAAATCCCAATAACTTTATGTCTCATTAATTGTTGTTAGTGGTTTTAATTTTTTAAATTGGGGTAATGAGTACAATAGTGTTTGTTCTGGGTGTACTCAATCGGGTTCAATTGAACATTATATATATATATATATCTATTCATGTACAGATCCCCTTCCCATTTAAGTTACTATTATTTTTTCAAATAAATTTTATTTAGTTATTTATTTATATTTTGGCTGAGTTGGATCTTCATTGCTGCATGTGTGCTTTCTCTAGTTGCGGTGAGCGGGGGATATTCTCCGTTGCGGTGCACGGGCTTCTCCATGCCGTGGCTTCTCTTGTTGCGGAGCACGGGCTCTAGGCCTGCGGGCTTCAGTAGTTGTGGTGCATGGGCTCAGTAGTTATGTCTCATGGGTTCCAGAGCGTAGGCTCATTAGTTGTGGTGCACGGGCTTAGTTGCTCTGCAGCATGTGGGATCTTCCCGAACCAGGGCTCGAACCTGTGTCCCCTGCATTGGCAGGCGGATTCTTCACCACGGTGCCGCCAGGCAAGCCCCTGTGTAAATTATTACAGAGCGTTCAGTAGACCTCCCTTGGTATATGGTCGGTCTTTTTGATACATGTGTTTAATATGTATTTGTATACGTATGGTAACCCTAATCTTAATGTATCCATTCCTCCCACCTTTCCCTTTAGATAACCATAGTCTGTTTTCTAAGTCTGTGAGAGTCTTTCTCTGTGGAAATATGTTCATATGTGTCCGTTGTTAGGTAACACCTAGGAGTGATATCACAGGTTATTTGTCGTCTGCTTTCCGACTTACCTCATGTTCTGTGATTAGCTCTAGGCTCATCTATGGTGCTGCAAAGAGCAGTGTTGCATAGTTTTCCATAGCGAATATTCCATTGTGTACATGGACCACTTCTTCTTTTTACATTCATCTGTTGATGGACATTTTGGTTACTTCCAAGTCTTGGCTATGCTAAATATTGGTGCAGTGCAGGATTGCCAGCCTGTGTCTTTTGGATTCTGGTCTTCTCCGGGGTTAGGCCCAGCAGTGGGCCTACTAGATCATATGGTAGTTCCATTTTTACCTTTCAACGCACCTCCATTCTGTTCTCACTACTGGCTGTTACCAGTTTACATCCGACCAGCAACTAGAGGGTACACAGATCTCTAAAAGCCCTTCAGCATGTATTGTTTGTAGAGGTTTTACGGATGGCATTTTGAGTGTTGGGTGGTGATACCTTTTTGTAGTTTGGATTTGCCTGCGTCTAATAATTCCCGATATTGAGCTTTTATCTACGTCCGTTTATTTTTAAGTAAAACAGAGAAACTTACCTCTTCAAATTGTTTCCTTGAAAAATTGGCCATGTTCTGGATTCCCGTGTCCATTACCTGCACCAGGACATTTTTTGAGGGCAGGTGTCATTACAGCTCTGTAGTAATTGTGACTATTACATGACCATAAGCTCTGGGTTTAAAGCTGCTGTTGCAGGACACGGCCACAAGGAGGCAGCATTTCTATATTCCCAAATCTGGTTACTAGAGCAACAGAGCCTTCCTGGAAGTCCTGTTTGTAGGTTGTAAAGCAGAGTGGAATGTGCCAGGACAAACCCCCAAACACTATGTCTACTTATTTGTTGTTGGTATTCTTAGTTTAATTTTCATTTTTCTCAGAGCAAATTTGATTGCAATGTTGTGTTTGTCCTAGGTGTACAGAATCTCTTTCATTGATACATATATCTTTTCATGTTTGGATCCTGTTCCATATAGGTTATTACAGAATGTTGTGTAGACCTCTGTTGGTATTCGTTATATCTTTGATGATTATATATTTTATAAGTATTAGAATATGTCTGTTCACCCCATTATCCTCCGTTATACATTCCTCACACCTTTCCATTTGGTGAACCACAAGCTTGTTTTCTGAACTCGTGAGTGTCATTCTCTGTGGCAACAGGTTCATTCCTATCAATTTTTACATAACACCGATACGTGATATCACAGGATATGTGTCTCTCACTTTCTGACTTACTTCAAGTTGTGTGATTATCTGTAGCCTCATCTATGGTGCTGTAAACGGCATTGCTTCATTCTTTTCTGTGTCTAATATTGCATTGTGTACATGGACCACTTTTTCGTCCGTTCATCTGATGATGGACATTTTTGTTGCTTCCATGTCTTGGCTATTGTAAATACTGGTGCAATACACGATTTTCCATGCTGTGTCTTTTTGATTCTGGCTTTCACAGGTGACAGGCCCAATAGTGGTTCTTCTGGATCATATGGTGACTCAATTTTTCCCTTGAAACGCACTGCCATTCTGTTCCTATTTTTGGCTGTTACCAGTTTACATCCCACTTAGACCGAGGGGTTACGCTATTCTCCACAACTTCTTCAACATCTATTGTTTGCTGACTTTTTGCTGATGGTCATTGTGACTGGTGTGAGGTGATACCTTTGTGTAGATTGCATTTGCATGCATCTAATAATTCCTGTTGTTTTGTGTTTATCAATGTCCTTTTCATTTATTTTTACGATTGAGCTAAACTTGCAACTTCAAATTGCCTTCTTGAAAAATTTGGCGCGTTTGGATTTTTTTGTCCATTCCCTACCCCAGGACATTTTTTGAGGGCATGAGTCATTTACAGCCCTGCAGTCCTTGTGAATCTTAGTGACCATTAGCAGTGGATTTAAAGGTGCTGTTTGAGGAAACGGCCTTAGGGTGGCAGCATTTCTACGTTGCCAACTCTGCTTGCTAGGGAAACAGAACCTTGCTGCAAGTTGTGCTTTTAGGTTGCAGATTAGAGTGGAATGTGCCAGGACAAACCCCCATAAGTTTTAGCCTCCTTAATTCTTGTTTGTGTCTTTAACTTTTAGTTTTTATCAGAGCAAATTGGATTGAAAAATGTCTTTTGTTCTAGGTGTAAAGAATCTTGTTCATTTACACATATACATATATCTATTGATCTTTGTGTCCTTTTCCATGAAGGTTATTACAGAGTGTTCAGTAGACCACTCATGGTATTCCATAGGTGTTTGGGGCTTATATCTTTTATATGTATTAGCATATGTTTGTTAACCCCAATATCCTAATTTATCCATTCCTCACACCTTTTCTTTGGCTTAACCGTAAGTTTGTCTTCTCAATCTGAGATTGTCTTTCTCTATGGAAATATGTTCCTTTTTATGAATTTTCAGATAACATAAGTGATATCATAGGACATTTCTCTTTCGCATTCTGACTTACTTCACGTTGTGTGATTAAGTGGTGCTGCATATGCCATTCTTTTACTTTTTTTTCGTGGCTAATATTCCATTCTGTACATATAGCACTTCTTTGTCCATTCATCTGTTTATGGACCTTTTTTTGCTTCCATGTCATGGCTATTTCAATATTGCTACAGTGCACACTTGTCTGCCTCTGTCTTTCCGATTCTGGTGGTCTTAGGTTACAGGCCCAGAAGGTGCCCTGCCGCATCATATGGTAGCACAATTTTTACCTTTTAAAGCAGCTCCATTCAGTTTTCCTTAGTGCTGTTACCCCGTAACATCCCACCAGCAGCTAGAAGGTACACATTTCTCTAAAACCCCTTCAGCATTGATAGTTTGTAGACTTTTGGCTGGTGGTCATTTGACTGGTGTGAGCTGAAACCTTTTTGGAGGTTGGATTTACATGTGGCTAATAATTCCTTATACTGAGCTTTAGGCATGTACTTTTTTCCTTTTCCTTTTTGTTACAGAGTGAGTACAACTTCCCTCTTCATATTGACTTCTTGAAAAATTTGTCATGTGGTGAATTTTCTTGCCTATTCCCTACCCCAGGGCATTTTTTGAGGGCAGGTGTCATTTACAGCCCTGCAGTCCTTGTGACTATTAAGCGACCATTAGCACTGGGTTTAAAGCTGCTGTTGTGGGAAACAGCCACAAGGCGGCAGCATTATTACGTTCTCAACTCTTGTTACTAGGGCAACAGAGTCTTCCTGGACATGGTGTTCCTCGGTTGTAAATTAGAGTTGAATGTGCTGGGACAAGCCCCCAGAAGTTTATGTCTCCTTACTTATGTTTGTTATTGAAATTTAATTTCTATTTCTTATCGGAGTAAATTTGATTAGAGTGTTGTGATTGGCTGGCTCTACAGAATCTGCTCAATGATTCATACATAGGTCTGTTCATCTTCGGATCCTGTTAACCGTGTATGTTATTACAGAATGTTGAGTAGACCTCCCTTGGTATTTTGTAGGTGTTTTGTCATTATATATATTTTATATGTATTGGTGATAATATATTTCATGTAGTTTATATGTTATATGTTTATATACATTTAACATACATAAGTATATGTATGCTACCCCCATAATCCTAATTTTTCCATCCTCCCACCTTTCATTTTGGTTAACCATTAGTTTGTTTCATAAGTCTGTGTGTGTCTTTTTCTGTGGAAATATGTTCATTGGTAGCAATCTTAGGATAACATGTATAAATGATATCATAGAATATTTGTCATTCCCTTTTGATTTACATAACGTACTATGATTATTTCTAGGCTCATCTGTAGTCCTGAAAACGGCATTGTTCATTTTTCTTCCGAGGCTACTATTCCATTCGGTACGTATACCACTTCTTCTTTGTCCATTTATCTGTTGATGGACATTTTGTTTGCTTGCATGTCTTGGCTATTGTAAGTATTGCTGCAGTGCATGTTTGCCTGTCTGTGCCTTTCCGATTCTGGTCTTCTTAGGGTATAGGCCCATTAGGGGATCGGCCGCATCATGTGGTAGCTCCGTGTTTACGTTTTAAATGCAGCTCCATTCTGTTCTCATGATTAGCTCTTACCAGTTTACATCCAACCAACTGCATAGTGGGTATGGATTTCTCCACCAACCCGTCAGCATTCATTGTTTGTAGACTTTTTACGGATGGCATTTTGAATACTGGGTGGCAAAATCTTTTTGTAGTTTGGATTTGCATGCAACCAATAATTCCTGATATTGAGCTTTTATCCATGTTCTTCTTTTTTTGAAATAACAGAGTGAGTAACACTTACCTCTTCAAACTGATTTCTTGAAAAATTTTCCGTGTTGTGAACTTTTTTGACCATTACCTACCCCAGGACATTTTTTGAGGACACGTGTCATTTAGAGCCCTACAAGTACTGAAAATCTTAAGTGACCGTTAGCCCTGTGTTCCAAGCTGCTGTTGTGGGAAACGGCCACAAGGCGGCAGCATTTCTCCATTCCCAAATCTGGTTACTAGGGCAGCAGAGCCTTCCTGAAAGTTGTGTTCCTAAGTTGTAAATTAGAATGGAAGGTGCCAGGGAAAATCCCAATAACTTTATGTCTCATTAATTGTTGTTAGTGGTTTTAATTTTTTAAATTGGGGTAATGAGTACAATAGTGTTTGTTCTGGGTGTACTCAATCGGGTTCAATTGAACATTATATATATATATATATCTATTCATGTACAGATCCCCTTCCCATTTAAGTTACTATTATTTTTTCAAATAAATTTTATTTAGTTATTTATTTATATTTTGGCTGAGTTGGATCTTCATTGCTGCATGTGTGCTTTCTCTAGTTGCGGTGAGCGGGGGATATTCTCCGTTGCGGTGCACGGGCTTCTCCATGCCGTGGCTTCTCTTGTTGCGGAGCACGGGCTCTAGGCCTGCGGGCTTCAGTAGTTGTGGTGCATGGGCTCAGTAGTTATGTCTCATGGGTTCCAGAGCGTAGGCTCATTAGTTGTGGTGCACGGGCTTAGTTGCTCTGCAGCATGTGGGATCTTCCCGAACCAGGGCTCGAACCTGTGTCCCCTGCATTGGCAGGCGGATTCTTCACCACGGTGCCGCCAGGCAAGCCCCTGTGTAAATTATTACAGAGCGTTCAGTAGACCTCCCTTGGTATATGGTCGGTCTTTTTGATACATGTGTTTAATATGTATTTGTATACGTATGGTAACCCTAATCTTAATGTATCCATTCCTCCCACCTTTCCCTTTAGATAACCATAGTCTGTTTTCTAAGTCTGTGAGAGTCTTTCTCTGTGGAAATATGTTCATATGTGTCCGTTGTTAGGTAACACCTAGGAGTGATATCACAGGTTATTTGTCGTCTGCTTTCCGACTTACCTCATGTTCTGTGATTAGCTCTAGGCTCATCTATGGTGCTGCAAAGAGCAGTGTTGCATACTTTTCCATAGCGAATATTCCATTGTGTACATGGACCACTTCTTCTTTTTACATTCATCTGTTGATGGACATTTTGGTTACTTCCAAGTCTTGGCTATGCTAAATATTGGTGCAGTGCAGGATTGCCAGCCTGTGTCTTTTGGATTCTGGTCTTCTCCGGGGTTAGGCCCAGCAGTGGGCCTACTAGATCATATGGTAGTTCCATTTTTACCTTTCAACGCACCTCCATTCTGTTCTCACTACTGGCTGTTACCAGTTTACATCCGACCAGCAACTAGAGGGTACACAGATCTCTAAAAGCCCTTCAGCATGTATTGTTTGTAGAGGTTTTACGGATGGCATTTTGAGTGTTGGGTGGTGATACCTTTTTGTAGTTTGGATTTGCCTGCGTCTAATAATTCCCGATATTGAGCTTTTATCTACGTCCGTTTATTTTTAAGTAAAACAGAGAAACTTACCTCTTCAAATTGTTTCCTTGAAAAATTGGCCATGTTCTGGATTCCCGTGTCCATTACCTGCACCAGGACATTTTTTGAGGGCAGGTGTCATTACAGCTCTGTAGTAATTGTGACTATTACATGACCATAAGCTCTGGGTTTAAAGCTGCTGTTGCAGGACACGGCCACAAGGAGGCAGCATTTCTATATTCCCAAATCTGGTTACTAGAGCAACAGAGCCTTCCTGGAAGTCCTGTTTGTAGGTTGTAAAGCAGAGTGGAATGTGCCAGGACAAACCCCCAAACACTATGTCTACTTATTTGTTGTTGGTATTCTTAGTTTAATTTTCATTTTTCTCAGAGCAAATTTGATTGCAATGTTGTGTTTGTCCTAGGTGTACAGAATCTCTTTCATTGATACATATATCTTTTCATGTTTGGATCCTGTTCCATATAGGTTATTACAGAATGTTGTGTAGACCTCTGTTGGTATTCGTTATATCTTTGATGATTATATATTTTATAAGTATTAGAATATGTCTGTTCACCCCATTATCCTCCGTTATACATTCCTCACACCTTTCCATTTGGTGAACCACAAGCTTGTTTTCTGAACTCGTGAGTGTCATTCTCTGTGGCAACAGGTTCATTCCTATCAATTTTTACATAACACCGATACGTGATATCACAGGATATGTGTCTCTCACTTTCTGACTTACTTCAAGTTGTGTGATTATCTGTAGCCTCATCTATGGTGCTGTAAACGGCATTGCTTCATTCTTTTCTGTGTCTAATATTGCATTGTGTACATGGACCACTTTTTCGTCCGTTCATCTGATGATGGACATTTTTGTTGCTTCCATGTCTTGGCTATTGTAAATACTGGTGCAATACACGATTTTCCATGCTGTGTCTTTTTGATTCTGGCTTTCACAGGTGACAGGCCCAATAGTGGTTCTTCTGGATCATATGGTGACTCAATTTTTCCCTTGAAACGCACTGCCATTCTGTTCCTATTTTTGGCTGTTACCAGTTTACATCCCACTTAGACCGAGGGGTTACGCTATTCTCCACAACTTCTTCAACATCTATTGTTTGCTGACTTTTTGCTGATGGTCATTGTGACTGGTGTGAGGTGATACCTTTGTGTAGATTGCATTTGCATGCATCTAATAATTCCTGTTGTTTTGTGTTTATCAATGTCCTTTTCATTTATTTTTACGATTGAGCTAAACTTGCAACTTCAAATTGCCCTCTTGAAAAATTTGGCGCGTTTGGATTTTTTTGTCCATTCCCTACCCCAGGACATTTTTTGAGGGCATGAGTCATTTACAGCCCTGCAGTCCTTGTGAATCTTAGTGACCATTAGCAGTGGATTTAAAGGTGCTGTTTGAGGAAACGGCCTTAGGGTGGCAGCATTTCTACGTTGCCAACTCTGCTTGCTAGGGAAACAGAACCTTGCTGCAAGTTGTGCTTTTAGGTTGCAGATTAGAGTGGAATGTGCCAGGACAAACCCCCATAAGTTTTAGCCTCCTTAATTCTTGTTTGTGTCTTTAACTTTTAGTTTTTATCAGAGCAAATTGGATTGGAAAATGTCTTTTGTTCTAGGTGTAAAGAATCTTGTTCATTTACACATATACATATATCTATTGATCTTTGTGTCCTTTTCCATGAAGGTTATTACAGAGTGTTCAGTAGACCACTCATGGTATTCCATAGGTGTTTGGGGCTTATATCTTTTATATGTATTAGCATATGTTTGTTAACCCCAATATCCTAATTTATCCATTCCTCACACCTTTTCTTTGGCTTAACCGTAAGTTTGTCTTCTCAATCTGAGATTGTCTTTCTCTATGGAAATATGTTCCTTTTTATGAATTTTCAGATAACATAAGTGATATCATAGGACATTTCTCTTTCGCATTCTGACTTACTTCACGTTGTGTGATTAAGTGGTGCTGCATATGCCATTCTTTTACTTTTTTTTCGTGGCTAATATTCCATTCTGTACATATAGCACTTCTTTGTCCATTCATCTGTTTATGGACCTTTTTTTGCTTCCATGTCATGG
Organism: Balaenoptera physalus; assembly: GCF_965194825.1. NCBI lineage: Eukaryota > Metazoa > Chordata > Mammalia > Artiodactyla > Balaenopteridae > Balaenoptera > Balaenoptera physalus. Next base: position 42,436,161 of record NC_138890.1, on the reverse strand, counting down.
CTATTTCAATATTGCTACAGTGCACACTTGTCTGCCTCTGTCTTTCCGATTCTGGTGGTCTTAGGTTACAGGCCCAGAAGGTGCCCTGCCGCATCATATGGTAGCACAATTTTTACCTTTTAAAGCAGCTCCATTCAGTTTTCCTTAGTGCTGTTACCCCGTAACATCCCACCAGCAGCTAGAAGGTACACATTTCTCTAAAACCCCTTCAGCATTGATAGTTTGTAGACTTTTGGCTGGTGGTCATTTGACTGGTGTGAGCTGAAACCTTTTTGGAGGTTGGATTTACATGTGGCTAATAATTCCTTATACTGAGCTTTAGGCATGTACTTTTTTCCTTTTCCTTTTTGTTACAGAGTGAGTACAACTTCCCTCTTCATATTGACTTCTTGAAAAATTTGTCATGTGGTGAATTTTCTTGCCTATTCCCTACCCCAGGGCATTTTTTGAGGGCAGGTGTCATTTACAGCCCTGCAGTCCTTGTGACTATTAAGCGACCATTAGCACTGGGTTTAAAGCTGCTGTTGTGGGAAACAGCCACAAGGCGGCAGCATTATTACGTTCTCAACTCTTGTTACTAGGGCAACAGAGTCTTCCTGGACATGGTGTTCCTCGGTTGTAAATTAGAGTTGAATGTGCTGGGACAAGCCCCCAGAAGTTTATGTCTCCTTACTTATGTTTGTTATTGAAATTTAATTTCTATTTCTTATCGGAGTAAATTTGATTAGAGTGTTGTGATTGGCTGGCTCTACAGAATCTGCTCAATGATTCATACATAGGTCTGTTCATCTTCGGATCCTGTTAACCGTGTATGTTATTACAGAATGTTGAGTAGACCTCCCTTGGTATTTTGTAGGTGTTTTGTCATTATATATATTTTATATGTATTGGTGATAATATATTTCATGTAGTTTATATGTTATATGTTTATATACATTTAACATACATAAGTATATGTATGCTACCCCCATAATCCTAATTTTTCCATCCTCCCACCTTTCATTTTGGTTAACCATTAGTTTGTTTCATAAGTCTGTGTGTGTCTTTTTCTGTGGAAATATGTTCATTGGTAGCAATCTTAGGATAACATGTATAAATGATATCATAGAATATTTGTCATTCCCTTTTGATTTACATAACGTACTATGATTATTTCTAGGCTCATCTGTAGTCCTGAAAACGGCATTGTTCATTTTTCTTCCGAGGCTACTATTCCATTCGGTACGTATACCACTTCTTCTTTGTCCATTTATCTGTTGATGGACATTTTGTTTGCTTGCATGTCTTGGCTATTGTAAGTATTGCTGCAGTGCATGTTTGCCTGTCTGTGCCTTTCCGATTCTGGTCTTCTTAGGGTATAGGCCCATTAGGGGATCGGCCGCATCATGTGGTAGCTCCGTGTTTACGTTTTAAATGCAGCTCCATTCTGTTCTCATGATTAGCTCTTACCAGTTTACATCCAACCAACTGCATAGTGGGTATGGATTTCTCCACCAACCCGTCAGCATTCATTGTTTGTAGACTTTTTACGGATGGCATTTTGAATACTGGGTGGCAAAATCTTTTTGTAGTTTGGATTTGCATCCAACCAATAATTCCTGATATTGAGCTTTTATCCATGTTCTTCTTTTTTTGAAATAACAGAGTGAGTAACACTTACCTCTTCAAACTGATTTCTTGAAAAATTTTCCGTGTTGTGAACTTTTTTGACCATTACCTACCCCAGGACATTTTTTGAGGACACGTGTCATTTAGAGCCCTACAAGTACTGAAAATCTTAAGTGACCGTTAGCCCTGTGTTCCAAGCTGCTGTTGTGGGAAACGGCCACAAGGCGGCAGCATTTCTCCATTCCCAAATCTGGTTACTAGGGCAGCAGAGCCTTCCTGAAAGTTGTGTTCCTAAGTTGTAAATTAGAATGGAAGGTGCCAGGGAAAATCCCAATAACTTTATGTCTCATTAATTGTTGTTAGTGGTTTTAATTTTTTAAATTGGGGTAATGAGTACAATAGTGTTTGTTCTGGGTGTACTCAATCGGGTTCAATTGAACATTATATATATATATATATATCTATTCATGTACAGATCCCCTTCCCATTTAAGTTACTATTATTTTTTCAAATAAATTTTATTTAGTTATTTATTTATATTTTGGCTGAGTTGGATCTTCATTGCTGCATGTGTGCTTTCTCTAGTTGCGGTGAGCGGGGGATATTCTCCGTTGCGGTGCACGGGCTTCTCCATGCCGTGGCTTCTCTTGTTGCGGAGCACGGGCTCTAGGCCTGCGGGCTTCAGTAGTTGTGGTGCATGGGCTCAGTAGTTATGTCTCATGGGTTCCAGAGCGTAGGCTCATTAGTTGTGGTGCACGGGCTTAGTTGCTCTGCAGCATGTGGGATCTTCCCGAACCAGGGCTCGAACCTGTGTCCCCTGCATTGGCAGGCGGATTCTTCACCACGGTGCCGCCAGGCAAGCCCCTGTGTAAATTATTACAGAGCGTTCAGTAGACCTCCCTTGGTATATGGTCGGTCTTTTTGATACATGTGTTTAATATGTATTTGTATACGTATGGTAACCCTAATCTTAATGTATCCATTCCTCCCACCTTTCCCTTTAGATAACCATAGTCTGTTTTCTAAGTCTGTGAGAGTCTTTCTCTGTGGAAATATGTTCATATGTGTCCGTTGTTAGGTAACACCTAGGAGTGATATCACAGGTTATTTGTCGTCTGCTTTCCGACTTACCTCATGTTCTGTGATTATCTCTAGGCTCATCTATGGTGCTGCAAAGAGCAGTGTTGCATACTTTTCCATAGCGAATATTCCATTGTGTACATGGACCACTTCTTCTTTTTACATTCATCTGTTGATGGACATTTTGGTTACTTCCAAGTCTTGGCTATGCTAAATATTGGTGCAGTGCAGGATTGCCAGCCTGTGTCTTTTGGATTCTGGTCTTCTCCGGGGTTAGGCCCAGCAGTGGGCCTACTAGATCATATGGTAGTTCCATTTTTACCTTTCAACGCACCTCCATTCTGTTCTCACTACTGGCTGTTACCAGTTTACATCCGACCAGCAACTAGAGGGTACACAGATCTCTAAAAGCCCTTCAGCATGTATTGTTTGTAGAGGTTTTACGGATGGCATTTTGAGTGTTGGGTGGTGATACCTTTTTGTAGTTTGGATTTGCCTGCGTCTAATAATTCCCGATATTGAGCTTTTATCTACGTCCGTTTATTTTTAAGTAAAACAGAGAAACTTACCTCTTCAAATTGTTTCCTTGAAAAATTGGCCATGTTCTGGATTCCCGTGTCCATTACCTGCACCAGGACATTTTTTGAGGGCAGGTGTCATTACAGCTCTGTAGTAATTGTGACTATTACATGACCATAAGCTCTGGGTTTAAAGCTGCTGTTGCAGGACACGGCCACAAGGAGGCAGCATTTCTATATTCCCAAATCTGGTTACTAGAGCAACAGAGCCTTCCTGGAAGTCCTGTTTGTAGGTTGTAAAGCAGAGTGGAATGTGCCAGGACAAACCCCCAAACACTATGTCTACTTATTTGTTGTTGGTATTCTTAGTTTAATTTTCATTTTTCTCAGAGCAAATTTGATTGCAATGTTGTGTTTGTCCTAGGTGTACAGAATCTCTTTCATTGATACATATATCTTTTCATGTTTGGATCCTGTTCCATATAGGTTATTACAGAATGTTGTGTAGACCTCTGTTGGTATTCGTTATATCTTTGATGATTATATATTTTATAAGTATTAGAATATGTCTGTTCACCCCATTATCCTCCGTTATACATTCCTCACACCTTTCCATTTGGTGAACCACAAGCTTGTTTTCTGAACTCGTGAGTGTCATTCTCTGTGGCAACAGGTTCATTCCTATCAATTTTTACATAACACCGATACGTGATATCACAGGATATGTGTCTCTCACTTTCTGACTTACTTCAAGTTGTGTGATTATCTGTAGCCTCATCTATGGTGCTGTAAACGGCATTGCTTCATTCTTTTCTGTGTCTAATATTGCATTGTGTACATGGACCACTTTTTCGTCCGTTCATCTGATGATGGACATTTTTGTTGCTTCCATGTCTTGGCTATTGTAAATACTGGTGCAATACACGATTTTCCATGCTGTGTCTTTTTGATTCTGGCTTTCACAGGTGACAGGCCCAATAGTGGTTCTTCTGGATCATATGGTGACTCAATTTTTCCCTTGAAACGCACTGCCATTCTGTTCCTATTTTTGGCTGTTACCAGTTTACATCCCACTTAGACCGAGGGGTTACGCTATTCTCCACAACTTCTTCAACATCTATTGTTTGCTGACTTTTTGCTGATGGTCATTGTGACTGGTGTGAGGTGATACCTTTGTGTAGATTGCATTTGCATGCATCTAATAATTCCTGTTGTTTTGTGTTTATCAATGTCCTTTTCATTTATTTTTACGATTGAGCTAAACTTGCAACTTCAAATTGCCTTCTTGAAAAATTTGGCGCGTTTGGATTTTTTTGTCCATTCCCTACCCCAGGACATTTTTTGAGGGCATGAGTCATTTACAGCCCTGCAGTCCTTGTGAATCTTAGTGACCATTAGCAGTGGATTTAAAGGTGCTGTTTGAGGAAACGGCCTTAGGGTGGCAGCATTTCTACGTTGCCAACTCTGCTTGCTAGGGAAACAGAACCTTGCTGCAAGTTGTGCTTTTAGGTTGCAGATTAGAGTGGAATGTGCCAGGACAAACCCCCATAAGTTTTAGCCTCCTTAATTCTTGTTTGTGTCTTTAACTTTTAGTTTTTATCAGAGCAAATTGGATTGGAAAATGTCTTTTGTTCTAGGTGTAAAGAATCTTGTTCATTTACACATATACATATATCTATTGATCTTTGTGTCCTTTTCCATGAAGGTTATTACAGAGTGTTCAGTAGACCACTCATGGTATTCCATAGGTGTTTGGGGCTTATATCTTTTATATGTATTAGCATATGTTTGTTAACCCCAATATCCTAATTTATCCATTCCTCACACCTTTTCTTTGGCTTAACCGTAAGTTTGTCTTCTCAATCTGAGATTGTCTTTCTCTATGGAAATATGTTCCTTTTTATGAATTTTCAGATAACATAAGTGATATCATAGGACATTTCTCTTTCGCATTCTGACTTACTTCACGTTGTGTGATTAAGTGGTGCTGCATATGCCATTCTTTTACTTTTTTTTCGTGGCTAATATTCCATTCTGTACATATAGCACTTCTTTGTCCATTCATCTGTTTATGGACCTTTTTTTGCTTCCATGTCATGGCTATTTCAATATTGCTACAGTGCACACTTGTCTGCCTCTGTCTTTCCGATTCTGGTGGTCTTAGGTTACAGGCCCAGAAGGTGCCCTGCCGCATCATATGGTAGCACAATTTTTACCTTTTAAAGCAGCTCCATTCAGTTTTCCTTAGTGCTGTTACCCCGTAACATCCCACCAGCAGCTAGAAGGTACACATTTCTCTAAAACCCCTTCAGCATTGATAGTTTGTAGACTTTTGGCTGGTGGTCATTTGACTGGTGTGAGCTGAAACCTTTTTGGAGGTTGGATTTACATGTGGCTAATAATTCCTTATACTGAGCTTTAGGCATGTACTTTTTTCCTTTTCCTTTTTGTTACAGAGTGAGTACAACTTCCCTCTTCATATTGACTTCTTGAAAAATTTGTCATGTGTTGAATTTTCTTGCCTATTCCCTACCCCAGGGCATTTTTTGAGGGCAGGTGTCATTTACAGCCCTGCAGTCCTTGTGACTATTAAGCGACCATTAGCACTGGGTTTAAAGCTGCTGTTGTGGGAAACAGCCACAAGGCGGCAGCATTATTACGTTCTCAACTCTTGTTACTAGGGCAACAGAGTCTTCCTGGACATGGTGTTCCTCGGTTGTAAATTAGAGTTGAATGTGCTGGGACAAGCCCCCAGAAGTTTATGTCTCCTTACTTATGTTTGTTATTGAAATTTAATTTCTATTTCTTATCGGAGTAAATTTGATTAGAGTGTTGTGATTGGCTGGCTCTACAGAATCTGCTCAATGATTCATACATAGGTCTGTTCATCTTCGGATCCTGTTAACCGTGTATGTTATTACAGAATGTTGAGTAGACCTCCCTTGGTATTTTGTAGGTGTTTTGTCATTATATATATTTTATATGTATTGGTGATAATATATTTCATGTAGTTTATATGTTATATGTTTATATACATTTAACATACATAAGTATATGTATGCTACCCCCATAATCCTAATTTTTCCATCCTCCCACCTTTCATTTTGGTTAACCATTAGTTTGTTTCATAAGTCTGTGTGTGTCTTTTTCTGTGGAAATATGTTCATTGGTAGCAATCTTAGGATAACATGTATAAATGATATCATAGAATATTTGTCATTCCCTTTTGATTTACATAACGTACTATGATTATTTCTAGGCTCATCTGTAGTCCTGAAAACGGCATTGTTCATTTTTCTTCCGAGGCTACTATTCCATTCGGTACGTATACCACTTCTTCTTTGTCCATTTATCTGTTGATGGACATTTTGTTTGCTTGCATGTCTTGGCTATTGTAAGTATTGCTGCAGTGCATGTTTGCCTGTCTGTGCCTTTCCGATTCTGGTCTTCTTAGGGTATAGGCCCATTAGGGGATCGGCCGCATCATGTGGTAGCTCCGTGTTTACGTTTTAAATGCAGCTCCATTCTGTTCTCATGATTAGCTCTTACCAGTTTACATCCAACCAACTGCATAGTGGGTATGGATTTCTCCACCAACCCGTCAGCATTCATTGTTTGTAGACTTTTTACGGATGGCATTTTGAATACTGGGTGGCAAAATCTTTTTGTAGTTTGGATTTGCATCCAACCAATAATTCCTGATATTGAGCTTTTATCCATGTTCTTCTTTTTTTGAAATAACAGAGTGAGTAACACTTACCTCTTCAAACTGATTTCTTGAAAAATTTTCCGTGTTGTGAACTTTTTTGACCATTACCTACCTCAGGACATTTTTTGAGGACACGTGTCATTTAGAGCCCTACAAGTACTGAAAATCTTAAGTGACCGTTAGCCCTGTGTTCCAAGCTGCTGTTGTGGGAAACGGCCACAAGGCGGCAGCATTTCTCCATTCCCAAATCTGGTTACTAGGGCAGCAGAGCCTTCCTGAAAGTTGTGTTCCTAAGTTGTAAATTAGAATGGAAGGTGCCAGGGAAAATCCCAATAACTTTATGTCTCATTAATTGTTGTTAGTGGTTTTAATTTTTTAAATTGGGGTAATGAGTACAATAGTGTTTGTTCTGGGTGTACTCAATCGGGTTCAATTGAACATTATATATATATATATATATATCTATTCATGTACAGATCCCCTTCCCATTTAAGTTACTATTATTTTTTCAAATAAATTTTATTTAGTTATTTATTTATATTTTGGCTGAGTTGGATCTTCATTGCTGCATGTGTGCTTTCTCTAGTTGCGGTGAGCGGGGGATATTCTCCGTTGCGGTGCACGGGCTTCTCCATGCCGTGGCTTCTCTTGTTGCGGAGCACGGGCTCTAGGCCTGCGGGCTTCAGTAGTTGTGGTGCATGGGCTCAGTAGTTATGTCTCATGGGTTCCAGAGCGTAGGCTCATTAGTTGTGGTGCACGGGCTTAGTTGCTCTGCAGCATGTGGGATCTTCCCGAACCAGGGCTCGAACCTGTGTCCCCTGCATTGGCAGGCGGATTCTTCACCACGGTGCCGCCAGGCAAGCCCCTGTGTAAATTATTACAGAGCGTTCAGTAGACCTCCCTTGGTATATGGTCGGTCTTTTTGATACATGTGTTTAATATGTATTTGTATACGTATGGTAACCCTAATCTTAATGTATCCATTCCTCCCACCTTTCCCTTTAGATAACCATAGTCTGTTTTCTAAGTCTGTGAGAGTCTTTCTCTGTGGAAATATGTTCATATGTGTCCGTTGTTAGGTAACACCTAGGAGTGATATCACAGGTTATTTGTCGTCTGCTTTCCGACTTACCTCATGTTCTGTGATTATCTCTAGGCTCATCTATGGTGCTGCAAAGAGCAGTGTTGCATACTTTTCCATAGCGAATATTCCATTGTGTACATGGACCACTTCTTCTTTTTACATTCATCTGTTGATGGACATTTTGGTTACTTCCAAGTCTTGGCTATGCTAAATATTGGTGCAGTGCAGGATTGCCAGCCTGTGTCTTTTGGATTCTGGTCTTCTCCGGGGTTAGGCCCAGCAGTGGGCCTACTAGATCATATGGTAGTTCCATTTTTACCTTTCAACGCACCTCCATTCTGTTCTCACTACTGGCTGTTACCAGTTTACATCCGACCAGCAACTAGAGGGTACACAGATCTCTAAAAGCCCTTCAGCATGTATTGTTTGTAGAGGTTTTACGGATGGCATTTTGAGTGTTGGGTGGTGATACCTTTTTGTAGTTTGGATTTGCCTGCGTCTAATAATTCCCGATATTGAGCTTTTATCTACGTCCGTTTATTTTTAAGTAAAACAGAGAAACTTACCTCTTCAAATTGTTTCCTTGAAAAATTGGCCATGTTCTGGATTCCCGTGTCCATTACCTGCACCAGGACATTTTTTGAGGGCAGGTGTCATTACAGCTCTGTAGTAATTGTGACTATTGCATGACCATAAGCTCTGGGTTTAAAGCTGCTGTTGCAGGACACGGCCACAAGGAGGCAGCATTTCTATATTCCCAAATCTGATTACTAGAGCAACAGAGCCTTCCTGGAAGTCCTGTTTGTAGGTTGTAAAGCAGAGTGGAATGTGCCAGGACAAACCCCCAAACACTATGTCTACTTATTTGTTGTTGGTATTCTTAGTTTAATTTTCATTTTTCTCAGAGCAAATTTGATTGCAATGTTGTGTTTGTCCTAGGTGTACAGAATCTCTTTCATTGATACATATATCTTTTCATGTTTGGATCCTGTTCCATATAGGTTATTACAGAATGTTGTGTAGACCTCTGTTGGTATTCGTTATATCTTTGATGATTATATATTTTATAAGTATTAGAATATGTCTGTTCACCCCATTATCCTCCGTTATACATTCCTCACACCTTTCCATTTGGTGAACCACAAGCTTGTTTTCTGAACTCGTGAGTGTCATTCTCTGTGGCAACAGGTTCATTCCTATCAATTTTTACATAACACCGATACGTGATATCACAGGATATGTGTCTCTCACTTTCTGACTTACTTCAAGTTGTGTGATTATCTGTAGCCTCATCTATGGTGCTGTAAACGGCATTGCTTCATTCTTTTCTGTGTCTAATATTGCATTGTGTACATGGACCACTTTTTCGTCCGTTCATCTGATGATGGACATTTTTGTTGCTTCCATGTCTTGGCTATTGTAAATACTGGTGCAATACACGATTTTCCATGCTGTGTCTTTTTGATTCTGGCTTTCACAGGTGACAGGCCCAATAGTGGTTCTTCTGGATCATATGGTGACTCAATTTTTCCCTTGAAACGCACTGCCATTCTGTTCCTATTTTTGGCTGTTACCAGTTTACATCCCACTTAGACCGAGGGGTTACGCTATTCTCCACAACTTCTTCAACATCTATTGTTTGCTGACTTTTTGCTGATGGTCATTGTGACTGGTGTGAGGTGATACCTTTGTGTAGATTGCATTTGCATGCATCTAATAATTCCTGTTGTTTTGTGTTTATCAATGTCCTTTTCATTTATTTTTACGATTGAGCTAAACTTGCAACTTCAAATTGCCTTCTTGAAAAATTTGGCGCGTTTGGATTTTTTTGTCCATTCCCTACCCCAGGACATTTTTTGAGGGCATGAGTCATTTACAGCCCTGCAGTCCTTGTGAATCTTAGTGACCATTAGCAGTGGATTTAAAGGTGCTGTTTGAGGAAACGGCCTTAGGGTGGCAGCATTTCTACGTTGCCAACTCTGCTTGCTAGGGAAACAGAACCTTGCTGCAAGTTGTGCTTTTAGGTTGCAGATTAGAGTGGAATGTGCCAGGACAAACCCCCATAAGTTTTAGCCTCCTTAATTCTTGTTTGTGTCTTTAACTTTTAGTTTTTATCAGAGCAAATTGGATTGGAAAATGTCTTTTGTTCTAGGTGTAAAGAATCTTGTTCATTTACACATATACATATATCTATTGATCTTTGTGTCCTTTTCCATGAAGGTTATTACAGAGTGTTCAGTAGACCACTCATGGTATTCCATAGGTGTTTGGGGCTTATATCTTTTATATGTATTAGCATATGTTTGTTAACCCCAATATCCTAATTTATCCATTCCTCACACCTTTTCTTTGGCTTAACCGTAAGTTTGTCTTCTCAATCTGAGATTGTCTTTCTCTATGGAAATATGTTCCTTTTTATGAATTTTCAGATAACATAAGTGATATCATAGGACATTTCTCTTTCGCATTCTGACTTACTTCACGTTGTGTGATTAAGTGGTGCTGCATATGCCATTCTTTTACTTTTTTTTCGTGGCTAATATTCCATTCTGTACATATAGCACTTCTTTGTCCATTCATCTGTTTATGGACCTTTTTTTGCTTCCATGTCATGGCTATTTCAATATTGCTACAGTGCACACTTGTCTGCCTCTGTCTTTCCGATTCTGGTGGTCTTAGGTTACAGGCCCAGAAGGTGCCCTGCCGCATCATATGGTAGCACAATTTTTACCTTTTAAAGCAGCTCCATTCAGTTTTCCTTAGTGCTGTTACCCCGTAACATCCCACCAGCAGCTAGAAGGTACACATTTCTCTAAAACCCCTTCAGCATTGATAGTTTGTAGACTTTTGGCTGGTGGTCATTTGACTGGTGTGAGCTGAAACCTTTTTGGAGGTTGGATTTACATGTGGCTAATAATTCCTTATACTGAGCTTTAGGCATGTACTTTTTTCCTTTTCCTTTTTGTTACAGAGTGAGTACAACTTCCCTCTTCATATTGACTTCTTGAAAAATTTGTCATGTGTTGAATTTTCTTGCCTATTCCCTACCCCAGGGCATTTTTTGAGGGCAGGTGTCATTTACAGCCCTGCAGTCCTTGTGACTATTAAGCGACCATTAGCACTGGGTTTAAAGCTGCTGTTGTGGGAAACAGCCACAAGGCGGCAGCATTATTACGTTCTCAACTCTTGTTACTAGGGCAACAGAGTCTTCCTGGACATGGTGTTCCTCGGTTGTAAATTAGAGTTGAATGTGCTGGGACAAGCCCCCAGAAGTTTATGTCTCCTTACTTATGTTTGTTATTGAAATTTAATTTCTATTTCTTATCGGAGTAAATTTGATTAGAGTGTTGTGATTGGCTGGCTCTACAGAATCTGCTCAATGATTCATACATAGGTCTGTTCATCTTCGGATCCTGTTAACCGTGTATGTTATTACAGAATGTTGAGTAGACCTCCCTTGGTATTTTGTAGGTGTTTTGTCATTATATATATTTTATATGTATTGGTGATAATATATTTCATGTAGTTTATATGTTATATGTTTATATACATTTAACATACATAAGTATATGTATGCTACCCCCATAATCCTAATTTTTCCATCCTCCCACCTTTCATTTTGGTTAACCATTAGTTTGTTTCATAAGTCTGTGTGTGTCTTTTTCTGTGGAAATATGTTCATTGGTAGCAATCTTAGGATAACATGTATAAATGATATCATAGAATATTTGTCATTCCCTTTTGATTTACATAACGTACTATGATTATTTCTAGGCTCATCTGTAGTCCTGAAAACGGCATTGTTCATTTTTCTTCCGAGGCTACTATTCCATTCGGTACGTATACCACTTCTTCTTTGTCCATTTATCTGTTGATGGACATTTTGTTTGCTTGCATGTCTTGGCTATTGTAAGTATTGCTGCAGTGCATGTTTGCCTGTCTGTGCCTTTCCGATTCTGGTCTTCTTAGGGTATAGGCCCATTAGGGGATCGGCCGCATCATGTGGTAGCTCCGTGTTTACGTTTTAAATGCAGCTCCATTCTGTTCTCATGATTAGCTCTTACCAGTTTACATCCAACCAACTGCATAGTGGGTATGGATTTCTCCACCAACCCGTCAGCATTCATTGTTTGTAGACTTTTTACGGATGGCATTTTGAATACTGGGTGGCAAAATCTTTTTGTAGTTTGGATTTGCATCCAACCAATAATTCCTGATATTGAGCTTTTATCCATGTTCTTCTTTTTTTGAAATAACAGAGTGAGTAACACTTACCTCTTCAAACTGATTTCTTGAAAAATTTTCCGTGTTGTGAACTTTTTTGACCATTACCTACCTCAGGACATTTTTTGAGGACACGTGTCATTTAGAGCCCTACAAGTACTGAAAATCTTAAGTGACCGTTAGCCCTGTGTTCCAAGCTGCTGTTGTGGGAAACGGCCACAAGGCGGCAGCATTTCTCCATTCCCAAATCTGGTTACTAGGGCAGCAGAGCCTTCCTGAAAGTTGTGTTCCTAAGTTGTAAATTAGAATGGAAGGTGCCAGGGAAAATCCCAATAACTTTATGTCTCATTAATTGTTGTTAGTGGTTTTAATTTTTTAAATTGGGGTAATGAGTACAATAGTGTTTGTTCTGGGTGTACTCAATCGGGTTCAATTGAACATTATATATATATATATATATATCTATTCATGTACAGATCCCCTTCCCATTTAAGTTACTATTATTTTTTCAAATAAATTTTATTTAGTTATTTATTTATATTTTGGCTGAGTTGGATCTTCATTGCTGCATGTGTGCTTTCTCTAGTTGCGGTGAGCGGGGGATATTCTCCGTTGCGGTGCACGGGCTTCTCCATGCCGTGGCTTCTCTTGTTGCGGAGCACGGGCTCTAGGCCTGCGGGCTTCAGTAGTTGTGGTGCATGGGCTCAGTAGTTATGTCTCATGGGTTCCAGAGCGTAGGCTCATTAGTTGTGGTGCACGGGCTTAGTTGCTCTGCAGCATGTGGGATCTTCCCGAACCAGGGCTCGAACCTGTGTCCCCTGCATTGGCAGGCGGATTCTTCACCACGGTGCCGCCAGGCAAGCCCCTGTGTAAATTATTACAGAGCGTTCAGTAGACCTCCCTTGGTATATGGTCGGTCTTTTTGATACATGTGTTTAATATGTATTTGTATACGTATGGTAACCCTAATCTTAATGTATCCATTCCTCCCACCTTTCCCTTTAGATAACCATAGTCTGTTTTCTAAGTCTGTGAGAGTCTTTCTCTGTGGAAATATGTTCATATGTGTCCGTTGTTAGGTAACACCTAGGAGTGATATCACAGGTTATTTGTCGTCTGCTTTCCGACTTACCTCATGTTCTGTGATTAGCTCTAGGCTCATCTATGGTGCTGCAAAGAGCAGTGTTGCATACTTTTCCATAGCGAATATTCCATTGTGTACATGGACCACTTCTTCTTTTTACATTCATCTGTTGATGGACATTTTGGTTACTTCCAAGTCTTGGCTATGCTAAATATTGGTGCAGTGCAGGATTGCCAGCCTGTGTCTTTTGGATTCTGGTCTTCTCCGGGGTTAGGCCCAGCAGTGGGCCTACTAGATCATATGGTAGTTCCATTTTTACCTTTCAACGCACCTCCATTCTGTTCTCACTACTGGCTGTTACCAGTTTACATCCGACCAGCAACTAGAGGGTACACAGATCTCTAAAAGCCCTTCAGCATGTATTGTTTGTAGAGGTTTTACGGATGGCATTTTGAGTGTTGGGTGGTGATACCTTTTTGTAGTTTGGATTTGCCTGCGTCTAATAATTCCCGATATTGAGCTTTTATCTACGTCCGTTTATTTTTAAGTAAAACAGAGAAACTTACCTCTTCAAATTGTTTCCTTGAAAAATTGGCCATGTTCTGGATTCCCGTGTCCATTACCTGCACCAGGACATTTTTTGAGGGCAGGTGTCATTACAGCTCTGTAGTAATTGTGACTATTGCATGACCATAAGCTCTGGGTTTAAAGCTGCTGTTGCAGGACACGGCCACAAGGAGGCAGCATTTCTATATTCCCAAATCTGGTTACTAGAGCAACAGAGCCTTCCTGGAAGTCCTGTTTGTAGGTTGTAAAGCAGAGTGGAATGTGCCAGGACAAACCCCCAAACACTATGTCTACTTATTTGTTGTTGGTATTCTTAGTTTAATTTTCATTTTTCTCAGAGCAAATTTGATTGCAATGTTGTGTTTGTCCTAGGTGTACAGAATCTCTTTCATTGATACATATATCTTTTCATGTTTGGATCCTGTTCCATATAGGTTATTACAGAATGTTGTGTAGACCTCTGTTGGTATTCGTTATATCTTTGATGATTATATATTTTATAAGTATTAGAATATGTCTGTTCACCCCATTATCCTCCGTTATACATTCCTCACACCTTTCCATTTGGTGAACCACAAGCTTGTTTTCTGAACTCGTGAGTGTCATTCTCTGTGGCAACAGGTTCATTCCTATCAATTTTTACATAACACCGATACGTGATATCACAGGATATGTGTCTCTCACTTTCTGACTTACTTCAAGTTGTGTGATTATCTGTAGCCTCATCTATGGTGCTGTAAACGGCATTGCTTCATTCTTTTCTGTGTCTAATATTGCATTGTGTACATGGACCACTTTTTCGTCCGTTCATCTGATGATGGACATTTTTGTTGCTTCCATGTCTTGGCTATTGTAAATACTGGTGCAATACACGATTTTCCATGCTGTGTCTTTTTGATTCTGGCTTTCACAGGTGACAGGCCCAATAGTGGTTCTTCTGGATCATATGGTGACTCAATTTTTCCCTTGAAACGCACTGCCATTCTGTTCCTATTTTTGGCTGTTACCAGTTTACATCCCACTTAGACCGAGGGGTTACGCTATTCTCCACAACTTCTTCAACATCTATTGTTTGCTGACTTTTTGCTGATGGTCATTGTGACTGGTGTGAGGTGATACCTTTGTGTAGATTGCATTTGCATGCATCTAATAATTCCTGTTGTTTTGTGTTTATCAATGTCCTTTTCATTTATTTTTACGATTGAGCTAAACTTGCAACTTCAAATTGCCTTCTTGAAAAATTTGGCGCGTTTGGATTTTTTTGTCCATTCCCTACCCCAGGACATTTTTTGAGGGCATGAGTCATTTACAGCCCTGCAGTCCTTGTGAATCTTAGTGACCATTAGCAGTGGATTTAAAGGTGCTGTTTGAGGAAACGGCCTTAGGGTGGCAGCATTTCTACGTTGCCAACTCTGCTTGCTAGGGAAACAGAACCTTGCTGCAAGTTGTGCTTTTAGGTTGCAGATTAGAGTGGAATGTGCCAGGACAAACCCCCATAAGTTTTAGCCTCCTTAATTCTTGTTTGTGTCTTTAACTTTTAGTTTTTATCAGAGCAAATTGGATTGGAAAATGTCTTTTGTTCTAGGTGTAAAGAATCTTGTTCATTTACACATATACATATATCTATTGATCTTTGTGTCCTTTTCCATGAAGGTTATTACAGAGTGTTCAGTAGACCACTCATGGTATTCCATAGGTGTTTGGGGCTTATATCTTTTATATGTATTAGCATATGTTTGTTAACCCCAATATCCTAATTTATCCATTCCTCACACCTTTTCTTTGGCTTAACCGTAAGTTTGTCTTCTCAATCTGAGATTGTCTTTCTCTATGGAAATATGTTCCTTTTTATGAATTTTCAGATAACATAAGTGATATCATAGGACATTTCTCTTTCGCATTCTGACTTACTTCACGTTGTGTGATTAAGTGGTGCTGCATATGCCATTCTTTTACTTTTTTTCGTGGCTAATATTCCATTCTGTACATATAGCACTTCTTTGTCCATTCATCTGTTTATGGACCTTTTTTTGCTTCCATGTCATGGCTATTTCAATATTGCTACAGTGCACACTTGTCTGCCTCTGTCTTTCCGATTCTGGTGGTCTTAGGTTACAGGCCCAGAAGGTGCCCTGCCGCATCATATGGTAGCACAATTTTTACCTTTTAAAGCAGCTCCATTCAGTTTTCCTTAGTGCTGTTACCCCGTAACATCCCACCAGCAGCTAGAAGGTACACATTTCTCTAAAACCCCTTCAGCATTGATAGTTTGTAGACTTTTGGCTGGTGGTCATTTGACTGGTGTGAGCTGAAACCTTTTTGGAGGTTGGATTTACATGTGGCTAATAATTCCTTATACTGAGCTTTAGGCATGTACTTTTTTCCTTTTCCTTTTTGTTACAGAGTGAGTACAACTTCCCTCTTCATATTGACTTCTTGAAAAATTTGTCATGTGGTGAATTTTCTTGCCTATTCCCTACCCCAGGGCATTTTTTGAGGGCAGGTGTCATTTACAGCCCTGCAGTCCTTGTGACTATTAAGCGACCATTAGCACTGGGTTTAAAGCTGCTGTTGTGGGAAACAGCCACAAGGCGGCAGCATTATTACGTTCTCAACTCTTGTTACTAGGGCAACAGAGTCTTCCTGGACATGGTGTTCCTCGGTTGTAAATTAGAGTTGAATGTGCTGGGACAAGCCCCCAGAAGTTTATGTCTCCTTACTTATGTTTGTTATTGAAATTTAATTTCTATTTCTTATCGGAGTAAATTTGATTAGAGTGTTGTGATTGGCTGGCTCTACAGAATCTGCTCAATGATTCATACATAGGTCTGTTCATCTTCGGATCCTGTTAACCGTGTATGTTATTACAGAATGTTGAGTAGACCTCCCTTGGTATTTTGTAGGTGTTTTGTCATTATATATATTTTATATGTATTGGTGATAATATATTTCATGTAGTTTATATGTTATATGTTTATATACATTTAACATACATAAGTATATGTATGCTACCCCCATAATCCTAATTTTTCCATCCTCCCACCTTTCATTTTGGTTAACCATTAGTTTGTTTCATAAGTCTGTGTGTGTCTTTTTCTGTGGAAATATGTTCATTGGTAGCAATCTTAGGATAACATGTATAAATGATATCATAGAATATTTGTCATTCCCTTTTGATTTACATAACGTACTATGATTATTTCTAGGCTCATCTGTAGTCCTGAAAACGGCATTGTTCATTTTTCTTCCGAGGGTACTATTCCATTCGGTACGTATACCACTTCTTCTTTGTCCATTTATCTGTTGATGGACATTTTGTTTGCTTGCATGTCTTGGCTATTGTAAGTATTGCTGCAGTGCATGTTTGCCTGTCTGTGCCTTTCCGATTCTGGTCTTCTTAGGGTATAGGCCCATTAGGGGATCGGCCGCATCATGTGGTAGCTCCGTGTTTACGTTTTAAATGCAGCTCCATTCTGTTCTCATGATTAGCTCTTACCAGTTTACATCCAACCAACTGCATAGTGGGTATGGATTTCTCCACCAACCCGTCAGCATTCATTGTTTGTAGACTTTTTACGGATGGCATTTTGAATACTGGGTGGCAAAATCTTTTTGTAGTTTGGATTTGCATCCAACCAATAATTCCTGATATTGAGCTTTTATCCATGTTCTTCTTTTTTTGAAATAACAGAGTGAGTAACACTTACCTCTTCAAACTGATTTCTTGAAAAATTTTCCGTGTTGTGAACTTTTTTGACCATTACCTACCTCAGGACATTTTTTGAGGACACGTGTCATTTAGAGCCCTACAAGTACTGAAAATCTTAAGTGACCGTTAGCCCTGTGTTCCAAGCTGCTGTTGTGGGAAACGGCCACAAGGCGGCAGCATTTCTCCATTCCCAAATCTGGTTACTAGGGCAGCAGAGCCTTCCTGAAAGTTGTGTTCCTAAGTTGTAAATTAGAATGGAAGGTGCCAGGGAAAATCCCAATAACTTTATGTCTCATTAATTGTTGTTAGTGGTTTTAATTTTTTAAATTGGGGTAATGAGTACAATAGTGTTTGTTCTGGGTGTACTCAATCGGGTTCAATTGAACATTATATATATATATATATATCTATTCATGTACAGATCCCCTTCCCATTTAAGTTACTATTATTTTTTCAAATAAATTTTATTTAGTTATTTATTTATATTTTGGCTGAGTTGGATCTTCATTGCTGCATGTGTGCTTTCTCTAGTTGCGGTGAGCGGGGGATATTCTCCGTTGCGGTGCACGGGCTTCTCCATGCCGTGGCTTCTCTTGTTGCGGAGCACGGGCTCTAGGCCTGCGGGCTTCAGTAGTTGTGGTGCATGGGCTCAGTAGTTATGTCTCATGGGTTCCAGAGCGTAGGCTCATTAGTTGTGGTGCACGGGCTTAGTTGCTCTGCAGCATGTGGGATCTTCCCGAACCAGGGCTCGAACCTGTGTCCCCTGCATTGGCAGGCGGATTCTTCACCACGGTGCCGCCAGGCAAGCCCCTGTGTAAATTATTACAGAGCGTTCAGTAGACCTCCCTTGGTATATGGTCGGTCTTTTTGATACATGTGTTTAATATGTATTTGTATACGTATGGTAACCCTAATCTTAATGTATCCATTCCTCCCACCTTTCCCTTTAGATAACCATAGTCTGTTTTCTAAGTCTGTGAGAGTCTTTCTCTGTGGAAATATGTTCATATGTGTCCGTTGTTAGGTAACACCTAGGAGTGATATCACAGGTTATTTGTCGTCTGCTTTCCGACTTACCTCATGTTCTGTGATTATCTCTAGGCTCATCTATGGTGCTGCAAAGAGCAGTGTTGCATACTTTTCCATAGCGAATATTCCATTGTGTACATGGACCACTTCTTCTTTTTACATTCATCTGTTGATGGACATTTTGGTTACTTCCAAGTCTTGGCTATGCTAAATATTGGTGCAGTGCAGGATTGCCAGCCTGTGTCTTTTGGATTCTGGTCTTCTCCGGGGTTAGGCCCAGCAGTGGGCCTACTAGATCATATGGTAGTTCCATTTTTACCTTTCAACGCACCTCCATTCTGTTCTCACTACTGGCTGTTACCAGTTTACATCCGACCAGCAACTAGAGGGTACACAGATCTCTAAAAGCCCTTCAGCATGTATTGTTTGTAGAGGTTTTACGGATGGCATTTTGAGTGTTGGGTGGTGATACCTTTTTGTAGTTTGGATTTGCCTGCGTCTAATAATTCCCGATATTGAGCTTTTATCTACGTCCGTTTATTTTTAAGTAAAACAGAGAAACTTACCTCTTCAAATTGTTTCCTTGAAAAATTGGCCATGTTCTGGATTCCCGTGTCCATTACCTGCACCAGGACATTTTTTGAGGGCAGGTGTCATTACAGCTCTGTAGTAATTGTGACTATTGCATGACCATAAGCTCTGGGTTTAAAGCTGCTGTTGCAGGACACGGCCACAAGGAGGCAGCATTTCTATATTCCCAAATCTGGTTACTAGAGCAACAGAGCCTTCCTGGAAGTCCTGTTTGTAGGTTGTAAAGCAGAGTGGAATGTGCCAGGACAAACCCCCAAACACTATGTCTACTTATTTGTTGTTGGTATTCTTAGTTTAATTTTCATTTTTCTCAGAGCAAATTTGATTGCAATGTTGTGTTTGTCCTAGGTGTACAGAATCTCTTTCATTGATACATATATCTTTTCATGTTTGGATCCTGTTCCATATAGGTTATTACAGAATGTTGTGTAGACCTCTGTTGGTATTCGTTATATCTTTGATGATTATATATTTTATAAGTATTAGAATATGTCTGTTCACCCCATTATCCTCCGTTATACATTCCTCACACCTTTCCATTTGGTGAACCACAAGCTTGTTTTCTGAACTCGTGAGTGTCATTCTCTGTGGCAACAGGTTCATTCCTATCAATTTTTACATAACACCGATACGTGATATCACAGGATATGTGTCTCTCACTTTCTGACTTACTTCAAGTTGTGTGATTATCTGTAGCCTCATCTATGGTGCTGTAAACGGCATTGCTTCATTCTTTTCTGTGTCTAATATTGCATTGTGTACATGGACCACTTTTTCGTCCGTTCATCTGATGATGGACATTTTTGTTGCTTCCATGTCTTGGCTATTGTAAATACTGGTGCAATACACGATTTTCCATGCTGTGTCTTTTTGATTCTGGCTTTCACAGGTGACAGGCCCAATAGTGGTTCTTCTGGATCATATGGTGACTCAATTTTTCCCTTGAAACGCACTGCCATTCTGTTCCTATTTTTGGCTGTTACCAGTTTACATCCCACTTAGACCGAGGGGTTACGCTATTCTCCACAACTTCTTCAACATCTATTGTTTGCTGACTTTTTGCTGATGGTCATTGTGACTGGTGTGAGGTGATACCTTTGTGTAGATTGCATTTGCATGCATCTAATAATTCCTGTTGTTTTGTGTTTATCAATGTCCTTTTCATTTATTTTTACGATTGAGCTAAACTTGCAACTTCAAATTGCCTTCTTGAAAAATTTGGCGCGTTTGGATTTTTTTGTCCATTCCCTACCCCAGGACATTTTTTGAGGGCATGAGTCATTTACAGCCCTGCAGTCCTTGTGAATCTTAGTGACCATTAGCAGTGGATTTAAAGGTGCTGTTTGAGGAAACGGCCTTAGGGTGGCAGCATTTCTACGTTGCCAACTCTGCTTGCTAGGGAAACAGAACCTTGCTGCAAGTTGTGCTTTTAGGTTGCAGATTAGAGTGGAATGTGCCAGGACAAACCCCCATAAGTTTTAGCCTCCTTAATTCTTGTTTGTGTCTTTAACTTTTAGTTTTTATCAGAGCAAATTGGATTGAAAAATGTCTTTTGTTCTAGGTGTAAAGAATCTTGTTCATTTACACATATACATATATCTATTGATCTTTGTGTCCTTTTCCATGAAGGTTATTACAGAGTGTTCAGTAGACCACTCATGGTATTCCATAGGTGTTTGGGGCTTATATCTTTTATATGTATTAGCATATGTTTGTTAACCCCAATATCCTAATTTATCCATTCCTCACACCTTTTCTTTGGCTTAACCGTAAGTTTGTCTTCTCAATCTGAGATTGTCTTTCTCTATGGAAATATGTTCCTTTTTATGAATTTTCAGATAACATAAGTGATATCATAGGACATTTCTCTTTCGCATTCTGACTTACTTCACGTTGTGTGATTAAGTGGTGCTGCATATGCCATTCTTTTACTTTTTTTCGTGGCTAATATTCCATTCTGTACATATAGCACTTCTTTGTCCATTCATCTGTTTATGGACCTTTTTTTGCTTCCATGTCATGGCTATTTCAATATTGCTACAGTGCACACTTGTCTGCCTCTGTCTTTCCGATTCTGGTGGTCTTAGGTTACAGGCCCAGAAGGTGCCCTGCCGCATCATATGGTAGCACAATTTTTACCTTTTAAAGCAGCTCCATTCAGTTTTCCTTAGTGCTGTTACCCCGTAACATCCCACCAGCAGCTAGAAGGTACACATTTCTCTAAAACCCCTTCAGCATTGATAGTTTGTAGACTTTTGGCTGGTGGTCATTTGACTGGTGTGAGCTGAAACCTTTTTGGAGGTTGGATTTACATGTGGCTAATAATTCCTTATACTGAGCTTTAGGCATGTACTTTTTTCCTTTTCCTTTTTGTTACAGAGTGAGTACAACTTCCCTCTTCATATTGACTTCTTGAAAAATTTGTCATGTGGTGAATTTTCTTGCCTATTCCCTACCCCAGGGCATTTTTTGAGGGCAGGTGTCATTTACAGCCCTGCAGTCCTTGTGACTATTAAGCGACCATTAGCACTGGGTTTAAAGCTGCTGTTGTGGGAAACAGCCACAAGGCGGCAGCATTATTACGTTCTCAACTCTTGTTACTAGGGCAACAGAGTCTTCCTGGACATGGTGTTCCTCGGTTGTAAATTAGAGTTGAATGTGCTGGGACAAGCCCCCAGAAGTTTATGTCTCCTTACTTATGTTTGTTATTGAAATTTAATTTCTATTTCTTATCGGAGTAAATTTGATTAGAGTGTTGTGATTGGCTGGCTCTACAGAATCTGCTCAATGATTCATACATAGGTCTGTTCATCTTCGGATCCTGTTAACCGTGTATGTTATTACAGAATGTTGAGTAGACCTCCCTTGGTATTTTGTAGGTGTTTTGTCATTATATATATTTTATATGTATTGGTGATAATATATTTCATGTAGTTTATATGTTATATGTTTATATACATTTAACATACATAAGTATATGTATGCTACCCCCATAATCCTAATTTTTCCATCCTCCCACCTTTCATTTTGGTTAACCATTAGTTTGTTTCATAAGTCTGTGTGTGTCTTTTTCTGTGGAAATATGTTCATTGGTAGCAATCTTAGGATAACATGTATAAATGATATCATAGAATATTTGTCATTCCCTTTTGATTTACATAACGTACTATGATTATTTCTAGGCTCATCTGTAGTCCTGAAAACGGCATTGTTCATTTTTCTTCCGAGGGTACTATTCCATTCGGTACGTATACCACTTCTTCTTTGTCCATTTATCTGTTGATGGACATTTTGTTTGCTTGCATGTCTTGGCTATTGTAAGTATTGCTGCAGTGCATGTTTGCCTGTCTGTGCCTTTCCGATTCTGGTCTTCTTAGGGTATAGGCCCATTAGGGGATCGGCCGCATCATGTGGTAGCTCCGTGTTTACGTTTTAAATGCAGCTCCATTCTGTTCTCATGATTAGCTCTTACCAGTTTACATCCAACCAACTGCATAGTGGGTATGGATTTCTCCACCAACCCGTCAGCATTCATTGTTTGTAGACTTTTTACGGATGGCATTTTGAATACTGGGTGGCAAAATCTTTTTGTAGTTTGGATTTGCATCCAACCAATAATTCCTGATATTGAGCTTTTATCCATGTTCTTCTTTTTTTGAAATAACAGAGTGAGTAACACTTACCTCTTCAAACTGATTTCTTGAAAAATTTTCCGTGTTGTGAACTTTTTTGACCATTACCTACCCCAGGACATTTTTTGAGGACACGTGTCATTTAGAGCCCTACAAGTACTGAAAATCTTAAGTGACCGTTAGCCCTGTGTTCCAAGCTGCTGTTGTGGGAAACGGCCACAAGGCGGCAGCATTTCTCCATTCCCAAATCTGGTTACTAGGGCAGCAGAGCCTTCCTGAAAGTTGTGTTCCTAAGTTGTAAATTAGAATGGAAGGTGCCAGGGAAAATCCCAATAACTTTATGTCTCATTAATTGTTGTTAGTGGTTTTAATTTTTTAAATTGGGGTAATGAGTACAATAGTGTTTGTTCTGGGTGTACTCAATCGGGTTCAATTGAACATTATATATATATATATATATCTATTCATGTACAGATCCCCTTCCCATTTAAGTTACTATTATTTTTTCAAATAAATTTTATTTAGTTATTTATTTATATTTTGGCTGAGTTGGATCTTCATTGCTGCATGTGTGCTTTCTCTAGTTGCGGTGAGCGGGGGATATTCTCCGTTGCGGTGCACGGGCTTCTCCATGCCGTGGCTTCTCTTGTTGCGGAGCACGGGCTCTAGGCCTGCGGGCTTCAGTAGTTGTGGTGCATGGGCTCAGTAGTTATGTCTCATGGGTTCCAGAGCGTAGGCTCATTAGTTGTGGTGCACGGGCTTAGTTGCTCTGCAGCATGTGGGATCTTCCCGAACCAGGGCTCGAACCTGTGTCCCCTGCATTGGCAGGCGGATTCTTCACCACGGTGCCGCCAGGCAAGCCCCTGTGTAAATTATTACAGAGCGTTCAGTAGACCTCCCTTGGTATATGGTCGGTCTTTTTGATACATGTGTTTAATATGTATTTGTATACGTATGGTAACCCTAATCTTAATGTATCCATTCCTCCCACCTTTCCCTTTAGATAACCATAGTCTGTTTTCTAAGTCTGTGAGAGTCTTTCTCTGTGGAAATATGTTCATATGTGTCCGTTGTTAGGTAACACCTAGGAGTGATATCACAGGTTATTTGTCGTCTGCTTTCCGACTTACCTCATGTTCTGTGATTATCTCTAGGCTCATCTATGGTGCTGCAAAGAGCAGTGTTGCATACTTTTCCATAGCGAATATTCCATTGTGTACATGGACCACTTCTTCTTTTTACATTCATCTGTTGATGGACATTTTGGTTACTTCCAAGTCTTGGCTATGCTAAATATTGGTGCAGTGCAGGATTGCCAGCCTGTGTCTTTTGGATTCTGGTCTTCTCCGGGGTTAGGCCCAGCAGTGGGCCTACTAGATCATATGGTAGTTCCATTTTTACCTTTCAACGCACCTCCATTCTGTTCTCACTACTGGCTGTTACCAGTTTACATCCGACCAGCAACTAGAGGGTACACAGATCTCTAAAAGCCCTTCAGCATGTATTGTTTGTAGAGGTTTTACGGATGGCATTTTGAGTGTTGGGTGGTGATACCTTTTTGTAGTTTGGATTTGCCTGCGTCTAATAATTCCCGATATTGAGCTTTTATCTACGTCCGTTTATTTTTAAGTAAAACAGAGAAACTTACCTCTTCAAATTGTTTCCTTGAAAAATTGGCCATGTTCTGGATTCCCGTGTCCATTACCTGCACCAGGACATTTTTTGAGGGCAGGTGTCATTACAGCTCTGTAGTAATTGTGACTATTACATGACCATAAGCTCTGGGTTTAAAGCTGCTGTTGCAGGACACGGCCACAAGGAGGCAGCATTTCTATATTCCCAAATCTGGTTACTAGAGCAACAGAGCCTTCCTGGAAGTCCTGTTTGTAGGTTGTAAAGCAGAGTGGAATGTGCCAGGACAAACCCCCAAACACTATGTCTACTTATTTGTTGTTGGTATTCTTAGTTTAATTTTCATTTTTCTCAGAGCAAATTTGATTGCAATGTTGTGTTTGTCCTAGGTGTACAGAATCTCTTTCATTGATACATATATCTTTTCATGTTTGGATCCTGTTCCATATAGGTTATTACAGAATGTTGTGTAGACCTCTGTTGGTATTCGTTATATCTTTGATGATTATATATTTTATAAGTATTAGAATATGTCTGTTCACCCCATTATCCTCCGTTATACATTCCTCACACCTTTCCATTTGGTGAACCACAAGCTTGTTTTCTGAACTCGTGAGTGTCATTCTCTGTGGCAACAGGTTCATTCCTATCAATTTTTACATAACACCGATACGTGATATCACAGGATATGTGTCTCTCACTTTCTGACTTACTTCAAGTTGTGTGATTATCTGTAGCCTCATCTATGGTGCTGTAAACGGCATTGCTTCATTCTTTTCTGTGTCTAATATTGCATTGTGTACATGGACCACTTTTTCGTCCGTTCATCTGATGATGGACATTTTTGTTGCTTCCATGTCTTGGCTATTGTAAATACTGGTGCAATACACGATTTTCCATGCTGTGTCTTTTTGATTCTGGCTTTCACAGGTGACAGGCCCAATAGTGGTTCTTCTGGATCATATGGTGACTCAATTTTTCCCTTGAAACGCACTGCCATTCTGTTCCTATTTTTGGCTGTTACCAGTTTACATCCCACTTAGACCGAGGGGTTACGCTATTCTCCACAACTTCTTCAACATCTATTGTTTGCTGACTTTTTGCTGATGGTCATTGTGACTGGTGTGAGGTGATACCTTTGTGTAGATTGCATTTGCATGCATCTAATAATTCCTGTTGTTTTGTGTTTATCAATGTCCTTTTCATTTATTTTTACGATTGAGCTAAACTTGCAACTTCAAATTGCCTTCTTGAAAAATTTGGCGCGTTTGGATTTTTTTGTCCATTCCCTACCCCAGGACATTTTTTGAGGGCATGAGTCATTTACAGCCCTGCAGTCCTTGTGAATCTTAGTGACCATTAGCAGTGGATTTAAAGGTGCTGTTTGAGGAAACGGCCTTAGGGTGGCAGCATTTCTACGTTGCCAACTCTGCTTGCTAGGGAAACAGAACCTTGCTGCAAGTTGTGCTTTTAGGTTGCAGATTAGAGTGGAATGTGCCAGGACAAACCCCCATAAGTTTTAGCCTCCTTAATTCTTGTTTGTGTCTTTAACTTTTAGTTTTTATCAGAGCAAATTGGATTGAAAAATGTCTTTTGTTCTAGGTGTAAAGAATCTTGTTCATTTACACATATACATATATCTATTGATCTTTGTGTCCTTTTCCATGAAGGTTATTACAGAGTGTTCAGTAGACCACTCATGGTATTCCATAGGTGTTTGGGGCTTATATCTTTTATATGTATTAGCATATGTTTGTTAACCCCAATATCCTAATTTATCCATTCCTCACACCTTTTCTTTGGCTTAACCGTAAGTTTGTCTTCTCAATCTGAGATTGTCTTTCTCTATGGAAATATGTTCCTTTTTATGAATTTTCAGATAACATAAGTGATATCATAGGACATTTCTCTTTCGCATTCTGACTTACTTCACGTTGTGTGATTAAGTGGTGCTGCATATGCCATTCTTTTACTTTTTTTCGTGGCTAATATTCCATTCTGTACATATAGCACTTCTTTGTCCATTCATCTGTTTATGGACCTTTTTTTGCTTCCATGTCATGGCTATTTCAATATTGCTACAGTGCACACTTGTCTGCCTCTGTCTTTCCGATTCTGGTGGTCTTAGGTTACAGGCCCAGAAGGTGCCCTGCCGCATCATATGGTAGCACAATTTTTACCTTTTAAAGCAGCTCCATTCAGTTTTCCTTAGTGCTGTTACCCCGTAACATCCCACCAGCAGCTAGAAGGTACACATTTCTCTAAAACCCCTTCAGCATTGATAGTTTGTAGACTTTTGGCTGGTGGTCATTTGACTGGTGTGAGCTGAAACCTTTTTGGAGGTTGGATTTACATGTGGCTAATAATTCCTTATACTGAGCTTTAGGCATGTACTTTTTTCCTTTTCCTTTTTGTTACAGAGTGAGTACAACTTCCCTCTTCATATTGACTTCTTGAAAAATTTGTCATGTGGTGAATTTTCTTGCCTATTCCCTACCCCAGGGCATTTTTTGAGGGCAGGTGTCATTTACAGCCCTGCAGTCCTTGTGACTATTAAGCGACCATTAGCACTGGGTTTAAAGCTGCTGTTGTGGGAAACAGCCACAAGGCGGCAGCATTATTACGTTCTCAACTCTTGTTACTAGGGCAACAGAGTCTTCCTGGACATGGTGTTCCTCGGTTGTAAATTAGAGTTGAATGTGCTGGGACAAGCCCCCAGAAGTTTATGTCTCCTTACTTATGTTTGTTATTGAAATTTAATTTCTATTTCTTATCGGAGTAAATTTGATTAGAGTGTTGTGATTGGCTGGCTCTACAGAATCTGCTCAATGATTCATACATAGGTCTGTTCATCTTCGGATCCTGTTAACCGTGTATGTTATTACAGAATGTTGAGTAGACCTCCCTTGGTATTTTGTAGGTGTTTTGTCATTATATATATTTTATATGTATTGGTGATAATATATTTCATGTAGTTTATATGTTATATGTTTATATACATTTAACATACATAAGTATATGTATGCTACCCCCATAATCCTAATTTTTCCATCCTCCCACCTTTCATTTTGGTTAACCATTAGTTTGTTTCATAAGTCTGTGTGTGTCTTTTTCTGTGGAAATATGTTCATTGGTAGCAATCTTAGGATAACATGTATAAATGATATCATAGAATATTTGTCATTCCCTTTTGATTTACATAACGTACTATGATTATTTCTAGGCTCATCTGTAGTCCTGAAAACGGCATTGTTCATTTTTCTTCCGAGGCTACTATTCCATTCGGTACGTATACCACTTCTTCTTTGTCCATTTATCTGTTGATGGACATTTTGTTTGCTTGCATGTCTTGGCTATTGTAAGTATTGCTGCAGTGCATGTTTGCCTGTCTGTGCCTTTCCGATTCTGGTCTTCTTAGGGTATAGGCCCATTAGGGGATCGGCCGCATCATGTGGTAGCTCCGTGTTTACGTTTTAAATGCAGCTCCATTCTGTTCTCATGATTAGCTCTTACCAGTTTACATCCAACCAACTGCATAGTGGGTATGGATTTCTCCACCAACCCGTCAGCATTCATTGTTTGTAGACTTTTTACGGATGGCATTTTGAATACTGGGTGGCAAAATCTTTTTGTAGTTTGGATTTGCATCCAACCAATAATTCCTGATATTGAGCTTTTATCCATGTTCTTCTTTTTTTGAAATAACAGAGTGAGTAACACTTACCTCTTCAAACTGATTTCTTGAAAAATTTTCCGTGTTGTGAACTTTTTTGACCATTACCTACCCCAGGACATTTTTTGAGGACACGTGTCATTTAGAGCCCTACAAGTACTGAAAATCTTAAGTGACCGTTAGCCCTGTGTTCCAAGCTGCTGTTGTGGGAAACGGCCACAAGGCGGCAGCATTTCTCCATTCCCAAATCTGGTTACTAGGGCAGCAGAGCCTTCCTGAAAGTTGTGTTCCTAAGTTGTAAATTAGAATGGAAGGTGCCAGGGAAAATCCCAATAACTTTATGTCTCATTAATTGTTGTTAGTGGTTTTAATTTTTTAAATTGGGGTAATGAGTACAATAGTGTTTGTTCTGGGTGTACTCAATCGGGTTCAATTGAACATTATATATATATATATATCTATTCATGTACAGATCCCCTTCCCATTTAAGTTACTATTATTTTTTCAAATAAATTTTATTTAGTTATTTATTTATATTTTGGCTGAGTTGGATCTTCATTGCTGCATGTGTGCTTTCTCTAGTTGCGGTGAGCGGGGGATATTCTCCGTTGCGGTGCACGGGCTTCTCCATGCCGTGGCTTCTCTTGTTGCGGAGCACGGGCTCTAGGCCTGCGGGCTTCAGTAGTTGTGGTGCATGGGCTCAGTAGTTATGTCTCATGGGTTCCAGAGCGTAGGCTCATTAGTTGTGGTGCACGGGCTTAGTTGCTCTGCAGCATGTGGGATCTTCCCGAACCAGGGCTCGAACCTGTGTCCCCTGCATTGGCAGGCGGATTCTTCACCACGGTGCCGCCAGGCAAGCCCCTGTGTAAATTATTACAGAGCGTTCAGTAGACCTCCCTTGGTATATGGTCGGTCTTTTTGATACATGTGTTTAATATGTATTTGTATACGTATGGTAACCCTAATCTTAATGTATCCATTCCTCCCACCTTTCCCTTTAGATAACCATAGTCTGTTTTCTAAGTCTGTGAGAGTCTTTCTCTGTGGAAATATGTTCATATGTGTCCGTTGTTAGGTAACACCTAGGAGTGATATCACAGGTTATTTGTCGTCTGCTTTCCGACTTACCTCATGTTCTGTGATTATCTCTAGGCTCATCTATGGTGCTGCAAAGAGCAGTGTTGCATACTTTTCCATAGCGAATATTCCATTGTGTACATGGACCACTTCTTCTTTTTACATTCATCTGTTGATGGACATTTTGGTTACTTCCAAGTCTTGGCTATGCTAAATATTGGTGCAGTGCAGGATTGCCAGCCTGTGTCTTTTGGATTCTGGTCTTCTCCGGGGTTAGGCCCAGCAGTGGGCCTACTAGATCATATGGTAGTTCCATTTTTACCTTTCAACGCACCTCCATTCTGTTCTCACTACTGGCTGTTACCAGTTTACATCCGACCAGCAACTAGAGGGTACACAGATCTCTAAAAGCCCTTCAGCATGTATTGTTTGTAGAGGTTTTACGGATGGCATTTTGAGTGTTGGGTGGTGATACCTTTTTGTAGTTTGGATTTGCCTGCGTCTAATAATTCCCGATATTGAGCTTTTATCTACGTCCGTTTATTTTTAAGTAAAACAGAGAAACTTACCTCTTCAAATTGTTTCCTTGAAAAATTGGCCATGTTCTGGATTCCCGTGTCCATTACCTGCACCAGGACATTTTTTGAGGGCAGGTGTCATTACAGCTCTGTAGTAATTGTGACTATTACATGACCATAAGCTCTGGGTTTAAAGCTGCTGTTGCAGGACACGGCCACAAGGAGGCAGCATTTCTATATTCCCAAATCTGGTTACTAGAGCAACAGAGCCTTCCTGGAAGTCCTGTTTGTAGGTTGTAAAGCAGAGTGGAATGTGCCAGGACAAACCCCCAAACACTATGTCTACTTATTTGTTGTTGGTATTCTTAGTTTAATTTTCATTTTTCTCAGAGCAAATTTGATTGCAATGTTGTGTTTGTCCTAGGTGTACAGAATCTCTTTCATTGATACATATATCTTTTCATGTTTGGATCCTGTTCCATATAGGTTATTACAGAATGTTGTGTAGACCTCTGTTGGTATTCGTTATATCTTTGATGATTATATATTTTATAAGTATTAGAATATGTCTGTTCACCCCATTATCCTCCGTTATACATTCCTCACACCTTTCCATTTGGTGAACCACAAGCTTGTTTTCTGAACTCGTGAGTGTCATTCTCTGTGGCAACAGGTTCATTCCTATCAATTTTTACATAACACCGATACGTGATATCACAGGATATGTGTCTCTCACTTTCTGACTTACTTCAAGTTGTGTGATTATCTGTAGCCTCATCTATGGTGCTGTAAACGGCATTGCTTCATTCTTTTCTGTGTCTAATATTGCATTGTGTACATGGACCACTTTTTCGTCCGTTCATCTGATGATGGACATTTTTGTTGCTTCCATGTCTTGGCTATTGTAAATACTGGTGCAATACACGATTTTCCATGCTGTGTCTTTTTGATTCTGGCTTTCACAGGTGACAGGCCCAATAGTGGTTCTTCTGGATCATATGGTGACTCAATTTTTCCCTTGAAACGCACTGCCATTCTGTTCCTATTTTTGGCTGTTACCAGTTTACATCCCACTTAGACCGAGGGGTTACGCTATTCTCCACAACTTCTTCAACATCTATTGTTTGCTGACTTTTTGCTGATGGTCATTGTGACTGGTGTGAGGTGATACCTTTGTGTAGATTGCATTTGCATGCATCTAATAATTCCTGTTGTTTTGTGTTTATCAATGTCCTTTTCATTTATTTTTACGATTGAGCTAAACTTGCAACTTCAAATTGCCTTCTTGAAAAATTTGGCGCGTTTGGATTTTTTTGTCCATTCCCTACCCCAGGACATTTTTTGAGGGCATGAGTCATTTACAGCCCTGCAGTCCTTGTGAATCTTAGTGACCATTAGCAGTGGATTTAAAGGTGCTGTTTGAGGAAACGGCCTTAGGGTGGCAGCATTTCTACGTTGCCAACTCTGCTTGCTAGGGAAACAGAACCTTGCTGCAAGTTGTGCTTTTAGGTTGCAGATTAGAGTGGAATGTGCCAGGACAAACCCCCATAAGTTTTAGCCTCCTTAATTCTTGTTTGTGTCTTTAACTTTTAGTTTTTATCAGAGCAAATTGGATTGAAAAATGTCTTTTGTTCTAGGTGTAAAGAATCTTGTTCATTTACACATATACATATATCTATTGATCTTTGTGTCCTTTTCCATGAAGGTTATTACAGAGTGTTCAGTAGACCACTCATGGTATTCCATAGGTGTTTGGGGCTTATATCTTTTATATGTATTAGCATATGTTTGTTAACCCCAATATCCTAATTTATCCATTCCTCACACCTTTTCTTTGGCTTAACCGTAAGTTTGTCTTCTCAATCTGAGATTGTCTTTCTCTATGGAAATATGTTCCTTTTTATGAATTTTCAGATAACATAAGTGATATCATAGGACATTTCTCTTTCGCATTCTGACTTACTTCACGTTGTGTGATTAAGTGGTGCTGCATATGCCATTCTTTTACTTTTTTTTCGTGGCTAATATTCCATTCTGTACATATAGCACTTCTTTGTCCATTCATCTGTTTATGGACCTTTTTTTGCTTCCATGTCATGGCTATTTCAATATTGCTACAGTGCACACTTGTCTGCCTCTGTCTTTCCGATTCTGGTGGTCTTAGGTTACAGGCCCAGAAGGTGCCCTGCCGCATCATATGGTAGCACAATTTTTACCTTTTAAAGCAGC
Source organism: Balaenoptera physalus (assembly GCF_965194825.1). Taxonomy (NCBI): domain Eukaryota; kingdom Metazoa; phylum Chordata; class Mammalia; order Artiodactyla; family Balaenopteridae; genus Balaenoptera; species Balaenoptera physalus. The sequence continues at coordinate 42,404,197 of NC_138890.1, read as the reverse complement.
TCCATTCAGTTTTCCTTAGTGCTGTTACCCCGTAACATCCCACCAGCAGCTAGAAGGTACACATTTCTCTAAAACCCCTTCAGCATTGATAGTTTGTAGACTTTTGGCTGGTGGTCATTTGACTGGTGTGAGCTGAAACCTTTTTGGAGGTTGGATTTACATGTGGCTAATAATTCCTTATACTGAGCTTTAGGCATGTACTTTTTTCCTTTTCCTTTTTGTTACAGAGTGAGTACAACTTCCCTCTTCATATTGACTTCTTGAAAAATTTGTCATGTGGTGAATTTTCTTGCCTATTCCCTACCCCAGGGCATTTTTTGAGGGCAGGTGTCATTTACAGCCCTGCAGTCCTTGTGACTATTAAGCGACCATTAGCACTGGGTTTAAAGCTGCTGTTGTGGGAAACAGCCACAAGGCGGCAGCATTATTACGTTCTCAACTCTTGTTACTAGGGCAACAGAGTCTTCCTGGACATGGTGTTCCTCGGTTGTAAATTAGAGTTGAATGTGCTGGGACAAGCCCCCAGAAGTTTATGTCTCCTTACTTATGTTTGTTATTGAAATTTAATTTCTATTTCTTATCGGAGTAAATTTGATTAGAGTGTTGTGATTGGCTGGCTCTACAGAATCTGCTCAATGATTCATACATAGGTCTGTTCATCTTCGGATCCTGTTAACCGTGTATGTTATTACAGAATGTTGAGTAGACCTCCCTTGGTATTTTGTAGGTGTTTTGTCATTATATATATTTTATATGTATTGGTGATAATATATTTCATGTAGTTTATATGTTATATGTTTATATACATTTAACATACATAAGTATATGTATGCTACCCCCATAATCCTAATTTTTCCATCCTCCCACCTTTCATTTTGGTTAACCATTAGTTTGTTTCATAAGTCTGTGTGTGTCTTTTTCTGTGGAAATATGTTCATTGGTAGCAATCTTAGGATAACATGTATAAATGATATCATAGAATATTTGTCATTCCCTTTTGATTTACATAACGTACTATGATTATTTCTAGGCTCATCTGTAGTCCTGAAAACGGCATTGTTCATTTTTCTTCCGAGGCTACTATTCCATTCGGTACGTATACCACTTCTTCTTTGTCCATTTATCTGTTGATGGACATTTTGTTTGCTTGCATGTCTTGGCTATTGTAAGTATTGCTGCAGTGCATGTTTGCCTGTCTGTGCCTTTCCGATTCTGGTCTTCTTAGGGTATAGGCCCATTAGGGGATCGGCCGCATCATGTGGTAGCTCCGTGTTTACGTTTTAAATGCAGCTCCATTCTGTTCTCATGATTAGCTCTTACCAGTTTACATCCAACCAACTGCATAGTGGGTATGGATTTCTCCACCAACCCGTCAGCATTCATTGTTTGTAGACTTTTTACGGATGGCATTTTGAATACTGGGTGGCAAAATCTTTTTGTAGTTTGGATTTGCATCCAACCAATAATTCCTGATATTGAGCTTTTATCCATGTTCTTCTTTTTTTGAAATAACAGAGTGAGTAACACTTACCTCTTCAAACTGATTTCTTGAAAAATTTTCCGTGTTGTGAACTTTTTTGACCATTACCTACCCCAGGACATTTTTTGAGGACACGTGTCATTTAGAGCCCTACAAGTACTGAAAATCTTAAGTGACCGTTAGCCCTGTGTTCCAAGCTGCTGTTGTGGGAAACGGCCACAAGGCGGCAGCATTTCTCCATTCCCAAATCTGGTTACTAGGGCAGCAGAGCCTTCCTGAAAGTTGTGTTCCTAAGTTGTAAATTAGAATGGAAGGTGCCAGGGAAAATCCCAATAACTTTATGTCTCATTAATTGTTGTTAGTGGTTTTAATTTTTTAAATTGGGGTAATGAGTACAATAGTGTTTGTTCTGGGTGTACTCAATCGGGTTCAATTGAACATTATATATATATATATATATCTATTCATGTACAGATCCCCTTCCCATTTAAGTTACTATTATTTTTTCAAATAAATTTTATTTAGTTATTTATTTATATTTTGGCTGAGTTGGATCTTCATTGCTGCATGTGTGCTTTCTCTAGTTGCGGTGAGCGGGGGATATTCTCCGTTGCGGTGCACGGGCTTCTCCATGCCGTGGCTTCTCTTGTTGCGGAGCACGGGCTCTAGGCCTGCGGGCTTCAGTAGTTGTGGTGCATGGGCTCAGTAGTTATGTCTCATGGGTTCCAGAGCGTAGGCTCATTAGTTGTGGTGCACGGGCTTAGTTGCTCTGCAGCATGTGGGATCTTCCCGAACCAGGGCTCGAACCTGTGTCCCCTGCATTGGCAGGCGGATTCTTCACCACGGTGCCGCCAGGCAAGCCCCTGTGTAAATTATTACAGAGCGTTCAGTAGACCTCCCTTGGTATATGGTCGGTCTTTTTGATACATGTGTTTAATATGTATTTGTATACGTATGGTAACCCTAATCTTAATGTATCCATTCCTCCCACCTTTCCCTTTAGATAACCATAGTCTGTTTTCTAAGTCTGTGAGAGTCTTTCTCTGTGGAAATATGTTCATATGTGTCCGTTGTTAGGTAACACCTAGGAGTGATATCACAGGTTATTTGTCGTCTGCTTTCCGACTTACCTCATGTTCTGTGATTAGCTCTAGGCTCATCTATGGTGCTGCAAAGAGCAGTGTTGCATAGTTTTCCATAGCGAATATTCCATTGTGTACATGGACCACTTCTTCTTTTTACATTCATCTGTTGATGGACATTTTGGTTACTTCCAAGTCTTGGCTATGCTAAATATTGGTGCAGTGCAGGATTGCCAGCCTGTGTCTTTTGGATTCTGGTCTTCTCCGGGGTTAGGCCCAGCAGTGGGCCTACTAGATCATATGGTAGTTCCATTTTTACCTTTCAACGCACCTCCATTCTGTTCTCACTACTGGCTGTTACCAGTTTACATCCGACCAGCAACTAGAGGGTACACAGATCTCTAAAAGCCCTTCAGCATGTATTGTTTGTAGAGGTTTTACGGATGGCATTTTGAGTGTTGGGTGGTGATACCTTTTTGTAGTTTGGATTTGCCTGCGTCTAATAATTCCCGATATTGAGCTTTTATCTACGTCCGTTTATTTTTAAGTAAAACAGAGAAACTTACCTCTTCAAATTGTTTCCTTGAAAAATTGGCCATGTTCTGGATTCCCGTGTCCATTACCTGCACCAGGACATTTTTTGAGGGCAGGTGTCATTACAGCTCTGTAGTAATTGTGACTATTGCATGACCATAAGCTCTGGGTTTAAAGCTGCTGTTGCAGGACACGGCCACAAGGAGGCAGCATTTCTATATTCCCAAATCTGGTTACTAGAGCAACAGAGCCTTCCTGGAAGTCCTGTTTGTAGGTTGTAAAGCAGAGTGGAATGTGCCAGGACAAACCCCCAAACACTATGTCTACTTATTTGTTGTTGGTATTCTTAGTTTAATTTTCATTTTTCTCAGAGCAAATTTGATTGCAATGTTGTGTTTGTCCTAGGTGTACAGAATCTCTTTCATTGATACATATATCTTTTCATGTTTGGATCCTGTTCCATATAGGTTATTACAGAATGTTGTGTAGACCTCTGTTGGTATTCGTTATATCTTTGATGATTATATATTTTATAAGTATTAGAATATGTCTGTTCACCCCATTATCCTCCGTTATACATTCCTCACACCTTTCCATTTGGTGAACCACAAGCTTGTTTTCTGAACTCGTGAGTGTCATTCTCTGTGGCAACAGGTTCATTCCTATCAATTTTTACATAACACCGATACGTGATATCACAGGATATGTGTCTCTCACTTTCTGACTTACTTCAAGTTGTGTGATTATCTGTAGCCTCATCTATGGTGCTGTAAACGGCATTGTTTCATTCTTTTCTGTGTCTAATATTGCATTGTGTACATGGACCACTTTTTCGTCCGTTCATCTGATGATGGACATTTTTGTTGCTTCCATGTCTTGGCTATTGTAAATACTGGTGCAATACACGATTTTCCATGCTGTGTCTTTTTGATTCTGGCTTTCACAGGTGACAGGCCCAATAGTGGTTCTTCTGGATCATATGGTGACTCAATTTTTCCCTTGAAACGCACTGCCATTCTGTTCCTATTATTGGCTGTTACCAGTTTACATCCCACTTAGACCGAGGGGTTACGCTATTCTCCACAACTTCTTCAACATCTATTGTTTGCTGACTTTTTGCTGATGGTCATTGTGACTGGTGTGAGGTGATACCTTTGTGTAGATTGCATTTGCATGCATCTAATAATTCCTGTTGTTTTGTGTTTATCAATGTCCTTTTCATTTATTTTTACGATTGAGCTAAACTTGCAACTTCAAATTGCCTTCTTGAAAAATTTGGCGCGTTTGGATTTTTTTGTCCATTCCCTACCCCAGGACATTTTTTGAGGGCATGAGTCATTTACAGCCCTGCAGTCCTTGTGAATCTTAGTGACCATTAGCAGTGGATTTAAAGGTGCTGTTTGAGGAAACGGCCTTAGGGTGGCAGCATTTCTACGTTGCCAACTCTGCTTGCTAGGGAAACAGAACCTTGCTGCAAGTTGTGCTTTTAGGTTGCAGATTAGAGTGGAATGTGCCAGGACAAACCCCCATAAGTTTTAGCCTCCTTAATTCTTGTTTGTGTCTTTAACTTTTAGTTTTTATCAGAGCAAATTGGATTGAAAAATGTCTTTTGTTCTAGGTGTAAAGAATCTTGTTCATTTACACATATACATATATCTATTGATCTTTGTGTCCTTTTCCATGAAGGTTATTACAGAGTGTTCAGTAGACCACTCATGGTATTCCATAGGTGTTTGGGGCTTATATCTTTTATATGTATTAGCATATGTTTGTTAACCCCAATATCCTAATTTATCCATTCCTCACACCTTTTCTTTGGCTTAACCGTAAGTTTGTCTTCTCAATCTGAGATTGTCTTTCTCTATGGAAATATGTTCCTTTTTATGAATTTTCAGATAACATAAGTGATATCATAGGACATTTCTCTTTCGCATTCTGACTTACTTCACGTTGTGTGATTAAGTGGTGCTGCATATGCCATTCTTTTACTTCTTTTTCGTGGCTAATATTCCATTCTGTACATATAGCACTTCTTCTTTGTCCATTCATCTGTTTATGGACCTTTTTTTGCTTCCATGTCTTGGCTATTTAAATATTGCTACAGTGCACATTTGTCTGCCTCTGTCTTTCCGATTCTGGTGGTCTTAGGCTATAGGCCCAGAAGGTGCCCTGCCGCATCATATGGTAGCTCAATTTTTACCTTTAAAAGCAGCTCCATTCAGTTTTCCTTAGTGCTGTTCCCACGTTACATCCCACCAGCAGCTAGAAGGTACAAAGTTCTCTAAAACACCTTCAGCATTGATAGTCTGTAGACTTTTTGCTGGTGGTCATTTGACTGGTGTGAGCTGAAACCTTTTTGGAGGTTGGATTTACATGTGGCTAATAATTCCTTATACTGAGCTTTAGGCATGTACTTTTTTCCTTTTCCTTTTTGTTACAGAGTGAGTACAACTTCCCTCTTCATATTGACTTCTTGAAAAATTTGTCATGTGGTGAATTTTCTTGCCTATTCCCTACCCCAGGGCATTTTTTGAGGGCAGGTGTCATTTACAGCCCTGCAGTCCTTGTGACTATTAAGCGACCATTAGCACTGGGTTTAAAGCTGCTGTTGTGGGAAACAGCCACAAGGCGGCAGCATTATTACGTTCTCAACTCTTGTTACTAGGGCAACAGAGTCTTCCTGGACATGGTGTTCCTCGGTTGTAAATTAGAGTTGAATGTGCTGGGACAAGCCCCCAGAAGTTTATGTCTCCTTACTTATGTTTGTTATTGAAATTTAATTTCTATTTCTTATCGGAGTAAATTTGATTAGAGTGTTGTGATTGGCTGGCTCTACAGAATCTGCTCAATGATTCATACATATGTCTGTTCATCTTCGGATCCTGTTAACCGTGTATGTTATTACAGAATGTTGAGTAGACCTCCCTTGGTATTTTGTAGGTGTTTTGTCATTATATATTTTATATGTATTGGTGATAATATATTTCATGTAGTTTATATGTTATATGTTTATATACATTTAACATACATAAGTATATGTATGCTACCCCCATAATCCTAATTTTTCCATCCTCCCACCTTTCATTTTGGTTAACCATTAGTTTGTTTCATAAGTCTGTGTGTGTCTTTTTCTGTGGAAATATGTTCATTGGTAGCAATCTTAGTATAACATGTATAAATGATATCATAGAATATTTGTCATTCCCTTTTGATTTACATAACGTACTATGATTATTTCTAGGCTCATCTGTAGTCCTGAAAACGGCATTGTTCATTTTTCTTCCGAGGCTACTATTCCATTCGGTACGTATACCACTTCTTCTTTGTCCATTTATCTGTTGATGGACATTTTGTTTGCTTGCATGTCTTGGCTATTGTAAGTATTGCTGCAGTGCATGTTTGCCTGTCTGTGCCTTTCCGATTCTGGTCTTCTTAGGGTATAGGCCCATTAGGGGATCGGCCGCATCATGTGGTAGCTCCGTGTTTACGTTTTAAATGCAGCTCCATTCTGTTCTCATGATTAGCTCTTACCAGTTTACATCCAACCAACTGCATAGTGGGTATGGATTTCTCCACCAACCCGTCAGCATTCGTTTGTAGACTTTTTACGGATGGCATTTTGAATACTGGGTGGCAAAATCTTTTTGTAGTTTGGATTTGCATCCAACCAATAATTCCTGATATTGAGCTTTTATCCATGTTCTTCTTTTTTTGAAATAACAGAGTGAGTAACACTTACCTCTTCAAACTGATTTCTTGAAAAATTTTCCGTGTTGTGAACTTTTTTGACCATTACCTACCCCAGGACATTTTTTGAGGACACGTGTCATTTAGAGCCCTACAAGTACTGAAAATCTTAAGTGACCGTTAGCCCTGTGTTCCAAGCTGCTGTTGTGGGAAACGGCCACAAGGCGGCAGCATTTCTCCATTCCCAAATCTGGTTACTAGGGCAGCAGAGCCTTCCTGAAAGTTGTGTTCCTAAGTTGTAAATTAGAATGGAAGGTGCCAGGGAAAATCCCAATAACTTTATGTCTCATTAATTGTTGTTAGTGGTTTTAATTTTTTAAATTGGGGTAATGAGTACAATAGTGTTTGTTCTGGGTGTACTCAATCGGGTTCAATTGAACATTATATATATATATATATCTATTCATGTACAGATCCCCTTCCCATTTAAGTTACTATTATTTTTTCAAATAAATTTTATTTAGTTATTTATTTATATTTTGGCTGAGTTGGATCTTCATTGCTGCATGTGTGCTTTCTCTAGTTGCGGTGAGCGGGGGATATTCTCCGTTGCGGTGCACGGGCTTCTCCATGCCGTGGCTTCTCTTGTTGCGGAGCACGGGCTCTAGGCCTGCGGGCTTCAGTAGTTGTGGTGCATGGGCTCAGTAGTTATGTCTCATGGGTTCCAGAGCGTAGGCTCATTAGTTGTGGTGCACGGGCTTAGTTGCTCTGCAGCATGTGGGATCTTCCCGAACCAGGGCTCGAACCTGTGTCCCCTGCATTGGCAGGCGGATTCTTCACCACGGTGCCGCCAGGCAAGCCCCTGTGTAAATTATTACAGAGCGTTCAGTAGACCTCCCTTGGTATATGGTCGGTCTTTTTGATACATGTGTTTAATATGTATTTGTATACGTATGGTAACCCTAATCTTAATGTATCCATTCCTCCCACCTTTCCCTTTAGATAACCATAGTCTGTTTTCTAAGTCTGTGAGAGTCTTTCTCTGTGGAAATATGTTCATATGTGTCCGTTGTTAGGTAACACCTAGGAGTGATATCACAGGTTATTTGTCGTCTGCTTTCCGACTTACCTCATGTTCTGTGATTAGCTCTAGGCTCATCTATGGTGCTGCAAAGAGCAGTGTTGCATACTTTTCCATAGCGAATATTCCATTGTGTACATGGACCACTTCTTCTTTTTACATTCATCTGTTGATGGACATTTTGGTTACTTCCAAGTCTTGGCTATGCTAAATATTGGTGCAGTGCAGGATTGCCAGCCTGTGTCTTTTGGATTCTGGTCTTCTCCGGGGTTAGGCCCAGCAGTGGGCCTACTAGATCATATGGTAGTTCCATTTTTACCTTTCAACGCACCTCCATTCTGTTCTCACTACTGGCTGTTACCAGTTTACATCCGACCAGCAACTAGAGGGTACACAGATCTCTAAAAGCCCTTCAGCATGTATTGTTTGTAGAGGTTTTACGGATGGCATTTTGAGTGTTGGGTGGTGATACCTTTTTGTAGTTTGGATTTGCCTGCGTCTAATAATTCCCGATATTGAGCTTTTATCTACGTCCGTTTATTTTTAAGTAAAACAGAGAAACTTACCTCTTCAAATTGTTTCCTTGAAAAATTGGCCATGTTCTGGATTCCCGTGTCCATTACCTGCACCAGGACATTTTTTGAGGGCAGGTGTCATTACAGCTCTGTAGTAATTGTGACTATTGCATGACCATAAGCTCTGGGTTTAAAGCTGCTGTTGCAGGACACGGCCACAAGGAGGCAGCATTTCTATATTCCCAAATCTGGTTACTAGAGCAACAGAGCCTTCCTGGAAGTCCTGTTTGTAGGTTGTAAAGCAGAGTGGAATGTGCCAGGACAAACCCCCAAACACTATGTCTACTTATTTGTTGTTGGTATTCTTAGTTTAATTTTCATTTTTCTCAGAGCAAATTTGATTGCAATGTTGTGTTTGTCCTAGGTGTACAGAATCTCTTTCATTGATACATATATCTTTTCATGTTTGGATCCTGTTCCATATAGGTTATTACAGAATGTTGTGTAGACCTCTGTTGGTATTCGTTATATCTTTGATGATTATATATTTTATAAGTATTAGAATATGTCTGTTCACCCCATTATCCTCCGTTATACATTCCTCACACCTTTCCATTTGGTGAACCACAAGCTTGTTTTCTGAACTCGTGAGTGTCATTCTCTGTGGCAACAGGTTCATTCCTATCAATTTTTACATAACACCGATACGTGATATCACAGGATATGTGTCTCTCACTTTCTGACTTACTTCAAGTTGTGTGATTATCTGTAGCCTCATCTATGGTGCTGTAAACGGCATTGCTTCATTCTTTTCTGTGTCTAATATTGCATTGTGTACATGGACCACTTTTTCGTCCGTTCATCTGATGATGGACATTTTTGTTGCTTCCATGTCTTGGCTATTGTAAATACTGGTGCAATACACGATTTTCCATGCTGTGTCTTTTTGATTCTGGCTTTCACAGGTGACAGGCCCAATAGTGGTTCTTCTGGATCATATGGTGACTCAATTTTTCCCTTGAAACGCACTGCCATTCTGTTCCTATTTTTGGCTGTTACCAGTTTACATCCCACTTAGACCGAGGGGTTACGCTATTCTCCACAACTTCTTCAACATCTATTGTTTGCTGACTTTTTGCTGATGGTCATTGTGACTGGTGTGAGGTGATACCTTTGTGTAGATTGCATTTGCATGCATCTAATAATTCCTGTTGTTTTGTGTTTATCAATGTCCTTTTCATTTATTTTTACGATTGAGCTAAACTTGCAACTTCAAATTGCCTTCTTGAAAAATTTGGCGCGTTTGGATTTTTTTGTCCATTCCCTACCCCAGGACATTTTTTGAGGGCATGAGTCATTTACAGCCCTGCAGTCCTTGTGAATCTTAGTGACCATTAGCAGTGGATTTAAAGGTGCTGTTTGAGGAAACGGCCTTAGGGTGGCAGCATTTCTACGTTGCCAACTCTGCTTGCTAGGGAAACAGAACCTTGCTGCAAGTTGTGCTTTTAGGTTGCAGATTAGAGTGGAATGTGCCAGGACAAACCCCCATAAGTTTTAGCCTCCTTAATTCTTGTTTGTGTCTTTAACTTTTAGTTTTTATCAGAGCAAATTGGATTGAAAAATATCTTTTGTTCTAGGTGTAAAGAATCTTGTTCATTTACACATATACATATATCTATTGATCTTTGTGTCCTTTTCCATGAAGGTTATTACAGAGTGTTCAGTAGACCACTCATGGTATTCCATAGGTGTTTGGGGCTTATATCTTTTATATGTATTAGCATATGTTTGTTAACCCCAATATCCTAATTTATCCATTCCTCACACCTTTTCTTTGGCTTAACCGTAAGTTTGTCTTCTCAATCTGAGATTGTCTTTCTCTATGGAAATATGTTCCTTTTTATGAATTTTCAGATAACATAAGTGATATCATAGGACATTTCTCTTTCGCATTCTGACTTACTTCACGTTGTGTGATTAAGTGGTGCTGCATATGCCATTCTTTTACTTTTCTTTCGTGGCTAATATTCCATTCTGTACATATAGCACTTCTTCTTTGTCCATTCATCTGTTTATGGACCTTTTTTTGCTTCCATGTCATGGCTATTTAAATATTGCTACAGTGCACACTTGTTTGCCTCTGTCTTTCCGATTCTGGTGGTCTTAGGTTACAGGCCCAGAAGGTGCCCTGCCGCATCATATGGTAGCACAATTTTTACCTTTTAAAGCAGCTCCATTCAGTTTTCCTTAGTGCTGTTACCCCGTAACATCCCACCAGCAGCTAGTAGGTACACATTTCTCTAAAACCCCTTCAGCATTGATAGTTTGTAGACTTTTGGCTGGTGGTCATTTGAGTGGTGTGAGCTGAAACCTTTTTGGAGGTTGGATTTGCATGTGGCTAATAATTCCTTATACTGAGTTTTAGGCATATCCTTTTTTATTTCCTTTTTTTTTTATAGAGTGACTACAACTTATCTCTTCATATTGACTTCTTGAAAAATTTGTCATGTTTTGAGTTTTCTTGCCTGTTCCCTACCCCAGGGCATTTTTGAGTGCAGGTGTCATTTACCGCCCTGCAGTCCTTGTGACTATTAAGCAACCATTAGCACTGGCTTTAATGTGTCTGTTGTGGGAAATGGCCACCAGGGGGCAGCATTTTTCCAGTAAGAAATCTGGTTACTAAGGCAGCAGTGTCTTTTTGGAAGTCGTGTTCCTAGTTGTAAATTACAGTGGAATGTGCCAGGACAAAGCCCGTTTAGTTTATGTCTCATTCCTTCTTGTTCGTTATTTTACTTTAAATTTTATTTATTATCACAGCAAATTTGATGACACTGTTCTGTTTGTTCTAGGTGTGCAATGTGGATATTTTACACATATACATATATGTATTCTGCTTCAGATTTGTTTCCTATGTATGTTATGACAGAATGTTGAGTAGTCTTCTCTTGGTATTCCATAGGTCTTTGTTGATTATGTATTTCACATTTGTTTGTATATCTCTGTGAGCCCAAATATCGTAATGTATCCAATCCTCACAATTTTCCATTTGGTGAACCATAAGTTTGTTTAATGAATCTGTGATATCCTTTCTCTGTGGAAATATCTTCATTGATATCAATTTTTAGGTAACACCTATAAGTGATATCATAGGATAGGTGCCTTTCGCTTTCTTACTTACTACAATATGTGTGATTGCTTCTAAATTCTTCTATGGTGTTGCAAATGGCATTGTTTCATTTTTCTTCCCTAGCAAATATTCCATCTCTACATGTTCCAGTTCTTCTTTATCCACCCATCTGTTGGTGGCCTTTTTGGTTACTTCCGTATCTTGGCTATTGTAATACTGCTGCAATGTAGATTTGCCTGCCTGTGTCTTTCCAATTCTGTCTACTTAGGTTATAGCTCCAAGAATGGGCCGGCTGGATCATAAGGTAGCTCAATGTTTACCTTTTCAAAGCACGTCCATTGTGTTTCCATTAGTGGCTCTTACCACATCCCACTTAGCACCGAAGGTACGCATTTCTCCACATCCCCTTTAACATTTAAAGAATTTTTGCACGTGGCCATTCTGACTGTTGTGACCTGATAGGTTTCTGTAATTTAGATTTGCATGTCCTTAACAATTCCTAATGTTCAGCATTTTTCCACGACTGTTACTTTTCCATTTAAAAAAATATAAAACGTGAGTACAATATACCTCTTGAAATTTTCTTCTTCGAAGGTTGCCCTTTTTTGAAATTTTTGGTCGATTTTCGACCTCAGGAGTTTTTTTGAAGGCAAGTGTCATTTACATGCCTGCAATGATTGTGAATATTTAGTGACCTTTAGCACTGGGTTTAAAGCTGCTGTTGTGGAAAACGGCCACAAGGTGGCAGCATTTTTCCATTAAGAAATCTGGTTACTAAGGCAGCAGAGCCTTTCTGGAAGTCGTGTTCCTAGCTTGTAAATTACAATGAAATATGCCAGGAAAAAGCTCCTTAAGTTTATGTCTCATTACTTCTTGTTCGCGTTTTTAATTTAATTTTTATTTTTTATCAGAGCAAATTTGATTACACTATTCTGTTTGTTCTAGGTGTGCAAGATGTGGCTCTTTTACACATATACATATATATATTCTTCTTCAGATCCTTTTCCCATGTAGGTTGTGACACAATGTTGAGCAGTCTTCTTGTACTCCATAGGTCTTTGGTGATTACATATTTTACATGTGTTTGTATATCTCTATTAACCCCAATATCATAAAGTATCCAATCCTCACACCTTTCCATCTGGTGAACCATAAGTTTGTTTAATTAATCTGTGATTGCCTTTCTCTGTGGAAATATTTTCATTGGTATCAATTTTTAGGTAACACCTATAAGTGATATCATAGGATAGGGGTCTTTCGCTTTCTGACTCACTACAAGGTGTGTGATTACTTCTAGACTCATCTATGGTGCTGCAAATGGCATTGTTTCATTTTTTCCCTCAATCAAATATTCTATCTGTACAGGTACCAGTTTTTCTTTGTCTACCCATCTGTTGACAGACTTTTTGGTTGCTTCCATATCTTGACTATTGTAATACTGCTGCAATGCAGATTTGCCTGCCTGTGTCTTTCGAATTCTGTCTTCTTAGGTTATAGGTCCAGGAATGGGCCTGCTGGATCATATGGTAGCTCAATATACACCTTTTAAAGGCGCCTCCATTCTGTTCTCATTAGTGGCTCTTTCCAGGTTTCGTCCCACTTAATGTTGAGGGTATGCATTTCTCCACAACACCTTCAGCATTTCGTGTCTGTAGTTTTCTTGCTGATGGTTATTCTGACTGGTGTGAGCTGTTACCTCTTTGTGGTTGGATTTGCATGCATCTAATAATCCGTTCAAGTTGCGCTTAAAGGCATATCCTTTTTTATTTTCTTCAAACTGTGATTACAGCTTACTTCTTCTAATTGTTTTCTTAAAGTATGTGCCACATTTTGAAATTTTTTGGCCATTACCACCCTCAAGACATTTTGAGGGCATATTTCATTTAGAGCTCTGCAGTACTTTTTCATATGAAGTGACCATTAGCACAGGGTTTAAGGCTGCTGTTGCAGGTAACGGCCAGACGGTGGCAGCTTTGCTACGTTCCCATGTTGGTACTAGGGAAACGGATCTTCCTGCCAGTGGTGTTCCTCGGTTATAAATTAGAGTGGAAGGTGCCTGGAGAAACCCACGAAAGGTGATGTCTCCTTACTTATGTTTGTTTTTAAATTTTAATTTCTGTTTTTTAATGGATTAATATTCCATTGTGTACATGGGCCACTTCTTTGTGCATTCCTCTGTAGAAGGACATTTTCGTTGCTTCCAGGGGTTGTCTATGGTAAATATTGCTGGAGTACAGGTTTGCCAGCCTGTGACTTTTTGATTCTCATTTTCTCAGGTTATAGGCACAGCAGTGGATATGCTTGATTCACTGGTAGCTCAATGTTTACCTTTTCAAAGCATCTCCATTGTGTTTTCATTTGTGGCTTGTCCCCCTTAGAACTGAGAGTTCGCATTTCTCCATAATCCCTTCAGCATGTATTTTTTGCAGCATTTTTGCTGATGGCCATTCTGACTGGTGTGAGCTGTTAGGTTTTTGTAATTTGAGTTTGCATGTCTTTAAAAATGCTTTTTCCAGGCCTTTTTCTTTTCTGTTAAAAAAAGAAAGAAAAATGTGTGAGTACTATATACTTCTTGAAATTCTCTTGTTGAAAGGTTACCCTCTTTTGAATTTTCTGTGGATTTTCATCCCCAGGATTATTTTTTGAGGGCAGGTGTCATTTACAGGCCTGCAGTGATTGTGGATACTTAGTGACCATTAGCACTGGGTTTAAGCTGCTCTTGTGGAAACAGCCCCAAGGCAGCAGCATTTCTCCATTACCAAATCTGGTTACTAGGGAAGCAGAGCCTTTCTGGAATTCGTTTTCCTAGGTTGTATATTTGAATGGAATGTGCCAGGAAAGACCCCCATAAGTTTATGTCTCATTATTTCTTGTTCGTTGTTTTAATTTTTTAAATCAGGGTAATGATTAGAATGTTGTTTGTCTAAGGTGTACACAATCTGGTTCACTTGCACATTATATATATATCTTAATGTACAGTTCGTCTTCCCATGTCAATTATTAGAGAGTGTTCCGTAGACCTCCCTTGTTATTTGGTCAGTCTTTTTGTTACATGTATTTAATATGTATTTGTATACATATGGTAACCCTAATGTTAATTTATCCATTCCCACCACCTTTCCTTTTAGATAAGCATAGTTGGTTTTCTACGTCTGTGAGTGTCTTTCTCTGTGGAAATATGTTCATTTGTGTCAGTTATTAGAAAACACCTATTAGTGATATAATAGGATATATGTCTTTTGCTTTCTGACTTACCTCATATTCCGTGATTATCTCTAGGCTCATCTATGGTGCCTCAAAGAGCAGTGTTTCATTGGTTTCCATGGCTAATATTCCATTGTGTACATGGACCACTTCTTCTTTATCCATTCATCTGTTGGTGGACATTTTGGTTGCTTCCATGTCTTCTCTATTGTGAATCTGGCTGCAGTGAAGCTATTGCAGCCTGTGTCTTCTCGATTCTGGTCTTCTCAGGTGAGAGACCCAGAGGTGGGCCTGCTGGATCGACTGGTTAGCTGAATTTTTACTTTTACATGCAGCTCCTTTCTGTTCTCATTATGGGCTGTTACCACTTTACATCTCACCAGCAGCTAGAGGGTACACAGTTCTCTAAAACCCCTTCAGCATTTATTGTTTGTAGACTTTTTGCTGATGGTCAGTTGACTGGTGTGAGTTGAAACCATTTTGTAGATTAGATTTGCATGAGTCTAATAATTCCTGAGGTTGAGCTTTTATCCATTTTCCTTTTTTTAAAGAAAGAGTGAGTAAAACTTACCTCTTCATACTATCTTCTTGAAAAATTTGCCCGTTTTGAATTTTTTTTGGCCATTCCCTAGCTCAGGATATTTTTTGAGGGCAGGTGTCCTTTACAAGCCTGAGTCCTTGTGAATGTTAAGGGACCATTAGCTGTGGGCTTAAAGCCCCTCTTGCGGGAAACAGCCACAAGTCGGCAGC
Source organism: Balaenoptera physalus (assembly GCF_965194825.1). Classification (NCBI taxonomy): domain Eukaryota; kingdom Metazoa; phylum Chordata; class Mammalia; order Artiodactyla; family Balaenopteridae; genus Balaenoptera; species Balaenoptera physalus. Next base: position 42,388,737 of record NC_138890.1, on the reverse strand, counting down.
ATTTCTGCATTTCGAACTCTGGGTTTTTGGGCAGCAGAGCCTTCCTGGAAATCGTGTTACTGGACTGCAAATTAGAGTAGAATGTGCCAGGGCAAATCCCCAAGAGCTTATATCTCCTTACTTCTTGTGTGTTTTTTAAATTTAATTTGTATTTATTATCAGAGCAAATTAGATAAAAATGTTGTGCTTGTTCTAGGTGTACAGAATCCGGTTTATTATGTCTATGTATCTATCTATTCATCTTTGGATCCTTTCCCATGTAGGCTATTACAGAGTGTTGAGTAGACCTCTCTTGGTATTCCATAGGTATTTTGTGATTATATATTTCATATGTATTAGTGCATGTCTGTTAACCTCCATATCCTAATTCATCCATTCCTTACACTTTTTCATTTGGTTAAACATAATTTTGTTTTCTTAATCCATGCGTGTCCTTCTCTTGGAAATAAGTCCTTGGGTATGAATTTTTAGGTAACACCTAGAAGTGATGTCATATGATATGTCTTGGATTCTTTCTTACTTCAAGTTGGGTGATGATCTATAGGTCCTTCTATGATGGTGCAAACGGCACTGTTTCATTCTTTTCCATGGCTAATATTCCATTGCATACATGGGCCACTTCTTCTTTGTGCATTGTTCTGTAGATGTATATTTCGGTTTCTTCTAAGTCTTGGCTATGGTAAATGTTCCTGCAGTGCAGGATTTCCAGCCTGTGTCTTTTTGAATCTGATCTGCTCTGGTGGTAGGCCCACCCAAGGGCCTGCAATATCACATAGTACCTCAATTTTTAGGTTTAAACGCACATCCATTCTGTTCTAACTACTGGATGTTACCAGTTTACATCCCCCCAGCAGCTAGAGGGCACACAGTTCTCTGAAACTGCTTCAGCATTTATTGTTTGTAAACTTTTTGCTGATGTTCATTCTGACGGCTGTGAGGTGAACATTTCTGTGGATTGGATTTGCATGGCTTTATTGATTCCTGATGTTGAGCATTTCTCCGTGGCTCTTTTTCTTTTTTAAACAAACAAATAAGAAAGACGAAGTGTGTGTGAAATATGCCTCTTGAAATTGTCTTCTAGAAATGTTGACGTCTTTTGAATTTTCTGGTCGATTTACCATGCCAGGATGTTTTTTGATGGCAGGTGTCATTTACAGGCCTGCAATGATTGTGAATATTTAGTGACCTTTAGCGTTGGGTTTAAAGCTGCTCTTGTGGGAAACAGTCACATGGAGGCAGCATTTCTCCACTACCAAATCTGGTTACTAGGGCAGCAGAGCCTTTCTGGAAGTCGTGTTACTACCTTGTAAGTTAGAATGGAATGTGCCAGGAAAAAGCCCCTTAAGTTTATGTCATTACTTCTTGTTCATGTTTTTAATTTAATTTTTATTTTTTACCACAGTAAATTTCATTACACTATTCTGTTTGTTCTAGGTGTGTAAGATGTGGTTCTTTTACACAAATACATATATGTATTCTTCTTCAGATCGTTTTCCCATGTAGGTTATGACACAATGTTGAGTAGCTTTCTCTTGATATTCTGTGGATATTTGGTGCTTATGTATTTCACATCTGTTTGTATATCTGTGTTAAGCCCAGCATCGTAAAGTATCCAAACCTCACACCTTTCCATTTGGTGAACCATAAGTTTATGTAATGAATCTGTGATTGCCTTTCTCTGTGGAAATATCTTATTGGTATCAATTTTTAGGTAACACCTATAAGTGATATCATAGGATAGGTACCTTTCGCTTTCTTACTTACTACAATTTGCGTGATTACTTCTAAATTCTTCTATGGTGTTGCAAATGGCATTGTTTCATTATTATTCCCCAGCAAATAAATCATCTCTACATGTACCAATTCTTCTTTGTCCACCCATCTGTTGGTGGACTTTTTGGTTACTTCCATATCTTGGCTATTGTAATAATGCTGCAATGCAGGTTTGCCTGCCTGTGTCTTTCCAATTCTGTCTTCTTAGGTTATAGGTCCAAGAATGGGCTGGCTAGATCATAAGGTAGCTCAATGTCTACCTTTTCAAAGCACGTCCATTGTGTTTCCATTAGTGGCTCTTACCACATCCCACTTAGCACCGAGGGTATGCATTTCTCCACATCCCCTTTAACATTTATTGTTTACAGAATTTTTGCACATGTCCATTCTGACTGGTGTGAGCTGATAGGTTTTTGTAATTTGGATTTGCATGTCCTTAAGAATTCCTAATGTTCACCATTTTTCCACGTCTTTTACTTTTCTATTTAAAAAAAACATAAAATGTGAATACAATATACCTCTTGAAATTTTCTTCTTGGAAGGTGGCCCTTTTTTGAATTTTTTGGTCGATGTTCGACCTCAGGATTTTTTTTGAAGGCAGGTGTCATTTACAGGCCAGCAATGATTGTGAATATTTAGTGAAATTTAGCACTGAGTTTAAAGCTGCTGTTGTGGGAAACGGCCACAAGGCGGCAGCATTTGTCCATTACCAAATCTGGTTACTAAGGCAGCAGAGCCTTTCTGGAAGTCGTGTTCCTTGTTTGTAAATTACAATGAAATATGCAAAGAAAAAGCCCCTTTAGTTTATGGCTCATTATTTCTTATTCGTGTTTTTAATTTAATTGTAATTTTTTATCAGAGCAAATTTGATTACACTATTTTGTTTATTCTAGGTGTGCAAGATGTGGTTGTTTTATACATATACATATATGTATTTTTCTTTGGTTCCTTTTCCCATGTAGTTTATGACACAATGTTGAGTAGTTTTCTCTTGGTATTCCGGAGGTCTTTGGGGATTACGTATTTCACAAGTGTTTGTATATCTCTGTTAACCACAATACAATAAAGTATCCAGTCCTCACACCTTTCCATCTGGTGAACCATAAGTTTGTTTAATAAATCTGTGATTGCCTTTCTCTGTGGAAATATCTTCATTGGTATCAATTTTTAGATAACACCTTTAAGTGATATCATAGGATCGGTGTCTTTCACTTTGTGACTCACTACAAGTTGTGTGATTACTTCTAGACTCATATATGGTGTTGCAAATGGCATCATTTCATTTTTTTCCCTAGCAAATATTCCATCTCTAATTGTACAAGTTCTTCTTTTACCACCCATCTGTTGGCGGACTTTTTGGTTCCTTACATATATTGGCTATTATAATACTGCTGCAATGCAGATATACCTGCCTGTGTCTTTCCAATTTTCAGGACTACAGATGAGCCTAGAAATATTCATATTAGGTTAAGTAAGTCAAAAGGGAATGACAAATACCCTATGATATCATTTTTACATGTTATCTTAAGATTGCTTCCAATGAACATAATTCCACAGAGAAAGACACTCACAGACTTTTAAAACAAAGTAATGGTTAGCCAAAATGAAAGGTGGGAGGATGGATAAATTAGGACTATGGGTCTAACATACATATACTAATGTACGTTAAATGTATATAAACATATCATATAAACTATATGAATTACATAATCACCAATACATATAAAATATATAATGAGCAAACACCTACCAAATACCAAGGGACGTGTACTCAACATTCTGTAATAACATACATGGTAACAGGATCCGAAGATGAACAGACATATGTATGAATCTTTAAGCAGATTCAGTCCAGCCAGACAATCACAATACTGTAATCAAATTTACTGTGATAAGAAATAGAAATTAAATTTTAAAAACAAAAATAAGTAAGGAGACATAAACTTCTGGGGGCTTTTCCCAGCATATTCCACTGTAATTTATAACCTCGGAACACTACCTCCAGGAAGACTCTGTTGCCCTATTAACAAGAGTTGAAAACATAATAATGTTGCTGCCTTGTGGCTGTTTCCCACAACAGCAGCTTTAAACCCAGTGCTAATGGTCACTTAATACTCACAAGGACTGCCGGGCTGTAAATGACACCTGCCTTCAAAAAATGCCCTGGGGTAGGGAATAGGCAAGAAAATTCGACACTTGACAAAATTTTTCAAGAACTCAGTGTAAAGAGGGAAGCTGTAATAAGTCTATTAAAAAAAGAAAAGAAAAAAAGGATATGCCTAAAGCTCAGTATAAGGAATAATTAGCCACATGCAAATCCAACCTCCAAAAAGGTTTCAGCTCACACCATTCAAATGACCATCAGCAAAAAATCTACGAACTGTAAATGCTGAAGGGGTTTTAGAGAACTCTGTACCTACTAGCTGCTGGTGGGATGTAAAGTGGTAACAGCACTAACGAGAACTGGATGGAGCTGCTTTAAAGGTAAACATTGAGCTACCATATGATGCGGCAGATCACCTTTTGGGCCTATAACCTAATATCACTAGAATTGGAAAGACAGAGGCAGGCAAATGTGCACTGCAGCAATATTGAAATAGCCAAGATATGGAAGCAAAAACAAGGTCCATACACAGATGAGTGGAAAAAGGAGAAGTGGTATACGGACAGAATGGAATAGTAGCCTCAGGATAAAAATGAACAATGCCATTTTCAGGACTACAGATGAGCTTAGAAATAATCATATTAGGTTAAGTAAGTCAAAGGGTTGACAAATATCTTATGATATCATTTATACATGTTATCTTAAGATTGCTACCAATGAACCTATTTCTAAAGAGAAAGACACTCACAGACTTATAAAACAAAGTAATGGTTAGCCAAAATGAAAGGTGGTAGGATGGATAAATTAGGACTATGGGGCTAACATACATATACTAATGTATGTTAAATGAATATAAACATATAACATAGAAACTATATGAATTATATAATCACCAATACATATAAAATATTAAATGACAAAACATCTAAAAAATACCAAGTGAGGTCTACTCAACATTCTGCAATAACATACATGGTAACAGGATCCAAAGATGAACAGACATATGTATGAATCATTAAGCAGATTCTGTCCAGCCAATCACAACACTCTAATCAGATTTACTCTGATAAGAAATAGAAATTAAATTTAAAAAACAAACATAAGTAAGGAGACATAAGCTTCGGGGGGCTTGTGCCAGCACATTCCACTCTCATCTCCAACCTCAGAACACTACCTCCAGGAAGACTCTGTTGCCCTAGTAACAAGAGTTGATAACGTAATAATGCTGCCACCTTGTGGCTGTTTCCCAAAACAGCAGTTTTAACACAGTGCTAATTGTTGCTTAATAGTCACAAGGACTGCAGTGCTGTGAATGACACCTGCCCTCAAAAAATGCCCTGCGGTAGGGAATAGGCAAAGAAATTCAACACATGACAAATTTTACAAGAAGTCAATGTGAAGAGGGAAGTTGTACTCACTCTTTAAAAAAAAAGAAAAGAAAAAATGGAAATGCCTAAAGCTAGGTATAAGGAATTATTAGCCTCATGCAAATCCAACCTCCAAAAAGGTTTCAGCTCACACCAGGCAAATGACCATCAGCAAAAAGTCTACAAACTATAAATGCTGAAGGGGTTTTAGAGAACTATGTTCCTTCTAGTTGCTGGTGGGATGTAAATTGGTAACAGCACTAATGAAAAAAGGATGGAGCTGCTTTAAAGGTAAACAGTGAGCTACCATATGATGCAGCAGAGCATCTTTTGGGCCTATAACCTAAGACCACCAGAATCGGAAAGACAGAGGCAGGCAAATGTGCACTGCAGCAATATTGAAATAGCCAAGACATGAAAGCAGAATAAAAGTCCATACACAGATGAATGGACAAAAAAAAAGTGGTATACCTACTGAATGGAATAGTAGCCAGGGGTTAAAAATGAACAATGCCATTTTCAGGACTACAGATGAGCCTAGAAATAATCATATTAGGTTAAGTAAGTCAAAAGGGTTGACAAATATCCTATGATACCATTTTTACATGTTATCCTAAGATTGCTTCCAATGAACATATTTCCACAGAGAAAGACACTCACAGACTTATAAAACAAACTAATGGTTAGCCAAAATGAAAGGTGGGAGGATGGATAAATTAGGACTATGGGTCTAACATACATATACTAATGTATGTTAAATGTATATAAACATATAACATATAAACTATATGAATTACATAATCACCAATACATATAAAATATATAATGACCAAACACCTACCAAATACCAAGGGACGTGTACTCAACATTCTGTAATAACATACATGGTAACAGGATCCGAAGATAAACAGACATATGTATGAATCTTTAAGCAGGTTCTGTCCAAACAGACAATCACAACACTCTAATCAAATTTACTGTGATAAGAAATAGAAATTAAATTTTAAAAACAAACATAAATAAGGAGACAAACTTCTGGGGTCTTGTCCCAGCACATTACACTCTCATTTCCAACCTCAGAACACTACCTCCAGGAAGACTCTGTTGCCCTGTTAACAAGAGTTGAAAACGTAATAATTTTGCCGCCTTGTGGCTGTTTCCCACAACAGCAGTTTAAAACACAATGCTAATTGGTGCTTAATAGGCAAAAGGACTGCAGGGCTGTAAATGACACCTGCCCTTAAAACGTGCCCTGGGGACGGGAATAGGCAAGGAAATTCAACACATGACAAATTTTTCAAGAACTCAATTTGAAGAGGAAGTTGTAGTCACTCTTTAAAAAAAAAGAAAAGAAAAAAAGGAAATGCCTAAAGCTCGGTATAAGGAATTATTAGCCTCATGCAATTCCAACCTCTAAAAAGGTTTCAGCTCACACCAGTCAAATGACCATCAGCAAAAAGTCTACAAACTGTAAATCCTGAAGGGGTTTTAGAGAACTGTGTACATTCTAGAAGCTGGTGGGATGGAAAGTGGTAACAGCACTAACGAAAACTGGATGGAGCTGCTTTATAGGTAAAAATTGAGCTACCATATGATGCGGCAGGGCACCATTTGGGCGTATAACCTAAGAGCAGCAGAATCGTAAAGACAGAGGCAGGCAAATGTGCACTGCAGCAATATTGAAATAGCCAAGACATGGAAGCAAGAAAAATGTCCATACACAGATGAATGACAAAGTAGAAGTGGTATTCGGAGAGAATGGAATAGTAGCCTCAGGAAAAAAATGAACAGTGGCGTTTTCAGGACTACAGATGAGCCTAGAAATAATCATATTAGGTTAAGTAAGTCCAAAGGGAATGACAAATATCCTATGATTTCATTTATACATGTTATCTTAAGATTGCTACCAAAGAACATATTTCCACAGAAGAAGACACTCACAGACTTATAAAATAAGCAAATGGTTAGCCAAAATGACTGTTGGGAGGATGGATAAATTAGGACTATGGGGCTAACATAAATATACTAATGTGTGTTAAGTGTATATAAACATATAACATATAAACTATATGAATTATATAATCACCAATACATATAAAATATATAACGACAAAACATCTACCAAATGCCAAGGGAGGTCTACTCAACATTCTGCAATAACATACATGGTAACAGGAACTGACGATGAACAGACATATGTATGAATCATTAAGCAGATTCTGTCCAGCCAGAGAATCACAATACTCTAATCAAATTTACTCCGATAAGAAATAGAAATTAAATTTAAAAAACAAACATAAGTAAGCAGACAAACTTCTGGAGGCTTGTCCCAGCACATTCCACTCTCATTTCCATCCTCAGAACACTACCTCCAGGAAGCATCTGTTGCCCTAGTAACAAGACTTGATAACGTAATAATGCTGCCACCTTGTTGGTATTTCCAACAACAGCAGCTTTAAACCCAGTGTTAATGGTTGCTTAATAGTCACAAGGACTGCAGCGCTGTAAATGACACCTGCCCTCAAAAAATGCCCTGGAGTAGGGAATAGGCAAGGAAATTCAACACATGACAAATTTTTCAAGAACTCAATATGAAGATTGAAGCTGTAATCACACTATAAAAAAAAGTAAAGAAAAAAAAAGGACATGCCTAAAGCTCAGTATAAGGAATTATTAGCCACATGCAAATCAAACCTAAAAAATGATTTCAGCTCACACCAGTCAAATGACCATCAGCAAAAAATCTACGAACTATAAATGCTGAAGGGGATTTAGAGAACTCTCTACCTACTAGCGGCTGGTGGGATGTACCGTGGTAACAGCACTGACGAAAACTGGATGGAGTTGCTTTAAAGGTAAAAATTGAGCTATGATATGATGCGGCAGGGCACCTTTTGGGCCTATAACCGAAGACCAACAGAAGCGGAAACACAGAGTCAGGCAAATGTACACTGCAGCAATATTGAGATAGCCAACACATGGAAGCAAAAAAAGGTCCATAAACAGATGAATGGACACAGAAAATGTGTTATATGTACCAAATAGAAGAGTAGCCTCAGAAGAAAAATGAACAATGCCGTTTTCAGGACTACAGATGAGCCTAGAAATAATCATATTAGGTTAAGTAAGTCAAAAGGGAAAGACAAATATCCTATGATATCATTTATACATGTTATTCTAAGATTGCTACCAATGAACATATTTCCAGAGAAAAAGACAGTCACAGACTTAGAAAACAAACAAATGGTTAGGCAAAATGAAAGGTGGGAGGATGGATAAATAAGTACTATGTGGTAACATACGTATACTAATGTATGTTAAATGTATATAAACATATAACATAGAAAATATATGAATTATAAAACCACAAATACATATAAAATATATAATGACAAAACACCTACCAAATACCAAGGGAGGTCTACAAAACATTCTGCAATAACATACATGATAACAGGATCCGAACATGAACAGACATATGTATGAATCATTAAGCAGATTCGGTACACCCAGACAATCACAACACTGTAATCATATTTACTCTGATAAGAAATAGAAATTAAATTTTAAAAACAAACATAAGTAAGGAGACATAAAATTCTTGGGCTTGTCCCAGCATATTCCACTGTAATTTACAAACTTGGAACACTACCTCCAGGAAGACTCTGTTGCCCTAGTAAAAAGAGTTTATAACACAATAATGCTGCCGCCATGTGGCTGTTTCCCACAACAGCAGGTTTAAACCCAGTGCTAATGGTTGCATAAGAGTCACAAGGAGTGCCGGGCTGTAAATGACACCTGCCCTCAAAAAATGTCTTGGGTTAGGGAATAGGCAAGAAAATTCAACAAATGATAAAATTTTCAAGAAGTCAATATGAAGAGGGAAGTTGTAGTCACTCTTTAAAAGAAAAAAAAGGAAAGAAAAAAAAGGACATGCCTAAAGCTCAGTATAAGGAATTATTAGCCACAAGCAAATCCAACCTCCAAAAAGCTTTCAGCTCACACTAGTCAAAAGACCATCAGCAAAAAGTCTACAAACTATCAATGCTGAAGGTGTTTTAGAGAACTGTGTACCTTCTAGCTGCTGGTGGGATGGAAAGTGGTAACAACACTAACGAAAACTGGATGGAGCTGCTTTAATGGTAAAAATTGAGCTACCATATGATGCGGCAGGGCACCTTTTGGGCCTATAATCGAAGACCACCAGAATCGGAAAGTCAGAGGCAGGCAAATGTGCACTGCAGCAATATTGAAATAGCCAACACATGGAAGCCAGAAAAAGGTGCATACACCGAAGAATGGACAAGGAAGAAGTGGTAAACGGACAGAATGGAATAGTAGCCTCGGGAAAAATATAAACAATGTCGTTTTCTGGACTACAGATGAGCCTAGAAATAATAATATTAGGTTAAGTAAGTCAAAAGGGAATGACAAATATCCTATGATATCATTTATACATGTTATCCTAATATTGCTACCATCGAACATTCTTCCACAGAAAAATACACTCACACACTTATAAAACGAACTAATGGTTAGCCAAAATGAAAGGTGGCAGCATGGATAAATTAGGACTATGGGGCTAACATACATATACTAATGTATGTTAAATGTATATAAACATATAACATATAAACTATATGAATTATATAATAAGCAATATATATAAAATATATAATGACAAAACACCTACCAAATACCAAGCGAGGTCTACACAACATTCTGCAAAAACATACATGGTAACAGGATCCGAAGATGAAGAGACATATGTATGAATTATTAAGCAGATTCTGTCCAGCCAGACAATCACAACACTCTAAGCAAATTTACTCTGAAAAGAAATAGGAATTAAATTTAAAAAACAAACATAAGTAAGGAGACATAAACTTTTTGGGGCTTGTCCAAGCATATTCCACTCTAATTTACAACCTCGGAACACTACCTCCAGGAAGACTCTGTTGCCCTATTAACAAGAGTTGAAAACGAAATACTGTTGCCGCCTTGTGGCTGATTCCCACAACAGCAGTTTTAAACACATTGCTAATTGTTGCTTAATAGGCACAAGGACTGCAGGGTTATAAATGACACGTACCCTCAAAAAATGACCTGGGGTAGGGAATAGGCAAGAAAATTCAACACATGACAAATTTTTCAAGAAATCAATATGAAGAGGGAAGCTGTACTCACTCTTTAAAAAAAAAGAAAAGAAAAAAAAGGACATGCCTAAAGCTCAGTATAAGGAATTATTAGCCACATGCAAATCCAACCTCCAAAAAGATTTCAGCTCACACCAGTCCAGTGAACATCAGCAAAAATGCTACGAACTATAAATGCTGAAGGGGTTTTAGAGAACTGTGTACCTACTAGCTGCTTGTGGTATGTAAAGTGTTAACAGCACTAAGGAAAACAGGATGGAGCTGCTTTAAAGGTAAAAATTGAGCTACCATATGATGCGGTAGGGCACCTTTTAGGCCTATAACCAAAGACCACCAGAACCGGAATGACAGAGCCAGGCAAATGTGCACTGCAACAATACTGAGAGAGACAAGACATGGAAGTAAAAAAAAGGTCCATAAACAGATGAATGGACACAGAAGAACTTGTATACGAATCGAATGGAATAGTAGCCTCGGGATAAAAATGAACAATGCCGTTTGCAGGACTACATATGAGCCTAGAAATAATCATATTAGGTTAAGTAAGTCAAATGGAAATGACAAATATCCTATGATATCATTTATACATGTTATCTGAAGATTGCTACCAATGAACATATTTCCACAGAAAAAAACACCCACAGACTAATAAAACAAGCAAATGGTTAGCCAAAATGAAAGGTGGGAGAATGGATAAATTAGGACTATGGGGTAACATACATATACTAATGTATGCTAAATGTATATAATCATATAACATATAAACTCTATGAATTATTAAATCACCAATATATATAAAATATATAATGACAAAACACCTACCAAATACCAAGGTAGGTCTACACAACATTCTGCAATAACATACATGGTAACAGGATCCGAAGATGAACAGACATATGTATGAATCATTAAGCAGATTCTGTATAGCCAGAGAATCACAACACTCTAATGAAATATACCCCGATAAGAAAAAGAAATTAAATTTAAAAAACAAACATAAGTAAGGAGACATAAACTTCTGGGGGCTTGTCCCAATACATTCCACTCTCATTTCCAACCTCGGAACACTACCTCCAGGAAGACTCTTTTGCCCTAGTAACAAGAGTTGAGAACGTAATAATGTTGCCGCCTTGTGGCTGTTTCCCACAACAGCAGCTTTAAACTCAGTGCTAATGGTCGCTTAATAGTCACAAGGACTGCAGGGCTGTAAATCACACCTGCCCTCAATAAATGCCCTGGGGTTGGGAATAGGCAAGAAAATTCAACACATGTCAAATTTTTCAAGAACTCAATATGAAGAGGGAAGCTGTAATCACTCTATTAAAAAAAAGAAAAGAAAAAAAAGGACATGCCTAAAGCTCAGTATAAGGAATTATTAGCCACATGCAAATCCAACCTCCAAAAAGGTTTCAGCTCAAACCAGTCAAATGACCATCAGCAAAACGTCTACAAACTAGAAATGCTGAAGGGGTTTTAGAGAACTGTGTACCTTCCAGCTGCTGGTGGGATGGAAAGTGGTAACAACACTAATGAAAACTGGATGGAACTGCTTTAAAGGTAAAAATTGAGCTACCATATGATGCAGTAGGGCACCTTTTCGGCCTGTAACAGAAGACCACCAGAACCGGAATGACACAGGCAGGCAAATGTGCACTGCAACAATAGTGAGATAGCCAAGACATGGAAGCAAGAAAAAGGTACATACACTGATGAATGGACAAAGAAGAAGGGGTATACGAACCGAATGGAATAGTAGCCTCGGGATAAAAATGAACAATGCCGTTTTCAGGACTACATATGAGCCTAGAAATAATCATATTAGGTTAATTATGTCAAAGGGTTGACAAATATCTTATGATATCATTTATACATGTTATCCTAAGACTGCTACCAATGAACATATTTCCACAGAGAAAAACCCTCACAGATTTATGAAACAAAGTAATGCTTAGCCAAAATGACCGTTGGGAGGATGGATAAATTAGGACTATGGGGTAACATACATATACTAATGTATGCTAAATGTATATAAACATATAACATATAAACTATATGAATTATTAAATCACCAATACATGTAAAATATATAATGACAAAACACCTACCAAATACCAAGGGAGGTCTACACAACATTCTGCAATAACATACATGGTAACAGAATCCGAAGATGAACAGATATATGTATGAATCATTAAGCAGATTCTGTACAGCCAAACAATCACAACACTCTAATCAAATTTACTCCGATAAGAAATAGAAATTAAATTTAAAAAACACATAAGTAAGGAGACATAAACTTCTTGGGGCTTGTGCCAGCATATTCCACTCTAATTTACAACCTCGGAACTCTACCTCCAGGAAGACTCTGTTGCCCTATTAACAAGAGTTGAAAACGTAATTATGTTGCTGCCTTGTGGCTCTTTCCCACAACAGCAGTTTTGAACACAGTGCTAAATGTTGCTTAATAGGCACAAGGACTGCAAGGCTGTAAATGACCCCTGACCTCAAAAAATGCCCTGGGGTAGAGAATAGGCAAAAAAATTCAACACATGACAAATTTTTCATGAAGTCAATGTAAAGAGGGACGTTGTACTCACTCTTTAAAAAAAAAAGAAAAGAAAAAAAAAGGAAATTCCTAAAGCTCGTTATGAGTAATTATTAGCCTCATGCAAATCCAAACTCCAAAAAGGTTTCAGCTCACACCAGTCAAATGACCAGCAGCAAAAATTGTACAAACTATAAATGCTGAAGGGGTATTAGAGAACAGTGTATCTTCTAGCTGTTGGTGGGATGTAAAGTGGTAACAGCACTAACGAAAACTGGATGGAGCTGCTTTAAAGGTAAAAATTGAGCTACCATATGATGCGGCAGGGCACCTTTTGGGCCTAAAACCCAATACCACCAGAACCGGAAAGACAGAGGCAGGCAAAGGTGCACTGCAGCAATATTGAAATAGCAAAGACATGGAAGCAAGAAAAAGGTCCATACACAGATGAATGGACAAAGAAGAAGTGGTATACGGACAGAATGGAATAGTAGCCTCAGGATAAAAATGAACCATGTCATTTTCATGAGTACAGATGAGCCTAAAAATAATCATATTAGGTTAAGTAAGTCAAAGGGTTGACAAATATCCTATGATATCATTTATACATGTTATCGCAAGACTGCTACCAATGAACATATTTCCACAGAGAAAGAAACTCACAGATTTATAAAACAAAGTAATGGTTAGCCAAAATGAAAGGTGGTAGGATGGATAAATTAGATTTATGGGGCTAACATATATATATACTAATGTGTGTTAAATGTATACAAACATATAACATATAAAGTATATGAATTATATAATCACCAGTACATATAAAATATATAAAGACAAATCATCTAACAAATACCAAGGGAGGTCTAGTCAACATTCAGCAATAACATACATTGAAACATGATCCGACGATGAACAGACTCATGTATGAATCATTAAGCAGATTCCGTGAAGCCAGACAATCTCAACACTCTAATCAAATTTATTCCAATAATAAATAGAAATTAAATTTAAAAAACAAACATAAGTAAGGAGACAAAATTCTGGGGGCTTGTCCCAGCACATTCCACTCTCATTTCCAACCTCGGAACACTACCTCCAGGAAGACTCTGTTGCCCTAGTAACAAGAGTTGATAACGTAATAATGCTGCCACCTTGTGGCTGTTACCCACAACAGCAGCTTTAAACCCACTGCTAATTGTTGCTTAATACTCACAAGGACTGCAGGGCTGTAAATGACACCTGCCCTCAAAAAATGCCCTGGGGTCGGGAATAGGAAAGAAAATTCAACACATGACAAATTTTTAAAGGACTCAATATTAAGAGGGAAGCTGTAATCACTCTAAAAAAAAAGAAAAGAAAAAAAATGACATGCCTAAAGCTCAGTATAAGGAATTATTAGCCACATGCAAATCAAACCTACAAAATGATTTCAGCTCACACCAGTCAAATGACCATCAGCAAAAAATTTACGAACTATAAATTCTGAAGGGGACTTAGAGAACTCTGTACCTACTAGCGGCTGTTGGGATGTACAGTGGTAACAGCACTAATGAAAACTGGATGGAGCTGCTTTAAAGGTAAAAATTTAGCTACCATATGATACGGCAGGGCACCTTTTGGGCCTATAACCGAAGACCACCAGAAGCGGAAGGACAGAGTCAGGCAAATGTACACTAAAGCAAAACTGAGATTGCCAGGACATGGTTGAAAAAAAAGGTCCATAAACAGATGAATGTACACAGAAGAAGTGGTACATGTACCGAAAGGAAGAGTAGCCTCGGAAGAAAAATGAACAATGCCGTTTTCAGGACTACAGATGAGCCTAGAAATAATCATTTTATGTTAAGTAAGTCAAAAGGGAAAGACAAATATCTTATGAGATCATTTATACAAGTTATCCTAAGCTTGCTACCAATGAACATATTTCCAGAGAAAAAGACACTCACAGACTTATAAAACAAACAAATGGTTAGCCAAAATGAAAGGTGGGAGGATGGATAAATAAGTACTATGTGGTAACATATATATACTAATGTATGTTAAATGTGTATAAACATATAACATATAAAATATGAATTATAAAACCACCAATACATATAAAATATATAATGACAAAACACCTACCAAATACCAAGGGAGGTCTACACAACATTCTGCAATAACATACATGGTAATAGGATCCGAACATGAACAGACATATGTATGAATCATTAAGCAGATTCTGTGCACCCAGAGAATCACAACACTGTAATAAAATTTACTGTGATAAGAAATAGAAATTAAATTTTCAAAACAAACATAAGTAAGGAGACATAAAATTCTGGGGCTAGGCCCAGCATATTCTACTGTAATTTACAACCTCGGAACACTACCTCCAGGAAGTCTCTGTTGCCCTAATAAAAAGAGTTGATAACGTAATAATGCTGCCGCCATGTGGCTGTTATTCCAACAGGAGCAGGTTTAAACCCAGTACTAATGGTTGCATAATAGTCACAAGGACTGCCGGGCTGTAAATGACAACTGCCCACAAAAAATGCCTTGGGGTAGGAAATAGGCAAGAAAATTCAACAAATGATAAATTTTTCAAGGAGTCAATATGATGAGGGAAGTTGAAGTCACACTTTAAAAAAAAAGGAAAAGAAAAAAAAGAACATGCCTAAAGCTCAGTATAAGGAATTATTAGCCACATGCAAATTCAACCTCCAAGAAGATTTCAGCTCACACCAGTCCAATGACCATCAGCAAAAAGGCTACGAACTATAAATGCTTAAGGGGTTTTAGAGAACTGTGTACCTACTAGCTGCTTGTGGTATGTAAAGTGGTAACAGCACTAAGGAAAACAGGATGGAGCTGCCTTAAAGATAAAAATTGAGCTACCATATGATGCGGTAGGGCACCTTTTTGGCCTGTAACTGAAGACCACCAGAACCGGAATGACACAGGCAGGCAAATGTGCACTGCAACAATACTGAGAGAGCCAAGACATGAAAGTAAAAAAAAGGTCCATAAACAGATGAATGGACACAGAAGAACCGGTATAAGAACCGAATGGAATAGTAGCCTCGGGATAAAAATGAACAATGCCGTTTTCAGGACTACATATGAGCCTAGAAATAATCATACTAGTTTAAGTAAGTCAAATGGGAATGATAAATATCCTATGATATCATTTATACATGTTATCTTAAGATTGCTACCAAAGAACATATTTCCACAGAAAAAGACACCCACAGACTAATAAAACAAACAAATGGTTAGCCAAAATGAAAAGTGGGAGAATAGATAAATTAAGAATATGGGGTAACATACATATACTAATGTATGCTAAATGTATATAAACATATAACATATAAACTATATGAATTATTAAATCACCAATACATATAAAATATATAATGACAAAACACGTACCAAATACCAAGGGAGGTCTACACAACATTCTGCAATACCATACATGGTAACAGGATCCGAAGATGAACAGACATATGTATGAATCATTGAGCAGATTCTGTACAGCGAGACAATCACAACACTCTAATGAAATATACTCCGATAAGAAAAAGAAATTAAATTTAAAAAACAAACATAAGTAAGGAGACATAAACTTCTGGGGGCTTGTCCCAACACATTCCACTCTCATTTCCAACCTCGGAACACAACCTCCAGGAAGACTCTTTTGCCCTAGTAACAAGAGTTGAGATCGTAATAATGCTGCCGCCTTGTGGCTGTTTCCCACAACAGCAGCTTTAATCTCAGTGCTAATGGTCGCTTAATAGTCACAAGGACTGCAGGGCTGTAAATGACACCTGCCCTCAAAAAATGCCCTGGGGTTGGGAATAGGCAGGAAAATTCAACACATGACAACTTTTTCAAGAAGTCAATATGAAGACGGAAGTTGTAGTCACCCTTTAAAAAAAAAAGAAAAGAAAAAAAAGGAGATGCCTAAAGCTCAGTATAAGGAATTATTAGCCACATGCAAATCCAACCTCCAAAAAGGTTTCAGCTCACACCAGTCAAATGACCATCAGCAAAATGTCTACAAACAATAAATGCTGAAGGGGTTTTAGAGAACTCTTTACCCTCTAGGTGCTGGTGAGATGTAAAGTGGTAACAGCCCATAATGAGAACGGAAAGGTGCTGTATGTAAAAGTAAAAATTCTCCTAACCAGTCGATCCAGCAGGCCCACCGCTGGGTCTCTCACTTGAGAAGACCAGAATCGAGAAGACACAGGCTGCAACAGCTACACTGCAGCCAGATTCACAATAGAGAAGACATGGAAGCAATCAAAATTTCCACCAACAGTTGGATGGATAAAGAAGAAGTTGTCCATGTACACAATGGAATATTAGCCATGGAAACCAATGAAACACTGCTCTTTGAGGCACCATAGATGAAACTAGAGATAATCACGGAACCTGAGGTAAGTCGGAAAGCAAAAGACATATATCCTATTATATCACTTATAGGAGTTATCAAATAACTGACACAAATGAACATATTTCCACGGAGAAAGACACTCACAGACGTAGAAAACCAACTATGCTTATCTAAAAGGAAAGGTGGTAGGAATGGATAAATTAACATTAGTGTTACCATATGTATACACATACATATTAAATACATGTAACAAAAAGACTGACCAAATAGCAAGGGAGGTCTACCCAACACTCTCTAATAATTGACATGGGAAGACGAACTGTACATTAAGATATATATATAATGTGCAAGTGAAACAGATTGTGTGTACCTTAGACAAACAACATTCTAATCATTACCCTGATTAAAAAAATTAAAACAACGAACAAGAAATAATGAGACATAAGCTTACGGGGGTCTTTCCTGGCACATTCCATTCAAATTTACAACCTAGGGAAATGACTTCCAGAAAGGCTCTGCTGCCCTATTAACCAGATTTGGTAATGGAGAAATGCTGCTGTCTTGTGGTCGTTTCCACAAGAGCAGCTTAAAGCCATTGCTAATGGTCACTAAATATCCACAATCACTGCAGGCCTGGAAATGACACCTGCCCTCAAAAAACATCCTGGGGACGAAAATCCACAGAAAATTCAAAAGAAGGCAACCTTTCAACAAGAGAATTTCAAGAAGTATATTGTACTCACACTTTTTTCTTTCTTTTTTTTTAACACAAAATAAAAAGGCCTGGAAAAATCACAAAATTTAGGAATTTTTAAAGACATGCAAACTCAAATTACAAAAACCTATCAGCTCACACCAGTCAGAATGGCCATCAGCAAAAATGCTGCAAACAATAAATGCTGAAGGGATTATGGAGAAATGCGTACCCTTGGTGCTAAGTGGGACCTGGTAAGAGTCACTAATGGAAACACAATGGAGGTGCTTTGCAATGTAAATATTGAGCTACCAGTCAATCAAGCATATGCACTTCTGGGACTATCACCTGAGAAAATGAGAATCAAAAAGTCACAGGCTGGAAATCCTGCACTCCAGCAATATTTACCGTAGCCAAAACTTGGATGCAACGAAAATGTCCATCAACAGAGGAATGCACAAAGAAGAAGTAGTCCATGTACACAATGGAATATTATTCAAATAAAAAATATAAATTAAATTTAAAAAACAAACTTAAATAAGGAGACATAAGCTTTTGGGAGTTTATCAGGGCACATTACACTGTAATTTATAACTGAGGAACACCACTGGCAGGAAGGTCTGTTTCCCTAGGTACCAGAGTGGGGAACGTAGAAATGCTGCTGCTCTCTGGCCGTTATCAGCAACAGAAGCATTAAAACCTGTGTTAATGATCACTTCATATGCCCGAGTACTGCAGGGCTGTAAATGAAACCTGCCCTCAAAATGTCTTGAGGGAGGTAATGGCCAAAATATTTCAAAGTGTGGCACAAACTTTAAGAAAACAATTTGAAGAAGTAATCTTTAATCACAGTTTGAAAAAAAAGGACATGCCTTAAACTTCAATTTCAATGGATTACAAGATGCATGCAAATCCAACGACAGAGAGATATCAGCTGACAGCAGTCAGAATAGCCATCAGCAAGAAAACTACGAACAGTAAATGCTGAAGGTGTTGTGGAGAAATGTATACCCTCAACTTTAAGTCGATGTATCCTGGAAAGAGCCCCTAATGAGAACAGAATGGAGGTACCTTTAAAAGGTAAACATTGAGCTACCATATGATCCAGCAGGCCCATTCTTGGACCTATAACCTAAAAAATCAGAATTGGAAGGACACAGGCAGGCAAATCTGCATTGCAGCAGTATTACAATAGCCGAGATATGGAAGCAACCACAAAGTCCATCAACAGATGGGTGGACAAAGAAGAACTGATACATGTACAGATGGAATACTTCCTAGGGAAATAAATGAATCAATGTCATTTGCAGCACCATGGATGAGTCTAGAAGTAATCACAGAACTTGCAGTAACTGAGAAAGTGAAATACACATATCCTATGATATCACTTACAGGTGTTACCTAAAAATTTATACCAATGAAGATATTTCCACAGAGAAAGGCAATCACAGATTCATTAAACAAACTAATGGTTCACCAGATTGAAAGGTGTGAGGACTGGATACATTATGATATTGGGGTTAACAGAGATATACAAACACATGTGAAATACGTAATCACCAAAGACCTACGGAACACCAAGAGAAGAGTACTCAAGACTGTGCCATAACCTACATGGGAAAAGGATCTGAAGAAGAATACATATATGTATATGTGTAAAGGAAAAACATCTTACACACCTAGAACAAACAAAACATTGTAATCAACTTTGTTGTGATAAAAAGTAAAAATTAAATTAAAAAAAGAACAGGAAGCAATGAGACATTAATTTCAGGGGTTCTTTCCTGGCAAATTCCATTCTAATTTCCAACCTAAATGTTCACAATCATTGCAGGCCTGTAAATGACAGCTGCCCTCAAAAAAAATCCTCGGGTCGAATATCCACCAAAATATTCAAAAGAGAGCAACCTTCCAAAAAGACAATTTCAAGAGGTATATTGTACTCACACTTTTTTCTTTCTCTTTTTTTTTAAACAAAAGAAAATGCCCGGGAAAAATGCTGAACATTAGTAATTATTAAAGACCAGCAAATCCAAATTACAAAAATTTATCAGCTCACACCAGTCAGAGTGGCCATCAGCAAAAGCTCTGGAAAGAATAGATGCTGATGGGGTTGTGGAGAAAGGCGTACCCTCGTTTCTAAGTGGGACGTGGTAAAAGCCACTAATGAAAATAAAATGGAGGTGCCTTGAAAAGGTAAACATTGAGCTACCATTTAATCAAGCATACACACTGCTGGGCTTATCACCTGAGAAGATGAGAATCAAAAAGACACAGGCTGGCAATCCTGCCTTCCAGCAATATTTACGCTAGCCAACACTTGGACGCAATGAAAATGTCCATCAACAGAGGAATGAACAAAGAAGTGGTCCATGTACACAACTGAGTATTACTACAATAGAAAATATAAATTAAATTTAAAAAACAAACATAAGTATGGAGACATAAGCTTTTGGGGGTTTATCCGGGCACACTCCACTCTAATTTATAACTGAGGAACACCACTGGCATGAAGGTCTGTTTCCCTAGTTACCAGAGTCAGGAACGTAGAAATGCTGTCACACTCTTGCCGTTACCTGCAACAGCAGCTTTAAAACCTGAGCTAATGATCACTTCATATGCACAAGTACTGCAGGGCTGAATATGAAACTTGCCCTCAAAATGTCTTGAGGGAAATAATGGCCAGGAAATTTCAAAATGTGGCACATACTTCAAGAAAACAATTTGAAGAGGTAAGCTCTACTCACAGTTTGAAAAAAAAGGGACATGTCTTAAAGCTGAATTTCAACGGATTATTAGGTGCATGCAAATACAACCAAATACAACCAAAAAGAGGTATTAGCTCACACCAGTCAGAATAACCATCAGCAAGTAAACTACAAACACTAAATGCTCAAGGTGTTGTGCAGAAATGCATACCCTCCACTTTAAGTGGGACGTAATCTGGAAAGAGCCACTAATGAGAATAGAATGGTGGTGCCTTTAAAAGGTAAACACTGAGATATCATATGATACAGCAGGCCCACTCCTGAGCCTATAACATAAGAAGACAGAATTAGAAAGGCATAGTCAGGCAAATCTGCATTACAGCAGTATTACAATAGCCAAGACATGGAGTCAACCAAAAAGAGGTGAGTGGACAAAGAAGAACTGGTACATGTACAGATGGAATATTAGATAGGGAATAAAATGAAAAAAAATGCCATTTGCAGCACCATAGATGAGTCTAGAGGTAATCAGGCAAATTGTACTAAGTCAGAAAGCAAAAGACACATATCCTATAATATCACTTATAATTGTTAGCTAAAAATTGATACCAATGAAGATATTTCCACAGAGAAATGCAATCACAGATTCATTAAACAAACTTATGGTTCACCAAATGGAAAGGTGTGAGGATTGGATACATTTTGATACTTGGGTTAACATAGATATAGAAACAAATGTGAAATATATAATCACCAAAGTCTTATTGAATACCAAGGGAAGACTACTCAACATTATGTCATAACCTACATGGGAAAACGACCTGAATATGCATAGATATATGTATATGTGTAAAAGAACCATATATTGCACAACTAGAACAAACAAAACATTTTAATCAAATTTTCTCTGATAAAAAATAAAAATTAAATTAAAAAAAGAATAAGAAGTAATGAGACATAAACTTAAGGGTCTTTTTGCTGGCACATTGCATTCTAATTTACAACCAGAACACGACTTCCATTAAGGCTCTGTCATCACTAATAAAGCAGCTTTATAAGCAATGTGGAAGGTAGCTTAAAAGAAATCTCACTAAATATTGATAGTAACAAGAAAACAAACAAAAGTAAAAATCTCACTGCAAAAGGCATACATAGAGTAAGGGTAGTAGATCAGACACTTATTAAGCTTCTGTAAAGAATAAAAGACAACAGTAGTATGTTTTTTTTTTAAATAGAGAGGGCCCAAATAAATCAGAAGTGAAAGAGATGATGTTACAACAGACACCACAGAAATACAAAGTATCCTAAGATACACACCAGGTAACTCTGGGCTCAGACTGGACAGAGCCCACTCTGCATTCCCCTGTACATGAGTTACAGGAGCCTCAGGAACTGAGGGGAGGCACAAGATAGAAGATGCTATGCATTAACATGGCTGCATTCATGTTAAACGTGCCTGAACTACATTCACACGAGATGGTTTTGTCCTGTATGTACATTGGCACCTCTAGTCGGAACTGCAGATCTTTGGCTTCACCACCTCTACTGACAGCTTTACCTTCACCTGCTGTGGACCGTCTCCTATAGGATTTCCAGAAACACAAAGCATCAAAGATTCACAGGACCCAGAATCTGTGCGACCCCACTCAGAATCTGAGTCTCAACTCCACTCAGAGACTCTGAGTCTCAACAGAGACTCAACTCTTGGAGGGCACACACAAAGTAGTGTGGGGAAGGAGCAGTGACCCCAGAGGAGACTGACCAGACCTACCTGATAGTTTTAGACGGTCTCCTGCAGAGGTGGGGTGTGGCTATGGCTCACCGTGGGGACAACAACAGTGACAGCAGAAGTTCTGGGAAATACTCCTTGGCATGATCCCTCCCAGAGTAAGCCTTTAACCCCACCAAGAGCAAGGCAGGCTCCAGTGCTAGGTCGCCTCAGGCCAAACAACCAACAGGGAGGAAACCCAGCCCCATGCATCAGCAGACAAGCGGATTAAAGTTTTATTGATCTCTGCCCAACAGAACAACACCTAGTTCTACCCACCACCAGTCCCTCCCATCAGGAAGCTTGCTCAAGCCTCTAAGATAGACTCATCCACCAGAGGGCAGACAGCAGAAGCAAGAAGAACTACAATTCTGCAGCCTGTGGAAGGAAAACCACATACAGAGAAAGATAGACAAAATGAAAAGGCAGAGGACTTTATACCAGATCAAGGAACAAGATAAAACCCTAGAAAAACAATGAAATGAGGTGGAGATAGGCAACCTTCCAGAAAAAGAATTCGGAATAATGATAGTGAAGATGATCCAAGACCTTGGAAAAAGAATGGAGGCAAAGATCTAGACGATGCAAGAAATGCTTAACAAAGACCTAGAAGAATTAAGGAACAAACACCAAGAAGAATTAAAGAACAAACAAAAAGTGATGAACAATACAATAACTGTAATGAAAAATACACTAGAAGGAATCAGTAGCAGAATAACTGTGGCAGAAGAATGGATAAGTGACCTGGAAGACAGAAAGGTGGAAATCACTGCCATGGGACAGAATAAAGAAAAAGAATGGAAAAAAATGAAGACACCCGAAAAGACCTCTAGGACAACATTAAATGCAACAACATTCGCATTATAAGGGTCCCAGAAGGAGAAGAGAGAGAGAAAGAACCTGAGAAAATATTTGAAGAGATTATAGTCGAAAACTTCCCTAGCATGGGAAAGGAAATAGCCACCCAAGTCCAGGAAGTGCAGAGAGTCCCAGGCAGGATAAACCAAAGGAGAAAAATACCAAGACACATAGTATTCAAATTGACAAAAATTAAAGACAAAGAAAAATTATTGAAAGCAACAAGGGAATAATGACAAATAACATACAAGGGAACTCCCATAAGGTTAACAGCTGATTTCTCAGCAGAAACTCTACAAGCCAGAATGGAGTGGCATGATAAATATAAAGTGATGAAAGGGAAGAACCTACAACCAAGAGTATTCCACCCGACAAGGATCTCATTCAGATTCGACCGAGAAATCAAAAGCTTTACAGACAGGCAAAAGTTAAGAGAGTTCAGCACCATGAAATCAGCTCTACAACAAATGCTAAAGGAACGTCTCTAAGTGGGAAACACAAAAGAAGAAAAGGACCCACGAAGACAAACCCATAACAATTAAGAAAATAGTAATAGGAACATACATATCGACAATTACCTTAAACGTGAATGGATTAAATGCTCCAACCAAAAGACACAGGCTCGCTGAATGGATACAAAACAAGACCCATATATATGCTGTCTACAAGAGACCCATTTCAGACCTAGGGACACATACAGACTGAAAGTGAGTGTATGGAAAAATATATTCCATGCAAATGAAAATCAAAAGAAAGCTGGAGTAGCAATACTCATATCAGATAAAATAGACTTTAAAATAAAGAATGTTACAAGAGACAAGGAAGGGCATTACATAATGATCAAAGGATCAATCCAAGAAGAAGATATAACAATTATAAATATATATGTTCCCAACATAGGAGCACCTCAATACATAAGGCAACTGCTAACGGCTATAAAAGAGGAAATCGACAGTAACACAATAATAGCAGGGGACTTTAACACCTCACTTACACCAATGCAGATCATCCAGACAGAAAATTAATAAGGAAACACAAGCTTTAAATGACACAATAGACCAGATAGATTTAATTAATATTTATAAGACATTCCATCCAAAAACAGCAGATTACACGTTCTTCTCAACTGCATACGGAACATTCTCCAGGATAGATCACATCTTGGGTCACAAATAAAGCCTCAGTAAATTTCAGAAAACTGAAATCATATCAAGCAGCTTTTCCAACAACAATGCTATAAGATTAGAAATCAATTACAGGGAAAAAATGTAAAAAACATAAACACATGGAGGCTAAACAATACGTTACTAAATAACCAAGAGATCACTGAAGAAATAAAAGAGGAAATAAAAAAACTACCTAGAGAGAAATGACAACAAAAACATGATGATCTAAAACCTATGGGATGCAGCAAAAGCAGTTCTAAGCAGGAAGTTTATAGCAATACAAGCCTACCTCAAGAAACAAGAAAAATCTCAAATAAACAATCTAACCTTACACCTAGAGGAACTAGAGAAAGAAGAACAAAACCCAAAGTTAGTAGAAGGAAAGAAATCATAAAGATCAGAGCAGAAATAAATGAAATAGCAACAAAGAAAACAATAGTAAAGATCAATAAAACTAAAAGCTGGTTCTTTGAGAAGATAAACAAAAATGATAAACCTTTAGCCAGACTCAAGAAAAAGAGGGAGAGGACTTAAATCAATCAAATTAGAAATGAAAAAGGAGAAGTTACAACAGACACCACAGAAATACAAAGCATCCTAAGAGACTACTACAAGCAACTCTATACCAATAAAATGGACAGCCTGGAAGAAATGGACAAATTCTTAGAAAGGGATAACCTTCCAAGACTGAACCAGGAAGAAATAGAAGATATGAACAAACCTATCACAAGCAATGAAATTGAAACTGTGATTAAAAATCTTCCAACAAACAAAAGCCCAGAACCAGATGGCATCACAAGTGAATTCTATCAAACATTTAGAGAAGAGCTAACACCCACCCTTCTCAAACTCTTCAAAAAGATTGCTGGGAAAGGAACACTCCCAAACTCATTCTATGAGGCCACCATCACCCTGATACCAAAACCAGACAAAGATACTACAAGGAAAGAAAAATATAGACCAATATCACTGATGTATATACATGTAAAAATTCTCAACAAAATACTAGCAAACAGAATCGAACAACACATTAAAAGGATCATACACCATGATCAAGTGGGGTTTATCCCAGGGATGAAAGGATTCTTCAATATACACAAATCAATCAATGTGATACACCATACTAACCAATTGTAGAATAAAAACCATACGATCATCTCAATAGATGCAGGAAAAGCTTTTGAGAAAATTCAACACCCATTTATGATAAAAACTCTCCAGAATGTGGTCATAGAGGGAAACTACCTCAACATAATAAAGGCCATATATGACAAACCCACAGCAAACATCAGTCTCAATGGTGAAAAACTGAAACCATTTCCTTTAAGATCAGGAACAAGACGAGGATGTCCACTCTCACCACTATTATTCAACATAGTTTTGGAAGTCCTAGCCACAGCAATAAGAGAAGAAAAAGAAATAAAAGGAATACAAATTGGAAAAGAAGAAGTAAAATTGTCACTATTTGCAGATGACATGATACCATAGATAGAGAATCCTAAAGATGCCACCAGAAAACTCCTAGAGCTAATCAATGAATTTGGTAAAGTGGCAGGATAAAAAATTAATGGACAGAAATCTATTGCATTCCTATACACTAAGAATGAAAGATCAGAAAGAGAAATTAAGGAAACAATCCCATTACCATTGCAACAAAAAGAATAAAATACCTAGCAATAAACCTACCTAAGGAAGTAAAAGACCTGTACTCAGAAAACTATAAGACACTGATGAAAGAAATAAAAGATGATATAAACAGATGGAGACATATATCATGTTCTTGGATTAGAAGAATCAATATTGTGAAAATGACTATACTACTCAAAGCAATCTGCAGATTAAATGCAATCCCTATCAAATTACCGGTGGCATTTTCTAAAGAACTAGAACAAAAAAATCTTAAAATTTGTAGGGAGACACAAAAGACCCCGGAAAGCCAAAGCAGCCTTGAGGGGAAATAAAAAGAGCTGGAGGAATCAGACTTCCAGAATTCAGACTATACTACAAAGCTACAGTAATCAAGACAATATGGTACTGACACCAAAACGTAAATATAGATCAATAGAACAGGATAGAAAGCACAGAGATAAACCCACGGACCTATGGTTAACTAATCTATGGCAAAGGAGGCAAGGGTATACAATGGAGGAACGACAGGGTCTTCAGTAAGTGGTGCTGGGAAAACTGGACAGCTACATGTAAAAGAATGAAATTAGAACACTCCCTAACACCATACACAAAAATAAACTCAAAATAGATTAGAGACCTGAATGTAAGACCAGACACTATAAAACTCTTAGAGGAAAATATAAGCAGACCACTCTATGATATAAATCACAGCAAGATCCTTTTTGACCCACCTCCTAGAGAAATGGAAATAAAAACAAAAATTAAAAACTGGGACCTAATGAAACTTAAAATCTTTTGCACAGCAAAGGAAAACATAAACAAGACGTAAAGACAACCATCAGAATGGGAGAAAATATTTTCAAATGAAGCAAATGGAAAAGGATTAATCTCCAAAAAGCAGCTCATGTAGCTCAATATCACAAAAACAAACAACCCAATCCAAAAATGGGCAGAAGACCTAAATAGACATTTCTCCAAAGAAGATATACAGGTTGCCAACAAACACATGAAAGGATGCTGAGCATCACTAATCATTAGAGAAATGCAAATCAAAACTACAGTGAGGTATCACCTCACTCCAATCAGAATGGCCATCATAAAAATATCTACAAACAATAAATGCTGGAGAGGCATTTATTGGAGAAAAGGGAACCCTCTTGCACTGTTGGTGGGAATGTAAATTGATATAGCCACTAGGGAGAACGGTATGGAGGTTCCTTAAAAACTAAAAATAGAACTACCATAGGACCCAGCAATCCCACTACTGGATATTTACCCTGAGAAAACCATAATTCAAAAAGAGTCATGTACCACCATGTTCATTGTAGCTCTATTTACAATAACCAGGACATGGAAGCAACCTAAGTGTCCATCGACAGATAAATAGATAAAGAAGACGTGGCACATATATACAATGGAATATTACTCAGCCATAAAAGGAAACGAAATTGAGTTATTTGTAGTGAGGTGGATGGATTTAGAGTCTGTCCTACAGAGTGAAGTAATTCAGAAAGAGAAAAAGAAATACCGTATGCTAACACATATATATGGAATCTAAAAAAAAAAGTTTATGAAGAACCTAGGGGCAGGAAAGGATTAAGGACACAGACGTAGAGAAAGGGCTTGAGGACATGGGGAGGGGGAAGGGTAAGCTGGGACAAAGTGAGAGAGTGGCATGGACATATATACACTACCAAATGTAAAATCGATAGCTACTGGGAAGCAGCCACATAGCACAGGGAGATCAGCTCAGTGCTTTGTGACCACCGAAAGGGGTGGGATAAGGGGGTGAAAGTGAGGTGCAAGAGGGAGGGGATATGATGTTATATGTATATGTATAGCTGATTCACTTTTTTATAAAGCAGAAACTAACACACAATTGTAAAGCAATTATACTCCAATAAAGATGTAAAAGAAAAAAAAAGAAAGCCCATAGATAAATCTACACACCTATGGTCCACTAATCTATGACAAAGGAGGCAAGGATATACAATGGAGAAAAGACAGTCTCTTCAATAAGTGGTGCTGGGAAAAAATGGACAGCTACATGTCAAAAAATGAAATTAGAACACTCCCTAACACCATACACAAAAATAAACTCAAAATGGATTAGAGACCGAAATGTAAGACCGGACACTATAAAACTCTTAGAGGAAAACATAGGAAGAATACTCTTTGACATAAATCACAGCAAGATCTTTTTTGATCCACCTCCTAGAGTAAAGGAATAAAAAACAAAAATAAACAAATGGGACCAAATGAAATTTAAAAGCTTTTGCAAAGCAAAGGAAACTACAAACAAGACGAAAAGACAACCCTCAGAATGGGAGAAAATATTTGGAAACGAATCAATGGACAAAGGATTAATCTCCAATATATATAAACAGCTTATGCAGCTCAACAGTAAAGAAAAAAAAAACCAAACAACCCAATCCAAAAATGGGCAGATGACCTAAATAGATATTTCTCCCAAGAAAACATACAGATGGCCAAGAAGCACATGAAAAGCTGCTCAACATCACTAATTATTAGAGAAATATAAACCAAAACTACAATGAGGTAGCACCTCACACCAGTTAGAATTGGCATCATCAGAAAATCTACAAACAACAAATGCTGCAGAGGGTGTGGAGAAAAGGGAACCCTCCTGCACTATTTGTGGGAATGTAAATTGATACAATCACTATGGAGAACAGTATGGAGGTTCCTTAAAAAACTAAAAATAGAATTACCATATGACCCAGCAATCCCACTACTGGGCATATAAACAGAGAAAACCATAATTCAAAAAGACACATTCACCACAATGTTCATTGCAGCACTATTTACAATAGCCAGGTCATGGAAGCAAACTAAATGCCCATAGACAGACGAATGGATAAAGATGTGGTACATATATACAATGGAATATTACTCAGCCATAAAGGGGAATGAAATTGAGTCATTTGCAGAGACGTGGATAGATCTAGAGACTGTCATACAGAGTGAAGTAAATCAGAAAGAGAAAAACAAATATCGTATATTCACACATACATGTGGAACCTAGAAAAATGGTACAGATGAACCAGCTTGCAAGGCAGAAATAGACACAAATGTAGAGAACAAATGTATGGACACCAATGGGGAAAAGTGGCAGGGTGGTGGTGGTGGTGGGATGAATTGGGAGACTGGGATTGACATATATACACTTATGTGTATAAAATAGATAACCAATAAGAACCTGCTGTATAAAAAAATAAATAAAATTAAATTTTAAAATTTTAAAAATAAATAATATAAAAAAACAGAAAAAGATTTCTTTCCTTCCCATAGACGTATTTATATGAATGAATTATTTCCATGCTTATATCTATAAATACAAAAAGAGGAATAAAACCTACCTTGAACCAAAAAAGAAAAAAAGAAAAAAAACAGAACCCGCTAATCAGACAGAGGAAAACCCTATCAGGGCACTTGCTCCAGTGGTAAACAATTCTGAAGTTGGTCAGAGGTGGGGAATTATCTCACATGCAGCCAGCAGCCCTCCCGCAATGAGCGTTGTCATTGCAAAGCTCGGGGACCGTGAGGAGGCGTCTCTGAGTAAACGTGACCTGAGCCCCATGCCAGCTGCTGCTGAACTTTTTCCACCCTTCCCAGGTAAAACACCTGAATGTGTGCAAGGACTTGAAAGCCTAGAGGAAGGGCCTTGGAGCCACACCAGCGACAGCACGCAGGCTGACTTGGTGCCTGCAAGACAGGTAGGATGGTCCTGGCACCGGGTGCTCTTCTGGAAGCTTTCCATTTCCCTACCTGAGGTACCCGTCCTGTCCTGGCCCCCACTGCTTTTTTCCTTCCTCACCGCTGCCCGGGGAGAAATTGCAACGGCAGATATGGGTGACACACCCTCTTCTTTAGCAGGTGGCAGCCCGGCAACCCCTGCAGAAAGTCCAGCAGAGCCCCACTCAAACCGGGCCACCCACAGAGCCGTGGACCCTACTCCCTCCCACCAGCCCAGCCCCGAGACTGCTGACGGGGCAGAGAATATGGCGTCAGGTACAGCTGCAGGTACTCTTGCTGCCTGGAGGGGTGTTTATATTGACCTCAACCCAGGCACACCTGGGGAGGGCTGGCCAGCCGGGTCAGGCTGCCCAGGTCAGCCAATCCTGGCCCCTCAGGGGCTCATAGTTGCAGAAAATTGGACTTGCTGAACCGGCCAGCTCCAAGGAACAGGTGTAGGGTCCTGAGAGTCAGGAATGACAAGGGGCTGCAGCCCTGGCTTGTTTTCTAATCATTTTATCTGGTCCATGAGTGGGAGACGACTTCAAGAAGACCCTCTCCTAATGAGAGGAACCCAGGAGTCAGGGAGAGGAGGGGTGGTGGGTGAAGACAGAGGCTTGGTGCCCTGGCTGCAGTGGAAGTCTCTGGAAGACCAGGCGGAAGGAGGTCGCACAGAGTGAAGCCCAGGGTCACAGACCTGTTGGAGCTGCTGTTTGTTAGTTCAAGTCCTGCTCTGTGTCAGCTCTGACTGACAGGTGAGCTGGGAGTGCTCTGCGATGAGGGCTATGTGCACGGTTCCTATATGCCCAGCCCTGCCGGGGTACCTGCCCAGGGGAGCTCCATATCCTGGGAGGGCCCTGACCACGAGAGCCCCGTGGGCTGCTGGGTACCTGCCCAGGGGAGCTCCATATCCTGGGAGGGCCCTGACCACGAGAGCCCCATGGGCTGCTGGGTACCTGCCCAGGTGAACTCCATATCTTGGGAGGATCCTGACCACGAGAGCCCCGTGGGCTGCTGGGTACCTGGTAAAGGACGTCAGCACAGTCAGTGAAGTCACTGAGGATATACATCCAGTAGTTCCTAATTCCTATACCCTGCTGGTCATTCTACCATCCACCAGGACATGCTATTCTGTATTAGACTTCAATGATGCCTTCTTCTGTATTCCATTAGTCCCAGAGTCACAAGAAATTTTGGCTTGTGAGTGGCAGGACTCAACATACAACAAAAACAATACTGCTGGGCCGTCCTGCCCCAAGTGTTCAAATATTCCCACACCATCTTTGGGGAAACTGTAGCAAAAACCTAAAATTCTACCTCTGGAGAAGGGAACCCTCCTTCAATATGCAGATGACATTCTGATCGCCAGCCCTACTAAGGAGGCCTCTGAACTACCTAGCCAATAAAGGATAGAAAGTGTCCAAGCAAAAAGTTCAAATATCACAGACTAAGGTGACCTGCCTGGGCTTCATTCTCACAGAAGGTCGGCAAATCCCATCCCAGGAAAGGGAAGAAGCCATTTGCAGCCTTACCCCTTCTAAAACTAGAAGACAGCTTAGGGGTTCCTGGGGAGGCCGTGGTTTGCTGCATCTGGATCCCTAACTACAGTCTAATAGCTGGACCTCTATATCAAACACTGAAAGGAAAAGATGATGATCCTTTTGAATAGAATCCAGAAGCGGCCTTTCAAGAATGGAAAGAGCAGTTAATTCAGACCCTGGCCCTGGACCTCCCTAATTTAGCTAAACCCTTTGACCTCTACATTCCCGGTCGAAGGTGGATCACCCTTGGAGTATTAGTGCAAAAACTGGGACCACTTGAAATGGAACAACGTAAGAATGCCCTCCAGGTAGGAGAAACTATGGTCACCAAGGGCTTGGCCAGCCGCCCCATCTGGCCAGGATACTGGGGGTATTTAAAAACCTGGAAATCAGCAGCCCACAAGGCCAGCTCCCTCCTAAGGGAAAAGGACCCCACTTGGTGATCCTAACCACCCACCATGCCCTGAAGTTGCAGGTATCGCTCCGTGGGCACACTGACCTCGAGTGCGGAGGCCCTCCAACTCCAACCTCCAGAGAGACAACCTGGGGCAACGGGCCCCCATGACGACTCTTGTGACCATCACTTGACCTGCAGCTTCTCTCAGAAAACAACAAGAGGGTGCCCCAAAAGAGCAGACTACTGCTTGCAGGACTTACTGCACCCAGAGGGGAGATAATAAGCTTGGAGGGGGAACCGTATATAACACTGTCACCATAGAAAAGCCTACAGACACCGCGGTGACGGTGGCCAATGAGACGGGCTGGACTTCTAGCTACTTCAAAAGGCCGTTGACTCAGTGGCCGTCATGGTCCTGGATCATCACCGGCCCTGGACTGTCTGGGAGTTAACCAGGCAGGGCTCTGACACCTGGTGCTGTTTGTACGTTAATTCAGTGGCCTAACTGAAGAAAGTGCAGACTACTGGTCAGAGCATCTAGGCTGGCAGAAACCGTCAGCCTAAGGTGGCCGAACAAATGTGGGGAGGGGTAAAACCGGCCCTCCCAGCGTCTCTGCGCATATTTTTCCTGGACCCTTAAAGGTCATTAGAATCTATAAAACTTCAAATGCTGGTGCTCAGGCGGACGAGCAGTGAGGGAGGAGGCCTGGGGACAATCAACATCACCTGGAGGCTGCTGGGGAGAAGTTCTGCCCCCACCCCCCAGGTAGGAGGACACCCAAGTCAGCACGAAGCATTTACAGAACAGGGGTCTGCACCTTCAGGCCCCCCAAGAATGAGGAATGGGAGTAAAGGAAGAGGAGGGGTTTGTCACTGGCAAAGCCCATTAAAAATTCCTGGGAGAGAAATATAGAATCTGGGCAATAAAATAAAGTCTAACCTTTTTTTCCTTTGTGCTTTGTCTAATTTCACTTGCTCCTAGGGTTCCGCATGCAGAGGCCTCACACAAGGCACTTCAGACCCGATTTCCTAGTGCAAAATGGCTGGGCCGACACCTCAGCTCGCAGGCTCTGTGCAGACTCTGCGACATAGAGCCTGAGCTCCAGCCAACCCGGCCCTCGAGAGCTCCGCCGCCTCCCTCCCGCTGATGCTGACGGGATCCCTACACAGCAGCCTGGCCCACAGCCCGCGGGGGAGCGCACACTCTCAGCCCTCCATTCTCTGATCAAAATATAAAGTTTTCCTTTGCTTCTGAATCAAACTCAGTCTCGTTCTGTTAGCTCCAATGACACTGGGCAGGGGGACACTTGGTGGAGCCCACACTGGGGGATCAGTAACAGAAATTGACAACATTGTAACTTCAATAAACAGGTGTGTGAGCCAAACTGTAATTAACATAGAGCAGTGTATAAGGCTCGTGTAAAATAAGATGTATCTAACACTTACATTTGATATTTCCATCACTTTATTATAAGCAAGTTCAGTGGAGGGGTTTGTCTTATTTGTCAGGTCAACATTAGAGAAATGAAGTGATTTCTTTCCAAGGATGTACATCTGATAATCTTGGCTGAAGCTTCAATCTTGTTTTGAATGCTTTTCCATTGAAAATGATACCTCTCTTTCAGCTCCCCCATTTCTGAGAAGTATAAAATCTTATAATTTATTATTACCAAAGGGGAGAGGTGGGAGGAGAGATAAATTAGCAGTTTGGGATTAACACATACACACTGCTATGTATAAAATAGATCATCAACAAGTAACTACTGTATAGCACAGGGAACTACACTAAATATTTTGTAATAACCTGTAAGGGGAAATAATCTGAAAAACAATAGATATCTATATCGACATCATCTATCAATGACAGATAAAATGTAACCTAAGGGAATCCGTTGGTGAGCGCTTCTGACCCTGAAGACTCCATCTAAAGTTCGGACTCTGCCTACTGCCCAAGGCACTTAATGAACATACATGTACCCGTAGCTTAAAAATTCCCTAGTCTGGGGTTCGGGGAGACACTGATTTGGAAAAATCCCTCGTGTTCTCCTTACATGCACAGGACCCTTCCTACAGCTAAAGCATGCCTGTGACATCCAGAAGATGGTACACCGTTTGATTGGGCAGAGTTTGGAAAAGGCACCACACCTCCTCATCTCCTGGTAGTCGGGTTCACCTCTCCAGCCTCTTTCCTAACAATCTCCCTACATGGGGATGTCAACACCTCCAACATCCTGTTGTGCACAGATTGGAATTTGTCCAGAGGATGAAGCGGAAGGAGAAGAAACAAGGAGAGACAAGCCCTAGGTGTTTGGACAGGCATATGCAACTCTAATTTCCAATCAGGAAAACGAATTGACCAAAGGCGAAGACTGCCCACGAAAACAGAATAGGGCTTCAGGAAATCCCACTGTTTTGTGGCCAGTTCCAAAAACACAAGTTGAAAAATGGAACTCATAGGCAATAAAATTCACCAAACTGCAAAGTTGTAAATATCTATGGTCGAAAACTGTCTTGAGGTAAGTCACCGAAAAGGACTTGTAGCAAGGGAGAATTGTATGAAAGGGATTTGAAGAGGTAGAAAGGACTCGCCATTCAAGCACATGAAAATCGAAAACGATGCAGTTGGTCAAAAAGGGCCAAGGAGTTGTTTCTGAATATATTCAAGAAAAGGGCATACGCCCTTTTTAGCTAACCAAACAGGTGGGCATTGCAAATCAGCACTACAAGAGGTATCACTTCAAATCAGTCGGAAGGTCCATCCTCATAACGTGTAAAAACAAGGAAAGGGAGAGGAGAAAACGGAGCCCTGTGAGGCTGATAGTGGAAATGTAAATTGAAAACGGCCACTCTGAAGAAGTGTATGGTGTTTCCTAAAACATCTAAAAAACAGAGCTACAGAGCATACGGCACATCCACTAATGGGCTTATATCTTGGGAAAACCAAACATCGACAGGACACAGGCACCCCAAAGTTTAGGACTGCTCTGTTTACAAGAACCTCGAATTCGGTACACCTTAAATATCCCAGGAAAGAGAAAAATGGATGAAAAAGCTGTGGTAAATATGTACAATGGAATATCACTGAGCTATGATATCAATGTAATAAGGGTAGTAGCAGCATAATGAGTGGATTTAGGGACGATGGTACTAAGTGAAATAAGTAACACAGAAAAAGAATCTTATCACAAGATATCACTTAGAAAGGGAAGGTAAAAATCGCTACACGTGAACTGAATTACAAAACAGAACACAGTCACACATTTAGAAAACACACTTATGGCTGCTTAAGGGGAAAGAAGAGGTGGGGTGATGCACAAGAAAAGTGTTTGAAATTAGCACAGACACCCTTCCGTAAACCAAATAAGCAATACATAAGATCTACTCATTGCTCAATGAACTGGACTCAACACAATCTATTCACTGCAGGAGACCATATCTGACTAGTAAGAATCTTAAAAAGTATTTATTGATGTCTCTCTGTAAGTGAATCAAGTGAGTGTAAAGCGGAATAAACACAGCAGAGAAAATCAGCTAAAGCCCATTATAAAAATAAATTACAAAAAAAAGACAGTGAAAGAGAGAGAAATTCTTACAAAATTCGTTCAGAGGATGTGATGGAAATTGGATTGAGCACATCTGGACCCCAGCTGGATGACACATCAGGCTGGACACTCTTGGGGCTGAGAGGATTCTTGAGATTGGGTGAACAAATGCAGACCCTTGACAGTAATACTACATTGTATCCATTCCATGGGTCCCAAACCTCTAGGTTCAAGGTAATTTTCCTACATTTAAAAGAAGCATGGGAAACCTAGAGGATGTTACACCGTGTGATCGGGAAAGGTTTCTCAAACGCACCTCATTTCTGATCTGCTGGTGTTCAGGTTCGCCATTCGAGCCGCTTCACTAACAATCTCCCCACCTGGAGAATCAGCACCAATAACCCTCTGTTTCGTACCATTTGCAATTTTCCGGAGGATGAAAGGAAGAAGGGGAACCAATGAGAGACTAGGTCTAGGTGTTTGGAAAGTCATATGTCACTTTACTTTCCAATCAGGAAAAGAATTAACCAAAGGCTCAGCCTGACCCCCGGAACCAGAGTAGGGACTGAAGCAATCCTGCGGCTTTGCAGCCAGCTCCCAAAAAAACCGAGTTGAAAAATGGAGCTCAGGGGAAATGCAACTCACAAACCTGCAGTGTTATAAATGATAACTATCGTCCCAAAATATATTGAGGTAAGACAATGGAGAGGATTTGAAAGCAAGGCAGAATTGCAGGAAACAGTTTTCGAGAGGTAGATTGGAAATGCCTTTAAAGCACAGGAAAAGCGGCAAAACGTCGACTATGATGCAGTTGGCCAAAAAGGGCGTATGCGTTTTTTCCTGAATATATTCAGGAAAAAACGCATACGCCCTTTTTGGCCAACCAAACAAGCGGGCAAGGCAAATCAGCACTACAAAGAAGTCTCAAGTCACATCGGTCAAAAGGGCCATCCTGAAAATGTGGGAAAACCAGAAATGCAGGACAGGCCATGGAGACATGGGAGCCTTTTTACACCGAAGGGCGGGATGTAAACTGCCAACGGCCACTCTGGAGAAGTGTATGGTGTTTCCTAAAACATCTAAAAAACAGAGCTACAAAGCATACGGCACTTCCACTCATGGGCTTATATCTTAGGAAAAGCAAACATCGACAGGACACAGGCACCCCAAAGTTTAGATCTGCTCTGTTTACAGGAAATTCGACTTCGGTACACCTTAAATATCCCAGGAAAGAGAAAAATGGATAAAGAAGCTGTGGTAGTTATGTACAATGGAATATCACTCAGCCATGAAATCAATGTCATAAGGCTAGTAACAACATAATGAGTGGATTTAGGTACGATGATTATAAGTGAAATAAGTCACACAGAAAAAGACACTTATCATAAGATATCACTTAGAGAGGGAAAGTAAAAATGGCTACACGTGAACTGAATTACAAAACAGAACAGAGTCACACATTTAGAAAACACACTTATGGCTGCTTAAGGGGAAAGAAGAGGTGGGCTGATGCATAAAACAAGAGTTTGAAATTAGCACAGACACCGTTCCATGAATCTAATATGCAATAGACAAGATCTACATATTGCTCAATGAACTGTACTCAACACTCTCTATTCACTGCAGAAGAATATATCGGACTAGTAAGCATCTTAAAAAGTATTTATTGATATCTTTCTGTAAGTGAATCAAGTGGGTGTAAAGCGGCATAAAAACAACAGTGAAAATCAGCTAAACCCCATTATAAAAGTAAATTTAAAAAAGAAAGATAGTGAAAAAGAAAGAAATTCTTATGAAATTCGTTCAGTGATGTGATGCAACTTGGATTGAGCACATCTAGAACCCAGCAGAATGAGACATAAGGCTGGACACTCTTGGGGCTGAGAGGATTCTTGAGGTTGGGTGAGCAAATGCAGACCATTTGAAGTAACACTGCATGGTATCCATTCCTTGGATCCCAAATCTCCAGGTTCAAGGGAATACTCCTACAGCTAAAACAAGTATGGGAAAACCAGAGGATGGTACACCGTGGGATCGGGAAATGTTTCTCAAACGC
Source organism: Balaenoptera physalus (assembly GCF_965194825.1). Classification (NCBI taxonomy): domain Eukaryota; kingdom Metazoa; phylum Chordata; class Mammalia; order Artiodactyla; family Balaenopteridae; genus Balaenoptera; species Balaenoptera physalus. The sequence continues at coordinate 42,351,299 of NC_138890.1, read as the reverse complement.
ACTTCATTTCTGATCTGCTGGTGCTTGGGTTCGCCATTCCAGCCGCTTCACTACCAATCTTCCCACTTGGAGAATCTGCACCTATAACCCCCTGTTTCGTACCGTTTGCAATTTGTCCGGAGGATGAACGGGAAGAGGGGGAACGAATGAGATACTAGGTCTAGGTGTTTGGAAAGGCACATGTCACTCTAATATCCAATCTGGAAGAACCATTAAACAAAGGCTCAGCCTGACCTCCGGAACAAGAATAGGGACTGAAGCAATCCTGCGGGTTTGCAGCCAGCTCCCAAAAAACCGAGTTGAAAAATGGAGCTCAGGGGAAATACAACTCACAAACCTGCAGTGTTATAAATGATAACTATCGTCTCAAAATATATTGAGGTAAGGCAACGAACAGGATTTGAAAGCAAGGCAGAATTGCAGGAAACAGTTTTCAAGAGGTAGATTGGAAATGCCTTTAAAGCACATGAAAAGCGGCAAAACGTCGACTATGATGCAGTTGGCCAAAAAGGGCGTATGCGTTTTTTCCTGAATATATTCAGGAAAAAACGCATACGCCCTTTTTGGCCAACCAACCAATCCTGCAAGGCAAATCAGCACTACAAAGAAGTCTCACGTCGCATTGGTCAAAAGGGCCATCCTGAAAATGTGGGAAAACCAGAAATGCAGGACAGGCCATGGAGACATGGGAGCCTGGTTACCCTGATGGGTGGGATGTAAATTGCCAACTGCCACTCTGGAGAAGTGTATGGTGTTTCCTAAAACATCTAAAAAACAGAGCTACAGAGCATACGGCACTTCCACTCATGAGCTTATAATTTGGGAAAACCAAACATCGACAGGACACAGGCACCCCAAAGCTTAGGTCTGCTCTGTTTACAAGAACCTCGACTTCGGTACACCTTAAATATCCCAGGAAAGAGAAAAATGGATAAAGAAGCTGTGGTACTTATGTACAATGGAATATCGCTCAGCCATGAAATCAATGTCATAAGGCTAGTAGCAGCATAATGAGTGGTTTTAGGTACGATGATTCTAAGTGAAATAAGTCACACAGAAAAAGACACTTATCATAAGATATCACTTAGAGAGGGAAAGTAAAAATCGCTACATGTTAACTGAATTACAAAACAGAACAGAGTCACACATTTAGAAAACACACTTATGGCTGCTTAAGGGGAAAGGAGAGGTGGGGTGATGCATAAAACTAGAGTTTGAAATTAGCACAGACACCGTTCCACAAACCTAATATGCAATAGACAAGACCTACATATTGGTCAATGAACTGGACTCAACACTCTGTATTCACTACAGAAGAATATATCTGACTAGTAAGCATCTTAAAAAGTATTTATTGATATCTTTCTGTAAGTGAATCAAGTGGGTGTAAAGCGGCATAAACACAGCAGTGAAAATCAGCTAAACCCCATTATAAAAATAAATTACAAAAAAAAAGACAGTGAAAGAGAGAGAAATTCTTACAAAATTCGTTCAGGGGATGTGACGCAACTTGGACTGAGCACATCTAGACCCCAGCTGGATGGGTCATAAGGCTGGACACTCTTGGGGCTGAGAGGATTCTTGAGGTTGGGTGAGCAAATGCAGACCCTTTGAAGTAACACTGCATGGTATCCATTCCTTGGGTCCCAAATCTCCAGGTTCAAGGGAACATTACTACAGCTAAAACAAGTATGGGAAAACCAGAGGATGGTACACCGTGGGATCGGGAAATGTTTCTCAAACGCACCTCATTTCTGATCTGCTGGTGCTTGGGTTCTCCATTCCAGCCGCTTCACTAACAATCTTCCCAGTTGGAGAATCTACACCTGTAACCCCCTGTTTCGTACCATTTGCAATTTGTCCGGAGGATGAACGGGAAGAGGGGGAACCAATGAGATACTAGGTCTAGGTGTTTGGAAAGGTTCATATCACTCTAATTTCCAATCAGGAAGAACCATTAACCAAAGGCTCAGCCTGACCCCCGGAACCAGAATAGGGACTGAAGCAATCCTGCAGGTTGGCGGCCAGCTCCCAAAAAACCGAGTTGAAAAATGGAGCTCAGGGGAAATGCAACTCACAAACCTGCAGTGTTATAAATGATAACTATCGTCCCAAAATATATTGAGGTAAGGCAACGGAGAGGGTTTGAAAACAAGGCAGAATTTCAGTAAACAGTTTTCAAGAGGTAGATTACAAATGCCTTTAAAGCACATGAAAAGCGGCAAAATGTCGACTCTGATGCAGTTTGCCAAAAAGGGTGTATGCGTTTTTTCCTGAATATATTCAGGAAAAAACGTATACGCCCATTTTGGCCAAACAAACAAGCAGGCAAGGCAATTCAGCACTACAAACAAGTCTCACGTTGCATCGGTCAAAAGGGCCATCCTGAAAATGTGGAAACAGCAGAAATGCAGGACAGGCCATGGAGACACGGGAGCTTTGGTCCCTTGATGGGCAGGATGTAAATTGCCAACGGCCACTCTGGAGAAGTGTATGGTGTTTCTTAAACATCTAAAAAATAGAGCTACAGACAATACGGCACTTCCAGTCATTGGCTTATATCTTGGGAAAACCAAACATCAAGAGGACACAGGCACCCCAAAGTTTAGGTCTGCTCTGTTTACAAGAACCTCTACTCAGATACCACTTAAATATCCCAGGAAAGATAAAAATTGATAAAGAATTTGTGGTACTTATGTACAATGGAATATTACTCAGCCATTAAATCAATGAAATAAGACCAGTTGCAGCAACTCGTGGAGACTTAGGTACAATCATTCTACGTGAAATAATACACATAAAAAGAGACATATCATAAGGTATCATTTATAGATGGTATATCAAAATGGGTAGAAATGAACTAAATTACAAAACAGAAACAGAGTTACACATTTAGAAAACACACTTATGGCTGCTAAAGGAGAAAGGTGGGGCGGGGTGATGCATAAACCAAGAGGTTGAAAATAGCATAGATACGGTTCCGTAAACAAAAGAGGTAATAGACTGGACCTACTGTATAGCTCAAAGAGCTGGACTCAGCACACTGTTGTCAACAGAAAAGGATATATAAGACTGGTAAGAATCTGTAAAATAAGTTATTGATGTCTCTCTTTAAGTGAATCAAGTGGATAGATGTAGAGCACGAAGAAACACAGTATTAAAAATCAGCTATACCCCATTATAAAATTAAATATCAAGAACCAAAAAGGAAAAGACAGTGAGAGGGAGAGAACTTCTTACAAAATTTGTTCAAGGGCTGTGATGCAACCTGGACTGACCACATCTAGACACACAGCTGGATGGGACCTAAGGCTCTACACTCGTGGGGCTGAGGGGCTTGGTGAGGATGGGACACCAAATGCAGCCCTTTTAGAGTAATAGTGCCTGGTCCCCATTCCATGGGTCCCATATCTCCAGGCGCAAAGGACCCTTCCTACAGCTGAAACATGAATGGGACATCCATAGGATGGTACACCGTCTGTTCGGGAAGAGTCTGGAAAAGTCACCTCATCTCCACTTCTCCTGGTATTCGGGTTCCCCCTCCAGCTCCTTTCCTTAGAGTCTCCCCACTTTGGGAAGGCAGCACACTCAACAGCCGGTTTTGCACAGCTTGGAATTTTCCGGGTGAAGAAGGGGAATGGGGGGATGGGATGAGACACAAGCCCTAGATGCTTGGACAGGCATATGCTACTCTACTTTCCTAATCTGGAAGAATTTCCCTGTCCTTCAGGTGCCACAGAAACTGGAATGGGTCTCTAGAAATCCTGCCCCTTTGTGGCTGCTTCACTAAACAACAAGTTGAAAACTGGTGCTCAGGGGCACTGCAATTCACAAACATGCAGGGTTGTAATTGACACCTCTAATGGAGTCATTTCTTGAGCCAAGTATTCGTAAAGGACTTGTAAGCAAGGCAGAATTGTAGGAAAAGTATTTCAAGAGGTAGTTTGCACTTGCCATTAAAGCACATGCAAAGCTGCTGAACATCCCCAATGATGCAGTTTGCCAAAAAGGCCGTATGCGTTATTCCTTAATATATTCAGGAAAAACACTAATACTCCATTTTTGGCCAACAAAACAGGCGGGCAATGCAAATTAATACTACAAAGAGGTATCACTTCGCACCAGTCAGAATGGCCAACCTCACAAAGTGTAAAACCTGAAATGCAGGACAGGGCATGGAGAAAAGGGAACCCTGACAAGCTGATGGTGGGAATGTAAATTGCTAACAGCCACTCTGGAGAAATGGATGGTGATTCCTTAAAAATCTAAAAAAACAGATCTTCAGAGCATATGGCGCTTCCAGTCCTGGGCCTGTATCTTGGAAAAAACGTAAATTGACAGGAACCAGGCACTCCAAAATTTATGCAGCCCTGTTTACAAGAGCCTCTACTTGGAAGCTACCTAAATGTCCTTGGAAGGAAGAATGGATAAAGAAATTATGCTAGATATGTACAATGGAATATTACTCAGCCATGAAATGAATGAAATAAGGCCATTTGCAGCCACTCGGAAGGACCTAGATACATTCATACTAAGTGTCATAAATCAGAGAATGATAAATATCATATGATATTACTTATCGGTGGAATCTAAAAATTGATAAAAAACGTACTATCTTACAACACAGAAACAGAGTCCCAGACTTAGAACATAAACTTATGGTTACCAAACTGGAAAGGTGTGTTGGAGGCATAAATCATGAGGTTGGAGTCAGTATACACATATTTACAGAGAGAAAACTTGTAATCAACATGGACCTGCTGTAGAGCACTTGGAACTCTTCTCAACACCCTTTAGTAACCTCAATGGGAAAATAATTCTAAAAAGAATATATAGTCATCTCTGTATAAATGAATCATGTTGGTGTATATCAGAAACAAACACAACATGGTAAATCAACTATAGTCCATTATAAATTTGAAATTAAATTACAGAAAAGAAAAATGATTACTAAATTCGTTTAGTCGCGGTGAGTGTGCTAATGTCACATCCCTGGACACAGACCCAATTTGGTCCCAAGGCTGGACTGTTGTGGGCCTGAGGACCTCGGGAGTATATGCCAGCTAATTCGCCCCCCTTGAACGTGTACTACCTGGTCCCCTCTGCATGGGATCACAATCCCCAGATCTAAATGTGCCCTCATACTACTAAACCAACCCTCTGACACTCAAAAGATGGTGGACTCTCTGGGCTGGATGACATTTGGAAAATCACCTGGTCTCAGCATATCCTGGTGTTTGGCTTCCAACCTCCAGAGTCCTTCGTTAGGGTCATCCCACTCTGCAAGACAGCACCCTCAACAGGTGATTTTGCAGGGGTTTATACTTGTTCGGGGGATGAAGGGTAAGGGGGAAGAAGGAATAGGACAGAAGCCCTTACATGTTTGGTCAGGCACATTCCACTCCAATTCCAGGAACAGGACTTTCCCTACATCTACGGTGGTGTCAGCAACAAGAGAGGGACAGTAGAAATCCTGCCGCCTTCTGTTTCCCATAACAACAATTCTAAAACTGGACCTTATAGGCACTTCATATTCACAATGCCTGGGGAGCTGTAAATGACAACAGCCCTCATAAAATGTCTTGGGGTAGGTAATCGAAGTAGACTTCAAAACAAGTCAACCTTTCAATAACCCTTTTCCAAGGGGTAAATTTTACTCCCACTGTTTAAAAGAAGAAAAGCACATATGAAGATGCTCACCATTGCTTTATGTTAGACAAATGTAAATCAGATGTACAAAGAAGTATCACATGGACCCACTGAGAACAGCCATCATCACAATGTCTACAAACAAGAAATGCTTAAGAAGGTGTGGAAAAAGAGAAACCTACTACTTATTATTATTATTTTTTAATCTGCATTGGGTCTTCGTTGCTGCACGCGGCTTTTCCCTAGTTGCAACCAGCGGGGGCTACTCATCATTGTGGTATGCAGCCTTCTCTTTGAGGTGGCTTCTCTTGTTGTGGCACACAGGCTCTAGGCACACAGGCTTCAGTAGTTGTGGCTCATGGACTCTAGAGCGCAGACTGAGTAGTTGTGGCGCACGGGCTTAGTTGCTCTGCGACATATGGGATCTTCCCGGGCCAGGGCTCGAACCTGTGTCCCCTGCACTGGCAGGCGGATTCTTAACCACTGTGCCACCAATACTACGCTATTGGTGGCAATGCCAATTGGTAACGGCCACTATGGAGCACAGAATGGAGGTTACTAGAGTAAGGCGAGGCAGGAGGGATAAATTGGAAATTGGGATTGACATATACACACCACTATATATAAAAGAGATAACAGGTAAGGGCCTACTGTATAGCACAGGAAACTCTACTCAATACTCTGTAATGACCTGTATGGGAAAGGAATCCAAAAAGGATTGGATATATGTATAACTGATTCACTCTGCTGTGCAGCAGAAAGTAACACAACATTGTAAATCAACTCTATTCCAAAAAAATTGAAATTGAAATGAAATGAAGTCAAATAAAATAAAATAGAGCTACCAGATGATCCAGCAAGTTCACCCCTGTGTGCATATCTGGAGGAAAGCGTAAATTGAAAAGAAACATCTTCCCCAATGTTCACTGCAACACTATTTACAAAAGCGAAGAAATGGAAGCAACCAAAATGTCTATCAACATATGAATATAGGTAAAGAATATGTGGTACATATATATAATGGAATATGACTCAGCCATAAAATAGAAGAAAATAATACCAATTGCAGTAACATGGATGGACCGAGAGATGATTGTACTAAGTGAGGTAAGTCAGACAGCGTAAGACAAATATTGTATGATATCACTTCTAGGTGGAACCTAAAAATTGACACAAATGAACTAAATTACAAAAGAGAGACAGACTCACAGACTTGGAAAACAAACTTATGGTTACCAAAGGGGAAAGGTGGGGGGGGGTAGGGATAAATCAGGAACTTGGGGTAAACATACGAATACTACTATATATAACATAGATAAGCAACAAGGACCTACTGTAGAGCACAGGGAACTCTACTCAATATTTTGGGAATACCTTTACCAGAAAAGAATCTGAAAAAGAATGAATATATGCATATGTGTAACTGAATCACTTGCTGTGCAGCTGAAATGAACACAACATTGTAAATCAACTATACTCCAATAAAATTTAAATTAAAATAATAAAGAAAATCACCTATATTTCAAAAGAAAAAAAGAATTCCCATATATTTTTATGGCTTGATAGCTTACTTCTTTAGTGCTCAATATTGTCCCATTCCCAGAATATATTAATACTATATCATTTCTTTCACCTATTGGAGGACACCTTAGTTTCATTCACATTTTGGCAATATTGAGTTAGGTGCTATAAATATCCATATGCAGGTTTTTGTCTGGACGTATGTTTTAAACTTCTTTCAGTAAATATCCATGAGAACACTTGCTGGATTGTACAGTAAGGGAATGTTCAATATTATAGCAAGTGTCAAACAGACTGCCAAATAACTGTATTATTTTTCATTTCCACCAATAACAAATGACATTTCCTATTGTTCCACATCCCCTACAGAAATTGTTCTTGTCATTGTTCACATTTTAGCCATTCTAAGTGTTACATAGTGGTATGTAATTATATTTTTAATTTGCTTTTTCATGGCAGCATGTAATATGGATTATTCTTCTGTATACTTATATGCATAGTGTCTATTTTCTTTGGTGAGGTGTCCATAAAGTATATTGGTCCACATTTTATTTAGGCTGCTTTCATTTTTTTCTACCAAATCTGTATTTATTTTATTTATTTTCGTGCCTTATTGCATTAGCAAGGACTTGGAGTAAAATATGGGAAAGGAGTCATGAAAGGGGACATCCTTGCTTTTACCTGAACTTAGTGGAAATGCTTCATGTTTTTGACCACTAATCATGATGTAAGATAAAAGTTTCCTGTAGATCTTTGTTATCAACTTGAGAAAGCTCCAATCTATTTCTTTAACTGAGAGTTTTTATGAAGAAGGGGCGTTAGATGTTTTCAAAGGCCTTCTGAATCTATAGATATGTTAATGATTGTCTTTAGGGTGTTGATATGATGGATATAATTATTTGATTCTAGAATGTTGAACCAGCCTTGCGTACCTGGGATTATTCCCTCTCATTAGTGATATAAAATTCTCTCAAAATATTGTTGGATTCGATTTGTTAATATTTTGTTGAGGATTTTTGCATTGATGTTCCTGAGAGATATTGGTCAATTTTCTTTATTATTCGTATGTTCCTCTAAGTTTGGGTGTTGTGGATTTAGTGTCAGACATTCATTTGGGGAGATTCTCAGTCATTTTTAAAAAAAAATATTTTCTGTTCTTTGTTATCTTGATTCTCCTGCTATACCCATTACGTATAGGTCACAACATTTTTCATTGTTCCACAATTATTGATTACACTGTTCTGTTGATTTCTTTCCTGCCCATTTTCTCTTTTCTTTTGAGATTTAAAGGTTTCTCTTGATATGTCTTCAAGCTCACAGATATTTCTCCTCAGCCAGCTCTTTGACTGCTAAAACAAACTACGAGAGACATGGTATTTTATAAATAACATAATTATTTTCCCATAATTGCTGAGGCTGAAAATTTCAAGAACAAGTTATCAGGGGCTTCCCTGGTGGCGCAGTGCTTAAGAATCCGCCTACCAATGCAGGGGACACGGGTTCGAGCCCTGGTCCGGGAAGATCTCACATGCCATGGAACAACAAAGCCCGTGCACCACAAATACTGAGCCTGTGCTCTAGAGTACACAGGCCACAACTACTGAGCCTGTGTGCTACAACTACTGAAACCCGCACACTTAGAGCCTGTGCTCCACAACAAGAGAAGCCACCCAATGAGAAACCCGCGCCCCGCAACAAAGACCCAACGCAGCCAAAACATTAACTAATTAATTAATTAATTATTTTTTAAAAAAGAACATGTTGCCAGCTGACTTAGTGTCTGGTGAGGGACCAATTTCTGATTCATAATGTGGGTCTTCTGGCTCGGCAATGAAATCATGTAATGGGCATAAGATCTTCTGTGTGCTCCATTTATTAGGTCACTAATCCCATGTTTGAGGTCTCTGGCCTCATGACCTAATCACCTCCCAAAAGCCCCACCTCCTAATACCATCAACATGGGAGGTGGGTTTCAAAATTTTAAAATTAGAGGTACAAAATGTTTACACCATAACAGGGACCACAGAGTTAATTGATTTTTCCTTTCATATTAAAGGTTTGCACATTTATATTTATTATATAATCCCCAAACCTTTGAGTTTTTTTTTTAAGATTGTTTTCCCGTATAGGACAGTACAGACCATTGAGTAGAGTTCTCTGTGCTATAAAGCAGGTCCTTATCAATACTTATCTATTTTATATATAGTAGTGTGTATAAGTCAGTCCCAATCTCCCAATTTATCCCTTCCCCACTTATCCCCTGGTAACCATAAGTTTGTTTTCTATATCCATGACTCTATTTCTGTTGTGTAAATAAGTTCATTTGTACCTTTTTTTTAGATTCCTCATATAAGCAATATTATATAATATCTGTCTTTCTGTGTGACTTGCTTCACTCAGTATAACAATCTCTAGGTCCATCCATGTTGCTACAAAACTCTTAATTGTTAAGGATAACTCTCAATTTTTTCCAGTATCATCAGCAATTCTTTCTGGCAGACATGTGATAACACTTTTTAAACAGGGATATTGAGACCAAGGCTACTGACCTGCAGACAAACAAAACATCATTCATATAGTGAAAACTTTGCACATCAAAGGATGAAATCACTTGGTCTAAATCCCTTTGCACCCACTGCTGACAGAGGGCAGAGGAGTTTGACTCACTAATCTTCCTTATGTGCACTTCTTCTTAATGGGGTATTCCATCTAAAACTTATAAGAAGTGGGAATGCATCATGGAACACACCAGCCTCTACTACAGATTCTGAAGCATCAAAAAAAGAAAACAAACAAAAAAAATACATGATGAATCCATTCAAAGGGTTCTGTCCACATTGTTACAGTAGTTTCCCTCGAACTGTGAACCCTTTTCAAACCCTATCACTTGAACCTATTTTTATTTTTTTCAACAGAAATAATGTTAATCTGCAGTCACATGCTCCAGTAATATTACACTATCCCTTGTGCAAGTATGTAGGGATTTGAGGAGCTATGGGAGGCTATCATGAGAGGTTGCCTAGAGTAATTAGGACATTTCATTTAATGTTGGCTCTTCTCCCTAAGATGTCTGCTGCCCTCTTCTTTTTGTAGCTACTAGCATTGAAAAAGTGACCAAGATAAGGCCCTTCTCTTTTGTTGCCCATGAGTGCAGCTGTGATTAACCACACAGACATTGGTACTTCCAAAATCCCCTGAACCTACTGACCCTCTATGCATGGCATCACATAGGTAAGGATGGTGACGTGTATAGTTGTATAAAGCATGCTATAAAATTTTCGACTCTTCCCTTCCTCATAATTCCAAAGAATAGATTTCTTTGGATTTCTGCTTAATGCTGCTGGTGTTGGTACATAAGTTGAGGGAGGTATCAGGGCACACCAAAAGAGAGGGTAACTGCACAGAAAATACAAGCAGGTACATTTCTGTGTAGTTTCAAGCAGCTTATTTGCTATATCAACCATGGTGACATGTTGACCCTTCCTCTTTCTACTAGTAGTACAACAAACATAAAGGATATTTAGGCTGCTTGTTTTATCCCCACCTCTCACAATTGATCTGCATTCACATATAGGACAATGAAGGGCCCTTTCTACCATCTTCACCAATACTTGAGAACTGGAGAATGTCCAGATTTTTCCAGAGATTATTTTCATATTCCCCAATCAGGCCTATGAATGAATCTTACCTACTGTGTTTAATGAAGTCTTATCTCTAACGGCATCCCATCATCAACAAAATTGGAAAGAAATTTGAAGGGTCTTAGATTTTACCATATTTGAAATTCCAATATTTTAGCCTGACACGTTTTTGGAATTTAGAAAAAAATATTTTAAATGAGACAAAAAATCATTTTTATGACACAAAAAGACAGCAATAGTTTTATATTTTTATCTGTTCCACTTGCACACAGAAGTCTCACGGGGTTATGTAAAGCAGTCCTGTTGGGTGCTGTGCATGGTGCAAGTATGGATTAAAGCTTAGGAATCTTAAGCTTCGGTCACCTGAAACTCTTAAATTAGGATGCAAGCAATCCTGTCCAACATTTGAACAGAGCAAGACACTGTCTTTATTTTATTTGTCAGGTAATGAATCTGTCTTTTGCCCCAAGGAGAGAAACAACTGGCATCTTCAATCAATGTGTTATACAAAAATCTTTGAGCAGAGAGTGCAAGCAGAGGCTAATACAAGATGTGAAAAAAAAATGAGAGACCCTTGTGGCATTTTCTCCTAACCTATTGAAATCTCCCATTTAAAATGTGGGAATAATCAATCATCTGAGGAAAAAGGCCCGGGGAAGATTTTTGCTATTGTGGAATAATGGGATTGCTAAAGCTTTCAGGAGGCAAGAAGAATTAGTGAGAATGACCATGAGAAATCAGAGAAAAGTCAGATCCGTGGATAAAGTGATGTTTACCTCTGTGAATCAATGAGAAGTGGGAGCAAATGAAAGAAAGCTGAATGTAACATTTTCTGAATAAATGTAACCTTTCAGCTGTCATAGAAAAATTAATATTCACTATGATACAACACATTTAGTTTAGAAAGTTAACTTAAATTTAAAGCTTAATAATTAGATTTATTGAAGAAACGAAAATATATTTGTGGTTTAGAATAAATAATGTGTTCTGCTACAGATAAGAAGACTACATAAATAAATAGAAATACGACTAAATAAATAGGAAAATAAGAAATTAGATGTTATTAACATTAAAAACTGACACTCATCTAAAGAAAGAGAAGGAAAGACAGAAAGAGAGAAGAACTCATATCAAGCATATAATTAAAACTCCTAAATAAGAAGTCTTCAGATGTTAAAAAAAAGAAGTCTTCAATAAGAAGATAATGTAATAGCAAAAATGGGGGAAATATACCAAAAGATATTTCAAAAAGAGAGTACAGAATGTTAAGTAAACATATCAAAAGATGCTTGGCTTCTTAGTAGTCAATTAAATGCAAAAAAGTGATATCTGGAATTATCACTCACCAACCAGAAAGTTCAAATGAAAATGACAGGTATTATCAAGTTTGACAAGAATGTGTATAATCCTTGAATCTCATTCACTGCTGTTGAGGATGAAAAATCATACAAATGTTTTGAAAATATTTAGAAATATCTAAAACGATAAACACATGAAAGCTATGACTCGAAAATTTTACTACTACATGTATACTGAACAATAATTTATACACACACCACCAAAGCTCAAGTTCTAGAATTTATATACCAGTGCTATTCTCAATAGACACAAACTGAAAATCACTCATATTGTAATACACATTAGAATAAATTGATTAATAGTTAAATATTTACACTATGGAATCCTATGCAACAGTGACAATGCATGAGCACAACTACAGGCAACCATATAGGCATATTCACAAACAACATAAAATTAAAAAGCCCAATCCAAAAGTGATTTTACTGTGCCATAACATTTATATAAAATACAAAATACAGGTAAAGTTATCTTTTTGTTAGATACCAGAACAATATTAAACCTTAAGGGGAGTCACTACAATGGGACCAGGGGGCCTCTGAGTATCTGGCAATTTTCTGTGTCTTTGTCTAGAAGCTACGTATAGAATGTATTCAGATTCTGAATTTACTGAAATTTGTCATTTCCTTACAAACCATGCATGTTTTTAGTTGTTTTTTATACATAACAAAAAGGAAAAAAGATAGACTAGGGAAGGTAATTATATTAGCACTTTAATATCCATGCTTTACAAGGTGGAAGTGAAAGGTATTAAATACTTGACATTGTGATTACTTCTTAAAAGTAAGGTGAAAATTTGAGATTAATAAATAAGACATACTTCTTCATATATAATCCTCAAAGAGGAGGGGTAGAAAGGAGTATTATTTCTTTTCATTTAATACAGAATCGTTAAGATAGAAAGTAATGAAAACAGACTAGGTTTAAAAAAGAGCACACTGGACTTCCCTGGTGGCACAGTGGGTAAGAATTTGCCTGCCAGTGCATGGTACAGGGGTTCAATCCCTGGTCTGAGAAGATCCCACATGCCACAGAGCAACTAAGCCGGTGTGCCACAACTACTGAGCCTGCGCTCTAGAGCCTGCAAACAACAACTATTGAGCCTGCATGGCACAACTACTGAAGCCCACATACCTAGAGCCCATACTCCACAATAAGAGAAACCACCGCAAGGAGAAGCCCGTGCACCACAAGGATGAGTAACCCCTGCTTGACACAGCTAGACAAACGCTGTACAGCAACGAAGATGCAATGAAACCAAAAATAAATAAAATTAAATCTTTTCACTTCTGAGACAACTCACTCACGTGGCTGTAGGTAAGAGGCCTCAGTTCCTTGCCACATGGATCTCTCCTTAGGGCTGCTTGAATGTCCTCATGACATGGCAGCTGGCTTACCCCAGGATGAGTGATTTGGCAGAAACCAAAACAGAAGCTGCAATGTCTTTTATAACTTTGGAAGCTGCACTTTGTCATTTCTGCAATGTCTTATTAGTTAAATAGTCAGCCCTTTTCAAGTGCGAGGAGCCACACAGGTGCATGAAGACTGGGAGATAATTAAGGGATGATTAGGGCCATCTTGGAGGCTGGCTACCAAAGTGGCTGACTTGCCAAAGACTGAATTTTGTTTTCTTCACCGATGGAGAGAAAATGGCCAGTGAATCTCACTGGTGGTCTTTGAGATGTACCAAAGCTACCTCTTGCTCTCACCCCCAGCCATGTGGCTGTCAGGGTCTTGGTGCTCCAGCCAGGTGTCAAGCCTGTGCCTCTGAGGTGGGAGAGCCAAGTTCAGGACATTGGTCTACCAGAGACCTCCGGCACCTTGTAATATCAAACGGCGAAAGCTCTCCCAGAGATATCCGTCTCAATGCTAAGACCCAGCTCCACTCAAAGACCAGCAAGATCCAGTGCTGGACATCCCATGCCAAACAACTAGCAAGACAGGAATGCAGGCCCACCCATTAGCAGAGAGGCTGCCTAAAATCATAATAAGGTCACAGACACCCCAAAACACACCACCGGATGTGGACCTGCCCACCAGAAAGACAAGATCCAGACACACCCACCAGAACACAGGCACTAGTCCCCTCCACCAGAAAGCCTACACAACCCACTGAACCAACCTTAGCCACTGGGGGAAGACACCAAAAACAATGGGACCTACGAATCTACAGCCTGTGAAAAAGAGACCCCTAACACAGTCCCCAAAGCCAAATGAGAAGACAGAGAAACACATAGCAGGTGAAGGAGCAAGGTAAAAACCCACCAGACCAAACAAATGTAGAGGAAATAGGCAGTCTACCTGAAAGAGAATTCAGAGTAATGATAGTAAAGATGATCCCAAATCTTGGAACTGGAATGGAGAATATAGAAGAAACGTTTAACAAAGACCTAGAAGAACTAAAGAGCAAACAAACAATGATGAACAACACAATAAATGGAATTAAAAATTCTCTGGAAGAAAACAATAGCAGAATAACTGAAGCAGAAGAATGGATAAATGACCTGGAAGATAAAATAGTGGAAAAACTATCACAGAGCAGAATAAAGAGAAAAGAATCAAAAAAATTGAGGACAGTCTGAGACACCTCTGGGACAACATTAAATGCACCAACATTCGAAAACAGGGGTCCCAGAAGTAGAAGAGAAAAAGAAAGCGACTGAGAAAATATTTAAAGAGATTATAGTTGAAAACTTCCCTAATATGGGAAAGGAAATCTTTAATCAAGTCCAGGAAGCGCAGAGAGTCCCATACAAGATAAACCCAAGGAGAAACATGCCAAAACATATATTAATCAAACTATCAAAAATTAAATACAAAGAAAAAATATTAAAAGCAGCAAGGGAAAAACAACAATTAACATACAAGGGAATCCCCATAAGGTTAACAGCTGATCTTTCAGCAGAAACTCTGCAAGACAGTAGGGACTGGCAGGACCTATTTAAAGTGAAGAAAAGGGAAAAAGCTACAACCAAGATTACTCGACCCAGCAAGGATCTCATTCAGATTCAACAGAGAAATTAAAAGCTTTACAAACAAGCAAAAGCTAAGAGAATTCAGCACCACAAAACCAGCTTTACAACAAATGCTAAAGGAACTTCTCTACGCAGGAAACACAACAGAAGGAAAAGACCTACAATAAGAAACCCAAAATAATTAGAGAAAATGGTAATAAGAACATACATATCAATAATTACCTTAAATGTAAATGGATTAAATGCTCCAAAAAAAGACATAGACTGGCTGAATGGATCCAAAACCATGACCGGTATATATGCGGTCTACAAGAGACCCACTTCAGACCTAGGGACACATACAGACGGAAAGTGAGGGGATGGAATAAGATATTCCATGCAAAAGGAAACCAAAAGAAAGCTGAAGTAACGATTCTGATATCAGACAAAAAAGACTTTAAAATAAAGACTATTACAGGAGACAAAGAAGGACACTACATAATGATCAAGGGATCAATCCAAGAAGAAGATATAACAATTGTACATGTTCATGCACCCAACATAGGAGCACCTCAATACATAAGGCAAAGGCTAACAGCCATAAAAGGGGAAATCGACAGTAACACAACCACAGTAGGGGACTTTAGCACCCCTCTTTCACCAATGAACAGATCATCCAAAATGAAAATAAATAAGGAAACACAAGCTTTAAATGATACATTAAACAAGATGGACTTAATTGATATTTATAGGACATTCCATCCAAAAACAACAGAATACACCTTTTCTCAAGTGCTCCTGGAACATTCTCCAGGATAGATCATATCTTGGTCACAAATCAAGCCTTGGTAAATTTAAGAAACTTGAATTCGTATCATGTATCTTTTCCGACCACAACGCTATCAGACTAGATATCAATTACAGGAAAAAATGTGTAAAAAAATACAAACACATGGACTCTAAACAATACACTACTTAATAACCAAGAGATCACTGAAGAAATCAAAGAGGAAATTTAAAAAAATACCTAGAAACAAATGACAATGAAAACATGATGACCCAAAATCTATGGGATGCAGCAAAAGCAGTTCTAAGAGGGAAGTTTATAGCAATACAAGCCTACCTCAAGAAACAAGAAACATCTCAAATAAACACGCTAAGCTTACACCTAAAGCAATTAGAGAAAGAAAGAAAAAAGAAACCCAAAGTCAGCAGAGGAAAGAAATCATAAAGATCAGATCAGAAAGAAATGAATAAAACAACAGCAAATATCAAAAAAAAACTAAAAGCTGGTTCTTTGAGAAGATAAACAAAATTGATAAACCATTAGCCAGGCTCACCAAGAAAAAAAGGGAGAAGACTCAAATCAATAGAATTACAAATGAAAAAGGAGAAGTAACAACTCACACTGCAGAAATACAAAGGATCATGATAGATTACTGCAAGCAACTATATGACAATAAAATAGACAACCTGGAAGAAATGGACAAATCCTTAGAAAAGCACAACCTTCCAAGACTGAGCCAGGAAGAAATAGGAAATATAAACAAACCAATCCCAAGCACTGAAATTGAGACTGTGGTTAAAAATCTTCAAACAAACAAAAGCCCAGGACCAGATGTCTTCAAAGGCAAGTTCTATCAAACATTTAGAGAAGAGTTAACACCTATCCTTCTCAAACTCTTCCAAAATAGAGCAGAGGGAGGAACTCTCCCCAAACTTATTCTATGAGACCACCATCTCCCTGATACCAAAACCAGACAAAGACGTCACAAAGAAAGAAAACTACAGGCCAATATCACTGATGAACATAGATGCAAAAATCCTCAACAAAACACTAGCAAACAGAATCCTACAGCGCATTAAAAGGATCATACACCATGATCAAGGGGGGTTTATTCCAGGGATGCAAGGATTCTTCAATACATGCAAATCAATGTGATACACCATATTAAAAAAACTGAAGGATAAAAACCATATGATCATCTCAATAGATGCAGAAAATGCTTTTGACGATATTAAACACCCATTTATGATAAAAACCCTCCAGAAAGTAGGCATACAGGGAACTTTCCTTAACATAATAATGGCCATATATGACAAGCCCACAGCCAACATCATTCTCAATGGTGAAAAAATGAAACCATTTCTACCAAGATCAGGAACAAGACAAGGTTGCCCTCTCTCACCACTGTTATTCAACACATTTTTAGAATTTTTAGCTACAGCAATCAGAGAAGAAAAAGAAATAAAAGGGATCCAAATCAGAAAAGAAGAAGTTAAGCTCTCACTGTTTGCAGATGACATGATACTATACATAGAGAATCCTAAAGATGCAACCAGAAACCTACTAGAGTTAATCAATGAATTTGGTAAGGTTGCAGGATACAAAATTAATGTACAGATATCTCTTTCATTCCTATACACTATAGAAGAAAAATCTGAAAGAGAAATTAAGGAAACACTCCCATTTACCACTGCAACGAAAAGAAAAAAATACCTAGGAATAAACCTACCTAAGGAGCCAAAAGACGTTTACTCAAAGAACTATAAGACACTGATGAAAGAAATCAAAGATGACACAAACAGGTACAGAGATATACCATGTTCTTGGATTGGAAGAAGCAATATTGTGAAAATGACTATACTCCCCAAAGCAATCTAGAGATTCAGTGCAATCCCTATCAAACTACCAATGGCATTTTTCAGAGAACTAGAACAAAATATTTCACAATTTGTATGGAAACACAAAAGACTGCGAACAGCCAAAGCAATCCTGAGAAGAAAAACAGAGCTGGAGGAATCAGGCTCCCTGACTTCAGACTATACTACAAAGCTACAGTCGTCAAGACAGTATGGTACTGGCACAAAAACAGAAATATAGATCAATGGAACAGGATAGAAAGTCCAGAGATAAACCCATACACATAGGGTCACCTTATTTTTGATAAAGGAGGCAAGAATATACAATGGAGAAATCACAGCCTTTTCAATAACTGGTGCTGGGAAAACTGGACAGCTACAGGTAAAAGAATGAAATTAGAAGACTCCCTAATACCATACACAAAAATAAACTCAAAATGGATTAAAGACCTAAATGTAAGGCCAGACACTATCAAACTCTTAGAGGAAAACATAGGCAGAACAGTCTGTGAACATCAATCACAGCAAGATCCTTTTTGACCCACCTCCTAGAGAAATGGAAATAAAAACACAAATAAACAAATGGGACCTAATGAGATTTAAAAGATTTTGCACAACAAAGGAAAACGTAAACAAGACCAAAAGACAACCCTCAGATGGGAGAAAATATTTGCCAATGAAGCAACTGACAAAGGATTAATCTCCAAATTTTACAAGCAGCCCATGCAGCTCAATATCAAAGAAACAAACAACCCAATCCATTAAAGAGCAGAAGATCTAAATAGACATTTCTCCAAAGTAGATATACAGATTGCCAACAAACACATTAAAGAATGCTCAACATCACAGATCCTTAGAGAAATGCAAATCAAAATTAAAATGAGGTATCACAACACACAGGTAAGAATGGCCATCATCAAAAAAATCTACAAACAATAAATGCTGCAGAGGTGTGGAGAAAAGGGAACCCTCTTGCACAGTTGTTGGGAATGTAAATTGATACAGCCACTACCGAGAACAGTAGGGAGGTTCCTAAAAATACTAAAAATAGAAGTACCATATGACACAGCAATCCCACTACTGGGCATATACCTGGAGAAAACCATAATTCAAAAAGAGTCATGTTCCACAATGTTCATTGCAGCTCTATTTGCAATAGCCAGGACATGGAAGCAACCTAAGTGTCCTTCAACTGATGAATGGGTAAAAAAGATGTTGCACATCTTCAATATAAAATGGAATATTACTCAGCCATAAAAAGAAATTAAATTGAGTTATTTGTAGGGAGGTGGATGGACCTAGAGTCTGTCATACAGAGTGAAGTAAGTCAGAAAGAGAAAAACAAATACTGTATGCTAACACATATATATGGAATCTAAAAAAAAAAAGAAACAAAATGATTGGGAAGAACCTAGGGGCAGGACAGGAATAAAGACGCAGACGTTGAGAATGGACTTCAGGACATGGGGAGGGGGAAGGGTAAGCTGGGACGAAGTGAGAGAGTGGCATGGACTTATATATACTACCAAATGTAAAATAGATAGCTGGTAGGAAACAGCTGCATAGCACAGGGAGATCAGCTCAGTGCTTTGTGACCACTTAGAGGGGTGGGATAGGGAGGGTAGGAGGGAAACACAAGAGGGAGGAGATATGGGGATATATGTATATGTATAGCTGATTCACTTTGTTATAAAGCAGAAACTAACACACCATTGTAAAGCAATTATAGTCCAATAAAGATGTTGAACATAAATAAATAAATAAATAATTTATGCCCCTCCCAAATTAAATCTTTTTCAAAAATAAATAAAAAGAGCACTCAATAACATGGTAACAGTAAACCTAAGTATTTTCAGTACTATAGTAAATGTAAATGGATTAATATTTCCTATTAAAGTGTAATTTTTTATATTATGTGCAACTAAATTTTTTTCCCAATATACAGGTAAAATAAAAGAATTACATTAGAAAGGAGAAAACATCCCATGTATTTAAAAACAATAAAGTGATAAGCATATAATATGAATCTTACATAAAGTAGTCTTTAAGTTCAGAACAATTTGTCATTATTGTAATTAGTATTATTATCCCAATTACTCTAAAAATATTTCAATACTTTTTCTATTTGAAAAAATATTTTAATATTCTTTTCTTTGCTCTTTTGTGGTCTAATACATGGTAAGTATTTAGGTGCTAACATAACCTAAAAATATATGTTGTTTTTTTACAGCCGAACAAAACTGAATCAAGAAGAAATAGATAACTTGAACAGACTGATCACTAAAAGCAAAATAGAATCTGTAATTTAAAACAACTCCCTACCAACAAAAGTCCAGGGTCAGATGGTTTCGCAGGCAAATTCTACCAAATATACAAAGCAGAACTTACACTGATTCTTTTCAAACTCTTCAAAAAGATTGAAGAGTAAGGAATACTTCCAAAGACATTCTATGAAGCCACCATCACCCTCATTTCAAAACCAGATGGGGGGGACTTCCCTGGGGCACAGTGGTTACACTGTGGGCACACTGCCAATGCAGGGGATATGGGTTCGAGCCCTGGTTCAGGAAGATCCCACATGCCGCAGAGCAATTAAGCCTGTGTGCCACAACTACTGAGACTGTGATCTACAGCCCGTGAGCCACAACTACTACTGAGCCTGATAGCCACAACTACTGAAGCCCGTACACCTAGAGCCCATGCTCCGCAACAAAAGAAGCCACCGCAATGATCAGCCCTCACACCACAAAGAAGAGTAGCCCCAGCTCGCCGCAACTAGAGAGAGCCTGTGCACAGCAACAAACACCCAATGCATCGAAAAATAAAGAAAGGAAGAAATTTACTAACAAACAAACAAACAAAAAATAGATGGGGACTTTTCTGGTGGTCCAGCAGTTAAGATTTCACCTTCCAGTGCAGGGGGTGCGGGTTCAATCCCTGGTCGGGGAGCTAAGATCCCACATGCCTCACAAAGAAGAAACCAAAACATAAAACAGAAGCAATATTGTAACAAATTCAATAAAGACTTAAAAAAAAAAACAGAGAAAGACACGACCAGAAAAAGAAAATTGCAGACCAATATCCTCAATAAATATAGATGCAAAAATTCTCACCTGAAGATAAAAAAACCGAATCTAACAACACATAAGAGGATCATACACCATGACCAAATTTCATTCACCCCAGTGTCACAAAGTTGTTTCAACATATGCAAATCAATAAACATGATACACCCCATCAAAAAAGGAAAAACACAAAACAAATGATCATCTCAAGAGATGCCGAAAAAGCATTTGAAAAACTTCAACATCCATTCATGATAAAAAAACTTACCGAAGATGGCGGAAGAGTAAGACACGGAGATCACCTTCCTTCCCACAGATACAGTAGAAATACATCTACACGTGGAACTGCTCCTACAGAACACCCACTGAACGCTGGCAGAAGACGTCAGATCTCCCAAAAGGCAAGAGACTCCCCACGTACTTGGGTAGGGCAAAAGAATAAAGAAATAACAGAGACAAAAGAATAGATATGGGACCTGCACCAGTGGGAGGGAGCTGTGAAGGAGGAAAGGTTTCCACACACTAGGAAGCCCCTTCGTGGGCAGAGACTGTGGGTGGCAGAGGGGGGAAGCTTCGGAGCCACGGAGGAGAGTGCAGCCACAGGGGTGCGGAGGGCAAAGCGGAGAGATTCCCGCACGGAGGATCGGTGCTGAGTGGCACTCACGGGCCCGAGAGGCTTGTCTGCTCACCCGCCGGGGAGGACGGGGGCTGGGAGCTGAGGCTTGGGCTTCGGTGCTAGCCGGGAGGGAGTCTGGGAAAAAGTCTGCAGCTGCCGAAGAGGCAAGAGACTTTTCCTTGCCTCTTTGTTTCGCGGCGCGCAAGGAGAGGGTATTCAGAGCGCCGCCTAAACGAGCTCCAGAGATGGGCGCGAGCCGCGGCGATCAGCACGGGCCCCAGAGACGGGCGCGAGCCTCGGCTAACAGTGAGGACCCCAGAGACGGGAGGGAGACGCTAAGGCTGCTGCTGCCGCCACCACGAAGCCTGTGTGCGAGCACAGGTCACTCTCCACACCGCCCCTCCCGGGAGCCTGTGCAGCTCGCCACTGCCAGGGTCCTGTGATCCAGGGACAACTTCGCCGGGAGAACGCACGGCATGCCTTGGGCTGCTGCAACGTCACGCCGGCCTCTGCCGCCGCAGGCTCGCCCGGCCTCCTCTGTACCGCTCCCTCCCCCCGGCCTGAGTGAGCCAGAGCCCCTGAAGCAGCTGCTCCTTTAACCCCGTCCTGTCTGGGCGGGGAACAGATGCCCTCAGGCGACCTACACGCAGAGGCGGGTCCAAATCCAAAGCTGAACTCTGCCAGCTGTACGAATAAAGAAGAGAAAGGGAAGTTTCTCCCAGCAGCCTAAGAAGCAGTGGATTAAAGCTCCACAAACAACTTGATGTGCCTGCATCTGTTGAATACCTGAATAGACAACGAATCAACCCAAATTCAAGATGTGGACTTTGGGAGCAGATTATATTAATTTTTCCCCTTTTCCCTTTTTTGTGAGTGTATATGTGTATGCTTCTGGGTGAGATTTTGTCTGTATAGCTTTGCTTTCACCATTAGTACTAGGGTTAGGTACGTCCGTGTTTTGTTTTTTTTTACTCAAAAAAAATTTTTTTTCCTAATAAATGTTCTCTAAATAATTTTTTCCTTATTTTCTATTTTTAGAAATTAAAAAAAAATTTTAATAAGTTTTTTCATATTTTTATTTTTAAAAATTAAACATTTTTTCTTAATAAATTATTTTCTTAATAATTTTTTTCTTATTTTTTACTACAAAAAATTAATAAATCTATTTTTAAAAATTAAAAAAAATGTTTTCTGAATACATTTATTCTTAATAATTTTTTCTTATTTTTTATTATAATAGCTTTATTTTATTTTATTTTATATTCTTTATTTCTTTCTATTTTTTTCTCCCTTTTATTCTGAGCCATGTGGACGAAAGGCTCTTGGTGCTCCAGCCAGGCATCAGGGCTGTGCCTCTGAGGTGGGAGAGCCAACTTCAGGACACTGGTCCACAAGAGACCTCCCAGCTCCACGTAACACCAAACAGCGAAAATCTCTCAGAGATCTCCATCTCAACATCAAGACCCAGCGTCACTCAACGACCAGCAAGCTACAGTGCTGGACACCCTATGCCAAACAACTAGCAAGACAGGAATACAGCCCCATCCATTAGCAGAGAGGCTGCCTAAAATCATAATAAGGTCACAGACACCCCAAAACACACCACCAGACGTGGACGTGCCCACCAGAAAGACAAGATCCAACCTCATCCACCAGAACACAGGCACTAGTCCCCTCCACCAGGAAGCCTACACAACCCACTGAAACAACCTTAGCCACTGGGGACAGATACCAAAAACAACGGGAACTACGAACCTGCAGCCTGTGAAAAGGAGACCCCAAACACAGTAAGATAAGCAAAATGAGAAGACAAAAAAACCACACAGCAGGTGAAGGAGCAGGGTCAAAACACACCAGACCTAACAAATGAAGAGGAAATAGGCAGTCTACCTGAAAAAGAATTCAGAATAATGATAGTAAAGATGACCCAAAATCTTGGAAATAGAATAGACAAAATGCAAGAAACATTTAACAAGGATGTAGAAGAACTAAAGAGGAACCAAGCAACGATGAAAAACACAATAAATGAAATTAAACATACTCTAGACGGGATCCATAGCAGAATAACTGAGGCAGAAGAACGGATAAGTGACCTGGAATATAAAATAGTGGAAATAACTATTGCAGAGCAGAATAAAGAAAAAAGAATGAAAAGAACTGAGGACAGTCTCAGAGACCTCTGGGACAACATTAAACGCACCAACATTCGAATTATAGGGGTCCCAGAAGAAGAAGAGAAAAAGAAAGGGACTGAGAAAATATTTGAAGAGATTATAGTTGAAAACTTCCCTAATATGGGAAAGGAAATAGTTAATCAAGTCCTGGAAGCACAGAGAGTCCCATACAGGATAAATCCAAGGAGAAACACGCCAAGACACATATTAATCAAACTATCAAAAATTAAATATAAAGAAAACATATTAAAAGCATCAAGGGAAAAACAACAAATAACACACAAGGGAATCACCATAAGGTTAACAGCTGATCTTTCAGCAGAAACTCTGCAA
Source organism: Balaenoptera physalus (assembly GCF_965194825.1). Taxonomy (NCBI): domain Eukaryota; kingdom Metazoa; phylum Chordata; class Mammalia; order Artiodactyla; family Balaenopteridae; genus Balaenoptera; species Balaenoptera physalus. The sequence continues at coordinate 42,327,344 of NC_138890.1, read as the reverse complement.
GCCAGAAGGGAGTGGCAGGATATACTTAAAGTCATGAAGGAGAAAAACCTACAACCAAGGTTACTCTACCCAGCAAGGATCTCATTCAGATTTGATGGAGAAATTAAAACCTTTACAGACAAGCAAAAGCTGAGAGAGTTCAGCACCACCAAACCAGCTTTACAACAAATGCTAAAGGAACTTCTCTAGGCAAGAAACACAAGAGAAGGAAAACACCTACAATAACAAACATAAACTATTTAAGAAAATGGGAATAGGAACATACATATCGATAATTACCTTAAATGTAAATGAATTAAATGCTCCCACCAAAAGACACAGACTGGCTGAATGGATACAAAAGCAAGACCCATATATATGCTGTCTACAAGAGACCCACTTCATACCTAGAGACACATACAGACTGAAAGTGAGGGGATGGAAAAAGATCTTCCATGCAAATGGAAATCAAAAGAAAGCTGGAGTAGCAATTCTCATATCAGACAAAATAGACTTTAAAATAAAGACTATTACAAGAGACAAAGAAGGACACTACATAATGATCAAGGGATCGATCCAAGAAGAAGATATAACAATTGTAAATATTTATGCACCCAACATAGGAGCACCTCAGTACATAAGGCAAATACTAACAGCCATAAAAGGGGAAATTGACAGTAACACAATCATAGTAGGGGACTTTAACACCCCACTTTCACCAATGGACAGATCATCCAAAATGAAAATAAGGAAATACAAGCTTTAAATGATACATTAAACAAGATGGACTTAATTGATATGTATAGGACATTCCAACCAAAAACAACAGAATACACATTTTTCTCAAGTGCTCATGGAACATTCTCCAGGATAGATCATATCTTGGGTCACAAATCAAGCCTTGGTAAATTTAAGAAAATTGAAATCGTATCAAGTATCTTTTCTGACCACAACACTATGAGACTAGATGTCAATTACAGGAAAAGGTCTATAAAAAATACAAACACATGGAGGGTACACAATACACTACTTAATAACGAAGTGATCACTGAAGAAATCAAAGGGGAAATCAAAAAATACCTAGAAACAAATGACAATGGAGACACGACGACCCAAAATCTATGGGATGCAGCAAAAGCAGTGCTAAGAGGGAAGTTTATAGCAATACAAGCCTACATCAAGAAACAGGAATCATCTCGAATAAACAACCTAACCTTGCACCTAAAGCAATTAGAGAAAGAAGAGCAAAAAAACCCCAAAGCTAGCAGAAGGAAAGAAATCATAAAGATCAGATCAGAAATAAATGAAAAAGAAATGAAGGAAACAATAGCAAAAATCAATGAAACTAAAAGCTGGTTCTTCGAGAAGATAAACAAAATTGATAAACCATTAGCCAGACTCATCAAGAGAAAAAGGGAGAAGACTCAAATCAATAGAATTAGAAATGAAAAAGGATAAGTATCCACTGACACTGCAGAAATACAAACGATCATGAGAGATTACTACAAGCAACTCTATGCCAATAAAATGGACAACCTGGAAGAAATGGACAGATTCTTAGAAATGCACAACCTACCGAGACTGAACCAGGAAGAAATAGAAAATATGAACAGACCAATCACAAGCACTGAAATTGAAACTGTGATTAAAAATCTTCAAACAAACAAAAGCCCAGAACCAGATGTCTTCAAAGGCGAATTCTATCAAACATTTAGAGAAGAGCTAACACCTATCCTTCTCAAACTCTTCCAAAATATTGCAGAGGGAGGAACACTCCCCTACTCATTCTACGAGGCCACCATCACCCTGATACCAAAACCAGACAAAGATGTCACAAAGAAAGAAAACCACAGGCCAATATCACTGATGAAGATAGATGCAAAAATCCTCAACAAAATACTAGCAAACAGAATCCAACAGCACATTAAAAGGATTATACACCATGATCAAGTGGGGTTTATTCCAGGAATGCAAGGATTCTTCAATATACACAAATCAATCAATGTGATACATCAAATTAACAAATTGAAGGAGAAAAACCATATGATCATCTCAACAGATGCAGAGAAAGCTTTTGACAAAATTCAACACCCATTTATGATAAAAGCCCTACAGAAAGTAGGCATAGAAGGAACTATCCTCAACATAATAAAGGCCATATATGACAAACCCACAGCCAACATTGTCCTCAACGGTGAAAAACTGAAACCATTTCCACTAAGATCAGGAACAAGACAAGGTTGCCCACTCTCACCACTATTATTCAACACAGTTTTGGAAGTGTTAGCCACAGCAATCAGAGAAGAAAAAGAAATAAAAGGAATCCAAATCGGAAAAGAAGAAGTAAAGCTGTCACTGTTTGCAGATGACATGATACTATACACAGAGAATCCTAAAACTGGCACCAGAAAACAACTAGAGCTAATCAATGAATTTGGTAAAGTAGCAGGATACAAAATTAATGCACAGAAATCTCTTGCATTCCTATATACTAATGATGAAAAATCTGAAAGTGAAATTAAGAGAACACTCCCGTTTACCATTGCAACAAAAAGAATAAAATATCTAGGAATAAACCTACCTAAGGAGACAAAAGACCTGTATGCAGAAAATAATAGGACACTGATGAAAGAAATTAAAGATGATACAAATAAATGGAGAGATATACCATGTTCTTGGATTGGAAGAATCAACATTGTGAAAATGACTCTACTACCCAAAGCAATCTACAGATTCAATGCAATCCCTATCAAACTACCACTGGCATTTTTCACAGAACTAGAACAAAAAATTTCACAATTTGTATGGAGACACAAAAGACCCCGAATAGCCAAAGCAATCTTGAGAACGAAAAATGGAGCTGGGGGAATCAGGTTCCCTGACTTCAGACTATATTACAAAGCTACAGTAATCAAGACAGTTTGGTACTGGCACAAAAACAGAAATATAGATCAATGGAACAGGATAGAAAGCCCAGAGATAAACCCACGCACATATGGTCACCTTATCTTTGATAAAGGAGGCAAGCATATACAGTGGAGAAAAGACAGCCTCTTTAATAAGTGGTGCTGGGAAAATTGGACAGGTACATGTAAAAGTATGAAATTAAAACACTCCCTGACACCATACACAAAAATAAACTCAAAATGGATTAAAGACCTAAGTGTGAGGCCAAACACTATAAAACTCTTAGAGGAAAACATAGGCAGAACACTCTGTGACATCAATCACAGCAAGATCCGTTTTGACCCACCTCCTAGAGAAATGGAAATAAGAACACAAATAAACAAATGGGACCTAATGAAACTTAAAAGCTTTTGCATAGCAAAGGAAACCATAAACAAGACCAAAAGACAACCCTCAGAATGGGAGAAAATATTTGCAAATGAAGCAACGGACAAAGGATTAATCTCCAAGATTTACAAGCAGCTCATTCAGCTCAATAACAAAAAAACAAACAACCCAATCCAAAAATGGGCAGAAGACTTAAATAGACATTTCTCCAAAGAAGATATACAGATGGCCAACAGACACATGAAAGAATGCTCAACATCATTAATCATTAGAGAAATGCAAATCAAAACTACAATGAGGTATCATCTCACACTTGTCAGAATGGCCATCATCAAAAAATCTACAAAAAATAAATGCTGGAGAGGGTGTGTAGAAAAGGGAACACTCTTGCACTGTTGGTGGGAATGTAAATTGATAGAGCCACTATAGAGAACAGTATGGAGGTTCCTTAAAAAACTAAAAATAGAACTAGCATACGACCCAGCAATCCCACTACTGGGCATATACCCTGAGAAAACCATAATTCAAAAAGAGTCATGTACCAAAATGTTCATTGCAGCTCTATTTACAATAGCCAGGACATGGAAGCAACCTAAGTGTCCATCATCGGATGAATGGATAAAGAAGATGTGGTACATATATACAATGGAATATTACTCAGCCATAAAAAGAAATGATATGGAGGTATTGTAATGAGGTGGATAGAGTTAGAGTCTGTCATACAGAGTGAAGTAAGTCAGAAAGAGAAAAACAAATACAGTATGCTAACACATATATATGGAATCTAAGAAAAAATAAAAGGCCATGAAGAACCTAGTGGCAAGATGGGAATAAAGACACAGACCTACTAAAGAATGGACTTGAGGATATGGGGAGGGGGAGGGGTGAGATGTGACAGGATGAGAGAGTGTCATGGACATATATACACTACCAAATGTAAAATAGATAGCTAGTGGGAAGCAGCCGCATAGCACAGGGAGATCAGCACGGTGCTTTGTGACCGCCTGGGGGGGTGGGATGGGGAGGGTGGGAGGGAGGGAGACGCGGGAGGGAGGAGATATGGGAACGTGTGTATATCTGTAGCTGAGTCACTTTGTTATAAAGCAGAAACTAACACACACACACACAAAAAGCTTACCAAAGTGGGTATAGAGGAAATATATCTCAATATAATAAAAGCCATTTATGACAAACCCAAAGCCAATATAATACCCAATGTTCATAAGCTGAAAGCCTTCCCACTAAAATCTGGAACAAGACAAGGATGCCCACTCTCACGTCTTCTCTTCAACATAGTATTGGATGTCCTAGCCACAACAATCAGACAAGAAAAAGAAATAAAATCAAACCAAATTGGAAAGGAAGAGGTAAAGTTGTCATTATATGCAGATGACATGATAATATATATAAAGGAAACCCTAAAAATTCCTCACAGAAACTACTAGAACTGATAAACAAATTCAGCAAAGTAGCAGGATACAAGATTAACATACATAAATTGGTTACATTTCTTGGTTTTTCTTTTTTTTTGTTCTTTTAAATTCATTTTGGCTGCATTGGATCTTCATTGACGTGCACGGGCTTTCTCTAGTTGTGGCCACTGGGGGATAGTCTTTGTTGTGGTGCGCAGGGTTCTCAATGCAGTGGCTTCTCTTGCTGCGGAGCATAGGCTCTAGGCACATGGGCTTAAGTAGTTGTGGCACACGGGCTCAGTAGATGTGGCTCACGGGCTCTAGTGTGCAGGCTAAGTAGTTGTGGAGCACAGGTTTAGTTTCTCCACGGCATGTGAGATCTTCCTGCACCAGGGCTCAAACCCGTGTCCCCTGTGTTGGCAGGTGGATTCTCAACCACGGAGCCCCCAGGGAAGTCCCTGGTTGCATTGCTTTACACTAACAATGAAATATCAGAAAGGGAATGTAAACAAGCAACCCTTTTTAAAATGGCATCAAAAAAATAAAATACTTAGCAATAAACCTCACCAAGGAGGTGAAAGACTTATATGCTGAGAACTACAAAACATTAGTAAAGTAAACTGAAGATGATTCAAAGTAATGAAAAGACATCCCATGCTCTTTAATGGGAAGAATTAATAGTGTTAAAATGGCCATACTACCCAAAGCAATCTACAGATTTAATGTGATCCCTATCAAATTACCCATGGATATTTTCCCAGAACTAGAACAAATCATCCTAAAATGTATCTGGAACCATAAAAAGTCAGAACTGTCAACACAATCCTGAGGAAAAAGAACAGAGCAGGAGGCATAATCCTCCTAAACTTCAGACAATACTACAAAGTTACAGTAATCAAAACCGCAGGGTATTGGCACAGAAAGAGATACATGGATCAATGGAATGGAATAGAGAGCCCAGAAAAAAACCCACACACCTATGGTCAACAAACCTTTGACAAAGGAGGCAAGAAAATACAATGTGGAAAAGACAGTCTCTTCAGCAAGTGGTGTTTTGAAAGTTGGACAGCTGTATGCAAATCAGTGAAGTCAGAACATACCCTCACTCCTTACACAAAAATAAACTCCAAAAGGCTTATATGCTTAAATATAAGATAGGACACCTTAAAACTCCTAGAAGAGAACATAAGCAAAACATTCTCTGACATAAATCACACCAAAGTTTTCCTAGCTAGTTCTCCCAAGGCAGTACAAATACAGTAAGTCACCTACATGCGAACCTTCAAGTTGCAAACTTTCAAAGATGCAAATGTCCATTCGCATGTCCAATCATGTAAATTAGTTCACGTGTCTGGCATACATTGTCACGTGCGTGCATCCTCCATAAGTGGTTGTGCTTTTGTGTACTTTACAGTACTGTATAGAGTACAGTAGTACAGTACCTTTATTTCAAGGCCAAGATGTCTGGAAGCAAGCGTAAAAGCAGCGGTGATGTAGCTGGTACTGTTAAGAAGTGCCAAGCGATAATGATGCAAACAAAAGTGAAAATAATTGAGAGTGGAGCGGGGCAAAAAGATGTTAGACATCGCTCATTCTTATAACATAAATCATTCAATCATTGGCACGAATCTAAAGAACAAGGACAAGATCATGGAACATGTGAAGTCTGCTGGGCCGATGATGTTGACAAAATATCGAAGAAGCATGGAAAAGTGATGGAGGAGATGGAGGAACTTCTCAGTGTGCGGATGCAGGATCAACATCAGCGCTGAGTCCTGCTCAGCTTAACGCTGATTCAAGAGAAAGCTAAAAGCCTTTATGAAGACTTGAAGAAGAAACACGGCAAAGAATCAGAGGGCACATCTTTTAATGCCAGCCATGGCTGGTTTCATCCGTTCAAGGCTAGAGCCAACCTTCACAACATAAAAGTAAGTGGAGAGGCAGCAAATGCAGATAGGGTAACTGTCCAGGAACTTCCAGAAACACTTTGAGAAATTATTGATGATAGTGTGCATTTACCCAACCAGGTTTTTAATGTGGATGAGACACAACTGTACTGGAAGAGGATGCCAGACCGAAGTTACATCAGTAAGGAGGAAAAGTTGATGCCGGGCTGTAAAGCAGCAAAGGATAGGCTAACTGTTGTTTGGTGGCAATGCTTCCTGTGAATTGAAGCTGAAACCTCTCTTAGTTTATCATTCACACAACCCAAGAACCCTTAAAAACATAGCCAAGGGCTCTCTTCCTGTTGTGTGGAAGCGTAACCCCAAATCCCGGATTACACAGGCCACGTTCCAGGACTGGTTTTGCCACCACTTTATCCCAGATGTAGAGAAATATTGCTTGGAGAAGGACGTTCCAGCAAAACATTCTTTTGCTGCTCGACTATGCTCTGGGCCACCCCCCATTCATGGATGACTTTCATCCCAACGTCAAAGTACTGCATCTGTCACCAAATACTACGTTGCTCATCCAACCTATGGACCAGGGCGTTATAGCGACTTTCAAGAAATATTATTTACGTCACACTTTTTGTCAGGCAGTAAAGGTAAGTGACAAATCAGGAACAACCTAGGGACAACTTTGGAAGGACTATAACATCTACAAGACCACAAAAAACATTGACTTTGCGTGGTGTGAGGGTATGGCGGTCACCATGAATGGGGTTTGGAAGAACCTTTGCCCACAGTTTGTTCATGATTTTTGTGGATTTGAGAAGGTAGATCAGAAGTCCGAAGAGGTCTTCAGCAACGTAGTGAACCTCAGCGAGAAGCTGGAGCTAGATCTGCAAGAGGACGATTTCGCTGAACTCCTTGCTGTGCAACATGAGGAGCTTACTGATGGAATTGGAGGCCCAGAGAAAGGATGAAGAGGGACAGGAGGAAGAAAAAGTAACTGAAGAACTGAAGAGATTCACAACACAGAAAATGGCAAGGGAATCTTCGTTATTTGAGGAAGCACTGTTAGTTTTTGAGACACAGGACCCGAACCTAGAATGGGACCCAAAGGTGGCAGCAGCCATTCAGAATGCAATCCAGTGCTACCTTGTCATCTATGATGAGAAAAAAAGAGCTACTACCCAGACATCAATGGATCATTCTTTAAAGAGGGTAGATAGAATTAAATCCAGCAAGGAACCAGAACCTTTGCCATCAACGTCAGGTATGAGTGAAATTGCAGCTTGCCCTCTGTCTCCTACTGCTGATAATCCTTCACCTCTACCATCTCCCACCTCCTCTCCCTCCTCCAATCAGTAACTCTTCTCGCCTGTTCCCTCGATGCCAGCCCGAGTATCCCAGCTGTTGTACTGTATTACTGTACTTTTCAAGTTACTGTACTGTAAGATTAAAAATGCTTTCTTTGTTTTTGTGCTTGTTTTTTATGTATTGTTTGCGTGAAAAGTATTATAAACCTATTACGGTACAATACCATATAGCCGACTGTGTAAGTTGGGTACCTAGGCGAACTTTGTTGGACTTACAAACAAATTGGACTTACAAACGCACTCTTGGAACAGAACTTGTTCATATGTAGGGGACTTACTGTAAAAGCAAAAAAGAAACAGGAACTAATCAATCTTATAAGCTTTTGCACAACAAAGGAAACCATAATCAAAATGAAAATACAACCTATGGACTGGGAGAAAATATTAGCAAATGATGAGACTGACAAGGGCTTAATTTCCAAACTATACAAACAGCTCATACAACTCAATAACAAAATAACAAATAACTCAATGGAAAAATGGGTAGAAGACCTAAATAAACATTTCTCCAAAGAAGACATACAGAGAGCCAATAGGCACATGAAAAGATGCTCATCATCACTAATTATTAGATAAACGCAAATCCAAATTACAATGAGGTATCACTTCACACTGATCAGAATGGCCATCATTAAAAAAGAAATCTACAATTAACAAATGCTGGAGTGGGTATGGAGAAAAGGGAACACTTCTACACTGTCGGTGGCCATGTAAGTTGGTGCAGCCACTATGGAAAACAGTATGGAGGTTCCTCAAAAAAACTATAAAGAGAGTTGCCATATGATCTAGCAATCCCACTTTTGGACATATATCTAGACAAAACTATAATTCAAAAAGATACATGAAACCCTATGTTCATAGCAGCACTATTTATAACCGCCAAGACATGGAAACAACCTAAATGTTCATTGAAAAATGAATGTATAAAGAAGGTGTGGTATACGTATACAATAGATATTACTCAGACATAAAAAAGACTGAAATAATGCCATTTGCAGCAACATGGATGGACATAGAGATAATGATACTAAGTGAAGGAAGTCGGAGAGAGAAAGACAAATACCATATAATATCACTTATATGTGGAATCAAAAACAGGACACAAATGAACATGTCAGCGAAACAGAAAGAAACACACAGATATAGAAAAGAGAGTTGTGGTTGCCAAGGAGAGAGTGAAGGAAAGATTGGGAGTTTTGGAATAGCAGAAGCAAACTATTCTACATAGGATGGACAACCCACAAAGACCTACTGTATAGCACAGGAAACTATATTCAATATCCTGTGATAAACCATAATGGAAAAGAATATATATAGATATATAGATATAGATAGATATATAGATAGATATAAAACTGAATCACTTTGCTGCACAGCAGAAATTAATACAGCAATGTATAAAGGCTGCAGAGGGTGTGGAGAAAAGGGAACCCTCCTGAACTGTTGGTGGGAATGTAAACTGATACAGCCACTATGGAGAACAGTATGGAGATTCCTTAAAAGCTAAAAATAGAACTACCATATGACCCAGCAATCCCACTACTGGGCATATACCCGGAGAAAACCATAATTCAAAAAGATACATGTACCCCAATGTTCACTGTAGCACTATTTACAATAGCCAGGACATAGAAGCAACCTAAATGTCCAGCGACAGATGAATATATAAAGAAGATGTGGCACATCTATACAATGAAGTATTACTCAGCCATAAAAAGGAACAAAATTGAGTTATTTGCAGTGAGGTGGTTGGACCTAGAGTCTGTCATACAGAGTGAAGTAAGTCAGAAAGAGAAAAACAAATACCGTACGCTAACACATATATATGGAATCTAGAAAAATGGTACTGACGAACCTAGTGACAGGGCAGGAATAAAGACACAGATGTAGAGAACGGACTTAAGGACACAGGGGGCAAGGGGAGACAGGGACGTAGTGAGAGAGTAGCACTGACATATATACACTACCAAATGTAAAATAGCTAGTGGTAAGCTGCCGCATAGCACAGGGAGATCAGCTCGGTACTTTATGTCCCCCAGAGGGGTGGGATAGGGAGTGTGGGAGGGAGGCTCAAGAGGGGGGGATATGGGGAATATATGTATATATATAGCTGATTCACTTTGTTGTAAAACAGAAACTAATACAGTGTTATAAAGTAAGTATACTCCAATAAACATGTATTTTAAAAACCCACAACATTGTAAATCAACTACACTTGAAAATATTTCTTAAGTGCAAACAGTTTTCTGAATGTAAGTTTTACTGTGTGTGTGTGTACCACAGGTTCAATATATATGAATTGTGTCAAATTGATTACATTGCTTTTCAAAATAAAGAATTTTTGATATTTTACATCAGCTTCATGTTATAAATGCAGAAAAACTATATTATTTTTTTCTAAAGTTCAGAAATAGCCATTTTGCTCATTCGGTATACTATAAACCATTAACTCTTAAAAAGGGATTCTTGACCTCTTCCTTCCAAAGAAATATTTCTCCACTCACACAAGTTTAATAGAATGTTCCGCCATGAACTGACTTCCCACATTAGAGACACGAGATTTGCATCCTGAAATCTCTTTCTTGCAAAACTGTCCAATTAGCATCCTAGCATTACAGAAAAGAAATGCTTTTTTCCAGATCTCAAATTCCATACAACTTTAGTCAAGACATCATGTATGTTTTTTTCACACACACACAGACTGTATTTTATTTTTACAAGAGATAAATCAACTGACACCAAGCACTGTCAATGGATGACCACAACAAAAGCAACAATGATTGCAATTACCAAACACGAAACACACTCATACTGTGTCATAATATTGACATACAGTCCAGTAATCCTCCAATGTAACAGCTCCTTTACTTTGCAGTGAAAGACATCATGTATTTTTAAATTATCAGCACTCACCTGAGGTCTTTAAAAATCAACATAAACATAATTTTGTGTTCTCTTTCATTTACTCTGGTTCTAAGTGGTCATTTCTAAACGAAAGTATTTAAGTATGTTAACGTCATCTTATAACATCATATTTCAAATGACTACCGTGTCTCCAAAGATGAAATATGAGGAACTCACAATTAGGGTCTCCAAAGTTTTCATCTCTGAATGTGTATGACCCTTCTGCTGAACTCCACACTGTTCATTATTCTCTGAGAATATTCTTTTTCTTGTATGGCCATCTCACATGCTCTTTCATTTCATGAAGTTTTTTCCTACAATGTTATGCCTAGTTTATTTCTGAGAATATGCATTATTTCAGAATGATATTTATAGACACAAAGACTTCACTATAAATCCCTGAGAGTTTCAAGAACTCCTTCTTCTTTTTTTTTAATACCTAGATTCTGAAGCTCTCCACAAAGCATTATTAAACTTGCATTTACATAAATATCTACATATTAATCACACATTAATGCATTCACAATTGTATTATGATTTATTGCTAATTTTGGAGCATAAATGTAGCTGTCTTATTTACCACCCTCTTGGAAATCACTTTAATATTTGCACTTAGGACTTGAAAGAGAATGGATAAATAAAAACCTGAAGAATATGCAAATACAATTTATATATTTCTCATAAAATTAGGTGATGATCTAACCTTTATCCAGAAGAAAAGAAGAGCCCAGATACTCTGCAGGCATGATCCTTGAGAATGTGTGGTCTTCCAGCAGGAAAACATGCAGTAATCCATGTGGCAGAGTTTACCTGTGACCAGCTGGGGTTAGTGACCTATGAATTTCTTACATGCAACATATCAGGAGTGGAAAAGAGGAATTTGTCCGTTGTGGCAATAAGTATAATGAAGATTTGTAGCAGGTCATGCTCATATGTTCAACACAGGTACAATCAAAAGTTTGTTCAATTCTGGTAGATGTAAGTCTGTATCTGTTACCTTGTCTTTAACGAGGAAATGTCAGAACTGACTTACCAAAAAAAAAAGTGTTTGTTTGTTTGTTTTAATTAGAGTCACGGTGAGTAACGCAGAGCTCAGAACATCTAATGTGACTTAGTGATTCTCTCATCAGGAAATACAGTTTCTACTTCCTTGTTAATCCTCCACATCCTGTAGTAAGTAAAGTTTCAACGAAAGATAAATCTACAGGGCGAAAAGGAAAGAAAACTTACATGTGTTGATAAGATCATTTTGACAGGTTTTACCACGTATGTCAGTGTTTCTGGGGATGGACACAAGCCAGAGCTCCCTACTCTGACATTTTCACTGATGTCATTCCCCTTGATCCTCGATTTGAAAGTGGATAAAAATATTTTCTATGTTTTCTTCTTTAAGAAATTAAATAAAGAATGCTTTCTAGACAGGATCCTCTAATGATTTTCAGTAAGTGGTCATCAACAGGGGAAAAGCACAGAATCTCATCCCCACAGAAGGGTGGCATTCAGTCAGGTAAGAAAATTCTCCCTGAAATCAGAGCTTCATCTTTAACATGAAATCAAAGGCTTTCACAGGTTCTTCATCACTCTGCACTCAGCCCTACCACGTGGGACTGGCTCTGAGAATCTCACATCAGATGACTGACAAACATGTCATAGTACACTGATCTGGTACAGATCCTGCCTCTCTTAATGAGCTCCTGCAGGGACATGGGAATATTCTAGGATATTTCCTGGAGCCCTCTACTCTATATAGGTACACTTCCAAGTAGAAACAGAAGCTTTGATTCTCACTGGGACCCCTGCTCTGTCCAACCAACCTCTCTAGAAATATGATGTTCTAATCTCTCCTGATTAGAACATTTCGAGGTCTCTCCCTGTGCTAATTTAGTAAAGGTAAAAGAGAAACAAGAAAGAACAAACTATACAGGGACCAATATATAAGATTCCTTTACTTAATGTATTTATCTGATATATCCAAATATTGAGAAATATAGATTCATTTCATAATGGTCAAGAAAAGAGGAGGAGGAACCTCCATGCCAACAGTATATATAAAATGGAATCAATATTACATAAGCTCCAGCTTAAGCTTAGCTACGAGGTACTAACTCTTCTCATAAAGAAGCAATAGTTCTCCATCATTTGAAGCACACTGAGGACTCAGACAGCTGAACACTGAGGGTGTAGTCTCCTCACTCGAATTCTGTACCTGCATCACAGAGAAGTGAAATATTCCCAAAGAATTATTAAGGATGAGGTGGGGAGCCGAAATATAAAAGATGAATCCAGAGTCTGCCCTACCATCTGTTCTGCTGGATATTACCACCATCTTGGGCCAATATGACCTTCCCACTTTTCTCTGGGCCTCCCTAATTTCCACCTCCATCCTCTCATTATAACTTACCTACACTTGGAAACGACTCTAGTTTTTCCACTTATCTTTATCAACAAGTAATCCAAATAGCAACTGTGTATATAACTCCTTAGAAACCTCAGGTCTGACTCAGTAATACATGACCTTCGAAGTCCAAAGTTTTCCTAATTCCCTTTATTATTATTTTTGCTAATTTCCATGTACTTACACTCTCAGGACCTCCACTCTTCTCAAGTTCGTCTTCCCTGCAAAATCTGTCAACCTAGACGTAGACTTAAGTACCACCCTCTAATTATCTCATAGGGAATCCAGTTTTTAAAAAAGCCTCAGCAAGGCTTATGGACTTTACTAAAGACTCTTTAAGATAACCCATGGGAGATAGCAGTACACCCATAGATATCTATTTAATACACCCTCAGAGTAATTTTTTTTTTAATAAAGTCTCTTCTGGCCAATGAAGACTCTCAGTTCTTCTTCTTCAACACATGCAGTGTCTCCCCCTTCTGATTACTCTCTGCTCTATCCCAGGTCCACTCCCTTTCCTGATATTACATTCTTTCCCAATTTTGTATGTTGGTAAAATCAAATAACATAAAATATAACATGTTAATTATTATAAAGTGCACCATTCAGTGATATTAAATACATTCATATTATTGGGTGATCAACATCACCATTTATCTTTCTAATTCTTTTCTACGTTTTAAAACTGTAACTCTATATCCTTTAAACATAACTTTCCTTTTTGTTCCATAACCACCTGAAAAGCATCATTACCTTCCCAATTTCTATGGTTTTGATGACACTAAGTACCCCATATAATTGAAATAAGTAGTTGTATTGTTATGACTCACTAAACGTCACAAAAATGGCATTTTGGGTAGCTAAATTTCCTCAAGATTCATCCATGTTGTAGAATATTCCTAGATCTTTTACTTCTTAAGACTGAATAATATTGGATTATATAGGTATACCACACTTTGCTTATCCAGGAACTAGTGGATGAACACTTAGGTTGCTTCCATATTTTAGCTACTGTGATTACTACTGCTCTAAACACTGGAGTACAAATATTTCTTTAAGACCCTGATTTCAATTCCTCTGGGTATACCTCATAGGAAAATTCCTGGATCACGTAGTAATTCTATTTTTCAATATCTGAAAAATTGCCTTACTCTTTTGCAAAGCAGCTGTATCATTCTACATTCCCACTGACATAACACAATGGTTCCAGCTCCCTCACATCCTCACCAATACTTGTTTTCTGCTTCTGTATGTGTGTGTGTGCTTGTGTGTGTATGCATGCACACAAATATATAAACATGCATTTAGTGATATGGAGCATCTATTCAAGTGCTTAGTCATTTGTACATCTTTTTGAAGAACCATCTATTCAAGTATTTTATCCATTTTTGAATCAGGGTGTTCGCTTTTTGTTGAGTTGTAGGAGTTCTCTGTATATTCTGAATAGAAATCTCTTGTCAGATAGATGGTTTTCAAATATTTTCTCCCATCTTGTGGGTTGCCATTTTATTCTGTTTACATTTCTTTGATACACATTTTTTTTAAAATTATGTACTGCAAATTGTTTATTTTTTTGTTAGCTGTACCTTTGTTGTTCCTTCGTTTCATATTGAGGAAAACAATGCCAAATCCAATGTCATTAAGCTCTTGTCCTGTGTCTTCTTCTAAGACTTTTTATTTTATTAGGTCTCATATTTAGTTTCTTGATATGTTTTCATTAATTTTTGCATATGATGTTAGGTAAGGGTCCATCTTCCTTCTTTTGCATGTTGACAACAAGACTTCTCAGCACCATTGGTTGAAAAGACTATCCTTTCTACTTTGAAAATTCTCGGCAACTTGTCAAAAATCATTTGGCCATATATCAGGGTTTATTTCTGGGTGTTCTATTCTATTCTATTGGTCTTGAATAAGGGAGAAAATAGTATAACCTATCCAGGTTGATGAAGAACATGAAGAAAGACCAGGACTGAGAATTAGGAGGGCAATATAAAACAGCAGGGAGTAAAAGACAGTGTGAGAAAAGATCTTGTATTTGCGAGTTCATGGAAACATGATCATGCTAAAACCACTAAACGCCTGACTTTGAACAATATGGTAAATGTGCCAGCAAGAAACATAACACTTACCCATCTCTGGGAAATACAGTATGGGCATAAAGATAAACTACACACAAATATATTAAAAAGGGAAGGGTTTTCATGGTGTGAGAATATTGTGGCATTTGAAATACAATTAACTTCTGTTCTACCATTGTCTCTAAAATTTATCAAAGTGTATATACAAGCCATTCCAGTTCTGGTAATGTGCTTGACAGGTTTATATATGAACTTCAGCAGACCAGTAAATGTACATTCATAGTAGGACTGTTCCCTAAACCAAAAAACAAAACACAAAAACTGCAAAGACTAGAGTTCACTTTGTCAACACACATACAGATGCAATGATGGTTAACGGTCCAAACACAGGTGAGCATGGGTGCAAGAGGTTAATCCCCAGGCTGGGGTGGGGTGCAGAGTTTGAGGGTAACACAGGTAGAAAAGGCTTTTATCCTATCCTTGATTTTTGAGGTATGGAAATTCACAGGTCACTACCTTCATTTCAAAATGAATGAATGCACTATTCATTTTTTTTAAACAGGCGAAGTAAACATGAGTGATAATAAATTTCAAACTGTCGCTAATCAAATAAGATACTAAGAAAAATTAAATAATATGATTTAAGAATGAAGTGGAGAGATTGTCCAAGATGGTAACATTCAAAGACCCAGAGCTTGATGCCTCTCATGGGCACACCAAAATCACAACTCTTTACAGAGCAGCAGTTGATGAAAAAGGCCAGGACCTAACATAAAAGATGTTTTACAGCTAAAGACATAAGGAAGGCACGTCGACAAGACAGGAAGGAAGGGCAAAATCTCAACAGAGTCAAGACCCATAGCACCAGGTGGGTGGCCAAAAATGGGTGAATAATTACAATTTCAGAGGTGCTCCCAGGTAGCCAGGGGTATGAACTCAACATCAGGCTCCCAAGCCCAGGGATCCTGTGCTGGAAAGAAGAGTTCCTAGAAAGTTGGGCTTTGAAGACACGTAGTGTTTATTTTCCAGAGAGCCAGAGGGATGTGGGAAATAGAGATTCTACTCTTAAAAGAGGCTCACAAAATCCCACATGATCCGAGAATCAGAACAGAAGCAGTCATTTTTTTTTGAAAGGATCCTGGGTCACACCTACCTCCTGATCTTGGAGAGTCTCCCAGAGAGGCAAGAGGCAACTACAGCACAGCCTTAGGGACAAAGACACTGGCAGCAGCCATTTGGGGGAGCTCCTTCTACCTCGTGGACACTGGTACCAGCAAGCATAATTTCAGAATCCTCCCTCTATCTTTTTAGCCTCAGGACCTAGCCCTACCCATTTCCACCAGACTACAGACACAAGTACTAGGATGCTGCAGGCCAAGCCACTAACTGAGCAGGGGCATAGCCCCATCCACTAGCAAACAGGCTGCCTTCAGACCCTCTCAATGCACAGCTTCCCCTGGACATGGGCCCAGCCACCAAAAGCCCCAGGACCAGCCTCCACACCTCAGTGGACAGGCACCAGCCCCAGAGTCCCCGGCCCCTCTGACAAGTGAGCGTGCTGTGGCCTTGGAGTCAGCCTCACCTTCGGCAGGAGATTACTGCACAGGGACTGGATGGAGCTTGGACCTACCCAACAGCAAACCTGCTCTAGCATTGGGATCAGCCTCTTACACCAACAGGCACACACCAGCTCCAGGAATACCACAGCCCAGCAGCCCGTGTGACCAGAACACTCACTTGCAAGCCAGAAGCAGCCATGGACGCAGCTGGGTCCTGACCCTGCCCATCAGAATGCCAACACAAGATTAGGGATACCCCCGGCCCTGCAGAGAGCTGTGTCAGGAACAGTGATCCAACACCAACTCTGCGACTCCTGGGCCCTGCAGCCAGAACGCAGAACCTGTCTCTTCCTCCCAGTAGCCAGCATAGCCCCAGGACCAGCGACTGGGCACTAGCCCTGATTATCACCTGGACTGCAGTTCTACCCATAAGTGAACCAGCACTAGATTTGGTGTCCCCCAGAGTTGTGCATCCACCTGCTTTGTGCTTTAGTCTCACCAAGCAGCACAGACAGCCTCCATACAAGGCAGAGCCTGGCAAACAAGCATTCTGGGGACAGCCAAGCCTACCAGACTACCCACAGTAGTCAGCCCACCACAACAGAAGACCCCAAGCAGCCCACATAGGGGGTACACCTAGAACATATAGTTCTAGTGACCAGGGCACAGTGGGCTACTGGGACACATAGGACCTCTCCTACAAATGGCCATTTTTCCAAGGTCAGGAAATGTAACGAACCTACTACATACATAGCAATAAAAACAGCAAGTTAAGCAAAAATGAGGTGACACAGAAACACGATCCAAATGAAGGAACAAGATAAGAACCCAGAAGAAGATCTAAGTGAAGTGGAGATAACCAATCTATTCAAGAAAGAGTTCAAGGTAAGGACTGTAAAGGTGATCAAAGAACTCAGGAGAAGAATGGACGACCAGAGCAAGAAGTTAGACGTTTTTAAAAAAGAGTTAGACCATTAAAGAACAACAAAACAGAGATGAGGAATGCCATAACTGAAATGAAAAATACGCTAAAAGAAAACTACTGTAGACTAAATGATACAGAGGAATGAATCAGAAAACTGACGGACAGAGTACTGGCAATCACTGAAGATGAACGGTAAAACAACAGATTAAAATGAAATGAGGAAAGTTGAACAGACTTGTGAAACAACATCAAGTGTACTAATATTTGCATTATACTGGTCCCAGAAGCAAAAGGGGAAGAAAAAGCAGTGTAGAACATACCTGAAGACATACGAGCTGAAAACTTCTGTAACCTGGGAAAGAAAACAGACATCCAAGTCCAGTAAACACAGTAAGGCCAAAACAGGATCAACCCAAAGAGGACCACACCAAGACTCACTGTAATTAAAATGGCAAAATAAAAATAAAGATTAAAAGACACTATTAAAAGAAGCAAAGGAAAAGCAACAAGTTACAAACATGGGAACTTGCATAAAGTTATCAGCTGACTTTTCAGGATAACCTCTGCATGCCAGAAGGGAGTGGCATGGTATATTTAAAGCCATGAAAGGGAAAAGCCCATAACCAAAAATACTCTACCCAGCAAGGCTCTCCTTCAGATTTGATGGAGAGATCTAAAGTTTTACAGAGAAGCAAAACTAAAAGAGCTCAGCATCGCCAAACCAGCTTTATGAGAAATCTTAAAGGGGCTTTTCTAAGTGAAAAAGAAAAGGCCATGACTGAAACATAAAAATTAGGAAAGGAAACTTACAAAAGGAAAAACCTCATTGGTTAAGGCAAATATTCAACAAAGGTAGTAAATCAACCATGGACACAGCTAATAGGAAGGATGAAAGAAAACAGTAATAAAATCATCTATATTCACAATACGAAGTTAAGGGACACACAAAACAAGTAGATGTAAAATATAAGGTCAAATTCAGTAACTGTTGGGGAGGAGAGTAACAATGCAGGGTTGGTAGTGTCCATGTGAAATTAAGAGCTCAGGAACTTAAATAATCACACACACACACACACACACACACACACAACTGAAAGAAATCCAAACATAATATTAAAGATAGTCCTCACATCACAGATGAAGGGAATAAAAGGGGAAGAAAGGAACACTGGAGAAATTAAAGAGGGATTCTAAAAATACCCAAAACAAATGAAAATGAACACACAATGATCCAAAATCTATGGGACACAGCCAACGCAGTTCACAGGGGGAAGTTATAGTGATACAAGCTTATTCTTAGGAAACAAGAAAAATATCAAATAAAGCACCTAACATTACACCTGAAGGAATTAGAAAAAGAAGAGAAAACAAAACTCAAACTGTCAGAAAGAAAAATTAAGAAAATGATACCATATGCAATCACATCAAAAAGAATAAGATACCTAGGAATAAACACACCTCAGCAGGTAAAAGACATGTGCTCAGAAATCTATCAGCCATTGGTGAAAGAAGTTGAAGGCAACACGAAATGATGGAAAAATATAGCATGTGCATGGACTGGAAGAATTAATACTGTTAAAATAACCACACTACCAAAGACAGTCTACAGATTTAATGCAATCCCTATCAGAATACAAAAGCATTTTCACAGAACTTGAAAAAGTAATTTTAAAATGTGTATAGAAACACAAAGACCCCAAATAGCCAAACAATCTTGAGAAAGAACAGAGCTGGAGGCATCACGTACCTTGACTTCAGACTATACTGCAAAGCAACAGTAATCAAAGAGAATCATACCGGAGCAAACACAGACACAAAGATCACTGGAATAGAATAGCGATCCCAGAAATAAGCCCACACACTTATATTTAATTGATTTATGACAAAGCAGGCAATATGGAGAAAAAACTGTCTCTTCAATAAGTGGTACTGTGAAAACTGGTCACCTACATGGAAAAGAATAAAATTAGATTATTTTAGCACACCATATATAAAATAAACGCAAAGCTGAATAAAGCCCTAAATGTAGGACCAGAAACCATAAAACCGCTAGAGGAAAATACAGAACATTCTTCAACATAAATGATTGCAACAGTTTTAGGTTCAGGCTACTAAGGCAAATGAAACAAAAGCAAAAATAAACAAATGGGACTTCACTAAACTTAAAAGATTTTGCACAGCAAAGGAAACCAAAGACAAAATGAAAAGACAACCTGCTGAAGGAGAGACAATATTTGCACGTGATAAGAGGTTAACCCCAAAAAGATGACCAAGCAAGGGTTCATATCTAAACTACAGAAACAGCACATACAACTCAATATCAAAAAAAAAAAAACACCCAACATCTTTTTTTTTTAAAAAATGAGAAGACCTAAATAGACATTTTTCCAAGGAAAAAATACAGATAGACAGCCAGAACTCACAAAGATGCTAAACATAGCTAATCGGCAGTAAAATGCAAATCAAAACTATGAGATATATCACCTCAGTCTTGTCAGAATGGCTGTCATCAAAAAGATCACAAATAAGAAAGGTTAGTGAGAATGTGGAGAAAGGGAAACTCTTGTACACTCTTGATGTGAATGTGAATTAGTGCAGCTACTGTGGAAAGCAGAATGGGGGTTCCACAAAAAACGAAAGATAGAACTACCCTAATTTCCAGCAATTTCACTCTTGGGTATATCAGAAGAAAACCAAACACTATTTCAAAAAAATAACTGCACACCAATGTTCATAACAGTGTTATTTGCCATAGCCAAGATATAGAGTCAAACTAAGTGTTCCTCAATAGGTTAGTGGATGCAAAAGAGTTTTTATGATGATTTCAGCAAAAAATGAAATTTTGCCATTTGCAAGAACATGGATGGACGTGGAGGGTATTATGCTTAGTAAAATAAGCTGCAGAGAAAACAAGCATGGTATGTTATCACTTACACGTGGCATCTAAAAAATTGAATACAACAACAACAACAACAAAAAAACAGACTCACAGATTAAAGAACAGACTAGTGGTTACCAGCAGGGAGAGATAGGGTGGAGGAGCAAAATAGTGGTAGGAGATTTTGAGGTATAATCCCCTATGTATAAAATCAATAATCTGCAATATTGTACTGTATAGCATGGGGAATATAGCCACTCTTTTATAATAACTATAAATGGAGAAGAACCTAAACATTTATGAATCACTATGTTGTACCTCTGAGATTAATATAATAATGTAAATTAACTATAGATCAATAAAATATAAAGCAAGAAACAATAAAGGGGAGACAGATTATTAGATAGAAATCAATTAAATAAACACAAGTTTTGGAAATCAAGGAATTAAAAAACAGCATGTAAGACAAAACATTGGCATTTAAAGTGTACAATCTTTTCATTTAAAAGAAATCATTTAAGTGGTAAAAAATGGTACCCATTCTCACAGTTTTGTATATCTAGGATAAATTATTATCCACAAAAAAAGTTATAAATATTCACTCAAAAAGAAAGAGAAAATTTGGATCAACCCATTTTTAGTATACAAATTTAATACCAAAGTGTCTATCTAAAATTGATTTGAATAAGTTCTGTTAGCCACTTCTAGGTTCTTTGTGATGTAAAATCTTTTAAAGCATAAAAATCAGCCTTTCTACATTATTCCATTAGACATACATAGAAGTTAAAAGAAATGAGAAGACAGAACAATCAACCAGGAAGGTGAATTTACTGAGAAACAGTCATTCTTTCTCCCTCCTCCCTTTCTTTTCCTCCTTTTCAATGTCTCTTTCGGTTCCTTCCAATCAAGAGGAGTCTTGAGAGTTCTGAGAATATTTTTTGAGGGCTTCAAATCACCACACCTACATCCTCTGCCACAACTACACACACGGGAACAAAAATAAACCTCTGCTATCTACTCATGTAGGAGGGATTCATACAAAATAAACTCCTACATGGAGACCAACAGGTGAGTTTTCTACCTGTTCTTTATAATGTCCTTCCATTATAGTAAATCCCACACATTATGAGGCAGAAGCGGTTATGTGAGCTTTTCCTTGAAGTCAAAAAACTTGCATTCATTTCAAGTACCTGGTGATCATAGGGTACAGCCAGGGAAGGTGCCATACCCCATGGGGGGGAGGGGGGGCGGTGGTGGTGGCGGTGAATGGGATCCCGCAACCATGCACCTCCTGATGTACAGATTCTGGAGAGACAAAGGGCGGTCACACCGCCGTCAGCCTGTCAGGCTGTCGGGCCACTGGGCAACCCGACCAGCCTGGAAGTGCCCCATCAGTTGCTGAAAGCAAAACTCTGTCCCCCCTCTGAAGCCAGGCAATTTGGGCCAGAGAGTCAGAGGAGACCGGTAATCAACTCCTCCTCTCTGCTCACCTCCTTGGGGTTACAGCAACCCCATATCCAAACCCAAATCTGACCCTGCAGTGCCAAACTGGGAGTGGCAGGTGGACTCTGCCAGTGCTTCAGCGCCCTCTGGAGGTTGTCTGCTCTAATGGCAACTCTCAGCCCTTCCTCCTCCTCCTTCCCTAGTCCTGGGGGCTGCCTTGGCCTCCCGCAGCTGCTGGCCTGATTTCATTCTTCTTTTTTCTCCAATTACAATGAAGTGACTTACAGAGGTTTGGAATCTCTTGAAGAAGGAAGATCTTTTAGTCAATACACCTTAACCGTGAGAAGTTGGTTTCAAGAATGAACCTGAAATATTGTATTTTTCTCCTGATGATTCCAAGGAGACACATCTCAAGTTTTCTAAATCCTAAGAAAAACCAAGTTATAAATATGATATTCTGAGCCAGAGATGAAAAAGCAGGTTTTAGCACCCTCTCCTCATGTCATATGACCGGGGTTTAAATCAATCAGCTGCCACTGGGTTTTAAATCACATGACCCAACTTTAAATCAATCAGCCCTTTCCCTGTAACTCACGTGACTTGGCTTTGAATAGTAAGAAATGCAGAGGTATATAAATGATGTTCTGAACAATAAATGGACAAACAACGTTTTAGAAAGTTTTTTTTTCTTTTCGAATGGACCATTCATTGCATACAGAATAAAGGATTCTCTTCTGGATTTTTTGAACTGTAAACACATACAACGTCTCCGTTGGCTAGATTGACTTAGTTTTTTTGGTGTTTTGTTGTTGTTGTTGTTGTTGTTGTGGTTAACATCTTTATTGGAGTATAATTGCTTTACCATGATGTGTTAGCTTCTGCTGTATAACAAAGTGAATCAGCTATTCGTATACATATATCCCCATATCCCCTCCCTCTTGCGTCTCCCTCCCACCCTCCTTATACTACCCCTCTAGGTGGTCACAAAGCACTGAGCTGATCTCCCTGTGCTATATGCAGCTGCTTCCCACTAGCCATCTATTTCACCTTTGGTAGTGTATATATGTCCATGCCAGTCTCTCACTTCATCCCAGCTTACCCTTCGCCCTCCCTGTGTCCTCAAGACCCTTCTCTACATCTGCGTCTTTATTCCTCTGCAGCGACTCCTGCTAGGGATGGATATTTCCTTTTATGCTCAGGGGAAATCTCCTAGTTTGAATATGATCTGAGTTTTATCCTGTGAAACCATCAGAACTTCCCACCAGAGATAAATGAGGAGATTCTGGCCTTTATTCGTATGCACGATGAACACAGGTGTCCTGGCTGTACTTGCCAACCCTCCTATTTTACCCACCTATTTTTATCCAACTTCCTCCCTGTGAGTACCTTTGAGCAACCCTGAGCTCAGACTCCTGACCCATTACAGTGACTGTGTCAGTCTTTCTTTAAAAATGGACAGGTAATAAAATGAATTTAACCTAGAAGCAGCAGCTCAGTACGGGAAATAAAATCATCAGAAGTTATCTAATCACAGCCACAGCCATCCAGGGCTCTGTCTTATCTACTGGGTCCTAAGAATGGAAACTTCCTAAACTTGAAGGGCATCCCATCAAATAAGTAAAGGTGTTGCTCACCTCTGACTCTTGGAGGGATTGCTAGGCAGTCTACCCAGGGTATACTAACTGCAAAACACTGTCATAGTTTTGAAACACCTATGTTCCAGGAAAGCTTTTTGGGGTGCATGGGGAAGGTTTCTTTTAGACATCAAGCAAAAAATAAATCACCAAGCTCTTTGAGCACAGGGGTTCTTAAGAGGACAGTAGAAGGAAGGAATGTGCAGAAAAGACGATCTCCCCTGAAGTGAAGGTCGTTTTTCCAAAAGAGTAGGATTTAGTCTCAGTTTAAGGGGAACACTTTTAAATAGCTGGGACAGCTCCAAACTGCAGTTTAGGGAACGAGTGCTTCAAAAGAACAGTGCTTTAAAAGTCCTGGCAAGGCAGCAAGAGGATGAAGAGTTGGTTTTGCATAGTTTTGAACACAGGAGTAAAGAAGCAGAGGCATCTCTGACTAAAAGGCCCTGAGATCCTATGGCATCAATGGGTCAGTTGCAGGGGGCAGGGGGTGTGGGGGTGGATATTTCTCTCTCAAAGTCTCCCAGGGCAGCCACCCCTCCCTACCCAACCCCCCTACTCCCTTCCCCCTTCCTCCCTCCACTGTTGGGTCCCCAGGGACAGCACTTCTTAAGCTGGAGCGCTCAGGCACCATCTCTGCAGTCTGGATACTTCCTGGAGCCTGGCAAGCTCTGGGACAGGAAGCGAGGTCTGCAAGGCTGCTGAGGTGCAGTCGGACCTGGAGGCCTGGAGGGGAACTGGAGCCCTGAAGCTCACCCACGTCCTTGAAGCCGAGGGAGGAACACATCCTCCTAACAGTACTTCTCAGGGGTCAGCGTGCTCCCCACCCGACGGTGATCCATACTCACTTGAGGCAGCAAGGACTGCCTCTAACTGGCCCCCTCGATTCCGCCTTAAGGGTCCTCGCACATGTGTGATAGCGCAGGCCCCAGATCTCTTTAGTCAGCTGAGGCCAGTGCTGCCGGCATTCCTCCAGTCCCATCCCCCAGCCCCTCCCTCTGGGATTGTATCTAATAGAAGAAAGAGCACAGAGGAATTGGCTGAATCAAGGGACCTGGGAGCCTGGGGATGAGTTTGAAGACCGAGAACCTAAGGCGCAATTACATATTATTGGAAACTCTTGTGGGGTGTGTGGGGTGAGGTCAGGAGGCTGAGAGGCGGAGTCGACCTGGTGAGTCCAGCCCCAGGACACCACACAGCCCCGCCGCCCTTCCCGGCCATCAGACAAGGGGTGCCACAACTCCAGCCGGGACTCTGCACTTCCCCCTCCCTGATTCTCCTCCAGAAGAGCAGGTGGACCCCCTCTGAGGGCAGGGGCAAGACAACGGACCAAGTCCCCATGGACTAAGGTGCTGCTGGAAGCTCTACCTGAACAGCAGTGCTGGCTTGGAGCAAACCCGTGCACCGCCAAAGTTGGTCTCGTCCTGCAGCTGAGGGATGCAGGCTTTAAGTCAGCTGCCTTGGCTTTAAATCAATCAGCCCCCCCTTTAAGTCAGGTGACCCGACTTTAAATCACTGTGTGCCCCTCAAGCCTGC
This sequence comes from Balaenoptera physalus, assembly GCF_965194825.1. NCBI lineage: Eukaryota > Metazoa > Chordata > Mammalia > Artiodactyla > Balaenopteridae > Balaenoptera > Balaenoptera physalus. The sequence goes on along the minus strand of NC_138890.1, from coordinate 42,302,045 downwards.
CACTTCAAAAGTTGGGAACTTCACTTTGATCCCAGCACCTCACACAGCTGAATGCACACTGTAGTCACCCCCAAGCCTGGCTTAGAGGCAGGATATAAGGTAAGGGGATGGGCTGCACACATGGTGAGGAGGGTGCACTTCATGTACCAGAAGGGTCCAGGTACTCTGGGTACAGCAAGCAGTGCACGATACAGCAGCTCCCTGGCAAAGCTGGTGATGCACAGGGGGAGCAGGCACACTCAGGCACGCAGAGGTTCCAGGCCGGGAGCTGGGGCACAGCCAGCCGGGAGGGTGTGAAAGCTGAGGATTTGAGCCTTCTTGAGAAAGGCAGACACAGAGGATGGATGAGAAACAAAGACCAGATGAAACATGGATTTGAAAAGCACACCCTGCTCTTTAAATTGGGGTGGGGTCACCCCAGATTTCAGTCTTCTTACGCCCCATTACCTAGTGCTTTGGCATTTGCCCAATTACTTATAAAATGTGACTGATAATATCTAAACCATAGAATACTGCATTTGGAGTGGATTTGCGTGTTTATGTTTCTATAGTGGAATAATCTTTTCTACAAGAAAAATGTACACAATCTGAAATAAATTCAAACCCCTCTTTAAAAAGTACTATATCGGACTTCCCTGGTGGCGCAGTGGTTAAGAATCTGCCTGCCAAGGCAGGGGACATGGGTTGGAGCCCTGGTCAGGGAAGATCCCACATGCCGCACAGCAGCTAAGCCCATGGGCCACAACTACTGAGCCTGCAGACCACAACTACTGAAATCCGCGCACCTAGAACCGGTGCTCCACAACAAGCGCAGCAAGAGAAGCCACCGCAATGAGAAGCCCGCGCACCGCAACAAAGAGTGGCCCCCGCTTGCCGCAACTAGAGAAAGCCTGCGCATAGCAACGAAGACCCAACGCAGCCAAAAACAAATTAATTAATTAATTAGTTAACTATTTGAAACAAAAGTACTATATCCTTCTGTACAGCTTCTCTGGGAAGAACAGAGAGATGGCGTAGGAGAGTGAGAAAGACCCATATTTAGTGCACATCTCTCATGCAGGTGCTCTGCTGGCTCAGATAGATTTATCCCCACTTTACAAAGGAGGAAATAATCTCAGAGAGGTTTAGTAATTTTCCCAAAGCCAAACAGCTATGGAGTGGCAGAACCAAGATCTGAACCAAGTCTGTTACCTTCAAAGCCTAAGTCCTCATCACAACAAAACTCAATTAATATTTACATTTATCGAATTACATTGCAACCTGGGGAGTTCTTGGCACAATCCTGAAGAAGAGTGAGAAAGAAAGAAATAGCATTGTTCCTACAGTCAACCCACATTTTTGGAGCAGCTGCTAGATGCCTGGCCCTTTTTGGGGTTCAGCAGTGATCAAGACAGGAAGAGTCCTGCTTTCATGAACCACGTAGTGGGGAGGAGAGACGGGTGCAACTTGGGTGAGGGATTTCACCTTTCTGGACCTCTGTTTTGTCATCTGGAAAATGGGATGGGTGTTCCTCATTTTCTGGGATTGTCCAGCCCTCACATTCTCTGATTCCATAAGAAGCATTTGTTTTCCTGTTTCTTTCAAATTCATTCAGGCCGTGAGCTGTGATGAATGTTGTTAGCTGCTCCCCAAATCACTCTATTCCCACCCTTTTCCTGTGATCAGGTCTTTCCCGAAACATGACTCACAGTCAGTCAAGTCACAGAACCTAAGGGGCACCCAGCAGAAAAATTCCAACCCTTGCTTCCCAGGAGCTCTGCGGTCTACCTGCCAGGTAAACTTAACTCACCTGGCATAAGGTGGCCATCCCTGGTTTCACATCAGCATGATCTCAGGCACAAACCTCCTTGTTTTTCCATTTTGTCTTTAAGTTACTTGTTGAAACAACTGCACAAATATGACACAGATATAAAATCAGGCATCTTCTGCCCCCAGTGCCTACTAATAAATGATTTTCTGCCACTTTAATGATAAAGATAGAACATTTCAACATTCTGCTACCCTTATTATTTGTCATTTTTGTTGATATTTCTATTGACTACATCTTTCAATCTTTTAACAATGGAACATTTATTTAGGGTGTTCCAGACCCAGCCTTTAGTGGTAAAGGTTTCGTTGTTATATTTCTATTATGTTTCCTTTAAAAATCATTATCCTATTTAAATGGATTAGGTCAATTCTATAGGCATTTATCTTATGATATTGATGAAATTGATACATAGAGGGCAGTAGTACAAGTTGAATGGACTTGAGAACCTCTATTAGCACAGTTAAGTATAAATATTATCTATATGTAAACCAAAGTACAGGCCGAGTGAGATTCTCTGACTTTTTTCCACTGTCTGCCCCTCAAGCTTGTGAGAAATGGAATAGTTCTTGCCCTATCAGTAAACAAAGGATGTCACCGTCTTCAGCCCTTGCAGCCCTCCAATGTGAGCCGGCGGGCCCTGAGGCACTCAGGATATGCAAATACAGAATGCAGGCCCCAGAGAGCTGAGGTGCATATCAAAGGAAGGAATTCAGTGAGCCCAGGCAAAGAAAAGCGCCGCATTCCTCACCTTGGGAGAGCTGGCTTTCCTTAGTTAACAATCACCTTTTGATGTTCCCCATTACCTGCGCCAGTTCCCTGCCCTGTCCCCTCCCCCCGGTACTTTAGCTCAGGGAGGAAGGAGCGCAGAGGGACTCCGCTGAATAAGGGGCCTGCGCGCCTCGGGAGGAGTTTTCAGCCGCTTTCCCGCAGTCGGGAAGAGGGGCGCTGACGCTGCAGCCGGACCCTGCGCCTCCCTTGCCCCGTTTCCCCTCAGGACGCTCAGGCCGACCCCCTCCTCACGCCCACCAGGCCTCGAGAGCCAGGACGAGGGCAGGGGTGAGAGGACGGACCGAAGTTCCCGGGGACCAGACGCTGGAGGCCGCTCTTTCTGCACAGCAGTGGCGGGTGGCAGCGAACCCCTGCCCCTCAGAAGCTGGTCTTGTGCTGCAGCCCGGGCACCGGACCAGGCGGAGGGTCGGCGCCCACTTACCCGGCCCGCCGTCCCCGCGACTGTCATGGCTTCGGCCGCCGGGAAACCTCCAGAGCCGGCAGCCTCAGTGAGGTCGCCCTCCCCTCGGGCTCCGGGGCAGTTCCGTGAAGGCGGAGGGAAGAGACCCCGCCTGAGCCGGGAGTTCCAGCTCTGAGGAAACGCGGGCTCTCTTCAGCGCGCAATGGGTGGGACCGCTCTGCCCCGAGGCCTTCCGGGAGGGAGCGGGGCGGCGGGGGAGGGAGCCGCCAGGAGCGCAGGGCCCCGTCGGGGGTCCTGGAGGGGCGGCCCGGCCGGGGGGCCACGCCCACTGTGGCCGCAGCCCAGGCCTTTTTCCTGGAATCCGACACAAAAAAATTAGAAAGATACACAGTCTATAGTAAATACTCACAAATGATTGTTGCTGCTGTGCTCACTATTCTATTAAAGGTGTAAAATCCATAAAACACTTTATGTTCAAAATTAAATGTGAATTTTTACCTTTCTAATTATGTCTCTGATATTCACAGTTGTGGTTAATGAATCAGAGACTGTGGCATCACTAGTTAAAAATGAGCTTGTTAAAAAAATAGAACTCAGGCCCACCGGACCTACTGAATCACAATCTGCACTTTTACAATCTCCCCAGTGTACTCGTTTACCCATGAATAGTTGAAAGGTACATTTCTACCTCAACAGGTCTTTTCTCTATGAGAAATACACACATTTTATCCAGTTTGATATAAATAAAACACTCAAAAATGCATATGCCTGTGTTGAGACCATCATTTTATCATTTCTTTTCCAGACAAGTATAGTCTCTATACTGGTTTTGTGGCTCACATGCCATACTCTTTTCTTGTAGTTAGAAATAAGGTAGAGAAAGTTACTTTTTAAAAAAATAAATTTTATATATATATATATATATATATATATATATATATATATATATATATGTATTAGTGGATAATTGAAGACACTTTTCTAAATTAAAACCTTCTCTTAACTTGCTGTTTTCTTCTTGGGTCATATTATGAACTCTTCCTGTGGCCACATGACATGTGTACGTTTAATTTCAGGGACTGCTGACATTCCAGGATGTGGCCATAGATTTCTGTCAAGAGGAGTGAGAATGCCTGGACCAAGATCAATGGGAATTGTACAGGGATGTGATGTTAGAGAAGTATAGGAACCTGCTCTCCTTGGGTGAGGATACCTTCCTTCCAGAATTCCTTATCCAACCACAGGGTTTGGAGTCCTTCATTTGTAGAATGTCTCCTGGAATCTTCTGCTTCCTACAATAGGGTTTCAGATTGCAACGTTTCAGGAAAGATTGGGAGTTTGTGGGTGTAATTTTTCTTATTCCTTTAAAATTGCAGCCTCCCTTTTAATATACTTTGTAACTGCTTGGGATGTGTCTATATGAACTGTGTACTATATGCTTCTGTTATAGTCCTTACAATATTTTATTGCCTTATTTTCTCTAACAATTTTCCATGGATTCTTTGGGCTTAAGGTATATTAAAAGGGAGACTGCGAATCTGGGACTTCCCTGGTGATGCAGTGATTAAGAATTCGCCTGCCAATGCAGGGGACCTGGTTCGATCCCCGGTCCGGGAAGATCCCACGTGCCACGGAACAACTAAGCCAGTGGGCCACAACTACTGAGTCTGCACGCCACAACTACTGAAGCCGGTGTGTCTTGAGCCCGTGCGCCATTTATTTTTTGGAGAATAAAACCACTTCTGAGTGATTAAAATTTAGGCCAGCTAGTCAAAATGCTTTATCACCTGTTCTTCTAAAACACTGGTCTATGGAACAAGTTTTACTAGGGATAACAGTGTAATTGTATTCTGGAGTTCATATGGGCAATATGGTTTATGACCTTGATGCTGGATCACGACATTTCAACGGTATAACTGCTATTAATTGTCTGTTTGTTCAACGATTAAAGTCTCACGTGATCTGAGTTCAGACTGGAGTCATCCTGGTTGGTTTCTGTCTATTGCAGATTTCTTCCAGTATGAAAGGACAAGAGCAATACGGCTTCCTTTACAAAATGTCTTCAAACTAAATGATGATATAATCTACATTCAATTAATTTATACATACCCTACTGTAGAACAGGGTTCGTTACGCTGGCAGAGCCCGGTAATTATGTAAAACTGAAACTTTTTCTGCACTGGTTCAAGTCCTCTTCCTAAGAATATGTTTACAATCAACATTCTTTCACAAATTACCCAATTTCATTCACCATAGCATTCCTCATATTAACTAAATGGAAAATCCTAGGCTATATACAAATCCAGAAAGGGCCAAAAATCATCAGCCCCCATGGATGATTACAACCCATTGCTGAGGCATTCAAATTACTTATTAAAGAACCACTATGTCCATCAACATCATCAATTTATATATTATTGCCCCAATGCTAGCCTTAACCCTGGTTCTCACAACATGAATTCCTCTTCCCATATCTTATCCACTAATTAGTATAAATGTAGGCATATTATTTCTATTAGCCATATCACACCTAGCCATTTATTCCATCCTCAGATCTGGATGAACTTCACATTCAAAATACTCACTCACTGGAGCTCCAGGAACAATAGCACAGACGATCATCTCATATGAAGTAATGTAGCAGTTATTCTATTCTCAGTCTTACTGGTAAATGGATCATTTACACTTTCAACAGTAATTATTAAACAAGAACACCTATGACTAATTTTCTCCTGACCCCTACCCAGAATTTGATTATCTCCGCAGTAGCAGAAATCCAGTGAAGCCCCACTTGATTTAACAGAAGTAGAATCAAAACCTGTACATGTCTTCAATGTAGAGAATGTAGCAGGCCCATTCACCCCGTCCTTCCTAGAGAATATGTCAATTTCCCTATAATAAACGTTTCCACAGCAATCTATTTTTAGGAGCATTCGACAATCCCTAGGTGCCAGAATTATAGATTCTTTCATCTTGTAAATATAGTTTTCTTTAAAAAATAATTTTTATAGTTTTACTACCTTTAAACAAAATGTACTCCATTGCTGTGGAATATTCCTTCATAGGAGCGTGCATGGTTCATTTCTGCATCCGTCGGTGATGGCCTTCAGGTTCCTTCAGGTTTGGCTCCTGTGGCTGCAAGTCCATGTCCGTGTGTCCTGGTGCAGGGCTGGTGGGTTTGTGTTCAACTGGGAGGAGCACTGTGGGTCTCTGTGCACGGACTTCGCTATCTGAGGCCCGATTGCTTCAGAAGTGGTTGCATCCCCCCGTTGTGTACCAGGCTTTCCATTGCTCCACATCCTGCTCATATTTGATACTATGTCTTTCATGTCTGCCATTCTGGTAGGTGTATGCACAGTATTTTTCTTATGGCTTTAATCCCTCTGTTGTTAGTGAAGTTGTGCATCTTGTGGTATTCATGGACTATTTCCTGTTGTTTTTTGAAAAGTTTTAAAAATTGTGGTCTGGTACACATAACATAAAATATACTATCTTAACCATTTTTAAGTGCACATTTCAGGGTCAGGAAGTAATTCACACTGTTGTGCAAACCTGACCACCATCATCCTCCAGAACTTTTTCATCTTGCAAAATTGAAACAGTCCCCATTAAACACTCACTCCCCATTGTCCCTCCCTCAGCCTCTGGCCCTCAACATCCTACTTTTTGTCTCTATATTTCCGACTGCTCTAGGGGCCTTGTATGAGTGGATCAAGCACTGTTTGTTTTTTTGTGTCTAGCTTACATCACTGAGCATAATGCCCTCAAGGTTCATCCCTGCTGCATCCTGTGTCAGAATTGACTTCCTTTTTAGGCTGAATAGCATTCCCTTGTATTGATGGACCGTGTTTTTCTTCTCCATTCATCCATTAGTGGACACATGTAATATCTACATTCATTTCTACTGTCATAATATTTGTGGAATAAAATCAGAAAGTCCTATGAATCAAAAGTCATTTGCCATTAACTTTTTTCTTAAACTTTTTGTTGTGGAAAACATCAAGGCTAAGAAAAGGGAAAAATACATGTCAGCTTCACTTGTGTTCAGGAATTAATGCTTTACGGATTCACTTTATTCCCTGTGTGTGTGCTATGCGTGTGCATGTGCCTGTTTGCATACATATGCTGTGCATGTGCATAGGTATGTGAACTTGCACACATTAGTGTGTGCATGGGCATATGGGTGCATGTGTGTTCACATGCTAGTGTGTGAATATATTTGTGCTGTGCACGTGCATATGTTTGTGTGTGTGCTGTGCCTGCCTGTGCGCACACCTGTGTGTTTGCTGGAACCACTTGCAAGTTGGCTGCAGACTGAATTGTGCCCCAGATATATCCACACGCAGCTGCTCTAACAATCCTGCGTAGCCACGTAAAGGTCACAGATCTCAGGGATTTAAATGGATGGAGCAGGATATCCTGACACAGAGTTTGTCTTCCAATGACTGTCACTGTCTCAGTAACATCCTTCACACCTTCTTTAAGCCCCATTCAGGGTCCAGTTTAGACTCCCATTACATTCAGTCACCTGTCCCAGGTCCCCTAAAGCAACAATGTCACCGTTGGAGAGCCCGGCCAAGGCTGGGGGTGCCCCTCCTGTTGGCCTGGCCTCCAGGCCCTGCCCTTGGCTCCTGTTTTCTCATATCTCAGCCAGGCCCCGACTTGGATCGGGCCACCACCTCTTTCCTCACAGGGTCCCATCGCCCAGTCAAGGGGGTTCATTCTCCCCAAACACAGCATCAGGAGTCGGGGGCTGACAGTCCCCACTGGGTCTCCTTCATGTGAGACCCTGTGCTGTTGAAAGAGCAGGCACCCTGCCCTCGGGGGTGGGGGACTGGGGGGCGACATGCGGCCCACGATGGGCAGGCGGGTCTCCGGGTGGGGCGAGCCAGTGTGCAAGGAGTTCCGCGGTGGGTTCTCCTCTCCAACGGCTTCTGTGTCCATACCTCTCCCCGTGCCTCCCCTCGAAGACAGCGCGGTGCCCGGGTTGGGAACCATGCGAGCCGTCAGCCACCGCCCCCTCTACACACACACGCACACGCACACGCACACGCACACGCACACGCTGCAGGGAAGCAGGACCTGAGTGCAGGGCTCTCAGCGGCCCTGAGCGCCCCGCCCGGAATCGGCCAGCCGAATGGACAGACCGGATCTCCCGGCCCGGACCATGCAGGACTCTTCTGACCTGGCTTGCAGTGTGGCCGCCTCCTTCTGGAAGCCTGGGAGGCTGGAATCAGGCCACTTCTTGTCTGTCCTGGCAGCAGACTGGGCTGCACTCTAAGAAGTTCGTGGCTCGCCCGTGGATCCTGACCATCAGGTGGCCAGAGAAATTGGGAACATTTCTGTTTTGCCTGTTGAAATGTTTAATGACAAAGATTTTGTTCAGTTTCCTGATGTGGGTGTCCAAAGATGAGAGACCCATGTGTGTGATCTGTACCTCCTATGAGATCAGCCCTAAGCTAGTTTAAACATGATCAAGTTGTGTCTACATGGTAGATTTAGACCTCTGCATGTCCTGTCTACTGATTATGTTTGGAGCTGACCATGTGTTGTCTATAATAAGAAGATTTAGACCTGACCATGTTCTGTGTACGCTAGGACTATGGGGACCTGGGTAGAGACCCGGCCTGGCCTCAGTACTGGGAAGCTCCGTGCCTGCATCTGAATGTCAGTGCTTAGATGTCTGGGGTCTGGAGCTGAGGTGGGCTTGTCTACGTAACAGCCTCTCTTCTGAGTGTGGTGACCTGGTCCTCCCAAGGGTCAGTGCTATGGTCGGGGCCTTAGTCTTAATCCCTGCAAGGTTCACCTTCCCTGGGGCTCATGGAGAATCCTCAGGAGGACTACCTGGCAATAATTCCAATTTACCAGCACGTGCATGGTGCATAGGGATGCAGGTTTAGCTGCTGAACTGATTGCAGGGCACGCAGATCGGGCAAAAGCCCGATGGGTGACAGCTGAGGCTGCTGCTGAGCTCTCCCTCCAGTCTACCGTCCCTACTCAGCAGAGTCCAGAGCTGCCCCTCGGCTTTCAGCCCTGCTGTCCTGTGAGTTTTCTCAACATGTAAGTGAGACGAGAAAGGACTGAGCATGCCAGCACCAGGGTCGTGTGTTCAAGTCTAGTATGAAAGCTGTAAAAACAGTTAAAATCACACAGAACCAAAGTGAGAAGAGGAGGACTCCTCTGGGACAAGTGTGGGGAAAGGAGACCCACCTGACACTTTTTCCCATCCCAGGAGGTCCCAGGGACCCAGCTTGTTGACACATTGGGGGAGCCCCCTGCAGAGCCATGGTGTCCTGACCAAGGGGACGTGTGACCCCAGGTGCAGGGTCTGGGGAGGTGAGGTCACCCTGGGACTGTGGACATGTGACCCAGGTGGAGGGGTCTGGGGAGGTGGGTCACCCTGGTGAGTGTGGATGTGTGGCCCCAGGTATAGGGTGCGGGGACTGTGTGGGTCTCACCATACCTGCATGCGTCAGGATCACATGGATGGGGAGACCGCATATGCGCTCTTTGCCTGCAGTGTGTCCTGTCCCCTTTGAGATTTCCAACCTCTGCATTAAGGGTGTTGTCCTGATTAACCTGTGGTTCCTTTTCTTCTCTTCATCTTGTCACAATCATATGAGGTCAGGCATGTTTGAGTGGGTTGCTGCTCTGTGTTCCGGTGAGTGACAACACTTGGTGGTATCGTATTAATACTATAGCATATCATATGTCTAATCTATGGGGGTCACCACTGCCTGGGTCCCCCTGGACAGAGGTCAGGTGAGCACAGACTAGCCCCCCCTAAGAATGGTCTCCCACGTGCTCTGTGAGGGTACCGTGATGGCCCCTAAGGTAGGGGACTGTGTCTGGGCCTCCGACATTTGTGATGAAGGGGAGTCGAAATGGAATCTCAATTAACAAGACATTATTTTAAGAATTTATTTCAAGTGAAATAAAACACACGTCACATACCCTTTACCATCATCACCATTTTAAGTGCACGTTTCTGAGGCATCAGATAGATTCACTTTCTCGTGGAGCCATTACCACCATCACTGGAACTTTTCATCCTGCAAAACCAAAATTCCACAACCATGAAAGTCTCATTCCCCATTCCCTCCCACTGCCCCTGGCACCGATATGCACTTCAGTCCCTGAGTTGTCGACTCCAGGGCACCCACTGGAGTGGAATCCTGCAGTGTTTGCTGACGGGTCATTTTGGAAGAGCTGACTTTCAGTCTGAAGCTCTGCCTGTTCGCACCTGAAGAATCTGCATTTAAGGAGAGGGTGTATGAGGAAGGGGGTGTATGCGGGACAAAGGTGTCCGGGGTGCAGGTGAGCCAGGACCTGACCAGCTGCCTTTTGGGTCCTCTGGTCCCATCTCTTGGTCTGTGCCTCATCTGCATCATCACTGTCCCCGTTGGCACCGCTGGGGTGTTGTTGTCTGAGTGACAGTCCCCTGGTGCCCCTGCTCTCCTCCCCTCCTCCTGCTGGTTGCGGAGGGAACTGCTTGCTGTGTGGTCTCTACTCCTGAGGCATGAAGGACCCTGTAGCATGGACCTGCAGAGTGTGGGGTGTGGTCCCAAGAGCATGGGGCCCACATAGGACACGACATCGGGGCGTGACAAGTGCTAGGGCTGCCTCATCACTGACAGGGAATGTTGCCCAGATCCTGCTCCAGAGGGCGTGGTGGGTGGCCTGGGACCCTAGAGGCCCCATTCCTATACTGGAGCTTGGAGAGTGCATCCCCATGGGCTGCAGATTCACCCCATGTCTCAGCCATATCCCTCTGTCCTGTCTTTGAACTCAGGAAAACGAGCTCTCTTGTCCACAACATAGGCCTGGTCCTGTTGATATTAGGATTCTTTAAGTTAGGCGTCCTGGGATAGCAGCTCCTTTTAGGCCTGAGAAGGAACAACTCCGGAGTGTACAACAATTTCAGATGAAACTAATATTCAATGACTATCCCTAACTACTCGGTTGTTGACTTCTATTAGTCATTATTCTCCTGGTTTTAGCTCTGATGTGGGGATTACAGAGGAGTCAACATTTAAATCTTCGTAATCTGTGTATTTGTAGCTTCAGTATCATTACTGACCCATAGTTTTTTATGGTTTGGGAAGAGTTATTGATTTCATGTATCATGTAAAGGATTCACAATGATGATAGGGCAATTAAGATTACAATAATAGCTAGTAAATTGTTCACATTTTCTCTACCTGTGCATCTATTGTATGCATATGAGTTTAGATGTCAATATTAGTGAAATGATATAGAGGACTAGAGAACTTATTTTAAAAATCACTATTAATGTGTGATGAAGAAAATGTAAAAGTTCTTCCAAAATCGGTGATGTTGTATCTTGAGAGCCTAGATGAAATTGATATGCCTTAGTCATATACAGGATTTTAGCCTATCATTTAACTTTGACAAAGCTACATCAGTTTTTACTTTTATCATTTATTGAGGAAGACATAATTGTTATGGTGTTGGCTTGAAACTGGTTGAAAAGGACTTGAGTCCTTCCTTATTTTACATTTACATAGGTAGGATCTTGAAACGTAGGATATGGTGGAGGACATCCGTGTAACCATTCTAGGTTAGGAGTAGCAATTGCCACTGCTAAGACTTCTTGTTTAGACACAAATGCTTTTCAAAGTATGAAGATTATTAGCATTACTGCTGCTACTGAGATGAATGAGCCTAAAGACAAAATATTTCATGTTGTGTGTGCCTCAGGGTACTCAGACTAACGTAGTGACATCCCTGAGAGGCCACGAAAGTGCTGCAGGAAGTCATATTTACTACTACAAATATACTTGTGAAGTGAATTTTTGCTCATGCTGAGTTAACTGAATAACCTGAGAATAGTGGGAATCAGTGTAGGAAGCCTCCTATAATAGTGAAGATTGCTCCCATGGACATTAGGTCATGGAAGTGTGCTACTACATAGTATGTATCCTGGAGGACAATGTCTGGGGATGAGTTGGCTAAGATGATTCCTGTCAAACCACCTACTGTAAAAAGAAAAACTAAAGCCTAAAACTCATAATATAGTGGGAGGTCATATAGTATTACCTCCGTGAACAGTTGCTAACCAGGGACTTCCCTGGTGACGCAGTGGTTAAGAATTCACCTGCCAATGCAGGGGACACGGGTTCGAGCCCTTGTCTGGGAAGATTCCACATGCCGCGGAGCAAAAAGCCTGTGTGCCACAACTACTGAGCCTGTCCTCTAGAGCCCGCAAGCCACAACTACTGAAGCCCACGCGCCTAGAGGCCGTGCTCTGCAACAAGAGAAGCCACTGCAATGAAAGGGCCGCACACCGCAACGAAGAGTAGCTGCAGCTCACCGCAACCAGAGAAAGCCCATGCGCAGCAACCAAGACCCAACTCAGCCAAAAAAAAAAAAAAAAAGAAAAGAAAAAGAAAAATTAAATAAAGACTTGCTAATCAGCTAGATACTTTTACTCCTGTAGGGATAGAAGTAATTACGGTTGCTGATGCAAAGTATGCTCCTGAGTGCACAGCTATCCCTATGGTAAACATATGATGGGCCCACAAGAGAACTCCTAAAAAACCAGTGGACATGACTCATACTATTCCCAGATAGCTGAAAGGCAATTTTTGTCCTAAATAGTATGTAATGATATGTGAGTTTATAACAAACCCTGTTAGGCCATGAATACAGACTTTAGGGTGAGCAAAGTATCAAAAGAGGTGTTGGTATAGGATTCGGTCTCCTCCTGCAGGGTCAAAGAAAGTAGTGTTTAGATTTCTATCTCTTAACAGCATGGCAATTCTGGCTGCTTGGACTTTGATTGGTAATTATAGTAATATGGCTATAGTTGGGGAAGATTAAACAAAGAATGGTGTTTGGTATTGGGATATGACTGCTGGTTTTGTATTAAAGACTATAGTAATAAAAGTAATAATATCAAGAATTGAGGAGACACCTGCTAAATGTAAGGAGAAAACAGTTAGGTCGACAGAAGCTCCTGCATGGGCCAGATTGCAGGCTAGAGCTGAATACACGGTCCCACTGGTACCAGAACCAGCTTCTACTATTGGTGATATGAGTAGGAGTAAGAATGATGGGGGAAGTAGTCAAAAGTTTATATGATTTATTGGGGGAAATGCTACTTCAGGTGTCCGAGTTATTAGTGGCCCAAGTCAGTTTTCAAAGCCTGCAATCATAACGGGTACAGCTATAAAGAAAATTATTACAAGTGCAGGGACTGTTATGACAACCTTACAGATTTGGGCATCTCCAAGTAGCGGTCCAGGTCAGCATAGCTCAGCCTGGATTAATATAATTAAGGTGCTGCCTGCTACTCCAGCTCAAGCACCAAATAGTAAATATAAAATGCCGATATCTTTGTGATTTGTTGAAAATAATCAGCAGTGTATGAACAGAGGTAAAATGACTGAGTTAGCATTAGACTGTAAATCTAAAGACAGAGATTGAGCCCTCTTTCTGGCAAACCCTGTGGTGAATCAACAAATTGAATTGTAACTTCAGAGAAGCAGCTTCAGTTCTGCCAGTGATTATCCTGCCTTTTTTTTTTCTTTTTTTCTTTCTCAAATGAAGGAGAAGTAGACTGAAGCCAGTTGACTAGAGGATTTGCCTGTTAACTAAAGTTTCCTGGGGTAAAAACTCATCAATCTCGTAAAGATTTGGCTTCAATACAGTGTTTGCTTTACATTCAATTGATGTAGAATAAAGTCTTGCAATCCTTATTTTTAGCAATTAAGTCAATTTCACTTGTTTAGGGTTTTGAAAGCTCTTGGTCTGAACTAACCTAAATTCCTAGTCCAGCACCGATAGAATGGGTGTTGTGTGTAGTAACCGTGTGGGTATTATGATTGGTAATGATAGGAAGGTTATTTCTTTGTATGTTCAAATTGTTTTGTGTTTGTGTTGTTTAATGAAGGGAATATAGTTAGTGATGTGGAGTATGTTAGCTGCAAGTAGAAATATATGCTGAGGACTGCTATGATGGCTATTAGTGTTGGTAGAATGATGTTGTCGTTTTTGTTATCTCTTGGATAATTATTCATTTGGGTAGAAAGCCTGATAATGAATGGCGATGTCCTAATGATACTATAATGGTGAGGAAAAGGATTGTGATGGGAGGTGTTTTATCTCATGTGTGTGATCATGATACTCTTGTAGTACATGATCTGGGCATAAATAAGAAGAAGATAGTGTTGTTATGATATAAATTAGTATGTTTAGGATTGTTATAATCTGAATATACATTATAATAGCTGTTATTCATCCTCTATGGGCAATTGATGAGGAGGGTGTAATATTTTCCAGGTGAGTATGGCGAAGTCTGCCTCAGCCTCCAGCTATGATTTATAATATCACTATGATTAATAGTATATTTAGGTTGATGGATGGTGACATGTGGTATAAAACTGATAGGGGTGCAATTTTGTCATGTTGATAGCATCAGGTCTGCTGTTCATGGGATGCCTCGTGTGACTTCAGGCACTCAGAAGTGAAATGGGGAAAGTCCTACTTTTGTGACAAGGGCGATTGTCATGAGGGTGGATGCTGCTGGATTAAAGATTCTTGTTATTCATTGTGCTCTTTGACCAGAGTATATTAGATTAATGATAATAGCCATTATAAGTAGTATTGATGTGGTGGACTGTTTTCGGAAATATTTGTTGGATGCTTCTGTAGCTTATGGGTTCATGTTTTTTATTAGAATGGGGATACCATTAACCAGTGTGAGCTTGTTATACAATTATATTTCCTGAGAAAATGGTCAGTAGAATGATGGTAAAAACAATGAGAGTTTATTAGCACAGGAAGGATATACAAAAATCTTTTGGGGGTATGGGCCTGAAGCTTACTTAGAGAACTTTACTATATAGCATGTGGTGTAATGTGGTAGGTAGCATGGAGAATGTAAAATTATTAGGAAGAATTCAATTCCAGGAATAAGAGCATTGAAACCTCTATGATTTACTCTATCAACGTAACTCTTTTGTCAGACATATTTCTTAAATTTGTGGTGGGTTGCCTGGTATGATGACAAGTAGTGAAAACTCTCATATACATAAGGTTAATGTTAGTCGTAAAAAAACTTTTCATAAGAGATGTATGCGTTGATCATATCAAAATTGTAGGTAGGAGGCTCAAATTCATAGAAAGGAGATTGTTAGATGTGTTTTAATGATGACTTGGGCTGTATATAATTCTGGCACCTAGGGATTGTCGAATGCTCCTAAAAATAGATTGTTGTGGTAATGTTTATTATAGGGAAATTGACATATTCTCTAGGAGGGACGGGGTGAATGGGCCTGCTACATTTTCTACATTGAAGACATATACAGGTTTTGATGCTACTTCCGTTAAATCAAGTGGGGCTTCATTGGATTTCTGCTACTGCGGAGATAACCAATTCTGGGTAGGGGTCAGGAGAAAATTAGTCATAGGTGTTCTTGTGTAATAATTACTGTTGAAAGTGTAAATGATCCATTTATCAGTAAGACTGAGAATAGAATAACTGCTACATTACTTCATATGAGATGATTGTCTGTGCTATTGTTCCTAGAGCTCCAGTGAGTGTGTATTTTGAATGTGAAGTTCATCCAGATCTGAGGATGGAATAAATGGCTAGGTGTGATATGGCTAATAGAAATAATATGCCTACATTTATACTAATTAGTGGATAAGATATGGGAAGAGGAATTCATGTTGTGAGAGCCAGGGTTAAGGCTAGCATTGGGGCAATAATATATAAATTGATGATGTTGATGGACATAGTGGTTCTTTAATAAGTAATTTGAATGCCTCAGCAATGGATTGTGATCATCAATGGGGGCTGATGATTTTTGACCCTTTCTGGATTTGTATATAGCCTATGATTTTCCATTTAGTTAATATGAGGAATGCTATGGTGAATGAAATTGGGTAATTTGTGAAAGAATGTTGATTATAAACATATTCTTAGGAAGAGGACTTGAACCAGTGCAGAAAAAGTTTCAGTTTTACATAATTACCGGGCTCTGCCAGCGTAACGAACCCTGTTCTACAGTAGGGTATGTATAAATTAATTGAATGTAGATTATATCATCATTTAGTTTGAAGACATTTTGTAAAGGAAGCCGTATTGCTCTTGTCCTTTCATACTGGAAGAAATCTGCAATAGACAGAAACCAACCAGGATGACTCCAGTCTGAACTCAGATCACGTGAGACTTTAATCATTGAACAAACAGAGAATTAATAGCAGTTATACCGTTGAAATGTCGTGATCCAGCATCAAGGTCATAAACCATACTGCCCATATGAACTCCAGAATACAATTACACTGTTATCCCTAGTAAAACTTGTTCCATTGACCAGTGTTTTAGAAGAACAGGTGATAAAGCATTTTGACTAGCTGGCCTAAATTTTAATCACTCAGAAGTGGTTTTATTCTCCAAAAAATAAATGGCGCACGGGCTCAAGACACACCGGCTTCAGTAGTTGTGGCATGCAGACTCAGTAGTTGTGGCCCATGGCTTAGTTGTTCCGTGGCACGTGAGATCTTCCCGGACCGGGGATCGAACCGGGTCCCCTGCATTGGCAGGTGAATTCTTAATCACTGCATCACCAGGGAATTCCCAGATTCGCAGTCTCCCTTTTAATATACCTTAAGCCCAAAGAATCCATGGAAAATTGTTAGAGAAAATAAGGCAATAAAATATTGTAAGGACTATAACAGAAGCATATAGTACACAGTTCATATAGACACATCCCAAGCAGTTACAAAGTATATTAAAAGGGAGGCTGCAATTTTAAAGGAATAAGAAAAATTACACCCACAAACTCCCAATCTTTCCTGAAACGTTGCAATCTGAAACCCTATTGTAGGAAGCAGAAGATTCCAGGAGACATTCTACAAATGAAGGACTCCAAACCCTGTGGTTGGATAAGGAATTCTGGAAGGAAGGTATCCTCACCCAAGGAGAGCAGGTTCCTATACTTCTCTAACATCACATCCCTGTACAATTCCCATTGATCTTGGTCCAGGCATTCTCACTCCTCTTGACAGAAATCTATGGCCACATCCTGGAATGTCAGCAGTCCCTGAAATTAAACGTACATATGTCATGTGGCCACGGGAAGAGTTCATAATATGACCCAAGAAGAAAACAGCAAGTTAAGAGAAGGTTTTAATTTAGAAGAGTGTCTTCAATTATCCATTAATACATATATATATACTTTTTTTTACAAAGTAACTTTCTCTACCTTATTTCTAACTACAAGAAAAGAGTATGGCATGTGATCCACAAAACCAGTATAGAGACTATACTTGTCTGGAAAAGAAATGATAAAATGATGGTTTCAACACAGGCATATGCATTTTTGAGTGTTTTATTTATATCAAACTGGATAAAATGTGTGTATTTCTCATAGAGAAAAGAGCTGTCGAGGTAGAAATGTACCTTTCAACTATTCATGGGTACACGAGTACACTGGGGAGATTGTAAAAGTGCAGATTGTGATTCAGTAGGTCCGGTGGGCCTGAGTTCTATTTTTTTAACAAGCTCATTTTTAACTAGTGATGCCACAGTCTCTGATTCATTAACCACAACTGTGAATATCAGAGACATAATTAGAAAGGTAAAAATTCATATTTAATTTTGAACTTAAAGTGTTTTATGGATTTTACACCTTTAATAGAATAGTGAGCACAGCAGCAACAATCATTTGTGAGTATTTACTATAGACTGTGTATCTTTCTAATTTTTTTGTGTCGGATTCCAGGAAAAAGGCCTGGGCTGCGGCCACAGTGGGCGTGGCCCCCCGGCCGGGCCGCCCCTCCAGGACCCCCGACGGGGCCCTGCGCTCCTGGCGGCTCCCTCCCCCGCCGCCCCGCTCCCTCCCGGAAGGCCTCGGGGCAGAGCGGTCCCACCCACTGCGCGCTGAAGAGAGCCCGCGTTTCCTCAGAGCTGGAACTCCCGGCTCAGGCGGGGTCTCTTCCCTCCGCCTTCAGGGAACTGCCCCGGAGACCGAGGGGAGGGCGACCTCACTGAGGCTGCCGGCTCTGGAGGTTTCCCGGCGGCCGAAGCCATGACAGTCGCGGGGACAGCGGGCCGGGTAAGTGGGCGCCGACCCTCCACCTGGTCCGGTGCCCGGGCGGTAGCAGAAGACCAGCTTCTGAGGGGCAGGGGTTCGCTGCCACCCGCCGCTGCTGTGCAGAAAGAACGGCCTCCAGCGTATGGTCCCCGGGAACATCGGGCCCTCCTCTCGCTCCTGCCCTCGGCCTGGCTAGCGAGGCCTGGTGGGCGTGGGGAGAGGGTCGGCCTGAGCGTCCTGAGGGGAAACGGGGCAAGGGAGGCGCAGGGTCCGGCTGCAGCGTCAGCTCCCCTCCTCCCGACTGCGGGGAAAGCGGCTGAAAACTCCTCCGGAGGCATGCAGGCCCCTTATTCAGCCGAGTCCCTCTGCGCTCCTTCCTCCCTGAGCTAAAGTACCGGGGGGAGGGGACAGGGCAGTGGACTGGCGCAGGTAATGGGGAACATCAAAAGGTGATTGTTAACTAAGGAAAACCAGCTCTCCCAAGGTGAGGAATGCGGCGCTTTTCTTTGCCTGGGCTCACTGAATTCCTTCCTTTGATATGCACCTCAGCTCTCTGGGGCCTGCATTCTGTATTTGCATATCCTGAGTGCCTCAGGGCCCGCCGGCTCACATTGGAGGGCTGCAAGGGCTGAAGACTATGACATCCTTTGTTTACTGATAGGGCAAGAAATATTCCATTTCTCACAGGCTTGAGGGGCAGACAGAGGAAAAAAGTCAAAGAATCTCACTCGGCCTGTACTTTGGTTTACATATACATAATATTTATACTTAACTGTGCTAATAGAGGTTCTCAAGTCCAATCAACTTGTACTACTGCCCTCTATGTATCAATTTCATCAATATCATAAGATAAATGCCTATAGAATTGACCTAATCCATTTAAATAGGATAATGATTTTTAAAGGAAACATAATAGAAATATAACAACAAAACCTTTACCACTAAAGGCTGGGTCTGGAACACCCTAAATAAATGTTCCATTGTTAAAATATTGAAAGATGTAGTCAATAGAAATATCAACAAAAATGACAAATAATAAGGGTAGCAGAATGTTGAAATGTTCTATCTTTATCATTAAAGTGGCAGAAAATCATTTATTAGTAGGCACTGGGGGCAGAAGATGCCTGATTTTATATCTGTGTCATATTTGTGCAGTTGTTTCAACAAGTAACTTAAAGACAAAATGGAAAAACAAGGAGGTTTGTGCCTGAGATCATGTTGATGTTAAACCAGGGATGGCCACCTTGTGCCAGATGAGTTAAGTTTACCTGGCAGGTAGACCGCAGAGCTCCTGGGAAGCAAGGGTTGGAATTTTTCTGCTGGGTGCCCCTTAGGTTCTGTGACTTGACTGACTGTGAGTCATGTTTCGGGAAAGACCTGATCACAGGAAAAGGGTGGGAATAGAGTGATTTGGGGAGCAGCTAACAACATTCATCACAGCTCACGGCCTGAATGAATTTGAAAGAAACAGGAAAACAAATGCTTCTTATGGAATCAGAGAATGTGAGGGCTGGACAATCCCAGAAAATGAGGAACACCCATCCCATTTTCCAGATGACAAAACAGAGGTCCAGAAAGGTGAAATCCCTCACCCAAGTTGCACCCGTCTCTCCTCCCCACTACGTGGTTCATGAAAGCAGGACTCTTCCTGTCTTGATCACTGCTGAACCCCAAAAAGGGCCAGGCATCTAGCAGCTGCTCCAAAAATGTGGGTTGACTGTAGGAACAATGCTATTTCTTTCTTTCTCACTCTTCTTCAGGATTGTGCCAAGAACTCCCCAGGTTGCAATGTAATTCGATAAATGTAAATATTAATTGAGTTTTGTTGTGATGAGGACTTAGGCTTTGAAGGTAACAGACTTGGTTCAGATCTTGGTTCTGCCACTCCATAGCTGTTTGGCTTTGGGAAAATTACTAAACCTCTCTGAGATTATTTCCTCCTTTGTAAAGTGGGGATAAATCTATCTGAGCCAGCAGAGCACCTGCATGAGAGATGTGCACTAAATATGGGTCTTTCTCACTCTCCTACGCCATCTCTCTGTTCTTCCCAGAGAAGCTGTACAGAAGGATATAGTACTTTTGTTTCAAATAGTTAACTAATTAATTAATTAATTTGTTTTTGGCTGCGTTGGGTCTTCGTTGCTATGCGCAGGCTTTCTCTAGTTGCGGCAAGCGGGGGCTACTCTTTGTTGCGGTGCGCGGGGTTCTCATTGCGGTGGCTTCTCTTGCTGCGCTTGTTGTGGAGCACCAGTTCTAGGCGCGCGGGTTTCAGTAGTTGTGGTCTGCAGGCTCAGTAGTTGTGGCCCATGGGCTTAGCTGCTGCGCGGCATGTGGGATCTTCCCTGACCAGGGCTCGAACCCATCTCCCCTGCCTTGGCAGGCAGATTCTTTACCACTGTGCCACCAGGGAATTCCGATATAGTACTTTTCAAAGAGGGGTTTGAATTTATTTCAGATTGTGTACATTTTTCTTGTAGAAAAGATTATTCCACTATAGAAACATAAACACGCAAAACCACTCCAAATGCAGTAGTCTATGGTTTAGATATTATCAGTCACATTTTATAAGTAATTGGGCAAATGCCAAAGCACTAGGTACTGGGGCGTAAGAAGACTCAAATCTGTGGTGACCCCACCCCAATTTCAAGAGCAGGGTGTGCTTTTCAAATCCATGTTTCATCTGGTCTTTGTTTCTCATCCATCCTCTGTTTCTGCCTTTCTCAAGAAGGCTCAGATCCTCGGCTTTCACACCCTCCTGGCTGGCTGTGCCCCAGCTCCCGGCCTGGAACCTCTGCGTGCCTGAGTGTGCCTGCTCCCCCTGTGCATCACCAGCTTTGCCAGGGAGCTGCTGTATCGTACACTGCTTGCTGTACCCAGAGTACCTGGACCCTTCTGGTACATGAAGTGCACCCTCCTCACCATGTGTGCAGCCCATCCCCTTACCTTATATCCTGCCTCTAAGCCAGGCTTGGGGGTGACTACAGTGTGCATTCAGCTGTGTGAGGTGCTGGGATCAAAGTGAAGTTCCCAACTTTTGAAGTGGCAGGCTTGAGGGGCACACAGTGATTTAAAGTCGGGTCACCTGACTTAAAGGGGGGGCTGATTGATTTAAAGCCAAGGCAGCTGACTTAAAGCCTGCATCCCTCAGCTGCAGGACGAGACCAACTTTGGCGGTGCACGGGTTCGCTCCAAGCCAGCACTGCTGTTCAGGAAGAGATTGCAGTAGCGCCTTAGGGCAGGGGGACTTGGTCCGTTGTCTTGCCCCTGCCCTCAGAGGGGGGCCACCTGCTCTTCTGGAGAATCAGGGAGGGGGAAGTGCAGAGTCCCGGCTGGAGTTGTGGCACCGCTTGTCTGATGGCAGGGAAAGGGGGACAGGGCTGTGTGGTGTCCTGGGGCTGGACTCAGCAGGTCGACTCAGCCTCTCAGTCTCCTAACCTCCCCCCCCCACACACTCCACAAGAGTTTCCAATAATATGTAATTGCGCCTTAGGTTCTCGGTCTTCAAACTCATCCCCAGGCTCCTAGGTCCCTTGATTCAGCCAATTCCTCTGTGCTCTTTCTTCTATTAGATACAATCCCAGAGGGAGGGGCTGGGGGATGGGACTGGAGGAATGCCGGCAGCACTGGCCTCAGCTGACTAAAGAGATCCGGGGCCTGCGCTATCACACATGTGCGAGGACCCTTAAGGCGGAATCGAGGGGGCCAGTTAGAGGCAGTCCTTGCTGCCTCAAGTGAGTATGGATCACCGTCGGGTGGGGAGCACGCTGACCCCTGAGAAGTAGTGTTAGGAGGATGTGTTCCTCCCTCGGCTTCAAGGACGTGGGTGGGCTTCAGGGCTCCAGTTCCCCTCCAGGCCTCCAGGTCCGACTGCACCGCAGCGGCCTTGCAGACCCGCCTTCCTGTCCCAGAACTTGCCAGGCTCCAGGAAGAATCCAGACAGCAGAGATGGTGCCTGAGGGCTCCAGCTTGAAAAGTGCTGTCCCTGGGGACCCAACAGTGGAGGGAGGAAGGGTGAAGGGAGTGGGGGGGTGGGGTCGGGAGGGGTGGCTGCCCTGGGAGACGTTGAGAGAGAAATATCGCCCCCCACACCCCCTGCCCCTGCAACTGACCCATTGATGCCATAGGATCTCAGGGCCTTTTAGTCAGAGATGCCTCTGCTTCTTTACTCCTGTGTTCAAAACTATGCAAAACCAACTCTTCATCCTCTTGCTGCCTTGCCAGGACTTTTAAAGCACTGTTCTTTTGAAGCACTCGTTCCCTAAACTGCAGTTTGGAGCTGTCCCAGCTATTTAAAAGTGTTCTCCTTAAACTGAGACTAAATCCTACTCTTTTGGAAAAACGGCCTTCACTTCACTGGAGATCGTCTTTTCTGCCCATTCCTTCCTTCTACTGCCCTCTTAAGAACCCCTGTGCTCAAAGAGCTTGGTGATTTATTTTTTGCTTGATGTCAAAAAGAAACCTTCCCCATGCACCCCAAAAAGCTTTCCTGGAACATAGGTGTTTCACAACCATGACAGTGTTTTGCAGTTAGTATACACTGGGTAGAGTGCCTAGCAATCCCTCCAAGAGCCAGAGGTGAGCAGACCTTTACTTATTTGATTGGATGCCCTTCAAGTTTAGGAAGGTCCCATTCTTATGACCCAGCAGGTAAGACAGAGCCCTGGATGGCTGTGGCTGTGATTAGATAACTTCTGATGATTTTATTTCCCTTACTGAGCTGCTGCTTCTAGGTTAAATTCGTTTTATTACCTGTCCATTTTTAAAGAAAGGCTGACAAAGTCACTGTAATAGGTCAGGAGTCTGAACTCAGGGTTGGTCAAAGGTACTCACAGGGAAGAAGGTGGATAAAAATAGGTGGGTAAAATAGGAGGGTTGGCAAGTACAGCCAGGACACCCGTGTTCATCATGCATACTAATAAAGGCCAGAATCTCCTCATTTATCTCTGGTGGGAAGTTCTGATGGTTTCACAGGATCAAACTCAAATCATATTCAAACTAGGGGATTTCCCTGAGCATAAAAGGAAGTATCCGTCCCTAGCAGGAGTCGCTGCTGAGGAATAAAGACGTAGATGTAGAGAACGGACCTGAGGACACAGGGAGGGGGAAGGGTATGCTGGGATGAAGTGAGAGAGTGGCATGGACATATATACACTACCAAAGGTGAAATAGATAGCTATTGGGAAGCAGCTGCATATAGCACAGGGAGATCAGCTCAGTGCTCTGTGACCACCTAGAGGGGTGGGATAGGGAAGGTGGGAGGGAGACACAAGAGGGAGAGGATATGGGGATATATGTATACGAATAGTTGATTCACTTTGTTATACAGCAGAAGCTAACACAGCAAGGTAAAGCAATTATACTCCAATAAAGATGTTAACAACAACAACAACAACAAAAAACCCAAAATCTAAGTCAATCAAGCCAACGGAGACAATGTATGTGTTTACAATTCAAGAAATCCACAAGGGAATCCTTTATTCTGTAGGCAATGAATGGTCCATTCGAAAAGGAAAAAACTTTCTAAAATGTTGTCTTTCCATTTATTGTTCAGAACATCATTTTTATACCTCTGCATTTCTTACTATTCAAAGCCAAGTCACGTGAGTTACAGGGAAGCAGCTGATGGATTTAAAGTTGGGTCACTTGATTTAAAAACCAGTGGCAGTTGATTGATTTAAATCCCGGTCATATGACATGAGGAGGGGGTGCTAAAAACTGCTTTTTCATCTCTGGCTCAGAATATCATATTTACCTTGGTTTTTCTTATGATTTAGAAAACTTGAGCTGTCTCTCCTTGGAATCATCAGGAGAAAAATACAGTATTACAGGTTCATTCTTGAAACCAACTTCTCACGGTTAAGGTGTATTGGCTAAAAGATCTTCCTTCTTCAAGAGATTCCAAACCTCTGTAAGACACTTCATTGTAATTGGAGAAAAAAGAAGAATGAATTCAGGCCAGCAGCTGCAGGAGGCCAAGGCAGCCCCCAGGACTAGGGAAGGAGGAGGAGGAAGGGCTGAGAGTTGCCATTAGAGCAGACAACCTCCAGAGGGCGCTGAAGCACCGGCAGAGCCCACCTGCCACTCCCAGTTTGGCACTCAAGGGTCAGATTTGGGTTTGGAGATGGGGTTGCTGTAACCCCAAGGAGGTGAGCAGAGAGGAGGAGTTGATTACCGGTCTCCTCTGACTCTCTGACCCAAATTGCCTGGCTTCACAGGGGGGACAGGGTTTTGCTTTCATCAAACTGATGGGGCACTTCCAGGCTGGTCGGGTTGCCCAGTGGCCCGACAGCCTGACAGGCTGACTGCGGTGTGACTGCCCTTTGTTTCTCCAGAATCTGTGCATCAGGAGGTGCATGGGTGCGGGAGCCCATCCACCGCCCCTCCCCCCAAGGGGGATGGCACCTTCCCTGGCTGTACCCTATGATCACCAGGTACTTGAAATGAATGCAAGTTTTTTGACTTCAAGGAAAAGCTCACATAACCGCTTCTTCCTCATAATGTGTGGGATTTACTATAATGGAAGGACATTAGAAAGAACAGGTAGAAAACTCACCTGTTGGTCTCCATGTAGGAGTTTATTTTGCATGAATCCCTCCTACGTGAGTAGATAGCAGAGGTTTATTTTTGTTCCCGTGTGTGTAGTTGTGGCAGAGGATGTAGGTATGGTGATTCGAAGCCCTCAAAGAAATATTCTCAGCACTCTCAAGATTTCTCTTGATCGGAACCAAAAGAGACCTGGAAAAGGAGGAAAAGAAAAGGAGGAGGGAGAACGAATGACTGTTTCTCAGTAAATTCACCTTCCTGGTTGATTGGTCTGTCTCCTCATTTCTTTTAACTTCTATGTATGTCTAATGGAATAATGTAGAAAGGCTGATTTTTATGCTTTAAAAGATTTTACATCACAAAGAAACTAGAAGTGGCTAACAGAACTTATTCAAATCAATTTTGCATAGAGACTTTGATATTAAATTTGGATACTAAAATGGGTTTATCCCAATTTTCTCTTTCTTTTTGAGTGAATATTTGTAACATATTTTTGTAGATAATAATTTATCCTAGATATACAAAATTGTGAGAATGGGTACCATTTTTTACCACTTAAATGATTTCTTTTAAATGAAAAGATTGTACACTGTAAATGCCAATGTTGTGTCTTACGTGTTGTTTTTTAATTCCTTGATTTCCAAAACTTGTGTTTATTTAATTGATTTCTATCTAATAATCTGTGTCTCCCCTTTATTGTTTCTTACTTTATATTTTATTGATCTATAGTTAATTTACATTATTATATTAGTTTCAGAGGTACAGCATAGTGATTCATAAATGTTTAGGTTCTTCTCCATTTATAGTTATTATAAAAGAGTGGCTATATTCCCCATGCTATACAGTACATCACTGTAGATTATTGATTTTATACATAGTGGATTGTACCTCAAAATCTCCTACCACTATTTTGCCCCTCCACCCTATCTCTCCCTGCTGGTAACCACTAGTCTGTTCTTTAATCTGTGAGTCTGTTTTTTTGTTGTTATTGTATTCAATTTTTTAGATGCCACGTGTAAATGATAACATACCATGCTTGTTTTCTCATACCATACCATGCTTTTTTTCTCATAACATGCCATGCTTGTTTTCTCTGCGGTTTATTTTACTAAGCATAATACTCTCCAAATCCATCCATGTTCTTGCAAATGGCAAAATTTCATTTTTTGCTGAAGTCATCATAAAAAATCTTTTTTATCCACGAAGCTATTGATGATCACTTAGTTTGACTCTATATCTTGGCTATGGCAAATAACACTGTTATGAACATTGGTGTGCAGTTATTTTTTTTGAAATAGTGTTTTTGTTTTCTTCTGATATACCCAACAGTGAAATTGCTGGATATTATGGTAGTTCTATTTTTCGTTTTTTGTGGAACCTCCATTCTGCTTTCCACAGTAGCTGCACTACTTCACATTCACATCAAGAGTGTACAAGAGTTTCCCTTTCTCCACATCCTCACCAACCTTTGTTATTTGTGATCTTTTGGATGACAGCCATTCTGACAAGACTGAGGTGATATATCTCATAGTTTTGATTTGCATTTTACTGCCGATTAGCTATGTTTAGCATCTTTGTGAGTTCTGGCTGTCTATATGTAGTTTTTCCTTGGAAAAAAAATGTCTATTTAGGTCTTCTTATTTTTTTAAAAAAGATTTTGGGTGTTTTTTTGATATTGAGTTGTATGTGCTGTTTCTGTAGTTTAGGTATGAACCCTTGCTTGGTCATCTTTTTTGATGTTAACCTCTTATCATGTGCAAATATGGTCTCTCCCTCAGCAGGTTGTCTTTTCATTTTGTCTTTGGTTTCCTTTGCTGTGCAAAATCTTTTAAGTTTAGTGAAGTCCCATTTGTTTATTTTTGCTTTTGTTTCATTTGCCTTAGTAGACTGAACCTAAAACTGTTGCTATCATTTATGTTGAAGAATGTTCTATATTTTCCTCTAGGGGTTTTATGGTTTCTGGTCCTACATTTAGGTCTTTATTCAGTTTTGCATTTATTTTATATATGGTGTGCTAAAATAATCTAATTTTATTCTTTTCCATGTAGCTGACCAGTTTTCCCAGTACCACTTATTGAAGAGACAGTTTTTTCTCCATATTGCCTGCTTTGTCATAAATCAATTAAATATAAGTGTGTGGGCTTATTTCTGGGATCTCTATTCTATTCCAGTGATCTTTGTGTCTCTTTTTGCTCTGGTACCTTTCTCTTTGATTACTGTCGCTTTGCAGTATAGTCTGAAGTCAAGGTGCGTGATGCCTCCAGCTGTGTTCTTTCTCAAGATTGTTTGGCTATTTGGGGTCTTTGTGTTTCTATACAAATTTTAAAATTACTTTTTCAAGTTCTGTGAAAATGCTTTGGTATTCTGATAGGGATTGCATTAAATCTGTAGATTGTCTTTGATAGTATGGTTATTTTAACAGTATTAATTCTTCCAGTCGATGCACATGCTATATTTTTCCATCTTTTTGTGTTGTCTTCAACTTCTTTCACCAATGGCTGATAGATTTCTGAGCACATGTCTTTTACCTGCTTAGGTGTGTTTATTCCTAGGTGTCTTATTCTTTTTGATGTCATTGCATATGGTATAGTTTTCTTAATTTTTCTTTCTGACAGCTTTGAGTTTTGTTTTTTCTTCTTTTTCTAATTCCTTCAGGTGTAATGTTAGGTTGTTTATTTAATATTTTTCTTGATCCCTAAGAATTAGCTTGTATCACTATAACTTCCCCCTGTGAACTGCGTTGGCTGTGTCCCATAGATTTTGGATCATTGTGTGTTCATTTTCATTTGTCTTGGGTATTTTTAGAATCCCTCTTTAATTTCTTCAGTGTTCCTTTCTTCCCCTTTTATTCCCTTCATCTGTGATGTGAGGACTATCTTTAATATTATGTTTGGATTTCTTTCAGTTTTGTTTATGTGTGTGTGTGTGTGTGTGTGTGCGTGTGTGATTATTTAAGTTGCTGAGCTCTTAATTTCACATGGACACTAACAACCCTGCATTGTTACTCTGCTCCCCCACAGTTACTGAATTTGACCTTATATTTTACATCTACTTGTTTTGTGTGTCCCTTAACTTCTTATTGTGAATATAGATGATTTTATTACTGGTTTTTTTTCATCGTTCCTATTAGCTGTGTCCATGGTTGATTTACTACCTTTGTTGAATATTTGCCTTAACCAATGAGGTTTTTCCTTTAGTAAGTTTCCTTTCCTAATTTTTATGTTTCAATCGTGACCTTTTCTTTTTCACTTAGAAAAGCCCCTTTAAGATTTCTCATAAAGCTGGTTTGGCGATGCTGAGCTCTTTTAGTTTTGCTTCTCTGTAAAACTTTAGATCTCACCATCAAAGCTGAGGGAGAGCCTTGCTGGGTAGAGTATTTTTGCTTATAGGCTTTTCCCTTTCATGACTTTAAATATACCATGCCACTCCCTTCTGGCATGCAGAGGTTATCCTGAAAAGTCAGCAGATAACTTTATGCAATTTCCCATGTTTGTAACTTGTTGCTTTTCCTTTGCTCCTTTTAATAGTGTCTTTTTATCATTATTTTTATTTTTTCCATTTTAATTACAATGAGTCTTGGTGTGGTCCTCTTTGGGTTGATCCTGTTTTGGCCTTACTGTGTTTACTGGACTTGGATGTCTGTTTTCTTTCCCAGGTTAGGGAAGTTTTCAACTCTTATGTCTTCAGGTATGTTCTACACTGCTTTGTCTTTCCTTTTTGCTTCTGGGACCAGTATAATGCAAATATTAGTACACTTGATGTTGTTTCACAAGTCTGTTCAACTTTCCTCATTTCATTTTAATCTATTGTTTTACCGTTCATCTTCAGTGATTGCCAGTACTCTGTCCTTCAGTTTTCTGATTCATTCCTCTGTATCATTTAGTCTACAGTAGTTTCCTTTAATGTATTTTTCATTTCAGTTATTGTATTCCTCATCTCTGTTTTGTTGTTCTTTAATGTCTAACTCTTTTTAAAAAAAAATCTAACTTCTTGCTCTGGTCGTCCATTCTTCTCCTGAGTTCTTTGATCATCTTTACAGTCATTACCTTGAACCCTTTGTTGAGGAGATTGGCTATCTCCACTTCACTTAGATCTTCTTCTGAATTCTTATCTTGGTCCTTCATTTGGATCGTGTTTCCGTGTCACCTCATTTTTCTTAACTTCCTGTTTTTATTGCTATGTGTGTAGTAGGTTCGTTACATTTCCTGACCTTGGGGAAGTGGCCTTTTGTAGGAGCTGTCCTATGGGTCCCAGCAGCCCCCTCTCCCCTGGTCACTAGAGCTATATATTCTAGGTGTATGTACTCCCTATGTGGGCTGCTTGGGCTCTTCTGCTGTGGTGGGCTGACTACTGTGGGTAGTCTGGTAGGCTTGGCTGCCCCCAGACTGCTTGTTTGCCAGGCTCTGCCTTGTATGGAGGCTGTCTGTGCTGCTTGGTGAGACTAAATCATAAGGCAGCTGGCTGCACAACTCTGGGGGACACCAAATCTGGTGCTGGTTCACTTATGGGTAGAATTGCAGTCCAGGTGATATCAGGGCTAGTGCCCAGTCACTGGTTCTGGGGCTATGCTGGCTACTGGGAGGAAGAGACAGGTTCTGCGTTCTGGCTGCAGGGCCCAGGAGTCGCAGAGTTGGTGTTGGATCACTGTTCCTGACACAGCTCTCTGCAGGGCCGGGGGTATCCCTAATCTTGTGTTGGCATTCTGATGGGCAGGGTCAGGACCCAGCTGCGTCCATGGCTGCTTCTGGCCTGCAATTAAGTGGCCTGGTTACACAGGCTGCTGGGCTGTGGTATCCCTGGAGCTGGTGTGTGCCTGTCGGTGTATGAGGCTGATCCCACTGCTAAAGCAGGTTTGCTGTTGGGTAGGTCCAAGCTCCATCCAGTCCCTGTGCAGTTACCACCTGCCGATGGTGAGGCTGACTCCAAGGCCAGAGCAGGCTCACTTGTCAGAGGGGCCAGGGACTCTGGGGCTGGTGCCTGTCCACTGAGGTGTGGAGGCTGGTCCTGGGGCTTTTGGTGGCTGGACCCATGTCCAGGGGCAGCTGTGCACTGAGAGGATCTGAAGGCAGCCTGTTTGCTGGTGGATGGGGCTATGCCCCTGCTCAGTTAGTTGCTTGGCCTGCAGCATCCTAGTACTTGTGTCTGTAGTCTGGTGGAAATGGGTGGGGCTCGGTCCTGAGGCTGATAAGCTACAGGGAGGATTCTGAAATTATGCTTGCTGGTACCAGTGTCCACGAGGTAGAAGGAGCTCCCCCGAATGGCTGCTGCCAGTGTCTCTGTCCCTGAGGCTGTGCTGTAGTTACCTCTTGCCTCTCTGGGAGACTCTCCAAGCTCAGGAGGTAGGTGTGACCCGGGATCCTTTCAAATGACTGCTTCTGTTCTGATTCTCAGATCATGTGGGATTTTGTGAGCATCTTTTAAGAGTGGAATCTCTATTTCCCACAACCTTCTGGCTCTCTGGAAAATAAGCACTACTGGTCTTCAAAGCCCAACTTTCTAGGAACTCTTCTTTCCACAACAGGATCCCTGGGCTTGGGAGCCTGATGTTGGCTTCATACCCCTTGCTACCTGGGAGCACCTCTGAAATTGTAATTATTCTCCCATTTGTGGGCCACCCACTTGGTGGTATGGGTCTTGACTCTATTGAGATTTTGCCCTTCCTTTCTGTCTTGTCGAGGTGCCTTCCTTATATCTTTAGCTGTAAAACATCTTTTATGGTAGGTCCCGGCCTTTTTCATCAATTGCTGTTCTGTAAATAGTTGTGACTTTGGTGTGCCCATGAGAGGCATTAAGCTCTGGGTCTTTGAATGCTACCATGTTGGACAATCTCTCTACTTCATTCTTAAATCATATTATTTAAGTTTTCTTAGTATCTTATTTGATTAGCAACAGTTTGAAATTTATTATCACTCATGTTTACTTCGCGTGTTTAAAAAAATTGAATAGTGCATTCATTCAGTTTGAAATGAAGGTAGTGACCTGTGAATTTCCATACCTCAAAAATCAAGGATAGGACAAAAGCCTTTTCTACTTGTGTTACCCTCAAACTCTGCACCCCACCCCAGCCTGGGGATTAACCTCTTGCACCCATGCTCACCTTCTGTTTTCGGACCGTTAACCATCATTGCATCTGTATGTGTGTTGACAAAGTGAACTCTAGTCTTTGCAGTTTTTGTGTTTTGTTTTTTGGTTTAGGGAACAGTCCTACTATGAATGTACATTTACTGCTCTACTGAAGTTCATATATAAACCTGTCAAGCACATTACCAGGATTGGAATTGCTTGTATATACACTTTGATAAATTTTAGAGACAATGGTAGACCAGAAGTAAATTGTATTTCAAATGCCACAATATTCTCACACCATGAAAACCCTTCCCTTTTTAATATATTTGTGTGTAGTTTATCTTTATGCCCATACTATATTTCCCAGAGATGGGTAAGTGTTATGTTTCTTGCTGGCACATTTACCGTATTGTTCAAAGTCAGGCGTTTAGTGGTTTTAGCATGATCCTATTTCCATGAACTCGCAAATACAAGATCTTCTCTCACACTGTCTTTTACTCCCTGCTGTTTTATATTGCCCTCCTAATTCTCAGTCCTGGTCTTTCTTTATGTTCTTCATCAACCTGGATAGGTTATGCTATTTTCTCCCTTATTCAAGACCAATAGAATAGAATAGAATACAACACCCAGAAATAAACCCTGATATATGGCCAAATGATTTTTGACAAGTTGCCAAGACTTTTCAAAGTAGAAAGGATAGTATTTTCAACACATGGTGCTGAGAAGTCTTGTGGTCAACATGCAAAAGAAGGAATATGGACCCTTACCTAACATCATATGCAAAAATTAATGAAAACGTATCAAGAAACTAAATATAAGACCTAATAATATAAAAAGTCTTAGAAGAAGATACAGGACAAGAGCTTCATGATATTGGATTTGGCAGTGTTTTCCTCCATATGAAACGAAGGAACAACAAAGGTACAGCTAACAAAAAAATAAACAATTTGCAGTACATAAGTTAAAAAAAATGTGTATCAAAGAAATGTAAACAGAATAAAATGGCAACCCACAAGATGGGAGAAAATATTTCAGAACCATCTATCTGACAAGAGATTTCTATTCAGAATATACAGAGAACTCCTACAACTGAACAAAAAGCAAACACCCTGATTCAAAAACGGATAAAAGACTTCAATAGATGGTTCTTCCAAAAGATGTACAAATGACTAAGCACTTGAATAGATGCTCCATATCACTAAATGCATGTTTATATATGCATTTAGTGATATGCACACACACACAAGCACACACACACATACACAAGCAGAAAACAACTATTGGTGAGGATGTGAGGGAGTTGGAACCATTGTGCTATGTCAGAGGGAATGCAGAATGATACAGCTGCTTTGCAAAAGAGTATGGCAATTTTTCAGATATTGAAAAATAGAATTACTACATGATCCAGGAATTTCACTATGAGGTATACCCAAAGGTATTGAAATCAGGGTCTTAAAGAAATATTTGTACTCCAGTGTTTAGAGCAGTAATAATCACAGTAGCTAAAATATGAAAGCAACCTAAGTGTTCATCCACTAGTTCCTGGATAAGCAAGGTGTGGTATACCCATATAATACAATATTATTCAGTATTAAGAAGGAAAAGATCTAGGAATATGCTACAACATGGATGAATCTTGAGGAAATTTAGCTACCAAAAATGCCATTTTTGTGACTTTTAGTGAGTCATAACAATACAACTACTTATTTCAATTTTATGGGGGTACTTAGGGTAGTCAAAACCATAGAAATTGGGAGGGTAATGATGCTTTTCAGGTGGTTATGGAACAAAAAGGAAAGTTATATTTAAAGGATATAGAGTTACAGTTTTAAAACGTAGAAAAGAATTAGAAAGATAAATGTTGATGTTGATCGCCCAATAATATGAATGCATTTAATATCACTGAACGGTACACTTTATAATAACTTACATGTTGTATTTTATGTTATTTGATTTTACCAACATACAAAATTGGGAAAGAATGTAATATCAGGAAAGGGAGTGGACCTGGGATAGAGCAGAGAGCAATCAGAAGGGTGAGACACTGCATATGTTGAAGAAGAAGAGCTGAGAGTCTTCATTGGCCAGAAGAGACTTTATAAAAGAGAAAAAAAAATTACTCTGAGGGTGTATTAGATAGATATCTGTGGGTGTGCTGCTATCTCCCATGGGTTATCTTAAAGAGTCTTTAATAAAGTCCATAAGGCTTGCTGAGGCTTTTTTAAAAATTGGATTCCCTAGGAGATAATTAGTGGGTGGTACTTAAGTCTATGTCTAGGTTGACAGATTTTGCAGGGAAGACGAACCTGAGAACAGTGGAGGTCTTAAGAGTGTAAGTACATGGAAATTAGAAAAAAAATAATAATAAAGGGAATTAGGAAAACTTTGGACTTTGAAGGTCATGTATTATTACTGAGTCAGACCTGAGGTTTCTAAGGAGTTATATACACAGTTGCTATTTGGATTACTTGTTGATAAAGATAAGTGGAAAAACTAGAGTCGTTCCCAAGTGTAGGTAAGTTATAATGAGAGGATGGAAGTGGAAAGTAGGGAGACCCAGAGAAAAGTGGGAAGGTCATATTGGGCCAAGATGGTGGTAATATCCAACAGAACAGAGGGTAGGACAGACTATGGATTCATCTTTTTTATGTCGCCTCCCCCCCTCATCCTTAATAATTCTTTGGGAATATTTCACTGCTCTGTGATGCAGGTACAGAATTCGAGTGAGGAGGCTACACCTTCAGTGTCCAGCTGTCTGAGTCCTCAGTGTGCTTCAAATGATGGAGAACTATTGCTTCTTTATGAGAAGGGTTAGTACCTCGTAGCTAAGCTTAAGCTGGAGCTTATGCAATATTGATTCCATTTTATATACACTGTTGGCATGGAGGTTCCTCCTCCTCTTTTCTTGACCATTATGAAATGAATCTATATTTCTCAGTATTTGGGTATATCAGATAAATACGTTAAGTAAAGGAATCTTATATATTGCTCCCTGCATAGTTTGCTCTTTCTTGTTTCTCTTTTACCTTTACTAAATTAGCACAGCGAGAGACCTTGAAATGTTCTAATCAGGAGAGATTAGAACATCATATTTCTAGAGAGGTTGGTTGGACAGAGCAGGGGTCCCAGTGAGAATCCAAGCTTCTGCTTCTACTTGGAAGTGTACCTGTGTAGAATAGAGGGCTCCAGGAAATATCCTAGAATATTCCAATGTCCCTGTGGGAGATCATTAAGAGAGGCAGGATCTGGTACCAGATCAGTGTACTATGACATGTTTGTCAGTCATCTAATGTGAGATTCTCAGAGCCAATCCCATATGGTAGGGCTGAGTGCAGAGTGATGAAGAACCTGTGAAAGCCTTTGATTGCATGTTAAAGATGAAGCTCTGATTTCAGGGAGAATTTTCTTACCTGACTGAATGTCACCCTTCTGTGTGCTTTTCCTCTGTTGATGACCACTGACTGCAAATCATTAGAGGATCATGTCTAGAAAGCATTCTTTATTTAATTTCTTAAAGAAGAAAGCATAGAAAACATTTTTATCCACTTTCAAATTGAGGATCAAGGAGAATGACATCAGTGAAAATGTCAGAGTAGGGAGCTCTGGCTTGTGTCCATCCCCAGAAACACTGACATACGTGGCAAAACCTGTCAAAATGACCTTATCAACACATGTAAGTTTTCTTTTCTTTTCACGCTGTAGATTTATCTTTCATGGAAACTTTACTTACTACAGGATGTGGAGAATAAACAGGGAAGTAGAAACTGTATTTCCTGATGAGAGAATCACTAAGTCACATTAGCTGTTCTGAACTCTGCCTTACTCACCGTGACTCTAATTAAAACAAACAAACAAACAAAACACTTTTTTTTGGTAAGTCAGTTCTGACATTTCCTCGTTAAAGACAAGGTAACAGATACAGACTTAGATCTACCAGAATTGAGCAAACTTTTGATTGTACCTGTGTTGAACATATGAGCATGACCTGCTACAAATCTTCATTATACTTATTGCCACAACGGACAAATTCCCTTTTTCCACTCCTGATATGTTGCATGTAAGGAATGCATAGGTCACTAACCCCAGCTGGTCACAGGTAAACTCTGCCACATGGAATACTGCATGTTTTCCTGCTGGAAGACCACACATTCTCGAGGATCATGCCTGCAGAGTATCTGGGCTCTTCTTTTCTTCTGGATAAAGGTTAGATCATCACCTAATTTTATGAGAAATATATAAATTGTATTTGCATATTCTTCCGGTTTTTATTTATCCATTCTCTTTCAAGTCCTAAGTGCAAATATTAAAGTGATTTCCAAGAGGGTGGTAAATAAGACAGCTCCAAAATTAGCAATAAATCATAATACATTTGTGAATGCATTAATGTGTGATTAATGTGTAGATACTTATGTAAATGCAAGTTTAGTAATGCTTTGTGGAGAGCTTCAGAATCTAGGTATTAAAAAAAAAGAAGAAGGAGTTCTTGAAACTCTCAGGGAATTATAGAGAAGTCTTTGTGTCTATAAATATCATTCTGAAATAATGCATATTCTCAGAAATAAACTAGGCATAACATTGTAGGAAAAAACTTCATGAAATGAAAGAGCATGTGAGATGGCCATACAAGAAAAAGAATATTCTCAGAGAATAATGAACAGTGTGGAGGTCAGCAGAAGGGTCATACACATTCAGAGATGAAAACTTTGGAGAGCCTAATTGTGAGTTCCTCATATTTCATCTTTGGAGACACGGTAGTCATTTGCAATATGATGTTATAAGATGACGTTAATAAAAAAAAAATAAGATGACGTTAACATACTTAAATACTTTCGTTTAGAAATGACCACTTAGAACCAGAGTAAATGAAAGAGAACACAAAATTATGTTTATGTTGATTTTTAAAGACCCCAGGTGAGTGCTGATTATTTAAAAATGCATGATGTCTTTCACTGCAAAGTAAAGGAGCTGTTACAGTGGAGGATTACTGGACTGAATGTCAATATTATGACATAGTATGAGTGTGTTTCGTGTTTGGTAATTGCAATCATTGTTGCTTTTGTTGTGGTCATCCATTGACAGTGCTTGGTGTCAGTTGATTTATCTCTTGTAAAAATAAAATACAGTCTGTGTGTGTGTGTGAAAAAAAACATACATGATGTCTTGACTAAACTTGTATGGAATTTGAGATCTGGAAAAAAGCATTTCTTTTCTGTAATGCTAGGATGATAATTGGACATTTTTGCAAGAAAGAGATTTCAGGATGCAAATCTCGTGTCTCTAAGGTGGGAAGTCAGTTCATGGTGGAACATTCTATTAAACTTGTGTGAGTGGAGAAATATTTCTTTGGAAGGAAGAGGTCACGAATCCCTTTTTAAGAGTTAATGGTTTATAGCATACCGAATGAGCAAAATGGCTATTTCTGAACTTTAGAAAAAAATAATATAGTTTTTCTGCATTTATAACATGAGGCTGATGTAAAATATCAAAAATTCTTTATTTTGAAAAGCAATGTAATCAATTTGACATAATTCATATATATTGAACCTGTGGTACACACACACAGAGTAAAACTTACATTCAGAAAATTGTTTGCACTTAAGAAATATTTTCAAGTGTAGTTGATTTACAATGTTGTGGGTTTTTTAAATACATGTTTATTGGAGTATACTTACTTTATAACACTGTATTAGTTTCTGCTTTACAACAAAGTGAATCAGCTATATGTATACTTATATTCCCCATATCCACCCCCCTTGAGCCTCCCTCCCACACTCCCTATCCCACCCCTCTGGGGGACATAAAGCACCGAGCTGATCTCCCTGTGCTATGCGGCAGCTTACCACTAGCTATTTTACATTTGGTAGTGTATATATGTCAGTGCTACTCTCTCACTACCTGTCTCCCCTTGCCCCCTGTGTCCTTAAGTCCGTTCTCTACATCTGTGTCTTTATTCCTGCCCTGTCACTAGGTTCGTCAGTACCATTTTTCTAGATTCCATATATATGTGTTAGCGTACGGTATTTGTTTTTCTCTTTCTGACTTACTTCACTCTGTATGACAGACTCTAGGTCCAACCACCTCACTGCAAATAACTCAATTTTGTTCCTTTTTATGGCTGAGTAATACTCCATTGTATAGATGTGCCACATCTTCTTTATATATTCATCTGTCGATGGACATTTAGGTTGCTTCTATGTCCTGGCTATTGTAAATAGTGCTACAGTGAACATTGGGTTACATGTATCTTTTTGAATTATGGTTTTCTCCGGGTATATGCCCAGTAGTGGGATTGCTGGGTCATACGGTAGTTCTATTTTTTAGCTTTTAAGGGATCTCCATACTGTTCTCCATAGTGGCTGTATCAGTTTACATTCCCACCAACAGTTCAGGAGGGTTCCCTTTTCTCCACACCCTCTGCAGCCTTTATACATTGTTGTATTAATTTCTGCTGTTCAGCAAAGTGATTCAGTTTTATATATATCTATCTATATCTATCTATCTATATCTATATATCTATATATATTCTTTTCCATTATGGTTTATCACAGGATATTGAATATAGTTTCCTGTGCTATACAGTAGGTCTTGGTGGGTTGTCTATCCTATGTAGAAAAGTTTGCTTCTGCTATTCCAAAACTCCCAATCTTTCCTTCACTCTCTCCTTGGCAACCACAACTCTCTTTTCTATATCTGTGTGTTTGTTTCTGTTTCGCTGACATGCTCATTTGTGTCCTGTTTTCGATTCCACATATAAGTGATATTATATGGTATTTGTCTTTCTCTCTCTGACTTCCTTCACTTAGTATCATTATCTCTAGGTCCATCCATGTTGCTGCAAATGGCATTATTTCAGTCTTTTTTATGTCTGAGTAATATCTTTTGTATACGTATACCACACCTTCTTTATACACTCATTTTTCAATGAACATTTAGGTTGTTTCCATGTCTTGGCTGTTATAAATAGTGCTGCTATGAACATAGGGTTTCATGTATCTTTTTGAATTATAGTTTTGTCTAGATATATGTCCACAAGTGGGATTGCTAGATCATATGGCAACCCTATAGTTTTTTTGAGGAACCTCCATACTGTTTTCCATAGTGGCTGCACCAACTTACATGGCCACCGACAGTGTAGAAGGGTTCCCTTTTCTCCATACCCCCTCCAGCATTTGTTAATTGTAGATTTTTTTTTAATGATGGCCATTCTGATCAGTGTGAAGTGATACCTCATTGTAATTTGGATTTGCATTTATCTAATAATTAGTGATGATGAGCATCTTTTCATGTGCCTATTGGCTCTCTGTATGTCTTCTTTGGAGAAATGTTTATTTAGGTCTTCTACCCATTTTTCCATTGAGTTATTTGTTATTTTGTTATTGAGTTGTATGAGCTGTTTGTATAGTTTGGAAATTAAGCCCTTGTCAGTCTCATCATTTGCTAATATTTTCTCCCAGTCCATAGGTTGTATTTTCATTTTGATTATGGTTTCCTTTGCTGTGCAAAAGCTTATAAGTTTGATTAGTTCCTGTTTCTTTTTTGCTTTTACAGTAAGTCCCCTACATATGAACAAGTTCTGTTCCAAGAGTGCGTTTGTAAGTTCAATTTGTTTGTAAGTCCAACAAAGTTCGCCTAGGTACCCAACTTACACAGTCGGCTATATGGTATTGTACCGTAATAGGTTTATAATACTTTTCACGCAAACAATACATAAAAAACAAGCACAAAAACAATGAAAGCATTTTTAATCTTACAGTACAGTAACTTGAAAAGTACAGTAATACAGTACAACAGCTGGGATACTCGGGCTGGCATCGAGGGAACAGGCGAGCAGAGTTACTGATTGGAGGAGGGAGGGGAGGTGGGAGATGGTAGGGGTGAAGGATTATCAGCAGTAGGAGACAGAGGGCAAGCTGCAATTTCACTCATACCTGACGTTGATGGCAAAGTTTCTGGTTCCTTGCTGGATTTAATTCTATCTACCCTCTTGAAAGAATGATCCATTGATGTCTGGGTAGTAGCTCTTTTTTTCTCATCATAGATGACAAGGTAACACTGGATTGCAATCTGAATGGCTGCTGCCACCTTTGGGTCCCATTCTAGGTTCGGGTCCTGTGCCTCAAAAACTAACAGTGCTTCCTCAAATAACGAAGATTCCCTTGCCATTTTCTGTGTCGTGAATCTCTTCAGTTCTTCAGTTACTTTTTCTTCCTCCTGTCCCTCTTCATCCTTTCTCTGGGCCTCCAATTCCATCAGTAAGCTCCTCATGTTGCACAGCAAGGAGGTCAGCGAAATCATCCTCTTGCAGATCTAGCTCCAGCTTCTCGCTGAGGGTCACTACGTTGCTGAAGACCTCTTCGGACTTCTGATCTACCTTCTCAAATCCACAAAAATCATGAACAAACTGAGGGCAAAGGTTCTTCCAAACCCCATTCATCGTGACCTCCATACCCTCACACCATGCAAAGTCAATGTTTTTTATGGTCTTGTAGATGTTATGGTCCTCCCAAAGTTGTCTCTAGGTTGTTCCTGATTTGTCACTTACCTTTACTGCCTGACAAAAAGTGTGACATAAATAATATTTCTTGAAAGTCGCTATAACGCCCTGGTCCATAGGTTGGATGAGCAACGTAGTATTTGGTGACAGATGAAGTACTTTGACGTTGGGATGAAAGTCATCCATGAATGGGGGGTGGCCCAGCGCATAGTCGAGCAGCAAAAGAATGTTTTGCTGGAACGTCCTTCTCCAAGCAATATTTCTCTACATCTGGGATAAAGTGGTGGCAAAACCAGTCCTGGAACGTGGCCTGTGTAATCCGGGATTTGGGGTTACGCTTCCACACAACAGGAAGAGAGCCCTTGGCTATGTTTTTAAGGGTTCTTGGGTTGTGTGAATGATAAACTAAGAGAGGTTTCAGCTTCAATTCACCGGAAGCATTGCCACCAAACAACAGTTAGCCTATACTTTGCTGCTTTACAGCCCGGCATCAACTTTTCCTCCTTACTGACGTAACTTCGGTCTGGCATCCTCTTCCAGTACAGTTGTGTCTCATCCACATTAAAAACCTGGTTGGGTAAATACACACCATCATCAATAATTTCTCAAAGTGTTTCTGGAAGTTCCTGGACAGCTACCCTATCTGCACTTGCTGTCTCTCCACTTACTTTTACATTGTGAAGGCTGGCTCTAGCCTTGAACCGATGAAAGCAGCCATGGCTGGCATTAAAAGATGTGCCCTCTGATTCTTTGCCGTGTTTCTTCTTCAAGTCTTCATAAAGGCTTTTAGGTTTCTCTTGAATCGGCGTTAAGTTGAGCAGGACTCAGCGCTGATGTTGATCCTGCATCCGCACACTGAGAAGTTTCTCCATCTCCTCCATCACTTTTCCATGCTTCTTGGATATTGTGTCAACATCGTCGGCACAGCAGACTTCACATGTTCCATGATCTTGTCCTTGTTCTTTAGATTCGTGCCAATGATTGAATGATTCATATTATAAGAATGAGCGATGTCTAACATCTTTTTGCCTCGCTCCACTCTCTCAATTACTTTCACTTTTGTTTCCGTCATTATCGCTTGGCGCTTCTTAACAGTACCAGCTACATCACGTCTGCTTTTACGCTTGCTTCCAGACATCTTGGGCTTGAAATAAAGGTACTGTACTACTGTACTCTATACAGTACTGTAAAGTACACAAAAGCACAACCACATATAGAGGCAGCACACACGTGACAATGTATGTCAGACACGTGAACTAACTTACATGATTGGACACGCGAATGGACGTTTGCATCTTTGAAAGTTTGCAACTTGAAGGTTCGTATGTAGGTGACTTACTGTATTTGTACTGTCTAGGGAGAACTACCTAGGAAAATTTTGGTATGACTTATGTCAGAGAATGTTTTGCTTATGTTCTCTTCTAGGAGTTATAAGGTGTCCTATCTTATATTTAAGCATATAAGCCGTTTTGAGTTTATTTTTGTGAATGGTGTGAGGGTATGTTCTGACTTCACTGATTTGTATACGGCTCTCCAACTTTCAAAACACCACTTGGTGAAGAGACTGTCTTTTCCCCATTGTATAGTCTTGCCTCCTTTGTCAAAGGTTAATTGACCATAGGTGTGTGGGTTTATTCCTTAGCTCTCTATTCTATTCCATTGATCCATGTATCTCTTTCTGTGCCAATACAATGCGGCTTTGATTACTGTAACTTTGTAGTATTTTCTGACGTTTAGGAGGGTTATGCCTCCTGCTTTGTTCTTTTTCCTGAGGATTGTGTTCATATTTCTGACTTTTTTATGGTTCCAGATACATTTTAGGATTATTTGTTCTAGTTCTGGGCAAAATGTCATGGGTAATTTGATAGGGATCACATTAAATCTGTAGATTGCTTTGGGTAGTATAGCCATTTTAACAGTATTAATTCCTCCCATCCAAGAGCGTGGGATGTCTTTCCATTTCTTTGAATCAACTTCAGCTTCCTTTACTAATGTTTTGTAGTTCTCAGTATATAAGTCTTTCACCTCCTTGGTGAGGTTTAATCCTAAGCATTTTATTTTTTTGATGCCATTAAAAAAAGGATTGCTTGTTTACATTTCCTTTCTGATATTTCATTGTTAGTGTAAAGAAATGCAACCAGGGACTTCCCTGGTGGCTCCATGGTTGAGAATCCTCCTGCCAATACAGGGGACACGGGTTTGAGCCCTGATGCAGGAAGATCTCACATGCCGTGGAGCAACTAAACCTGTGTGCCACAACTACTTAGCCTGCACTCTAGAGCCAGTGAGCCACAAATACTGAGCCCATGTGCCACAACTACTTAAGCCTGCATGCCTAGAGCGCATGCTCCACAACAAGAGAAGCCACTGCAATGAGAAGCCTGCGCACCACAAGAAAGTCTAGTCCCCACTGGCCACAACTAGAGAAAGCCCGTGCACAGCAATGAAGACCGAATGCAGCCAAAATAAATTTAAAAAAAAAAGAAAGAAAAACCAGGAAATGCAACCAATTTATATATGTTAATCTTGTATCCTGCTACTTTGCTGAATTTGTTTATCAGTTCTAGTAGTGTTTGTGTGGAATTTTTAGGGTTTCCTTTATATATATTATCATGTCATCTGCATATAATGGCAACTTTACCTCTTCCCTTCCAATTTGGTTAGATTTTATTTCTTTTTCTTGTCTGATTGTTGTGGCTAGGACTTCCAATACTATGTTGAAGAGAAGACGTGAGAGTGGGCATCCTTGTCTTGTTCCAGATTTTAGCGGGAAGGCTTTCAGCTTATGAACGTTGAGTATTATATTGGCTGTGGGTTTGTCATAAATAGGTTTTATTATGTTGAGATATGTTTCCTCTGTACCCACGTTGGTAAGTGTTTTTACCATGGATGGATGTTGAAGCTTTTCAAATGCTTTTTCGCCATCTATTGAGATGATCGTTTGTTTCTTGTTTTTCCTTTGTCGATGGGGTGTATCATGTTGATTGATTTGCATATGTTGAAATAGCTTTGTGAAACTGGGGTGAATCAAATTTGGTCATGGTGTATGATCCTCTTATGTGTTGTCGGATTCGGTTTTCTAATATTCAGTTGAGAATTCTTGCATCTATATTTATCAACGATATTGGCCTGCAGTTTTCTTTTTCGGTAGTGTCTTTCTCTGTGTTTTTTTTAAAAGTCTTTATTGAATTTGTTCCAATATTGCTTCTGTTTTATGTTTTGGTTTCTTGTTTGTGAGGCATGTGGGATCTTAGCTCCAAAACCAGGGATCGAACCCGCACCCCCTGCACTGGAAGGCGAAATCTTAACTGCTGGACAACGAGAAAAGTCCCCATCTGTTTTATTTGGTTTTTTTTTAAGTAAATTTCTTTCTTTATTTATTTTTGGATGCATTGGACATTCGTTGCTGTGCTCGGGCTCTCTCTAGTTGCGGTGAGCGGGGGCTACTCTTCATTGTGGTGGGCAGGCTGTTCATTGTGGTGGCTTCTTTTGTTGCAGATCATGGGCTCTAGGTGCGTGGGCTTCAGCAGTTGTGGCTATCAGGCTCAGTAGTTGTGGCTCACAGGTCCATTTGCTCCGCGGCATGTGGGATCTTCCTAGACCTGGGCTCGAACCCGTGTCCCCTGCATTGGCAG
The DNA here is from genome assembly GCF_965194825.1 of Balaenoptera physalus. Taxonomy (NCBI): domain Eukaryota; kingdom Metazoa; phylum Chordata; class Mammalia; order Artiodactyla; family Balaenopteridae; genus Balaenoptera; species Balaenoptera physalus. Next base: position 42,259,243 of record NC_138890.1, on the reverse strand, counting down.
GCAGATTCTCAACCACCGTGCCACCAGGGAAGCCCTCTATTTTGCTTTTAGTGATCAGTATGTTCAAGTTATCTATTTCTTCTTGATTCAGTTTTGTTTGGCTGTAAAAAAACAAAATATATTTTTAAGTTATGTTAGCAGCTAAATACTTACCATGTATTAGACCACAAAAGAGAGAAGAAAAAATATTAAAATATTTTTTCAAATACAACAAGTATTGAAATGTTTTAAAGAAATTGGTATAATAATACTAATTACAATAATGACAAATTGTTCTGAACTTAAAGACTACTTATATCTAAGATGCATATTATATGCTTATTGTTTTATTGTTTTTAAATACATGGAATGTTTTCTCCTTTCTAATGTAATTCTTTTATTTTACCTGTATATTGTGAAAAAAATTTAGTTCCACATAATATAAAAAATTACACTTTAATAGGAGATATTAATCCATTTACATTTACTATAGTACTGAAAATACTTAGGTTTAGCGTTCCATGTCATGGAGTGCTCTTTTTTATTTATTCATTTTTAAAAAAGATTTAATTTGGAGGGGTGGCCATAAATTATTCATTTATTTATTTATTTAATTTTAACATCTTTTTTGGACTATAATTGCTTTACAATGGTGTGTTAGTCTCTGCTTTAGAATAAAGTGAATCAGCTATACATATCCATATATCCCCATATCTCCTCCCTGTTGCGTCTCCCTCCCGCCCTCCCTATCCCACCCCTCTAAGTGGTCATAAAGCACTGAGCTGATCTCCCTCTTCTATGCAGCTGTTTCCTACTAGCTAGCTGTTTTACATTTGGTAGTATACATAAGTCCATGCCACTCTCTCACTTCGTCCCAGCTTACCCTTCCCCCTCCCCATGTCCTCAAGTCCATTCTCTATGTCTGCGTCTTTATTCCTGTCCTGTCCCTAGGTTCTTCCCAACCGTTTCTTTTCCTTTTCTTTTTAGATTCCACATATATGTGTTAGCATACAGTATTTGTTTTTCTCTTTCTGACTTACTTCACTCTGTATGACAGACTCTAGGTCCATCCATCTCACTACAAATAACTCAATTTCATTTCTTTTTATGGCTGAGTAATATTCCACTTTATATTGAAGATGTGCAACATCTTTTTTACCCATTCATCAGTTGATGGACACTTAGGTTGCTTCCATGTCCTGGCTATTGCAAATAGAGCTGCAATGAACATTGTGGAACATGACTCTTTTTGAATTATGGTTTTCTCCAGGTATATGCCCAGTAGTGGGATTGCTGTGTCATATGGTAGTTCTATTTTTAGTTTTTTAAGGAACCTCGATACCTTTCTCGATAGTGGCTGTATCAATTTACACTCCCACCAACGGTGCAAGAGGGTTCCCTTTTTTCCACACCTCTGCAGCATTTATTGTTTGTAGATTTTTTTGATGATGGCCATTCTTACCTGTGTGTGGTGATACCTCATTGTAATTTCGACTTGCATTTCTCTAATGATCAGTGATGTTGAGCATTCTTTCATGTGTTTGTTGGCAATCTGTATATCTTCTTTGGAGAAATGTCTATTTAGGTCTTCTGCCCACTTATGGATTGGGTTGTTTGTGGTTTTTTTTTTGATATAGAGCTGCATGGGCTGCTTGTAAAGTTTGGAGATTAATCCTTTGTCAGCTGCTTCGTTGGCAAATATTTTCTCCCATTCTGAGGGTGGCCTTTTCGTCTTGTTTACGTTTTCCTTTGCTGTGCAAAAGCTTTTAAGTCTCCTTAGGTCTCATTTGTTTATGTTTCTTTTTAATTTCCGTTTTCTAGGAGGTGGGTCAAAAAGGATCTTGCTGTGATTGATGTCATAGAGTGTTCTGCCTATGTTTTCCTCTAAGAGTTTGATAGTGTCTGGCCTTACATTTAGGTCTTTAATCCATTTTGAGTTTATTTTTGTGTATGGTGTTAGGGAGTCTTCTAATATTATTCTTTTACTGGTAGCTGTCCAGTTTTCCCAGCACCACTTATTGAAGAGGCTGTGATTTCTCCATTGTATATTCTTGCCTCCTTTATCAAAATTAAGGTGACCATATGTGTATGGGTTTATGTCTGGGCTTTCTCTTCTGTTCCATTGCTCTATATTTCTGTTTTTGTGCCAGTACCATACTGTCTTGACTACTGTAGCTTTGTAGTATTGTCTGAAGTCAGGGAGCCTGATTCCTCCAGTTCTGTTTTTCTTCTCAAGATTGCTTTGGCTGTTCGGGGTCTTTTGTGTTTCCATACAAATTGTGAAATTATTTTGTTCTAGTTCTCTGAAAAATTCCATTGGTAGTTTGATAGGGATTGCATTGAATCTGTAGATTGCTTTGGGTATTAGAGTCATTTTCACAATGTTGATTCTTCCAATCCAAGAACATGGTATATCTCTGTATCTGTTTGTGTCGTCTTTGATTTCTTTCATCAGTGTCTTATAGTTTGTTGAGTAAACGTCTTTTGTCTCCTTAGGTAGGTTTATTCCTAGGTATTTTATTCTTTGTGTTGCAGTGGTAAATGGGAGTGTTTCCCTAATTTCTCTTTCAGAATTTTCATCTTTAGTGTATAGGAATGAAAGAGATATCTGTACATTAATTTTGTATCCTGCAACCTTACCAGTTCATTGATTAACTCTAGTAGGTTTCTGGTAGCATTTTTAGGATTCTCTATGTATAGTATCATGTCATCTGCAAACAGTGAGAGCTTAACTTCTTCTTTTCCGATTTGGATTCCTTTTATTTCTTTTTCTTCTCTGATTGCTGCAGCTAAAAATTCCAAAAGTGTGTGGAATAATAGTGGTGAGAGTGGGCAACCTTGTCTCGTTCCTGATCTTGGTGGAAATGGTTTCACTTTTTCACCATTGAGAACGATGCTGGCTGTGGGTTTGTCATATATGGCCTTTATTATGTTGAGGAAAGTTCCCTCTATGCCTACTTTCTGGAGGGTTTTTATGATAAATGAGTGTTTAATATTGTCGAAAGCATTTTCTGCATCTATTGAGATGACCATATTGTTTTTATCCTTCAGTTTTTTAATATGGTGTATCACATTGTTTTGCATGTATTGAAGAATCCTTGCATCCCTGGGATAAACCCCACTTGATCATGGTGTATGATCCTTTTAAGGCGCTGTTGGATTCTGTTTGCTAGTATTGTGCAGTGGATTTTTGCAGCTATGTTCATCAGTGATATTGACCTGTAGTTTTCTTTCTTTGTGACACCTTTGTCTGGTTTTGGTGTCAGGGAGATGGTGGTCTCATAGAATAAGTTTGAGAGCGTTCCTCCCTCTGCTATATTTTGGAAGAGTTTGAGAAGGATAGGTGTTAACTCTTCTCTAAATGTTTGATAGAATTTGCCTGTGAAGCCATCTGGTCCTGGGCTTTTGTTTGTTGGAAGATTTTTAATCACAGTCTCAAGTTCAGTGCTTGGGATTGGTTTGTTTGTAGTTTCTATTTCTTCCTGGTTCAGTCTTGGAAGGTTGTGCTTTTCTAAGAATTTGTCCATTTCTTCCAGGTTGTCCATTTTATTGGCATATAGTTGCTTGCAGTAATCTCTCATGATCCTTTGTATGTCTGCAGTGTCAGTTGTTACTTCTCCTTTTTCATTTGTAATTCTATTGATTTGAGTCGTCTGCCTTTTTTTCTTGATGAGTCTGGCTAATGGTTTATCAATTTTGTTTATCCTCTCAAGGAACCAGCTTTTAGTTTTTTTGATCTTTGCTGTTGTTTCCTTCATTTCTTTTTCATTTATTTCTGGTCTGATCTTTATGATGTCTTTCCTCTGCTGACTTTGTTTTTTTTTTTTTTCTTTCTTTCTCTAATTGCTTTAGGTGTAAGGTTAACTTGTTTATTTGAGATATTTCTTGTTTCTTGAGGTAGGATTGTATTGCTATAAACTTCTCTCTTAGAACTGCTCTTGCTGCATCCCATAGGTTTTGGGTCTTCATGTTTTCATTGTCATTTGTTTCTAGGAATTTTTTTTATTTCCTCTTTGATTTCTTCAGTGATGTCTTGGTTATTAAGTAGTGTATTGTTGAGCATCCATGTGTTTTTATGTTTTACAGAATTTTTTCCTGTAATTGATATCTAGTCTGATAGCATTGTGGTCGGAAAAGATACTTGATACGATTTCAATTTTCTTATATTTACCAAGGCTTGATTTGTGACCCAAGATATGATCTATATCCTGGAGAATGTTCCAGGAGCACTTGAGAAAAAGTGTATTCTGTTGTTTTTGGATGGAATGTCCTATAAATATCAATTAAGTCCATCTTGTTTAATGTATCATTTAAAGCTTGTGTTTCCTTATTTATTTTCATTGTGGATTATCTGTTCATTGGTGAAAGAGGGGTGCTAAAGTCCCCTACTATGATTGTGTTACTGTCGATTTCCCCTTTTATGGCTGTTAACATTTGCCTTATGTTTTGAGGTGCTCCTATGTTGGGTGCATAAAATTATACAATTGTTATATCTTCTTCTTGGATTGATCCCTTGATCATTATGTAGTGTCCTTCTTTGTCTCCTGTAATAGTCTTTATTTTAAAGTCTTTTTTGTCTGATATGAGAATTGCTACTCTAGCTTTCTTTTGATTTCCATTTGCATGGAATATCTTATTCCATCCCCTCACTTTCCATCTGTATGTGTCCCTATGTCTGAAGTGGGTCTCTTGTAGACCACAAACGTACCGGTCGTGTTTTCGGATCCATTCAGCCAGTCTATGTCTTTTGGTTGGAGCATTTAATCCATTTACATTTAAGGTAATTATTGATATGTATGTTCTTATTACCATTTTCTTAATTGTTTTGGGTTTCTTATTGTAGGTCTTTTCCTTCTCTTGTGTTTCCTGCCTAGAGAAGTTCCTTTAGCATTTGTTGTAAAGCGGGTTTGGTGGTGCTGAATTCTCTTAGCTTTTGCTTGTCTGTAAAGGTTTTAATTTCTCTGTTGAATCTGAACGAGATCCTTGGTGGGTCGAGTAATCTTGGTTGTAGCTTTTCCCCTTTCATTACTTTAAATATGTCCTGCCAGTCCCTTCTGGCTTGCAGAGTTTCTGCTGAAAGTTCAGCTGTTAACCTTACGAGGATTCCCTTGTATGTTATTTGTTGTTTTTCCCTTGCTGCTTTTAATATTTTTTCTTTGTATTTAATTTTTGATAGTTTGATTAATATATGTTTTGTCATGTTTCTCCTTGGGTTTATCTTGTATGGGACTCCCTGCGCTTCCTGGACTTGATTAACGATTTCCTTTCCCATATTAGGGAAGTTTTCAACTATAATCTCTTTAAATATTTTCTCAGTGTCTTTCTTTTTCTCTTCTACTTCTGGGAACCCTATATTCGAATGTTGGTGCGTTTAATGTTTTCCCAGAGATGTCTCAGATTGTCCTCAATTCTTTTCATTCTGTTTTCTTTATTTTGCTTTGCAGTAGTTATTTCCACTATTTTATCTTCCAGGTCATTTATCCATTCTTCTGCCTCAGTTATTCTGCTATTGTTTCCTTCTAGAGAATTTTTAATTCCATTTATTGTGTTGTTCATCATTGTTTGTTTGCTCTTTAGTTCTTCTAGGTCCTTGTTAAACGTTTCTTGTCTAGTCTCCATTCCAGTACCAAGATTTGGGATCATCTTTACTATCATTACTCTGAATTCATTTTCAGGTAGACTGCCTATTTCCTCCACATTTGTTTGGTCTGGTGGGTTTTTACCTTGCTCCTTCATCTGCTGTGTGTTTCTGTGTCTTCTCATTTGGCTTTGGTGACTGTGTTTGGGGTCTCCTTTTCAGAGGCTGCAGATTTGTAGTTCCCGTAGTATTTGGTGTCTGCCCCCAGTGGCTAAGGTTGGTTCAGTGGGTTGTGTAGGCTTTCTGATGGAGGGGACTGGTGCCTGTGTTCTGGTGGGTGTGTCTGGATCTTGTCTTTCTGGTGGACAGATCCGCATCTGGTTGTGTGTTTTGGGGTGTCTGTGACCTTATTGTGATTTTCGGCAGCCTCTCTGCTAATGGGTGGGCCTGCATTCCTGTCTTGCTAGTTGTTTGGCATGGGATGTCCAGCACTGGATCTTGCTGGTCTCTGAGTGGAGCTGGGTCTTAGCGTTGAGACAGATATCTCTGGAAGAGCTTTCACCATTTGATATTACAAGGTGCCAGAGGTCTCTGGTAGACCAATGTCCTGAACTCGGCTCTCCCACCTCAGAGGCACAGGCTTGACACCCGGCTGGAGCACCAAGACCCTGTCAGCCACACAGCTGGGGGTGAGAGCAAGAGGTAGCTTTGGTACATCTCAAAGACCACCAATGAGGTTCACTGACCATTTTCTCTCCAGAAGTGAAGAAAACAAAATTCCGACTTTGGCTAGTCAGCCACTTTGGTAGCCAGCCTCCAAGATGGACCTAATTATCCCCTAATTATCTCCCAGTCTCCATGTCCCAGTGTGGCTCCTCGCACTTGAAAAGGGTTGACTGTTTAACTAATAAGAAATTGCAGAAATGACAAAGTGCAGCTTCCAAAGTTATAAAAGACATTGCAGCTTCTGCTTTGGTTTCTGCTAGATCACTCATCCTGGGGTAAGCCAGCTGCCATGTCATGAGGACACTCAAGCAGCCCTAAGGAGAGATCCATGTGGCAAGGAACTGAGGCCTCTTACCTACAGCCACGTGAGTGAGTCATCTCAGAAGTCAAAAGATTTAATTTTTTAAATTTTTGGTTGTGTTGGGTCTTCGTTGCTGCACAGGGTTTCTCCAGTTGTTACTAGAGAAGCAGGGGTCACTCATCGTTGTGGTGCACGGGCTTCTCCTTGCAGTGGTTTCTCTTGTTGTGGAGTATGGGCTCTAGGTGCATGGGCTTCAGTAGTTGTGTCATGCAGGCTCAATAGTTGTTGCTTGCAGGCTCTAGAGCACAGGCTCAGTACTTGTGGCACACGGACTTAGTTGCTCTGCGGCATGTGGGATCTTCCCAGACCAGGGATGGAACCCCTGTTCCCTGCATTGGCAGGCAAATTCTTACCCACTGTGCCACCAGGGAAGTCCAGTGTGCTCTTTTTTAAACCTAGTCTGTTTTCATTATTTTGTATCTTAACGATTCTGTATTAAAGAAAAAAAATAATACTCCTTTCTACCCCTCCTCTTTGAGGATTATATATGAAGAAGTATGTCGTATTTATTAACCTCAAATTTTCACCTTACTTTTAAGAAGTAATCACAATGTCAAGTATTTAATACTTTTCACTTCCACCTTGAAAAGCATGGATATTAAAGTGCTAATACAATTACCTTCCCTGGTCTATCTTTTTTAGTTTTTGTTATGTATAAAAAACAACGAAAAACATGCATGGTTTGTAAAGAAATGACAAATTTCAGAAAATTCAGCATCTGAATACACTCTAAACATAGCTTCTAGATAAAGACACAGAAAATTGCCAGATACTCAGAGGCCCCCTGGTCCCATTCTAGTGACTCCGCTTAAGGTTTAATATTGTTCTGGTATCTAACAAAAAGATAACTTTACCTGTATTTTGTATTTTATATAAATGTTATGGCACAGTAAAATCACTTTTGGATTGGGCTTTTTTATTTTATGTTGTTTGTGAATATGCCTATATGGTTGCCTGTTGTTGTGATCGTGCTTTGCCACTGTTGCATAGGATTCCATAATGTAAATATTTAACTATTAATTAATTTATTCCAATGTGTATTACAATATGAGTGATTTTCAGTTTGTGTCTATTGAGAACAGCACTGGTATATAAATTCTAGAACTTGAGCTTTGGTGGTGTGTGTATAAATTATTGTTCAGTATACACGTAGTAGTAAAATTTTCGAGTCATAGCTTTCTTGTGTTTATCTTTTTAGATATTTCTAAATATTTTCAAAACATTTGTATGATTTTTCATCTTCAGCAACAGTGAATGAGATTCAAGGATTATACACATTCTTGTCAAACTTGATAATACCTGTCATTTTCATTTGAACTTTCTGGTTGGTGAGTGATAATTCCAGGTATCACACTTTTGCATTTAATTGACTACTAAGAAGCCAAGCATCTTTTGATATGTTTACTTAACATTCTGTACTCTCTTTTTTGAAATATCTTTTGGTAAATTTCCCTCATTTTGCTATTTCATTATCTTCTTATTGAAGACTTCCTTTTTTTTTTTTAACATCTGAAGACTTCTTATTTAGGAGTTTTTAATACATGCTTGAGATGAGTTCTTCTCTCTTTCTGTCTCTCCTTCTCTTTCTTTAGATGAGTGTCAGTTTTTAATGTTAATAGCATCTAATTTGTTATTTTCCTCTTTATTTATTTAGTCTTATTTCTATTTATTTATGTAGTCTTCTTACCTGTAGCAGAACACATTATTTATTCTAAACCACAAATATGTTTTCATTTCTTCAATAAATGTAATTATTAAGCTTTAAATTTAAGTTAACTTTCTAAACTAAATATGTTGTATCATAGTGAGTATTAATTTTTCTATGACAGCTGAAAGGTTACATTTATTCAGAAAATGTTGTATCAGCTTTCTTTTCATTTGCTCCTACTTCTCATTGATTCAGAGTGGTAAACATCACTTCATCCATGGATCTGACTTTTCTCTGATTTCTCATGGTCATTCTCACTAATTCGTCTTGCCCCCTGAAATCTTTAGCAATCCCCTTATTCCACAGAAGCAAAAACCTTCCTTGGGCCTTTTTCCTCAGAAGATTGATTATTCCCACATTTTAAATGGGAGATTGCAATAAGTTAGGAGAAAATGCCACAAGGGTCTCTCATTTTTTTTTCACATCCTGTATCAGCCTCTGCTTGCACTCTCTGTTCAAAGATATTTGTGCAACACATTGATGGAAGATGCCACTTGTTTCTCTCCTTGGGGAAAAGACAGATTAATTACCTAACAAATAAAATAAAGAGAGTGTCTTGCTCTTTTCAAATGTTGGACAGGATTGCTTGCATCCTAATTTAAATGTTTCAGGTGACTGAAGCTTAAGATTCCTAAGCTTTAATCCATACTTGCACCATGCACAGCACCCAACAGGAGAGCTTTGCATAACCCCATGAGACACTTGTGTGCAAGTGGAAGAGATAAAAATATAAAACTATTGCTGTCTTTTTGTGTCATAAAAATGATTTTTTGTCTGATTTAAAATATTTTTTTCTAAAATCCAAAAACGTGTCAGGCTAAAATATTGTTATTTCAAATATGGTAAAATCGAAGACCCTTCAAATTTCTTTCCAGTTTTGTTGATGATGGGATGCCGTCAGAGATATGACTTCATTAATAAACACAATAGGTAAGATTCCTTCATAGGCCTGATTGGGGAATATGAAAATAAACTCCAGAAAAATCTGGACATTTTCTAGTTCTCAAATATTGGTTAAGATGGTAGAAAGGGCCCTTCATTGTCCTATATGTTAATGCAGATCAGTTGTGAGAGGTGGGGATAAAACAAGCAGCCTAAATATCCTTTATGTTTGTTGTACTACTAGTAGAAAGAGGATGGGTCAACATGTCACCATGGTTGATATAGCAAATAAGCTGCTTGAAACTACACAGAAATGTACCTGCTTGTATTTTCTGTGCAGTTACCCTCTCTTTTGGTGTGCCCTGATACCTCCCTCAACTTATGTACCAACTCCAGCAGCATTAAGCAGAAATCCAAAGAAACCTATTCTTTGGAATTATGAGGAAGGGAAGAGTCAAACATTTTATAACATGCTGTATACAAGGATACACGTCACCATCCTTATCTATGTCGTGCCATGCATGGAGGGTCAGTAGGTTCAGGGGATTCTGGAAGCACCAAGTTCTGTGGGGTTAATCACAGTTCCATTCATGGGCAGTAAAAGAGAAGGGCCTTATCTTGGTCACTTTCTCAATGCTAGTAGCTACAAAAAGAAGAGGATAGCAGACATCTTAGGGAGAAGAACCAACATTAAATGAAATGTCCTAATTACTCTAGGCAACCTCTCATGGTGGCCTCCCATAGCTCCTCAAATCCCTACATACTTGCACAAGGGATAGTGTAATATTACTGGAGTGTCTGACTGCAGATTAACATTATTTTTGTTGAAAAAAATAAAAATAGGTTCAAGTGATAGGGTTTGAAAAGGGTTCACAGTGTGAAGGAAACTATTGTAACAATGTGGACAGAACCCTTTGGATGGATTTATCATGTTTTTTTTTTTTTGCTGCTTCAGAATCTGTAGTAGCGATTGGTGTGTTCCATGATACATCCCCGCTTCTTATAAGTTTTAGATGGAATACCCCATTAGGAAGAAGTGCACGTAAGGAAGATTAGTGAGTCAAACTCCTCTGCCCTCTGTCAGCAGTGGGTGCAAAGGGATTTAGACCAAGTGCTTTCATCCTTTGATTTGCAAAGTTTTCACTATATGAATGATGTTTTGTTTGTTTGCAGGTCAGGAGCCTTGGTCTCAATATCCCTGTTTAAAAACTGTTATCACGTGTCTGCCAGAAGAATTGCTGATGATACTGGGAAAAATTGAGAGTTATCCTTAACAATTAAGGGTTTTGTAGCGACATGGATGGACCTACAGATTGTTATACTGAGTGAAGCAAGTCAGACACAGAAAGACAGATATCATATGATATTGCTTATATGAGGAATCTATAAAAGAAAAAAAAAGGTACAAATGAATTTATTTACACAACAGAAATAGAATCATGGATATAGAAAACAAACTTATGGTTACCAGGGAATAAGTGGGGAAGGGATAAATTGGGAGATTGGGACTGACTTATACACACTACTATATATAAAATAGATAAAGACCTGCTTTATAGCACAGGGAACTCTACTCAGTGGTCTGTACTGGCGTATACGGAAAAAGAATCTTATAAAAAAAAACAAGGGTTTTGGGATTATATAATAAATATAAATGTGCAAACCTTTAACATGAAAGGAAAAATCAGTTAACTCTGTGGTCCCTGTTATGGTGTAAATATTTTGTACCTCTAATTTTAAAATTTTGAAACCCAGCTCCCATGTGGATGGTATTAGGAGGTGGGGCTTTTGGGAGGTGATTAGGTTATGAGGCCAGAGACCTCAAACATGGGATTAGTGACCTAATAAATGTAGCACACAGAAGATCTTATGCCCATTCCATGATTTCATTGCTGAGCGAGAAGACCCACATTATGAACCAGAAATTGGTCCCTCGCCAGACACTACGTCAGCCGGCAACTTGTTCTTTTTTAAAAAAAAAATAATTAAATAATTAATTAATTAATTTTTTGGCTGTGTTGGGTCTTTGGTGTGGTGTGCGGGCTTCTCATTGAGTGGCTTCTCTTGTTGCGGAGCACCGGCTCTAGGTGTGTGGGTTTCAGTGGTTGTGGCTCATGGGCTCAGTGGTTGTGGCCTGTGGACTCTAGAGCACAGGCTCAGTATTTGTGGTGCACGGGCTTAGTTGTTCCATGGTACGTGGGATCTTCCTGGACCAGGGCTCGAACCCTTGTCCCCTTTATTGGTAGGCAGATTCTTAACCACTGCACCTCCAGGGAAGCCCCTGGTTACTTGTTCTTGAACTTTTCAGCCTCAGCAATTATGAGAAAACAAAAATATTCTGTTGTTTATAAAATACCAAGTCTCTCGTATTTTGTTTTAGCAGTCAAAGAGCTGGCTGAGGAGAAATATCTGTGAGCTTGAAGACATATCAGGAGAAACCTTTAAATCTCAAAAGAAAAGAGAAAATGGGCAGGAAAGGAATCAACAGAACAGAGTAATCAATAATTGAGGAACAATGAAAAATGCTGTGACCTATACATAATGGGTATAGCAGGAGGAGAATATAGATAATAAAGAACAGAAAATATTTTTTAAAAATGACTGAGACTCTCCCCAAATGAATGTCTGACACTAAATCCACAACATCCAAACTTAGAAGAACATATCAATAGTAAAGAAAACTGACCAATATCTCTCAGGAACATCAATGCAAAAATCCTCAACAAAATATTACCAAATCGAATCCAACAATATTTTGAGAGAATTTTATATCATGAATGAGAGGAAATAATCCCAGGTATGAAAGGCTGGTTCCACATTCTAGAATCAAGTAATTATATCCATCATATCAACACCTTAAAGACAATCATTAGCATATCAATAGATTCAGAAGACCTTTGAAAAAATCTAACACCCATTCTTCATAAAAACTCTCAGTTAAAGAAATAGACTGGAGCTTTCTCAAGTTGATAACAAAGATTTACAGGAAACTTTTATCTTACATCATGATTAATGGTCAAAATCATGAAGCTTTTCCACTAAGTTCAGGTAAAAGCAAGGATGTCCCCTTTCATGAATCCTTTTCCATATTTTACTCCAAGTCCTTGCTAATGCAATAAGGCACGAAAATAAATAAAACAAATACAGATTGGGTAGAAAAAAATGAAAGCAACCTAAATAAAATGTGGACCAATATACTTTATGGACACCTCACCAAAGAAAATAGACACTATGCATATAAGTATACAGAAGAATAATCCAGATTACATGCTGCCATGAAAAAGCAAATTAAAAATACAATTCCATACCACTATGTAACACTTAGAATGGCTAAAATGTGAACAATGACAAGAACAAATTCTGTAGGAGATGTGGAACAATAGGAAATGTCATTTGTCATTGGTGGAAATGAAAAATAATACAGCTACTTTGGTAGTCTGATTGACACTTGCTAGAATATTGAGCATTCCCTTACTGTACAATCCATCGAGTGTTCTCATGGATATTTACTGAAAGTAGTTTAAAACATACTTCCAGAGGAAAACCTGCATATGGATATTTATAGCACCTAATTCAATATTGCCAAAATGTGAATGAAACTAAGGTGTCCTCCAATAGGTGAATGAAATGATATAGTATTAATATATTCTGGGAATGGGATAATATTGAGCACTAAAAAAGTAAGCTATCAAGCCATATAAAGAGATGGGAATTCTTTTTTTTTCTTTTGAAATATAGGTGATTTTCTTTATTTTGAAATTTAAATGTTATTGGAGTATAGTTGATTTACAATGTTGTGTTAATTTCAGTTGCACAGCAAGTGATTCAGTTACACATATGCATATATTCATTCTTTATCAGATTCTTTTCTGATAACGGTATTCCCAGAATACTGAGTAGAGCTCCCTGTGCTATACAGTAGGTCCTTGTTGCTTATCTGTTATATATAGTAGTATTCGTATGTTTACCCCAAGCTCCTGATTTATCCCTACCCCCCACCTCTCCCCTTTGGTAACCATAAGTTTGTTTTCCAAGTCTGTGAGTCTGCCTCTGTTTTGTAAGTTAGTTCATTTGTATCAATTTTTAGCTTCCACCTAGAAGTGATATCATCCAATATTTGTCTTACTCTGTCTGACTTACTTCACTTAGTACAATCATCTCTAGGTCCATCCATGTTACTGCAACTGGCATTATTTTCTTCTATTTTATGGCTGAGTCATATTCCATTATATATATGTATCACATATTCTTTACCTACATTCATATGTTGATGGACATTTTGGTTGCTTCCATGTCTTCGCTATTGTAAAGAGTGTTGCAGTGAACATTGGGGAAGATGTGTCTTTTCGATTTATGCTTTCCTCCAGATATGCACACAGGAGTGAACTTGCTGGATCATCTGGTAGCTCTATTTTATTTTATTTTACTTCATTTCATTTCAATTTCAATTTTTTTGGAATAGAGTTGATTTACAATGTTGTGTTACTTTCTGCTGCACAGCACAGTGAAGCAGTTATACATATATCCAATCCTTTTTGGATTCCTTTCCCAAACAGGTCATTACAGAGTATTGAGTAGAGTTCCCTGTGCTATACAGTAAGCCCTTATTTGTTATCTCTTTTATATATAGTGGTGTGTATATGTCAATCCCAATTTCCAATTTATCCCTCCCACCTCCCCTTACTCTGGTAACCTCCATTCTGTGCTCCATAGTGGCTGTTACCAATTGGCATTGCCACCGATAGCATAGAATTGGTGGTGCAGTGGTTAAGAATCTGCCTGCCAGTTCAGGGGACACAGGTTGGAGCCCTGGCCCGGGAAGATCTCACATTCCACAGAACAAGTAAGCCCGTGTACCACAACTACTCAGTCTGCGCTCTAGAGCCCACGAGCCACAACTACTGAAGCATGTGTGCCTACAGCTTGTGCTCCACAACAAGAGAAGCCACCACAAAGAGAAGGCTTCGTACCACAATGATGAGTAGCCCCCGCTTGCTGCAACTATAGAAAAGCCGTGCGCAGCAATGAAGACCCAACGCAGATTAAAAAAAAAAAAAGTAGTAGGTTTCTCTTTTTTCCACACCCTCTGAAGCATTTCTTGTTTGTAGACATTGTGATGGTGGCTATTCTGAGTGGTTCCATGTGATACTTCTTTGTACATCTGATTTGCATTTGTCTAACATAAAGCAATGGTGAGTATCTTCATATGTGCTTTTTTTTTGAACAGTGTCAGTAAGATTTACCCCTTGAAAAAGGGTTATTGAAAGGTTGCCTTGTTTTGAAGTCTACTTCGATTACCTACCCCAAGACATTTTTTGAGGGCTGTTGTCATTTACAGCTCCCCAGGCGTTGTGAATATGAAGTGCGTATAAGGTCCAGTTTTAGAATTGTTGTTGTGGGAAACAGAAGGCGGCAGGGTTTCTACTGTCCCTCTCTGGTTACTGACACAACCTTAGGTGTAGGGCAAGTCCTGTTCTTGGGTATTAAATTAGAGTGGAATGTGCCTGTCCAGACATGTAAGGGCTTCTGTCCCATTCCTTCTTCCCCCTTACCCTTCATCCCCCGAACAAGTATAAACCCCTGCAAAATCACCTGTTGAGGGTGCTGTCTTGTAGAATGGGATGACCCTTACGAAGGAGTCGGAAGGTCGGAACCCAAACACCAGGATATGTTGAGAGCAGGTGATTTTCCAAATGTCATCCAGCCCAGAGAGTCCACCATCCTTTGGGTGTCAGAGGGTTGGTTTAGTAGTATGAGGGCACACTTAGATCTGGAGATAGTGATCCCATGCAGAGGGGACCAGGTTGCCCATGTTCAAGGGGGGCGAATTAGCTGGCATATCCTCCCGAGGTCCTCAGGCCTACAACAGTCCAGCCTTGGGACCAAATTGTGTCTGTGTCCAGGGATGTGACACTAGTATGTTCACTGCGACTAAACAAATTTATTGATCATTTTTCTTTTCTTTAACTTAATTTTAAATTTATAATGGAGTATATAGTTGATTTATCATGTTGTGTTCATTTTTGACATACACCAACATGATTCATTTATACAGAGATAACTATATATTCTTTTTAGAATTATTTTCCCATTGAGGTTACTAAAGGTTGTTGAGAAGAGTTCCAAGTGCTCTACAGCAGGTCCATTTTGATTACAAGTTTTCTCTCTGTAAATATGTATATACTAACTCCAACCTCATGATTTATGCCTCCAACACACCTTTCCAGTTTGGTAACCATAAGTCTGTGTTCTAAGTCTGGGACTCTTTTTCTGTGTTGTAAGATAGTACCTTTCTATCAATTTTTAGATTCCACCGATAAGTAATATCATATGATATTTTTCATTGCCTGATTTATGACACTTAATATGAAGGTATGTAGGTCCTTCTGAGTGGCCCTAAATGGCCTTATTTCATTCACTTCATGGCTGAGTAATATTCCATTGTACATATCTACCATAATTTCTTTATCCATTCTTCCCTCCAAGGACTTTTAGGTAGCTTCCGAGTAGAGGCTCTTGTAAACAGGGCTGCATAAATTTTAGAGTGCCTGGGTCCTGTCAATTTACGTTTTTTCCAAGATACAGGCCCAGGAGTGGAAGCGCCATATGCTCTGAAGCTCTGGTTTTTAGATTTTTAAGGAATCACCACCCACTTCTCCAGAGTGGCTGTTAGCAATTTACATTCCCACCATCATCTTGTCAGGGTTCCCTTTTCTCCATGCCCTGTCCTGCATTTCAGGTTTTACAGTTTGTGAGGTTGGCCATTCTGACTGGTGCGAAGTGATATCTCTTTGTAGTATTAATTTACATTGCCCGCCTGTTTTGTTGGCCAAAAATGGAGTAAGGGTTTTTCCTGAATATATTAAGGAATAACGCATACGGCCTTTTTGGCAAACTGCATCATTGGCGATGTTCAGCAGCTTTGCATGTGCTTTGATGACGAGTGCAAACTACCCCTTGAAATCCCTTTCCTGCAATTCTGCCTTGCTTACAAGGCCTTTACGAATACTTGGCTCAAGAAATGACTCCATTAGAGGTGTCAATTACAACCCTGCATGTTTGTGAATTGCAGTGCCCCTGAGCACCGGTTTTCAACTTGTTTAGGGAAGCAGACACAAAGGGGCAGGATTTCTACAGACCCATTCCAGTTACTGGGGCACCTGAAGGATAGGGAAATTCTTCTTCCAGGTAGGAAACTAGAGTGGCATATGCCTGTCCAAACATCTAAGGCTTGTGTCTCATTCCATCCCGCCATTCCCCTTCTTCACCGGAAAATTCCAAGCCGTGCAAAACCGGCTGTTGAGTGTGCTGCCTTCCCAAAGTGGGGAGACTCTAAGGAAAGGAGCTGGGGAACCCGAATACCAGGAGACGTGGAGATGAGGTGAGTTTTCCAAACTCTTCCCGATCAGACGGTGTACCATCCTCTGGATGTGCCATGCATGTTTTAGCTGTAGGAAGGGTCCCCTGCACCTGGAGATATGGAACCCATGGAATGGGGGCCAGGCAGTATTACTCTAAAAGTGCTGCATTTGCTGTACCATCCTCACGAAGCCTCTCAGACCAACGAGTGTAGAGCCTTAGGTCCCATCCAGCTCTGTGTCTAGATATGGTCAGTCCAGGTTGCATCACAGCCCTTGAACAAATTTTGTGAGAATTTCTCTCTCTCTCACTGTCTTTATTTTGTTCTTGTTATTTAATTTTATAATGGGGTATAGCTGATTTTCAATACTGTGTTTCTTCCTGCTCTACATCTATCCACTTGATTCACTTAAAGAGAGACATCAATAAATTCTTTTACAGATTCTTACCAGTCTTATATATCCTTTTCTGGTGACAACAGTGTGCTGACTCCAGCTCTTTGAGCTATAGAGTAGGTCCTGTCGAATACCTATTTTGTTTATGGAACCGTATCTGTGCTAATTTCAACCTCCTGGTTTATGCATCACCCCGCCCCACCTTTCTCCTTTAGCAGCCATAAGTGTGTTTTCTAAATGTGTGACTCCGTTTCTGTTTTGTAATTGCGTTCATGTGAAGGCATTTTTAGATACTCTCTATAAGTGATACCTTATGATAAGTCTCTTTTTATGTCTGACTTATGTCACTTAGAATGATCGTACCTCAGTCTCCACGAGTTGCTGCCACTGGCTTTATTTCATTGATTTAATTGCTGAGTAATATTCCATTGTACATAAGTACCACATCTTCTTTCTCCATTTTTTCCTTCCAAGGATATGTAAGTTGGACCCAAATCGAGGCATTTCTAAACAGAGCAGCCCTAAACTTTGGGGTGCCTGTGTCTTGTCGATTTTTTGGTTTTCCCAAGATATACGCCCATGAGGGGAAGTGCTGTATGCTTGTAGCTCTGTGTTTTAGAAGTTCTAAGATACAGCATACACTTCTCAAGAGTGGCCGGTGGCAATTTATATCCCGCCGATCAGCATAACAAGGCTCCGTTTTCTCCATGGCCTGCCCTGCATTTCTGGGTTTTACACTTTTTCAGCATGGGCCTTTTGACCAATGCGAAGTGAGACATTTTTGTAAAGCTGATTTGCATTGCCCGCTTGTTTAGTTGGCCAAAAAGAGCATCTGCGTTTTTTCCAAAATTTATTCAAGAAACAACGCAGACGCCCTTTTTGGCCAACAGGACCATTGTCGAAGTTCTGCGGAATTTCATGTGCTTTAAAGGCGAGTCCAATCTACCTGGAAAAACTGTTTCCTGCAATTCTGTATTGCTTTGAAATCCTCTTCGTTGTCTTACCTCAACACATTTTTAGACGAGAGTTATCATTTATAACTCCGCAGATTTGTGAATTGCCGTGCTCCTGAGCTCCATTTTCGAAATCGCTTTTTTGGGAGCTGGCCGCAAACCCGCAGGATTGCTTCAGGCCCTATTCTGGTTCCGGAGCGCAGGCTAAGCCTGTGGTTAATTCTTCTTCCTGATGGGAAATTAGGGTTACCTGTGCCTGTCCCAACAGCTACAGCTAGCCTCTCATGGGTTCCCCCTCTTCCCATTCATCCTCAGGAAAAATTACCACCTGTACGGAACAGGATGTTAAAGGTGCTGATTCTCCAAGTGGGGAGATTGTTAGTAAAGCGGCTGGAATGGCGAACCCGAGCACCAGGAGATGAGGAATGAGGAGCGTTTCAGAAACATTTCTCGATCACACTGTATACCATCCACCGGGTTTCCCAAGCATTTTTTCTCTGCAGGAAGATTCCATTGACCCTGGAGATTTGGGATCCATAGAATGGGTACCAGGCAGTATTAATTTAAAGGGTCTGCGTTTGCTCACCCAACCTCACCAAACCTCTCAGCCCCAAGAGTGTCCACCCTTATGTCTCAATCAGCTGTGGGTCTAGATATGGTCAATCCAGGTGGCATCACAGCCCCTGAACGAATTTTGTAAGAATTTCTCTCTCTTTCACTGTCTTTGTTTCAAGGGTTTTTAAAAGTAATTGATTTTTATAATGGGGTTTAGCTGCTTTTCACTGCTGTGTTTCTGCCGCTTTACACCCACTTGACTCACTTACAGAGAGATATCAATACATAGGTTTTAAGATTCTAACTAGTCAGATAGATTCTTGGGCGGTGAATAGGGGGTGTTGAGTCCAATTCACTGAGCAAGGAGTAGTTCTTGTCTATTACATATTGGGTTTATGGAACGGTATCTGAGGTAATTTGAAACCCTTGTTTTATGCATCACCCCACCTCACCTTTCCCGTTAAGCAGCCATAGTGTGTTTTTTCAACGTGTGACTCTGTTCTGTTTTGTAATTCAGTTCAAGGGTAGCGGTTTTTACATCCCCTCTATAAGTGATATCTTATGATAAGTGTCTTTTTCTGTGTTACTTATTTCACTTAGAATCGTCGTACCTAAATCCACTCATCATACTGCTACTAGCCTTATGACGTTGATTTCATGGCTGAGTGATATTCCATTGTACATAAGGACCACAGTTTCTTTATCCATTTTTCTCTTTCCTGGGATATTTAAGGTGTAACGAAGTGGAGGTTCTTGTCAACAGAGCAGCCTTAAACTTCGGGGTGCATGTGTCTTGCTGATTTTTAGTTTTCCCAATATATACGCCCATGAGTGGAAGTGCCCTATGCTCTCTAAGCTGTGCTTTGTAGATGTTTCAGGACACATGGTGCACTTCGCCAGAGTGGCTGTGCACAATTTACATCGTGCCCATCAGCGTAGCAAGGCTCCCATTTCTCCATGGGCTTTCCTGCATTTCTGGTATTGACCCTTTATTCAGCATGGCGCTTTTGAGCGATCGGAAGCGAGACTTCTTTGTAGCGCTGATTTGCCTTTCCAGGTTTCTTGGTTGGCCAAAAAGGGCGTATGCGTTTTTTCCTGAATATATTCAGGAAAAAACGCATACGCCCTTTTTGGCCAAGGGCATCATTGTTGAGGTTTTGCCGCTTTCCATGTGCTTTAAAGTCGATTCGAATCTACCTCCTGAAATCTGTTTCCTGCAATTCTGCCTTGATTTCAAATCCTCTTCGTTGCCTTCCCTCAAAATATTTGTGGATGAGAGTTATCATTTAAAAGTCTGCAGGTTTGTGAATTGCAGTGCCCCTGATCTCCATTTTTCAACTCGCTCTTTTGGGAGTTGGCCGAAAAACCGCACGATGGCTTCAGGCCCTATTCTGGTTCCGGGCGGCAGGCTGAGCCTGTGGTTAATTCTTTTTCCTGATGGAAATTAGAGTGACCTGTGCCTGTCCCAACACCTAGAGCTACCCTCTCATGGGTTCCCCCTCTTCCCATTCATCCTCAGGACAAATTGCAACCTGTACGAAACAGGAGGTTAAAGGTGCTGATTGTCCAAGTGGGGAGATTGTTAGTAATGCGGCTGGAATGGCGAACCCGAGCACCAGGAGATGAGGAATGAGGTGCGTTTCGGAAACCTTTCCCGATCACACTGTATACCATCCACTGGGTTTCCCATGCATTTTTTCGCTGTAAGAAGAATCCCTTGAACCTGGAGATTTGGGACCCATAGAATGGGTACCATGCACTATTACTTTAAAGGGTAGGCGTTTGCTCACCCAACCTCACCAATCCTCTCAGCCGCAAGAGTGTCCAGCCTTATAGCTAATCCAGCTGTGGGTCTAGGTATGGTCAATCCTGGTTGCTTCACTGCCCCTGAACGAACTTTTTACGAATTTCTCTCTCTTTCACTGTCTTTGTTGGGGTTTTTTTTGTAATCTATTTTTATAAAGGTGTTTAGCTGATTTTCACTGCTGTGTTTTTGCCGCTTTACACCCACTTGATTCATTTACAGAGAGATATCAATACATAGGTTTTAAGATTCTTACTAGTCAGATATACTCTTGTGCGGTGAATACGGGGCTTTGAGTCCAGTTCACTGAGCAAGGGGTAGGTATTGTCTGTTACATATTTGGTTTATGGAACGGTATGTGTGCTAATTTCAAACCCTTGTTTTATGCCTCACCGCACCTCACCTTTCCAGTTAAGCAGCCATCCATGTTTTCTAAATGTGTGACTCTGTTCTGTTTTGTAATCAGGTCATGGGTAGCGATTTTTACTTTCCCTCTATAAGTGATATCTTATGATAAGTGTCTTTTTCTGTGTGACTTATTTCACTTAGAAACATCGTACCTAAATCCACTCATCTTCCTGCTAGTAGCCGTATGACACTGATTTCATGGCTGAGTGATATGCCATTGTGCATAAGTACCACACTTCTTTATCTATTTTCCTCTATCCTGGCATATTTAAGGTGTACTGAAGTGGAGGTTCTTGTAAACAGAGCAGGCCTAAACTTTGGGGTGCCTGTGTCTTGTTGATTTTTAGGTTTCTCATTTTATACGCCCACGAGTGGAAGGGCCCTATGCTCTCTAGCTGTGTTTTTTAGATGTTTTAGGAAACACCATGCACTTCTCCAGAGTGGCCGTTGGCAATTTACATCTCACCCATCAGCCTAACAAGGCTCCCTTTTCTACCTGGCCTGTCCTGCACTTCTGGTTTTTACACTTTTTTGGATGGCTTTTGGACGGATGGGAAGCGAGACTTATTTGTAGTGCTGATTTGCCTTTCCGGCTTGCTTGGTTGGCCAAAAAGGGCGTATGCGTTTTCTCCTGAATATATTCAGGAAAAAACGCATAGGCCCTTTTAGGCCAAGTGCATCATTGTCGACGTTTTGCCGCTTTTCATGTGCTCTAAAGGCGATTCGTATCTACCTCCTGAAATCTGGGGACTTGTCCCCGCACATTGTTCTCTAATATACAACCTCGGAACACTATCTCCATGAAGACTCTGTTGCCCTAGTAACAAGGGTTGAGAACGCAATAATGCTGCCGCCTTGTGGCTGTTTCTCACAACAGCAGCTTTAAACCGAGTGCTAATGGTTGCTTAATAGTCACAAAGAGTTCAGGGCTGTAAATGACACCTCCCCTCAAAAAATGCCCTGGGTTAGGGAATAGGCAAGAAAATTCAACACATGACAAATTTTTCCAGAAGTCAATATGAAGAGAGGAGTTGTACTCACTCTTTAAAAAAAACAGAGGAAAAGAAAAAAAGGACCTGCCTAAAGCTCAGTATAAGGAATTATTAGCCACATGCAAATCCAACCTCCAAAAAGGTTTCAGCACACACCAGTCAAATGACCATCAGCAAAACGTCTACAAACTATAAATGCTGAAGGGGTTTTAGAGAACTTTGTACCTTCTAGCAGCTGGTGGGATGTAAAGTGGTAACAGCACTAACGAAAACTGAATGGAGCTGCTTTAAAAGGTAAAAATTGAGCTACCAGATGATATAGCAGGGCACCTTTTGGGCCTATAATCTAAGTCCACCAGAATCGGAAAGACAGAGGCAGGTAAATGTGCACTGCAGCAATATTGAAATAGCCAAGATATGGAAGCAAAAAAAAGGTCCATAAACAGATGAATTGACAAAGAAGAAGTGGTATATGTACAGAATGGAATCGTAGCCTCGGGAAAAAAATGAAGAGTGCCATTTTCAGGACTACAAATGAGCCTAGAAATAATCATATTAGGTAAAGTAAGTCAAAAGGGAATGACAAATATCCTATGATATCATTTATACAAGTTATCCTAAGATTGCTACCAATGAACATACCTCCACAGAAAAAGACACTCACAGACTTATAAAACAAACTAATGGTTAACCAAAATGAAAGGGAGAAGGATGGAAAAATTAGGATTATGGGGCTAACCTAAATAGGCTAATGTATGTTAAATGTATATAAACACTTAACATATAAACTATATAAATTTCCTGCAATTCTGCCTTGCTTTCAAATCCTCTCCGTTGCCTTGCTTCAATATATTTTTGGACTTGAATTACCATTTATAACTCTACAGGACTGTGAATTGCAGTGCCCCTGAGCTCCATTTTTCAACTCGCTTTTTTGGAAACTGGGCGCAAAACTGCAGGATTGCTTCAGGCCCTATTCTGGTTCCGAGGGGCAGGCTGAGCCTGTGGTTAATTCTTCTTCCTGATGGTAAATTAGAGTGGCCTGTGCCTGTCCCAACACCTAGCGCTAGTCTCTCATTGTTTCCCCCTCTTCCCGTTCATCCTCAGGACAAATTGCAACCTGTAAGGAACAGGAGGTTAAAGGTGCTGATTCTCCAAGAGGGAGATTGCTAGTAAAGCGGCGGGAATGGCGAACGCGAGCACAAGGAGATGAGAAATGAGGTGCGTTTTGGAAACCTTTCCCGATCACACGGTGTACCATCTTCTGGGTTTCTCATGCATGTTTTCGATGTAGGAAGATGCCCTTGAACCTGGAGATTTGGGACCCATGGGATGGGTACCACGCAGTATTACTGTTAATGGTCTGCGTTTGCTCAGCCCACCTCACCAAACCTCTCAGCCCCAAGAGTGTCCACCCTTATGTCTCAATCAGCTGTGGGTCTAGATATGGTCAATCCAGGTGGCATCACAGCCCCTGAACGAATTTTGTAAGAATTTCTCTTTCACTGTCTTTGTTTCACATGTTTTTAAAAGTAATTGATTTTTATAATGGGGTTTAGCTGCTTTTCACTGCTGTGTTTATGCCGCTTTACACCCACCTGACTCACTTACTGAGAGATATCAATACGTAGGTTTTAAGATTCTTACTAGTCAGATATATTCTTGGGTGGTGAATAGGGGGTGTTGAGTCGAATTCACTGAGCAAGGAGTAGGTCTTGTCTATTACCCATTGGGTTTATGGAACGGTATCTGAGCTAATTTGAAACCCTTGTTTTATGCATCACCCCCCTCACCTTTCCCGTTAAGCAGGCATAGTGTGTTTTCTAAACGTGTGACTCTGTTCTGTTTTGTAATTCAGTTCAAGGGTAGCGGTTTTCATATTCCCTCTATAAGTGATATCTTATGATAAGTGTCTTTTTCTGTGTGACTTATTTCACTTAGAATCGTCGTACCTGAATCCACTCATCATCCTGCTACTAGCCTTATGACGTTGATTTCATGATTTCAGTGATATTCCATTGTACATAAGGACCACAACTTCTTTATCCATTTTTCTCTTTCCTGGGATATTTAAGGTGTAACGAAGTGGAGGTTCTTTTCAACAGAGCAGCCCTAAACTTTGGGGTGCCTGTGTCTTGCTGATTTTTAGTTTTCCCAATTTATACGCCCATGAGTGGAAGTGCCCTATGCTCTCTAAGCTGAGTTTTTTAGACGTTTCAGGACACACCGTACACTTCTCCAGAGTGGCTGTTGGCAAATTACATCCCACCCATCAGCGTAGCCAGGCTCCCGTTTCTCCATGGCCTGTCCTGCATTTCTGGTTTTGACACTTTATTCAGCATGGCCATTTTGACCGATGGGAAGCGAGACTTCTTTGTAGCGCTGATTTACCTTTCCAGGTTGTTTGGTTGGCCAAAAAGGGCGTATGCGTTTCTTCCTGAATATATTCAGGAAGAAACGCATACGCCCTTTTTGGCCAAGGGCATCATTGTCGAGGTTTTGCCGCTTTCCATGTGCTTTAAAGGCGATTCGAATCTCCCTCCTGAAATCTGTTTCCTGCAATTCTGCCTTGCTTTCAAATCCTCTTCGTTGCCTTCCCTCAATATATTTGTGGACGAGAGTTATTATTTATAAGTCTGCAGGTTTGTGAATTGCAGTGCCCCTGATCTCCATTTTTCAACTCGCTCTTTTGGGAGTTGGCCGAAAAACCGCAGGATGGCTTCAGGCCCTATTCTGGTTCCGGGCGGCAGGCTGAGCCTGTGGTTAATTCTTCTTCCTGATGGAAATTAGAGTGACCTGTGCCTGTCCCAACACCTAGAGCTACCCTCTCATGGGTTCCCCCTCTTCCCATTCATCCTCAGGACAAATTGCAACCTGTACGAAACAGGAGGTTAAAGGTGCTGATTGTCCAAGTGGGGAGATTGTTAGTAATGCGGCTGGAATGGCGAACCCGAGCACCAGGAGATGAGGAATGAGGTGCGTTTCGGAAACCTTTCCCGATCACACTGTATACCATCCACTGGGTTTCCCATGCATTTTTTCGCTGTAAGAAGAATCCCTTGAACCTGGAGATTTGGGACCCATAGAATGGGTACCATGCACTATTACTTTAAAGGGTAGGCGTTTGCTCACCCAACCTCACCAATCCTCTCAACCCCAAGAGTGTCCAGCCTTATAGCTAATACAGCTGTGGGTCTAGGTATGGTCAATCCTGGTTGCTTCACTGCCCCTGAACGAACTTTTTACGAATTTCTCTCTCTTTCACTGTCTTTGTTGGGGTTTTTTTTGTAATCTATTTTTATAAAGGTGTTTAGCTGATTTTCACTGCTGTGTTTTTGCCGCTTTACACCCACTTGATTCATTTACAGAGAGATATCAATACATAGGTTTTAAGATTCTTACTAGTCAGATATACTCTTGTGCGGTGAATACGGGGCTTTGAGTCCAGTTCACTGAGCAAGGGGTAGGTATTGTCTGTTACATATTTGGTTTATGGAACGGTATGTGTGCTAATTTCAAACCCTTGTTTTATGCCTCACCGCACCTCACCTTTCCAGTTAAGCAGCCATCCATGTTTTCTAAATGTGTTACTCTGTTCTGTT
This sequence comes from Balaenoptera physalus, assembly GCF_965194825.1. Lineage (NCBI taxonomy): Eukaryota > Metazoa > Chordata > Mammalia > Artiodactyla > Balaenopteridae > Balaenoptera > Balaenoptera physalus. The sequence continues at coordinate 42,233,941 of NC_138890.1, read as the reverse complement.
TTGTAATCAGGTCATGGGTAGCGATTTTTACTTTCCCTCTATAAGTGATATCTTATGATAAGTGTCTTTTTCTGTGTGACTTATTTCACTTAGAAACATCGTACCTAAATCCACTCATCTTCCTGCTAGTAGCCGTATGACACTGATTTCATGGCTGAGTGATATGCCATTGTGCATAAGTACCACACTTCTTTATCCATTTTCCTCTATCCTGGCATATTTAAGGTGTACTGAAGTGGAGGTTCTTGTAAACAGAGCAGGCCTAAACTTTGGGGTGCCTGTGTCTTGTTGATTTTTAGGTTTCTCATTTTATACGCCCACGAGTGGAAGGGCCCTATGCTCTCTAGCTGTGTTTTTTAGATGTTTTAGGAAACACCATGCACTTCTCCAGAGTGGCCGTTGGCAATTTACATCTCACCCATCAGCCTAACAAGGCTCCCTTTTCTACCTGGCCTGTCCTGCACTTCTGGTTTTTACACTTTTTTGGATGGCTTTTGGACGGATGGGAAGCGAGACTTATTTGTAATGCTGATTTGCCTTTCCGGCTTGCTTGGTTGGCCAAAAAGGGCGTATGCGTTTTCTCCTGAATATATTCAGGAAAAAACGCATAGGCCCTTTTAGGCCAAGTGCATCATTGTCGACGTTTTGCCGCTTTTCATGTGCTCTAAAGGCGATTCGTATCTACCTCCTGAAATCTGGGGGCTTGTCCCCGCACATTCTTCTCTAATATACAACCTCGGAACACTACCTCCATGAAGTCTCTGTTGCCCTAGTAACAAGGGTTGAGAACGTAATAATGCTGCCGCCTTGTGGCTGTTTCTCACAACAGCAGCTTTAAATCCAGTGCTAATGGTTGCTTAATAGTCACAAGGAGTTCAGGGCTGTAAATGACACCTCCCCTCAAAAAATGCCCTGGGGTAGGGAATAGGCAAGAAAATTCAACACATGACAAATTTTTCCAGAAGTCAATATGAAGAGAGGAGTTGTACTCACTCTTTAAAAAAAACAGAGGAAAAGAAAAAAAGGACCTGCCTAAAGCTCAGTATAAGGAATTATTAGCCACATGCAAATCCAACCTCCAAAAAGGTTTCAGCACACACCAGTCAAATGACCATCAGCAAAACTTCTACAAACTATGAATGCTGAAGGGGTTTTAGAGAACTTTGTACCTTCTAGCAGCTGGTGGGATGTAAAGTGGTAACAGCACTAACGAAAACTGAATGGAGCTGCTTTAAAAGGTAAAAATTGAGCTACCAGATGATATAGCAGGGCACCTTTTGGGCCTATAATCTAAGTCCACAAGAATCGGAAAGACAGAGGCAGGTAAATGTGCACTGCAGCAATATTGAAATAGCCAAGATATGGAAGCAAAAAAAAGGTCCATAAACAGATGAATTGACAAAGAAGAAGTGGTATATGTACAGAATGGAATCGTAGCCTCGGGAAAAAAATGAAGAGTGCCATTTTCAGGACTACAAATGAGCCTAGAAATAATCATATTAGGTAAAGTAAGTCAAAAGGGAATGACAAATATCCTATGATATCATTTATACAAGTTATCCTAAGATTGCTACCAATGAACATACCTCCACAGAAAAAGACACTCACAGACTTATAAAACAAACTAATGGTTAACCAAAATGAAAGGGAGAAGGATGGAAAAATTAGGATTATGGGGCTAACCTAAATAGTCTAATGTATGTTAAATGTATATAAACACTTAACATATAAACTATATAAATTTCCTGCAATTCTGCCTTGCTTTCAAATCCTCTCCGTTGCCTTGCTTCAATATATTTTTGGACTTGAATTACCATTTATAACTCTACAGGACTGTGAATTGCAGTGCCCCTGAGCTCCATTTTTCAACTCGCTTTTTTGGAAACTGGGCACAAAACTGCAGGATTGCTTCAGGCCCTATTCTGGTTCCGAGGGGCAGGCTGAGCCTGTGGTTAATTCTTCTTCCTGATGGTAAATTAGAGTGGCCTGTGCCTGTCCCAACACCTAGCGCTAGTCTCTCATTGTTTCCCCCTCTTCCCGTACATCCTCAGGACAAATTGCTACCTGTAAGGAACAGGAGGTTAAAGGTGCTGATTCTCCAAGAGGGAGATTGCTAGTAAAGCGGCTGAAATGGCGAACCCGAGCACAAGGAGATGAGAAATGTGGTGCGTTTTGGAAACCTTTCCCGATCACACGGTGTACCATCTTCTGGGTTTCTCATGCATGTTTTCTATGTAGGAAGATGCACTTGAACCTGGAGATTTGGGACCCATGGGATGGGTAACACGCAGTATTACTTTTAATGGTCTGCGTTTGCTCAGCCAACCTCACCAAACCTCTCAGCCCCAAGAGTGTCCACCCTTATGTCTCAATCAGCTGTGGGTCTAGATATGGTCAATCCAGGTGGCATCACAGCCCCTGAACGAATTTTGTAAGAATTTCTCTTTCACTGTCTTTGTTTCACATGTTTTTAAAAGTAATTGATTTTTATAATGGGGTTTAGCTGCTTTTCACTGCTGTGTTTCTGCCGCTTTACACCCACCTGACTCACTTACTGAGAGATATCAATACATAGGTTTTAAGATTCTTACTAGTCAGATATATTCTTGGGTGGTGAATAGGGGGTGTTGAGTCCAATTCACTGAGCAAGGAGTAGGTCTTGTCTATTACCTATTGGGTTTATGGAACGGTATCTGAGCTAATTTGAAACCCTTGTTTTATGCATCACCCCCCTCACCTTTCCCGTTAAGCAGCCATAGTGTGTTTTCTAAATGTGAGACTCTGTTCTGTTTTGTAATTCAGTTCAAGGTTAGCGGTTTTCATATTCCCTCTATAAGTGATATCTTATGATAAGTGTCTTTTTCTGTGTGACTTATTTCACTTAGAATCGTCGTACCTAAATCCACTCATCATGCTGCTACTAGCCTTATCACGTTGATTTCATGGCTGAGTGATATTCCATTGTACATAAGGACCACAACTTCTTTATCCATTTTTCTCTTTCCTGGGATATTTAAGGTGTAACGAAGTGGAGGTTCTTGTCAACGGAGCAGCCCTAAACTTTGGGGTGCCTGTGTCTTGCTGATTTTTAGTTTTCCCAATTTATACGCCCATGAGTGGAAGTGCCGTATGCTCTCTAAGGTGAGTTTTTTAGATGTTTCAGGACACACCGTACACTTCTCCAGAGTGGCTGTTGGCAATTTACATCCCAACCATCAGCGTAGCGAGGCTCCCGTTTCTCCATGGCCTGTCCTGCATTTCCGGTTTTGACACTTTATTCAGCATGGCCCTTTTGACCGATGGGAAGCGAGACTTCTTTGTAGCGCTGATTTGTCTTTCCAGGTTGTTTGGTTGGCCAAAAAGGGCGTATGCGTTTCTTCCTGAATATATTCAGGAAAAAACGCATACGCCCTTTTTGGCCAAGGGCATCATTGTCGAGGTTTTGCCGCTTTTCCTGTGCTTTAAAGGCGATTCGAATCTCCCTCCTGAAATCTGTTTCCTTCAATTCTGCCTTGCTTTCAAATCCTCTTCGTTACCTTCCCTCAATATATTTGTGGACGAGATTTATCATTTATAAGTCTGCAGGTTTGTGAATTGCAGTGCCCTTGAACTCCATTTTTCAACTCGCTTTATTGGGAGCTGGCCTCAAAAGCGAAGGATTGCTTCAGGCCCTATTTTGGTTCCGGCCGGCAGGCTGAGCCTGTGGTTAATTCTTCTTCCTGATGAGAAAATAGAGTGAACTGTGCCTGTCCCTACACCTAGAGCTAGTCTCTCATTGGTTCCCCCTCTTCCCGTTCATCCTCAGGACAAATTGCAACCTGTACGGAACAGGAGGTTAAAGGTGCTGATTCTCCAAGGAGGCAGATTGCTAGTAAAGCGGATGGAATGGCGAACCCGAGAACAAGGAGATGAGAAATGAGGTGCGTTTTGGAAACCTTTCCCGATCACACGGTGTACCATCTTCTGGGTTTCTCATGCATGTTTTCGATGTAGGAAGATGCCCTTGAACCTGGAGATTTGGGACCCATGGGATGGGTACCATGCAGTATTATTTTAAAGGGTCTGCGTTTCCTCACCCAACCTCACCAAACCTCTCAGCCATAAGAGTGTCCACCCTTATGTCTCAGTCAGCTGTGGGTCTAGATATGGTCAATCCAGGTGGCATCACAGCCCCTGAACGAATTGTGTAAGAATTTCTCTCTCTTTCACTGTCTTTGTTTCACGGGTTTTTAAAAGTAATTGACTTTTATAATGGGGTTTAGCTGCTTTTCACTGCTGTGTTTCTGCCGCTTTACACCCACTTGACTCACTTACAGACAGATATCTATACAGAGGTTTTAAGACTCTTACTAGTCAGATAATTCTTGGGCGGTGAATAGGGGGTGTTGAGTCCAATTCACTGAGCAAGGAGTAGGTCTTGTCTATTACCTATTGGGTTTATGGAACAGTATCTGAGCGAATTTGAAAAGCTTGTTTGATGCATCACACCACCTCACCTTTCCCCTTAAGCAGCCATAGTGTGCTTTCTAAACGTGTGACTCTGCTCTGTTTTGTAATTCAGTTCAAGGGTAGTGGTTTTTACATTCCCTCTATAAGTGATATCTTATGATAAGTGTCATTTTCTGTGTGACTTATTTCATTTAGAATCGTCCTACCTAAATCCACTCATCTTGCTGCTACTAGCATTATGACGTTGATTTCATGGCTGAGTGATATTCTATTGTACATAAGGACCACAAATTCTTTATCCATTTTTGTCTTTCCTGGGATATTTAAGGTGTAACGAAGTGGAGGTTCTTGTCAACAGAGCAGCCCTAAACTTTGGGGAGCCTGTGTCTTGCTGATTTTTAGTTTTGCCAATTTATACGCCCATGAGTGGAAGTGCCCTATGCTCTCTAAGCTGAGTTTTTTAGATGTTTCAGGACACACCATACACTTCTCCAGAGTGGCTGTTGGCAATTTACATCCCGCCCATCAGCGTAGCCAGGCTCCCGTTTCTCCATGGCCTGTCCTGCATTTCTGGTTTTGACACTTTATTCAGCATGGCCCTTTTGACCGATGGGAAGCGAGACTTCTTTATAGCGCTGATTTGCCTTTCCAGGTTGCTTGGTTGGCCAAAAAGGGCGTATGCGTTTTTTCCTGAATATATTCAGGAAAAAACGCATACGCCCTTTTTGGCCACGGGTGTCATTGTCGAGGTTTTGCCGCTTTTCCTGTGCTTTAAAGGCGATTCGAATCTCCCTCCTGAAATGTATTTCCTGCAATTCTGCCTTGCTTTCAACTCCTCTTCGTTGCCTTCCCTCAATATATTTGTGGACGAGAGTTATCATTTATAAGTCTTCAGGTTTGTGAATTGCAGTGCCCCTGAGCTCCATTTTTCAACTCGCTTTCTTGGGAGCTGGCCGCAAAAGCGCAGGATTGGTTGAGGCCCTATTCTGGTCCCGGGTGGCAGGCTGAGCCTGTGGTTAATTCTTCTTCCTGATGGGAAAATAGAGTGACCTGTGCCTGTCTCAACACCTAGACCTAGTCTCTCATTGGTTCCCCCTCTTCCTGTTCATCCTCAGGACAAATTGCAACCTGTACGGAACAGGAGGTTAAAGGTGCTGATTATCCAAGGAGGCAGATTGCTAGTGAAGCGGCTGGAATGGCGAACCCGAGCACAAGGAGATGCGAAATGAGGTGCGTTTTAGAAACCTTTCCCGATCACACGGTGTACCGTCTTCTGGGTTTCTCATGCATGTTTTCGATGTAGGAAGATGCCCTTGAACCTGGAGATTTGGGACCCATGGGATGGGTACCACGCAGTATTACTTTAAAGGGTCTGCGTTTCCTCACCCAACCTCACCAAACCTCTCAGCCCCATGAGTGTCCACCCTTATGTCTCAATCAGCTGTGGGTCTAGATATGGTTAATCCAGGTGGCATCACAGCCCCTGAACGAATTTTGTAAAATTTCTCTCTCTTTCACTGTCTTTGTTTCACGGGTTTTTAAAAGTAATTGATTTTTATAATGGGGTTTAGCTGCTTTTCACTGCTGTGTTTCTGCAGCTTTACACCCACTTGACTCACTTACAGAGAGATATCAATACATAGGTTTTAAGATTCTTACTAGTCAGATATATTCTTGGGCGGTGAATAGGGGGTGTTGAGTCCAATTCACTGAGCAAGGAGTAGGTCTTGTCTATTACCTATTGGGTTTATGGAACGGTATCTGAGCTAATTTGAAACCCTTGTTTTATACATCACCCCACCTCACCTTTACCGTTAAGCAGCCATAGTGTGTTTTCTAAACGTGTGTCTCTGTTCTGTTTTGTAATTCAGTTCAAGGGTAGCGGTTTTTATATTCCCTCTATAAGTGATATCTTATGATAAGTGTCTTTTTCTTTGTGACTTATTTCACTTAGAATCGTCGTACCTAAATCCACTCATCATGCTGCTACTAGCATTATGACGTTGATTTCATGGCTGAGTGATATTCCATTGTACATAAGGACCACAACTTCTTTATCCATTTTTCTCTTTCCTGGGATATTTAAGGTGTAACGAAGTGGAGGTTCTTTTCAACAGAGCAGCCCTAAACTTTGGGGTGCCTGTGTCTTGCTGATTTTTAGTTTTCCCAATTTACACGCCCATGAGTGGAAGTGCCCTATGCTCTCTAAGCTGAGTTTTTTAGATGTTTCAGGACATACCGTACACTTCTCCAGAGTGGCTGTTGGCAATTTACGTCCCGCCCATCAGCGTAGCAAGGCTCCCATTTCTCCATGGCCTGTCCTGCATTTCTGGTTTTGACACTTTATTCAGCAGGGCCCTTTTGACCGATGAGAAGCGAGACTTCTTTGTAGTGCTGATTTGCCTTTCCAGGTTGCTTGGTTGGCCAAAAAGGGCGTATGCGTTTTTTCCTGAATATATTCAGGAAAAAACGCATACGCCCTTTTTGGCCAAGGGCATCATTGTCGAGGTTTTGCCGCTTTTCCTGTGCTTTAAAGGCGATTCGAATCTCCCTCCTGAAATCTGTTTCCTGCAATTCTGCCTTGCTTTCAACTCCTCTTCGTTGCCTTCCCTCAATATATTTGTGGACGAGAGTTATCATTTATAAGTCTGCAGGTTTGTGAAATGCAGTGACCGTGAGCTCCATTTTTCAACTCGCTTTCTAGGGAGGTGGCCGCAAAAGCGCAGGATTGCTTGAGGCCCTATTCTGGTCCCGGGTGGCAGGCTGAGACTGTGGTTAATTCTTCTTCCTGATGGGAAAATAGAGTGAACTGTGCCTGTCCCAACACCTAGACCTAGTCTCTCATTGGTTCCCCCTCTTCCCGTTCATCCTCAGGACAAATTGCAACCTGTACGGAACAGGAGGTTAAAGGTGCTGATTCTCCAAGGAGGGAGATTGCTAGTAAAGCGGATGGAATGGCGAACCCGAGCACAAGGAGATGAGAAATGAGGTGCGTTTTGGAAACCTTTCCCGATCACACGGTGTACAATCTTCTGGGTTTCTCATGCATGGTTTCGATGTAGGAAGATGCCCTTGAACCTGGAGATTTGGGACCCATGGGATGGGTACCACGCAGTATTACTTTAAAGGGTCTGCGTTTCCTCACCCAACCTCAGCAAACCTCTCAGCCTCAAGAGTGTCCACCCTTATGTCTCAATCAGCTGTGGGTCTAGATATGGTCAATCCAGGTGGCATCACAGCCCCTGAACGAATTTTGTAAGAATTTCTCTCTCTTTCACTGTCTTTGTTTTACGGGTTTTTAAAAGTAATTGACTTTTATAATGGGGTTTAGCTGCTTTTCACTGCTGTGTTTATGGCGCTTTACACACACTTGACTCACTTACAGAGAGATATCAATACATAGGTTTTAAGATTCTTACTAGTCAGATATATTCTTGGGCGGTGAATAGGGGGTGTTGAGTCCAATTCACTGAGCAAGGAGTAGGTCTTGTCTATTACCTATTGGGTTTATGGAACGGTATCTGAGCTAATTTAAAAAGCTTGTTTTATGCATCACACCACCTCACCTTTCCCCTAAAGCAGCCATAGTGTGCTTTCTAAACGTGTGACTCTGCTCTGTTTTGTAATTCAGTTCAAGGGTAGCGGTTTTTACATTCCCTCTATAAGTGATATCTTATGATAAGTGTCATTTTCTGTGAGACTTATTTCATTTAGAATCGTCCTACCTAAATCCACTCATCTTGCTGCTACTAGCATTATGACGTTGATTTCATGGCTGAGTTATATTCTATTGTACATAAGGACCACAACTTCTTTATCCATTTTTGTCTTTCCTGGGATATTTAAGGTGTAGCGAAGTGGAGGTTCTTGTCAACAGAGCAGCCCTAATCTTTGGGGAGCCTGTGTCTTGCTGATTTTTAGTTTTGCCAATTTATACGCCCATGAGTGGAAGTGCCCTATGCTCTCTAAGCTGAGTTTTTTCGATGTTTCAGGACACACCGTTCACTTCTCCAGAGTGGCTGTTGGCAATTTACATCCCGCCCATCAGCGTAGCCAGGCTCCCGTTTCTCCATGGCCTGTCCTGCCTTTCTGGTTTTGACACTTTATTCAGCATGGCCCTTTTGACCGATGAGAAGCGAGACTTCTTTGTAGTGCTGATTTGCCTTTCCAGGTTGCTTGGTTGGCCAAAAAGGGCGTATGCGTTTTTTCCTGAATATATTCAGGAAAAAACGCATACGCCCTTTTTGGCCAAGGGCATCATTGTCGAGGTTTTGCCGCTTTTCCTGTGCTTTAAAGGCGATTCGAATCTCCCTCCTGAAATCTGTTTCCTGCAATTCTGCCTTGCTTTCAACTCCTCTTCGTTGCCTTCCCTCAATATATTTGTGGACGAGAGTTATCATTTATAAGTCTGCAGGTTTGTGAAATGCAGTGCCCCTGAGCTCCATTTTTCAACTCGCTTTCTTGGGAGCTGGCCGCAAAAGCGCAGGATTGCTTCAGGCCCTATTCTGGTCCCGGGCGGCAGGCTGAGCCTGTGGTTAATTCTTCTTCCTGATGGGAAAATAGAGTGACCTGTGCCTGTCCCAACACCTAGACCTAGTCTCTCATTGGTTCCCCCTCTTCCTGTTCATCCTCAGGACAAATTGCAACCTGTACGGAACAGGAGGTTAAAGGTGCTGCTTCTCCAAGGAGGCAGATTGCTACTGAAGCGGCTGGAATGGCGAACCCGAGAACAAGGAGATGAGAAATGAGGTGCGTTTTAGAAACCTTTCCCGATCACACGGTGTACCGTCTTCTGGGTTTCTCATGCATGTTTTCGATGGAGGAAGATGCCCTTGAACCTGGAGATTTGGGACCCATGGGATGGGTACCACGCAGTATTATTTTAAAGGGTCTGCGTTTCCTCACCCAACCTCACCAAACCTCTCAGCCCCAAGAGTGTCCACCCTTATGTCTCAGTCAGCTGTGGGTCTAGATATGGTCAATCCAGGTGGCATCACAGCCCCTGAACGAATTTTGTAAGAATTTCTCTCTCTTTCACTGTCTTTGTTTCACGGGATTTTAAAAGTAATTGATTTTTATAATGGGGTTTAGCTGCTTTTCACTGCTGTGTTTCTGCCGCTTTACACCCACGTGACTCACTTACAGAGAGATATCAATACATAGGTTTTAAGATTCTTACTAGTCAGATATATTCTTGGGCGGTGAATAGGGGGTGTTGAGTCCAATTCACTGAGCAAGGAGTAGGTCTTGTCTATTACCTATTGGGTTTATGGAACGGTATCTGAGCTAATTTGAAACCCTTGTTTTATGCATCACCCCACCTCACCTTTACCGTTAAGCAGCCATAGTGTGTTTTCTAAACGTGTGTCTCTGTTCTGTTTTGTAATTCAGTACAAGGGTAGCGGTTTTTACATTCCCTCTATAAGTGATATCTTATGATAAGTGTCTTTTTCTGTGTGACTTATTTCACTTAGAATTGTCGTACCTAAATCCACTCATCATGCTGCTACTAGCCTTATGACGTTGATTTCATGGCTGAGTGATATTCCATTGTACATAAGGACCACAACTTCTTTATCCATTTTTCTCTTTCCTGGGATATTTAAGGTGTAACGAAGTGGAGGTTCTTTTCAACAGAGCAGCCCTAAACTTTGGGGTGCCTGTGTCTTGCTGATTTTTAGTTTTCCCAATTTATACGCCCATGAGTGGAAGTGCCCTATGCTCTCTAAGCTGAGTTTTTTAGATGTTTCAGGACATACCGTGCACTTCTCCAGAGTGGCTGTTGGCAATTTACGTCCCGCCCATCAGCGTAGCAATGCTCCCATTTCTCCATGGCCTGTCCTGCATTTCTGGTTTTGACACTTTATTCAGCAGGGCCCTTTTGACCGATGAGAAGCGAGACTTCTTTGTAGTGCTGATTTGCCTTTCCAGGTTGCTTGGTTGGCCAAAAAGGGCGTATGCGTTTTTTCCTGAATATATTCAGGAAAAAACGCATACGCCCTTTTTGGCCAAGGGCATCATTGTCGAGGTTTTGCCGCTTTTCCTGTGCTTTAAAGGCGATTCGAATCTCCCTCCTGAAATCTGTTTCCTGCAATTCTGCCTTGCTTTCAACTCCTCTTCGTTGCCTTCCCTCAATATATTTGTGGACGAGAGTTATCATTTATAAGTCTGCAGGTTTGTGAAATGCAGTGCCCCTGAGCTCCATTTTTCAACTCGCTTTCTTGGGAGCTGGCCGCAAAAGCGCAGGATTGCTTGAGGCCCTATTCTGGTCCCGGGTGGCAGGCTGAGACTGTGGTTAATTCTTCTTCCTGATGGGAAAATAGAGTGAACTGTGCCTGTCCCAACACCTAGACCTAGTATCTCATTGGTTCCCCCTCTTCCTGTTCATCCTCAGGACAAATTGCAACCTGTACGGAAAAGGAGGTTAAAGGTGCTGATTCTCCAAGGAGGGAGATTGCTAGTAAAGCGGATGGAATGGCGAACCCGAGAACAAGGAGATGAGAAATGAGGTGCGTTTTGGAAACCTTTCCTGATCACACGGTGTACCGTCTTCTGGGTTTCTCATGCATGTTTTCGATGTAGGAAGATGCCCTTGAACCTGGAGATTTGGGACCCATGGGATGGGTACCACACAGGATTACTTTAAAGGGTCTGCATTTCCTCATCCAACCTAACCAAACGTCTCAGCCCCAAGAGTGTCCACCCTTATGTCTCAGTCAGCTGTGGGTCTAGATATGGTCAATCCAGGTGGCATCACAGCCCCTGAACGAATTTTGTAAGAATTTCTCTCTCTTTCACTGTCTTTGTTTCACGGGTTTTTAAAAGTAATTGATTTTTATAATGGGGTTTAGCTGCTTTTCACTGCTGTGTTTCTGCCGCTTTACACCCACGTGACTCACTTACAGAGAGATATCAATACATAGGTTTTAAGATTCTTACTAGTCAGATATATTCTTGGGCGGTGAATAGGGGGTGTTGAGTCCAATTCACTGAGCAAGGAGTAGGTCTTGTCTATTACCTATTGGGTTTATGGAACGGTATCTGAGCTAATTTGAAACCCTTGTTTTATGCATCACCCCACCTCACCTTTACCGTTAAGCAGCCATAGTGTGTTTTCTAAACGTGTGTCTCTGTTCTGTTTTGTAATTCAGTACAAGGGTAGCGGTTTTTACATTCCCTCTATAAGTGATATCTTATGATAAGTGTCTTTTTCTGTGTGACTTATTTCACTTAGAATTGTCGTACCTAAATCCACTCATCATGCTGCTACTAGCCTTATGACGTTGATTTCATGGCTGAGTGATATTCCATTGTACATAAGGACCACAACTTCTTTATCCATTTTTCTCTTTCCTGGGATATTTAAGGTGTAACGAAGTGGAGGTTCTTTTCAACAGAGCAGCCCTAAACTTTGGGGTGCCTGTGTCTTGCTGATTTTTAGTTTTCCCAATTTATACGCCCATGAGTGGAAGTGCCCTATGCTCTCTAAGCTGAGTTTTTTAGATGTTTCAGGACATACCGTGCACTTCTCCAGAGTGGCTGTTGGCAATTTACGTCCCGCCCATCAGCGTAGCAATGCTCCCATTTCTCCATGGCCTGTCCTGCATTTCTGGTTTTGACACTTTATTCAGCAGGGCCCTTTTGACCGATGAGAAGCGAGACTTCTTTGTAGTGCTGATTTGCCTTTCCAGGTTGCTTGGTTGGCCAAAAAGGGCGTATGCGTTTTTTCCTGAATATATTCAGGAAAAAACGCATACGCCCTTTTTGGCCAAGGGCATCATTGTCGAGGTTTTGCCGCTTTTCCTGTGCTTTAAAGGCGATTCGAATCTCCCTCCTGAAATCTGTTTCCTGCAATTCTGCCTTGCTTTCAACTCCTCTTCGTTGCCTTCCCTCAATATATTTGTGGACGAGAGTTATCATTTATAAGTCTGCAGGTTTGTGAAATGCAGTGCCCCTGAGCTCCATTTTTCAACTCGCTTTCTTGGGAGCTGGCCGCAAAAGCGCAGGATTGCTTGAGGCCCTATTCTGGTCCCGGGTGGCAGGCTGAGACTGTGGTTAATTCTTCTTCCTGATGGGAAAATAGAGTGAACTGTGCCTGTCCCAACACCTAGACCTAGTCTCTCATTGGTTCCCCCTCTTCCTGTTCATCCTCAGGACAAATTGCAACCTGTACGGAAAAGGAGGTTAAAGGTGCTGATTCTCCAAGGAGGGAGATTGCTAGTAAAGCGGATGGAATGGCGAACCCGAGAACAAGGAGATGAGAAATGAGGTGCGTTTTGGAAACCTTTCCTGATCACACGGTGTACCGTCTTCTGGGTTTCTCATGCATGTTTTCGATGTAGGAAGATGCCCTTGAACCTGGAGATTTGGGACCCATGGGATGGGTACCACACAGGATTACTTTAAAGGGTCTGCATTTCCTCATCCAACCTAACCAAACGTCTCAGCCCCAAGAGTGTCCACCCTTATGTCTCAGTCAGCTGTGGGTCTAGATATGGTCAATCCAGGTGGCATCACAGCCCCTGAACGAATTTTGTAAGAATTTCTCTCTATTTCACTGTCTTTGTTTTACGGGTTTTTAAAAGTAATTGACTTTTATAATGGGGTTTAGCTGCTTTTCACTGCTGTGTTTATGGCGCTTTACACACACTTGACTCACTTACAGAGAGATATCAATACATAGGTTTTAAGATTCTTACTAGTCAGATATATTCTTGGGTGGTGAATAGGGGGTGTTGAGTCCAATTCACTGAGCAAGGAGTAGGTCTTGTTTATTACCTATTGGGTTTATGGAACGGTATCTGAGCTAATTTGAAAAGCTTGTTTTATGCATCACACCACCTCACCTTTCCCCTAAAGCAGCCATAGTGTGCTTTCTAAACGTGTGACTCTGCTCTGTTTTGTAATTCAGTTCAAGGGTAGCGGTTTTTACATTCCCTCTATAAGTGATATCTTATGATAAGTGTCATTTTCTGTGAGACTTATTTCATTTAGAATCGTCCTACCTAAATCCACTCATCTTGCTGCTACTAGCATTATGACGTTGATTTCATGGCTGAGTGATATTCTATTGTACATAAGGACCACAACTTCTTTATCCATTTTTGTCTTTCCTGGGATATTTAAGGTGTAACGAAGTGGAGGTTCTTTTCAACAGAGCAGCCCTAAACTTTGGGGAGCCTGTGTCTTGCTGATTTTTAGTTTTGCCAATTTATACGCCCATGAGTGGAAGTGCCCTATGCTCTCTAAGCTGAGTTTTTTAGATGTTTCAGGACACACCGTTCACTTCTCCAGAGTGGCTGTTGGCAATTTACATCCCGCCCATCAGCGTAGCCAGGCTCCCGTTTCTCCATGGCCTGTCCTGCATTTCTGGTTTTGACACTTTATTCAGCATGGCCCTTTTGACCGATGGGAAGTGAGACTTCTTTGTAGCGCTGATTTGCCTTTCCAGGTTGCTTGGTTGGCCAAAAAGGGCGTATGCATTTTTTCCTGAATATATTCAGGAAAAAACGCATACGCCCTTTTTGGCCAAGGGCATCATTGTCGAGGTTTTGCCGCTTTTCCTGTGCTTTAAAGGCGATTCCTATCTCCCTCCTGAAATCTGTTTCCTGCAATTCTGCCTTGCTTTCAACTCCTCTTCGTTGCCTTCCCTCAATATATTTGTGGACGAGAGTTATCATTTATAAGTCTGCAGGTTTGTGAAATGCAGTGCCCCTGAGCTCCATTTTTCAACTCGCTTTCTTGGGAGCTGGCCGCAAAAGCGCAGGATTGCTTGAGGCCCTATTCTGGTCCCGGGCGGCACGCTGAGCCTGTGGTTAATTCTTCTTCCTGATGGGAAAATAGAGTGACCTGTGCCTGTCCCAACACCTAGACCTAGTCTCTCATTGGTTCCCCCTCTTCCTGTTCATCCTCAGGACAAATTGCAACCTGTACGGAACAGGAGGTTTAAGGTGCTGATTCTCCAAGGAAGGAGATTGCTAGTAAAGCGGATGGAATGGCGAACCCGAGAACAAGGAGATGAGAAATGAGGTGCGTTTTGGAAACCTTTCCCGATCACACAGTGTATCATCTTCTGGGTTTCTCATGCATGTTTTCGATGTAGGAAGATGCCCTTGAACCTGGAGATTTGGGACCCATGGGATGGGTACCACGCAGTATTACTTTAAAGGGTCTGCGTTTCCTCACTCAACCTCACCAAACCTCTCAGCCCCAAGAGTGTCCACCCTTATGTCTCAGTCAGCTGTGGGTCTAGATATGGTCAATCCAGGTGGCATCACAGCCCCTGAACGAATTTTGTAAGAATTTCTCTCTCTTTCACTGTCTTTGTTTCACGGGTTTTTAAAAGTAATTGATTTTTATAATGGGGTTTAGCTGCTTTTCACTGCTGTGTTTCTGCCGCTTTACACCCACTTGACTCACTTACAGAGAGATATCAATACATAGGTTTTAAGATTCTTACTAGTCAGATATATTCTTGGGCGGTGAATAGGGGGTGTTGAGTCCAATTCACTGAGCAAGGAGTAGGCCTTGTCTATTACCTATTGGGTTTATGGAACGGTATCTGAGCTAATTTGAAACCCTTGTTTTATGCATCACCCCACTTCACCTTTACCGTTAAGCAGCCATAGTGTGTTTTCTAAACGTGTGTCTCTGTTCTGTTTTGTAATTCAGTACAAGGGTAGCGGTTTTTACATTCCCTCTATAAGTGATATCTTATGATAAGTGTATTTTTCTGTGTGACTTATTTCACTTAGAATTGTCGTACCTAAATCCACTCATCATGCTGCTACTAGCCTTATGACGTTTATTTCATGGCTGAGTGATATTCCATTGTACATAAGGACCACAACTTCTTTATCCATTTTTGTCTTTCCTGGGATATTTAAGGTGTAACGAAGTGGAGGTTCTTTTCAACAGAGCAGCCCTAAACTTTGGGGTGCCTGTGTCTTGCTGATTTTTAGTTTTCCCAATTTATACGCCCATGAGTGGAAGTGCCCTATGCTCTCTAGGCTGAGTTTTTTAGATGTTTCAGGACATACCGTGCACTTCTCCAGAGTGGCTGTTGGCAATTTACGTCCCGCCCATCAGCGTAGCAATGCTGCCATTTCTCCATGGCCTGTCCTGCATTTCTGGTTTTGACACTTTATTCAGCAGGGCCCTTTTGACCGATGAGAAGCGAGACTTCTTTGTAGTGCTGATTTGCCTTTCCAGGTTGCTTGGTTGGCCAAAAAGGGCGTATGCGTTTTTTCCTGAATATATTCAGGAAAAAACGCATACGCCCTTTTTGGCCAACGGCATCATTGTCGAGGTTTTGCCGCTTTTCCTGTGCTTTAAAGGCGATTCGAATCTCCCTCCTGAAATCTGTTTCCTGCAATTCTGCCTTGCTTTCAACTCCTCTTCGTTGCCTTCCCTCAATATATTTGTGGACGAGAGTTATCATTTATAAGTCTGCAGGTTTGTGAAATGCAGTGCCCCTGAGCTCCATTTTTCAACTCGCTTTCTTGGGAGCTGGCCGCAAAAGCACAGGATTGCTTGAGGCCCTATTCTGGTCCCGGGCGGCAGGCTGAGCCTGTGGTTAATTCTTCTTCCTGATGGGAAAATAGAGTGACCTGTGCCTGTCCCAACCCCTAGACCTAGTCTCTCATTGGTTCCCCCTCTTCCTGTTCATCCTCAGGACAAATTGCAACCTGTACGGAAAAGGAGGTTTAAGGTGCTGATTCTCCAAGGAAGGAGATTGCTAGTAAAGCGGATGGAATGGCGAACCCGAGAACAAGGAGATGAGAAATGAGGTGCGTTTTGGAAACCTTTCCCGATCACACAGTGTATCATCTTCTGGGTTTCTCATGCATGTTTTCGATGTAGGAAGATGCCCTTGAACCTGGAGATTTGGGACCCATGGGATGGGTACCACGCAGTATTACTTTAAAGGGTCTGCGTTTCCTCACTCAACCTCACCAAACCTCTCAGCCCCAAGAGTGTCCACCCTTATGTCTCAGTCAGCTGTGGGTCTAGATATGGTCAATCCAGGTGGCATCACAGCCCCTGAACGAATTTTGTAAGAATTTCTCTCTATTTCACTGTCTTTGTTTTACGGGTTTTTAAAAGTAATTGACTTTTATAATGGGGTTTAGCTGCTTTTCACTGCTGTGTTTATGGCGCTTTACACACACTTGACTCACTTACAGAGAGATATCAATACATAGGTTTTAAGATTCTTACTAGTCAGATATATTCTTGGGTGGTGAATAGGGGGTGTTGAGTCCAATTCACTGAGCAAGGAGTAGGTCTTGTTTATTACCTATTGGGTTTATGGAACGGTATCTGAGCTAATTTGAAAAGCTTGTTTTATGCATCACACCACCTCACCTTTCCCCTAAAGCAGCCATAGTGTGCTTTCTAAACGTGTGACTCTGCTCTGTTTTGTAATTCAGTTCAAGGGTAGCGGTTTTTACATTCCCTCTATAAGTGATATCTTATGATAAGTGTCATTTTCTGTGAGACTTATTTCATTTAGAATCGTCCTACCTAAATCCACTCATCTTGCTGCTACTAGCATTATGACGTTGATTTCATGGCTGAGTGATATTCTATTGTACATAAGGACCACAACTTCTTTATCCATTTTTGTCTTTCCTGGGATATTTAAGGTGTAACGAAGTGGAGGTTCTTTTCAACAGAGCAGCCCTAAACTTTGGGGAGCCTGTGTCTTGCTGATTTTTAGTTTTGCCAATTTATACGCCCATGAGTGGAAGTGCCCTATGCTCTCTAAGCTGAGTTTTTTAGATGTTTCAGGACACACCGTTCACTTCTCCAGAGTGGCTGTTGGCAATTTACATCCCGCCCATCAGCGTAGCCAGGCTCCCGTTTCTCCATGGCCTGTCCTGCATTTCTGGTTTTGACACTTTATTCAGCATGGCCCTTTTGACCGATGGGAAGTGAGACTTCTTTGTAGCGCTGATTTGCCTTTCCAGGTTGCTTGGTTGGCCAAAAAGGGCGTATGCGTTTTTTCCTGAATATATTCAGGAAAAAACGCATACGCCCTTTTTGGCCAAGGGCATCATTGTCGAGGTTTTGCCGCTTTTCCTGTGCTTTAAAGGCGATTCCTATCTCCCTCCTGAAATCTGTTTCCTGCAATTCTGCCTTGCTTTCAACTCCTCTTCGTTGCCTTCCCTCAATATATTTGTGGACGAGAGTTATCATTTATAAGTCTGCAGGTTTGTGAAATGCAGTGCCCCTGAGCTCCATTTTTCAACTCGCTTTCTTGGGAGCTGGCCGCAAAAGCGCAGGATTGCTTGAGGCCCTATTCTGGTCCCGGGCGGCACGCTGAGCCTGTGGTTAATTCTTCTTCCTGATGGGAAAATAGAGTGACCTGTGCCTGTCCCAACACCTAGACCTAGTCTCTCATTGGTTCCCCCTCTTCCTGTTCATCCTCAGGACAAATTGCAACCTGTACGGAACAGGAGGTTTAAGGTGCTGATTCTCCAAGGAAGGAGATTGCTAGTAAAGCGGATGGAATGGCGAACCCGAGAACAAGGAGATGAGAAATGAGGTGCGTTTTGGAAACCTTTCCCGATCACACAGTGTATCATCTTCTGGGTTTCTCATGCATGTTTTCGATGTAGGAAGATGCCCTTGAACCTGGAGATTTGGGACCCATGGGATGGGTACCACGCAGTATTACTTTAAAGGGTCTGCGTTTCCTCACTCAACCTCACCAAACCTCTCAGCCCCAAGAGTGTCCACCCTTATGTCTCAGTCAGCTGTGGGTCTAGATATGGTCAATCCAGGTGGCATCACAGCCCCTGAACGAATTTTGTAAGAATTTCTCTCTCTTTCACTGTCTTTGTTTCACGGGTTTTTAAAAGTAATTGATTTTTATAATGGGGTTTAGCTGCTTTTCACTGCTGTGTTTCTGCCGCTTTACACCCACTTGACTCACTTACAGAGAGATATCAATACATAGGTTTTAAGATTCTTACTAGTCAGATATATTCTTGGGCGGTGAATAGGGGGTGTTGAGTCCAATTCACTGAGCAAGGAGTAGGCCTTGTCTATTACCTATTGGGTTTATGGAACGGTATCTGAGCTAATTTGAAACCCTTGTTTTATGCATCACCCCACTTCACCTTTACCGTTAAGCAGCCATAGTGTGTTTTCTAAACGTGTGTCTCTGTTCTGTTTTGTAATTCAGTACAAGGGTAGCGGTTTTTACATTCCCTCTATAAGTGATATCTTATGATAAGTGTCTTTTTCTGTGTGACTTATTTCACTTAGAATTGTCGTACCTAAATCCACTCATCATGCTGCTACTAGCCTTATGACGTTTATTTCATGGCTGAGTGATATTCCATTGTACATAAGGACCACAACTTCTTTATCCATTTTTCTCTTTCCTGGGATATTTAAGGTGTAACGAAGTGGAGGTTCTTTTCAACAGAGCAGCCCTAAACTTTGGGGTGCCTGTGTCTTGCTGATTTTTAGTTTTCCCAATTTATACGCCCATGAGTGGAAGTGCCCTATGCTCTCTAAGCTGAGTTTTTTCGATGTTTCAGGACACACCGTTCACTTCTCCAGAGTGGCTGTTGGCAATTTACATCCCGCCCATCAGCGTAGCCAGGCTCCCGTTTCTCCATGGCCTGTCCTGCCTTTCTGGTTTTGACACATTATTCAGCATGGCCCTTTTGACCGATGAGAAGCGAGACTTCTTTGTAGTGCTGATTTGCCTTTCCAGGTTGCTTGGTTGGCCAAAAAGGGCGTATGCGTTTTTTCCTGAATATATTCAGGAAAAAACGCATACGCCCTTTTTGGCCAAGGGCATCATTGTCGAGGTTTTGCCGCTTTTCCTGTGCTTTAAAGGCGATTCGAATCTCCCTCCTGAAATCTGTTTCCTGCAATTCTGCCTTGCTTTCAACTCCTCTTCGTTGCCTTCCCTCAATATATTTGTGGACGAGAGTTATCATTTATAAGT
Organism: Balaenoptera physalus; assembly: GCF_965194825.1. Lineage (NCBI taxonomy): Eukaryota > Metazoa > Chordata > Mammalia > Artiodactyla > Balaenopteridae > Balaenoptera > Balaenoptera physalus. The sequence goes on along the minus strand of NC_138890.1, from coordinate 42,214,524 downwards.
CTGCAGGTTTGTGAAATGCAGTGCCCCTGAGCTCCATTTTTCAACTCGCTTTCTTGGGAGCTGGCCGCAAAAGCGCAGGATTGCTTCAGGCCCTATTCTGGTCCCGGGCGGCAGGCTGAGCCTGTGGTTAATTCTTCTTCCTGATGGGAAAATAGAGTGACCTGTGCCTGTCCCAACACCTAGACCTAGTCTCTCATTGGTTCCCCCTCTTCCTGTTCATCCTCAGGACAAATTGCAACCTGTACGGAACAGGAGGTTAAAGGTGCTGCTTCTCCAAGGAGGCAGATTGCTACTGAAGCGGCTGGAATGGCGAACCCGAGAACAAGGAGATGAGAAATGAGGTGCGTTTTAGAAACCTTTCCCGATCACACGGTGTACCGTCTTCTGGGTTTCTCATGCATGTTTTCGATGGAGGAAGATGCCCTTGAACCTGGAGATTTGGGACCCATGGGATGGGTACCACGCAGTATTATTTTAAAGGGTCTGCGTTTCCTCACCCAACCTCACCAAACCTCTCAGCCCCAAGAGTGTCCACCCTTATGTCTCAGTCAGCTGTGGGTCTAGATATGGTCAATCCAGGTGGCATCACAGCCCCTGAACGAATTTTGTAAGAATTTCTCTCTCTTTCACTGTCTTTGTTTCACGGGATTTTAAAAGTAATTGATTTTTATAATGGGGTTTAGCTGCTTTTCACTGCTGTGTTTCTGCCGCTTTACACCCACGTGACTCACTTACAGAGAGATATCAATACATAGGTTTTAAGATTCTTACTAGTCAGATATATTCTTGGGCGGTGAATAGGGGGTGTTGAGTCCAATTCACTGAGCAAGGAGTAGGTCTTGTCTATTACCTATTGGGTTTATGGAACGGTATCTGAGCTAATTTGAAACCCTTGTTTTATGCATCACCCCACCTCACCTTTACCGTTAAGCAGCCATAGTGTGTTTTCTAAACGTGTGTCTCTGTTCTGTTTTGTAATTCAGTACAAGGGTAGCGGTTTTTACATTCCCTCTATAAGTGATATCTTATGATAAGTGTCTTTTTCTGTGTGACTTATTTCACTTAGAATTGTCGTACCTAAATCCACTCATCATGCTGCTACTAGCCTTATGACGTTGATTTCATGGCTGAGTGATATTCCATTGTACATAAGGACCACAACTTCTTTATCCATTTTTCTCTTTCCTGGGATATTTAAGGTGTAACGAAGTGGAGGTTCTTTTCAACAGAGCAGCCCTAAACTTTGGGGTGCCTGTGTCTTGCTGATTTTTAGTTTTCCCAATTTATACGCCCATGAGTGGAAGTGCCCTATGCTCTCTAAGCTGAGTTTTTTAGATGTTTCAGGACATACCGTGCACTTCTCCAGAGTGGCTGTTGGCAATTTACGTCCCGCCCATCAGCGTAGCAATGCTCCCATTTCTCCATGGCCTGTCCTGCATTTCTGGTTTTGACACTTTATTCAGCAGGGCCCTTTTGACCGATGAGAAGCGAGACTTCTTTGTAGTGCTGATTTGCCTTTCCAGGTTGCTTGGTTGGCCAAAAAGGGCGTATGCGTTTTTTCCTGAATATATTCAGGAAAAAACGCATACGCCCTTTTTGGCCAAGGGCATCATTGTCGAGGTTTTGCCGCTTTTCCTGTGCTTTAAAGGCGATTCGAATCTCCCTCCTGAAATCTGTTTCCTGCAATTCTGCCTTGCTTTCAACTCCTCTTCGTTGCCTTCCCTCAATATATTTGTGGACGAGAGTTATCATTTATAAGTCTGCAGGTTTGTGAAATGCAGTGCCCCTGAGCTCCATTTTTCAACTCGCTTTCTTGGGAGCTGGCCGCAAAAGCGCAGGATTGCTTGAGGCCCTATTCTGGTCCCGGGTGGCAGGCTGAGACTGTGGTTAATTCTTCTTCCTGATGGGAAAATAGAGTGAACTGTGCCTGTCCCAACACCTAGACCTAGTCTCTCATTGGTTCCCCCTCTTCCTGTTCATCCTCAGGACAAATTGCAACCTGTACGGAAAAGGAGGTTAAAGGTGCTGATTCTCCAAGGAGGGAGATTGCTAGTAAAGCGGATGGAATGGCGAACCCGAGAACAAGGAGATGAGAAATGAGGTGCGTTTTGGAAACCTTTCCTGATCACACGGTGTACCGTCTTCTGGGTTTCTCATGCATGTTTTCGATGTAGGAAGATGCCCTTGAACCTGGAGATTTGGGACCCATGGGATGGGTACCACACAGGATTACTTTAAAGGGTCTGCATTTCCTCATCCAACCTAACCAAACGTCTCAGCCCCAAGAGTGTCCACCCTTATGTCTCAGTCAGCTGTGGGTCTAGATATGGTCAATCCAGGTGGCATCACAGCCCCTGAACGAATTTTGTAAGAATTTCTCTCTATTTCACTGTCTTTGTTTTACGGGTTTTTAAAAGTAATTGACTTTTATAATGGGGTTTAGCTGCTTTTCACTGCTGTGTTTATGGCGCTTTACACACACTTGACTCACTTACAGAGAGATATCAATACATAGGTTTTAAGATTCTTACTAGTCAGATATATTCTTGGGTGGTGAATAGGGGGTGTTGAGTCCAATTCACTGAGCAAGGAGTAGGTCTTGTTTATTACCTATTGGGTTTATGGAACGGTATCTGAGCTAATTTGAAAAGCTTGTTTTATGCATCACACCACCTCACCTTTCCCCTAAAGCAGCCATAGTGTGCTTTCTAAACGTGTGACTCTGCTCTGTTTTGTAATTCAGTTCAAGGGTAGCGGTTTTTACATTCCCTCTATAAGTGATATCTTATGATAAGTGTCATTTTCTGTGAGACTTATTTCATTTAGAATCGTCCTACCTAAATCCACTCATCTTGCTGCTACTAGCATTATGACGTTGATTTCATGGCTGAGTGATATTCTATTGTACATAAGGACCACAACTTCTTTATCCATTTTTGTCTTTCCTGGGATATTTAAGGTGTAACGAAGTGGAGGTTCTTTTCAACAGAGCAGCCCTAAACTTTGGGGAGCCTGTGTCTTGCTGATTTTTAGTTTTGCCAATTTATACGCCCATGAGTGGAAGTGCCCTATGCTCTCTAAGCTGAGTTTTTTAGATGTTTCAGGACACACCGTTCACTTCTCCAGAGTGGCTGTTGGCAATTTACATCCCGCCCATCAGCGTAGCCAGGCTCCCGTTTCTCCATGGCCTGTCCTGCATTTCTGGTTTTGACACTTTATTCAGCATGGCCCTTTTGACCGATGGGAAGTGAGACTTCTTTGTAGCGCTGATTTGCCTTTCCAGGTTGCTTGGTTGGCCAAAAAGGGCGTATGCATTTTTTCCTGAATATATTCAGGAAAAAACGCATACGCCCTTTTTGGCCAAGGGCATCATTGTCGAGGTTTTGCCGCTTTTCCTGTGCTTTAAAGGCGATTCCTATCTCCCTCCTGAAATCTGTTTCCTGCAATTCTGCCTTGCTTTCAACTCCTCTTCGTTGCCTTCCCTCAATATATTTGTGGACGAGAGTTATCATTTATAAGTCTGCAGGTTTGTGAAATGCAGTGCCCCTGAGCTCCATTTTTCAACTCGCTTTCTTGGGAGCTGGCCGCAAAAGCGCAGGATTGCTTGAGGCCCTATTCTGGTCCCGGGCGGCACGCTGAGCCTGTGGTTAATTCTTCTTCCTGATGGGAAAATAGAGTGACCTGTGCCTGTCCCAACACCTAGACCTAGTCTCTCATTGGTTCCCCCTCTTCCTGTTCATCCTCAGGACAAATTGCAACCTGTACGGAACAGGAGGTTTAAGGTGCTGATTCTCCAAGGAAGGAGATTGCTAGTAAAGCGGATGGAATGGCGAACCCGAGAACAAGGAGATGAGAAATGAGGTGCGTTTTGGAAACCTTTCCCGATCACACAGTGTATCATCTTCTGGGTTTCTCATGCATGTTTTCGATGTAGGAAGATGCCCTTGAACCTGGAGATTTGGGACCCATGGGATGGGTACCACGCAGTATTACTTTAAAGGGTCTGCGTTTCCTCACTCAACCTCACCAAACCTCTCAGCCCCAAGAGTGTCCACCCTTATGTCTCAGTCAGCTGTGGGTCTAGATATGGTCAATCCAGGTGGCATCACAGCCCCTGAACGAATTTTGTAAGAATTTCTCTCTCTTTCACTGTCTTTGTTTCACGGGTTTTTAAAAGTAATTGATTTTTATAATGGGGTTTAGCTGCTTTTCACTGCTGTGTTTCTGCCGCTTTACACCCACTTGACTCACTTACAGAGAGATATCAATACATAGGTTTTAAGATTCTTACTAGTCAGATATATTCTTGGGCGGTGAATAGGGGGTGTTGAGTCCAATTCACTGAGCAAGGAGTAGGCCTTGTCTATTACCTATTGGGTTTATGGAACGGTATCTGAGCTAATTTGAAACCCTTGTTTTATGCATCACCCCACTTCACCTTTACCGTTAAGCAGCCATAGTGTGTTTTCTAAACGTGTGTCTCTGTTCTGTTTTGTAATTCAGTACAAGGGTAGCGGTTTTTACATTCCCTCTATAAGTGATATCTTATGATAAGTGTATTTTTCTGTGTGACTTATTTCACTTAGAATTGTCGTACCTAAATCCACTCATCATGCTGCTACTAGCCTTATGACGTTTATTTCATGGCTGAGTGATATTCCATTGTACATAAGGACCACAACTTCTTTATCCATTTTTGTCTTTCCTGGGATATTTAAGGTGTAACGAAGTGGAGGTTCTTTTCAACAGAGCAGCCCTAAACTTTGGGGTGCCTGTGTCTTGCTGATTTTTAGTTTTCCCAATTTATACGCCCATGAGTGGAAGTGCCCTATGCTCTCTAGGCTGAGTTTTTTAGATGTTTCAGGACATACCGTGCACTTCTCCAGAGTGGCTGTTGGCAATTTACGTCCCGCCCATCAGCGTAGCAATGCTGCCATTTCTCCATGGCCTGTCCTGCATTTCTGGTTTTGACACTTTATTCAGCAGGGCCCTTTTGACCGATGAGAAGCGAGACTTCTTTGTAGTGCTGATTTGCCTTTCCAGGTTGCTTGGTTGGCCAAAAAGGGCGTATGCGTTTTTTCCTGAATATATTCAGGAAAAAACGCATACGCCCTTTTTGGCCAACGGCATCATTGTCGAGGTTTTGCCGCTTTTCCTGTGCTTTAAAGGCGATTCGAATCTCCCTCCTGAAATCTGTTTCCTGCAATTCTGCCTTGCTTTCAACTCCTCTTCGTTGCCTTCCCTCAATATATTTGTGGACGAGAGTTATCATTTATAAGTCTGCAGGTTTGTGAAATGCAGTGCCCCTGAGCTCCATTTTTCAACTCGCTTTCTTGGGAGCTGGCCGCAAAAGCACAGGATTGCTTGAGGCCCTATTCTGGTCCCGGGCGGCAGGCTGAGCCTGTGGTTAATTCTTCTTCCTGATGGGAAAATAGAGTGACCTGTGCCTGTCCCAACCCCTAGACCTAGTCTCTCATTGGTTCCCCCTCTTCCTGTTCATCCTCAGGACAAATTGCAACCTGTACGGAAAAGGAGGTTTAAGGTGCTGATTCTCCAAGGAAGGAGATTGCTAGTAAAGCGGATGGAATGGCGAACCCGAGAACAAGGAGATGAGAAATGAGGTGCGTTTTGGAAACCTTTCCCGATCACACAGTGTATCATCTTCTGGGTTTCTCATGCATGTTTTCGATGTAGGAAGATGCCCTTGAACCTGGAGATTTGGGACCCATGGGATGGGTACCACGCAGTATTACTTTAAAGGGTCTGCGTTTCCTCACTCAACCTCACCAAACCTCTCAGCCCCAAGAGTGTCCACCCTTATGTCTCAGTCAGCTGTGGGTCTAGATATGGTCAATCCAGGTGGCATCACAGCCCCTGAACGAATTTTGTAAGAATTTCTCTCTATTTCACTGTCTTTGTTTTACGGGTTTTTAAAAGTAATTGACTTTTATAATGGGGTTTAGCTGCTTTTCACTGCTGTGTTTATGGCGCTTTACACACACTTGACTCACTTACAGAGAGATATCAATACATAGGTTTTAAGATTCTTACTAGTCAGATATATTCTTGGGTGGTGAATAGGGGGTGTTGAGTCCAATTCACTGAGCAAGGAGTAGGTCTTGTTTATTACCTATTGGGTTTATGGAACGGTATCTGAGCTAATTTGAAAAGCTTGTTTTATGCATCACACCACCTCACCTTTCCCCTAAAGCAGCCATAGTGTGCTTTCTAAACGTGTGACTCTGCTCTGTTTTGTAATTCAGTTCAAGGGTAGCGGTTTTTACATTCCCTCTATAAGTGATATCTTATGATAAGTGTCATTTTCTGTGAGACTTATTTCATTTAGAATCGTCCTACCTAAATCCACTCATCTTGCTGCTACTAGCATTATGACGTTGATTTCATGGCTGAGTGATATTCTATTGTACATAAGGACCACAACTTCTTTATCCATTTTTGTCTTTCCTGGGATATTTAAGGTGTAACGAAGTGGAGGTTCTTTTCAACAGAGCAGCCCTAAACTTTGGGGAGCCTGTGTCTTGCTGATTTTTAGTTTTGCCAATTTATACGCCCATGAGTGGAAGTGCCCTATGCTCTCTAAGCTGAGTTTTTTAGATGTTTCAGGACACACCGTTCACTTCTCCAGAGTGGCTGTTGGCAATTTACATCCCGCCCATCAGCGTAGCCAGGCTCCCGTTTCTCCATGGCCTGTCCTGCATTTCTGGTTTTGACACTTTATTCAGCATGGCCCTTTTGACCGATGGGAAGTGAGACTTCTTTGTAGCGCTGATTTGCCTTTCCAGGTTGCTTGGTTGGCCAAAAAGGGCGTATGCGTTTTTTCCTGAATATATTCAGGAAAAAACGCATACGCCCTTTTTGGCCAAGGGCATCATTGTCGAGGTTTTGCCGCTTTTCCTGTGCTTTAAAGGCGATTCCTATCTCCCTCCTGAAATCTGTTTCCTGCAATTCTGCCTTGCTTTCAACTCCTCTTCGTTGCCTTCCCTCAATATATTTGTGGACGAGAGTTATCATTTATAAGTCTGCAGGTTTGTGAAATGCAGTGCCCCTGAGCTCCATTTTTCAACTCGCTTTCTTGGGAGCTGGCCGCAAAAGCGCAGGATTGCTTGAGGCCCTATTCTGGTCCCGGGCGGCACGCTGAGCCTGTGGTTAATTCTTCTTCCTGATGGGAAAATAGAGTGACCTGTGCCTGTCCCAACACCTAGACCTAGTCTCTCATTGGTTCCCCCTCTTCCTGTTCATCCTCAGGACAAATTGCAACCTGTACGGAACAGGAGGTTTAAGGTGCTGATTCTCCAAGGAAGGAGATTGCTAGTAAAGCGGATGGAATGGCGAACCCGAGAACAAGGAGATGAGAAATGAGGTGCGTTTTGGAAACCTTTCCCGATCACACAGTGTATCATCTTCTGGGTTTCTCATGCATGTTTTCGATGTAGGAAGATGCCCTTGAACCTGGAGATTTGGGACCCATGGGATGGGTACCACGCAGTATTACTTTAAAGGGTCTGCGTTTCCTCACTCAACCTCACCAAACCTCTCAGCCCCAAGAGTGTCCACCCTTATGTCTCAGTCAGCTGTGGGTCTAGATATGGTCAATCCAGGTGGCATCACAGCCCCTGAACGAATTTTGTAAGAATTTCTCTCTCTTTCACTGTCTTTGTTTCACGGGTTTTTAAAAGTAATTGATTTTTATAATGGGGTTTAGCTGCTTTTCACTGCTGTGTTTCTGCCGCTTTACACCCACTTGACTCACTTACAGAGAGATATCAATACATAGGTTTTAAGATTCTTACTAGTCAGATATATTCTTGGGCGGTGAATAGGGGGTGTTGAGTCCAATTCACTGAGCAAGGAGTAGGCCTTGTCTATTACCTATTGGGTTTATGGAACGGTATCTGAGCTAATTTGAAACCCTTGTTTTATGCATCACCCCACTTCACCTTTACCGTTAAGCAGCCATAGTGTGTTTTCTAAACGTGTGTCTCTGTTCTGTTTTGTAATTCAGTACAAGGGTAGCGGTTTTTACATTCCCTCTATAAGTGATATCTTATGATAAGTGTCTTTTTCTGTGTGACTTATTTCACTTAGAATTGTCGTACCTAAATCCACTCATCATGCTGCTACTAGCCTTATGACGTTTATTTCATGGCTGAGTGATATTCCATTGTACATAAGGACCACAACTTCTTTATCCATTTTTCTCTTTCCTGGGATATTTAAGGTGTAACGAAGTGGAGGTTCTTTTCAACAGAGCAGCCCTAAACTTTGGGGTGCCTGTGTCTTGCTGATTTTTAGTTTTCCCAATTTATACGCCCATGAGTGGAAGTGCCCTATGCTCTCTAGGCTGAGTTTTTTAGATGTTTCAGGACATACCGTGCACTTCTCCAGAGTGGCTGTTGGCAATTTACGTCCCGCCCATCAGCGTAGCAATGCTGCCATTTCTCCATGGCTTGTCCTGCATTTCTGGTTTTGACACTTTATTCAGCAGGGCCCTTTTGACCGATGAGAAGCGAGACTTCTTTGTAGTGCTGATTTGCCTTTCCAGGTTGCTTGGTTGGCCAAAAAGGGCGTATGCGTTTTTTCCTGAATATATTCAGGAAAAAACGCATACGCCCTTTTTGGCCAAGGGCATCATTGTCGAGGTTTTGCCGCTTTTCCTGTGCTTTAAAGGCGATTCGAATCTCCCTCCTGAAATCTGTTTCCTGCAATTCTGCCTTGCTTTCAACTCCTCTTCGTTGCCTTCCCTCAATATATTTGTGGACGAGAGTTATCATTTATAAGTCTGCAGGTTTGTGAAATGCAGTGCCCCTGAGCTCCATTTTTCAACTCGCTTTCTTGGGAGCTGGCCGCAAAAGCACAGGATTGCTTGAGGCCCTATTCTGGTCCCGGGCGGCAGGCTGAGCCTGTGGTTAATTCTTCTTCCTGATGGGAAAATAGAGTGACCTGTGCCTGTCCCAACACCTAGACCTAGTCTCTCATTGGTTCCCCCTCTTCCTGTTCATCCTCAGGACAAATTGCAACCTGTACGGAACAGGAGGTTAAAGGTGCTGCTTCTCCAAGGAGGCAGATTGCTACTGAAGCGGCTGGAATGGCGAACCCGAGAACAAGGAGATGAGAAATGAGGTGCGTTTTAGAAACCTTTCCCGATCACACGGTGTACCGTCTTCTGGGTTTCTCATGCATGTTTTCGATGTAGGAAGATGCCCTTGAACCTGGAGATTTGGGACCCATGGGATGGGTACCACGCAGTATTACTTTAAAGGTTCTGCGTTTCCTGACCCAACCTCACCAAACCTCTCAGCCCCAAGAGTGTCCACCCTTATGTCTCAGTCAGCTGTGGGTCTAGATATGGTCAATCCAGGTGGCATCACAGCCCCTGAACGAATTTTGTAAGAATTTCTCTCTCTTTCACTGTCTTTGTTTCACGGGGTTTTAAAAGTAATTGATTTTTATAATGGGGTTTAGCTGCTTTTCACTGCTGTGTTTCTGCCGCTTTACACCCACTTGACTCACTTACAGAGAGATATCAATACATAGGTTTTAAGATTCTTACTAGTCAGATATATTCTTGGGCGGTGAATAGGGGGTGTTGAGTCCAATTCACTGAGCAAGGAGTAGGCCTTGTCTATTACCTATTGGGTTTATGGAACGGTATCTGAGCTAATTTGAAACCCTTGTTTTATGCATCACCCCACCTCACCTTTACCGTTAAGCAGCCATAGTGTTTTTTCTAAACGTGTGTCTCTGTTCTGTTTTGTAATTCAGTTCAAGGGTAGCGGTTTTTACATTCCCTCTATAAGTGATATCTTATGATAAGTGTCATTTTCTGTGTGACTTATTTCATTTGGAATCGTCCTACCTAAATCCACTCATCTTGCTGCTACTAGCATTATGACGTTGATTTCATGGCTGAGTGATGTTCTATTGTACATAATGACCACAACTTCTTTATCCATTTTTGTCTTTCCTGGGATATTTAAGGTGTAACGAAGTGGAGGTTCTTGTCAACAGAGCAGCCCTAAACTTTGGGGAGCCTGTGTCTTGCTGATTTTTAGTTTTCCCAATTTATACGCCCATGAGTGGAAGTGCCCTATGCTCTCTAAGCTGATTTTTTTAGATGTTTCAGGACACACCGTACACTTCTCCAGAGTGGCTGTTGTCAATTTACATCCCGCCCATCAGCGTAGCCAGGCTCCCGTTTCTCCATGGCCTGTCCTGCATTTCTGGTTTTGACACTTTATTCAGCATGGCCCTTTTGACCGATGGGAAGTGAGTCTTCTTTGTAGCGCTGATTTGCCTTTCCAGGTTGCTTGGTTGGCCAAAAAGGGCGTATGCGTTTTTTCCTGAATATATTCAGGAAAAAACACATACGCCCTTTTTGGCCAAGGGCGTCATTGTCGAGGTTTTGCCCCTTTTCCTGTGCTTTAAAGGCGATTCGAATCTCCCTCCTGAAATGTGTTTCCTGCAATTCTGCCTTGTTTTCAAATCCTCTTCGTTGCCTTCCCTCAATATATTTGTGGACGAGAGTTATCATTTATAAGTCTGCAGGTTTGTGAATTGCAGTGCCCCTGAGCTCCATTATTCAACTCGCTTTCTTGGGAGCTGGCCTCAAAAGCGCAGGATTGCTTCAGGCCCTATTTTGGTTCCGGCCGGCAGGCTGAGCCTGTGGTTAATTCTTCTTCCTGATGAGAAAATAGAGTGACCTGTGCCTGTCCTTACACCTAGAGCTAGTCTCTCATTGGTTCCCCCTCTTCCTGTTCATCCTCAGGACAAATTGCAACCTGTACGGAACAGGAGGTTAAAGGTGCTGATTCTCCAAGGAGGCAGGTTGCTAGTGAAGCGGCTGGAATGGCGAGCCCGAGCACAAGGAGATGAGAAATGAGGTGCGTTTTAGAAACCTTTCCCGATCACACGGTGTACCGTCTTCTGGGTTTCTCATGCATGTTTTCGATGTAGGAAGATGCCCTTGAACCTGGAGATTTGGGACCCATGGGATGGGTACCACGCAGTATTACTTTAAAGGGTCTGCGTTTCCTCACCCAACCTCACCAAACCTCTCAGCCCCATGAGTGTCCACCCTTATGTCTCAATCAGCTGTGGGTCTAGATATGGTCAATCCAGGTGGCATCACAGCCCCTGAACGAATTTTGTAAGAATTTCTCTCTCTTTCACTGTCTTTGTTTCACGGGTTTTTAAAAGTAATTGATTTTTATAATGGGGTTTAGCTGCTTTTCACTGCTGTGTTTCTGCCGCTTTACACCCACTTGACTCACTTACAGAGAGATATCAATACATAGGTTTTAAGATTCTTACTAGTCAGATATATTCTTGGGCGGTGAATAGGGGGTGTTGAGTCCAATTCACTGAGCAAGGAGTAGGTCTTGTCTATTACCTATTGAGTTTATGGAACGGTATCTGAGCTAATTTGAAACCCTTGTTTTATGCATCACCCAACCTCACCTTTACCGTTAAGCAGCCATAGTGTTTTTTCTAAACGTGTGTCTCTGTTCTGTTTTGTAATTCAGTTCAAGTGTAGCGGTTTTTACATTCCCTCTATAAGTGATATCTTATGATAAGTGTCATTTTCTGTGTGACTTATTTCATTTGGAATCGTCCTACCTAAATCCACTCATCTTGCTGCTACTAGCATTATGACGTTGATTTCATGGCTGAGTGATATTCTATTGTACATAAGGACCACAACTTCTTTATCCATTTTTGTCTTTCCTGGGATATTTAAGGTGTAACGAAGTGGAGGTTCTTGTCAACAGAGCAGCCCTAAACTTTGGGGAGCCTGTGTCTTGCTGATTTTTAGTTTTCCCAATTTATACGCCCATGAGTGGAAGTGCCCTATGCTCTCTAAGCTGAGTTTTTTAGATGTTTCAGGACATACCGTACACTTCTCCAGAGTGGCTGTTGGCAATTTACATCCCGCCCATCAGCGTAGCCAGGCTCCCGTTTCTCCATGGCCTGTCCTGCATTTCTGGTTTTGACACTTTATTCAGTATGGCCCTTTTGACCGATGGGAAGCGAGACTTCTTTGTAGCGCTGATTTGCCTTTCCAGGTTGCTTGGTTGGCCAAAAAGGGCGTATGCGTTTTTTCCTGAATATATTCAGGAAAAAACGCATACGCCCTTTTTGGCCAAGGGCATCATTGTCGAGCTTTTGCCGCTTTTCCTGTGCTTTAAAGGCGATTCGAATCTCCCTCCTGAAATCTGTTTCCTGCAATTCTGCCTTGCTTTCAACTCCTCTTCGTTGCCTTCCCTCAATATATTTGTGGACGAGAGTTATCATTTATAAGTCTGCAGGGTTGTGAATTGCAGTGCCCCTGAGCTCCATTTTTCAACTCGCTTTCTTGGGAGCTGGCCGCAAAAGCGCAGGATTGCTTCAGGCCCTATTCTGGTCCCGGGCGGCAGGCTGAGCCTGTGGTTAATTCTTCTTCCTGATGGGAAAATAGAGTGACCTGTGCCTGTCCCAACACCTAGACCTAGTCTCTCATTGGTTCCCCATCTTCCTGTTCATCCTCAGGACAATTTGCAACCTGTACGGAACAGGAGGTTAAAGGTGCTGATTCTCCAAGGAGGGAGATTGCTAGTAAAGCGGATGGAATGGCGAACCCGAGAACAAGGAGATGAGAAATGAGGTGCGTTTTGGAAACCTTTCCCGATCACACGGTGTACCATCTTCGGGGTTTCTCATGCATGTTTTCGATGTAGGAAGATGCCCTTGAACCTGGAGATTTTGGACCCATGGGATGGGTACCACGCAGTATTACTTTAAAGGGTCTGCGTTTCCTCACCCAACCTCACCAAACCTCTCAGCCCCAAGAGTGTCCACCCTTATGTCTCAGTCAGCTGTGGGTCTAGATATGGTCAATCCAGGTGGCATCACAGCCCCTGAACGAATTGTGTAAGAATTTCTCTCTCTTTCACTGTCTTTGTTTCACGGGTTTTTAAAAGTAATTGACTTTTATAATGGGGTTTAGCTGCTTTTCACTGCTGTGTTTCTGCCGCTTTACACCCACTTGACTCACTTACAGAGAGATATCAATACATAGGTTTTAAGATTCTTACTAGTCAGATAGATTCTTGGGCGGTGAATAGGGGGTGTTGAGTCCAATTCACTGAGCAAGGAGTAGGTCTTGTCTATTACCTATTGGGTTTATGGAACGGTATCTGAGCTAATTTGAAACCCTTGTTTTATGCATCACCCCACCTCACCTTTACCGTTAAGCAGCCATAGTGTGTTTTCTAAACGTGTGTCTCTGTTCTGTTTTGTAATTCAGTACAAGGGTAGCGGTTTTTACATTCCCTCTATAAGTGATATCTTATGATAAGTGTCTTTTTCTGTGTGACTTATTTCACTTAGAATCGTCATACCTAAATCCACTCATCATGCTGCTACTACCCTTATGACGTTGATTTCATGGCTGAGTGATATTCCATTGTACATAAGGACCACAACTTCTTTATCCATTTTTCTCTTTCCTGGGATATTTAAGGTGTAACGAAGTGGAGGTTCTTGTCAACAGAGCAGCCCTAAACTTTGGGGAGCCTGTGTCTTGCTGATTTTTAGTTTTCCCAATTTATACGCCCATGAGTGGAAGTGCCCTATGCTCTCTAAGCTGATTTTTTTAGATGTTTCAGGACACACCGTACACTTCTCCAGAGTGGCTGTTGGCAATTTACATCCCGCCCATCAGCGTAGCCAGGCTCCCGTTTCTCCATGGCCTGTCCTGCATTTCTGGTTTTGACACTTTATTCAGCGTGGCCCTTTTGACCGATGGGAAGCGAGTCTTCTTTGTAGCGCTGATTTGCCTTTCCAGGTTGCTTGGTTGGCCAAAAAGGGCGTATGCGTTTTTTCCTGAATATATTCAGGAAAAAACGCATACGCCCTTTTTGGCCAAGGGCGTCATTGTCGAGGTTTTGCCCCTTTTCCTGTGCTTTAAAGGCGATTCGAATCTCCCTCCTGAAATATGTTTCCTGCAATTCTGCCTTGTTTTCAAATCCTCTTCGTTGCCTTCCCTCAATATATTTGTGGACGAGAGTTGTCATTTATAAGTCTGCAGGTTTGTGAATTGCAGTGCCCCTGAGCTCCATTTTTCAACTCGCTTTCTTGGGAGCTGGCCTCAAAAGCGCAGGATTGCTTCAGGCCCTATTTTGGTTCCGGCCGGCAGGCTGAGCCTGTGGTTAATTCTTCTTCCTGATGAGAAGATAGAGTGACCTGTGCCTGTCCCTACACCTAGAGCTAGTCTCTCATTGGTTCCCCCTCTTCCTGTTCATCCTCAGGACAAATTGCTACCTGTACGGAACAGGAGGTTAAAGGTGCTGATTCTCCAAGGAGGCAGGTTGCTAGTGAAGCGGCTGGAATGGCGAACCCGAGCACAAGGAGATGAGAAATGAGGTGCGTTTTAGAAACCTTTCCCGATCACACGGTGTACCGTCTTCTGGGTTTCTCATGCATGTTTTCGATGTAGGAAGATGCCCTTGAACCTGGAGATTTGGGACCCATGGGATGGGTACCACGCAGTATTACTTTAAAGGGTCTGCGTTTCCTCACCCAACCTCACCAAACCTCTCAGCCCCATGAGTGTCCACCCTTATGTCTCAATCAGCTGTGGGTCTAGATATGGTCAATCCAGGTGGCATCACAGCCCCTGAACGAATTTTGTAAGAATTTCTCTCTCTTTCACTGTCTTTGTTTCACGGGTTTTTAAAAGTAATTGATTTTTATAATGGGGTTTAGCTGCTTTTCACTGCTGTGTTTCTGCCGCTTTACACCCACTTGACTCACTTACAGAGAGATATCAATACATAGGTTTTAAGATTCTTACTAGTCAGATAGATTCTTGGGCGGTGAATAGGGGGTGTTGAGTCCAATTCACTGAGCAAGGAGTAGGTCTTGTCTATTACCTATTGAGTTTATGGAACGGTATCTGAGCTAATTTGAAACCCTTGTTTTATGCATCACCCCACCTCACCTTTACCGTTAAGCAGCCATAGTGTTTTTTCTAAACGTGTGTCTCTGTTCTGTTTTGTAATTCAGTTCAAGGGTAGCGGTTTTTACATTCCCTCTATAAGTGATATCTTATGATAAGTGTCATTTTCTGTGTGACTTATTTCATTTGGAATCGTCCTACCTAAATCCACTCATCTTGCTGCTACTAGCATTATGACGTTGATTTCATGGCTGAGTGATATTCTATTGTACATAAGGACCACAACTTCTTTATCCATTTTTGTCTTTCCTGGGATATTTAAGGTGTAACGAAGTGGAGGTTCTTGTCAACAGAGCAGCCCTAAACTTTGGGGAGCCTGTGTCTTTCTGATTTTTAGTTTTCCCAATTTATACGCCCATGAGTGGAAGTGCCCTATGCTCTCTAAGCTGAGTTTTTTAGATGTTTCAGGACACACCGTACACTTCTCCAGAGTGGCTGTTGGCAATTTACATCCCGCCCATCAGCGTAGCCAGGCTCCCGTTTCTCCATGGCCTGTCCTGCATTTCTGGTTTTGACACTTTATTCAGCATGGCCCTTTTGACCGATGGGAAGCGAGACTTCTTTGTAGCGCTGATTTGCCTTTCCAGGTTGCTTGGTTGGCCAAAAAGGGCGTATGCGTTTTTCCTGAATATATTCAGGAAAAAACGCATACGCCCTTTTTGCCCAAGGGCATCATTGTCGAGCTTTTGCCGCTTTTCCTGTGCTTTAAAGGCGATTCGAGTCTCCCTCCTGAAATCTGTTTCCTGCAATTCTGCCTTGCTTTCAACTCCTCTTCGTTGCCTTCCCTCAATATATTTGTGGACGAGAGTTATCATTTATAAGTCTGCAGGGTTGTGAATTGCAGTGCCCCTGAGCTCCATTTTTCAACTCGCTTTCTTGGGAGCTGGCCGCAAAAGCGCAGGATTGCTTCAGGCCCTATTCTGGTCCCGGGCGGCAGGCTGAGCCTGTGGTTAATTCTTCTTCCTGATGGGAAAATAGAGTGACCTGTGCCTGTCCCAACACCTAGACCTAGTCTCTCATTGGTTCCCCCTCTTCCTGTTCATCCTCAGGACAAATTGCAACCTGTACGGAACAGGAGGTTAAAGGTGCTGATTCTCCAAGGTGGGAGATTGCTAGTAAAGCGGAAGGAATGGCGAACCCGAGAACAAGGAGATGAGAAATGAGGTGCGTTTTGGAAACCTTTCCCGATCACACGGTGTACCGTCTTCTGGGTTTCTCATTCATGTTTTCGATGTAGGAAGATGCCCTTGAACCTGGAGATTTGGGACCCATGGGATGGGGACCACGCAGTATTACTTTAAAGGGTCTGCGTTTCCTCACCCAACCTCACCAAACCTCTCAGCCCCAAGAGTGTCCACCCTTATGTCTCAGTCAGCTGTGGGTCTAGATATGGTCAATCCAGGTGGCATCACAGCCCCTGAACGAATTGTGTAAGAATTTCTCTCTCTTTCACTGTCTTTGTTTCACGGGTTTTTAAAAGTAATTGACTTTTATAATGGGGTTTAGCTGTTTTTCACTGCTGTGTTTATGCCGCTTTACACCCACTTGACTCACTTACAGAGAGATATCAATACATAGGTTTTAAGATTCTTACTAGTCAGATAGATTCTTGGGCGGTGAATAGGTGGTGTTGAGTCCAATTCACTGAGCAAGGAGTAGGTCTTGTCTATTACCTATTGGGTTTATGGAACAGTATCTGAGCTAATTTGAAAAGCTTGTTTTATGCATCACACCACCTCACCTTTCCCCTTAAGCAGCCATAGTGTGCTTTCTAAACGTGTGACTCTGCTCTGTTTTGTAATTCAGTTCAAGGGTAGCGGTTTTTACATTCCCTCTATAAGTGATATCTTATGATAAGTGTCATTTTCTGTGTGACTTATTTCATTTAGAATCGTCCTACCTAAATCCACTCATCTTGCTGCTACTAGCATTATGACGTTGATTTCATGGCTGAGTGATATTCTATTGTACATAAGGACCACAACTTCTTTATCCATTTTTGTCTTTCCTGGGATATTTAAGGTGTAACGAAGTGGAGGTTCTTGTCAACAGAGCAGCCCTAAACTTTGGGGAGCCTGTGTCTTGCTGATTTTTAGTTTTCCCAATTTATAAGCCCATGAGTGGAAGTGCCCTATGCTCTCTAAGCTGAGTTTTTTAGATGTTTCAGGACACACCGTACACTTCTCCAGAGTGGCTGTTGGCAATTTACATCCCGCCCATCAGCGTAGCCAGGCTCCCGTTTCTCCATGGCCTGTCCTGCATTTCTGGTTTTGACACTTTATTCAGCATGGCCCTTTTGACCGATGGGAAGCGAGTCTTCTTTGTAGCGCTGATTTGCCTTTCCAGGTTGCTTGGTTGGCCAAAAAGGGCGTATGCGTTTTTTCCTGAATATATTCAGGAAAAAACGCATACGCCCTTTTTGGCCAAGGGCGTCATTGTCGAGGTTTTGCCCCTTTTCCTGTGCTTTAAAGGCGATTCGAATCTCCCTCCTGAAATGTGTTTCCTGCAATTCTGCCTTGCTTTCAAATCCTCTTCGTTGCCTTCCCTCAATATATTTGTGGACGAGAGTTATCATTTATAAGTCTGCAGGTTTGTGAATTGCAGTGCCCCTGAGCTCCATTTTTCAACTCGCTTTCTTGGGAGCTGGCCTCAAAAGCGCAGGATTGCTTCAGGCCGTATTTTGGTTCCGGCCGGCAGGCTGAGCCTGTGGTTAATTCTTCTTCCTGATGAGAAAATAGAGTGACCTGTGCCTGTCCCTACACCTAGAGCTAGTCTCTCATTGGTTCCCCTTCTTCCTGTTCATCCTCAGGACAAATTGCAACCTGTACGGAACAGGAGGTTAAAGGTGCTGATTCTCCAAGGAGGCAGGTTGCTAGTGAAGTGGCTGGAATGGCGAACCCGAGCACAAGGAGATGAGAAATGAGGTGCGTTTTAGAAACCTTTCCCGATCACACGGTGTACCGTCTTCTGGGTTTCTCATGCATGTTTTCGATGTAGGAAGATGCCCTTGAACCTGGAGATTTGGGACCCATGGGATGGGTACCACGCAGTATTACTTTAAAGTGTCTGCGTTTCCTCACCCAACCTCACCAAACCTCTCAGCCCCATGAGTGTCCACCCTTATGTCTCAATCAGCTGTGGGTCTAGATATGGTCAATCCAGGTGGCATCACAGCCCCTGAACGAATTTTGTAAGAATTTCTCTCTCTTTCACTGTCTTTGTTTCACGGGTTTTTAAAAGTAATTGATTTTTATAATGGGGTTTAGCTGCTTTTCACTGCTGTGTTTCTGCCGCTTTACACCCACTTGACTCACTTACAGAGAGATATCAATACATAGGTTTTAAGATTCTTACTAGTAAGTTATATTCTTGGGCGGTGAATAGGGGGTGTTGAGTCCAATTCACTGAGCAAGGAGTAGGTCTTGTCTATTACCTATTGGGTTTATGGAACGGTATCTGAGCTAATTTGAAACCCTTGTTTTATGCATCACCCCACCTCACCTTTACCTTTAAGCAGCCATAGTGTGTTTTCTAAACGTGTGTCTCTGTTCTGTTTTGTAATTCAGTTCAAGGGTAGCGGTTTTTACATTCCCTCTATAAGTGATATCTTATGATAAGTGTTTTTTCTGTGTGACTTATTTCACTTAGACTCGTCATACCTAAATCCACTCATCATGCTGCTACTAGCCTTATGACGTTGATTTCATGGCTGAGTGATATTCCATTGTACATAAGGACCACAACTTCTTTATCCATTTTTGTCTTTCCTGGGATATTTAAGGT
Organism: Balaenoptera physalus; assembly: GCF_965194825.1. Taxonomy (NCBI): domain Eukaryota; kingdom Metazoa; phylum Chordata; class Mammalia; order Artiodactyla; family Balaenopteridae; genus Balaenoptera; species Balaenoptera physalus. The sequence goes on along the minus strand of NC_138890.1, from coordinate 42,195,725 downwards.
GTAACGAAGTGGAGGTTCTTGTCAACAGAGCAGCCCTAAACATTGGGGAGCCTGTGTCTTGCTGATTTCTAGTTTTCCCAATTTATACGCCCATGAGTGGAAGTGCCCTATGCTCTCTAAGCTGAGTTTTTTGGATGTTTCAGGACACACCGTACACTTCTCCAGAGTGGCTGTTGGCAATTTACATCCCGCCCATCAGCGTAGCCAGGCTCCCGTTTTTCCATGGCCTGTCCTGCATTTCTGGTTTTGACACTTTATTCAGCATGGCCCTTTTGACCGATGGGAAGCGAGTCTTCCTTGTAGCGCTGATTTGACTTTCCAGGTTGCTTGGTTGGCCAAAAAGGGCGTATGCGTTTTTTCCTGAATATATTCAGGAAAAAACGCATACGCCCTTTTTGGCCAAGGGCGTCATTGTCGAGGTTTTCCCCTTTTCGTGTGCTTTAAAGGCGATTCGAATCTCCCTCCTGAAATCTGTTTCCTGCAATTCTACCTTGCTTTCAAATCCTCTTCGTTGCCTTCCCTCAATATATGTGTGGAAGAGAGTTATCATTTATAAGTCTGCAGGTTTGTGAATTGCAGTGCCCCTGAGCTCCATTTTTCAACTCGCTTTCTTGGGAGCTGGCCGCAAAAGCGCAGGATTGCTTCAGACGCTATTCTGGTCCCGGGCGGCAGGCTGAGCCTGTGGTTAATTCTTCTTCCTGATGGGAAAATAGAGTGACCTGTGCCTGTCCCAACACCTAGACCTAGTCTCTCATTGGTTCCCCCTCTTCCTGTTCATCCTCAGGACAAATTGCAACCTGTACGGAACAGGAGGTTAAAGGTGCTGATTCTCCAAGGTGGGAGATTGCTAGTAAAGCGGAAGGAATGGCGAACCCGAGAACAAGGAGATGAGAAATGAGGTGCGTTTTGGAAACCTTTCCCGATCACACGGTGTACCATCTTCTGGGTTTCTCATTCATGTTTTCGATGTAGGAAGATGCCCTTGAACCTGGAGATTTGGGACCCATGGGATGGGGACCACGCAGTATTACTTTAAAGGGTCTGCGTTTCCTCACCCAACCTCACCAAACCTCTCAGCCCCAAGAGTGTCCACCCTTATGTCTCAGTCAGCTGTGGGTCTAGATATGGTCAATCCAGGTGGCATCACAGCCCCTGAACGAATTGTGTAAGAATTTCTCTCTCTTTCACTGTCTTTGTTTCACGGGTTTTTAAAAGTAATTGACTTTTATAATGGGGTTTAGCTGCTTTTCACTGCTGTGTTTATGCCGCTTTACACCCACTTGACTCACTTACAGAGAGATATCAATACATAGGTTTTAAGATTCTTACTAGTCAGATAGATTCTTGGGCGGTGAATAGGTGGTGTTGAGTCCAATTCACTGAGCAAGGAGTAGGTCTTGTCTATTACCTATTGGGTTTATGGAACAGTATCTGAGCTAATTTGAAAAGCTTGTTTTATGCATCACACCACCTCACCTTTCCCCTTAAGCAGCCATAGTGTGCTTTCTAAACGTGTGACTCTGCTCTGTTTTGTAATTCAGTTCAAGGGTAGCGGTTTTTACATTCCCTCTATAAGTGATATCTTATGATAAGTGTCATTTTCTGTGTGACTTATTTCATTTAGAATCGTCCTACCTAAATCCACTCATCTTGCTGCTACTAGCATTATGACGTTGATTTCATGGCTGAGTGATATTCTATTGTACAGAAGGACCACAACTTCTTTATCCATTTTTGTCTTTCCTGGGATATTTAAGGTGTAACGAAGTGGAGGTTCTTGTCAACAGAGCAGCCCTAAACTTTGGGGAGCCTGTGTCTTTCTGATTTTTAGTTTTCCCAATTTATACGCCCATGAGTGGAAGTGCCCTATGCTCTCTAAGCTGAGTTTTTTAGATGTTTCAGGACACACCGTACACTTCTCCAGAGTGGCTGTTGGCAATTTACATCCCGCCCATCAGCGTAGCCAGGCTCCCGTTTCTCCATGGCCTGTCCTGCATTTCTGGTTTTGACACTTTATTCAGCATGGCCTTTTTGACCGATGGGAAGCGAGTCTTCTTTGTAGCGCTGATTTGCCTTTCCAGGTTGCTTGGTTGGCCAAAAAGGGAGTATGCGTTTTTTCCTGAATATATTCAGGAAAAAACGCATACGCCCTTTTTGGCCAAGGGCGTCATTGTCGAGGTTTTGCCCCTTTTCCTGTGCTTTAAAGGCGATTCGAATCTCCCTCCTGAAATGTGTTTCCTGCAATTCTGCCTTGCTTTCAACTCCTCTTCGTTGCCTTCCCTCAATATATTTGTGGACGAGAGTTATCATTTATAAGTCTGCAGGTTTGTGAATTGCAGTGCCCCTGAGCTCCATTTTTCAACTTGCTTTCTTGGGAGCTGGCCTCAAAAGCGCAGGATTGCTTCAGGCCCTATTTTGGTTCCGGCCGGCAGGCTGAGCCTGTGGTTAATTCTTCTTCCTTATGAGAAAATAGAGTGACCTGTGCCTGTCCCTACACCTAGAGCTAGTCTCTCATTGGTTCCCCCTCTTCCTGTTCATCCTCAGGACAAATTGCAACCTGTACGGAACAGGAGGTTAAAGTGCTGATTCTCCAAGGAGGCAGGTTGCTAGTGAAGCGGCTGGAATGGCGAACCCGAGCACAAGGAGATGAGAAATGAGGTGCGTTTTAGAAACCTTTCCCGATAACACGGTGTACCGTCTTCTGGGTTTCTCATGCATGTTTTCGATGTAGGAAGGTGCCCTTGAACCTGGAGATTTGGGACCCATGGGACGGGTACCACGCAGTATTACTTTAAAGGGTCTGCGTTTCCTCACCCAACCTCACCAAACCTCTCAGCCCCATGAGTGTCCACCCTTATGTCTCAATCAGCTGTGGGTCTAGATATGGTCAATCCAGGTGGCATCACAGCCCCTGAACGAATTTTGTAAGAATTTCTCTCTCTTTCACTGTCTTTGTTTCACGGGTTTTTAAAAGTAATTGATTTTTATAATGGGGTTTAGCTGCTTTTCACTGCTGTGTTTCTGCCGCTTTACACCCACTTGACTCACTTACAGAGAGATATCAATACATAGGTTTTAAGATTCTTACTAGTAAGTTATATTCTTGGGCGGTGAATAGGGGGTGTTGAGTCCAATTCACTGAGCAAGGAGTAGGTATTGTCTATTACCTATTGGGTTTATGGAACGGTATCTGAGCTAATTTGAAACCCTTGTTTTATGCATCACCCCACCTCACCTTTACCTTTAAGCAGCCATAGTGTGTTTTATAAACGTGTGTCTCTGTTCTGTTTTGTAATTCAGTTCAAGGGTAGCGGTTTTTACATTCCCTCTATAAGTGATATCTTATTATAAGTGTTTTTTCTGTGTGACTTATTTCACTTAGACTCGTCATACCTAAATCCACTCATCATGCTGCTACTAGCCTTATGACGTTGATTTCATGGCTGAGTGATATTCCATTGTACATAAGGACCACAACTTCTTTATCCATTTTTGTCTTTCCTGGGATATTTAAGGTGTAACGAAGTGGAGGTTCTTGTCAACAGAGCAGCCCTAAACATTGGGGAGCCTGTGTCTTGCTGATTTCTAGTTTTCCCAATTTATACGCCCATGAGTGGAAGTGCCCTATGCTCTCTAAGCTGAGTTTTTTGGATGTTTCAGGACACACCGTACACTTCTCCAGAGTGGCTGTTGGCAATTTACATCCCGCCCATCAGCGTAGCCAGGCTCCCGTTTCTCCATGACCTGTCCTGCATTTCTGGTTTTGACACTTTATTCAGCATGGCCCTTTTGACCGATGGGAAGCGAGTCTTCTTTGTAGCGCTGATTTGCCTTTTCAGGTTGCTTGGTTGGCCAAAAAGGGCGTATGCGTTTTTTCCTGAATATATTCAGGAAAAAACGCATACGCCCTTTTTGGCCAAGGGCGTCATTGTCGAGGTTTTCCCCTTTTCCTGTGCTTTAAAGGCGATTCGAATCTCCCTCCTGAAATGTGTTTCCTGCAATTCTGCCTTGCTTTCAAATCCTCTTCGTTGCCTTCCCTCAATATATGTGTGGAAGAGAGTTATCATTTATAAGTCTGCAGGTTTGTGAATTGCAGTGCCCCTGAGCTCCATTTTTCAACTCGCTTTCTTGGGAGCTGGCCGCAAAAGCGCAGGATTGCTTCAGACGCTATTCTGGTCCCGGGCGGCAGGCTGAGCCTGTGGTTAATTCTTCTTCCTGATGGGAAAATAGAGTGACCTGTGCCTGTCCCAACACCTAGACCTAGTCTCTCATTGGTTCCCCCTCTTCCTGTTCATCCTCAGGACAAATTGCAACCTGTACGGAACAGGAGGTTAAAGGTGCTGATTCTCCAAGGTGGGAGATTGCTAGTAAAGCGGAAGGAATGGCGAACCCGAGAACAAGGAGATGAGAAATGAGGTGCGTTTTGGAAACCTTTCCCGATCACACGGTGTACCATCTTCTGGGTTTCTCATTCATGTTTTCGATGTAGGAAGATGCCCTTGAACCTGGAGATTTCGGACCCATGGGATGGGTACCACGCAGTATTACTTTAAAGGGTCTGCGTTTCCTCACCCAACCTCACCAAACCTCTCAGCCCCAAGAGTGTCCACCCTTATGTCTCAGTCAGCTGTGGGTCTAGATATGGTCAATCCAGGTGGCATCACAGCCCCTGAACGAATTGTGTAAGAATTTCTCTTTCTTTCACTGTCTTTGTTTCACGGGTTTTTAAAAGTAATTGACTTTTATAATGGGGTTTAGCTGCTTTTCACTGCTGTGTTTATGCCGCTTTACACCCACTTGACTCACTTACAGAGAGATATCAATACATAGGTTTTAAGATTCTTACTAGTCAGAAAGATTCTTGGGCGGTGAATAGGTGGTGTTGAGTCCAATTCACTGAGCAAGGAGTAGGTCTTGTCTATTACCTATTGAGTTTATGGAACGGTATCTGAGCTAATTTGAAACCCTTGTTTTATGCATCACCCAACCTCACCTTTACCGTTAAGCAGCCATAGTGTTTTTTCTAAACCTGTGTCTCTGTTCTGTTTTGTAATTCAGTTCAAGGGTAGCGGTTTTTACATTCCCTCTATAAGTGATATCTTATGATAAGTGTCATTTTCTGTGTGACTTATTTCATTTGGAATCGTCCTACCTAAATCCACTCATCTTGCTGCTACTAGCATTATGACGTTGATTTCATGGCTGAGTGATATTCTATTGTACATAAGGACTACAACTTCTTTATCCATTTTTGTCTTTCCTGGGATATTTAAGGTGTAACGAAGTGGAGGTTCTTGTCAACAGAGCAGCCCTAAACTTTGGGGAGCCTGTGTCTTTCTGATTTTTAGTTTTCCCAATTTATACGCCCATGAGTGGAAGTGCCCTATGCTCTCTAAGCTGAGTTTTTTAGATGTTTCAGGACACACCGTACACTTCTCCAGAGTGGCTGTTGGCAATTTACGTCCCGCCCATCAGCGTAGCAAGGCTCCCATTTCTCCATGGCCTGTCCTGCATTTCTGGTTTTGACACTTTATTCAGCATGGCCCTTTTGACCGATGGGAAGCGAGACTTCTGTGTAGCGCTGATTTGCCTTTCCAGGTTGCTTGGTTGGCCAAAAAGGGCGTATGCGTTTTTTCCTGAATATATTCAGGAAAAAACGCATACGCCCTTTTTGGCCAAGGGCAACATTGTCGAGGTTTTGCCGCTTTTCCTGTGCTTTAAAGGCGATTCGAATCTCCCTCCTGAAATCTGTTTCCTGCAATTCTGCCTTGCATTCAACTCCTCTTCGTTGCCTTCCCTCAATATATTTGTGGACGAGAGTTATCATTTATAAGTCTGCAGGTTTGTGAATTGCAGTGCCCCTGAGCTCCATTTTTCAACTCGCTTTCTTGGGAGCTGGCCGCAAAAGCGCAGGATTGCTTCAGGCCCTATTCTGGTCCCGGGCGGCAGGCTGAGCCTGTGGTTAATTCTTCTTCCTGATGGGAAAATAGAGTGACCTGTGCCTGTCCCAACACCTAGACCTAGTCTCTCATTGGTTCCCCCTCTTCCTGTTCATCCTCAGGACAAATTGCAACCTGTACGGAACAGGAGGTTAAAGGTGCTGATTCTCCAAGGAGGCAGGTTGCTAGTGAAGCGGCTGGAATGGCGAACCCGAGCACAAGGAGGTGAGAAATGAGGTGCGTTTTAGAAACCTTTCCCGATCACACGGTGTACCGTCTTCTGGGTTTCTCATGCATGTTTTCGATGTAGGAAGATGCCCTTGAACCTGGAGATTTGGGACCCATGGGATGGGTACCACGCAGTATTACTTTAAAGGGTCTGCGTTTCCTCACCCAACCTCACCAAACCTCTCAGCCCCATGAGTGTCCACCCTTATGTCTCAATCAGCTGTGGGTCTAGATATGGTCAATCCAGGTGGCATCACAGCCCCTGAACGAATTTTGTAAGAATTTCTCTCTCTTTCACTGTCTTTGTTTCACGGGTTTTTAAAAGTAATTGATTTTTATAATGGGGTTTAGCTGCTTTTCACTGCTGTGTTTCTGCCGCTTTACACCCACTTGACTCACTTACAGAGAGATATCAATACATAGGTTTTAAGATTCTTACTAGTCAGATATATTCTTAGGCGGTGAATAGGGGGTGTTGAGTCCAATTCACTGAGCAAGGAGTTGGTCTTGTCTATTACCTATTGAGTTTATGGAACGGTATCTGAGCTAATTTGAAACCCTTGTTTTATGCATCACCCCACCTCACCTTTACCGTTAAGCAGCCATAGTGGTTTTTCTAAACGTGTGTCTCTGTTCTGTTTTGTAATTCAGTTCAAGGGTAGCGGTTTTTACATTCCCTCTATAAGTGATATCTTATGATAAGTGTCATTTTCTGTGTGACTTATTTCATTTGGAATCGTCCTACCTAAATCCACTCATCTTGCTGCTACTAGCATTATGACGTTGATTTCATGGCTGAGTGATATTCTATTGTACATAAGGACCACAACTTCTTTATCCATTTTTGTCTTTCCTGGGATATTTAAGGTGTAACGAAGTGGAGGTTCTTGTCAACAGAGCAGCCCTAAACTTTGGGGAGCCTGTGTCTTGCTGATTTTTAGTTTTCCCAATTTATAAGCCCATGAGTGGAAGTGCCCTATGCTCTCTAAGCTGAGTTTTTTAGATGTTTCAGGACACACCGTACACTTCTCCAGAGTGGCTGTTGGCAATTTACATCCCGCCCATCAGCGTGGCCAGGCTCCCATTTCTGCATGGCCTGTCCTGCATTTCTGGTTTTGACACTTTATTCAGCATGGCCCTTTTGACCGATGGGAAGCGAGTCTTCTTTGTAGCGCTGATTTGCCTTTCCAGGTTGCTTGGTTGGCCAAAAAGGGCGTATGCGTTTTTTCCTGAATATATTCAGGAAAAAACGCATACGCCCTTTTTGGCCAAGGGCGTCATTGTCGAGGTTTTGCCCCTTTTCCTGTGCTTTAAAGGCGATTCGAATCTCCCTCCTGAAATGTGTTTCGTGCAATTCTGCCTTGCTTTCAAATCCTCTTCGTTGCCTTCCCTCAATATATTTGTGGACGAGAGTTATCATTTATAAGTCTGCAGGTTTGTGAATTGCAGTGCCCCTGAGCTCCATTTTTCAACTCGCTTTCTTGGGAGCTGGCCTCAAAAGCGCAGGATTGCTTCAGGCCCTATTTTGGTTCCGGCCGGCAGGCTGAGCCTGTGGTTAATTCTTCTTCCTGATGAGAAAATAGAGTGACCTGTGCCTGTCTCTACACCTAGAGCTAGTCTCTCATTGGTTCCCCCTCTTCCTGTTCATCCTCAGGACAAATTGCAACCTGTACGGAACAGGAGGTTAAAGGTGCTGATTTTCAAAGGAGGGAGATTGCTAGTAAAGCGGATGGAATGGCGAACCCGAGAACAAGGAGATGAGAAATGAGGTGCGTTTTGGAAACCTTTCCCGATCACACGGTGTACCATCTTCTGGGTTTCTCATGCATGTTTTCTATGTAGGAAGATGCCCTTGAACCTGGAGATTTGGGACCCATGGGATGGGTACCACGCAGTATTACTTTAAAGGGTCTGCGTTTCCTCACCCAACCTCACCAAACCTCTCAGCCCCAAGAGTGTCCACCCTTATGTCTCAGTCAGCTGTGGGTCTAGATATGGTCAATCCAGGTGGCATCACAGCCCCTGAACGAATTGTGTAAGAATTTCTCTCTCTTTCACTGTCTTTGTTTCACGGGTTTTTAAAAGTAATTGACTTTTATAATGGGGTTTAGCTGCTTTTCACTGCTGTGTTTTTGCCGCTTTACACCCACTTGACTCACTTACAGAGAGATATCAGTACATAGGTTTTAAGATTCTTACTAGTCAGATAGATTCTTGGGCGGTGAATAGGTGGTGTTGAGTCCAATTCACTGAGCAAGGAGTAGGTCTTGTCTATTACCTATTGGGTTTATGGAACAGTATCTGAGCTAACTTGAAAAGCTTGTTTTATGCATCACACCACCTCACCTTTCCCCTTAAGCAGCCATAGTGTGCTTTCTAAACGTGTGACTCTGCTCTGTTTTGTAATTCAGTTCAAGGGTAGCGGTTTTTACATTCCCTCTATAAGTGATATCTTATGATAAGTGTCATTTTCTGTGTGACTTATTTCATTTAGAATCGTCCTACCTAAATCCACTCATCTTGCTGCTACTAGCATTATGACGTTGATTTCATGGCTGAGTGATATTCTATTGTACATAAGGACCACAACTTCTTTATCCATTTTTGTCTTTCCTGGGATATTTAAGGTGTAACGAAGTGGAGGTTCTTGTCAACAGAGCAGCCCTAAACTTTGGGGAGCCTGTGTCTTGCTGATTTTTAGTTTTGCCAATTTATACGCCCATGAGTGGAAGTGCCCTATGCTCTCTAAGCTGAGTTTTTTAGATGTTTCAGGACGCACCGTACACTTCTCCAGAGTGGCTGTTGGCAATTTACATCCCGCCCATCAGCGTAGCCAGGCTCCCGTTTCTCCATGGCCTGTACTGCATTTCTGGTTTTGACATTTTATTCAGCATGGCCCTTTTGACCGATGGGAAGCGAGACTTCTTTGTAGCGCTGATTTGCCTTTCCAGGTTGCTTGGTTGGCCAAAAAGGGCGTATGCGTTTTTTCCTGAATATATTCAGGAAAAAACGCATACGCCCTTTTTGGCCAAGGGCGTCATTGTCGAGGTTTTGCCCCTTTTCCTGTGCTTTAAAGGCGATTCGAATCTCCCTCCTGAAATGTGTTTCCTGCAATTCTGCCTTGCTTTCAAATCCTCTTCGTTGCCTTCCCTCAATATATTTGTGGACGAGAGTTATCATTTATAAGTCTGCAGGTTTGTGAATTGCAGTGCCCCTGAGCTCCATTTTTCAACTCGCTTTCTTGGGAGCTGGCCTCAAAAGCGCAGGATTGCTTCAGGCCCTATTTTGGTTCCAGCCGGCAGGCTGAGCCTGAGGTTAATTCTTCTTCCTGATGGGAAAATAGAGTGACCTGTGCCTGTCCCAACACCTAGACCTAGTCTCTCATTGGTTCCCCCTCTTCCTGTTCATCCTCAGGACAAATTGCAACCTGTACTGAACAGGAGGTTAAAGGTGCTGATTCTCCAAGGAGGGAGATTGCTAGTAAAGCGGATGGAATGGCGAACCCGAGAACAAGGAGATGAGAAATGAGGTGCGTTTTGGAAACCTTTCCCGATCACACGGTGTACCATCTTCTGGGTTTCTCATGCATGTTTTCGATGTAGGAAGATGCCCTTGAACCTGGAGATTTGGGACCCATGGGATGGGTACCACGCAGTATTACTTTAAAGGTTCTGCGTTTCCTCACCCAACCTCACCAAACCTCTCAGCCCCAAGAGTGTCCACCCTTATGTCTCAGTCAGCTGTGGGTCTAGATATGGTCAATCCAGGTGGCATCACAGCCCCTGAACGAATTGTGTAAGAATTTCTCTCTCTTTCACTGTCTTTGTTTCACGGGTTTTTAAAAGTAATTGACTTTTATAATGGGGTTTAGCTGCTTTTCACTGTTGTGTTTATGCCGCATTACACCCACTTGACTCACTTACAGAGAGATATCAATACATAGGTTTTAAGATTCTTACTAGTCAGATAGATTCTTGGGCGGTGAATAGGGGGTGTTGAGTCCAATTCACTGAGCAAGGAGTAGGTCTTGTCTATTACCTATTGGGTTTATGGAACGGTATCTGAGCTAATTTAAACCCCTGTTTTATGCATCACCCCACCTCACCTTTACCGTTAAGCAGCCATAGTGTGTTTTCTAAACGTGTGTCTCTGTTCTGTTTTGTAATTCAGTTCAAGGGTAGCAGTTTTTACATTCCCTCTATAAGTGATATCTTATGATAAGTGTCTTTTTCTGTGTGACTTATTTCACTTAGAATTGTCGTACCTAAATCCACTCATCATGCTGCTACTAGCCTTATGACGTTGATTTCATGGCTGAGTGATATTCCATTGTACATAAGGATCACAACTTCTTTATCCATTTTTCTCTTTCCTGGGATATTTAAGGTGTAACGAAGTGGAGGTTCTTGTCAACAGAGCAGCCCTAAACTTTGGGGTCCCTGTGTCTTGCTGATTTTTAGTTTTCCCAATTTATACGCCCATGAGTGGAAGTGCCCTATGCTCTCTAAGTTGAGTTTCTTAGATGTTTCAGGACATACCGTACACTTCTCCAGAGTGGCTGTTGGCAATTTACATCCCGCCCATCAGCGTAGCAAGGCTCCCATTTCTCCATGGCCTGTCCTGCATTTCTGGTTTTGTCACTTTATTCAGCAGGGCCCTTTTGACCGATGAGAAGCGAGACTTCTTTGTAGTGCTGATTTGCCTTTCCAGGTTGCTTGGTTGGCCAAAAAGGGCGTATGCGTTTTTTCCTGAATATATTCAGGAAAAAACGCATACGCCCTTTTTGGCCAAGGGCATCATTGTCGAGGTTTTGCCGCTTTTCCTGTGCTTTAAAGGCGATTCGAATCTCCCTCCTGAAATCTGTTTCCTGCATTTCTGCCTTGCTTTCAACTCCTCTTCGTTGCCTTCCCTCAATATATTTGTGGACGAGAGTTATCATTTATAAGTCTGCAGGTTTGTGAAATGCAGTGCCCCTGAGCTCCATTTTTCAACTCGCTTTCTTGGAAGCTGGCCGCAAAAGCGCAGGATTGCTTCAGGCCCTATTCTGGTCCCGGGCGGCAGGCTGAGCCTGTGGTTAATTCTTTTTCCTGATGGGAAAATAGAGTGACCTGTGCCTGTCCCAACACCTAGACGTAGTCTCTCATTGGTTGCCCCTCTTCCTGTTCATCCTCAGGACAAATTGCAACCTGTACGGAACAGGAGGTTAAAGGTGCTGATTCTCCAAGGAGGGAGATTGCCAGTAAAGCGGATGGAATGGCGAACCCGAGCACAAGGAGATGAGAAATGAGGTGCGTTTTGGATACCTTTCCCGATCACACGATGTACCATCTTCTGGGTTTCTCATGCATGTTTTCGATGTAGGAAGATGCCCTTGAACCTGGAGATTTGGGACCCATGGGATGGGTACCACGCAGTATTACTTTAAAGGGTCTGCGTTTCCTCACCCAACCTCACCAAACCTCTCAGCCCCAAGAGTGTCCACCCTTATGTCTCAGTCAGCTGTGGGTCTAGATATGGTCAATCCAGGTGGCATCATAGCCCGTGAACGAATTTTGTAAGAATTTCTCTCTCTTTCACTGTCTTTGTTTCACGGGTTTTTAAAAGTAATTGATTTTTATAATGGGGTTTAGCTGCTTTTCACTGCTGTGTTTCTGCCGCTTTACACCCACTTGACTCACTTACAGAGAGATATCAATACATAGGTTTTAAGATTCTTACTAGTCATATATATTCTCGGGCGGTGAATAGGGGGTGTTGAGTCCAATTCACTGAGCAAGGAGTAAGTCTTGTCTATTACCTATTGGGTTTATGGAGCGGTATCTGAGCTAATTTGAAACCCTTGTTTTATGCATCACCCCACCTCACCTTTCCCGTTAAGCAGCCATAGTGTGTTTTCTAAACGTGTGTTTCTGTTCTGTTTTGTAATTCAGTTCAAGGGTAGCGGTTTTTACATTCCCTCTATAAGTGATATCTTATGATAAGTGTCTTTTTCTGTGTGACTTATTTCACTTAGAATCGTGGTAGCTAAATCCACTCATCATGCTGCTACTAGCCTTATGACGTTGATTTCATGGCTGAGTGATATTCAATTGTACATAAGGACCACAACTTCTTTATCCATTTTTCTCTTTCCTGGGATATTTAAGGTGTAACGAAGTGGAGGTTCTTTTCAACAGAGCAGACCTAAACTTTGGGGTGCCTGTGTCTTGCTGATTTTTAGTTTTCCGAATTTATACGCCCATGAGTGGACGTGCCCTATGCTCACTAGGCTGAGTTTTTTAGATGTTTCAGGACATACCGTACACTTCTCCAGAGTGGCTGTTGGCAATTTACGTCCCGCCCATCAGCGTAGCAAGGCTCCCATTTCTCCATGGCCTGTCCTGCATTTCTGGTTTTGACACTTTATTCAGCAGGGCCCTTTTGACCGATGAGAAGCGAGACTTCTTTTTAGTGCTGATTTGCCTTTCCAGGTTGCTTGGTTGGCCAAAAAGGGCGTATGCGTTTTTTCCTGAATATATTCAGGAAAAAACGCATACGCCCTTTTTGGCCAACGGCATCATTGTCGAGTTTTTGCCGCTTTTCCTGTGCTTTAATGGCGATTCGAATCTCCCTCCTGAAATCTGTTTCCTGCAATTCTGCCTTGCTTTCAACTCCTCTTCGTTGCCTTCCCTCAATATATTTGTGGACGAGAGTTATCATTTATAAGTCTGCAGGTTTGTGAAATGCAGTGCCCCTGAGCTCCATTTTTCAACTCGCTTTCTTGGGAGCTGGCCTCAAAAGCGCAGGATTGCTTCTGGACCTATTTTGATTCCGGCCGGCAGGCTGAGACTGTGGTTAATTCTTCTTCCTGATGAGAAAATAGAGTGACCTGTGCCTGTCCCTACACCTAGAGCTATTCTCTCATTGGTTCCCCCTCTTCCCGTTCATCCTCAGGACAAATTGCAACCTGTACGGAACAGGAGGTTAAAGGTGCTGATTCTCCAAGGAGGCAGATTGCTAGTGAAGCGGCTGGAATGGCGAACCCGAGCACAAGGAGATGAGAAATGAGGTGCGTTTTAGAAACCTTTCCCGATCACACGGTGTACCGTCTTCTGGGTTCCTCATGCATGTTTTCGATGTAGGAAGATGCCCTTGAACCTGGAGATTTGGGACCCATGGGATGGGTTCCACGCAGTATTACTTTAAAGGGTCTGCGTTTCCTCACCCAACCTCACCAAACCTCTCAGCCCCATGAGTGTCCACCCTTATGTCTCAATCAGCTGTGGGTCTAGATATGGTCAATCCAGGTGGCATTACAGCCCCTGAACGAATTGTGTAAGAATTTCTCTCTCTTTCACTGTCTTTGTTTCACGGATTTTTAAAAGTAATTGATTTTTATAATGGGGTTTAGCTGCTTTTCACTGCTGTGTTTCTGCCACTTTACACCCACTTGACTCACTTACAGAGAGATATCAATACATAGGTTTTAAGATTCTTACTAGTCAGATATATTCTTGGGCGGTGAATAGGGGGTGTTGAGTCCAATTCACTGAGCAAGGAGTAGGTCTTGTGTATTACCTATTGGGTTTATGGAACGGTATCTGAGCTAATTTGAAAAGCTTGTTTTATGCATCACACCACCTCACCTTTCCCCTTAAGCAGCCATAGTGTGCTTTCTAAACGTGTGACTCTGCTCTGTTTTGTACTTCAGTTCAAGGGTAGCGGTTTTTACATTCCCTCTATAAGTGATATCTTATGATAAGTGTCATTTTCTGTGTGACTTATTTCATTTAGAATCGTCCTACCTAAATCCCCTCATCTTGCTGCTACTAGCATTATGACGTTGATTTCATGGCTGAGTGATATTCTATTGTACATAAGGACCACAACTTCTTTATCCATTTTTGTCTTTCCTGGGATATTTAAGGTGTAACGAAGTGGAGGTTCTTGTCAACAGAGCAGCCCTAAACTTTGGGGAGCCTGTGTCTTGCTGATTTTTAGTTTTGCCAATTTATACGCCCATGAGTGGAAGTGCCCTATGCTCTCTAAGCTGAGTTTTTTAGATGTTTCAGGACACACCGTACACTTCTCCAGAGTGGCTGTTGGCAATTTACATCCCGCCCATCAGCGTAGCCAGGCTCCCGTTTCTCCATGGCCTGTCCTGCATTTCTGGTTTTGACACTTTATTCAGCAGGGCCCTTTTGACCGATGGGAAGCGAGACTTCTTTGTAGCGCTGATTTGCCTTTCCAGGTTGCTTGGTTGGCCAAAAAGGGCGTATGCGTTTTTTCCTGAATATATTCAGGAAAAAACGCATACGCCCTTTTTGGCCAACGGCATCATTGTCGAGTTTTTGCCGCTTTTCCTGTGCTTTAATGGCGATTCGAATCTCCCTCCTGAAATCTGTTTCCTGCAATTCTGCCTTGCTTTCAACTCCTCTTCGTTGCCTTCCCTCAATATATTTGTGGACGAGAGTTATCATTTATAAGTCTGCAGGTTTGTGAAATGCAGTGCCCCTGAGCTCCATTTTTCAACTCGCTTTCTTGGGAGCTGGCCTCAAAAGCGCAGGATTGCTTCTGGACCTATTTTGATTCCGGCCGGCAGGCTGAGCCTGTGGTTAATTCTTCTTCCTGATGAGAAAATAGAGTGACCTGTGCCTGTCCCTACACCTAGAGCTATTCTCTCATTGGTTCCCCCTCTTCCCGTTCATCCTCAGGACAAATTGCAACCTGTACGGAACAGGAGGTTAAAGGTGCTGATTCTCCAAGGAGGCAGATTGCTAGTGAAGCGGCTGGAATGGCGAACCCGAGCACAAGGAGATGAGAAATGAGGTGCGTTTTAGAAACCTTTCCCGATCACACGGTGTACCGTCTTCTGGGTTCCTCATGCATGTTTTCGATGTAGGAAGATGCCCTTGAACCTGGAGATTTGGGACCCATGGGATGGGTTCCACGCAGTATTACTTTAAAGGGTCTGCGTTTCCTCACCCAACCTCACCAAACCTCTCAGCCCCATGAGTGTCCACCCTTATGTCTCAATCAGCTGTGGGTCTAGATATGGTCAATCCAGGTGGCATTACAGCCCCTGAACGAATTGTGTAAGAATTTCTCTCTCTTTCACTGTCTTTGTTTCACGGGTTTTTAAAAGTAATTGATTTTTATAATGGGGTTTAGCTGCTTTTCACTGCTGTGTTTCTGCCACTTTACACCCACTTGACTCACTTAAAGAGAGATATCAATACATAGGTTTTAAGATTCTTACTAGTCAGATATATTCTTGGGCGGTGAATAGGGGGTGTTGAGTCCAATTCACTGAGCAAGGAGTAGGTCTTGTGTATTACCTATTGGGTTTATGGAACGGTATCTGAGCTAATTTGAAAAGCTTGTTTTATGCATCACACCACCTCACCTTTCCCCTTAAGCAGCCATAGTGTGCTTTCTAAACGTGTGACTCTGCTCTGTTTTGTACTTCAGTTCAAGGGTAGCGGTTTTTACATTCCCTCTATAAGTGATATCTTATGATAAGTGTCATTTTCTGTGTGACTTATTTCATTTAGAATCGTCCTACCTAAATCCCCTCATCTTGCTGCTACTAGCATTATGACGTTCATTTCATGGCTGAGTGATATTCTATTGTACATAAGGACCACAACTTCTTTATCCATTTTTGTCTTTCCTGGGATATTTAAGGTGTAACGAAGTGGAGGTTCTTGTCAACAGAGCAGCCCTAAACTTTGGGGAGCCTGTGTCTTGCTGATTTTTAGTTTTGCCAATTTATACGCCCATGAGTGGAAGTGCCCTATGCTCTCTAAGCTGAGTTTTTTAGATGTTTCAGGACACACCGTACACTTCTCCAGAGTGGCTGTTGGCAATTTACATCCCGCCCATCAGCGTAGCCAGGCTCCCGTTTCTCCATGGCCTGTCCTGCATTTCTGGTTTTGACACTTTATTCAGCAGGGCCCTTTTGACCGATGGGAAGCGAGACTTCTTTGTAGCGCTGATTTGCCTTTCCAGGTTGCTTGGTTGGCCAAAAAGGGCGTATGCGTTTTTTCCTGAATATATTCAGGAAAAAACGCATACGCCCTTTTTGGCCAAGGGCGTCATTGTCGAGGTTTTGCCGCTTTTCCTGTGCTTTAAAGGCGATTCGAATCTCCCTCCTGAAATGTGTTTCCTGCAATTCTGCCTTGCTTTCAAATCCTCTTCGTTGCCTTCCCTCAATATATTTGTGGACGAGAGTTATCATTTATAAGTCTGCAGGTTTGTGAATTGCAGTGCCCCTGAGCTCCATTTTTCAACTCGCTTTCTTGGGAGCTGGCCTCAAAAGCGCAGGATTGCTTCAGGCCCTATTTTGGTTCCGGCCGGCATGCTGAGCCTGTGGTTAATTCTTCTTCCTGATGAGAAAATAGAGTGACCTGTGCCTGTCCCTACACCTAGAGCTAGTCTCTCATTGGTTCCCCCTCTTCCCGTTCATCCTCAGGACAAATTGCAACCTGTACGGAACAGGAGGTTAAAGGTGCTGATTCTCCAAGGAAGCAGATTGCTAGTGAAGCGGCTGGAATGGCGAACCCGAGCACAAGGAGATGAGAAATGAGGTGCGTTTTAGAAACCTTTCCCGATCACACGGTGTACCGTCTTCTGGGTTTCTCATGCATGTTTTCGATGTAGGAAGATGCCCTTGAACCTGGAGATTTGGGACCCATGGGATGGGTACCACGCAGTATTACTTTAAAGGGTCTGCGTTTCCTCACCCAACCTCACCAAACCTCTCAGCCCCAAGAGTGTCCACCCTTATGTCTCAGTCAGCTGTGGGTCTAGATATGGTCAATCCAGGTGGCATCACAGCCCGTGAACGAATTTTGTAAGAATTTCTCTCTATTTCACTGTCTTTGTTTCACGGGTTTTTAAAAGTAATTGACTTTTATAATGGGGTTTAGCTGCTTTTCACTGCTGTGTTTCTGCCGCTTTACACCCACTTGACTCACTTACAGAGAGATATCAATACATAGGTTTTAAGATTCTTACTAGTCAGATATATTCTTGGGCGGTGAATAGGGGGTGTTGAGTCCAATTCACTGAGCAAGGAGTAGGTCTTGTCTATTACCTATTGGGTTTATGGAACGGTATCTGAGCTAATTTGAAACCCTTGTTTTATGCATCACCCCACCTCACCTTTACCGTTAAACAGCCATAGTGTGTTTTCTAAACGTGTGTCTCAGTTCTGTTTTGTAATTCAGTTCAAGGGTTGCCGTATGTACATTCACTCTATAAGTGATATCTTATGATAAGTGTCATTTTCTGTGTGACTTATTTCACTTAGAATCGTCGTACCTAAATCCACTCATCATGCTGCTACTAGCCTTATGACGTTGATTTCATGGCTGAGTGATATTCCATTGTACATAAGGACCACAACTTCTTTATCCATTTTTGTCTTTCCTGGGATATTTAAGGTGTAACGAAGTGGACGTTCTTTTCAACAGAGCAGCCCTAAACTTTGGGGAGCCTGTGTCTTGCTGATTTTTAGTTTTCCCAATTTATACGCCCATGAGTGTAAGTGCCCTATGTTCTCTAAGCTGAGTTTTTTAGATGTTTCAGGACATACCGTACACTTCTCCAGAGTGGCTGTTGGCAATTTACGTCCCGCCCATCAGCGTAGCAAGGCTCCCATTTCTCCATGGTCTGTCCTGCCTTTCTGGTTTTGACACTTTATTCAGCAGGGCCCTTTTGACCGATGGGAAGCGAGACTTCTTTGTAGCGCTGATTTGCCTTTCCAGGTTGCTTGGTTGGCCAAAAAGGGCGTATGCGTTTTTTCCTGTATATATTCAGGAAAAAACGCATACGCCCTTTTTGGCCAAGGGCAACATTGTCGAGGTTTTGCCGCTTTTCCTGTGCTTTAAAGGCGATTCGAATCTCCCTCCTGAAATCTGTTTCCTGCAATTCTGCCTTGCATTCAACTCCTCTTCGTTGCCTTCCCTCAATATATTTGTGGACGAGAGTTATCATTTATAAGTCTGCAGGTTTGTGAATTGCAGTGCCCCTGAGCTCCATTTTTCAACTCGCTTTCTTGGGAGCTGGCCGCAAAAGCGCAGGATTGCTTCAGGCCCTATTCTGGTCCCGGGCGGCAGGCTGAGCCTGTGGTTAATTCTTCTTCCTGATGGGAAAATAGAGTGACCTGTGCCTGTCCCAACACCTAGACCTAGTCTCTCATTGGTTCCCCCTCTTCCTGTTCATCCTCAGGACAAATTGCAACCTGTACGGAACAGGAGGTTAAAGGTGCTGATTCTCCAAGGAGGGAGATTGCTAGTAAAGCGGATGGAATGGCGAACCCGAGAACAAGGAGATGAGAAATGAGGTGCGTTTTGGAAACCTTTCCCGATCACACGGTGTACCGTCTTCGGGGTTTCTCATGCATGTTTTCGATGTAGGAAGATGCCCTTGAACCTGGAGATTTGGGACCCATGGGATGGGTACCACGCATTTTTACTTTAAAGGGTCTGCGTTTCCTCACCCAACCTCACCAAACCTCTCAGCCCCAAGAGCGTCCACCCTTATGTCACAGTCAGCTGTGGGTCTAGATATGGTCAATCCAGGAGGCATCACAGCCCCTGAACGAATTGTGTAAGAATTTCTCTCTCTTTCACTGACTTTGTTTCACGGGTTTTTAAAAGTAATTGACTTTTATAATGGAGTTTAGCTGCTTTTCACTGCTGTGTTTCTGCCGCTTTACACCCAGTTGACTCACTTACAGAGAGATATCAATACATAGGTTTTAAGATTCTTACTAGTCAGATGTATTCTTGGGCGGTGAATAGGGGGTGTTGAGTCCAATTCACTGAGCAAGGAGTAGGTCTTGTCTATTACCTATTGGGTTTATGGAACGGTATCTGAGCTAATTTGAAACCCTTGTTTTATGCATCACCCCACCTCACCTTTACCTTTAAGCAGCCATAGTGTGTTTTCTAAACGTGTGTCTCTGTTCTGTTTTGTAATTCAGTTCAAGGGTAGCGGTTTTTACATTCCCTCTATAAGTGATATCTTATGATAAGTGTCATTTTCTGTGTGACTTATTTCATTTGGAATCGTCCTACCTAAATCCACTCATCTTGCTGCTACTAGCATTATGACGTTGATTTCATGGCTGAGAGATATTCTATTGTACATAAGGACCACAACTTCTTTATCCATTTTTGTCTTTCCTGGGATATTTAAGGTGTAATGAAGTGGAGGTTCTTGTCAACAGAGCAGCCCTAAACTTTGGGGAGCCTGTGTCTTGCTGATTTTTAGTTTTCCCAATTTATACGCCCATGAGTGGAAGTGCCCTATGCTCTCTAAGCTGAGTTTTTTAGATGTTTCAGGACACACCGTACACTTCTCCAGAGTGGCTGTTGGCAATTTACATCCCGCCCATCAGCGTAGCCAGGCTCCCGTTTCTCCATGGCCTGTCCTGCGTTTCTGGTTTTGACACTTTATTCAGCATGGCCCTTTTGACCGATGGGAAGCGAGTCTTCTTTGTAGCGCTGATTTGCCTTTCCAGGTTGCTTGGTTGGCCAAAAAGGGCGTATGCGTTTTTTCCTGAATATATTCAGGAAAAAACGCATACGCCCTTTTTGGCCAAGGGCGTCATTGTCGAGGTTTTGCCCCTTTTCCTGTTCTTTAAAGGCGATTCGAATCTCCCTCCTGAAATGTGTTTCCTGCCATTCTGCCTTGCTTTCAAA
Source organism: Balaenoptera physalus (assembly GCF_965194825.1). Lineage (NCBI taxonomy): Eukaryota > Metazoa > Chordata > Mammalia > Artiodactyla > Balaenopteridae > Balaenoptera > Balaenoptera physalus. The sequence continues at coordinate 42,175,867 of NC_138890.1, read as the reverse complement.
TCCTCTTCGTTGCCTTCCCTCAATATATTTGTGGAGGAGAGTTATCATTTATAAGTCTGCAGGTTTGTGAATTGCAGTGCCCCTGAGCTCCATTTTTCAACTCGCTTTCTTGGGAGCTGGCCTCAAAAGAGCAGGATTGCTTCAGGCCCTATTTTGGTTCCGGCCGGCAGGCTGAGCCTGTGGTTAATTCTTCTTCCTGATGAGAAAATAGAGTGACCTGTGCCTGTCCCTACACCTAGAGCTAGTCTCTCATTGGTTCCCCTTCTTCCCGTTCATCCTCAGGACAAATTGCAACCTGTACGGAACAGGAGGTTAAAGGTGCTGATTCTCCAAGGAGGCAGGTTGCTAGTGAAGCGGCTGGAATGGCGAACCCGAGCACAAGGAGATGAGAAATGAGGTGCGTTTTAGAAACCTTTCCCGATCACACGGTGTACCGTCTTCTGGGTTTCTCATGCATGTTTTCGATGTAGGAAGATGCCCTTGAACCTGGAGATTTGGGACCCATGGGATGGGTACCACGCAGTATTACTTTAAAGGGTCTGCGTTTCCTCACCCAACCTCACCAAACCTCTCAGCCCCATGAGTGTCCACCCTTATGTCTCAATCAGCTGTGGGTCTAGATATGGTCAATCCAGGTGGCATCACAGCCCCTGAACGAATTTTGTAAGAATTTCTCTCTCTTTCACTGTCTTTGTTTCACGGGTTTTTAAAAGTAATTGATTTTTATAATGGGGTTTAGCTGCTTTTCACTGCTGAGTTTCTGCCGCTTTACACCCACTTGACTCACTTACAGAGAGATATCAATACATAGGTTTTAAGATTCTTACTAGTCAGATATATTCTTGGGCGGTGAATAGGGGGTGTTGAGTCCAATTCACTGAGCAAGGAGTTGGTCTTGTCTATTACCTATTGAGTTTATGGAACGGTATCTGAGCTAATTTGAAACCCTTGTTTTATGCATCACCCCACCTCACCTTTACCGTTAAGCAGCCATAGTGTTTTTTCTAAACGTGTGTCTCTGTTCTGTTTTGTAATTCAGTTCAAGGGTAGCGGTTTTTACATTCCCTCTATAAGTGATATCTTATGATAAGTGTCATTTTCTGTGTGACTTATTTCATTTGGAATCGTCCTACCTAAATCCACTCATCTTGCTGCTACTAGCATTATGACGTTGATTTCATGGCTGAGTGATATTCTATTGTACATAAGGACCACAACTTCTTTATCCATTTTTGTCTTTCCTGGGATATTTAAGGTGTAACGAAGTGGAGGTTCTTGTCAACAGAGCAGCCCTAAACTTTGGGGAGCCTGTGTCTTGCTGATTTTTAGTTTTCCCAATTTATAAGCCCATGAGTGGAAGTGCCCTATGCTCTCTAAGCTGAGTTTTTTAGATGTTTCAGGACACACCGTACACTTCTCCAGAGTGGCTGTTGGCAATTTACATCCCGCCCATCAGCGTGGCCAGGCTCCCATTTCTGCATGGCCTGTCCTGCATTTCTGGTTTTGACACTTTATTCAGCATGGCCCTTTTGACCGATGGGAAGCGAGTCTTCTTTGTAGCGCTGATTTGCCTTTCCAGGTTGCTTGGTTGGCCAAAAAGGGCGTATGCGTTTTTTCCTGAATATATTCAGGAAAAAACGCATACGCCCTTTTTGGCCAAGGGCGTCATTGTCGAGGTTTTGCCCCTTTTCCTGTGCTTTAAAGGCGATTCGAATCTCCCTCCTGAAATGTGTTTCCTGCAATTCTGCCTTGCTTTCAAATCCTCTTCCTTGCCTTCCCTCAATATATTTGTGGACGAGAGTTATCATTTATAAGTCTGCAGGTTTGTGAATTGCAGTGCCCCTGAGCTCCATTTTTCAACTCGCTTTCTTGGGAGCTGGCCTCAAAAGCGCAGGATTGCTTCAGGCCCTATTTTGGTTCCGGCCGGCAGGCTGAGCCTGTGGTTAATTCTTCTTCCTGATGAGAAAATAGAGTGACCTGTGCCTGTCTCTACACCTAGAGCTAGTCTCTCATTGGTTCCCCCTCTTCCTGTTCATCCTCAGGACAAATTGCAACCTGTACGGAACAGGAGGTTAAAGGTGCTGATTTTCAAAGGAGGGAGATTGCTAGTAAAGCGGATGGAATGGCGAACCCGAGAACAAGGAGATGAGAAATGAGGTGCGTTTTGGAAACCTTTCCCGATCACACGGTGTACCATCTTCTGGGTTTCTCATGCATGTTTTCTATGTAGGAAGATGCCCTTGAACCTGGAGATTTGGGACCCATGGGATGGGTACCACGCAGTATTACTTTAAAGGGTCTGCGTTTCCTCACCCAACCTCACCAAACCTCTCAGCGCCAAGAGTGTCCACCCTTATGTCTCAGTCAGCTGTGGGTCTAGATATGGTCAATCCAGGTGGCATCACAGCCCCTGAACGAATTGTGTAAGAATTTCTCTCTCTTTCACTGTCTTTGTTTCACGGGTTTTTAAAAGTAATTGACTTTTATAATGGGGTTTAGCTGCTTTTCACTGCTGTGTTTATGCCGCTTTACACCCACTTGACTCACTTACAGAGAGATATCAGTACATAGGTTTTAAGATTCTTACTAGTCAGATAGATTCTTGGGCGGTGAATAGGTGGTGTTGAGTCCAATTCACTGAGCAAGGAGTAGGTCTTGTCTATTACCTATTGGGTTTATGGAACAGTATCTGAGCTAATTTGAAAAGCTTGTTTTATGCATCACACCACCTCACCTTTCCCCTTAAGCAGCCATAGTGTGCTTTCTAAACGTGTGACTCTGCTCTGTTTTGTAATTCAGTTCAAGGGTAGCGGTTTTTACATTCCCTCTATAAGTGATATCTTATGATAAGTGTCATTTTCTGTGTGACTTATTTCATTTAGAATCGTCCTACCTAAATCCACTCATCTTGCTGCTACTAGCATTATGACGTTGATTTCATGGCTGAGTGATATTCTATTGTACATAAGGACCACAACTTCTTTATCCATTTTTGTCTTTCCTGGGATATTTAAGGTGTAACGAAGTGGAGGTTCTTGTCAACAGAGCAGCCCTAAACTTTGGGGAGCCTGTGTCTTGCTGATTTTTAGTTTTGCCAATTTATACGCCCATGAGTGGAAGTGCCCTATGCTCTCTAAGCTGAGTTTTTTAGATGTTTCAGGACGCACCGTACACTTCTCCAGAGTGGCTGTTGGCAATTTACATCCCGCCCATCAGCGTAGCCAGGCTCCCGTTTCTCCATGGCCTGTACTGCATTTCTGGTTTTGACATTTTATTCAGCATGGCCCTTTTGACCGATGGGAAGCGAGACTTCTTTGTAGCGCTGATTTGCCTTTCCAGGTTGCTTGGTTGGCCAAAAAGGGCGTATGCGTTTTTTCCTGAATATATTCAGGAAAAAACGCATACGCCCTTTTTGGCCAAGGGCGTCATTGTCGAGGTTTTGCCCCTTTTCCTGTGCTTTAAAGGCGATTCGAATCTCCCTCCTGAAATGTGTTTCCTGCAATTCTGCCTTGCTTTCAAATCCTCTTCCTTGCCTTCCCTCAATATATTTGTGGACGAGAGTTATCATTTATAAGTCTGCAGGTTTGTGAATTGCAGTGCCCCTGAGCTCCATTTTTCAACTCGCTTTCTTGGGAGCTGGCCTCAAAAGCGCAGGATTGCTTCAGGCCCTATTTTGGTTCCGGCCGGCAGGCTGAGCCTGTGGTTAATTCTTCTTCCTGATGAGAAAATAGAGTGACCTGTGCCTGTCTCTACACCTAGAGCTAGTCTCTCATTGGTTCCCCCTCTTCCTGTTCATCCTCAGGACAAATTGCAACCTGTACGGAACAGGAGGTTAAAGGTGCTGATTTTCAAAGGAGGGAGATTGCTAGTAAAGCGGATGGAATGGCGAACCCGAGAACAAGGAGATGAGAAATGAGGTGCGTTTTGGAAAACTTTCCCGATCACACGGTGTACCATCTTCTGGGTTTCTCATGCATGTTTTCTATGTAGGAAGATGCCCTTGAACCTGGAGATTTGGGACCCATGGGATGGGTACCACGCAGTATTACTTTAAAGGGTCTGCGTTTCCTCACCCAACCTCACCAAACCTCTCAGCGCCAAGAGTGTCCACCCTTATGTCTCAGTCAGCTGTGGGTCTAGATATGGTCAATCCAGGTGGCATCACAGCCCCTGAACGAATTGTGTAAGAATTTCTCTCTCTTTCACTGTCTTTGTTTCACGGGTTTTTAAAAGTAATTGACTTTTATAATGGGGTTTAGCTGCTTTTCACTGCTGTGTTTATGCCGCTTTACACCCACTTGACTCACTTACAGAGAGATATCAATACATAGGTTTTAAGATTCTTACTATTCAGATATATTCTTGGGCGGTGAATAAGGGGTGTTGAGTCCAATTCACTGAGCAAGGAGTAGGTCTTGTCTATTACATACTGGGTTTATGGAACGGTATCTGAGCTAATTTGAAACCGTTGTTTTATGCATCACCCCACCTCACCTATCCCGTTAAGCAGCCATAGTGTGTTTTCTAAACGTGTGACTCTGTTCTGTTTTGTAATTCAGTTCAAGGGTAGCTGTTTTTACATTCCCTCTATAAGTGATATCTTATGATAAGTGTGTTTTTCTGTGTGACTTATTTCACTTAGAATCGTCGTACCTAAATCCACTCATCATGCTGCTACTAGCCTTATGACGTTGATTTCATGGCTGAGTGATATTCCATTGTACAAAAGGGCCACAACTTCTTTATCCATTTTTCTCTTTCCTGGGATATTTAAGGTGTAACGAAGTGGAGGTTCTTGTCAACAGAGCAGCCCTAAACTTTGGGGTGCCGGTGTCTTGCTGGTTTTTAGTTTTCCCAATTTATACGCCCATGAGTGGAAGTGCCCTATGCTCTCTAAGCTGAGTTTTTTAGATGTTTCAGGACACACCGTACACTTCTCCAGAGTGGCTGTTGGCAATTTACATCCTGCCCATCAGCGTAACCAGGCTCCCGTTTCGCCATGGCCTCTCCTGCATTTCTGGTTTTGACACTTTATTCAGCATGGCCCTTTTGACCGATGGGAAGCGAGACTTCTTTGTAGCGCTGATTTGCCTTTCCAGGTTGCTTGGTTGGCCAAAAAGGGCGGATGCGTTTTTTCCTGAATATATTCAGGAAAAAACGCATCCGCCCTTTTTGGCCAAGGGCATCATTGTCGAGGTTTTGCCGCTTTTCCTGTTCTTTAAAGGCGATTCGAATCTCCCTCCTGAAATCTGTTTCCTGCAATTCTGCCTTGCTTTCCAATCCTCTTCGTTGCCTTCCCTCAATATATTTGTGGACGAGAGTTATCATTTATAAGTCTGCAGGTTTGTGAATTGCAGTGCCCCTGAGCTCCATTTTTCAACTCGCTTTCTTGGGAGCTGGCCGCAAAAGCGCAGGATTGCTTCAGGCCCTATTGTGGTCCCGGGCGGCAGGCTGAGCCTGTGGTTAATTCTTCTTCCTGATGGGAAAATAGAGTGACCTGTGCCTGTCCCAACACCTAGAGCTAGTCTCTCATTGGTTCCCCCTCTTCCCGTTCATCCTCAGGACAAATTGCAACCTGTACGGAACAGGAGGTTAAAGGTGCTGATTCTCCAAGGAGGGAGATTGCTAGTAAAGCGGCTGGAATGGCGAACCCGAGCACAAGGAGATGAGAAATGAGGTGCGTTTTGGAAACCTTTCCCGATCACACGGTGTACCATCTTCTGGGTTTCTCATGCATGTTTTCGATGTAGGAAGATGCCCTTGAACCTGGAGATTTGGGACCCATGGGATGGGTACCACGCAGTATTGCTTTAAAGGGTCTGCGTTTCCTCACCCAACCTCACCAAACCTCTCAGCCCCAAGAGTGTCCACCCTTATGTCTCAATCAGCTGTGGGTCTAGATATGGTCAATCCAGGTGGCATCACAGCCCCTGAAAGAATTTTGTAAGAATTTCTCTCTCTTTCACTGTCTTTGTTTCACGGGTTTTTAAAAGTAATTGATTTTTATAATGGGGTTTAGCTGCTTTTCACTGCTGTGTTTATGCCGCTTTACACCCACTTGACTCACTTACAGAGAGATATCAATACATAGGTTTTAAGATTCTTACTATTCAGATATATTCTTGGGCGGTGAATAAGGGGTGTTGAGTCCAATTCACTGAGCAAGGAGTAGGTCTTGTCTATTACATACTGGGTTTATGGAACGGTATCTGAGCTAATTTGAAACCGTTGTTTTATGCATCACCCCACCTCACCTATCCCGTTAAGCAGCCATAGTGTGTTTTCTAAACGTGTGACTCTGTTCTGTTTTGTAATTCAGTTCAAGGGTAGCTGTTTTTACATTCCCTCTATAAGTGATATCTTATGATAAGTGTGTTTTTCTGTGTGACTTATTTCACTTAGAATCGTCGTACCTAAATCCACTCATCATGCTGCTACTAGCCTTATGACGTTGATTTCATGGCTGAGTGATATTCCATTGTACAAAAGGGCCACAACTTCTTTATCCATTTTTCTCTTTCCTGGGATATTTAAGGTGTAACGAAGTGGAGGTTCTTGTCAACAGAGCAGCCCTAAACTTTGGGGTGCCGGTGTCTTGCTGGTTTTTAGTTTTCCCAATTTATACGCCCATGAGTGGAAGTGCCCTATGCTCTCTAAGCTGAGTTTTTTAGATGTTTCAGGACACACCGTACACTTCTCCAGAGTGGCTGTTGGCAATTTACATCCTGCCCATCAGCGTAACCAGGCTCCCGTTTCGCCATGGCCTCTCCTGCATTTCTGGTTTTGACACTTTATTCAGCATGGCCCTTTTGACCGATGGGAAGCGAGACTTCTTTGTAGCGCTGATTTGCCTTTCCAGGTTGCTTGGTTGGCCAAAAAGGGCGGATGCGTTTTTTCCTGAATATATTCAGGAAAAAACGCATCCGCCCTTTTTGGCCAAGGGCATCATTGTCGAGGTTTTGCCGCTTTTCCTGTTCTTTAAAGGCGATTCGAATCTCCCTCCTGAAATCTGTTTCCTGCAATTCTGCCTTGCTTTCCAATCCTCTTCGTTGCCTTCCCTCAATATATTTGTGGACGAGAGTTATCATTTATAAGTCTGCAGGTTTGTGAATTGCAGTGCCCCTGAGCTCCATTTTTCAACTCGCTTTCTTGGGAGCTGGCCGCAAAAGCGCAGGATTGCTTCAGGCCCTATTGTGGTCCCGGGCGGCAGGCTGAGCCTGTGGTTAATTCTTCTTCCTGATGGGAAAATAGAGTGACCTGTGCCTGTCCCAACACCTAGAGCTAGTCTCTCATTGGTTCCCCCTCTTCCCGTTCATCCTCAGGACAAATTGCAACCTGTACGGAACAGGAGGTTAAAGGTGCTGATTCTCCAAGGAGGGAGATTGCTAGTAAAGCGGCTGGAATGGCGAACCCGAGCACAAGGAGATGAGAAATGAGGTGCGTTTTGGAAACCTTTCCCGATCACACGGTGTACCATCTTCTGGGTTTCTCATGCATGTTTTCGATGTAGGAAGATGCCCTTGAACCTGGAGATTTGGGACCCATGGGATGGGTACCACGCAGTATTGCTTTAAAGGGTCTGCGTTTCCTCACCCAACCTCACCAAACCTCTCAGCCCCAAGAGTGTCCACCCTTATGTCTCAATCAGCTGTGGGTCTAGATATGGTCAATCCAGGTGGCATCACAGCCCCTGAAAGAATTTTGTAAGAATTTCTCTCTCTTTCACTGTCTTTGTTTCACGGGTTTTTAAAAGTAATTGATTTTTATAATGGGGTTTAGCTGCTTTTCACTGCTGTGTTTATGCCGCTTTACACCCACTTGACTCACTTACAGAGAGATATCAATACATAGGTTTTAAGATTCTTACTATTCAGATATATTCTTGGGCGGTGAATAAGGGGTGTTGAGTCCAATTCACTGAGCAAGGAGTAGGTCTTGTCTATTACATACTGGGTTTATGGAACGGTATCTGACCTAATTTGAAACCGTTGTTTTATGCATCACCCCACCTCACCTATCCCGTTAAGCAGCCATAGTGTGTTTTCTAAACGTGTGACTCTGTTCTGTTTTGTAATTCAGTTCAAGGGTAGCTGTTTTTACATTCCCTCTATAAGTGATATCTTATGATAAGTGTGTTTTTCTGTGTGACTTATTTCACTTAGAATCGTCGTACCTAAATCCACTCATCATGCTGCTACTAGCCTTATGACGTTGATTTCATGGCTGAGTGATATTCCATTGTACAAAAGGGCCACAACTTCTTTATCCATTTTTCTCTTTCCTGGGATATTTAAGGTGTAACGAAGTGGAGGTTCTTGTCAACAGAGCAGCCCTAAACTTTGGGGTGCCGGTGTCTTGCTGGTTTTTAGTTTTCCCAATTTATACGCCCATGAGTGGAAGTGCCCTATGCTCTCTAAGCTGAGTTTTTTAGATGTTTCAGGACACACCGTACACTTCTCCAGAGTGGCTGTTGGCAATTTACATCCTGCCCATCAGCGTAACCAGGCTCCCGTTTCGCCATGGCCTGTCCTGCATTTCTGGTTTTGACACTTTATTCAGCATGGCCCTTTTGACCGATGGGAAGCGAGACTTCTTTGTAGCGCTGATTTGCCTTTCCAGGTTGCTTGGTTGGCCAAAAAGGGCGGATGCGTTTTTTCCTGAACATATTCAGGAAAAAACGCATCCGCCCTTTTTGGCCAAGGGCATCATTGTCGAGGTTTTGCCGCTTTTCCTGTTCTTTAAAGGCGATTCGAATCTCCCTCCTGAAATCTGTTTCCTGCAATTCTGCCTTGCTTTCAAATCCTCTTCGTTGCCTTCCCTCAATATATTTGTGGACGAGAGTTATCATTTATAAGTCTGCAGGTTTGTGAATTGCAGTGCCCCTGAGCTCCATTTTTCAACTCGCTTTCTTGGGAGCTGGCCGCAAAAGCGCAGGATTGCTTCAGGCCCTATTGTGGTCCCGGGCGGCAGGCTGAGCCTGTGGTTAATTCTTCTTCCTGATGGGAAAATAGAGTGACCTGTGCCTGTCCCAACACCTAGAGCTAGTCTCTCATTGGTTCCCCCTCTTCCCGTTCATCCTCAGGACAAATTGCAACCTGTACGGAACAGGAGGTTAAAGGTGCTGATTCTCCAAGGAGGGAGATTGCTAGTAAAGCGGCTGGAATGGCGAACCCGAGCACAAGGAGATGAGAAATGAGGTGCGTTTTGGAAACCTTTCCCCATCACACGGTGTACCATCTTCTGGGTTTCTCATGCATGTTTTCGATGTAGGAAGATGCCCTTGAACCTGGAGATTTGGGACCCATGGGATGGGTACCACGCAGTATTGCTTTAAAGGGTCTGCGTTTCCTCACCCAACCTCACCAAACCTCTCAGCCCCAAGAGTGTCCACCCTTATGTCTCAATCAGCTGTGGGTCTAGATATGGTCAATCCAGGTGGCATCACAGCCCCTGAACGAATTTTGTAAGAATTTCTCTCTCTTTCACTGTCTTTGTTTCACGGGTTTTTAAAAGTAATTGATTTTTATAATGGGGTTTAGCTGCTTTTCACTGCTGTGTTTCTGCCGCTTTACACCCACTTGACTCACTTACAGAGAGATATCAATACATAGGTTTTAAGATTCTTACTATTCAGATATATTCTTGGGCGGTGAATAAGGGGTGTTGAGTCCAATTCACTGAGCAAGGAGTAGGTCTTGTCTATTACATACTGGGTTTATGGAACGGTATCTGAGCTAATTTGAAACCGTTGTTTTATGCATCACCCCACCTCACCTATCCCGTTAAGCAGCCATAGTGTGTTTTCTAAACGTGTGACTCTGTTCTGTTTTGTAATTCAGTTCAAGGGTAGCTGTTTTTACATTCCCTCTATAAGTGATATCTTATGATAAGTGTGTTTTTCTGTGTGACTTATTTCACTTAGAATCGTCGTACCTAAATCCACTCATCATGCTGCTACTAGCCTTATGACGTTGATTTCATGGCTGAGTGATATTCCATTGTACAAAAGGGCCACAACTTCTTTATCCATTTTTCTCTTTCCTGGGATATTTAAGGTGTAACGAAGTGGAGGTTCTTGTCAACAGAGCAGCCCTAAACTTTGGGGTGCCGGTGTCTTGCTGGTTTTTAGTTTTCCCAATTTATACGCCCATGAGTGGAAGTGCCCTATGCTCTCTAAGCTGAGTTTTTTAGATGTTTCAGGACACACCGTACACTTCTCCAGAGTGGCTGTTGGCAATTTACATCCTGCCCATCAGCGTAACCAGGCTCCCGTTTCGCCATGGCCTGTCCTGCATTTCTGGTTTTGACACTTTATTCAGCATGGCCCTTTTGACCGATGGGAAGCGAGACTTCTTTGTAGCGCTGATTTGCCTTTCCAGGTTGCTTGGTTGGCCAAAAAGGGCGGATGCGTTTTTTCCTGAACATATTCAGGAAAAAACGCATCCGCCCTTTTTGGCCAAGGGCATCATTGTCGAGGTTTTGCCGCTTTTCCTGTTCTTTAAAGGCGATTCGAATCTCCCTCCTGAAATCTGTTTCCTGCAATTCTGCCTTGCTTTCCAATCCTCTTCGTTGCCTTCCCTCAATATATTTGTGGACGAGAGTTATCATTTATAAGTCTGCAGGTTTGTGAATTGCAGTGCCCCTGAGCTCCATTTTTCAACTCGCTTTCTTGGGAGCTGGCCGCAAAAGCGCAGGATTGCTTCAGGCCCTATTGTGGTCCCGGGCGGCAGGCTGAGCCTGTGGTTAATTCTTCTTCCTGATGGGAAAATAGAGTGACCTGTGCCTGTCCCAACACCTAGAGCTAGTCTCTCATTGGTTCCCCCTCTTCCCGTTCATCCTCAGGACAAATTGCAACCTGTACGGAACAGGAGGTTAAAGGTGCTGATTCTCCAAGGAGGGAGATTGCTAGTAAAGCGGCTGGAATGGCGAACCCGAGCACAAGGAGATGAGAAATGAGGTGCGTTTTGGAAACCTTTCCCGATCACACGGTGTACCATCTTCTGGGTTTCTCATGCATGTTTTCGATGTAGGAAGATGCCCTTGAACCTGGAGATTTGGGACCCATGGGATGGGTACCACGCAGTATTGCTTTAAAGGGTCTGCGTTTCCTCACCCAACCTCACCAAACCTCTCAGCCCCAAGAGTGTCCACCCTTATGTCTCAATCAGCTGTGGGTCTAGATATGGTCAATCCAGGTGGCATCACAGCCCCTGAAAGAATTTTGTAAGAATTTCTCTCTCTTTCACTGTCTTTGTTTCACGGGTTTTTAAAAGTAATTGATTTTTATAATGGGGTTTAGCTGCTTTTCACTGCTGTGTTTATGCCGCTTTACACCCACTTGACTCACTTACAGAGAGATATCAATACATAGGTTTTAAGATTCTTACTATTCAGATATATTCTTGGGCGGTGAATAAGGGGTGTTGAGTCCAATTCCCTGAGCAAGGAGTAGGTCTTGTCTATTACATACTGGGTTTATGGAACGGTATCTGAGCTAATTTGAAACCGTTGTTTTATGCATCACCCCACCTCACCTATCCCGTTAAGCAGCCATAGTGTGTTTTCTAAACGTGTGACTCTGTTCTGTTTTGTAATTCAGTTCAAGGGTAGCTGTTTTTACATTCCCTCTATAAGTGATATCTTATGATAAGTGTGTTTTTCTGTGTGACTTATTTCACTTAGAATCGTCGTACCTAAATCCACTCATCATGCTGCTACTAGCCTTATGACGTTGATTTCATGGCTGAGTGATATTCCATTGTACAAAAGGGCCACAACTTCTTTATCCATTTTTCTCTTTCCTGGGATATTTAAGGTGTAACGAAGTGGTGGTTCTTGTCAACAGAGCAGCCCTAAACTTTGGGGTGCCGGTGTCTTGCTGATTTTTAGTTTTCCCAATTTATACGCCCATGAGTGGAAGTGCCCTATGCTCTCTAAGCTGAGTTTTTTAGATGTTTCAGGACACACCGTACACTTCTCCAGAGTGGCTGTTGGCAATTTACATCCTGCCCATCAGCGTAACCAGGCTCCCGTTTCGCCATGGCCTGTCCTGCATTTCTGGTTTTGACACTTTATTCAGCATGGCCCTTTTGACCGATGGGAAGCGAGACTTCTTTGTAGCGCTGATTTGCCTTTCCAGGTTGCTTGGTTGGCCAAAAAGGGCGGATGCGTTTTTTCCTGAACATATTCAGGAAAAAACGCATCCGCCCTTTTTGGCCAAGGGCATCATTGTCGAGGTTTTGCCGCTTTTCCTGTTCTTTAAAGGCGATTCGAATCTCCCTCCTGAAATCTGTTTCCTGCAATTCTGCCTTGCTTTCAAATCCTCTTCGTTGCCTTCCCTCAATATATTTGTGGACGAGAGTTATCATTTATAAGTCTGCAGGTTTGTGAATTGCAGTGCCCCTGAGCTCCATTTTTCAACTCGCTTTCTTGGGAGCTGGCCGCAAAAGCGCAGGATTGCTTCAGGCCCTATTCTGGTCCCGGGCGGCAGGCTGAGCCTGTGGTTAATTCTTCTTCCTGATGGGAAAATAGAGTGACCTGTGCCTGTCCCAACACCTAGAGCTAGTCTCTCATTGGTTCCCCCTCTTCCCGTTCATCCTCAGGACAAATTGCAACCTGTACGGAACAGGAGGTTAAAGGTGCTGATTCTCCAAGGAGGGAGATTGCTAGTAAAGCGGCTGGAATGGCGAACCCGAGCACAAGGAGATGAGAAATGAGGTGCGTTTTGGAATCCTTTCCCGATCACACGGTGTACCATCTTCTGGGTTTCTCATGCATGTTTTCGATGTAGGAAGATGCCCTTGAACCTGGAGATTTGGGACCCATGGGATGGGTACCACGCAGTATTGCTTTAAAGGGTCTGCGTTTCCTCACCCAACCTCACCAAACCTCTCAGCCCCAAGAGTGTCCACCCTTATGTCTCAATCAGCTGTGGGTCTAGATATGGTCAATCCAGGTGGCATCACAGCCCCTGAACGAATTTTGTAAGAATTTCTCTCTCTTTCACTGTCTTTGTTTCACGGGTTTTTAAAAGTAATTGATTTTTATAATGGGGTTTAGCTGCTTTTCACTGCTGTGTTTATGCCGCTTTACACCCACTTGACTCACTTACAGAGAGATATCAATACATAGGTTTTAAGATTCTTACTATTCAGATATATTCTTGGGCGGTGAATAAGGGGTGTTGAGTCCAATTCACTGAGCAAGGAGTAGGTCTTGTCTATTACATACTGGGTTTATGGAACGGTATCTGAGCTAATTTGAAACCGTTGTTTTATGCATCACCCCACCTCACCTATCCCGTTAAGCAGCCATAGTGTGTTTTCTAAACGTGTGACTCTGTTCTGTTTTGTAATTCAGTTCAAGGGTAGCTGTTTTTACATTCCCTCTATAAGTGATATCTTATGATAAGTGTGTTTTTCTGTGTGACTTATTTCACTTAGAATCGTCGTACCTAAATCCACTCATCATGCTGCTACTAGCCTTATGACGTTGATTTCATGGCTGAGTGATATTCCATTGTACAAAAGGGCCACAACTTCTTTATCCATTTTTCTCTTTCCTGGGATATTTAAGGTGTAACGAAGTGGAGGTTCTTGTCAACAGAGCAGCCCTAAACTTTGGGGTGCCGGTGTCTTGCTGATTTTTAGTTTTCCCAATTTATACGCCCATGAGTGGAACTGCCCTATGCTCTCTAAGCTGAGTTTTTTAGATGTTTCAGGACACACCGTACACTTCTCCAGAGTGGCTGTTGGCAATTTACATCCTGCCCATCAGCGTAACCAGGCTCCCGTTTCGCCATGGCCTGTCCTGCATTTCTGGTTTTGACACTTTATTCAGCATGGCCCTTTTGACCGATGGGAAGCGAGACTTCTTTGTAGCGCTGATTTGCCTTTCCAGGTTGCTTGGTTGGCCAAAAAGGGCGGATGCGTTTTTTCCTGAACATATTCAGGAAAAAACGCATCCGCCCTTTTTGGCCAAGGGCATCATTGTCGAGGTTTTGCCGCTTTTCCTGTTCTTTAAAGGCGATTCGAATCTCCCTCCTGAAATCTGTTTCCTGCAATTCTGCCTTGCTTTCAAATCCTCTTCGTTGCCTTCCCTCAATATATTTGTGGACGAGAGTTATCATTTATAAGTCTGCAGGTTTGTGAATTGCAGTGCCCCTGAGCTCCATTTTTCAACTCGCTTTCTTGGGAGCTGGCCGCAAAAGCGCAGGATTGCTTCAGGCCCTATTCTGGTCCTGGGCGGCAGGCTGAGCCTGTGGTTAATTCTTCTTCCTGATGGGAAAATAGAGTGACCTGTGCCTGTCCCAACACCTAGAGCTAGTCTCTCATTGGTTCCCCCTCTTCCCGTTCATCCTCAGGACAAATTGCAACCTGTACGGAACAGGAGGTTAAAGGTGCTGATTCTCCAAGGAGGGAGATTGCTAGTAAAGCGGCTGGAATGGCGAACCCGAGCACAAGGAGATGAGAAATGAGGTGCGTTTTGGAAACCTTTCCCGATCACACGGTGTACCATCTTCTGGGTTTCTCATGCATGTTTTCGATGTAGGAAGATGCCCTTGAACCTGGAGATTTGGGACCCATGGGATGGGTACCACGCAGTATTGCTTTAAAGGGTCTGCGTTTCCTCACCCAACCTCACCAAACCTCTCAGCCCCAAGAGTGTCCACCCTTATGTCTCAATCAGCTGTGGGTCTAGATATGGTCAATCCAGGTGGCATCACAGCCCCTGAACGAATTTTGTAAGAATTTCTCTCTCTTTCACTGTCTTTGTTTCACGGGTTTTTAAAAGTAATTGATTTTTATAATGGGGTTTAGCTGCTTTTCACTGCTGTGTTTATGCCGCTTTACACCCACTTGACTCACTTACAGAGAGATATCAATACATAGGTTTTAAGATTCTTACTATTCAGATATATTCTTGGGCGGTGAATAAGGGGTGTTGAGTCCAATTCACTGAGCAAGGAGTAGGTCTTGTCTATTACATACTGGGTTTATGGAACAGTATCTGAGCTAATTTGAAACCGTTGTTTTATGCATCACTCCACCTCACCTATCCCGTTAAGCAGCCATAGTGTGTTTTCTAAACGTGTGACTCTGTTCTGTTTTGTAATTCAGTTCAAGGGTAGCTGTTTTTACATTCCCTCTATAAGTGATATCTTATGATAAGTGTGTTTTTCTGTGTGACTTATTTCACTTAGAATCGTCGTACCTAAATCCACTCATCATGCTGCTACTAGCCTTATGACGTTGATTTCATGGCTGAGTGATATTCCATTGTACATAAGGACCACAACTTCTTTATCCATTTTTCTCTTTCCTGGGGTATTTAAGGTGTAACGAAGTGGAGGTTCTTGTCAGCAGAGCAGCCCTAAACTTTGGGGTGCCGGTGTCTTGCTGATTTTTAGTTTTCCCAATTTATACGCCCATGAGTGGAAGTGCCCTATGCTCTCTAAGCTGAGTTTTTTAGATGTTTCAGGACACACCGTACACTTCTCCAGAGTGGCTGTTGGCAATTTACATCCTGCCCATCAGCGTAACCAGGCTCCCGTTTCGCCATGGCCTGTCCTGCATTTCTGGTTTTGACACTTTATTCAGCATGGCCCTTTTGACCGATGGGAAGCGAGACTTCTTTGTAGCGCTGATTTGCCTTTCCAGGTTGCTTGGTTGGCCAAAAAGGGCGGATGCGTTTTTTCCTGAACATATTCAGGAAAAAACGCATCCGCCCTTTTTGGCCAAGGGCATCATTGTCGAGGTTTTGCCGCTTTTCCTGTTCTTTAAAGGCGATTTGAATCTCCCTCCTGAAATCTGTTTTCTGCAATTCTGCCTTGCTTTCAAATCCTCTTCGTTGCCTTCCCTCAATATATTTGTGGACGAGAGTTATCATTTATAAGTCTTCAGGTTTGTGAATTGCAGTGCCCCTGAGCTCCATTTTTCAACTCGCTTTCTTGGGAGCTGGCCGCAAAAGCGCAGGATTGCTTCAGGCCCTATTCTGGTCCCGGGCGGCAGGCTGAGCCTGTGGTTAATTCTTCTTCCTGATGGGAAAATAGAGTGACCTGTGCCTGTCCCAACATCTAGAGCTAGTCTCTCATTGGTTCCCCCTCTTCCCGTTCATTCTCAGGACAAATTGCAACCTGTACGGAACAGGAGGTTAAAGGTGCTGATTCTCCAAGGAGGGAGATTGCTAGTAAAGCGGCTGGAATGGCGAACCCGAGCACAAGGAGAGGAGAAATGAGGTGCGTTTTGGAAATCTTTCCCAATCACACGGTGTACCATCTTCTGGGTTTCTCATGCATGTTTTCGATGTAGGAAGATGCCCTTGAACCTGGAGATTTGGGACCCATGGGATGGGTACCACGCAGTATTGCTTTAAAGGGTCTGCGTTTCCTCACCCAACCTCACCAAACCTCTCAGCCCCAAGAGTGTCCACCCTTATGTCTCAATCAGCTGTGGGTCTAGATATGGTCAATCCAGGTGGCATCACAGCCCCTGAACGAATTTTGTAAGAATTTCTCTCTCTTTCACTGTCATTGTTTCACGGGTTTTTAAAAGTAATTGATTTTTATAATGGGGTTTAGCTGCTTTTCACTGCTGTGTTTATGCCGCTTTACACCCACTTGACTCACTTACAGAGAGATATCAATACATAGGTTTTAAGATTCTTACTATTCAGATATATTCTTGGGCGGTGAATAAGGGGTGTTGAGTCCAATTCACTGAGCAAGGAGTAGGTCTTGTCTATTACATACTGGGTTTATGGAACGGTATCTGAGCTAATTTGAAACCGTTGTTTTATGCATCACCCCACCTCACCTATCCCGTTAAGCAGCCATAGTGTGTTTTCTAAACGTGTGACTCTGTTCTGTTTTGTAATTCAGTTCAAGGGTAGCTGTTTTTACATTCCCTCTATAAGTGATATCTTATGATAAGTGTGTTTTTCTGTGTGACTTATTTCACTTAGAATCGTCGTACCTAAATCCACTCATCATGCTGCTACTAGCCTTATGACGTTGATTTCATGGCTGAGTGATATTCCATTGTACAAAAGGGCCACAACTTCTTTATCCATTTTTCTCTTTCCTGGGATATTTAAGGTGTAACGAAGTGGAGGTTCTTGTCAACAGAGCAGCCCTAAACTTTGGGGTGCCGGTGTCTTGCTGATTTTTAGTTTTCCCAATTTATACGCCCATGAGTGGAACTGCCCTATGCTCTCTAAGCTGAGTTTTTTAGATGTTTCAGGACACACCGTACACTTCTCCAGAGTGGCTGTTGGCAATTTACATCCTGCCCATCAGCGTAACCAGGCTCCCGTTTCGCCATGGCCTGTCCTGCATTTCTGGTTTTGACACTTTATTCAGCATGGCCCTTTTGACCGATGGGAAGCGAGACTTCTTTGTAGCGCTGATTTGCCTTTCCAGGTTGCTTGGTTGGCCAAAAAGGGCGGATGCGTTTTTTCCTGAACATATTCAGGAAAAAACGCATCCGCCCTTTTTGGCCAAGGGCATCATTGTCGAGGTTTTGCCGCTTTTCCTGTTCTTTAAAGGCGATTCGAATCTCCCTCCTGAAATCTGTTTCCTGCAATTCTGCCTTGCTTTCAAATCCTCTTCGTTGCCTTCCCTCAATATATTTGTGGACGAGAGTTATCATTTATAAGTCTGCAGGTTTGTGAATTGCAGTGCCCCTGAGCTCCATTTTTCAACTCGCTTTCTTGGGAGCTGGCCGCAAAAGCGCAGGATTGCTTCAGGCCCTATTCTGGTCCTGGGCGGCAGGCTGAGCCTGTGGTTAATTCTTCTTCCTGATGGGAAAATAGAGTGACCTGTGCCTGTCCCAACACCTAGAGCTAGTCTCTCATTGGTTCCCCCTCTTCCCGTTCATCCTCAGGACAAATTGCAACCTGTACGGAACAGGAGGTTAAAGGTGCTGATTCTCCAAGGAGGGAGATTGCTAGTAAAGCGGCTGGAATGGCGAACCCGAGCACAAGGAGATGAGAAATGAGGTGCGTTTTGGAAACCTTTCCCGATCACACGGTGTACCATCTTCTGGGTTTCTCATGCATGTTTTCGATGTAGGAAGATGCCCTTGAACCTGGAGATTTGGGACCCATGGGATGGGTACCACGCAGTATTGCTTTAAAGGGTCTGCGTTTCCTCACCCAACCTCACCAAACCTCTCAGCCCCAAGAGTGTCCACCCTTATGTCTCAATCAGCTGTGGGTCTAGATATGGTCAATCCAGGTGGCATCACAGCCCCTGAACGAATTTTGTAAGAATTTCTCTCTCTTTCACTGTCTTTGTTTCACGGGTTTTTAAAAGTAATTGATTTTTATAATGGGGTTTAGCTGCTTTTCACTGCTGTGTTTATGCCGCTTTACACCCACTTGACTCACTTACAGAGAGATATCAATACATAGGTTTTAAGATTCTTACTATTCAGATATATTCTTGGGCGGTGAATAAGGGGTGTTGAGTCCAATTCACTGAGCAAGGAGTAGGTCTTGTCTATTACATACTGGGTTTATGGAACAGTATCTGAGCTAATTTGAAACCGTTGTTTTATGCATCACTCCACCTCACCTATCCCGTTAAGCAGCCATAGTGTGTTTTCTAAACGTGTGACTCTGTTCTGTTTTGTAATTCAGTTCAAGGGTAGCTGTTTTTACATTCCCTCTATAAGTGATATCTTATGATAAGTGTGTTTTTCTGTGTGACTTATTTCACTTAGAATCGTCGTACCTAAATCCACTCATCATGCTGCTACTAGCCTTATGACGTTGATTTCATGGCTGAGTGATATTCCATTGTACATAAGGACCACAACTTCTTTATCCATTTTTCTCTTTCCTGGGGTATTTAAGGTGTAACGAAGTGGAGGTTCTTGTCAGCAGAGCAGCCCTAAACTTTGGGGTGCCGGTGTCTTGCTGATTTTTAGTTTTCCCAATTTATACGCCCATGAGTGGAAGTGCCCTATGCTCTCTAAGCTGAGTTTTTTAGATGTTTCAGGACACACCGTACACTTCTCCAGAGTGGCTGTTGGCAATTTACATCCTGCCCATCAGCGTAACCAGGCTCCCGTTTCGCCATGGCCTGTCCTGCATTTCTGGTTTTGACACTTTATTCAGCATGGCCCTTTTGACCGATGGGAAGCGAGACTTCTTTGTAGCGCTGATTTGCCTTTCCAGGTTGCTTGGTTGGCCAAAAAGGGCGGATGCGTTTTTTCCTGAACATATTCAGGAAAAAACGCATCCGCCCTTTTTGGCCAAGGGCATCATTGTCGAGGTTTTGCCGCTTTTCCTGTTCTTTAAAGGCGATTTGAATCTCCCTCCTGAAATCTGTTTTCTGCAATTCTGCCTTGCTTTCAAATCCTCTTCGTTGCCTTCCCTCAATATATTTGTGGACGAGAGTTATCATTTATAAGTCTTCAGGTTTGTGAATTGCAGTGCCCCTGAGCTCCATTTTTCAACTCGCTTTCTTGGGAGCTGGCCGCAAAAGCGCAGGATTGCTTCAGGCCCTATTCTGGTCCCGGGCGGCAGGCTGAGCCTGTGGTTAATTCTTCTTCCTGATGGGAAAATAGAGTGACCTGTGCCTGTCCCAACATCTAGAGCTAGTCTCTCATTGGTTCCCCCTCTTCCCGTTCATTCTCAGGACAAATTGCAACCTGTACGGAACAGGAGGTTAAAGGTGCTGATTCTCCAAGGAGGGAGATTGCTAGTAAAGCGGCTGGAATGGCGAACCCGAGCACAAGGAGAGGAGAAATGAGGTGCGTTTTGGAAATCTTTCCCAATCACACGGTGTACCATCTTCTGGGTTTCTCATGCATGTTTTCGATGTAGGAAGATGCCCTTGAACCTGGAGATTTGGGACCCATGGGATGGGTACCACGCAGTATTGCTTTAAAGGGTCTGCGTTTCCTCACCCAACCTCACCAAACCTCTCAGCCCCAAGAGTGTCCACCCTTATGTCTCAATCAGCTGTGGGTCTAGATATGGTCAATCCAGGTGGCATCACAGCCCCTGAACGAATTTTGTAAGAATTTCTCTCTCTTTCACTGTCATTGTTTCACGGGTTTTTAAAAGTAATTGATTTTTATAATGGGGTTTAGCTGCTTTTCACTGCTGTGTTTATGCCGCTTTACACCCACTTGACTCACTTACAGAGAGATATCAATACATAGGTTTTAAGATTCTTACTATTCAGATATATTCTTGGGCGGTGAATAAGGGGTGTTGAGTCCAATTCACTGAGCAAGGAGTAGGTCTTGTCTATTACATACTGGGTTTATGGAACGGTATCTGAGCTAATTTGAAACCGTTGTTTTATGCATCACCCCACCTCACCTATCCCGTTAAGCAGCCATAGTGTGTTTTCTAAACGTGTGACTCTGTTCTGTTTTGTAATTCAGTTCAAGGGTAGCTGTTTTTACATTCCCTCTATAAGTGATATCTTATGATAAGTGTGTTTTTCTGTGTGACTTATTTCACTTAGAATCGTCGTACCTAAATCCACTCATCATGCTGCTACTAGCCTTATGACGTTGATTTCATGGCTGAGTGATATTCCATTGTACAAAAGGACCACAACTTCTTTATCCATTTTTCTCTTTCCTGGGATATTTAAGGTGTAACGAAGTGGAGGTTCTTGTCAACAGAGCAGCCCTAAACTTTGGGGTGCCGGTGTCTTGCTGATTTTTAGTTTTCCCAATTTATACGCCCATGAGTGGAAGTGCCCTATGCTCTCTAAGCTGAGTTTTTTAGATGTTTCAGGACACACCGTACACTTCTCCAGAGTGGCTGTTGGCAATTTACATCCTGCCCATCACCGTAGCCAGGCTCCCGTTTCGCCATGGTCTGTCCTGCATTTCTGGTTTTGACACTTTATTCAGCATGGCCCTTTTGACCGATGGGAAGCGAGACTTCTTTGTAGCGCTGATTTGCCTTTCCAGGTTGCTTGGTTGGCCAAAAAGGGCGGATGCGTTTTTTCCTGAACATATTCAGGAAAAAACGCATCCGCCCTTTTTGGCCAAGGGCATCATTGTCGAGGTTTTGCCGCTTTTCCTGTTCTTTAAAGGCGATTTGAATCTCCCTCCTGAAATCTGTTTCCTGCAATTCTGCCTTGCTTTCAAATCCTCTTCGTAGCCTTCCCTCAATATATTTGTGGACGAGAGTTATCATTTATAAGTCTTCAGGTTTGTGAATTGCAGTGCCCCTGAGCTCCATTTTTCAACTCGCTTTCTTGGGAGCTGGCCGCAAAAGCGCAGGATTGCTTCAGGCCCTATTTTGGTCCCGGGCGGCAGGCTGAGCCTGTGGTTAATTCTTCTTCCTGATGGGAAAATAGAGTGACCTGTGCCTGTCCCAACATCTAGAGCTAGTCTCTCATTGGTTCCCCCTCTTCCCGTTCATTCTCAGGACAAATTGCAACCTGTACGGAACAGGAGGTTAAAGGTGCTGATTCTCCAAGGAGGGAGATTGCTAGTAAAGCGGCTGGAATGGCGAACCCGAGCACAAGGAGAGGAGAAATGAGGTGCGTTTTGGAAACCTTTCCCAATCACACGGTGTACCATCTTCTGGGTTTCTCATGCATGTTTTCGATGTAGGAAGATGCCCTTGAACCTGGAGATTTGGGACCCATGGGATGGGTACCACACAGTATTGCTTTAAAGGGTCTGCGTTTCCTCACCCAACCTCACCAAACCTCTCAGCCCCAAGAGTGTCCACCCTTATGTCTCAATCAGCTGTGGGTCTAGATATGGTCAATCCAGGTGGCATCACAGACCCTGAACGAATTTTGTAAGAATTTCTCTCTCTTTCACTGTCTTTGTTTCACGGGTTTTTAAAAGTAATTGATTTTTATAATGGGGTTTAGCTGCTTTTCACTGCTGTGTTTATGCCGCTTTACACCCACTTGACTCACTTACAGAGAGATATCAATACATAGGTTTTAAGATTCTTACTATTCAGATATATTCTTGGGCGGTGAATAAGGGGTTTTGAGTCCAATTCTTTGAGCAAGGAGTAGGTCTTGTCTATTACATATTGGGTTTATGGAACGGTATCTGAGCTAATTTGAAACCGTTGTTTTATGCATCACCCCACCTCACCTATCCTGTTAAGCAGCCATAGTGTGTTTTCTAAACGTGTGACTCTGTTCTGTTTTGTAATTCAGTTCAAGGGTAGCTGTTTTTACATTCCCTCTATAAGTGATATCTTATGATAAGTGTGTTTTTCTGTGTGACTTATTTCACTTAGAATCGTCGTACCTAAATCCACTCATCATGCTGCTACTAGCCTTATGACGTTGATTTCATGGCTGAGTGATATTCCATTGTACATAAGGACCACAACTTCTTTATCCATTTTTCTCTTTCCTGGGATATTTAAGGTGTAACGAAGTGGAGGTTCTTGTCAACAGAGCAGCCCTAAACTTTGGGGTGCCGGTGTCTTGCTGATTTTTAGTTTTCCCAATTTATACGCCCATGAGTGGAAGTGCCCTATGCTCTCTAAGCTGAGTTTTTTAGATGTTTCAGGACACACCGTACACTTCTCCAGAGTGGCTGTTGGCAATTTACATCCTGCCCATCAGAGTAGCCAGGCTCCCGTTTCGCCATGGCCTGTCCTGCATTTCTGGTTTTGACACTTTATTCAGCATGGCCCTTTTGACCGATGGGAAGCGAGACTTCTTTGTAGCGCTGATTTGCCTTTCCAGGTTGCTTGGTTGGCCAAAAAGGGCGGATGCGTTTTTTCCTGAACATATTCAGGAAAAAACGCATCCGCCCTTTTTGGCCAAGGGCATCATTGTCGAGGTTTTGCCGCTTTTCCTGTTCTTTAAAGGCGATTTGAATCTCCCTCCTGAAATCTGTTTCCTGCAATTCTGCCTTGCTTTCAAATCCTCTTCGTAGCCTTCCCTCAATATATTTGTGGACGAGAGTTATCATTTATAAGTCTTCAGGTTTGTGAATTGCAGTGCCCCTGAGCTCCATTTTTCAACTCGCTTTCTTGGGAGCTGGCCGCAAAAGCGCAGGATTGCTTCAGGCCCTATTCTGGTCCCGGGCGGCAGGCTGAGCCTGTGGTTAATTCTTCTTCCTGATGGGAAAATAGAGTGACCTGTGCCTGTCCCAACATCTAGAGCTAGTCTCTCATTGGTTCCCCCTCTTCCCGTTCATTCTCAGGACAAATTGCAACCTGTACGGAACAGGAGGTTAAAGGTGCTGATTCTCCAAGGAGGGAGATTGCTAGTAAAGCGGCTGGAATGGCGAACCCGAGCACAAGGAGAGGAGAAATGAGGTGCGTTTTGGAAACCTTTCCCAATCACACGGTGTACCATCTTCTGGGTTTCTCATGCATGTTTTCGATGTAGGAAGATGCCCTTGAACCTGGAGATTTGGGACCCATGGGATGGGTACCACACAGTATTGCTTTAAAGGGTCTGCGTTTCCTCACCCAACCTAACCAAACCTCTCAGCCCCAAGAGTGTCCACCCTTATGTCTCAATCAGCTGTGGGTCTAGATATGGTCAATCCAGGTGGCATCACAGACCCTGAACGAATTTTGTAAGAATTTCTCTCTCATTCACTGTCTTTGTTTCACGGGTTTTTAAAAGTAATTGATTTTTATAATTGGGTTTAGCTGCTTTTCACTGCTGTGCTTATGCCGCTTTACACCCACTTGACTCACTTACAGAGAGATATCAATACATAGGTTTTAAGATTCTTACTATTCAGATATATTCTTGGGCGGTGAATAAGGGGTGTTGAGTCCAATTCACTGAGCAAGGAGTAGGTCTTGTCTATTACAAACTGGGTTTATGGAACGGTATCTGAGCTAATTTGAAACCGTTGTTTTATGCATCACCCCACCTCACCTATCCCGTTAAGCAGCCATAGTGTGTCTTCTAAACGTGTGACTCTGTTCTGTTTTGTAATTCAGTTCAAGGGTAGCTGTTTTTACATTCCCTCTATAAGTGATATCTTATGATAAGTGTGTTTTTCTGTGTGACTTATTTCACTTAGAATCGTCGTACCTAAATCCACTCATCATGCTGCTACTAGCCTTATGACGTTGATTTCATGGCTGAGTGATATTCCATTGTACATAAGGACCACAACTTCTTTATCCATTTTTCTCTTTCCTGGGATATTTAAGGTGTAACGAAGTGGAGGTTCTTGTCAACAGAGCAGCCCTAAACTTTGGGGTGCCGGTGTCTTGCTGATTTTTAGTTTTCCCAATTTATACGCCCATGAGTGGAAGTGCCCTATGCTCTCTAGGCTGAGTTTTTTAGATGTTTCAGGACACACCGTACACTTCTCCAGAGTGGCTGTTGGCAATTTACATCCTGCCCATCAGCGTAACCAGGCTCCCGTTTCGCCATGGCCTGTCCTGCATTTCTGGTTTTGACACTTTATTCAGCATGGCCCTTTTGACCGATGGGAAGCGAGACTTCTTTGTAGCGCTGATTTGCCTTTCCAGGTTGCTTGGTTGGCCAAAAAGGGCGGATGCGTTTTTTCCTGAACATATTCAGGAAAAAACGCATCCGCCCTTTTTGGCCAAGGGCATCATTGTCGAGGTTTTGCCGCTTTTCCTTTTCTTTAAAGGCGATTCGAATCTCCCTCCTGAAATCTGTTTCCTGCAATTCTGCCTTGCTTTCAAATCCTCTTCGTTGCCTTCCCTCAATATATTTGTGGACGAGAGTTATCATTTATAAGTCTGCAGGTTTGTGAATTGCAGTGCCCCTGAGCTCCATTTTTCAACTCGCTTTCTTGGGAGCTGGCCGCAAAAGCGCAGGGTTGCTTCAGGCCCTATTCTGGTCCCGGGCGGCAGGCTGAGCCTGTGGTTAATTCTTCTTCCTGATGGGAAAATAGAGTGACCTGTGCCTGTCCCAACACCTAGAGCTAGTCTCTCATTGGTTCCCCCTCTTCCCGTTCATCCTCAGGACAAATTGCAACCTGTACGGAACAGGAGGTTAAAGGTGCTGATTCTCCAAGGAGGGAGATTGCTAGTAAAGCGGCTTGAATGGCGAACCCGAGCACAAGGAGATGAGAAATAAGGTACGTTTTGGAAACCTTTCCCAATCACACGGTGTACCATCTTCTGGGTTTCTCATGCATGTTTTCGATGTAGGAAGATGCCCTTGAACCTGGAGATTTGGGACCCATGGGATGGGTACCACACAGTATTGCTTTAAAGGGTCTGTGTTTCCTCACCCAACCTCACCAAACCTCTCAGCCCCAAGAGTGTCCACCCTTATGTCTCAATCAGCTGTGGGTCTAGATATGGTCAGTCCAGGTGGCATCACAGACCCTGAACGAATTTTGTAAGAATTTATCTCTCTTTCACTGTCTTTGTTTCACGGGTTTTTAAAAGTAATTGATTTTAATAATGGGGTTTAGCTTCTTTTCACTGCTGTGTTTATGCCGCTTTACACCCACTTGACTCACTTACAGAGAGATATCAATACATAGGTTTTAAGATTCTTACTATTCAGATATATTCTTGGGCGGTGAATAAGGGGTGTTGAGTCCAATTCACTGAGCAAGGAGTAGGTCTTGTCTATTACATACTGGGTTTATGGAACGGTATCTGAGCTAATTTGAAACCGTTGTTTTATGCATCACCCCACCTCACCTATCCCGTTAAGCAGCCATAGTGTGTCTTCTAAAAGTGTGACTCTGTTCTGTTTTGTAATTCAGTTCAAGGGTAGCTGTTTTTACATTCCCTCTATAAGTGATATCTTATGATAAGTGTGTTTTTCTGTGTGACTTATTTCACTTAGAATCGTCGTACCTAAATCCACTCATCATGTTGTTACTAGCCTTATGACGTTGATTTCATGGCTGAGTGATATTCCATTGTACATAAGGACCACAACTTCTTTATCCATTTTTCTCTTTCCTGGGATATTTAAGGTGTAACGAAGTGGAGGTTCTTGTCAACAGAGCAGCCCTAAACTTTGGGGTGCCTGTGTCTTGCTGATTTTTAGTTTTCCCAATTTATACGCCCATGAGTGCAAGTGCCCTATGCTCTCTAAGCTGAGTTTTTTAGACGTTTCAGGACACACCGTACACTTCTCCAGAGTGGCTGTTGGCAATTTACATCCCGCCCATCAGCGTAGCCAGGCTCCCGTTTCTCCATGGCCTGTCCTGCATTTCTGGTTTTGACACTTTATTCAGCATGGCCGTTTTGACCGATGGGAAGCGAGACTTCTTTGTAGCGCTGATTTGCCTTTCCAGGTTGCTTGGTTGGCCAAAAAGGGCGGATGCGTTTTTTCCTGAACATATTCAGGAAAAAACGCATCCGCCCTTTTTGGCCAAGGGCATCATTGTCGAGGTTTTGCCGCTTTTCCTGTTCTTTAAAGGCGATTCGAATCTCCCTCCTGAAATCTGTTTCCTGCAATTCTGCCTTGCTTTCAAATCCTCTTCGTTTCCTTCCCTCAATATATTTGGGGACGAGAGTTATCATTTATAAGTCAGCAGGTTTGTGAATTGCAGTGCCCCTGAGCTCCATTTTTCAACTCGCTTTCTTGGGAGCTGGCCGCAAAAGCGCAGGATTGCTTCAGGCACTATTCTGGTTCCGGGCGGCAGGCTGAGCCTGTGGTTAATTCTTCTTCCTGATGGGAAAATAGAGTGACCTGTGCCTGTCCCAACACCTAGAGCTAGTCTCTCATTGGTTCCCCCTCTTCCCGTTCGTCCTCAGGACAAATTGCAACCTGTACGGAACAGGAGGTTAAAGGTGCTGATTCTCCAAGGAGGGAGATTGCTAGTAAAGCGGCTGGAATGGCGAACCCGAGCACAAGGAGATGAGAAATGAGGTGCGTTTTGGAAACCTTTCCCGATCACACGGTTTAACATCTTCTGGGTTTCTCATGCATGTTTTCGATGTAGGAAGATGCCCTTGAACCTGGAGATTTGGGAACCATGGGATGGGTACCACGCAGTATTACTTTAAAGGGTCTGTGTTTCCTCACCCAACCTCACCAAACCTCTCAGCCCCAAGAGTGTCCACCCTTATGTCTCAATCAGCTCTGGGTCTAGATATGGTCAATCCAGGTGGCATCACAGCCCCTGAACGAATTTTGTAAGAATTTCTCTCTTTCACTGTCTCTGTTTAACGGGTTTTTAAAAGTAATTGATTTTTATAATGGGGTTTAGCTGCTTTTCACTGCTGTGTTTCTGCCACTTTACACCCACTTGACTCACTTACAGAGAGATATCAATACATAGGTTTTAAGATTCTTACTAGTCAGATATATTCTTGGGTGGTGAATAGGGGGTGTTGAGTCCAATTCACTGAGCAAGGAGTAGGCCTTGTCTATTACATATTGCGTTTATGGAAAGGTATCTGAGCTAATTTGAAACCCTTGTTTTATGCATCACCCCACCTCACCTTTCCCGTTAAGCAGCCATAGTGTGTTTTCTAAGCGTGTGACTCTGTTCTGTTTTGTAATTCAGTTCAAGGGTAGCGGTTTTTACATTCCCTCTATAAGTGATATCTTATGATAAGTGTCTTTTTCTGTGTGACTTATTTCATTTAGAATCGTCGTACCTAAATCCACTCATCATGCTGCTACTAGCCTTATGACGTTGATTTCATGGCTGAGTGATATTCCATTGTACATAAGGACCACAACTTCTTTATCCATTTTTCTCTTTCCTGGGATATTTAAGGAGTAACGAAGGGGAGGTTTTTGTCAACAGAGCAGCCCTAAAGTTTGGGGTGCCTGTGTCTTGCTGATTTTTAGATTTCCCAATTTATACGCCCATGAGTGGAAGTGCCCTTTGCTCTCTAAGCTGAGTTTTTTAGACGTTTCAGGACACAGAATACATTTCTCCAGAGTGGCTGTTGGCAATTTACATCCCGCCCATCAGCGTAGCCAGGCTCCCGTTTCTCCATGGCCTGTCCTGCCTTTCTGGTTTTGACACTTTATTCAGCATGGCCCTTTTGACCGATGGGAAGCGAGACTTCTTTGTAGCGCTGATTTGCCTTTCCAGGTTGCTTGGTTGGCCAAAAAGGGCGTATGCGTTTTTTCCTGAATATATTCAGGAAAAAACGCATACGCCCTTTTTGGCCAAGGGCATCATTGTCGAGGTTTTGCCGCTTTTCCTGTGCTTTAAAGGCGATGCGAATCTCCCTCCTGAAACCCGTTTCCTGCAATTCTGCCTTGCTTTCAAATCCTCTTCGTTACCTTCCCTCAATATATTTGTGGACGAGAGTTATCATTTATAAGTCAGCAGGTTTGTGAATTGCAGTGCCCCTGAGCTCCATTTTTCAACTCGCTTTCTTGGGAGCTGGCCGCAAAAGCGCAGGATTGCTTCAGGCACTATTCTGTTTCCGGGCGGCAGGCTGAGCCTGTGGTTAATTCTTCTTCCTGATGGGAAAATAGAGTGACCTGTGCCTGTCCCAACACCTAGAGCTAGTCTCTCATTGGTTCCCCCTCTTCCCATTCGTCCTCAGGACAAATTGCAACCTGTACGGAACAGGAGGTTAAAGGTGCTGATTCTCCAAGGAGGGAGATTGCTAGTAAAGCGGCTGGAATGGCGAACCCGAGCACAAGGAGATGAGAAATGAGGTGCGTTTTGGAAACCTTTCCCGATCACACGGTTTAACATCTTCTGGGTTTCTCATGCATGTTTTCGATGTAGGAAGATGCCCTTGAACCTGGAGATTTGGGACCCATGGGATGGGTTCCACGCAGTATTACTTTAAAGGGTCTGCGTTTCCTCACCCAACCTCACCAAACCTCTCAGCCCCATGAGTGTCCACCCTTATGTCTCAATCAGCTGTGGGTCTAGATATGGTCAATCCAGGTGGCATTACAGCCCCTGAACGAATTGTGTAAGAATTTCTCTCTCTTTCACTGTCTTTGTTTCACGGGTTTTTAAAAGTAATTGATTTTTATAATGGGGTTTAGCTGCTTTTCACTGCTGTGTTTCTGCCACTTTACACCCACTTGACTCACTTACAGAGAGATATCAATACATAGGTTTTAAGATTCTTACTAGTCAGATATATTCTTGGGCGGTGAATAGGGGGTGTTGAGTCCAATTCACTGAGCAAGGAGTAGGTCTTGTGTATTACCTATTGGGTTTATGGAACGGTATCTGAGCTAATTTGAAAAGCTTGTTTTATGCATCACACCACCTCACCTTTCCCCTTAAGCAGCCATAGTGTGCTTTCTAAACGTGTGACTCTGCTCTGTTTTGTACTTCAGTTCAAGGGTAGCGGTTTTTACATTCCCTCTATAAGTGATATCTTATGATAAGTGTCATTTTCTGTGTGACTTATTTCATTTAGAATCGTCCTACCTAAATCCCCTCATCTTGCTGCTACTAGCATTATGACGTTCATTTCATGGCTGAGTGATATTCTATTGTACATAAGGACCACAACTTCTTTATCCATTTTTGTCTTTCCTGGGATATTTAAGGTGTAACGAAGTGGAGGTTCTTGTCAACAGAGCAGCCCTAAACTTTGGGGAGCCTGTGTCTTGCTGATTTTTAGTTTTCCCAATTTATACGCCCATGAGTGGAAGTGCCCTATGCTCTCTAAGCTGAGTTTTTTAGATGTTTCAGGACACACCGTACACTTCTCCAGAGTGGCTGTTGGCAATTTCCATCCCGCCCATCAGCGTAGCCAGGCTCCCGTTTCTCCATGGCCTGTCCTGCATTTCTGGTTTTGACACTTTATTCAGCATGGCCCTTTTGACCGATGGGAAGCGAGACTTCTTTGTAGCGCTGATTTGCCTTTCCAGGTTGCTTGGTTGGCCAAAAAGGGCGTATGCGTTTTTTCCTGAATATATTCAGGAAAAAACGCATACGCCCTTTTTGGCCAAGGGCATCATTGTCGAGCTTTTGCCGCTTTTCCTGTGCTTTAAAGGCGATTCGAATCTCCCTCCTGAAATCTGTTTCCTGCAATTCTGCCTTGCTTTCAACTCCTCTTCGTTGCCTTCCCTCAATATATTTGTGGACGAGAGTTATCATTTATAAGTCTGCAGGTTTGTGAATTGCAGTGCCCCTGAGCTCCATTTTTCAACTCGCTTTCTTGGGAGCTGGCCGCAAAAGCGCAGGATTGCTTCAGGCCCTATTTTGGTTCCAGCCGGCAGGCTGAGCCTGAGGTTAATTCTTCTTCCTGATGAGAAAATAGAGTGACCTGTGCCTGTCCCTACACCTAGAGCTAGTCTCTCATTGGTTCCCCCTCTTCCTGTTCATCCTCAGGACAAATTGCAACCTGTACGGAACAGGAGGTTAAAGTGCTGATTCTCCAAGGAGGCAGGTTGCTAGTGAAGCGGCTGGAATGGCGAACCCGAGCACAAGGAGATGAGAAATGAGGTGCGTTTTAGAAACCTTTCCCGATCACACGGTGTACCGTCTTCTGGGTTTCTCATGCATGTTTTCGATGTAGGAAGATGCCCTTGAACCTGGAGATTTGGGACCCATGGGATGGGTACCACGCAGTATTACTTTAAAGGGTCTGCGTTTCCTCACCCAACCTCACCAAACCTCTCAGCCCCATGAGTGTCGACCCTTATGTCTCAATCAGCTGTGGGTCTAGATATGGTCAATCCAGGTGGCATCACAGCCCCTGAACGAATTTTGTAAGAATTTCTCTCTCTTTCACTGTCTTTGTTTCACGGGTTTTTAAAAGTAATTGATTTTTATAATGGGGTTTAGCTGCTTTTCACTGCTGTGTTTCTGCCGCTTTACACCCACTTGACTCACTTACAGAGAGATATCAATACATAGGTTTTAAGATTCTTACTAGTCAGATATATTCTTGGGCGGTGAATAGGGGGTGTTGAGTCCAATTCACTGAGCAAGGAGTAGGTCTTGTCTATTACCTATTGAGTTTATGGAACGGTATCCGAGCTAATTTGAAACCCTTGTTTTATGCATCACCCCACCTCACCTTTACCGTTAAGCAGCCATAGTGTTTTTTCTAAACGTGTGTCTCTGTTCTGTTTTGTAATTCAGTTCAAGGGTAGCGGTTTTTACATTCCCTCTATAAGTGATATCTTATGATAAGTGTCTTTTTCTGTGTGACTTATTTCACTTAGAATCGTCGTACCTAAATCCACTCATCATGCTGCTACTAGCCTTATGACGTTGATTTCATGGCTGAGTGATATTCCATTGTACATAAGGACCACAACTTCTTTATCCATTTTTCTCTTTCCTGGGATATTTAAGGTGTAACGAAGTGGAGGTTCTTGTCAACAGAGCAGCCCTAAACTTAGGGGTGCCTGTGTCTTGCTGATTTTTAGTTTTTCCAATTTATACGCCCATGAGTGGAAGTGCCCTATGCTCTCTAAGCTGAGTTTTTTAGATGTTTCAGGACATACCGTACACTTCTCCAGAGTGGCTGTTGGCAATTTACGTCCCGCCCATCAGCGTAGCAAGGCTCCCATTTCTCCATGGCCTGTCCTGCATTTCTGGTTTTGACACTTTATTCAGCAGGGCCCTTTTGACCGATGGGAAGCGAGACTTCTTTGTAGCGCTGATTTGCCTTTCCAGGTTGCTTGGTTGGCCAAAAAGGGCGTATGCGTTTTTTCCTGAATATATTCAGGAAAAAACGCATACGCCCTTTTTGGCCAAGGGCATCATTGTCGAGGTTTTGCCGCTTTTCCTGTGCTTTAAAGGCGATTCGAATCTCCCTCCTGAAATCTGTTTCCTGCAATTCTGCCTTGCTTTCAACTGCTCTTCGTTGCCTTCCCTCAATATATGTGTGGACGAGAGTTATCATTTATAAGTCTGCAGGTTTGTGAATTGCAGTGCCCCTGAGCTCCATTTTTCAACTCGCTTTCTTGGGAGCTGGCCGCAAAAGCGCAGGATTGCTTCACGCCCTATTCTGGTCCCGGGCGGCAGGCTGAGCCTGTAGTTAATTCTTCTTCCTGATGGGAAAATAGAGTGACCTGTGCCTGTCCCAACACCTAGACCTAGTCTCTCATTGGTTCCCCCTCTTCCTGTTCATCCTCAGGACAAATTGCAACCTGTACTGAACAGGAGGTTAAAGGTGCTGATTCTCCAAGGAGGGAGATTGCTAGTAAAGCGGATGGAATGGCGAACCCGAGAACAAGGAGATGAGAAATGAGGTGCGTTTTGGAAACCTTTCCCGATCACACGGTGTACCATCTTCTGGGTTTCTCATGCATGTTTTCGCTGTAGGAAGATGCCCTTGAACCTGCAGATTTGGGACCCATGGGATGGGTACCACGCAGTATTACTTTAAAGGTTCTGCGTTTCCTCACCCAACCTCACCAAACCTCTCAGCCCCAAGAGTGTCCACCCTTATGTCTCAGTCAGCTGTGGGTCTAGATATGGTCAATCCAGGTGGCATCACAGCCCCTGAACGAATTGTGTAAGAATTTCTCTCTCTTTCACTGTCTTTGTTTCACGGGTTTTTAAAAGTAATTGACTTTTATAATGGGGTTTAGCTGCTTTTCACTGCTGTGTTTCTGCCGCTTTACACCCACTTGACTCACTTACAGAGAGATATCAATACATAGGTTTTAAGATTCTTACTAGTCAGATATATTCTTGGGCGGTGAATAGGGGGTGTTGAGTCCAATTCACTGAGCAAGGAGTAGGTCTTGTCTATTACCTATTGGGTTTATGGAACGGTATCTGAGCTAATTTGAAACCCTTGTTTTATGCATCACCCCACCTCACCTTTACCGTTAAGCAGCCATAGTGTGTTTTCTAAACGTGTGTCTCTGTTCTGTTTTGTAATTCAGTTCAAGGGTAGCGGTTTTTACATTCCCTCTATAAGTGATATCTTATGATAAGTGTCTTTTTCTGTGTGACTTATTTCACTTAGAATCGTCATACCTAAATCCACTCATCATGCTGCTACTAGCCTTATGACGTTGATTTCATGGCTGAGTGATATTCCATTGTACATAAGGACCACAACTTCGTTATCCATTTTTCTCTTTCCTGGGATATTTAAGGTGTAACGAAGTGGAGGTTCTTGTCAACAGAGCAGCCCTAAACTTTGGGGTGCCTGTGTCTTGCTGATTTTTAGTTTTCCCAATTTATACGCCCATGAGTGGAAGTGCCCTATGCTCTCTAAGTTGAGTTTCTTAGATGTTTCAGGACATACCGTACACTTCTCCAGAGTGGCTGTTGGCAATTTACGTCCCGCCCATCAGCGTAGCAAGGCTCCCATTTCTCCATGGCCTGTCCTGCATTTCTGGTTTTGACACTTTATTCAGCAGGGCCCTTTTGACCGATGAGAAGCGAGACTTCTTTGTAGTGCTGATTTGCCTTTCCAGGTTGCTTGGTTGGCCAAAAAGGGCGTATGCGTTTTTTCCTGAATATATTCAGGAAAAAACGCATACGCCCTTTTTGACCAAGGGCATCATTGTCGAGGTTTTGCCGCTTTTCCTGTGCTTTAAAGGCGATTCGAATCTCCCTCCTGAAATCTGTTTCCTGCATTTCTGCCTTGCTTTCAACTCCTCTTCGTTGCCTTCCCTCAATATATTTGTGGATGAGAGTTATCATTTATAAGTCTGCAGGTTTGTGAAATGCAGTGCCCCTGAGTCCATTTTTCAACTCGCTTTCTTGGAAGCTGGCCGCAAAAGCGCAGGATTGCTTCAGGCCCTATTCTGGTCCCGAGCGGCAGGCTGAGCCTGTGGTTAATTCTTCTTCCTGATGGGAAAATAGAGTGACCTGTGCCTGTCCCAACACCTAGACCTAGTCTCTCATTGGTTGCCCCTCTTCCCGTTCATCCTCAGGACAAATTGCAACCTGTACGGAACAGGAGGTTAAAGGTGCTGATTCTCCAAGGAGGCAGATTGCTAGTGAAGCGGCTGGAATGGCGAACCCGAGCACAAGGAGATGAGAAATGAGGTGCGTTTTAGAAACCTTTCCCGATCACACGGTGTACCGTCTTCTGGGTTTCTCATGCATGTTTTCGATGTAGGAAGATGCCCTTGAACCTGGAGATTTGGGACCCATGGGATGGGTTCCACGCAGTATTACTTTAAAGGGTCTGCCTTTCCTCACCCAACCTCACCAAACCTCTCAGCCCCATGAGTGTCCACCCTTATGTCTCAATCAGCTGTGGGTCTAGATATTGTCAATCCAGGTGGCATCACAGCCCCTGAACGAATTTTGTAAGAATTTCTCTCTCTTTCACTGTCTTTGTTTCACGGGTTTTTAAAAGTAATTGATTTTTATAATGGGGTTTAGCTGCTTTTCACTGCTGTGTTTCTGCCGCTTTACACCCACTTGACTCACTTACAGAGAGATATCAATACATAGGTTTTAAGATTCTTACTAGTCAGATATATTCTTTGGCGGTGAATAGGGGGTGTTGAGTCCAATTCACTGAGCAAGGAGTAGGTCTTGTCTATTACCTATTGGGTTTATGGAACGGTATCTGAGCTAATTTGAAAAGCTTGTTTTATGCATCACACCACCTCACCTTTCCCCTTAAGCAGCCATAGTGTGCTTTCTAAACGTGTGTCTCTGTTCTGTTTTGTAATTCAGTTCAAGGGTAGCGGTTTTTACATTCCCTCTATAAGTGATATCTTATGATAAGTGTCTTTTTCTGTGTGACTTATTTCACTTAGAATCGTCGTACCTAAATCCACTCATCATGCTGCTACTAGCCTTATGACGTTGATTTCATGGCTGAGTGATATTCAATTGTCCATAAGGACCACAACTTCTTTATCCATTTTTCTCTTTCCTGGGATATTTAAGGTGTAACGAAGTGGAGGTTCTTGTCAACAGAGCAGCCCTAAACTTTGGGGAGCCTGTGTCTTGCTGATTTTTAGTTTTGCCAATTTATACGCCCATGAGTGGAAGTGCCCTATGCTCTCTAAGCTGAGTTTTTTAGATGTTTCAGGACACACCGTACACTTCTCCAGAGTGGCTGTTGGCAATTTACATCCCGCCCATCAGCGTAGCCAGGCTCCCGTTTCTCCATGGCCTGTCCTGCATTTCTGGTTTTGACACTTTATTCAGCATGGCCCTTTTGACCGATGGGAAGCGAGACTTCTTTGTAGCGCTGATTTGCCTTTCCAGGTTGCTTGGTTGGCCAAAAAGGGCGTATGCGTTTTTTCCTGAATATATTCAGGAAAAAACGCATACGCCCTTTTTGGCCAAGGGCGTCATTGTCGAGGTTTTGCCGCTTTTCCTGTGCTTTAAAGGCGATTCGAATCTCCCTCCTGAAATGTGTTTCCTGCAATTCTGCCTTGCTTTCAAATCCTCTTCGTTGCCTTCCCTCAATATATTTGTGGACGAGAGTTATCATTTATAAGTCTGCAGGTTTGTGAATTGCAGTGCCCCTGAGCTCCATTTTTCAACTCGCTTTCTTGGGAGCTGGCCTCAAAAGCGCAGGATTGCTTCAGGCCCTATTTTGGTTCCGGCCGGCATGCTGAGCCTGTGGTTAATTCTTCTTCCTGATGAGAAAATAGAGTGACCTGTGCCTGTCCCTACACCTAGAGCTAGTCTCTCATTGGTTCCCCCTCTTCCCGTTCATCCTCAGGACAAATTGCAACCTGTACGGAACAGGAGGTTAAAGGTGCTGATTCTCCAAGGAAGCAGATTGCTAGTGAAGCGGCTGGAATGGCGAACCCGAGCACAAGGAGATGAGAAATGAGGTGCGTTTTAGAAATCTTTCCCGATCACACGGTGTACCGTCTTCTGGGTTTCTCATGCATGTTTTCGATGTAGGAAGATGCCCTTGAACCTGGAGATTTGGGACCCATGGGATGGGTACCACGCAGTTTACTTTAAAGGGTCTGCGTTTCCTCACCCAACCTCACCAAATCTCTCAGCCCCATGAGTGTCCACCCTTATGTCTCAATCAGCTGTGGGTCTAGATATGGTCAATCCAGGTGGCATCACAGCCCCTGAACGAATTTTGTAAGAATTTCTCTCTCTTTCACTGTCTTTGTTTCACGGGTTTTTAAAAGTAATTGACTTTTATAATGGGGTTTAGCTGCTTTTCACTGCTGTGTTTCTGCCGCTTTACACCCACTTGACTCACTTACAGAGAGATATCAATACATAGGTTTTAAGATTCTTACTAGTCAGATAGATTCTTGGGCGGTGAATAGGTGGTGTTGAGTCCAATTCACTGAGCAAGGAGTAGGTCTTGTGTATTACCTATTGGGTTTATGGAACAGTATCTGAGCTAATTTGAAAAGCTTGTTATATGCATCACACCACCTCACCTTTCCCCTTAAGCAGCCATAGTGTGCTTTCTAAACGTGTGTCTCTGTTCTGTTTTGTAATTCAGTTCAAAGGTAGCGGTTTTTACATTCCCTCTATAAGTGATATCTTATGATAAGTGTCTTTTTCTGTGTGACTTATTTCACTTAGAATCGTCGTACCTAAATCCACTCATCATGCTGCTACTAGCCTTATGACGTTGATTTCATGGCTGAGTGATATTCCATTGTACATAAGGACCACAACTTCTTTATCCATTTTTCTCTTTCCTGGGATATTTAAGGTGTAATGAAGTGGAGGTTCTTGTCAACAGAGCAGCCCTAAACTTTGGGGTGCCTGTGTCTTGCTGATTTTTAGTTTTGCCAATTTATACGCCCATGAGTGGAAGTGCCCTATGCTCTCTAAGTTGAGTTTCTTAGATGTTTCAGGACATACCGTACACTTCTCCAGAGTGGCTGTTGGCAATTTACGTCCCGCCCATCAGCGTAGCAAGGCTCCCATTTCTCCATGGCCTGTCCTGCATTTCTGGTTTTGACACTTTATTCAGCAGGGCCCTTTTGACCGATGAGAAGCGAGACTTCTTTTTAGTGCTGATTTGCCTTTCCAGGTTGCTTGGTTGGCCAAAAAGGGCGTATGCGTTTTTTCCTGAATATATTCAGGAAAAAACGCATACGCCCTTTTTGGCCAACGGCATCATTGTCGAGGTTTTGCCGCTTTTCCTGTGCTTTAATGGCGATTCGAATCTCCCTCCTGAAATCTGTTTCCTGCAATTCTGCCTTGCTTTCAACTCCTCTTCGTTGTCTTCCCTCAATATATTTGTGGACGAGAGTTATCATTTATAAGTCTGCAGGTTTGTGAATTGCAGTGCCCCTGAGCTCCATTTTTCAACTCGCTTTCTTGGGAGCTGGCCTCAAAAGCGCAGGATTGCTTCTGGACCTATTTTGATTCCGGCCGGCAGGCTGAGCCTGTGGTTAATTCTTCTTCCTGATGAGAAAATAGAGTGACCTGTGCCTGTCCCTACACCTAGAGCTATTCTCTCATTGGTTCCCCCTCTTCCCGTTCATCCTCAGGACAAATTGCAACCTGTACGGAATAGGAGGTTAAAGGTGCTGATTCTCCAAGGAGGCAGATTGCTAGTGAAGCGGTTGGAATGGCGAACCCGAGCACAAGGAGATGAGAAATGAGTTGCGTTTTAGAAACCTTTCCCGATCACACGGTGTACCGTCTTCTGGGTTTCTCATGCATGTTTTCGATGTAGGAAGATGCCCTTGAACCTGGAGATTTGGGACCCATGGGATGGGTTCCACGCAGTATTACTTTAAAGGGTCTGCCTTTCCTCACCCAACCTCACCAAACCTCTCAGCCTCATGAGTGTCCACCCTTATGTCTCAATCAGCTGTGGGTCTAGATATGGTCAATCCAGGTGGCATCACAGCCCCTGAACGAATTTTGTAAGAATTTCTCTCTCTTTCACTGTCTTTGTTTCACGGGTTTTTAAAAGTAATTGACTTTTATAATGGGGTTTAGCTGCTTTTCACTGCTGTGTTTCTGCCGCTTTACACCCACTTGACTCACTTACAGAGAGATATCAATACATAGGTTTTAAGATTCTTACTAGTCAGATATATTCTTGGGCGGTGAATAGGGGGTGTTGAGTCCAATTCACTGAGCAAGGAGTAGGTCTTGTGTATTACCTATTGGGTTTATGGAACGGTATCTGAGCTAATTTGAAAAGCTTGTTTTATGCATCACACCACCTCACCTTTCCCCTTAAGCAGCCATAGTGTGCTTTCTAAACGTGTGTCTCTGTTCTGTTTTGTAATTCAGTTCAAGGGTAGCGGTTTTTACATTCCCTCTATAAGTGATATCTTATGATAAGTGTCTTTTTCTGTGTGACTTATTTCACTTAGAATCGTCGTACCTAAATCCACTCATCATGCTGCTACTAGCCTTATGACGTTGATTTCATGGCTGAGTGATATTCAATTGTCCATAAGGACCACAACTTCTTTATCCATTTTTCTCTTTCCTGGGATATTTAAGGTGTAACGAAGTGGAGGTTCTTGTCAACAGAGCAGCCCTAAACTTTGGGGAGCCTGTGTCTTGCTGATTTTTAGTTTTGCCAATTTATACGCCCATGAGTGGAAGTGCCCTATGCTCTCTAAGCTGAGTTTTTTAGATGTTTCAGGACACACCGTACACTTCTCCAGAGTGGCTGTTGGCAATTTACATCCCGCCCATCAGCGTAGCCAGGCTCCCGTTTCTCCATGGCCTGTCCTGCATTTCTGGTTTTGACACTTTATTCAGCATGGCCCTTTTGACCGATGGGAAGCGAGACTTCTTTGTAGCGCTGATTTGCCTTTCCAGGTTGCTTGGTTGGCCAAAAAGGGCGTATGTGTTTTTTCCTGAATATATTCAGGAAAAAACGCATACGCCCTTTTTGGCCAAGGGCGTCATTGTCGAGGTTTTTCCGCTTTTCCTGTGCTTTAAAGGCGATTCGAATCTCCCTCCTGAAATGTGTTTCCTGCATTTCTGCCTTGCTTTCAAATCCTCTTCGTTGCCTTCCCTCAATATATTTGTGGAGGAGAGTTATCATTTATAAGTCTGCAGGTTTGTGAATTGCAGTGCCCCTGAGCTCCATTTTTCAACTCGCTTTCTTGGGAGCTGGCCTCAAAAGCGCAGGATTGCTTCAGGCCCTATTTTGGTTCCGGCCGGCATGCTGAGCCTGTGGTTAATTCTTCTTCCTGATGAGAAAATAGAGTGACCTGTGCCTGTCCCTACACCTAGAGCTAGTCTCTCATTGGTTCCCCCTCTTCCCGTTCATCCTCAGGACAAATTGCAACCTGTACGGAACAGGAGGTTAAAGGTGCTGATTCTCCAAGGAAGCAGATTGCTAGTGAAGTGGCTGGAATGGCGAACCCGAGCACAAGGAGATGAGAAATGAGGTGCGTTTTAGAAATCTTTCCCGATCACACGGTGTACCGTCTTCTGGGTTTCTCATGCATGTTTTCGATGTAGGAAGATGCCCTTGAACCTGGAGATTTGGGACCCATGGGATGGGTACCACGCAGTATTACTTTAAAAGGTCTGCGTTTGCTCACCCAACCTCACCATACCTCTCAGCTCCAAGAGTGTCCGCCCTTATGTCTCAATCAGCTGTGGGTCTAGATATGGTCAATCCAGGTGGCATCACATTCCCTGAACGAATTTTGTAAGAATTTCTCTCTCTTTCACTGTCTTTGTTTCACGGGTTTTTAAAAGTAATTGATTTTTATAAAGGGGTTTAGCTGCTTTTCACTGCTGTGTTTATGCCGCTTTACATCCACTTGACTCACTTACAGAGAGATATCAATA
This sequence comes from Balaenoptera physalus, assembly GCF_965194825.1. Lineage (NCBI taxonomy): Eukaryota > Metazoa > Chordata > Mammalia > Artiodactyla > Balaenopteridae > Balaenoptera > Balaenoptera physalus. Next base: position 42,136,346 of record NC_138890.1, on the reverse strand, counting down.
CATAGGTTTTAAGATTGTTACTAGTCAGATATATTCTTGGGCGGTGAATAGGGGGAGTTGAGTCCAGTTCACTGAGCAAGGTGTAGGTCGTGTCTATTACATATTGGGTTTATGGAACGGTATCTGAGCTAATTTGTAACCCTTGTTTTATGCATCACCCCACCTCAGCTTTCCCGTTAAGCAGACATAGTGTGTTTTCTAAACGTGTGAGTCTGTTCTGTTTTGTAATTCAGTTCAAGGGTAGCGGTTTTTACATTCCCTCTATAAGTGATATCTTATGATAAGTGTCTTTTTCTTTGTGACTTGTTTCAATTAGAATCGTCTTACGTAAATCCACTCATCATGCTGCTACTAGCCTTATGACGTTGATTTCATGGCTGAGTGATATTCCATTGTAGATAAGGACCACAACTTCTTTATCCATTTTTCTCTTTCCTGGGATATTTAAGGTGTAACGAAGTGGAGGTTCTTGTCACCAGAGCAGCCCTAAACTTTGGGGTGCCTGTGCCTTGCTGATTTTTAGTTTTCCCAATTTATACGCCCATGAGTGGAAGTGCCCTATGCTCTCTAAGCTGAGTTTTTTAGATGTTTCAGGACACACCGTACACTTCTCCAGAGTGGCTGTTGGCAATTTACATCCCGCCCATCAGCATAGCAAGGCTCCCGTTTCTCCGTGGCCTGTCCTGCATTTCTGGTTTTGACACTTTATTCAGCATGGCCCTTTTGACCGATGGGAAGCGAGACTTCTTTGTAGCGCTGATTTGCCTTTCCAGGTTGCTTGGTTGGCCAAAAAGGGCGTATGCGTTTCTTACTGAATATATTCAGGAAAAAACTCATACGCCCTTTTGGGCCACGGGCATCATTGTCGAGGTTTTGCCGCTTTTCCTGTGATTTAAACGCGATTCGAATCTACCTGCTGAAATCTGTTTCCTGCAATTTTGCCTTGCTTTGAAATCCTCTTCGTTGCCTTCCCTCAATATATTTGTGGACGAGAGTGATCATTTATAAGTCTGCAGGTTTGTGAATTGCAGTGCCCCTGAGCTCCATTTTTCAACTCGTTTTCTTGGGAGTTGGCTGCCAAAGCGCAGGATTGCTTCAGGCCCTATTCTGGTTCCGGGCGGCAGGCTGAGCCTGTGGTTAATTCTTCTTCCTGATGGGAAAATAGAGTGACCTCTGCCTTTCCCAACACCTAGAGCTAGTCTCTCATTGTTTCCCCCTCTTCCCGTTCATCCTCAGGACAAATTGCAACATGTACGGTACAGGAGGTTAAAGGTGCTGATTCTCCAAGGAGGGAGATTGCTTGTAAAGCAGCTGGAATGGCGAACCCGAGCACAAGGAGATGAGAAATGATGTGCGATTTAGAAACCTTTCCCGATCACACGGTGTACCATCTTCTGGGTTTCTCATGCAAGTTTTCGAAGTAGGAAGATGCCCTTGAACCTGGAGATTTCGGACCCATGGGATGGGAACCACGCAGTATTACTTTAAAGGGTCTGCGTTTGCTCACCCAGCCTCACCATACCTCTCAGCCTCAAGAGTGTCCACCCTTATGTCTCTATCAGCTGTGGGTCTATATATGGTCAATCTAGGTGGCATCACAGCCCCTGAGCGAATTTAGTAAGAATTTCTGTCTCTTTTGCTGTATTTGATTCACGGGATTTTAAAAGTAATTGATTTTTATAAAGGGGTTTAGCTGCTTTTCACTGCTGTGTTTCTGCCGCTTTACACCCACCTGACTCACTTACAGAGAGATATCAATACATAGGTTTTAAGATTCTTACTAGTCAGATATATTCTTGGGCGGTGAATACGGGGTGTTGAGTCCAGTTCACTGAACAAGGAGTAGGTCTTGTCTATTACATATTGGGTTTATGGAACGGTATCTGAGCTAATTTGAAACCCTTGTTTTATGCATCACCCCACCTCAGCTTTCCCGTTAAGCAGACATAGTGTGTTTTCTAAACGTGTGAGTCTGTTCTGTTTTGTAATTCAGTTCAAGGGTAGCGGTTTTTACATTCCCTCTATAAGTGATATCTTATGATAAGTGTCTTTTTATTTGTGACTTGTTTCACTTAGAATCGTCTTAGGTAAATCCACTCATCATGCTGCTACTAGCCTTATGACGTTGATTTCATGGCTGAGTGATATTCCATTGTAGATAAGGACCACAACTTCCTTATCCATTTTTCTCTTTCCTGGGATATTTAAGGTGTAACGAAGTGGAGGTTCTTGTCACCAGAGCAGCCCTAAACTTTGGGGTGCCTGTGCCTTGCTGATTTTTAGTTTTCCCAATTTATACGCCCATGAGTGGAAGTGCCCTATGCTCTCTAAGCTGAGTTTTTTAGATGTTTCAGGACACACCGTACACTTCTCCAGAGTGGCTGTTGGCAATTTACATCTCGCCCATCAGCGTAGCAAGGCTCCCGTTTCTCCATGGCCTGTCCTGCATTTGTGGTTTTGATACTTTAATCAGCATGGCCCTTTTGACCGATGGGAAGCGAGACTTCTTTGTAGCGCTGATTTGCCTTTCCAGGTTGCTTGGTTGGCCAAAACGGGCGTATGCGTTTTTTCCTGAATATATTCAGGAAAAAACGCATACGCCCGTTTTGGCCAAGGGCATCATTGTCGAGGTTTTGCCGCTTTTCCTGTGCTTTAAAGGCGATTCGAATCTCCCTCCTGAAATCTGTTTCCTGCAATTCTGCCTTGCTTTCAAATCCTCTTCGTTGCCTCCCCTCAATATATTTGTGGACGAGAGTGATCATTTATAAGTCTGCAGGTTTGTGAATTGCAGTGCCCCTCAGCTCCATTTTTCAACTCGCTTTCTTGGGAGCTGGCCGCAAAAGCACAGGATTGCTTCAGGCCCTATTCTGGTTCCGGGCAGCAGGCTGAGCCTATGGTTAATTCTTCTCCTTGATGGGAAAATAGAGTGACCTGTGCCTGTCCCAAAACCTAGAGCTAGTCTCTCATTAGTTCCCCTCTTCCCGTTCATCCTCAGGACAAATTGCAACCTGTACGGAACAGGAGGTTAAAGGTGCTGATTCTCCAAGGAGGGAGATTGCTAGTAAAGCGGCTGGAATGGCGAACCCTAGCACAAGGAGATGAGAAATGAGGTGCGTTTTAGAAACCTTTCCCGATCACACGGTGTACCATCTTCTGGGTTCCTTATGCATGTTTTCGATGTAGGAAGATGCCCTTGAACCTGGAGATTTGGGACCCATGGGATGTGTACCACGCAGTATTACTTTAAAGGATCTGCGTTTGCTCACCCAACCTCACCAAACCTCTCAGCCCCAAAAGTGTCCACCCTTATGTCTCAATCAGCTGTGGGTCTAGATATGGTCAATCCTGGTGGCATCACAGCCCCTGAGCGAATTTTGTAAGAATTTCTCTCTCTTTCACTGTCTTTGTTTCACAGGTTTTTAAAAGTAATTGATTTTTATAATGGGGTTTAGCTGCTTTTCACTGCTGTGTGTATGCCACTTTACACCCACTTGACTCACTTACAGAGAGATATCAATACATATGTTTTAAGATTCTTACTAGTCAGATATATTCTTGGGCGGTGAATAAGGTGTGTTGAGTCCAGTTCACTGAGCAAGGAGTAGGTCTTGTCTATTACATATTGGGTTTATGGAACGGTATCTGAGCTAATTTGAAACCCTTGTTTTATGCATCACCCCACCTCACCTTTCCCGTTAAGCAGCCATAGTGTGTTTTCTAAACGTGTGACTCTGTTCTGTTTTGTAATTCAGTTCAAGGGTAGCGGTTTTTACATTCCCTCTATAAGTGATATCTTATGATAAGTGTCTTTTTCTGTGTGACTTATTTCACTTAGAATCGTCGTACCTAAATCCACTCATCATGCTGCTACTAGCCTTATGACGTTGATTTCATGGCTGAGTGATATTCCATTGTACATAAGGACCACAACTTTTTAATCCATTTTTCCCTTTCCTGGGATATTTAAGGTGTAACGAAGTGGAGGTTCTTGTCAACAGAGCAGCTCTATACTTTGGGGTGCCTGTGTCTTGCTGATTTTTAGTTTTCCCAATTTATGCACCCATGAGTGGATGTGCCCTATGCTCTCTAAGCTGAGTTTTTTAGATGTTTCAGGACACACCGTACACTTCTCCAGAGTGGCTGTTGGCAATTTACATCCCGCCCACCAGCGTAGCCAGGCTCCCGTTTCTCCATGGCCTGTCCTACCTTTCTGGTTTTGACACTTTATTCAGCATGGCCCTTTTGACCAATGGGAAGCGAGACTTCTTTGTAGCGCTGATTTGCCTTTCCAGGTTGCTTGGTTGGCCAAAAAGGGCGTATGCGTTTTTTCCTGAATATATTCAGGAAAAAACGCATACGCCCTTTTTGGCCAAGGGCATCATTGTCGAGGTTTTGCCGCTTTTCCTGTGCTTTAAAGGCGATTCGAATCTCCCTCCTGAAATCTGTTTCCTGCAATTCTGCCTTGCTTTCAAATCCTCTTCGTTTCCTTCCCTCAATATATTTGGGGACGAGAGTTATCATTTATAAGTCAGCAGGTCTGTGAATTGCAGTGCCCCTGAGCTCCATTTTTCAACTCGCTTTCTTGGGAGCTGGCCACAAAAGCGCAGGATTGCTTCAGGCCCTATTCTGGTCCCGGGCGGCAGGCTGAGCCTGTGGTTAATTCTTCCTCCTGATGGGAAAATAGAGTAACCTGTGCCTGTCCCAACACCTAGAGCTAGTCTCTCATTGGTTCCCCCTCTTCCTGTTCATCCTCAGGACAAATTGCAACCTGTACGGAACAGGAGGTTAAACGTGCTGATTCTCCAAGGAGGGAGATTGCTAGTAAAGCGGCTGGAATGGCGAACCCGAGCACAAGGAGATGAGAAATGAGGTGCGTTTTGGAAACCTTTCCCGATCACACAGTGTACCATCTTCTGGGTTTCTCATGCATGTTTTCGATGTAGGAAGATGCCCTTGAACCTGCAGATTTGGGACCCATGGGATGGGTACTACGCAGTATTACTTTAAAGGGTCTGCGTTTGCTCACCAAACCTCACCAAACATCTCAGCCCCAGGAGTGTCCACCCTTATGTCTCAATCAGCTGTGGGTTTAGATATGGTCAATTCAGGTGGCATCACAGCACCTGATCGAGTTTTGTAAGAATTTCTCTCTCTTTCACTGTCTCTGTTTCACGGGTTTTTAAAAGTAATTGATTTTTATAATGGGGTTTAGCTGCTTTTCACTGCTGTGTTTATGCTGCTTTACACCCACTTGACTCACTTACAGAGAGATATCAATAAATAGGTTTTAAGATTCTTACTAGTCAGATAGATTCTTGGGCGGTGAATAGGGGGTGTTGAGTCCAATTCACTGAGCAAGGAGTAGGTCTTGTCTATTACCTATTGGGTTTATGAAACAGTATCTGAGCTAATTTGAAAAATTGTTTTATGCATCACCCCACCTCACCTTTCCCGTTAAGCAGCCATAGTGTATTTTCTAAACGTGTGACTCTGTTCTGTTTTGTAATTCAGTTCAAGGGTAGCGGTTTTTACATTCCCTCTATAAGTGATATCTTATGATAAGTGTATTTTTCTGTGTGATTTATTTCACTTAGAATCGTCGTACCTAAATCCACTCATCATGCTGCTACTAGCCTTATGACGTTGATTTCATGGCTGAGTGATATTCCATTGTACATAAGGACCACAACTTCTTTATCCATTTTTCTCTTTCCTGGGATATTTAAGGAGTAACGAAGGGGAGGTTTTTGTCAACAGAGCAGCCCTAAAGTTTGGGGTGCCTGTGTCTTGCTGATTTTTAGATTTCCCAATTTATACGCCCATGAGTGGAAGTGCCCTTTGCTCTCTAAGCTGAGTTTTTTAGACGTTTCAGGACACAGAATACATTTCTCCAGAGTGGCTGTTGGCAATTTACATCCCGCCCATTAGCGTAGCAAGGCTCCCGTTTCTCCATGGCCTGTCCTGCCTTTCTGGTTTTGACACTTTATTCAGCATGGCCCTTTTGACCGATGGGAAGCGAGACTTCTGTGTAGCGCTGATTTGCCTTTCCAGGTTGCTTGGTTGGCCAAAAAGGGCGTATGCGTTTTTTCCTGAATATATTCAGGAAAAAACGCATACGCCCTTTTTGGCCAAGGGCATCATTGTCGAGGTTTGGTCGCTTTTCCTGGGCTTTAAATGTGATTCGAATCTCCCTCCTGAAATCTGTTTCCTGCAATTCTACCTTGCTTTCAAATCCTCTTCGTTGCCTTCCCTCAATATATTTGTGGACGAGAGTTATCATTTATAACTCTGGAGGTTTGAGAATTGAAGTGCCCCTAAGCTCCATTTTTCAACTCGCTTTCTTTGGAGCTGGCCGCAAAAAGCGCAGGATTGCTTCAGGTCCTATTCTGGTTCCGAGCAGCAGGCTGAGCCTGTGGTTAATTCTTCTTCCTGATGGGAAAATAGAGTGAACTGTGCCTGTCCCAACACCTAGAGCTAGTCTCTCATTGTTTCCCCCTCTTCCCGTTCATCCTCAGGACAAATTGCAACCTGTACGGAACAGCAGGTTAAAGGTGCTGATTCTCCAAGGAGGGAGATTTCTAGTAAAGCAGCTGGAATTGGCGAACCCGAGCACAAAGAGATGAGAAATGAGGTGCATTTAAAAACATTTCCCGATCACACGGTGTACCATATTCTGGGTTTCTCATGCATGTTTTCGATGTAGGAAGATGCCCTTGAACCTGGAGATTTGGGACCCATGGGATGGGTACCACGCAGTATTACTTTAAAAGGTCTGCGTTTGCTCACCCAACCTCACCATACCTCTCAGCTCCAAGAGTGTCCGCCCTTATGTCTCAATCAGCTGTGGGTCTAGATATGGTCAATCCAGGTGGCATCACATTCCCTGAACGAATTTTGTAAGAATTTCTCTCTCTTTCACTCTCTTTGTTTCACGGGTTTTTAAAAGTAATTGATTTTTATAAAGGGGTTTAAATGCTTTTCACTGCTGTGTTTATGCCGCTTTACATCCACTTGACTCACTTACAGAGAGATATCAATACATATGTTTTAAGATTGTTACTAGTCAGATATATTCTTGGGCGGTGAATAGGGGGAGTTGAGTCCAGTTCACTGAGCAAGGTGTAGGTCGTGTCTATTACATATTGGGTTTATGGAACGGTATCTGAGCTAATTTGTAACCCTTGTTTTATGCATCACCCCACCTCAGCTTTCCCGTTAAGCAGACATAGTGTGTTTTCTAAACGTGTGAGTCTGTTCTGTTTTGTAATTCAGTTCAAGGGTAGCGGTTTCTACATTCCCTCTATAAGTGATATCTTATGATAAGTGTCTTTTTCTTTGTGACTTGTTTCACTTAGAATCGTCTTACGTAAATCCACTCATCATGCTGCTACTAGCCTTATGACGTTGATTTCATGGCTGAGTGATATTCCATTGTAGATAAGGACCACAACTTCTTTATCCATTTTTCTCTTTCCTGGGATATTTAAGGTGTAATGAAGTGGAGGTTCTTGTCACCAGAGCAGCCCTAAACTTTGGGGTGCCTGTGCCTTGCTGATTTTTAGTTTTCCCAATTTATACGCCCATGAGTGGAAGTGCCCTATGCTCTCTAAGCTGAGTTTTTTAGATGTTTCAGGACACACCGTACACTTCTCCAGAGTGGCTGTTGGCAATTTACATCCCGCCCATCAGCGTAGCCAGCCTCCCGTTTCTCCATGGCCTGTCCTGCATTTCTTGTTTTGACACTTTAGTCAGCATGGCCCTTTTGACCGATGGGAAGCGAGACTTCTTTGTAGCGCTGATTTGCCTTTCCAGGTTGCTTGGTTGGCCAAAACGGGCGTATGCGTTTTTTCCTGAATATATTCAGGAAAAAACGCATACGCCCGTTTTGGCCAAGGGCATCATTGTCGAGGTTTTGCCGCTTTTCCTGTGCTTTAAAGGCGATTTGAATCTCCCTCCTGAAATCTGTTTCCTGCAATTCTGCCTTGCTTTCAAATCCTCTTCGTTGCCTCCCCTCAATATATTTGTGGACGAGAGTGATCATTTATAAGTCTGCAGGTTTGTGAATTGCATTGCCCCTCAGCTCCATTTTTCAACTCGCTTTCTTGGGAGCTGGCCGCAAAAGCACAGGATTGCTTCAGGCCCTATTCTGGTGACGGGCGGCAGGCTGAGCCTATGGTTAATTCTTCTCCCTGATGGGAAAATAGAGTGACCTGTGCCTGTCCCAACACCTAGAGCTAGTCTCTCATTAGTTCCCCTCTTCCCGTTCATCCTCAGGACAAATTGCAACCTGTACGGAACAGGAGGTTAAAGGTGCTGATTCTCCAAGGAGGGAGATTGCTAGTAAAGCGGCTGGAATGGCGAACCCTAGCACAAGGAGATGAGAAATGAGGTGCGTTTTAGAAACCTTTCCCGATCACACGGTGTACCATCTTCTGGGTTCCTTATGCATGTTTTCGATGTAGGAAGATGCCCTTGAACCTGGAGATTTGGGACCCATGGGATGTGTACCACGCAGTATTACTTTAAAGGATCTGCGTTTGCTCACCCAACCTCACCAAACCTCTCAGCCCCAAAAGTGTCCACCCTTATGTCTCAATCAGCTGTGGGTCTAGATATGGTCAATCCTGGTGGCATCACAGCCCCTGAGCGAATTTTGTAAGAATTTCTCTCTCTTTCACTGTCTTTGTTTCACAGGTTTTTAAAAGTAATTGATTTTTATAATGGGGTTTAGCTGCTTTTCACTGCTGTGTGTATGCCACTTTACACCCACTTGACTCACTTACAGAGACATATCAATACATATGTTTTAAGATTCTTACTAGTCAGATATATTCTTGGGCGGTGAATAAGGTGTGTTGAGTCCAGTTCACTGAGCAAGGAGTAGGTCTTGTCTATTACATATTGGGTTTATGGAACGGTATCTGAGCTAATTTGAAACCCTTGTTTTATGCATCACCCCACCTCACCTTTCCCGTTAAGCAGCCATAGTGTGTTTTCTAAACGTGTGACTCTGTTCTGTTTTGTAATTCAGTTCAAGGGTAGCGGTTTTTACATTCCCTCTATAAGTGATATCTTATGATAAGTGTCTTTTTCTGTGTGACTTATTTCACTTAGAATCGTCGTACCTAAATCCACTCATCATGCTGCTACTAGCCTTATGACGTTGATTTCATGGCTGAGTGATATTCCATTGTACATAAGGACCACAACTTTTTAATCCATTTTTCCCTTTCCTGGGATATTTAAGGTGTAACGAAGTGGAGGTTCTTGTCAACAGAGCAGCTCTATACTTTGGGGTGCCTGTGTCTTGCTGATTTTTAGTTTTCCCAATTTATGCACCCATGAGTGGATGTGCCCTATGCTCTCTAAGCTGAGTTTTTTAGATGTTTCAGGACACACCGTACACTTCTCCAGAGTGGCTGTTGGCAATTTACATCCCGCCCATCAGCGTAGCCAGCCTCCCGTTTCTCCATGGCCTGTACTGCATTTCTTGTTTTGACACTTTATTCAGCATGGCCCTTTTGACCGATGGGAAGCGAGACTTCTTTGTAGCGCTTATATGCCTTTCCAGATTGCTTGGTTGGCCAATAAGGGCGTGTGCGCTTTTTCCTGAATATATTCAGGAAAAAACGCATACGCCCTTTTTGGCCAAGGGCATCATTGTCGAGGTTTGGTCGCTTTTCCTGGGCTTTAAATGTGATTCGAATCTCCCTCCTGAAATCTGTTTCCTGCAATTCTACCTTGCTTTCAAATCCTCTTCGTTGCCTTCCCTCAATATATTTGTGGACGAGAGTTATCATTTATAACTCTGGAGGTTTGAGAATTGAAGTGCCCCTAAGCTCCATTTTTCAACTCGCTTTCTTTGGAGCTGGCCGCAAAAAGCGCAGGATTGCTTCAGGTCCTATTCTGGTTCCGAGCAGCAGGCTGAGCCTGTGGTTAATTCTTCTTCCTGATGGGAAAATAGAGTGAACTGTGCCTGTCCCAACACCTAGAGGTAGTCTCTCATTGTTTCCCCCTCTTCCCGTTCATCCTCAGGACAAATTGCAACCTGTACGGAACAGCAGGTTAAAGGTGCTGATTCTCCAAGGAGGGAGATTTCTAGTAAAGCAGCTGGAATTGGCGAACCCGAGCACAAAGAGATGAGAAATGAGGTGCATTTAAAAACATTTCCCGATCACACGGTGTACCATATTCTGGGTTTCTCATGCATGTTTTCGATGTAGGAAGATGCCCTTGAACCTGGAGATTTGGGACCCATGGGATGGGTACCACGCAGTATTACTTTAAAGGGTCTGCGTTTGCTCACCCAACCTCACCATACCTCTCAGCTTCAAGAGTGTCCGTCCTTATGTCTCAATCAGCTGTGGGTCTAGATATGGTCAATCCAGGTGGCATCACAGCCCCTGAAAGAATTTTGTAAGAATTTCTCTCTCTTTCACTGTCTTTGTTTCACGGGTTTTTAAAAGTAATTGATTTTTATAAAGGGGTTTAGCTGCTTTTCACTGCTGTGTTTATGCCGCTTTACATCCACTTGACTCACTTACAGAGAGATATCAATACATAGGTTTTAAGATTGCTACTAGTCAGATATATTCTTGGGAGGTGAATAGGAGGTGTTGAGTCCAGTTCACTGAGCAAGGTGTAGGTCGTGTCTATTACATATTGGGTTTATGGAACGGTATATGAGCTAATTTGTAACCCTTGTTTTATGCATCACCCCACCTCACCTTTCCCGTTAAGCAGCCATAGTGTGTTTTCTAAACGTGTGACTCTGTTCTGTTTTGTAATTCAGTTCAAGGGTGGCGATTTTTACATTCCCTCTATAAGTGATATCTTATGATAAGTGTCTTTTTCTGTATGACTTATTTCACTTACAATCATCGTACCTAAATCCACTCATCATGCTGCTACTAGCCTTATGACGTTGATTTCATGGCTGAGTGATATTCCATTGTACATAAGGACCACAACTTCTTTATCCTTTTTTCTCTTTCCGGCGATATTTAAGGTGTAACGAAGTGGAGGTTCTTGTCAACAGAGCAGCCCTAAATTTTGGGGTGCCTGTGTCTTGCTGATTTTTAGTTTTACCAATTTATACGCCCATGAGTGGAAGTGCCCTATGCTGTCTAAGCTGAGTGTTTTAGATGTTTCAGGACACACCGTACACTTCTCCAGAGTGGCTGTTGGCAATTTACATCCTGCCCATCAGCGTAGCAAGGCTCCCGTTTCTCCATGGCCTGTCCTGCCTTACTGGTTTTGACACTTTATTCAGCATGGCCCTTTTGACCGATGGGAAGCGAGACTTCTTTGTAGCGCTGATTTCCCTTTCCAGGTTGCTTGGTTGGCCAAAAAGAGCGTATGCGTTTTTTCTGGAATATATTCAGGAAAAAACGCATACGCCCTTTTTGGCCAAGGGCATCATTATCGAGGTTTTGCCGCTTTTCCTGGGCTTTAAATGCAATTCGAATCTCCCTCCTGAAATCTGTTTCCTGCAATTCTGCCTTGCTTTCAAATCCTCTTCGTTGCCTTCCCTCAATATATTTGTGGACGAGAGTTATCATTTATAATTCTGGAGGTTTGAGAATTGAAGTGCCCCTAAGCTCCATTTTTCAACTCGCTTTCTTTGGAGCTGGCCGCAAGAGCACAGGATTGCTTCAGGCCCTATTGTGGTTCCGGGCAGCAGGCTGAGCCTGTGGTTAATTCTTCTTCCTGATGGGAAAATAGAGTGACCTGTGCCTGTCCCAACACCTAGAGCTAGTCTCTCATTGGTTCCCCCTCTTCCCGTTCATCCTCAGGACAAATTGCAATCTGTACGGAACAGGAAGTTAAAGGTGCTGATTCTCCAAGGAGGGAGATTGCTAGTAAAGCGGCTGGAATGGTGAACCCGAGCACAAGGAGATGAGAAATGAGGTGCATTTAAAAACCTTTCCCGATCACACGGTGTACCATCTTCTGGGTTTCTCATGCAAGTTTTCGAAGTAGGAAGATGCCCTTGAACCTGGAGATTTGGGACCCATGGGATGTGTTCCACGCAGTATTACTTTAAAGGATCTGCGTTTGCTCACCCAACCTCACCAAACCTCTCAGCCCCAAAAGTGTCCACCCTTATGTCTCAATCAGCTGTGGGTCTAGATATGGTCAATCCTGGTGGCATCACAGCCCCTGAGCGAATTTTGTAAGAATTTCTCTCTCTTTCACTGTCTTTGTTTCACAGGTTTTTAAAAGTAATTGATTTTTATAATGGGGTTTAGCTGCTTTTCACTGCTGTGTTTATGCCACTTTACACCCACTTGACTCACTTACAGAGAGATTTCAATACATATGTTTTAAGATTCTTACTAGTCAGATATATTCTTGGGCGGTGAATAAGGTGTGTTGAGTCCAGTTCACTGAGCAAGGAGTAGGTCTTGTCTATTACATATTGGGTTTATGGAACGGTATCTGAGCTAATTTGAAACCCTTGTTTTATGCATCACCCCACCTCACCTTTCCCGTTAAGCAGCCATAGTGTGTTTTCTAAACGTGTGACTCTGTTCTGTTTTGTAATTCAGTTCAAGGGTAGCGGTTTTTACATTCCCTCTATAAGTGATATCTTATGATAAGTGTCTTTTTCTGTGTGACTTGTTTCACTTAGAATCGTCTTACGTAAATCCACTCATCATGCTGCTACTAGCCTTATGACGTTGATTTCATGGCTGAGTGATATTCCATTGTACATAAGGACCACAACTTCTTTATCCATTTTTCTCTTTCCTGGGATATTTAAGGTGTAACGAAGTGGAGGTTCTTGTCACCAGAGCAGCCCTAAACTTTGGGGTGCCTGTGCCTTGCTGATTTTTAGTTTTCCCAATTTATACGCCCATGAGTGGAAGTGCCCTATGCTCTCTAAGCTGAGTTTTTTAGATGTTTCAGGACACACCGTACACTTCTCCAGAGTGGCTGTTGGCAATTTACATCCCGCCCATCAGCATAGCAAGGCTCCCGTTTCTCCGTGGCCTGTCCTGCATTTCTGGTTTTGACACTTTATTCAGCATGGCCCTTTTGACCGATGGGAAGCGAGACTTCTTTGTAGCGCTGATTTGCCTTTCCAGGTTGCTTGGTTGGCCAAAAAGGGCGTATGCGTTTCTTACTGAATATATTCAGGAAAAAACGCATACGCCCTTTTTGGCCACGGGCATCATTGTCGAGGTTTTGCCGCTTTTCCTGTGATTTAAAGGCGATTCGAATCTACCTCCTGAAACCCGTTTCCTGCAATTTTGCCTTGCTTTCAAATCCTCTTCGTTGCCTTCCCTCAATATATTTGTGGACGAGAGTGATCATTTATAAGTCTGCAGGTTTGTGAATTGCAGTGCCCCTGAGCTCCATTTTTCAACTCGTTTTCTTGGGAGCTGGCTGCCAAAGCGCAGGATTGCTTCAGGCCCTATTCTGGTTCCGGGCGGCAGGCTGAGCCTGTGGTTAATTCTTCTTCCTGATGGGAAAATAGAGTGACCTGTGCCTTTCCCAACACCTAGAGCTAGTCTCTCATTGTTTCCCCCTCTTCCCGTTCATCCTCAGGACAAATTGCAACCTGTACGGAACAGGAGGTTAAAGGTTCTGATTCTCCAAGGAGGCAGGTTGCTAGTGAAGCGGCTGGAATGGCGAACCCGAGCACAAGGAGATGAGAAATGTGGTGCGTTTTAGAAACCTTTCCCGATCACACGGTGTACCATCTTCTGGGTTTCTCATGCAAGTTTTCGAAGTAGGAAGATGCCCTTGAACCTGGAGATTTGGGACCCATGGGATGTGTACCACGCAGTATTACTTTAAAGGATCTGCGTTTGCTCACCCAACCTCACCAAACCTCTCAGCCCCAAAAGTGTCCACCCTTATGTCTCAATCAGCTGTGGGTCTAGATATGGTCAATCCTGGTGGCATCACAGCCCCTGAGCGAATTTTGTAAGAATTTCTCTCTCTTTCACTGTCTTTGTTTCACAGGTTTTTAAAAGTAATTGATTTTTATAATGGGGTTTAGCTGCTTTTCACTGCTGTGTTTATGCCACTTTACACCCACTTGACTCACTTACAGAGAGATATCAATACATATGTTTTAAGATTCTTACTAGTCAGATATATTCTTGGGCGGTGAATAAGGTGTGTTGAGTCCAGTTCACTGAGCAAGGAGTAGGTCTTGTCTATTACATATTGGGTTTATGGAACGGTATCTGAGCTAATTTGAAACCCTTGTTTTATGCATCACCCCACCTCACCTTTCCCGTTAAGCAGCCATAGTGTGTTTTCTAAACGTGTGACTCTGTTCTGTTTTGTAATTCAGTTCAAGGGTAGCGGTTTTTACATTCCCTCTATAAGTGATATCTTATGATAAGTGTCTTTTTCTGTGTGACTTATTTCACTTAGAATCGTCGTACCTAAATCCACTCATCATGCTGCTACTAGCCTTATGACGTTGATTTCATGGCTGAGTGATATTCCATTGTACATAAGGACCACAACTTTTTAATCCATTTTTCCCTTTCCTGGGATATTTAAGGTGTAACGAAGTGGAGGTTCTTGTCAACAGAGCAGCTCTATACTTTGGGGTGCCTGTGTCTTGCTGATTTTTAGTTTTCCCAATTTATGCACCCATGAGTGGATGTGCCCTATGCTCTCTAAGCTGAGTTTTTTAGATGTTTCAGGACACACCGTACACTTCTCCAGAGTGGCTGTTGGCAATTTACATCCCGCCCATCAGCGTAGCCAGCCTCCCGTTTCTCCATGGCCTGTCCTGCATTTCTTGTTTTGACACTTTATTCAGCATGGCCCTTTTGACCGATGGGAAGCGAGACTTCTTTGTAGCGCTTATATGCCTTTCCAGATTGCTTGGTTGGCCAATAAGGGCGTATGCGCTTTTTCCTGAATATATTCAGGAAAAAACGCATACGCCCTTTTTGGCCAAGGGCATCATTGTCGAGGTTTGGTCGCTTTTCCTGGGCTTTAAATGTGATTCGAATCTCCCTCCTGAAATCTGTTTCCTGCAATTCTACCTTGCTTTCAAATCCTCTTCGTTGCCTTCCCTCAATATATTTGTGGACGAGAGTTATCATTTATAACTCTGGAGGTTTGAGAATTGAAGTGCCCCTAAGCTCCATTTTTCAACTCGCTTTCTTTGGAGCTGGCCGCAAAAAGCGCAGGATTGCTTCAGGTCCTATTCTGGTTCCGAGCAGCAGGCTGAGCCTGTGGTTAATTCTTCTTCCTGATGGGAAAATAGAGTGAACTGTGCCTGTCCCAACACCTAGAGCTAGTCTCTCATTCTTTCCCCCTCTTCCCGTTCATCCTCAGGACAAATTGCAACCTGTACGGAACAGCAGGTTAAAGGTGCTGAGTCTCCAAGGAGGGAGATTGCTAGTAAAGCAGCTGGAATGGCGAACCCGAGCACAAGGAGATGAGAAATGAGGTGCATTTAAAAACATTTCCCGATCACACGGTGTACCATATTCTGGGTTTCTCATGCATGTTTTCGATGTAGGAAGATGCCCTTAAACCTGGAGATTTGGGACCCATGGGATGGGTACCACGCAGTATTACTTTAAAGGGTCTGCGTTTGCTCACCCAACCTCACCATACCTCTCAGCTCCAAGAGTGTCCGTCCTTATGTCTCAATCAGCTGTGGGTCTAGATATGGTCAATCCAGGTGGCATCACAGCCCCTGAAAGAATTTTGTAAGAATTTCTCTCTCTTTCACTGTCTTTGTTTCACGGGTTTTTAAAAGTAATTGATTTTTATAAAGGGATTTAGCTGCTTTTCACTGCTGTGTTTATGCCGCTTTACATCCACTTGACTCACTTACAGAGAGATATCAATACATAGGTTTTAAGATTGCTACTAGTCAGATATATTCTTGGGAGGTGAATAGGGGGTGTTGAGTCCAGTTCACTGAGCAAGGTGTAGGTCGTGTCTATTACATATTGGGTTTATGGAACGGTATATGAGCTAATTTGTAACCCTTGTTTTATGCATCACCCCACCTCACCTTTCCCGTTAAGCAGCCATAGTGTGTTTTCTAAACGTGTGACTCTGTTCTGTTTTGTAATTCAGTTCAAGGGTGGCGATTTTTACATTCCCTCTATAAGTGATATCTTATGATAAGTGTCTTTTTCTGTATGACTTATTTCACTTACAATCATCATACCTAAATCCACTCATCATGCTGCTACTAGCCTTATGACGTTGATTTCATGGCTGAGTGATATTCCATTGTACATAAGGACCACAACTTCTTTATCCTTTTTTCTCTTTCCGGCGATATTTAAGGTGTAACGAAGTGGAGGTTCTTGTCACCAGAGCAGCCCTAAACTTTGGGGTGCCTGTGCCTTGCTGATTTTTAGTTTTCCCAATTTATACGCCCATGAGTGGAAGTGCCCTATGCTGTCTAAGCTGAGTGTTTTAGATGTTTTAGGACACACCGTACACTTCTCCAGAGTGGCTGTTGGCAATTTACATCCTGCCCATCAGCATAGCAAGGCTCCCGTTTCTCCATGGCCTGTCCTGCCTTACTAGGTTATGACACTTTATTCAGCATGGCCCTTTTGACCGATGGGAAGCGAGACTTCTTTGTAGCGCTGATTTCTCTTTCCAGGTTGCTTGGTTGGCCAAAAAGGGCGTATGCGTTTTTTCCTGAATATATTCAGGAAAAAACGCATACGCCCTTTTTGGCCAAGGGCATCATTATCGAGGTTTTGCCGCTTTTCCTTGGCTTTAAATGCAATTCGAATCTCCCTCCTGAAATGTGTTTCCTGCAATTCTGCCTTGCTTTCAAATCCTCTTCGTTGCCTTCCCTCAATATATTTGTGGACGAGAGTGATCATTTATAAGTCTGCAGGTTTGTGAATTGCAGTGCCCCTGAGCTCCATTTTTCAACTCGTTTTCTTGGGAGCTGGCTGCCAAAGCGCAGGATTGCTTCAGGCCCTCTTCTGGTTCCGGGCGGCAGGCTGAGCCTGTGGTTAATTCTTCTTCCTGATGGAAAAATAGAGTGACCTGTGCCTTTCCCAACACCTAGAGCTAGTCTCTCATTGTTTCCCCCTCTTCCCGTTCATCCTCAGGACAAATTGCAACATGTACGGTACAGGAGGTTAAAGGTGCTGATTCTCCAAGGAGGGAGATTGCTTGTAAAGCAGCTGGAATGGCGAACCCGAGCACAAGGAGATGAGAAATGATGTGCGATTTAGAAACCTTTCCCGATCACACGGTGTACCATCTTCTGGGTTTCTCATGCAAGTTTTCGAAGTAGGAAGATGCCCTTGAACCTGGAGATTTCGGACCCATGGGATGGGAACCACGCAGTATTACTTTAAAGGGTCTGCGTTTGCTCACCCAGCCTCACCATACCTCTCAGCCTCAAGAGTGTCCACCCTTATGTCTCTATCAGCTGTGGGTCTATATATGGTCAATCTAGGTGGCATCACAGCCCCTGAGCGAATTTAGTAAGAATTTCTGTCTCTTTTGCTGTATTTGATTCACGGGATTTTAAAAGTAATTGATTTTTATAAAGGGGTTTAGCTGCTTTTCACTGCTGTGTTTCTGCCGCTTTACACCCACCTGACTCACTTACAGAGAGATATCAATACATAGGTTTTAAGATTCTTACTAGTCAGATATATTCTTGGGCGGTGAATAGGGGGTGTTGAGTCCAGTTCACTGAACAAGGAGTAGGTCTTGTCTATTACATATTGGGTTTATGGAACGGTATCTGAGCTAATTTGAAACCCTTGTTTTATGCATCACCCCACCTCAGCTTTCCCGTTAAGCAGACATAGTGTGTTTTCTAAACGTGTGAGTCTGTTCTGTTTTGTAATTCAGTTCAAGGGTAGCGGTTTTTACATTCCCTCTATAAGTGATATCTTATGATAAGTGTCTTTTTATTTGTGACTTGTTTCACTTAGAATCGTCTTAGGTAAATCCACTCATCATGCTGCTACTAGCCTTATGACGTTGATTTCATGGCTGAGTGATATTCCATTGTAGATAAGGACCACAACTTCCTTATCCATTTTTCTCTTTCCTGGGATATTTAAGGTGTAACGAAGTGGAGGTTCTTGTCACCAGAGCAGCCCTAAACTTTGGGGTGCCTGTGCCTTGCTGATTTTTAGTTTTCCCAATTTATACGCCCATGAGTGGAAGTGCCCTATGCTCTCTAAGCTGAGTTTTTTAGATGTTTCAGGACACACCGTACACTTCTCCAGAGTGGCTGTTGGCAATTTACATCTCGCCCATCAGCGTAGCAAGGCTCCCGTTTCTCCATGGCCTGTCCTGCATTTGTGGTTTTGACACTTTAATCAGCATGGCCCTTTTGACCGATGGGAAGCGAGACTTCTTTGTAGCGCTGATTTGCCTTTCCAGGTTGCTTGGTTGGCCAAAACGGGCGTATGCGTTTTTTCCTGAATATATTCAGGAAAAAACGCATACGCCCGTTTTGGCCAAGGGCATCATTGTCGAGGTTTTGCCGCTTTTCCTGTGCTTTAAAGGCGATTCGAATCTCCCTCCTGAAATCTGTTTCCTGCAATTCTGCCTTGCTTTCAAATCCTCTTCGTTGCCTCCCCTCAATATATTTGTGGACGAGAGTGATCATTTATAAGTCTGCAGGTTTGTGAATTGCAGTGCCCCTCAGCTCCATTTTTCAACTCGCTTTCTTGGGAGCTGGCCGCAAAAGCACAGGATTGCTTCAGGCCCTATTCTGGTTCCGGGCAGCAGGCTGAGCCTATGGTTAATTCTTCTCCTTGATGGGAAAATAGAGTGACCTGTGCCTGTCCCAAAACCTAGAGCTAGTCTCTCATTAGTTCCCCTCTTCCCGTTCATCCTCAGGATAAATTGCAACCTGTACGGAACAGGAGGTTAAAGGTGCTGATTCTCCAAGGAGGGAGATTGCTAGTAAAGCGGCTGGAATGGCGAACCCTAGCACAAGGAGATGAGAAATGAGGTGCGTTTTAGAAACCTTTCCCGATCACACGGTGTACCATCTTCTGGGTTCCTTATGCATGTTTTCGATGTAGGAAGATGCCCTTGAACCTGGAGATTTGGGACCCATGGGATGTGTACCACGCAGTATTACTTTAAAGGATCTGCGTTTGCTCACCCAACCTCACCAAACCTCTCAGCCCCAAAAGTGTCCACCCTTATGGCTCAATCAGCTGTGGGTCTAGATATGGTCAATCCTGGTGGCATCACAGCCCCTGAGCGAATTTTGTAAGAATTTCTCTCTCTTTCACTGTCTTTGTTTCACAGGTTTTTAAAAGTAATTGATTTTTATAATGGGGTTTAGCTGCTTTTCACTGCTGTGTGTATGCCACTTTACACCCACTTGACTCACTTACAGAGAGATATCAATACATATGTTTTAAGATTCTTACTAGTCAGATATATTCTTGGGCGGTGAATAAGGTGTGTTGAGTCCAGTTCACTGAGCAAGGAGTAGGTCTTGTCTATTACATATTGGGTTTATGGAACGGTATCTGAGCTAATTTGAAACCCTTGTTTTATGCATCACCCCACCTCACCTTTCCCGTTAAGCAGCCATAGTGTGTTTTCTAAACGTGTGACTCTGTTCTGTTTTGTAATTCAGTTCAAGGGTAGCGGTTTTTACATTCCCTCTATAAGTGATATCTTATGATAAGTGTCTTTTTCTGTGTGACTTATTTCACTTAGAATCGTCGTACCTAAATCCACTCATCATGCTGCTACTAGCCTTATGACGTTGATTTCATGGCTGAGTGATATTCCATTGTACATAAGGACCACAACTTTTTAATCCATTTTTCCCTTTCCTGGGATATTTAAGGTGTAACGAAGTGGAGGTTCTTGTCAACAGAGCAGCTCTATACTTTGGGGTGCCTGTGTCTTGCTGATTTTTAGTTTTCCCAATTTATGCACCCATGAGTGGATGTGCCCTATGCTCTCTAAGCTGAGTTTTTTAGATGTTTCAGGACACACCGTACACTTCTCCAGAGTGGCTGTTGGCAATTTACATCCCGCCCATCAGCGTAGCCAGCCTCCCGTTTCTCCATGGCCTGTACTGCATTTCTTGTTTTGACACTTTATTCAGCATGGCCCTTTTGACCGATGGGAAGCGAGACTTCTTTGTAGCGCTTATATGCCTTTCCAGATTGCTTGGTTGGCCAATAAGGGCGTATGCGCTTTTTCCTGAATATATTCAGGAAAAAACGCATACGCCCTTTTTGGCCAAGGGCATCATTGTCGAGGTTTGGTCGCTTTTCCTGGGCTTTAAATGTGATTCGAATCTCCCTCCTGAAATCTGTTTCCTGCAATTCTACCTTGCTTTCAAATCCTCTTCGTTGCCTTCCCTCAATATATTTGTGGACGAGAGTTATCATTTATAACTCTGGAGGTTTGAGAATTGAAGTGCCCCTAAGCTCCATTTTTCAACTCGCTTTCTTTGGAGCTGGCCGCAAAAAGCGCAGGATTGCTTCAGGTCCTATTCTGGTTCCGAGCAGCAGGCTGAGCCTGTGGTTAATTCTTCTTCCTGATGGGAAAATAGAGTGAACTGTGCCTGTCCCAACACCTAGAGCTAGTCTCTCATTGTTTCCCCCTCTTCCCGTTCATCCTCAGGACAAATTGCAACCTGTACGGAACAGCAGGTTAAAGGTGCTGATTCTCCAAGGAGGGAGATTTCTAGTAAAGCAGCTGGAATTGGCGAACCCGAGCACAAAGAGATGAGAAATGAGGTGCATTTAAAAACATTTCCCGATCACACGGTGTACCATATTCTGGGTTTCTCATGCATGTTTTCGATGTAGGAAGATGCCCTTGAACCTGGAGATTTGGGACCCATGGGATGGGTACCACGCAGTATTACTTTAAAAGGTCTGCGTTTGCTCACCCAACCTCACCATACCTCTCAGCTCCAAGAGTGTCCGCCCTTATGTCTCAATCAGCTGTGGGTCTAGATATGGTCAATCCAGGTGGCATCACATTCCCTGAACGAATTTTGTAAGAATTTCTCTCTCTTTCACTCTCTTTGTTTCACGGGTTTTTAAAAGTAATTGATTTTTATAAAGGGGTTTAACTGCTTTTCACTGCTGTGTTTATGCCGCTTTACATCCACTTGACTCACTTACAGAGAGATATCAATACATAGGTTTTAAGATTGTTACTAGTCAGATATATTCTTGGGCGGTGAATAGGGGGAGTTGAGTCCAGTTCACTGAGCAAGGTGTAGGTCGTGTCTATTACATATTGGGTTTATGGAACGGTATCTGAGCTAATTTGTAACCCTTGTTTTATGCATCACCCCACCTCAGCTTTCCCGTTAAGCAGACATAGTGTGTTTTCTAAACGTGTGAGTCTGTTCTGTTTTGTAATTCAGTTCAAGGGTAGCGGTTTCTACATTCCCTCTATAAGTGATATCTTATGATAAGTGTCTTTTTCTTTGTGACTTGTTTCACTTAGAATCGTCTTACGTAAATCCACTCATCATGCTGCTACTAGCCTTATGACGTTGATTTCATGGCTGAGTGATATTCCATTGTAGATAAGGACCACAACTTCTTTATCCATTTTTCTCTTTCCTGGGATATTTAAGGTGTAATGAAGTGGAGGTTCTTGTCACCAGAGCAGCCCTAAACTTTGGGGTGCCTGTGCCTTGCTGATTTTTAGTTTTCCCAATTTATACGCCCATGAGTGGAAGTGCCCTATGCTCTCTAAGCTGAGTTTTTTAGATGTTTCAGGACACACCGTACACTTCTCCAGAGTGGCTGTTGGCAATTTACATCCCGCCCATCAGCGTAGCCAGCCTCCCGTTTCTCCATGGCCTGTCCTGCATTTCTTGTTTTGACACTTTATTCAGCATGGCCCTTTTGACCGATGGGAAGCGAGACTTCTTTGTAGCGCTGATTTGCCTTTCCAGGTTGCTTGGTTGGCCAAAACGGGCGTATGCGTTTTTTCCTGAATATATTCAGGAAAAAACGCATACGCCCGTTTTGGCCAAGGGCATCATTGTCGAGGTTTTGCCGCTTTTCCTGTGCTTTAAAGGCGATTTGAATCTCCCTCCTGAAATCTGTTTCCTGCAATTCTGCCTTGCTTTCAAATCCTCTTCGTTGCCTCCCCTCAATATATTTGTGGACGAGAGTGATCATTTATAAGTCTGCAGGTTTGTGAATTGCATTGCCCCTCAGCTCCATTTTTCAACTCGCTTTCTTGGGAGCTGGCCGCAAAAGCACAGGATTGCTTCAGGCCCTATTCTGGTGACGGGCGGCAGGCTGAGCCTATGGTTAATTCTTCTCCCTGATGGGAAAATAGAGTGACCTGTGCCTGTCCCAACACCTAGAGCTAGTCTCTCATTAGTTCCCCTCTTCCCGTTCATCCTCAGGACAAATTGCAACCTGTACGGAACAGGAGGTTAAAGGTGCTGATTCTCCAAGGAGGGAGATTGCTAGTAAAGCGGCTGGAATGGCGAACCCTAGCACAAGGAGATGAGAAATGAGGTGCGTTTTAGAAACCTTTCCCGATCACACGGTGTACCATCTTCTGGGTTCCTTATGCATGTTTTCGATGTAGGAAGATGCCCTTGAACCTGGAGATTTGGGACCCATGGGATGTGTACCACGCAGTATTACTTTAAAGGATCTGCGTTTGCTCACCCAACCTCACCAAACCTCTCAGCCCCAAAAGTGTCCACCCTTATGTCTCAATCAGCTGTGGGTCTAGATATGGTCAATCCTGGTGGCATCACAGCCCCTGAGCGAATTTTGTAAGAATTTCTCTCTCTTTCACTGTCTTTGTTTCACAGGTTTTTAAAAGTAATTGATTTTTATAATGGGGTTTAGCTGCTTTTCACTGCTGTGTGTATGCCACTTTACACCCACTTGACTCACTTACAGAGAGATATCAATACATATGTTTTAAGATTCTTACTAGTCAGATATATTCTTGGGCGGTGAATAAGGTGTGTTGAGTCCAGTTCACTGAGCAAGGAGTAGGTCTTGTCTATTACATATTGGGTTTATGGAACGGTATCTGAGCTAATTTGAAACCCTTGTTTTATGCATCACCCCACCTCACCTTTCCCGTTAAGCAGCCATAGTGTGTTTTCTAAACGTGTGACTCTGTTCTGTTTTGTAATTCAGTTCAAGGGTAGCGGTTTTTACATTCCCTCTATAAGTGATATCTTATGATAAGTGTCTTTTTCTGTGTGACTTATTTCACTTAGAATCGTCGTACCTAAATCCACTCATCATGCTGCTACTAGCCTTATGACGTTGATTTCATGGCTGAGTGATATTCCATTGTACATAAGGACCACAACTTTTTTATCCATTTTTCCCTTTCCTGGGATATTTAAGGTGTAACGAAGTGGAGGTTCTTGTCAACAGAGCAGCTCTATACTTTGGGGTGCCTGTGTCTTGCTGATTTTTAGTTTTCCCAATTTATGCACCCATGAGTGGATGTGCCCTATGCTCTCTAAGCTGAGTTTTTTAGATGTTTCAGGACACACCGTACACTTCTCCAGAGTGGCTGTTGGCAATTTACATCCCGCCCATCAGCGTAGCCAGCCTCCCGTTTCTCCATGGCCTGTACTGCATTTCTTGTTTTGACACTTTATTCAGCATGGCCCTTTTGACCGATGGGAAGCGAGACTTCTTTGTAGCGCTTATATGCCTTTCCAGATTGCTTGGTTGGCCAATAAGGGCGTATGCGCTTTTTCCTGAATATATTCAGGAAAAAACGCATACGCCCTTTTTGGCCAAGGGCATCATTGTCGAGGTTTGGTCGCTTTTCCTGGGCTTTAAATGTGATTCGAATCTCCCTCCTGAAATCTGTTTCCTGCAATTCTACCTTGCTTTCAAATCCTCTTCGTTGCCTTCCCTCAATATATTTGTGGACGAGAGTTATCATTTATAACTCTGGAGGTTTGAGAATTGAAGTGCCCCTAAGCTCCATTTTTCAACTCGCTTTCTTTGGAGCTGGCCGCAAAAAGCGCAGGATTGCTTCAGGTCCTATTCTGGTTCCGAGCAGCAGGCTGAGCCTGTGGTTAATTCTTCTTCCTGATGGGAAAATAGAGTGAACTGTGCCTGTCCCAACACCTAGAGCTAGTCTCTCATTGTTTCCCCCTCTTCCCGTTCATCCTCAGGACAAATTGCAACCTGTACGGAACAGCAGGTTAAAGGTGCTGATTCTCCAAGGAGGGAGATTTCTAGTAAAGCAGCTGGAATTGGCGAACCCGAGCACAAAGAGATGAGAAATGAGGTGCATTTAAAAACATTTCCCGATCACACGGTGTACCATATTCTGGGTTTCTCATGCATGTTTTCGATGTAGGAAGATGCCCTTGAACCTGGAGATTTGGGACCCATGGGATGGGTACCACGCAGTATTACTTTAAAGGGTCTGCGTTTGCTCACCCAACCTCACCATACCTCTCAGCTTCAAGAGTGTCCGTCCTTATGTCTCAATCAGCTGTGGGTCTAGATATGGTCAATCCAGGTGGCATCACAGCCCCTGAAAGAATTTTGTAAGAATTTCTCTCTCTTTCACTGTCTTTGTTTCACGGGTTTTTAAAAGTAATTGATTTTTATAAAGGGGTTTAGCTGCTTTTCACTGCTGTGTTTATGCCGCTTTACATCCACTTGACTCACTTACAGAGAGATATCAATACATAGGTTTTAAGATTGCTACTAGTCAGATATATTCTTGGGAGGTGAATAGGAGGTGTTGAGTCCAGTTCACTGAGCAAGGTGTAGGTCGTGTCTATTACATATTGGGTTTATGGAACGGTATATGAGCTAATTTGTAACCCTTGTTTTATGCATCACCCCACCTCACCTTTCCCGTTAAGCAGCCATAGTGTGTTTTCTAAACGTGTGACTCTGTTCTGTTTTGTAATTCAGTTCAAGGGTGGCGATATTTACATTCCCTCTATAAGTGATATCTTATGATAAGTGTCTTTTTCTGTATGACTTATTTCACTTACAATCATCGTACCTAAATCCACTCATCATGCTGCTACTAGCCTTATGACGTTGATTTCATGGCTGAGTGATATTCCATTGTACATAAGGACCACAACTTCTTTATCCTTTTTTCTCTTTCCGGCGATATTTAAGGTGTAACGAAGTGGAGGTTCTTGTCAACAGAGCAGCCCTAAATTTTGGGGTGCCTGTGTCTTGCTGATTTTTAGTTTTACCAATTTATACGCCCATGAGTGGAAGTGCCCTATGCTGTCTAAGCTGAGTGTTTTAGATGTTTCAGGACACACCGTACACTTCTCCAGAGTGGCTGTTGGCAATTTACATCCTGCCCATCACCATAGCAAGGCTCCCGTTTCTCCATGGCCTGTCCTGCCTTACTGGTTTTGACACTTTATTCAGCATGGCCCTTTTGACCGATGGGAAGCGAGACTTCTTTGTAGCGCTGATTTCCCTTTCCAGGTTGCTTGGTTGGCCAAAAAGAGCGTATGCGTTTTTTCTGGAATATATCCAGGAAAAAACGCATACGCCCTTTTTGGCCAAGGGCATCATTATCGAGGTTTTGCCGCTTTTCCTGGGCTTTAAATGCAATTCGAATCTCCCTCCTGAAATCTGTTTCCTGCAATTCTGCCTTGCTTTCAAATCCTCTTCGTTGCCTTCCCTCAATATATTTGTGGACGAGAGTTATCATTTATAATTCTGGAGGTTTGAGAATTGAAGTGCCCCTAAGCTCCATTTTTCAACTCGCTTTCTTTGGTTCTGGCCGCAAGAGCACAGGATTGCTTCAGGCCCTATTGTGGTTCCGGGCAGCAGGCTGAGCCTGTGGTTAATTCTTCTTCCTGATGGGAAAATAGAGTGACCTGTGCCTGTCCCAACACCTAGAGCTAGTCTCTCATTGGTTCCCCCTCTTCCCGTTCATCCTCAGGACAAATTGCAATCTGTACGGAACAGGAAGTTAAAGGTGCTGGTTCTCCAAGGAGGGAGATTGCTAGTAAAGCGGCTGGAATGGTGAACCCGAGCACAAGGAGATGAGAAATGAGGTGCATTTAAAAACCTTTCCCGATCACACGGTGTACCATATTCTGGGTTTCTCATGCATGTTTTCGATGTAGGAAGATGCCCTTTAACCTGGAGATTTGGGACCCATGGATGTGTTCCACGCAGTATTACTTTAAAAGGTCTGCGTTTGCTCAACCAACCTCACCATACCTCTCAGCTCCAAGAGTGTCCGCCATTATGTCTCAATCAGCTGTGGGTCTAGATATGGTCAATCCAGGTGGCATCACATTCCCTGAACGAATTTTGTAAGAATTTCTCTCTCTTTCACTGTCTTTGTTTCATGGGTTTTTAAAAGTAATTGATTTTTATAAAGGGGTTTAGCTGCTTTTCACTGCTGTGTTTATGCCGCTTTACATCCACTTGACTCACTTACAGAGAGATATCAATACATAGGTTTTAAGATTGTTACTAGTCAGATATATTCTTGGGCGGTGAATAGGGGGAGTTGAGTCCAGTTCACTGAGCAAGGTGTAGGTCGTGTCTATTACATATTGGGTTTATGGAACGGTATCTGAGCTAATTTGTAACCCTTGTTTTATGCATCACCCCACCTCAGCTTTCCCGTTAAGCAGACATAGTGTGTTTTCTAAACGTGTGAGTCTGTTCTGTTTTGTAATTCAGTTCAAGGGTAGCGGTTTTTACATTCCCTCTATAAGTGATATCTTATGATAAGTGTCTTTTTCTTTGTGACTTGTTTCACTTAGAATCGTCTTACGTAAATCCACTCATCATGCTGCTACTAGCCTTATGACGTTGATTTCATGGCTGAGTGATATTCCATTGTAGATAAGGACCACAACTTCTTCATCCATTTTTCTCTTTCCTGGGATATTTAAGGTGTAACGAAGTGGAGGTTCTTGTCACCAGAGCAGCCCTAAACTTTGGGGTGCCTGTGCCTTGCTGATTTTTAGTTTTCCCAATTTATACGCCCATGAGTGGAAGTGCCCTATGCTGTCTAAGCTGAGTGTTTTAGATGTTTCAGGACACACCGTACACTTCTCCAGAGTGGCTGTTGGCAATTTACATCCCGCCCATCAGCATAGCAAGGCTCCCGTTTCTCCGTGGCCTGTCCTGCATTTCTGGTTTTGACACTTTATTCAGCATGGCCCTTTTGACCGATGGGAAGCGAGACTTCTTTGTAGCGCTGATTTCCCTTTCCAGGTTGCTTGGTTGGCCAAAAAGGGCGTATGCGTTTCTTACTGAATATATTCAGGAAAAAACGCATACGCCCTTTTTGGCCACGGGCATCATTGTCGAGGTTTTGCCGCTTTTCCTGTGATTTAAAGGCGATTCGAATCTACCTCCTGAAATCTGTTTCCTGCAATTTTGCCTTGCTTTCAAATCCTCTTCGTTGCCTTCCCTCAATATATTTGTGGACGAGAGTGATCATTTATAAGTCTGCAGGTTTGTGAATTGCAGTGCCCCTGAGCTCCATTTTTCAACTCGTTTTCTTGGGAGCTGGCTGCCAAAGCGCAGGATTGCTTCAGACCCTATTCTGGTTCAAGGCGGCAGGCTGAGCCTGTGGTTAATTCTTCTTCCTGATGGGAAAATAGAGTGACCTGTGCCTTTCCCAACACCTAGAGCTAGTCTCTCATTGTTTCCCCCTCTTCCCGTTCATCCTCAGGACAAATTGCAACCTGTACGGAACAGGAGGTTAAAGGTGCTGATTCTCCAAGGAGGCAGGTTGCTAGTGAAGCGGCTGGAATGGCGAACCCGAGCACAAGGAGATGAGAAATGAGGTGCGTTTTAGAAACCTTTCCCGATCACACGGTGTACCATCTTCTGGGTTTCTCATGCAAGTTTTCGAAGTAGGAAGATGCCCTTGAACCTGGAGATTTGGGACCCATGGGATGTGTACCACGCAGTATTACTTTAAAGGATCTGCGTTTGCTCACCCAACCTCACCAAACCTCTCAGCCCCAAAAGTGTCCACCCTTATGTCTCAATCAGCTGTGGGTCTAGATATGGTCAATCCTGGTGGCATCACAGCCCCTGAGCGAATTTTGTAAGAATTTCTCTCTCTTTCAATGTCTTTGTTTCACAGGTTTTTAAAAGTAATTGATTTTTATAATGGGGTTTAGCTGCTTTTCACTGCTGTGTTTATGCCACTTTACACCCACTTGACTCACTTACAGAGAGATATCAATACATATGTTTTAAGATTCTTACTAGTCAGATATATTCTTGGGCGGTGAATAAGGTGTGTTGAGTCCAGTTCACTGAGCAAGGAGTAGGTCTTGTCTATTACATATTGGGTTTATGGAACGGTATCTGAGCTAATTTGAAACCCTTGTTTTATGCATCACCCCACCTCACCTTTCCCGTTAAGCAGCCATAGTGTGTTTTCTAAACGTGTGACTCTGTTCTGTTTTGTAATTCAGTTCAAGGGTAGCGGTTTTTACATTCCCTCTATAAGTGATATCTTATGATAAGTGTCTTTTTCTGTGTGACTTATTTCACTTAGAATCGTCGTACCTAAATCCACTCATCATGCTGCTACTAGCCTTATGACGTTGATTTCATGGCTGAGTGATATTCCATTGTACATAAGGACCACAACTTTTTTATCCATTTTTCCCTTTCCTGGGATATTTAAGGTGTAACGAAGTGGAGGTTCTTGTCAACAGAGCAGCTCTATACTTTGGGGTGCCTGTGTCTTGCTGATTTTTAGTTTTCCCAATTTATGCACCCATGAGTGGATGTGCCCTATGCTCTCTAAGCTGAGTTTTTTAGATGTTTCAGGACACACCGTACACTTCTCCAGAGTGGCTGTTGGCAATTTACATCCCGCCCATCAGCGTAGCCAGCCTCCCGTTTCTCCATGGCCTGTCCTGCATTTCTTGTTTTGACACTTTATTCAGCATGGCCCTTTTGACCGATGGGAAGCGAGACTTCTTTGTAGCGCTTATATGCCTTTCCAGATTGCTTGGTTGGCCAATAAGGGCGTATGCGCTTTTTCCTGAATATATTCAGGAAAAAACGCATACGCCCTTTTTGGCCAAGGGCATCATTGTCGAGGTTTGGTCGCTTTTCCTGGGCTTTAAATGTGATTCGAATCTCCCTCCTGAAATCTGTTTCCTGCAATTCTACCTTGCTTTCAAATCCTCTTCGTTGCCTTCCCTCAATATATTTGTGGACGAGAGTTATCATTTATAACTCTGGAGGTTTGAGAATTGAAGTGCCCCTAAGCTCCATTTTTCAACTCGCTTTCTTTGGAGCTGGCCGCAAAAAGCGCAGGATTGCTTCAGGTCCTATTCTGGTTCCGAGCAGCAGGCTGAGCCTGTGGTTAATTCTTCTTCCTGATGGGAAAATAGAGTGAACTGTGCCTGTCCCAACACCTAGAGCTAGTCTCTCATTCTTTCCCCCTCTTCCCGTTCATCCTCAGGGCAAATTGCAACCTGTACGGAACAGCAGGTTAAAGGTGCTGAGTCTCCAAGGAGGGAGATTGCTTGTAAAGCAGCTGGAATGGCGAACCCGAGCACAAGGAGATGAGAAATGAGGTGCATTTAAAAACATTTCCCGATCACACGGTGTACCATATTCTGGGTTTCTCATGCATGTTTTCGATGTAGGAAGATGCCCTTAAACCTGGAGATTTGGGACCCATGGGATGGGTACCACGCAGTATTACTTTAAAGGGTCTGCGTTTGCTCACCCAACCTCACCATACCTCTCAGCTCCAAGAGTGTCCGTCCTTATGTCTCAATCAGCTGTGGGTCTAGATATGGTCAATCCAGGTGGCATCACAGCCCCTGAAAGAATTTTGTAAGAATTTCTCTCTCTTTCACTGTCTTTGTTTCACGGGTTTTTAAAAGTAATTGATTTTTATAAAGGGATTTAGCTGCTTTTCACTGCTGTGTTTATGCCGCTTTACATCCACTTGACTCACTTACAGAGAGATATCAATACATAGGTTTTAAGATTGCTACTAGTCAGATATATTCTTGGGAGGTGAATAGGGGGTGTTGAGTCCAGTTCACTGAGCAAGGTGTAGGTCGTGTCTATTACATATTGGGTTTATGGAACGGTATATGAGCTAATTTGTAACCCTTGTTTTATGCATCACCCCACCTCACCTTTCCCGTTAAGCAGCCATAGTGTGTTTTCTAAACGTGTGACTCTGTTCTGTTTTGTAATTCAGTTCAAGGGTGGCGATTTTTACATTCCCTCTATAAGTGATATCTTATGATAAGTGTCTTTTTCTGTATGACTTATTTCACTTACAATCATCATACCTAAATCCACTCATCATGCTGCTACTAGCCTTATGACGTTGATTTCATGGCTGAGTGATATTCCATTGTACATAAGGACCACAACTTCTTTATCCTTTTTTCTCTTTCCGGCGATATTTAAGGTGTAACGAAGTGGAGGTTCTTGTCACCAGAGCAGCCCTAAACTTTGGGGTGCCTGTGCCTTGCTGATTTTTAGTTTTCCCAATTTATACGCCCATGAGTGGAAGTGCCCTATGCTGTCTAAGCTGAGTGTTTTAGATGTTTTAGGACACACCGTACACTTCTCCAGAGTGGCTGTTGGCAATTTACATCCTGCCCATCAGCATAGCAAGGCTCCCGTTTCTCCATGGCCTGTCCTGCCTTACTAGGTTATGACACTTTATTCAGCATGGCCCTTTTGACCGATGGGAAGCGAGACTTCTTTGTAGCGCTGATTTCTCTTTCCAGGTTGCTTGGTTGGCCAAAAAGGGCGTATGCGTTTTTTCCTGAATATATTCAGGAAAAAACGCATACGCCCTTTTTGGCCAAGGGCATCATTATCGAGGTTTTGCCGCTTTTCCTTGGCTTTAAATGCAATTCGAATCTCCCTCCTGAAATGTGTTTCCTGCAATTCTGCCTTGCTTTCAAATCCTCTTCGTTGCCTTCCCTCAATATATTTGTGGACGAGAGTGATCATTTATAAGTCTGCAGGTTTGTGAATTGCAGTGCCCCTGAG
Organism: Balaenoptera physalus; assembly: GCF_965194825.1. NCBI lineage: Eukaryota > Metazoa > Chordata > Mammalia > Artiodactyla > Balaenopteridae > Balaenoptera > Balaenoptera physalus. The sequence goes on along the minus strand of NC_138890.1, from coordinate 42,105,387 downwards.
CTCCATTTTTCAACTCGTTTTCTTGGGAGCTGGCTGCCAAAGCGCAGGATTGCTTCAGGCCCTCTTCTGGTTCCGGGCGGCAGGCTGAGCCTGTGGTTAATTCTTCTTCCTGATGGAAAAATAGAGTGACCTGTGCCTTTCCCAACACCTAGAGCTAGTCTCTCATTGTTTCCCCCTCTTCCCGTTCATCCTCAGGACAAATTGCAACATGTACGGTACAGGAGGTTAAAGGTGCTGATTCTCCAAGGAGGGAGATTGCTTGTAAAGCAGCTGGAATGGCGAACCCGAGCACAAGGAGATGAGAAATGATGTGCGATTTAGAAACCTTTCCCGATCACACGGTGTACCATCTTCTGGGTTTCTCATGCAAGTTTTCGAAGTAGGAAGATGCCCTTGAACCTGGAGATTTCGGACCCATGGGATGGGAACCACGCAGTATTACTTTAAAGGGTCTGCGTTTGCTCACCAAGCCTCACCATACCTCTCAGCCCCAAGAGTGTCCACCCTTATGTCTCTATCAGCTGTGGGTCTATATATGGTCAATCTAGGTGGCATCACAGCCCCTGAGCGAATTTAGTAAGAATTTCTCTCTCTTTTGCTGTATTTGTTTCACGGGATTTTAAAAGTAATTGATTTTTATAAAGGGGTTTAGCTGCTTTTCACTGCTGTGTTTCTGCCGCTTTACACCCACCTGACTCACTTACAGAGAGATATCAATACATAGGTTTTAAGATTCTTACTAGTCAGATATATTCTTGGGCGGTGAATAGGGGGTGTTGAGTCCAGTTCACTGAACAAGGAGTAGGTCTTGTCTATTACATATTGGGTTTATGGAACGGTATCTGAGCTAATTTGAAACCCTTGTTTTATGCATCACCCCACCTCACCTTTCCCGTTAAGCAGCCATAGTGTGTTTTCTAAACGGGTGACTCTGTTCTGTTTTGTAATTCAGTTCAAGGGTAGCGGTTTTTACATTCCCGCTATCAGTGATATCTTATGATAAGTGTCTTTTACTGTGTGACTTATTTCACTTAGAATCGTCGTAACTAAATCCACTCATCATGCTGCTACTAGCCTTATGACGTTGATTTCATGGCTGAGTGATATTCCATTGTACATAAGGACCACAACTTCTTTATCCATTTTTCTCTTTCTTGGGATATTTAAGGTGTAACGAATTGGAGGTTCTTGTCCACAGAGCAGCTCCAAACTTAGGGGTGCCTGTGTCTTGCTGATTTTTAGTTTTCCCAATTTATACGCCCATGAGTGGAAGTGCCCTATGCTCTCTAAGCTGAGTTTTTTAGATGTTTCAGGACACACCGTACACTTCTCCAGAGTGGCTGTTGGCAATTTACATCTCGCCCATCAGCGTAGCAAGGCTCCCGTTTCTCCATGGCCTGTCCTGCATTTGTGGTTTTGACACTTTAATCAGCATGGCCCTTTTGACTGATGGGAAGCGAGACTTCTTTGTAGCGCTGATTTGCCTTTCCAGGTTGCTTGGTTGGCCAAAAAGGGCGTATGCGTTTCTTACTGAATATATTCAGGAAAAAACGCATACGCCCTTTTTGGCCACGGGCATCATTGTCGAGGTTTTGCCGCTTTTCCTGTGATTTAAAGGCGATTCGAATCTACCTCCTGAAACCCGTTTCCTGCAATTTTGCCTTGCTTTCAAATCCTCTTCGTTGCCTTCCCTCAATATATTTGTGGACGAGAGTGATCATTTATAAGTCTGCAGGTTTGTGAATTGCAGTGCCCCTGAGCTCCATTTTTCAACTCGTTTTCTTGGGAGCTGGCTGCCAAAGCGCAGGATTGCTTCAGGCCCTATTCTGGTTCCGGGCGGCAGGCTGAGCCTGTGGTTAATTCTTCTTCCTGATGGGAAAATAGAGTGACCTGTGCCTTTCCCAACACCTAGAGCTAGTCTCTCATTGTTTCCCCCTCTTCCCGTTCATCCTCAGGACAAATTGCAACCTGTACGGAACAGGAGGTTAAAGGTTCTGATTCTCCAAGGAGGCAGGTTGCTAGTGAAGCGGCTGGAATGGCGAACCCGAGCACAAGGAGATGAGAAATGAGGTGCGTTTTAGAAACCTTTCCCGATCACACGGTGTACCATCTTCTGGGTTTCTCATGCAAGTTTTCGAAGTAGGAAGATGCCCTTGAACCTGGAGATTTGGGACCCATGGGATGTGTACCACGCAGTATTACTTTAAAGGATCTGCGTTTGCTCACCCAACCTCACCAAACCTCTCAGCCCCAAAAGTGTCCACCCTTATGTCTCAATCAGCTGTGGGTCTAGATATGGTCAATCCTGGTGGCATCACAGCCCCTGAGCGAATTTTGTAAGAATTTCTCTCCCTTTCACTGTCTTTGTTTCACAGGTTTTTAAAAGTAATTGATTTTTATAATGGGGTTTAGCTGCTTTTCACTGCTGTGTTTATGCCACTTTACACCCACTTGACTCACTTACAGAGAGATATCAATACATATGTTTTAAGATTCTTACTAGTCAGATATATTCTTGGGCGGTGAATAAGGTGTGTTGAGTCCAGTTCACTGAGCAAGGAGTAGGTCTTGTCTATTACATATTGGGTTTATGGAACGGTATCTGAGCTAATTTGAAACCCTTGTTTTATGCATCACCCCACCTCACCTTTCCCGTTAAGCAGCCATAGTGTGTTTTCTAAACGTGTGACTCTGTTCTGTTTTGTAATTCAGTTCAAGGGTAGCGGTTTTTACATTCCCTCTATAAGTGATATCTTATGATAAGTGTCTTTTTCTGTGTGACTTATTTCACTTAGAATCGTCGTACCTAAATCCACTCATCATGCTGCTACTAGCCTTATGACGTTGATTTCATGGCTGAGTGATATTCCATTGTACATAAGGACCACAACTTTTTTATCCATTTTTCCCTTTCCTGGGATATTTAAGGTGTAACGAAGTGGAGGTTCTTGTCAACAGAGCAGCTCTATACTTTGGGGTGCCTGTGTCTTGCTGATTTTTAGTTTTCCCAATTTATGCACCCATGAGTGGATGTGCCCTATGCTCTCTAAGCTGAGTTTTTTAGATGTTTCAGGACACACCGTACACTTCTCCAGAGTGGCTGTTGGCAATTTACATCCCGCCCATCAGCGTAGCCAGCCTCCCGTTTCTCCATGGCCTGTCCTGCATTTCTTGCTTTGACACTTTATTCAGCATGGCCCTTTTGACCGATGGGAAGCGAGACTTCTTTGTAGCGCTTATATGCCTTTCCAGATTGCTTGGTTGGCCAATAAGGGCGTATGCGCTTTTTCCTGAATATATTCAGGAAAAAACGCATACGCCCTTTTTGGCCAAGGGCATCATTGTCGAGGTTTGGTCGCTTTTCCTGGGCTTTAAATGTGATTCGAATCTCCCTCCTGAAATCTGTTTCCTGCAATTCTACCTTGCTTTCAAATCCTCTTCGTTGCCTTCCCTCAATATATTTGTGGACGAGAGTTATCATTTATAACTCTGGAGGTTTGAGAATTGAAGTGCCCCTAAGCTCCATTTTTCAACTCGCTTTCTTTGGAGCTGGCCGCAAAAAGCGCAGGATTGCTTCAGGTCCTATTCTGGTTCCGAGCAGCAGGCTGAGCCTGTGGTTAATTCTTCTTCCTGATGGGAAAATAGAGTGAACTGTGCCTGTCCCAACACCTAGAGCTAGTCTCTCATTGTTTCCCCCTCTTCCCGTTCATCCTCAGGACAAATTGCAACCTGTACGGAACAGCAGGTTAAAGGTGCTGAGTCTCCAAGGAGGGAGATTGCTAGTAAAGCAGCTGGAATGGCGAACCCGAGCACAAGGAGATGAGAAATGAGGTGCATTTAAAAACATTTCCCGATCACACGGTGTACCATATTCTGGGTTTCTCATGCATGTTTTCGATGTAGGAAGATGCCCTTAAACCTGGAGATTTGGGACCCATGGGATGGGTACCACGCAGTATTACTTTAAAGGGTCTGCGTTTGCTCACCCAACCTCACCATACCTCTCAGCTCCAAGAGTGTCCGTCCTTATGTCTCAATCAGCTGTGGGTCTAGATATGGTCAATCCAGGTGGCATCACAGCCCCTGAAAGAATTTTGTAAGAATTTCTCTCTCTTTCACTGTCTTTGTTTCACGGGTTTTTAAAAGTAATTGATTTTTATAAAGGGATTTAGCTGCTTTTCACTGCTGTGTTTATGCCGCTTTACATCCACTTGACTCACTTACAGAGAGATATCAATACATAGGTTTTAAGATTGCTACTAGTCAGATATATTCTTGGGAGGTGAATAGGGGGTGTTGAGTCCAGTTCACTGAGCAAGGTGTAGGTCGTGTCTATTACATATTGGGTTTATGGAACGGTATATGAGCTAATTTGTAACCCTTGTTTTATGCATCACCCCACCTCACCTTTCCCGTTAAGCAGCCATAGTGTGTTTTCTAAACGTGTGACTCTGTTCTGTTTTGTAATTCAGTTCAAGGGTGGCGATTTTTACATTCCCTCTATAAGTGATATCTTATGATAAGTGTCTTTTTCTGTATGACTTATTTCACTTACAATCATCATACCTAAATCCACTCATCATGCTGCTACTAGCCTTATGACGTTGATTTCATGGCTGAGTGATATTCCATTGTACATAAGGACCACAACTTCTTTATCCTTTTTTCTCTTTCCGGCGATATTTAAGGTGTAACGAAGTGGAGGTTCTTGTCACCAGAGCAGCCCTAAACTTTGGGGTGCCTGTGCCTTGCTGATTTTTAGTTTTCCCAATTTATACGCCCATGAGTGGAAGTGCCCTATGCTGTCTAAGCTGAGTGTTTTAGAAGTTTTAGGACACACCGTACACTTCTCCAGAGTGGCTGTTGGCAATTTACATCCTGCCCATCAGCATAGCAAGGCTCCCGTTTCTCCATGGCCTGTCCTGCCTTACTAGGTTATGACACTTTATTCAGCATGGCCCTTTTGACCGATGGGAAGCGAGACTTCTTTGTAGCGCTGATTTCTCTTTCCAGGTTGCTTGGTTGGCCAAAAAGGGCGTATGCGTTTTTTCCTGAATATATTCAGGAAAAAACGCATACGCCCTTTTTGGCCAAGGGCATCATTATCGAGGTTTTGCCGCTTTTCCTTGGCTTTAAATGCAATTCGAATCTCCCTCCTGAAATGTGTTTCCTGCAATTCTGCCTTGCTTTCAAATCCTCTTCGTTGCCTTCCCTCAATATATTTGTGGACGAGAGTGATCATTTATAAGTCTGCAGGTTTGTGAATTGCAGTGCCCCTGAGCTCCATTTTTCAACTCGTTTTCTTGGGAGCTGGCTGCCAAAGCGCAGGATTGCTTCAGGCCCTCTTCTGGTTCCGGGCGGCAGGCTGAGCCTGTGGTTAATTCTTCTTCCTGATGGAAAAATAGAGTGACCTGTGCCTTTCCCAACACCTAGAGCTAGTCTCTCATTGTTTCCCCCTCTTCCCGTTCATCCTCAGGACAAATTGCAACATGTACGGTACAGGAGGTTAAAGGTGCTGATTCTCCAAGGAGGGAGATTGCTTGTAAAGCAGCTGGAATGGCGAACCCGAGCACAAGGAGATGAGAAATGATGTGCGATTTAGAAACCTTTCCCGATCACACGGTGTACCATCTTCTGGGTTTCTCATGCAAGTTTTCGAAGTAGGAAGATGCCCTTGAACCTGGAGATTTCGGACCCATGGGATGGGAACCACGCAGTATTACTTTAAAGGGTCTGCGTTTGCTCACCAAGCCTCACCATACCTCTCAGCCCCAAGAGTGTCCACCCTTATGTCTCTATCAGCTGTGGGTCTATATATGGTCAATCTAGGTGGCATCACAGCCCCTGAGCGAATTTAGTAAGAATTTCTCTCTCTTTTGCTGTATTTGTTTCACGGGATTTTAAAAGTAATTGATTTTTATAAAGGGGTTTAGCTGCTTTTCACTGCTGTGTTTCTGCCGCTTTACACCCACCTGACTCACTTACAGAGAGATATCAATACATAGGTTTTAAGATTCTTACTAGTCAGATATATTCTTGGGCGGTGAATAGGGGGTGTTGAGTCCAGTTCACTGAACAAGGAGTAGGTCTTGTCTATTACATATTGGGTTTATGGAACGGTATCTGAGCTAATTTGAAACCCTTGTTTTATGCATCACCCCACCTCACCTTTCCCGTTAAGCAGCCATAGTGTGTTTTCTAAACGGGTGACTCTGTTCTGTTTTGTAATTCAGTTCAAGGGTAGCGGTTTTTACATTCCCGCTATCAGTGATATCTTATGATAAGTGTCTTTTACTGTGTGACTTATTTCACTTAGAATCGTCGTAACTAAATCCACTCATCATGCTGCTACTAGCCTTATGACGTTGATTTCATGGCTGAGTGATATTCCATTGTACATAAGGACCACAACTTCTTTATCCATTTTTCTCTTTCTTGGGATATTTAAGGTGTAACGAATTGGAGGTTCTTGTCCACAGAGCAGCTCCAAACTTAGGGGTGCCTGTGTCTTGCTGATTTTTAGTTTTCCCAATTTATACGCCCATGAGTGGAAGTGCCCTATGCTCTCTAAGCTGAGTTTTTTAGATGTTTCAGGACACACCGTACACTTCTCCAGAGTGGCTGTTGGCAATTTACATCTCGCCCATCAGCGTAGCAAGGCTCCCGTTTCTCCATGGCCTGTCCTGCATTTGTGGTTTTGACACTTTAATCAGCATGGCCCTTTTGACTGATGGGAAGCGAGACTTCTTTGTAGCGCTGATTTGCCTTTCCAGGTTGCTTGGTTGGCCAAAAAGGGCGTATGCGTTTCTTACTGAATATATTCAGGAAAAAACGCATACGCCCTTTTTGGCCACGGGCATCATTGTCGAGGTTTTGCCGCTTTTCCTGTGATTTAAAGGCGATTCGAATCTACCTCCTGAAACCCGTTTCCTGCAATTTTGCCTTGCTTTCAAATCCTCTTCGTTGCCTTCCCTCAATATATTTGTGGACGAGAGTGATCATTTATAAGTCTGCAGGTTTGTGAATTGCAGTGCCCCTGAGCTCCATTTTTCAACTCGTTTTCTTGGGAGCTGGCTGCCAAAGCGCAGGATTGCTTCAGGCCCTATTCTGGTTCCGGGCGGCAGGCTGAGCCTGTGGTTAATTCTTCTTCCTGATGGGAAAATAGAGTGACCTGTGCCTTTCCCAACACCTAGAGCTAGTCTCTCATTGTTTCCCCCTCTTCCCGTTCATCCTCAGGACAAATTGCAACCTGTACGGAACAGGAGGTTAAAGGTTCTGATTCTCCAAGGAGGCAGGTTGCTAGTGAAGCGGCTGGAATGGCGAACCCGAGCACAAGGAGATGAGAAATGAGGTGCGTTTTAGAAACCTTTCCCGATCACACGGTGTACCATCTTCTGGGTTTCTCATGCAAGTTTTCGAAGTAGGAAGATGCCCTTGAACCTGGAGATTTGGGACCCATGGGATGTGTACCACGCAGTATTACTTTAAAGGATCTGCGTTTGCTCACCCAACCTCACCAAACCTCTCAGCCCCAAAAGTGTCCACCCTTATGTCTCAATCAGCTGTGGGTCTAGATATGGTCAATCCTGGTGGCATCACAGCCCCTGAGCGAATTTTGTAAGAATTTCTCTCCCTTTCACTGTCTTTGTTTCACAGGTTTTTAAAAGTAATTGATTTTTATAATGGGGTTTAGCTGCTTTTCACTGCTGTGTTTATGCCACTTTACACCCACTTGACTCACTTACAGAGAGATATCAATACATATGTTTTAAGATTCTTACTAGTCAGATATATTCTTGGGCGGTGAATAAGGTGTGTTGAGTCCAGTTCACTGAGCAAGGAGTAGGTCTTGTCTATTACATATTGGGTTTATGGAACGGTATCTGAGCTAATTTGAAACCCTTGTTTTATGCATCACCCCACCTCACCTTTCCCGTTAAGCAGCCATAGTGTGTTTTCTAAACGTGTGACTCTGTTCTGTTTTGTAATTCAGTTCAAGGGTAGCGGTTTTTACATTCCCTCTATAAGTGATATCTTATGATAAGTGTCTTTTTCTGTGTGACTTATTTCACTTAGAATCGTCGTACCTAAATCCACTCATCATGCTGCTACTAGCCTTATGACGTTGATTTCATGGCTGAGTGATATTCCATTGTTCATAAGGACCACAACTTCTTTAACCATTTTACTCGTTGCTGGGATATTCAACGTGTAACGAAGTGGAGGTTTTTGTCAACAGAGCAGCCCTAAACTTTGGGGTGCCTGTGTCTTGCTGATTTTAGTTTACCCAATTTATACGCCCATGAGTGGAAGTGCCCTATGCTCTCTAAGCTGAGTTTTTTAGATGTTTCAGGGTACACCGTACACTTCTCCAGAGTGGCTGTTGGCAATTTTCACCCCGCCCATCAGTGTAGCAAGGCTCCCGTTCCTCCATGGCCTGTCCTGCATTTCTGGTTTTGACACTTTATTCAGCATGGCCCTTTTGACCGATGGGAAGCGAGACTTCTTTGTAGCGCTGATTTGCCTTTCCAGGTTGCTTGGTTGGCCAAAAAGGCGTATGCGTTTTTTCCTGAATATATTCAGGAAAAAACGCATATGCCCTTTTTTGCCAAGGGCATCATTGTCGAGGATTTGCTGCTTTTCCTGTGCTTTAAAGGCGATTCGAATCTACCTCCTGAAATCTGTTTCCGGCAATTCTGCCTTACTTTCAAATCCTCTTCGTTGCCTTCCCTCAATATATTTGTGGACGAGAGTTATCATTTATAATTCTGCAGGTTGGTGAATTGCAGTGCCCCTGAGCTCCATTTTTGAACTTTGAACTCGCTTTCTTGGGATCTGGCCGCAAAAGCGCAGGATTGCTTCAGGCCCAATTGTGTTTCCGGGCAGCAGGCAGAGCCTGTGGTTAATTCTTCTTCCTGATGGGAAAATAGAGTGACCTGTGCCTGTCCCAAAACCTAGAGCTAGTCTCTCATTGGTTCCCCCTCTTCCCGTTCATCCTCAGGACAAATTGCAATCTGTACGGAACAGGAGGTTAAAGGTGCTGATTCTCCAAGGAGGGAGATTGCTAGTAAAGCGGCTGGAATGGCGAACCCGAGCACAAGGAGATGAGAAATGAGGTGCATTTTAGAAACCTTTCCCGATCACACGGTGTACCATCTTCTGGGTTTCTCATGCATGTTTTCGATGTAGGAAGATGCCCTTGAACCTGGAGATTTGGGACCCATGGGATGGGTACCACGCAGTATTACTTTAAAGGGTCTGCGTTTGCTCACCCAACCTCACCATACCTCTCAGCCCCAAGAGTGTCCACCCTTATGTCTCAATCAGCTGTGGGTCTAGATATGGTCAATCTAGGTGGCATCACAGCCCCTGAACGAATTTTGTAAGAATTTCTCTCTCTTTCACTGTCTTTGTTTCACGGGTTTTTAAAAGTCATTGATTTTTATAATGGGGTTTAGCTGCTTTTCACTGCTGTGTTTATGCCGCTTTACACCCACTTGACTCACTTACAGAGAGATATCAATACATAGGTTTTAAGATTCTTACTAGTCAGATATATTTTTGGGTGGTGAATAGGGGGTGTTGAGTCCAGTTCACTGAGCAAGGTTTAGGTCATTTCTATTACATATTGGGTTTATGGAACGGTATCTGAGCTAATTTGAAACCCTTGTTTTATGCATCACCCCACCTCACCTTTCCCGTTAAGCAGCCATAGTGTGCTTTCTAAACGTGTGAGTCTGTTCTGTTTTGTAATTCAGTTCAAGGGTAGCGGTTTTTACATTCCCTCTATAAGTGATATCTTATGATAAGTGTCTTTTTCTGTGTGACTTGTTTCACTTAGAATCGTCTTACGTAAATCCACTCATCATGCTGCTACTAGCCTTATGACGTTGATTTCATGGCTGAGTGATATTCCATTCTACATAAGGATCACAACTTCTTTATCCATTTTTCTCTTTCTGGGATATTTAAGGTGTAACGAAGTGGAGGCTCTTGTCACCAGAGCAGCCCTAAACTTTGGGGTGCCTGTGCCTTGCTGATTTTTAGTTTTCCCAATTTATACGCCCATGAGTGGAAGTGCCCTATGCTCTCTAAGCTGAGTTTTTTAGATGTTTCAGGACACACCGTACACTTCTCCAGAGTGGCTGTTGGCAATTTACATCCCGCCCATCAGCGTAGCAAGGCTCCTGTTTCTCCATGGCCTGTCCTGCATTTGTGGTTTTGACACTTTATTCAGCATGGCCCTTTTGACCGATGGGAAGCGAGACTTCTTTGTAGCGCTGATTTGCCTTTCCAGGTTGCTTGGTTGGCCAAAACGGGCGTATGCGTTTTTTCCTGAATATATTCAGGAAAAAACGCATACGCCCGTTTTGGTCAAGGGCATCATTGTCGAGGTTTTGCCGCTTTTCCTGTGCTTTAAAGGCAATTCGAATCTCCCTCCTGAAATCTGTTTCCTGCAATTCTGCCTTGCTTTCAAATCCTCTTCGTTGCCTTCCCTCAATATATTTGTGGACGAGAGTGATCATTTATAAGTCTGCAGGTTTGTGAATTGCAGTGCCCCTGAGCTCTATTTTTCAACTCGCTTTCTTGGGAGCTGGCCGCATAAGCGCAGGATTGCTTCAGGCCCTATTCTGGTAACGGGCGGCAGGCTGACCCTATGGTTAATTCTTCTCCCTGATGGGAAAATAGAGTGACCTGTGCCTGTCCCAACACCTAGAGCTAGTCTCTCATTGGTTCCCCCTCTTCCCGTTCATCCTCAGGACAAATTGCAACCTGTACGGAACAGGAGGTTAAAGGTGCTGATTCTCCAAGGAGGGAGATTGCTAGTAAAGAGGCTGGAATGGCAAACCCGAGCACAAGGAGATGAGAAATGAGGTGCGTTTTAGAAACCTTTCCCGATCACACGGTGTACCATCTTCTGGGTTCCTCATGCATGTTTTGGATGTAGGAAGATGCTCTTGAACCTGGAGATTTGGGACCCATGGGATGGTTACCACGCAGTATTACTTTACAGGGTCTGCGTTTGCTCACCCAACCTCACCAAACCTCTCAGCCCCAAGAGTGTCCACCCTTATGTCTCAATCAGCTGTGGGTCTAGATATGGTCAATCTAGGTGGCATCACAACCCCTGAACGAATTTAGTAAGAATTTCTCTCTCTTTCACTGTCTTTGTTTCACGGGTTTTTAAAAGTAATTGATTTTTATAATGGGGTTCAGCTGCCTTTCTCTGCTGTGTTTATGCCGCTTTACACCCACTAGACTCACATACAGAGAGATATCAATACATAGGTTTTAAGATTCTTACTAGTCAGATATATTCTTGGACGGTGAATAGGGGGTGTTGAGTCCAGTTCACTGAGCAAGGAGTAGGCCTTGTCTATTACATATTGGTTTTATGGAACGGTATCTGAGCTAATTTGTAACCCTTGTTTTAGGCATCACCCCACCTCACCTTTCCCGTTAAGCAGCCATAGTGTGTTTTCTAAATGTGTGACTCTGTTCTGTTTTGTAATTCAGTTCAAGGGTAGCGGTTTTTACTTTCCGTCTATAAGTGATATCTTATGATAAGTGTCTTTTTCTGTGTGACTTATTTCACTTAGAATCGTCGTACCTAAATCCACTCATCATGCTGCTGCTAGCCTTATGACGTTGATTTCATGGCTGAGTGATATTCCATTGTTCATAAGGACCACAACTTCTTTATCCATTTTACTCGTTGCTGGGATATTCAAGGTGTAACCAAGTGGAGGTTTTTGTCAACAGAGTAGCCCTAAACTTTGGGGTGCCTGTGTCTTGCTGATTTTAGTTTACCCAATTTATACGCCCATGAGTGGAAGTGCCGTATGCTCTCTAAGCTGAGTTTTTTAGATGTTTCAGGGTACACCGTACACTTCTCCAGAGTGGCTGTTGGCAATTTTCACCCCGCCCATCAGTGTAGCAAGGCTCCCGTTCCTCCATGGCCTGTCCTGCATTTCTGGTTTTGACACTTTATTCAGCATGGCCCTTTTGACCGATGGGAAGCGAGACTTCTTTGTAGCGCTGATTTGCCTTTCCAGGTTGCTTGGTTGGCCAAAAAGGGCGTATGCGTTTTTTCCTGAATATATTCAGGAAAAAAAGGCATACGCCGTTTTCGGCCAAGGGCATCATTGTCGAGGTTTCGCCGCTTTTCCTGTGCTTTAAAGGCGATTCGAATCTCCCTCCTGAAATCTGTTTCCTGCAATTCTGCCTTGCTTTCAAATCCTCTTCGTTGCCTTCCCTCAATATATTTGTGGACGAGAGTTATCATTTATAAGTCTGCAGGTTTGTGAATTACAGTGCCCCTGAGCTCCATTTTTCAACTCGCTTTCTTGGGAGCTGGCCGCAAAAGCGCAGGATTGCTTCAGGCCCTCTTCTGCTCCCGGGGGGCAGGCTGAGCCTGTGGTTAATTCTTCTTCCTGATGGGAAAATAGAGTGACCTATGCCTGTCCCAACATCTAGAGCTAGTCTCTCATTGGTTCCCCCTCTTCCGTTCATCCTCAGCACAAATTGCAGCCTGTACGGAACAGGAGGTTAAAGGTGCTGATTCTCCGAGGAGGGAGATTGCTAGTAATGCGGCTGGAATGGCGAACCCGAGCACAAGGAGATAAGAAATGAGGTGCGCTTTAGAAACCTTTCCCGATCACACGGTGTACCGTCTTCTGGGTTTCTCATGCATGTTTTCGATGTAGGAAGATGCCCTTGAACCTGGAGATTTGGGACCCATGGGATGGGAACCACGCAGTATTACTTTAAAGGGTCTGCGTTTGCTCACCCAACCTGACCAAACCTCTCAGCCCCAAGAGTATCCACCCTTATGTCTCAGTCAGCTGTGAGTCTATATGTGGTCAATACAGGTGGCATCACAGCCCCTGAACGAATTTTGTAAGAATTTCTCTCTCTTCACTGTCTTTGTTTCACGGGTTTTTAAAACTAATTGATTTTTATAAAGGGGTTTAGCTGCTTTTCACTGCTGTGTTTATGCTGCTTTACACCCACTTCACAAACTTACAGAGAGATATCAATACATAGGTTTTAAGATTCTTACTAGTCAGATAGATTCTTGGGCGGTGAATAGGGGGTGTTGAGTCCAATTCACCGAGCAAGGCATAGGTCTTGTCTATTACCTATTGGGTTTATGGAACGGTATCTGAGCTAATCTGAAACCCTTGTTTTATGCATCACCCCACCTCACCTTTCCCGTTAAGCAGCCATAGTGTGTTTTCTAAACGTGTGACTCTGTTCTGTTTTGTAATTCAGTTCAAGGGTAGCGGTTTTTACATTCCCTCTATAAGTGATATCTTACGATAAGTGTCTTTTTCTGTGTGACTTATTTCACTTAGAATCGTCGTACCTAAATCCACTCATCATGCTGCTACTAGCCTTATGACGTTGATTTCATGGCTTAGTGATATTCCATTGTACATAAGGACCACAACTTGTTTATCCATTTTTCTCTTTCCTGGGATATTTAAGGTGTAACGAAGTGGAGGTTCTTGTCAACAGAGCAGCCCTAAACTTTGGGGTGCCTGTGTCTTGCTGATTTTTAGTTTTCCCAATTTATACGCCCATGAGTGGAAGTGTCCTATGCTCTCTAAGCTGAGTTTTTTAGATGTTTCAGGACACATCGTACACTTCTCCAGAGTGGCTGTTGGCAATTTACATCCCACCCATCAGCGTAGCCAGGCTCCCGTTTCTCCATGGCCTGTTCTGCATTTCTGGTTTTGACACTTTATTCAGCATGGCCCTTTTGACCGATGGGAAGCGAGACTTCTTTGTAGCGCTGATTTGCCTTTCCAGGTTGCTTGGTTGGCCAAAAAGGGCGTATGCGTTTTTTCCTGAATATATTCAGGAAAAAACGGATACGCCCTTTTTGGTCAAGGGCATCATTGTCTAGGTTTTGCCGCTTTTCCTGTGCTTTAAAGGCGATTTGAATCTCCCTCCTGAAATATGTTTCCTGCAATTCTGCCTTGTTTTCAAATCCTCTTCGTTGCCTTCCCTCAATATATTTGTGGACGAGAGTTATCATTTATAAGGCTGCAAGTTTGTGAATTGCAGTGCCCCTGAGCTCCATTTTTCAACTCGCTTTCTTGAGAGCTGGCCGCAAAAGCGCAGGATTGCTACAGTCCCTCTTCTGGTCCCTGGCGGCAGGCTGAGCCTGTGGTTAATTCTTCTTCCTGATGGGAAAATAGAGTGACCTATGCCTGTCCCAACACCTAGAGCTAGTCTTTCATTGGTTCCCCCTCTTCCCGCTCATCCTCAGCACAAATTGCAACCTGTACAGAACAGGAGGTTAAAGGTGCTGATTCTCCAAGGAGGGAGATTGCTAGTAATGCGGCTGGAATGGCGAACCCGAGCACAAGGAGATAAGAAATGAGGTGCGCTTTAGAAACCTTTCCCGATCACACGGTGTACCGTCTTCTGGTTTTCTCATGCATGTTTTCGATGTAGGAAGATGCCCTTGAACCTGGAGATTTGGGACCCATGGGATGGGTACCACGCACTATTACTTTAAAGGGTCTGCGTTTCCTCACCCAACCTCACCAAACCTCTCAGCCCCAAGAGTGTCCACCCTTATGTCTCAATCAGCTGTGGGTCTAGATATGGTCAATCCAGGTGGCATCACAGCCCCTGAACGAATTTTGTAAGAATTTCTCTCTCTTTCACTATCTTTGTTTCACTGGTTTTTAAAAGTAATTGATTTTTATAATGGGGTTTAGCTGCTTTTCACTGCTGTGTTTCTGCCGCTTTACACCCACTTGACTCACTTACAGTGAGATATCAATACATAGGTTTTAAGATTCTTACTAGTCAGATATATTCTTGGGCGGTGAATAGGGGGTGTTGAGTCCAATTCACTGAGCAAGGAGTAGGTCTTGTCTATTACATATTGGGTTGGTTGAACGGTATCTGAGCTAATTTTAAACACTTGTGTTATGCATCACCCAACCTCAGCTTTCCCTTTAAGCAGCCATATTGGGATTTCTAAACGTGTGCCTCTGTTCTGTTTTGTAATTCAGTTCAAGTGTTGCTGTTTTTACTTTTCCTCTATAAGTGATATCTTATGATAAGTGTCTTTTTCTGTGTGATTTATTTCATTTAGACTCGTCGTACCTAAATCCACTCATCATGCTGCTACTAGCCTTATTACGTTGATTTCATGGCTGAGTGATATTCCATTGTGCATAAGGACCACAACTTCTTTATCCATTTTTCTCTTTCCTGGGATATTTAAGGTGTAATGAAGTGGAGTTTCTTGTCAAGAGAGCAACCTTAATCTTTGTGGTGCCTGTGTCCTGCTGATTTTTAGTTTTCCCAATTTATACGCTTGTGAGTAGAAGTGCCTTATGGTCACTAAGCTGTGTTTTCTAGATGTTTCGGGACACACCGTACACTTCTCTAGAGTGCCTCTTGGCAATTTACATCCCGCCCATCAGCGTAGCAAGGCTCCCATTTCTCCATGGACTGTCCTGCATTTCTAGTTTTGACACTTTATTCAGCATGTCCCTTTTGACCGATGGCAATCGAGACTTCTTTGTAGCGCTGATTTGCCTTTCCAGGTTGCTTGGTTGGCCAAAAAGGGCGTATGCGTTTTTTCCTGAATATATTTAGGAAAAAACGCATACGCCCTTTTCGGCCAAGGGCATCATTTTCTAGGTTTTGCCGCTCTTCAGGTGCTTTAAACGTGATTCGAATCTGCCTTCAGAAATCTGTTTCCTGCAATTCTGCCTTGCTTTCAAATCCTCTTCGTTGCCTTCTCTCAATATATTTGTGGACGAGAGTTATCATATATGACTCTGCAGGTTTGTGAATTGCAGTGCCCTTGAGCTCCATTTTTCACCTCGATTTCTTGGGAACTGGCTGCAAAAGCGCCGGATTGCTTCAGGCCCTATACTGGTTCCGGGGAGCAGGCTGAGCCTGTGGTTACTTCTTCTTCCTCATGGGAAAATAGAGTGGCATGTGCTTGTCCCAACACCTAGACCTAGTCTCTCTTTGGTTCCCCCTGTTCCCATTCATCCTCAGAACAATTTGCAACATGTACGGAACAGGAGGTTAAAGGTGCTGATTCTCCAAGGAGGGAGATTGCTAGTAAAGTGGCTGGAATGTTTAACCCGAGCACAAGGAGTTGAGAAATGAGGTGCGTTTTAGAATCCTTTCCCGATCACACCATGTATCATCTTCTGGGTTTCTCATGCATGTTTTCGATGTAGGCAGATGCCCTTGAACCTGGAGATTTGGGACCCATGGGATGGGTACCACGCAGTATTACTTTAAAGGGTCTGCGTTTGCTCACCCAACCTCTCCAATCCTCTCAGCCCCAAGAGTGTCCAGCCTTATGTGTAACCCAGCCATGGATCTATATATGGTCAATCCAGGTTGCTTCACTGCCCCTGAACGAACTTTTTACTAATTTCTCTCTCTTTCATTTTATTTGTTGGGGTTTTTTTTGTAATTTATTTTTAGAATGGGGTTTAGCTGATTTTCACTGCTGTGTTTATGCTGCTTTACACCCACTTGAGTCACTTACAGAGAGATAGCAATACATAGGTTTTAAGATTCTTACTAGTCAGATATATTCTTGTGCCGTGAAAAGGGAGTTTTGAGTCCAGTTCACTGAGCAAGGGGTAGGTCTTGTCTATTACATATTGGCTTTATGGAACGGTGTCTGAGCTAATTTGAAACCCTTGTTTTATGCATCACCCCATCTCACCTTTCCCGTTAAGCAGCCATAGTGTGTTTTCTAAACGTGTGACTGTGTTCTGTTTTGTAATTCAGTTCAAGTGTAGCTGTTTTTACATTCCCTGTATAAGTGATATCTTATGATAAGTATCTTTTTTTGTGTGAGTTATTTCACTTAGAAACATCGTACCTGAATCCACTCGTCATGCTGCTAGTAGCCGTATGACATTGATTTCATGGCTCAGTGGTATTCCATTGTACATATTAGCACAACTTCTTTACCCATTTTTCTCTATCCTGGCATATTAAAGGTGTACTGAAGTGGAGGTTCTTGTAAACAGAGCAGCCCTAAACTTTGTGGTGCCTGTGTCTTTTTGATTTTTATTTTTCCCAGTTTATCTGCCCATGAGTGGAAGTGCCCTATGCTCTCTAGCTGTGTTGTTTAGATGTTTTAGGAAACACCGTACACTTCTGCAGAGTGGCCGTTGGCAAATTACATCCCGCCCATCAGCCTAACAAGGCTCCCTTTTCTCCCTGGCCTGTCCTGCATTTCTGAGTTTTACACTCTTTTGGAATGGCCCTTTTTGACCCCTGGGAAGTGAGACTTCTTTGTAGTGCTCATTTGCATTTCTGGCTTGCTTGGTTGGCGAAAAAAGGCGTATGCGTTTTTTCCTGAATATATTCAGGAAAAAAGGTATACGCCCTCTTTGGCCAAGGGCATCATTGTCGACGTTTTACCGCTTTTCATGTGCTTTAAAGGCGATTCCAATCTACCTCCTGAAATTTGTTTCCTGCAATTCTGCGTTGCTTTGAATTCGTCTTTGTTGCCTTCCCTCAATATATTTTTGGACGAGAGTGATCATTTATAATTCTGCATGTTTGTGAATTTCAGTGCCCATGAGCGCCATTTTTCAACTCGCTTTTTTGTGAGCTGGCTGCAAAACCGCAGGATTCCTTTAGTCCTTATACTGGTTCCATGGGGCAGGCTGAGCCTGTGGTTAATTCTTCTGTTTGATTTGAAATTAGAGTGACCTGTGCCTGTCCGAACATCTAGGGCTTGTCTCTCATTGTTTCTCCTCCTTCCCCTTCATCCTCTGGACAAATTCCAAAGTCTGTGCAACAGGATGTTGAAGGTGCTGACATCCTCAAGTGTGGAGAATGTTAGGAAAGAGGCTGGAGGGGTTAACCCGACAACCAGGGGATTAGGAGATGAGGTGCCTTTTCCAAAATCTTCCTGATCCAACCGTGTACCATCTTCTGGGTGTCACAGGCATGTTTTAGCTGTAGGAAAGGTCCCATGTATGTAAGGAGAGCACCAGGGATTTTTTCAAATCAGTGTCTCCCCGAACCCCTATCTGGGGAATTTTTAAGCTACTGGTACATGTATGTTCATTAAGGGACTGGGCTGTAGGCAGAGTCCGAACTTTAGAGGATTGAAGTCTTCATGGTCAGAAACGCTCACCATCGGCCTCCTTTAGTTTCCATTTTATCTGTAGTTGATAGATGATGTCGATATAGATATCTATTGTTTTTCAGATTATTTCCCCTTAGGGGTTATGACAAAATATTGAGTATAGTTCCCTGTGCTATACAGCAGTTCCTTGTTGATGATATATTTTATACATAGCAGTGTGTATATGTTAATCCGAAACTGTTAATTTATCCCTCCTCCCACCTTTCCCCTTTGGTAATAAAAAAATACAAGATTTTATACTTCTCAGAAATCTAGGAGCTGAAAGAGAGGTATCATTTTCAATGGAAAATCATTCAAAACAAGATTGAAACTTCAGCCAAGATTAGTAGATCCACATCCTTGGAAAGAAATCACTGCATTTCTCTAATGTTGACCTGACAAATACGACAAACCCCTCCACTGAACTTGCTTATAATAAAGTGATGGAAATATCAAATGGAAGTGTTAGAAATACCTTATTTTACACGAGCCTTATACACTGCTCTATGTTAACTACAGTTTGGCTCACACATCTGTTCATTGAAGTTACAATATTTGGCTCACACATCTGTTCATTGAAGTTACAATATTTGGCTCACACATCTGTTCATTGAAGTTACAATGTTCTCAAATTCTGTTACTGATCCTGCAGAGTCGGCCCCAACAAGGGTCCCCCTGCCCAGTGTCATTGGAGCCAAGAGATCGAGACTGAGTTTGGCTCAGAAGCAAAGGAAAACTTTGTATTTTGATCAGAGAATGGAGAGGTGAGAGCGTGCGCTCCCCCGCGGGCTGTGGGCCGGGCTGCTCTGTAGGGATCCCGTCAGCGTCAGCAGGAGGGACGGGGCGGAGCTCTCGAGGGCTGCGTTGGCTGGAGCTCAGGCTCTATGTGGCGGAGTCTGCACAGGGCCCCGAGAGCTGAGGTGTCGGCCCAGCCATTTTGCACTAGGAAATCGGGTCTGAAGTGCCAGGTGTGGGACCTCTGCCTGTGGAAACCTAGGAACAAGTTAAATTAGAAAAAGCACAAAGGAAAAAAAGGTTAGACTTTATTTTATTGCCCAGATTCTATTTTTATCTCCCAGGAATTTTTAATGGGCTTTGCCGGTGACAAACCCCTCCTCTGCCTCTTGTCCCATTCCACATTCTTGGGGCCCTGAGGGTGCAGACACCTCTTCTGTAAATGCTTCGTGCTGAGTTGGGTATCCTCATACCCGGGGGGAGGGGCAGGACTTCTCCCCAGCAGCCTCCAGGTGAGGTTGATTGTCCCAAGGCCTCCTCCCTCACTGCTCGTCTGCCTGAGCACCAGCATTGGAAGTTTAATAGATTCTAATGAACTTTAAGGTCCAGGAAAGAGCTGCGCAGGGATGCTGGGGAGGCCGGTTTTACCCTGCTCCACATTGGTTCGGCCCCCTTAGGCTGACGGTTTCTGCCAGCCTAGATGCTCTGACCAGTAGTCTGTGCTTTCTTCAGTTAGGCCACTGAATTAACGTACAAACAGCACCAGGTGTCAGAGCCCTGCCTGCTCAACTCCCAGACAGTCCAGGGCCGGTGGTGATCCAGGACCATGATGGCCACTCAGTCACCGCCCTTTTGAACTAACCAGGAGTACATCTGGTCTCATTGGCCGCCGTCACCGTGGTGTCTGTAGGCTTTTCTATGGTGGCAGCGTTATTTACGGGACCCCTGCCAGGTTTATTAGGTCCGCTCTGGGTGCAGTAAGTCCTGCAAGCAATAGTCTGTTCTTTTGGGGCACACTCTTGTGGTTTTCTGAGAGAAGCTCCAGGTCAAGTGATGGTCACACGATTCGTCATGGGGGCCTTTTGTCCCAGGTTGTCTCTCTGGAGGTTGGAGTTGGAGGGCCTCCTCATTCGAGGTCATTGTGCCCACGAAGCGATCCCTGCAACTTCAGGGCATGGTGGGTGGATAGGATCACCAAGTGGCGTCCTTTACCCTTAGGAGGGAGCTGGCCTTGCGGGCTGCTCATTTCCAGGTTTTTAGATACCCCCAGTATCCTGGTCGGATGGGGTGGCTGGCCAATGCCTGGAGGGCATTCTTGCGTTGTTCCATTTCAAGTAGTCCCAGTTTTGGCACTAAAACTCCAAGGGCGATTCGCCTTCGACCAGGAATGTAAAGGTCAAAGGGTTTAGCTAAATTAGGGAGGTCCAGGGCAAGGGTCTGAATTGACTGCTCTTTCCATTCTTGAAAGGCCGCTTCTGGATTCTATTCAAAAGGATCATCATCCTTTCCTTTCAGTGTTTCATATAGAGGCCCAGGTATTAGACTGTAGTTAGGGATCCAGATGCAGCAAACCCCAGTCTCCCCAGGAACCCCTAAGCTGTCTTCTAGTTTTAGGAAGGGTGAGGCTGCAAATGGCTTTTTCCCTTTCCTGGGATGGGCTTCTCCGATCTTCTGTGAGAATGAAGCCCAGGCAGGTCACCTTAGTCTGTGATATTTGAGCCTTTTCCTTGGACACCTTCTATCTTTTATTGGCTAGGTAGTCCAGAGGCCTCCTTAGTAGGGCTGGCGATCAGAATGCTGTCTGCATATTTTTCTTAAATTTATTTATTTATTATTTATGGCTGTGTTGTGTCTTCGTTTTTGTGCGAGGGCTTTCTCTAGTTGCGGCAAGCGGGGGCCACTCTTCATCGCGCTGCGCGGGCCTCTCACTATCGCAGCCTCTCTTATTGTGGAGCACAGGCTCCAGACGCGCAGGCTCAGTAATTGTGGCTCACGGGCCTAGTTGCTCCGTGGCATATGGGATCTTCTCAGACCAGGGCTCGAACCTGTGTCCCCTGCATTGGCAGGCAGATTCTCAACCACTGCGCCACCAGGGAAGCCCAGAATGTCGTCTGCATATTGAAGGAGTGTTCACTTCTCCAGAGGTAGATCTTTTAGGGTTTTAGCTAACGTTTCCCCAAAGATGGTGTGGGAATTTTTGAACCCCTGGGGCAGGAAGGCCAAGCAGTATTGTTTTTGTTGTATGTTGAGTCCTGCCACTCACAGCCAAAATTTCTTGTGACTCTGGGACTAATGGAATACAGAAGAAGGCATCATTGAAGTCTAATACAGAATACCATGTCCTGGTGGATGGTAGAATGGCCAGCAGGGTGTAGGAATTAGGAACTACTGGATGTATATCCTCTGTGGCTTCACTGACTGTCCTGGCGTCCTTTACCAGGTCCCCAGCAGCCCACGGGGCTCTCATGGTCAGGCCCCTCCCAGGATATGGAGCTCACCTGTGCAGGTAGCCAGCAGCCCACGGGGCTCTCATGGTTAGGCCCCTCCCAGGATATGGAGCTCACCTGTGCAGGTACCCAGCAGCCCACGGGGCTCTCATTGTCAGGCCCCTCCCAGGATATGGAGCTCACCTGGGCAGGTACCCAGCAGCCCACGGGGCTCTCGTGGTCAGGCCCCTCCCATGATATGGAGCTCACCTGGGCAGGTACCCAGCAGCCCACAGGGCTCTCGTGGTCAGGCCCCTCCCAGGATATGGAGCTCACCTGGGCAGGTACCCAGCAGCTCACGGGGCTCTCGTGGGCAGGCCCCTCCCTGGATATGGAGCTCCCTTGGACAGGTACCCCAGCAGAGCTGGGCACACAGGAACCGTGCACATAGCTCTCATTGCAGAGCACCCCCAGCACACCTGTCGCTCAGAGCTGACACAGAGCACCTCAGAGCAGGGCTTGAACTAACAAACAGCAGCTCCAACATGTCTGTGACCCTAGGCTTCACTCTGTGCGGCCTCCCTCCACCTGGTCTTCCAGGGGCTTCCATTGCAGCCGGGGCACCAGGCCTCTGTCTCCACCCACCAACCCTCCACTCCCTGACTCCTGGGTTCCTCTCATTAGGAGAGGGTCTTTTTGAAGTTGTCTTCCACTCATGGACCAGATAAAATGATTAGAAAACAAGCCAGTGCTGCCGCCCCTTGTCTATCCTGACTCTCGGGACCCTACACCTGTTCCTTGGATCTGGCCGGTGCAGCAAGGTCCATTATCTGCAACTCTGAGCCCCTGAGGGGTGAGGATTGGCTGAACTGGGCAGCCTGACCTGGCCGGCCAGCCCTTCCCAGGTGTGCCTGGGTTGAGGTCAATATAAACACCCCTCCAGGCAGCAAAAGCCTCTGCAGCTGTGCCTGACGCCATATTCTCTGCCCCGTCAGCAGTCTCGGGGTTGTGCTGGTGGGAGGGAGTAGGGCCCAGGGCTCTATGAGTGGCCCCGTGTGAGTGGGGCTCTGCTGGACTTTCTGCAGGAGTTGCCGGGCTGCCGCCTGCTTAAGAAGACCATGTGTCACCCATACCTGCTGCTGGAATTTCTCCCCGGGCAGAGGTGAGGAAGGAAAAAAGCAGTGGGGACCGGGACAGGAGGGGTACCTCAGTCAGGGAAATGGAAAGCTTCCAGTAAAGCGCCCGGGGCCAGGACCATCCTGGCTGGCCTGCAGGCACCAAGTCGTCCTGCGTGCTGTCGCTGGTGTGACTCCAAGCCCTTTCCTCTAGGCTTTAAAGTCTTTGCACACATTCAGGTGTTTTACCTGGGAAGGGTGGGAAAAGTTCAGCAGCAGCTGGCCTGAGGCTCAGCTCACGTTTACTCAGAGACACCTCCTCATGGTCCCCCAGCTTTGCAATGAGGACGCTCCTTGCGGGGGAGCTGCTGGCTGCAAGGGAGACGATTCCCCACCTCTGACCAACTTCAGAATTGTTTACCACTGGAGCAAGTGCCCTGATAGGGTTTTCCCCTGTATGACCAGTGGGTTCTGTTTTTTTTTTTTTTCTTTTTTGGTTCAAGGTAGGTTTTATTCCTCTTTTTGTATTTATAGATATAAGCATGGGAATAATTCATTCATATAAATACGTCTATGGGAAGGACAGAACTTTTTTTTCTGTTTTATGTTTTTAAATATTTTTTAATTTTTAAATTTTATTTTATTCATTTTTTTATACAGCAGGTTCTTATTGGTTATCTATTTTATACATATAAGTGTATATATGTCAAACACAGGCTCGCAATTCATCGCACCATCACCACCCTGCCACTTTCCCCCCTTGGTGACCATACATTTGTTCTCTACATCTGTGTCTCTATTTCTGCCTTGCAAACCGGTTCATCTGTACCATTTTTCTAGGTTCCACATGTATGCGTTAATATACGATATTTGTTTTTCTTTTTCTGACTTACTTCACTCTGTATGACAGTCTCTAGATCTATCCACGTCTCTACAAATGACCCAATTTCATTCCTTTTTATGGCTGAGTAATATTCCATTTTATATATGTACCACATATTTTCCATTTGTCTATCTATGGGCATTTAGGTTGCTTCCATGACCTGGCTATTGTAAATAGTGCTGTAATGAACTTTGTGGTGAATGTGTCTTTTTGAATTATGGTTTTCTCTGGTTATATGCCCAGTATTGGGATTGCTGGGTCATATGGTAATTCTATTTTTAGTTTTTTAAGGAACCTCCATACTGTTCTCCATAGTGACTGTATCAATTTACATTCCCACAAATAGTGTAAGAGGGTTCCCTTTTCTCCACACCCTCTCCAGCATTTGTTGTTTGTAGATTTTCTGATGATGCCCATTCTAACTTGTGTGAGGTAATACCTCAGTGTAGTTTTGGTTTATATTTCTCTAATAATTAGTGATGTTGAGCAGCTTTTCATGTGCTTCTTGGCCATCTGTATGTCTTCTTGGGACAAATGTCTATTTACGTCATCTGCCCATTTTTGGATTGGGTTGTTTGTTTTTTTACTGTTGAGCTGCATGAGCTGTTTATATATATTGGAGATTAATCCTTTCTCCATTGATTCGTTTGCAAATATTTTCTCCCATTCTGAGGGTTGTCTTTTCGTCGTCTTTGTAGTTTCCTTTGCTTTCCAAAAGCTTTTAGGTTTCATTTGCTGCCATTTGTTTATTTTTGTTTTTTATTCCATTACTCTAGGAGGTGGATCAAAAAAGATCTTGCTGTGATTTATGTCAAAGATTATTCTTCCTATATTTTCCTCTAAGAGTTTTATAGTGTCCGGTCTAACATTTCGGTCTCTAATCCATTTTGAGTTTATTTTTTGTGTATGGTGTTAGGGAGTGTTCTAATTTCATTCTTTTACGTGTAGTTGTCCATTTTTCCCAGCACCACTTATTGAAGAGACTGTCTTTTCTCCATTGTATATCCTTGCCTCCTTTGTCATAGATTAGTGGACCATAGGTGTGTAGGTTTGTCTCTGGGCTTTCTTTTTTTTTTTTCTTTTACATCTTTATTGGAGTATAATTGCTTTACAATTGTGTGTTAGTTTCTGCTGTATGAAAAAGTGAATCAGCTATACGTATACATATAACACCATATCCCCTCCCTCTTGCACTTCCCTCTCACTCCCTTATCCCACCCCTTTAGGTGGTCACAAAGCACCGAGCTGATCTCCCTGTGCTATGTGGCTGCTTCTCAGTAGCTATCAATTTTACATTTGGTAATGTATATATGTCCATACCACTCTCTCACTTTGTCCCAGCTTACCCTTCCCCCTCCCCGTGTCCTCAAGTCCTTTCTCTACGTCTGTGTCCTTAATCCTTTCCTGCCCCTAGGTTCTTCATAAACTTT
The DNA here is from genome assembly GCF_965194825.1 of Balaenoptera physalus. Lineage (NCBI taxonomy): Eukaryota > Metazoa > Chordata > Mammalia > Artiodactyla > Balaenopteridae > Balaenoptera > Balaenoptera physalus. The sequence continues at coordinate 42,080,650 of NC_138890.1, read as the reverse complement.
TTTCTTTTAGATTCCATATATATGTGTTAGCATACGGTATTTGTTTTTCTCTTTCTGACTTACTTCACTCTGTAGGACAGACTCTAGATCCATCCACCTCACTACAAATAACTCAATTTCGTTTCTTTTTATGGCTGAATAATGTTCCATTGTATATATGTGCCACATCTTCTTTATGCAGTTATGTGTTGATGGACACTTAGGTTGCTTCCATGTCCTGGCTATTGTAAATAGAGCTACAATGAACATTGTGGTACATGACTCTTTTTGAATTATGGTTTTCTCAGGGTAAATGTCCAGTAGTGGGATTGCTGCGTTGTACGGTTGTTCTATTTTTAGTTTTTAAGGAACCCCCATACCGTTCTCCCTAGTAGCTATATCAATTTACATTCCCACCAACAGTGCAAGAGGGTTCCCTTTTTTCCAATAAATGCCTCTCCAGCATTTAGTGTTTGTAGATTTTTTGATGATGGCCATTCTGACTGGTGTGAGGTGATATCTCACTGTAGTTTTGATTTGCATTTCTCTAATGATTAGTGATGTTCAGCATCCTTTCATGTGTTTGTTGGCAAACTGTATATCTTCTTTGTAGAAATGTCTATTTAGGTCTTCTGCCCATTTTTGGATTGGGTTGTTTGGTTTTGTGATATTGAGCTACATGAGCTGCTTTTTGGAGATTAATCCTTTGCCATTTGCTTCATTTGAAAATATTTTCTCCCATTCTGATGGTTGTCTTTTCATCTTGCTTATGTTTTCCTTTGCTGTGCAAAAGATTTTAAGTTTCATTAGGTATCATTTTTTAAATTTTTGTTTTTATTTCCATTTCCCTAGGAGGTGGGTCAAAAAGGATCTTGCTGTGATTTATGTCATAGACTGTTCTGCTTATGTTTTCCTCTAAGAGTTTTATAGTGGCTGGTCTTACATTTAGGTCTCTAATCCATTTTGAGTTTATTTTTGTGTATGGTGTTAGGGAGAGTTCTAATTTCATTCTTTTACATGTAGCTGTCCAGTTTTCCCAGCACCACTTACTGAAGACACTGTCTTTTCTCCATTGTATGCCCTTGCCTCCTTTGTCATAGATTAGGTAACCATAGGTATGTGGGTTTATCTCTGTGCTTTCTATCCTGTTCTATTAATCTATATTTCTGTTTTTGTGTCAGTACCATATCATCTTGATTACTGTAGCTTTGTAATATAGTCTGAAGTCTGGAAGTCTGATTACTCCAGCTCTTTTTTTTTTCCCCTCAAGGCTGCTTTGGCTATCCGGGGTCTTTTGTGTCTCCCTACAAATTTTAAGATTTTTTTTCTAGTTCTGTAGAAAATGCCAAAGGTATTTTGATAGGGATTGCATTGAATCTGTAGATTGCTTTGGGTAGTATAGTCATTTTCACAATATTGATTCTTCTAATCCAAGAACATGGTATATGTCTCCATCTGTTTATATCATCTTTGATTTCTTTCATCAGTGTCTTATAGTTTTCTGAGTACAGGTCTTTTACTTCCTTAGGTAGGTTTATTCCTAGGTAGTTTATTCTTTTTGTTGTAGTGGTAATGGGATTGTTTCCTTAATTTCTCTTTCTGTTCTTTCATTGTTAGTGTATAGGAATGCAAGCAATTTCTGTGCATTAATTTTGTATCCTGCAACTTTACCAAATTCATTGATTAGCTCCAGTGGTTTTCTGGTGGCATCTTTAGGATTCTCTACCTATGATATGATGTCATCTGCAAACAGTGACAATTTTACTTCTTCTTTTCCTTTTTGTATTCCTTTTATTTCTTTTTCTTCTCTGATTGCCATGGCTAGGACTTCCAAAACTATGTTGAATAGTAGTGGTGAGAGTGGACATCCTCGTCTTCTTCCTGATCTTAGAGGAAACGCTTTCAGTTTTTCACCATTGAGAATGCTGTTTGCTGTGGGTTTGTCATATATGGCCTTTATAAGGTTGAGGTAGTTTCCCTCTATGCCCACACTCTGCAGAGTTTTTATCATAAATGGATGTTGAATTTTCTCAAAATCTTTTCCTGCATCTATTGAGATGATCATATGGTTTTATTCTACAATTTGTTAATATGGTGTATCACATTGATTTGTGTATATTGAAGAATCCTTGCATCCCTGGGATAAACCCCACTTGATCATGGTGTATGATCCTTCTAACGTGTTGTTCGATTCTGTTTGCTAGTATTTTGTTGAGGATTTTTACATCTATATTCATCAGTGATATTGGTCTATAATTTACTTTCCTTGTAGTATCTTTGTCTGGTTTTGGTATCAGGGTGATGGTGGTCTCATAGAATGAGTTTGGGAGTGTTCCTTCCCCTGCAATTGTTTTGAAGAATTTGAGAAGGTTGGGTGCTAGCTCTTCTCTAAATATTTGATAGAATTCACCTGTGATACCATCTGGTTCTGGACTTTTGTTTTTTGGAAGATTTTTAATCACAGTTTCAATTTCATTGCTTGTGATAGGTTTGTTCATATTCTCTATTTCTTCCTGATTCAGTCTTGGAAAGTTATCCCTTTCTAAGAATTTGTCCATTTCTTCCAGGTTGTCCATTTTATTGGCATAGAGTTGCTTGTAGTAGTCTCTTAGGATGCTTTGTATTCCTGTGGTGTCTGTTGTAACTTCTCCTTTTTCACTTCTAATTTTGTTGATTTGAGTCCTCTCCCTCTTTTTCTTGGGTCTGGCTAAAGGCTTATCATTTTTGTTTATCTTCTCAAAGAACCAGCTTTTAGTTTTATTGATCTTTGCTTTCATTTTCTTTGTTTCTATTCCATTTATTTCTGCTCTGATCTTTATGATTCCTTTCCTTCTACTAACTTTGGGTTTTGTTCTTCTTTCTCTAGTTCCTCTAGGTGTAAGGTTAGATTGTTTATTTGAGATTTTTCTTGTTTCTTGAGGTAGGCTTGTATTGCTCTAAACTTCCCTCTTGAACTGCTTTTGCCGCATCCCATAGGTTTTGGATCATCGTGTTTTTGTTGTCATTTGTCTCTAGGTAGTTTTTGATTTCCTCTTTTATTTCTTCAGTGATCTCTTGGTTATTTAGTAACGTATTGTTTAGCCTCCATGTTTTTTGTTTTTTACGGATTTTCCCCTGTAATTGATTTCTAATCTCATAGCATTGTGGTCGGAACAGCTGCTTGATATGATTTCAGTTTTCTTTAATTTACTGAGGCTTTTCTGTGACCCGAGATGTGGTCTATCCTGGAGAATGTTCCGTGTGCAGTTGAGAAGAACGTGTAATCTGCTCTTTTTGGATGGAATGTCCTATAAATATCAGTTAACTCTATCTGGTCTATTGTGTCATTTAAAGCTTGTGTTTCCTTATTAATTTTCTTTCTGGATGATCTCCACTGGTGTAAGTGAGCTGTTAAAGTCCCCCACTATTATTGTGTTATTGTCGATTTCCTCTTTTATAGATGTTAGCAGTTGCCTTATATATTGAGGTGCTCCTATGTTGGGTACATATATATTTATAATTGTTATATCTTCTTCTTGGATTGATCCCTTGACCGTTATGCAGTATCTTTCCTTGTCTCTTGTAACATTCTTTTTTTTAAAGTCTATTTTATCTGATATGAGTATTGCTACTCCAGCTTTCTTTTGATTTTCATTTGCATAGAATATATTTTTCCATCGCCTCACTTTCAGTCTGTATGTGTCCCTAGGTCTGAAATGGGTCTCTTGTAGACAGCATATATATAGGTCTTGTTTTTGTATCCATTCAGAGAGGCTGTATCTTTTGGTTGGAACATTTAGTCCATTCATGTTTAAGGTAATTATTGATATGTATATTACTATTTTCTTAATTGTTACGGGTTTGTCTTGTTGGGTCCTTTTCTTCTCTTGTGTTTCCCACTTAGAGAAGTTCTTTAGCATTTGGTGTAGAGCTGGTTTCATGGTGCTGAATTCTCTTAGCTTTTGCTTGTCTGTAGGACTTTTGATTTCTCTGTGAAATCTGAAAGAGATCCTTGCTGGGTGGAGTACTCTTGGTTGTCGGTTCTTCCCTTTCATCACTTTAAATTTATCATGCCACTCCCTTCTGGCTTGTAGATTTTCTGCTGAGAAATCAGCTGTTATGGGAGTTCCCTTTTATGTTATTTATCATTTTTCCCTTGTTGCTTTCAATAATTTTTCTTTGTCTTTAATTTTTGTCAATTTGGTTACTATGTGTCTTGGCATTTTTCTCCTTTGATTTATCCTGCCTGGGACTCTCTGCACTTCCTGGACTTGGGTGGCTATTTCTTTTCCCATGCTAGGGAAGTTTTTGACTATAATCTCTTCAAATATATTCTTGCGACCTTTCTCTCTCTCTTCTCCTTCTGAGACCCCTATATTGTGAATGTTGTTGCATTTAATGTTGTCCCAGAGGACTCTTAGGGTGTCTTCATTTATTTTCATTCTTTTTCTTTATTCTGTTCCATGGCAGTGATTTCCACCTTTCTGTCTTCCAGGTCACTTATCCGTTCTTCTGCCACAGTTATTCTGCTACTGATTCCTTCTAGTGTATTTTTCATTTCAGTTATTATATTATTCACCTCTGTTTGTTTGTTCTTTAATTCTTCTAGGTGTTTGTTCCTTAATTCTTCTAGGTCTTTGTTAAGCATTTCTTGCATCTTCTCGATCTTTGCCTCCATTCTTTTTTTTTTTAATTTTTTTTTACGTTTTTTTTTAAAACATCTTTATTGAAGTATAATTGCTTCACAATGGTGTGTTAGTTTCTGCTTTATAACAAAGTGAATCAGCTACACATATACACACGTTCCCATATCTCCTCCCTCCCGCATCTCCCTCCCTCCCACCCTCCCCATCCCACCCCCCCAGGCGGTCACAAAGCACCGAGGTGATCTCCCTGTGCTATGCAGCTGCTTCCCACTAGCCATCTATTTAACATTTGGTAGTGTATATTTGTCCATGACACTCTGTCATCCTGTCACATCTCACCCCTCCCCCTCCCCATATCCTCAAGTCCATTCTTTAGTAGGTCTATGTCTTTATTCCCATCTTGCCACTAGGTTCTTCATGACCTTTTTTTTTTCCTTATATTCCATATATATGTGTTAGCATACTGTATTTGTTTTTCTCTTTCTGACTTACTTCACTCTGTATGACAGACTCTAACTCCATCCACTTCATTACAAATACCTCCATTTCATTTCATTTTATGGCTGAGTAATATTCCATTGTATATATGTGCCACATCTTCTTTATCCATTCATCCGATGATGGACACTTAGGTTGCTTCCATGTCCTGGCTATTGTAAATAGAGCTGCAATGAACATTTTGGTACATGACTCTTTTTGAATTATGGTTTTCTCAGGGTATATGCCCAGGAGTGGGATTGCTGGGTCGTATGGTAGTTCTATTTTTAGTTTTTTAAGGAACCTCCATACTGTTCTCCATAGTGGCGGTATCAATTTACATTCCCACCAACAGTGCAAGAGTGTTCCCTTTTCTCCACACCCTCTCCAGCATTTATTGTTTCTAGATTTTTTGATGATGGCCATTCTGACCGGTGTGAGATGATACCTCATTGTAATTTTGATTTGCATTTCTCTCATGATTAATGATGTTGAGCATTCTTTCATGTGTCTGTTGGCCATCTGTATATCTTCTTTGGAGAAATGTCTATTTAGGTCTTCTGCCCATTTTTGGATTGGGTTATTTGTTTTTTTGTTATTGAGCTGCATGAGCTGCTTGTAAATCTTGGAGATTAATCCTTTGTCATTTGCTTCATTTGCAAATATTTTCTCCCATTCTGAGGGTTGTCTTTTGGTCTTGTTTATGGTTTCCTTTGCTGTGCAAAAGCTTTTAAGTTTCATTAGGTCCCATTTGTTTATTTGTGTTTTTATTTCCATTTCTCTAGGAGCTGGGTCAAAAAGGATCTTGCTGTGATGTATGTCATAGAGTGTTCTGCCTATGTTTTCCTCTAAGAGTTTGATAGTGTCTGGCTTTACACTTAGGTCTTTAATCCATTTTGAGTTTATTTTTGTGTATGGTGTCAGGGAGTGTTCTAATTTCATACTTTTACATGTACCTGTCCAATTTTCCCAGCACCACTTATTGAAGAGGCTGTCTTTTCTCCACTGTATATGCTTGCCTCCTTTATCAAAGATAAGGTGACCATATGTGTGTGGGTTTATCTCTGGGCTTTCTATCCTGTTCCATGGATCTATATTTCTGTTTTTGTGCCAGTACCAAACTGTCTTGAATACTGTAGCTTTGTAATATAGTCTGAAGTCAGGGAGCCTGATTCCTCCAGCTCCATTTTTCATTCTCAAGATTGCTTTGGCTATTCGGGGTCTTTTGTGTCTCCATACAAATTGTGAAATTTTTTGTTCTAGTTCTGTGAAAAATGCCAGTGGTAATTTGATAGGGATTGCATTGAATCTGTAGATTGCTTTGGGTAGTAGAGTCATTTTCACGATGTTGATTCTTCCAATCCAAGAACATGGTATCTCTCTCCATCTATTTGTATCATCTTTAATTTCTTTCATCTGTGTCCTGTAATTTTCTGCATACAGGTCTTTTGTCTCCTTAGGTAGGTTTATTCCTAGATATTTTATTCTTTTTGTTTTTGCCTCCATTCTTTTGCCAAGGTCTAGGATCATCTTCACTATCTTTATTCTGATTCTTTTTCTGGAAGGTTCCCTATCTCCACCTCATTTCGTTTTTTTTCTGGGGTTTTATCTTGTTCCTTGATCTGGTATAAAGTCCTCTGCCTTTTCATTTTGTCTATCTTTCTGTGAATGTCGTTTTCCTTCCACAGGCTTCAGAATTGTAGTTCTTCTTCCTTCTGCTGTCTGCTCTCCAGTGGATGAGTCTGTCTTAGAGGCTTGTGCAAGCTTCCTGATGGGAGGGACTGGTGGTGGGTAGAGCTGGGTGTTGCTTTGGTGGGCAGAGCTTTAATCCGCTTGTCTGCAGATTAAATAAAACTTTAATAAAAAGTTTAATCCGCTTGTCTGCTGATCCATGGGGCTGGGTTCCCTCCCTGTTGGTTGTTTGGCCTGAGACAATCCAGCACTGGAGCCTACCTTGCTCTTGGTGGGGCTAATGGCGGACTCTGGGAGGGCTCACACCAAGGAGTATTTCCCAGAACTTCTGCTACCAGTGTCATTGTCCTCACGGTGAGCCACAGCCACAGCCACCACCTGCCTCTGTAGGAGACCCTCTAAAACTATCAGGTAGTTCTGGTCATTCTCCTACGGGGTCACTGCTCCTTCCCCTGGGCCCTGATGTGCACACTACTTTGTGTGTGCCCTCCAAGAGTGGAGTATCTGAGTGGAGTTGAGACTCTGAGACTCTGCGTGGAGTCGCACAGACTCTGGGTCCTGTGAAGCTTCGATGTTTTGTGGTTCTAGAAATCCTATAGGAGACGGTCCACAGCAGGTGAAGCTGATGCTCTCAGTAGAGGTGACGAAGCCAAAGATCTGCAGTTCCAACTAGAGGTGCCGATGTACATACAGGACAAAATCATCTCGTGTGTATGTAGTTCAGGCATGTTTAAGATGAATGGAGCCATGTTAATGCCTACCATATTCTATCTTGAGCCTCTCCTCAGGGACCCCCTCCTCAGTTCCTGAGGCTCCTGTAAGTCATGTAAAGGGGACTGGAGAGTTGGCTCTGTCCAGTCTGAGCCCTGAGTTACCCTGTGTGTATCTTAGGATACTTTGTATTTCTGTGGTGTCTGTTGTAACATCATCTCTTTCATTTCAGATTTATTTGGGCCCTTTCTTTTTAAAAAAAACATACTATTGTTGTCTTTTATTCTTTACAGAAATGTAATAAGTGTTTGATCTACTATCCTCACTCTATGTATACTTTTTGCAGTGAGATTTTTACTTTACTTTGTTTTCTTGCTACTATCAATAATTAGTGAGACTTCTTTTAAGCTATCTTCAACATTGCTTATAAAGCTGCTTTATTAGTGATGACAGAGCCTTAATGGAAGTCATGTTCTGGTTGTAAAGTAGAATGCAATGTGCCAGCAAAAAGCCCCTTAAGTTTATGTCTCATTACTTCTTGTTCTTTTTTTAATTTAATTTTTATTTTTTATCAGAGCAAATTTGATTAAAATGTTTTGTTTCTTCTAGGTGTGCAAGATGTGGTTCTTTTAAACATATACATATATCTATTCTTCTTTGGATCATTTTCCCATGTAGGTTATGACACAATGTTGAGTAATCTTCTCTTGGTATTACGTAGGTCTTTGGTAATTACATGTTTCACATATGTTTCTATATCTATGTTAACCCCAATATCTTAATGTATCCAATCCTCACACCTTTCCATTTGGTGAAACATAAGTTTCTTTAATGAATCTGTGATTGCATTTCTCTGTGGAAATATCTTCATTGGTATCAATTTTTAGCTAAGACCTATAAGTGATATTATAGGATATGTGTCTTTTGTTTTCTGACTTAGTACAATTTGCCTGATTACCTCAAGAATCATACATGGTGCTGCAAATGGCATTGTTTCATTTTTTTCCCTGGCTAATATTCCATCTGTACATGAACCAGTTCTTCTTTGGCCACGCAACTCTTGATGGACTTTTTCGTTGCATCTATGTCTTGGCTACTGTAATACTGCTGCAATGCACATTTGCTTGCCTGTGTCTTTCCAGATCTATCTTCCTATGTTATAGGCCAAGGAGTGGGCTTGCTGTATCATATGGTAGCTCAGTGTGTACGTTTTAAAGGCACCACCATTCAGTTCTCATTAGTGGCTGTTTCCAGGTTATGTCCAAATTAAAGTTGAGGGTATGCATTTCTCCAAAACACCTTCAGTATTTATTGTTTGTAGTTTTATTGCTGATGGTTATTCTGAAAGGTACGAGCTGAGACCTCTTTGTGGTTGAACTTTCATGTGTCCCATAATCTGTTGAAATTGAGCTTTAAAGCATGTCCTTTTTATTTATCAAACTGTGATTACAGCTTAGTTCTTCAAAGTGTTTACTTAAAGTATGTGTCACATTTTGAAATTTTTTGGCCATTACCTCCCTCAAGACATTTTGAGGGCAGGTTTCATTTACAGCCCTGCAGTACTTGTTCATATGAAGTGACCATTAGCACAGACTTTAAAGCTGCTTTTGCAGGTAATGGCCAGAAGGCGGCAGCCTTTCTATGTTCCACACTCTGGTAACTAGGGAAAAACACCTTCCGGCCACTGGTGACCCTCGGTTATAAATTAGAGTGCAATGTGCCGGGATGAAGCCACAAATGCTGATGTCTCCTTACTTTTGTTTTGTTTTTTGGATTTAATTTATACTTATTATTGGAGTAATATTCCACTGTGTACATGGACCACTTCGTCTTGGTGCAGTCCTCGGTTGATGGACATTTTTGTTGCTTCCAAGTGTTGGCTATGATAAATAGTGCTGGAGTGCGGGATTGCCAGCCTGTAACTTTATGATTTTCATTTTCTTAGGTGATTGACCCAGCAGTGGTTGTGACTGATTGACTGGTATCTCAATGTTTCCCTTTTCAAAGCACCTACATTGTGTTTTCATTAGTGGCTCTTTACATGCCCCCCCTTACAACCAAGGGTACGCATTTCTCCACATTCCCTTCAGCATTTATTTTTTGCAGCATTTTTCCTAATGGCCATTCTGACTGCTGTGAGCTGATAGGTTTTTGTAATATTGGTATTCATGTCATTAAAATTTTTAAATTCATCAGTTTTCCACACCTTTTATTTTCTGTTTAAAAAAAAAAAGAAAAAAGTGTGAGTACAATATACCTCTTGAAAGTGTCTTCTTGGAACGTTGCCCTCATTTGAATTTTTTGGTCAATTTTCAACCCAAGGATTGTTTTGGAGGGTAGGTGTCATATACAGGCCTGCGGTTATCTGAATACTTAGTGACCTTATGCAATGGGTTTAAAGCTTCTGTTGTGGGAAACGGCTACAATGAGGTAGCATTTCTCCATTCCCAAATCTGGGTACTAGGGCAAGAGCCTTTCTGGAAGTCGTGATCCTAGGTTGTAAATTAGAATTGAATGTGCCAGGAGATAGCCCCATATGTTTAAGTCTCATTACTTCTTGTTTTTTTAAATTTTTTAAATCGGGGTTAAGATTAGAATATTTTTTGTCCTAAGTGTACAGAGTCTGGTTCATTTATACATTATATACATCTATTCATGTACAGATCCTCTTCCCATGTAAAATATTACAGAGTGTTCCGTAGAGCCTCCTTAATATATGGTCTGGCTTTTTGATATATGTATATACTATGTATTTATGTATGTATAGCAACACTAACATTCATTTATCCATTGCCCCCACCTTTCCTTATACATGAGCAGAGTTTGATTTCTAAGCACGTGAGTGTCTTTCTCTTTGGAAATATGTTCATTTCTGTCAGTTATTAGACAACACCATAAGTGATATCTTAGGGTATAGGTCTTTTGCTTTCCGACATACCTCATGTTTTGTGATTATCTCCAGGCTCAACTATGGTGCTTCAAAGAGCAGTGCTTCATTGTTTTCCATGGCTTATATTCCATTGTGTACATGGACCACTTCTTCTTGGTGCATTCCTCGGTTGATGGACATTTTCATTGCTTCCAAGGGCTGGCTATGGTAAATCTTGCTGGCGTACAGGTTTGCCATCCTGTGACTTTTTGATTCTCATTTTCTCAGGTGATAGGCCAAGCATTTGTTGTGATTGATTGACTGGTAGCTCAATGTTTCCCTTTTCAAAGCACCTACATTGTGTTTTCATTAGTGGCTCTTTACATGCCCCCCCTTACAACCGAGGGTACACATTTCTCCACACTCCCTTCCCCATTTATTTTTTGCAGCACTTTTCCTAATGGCCATTCTGACTGCTGTGAGCTGATAGGTTTTTGTAATATGGGTATGCATGTCATTAAAAATTTTAAAATTCATCATATTCCTACGCCTTTTTCTTTTCTCTTAAAAGAAAAAACCGTGAGTACAATACAGCTCTTGAAATTGTCTTCTTCGAAGGTTGCCCTCTTCTGAAGATTTTGGTCGATTTTTGACCCCAGAAATTTTCTGGACGGCAGGTGCCATTTACAGAACTGCAAGTTGGTGAAAATTTAGTGACCTTTTGCAGTGGGTTCAAAGCTGCTGTTGTGGGAAACGGCCACAAGGAGGTAGCATTTCTCCATTCCCCAATCTGGGAACTAGGGCAGCAGAGCCTTTCTGGAAGTCATTTTCCTAGGTTGTAAATTAGAATGGAATTTGCCAGGAGAAATCCCCATAAGTTTATGTCTCATTACTTCTTCTTGGTTTTTAAAATTTTTTTAATCTGGGTAAAGTTTAGAATATTGTTTGTCCTAGGTGTACACAATCTGGTTCATTTGTACATTATGTATGTCTATTAATGTACAGATCCTCTTCCCATGTAAAATATTACAGTGTTCCGTCGACCTCCCTTGATATATGTTCGGTCTTTTTGATACATGTATATACTATGTAGTTGTATATGTATAGTAACACTAATCTTCATTTCTCAATTTCCCCCCTCCTTTCCTTTACGATGAGCATAGTTTGTTTTCTAAGCCTGTGAGTGTCTTTCTCTTTGGAAATATGTTCATCTGTGTCAGTTATTAGATAAAGCCATAAGTGATAATATAGGATATAGGTCTTTTGCTTTCCGACCTACTTCATGTTTTGTGATTATCTCCAGACTCATGTATGGTGCCTCAAAGAGCAGTGCTTCAATGTTTTCCATGGCTAATATTCCATTGTGTACATGGACCACTTCTTCTTGGTGCATTCCTCTGTTGATGGACATTTTCGTTGCTTCCAAGTGTTGCCTATGGTAAATATTGCTGGAGTGCAGGATTGCCAGCCTATGATTTTTGATTTTCATTTTCTCAGGTGATAGACCCAGCAGTGGGTATGATTGATTGACTGGTATGGTAGCTCAACGTTTACCTTTTCATGGCACCTCAATTTTTCTTTCATTAGTGGCTCTTACCACGTCCCCCTTAGAATCGAGGGTACGCATTTCTCCAAAATCACGTCAGAATTTATTGTTGGCAGCATTTTTGTTGATGGCCATTCTGACTGCTGTGAGCTGACAGGTTTTTGTAATTTGGGTTTACATGTCTGTAAAAATTCGTACAATTCATCATTTCTCCACGGCTTTATCTTTTCTGTTAAAAGAAAAAAGAAAAAAAGTGTTAGTATAATATACCTCTTCAAATATTCTTTTTGAAAGGTTGCACTCTAGAATTTTTTGGTCGATTTTCGACCTCAGTATTTTTTGGAGGGCAGGTGTCATTTACAGAACTGCAATTGGTGAATATTTAGTGACCTTTTGAAGTTGCTTTAAAGCTGCTGTTGTGGGAAACGGCCACAAGGATGCAGCATTTCTCCATTCCCAAATCTGGGTACTAGGGCAGCAGAGCCGTTCTGGAAGTCGTTTGCCTAGGTTGTAAATTTGAATGGAATGTGCCAGGAAAACCCCCCATAAGTTTATGTCTCATTACTCCTAGTTCGTTGTTTTAATTTTTTCAATTGGGGTAATGGTTAGAATGTTGCTTGTCCAAGGTGTACACACTCTGGTTCATCTACATATCCTATATGCCTATTTATGTAGAGATTCTCTTCCCGTGTAAATTATTACAGAGTGTTCCGTAAACCTTCTTTGCTATATGGTCTGTCTTTTTGATATATGTATATAATATGTATTTGTATACATATGGTAACGCTAATCTTCATTTATCCATTCCCCCCACCTTTCCTTTTAGATAAGCATAGTTTTTTTTAATAAGTCTGTGATTGACTTTCTCTGTGGAAATATGTTCATTTTTGTCAGTTATTAGATAACGCCTATAAGTGATATCATAGGATATAGAACTTTTGCTTTCCGACTTACCTCATGTTCTGTGATTATCTCCAAGATCATCTATGGTGCCTCAAAGAGCAGTGTTTCATTGTTTTCCATGGCTAGTGTTCATTGTGTCCATGGACCACTTCTTCTTTGTCCTTTCATCTGTTGATGGATATTTTGGTTGCTTCACTGCCTTGTCTATTGTGAATAAGGCTGAAGTGCTGCTTTTGCAGCCCGGGTCTTCTTCATTCTGGTCTTCTCAGGTGAGAGGCCCATTGGTGCGCCTGCTGGATTGAATGGTGCCTCAATTTTTCCTTTTAAACGCAGCTCCTTTCTGTTCTCATTATTAGCGTTTAACCCTTTTACATCTCACCAGCAGCTAGAGGGTACACAGTTCTCTAAAACCTCTTCTGCATTTATTGTTTGTAGACTTTTTTCCAATGGTCAGTCGACTGGTGTGAGTTGAAAACTTTTTGTAGATTAGATTGCATGAGTCTAATACTTCCTGAGGTTGAGCTTTTATCCATTTTCCTTTCTTTAAAAAGAGAGTGAGTAACACTTGCCTCTTCATAGTAACTTCTTGAAAATTCTGCCTGTTTTGAATTTTCTTTATCCATTCCCTACCTCAGCACAATTTTGAGGGCAGGTGTCCTTTACAGCCTTGAGTCATTTTGAATGGCAAGTGACCATTAGCTGTGGGTTAAAAGCTGCTCTTGCGGGAATCGGCCACAAGGCGGCAGCATTTCTCCTTTACCAAATCTGGTTAATAGGGCAACAGAGCCTTACTGGAAGTGGTGTTCTAGGTTGTAAATTAGAATGGAATGTGCGAGGAAAAAGCCCTTTAAGTTTATGTCTCATTACTTCTTGTTGGTATTTTTAACTTAATTTTTATTTTTTATCACAGCAAACTTGATTACAATGTTTTGTTTGTTCTAGGTGTGCAAGATGTGGTTCTTTCACACATATACATATAAATATTCTTCTTCGGATCCCTTTCCCATGTAGGTTATGACACAATGTTGAGTAGTCTTCTCTTGGTATTGCGTAGGTCTTTGGTGATTATATATTTCACATGTGTTTCTATCTCTCTGTTAACCTCAATATGGTAATGTATCCAATCCTCACACCTGACTATTTGGTGAACCATAAGTTTTTTTATTGATTCTATGATAGTGTTTCTCTGTGGAAATATCTTTGTTTGTATCATTTTTTAGGTAACCCCTATAAGTGATATGATAGGATATGTGTCTTTCGCTTTCTCACTTCAAGTTGCGTGATTACTTCTAGACTCATCTATAGTGCTGCAAATGGCATTGTTTCATTTTTTCAATAGCTCATATTCCATCTGTACAGGTAGAAGTTCTTCTTTGTCCACCCATCTGTCGGTGGACTTTTTGGTTACTTCCATATCTTGGCTATTGTAACACTATGCAATGCCGATTTGCGTGCCTGTCTCCTTCCAATTCTGTCTTCTTAGTTTAATGGTACAGGAATAGGTCTGCTGGATCATATGGTAGCTCAATGTTTACCTTTTAAAGGCACCTCTATTCTGTTCTCCTTAGTGGCTCTTTCCAGGTTACGGCCCACTTAAAGTGGAGGGTATGTATTTCTTCCCAGCACCTTCAGCATTTATTCTTTGTAGTTTTTGCTGATGGTTATTCTGAGTGGTGTGAGCTGATACCTCTTTGTGGTTGAATTTGCATGTGTCTCATAATGCGTAGAAATTGAGCTTTAAGACATGTCCTTTTTGTTTTTCCAGCTGTGATTAGAGCTTATTTCTTCAAAGTGTTTTCTTAAAGTATGTGTCACCATTTGAAATATTTTGGCCATTATCTCCCTCAAGACATTTTGAGGGCAGGTTTCATTTACAGCCCTGCAGTACTTGTTCATATGAAGTGACCATTAGCTCAGGCTTTAAACCTGCTTTTGCAGGTATCGGCCAAAGAGCGGCAGCCTTTCTACGTTCCCCTTGCTTGTACTAGGAAAACAGACCTACCGGCCAGTGGTGTTCTTCGGTTATAAATTAGAGTGCAATGTGCCCGGATAAACCCACAAATGTTGATGTCTCCTTGCTTTTGTTTGTTTTTAAATTTAATTTATATTTATTATTAGAGTAATATTCCATTGTGTACGTGGACCACTTCTTCTTGATGCATTCCTCGGTTGATGGACATTTTCATTGCTTCCAAGTGCTGGCTATGGTAAATCTTGCTGGCGTACAGGTTTGCCAGCCTGTGACTTTTTGATTCACATTTTCTCAGGTGATAGGCCAAGAAGTGATTGTGATTGATTGACTGGTAGCTCAATGTTTCCCTTTTCAAAGCACCTACATTGTGTTTTCATTAGTGGCTCTTTACATGCCCCCCCTTACAACCGAGGGTACACATTTCTCCGCACTCCCTTCACCGTTTATTTTTTGCAGCATTATTCCTAATGGCCATTCTGACTGCTGTGAGCTGATAGGTTTTTGTAATATGGGTATGCATATCATTAAAATTTTTAAAATTCATCATTTTCCTATGCCTTTTTGTTTTCTCTTAAAAGAAAAAACCGTGAGTACAATATAGCTCTTGAAATTCTCTTCTTCGAAGTTTGCCCTCTCCTGAAGTTTTTGGGCGATTTTTGACCCCAGAAATTTTCTGGAGGGCAGGTGCCATTTACAGAACTGCAAGTTGGTGAAAATTTAGTGACCTTTTGCAGTGGGTTCAAAGCTGCTGTTGTGGGAAACGGCCACAAGGAGGTAGCATTTCTCCATTCCCCAATCTGGGTACTAGGGCAGCAGAGCCTTTCTGGAAGTCATTGTCCTAGGTTGTAAATTAGAATGGAATTTTCCAGGAGAAATCCCCATATGTTTTTGTCTCATTACTTCTTCTTGGTTTTTAAATTTTTTATAATCTGAGTAAAGTTTAGAATATTGTTTGTCCTAGGTGTACACAATCTGGTTCATTTGTACATTATGTATGTCTATTAATGTACAGATCCTCTTCCCATGTAAAATATTACAGTGTTCCGTCGACCTCCCTTGCTATATGGTCGGTCTTTTTGATACATGTATATAATATGTATTTGTATATGTATAGTAACACTAGTCTTCATTTCTCAATTTCCCCCCTCCTTTCCTTTTAGATGAGCATTGTTTGTTTTCTAAGCCTGTGAGTGTCTTTCTCTTTGGAAATATGTTCATCTGTGTCAGTTATTAGATAATGCCATAAGTGATAATATAGGATATAGGTCTTTTGCTTTCCGACCTACTTCATGTTTTGTGATTATCTCCAGGCTCATGTATGGTGCCTCAAAGAGCAGTGCTTCAATGTTTTCCATGGCTAATATTCCATTGTGTACATGGACCACTTCTTCTTGGTGCATGCCTCTGTTGATGGACATTTTCGTTGCTTCCAAGTGTTGCCTATGGTAAATATTGCTGGAGTGCAGGATTGCCAGCCTGTGATTTTTGATTTTCATTTTCTCAGGTGATAGACCCAGCAGTGGGTATGATTGATTGACTGGTATGGTAGGTCAACGTTTACCTTTTCAAGGCACCTCAGTTGTGCTTTCATTAGTGGCTCTTACCACGTCACCCTTAGAATCGAGGGTATGCATTTCTCCACAATCACGTCAGCATTTATTGTTTGCAGCATTTTTGTTGATGGCCATTCTGACTGCTGTGAGCTGACAGGTTTCTGTAATTTGGGTTTACATGTCTGTAAAACTTCCTACAATTCATCATTTCTCCACGGCTTTATCTTTTCTGTTAAAAGAAAAAAGAAAAAAAGTGTTAGTATAATATACCTCTTCAAATATTCTTTTTGAAAGGTTGCACTCTAGAATTTTTTGGTCGATTTTCGACCTCAGTATTTTTTGGAGGGCACGTGTCATTTACAGAACTGCTATTGGTGAATATTTAGTGACCTTTTGAAGTTGCTTTAAAGCTGCTGTTGTGGGAAACGGCCACAAGGATGCAGCATTTCTCCATTCCCAAATCTGGGTACTAGGGCAGCAGAGCCGTTCTGGAAGTCGTTTGCCTAGGTTGTAAATTTGAGTGGAATGTGCCAGGAAAACCCCCAATAAGTTTATGTCTCATTACTCCTAGTTCGTTGTTTTAATTTTTTCAGTTGGGGTAATGGTTAGAATGTTGCTTGTCCAAGGTGTACACACTCTGGTTCATCTGCATATCCTATATGCCTATTTATGTAGAGATTCTCTTCCCGTGTAAATTATTACAGAGTGTTCCGTAAACCTTCTTTGCTATATGGTCTGTCTTTTTGATATATGTATATAATATGTATTTGTATACATATGGTAACGCTAATCTTCATTTATCCATTCCCCCCACCTTTCCTTTTAGATAAGCATAGTTTTTTTTAATAAGTCTGTGATTGACTTTCTCTGTGGAAATATGTTCATTTGTGTCAGTTATTAGATAACGCCTATAAGTGATATCATAGGATATAGGACTTTTGCTTTCCGTCTTACCTCATGTTCTGTGATTATCTCCAAGATCATCTATGGTGCCTCAAAGAGCAGTGTTTCATTGTTTTCCATGGCTAGTGTTCATTGTGTCCATGGACCACTTCTTCTTTATCCTTTCATCTGTTGATGGAGATTTTGGTTGCTTCACTGCCTTGTCTATTGTGAGTTAGGCTGAAGTGCAGCTTTTGCAGCCCGGGTCTTCTTCATTCTGGTCTTCTCAGGTGAGAGGCCCATTGGTGCGCCTGCTGGATTGAATGGTGCCTCAATTTTTCCTTTTAAACGCAGCTCCTTTCTGTTCTCATTATTAGCATTTAACCCTTTTACATCTCACCAGCAGCTAGAGGGTACACAGTTCTCTAAAACATCTTCTGCATTTATTGTTTGTAGACTTTTTTCCAATGGTCAGTCGACTGGTGTGAGTTGAAAACTTTTTGTAGATTAGATTGCATGAGTCTAATACTTCCTGAGGTTGAGCTTTTATCCATTTTCCTTTCTTTAAAAAGAGAGTGAGTAACACTTGCCTCTTCATAGTAACTTCTTGAAAATTCTGCCTGTTTTGAATTTTCTTTATCCATTCCCTACCTCAGCACAATTTTGAGGGCAGGTGTCCTTTACAGCCTTGAGTCATTTTGAATGGCAAGTGACCATTAGCTGTGGGTTAAAAGCTGCTCTTGCGGGAATCGGCCACAAGGCGGCAGCATTTCTCCTTTACCAAATCTGGTTAATAGGGCAACAGAGCCTTACTGGAAGTGGTGTTCTAGGTTGTAAATTAGAATGGAATGTGCGAGGAAAAAGCCCTTTAAGTTTATGTCTCATTACTTCTTGTTGGTATTTTTAACTTAATTTTTATTTTTTATCACAGCAAACTTGATTACAATGTTTGGTTTGTTCTAGGTGTGCAAGATGTGGTTCTTTCACACATATACATATAAATATTCTTCTTCGGATCCCTTTCCCATGTAGGTTATGACACAATGTTGAGTAGTCTTCTCTTGGTATTGCGTAGGTCTTTGGTGATTATATATTTCACATGTGTTTGTATCTCTCTGTTAACCTCAATATGGTAATGTATCCAATCCTCACACCTTACTATTTGGTGAACCATAAGTTTTTTTATTGATTCTATGATAGTGTTTCTCTGTGGAAATATCTTTGTTTGTATCATTTTTTAGGTAACCCCTATAAGTGATATGATAGGATATGTGTCTTTCGCTTTCTCACTTACTCCAAGTTGCGTGATTACTTCTAGACTCATCTATAGTACTGCAAATGGCATTGTTTCATTTTTTCAATAGCTCATATTCCATCTGTACAGGTAGAAGTTCTTCTTTGTCCACCCATCTGTCGGTGGATTTTTTGGTTACTTCCATATCTTGGCTATTGTAACACTATGCAATGCCGATTTGCATGCCTGTGTCCTTCCAATTCTGTCTTCTTAGTTTAATGGTCCAGGAATAGGTCTGCTGGATCATATGGTAGCTCAATGTTTACCTTTTAAAGGCATCTCTATTCTGTTCTCCTTAGTGGCTCTTTCCAGGTTACGTCCCACTTAAAGTGGAGGGCATGTATTTCTTCCCAGCACCTTCAGCATTTATTCTTTGTAGTTTTTGCTGATGGTTATTCTGAGTGGTGTGAGCTGATACCTCTTTGTGGTTGAATTTGCATGTGTCTCATAATGCGTAGAAATTGAGCTTTAAGACATGTCCTTTTTGTTTTTCCAGCTGTGATTAGAGCTTATTTCTTCAAAGTGTTTTCTTAAAGTATGTGTCACCATTTGAAATATTTTGGCCATTATCTCCCTCAAGACATTTTGAGGGCAGGTTTCATTTACAGCCCTGCAGTACTCGTTCATATGAAGTGACCATTAGCTCAGGCTTTAAACCTGCTTTTGCAGGTATCGGCCGAAGAGCGGCAGCCTTTCTACGTTCCCCTTGCTGGTACTAGGGAAACAGACCTACCGGCCAGTGGTGTTCTTCGGTTATAAATTAGAGTGCAATGTGCACGGATAAACCCACAAATGTTGATGTCTCCTTGTTTTTGTTTGTTTTTAAATTTAATTTATATTTATTATTAGAGTAATATTCCATTGTGTACGTGGACCACTTCTTCTTGGTGCATTCCTCGGTTGATGGACATTTTCATTGCTACCAAGTGCTGGCTATGGTAAATCTTGCTGGCGTACAGGTTTGCCAGCCTGTCACTTTTCGATTCTCATTTTCTCAGGTGATAGGCCAAGAAGTGATTGTGATTGATTGACTGGTAGCTCAATGTTTCCCTTTTCAAAGCACCTACATTGTGTTTTCATTAGTGGCTCTTTACATGCCCCCCCTTACAACCGAGGGTACACATTTCTCCGCACTCCCTTCACCGTTTATGTTTTGCAGGATTATTCCTTATGGCCATTCTGACTGCTGTGAGCTGATAGGTTTTTGTAATATTGGTATGCATATCATTAAAATTTTTAAAATTCATCATTTTCCTATGCCTTTTTGTTTTCTCTTAAAAGAAAAAACCGTGAGTACAATATAGCTCTCGAAATTCTCTTCTTCGAAGGTTGCCCTCTCCTGAAATTTCTGGTCGATTTTTTACCCCAGAAATTTTCTGGAGGGCAGGTGCCATTTACAGAACTGCAAGTTGGTGAAAATTTAGTGACCTTTTGCAGTGGGTTCAAAGCTGCTGTTGTGGGAAACGGCCACAAGGAGGTAGCATTTCTCCATTCCCCAATCTGGGTACTAGGGCAGCAGAGCCTTTCTGGAAGTCATTGTCCTAGGTTGTAAATTAGAATGGAATTTTCCAGGAGAAATCCCCATATGTTTTTGTCTCATTACTTCTTCTTGGTTTTTAAATTTTTTATAATCTGGGTAAAGTTTAGAATATTTTTTGTCCTAGGTGTACACAATCTGGTTCATTTGTACATTATGTATGTCTATTAATGTACAGATCCTCTTCCCATGTAAAATATTACAGTGTTCCGTCGACCTCCCTTGCTATATGTTCGGTCTTTTTGATACATGTATATAATATGTATTTGTATATGTATAGTAACACTAGTCTTCATTTCTCAATTTCCCCCCTCCTTTCCTTTTAGATGAGCATTGTTTGTTTTCTAAGCCTGTGAGTGTCTTCCTCTTTGGAAATATGTTCATCTGTGTCAGTTATTAGATAATGCCATAAGTGATAATATAGGATATAGGTCTTTTGCTTTCCGACCTACTTCATGTTTTGTGATTATCTCCAGGCTCATGTATGGTGCCTCAAAGAGCAGTGCTTCAATGTTTTCCATGGCTAATCTTCCATTGTGTACATGGACCACTTCTTCTTTGTGCATGCCTCTGTTGATGGACATTTTCGTTGCTTCCAAGTGTTGCCTATGGTAAATATTGCTGGAGTGCAGGATTGCCAGCCTGTGATTTTTGATTTTCATTTTCTCAGGTGATAGACCCAGCAGTGGGTATGATTGATTGACTGGTATGGTAGGTCAACGTTTACCTTTTCAAGGCACCTCACTTGTGCTTTCATTAGTGGCTCTTACCACGTCACCCTTAGAATCGAGGGTATGCATTTCTCCACAATCACGTCAGCATTTATTGTTTGCAGCATTTTTGTTGATGGCCATTCTGACTGCTGTGAGCTGACAGGTTTCTGTAATTTGGGTTTACATGTCTGTAAAACTTCCTACAATTCATCATTTCTCCACGGCTTTATCTTTTCTGTTAAAAGAAAAAAGAAAAAAAGTGTTAGTATAATATACCTCTTCAAATATTCTTTTTGAAAGGTTGCACTCTAGAATTTTTTGGTCGATTTTCGACCTCAGTATTTTTTGGAGGGCAGGTGTCATTTACAGAACTGCAATTGGTGAATATTTAGTGACCTTTTGAAGTTGCTTTAAAGCTGCTGTTGTGGGAAACGGCCACAAGGATGCAGCATTTCTCCATTCCCAAATCTGGGTACTAGGGCAGCAGAGCCGTTCTGGAAGTCGTTTGCCTAGGTTGTAAATTTGAGTGGAATGTGCCAGGAAAACCCCCCATAAGTTTATGTCTCATTACTCCTAGTTCGTTGTTTTAATTTTTTCAGTTGGGGTAATGGTTAGAATGTTGCTTGTCCAAGGTGTACACACTCTGGTTCATCTGCATATCCTATATGCCTATTTATGTAGAGATTCTCTTCCCGTGTAAATTATTACAGAGTGTTCCGTAAACCTTCTTTGCTATATGGTCTGTCTTTTTGATATATGTATATAATATGTATTTGTATACATATGGTAACGCTAATCTTCATTTATCCATTCCCCCCACCTTTCCTTTTAGATAAGCATAGTTTTTTTTAATAAGTCTGTGATTGACTTTCTCTGTGGAAATATGTTCATTTGTGTCAGTTATTAGATAACGCCTATAAGTGATATCATAGGATATAGGACTTTTGCTTTCCGTCTTACCTCATGTTCTGTGATTATCTCCAAGATCATCTATGGTGCCTCAAAGAGCAGTGTTTCATTGTTTTCCATGGCTAGTATTCATTGTGTACATGGACCACTTCTTCTTTATCCTTTCATCTGTTGATGGAGATTTTGGTTGCTTCACTGCCTTGTCTATTGTGAGTAAGGCTGAAGTGCAGCTTTTGCAGCCCGGGCCTTCTTCATTCTGGTCTTCTCAGGTGAGAGGCCCATTGGTGCGCCTGCTGGATTGAATGGTACCTCAATTTTTCCTTTTAAACGCAGCTCCTTTCTGTTCTCATTATGAGCGTTTAACCCTTTTACATCTCACCAGCAGCTAGAGGGTACACAGTTCTCTAAAACCTCTTCTGCATTTATTGTTTGTAGACTTTTTTCCAATGGTCAGTCGACTGGTGTGAGTTGAAAACTTTTTGTAGATTAGATTGCATGAGTCTAATACTTCCTGAGGTTGAGCTTTTATCCATTTTCCTTTCTTTAAAAAGAGAGTGAGTAAAACTTGCCTCTTCATAGTAACTTCTTGAAAATTCTGCCTGTTTTGAATTTTCTTTATCCATTCCCTACCTCAGCACAATTTTGAGGGCAGGTGTCCTTTACAGCCTTGAGTCATTTTGAATGGTAAGTGACCATTAGCTGTGGGTTAAAAGCTGCTCTTGCGGGAATCGGCCACAAGGCGGCAGCATTTCTCCTTTACCAAATCTGGTTAATAGGGCAACAGAGCCTTACTGGAAGTGGTGTTCTAGGTTGTAAATTAGAATGGAATGTGCGAGGAAAAAGCCCTTTAAGTTTATGTCTCATTACTTCTTGTTGGTATTTTTAACTTAATTTTTATTTTTTATCACAGCAAACTTGATTACAATGTTTGGTTTGTTCTAGGTGTGCAAGATGTGGTTCTTTCACACATATACATATAAATATTCTTCTTCGGATCCTTTTCCCATGTAGGTTATGACACAATGTTGAGTGGTCTTCTCTTGGTATTGCGTAGGTCTTTGGTGATTATATATTTCACATGTGTTTGTATCTCTCTGTTAACCTCAATATGTTAATGTATCCAATCCTGACACCTTACTATTTGGTGAACCATAAGTTTTTTTATTGATTCTATGATAGTCTTTCTCTGTGGAAATATCTTTGTTTGTATCATTTTTTAGGTAACCCCTATATGTGATATGATAGGATATGTGTCTTTCGCTTTCTCACTTACTCCAAGTTGCGTGATTACTTCTAGACTCATCTATAGTGCTGCAAATGGCATTGTTTCCTTTTTTCACTAGCTCATATTCCATCTGTACAGGTAGAAGTTCTTCTTTGTCCACCCATCTGTCGGTGGACTGTTTGGTTACTTCCATATCTTGGCTATTGTAACACTATGCAATGCCGATTTGCGTGCCTGTCTCCTTCCAATTCTGTCTTCTTAGTTTAATGGTCCAGGAATAGGTCTGCTGGATCATATGGTAGCTCAATGTTTACCTTTTAAAGGCACCTCTATTCTGTTCTCCTTAGTGGCTCTTTCCAGGTTACGTCCCACTTAAAGTGGAGGGTATGTATTTCTTCCCAGCACCTTCAGCATTTATTCTTTGTAGTTTTTGCTGATGGTTATTCTGAGTGGTGTGAGCTGATACCTCTTTGTGGTTGAATTTGCATGTGTCTCATAATGCGTAGAAATTGAGCTTTAAGAAATGTCCTTTTTGTTTTTCCAGCTGTGATTAGAGCTTATTTCTTCAAAGTGTTTTCTTAAAGTATGTGTCACCATTTGAAATATTTTGGCCATTATCTCCCTCAAGACATTTTGAGGGCAGGTTTCATTTACAGCCCTGCAGTACTTGTTCATATGAAGTGACCATTAGCTCAGGCTTTAAACCTGCTTTTGCAGGTATCGGCCGAAGAGCGGCAGCCTTTCTACGTTCCCCTTGCTGGTACTAGGGAAACAGACCTACCGGCCAGTGGTGTTCTTCGGTTATAAATTAGAGTGCAATGTGCCCGGATAAATCCACAAATGTTGATGTCTCCTTGCTTTTGTTTGTTTTTAAATTTAATTTATATTTATTATTAGAGTAATATTCCATTGTGTACGTGGACCATTTCTTCTTGGTGCATTCCTCGGTTGATGGACATTTTCATTGCTTCCAAGTGCTGGCTATGGTAAATCTTGCTGGCGTACAGGTTTGCCAGCCTGTGACTTTTTGATTCTCATTTTCTCAGGTGATAGGCCAAGAAGTGATTGTGATTGATTGACTGGTAGCTCAATGTTTCCCTTTTCAAAGCACCTACATTGTGTTTTCATTAGTGGCTCTTTACATGCCCCCCCTTACAACCGAGGGTACACATTTCTCCGCACTCCCTTCACCGTTTATTTTTTGCAGCATTATTCCTAATGGCCATTCTGACTGCTGTGAACTGATAGGTTTTTGTAATATGGGTATGCATATCATTAAAATTTTTAAAATTCATTATTTTCCTATGCCTTTTTGTTTTCTCTTAAAAGAAAAAACCGTGCGTACTATATAGCTCTTGAAATTCTCTTCTTCGAAGGTTGCCCTCTCCTGAAGTTTTTGGTCGATTTTTGACCCCAGAAATTTTCTGGAGGGCTGGTGCCATTTACAGAACTGCAAGTTGGTGAAAATTTAGTGACCTTTTGCAGTGGGTTCAAAGCTGCTGTTGTGGGAAACGGCCACAAGGAGGTAGCATTTCTCCATTCCCCAATCTGGGTACTAGGGCAGCAGAGCCTTTCTGGAAGTCATTGTCCTAGGTTGTAAATTAGAATTGAATTTTCCAGGAGAAATCCCCATATGTTTTTGTCTCATTACTTCTTCTTGGTTTTTAAATTTTTTATAATCTGGGTAAAGTTTAGAATATTTTTTGTCCTAGGTGTACACAATCTGGTTCATTTGTACATTATGTATGTCTATTAATGTACAGATCCTCTTCCCATGTAAAATATTACAGTGTTCCGTCGACCTCCCTTGCTATATGTTCGGTCTTTTTGATACATGTATATAATATGTATTTGTATATGTATAGTAACACTAGTCTTCATTTCTCAATTTCCCCCCTCCTTTCCTTTTAGATGAGCATTGTTTGTTTTCTAAGCCTGTGAGTGTCTTCCTCTTTGGAAATATGTTCATCTGTGTCAGTTATTAGATAATGCCATAAGTGATAATATAGGATATAGGTCTTTTGCTTTCCGACCTACTTCATGTTTTGTGATTATCTCCAGGCTCATGTATGGTGCCTCAAAGAGCAGTGCTTCAATGTTTTCCATGGCTAATCTTCCATTGTGTACATGGACCACTTCTTCTTTGTGCATGCCTCTGTTGATGGACATTTTCGTTGCTTCCAAGTGTTGCCTATGGTAAATATTGCTGGAGTGCAGGATTGCCAGCCTGTGATTTTTGATTTTCATTTTCTCAGGTGATAGACCCAGCAGTGGGTATGATTGATTGACTGGTATGGTAGGTCAACGTTTACCTTTTCAAGGCACCTCACTTGTGCTTTCATTAGTGGCTCTTACCACGTCACCCTTAGAATCGAGGGTATGCATTTCTCCACAATCACGTCAGCATTTATTGTTTGCAGCATTTTTGTTGATGGCCATTCTGACTGCTGTGAGCTGACAGGTTTCTGTAATTTGGGTTTACATGTCTGTAAAACTTCCTACAATTCATCATTTCTCCACGGCTTTATCTTTTCTGTTAAAAGAAAAAAGAAAAAAAGTGTTAGTATAATATACCTCTTCAAATATTCTTTTTGAAAGGTTGCACTCTAGAATTTTTTGGTCGATTTTCGACCTCAGTATTTTTTGGAGGGCAGGTGTCATTTACAGAACTGCAATTGGTGAATATTTAGTGACCTTTTGAAGTTGCTTTAAAGCTGCTGTTGTGGGAAACGGCCACAAGGATGCAGCATTTCTCCATTCCCAAATCTGGGTACTAGGGCAGCAGAGCCGTTCTGGAAGTCGTTTGCCTAGGTTGTAAATTTGAGTGGAATGTGCCAGGAAAACCCCCCATAAGTTTATGTCTCATTACTCCTAGTTCGTTGTTTTAATTTTTTCAGTTGGGGTAATGGTTAGAATGTTGCTTGTCCAAGGTGTACACACTCTGGTTCATCTGCATATCCTATATGCCTATTTATGTAGAGATTCTCTTCCCGTGTAAATTATTACAGAGTGTTCCGTAAACCTTCTTTGCTATATGGTCTGTCTTTTTGATATATGTATATAATATGTATTTGTATACATATGGTAACGCTAATCTTCATTTATCCATTCCCCCCACCTTTCCTTTTAGATAAGCATAGTTTTTTTTAATAAGTCTGTGATTGACTTTCTCTGTGGAAATATGTTCATTTGTGTCAGTTATTAGATAACGCCTATAAGTGATATCATAGGATATAGGACTTTTGCTTTCCGTCTTACCTCATGTTCTGTGATTATCTCCAAGATCATCTATGGTGCCTCAAAGAGCAGTGTTTCATTGTTTTCCATGGCTAGTATTCATTGTGTACATGGACCACTTCTTCTTTATCCTTTCATCTGTTGATGGAGATTTTGGTTGCTTCACTGCCTTGTCTATTGTGAGTAAGGCTGAAGTGCAGCTTTTGCAGCCCGGGCCTTCTTCATTCTGGTCTTCTCAGGTGAGAGGCCCATTGGTGCGCCTGCTGGATTGAATGGTACCTCAATTTTTCCTTTTAAACGCAGCTCCTTTCTGTTCTCATTATGAGCGTTTAACCCTTTTACATCTCACCAGCAGCTAGAGGGTACACAGTTCTCTAAAACCTCTTCTGCATTTATTGTTTGTAGACTTTTTTCCAATGGTCAGTCGACTGGTGTGAGTTGAAAACTTTTTGTAGATTAGATTGCATGAGTCTAATACTTCCTGAGGTTGAGCTTTTATCCATTTTCCTTTCTTTAAAAAGAGAGTGAGTAAAACTTGCCTCTTCATAGTAACTTCTTGAAAATTCTGCCTGTTTTGAATTTTCTTTATCCATTCCCTACCTCAGCACAATTTTGAGGGCAGGTGTCCTTTACAGCCTTGAGTCATTTTGAATGGTAAGTGACCATTAGCTGTGGGTTAAAAGCTGCTCTTGCGGGAATCGGCCACAAGGCGGCAGCATTTCTCCTTTACCAAATCTGGTTAATAGGGCAACAGAGCCTTACTGGAAGTGGTGTTCTAGGTTGTAAATTAGAATGGAATGTGCGAGGAAAAAGCCCTTTAAGTTTATGTCTCATTACTTCTTGTTGGTATTTTTAACTTAATTTTTATTTTTTATCACAGCAAACTTGATTACAATGTTTGGTTTGTTCTAGGTGTGCAAGATGTGGTTCTTTCACACATATACATATAAATATTCTTCTTCGGATCCTTTTCCCATGTAGGTTATGACACAATGTTGAGTGGTCTTCTCTTGGTATTGCGTAGGTCTTTGGTGATTATATATTTCACATGTGTTTGTATCTCTCTGTTAACCTCAATATGTTAATGTATCCAATCCTGACACCTTACTATTTGGTGAACCATAAGTTTTTTTATTGATTCTATGATAGTCTTTCTCTGTGGAAATATCTTTGTTTGTATCATTTTTTAGGTAACCCCTATATGTGATATGATAGGATATGTGTCTTTCGCTTTCTCACTTACTCCAAGTTGCGTGATTACTTCTAGACTCATCTATAGTGCTGCAAATGGCATTGTTTCCTTTTTTCACTAGCTCATATTCCATCTGTACAGGTAGAAGTTCTTCTTTGTCCACCCATCTGTCGGTGGACTGTTTGGTTACTTCCATATCTTGGCTATTGTAACACTATGCAATGCCGATTTGCGTGCCTGTCTCCTTCCAATTCTGTCTTCTTAGTTTAATGGTCCAGGAATAGGTCTGCTGGATCATATGGTAGCTCAATGTTTACCTTTTAAAGGCACCTCTATTCTGTTCTCCTTAGTGGCTCTTTCCAGGTTACGTCCCACTTAAAGTGGAGGGTATGTATTTCTTCCCAGCACCTTCAGCATTTATTCTTTGTAGTTTTTGCTGATGGTTATTCTGAGTGGTGTGAGCTGATACCTCTTTGTGGTTGAATTTGCATGTGTCTCATAATGCGTAGAAATTGAGCTTTAAGAAATGTCCTTTTTGTTTTTCCAGCTGTGATTAGAGCTTATTTCTTCAAAGTGTTTTCTTAAAGTATGTGTCACCATTTGAAATATTTTGGCCATTATCTCCCTCAAGACATTTTGAGGGCAGGTTTCATTTACAGCCCTGCAGTACTTGTTCATATGAAGTGACCATTAGCTCAGGCTTTAAACCTGCTTTTGCAGGTATCGGCCGAAGAGCGGCAGCCTTTCTACGTTCCCCTTGCTGGTACTAGGGAAACAGACCTACCGGCCAGTGGTGTTCTTCGGTTATAAATTAGAGTGCAATGTGCCCGGATAAATCCACAAATGTTGATGTCTCCTTGCTTTTGTTTGTTTTTAAATTTAATTTATATTTATTATTAGAGTAATATTCCATTGTGTACGTGGACCATTTCTTCTTGGTGCATTCCTCGGTTGATGGACATTTTCATTGCTTCCAAGTGCTGGCTATGGTAAATCTTGCTGGCGTACAGGTTTGCCAGCCTGTGACTTTTTGATTCTCATTTTCTCAGGTGATAGGCCAAGAAGTGATTGTGATTGATTGACTGGTAGCTCAATGTTTCCCTTTTCAAAGCACCTACATTGTGTTTTCATTAGTGGCTCTTTACATGCCCCCCCTTACAACCGAGGGTACACATTTCTCCGCACTCCCTTCACCGTTTATTTTTTGCAGCATTATTCCTAATGGCCATTCTGACTGCTGTGAACTGATAGGTTTTTGTAATATGGGTATGCATATCATTAAAATTTTTAAAATTCATTATTTTCCTATGCCTTTTTGTTTTCTCTTAAAAGAAAAAACCGTGCGTACTATATAGCTCTTGAAATTCTCTTCTTCGAAGGTTGCCCTCTCCTGAAGTTTTTGGTCGATTTTTGACCTCAGAAATTTTCTGGAGGGCTGGTGCCATTTACAGAACTGCAAGTTGGTGAAAATTTAGTGACCTTTTGCAGTGGGTTCAAAGCTGCTGTTGTGGGAAACGGCCACAAGGAGGTAGCATTTCTCCATTCCCCAATCTGGGTACTAGGGCAGCAGAGCCTTTCTGGAAGTCATTGTCCTAGGTTGTAAATTAGAATTGAATTTTCCAGGAGAAATCCCCATATGTTTTTGTCTCATTACTTCTTCTTGGTTTTTAAATTTTTTATAATCTGGGTAAAGTTTAGAATATTTTTTGTCCTAGGTGTACACAATCTGGTTCATTTGTACATTATGTATGTCTATTAATGTACAGATCCTCTTCCCATGTAAAATATTACAGTGTTCCGTCGACCTCCCTTGCTATATGTTCGGTCTTTTTGATACATGTATATAATATGTATTTGTATATGTATAGTAACACTAGTCTTCATTTCTCAATTTCCCCCCTCCTTTCCTTTTAGATGAGCATTGTTTGTTTTCTAAGCCTGTGAGTGTCTTCCTCTTTGGAAATATGTTCATCTGTGTCAGTTATTAGATAATGCCATAAGTGATAATATAGGATATAGGTCTTTTGCTTTCCGACCTACTTCATGTTTTGTGATTATCTCCAGGCTCATGTATGGTGCCTCAAAGAGCAGTGCTTCAATGTTTTCCATGGCTAATCTTCCATTGTGTACATGGACCACTTCTTCTTGGTGCATGCCTCTGTTGATGGACATTTTCGTTGCTTCCAAGTGTTGCCTATGGTAAATATTGCTGGAGTGCAGGATTGCCAGCCTGTGATTTTTGATTTTCATTTTCTCAGGTGATAGACCCAGCAGTGGGTATGATTGATTGACTGGTATGGTAGGTCAACGTTTACCTTTTCAAGGCACCTCAGTTGTGCTTTCATTAGTGGCTCTTACCACGTCACCCTTAGAATCGAGGGTATGCATTTCTCCACAATCACGTCAGCATTTATTGTTTGCAGCATTTTTGTTGATGGCCATTCTGACTGCTGTGAGCTGACAGGTTTCTGTAATTTGGGTTTACATGTCTGTAAAACTTCCTACAATTCATCATTTCTCCACGGCTTTATCTTTTCTGTTAAAAGAAAAAAGAAAAAAAGTGTTAGTATAATATACCTCTTCAAATATTCTTTTTGAAAGGTTGCACTCTAGAATTTTTTGGTCGATTTTCGACCTCAGTATTTTTTGGAGGGCAGGTGTCATTTACAGAACTGCAATTGGTGAATATTTAGTGACCTTTTGAAGTTGCTTTAAAGCTGCTGTTGTGGGAAACGGCCACAAGGATGCAGCATTTCTCCATTCCCAAATCTGGGTACTAGGGCAGCAGAGCCGTTCTGGAAGTCGTTTGCCTAGGTTGTAAATTTGAGTGGAATGTGCCAGGAAAACCCCCCATAAGTTTATGTCTCATTACTCCTAGTTCGTTGTTTTAATTTTTTCAGTTGGGGTAATGGTTAGAATGTTGCTTGTCCAAGGTGTACACACTCTGGTTCATCTGCATATCCTATATGCCTATTTATGTAGAGATTCTCTTCCCGTGTAAATTATTACAGAGTGTTCCGTAAACCTTCTTTGCTATATGGTCTGTCTTTTTGATATATGTATATAATATGTATTTGTATACATATGGTAACGCTAATCTTCATTTATCCATTCCCCCCACCTTTCCTTTTAGATAAGCATAGTTTTTTTTAATAAGTCTGTGATTGACTTTCTCTGTGGAAATATGTTCATTTGTGTCAGTTATTAGATAACGCCTATAAGTGATATCATAGGATATAGGACTTTTGCTTTCCGTCTTACCTCATGTGCTGTGATTATCTCCAAGATCATCTATGGTGCCTCAAAGAGCAGTGTTTCATTGTTTTCCATGGCTAGTATTCATTGTGTACATGGACCACCTCTTCTTTATCCTTTCATCTGTTGATGGAGATTTTGGTTGCTTCACTGCCTTGTCTATTGTGAGTAAGGCTGAAGTGCAGCTTTTGCAGCCCGGGTCTTCTTCATTCTGGTCTTCTCAGGTGAGAGGCCCATTGGTGCGCCTGCTGGATTGAATGGTACCTCAATTTTTCCTTTTAAACGCAGCTCCTTTCTGTTCTCATTATGAGCGTTTAACCCTTTTACATCTCACCAGCAGCTAGAGGGTACACAGTTCTCTAAAACCTCTTCTGCATTTATTGTTTGTAGACTTTTTTCCAATGGTCAGTCGACTGGTGTGAGTTGAAAACTTTTTGTAGATTAGATTGCATGAGTCTAATTCTTCCTGAGGTTGAGCTTTTATCCATTTTCCTTTCTTTAAAAAGAGAGTGAGTAAAACTTGCCTCTTCATAGTAACTTCTTGAAAATTCTGCCTGTTTTGAATTTTCTTTATCCATTCCCTACCTCAGCACAATTTTGAGGGCAGGTGTCCTTTACAGCCTTGAGTCATTTTGAATGGTAAGTGACCATTAGCTGTGGGTTAAAAGCTGCTCTTGCGGGAATCGGCCACACGGCGACAGCATTTCTCCTTTACCAAATCTGGTTAATAGGGCAACAGAGCCTTACTGGAAGTGGTGTTCTAGGTTGTAAATTAGAATGGAATGTGCGAGGAAAAAGCCCTTTAAGTTTATGTCTCATTACTTCTTGTTGGTATTTTTAACTTAATTTTTATTTTTTATCACAGCAAACTTGATTACAATGTTTGGTTTGTTCTAGGTGTGCAAGATGTGGTTCTTTCACACATATACATATAAATATTCTTCTTCGGATCCTTTTCCCATGTAGGTTATGACACAATGTTGAGTGGTCTTCTCTTGGTATTGCGTAGGTCTTTGGTGATTATATATTTCACATGTGTTTGTATCTCTCTGTTAACTTCAATATGTTAATGTATCCAATCCTGACACCTTACTATTTGGTGAACCATAAGTTTTTTTATTGATTCTATGATAGTCTTTCTCTGTGGAAATATCTTTGTTTGTATCATTTTTTAGGTAACCCCTATATGTGATATGATAGGATATGTGTCTTTCGCTTTCTCACTTACTCCAAGTTGCGTGATTACTTCTAGACTCATCTATAGTGCTGAAAATGGCATTGTTTCCTTTTTTCACTAGCTCATATTCCATCTGTACAGGTAGAAGTTCTTCTTTGTCCACCCATCTGTCGGTGGACTGTTTGGTTACTTCCATATCTTGGCTATTGTAACACTATGCAATGCCGATTTGCGTGCCTGTCTCCTTCCAATTCTGTCTTCTTAGTTTAATGGTCCAGGAATAGGTCTGCTGGATCATATGGTAGCTCAATGTTTACCTTTTAAAGGCACCTCTATTCTGTTCTCCTTAGTGGCTCTTTCCAGGTTACGTCCCACTTAAAGTGGAGGGTATGTATTTCTTCCCAGCACCTTCAGCATTTATTCTTTGTAGTTTTTGCTGATGGTTATTCTGAGTGGTGTGAGCTGATACCTCTTTGTGGTTGAATTTGCATGTGTCTCATAATGCGTAGAAATTGAGCTTTAAGAAATGTCCTTTTTGTTTTTCCAGCTGTGATTAGAGCTTATTTCTTCAAAGTGTTTTCTTAAAGTATGTGTCACCATTTGAAATATTTTGGCCATTATCTCCCTCAAGACATTTTGAGGGCAGGTTTCATTTACAGCCCTGCAGTACTTGTTCATATGAAGTGACCATTAGCTCAGGCTTTAAACCTGCTTTTGCAGGTATCGGCCGAAGAGCGGCAGCCTTTCTACGTTCCCCTTGCTGGTACTAGGGAAACAGACCTACCGGCCAGTGGTGTTCTTCGGTTATAAATTAGAGTGCAATGTGCCCGGATAAATCCACAAATGTTGATGTCTCCTTGCTTTTGTTTGTTTTTAAATTTAATTTATATTTATTATTAGAGTAATATTCCATTGTGTACGTGGACCATTTCTTCTTGGTGCATTCCTCGGTTGATGGACATTTTCATTGCTTCCAAGTGCTGGCTATGGTAAATCTTGCTGGCGTACAGGTTTGCCAGCCTGTGACTTTTTGATTCTCATTTTCTCAGGTGATAGGCCAAGAAGTGATTGTGATTGATTGACTGGTAGCTCAATGTTTCCCTTTTCAAAGCACCTACATTGTGTTTTCATTAGTGGCTCTTTACATGCCCCCCCTTACAACCGAGGGTACACATTTCTTCGCACTCCCTTCACCGTTTATTTTTTGCAGCATTATTCCTAATGGCCATTCTGACTGCTGTGAACTGATAGGTTTTTGTAATATGGGTATGCATATCATTAAAAGTTTTAAAATTCATTATTTTCCTATGCCTTTTTGTTTTCTCTTAAAAGAAAAAACCGTGCGTACTATATAGCTCTTGAAATTCTCTTCTTCGAAGGTTGCCCTCTCCTGAAGTTTTTGGTCGATTTTTGACCCCAGAAATTTTCTGGAGGGCTGGTGCCATTTACAGAACTGCAAGTTGGTGAAAATTTAGTGACCTTTTGCAGTGGGTTCAAAGCTGCTGTTGTGGGAAACGGCCACAAGGAGGTAGCATTTCTCCATTCCCCAATCTGGGTACTAGGGCAGCAGAGCCTTTCTGGAAGTCATTGTCCTAGGTTGTAAATTAGAATTGAATTTTCCAGGAGAAATCCCCATATGTTTTTGTCTCATTACTTCTTCTTGGTTTTTAAATTTTTTATAATCTGGGTAAAGTTTAGAATATTTTTTGTCCTAGGTGTACACAATCTGGTTCATTTGTACATTATGTATGTCTATTAATGTACAGATCCTCTTCCCATGTAAAATATTACAGTGTTCCGTCGACCTCCCTTGCTATATGTTCGGTCTTTTTGATACATGTATATAATATGTATTTGTATATGTATAGTAACACTAGTCTTCATTTCTCAATTTCCCCCCTCCTTTCCTTTTAGATGAGCATTGTTTGTTTTCTAAGCCTGTGAGTGTCTTCCTCTTTGGAAATATGTTCATCTGTGTCAGTTATTAGATAATGCCATAAGTGATAATATAGGATATAGGTCTTTTGCTTTCCGACCTACTTCATGTTTTGTGATTATCTCCAGGCTCATGTATGGTGCCTCAAAGAGCAGTGCTTCAATGTTTTCCATGGCTAAACTTCCATTGTGTACATGGACCACTTCTTCTTTGTGCATGCCTCTGTTGATGGACATTTTCGTTGCTTCCAAGTGTTGCCTATGGTAAATATTGCTGGAGTGCAGGATTGCCAGCCTGTGATTTTTGATTTTCATTTTCTCAGGTGATAGACCCAGCAGTGGGTATGATTGATTGACTGGTATGGTAGGTCAACGTTTACCTTTTCAAGGCACCTCACTTGTGCTTTCATTAGTGGCTCTTACCACGTCACCCTTAGAATCGAGGGTATGCATTTCTCCACAATCACGTCAGCATTTATTGTTTGCAGCATTTTTGTTGATGGCCATTCTGACTGCTGTGAGCTGACAGGTTTCTGTAATTTGGGTTTACATGTCTGTAAAACTTCCTACAATTCATCATTTCTCCACGGCTTTATCTTTTCTGTTAAAAGAAAAAAGAAAAAAAGTGTTAGTATAATATACCTCTTCAAATATTCTTTTTGAAAGGTTGCACTCTAGAATTTTTTGGTCGATTTTCGACCTCAGTATTTTTTGGAGGGCAGGTGTCATTTACAGAACTGCAATTGGTGAATATTTAGTGACCTTTTGAAGTTGCTTTAAAGCTGCTGTTGTGGGAAACGGCCACAAGGATGCAGCATTTCTCCATTCCCAAATCTGGGTACTAGGGCAGCAGAGCCGTTCTGGAAGTCGTTTGCCTAGGTTGTAAATTTGAGTGGAATGTGCCAGGAAAACCCCCCATAAGTTTATGTCTCATTACTCCTAGTTCGTTGTTTTAATTTTTTCAGTTGGGGTAATGGTTAGAATGTTGCTTGTCCAAGGTGTACACACTCTGGTTCATCTGCATATCCTATATGCCTATTTATGTAGAGATTCTCTTCCCGTGTAAATTATTACAGAGTGTTCCGTAAACCTTCTTTGCTATATGGTCTGTCTTTTTGATATATGTATATAATATGTATTTGTATACATATGGTAACGCTAATCTTCATTTATCCATTCCCCCCACCTTTCCTTTTAGATAAGCATAGTTTTTTTTAATAAGTCTGTGATTGACTTTCTCTGTGGAAATATGTTCATTTGTGTCAGTTATTAGATAACGCCTATAAGTGATATCATAGGATATAGGACTTTTGCTTTCCGTCTTACCTCATGTTCTGTGATTATCTCCAAGATCATCTATGGTGCCTCAAAGAGCAGTGTTTCATTGTTTTCCATGGCTAGTATTCATTGTGTACATGGACCACTTCTTCTTTATCCTTTCATCTGTTGATGGAGATTTTGGTTGCTTCACTGCCTTGTCTATTGTGAGTAAGGCTGAAGTGCAGCTTTTGCAGCCCGGGTCTTCTTCATTCTGGTCTTCTCAGGTGAGAGGCCCATTGGTGCGCCTGCTGGATTGAATGGTACCTCAATTTTTCCTTTTAAACGCAGCTCCTTTCTGTTCTCATTATGAGCGTTTAACCCTTTTACATCTCACCAGCAGCTAGAGGGTACACAGTTCTCTAAAACCTCTTCTGCATTTATTGTTTGTAGACTTTTTTCCAATGGTCAGTCGACTGGTGTGAGTTGAAAACTTTTTGTAGATTAGATTGCATGAGTCTAATACTTCCTGAGGTTGAGCTTTTATCCATTTTCCTTTCTTTAAAAAGAGAGTGAGTAAAACTTGCCTCTTCATAGTAACTTCTTGAAAATTCTGCCTGTTTTGAATTTTCTTTATCCATTCCCTACCTCAGCACAATTTTGAGGGCAGGTGTCCTTTACAGCCTTGAGTCATTTTGAATGGCAAGTGACCATTTGCTGTGGGTTAAAAGCTGCTCTTGCGGGAATCGGCCACAAGGCGGCAGCATTTCTCCTTTACCAAATCTGGTTAATAGGGCAACAGAGCCTTACTGGAAGTGGTGTTCTAGGTTGTAAATTAGAATGGAATGTGCGAGGAAAAAGCCCTTTAAGTTTATGTCTCATTACTTCTTGTTGGTATTTTTAACTTAATTTTTATTTTTTATCACAGCAAACTTGATTACAATGTTTGGTTTGTTCTAGGTGTGCAAGATGTGGTTCTTTCACACATATACATATAAATATTCTTCTTCGGATCCTTTTCCCATGTAGGTTATGACACAATGTTGAGTGGTCTTCTCTTGGTATTGCGTAGGTCTTTGGTGATTATATATTTCACATGTGTTTGTATCTCTCTGTTAACCTCAATATGTTAATGTATCCAATCCTGACACCTTAATATTTGGTGAACCATAAGTTTTTTTATTGATTCTATGATAGTCTTTCTCTGTGGAAATATCTTTGTTTGTATCATTTTTTAGGTAACCCCTATATGTGATATGATAGGATATGTGTCTTTCGCTTTCTCACTTACTCCAAGTTGCGTGATTACTTCTAGACTCATCTATAGTGCTGCAAATGGCATTGTTTCCTTTTTTCACTAGCTCATATTCCATCTGTACAGGTAGAAGTTCTTCTTTGTCCACCCATCTGTCGGTGGACTTTTTGGTTACTTCCATATCTTGGCTATTGTAACACTATGCAATGCCGATTTGCGTGCCTGTCTCCTTCCAATTCTGTCTTCTTAGTTTAATGGTACAGGAATAGGTCTGCTGGATCATATGGTAGCTCAATGTTTACCTTTTAAAGGCACCTCTATTCTGTTCTCCTTAGTGGCTCTTTCCAGGTTACGTCCCACTTAAAGTGGAGGGTATGTATTTCTTCCCAGCACCTTCAGCATTTATTCTTTGTAGTTTTTGCTGATGGTTATTCTGAGTGGTGTGAGCTGATACCTCTTTGTGGTTGAATTTGCATGTGTCTCATAATGCGTAGAAATTGAGCTTTAAGACATGTCCTTTTTGTTTTTCCAGCTGTGATTAGAGCTTATTTCTTCAAAGTGTTTTCTTAAAGTATGTGTCACCATTTGAAATATTTTGGCCATTATCTCCCTCAAGACATTTTGAGGGCAGGTTTCATTTACAGCCCTGCAGTACTTGTTCATATGAAGTGACCATTAGCTCAGGCTTTAAACCTGCTTTTGCAGGTATCGGCCAAAGAGCGGCAGCCTTTCTACGTTCCCCTTGCTTGTACTAGGTAAACAGACCTACCGGCCAGTGGTGTTCTTCGGTTATAAATTAGAGTGCAATGTGCCCGGATAAACCCACAAATGTTGATGTCTCCTTGCTTTTGTTTGTTTTTAAATTTAATTTATATTTATTATTAGAGTAATATTCCATTGTGTACGTGGACCACTTCTTCTTGATGCATTCCTCGGTTGATGGACATTTTCATTGCTTCCAAGTGCTGGCTATGGTAAATCTCGCTGGCGTACAGGTTTGCCAGCCTGTGACTTTTTGATTCTCATTTTCTCAGGTGATAGGCCAAGAAGTGATTGTGATTGATTGACTGGTAGCTCAATGTTTCCCTTTTCAAAGCACCTACATTGTGTTTTCATTAGTGGCTCTTTACATGCCCCCCCTTACAACCGAGGGTACACATTTCTCCGCACTCCCTTCACCGTTTATTTTTTGCAGCATTATTCCTAATGGCCATTCTGACTGCTGTGAGCTGATAGGTTTTTGTAATATGGGTATGCATATCATTAAAATTTTTAAAATTCATCATTTTCCTATGCCTTTTTGTTTTCTCTTAAAAGAAAAAACCGTGCGTACTATATAGCTCTTGAAATTCTCTTCTTCGAAGGTTGCCCTCTCCTGAAGTTTTTGGTCGATTTTTGACCCCAGAAATTTTCTGGAGGGGCGGTGCCATTTACAGAACTGCAAGTTGGTGAAAATTTAGTGACCTTTTGCAGTGGGTTCAAAGCTGCTGTTGTGAGAAACGGCCACAAGGAGGTAGCATTTCTCCATTCCCCAATCTGGGTACTAGGGCAGCAGAGCCTTTCTGGAAGTCATTGTCCTAGGTTGTAAATTAGAATGGAATTTTCCAGGAGAAATCCCCATATGTTTTTGTCTCATTACTTCTTATTGGTTTTTAAATTTTTTATAATCTGGGTAAAGTTTAGAATATTTTTTGTCCTAGGTGTACACAATCTGGTACATTTGTACATTATGTATGTCTATTAATGTACAGATCCTCTTCCCATGTAGAATATTACAGTGTTCTGCCGACCTCAATTGCTATATGTTCGGTCTTTTTGATACATGTATATAATATGTATTTGTATATGTATAGTAACACTAGTCTTCATTTCTCAATTTCCCCCCTCCTTTCCTTTTAGATGAGCATTGTTTGTTTTCTAAGCCTGTGAGTGTCTTCCTCTTTGGAAATATGTTCATCTGTGTCAGTTATTAGATAATGCCATAAGTGATAATATAGGATATAGGTCTTTTGCTTTCCGATCTACTTCAGGTTTTGTGATTATCTCCAGGCTCATGTATGGTGCCTCAAAGAGCAGTGCTTCAATGTTTTCCATGGCTAATATTCCATTGTGTACATGGACCACTTCTTCTTGGTGCATGCCTCTGTTGATGGACATTTTCGTTGCTTCCAAGTGTTGCCTATGGTAAATATTGCTGGAGTGCAGGATTGCCAGCCTGTGATTTTTGATTTTCATTTTCTCAGGTGATAGACCCAGCAGTGGGTATGATTGATTGACTGGTATGGTAGGTCAACGTTTACCTTTTCAAGGCACCTCAGTTGTGCTTTCATTAGTGGCTCTTACCACGTCACCCTTAGAATCGAGGGTATGCATTTCTCCACAATCACGTCAGCATTTATTGTTTGCAGCATTTTTGTTGATGGCCATTCTGACTGCTGTGAGCTGACAGGTTTCTGTAATTTGGGTTTACATGTCTGTAAAACTTCCTACAATTCATCATTTCTCCACGGCTTTATCTTTTCTGTTAAAAGAAAAAAGAAAAAAAGTGTTAGTATAATATACCTCTTCAAATATTCTTTTTGAAAGGTTGCACTCTAGAATTTTTTGGTCGATTTTCGACCTCAGTATTTTTTGGAGGGCAGGTGTCATTTACAGAACTGCAATGGGTGAATATTTAGTGACCTTTTGAAGTTGCTTTAAAGCTGCTGTTGTGGGAAACGGCCACAAGGATGCAGCATTTCTCCATTCCCAAATCTGGGTACTAGGGCAGCAGAGCCGTTCTGGAAGTCGTTTGCCTAGGTTGTAAATTTGAGTGGAATGTGCCAGGAAAACCCCCCATAAGTTTATGTCTCATTACTCCTAGTTCGTTGTTTTAATTTGTTCAGTTGGGGTAATGGTTAGAATGTTGCTTGTCCAAGGTGTACACACTCTGGTTCATCTACATATCCTATATGCCTATTTATGTAGAGATTCTCTTCCCGTGTAAATTATTACAGAGTGTTCCGTAAACCTTCTTTGCTATATGGTCTGTCTTTTTGATATATGTATATAATATGTATTTGTATACATATGGTAACGCTAATCTTCATTTATCCATTCCCCCCACCTTTCCTTTTAGATAAGCATAGTTGTTTTTAATAAGTCTGTGATTGACTTTCTCTGTGGAAATATGTTCATTTGTGTCAGTTATTAGATAACGCCTATAAGTGATATCATAGGATATAGGACTTTTGCTTTCCGACTTACCTCATGTTCTGTGATTATCTCCAAGATCATCTATGGTGCCTCAAAGAGCAGTGTTTCATTGTTTTCCATGGCTAGTATTCATTGTGTACATGGACCACTTCTTCTTTATCCTTTCATCTGTTGATGGAGATTTTGGTTGCTTCACTGCCTTGTCTATTGTGAATAAGGCTGAAGTGCAGCTTTTGCAGCCCGGGTCTTCTTCATTCTGGTCTTCTCAGGTGAGAGGCCCATTGGTGCGCCTTCTGGATTGAATGGTACCTCAATTTTTCCTTTTAAACGCAGCTCCTTTCTGTTCTCATTATTAGCGTTTAACCCTTTTACATCTCACCAGCAGCTAGAGGGTACACAGTTCTCTAAAACCTCTTCTGCATTTATTGTCTGTAGACTTTTTTCCAATGGTCAGTCGACTGGTGTGAGTTGAAAACTTTTTGTAGATTAGATTGCATGAGTCTAATACTTCCTGAGGTTGAGCTTTTATCCATTTTCCTTTCTTTAAAAAGAGAGTGAGTAAAACTTGCCTCTTCATAGTAACTTCTTGAAAATTCTGCCTGTTTTGAATTTTCTTTATCCATTCCCTACCTCAGCACAATTTTGAGGGCAGGTGTCCTTTACAGCCTTGAGTCATTTTGAATGGCAAGTGACCATTTGCTGTGGGTTAAAAGCTGCTCTTGCGGGAATCGGCCACAAGGCGGCAGCATTTCTCCTTTACCAAATCTGGTTAATAGGGCAACAGAGCCTTACTGGAAGTGGTGTTCTAGGTTGTAAATTAGAATGGAATGTGCGAGGAAAAAGCCCTTTAAGTTTATGTCTCATTACTTCTTGTTGGTATTTTTAACTTAATTTTTATTTTTTATCACAGCATTCTTGATTACAATGTTTGGTTTGTTCTAGGTGTGCAAGATGTGGTTCTTTCACACATATACATATAAATATTCTTCTTCGGATCCTTTTCCCATGTAGGTTATGACACAATGTTGAGTAGTCTTCTCTTGGTATTGCGTAGGTCTTTGGTGATTATATATTTCACATGTGTTTGTATCTCTCTGTTAACCTCAATATGTTAATGTATCCAATCCTGACACCTTACTATTTGGTGAACCATAAGTTTTTTTATTGATTCTATGATAGTGTTTCTCTGTGGAAATATCTTTGTTTGTATCATTTTTTAGGTAACCCCTATATGTGATATGATAGGATATGTGTCTTTCGCTTTCTCACTTACTCCAAGTTGCGTGATTACTTCTAGACTCATCTATAGTGCTGCAAATGGCATTGTTTCCTTTTTTCACTAGCTCATATTCCATCTGTACAGGTAGAAGTTCTTCTTTGTCCACCCATCTGTCGGTGGACTTTTTGGTTACTTCCATATCTTGGCTATTGTAACACTATGCAATGCCGATTTGCGTGCCTGTCTCCTTCCAATTCTGTCTTCTTAGTTTAATGGTACAGGAATAGGTCTGCTGGATCATATGGTAGCTCAATGTTTACCTTTTAAAGGCACCTCTATTCTGTTCTCCTTAGTGGCTCTTTCCAGGTTACGTCCCACTTAAAGTGGAGGGTATGTATTTCTTCCCAGCACCTTCAGCATTTATTCTTTGTAGTTTTTGCTGATGGTTATTCTGAGTGGTGTGAGCTGATACCTCTTTGTGGTTGAATTTGCATGTGTCTCATAATGCGTAGAAATTGAGCTTTAAGACATGTCCTTTTTGTTTTTCCAGCTGTGATTAGAGCTTATTTCTTCAAAGTGTTTTCTTAAAGTATGTGTCACCATTTGAAATATTTTGGCCATTATCTCCCTCAAGACATTTTGAGGGCAGGTTTCATTTACAGCCCTGCAGTACTTGTTCATATGAAGTGACCATTAGCTCAGGCTTTAAACCTGCTTTTGCAGGTATCGGCCGAAGAGCGGCAGCCTTTCTACGTTCCCTTTGCTTGTACTAGGTAAACAGACCTACCGGTCAGTGGTGTTCTT
Source organism: Balaenoptera physalus (assembly GCF_965194825.1). Taxonomy (NCBI): domain Eukaryota; kingdom Metazoa; phylum Chordata; class Mammalia; order Artiodactyla; family Balaenopteridae; genus Balaenoptera; species Balaenoptera physalus. The sequence continues at coordinate 42,039,237 of NC_138890.1, read as the reverse complement.
CGGTTATAAATTAGAGTGCAATGTGCCCGGATAAACCCACAAATGTTGATGTCTCCTTGCTTTTGTTTGTTTTTAAATTTAATTTATATTTATTATTAGAGTAATATTCCATTGTGTACGTGGACCACTTCTTCTTGATGCATTCCTCGGTTGATGGACATTTTCATTGCTTCCAAGTGCTGGCTATGGTAAATCTCGCTGGCGTACAGGTTTGCCAGCCTGTGACTTTTTGATTCTCATTTTCTCAGGTGATAGGCCAAGAAGTGATTGTGATTGATTGACTGGTAGCTCAATGTTTCCCTTTTCAAAGCACCTACATTGTGTTTTCATTAGTGGCTCTTTACATGCCCCCCCTTACAACCGAGGGTACACATTTCTCCGCACTCCCTTCACCGTTTATTTTTTGCAGCATTATTCCTAATGGCCATTCTGACTGCTGTGAGCTGATAGGTTTTTGTAATATGGGTATGCATATCATTAAAATTTTTAAAATTCATCATTTTCCTATGCCTTTTTGTTTTCTCTTAAAAGAAAAAACCGTGCGTACTATATAGCTCTTGAAATTCTCTTCTTCGAAGGTTGCCCTCTCCTGAAGTTTTTGGTCGATTTTTGACCCCAGAAATTTTCTGGAGGGGCGGTGCCATTTACAGAACTGCAAGTTGGTGAAAATTTAGTGACCTTTTGCAGTGGGTTCAAAGCTGCTGTTGTGAGAAACGGCCACAAGGAGGTAGCATTTCTCCATTCCCCAATCTGGGTACTAGGGCAGCAGAGCCTTTCTGGAAGTCATTGTCCTAGGTTGTAAATTAGAATGGAATTTGCCAGGAGAAATCCCCATATGTTTTTGTCTCATTACTTCTTATTGGTTTTTAAATTTTTTATAATCTGGGTAAAGTTTAGAATATTTTTTGTCCTAGGTGTACACAATCTGGTACATTTGTACATTATGTATGTCTATTAATGTACAGATCCTCTTCCCATGTAGAATATTACAGTGTTCTGCCGACCTCAATTGCTATATGTTCGGTCTTTTTGATACATGTATATAATATGTATTTGTATATGTATAGTAACACTAGTCTTCATTTCTCAATTTCCCCCCTCCTTTCCTTTTAGATGAGCATTGTTTGTTTTCTAAGCCTGTGAGTGTCTTTCTCTTTGGAAATATGTTCATCTGTGTCAGTTATTAGATAATGCCATAAGTGATAATATAGGATATAGGTCTTTTGCTTTCCGACCTACTTCATGTTTTGTGATTATCTCCAGGCTCATGTATGGTGCCTCAAAGAGCAGTGCTTCAATGTTTTCCATGGCTAATCTTCCATTGTGTACATGGACCACTTCTTCTTGGTGCATGCCTCTGTTGATGGACATTTTCGTTGCTTCCAAGTGTTGCCTATGGTAAATATTGCTCGAGTGCAGGATTGCCAGCCTGTGATTTTTGATTTTCATTTTCTCAGGTGATAGACCCAGCAGTGGGTATGATTGATTGACTGGTATGGTAGGTCAACGTTTACCTTTTCAAGGCACCTCACTTGTGCTTTCATTAGTGGCTCTTACCGCGTCACCCTTAGAATCGAGGGTATGCATTTCTCCACAATCACGTCAGCATTTATTGTTTGCAGCATTTTTGTTGATGGCCATTCTGACTGCTGTGAGCTGACAGGTTTCTGTAATTTGGGTTTACATGTCTGTAAAACTTCCTACAATTCATCATTTCTCCACGGCTTTATCTTTTCTGTTAAAAGAAAAAAGAAAAAAAGTGTTAGTATAATATACCTCTTCAAATATTCTTTTTGAAAGGTTGCACTCTAGAATTTTTTGGTCGATTTTCGACCTCAGTATTTTTTGGAGGGCAGGTGTCATTTACAGAACTGCAATGGGTGAATATTTAGTGACCTTTTGAAGTTGCTTTAAAGCTGCTGTTGTGGGAAACGGCCACAAGGATGCAGCATTTCTCCATTCCCAAATCTGGGTACTAGGGCAGCAGAGCCGTTCTGGAAGTCGTTTGCCTAGGTTGTAAATTTGAGTGGAATGTGCCAGGAAAACCCCCCATAAGTTTATGTCTCATTACTCCTAGTTCGTTGTTTTAATTTGTTCAGTTGGGGTAATGGTTAGAATGTTGCTTGTCCAAGGTGTACACACTCTGGTTCATCTACATATCCTATATGCCTATTTATGTAGAGATTCTCTTCCCGTGTAAATTATTACAGAGTGTTCCGTAAACCTTCTTTGCTATATGGTCTGTCTTTTTGATATATGTATATAATATGTATTTGTATACATATGGTAACGCTAATCTTCATTTATCCATTCCCCCCACCTTTCCTTTTAGATAAGCATAGTTGTTTTTAATAAGTCTGTGATTGACTTTCTCTGTGGAAATATGTTCATTTGTGTCAGTTATTAGATAACGCCTATAAGTGATATCATCGGATATAGGACTTTTGCTTTCCGACTTACCTCATGTTCTGTGATTATCTCCAAGATCATCTATGGTGCCTCAAAGAGCAGTGTTTCATTGTTTTCCATGGCTAGTATTCATTGTGTACATGGACCACTTCTTTATCCTTTCATCTGTTGATGGAGATTTTGGTTGCTTCACTGCCTTGTCTATTGTGAATAAGGCTGAAGTGCAGCTTTTGCAGCCCGGGTCTTCTTCATTCTGGTCTTCTCAGGTGAGAGGCCCATTGGTGCGCCTTCTGGATTGAATGGTACCTCAATTTTTCCTTTTAAACGCAGCTCCTTTCTGTTCTCATTATTAGCGTTTAACCCTTTTACATCTCACCAGCAGCTTGAGGGTACACAGTTCTCTAAAACCTCTTCTGCATTTATTGTTTGTAGACTTTTTTCCAATGGTCAGTCGACTGGTGTGAGTTGAAAACTTTTTGTAGATTAGATTGCATGAGTCTAATACTTCCTGAGGTTGAGCTTTTATCCATTTTCCTTTCTTTAAAAAGAGAGTGAGTAAAACTTGCCTCTTCATAGTAACTTCTTGAAAATTCTGCCTGTTTTGAATTTTCTTTATCCATTCCCTACCTCAGCACAATTTTGAGGGCAGGTGTCCTTTACAGCCTTGAGTCATTTTGAATGGCAAGTGACCATTTGCTGTGGGTTAAAAGCTGCTCTTGCGGGAATCGGCCACAAGGCGGCAGCATTTCTCCTTTACCAAATCTGGTTAATAGGGCAACAGAGCCTTACTGGAAGTGGTGTTCTAGGTTGTAAATTAGAATGGAATGTGCGAGGAAAAAGCCCTTTAAGTTTATGTCTCATTACTTCTTGTTGGTATTTTTAACTTAATTTTTATTTTTTATCACAGCATTCTTGATTACAATGTTTGGTTTGTTCTAGGTGTGCAAGATGTGGTTCTTTCACACATATACATATAAATATTCTTCTTCGGATCCTTTTCCCATGTAGGTTATGACACAATGTTGAGTAGTCTTCTCTTGGTATTGCGTAGGTCTTTGGTGATTATATATTTCACATGTGTTTGTATCTCTCTGTTAACCTCAATATGTTAATGTATCCAATCCTGACACCTTACTATTTGGTGAACCATAAGTTTTTTTATTGATTCTATGATAGTGTTTCTCTGTGGAAATATCTTTGTTTGTATCATTTTTTAGGTAACCCCTATATGTGATATGATAGGATATGTGTCTTTCGCTTTCTCACTTACTCCAAGTTGCGTGATTACTTCTAGACTCATCTATAGTGCTGCAAATGGCATTGTTTCCTTTTTTCACTAGCTCATATTCCATCTGTACAGGTAGAAGTTCTTCTTTGTCCACCCATCTGTCGGTGGACTTTTTGGTTACTTCCATATCTTGGCTATTGTAACACTATGCAATGCCGATTTGCGTGCCTGTCTCCTTCCAATTCTGTCTTCTTAGTTTAATGGTCCAGGAATAGGTCTGCTGGATCATATGGTAGCTCAATGTTTACCTTTTAAAGGCACCTCTATTCTGTTCTCCTTAGTGGCTCTTTCCAGGTTACGTCCCACTTAAAGTGGAGGGTATGTATTTCTTCCCAGCACCTTCAGCATTTATTCTTTGTAGTTTTTGCTGATGGTTATTCTGAGTGGTGTGAGCTGATACCTCTTTGTGGTTGAATTTGCATGTGTCTCATAATGCGTAGAAATTGAGCTTTAAGACATGTCCTTTTTGTTTTTCCAGCTGTGATTAGAGCTTATTTCTTCAAAGTGTTTTCTTAAAGTATGTGTCACCATTTGAAATATTTTGGCCATTATCTCCCTCAAGACATTTTGAGGGCAGGATTCATTTACAGCCCTGCAGTACTTGTTCATATGAAGTGACCATTAGCTCAGGCTTTAAACCTGCTTTTGCAGGTATCGGCCGAAGAGCGGTAGCCTTTCTACGTTCCCCTTGCTGGTACTAGGGAAACAGACCTACCGGCCAGTGGTGTTCTTCGGTTATAAATTAGAGTGCAATGTGCCCGGATAAATCCACAAATGTTGATGTCTCCTTGCTTTTGTTTGTTTTTAAATTTAATTTATATTTATTATTAGAGTAATATTCCATTGTGTACGTGGACCACTTCTTCTTGGTGCATTCCTCGGTTGATGGACATTTTCATTGCTTCCAAGTGCTGGCTATGGTAAATCTTGCTGGCGTACAGGTTTGCCAGCCTGTGACTTTTTGATTCTCATTTTCTCAGGTGATAGGCCAAGAAGTGATTGTGATTGATTGACTGGTAGCTCAATGTTTCCCTTTTCAAAGCACCTACATTGTGTTTTCATTAGTGGCTCTTTACATGCCCCCCCTTACAACCGAGGGTACACATTTCTCCGCACTCCCTTCACCGTTTATTTTTTGCAGCATTATTCCTAATGGCCATTCTGACTGCTGTGAGCTGATAGGTTTTTGTAATATGGGTATGCATATCATTAAAATTTTTAAAATTCATCATTTTCCTATGCCTTTTTGTTTTCTCTTAAAAGAAAAAACCGTGCGTACTATATAGCTCTTGAAATTCTCTTCTTCGAAGGTTGCCCTCTCCTGAAGTTTTTGGTCGATTTTTGACCCCAGAAATTTTCTGGAGGGCTGGTGCCATTTACAGAACTGCAAGTTGGTGAAAATTTAGTGACCTTTTGCTGTGGGTTCAAAGCTGCTGTTGTGGGAAACGGCCACAAGGAGGTAGCATTTCTCCATTCCCCAATCTGGGTACTAGGGCAGCAGAGCCTTTCTGGAAGTCATTGTCCTAGGTTGTAAATTAGAATTGAATTTTCCAGGAGAAATCCCCATATGTTTTTGTCTCATTACTTCTTCTTGGTTTTTAAATTTTTTATAATCTGGGTAAAGTTTAGAATATTTTTTGTCCTAGGTGTACACAATCTGGTTCATTTGTACATTATGTATGTCTATTAATGTACAGATCCTCTTCCCATGTAAAATATTACAGTGTTCCGTCGACCTCCCTTGCTATATGTTCGGTCTTTTTGATACATGTATATAATATGTATTTGTATATGTATAGTAACACTAGTCTTCATTTCTCAATTTCCCCCCTCCTTTCCTTTTAGATGAGCATTGTTTGTTTTCTAAGCCTGTGAGTGTCTTCCTCTTTGGAAATATGTTCATCTGTGTCAGTTATTAGATAATGCCATAAGTGATAATATAGGATATAGGTCTTTTGCTTTCCGATCTACTTCAGGTTTTGTGATTATCTCCAGGCTCATGTATGGTGCCTCAAAGAGCAGTGCTTCAATGTTTTCCATGGCTAATATTCCATTGTGTACATGGACCACTTCTTCTTGGTGCATGCCTCTGTTGATGGACATTTTCGTTGCTTCCAAGTGTTGCCTATGGTAAATTTTGCTGGAGTGCAGGATTGCCAGCCTGTGATTTTTGATTTTCATTTTCTCAGGTGATAGACCCAGCAGTGGGTATGATTGATTGACTGGTATGGTAGGTCAACGTTTACCTTTTCAAGGCACCTCAGTTGTGCTTTCATTAGTGGCTCTTACCACGTCACCCTTAGAATCGAGGGTATGCATTTCTCCACAATCACGTCAGCATTTACTGTTTGCAGCATTTTTGTTGATGGCCATTCTGACTGCTGTGAGCTGACAGGTTTCTGTAATTTGGGTTTACATGTCTGTAAAACTTCCTACAATTCATCATTTCTCCACGGCTTTATCTTTTCTGTTAAAAGAAAAAAGAAAAAAAGTGTTAGTATAATATACCTCTTCAAATATTCTTTTTGAAAGGTTGCACTCTAGAATTTTTTGGTCGATTTTCGACCTCAGTATTTTTTGGAGGGCAGGTGTCATTTACAGAACTGCAATGGGTGAATATTTAGTGACCTTTTGAAGTTGCTTTAAAGTTGCTGTTGTGGGAAACGGCCACAAGGATGCAGCATTTCTCCATTCCCAAATCTGGGTACTAGGGCAGCAGAGCCGTTCTGGAAGTCGTTTGCCTAGGTTGTAAATTTGAGTGGAATGTGCCAGGAAAACCCCCCATAAGTTTATGTCTCATTACTCCTAGTTCGTTGTTTTAATTTTTTCAGTTGGGGTAATGGTTAGAATGTTGCTTGTCCAAGGTGTACACACTCTGGTTCATCTACATATCCTATATGCCTATTTATGTAGAGATTCTCTTCCCGTGTAAATTATTACAGAGTGTTCCGTAAACCTTCTTTGCTATATGGTCTGTCTTTTTGATATATGTATATAATATGTATTTGTATACATATGGTAACGCTAATCTTCATTTATCCATTCCCCCCACCTTTCCTTTTAGATAAGCATAGTTGTTTTTAATAAGTCTGTGATTGACTTTCTCTGTGGAAATATGTTCATTTGTGTCAGTTATTAGATAACGCCTATAAGTGATATCATCGGATATAGGACTTTTGCTTTCCGACTTACCTCATGTTCTGTGATTATCTCCAAGATCATCTATGGTGCCTCAAAGAGCAGTGTTTCATTGTTTTCCATGGCTAGTATTCATTGTGTACATGGACCACTTCTTCTTTATCCTTTCATCTGTTGATGGAGATTTTGGTTGCTTCACTGCCTTGTCTATTGTGAATAAGGCTGAAGTGCAGCTTTTGCAGCCCGGGTCTTCTTCATTCTGGTCTTCTCAGGTGAGAGGCCCATTGGTGCGCCTTCTGGATTGAATGGTACCTCAATTTTTCCTTTTAAACGCAGCTCCTTTCTGTTCTCATTATTAGCGTTTAACCCTTTTACATCTCACCAGCAGCTTGAGGGTACACAGTTCTCTAAAACCTCTTCTGCATTTATTATTTGTAGACTTTTTTCCAATGGTCAGTCGACTGGTGTGAGTTGAAAACTTTTTGTAGATTAGATTGCATGAGTCTAATACTTCCTGAGGTTGAGCTTTTATCCATTTTCCTTTCTTTAAAAAGAGAGTGAGTAAAACTTGCCTCTTCATAGTAACTTCTTGAAAATTCTGCCTGTTTTGAATTTTCTTTATCCATTCCCTACCTCAGCACAATTTTGAGGGCAGGTGTCCTTTACAGCCTTGAGTCATTTTGAATGGCAAGTGACCATTTGCTGTGGGTTAAAAGCTGCTCTTGCGGGAATCGGCCACAAGGCGGCAGCATTTCTCCTTTACCAAATCTGGTTAATAGGGCAACAGAGCCTTACTGGAAGTGGTGTTCTAGGTTGTAAATTAGAATGGAATGTGCGAGGAAAAAGCCCTTTAAGTTTATGTCTCATTACTTCTTGTTGGTATTTTTAACTTAATTTTTATTTTTTATCACAGCATTCTTGATTACAATGTTTGGTTTGTTCTAGGTGTGCAAGATGTGGTTCTTTCACACATATACATATAAATATTCTTCTTCGGATCCTTTTCCCATGTAGGTTATGACACAATGTTGAGTAGTCTTCTCTTGGTATTGCGTAGGTCTTTGGTGATTATATATTTCACATGTGTTTGTATCTCTCTGTTAACCTCAATATGTTAATGTATCCAATCCTGACACCTTACTATTTGGTGAACCATAAGTTTTTTTATTGATTCTATGATAGTGTTTCTCTGTGGAAATATCTTTGTTTGTATCATTTTTTAGGTAACCCCTATATGTGATATGATAGGATATGTGTCTTTCGCTTTCTCACTTACTCCAAGTTGCGTGATTACTTCTAGACTCATCTATAGTGCTGCAAATGGCATTGTTTCCTTTTTTCACTAGCTCATATTCCATCTGTACAGGTAGAAGTTCTTCTTTGTCCACCCATCTGTCGGTGGACTTTTTGGTTACTTCCATATCTTGGCTATTGTAACACTATGCAATGCCGATTTGCGTGCCTGTCTCCTTCCAATTCTGTCTTCTTAGTTTAATGGTCCAGGAATAGGTCTGCTGGATCATATGGTAGCTCAATGTTTACCTTTTAAAGGCACCTCTATTCTGTTCTCCTTAGTGGCTCTTTCCAGGTTACGTCCCACTTAAAGTGGAGGGTATGTATTTCTTCCCAGCACCTTCAGCATTTATTCTTTGTAGTTTTTGCTGATGGTTATTCTGAGTGGTGTGAGCTGATACCTCTTTGTGGTTGAATTTGCATGTGTCTCATAATGCGTAGAAATTGAGCTTTAAGAAATGTCCTTTTTGTTTTTCCAGCTGTGATTAGAGCTTATTTCTTCAAAGTGTTTTCTTAAAGTATCTGTCACCATTTGAAATATTTTGGCCATTATCTCCCTCAAGACATTTTGAGGGCAGGTTTCATTTACAGCCCTGCAGTACTTGTTCATATGAAGTGACCATTAGCTCAGGCTTTAAACCTGCTTTTGCAGGTATCGGCCGAAGAGCGGCAGCCTTTCTACGTTCCCCTTGCTGGTACTAGGGAAACAGACCTACCGGCCAGTGGTGTTCTTCGGTTATAAATTAGAGTGCAATGTGCCCGGATAAATCCACAAATGTTGATGTCTCCTTGCTTTTGTTTGTTTTTAAATTTAATTTATATTTATTATTAGAGTAATATTCCATTGTGTACGTGGACCACTTCTTCTTGGTGCATTCCTCGGTTGATGGACATTTTCATTGCTTCCAAGTGCTGGCTATGGTAAATCTTGCTGGCGTACAGGTTTGCCAGCCTGTGACTTTTTGATTCTCATTTTCTCAGGTGATAGGCCAAGAAGTGATTGTGATTGATTGACTGGTAGCTCAATGTTTCCCTTTTCAAAGCACCTACATTGTGTTTTCATTAGTGGCTCTTTACATGCCCCCCCTTACAACCGAGGGTACACATTTCTCCGCACTCCCTTCACCGTTTATTTTTTGCAGCATTATTCCTAATGGCCATTCTGACTGCTGTGAGCTGATAGGTTTTTGTAATATGGGTATGCATATCATTAAAATTTTTAAAATTCATCATTTTCCTATGCCTTTTTGTTTTCTCTTAAAAGAAAAAACCGTGCGTACTATATAGCTCTTGAAATTCTCTTCTTCGAAGGTTGCCCTCTCCTGAAGTTTTTGGTCGATTTTTGACCCCAGAAATTTTCTGGAGGGCTGGTGCCATTTACAGAACTGCAAGTTGGTGAAAATTTAGTGACCTTTTGCTGTGGGTTCAAAGCTGCTGTTGTGGGAAACGGCCACAAGGAGGTAGCATTTCTCCATTCCCCAATCTGGGTACTAGGGCAGCAGAGCCTTTCTGGAAGTCATTGTCCTAGGTTGTAAATTAGAATTGAATTTTCCAGGAGAAATCCCCATATGTTTTTGTCTCATTACTTCTTCTTGGTTTTTAAATTTTTTATAATCTGGGTAAAGTTTAGAATATTTTTTGTCCTAGGTGTACACAATCTGGTTCATTTGTACATTATGTATGTCTATTAATGTACAGATCCTCTTCCCATGTAAAATATTACAGTGTTCCGTCGACCTCCCTTGCTATATGTTCGGTCTTTTTGATACATGTATATAATATGTATTTGTATATGTATAGTAACACTAGTCTTCATTTCTCAATTTCCCCCCTCCTTTCCTTTTAGATGAGCATTGTTTGTTTTCTAAGCCTGTGAGTGTCTTCCTCTTTGGAAATATGTTCATCTGTGTCAGTTATTAGATAATGCCATAAGTGATAATATAGGATATAGGTCTTTTGCTTTCCGATCTACTTCAGGTTTTGTGATTATCTCCAGGCTCATGTATGGTGCCTCAAAGAGCAGTGCTTCAATGTTTTCCATGGCTAATATTCCATTGTGTACATGGACCACTTCTTCTTGGTGCATGCCTCTGTTGATGGACATTTTCGTTGCTTCCAAGTGTTGCCTATGGTAAATATTGCTGGAGTGCAGGATTGCCAGCCTGTGATTTTTGATTTTCATTTTCTCAGGTGATAGACCCAGCAGTGGGTATGATTGATTGACTGGTATGGTAGGTCAACGTTTACCTTTTCAAGGCACCTCAGTTGTGCTTTCATTAGTGGCTCTTACCACGTCACCCTTAGAATCGAGGGTATGCATTTCTCCACAATCACGTCAGCATTTATTGTTTGCAGCATTTTTGTTGATGGCCATTCTGACTGCTGTGAGCTGACAGGTTTCTGTAATTTGGGTTTACATGTCTGTAAAACTTCCTACAATTCATCATTTCTCCACGGCTTTATCTTTTCTGTTAAAAGAAAAAAGAAAAAAAGTGTTAGTATAATATACCTCTTCAAATATTCTTTTTGAAAGGTTGCACTCTAGAATTTTTTGGTCGATTTTCGACCTCAGTATTTTTTGGAGGGCAGGTGTCATTTACAGAACTGCAATTGGTGAATATTTAGTGACCTTTTGAAGTTGCTTTAAAGCTGCTGTTGTGGGAAACGGCCACAAGGATGCAGCATTTCTCCATTCCCAAATCTGGGTACTAGGGCAGCAGAGCCGTTCTGGAAGTCGTTTGCCTAGGTTGTAAATTTGAGTGGAATGTGCCAGGAAAACCCCCCATAAGTTTATGTCTCATTACTCCTAGTTCGTTGTTTTAATTTGTTCAGTTGGGGTAATGGTTAGAATGTTGCTTGTCCAAGGTGTACACACTCTGGTTCATCTACATATCCTATATGCCTATTTATGTAGAGATTCTCTTCCCGTGTAAATTATTACAGAGTGTTCCGTAAACCTTCTTTGCTATATGGTCTGTCTTTTTGATATATGTATATAATATGTATTTGTATACATATGGTAACGCTAATCTTCATTTATCCATTCCCCCCACCTTTCCTTTTAGATAAGCATAGTTGTTTTTAATAAGTCTGTGATTGACTTTCTCTGTGGAAATATGTTCATTTGTGTCAGTTATTAGATAACGCCTATAAGTGATATCATAGGATATAGGACTTTTGCTTTCCGACTTACCTCATGTTCTGTGATTATCTCCAAGATCATCTATGGTGCCTCAAAGAGCAGTGTTTCATTGTTTTCCATGGCTAGTATTCATTGTGTACAGGGACCACTTCTTCTTTATCCTTTCATCTGTTGATGGAGATTTTGGTTGCTTCACTGCCTTGTCTATTGTGAATAAGGCTGAAGTGCAGCTTTTGCAGCCCGGGTCTTCTTCATTCTGGTCTTCTCAGGTGAGAGGCCCATTGGTGCGCCTTCTGGATTGAATGGTACCTCAATTTTTCCTTTTAAACGCAGCTCCTTTCTGTTCTCATTATTAGCGTTTAACCCTTTTACATCTCACCAGCAGCTAGAGGGTACACAGTTCTCTAAAACCTCTTCTGCATTTATTGTCTGTAGACTTTTTTCCAATGGTCAGTCGACTGGTGTGAGTTGAAAACTTTTTGTAGATTAGATTGCATGAGTCTAATACTTCCTGAGGTTGAGCTTTTATCCATTTTCCTTTCTTTAAAAAGAGAGTGAGTAAAACTTGCCTCTTCATAGTAACTTCTTGAAAATTCTGCCTGTTTTGAATTTTCTTTATCCATTCCCTACCTCAGCACAATTTTGAGGGCAGGTGTCCTTTACAGCCTTGAGTCATTTTGAATGGCAAGTGACCATTTGCTGTGGGTTAAAAGCTGCTCTTGCGGGAATCGGCCACAAGGCGGCAGCATTTCTCCTTTACCAAATCTGGTTAATAGGGCAACAGAGCCTTACTGGAAGTGGTGTTCTAGGTTGTAAATTAGAATGGAATGTGCGAGGAAAAAGCCCTTTAAGTTTATGTCTCATTACTTCTTGTTGGTATTTTTAACTTAATTTTTATTTTTTATCACAGCATTCTTGATTACAATGTTTGGTTTGTTCTAGGTGTGCAAGATGTGGTTCTTTCACACATATACATATAAATATTCTTCTTCGGATCCTTTTCCCATGTAGGTTATGACACAATGTTGAGTAGTCTTCTCTTGGTATTGCGTAGGTCTTTGGTGATTATATATTTCACATGTGTTTGTATCTCTCTGTTAACCTCAATATGTTAATGTATCCAATCCTGACACCTTACTATTTGGTGAACCATAAGTTTTTTTATTGATTCTATGATAGTGTTTCTCTGTGGAAATATCTTTGTTTGTATCATTTTTTAGGTAACCCCTATATGTGATATGATAGGATATGTGTCTTTCGCTTTCTCACTTACTCCAAGTTGCGTGATTACTTCTAGACTCATCTATAGTGCTGCAAATGGCATTGTTTCCTTTTTTCACTAGCTCATATTCCATCTGTACAGGTAGAAGTTCTTCTTTGTCCACCCATCTGTCGGTGGACTTTTTGGTTACTTCCATATCTTGGCTATTGTAACACTATGCAATGCCGATTTGCGTGCCTGTCTCCTTCCAATTCTGTCTTCTTAGTTTAATGGTACAGGAATAGGTCTGCTGGATCATATGGTAGCTCAATGTTTACCTTTTAAAGGCACCTCTATTCTGTTCTCCTTAGTGGCTCTTTCCAGGTTACGTCCCACTTAAAGTGGAGGGTATGTATTTCTTCCCAGCACCTTCAGCATTTATTCTTTGTAGTTTTTGCTGATGGTTATTCTGAGTGGTGTGAGCTGATACCTCTTTGTGGTTGAATTTGCATGTGTCTCATAATGCGTAGAAATTGAGCTTTAAGACATGTCCTTTTTGTTTTTCCAGCTGTGATTAGAGCTTATTTCTTCAAAGTGTTTTCTTAAAGTATGTGTCACCATTTGAAATATTTTGGCCATTATCTCCCTCAAGACATTTTGAGGGCAGGTTTCATTTACAGCCCTGCAGTACTTGTTCATATGAAGTGACCATTAGCTCAGGCTTTAAACCTGCTTTTGCAGGTATCGGCCGAAGAGCGGCAGCCTTTCTACGTTCCCTTTGCTTGTACTAGGTAAACAGACCTACCGGTCAGTGGTGTTCTTCGGTTATAAATTAGAGTGCAATGTGCCCGGATAAACCCACAAATGTTGATGTCTCCTTGCTTTTGTTTGTTTTTAAATTTAATTTATATTTATTATTAGAGTAATATTCCATTGTGTACGTGGACCACTTCTTCTTGATGCATTCCTCGGTTGATGGACATTTTCATTGCTTCCAAGTGCTGGCTATGGTAAATCTCGCTGGCGTACAGGTTTGCCAGCCTGTGACTTTTTGATTCTCATTTTCTCAGGTGATAGGCCAAGAAGTGATTGTGATTGATTGACTGGTAGCTCAATGTTTCCCTTTTCAAAGCACCTACATTGTGTTTTCATTAGTGGCTCTTTACATGCCCCCCCTTACAACCGAGGGTACACATTTCTCCGCACTCCCTTCACCGTTTATTTTTTGCAGCATTATTCCTAATGGCCATTCTGACTGCTGTGAGCTGATAGGTTTTTGTAATATGGGTATGCATATCATTAAAATTTTTAAAATTCATCATTTTCCTATGCCTTTTTGTTTTCTCTTAAAAGAAAAAACCGTGCGTACTATATAGCTCTTGAAATTCTCTTCTTCGAAGGTTGCCCTCTCCTGAAGTTTTTGGTCGATTTTTGACCCCAGAAATTTTCTGGAGGGGCGGTGCCATTTACAGAACTGCAAGTTGGTGAAAATTTAGTGACCTTTTGCAGTGGGTTCAAAGCTGCTGTTGTGAGAAACGGCCACAAGGAGGTAGCATTTCTCCATTCCCCAATCTGGGTACTAGGGCAGCAGAGCCTTTCTGGAAGTCATTGTCCTAGGTTGTAAATTAGAATGGAATTTGCCAGGAGAAATCCCCATATGTTTTTGTCTCATTACTTCTTATTGGTTTTTAAATTTTTTATAATCTGGGTAAAGTTTAGAATATTTTTTGTCCTAGGTGTACACAATCTGGTACATTTGTACATTATGTATGTCTATTAATGTACAGATCCTCTTCCCATGTAGAATATTACAGTGTTCTGCCGACCTCAATTGCTATATGTTCGGTCTTTTTGATACATGTATATAATATGTATTTGTATATGTATAGTAACACTAGTCTTCATTTCTCAATTTCCCCCCTCCTTTCCTTTTAGATGAGCATTGTTTGTTTTCTAAGCCTGTGAGTGTCTTTCTCTTTGGAAATATGTTCATCTGTGTCAGTTATTAGATAATGCCATAAGTGATAATATAGGATATAGGTCTTTTGCTTTCCGACCTACTTCATGTTTTGTGATTATCTCCAGGCTCATGTATGGTGCCTCAAAGAGCAGTGCTTCAATGTTTTCCATGGCTAATCTTCCATTGTGTACATGGACCACTTCTTCTTGGTGCATGCCTCTGTTGATGGACATTTTCGTTGCTTCCAAGTGTTGCCTATGGTAAATATTGCTCGAGTGCAGGATTGCCAGCCTGTGATTTTTGATTTTCATTTTCTCAGGTGATAGACCCAGCAGTGGGTATGATTGATTGACTGGTATGGTAGGTCAACGTTTACCTTTTCAAGGCACCTCACTTGTGCTTTCATTAGTGGGTCTTACCGCGTCACCCTTAGAATCGAGGGTATGCATTTCTCCACAATCACGTCAGCATTTATTGTTTGCAGCATTTTTGTTGATGGCCATTCTGACTGCTGTGAGCTGACAGGTTTCTGTAATTTGGGTTTACATGTCTGTAAAACTTCCTACAATTCATCATTTCTCCACGGCTTTATCTTTTCTGTTAAAAGAAAAAAGAAAAAAAGTGTTAGTATAATATACCTCTTCAAATATTCTTTTTGAAAGGTTGCACTCTAGAATTTTTTGGTCGATTTTCGACCTCAGTATTTTTTGGAGGGCAGGTGTCATTTACAGAACTGCAATGGGTGAATATTTAGTGACCTTTTGAAGTTGCTTTAAAGCTGCTGTTGTGGGAAACGGCCACAAGGATGCAGCATTTCTCCATTCCCAAATCTGGGTACTAGGGCAGCAGAGACGTTCTGGAAGTCGTTTGCCTAGGTTGTAAATTTGAGTGGAATGTGCCAGGAAAACCCCCCATAAGTTTATGTCTCATTACTCCTAGTTCGTTGTTTTAATTTGTTCAGTTGGGGTAATGGTTAGAATGTTGCTTGTCCAAGGTGTACACACTCTGGTTCATCTACATATCCTATATGCCTATTTATGTAGAGATTCTCTTCCCGTGTAAATTATTACAGAGTGTTCCGTAAACCTTCTTTGCTATATGGTCTGTCTTTTTGATATATGTATATAATATGTATTTGTATACATATGGTAACGCTAATCTTCATTTATCCATTCCCCCCACCTTTCCTTTTAGATAAGCATAGTTGTTTTTAATAAGTCTGTGATTGACTTTCTCTGTGGAAATATGTTCATTTGTGTCAGTTATTAGATAACGCCTATAAGTGATATCATCGGATATAGGACTTTTGCTTTCCGACTTACCTCATGTTCTGTGATTATCTCCAAGATCATCTATGGTGCCTCAAAGAGCAGTGTTTCATTGTTTTCCATGGCTAGTATTCATTGTGTACATGGACCACTTCTTCTTTATCCTTTCATCTGTTGATGGAGATTTTGGTTGCTTCACTGCCTTGTCTATTGTGAATAAGGCTGAAGTGCAGCTTTTGCAGCCCGGGTCTTCTTCATTCTGGTCTTCTCAGGTGAGAGGCCCATTGGTGCGCCTTCTGGATTGAATGGTACCTCAATTTTTCCTTTTAAACGCAGCTCCTTTCTGTTCTCATTATTAGCGTTTAACCCTTTTACATCTCACCAGCAGCTTGAGGGTACACAGTTCTCTAAAACCTCTTCTGCATTTATTGTTTGTAGACTTTTTTCCAATGGTCAGTCGACTGGTGTGAGTTGAAAACTTTTTGTAGATTAGATTGCATGAGTCTAATACTTCCTGAGGTTGAGCTTTTATCCATTTTCCTTTCTTTAAAAAGAGAGTGAGTAAAACTTGCCTCTTCATAGTAACTTCTTGAAAATTCTGCCTGTTTTGAATTTTCTTTATCCATTCCCTACCTCAGCACAATTTTGAGGGCAGGTGTCCTTTACAGCCTTGAGTCATTTTGAATGGCAAGTGACCATTTGCTGTGGGTTAAAAGCTGCTCTTGCGGGAATCGGCCACAAGGCGGCAGCATTTCTCCTTTACCAAATCTGGTTAATAGGGCAACAGAGCCTTACTGGAAGTGGTGTTCTAGGTTGTAAATTAGAATGGAATGTGCGAGGAAAAAGCCCTTTAAGTTTATGTCTCATTACTTCTTGTTGGTATTTTTAACTTAATTTTTATTTTTTATCACAGCATTCTTGATTACAATGTTTGGTTTGTTCTAGGTGTGCAAGATGTGGTTCTTTCACACATATACATATAAATATTCTTCTTCGGATCCTTTTCCCATGTAGGTTATGACACAATGTTGAGTAGTCTTCTCTTGGTATTGCGTAGGTCTTTGGTGATTATATATTTCACATGTGTTTGTATCTCTCTGTTAACCTCAATATGTTAATGTATCCAATCCTGACACCTTACTATTTGGTGAACCATAAGTTTTTTTATTGATTCTATGATAGTGTTTCTCTGTGGAAATATCTTTGTTTGTATCATTTTTTAGGTAACCCCTATATGTGATATGATAGGATATGTGTCTTTCGCTTTCTCACTTACTCCAAGTTGCGTGATTACTTCTAGACTCATCTATAGTGCTGCAAATGGCATTGTTTCCTTTTTTCACTAGCTCATATTCCATCTGTACAGGTAGAAGTTCTTCTTTGTCCACCCATCTGTCGGTGGACTTTTTGGTTACTTCCATATCTTGGCTATTGTAACACTATGCAATGCCGATTTGCGTGCCTGTCTCCTTCCAATTCTGTCTTCTTAGTTTAATGGTCCAGGAATAGGTCTGCTGGATCATATGGTAGCTCAATGTTTACCTTTTAAAGGCACCTCTATTCTGTTCTCCTTAGTGGCTCTTTCCAGGTTACGTCCCACTTAAAGTGGAGGGTATGTATTTCTTCCCAGCACCTTCAGCATTTATTCTTTGTAGTTTTTGCTGATGGTTATTCTGAGTGGTGTGAGCTGATACCTCTTTGTGGTTGAATTTGCATGTGTCTCATAATGCGTAGAAATTGAGCTTTAAGACATGTCCTTTTTGTTTTTCCAGCTGTGATTAGAGCTTATTTCTTCAAAGTGTTTTCTTAAAGTATGTGTCACCATTTGAAATATTTTGGCCATTATCTCCCTCAAGACATTTTGAGGGCAGGATTCATTTACAGCCCTGCAGTACTTGTTCATATGAAGTGACCATTAGCTCAGGCTTTAAACCTGCTTTTGCAGGTATCGGCCGAAGAGCGGCAGCCTTTCTACGTTCCCCTTGCTGGTACTAGGGAAACAGACCTACCGGCCAGTGGTGTTCTTCGGTTATAAATTAGAGTGCAATGTGCCCGGATAAATCCACAAATGTTGATGTCTCCTTGCTTTTGTTTGTTTTTAAATTTAATTTATATTTATTATTAGAGTAATATTCCATTGTGTACGTGGACCACTTCTTCTTGGTGCATTCCTCGGTTGATGGACATTTTCATTGCTTCCAAGTGCTGGCTATGGTAAATCTTGCTGGCGTACAGGTTTGCCAGCCTGTGACTTTTTGATTCTCATTTTCTCAGGTGATAGGCCAAGAAGTGATTGTGATTGATTGACTGGTAGCTCAATGTTTCCCTTTTCAAAGCACCTACATTGTGTTTTCATTAGTGGCTCTTTACATGCCCCCCCTTACAACCGAGGGTACACATTTCTCCGCACTCCCTTCACCGTTTATTTTTTGCAGCATTATTCCTAATGGCCATTCTGACTGCTGTGAGCTGATAGGTTTTTGTAATATGGGTATGCATATCATTAAAATTTTTAAAATTCATCATTTTCCTATGCCTTTTTGTTTTCTCTTAAAAGAAAAAACCGTGCGTACTATATAGCTCTTGAAATTCTCTTCTTCGAAGGTTGCCCTCTCCTGAAGTTTTTGGTCGATTTTTGACCCCAGAAATTTTCTGGAGGGCTGGTGCCATTTACAGAACTGCAAGTTGGTGAAAATTTAGTGACCTTTTGCTGTGGGTTCAAAGCTGCTGTTGTGGGAAACGGCCACAAGGAGGTAGCATTTCTCCATTCCCCAATCTGGGTACTAGGGCAGCAGAGCCTTTCTGGAAGTCATTGTCCTAGGTTGTAAATTAGAATTGAATTTTCCAGGAGAAATCCCCATATGTTTTTGTCTCATTACTTCTTCTTGGTTTTTAAATTTTTTATAATCTGGGTAAAGTTTAGAATATTTTTTGTCCTAGGTGTACACAATCTGGTTCATTTGTACATTATGTATGTCTATTAATGTACAGATCCTCTTCCCATGTAAAATATTACAGTGTTCCGTCGACCTCCCTTGCTATATGTTCGGTCTTTTTGATACATGTATATAATATGTATTTGTATATGTATAGTAACACTAGTCTTCATTTCTCAATTTCCCCCCTCCTTTCCTTTTAGATGAGCATTGTTTGTTTTCTAAGCCTGTGAGTGTCTTCCTCTTTGGAAATATGTTCATCTGTGTCAGTTATTAGATAATGCCATAAGTGATAATATAGGATATAGGTCTTTTGCTTTCCGATCTACTTCAGGTTTTGTGATTATCTCCAGGCTCATGTATGGTGCCTCAAAGAGCAGTGCTTCAATGTTTTCCATGGCTAATATTCCATTGTGTACATGGACCACTTCTTCTTGGTGCATGCCTCTGTTGATGGACATTTTCGTTGCTTCCAAGTGTTGCCTATGGTAAATATTGCTGGAGTGCAGGATTGCCAGCCTGTGATTTTTGATTTTCATTTTCTCAGGTGATAGACCCAGCAGTGGGTATGATTGATTGACTGGTATGGTAGGTCAACGTTTACCTTTTCAAGGCACCTCAGTTGTGCTTTCATTAGTGGCTCTTACCACGTCACCCTTAGAATCGAGGGTATGCATTTCTCCACAATCACGTCAGCATTTACTGTTTGCAGCATTTTTGTTGATGGCCATTCTGACTGCTGTGAGCTGACAGGTTTCTGTAATTTGGGTTTACATGTCTGTAAAACTTCCTACAATTCATCATTTCTCCACGGCTTTATCTTTTCTGTTAAAAGAAAAAAGAAAAAAAGTGTTAGTATAATATACCTCTTCAAATATTCTTTTTGAAAGGTTGCACTCTAGAATTTTTTGGTCGATTTTCGACCTCAGTATTTTTTGGAGGGCAGGTGTCATTTACAGAACTGCAATGGGTGAATATTTAGTGACCTTTTGAAGTTGCTTTAAAGTTGCTGTTGTGGGAAACGGCCACAAGGATGCAGCATTTCTCCATTCCCAAATCTGGGTACTAGGGCAGCAGAGCCGTTCTGGAAGTCGTTTGCCTAGGTTGTAAATTTGAGTGGAATGTGCCAGGAAAACCCCCCATAAGTTTATGTCTCATTACTCCTAGTTCGTTGTTTTAATTTTTTCAGTTGGGGTAATGGTTAGAATGTTGCTTGTCCAAGGTGTACACACTCTGGTTCATCTACATATCCTATATGCCTATTTATGTAGAGATTCTCTTCCCGTGTAAATTATTACAGAGTGTTCCGTAAACCTTCTTTGCTATATGGTCTGTCTTTTTGATATATGTATATAATATGTATTTGTATACATATGGTAACGCTAATCTTCATTTATCCATTCCCCCCACCTTTCCTTTTAGATAAGCATAGTTGTTTTTAATAAGTCTGTGATTGACTTTCTCTGTGGAAATATGTTCATTTGTGTCAGTTATTAGATAACGCCTATAAGTGATATCATCGGATATAGGACTTTTGCTTTCCGACTTACCTCATGTTCTGTGATTATCTCCAAGATCATCTATGGTGCCTCAAAGAGCAGTGTTTCATTGTTTTCCATGGCTAGTATTCATTGTGTACATGGACCACTTCTTCTTTATCCTTTCATCTGTTGATGGAGATTTTGGTTGCTTCACTGCCTTGTCTATTGTGAATAAGGCTGAAGTGCAGCTTTTGCAGCCCGGGTCTTCTTCATTCTGGTCTTCTCAGGTGAGAGGCCCATTGGTGCGCCTTCTGGATTGAATGGTACCTCAATTTTTCCTTTTAAACGCAGCTCCTTTCTGTTCTCATTATTAGCGTTTAACCCTTTTACATCTCACCAGCAGCTTGAGGGTACACAGTTCTCTAAAACCTCTTCTGCATTTATTATTTGTAGACTTTTTTCCAATGGTCAGTCGACTGGTGTGAGTTGAAAACTTTTTGTAGATTAGATTGCATGAGTCTAATACTTCCTGAGGTTGAGCTTTTATCCATTTTCCTTTCTTTAAAAAGAGAGTGAGTAAAACTTGCCTCTTCATAGTAACTTCTTGAAAATTCTGCCTGTTTTGAATTTTCTTTATCCATTCCCTACCTCAGCACAATTTTGAGGGCAGGTGTCCTTTACAGCCTTGAGTCATTTTGAATGGCAAGTGACCATTTGCTGTGGGTTAAAAGCTGCTCTTGCGGGAATCGGCCACAAGGCGGCAGCATTTCTCCTTTACCAAATCTGGTTAATAGGGCAACAGAGCCTTACTGGAAGTGGTGTTCTAGGTTGTAAATTAGAATGGAATGTGCGAGGAAAAAGCCCTTTAAGTTTATGTCTCATTACTTCTTGTTGGTATTTTTAACTTAATTTTTATTTTTTATCACAGCATTCTTGATTACAATGTTTGGTTTGTTCTAGGTGTGCAAGATGTGGTTCTTTCACACATATACATATAAATATTCTTCTTCGGATCCTTTTCCCATGTAGGTTATGACACAATGTTGAGTAGTCTTCTCTTGGTATTGCGTAGGTCTTTGGTGATTATATATTTCACATGTGTTTGTATCTCTCTGTTAACCTCAATATGTTAATGTATCCAATCCTGACACCTTACTATTTGGTGAACCATAAGTTTTTTTATTGATTCTATGATAGTGTTTCTCTGTGGAAATATCTTTGTTTGTATCATTTTTTAGGTAACCCCTATATGTGATATGATAGGATATGTGTCTTTCGCTTTCTCACTTACTCCAAGTTGCGTGATTACTTCTAGACTCATCTATAGTGCTGCAAATGGCATTGTTTCCTTTTTTCACTAGCTCATATTCCATCTGTACAGGTAGAAGTTCTTCTTTGTCCACCCATCTGTCGGTGGACTTTTTGGTTACTTCCATATCTTGGCTATTGTAACACTATGCAATGCCGATTTGCGTGCCTGTCTCCTTCCAATTCTGTCTTCTTAGTTTAATGGTCCAGGAATAGGTCTGCTGGATCATATGGTAGCTCAATGTTTACCTTTTAAAGGCACCTCTATTCTGTTCTCCTTAGTGGCTCTTTCCAGGTTACGTCCCACTTAAAGTGGAGGGTATGTATTTCTTCCCAGCACCTTCAGCATTTATTCTTTGTAGTTTTTGCTGATGGTTATTCTGAGTGGTGTGAGCTGATACCTCTTTGTGGTTGAATTTGCATGTGTCTCATAATGCGTAGAAATTGAGCTTTAAGAAATGTCCTTTTTGTTTTTCCAGCTGTGATTAGAGCTTATTTCTTCAAAGTGTTTTCTTAAAGTATCTGTCACCATTTGAAATATTTTGGCCATTATCTCCCTCAAGACATTTTGAGGGCAGGTTTCATTTACAGCCCTGCAGTACTTGTTCATATGAAGTGACCATTAGCTCAGGCTTTAAACCTGCTTTTGCAGGTATCGGCCGAAGAGCGGCAGCCTTTCTACGTTCCCCTTGCTGGTACTAGGGAAACAGACCTACCGGCCAGTGGTGTTCTTCGGTTATAAATTAGAGTGCAATGTGCCCGGATAAATCCACAAATGTTGATGTCTCCTTGCTTTTGTTTGTTTTTAAATTTAATTTATATTTATTATTAGAGTAATATTCCATTGTGTACGTGGACCACTTCTTCTTGGTGCATTCCTCGGTTGATGGACATTTTCATTGCTTCAAAGTGCTGGCTATGGTAAATCTTGCTGGCGTACAGGTTTGCCAGCCTGTGACTTTTTGATTCTCATTTTCTCAGGTGATAGGCCAAGAAGTGATTGTGATTGATTGACTGGTAGCTCAATGTTTCCCTTTTCAAAGCACCTACATTGTGTTTTCATTAGTGGCTCTTTACATGCCCCCCCTTACAACCGAGGGTACACATTTCTCCGCACTCCCTTCACCGTTTATTTTTTGCAGCATTATTCCTAATGGCCATTCTGACTGCTGTGAGCTGATAGGTTTTTGTAATATGGGTATGCATATCATTAAAATTTTTAAAATTCATCATTTTCCTATGCCTTTTTGTTTTCTCTTAAAAGAAAAAACCGTGCGTACTATATAGCTCTTGAAATTCTCTTCTTCGAAGGTTGCCCTCTCCTGAAGTTTTTGGTCGATTTTTGACCCCAGAAATTTTCTGGAGGGCTGGTGCCATTTACAGAACTGCAAGTTGGTGAAAATTTAGTGACCTTTTGCTGTGGGTTCAAAGCTGCTGTTGTGGGAAACGGCCACAAGTAGGTAGCATTTCTCCATTCCCCAATCTGGGTACTAGGGCAGCAGAGCCTTTCTGGAAGTCATTGTCCTAGGTTGTAAATTAGAATTGAATTTTCCAGGAGAAATCCCCATATGTTTTTGTCTCATTACTTCTTCTTGGTTTTTAAATTTTTTATAATCTGGGTAAAGTTTAGAATATTTTTTGTCCTAGGTGTACACAATCTGGTTCATTTGTACATTATGTATGTCTATTAATGTACAGATCCTCTTCCCATGTAAAATATTACAGTGTTCCGTCGACCTCCCTTGCTATATGTTCGGTCTTTTTGATACATGTATATAATATGTATTTGTATATGTATAGTAACACTAGTCTTCATTTCTCAATTTCCCCCCTCCTTACCTTTTAGATGAGCATTGTTTGTTTTCTAAGCCTGTGAGTGTCTTCCTCTTTGGAAATATGTTCATCTGTGTCAGTTATTAGATAATGCCATAAGTGATAATATAGGATATAGGTCTTTTGCTTTCCGATCTACTTCAGGTTTTGTGATTATCTCCAGGCTCATGTATGGTGCCTCAAAGAGCAGTGCTTCAATGTTTTCCATGGCTAATATTCCATTGTGTACATGGACCACTTCTTCTTGGTGCATGCCTCTGTTGATGGACATTTTCGTTGCTTCCAAGTGTTGCCTATGGTAAATATTGCTGGAGTGCAGGATTGCCAGCCTGTGATTTTTGATTTTCATTTTCTCAGGTGATAGACCCAGCAGTGGGTATGATTGATTGACTGGTATGGTAGGTCAACGTTTACCTTTTCAAGGCACCTCACTTGTGCTTTCATTAGTGGCTCTTACCGCGTCACCCTTAGAATCGAGGGTATGCATTTCTCCACAATCACGTCAGCATTTACTGTTTGCAGCATTTTTGTTGATGGCCATTCTGACTGCTGTGAGCTGACAGGTTTCTGTAATTTGGGTTTACATGTCTGTAAAACTTCCTACAATTCATCATTTCTCCACGGCTTTATCTTTTCTGTTAAAAGAAAAAAGAAAAAAAGTGTTAGTATAATATACCTCTTCAAATATTCTTTTTGAAAGGTTGCACTCTAGAATTTTTTGGTCGATTTTCGACCTCAGTATTTTTTGGAGGGCAGGTGTCATTTACAGAACTGCAATGGGTGAATATTTAGTGACCTTTTGAAGTTGCTTTAAAGTTGCTGTTGTGGGAAACGGCCACAAGGATGCAGCATTTCTCCATTCCCAAATCTGGGTACTAGGGCAGCAGAGCCGTTCTGGAAGTCGTTTGCTTAGGTTGTAAATTTGAGTGGAATGTGCCAGGAAAACCCCCCATAAGTTTATGTCTCATTACTCCTAGTTCGTTGTTTTAATTTTTTCAGTTGGGGTAATGGTTAGAATGTTGCTTGTCCAAGGTGTACACACTCTGGTTCATCTACATATCCTATATGCCTATTTATGTAGAGATTCTCTTCCCGTGTAAATTATTACAGAGTGTTCCGTAAACCTTCTTTGCTATATGGTCTGTCTTTTTGATATATGTATATAATATGTATTTGTATACATATGGTAACGCTAATCTTCATTTATCCATTCCCCCCACCTTTCCTTTTAGATAAGCATAGTTGTTTTTAATAAGTCTGTGATTGACTTTCTCTGTGGAAATATGTTCATTTGTGTCAGTTATTAGATAACGCCTATAAGTGATATCATCGGATATAGGACTTTTGCTTTCCGACTTACCTCATGTTCTGTGATTATCTCCAAGATCATCTATGGTGCCTCAAAGAGCAGTGTTTCATTGTTTTCCATGGCTAGTATTCATTGTGTACATGGACCACTTCTTCTTTATCCTTTCATCTGTTGATGGAGATTTTGGTTGCTTCACTGCCTTGTCTATTGTGAATAAGGCTGAAGTGCAGCTTTTGCAGCCCGGGTCTTCTTCATTCTGGTCTTCTCAGGTGAGAGGCCCATTGGTGCGCCTTCTGGATTGAATGGTACCTCAATTTTTCCTTTTAAACGCAGCTCCTTTCTGTTCTCATTATTAGCGTTTAACCCTTTTACATCTCACCAGCAGCTTGAGGGTACACAGTTCTCTAAAACCTCTTCTGCATTTATTGTTTGTAGACTTTTTTCCAATGGTCAGTCGACTGGTGTGAGTTGAAAACTTTTTGTAGATTAGATTGCATGAGTCTAATACTTCCTGAGGTTGAGCTTTTATCCATTTTCCTTTCTTTAAAAAGAGAGTGAGTAAAACTTGCCTCTTCATAGTAACTTCTTGAAAATTCTGCCTGTTTTGAATTTTCTTTATCCATTCCCTACCTCAGCACAATTTTGAGGGCAGGTGTCCTTTACAGCCTTGAGTCATTTTGAATGGCAAGTGACCATTTGCTGTGGGTTAAAAGCTGCTCTTGCGGGAATCGGCCACAAGGCGGCAGCATTTCTCCTTTACCAAATCTGGTTAATAGGGCAACAGAGCCTTACTGGAAGTGGTGTTCTAGGTTGTAAATTAGAATGGAATGTGCGAGGAAAAAGCCCTTTAAGTTTATGTCTCATTACTTCTTGTTGGTATTTTTAACTTAATTTTTATTTTTTATCACAGCATTCTTGATTACAATGTTTGGTTTGTTCTAGGTGTGCAAGATGTGGTTCTTTCACACATATACATATAAATATTCTTCTTCGGATCCTTTTCCCATGTAGGTTATGACACAATGTTGAGTAGTCTTCTCTTGGTATTGCGTAGGTCTTTGGTGATTATATATTTCACATGTGTTTGTATCTCTCTGTTAACCTCAATATGTTAATGTATCCAATCCTGACACCTTACTATTTGGTGAACCATAAGTTTTTTTATTGATTCTATGATAGTGTTTCTCTGTGGAAATATCTTTGTTTGTATCATTTTTTAGGTAACCCCTATATGTGATATGATAGGATATGTGTCTTTCGCTTTCTCACTTACTCCAAGTTGCGTGATTACTTCTAGACTCATCTATAGTGCTGCAAATGGCATTGTTTCCTTTTTTCACTAGCTCATATTCCATCTGTACAGGTAGAAGTTCTTCTTTGTCCACCCATCTGTCGGTGGACTTTTTGGTTACTTCCATATCTTGGCTATTGTAACACTATGCAATGCCGATTTGCGTGCCTGTCTCCTTCCAATTCTGTCTTCTTAGTTTAATGGTCCAGGAATAGGTCTGCTGGATCATATGGTAGCTCAATGTTTACCTTTTAAAGGCACCTCTATTCTGTTCTCCTTAGTGGCTCTTTCCAGGTTACGTCCCACTTAAAGTGGAGGGTATGTATTTCTTCCCAGCACCTTCAGCATTTATTCTTTGTAGTTTTTGCTGATGGTTATTCTGAGTGGTGTGAGCTGATACCTCTTTGTGGTTGAATTTGCATGTGTCTCATAATGCGTAGAAATTGAGCTTTAAGAAATGTCCTTTTTGTTTTTCCAGCTGTGATTAGAGCTTATTTCTTCAAAGTGTTTTCTTAAAGTATGTGTCACCATTTGAAATATTTTGGCCATTATCTCCCTCAAGACATTTTGAGGGCAGGTTTCATTTACAGCCCTGCAGTACTTGTTCATATGAAGTGACCATTAGCTCAGGCTTTAAACCTGCTTTTGCAGGTATCGGCCGAAGAGCGGCAGCCTTTCTACGTTCCCCTTGCTGGTACTAGGGAAACAGACCTACCGGCCAGTGGTGTTCTTCGGTTATAAATTAGAGTGCAATGTGCCCGGATAAATCCACAAATGTTGATGTCTCCTTGCTTTTGTTTGTTTTTAAATTTAATTTATATTTATTATTAGAGTAATATTCCATTGTGTACGTGGACCACTTCTTCTTGGTGCATTCCTCGGCTGATGGACATTTTCATTGCTTCCAAGTGCTGGCTATGGTAAATCTTGCTGGCGTACAGGTTTGCCAGCCTGTCACTTTTTGATTCTCATTTTCTCAGGTGATAGGCCAAGAAGTGATTGTGATTGATTGACTGGTAGCTCAATGTTTCCCTTTTCAAAGCACCTACATTGTGTTTTCATTAGTGGCTCTTTACATGCCCCCCCTTACAACCGAGGGTACACATTTCTCCGCACTCCCTTCACCGTTTATTTTTTGCAGCATTATTCCTAATGGCCATTCTGACTGCTGTGAGCTGATAGGTTTTTGTAATATGGGTATGCATATCATTAAAATTTTTAAAATTCATCATTTTCCTATGCCTTTTTGTTTTCTCTTAAAAGAAAAAACCGTGCGTACTATATAGCTCTTGAAATTCTCTTCTTCGAAGGTTGCCCTCTCCTGAAGTTTTTGGTCGATTTTTGACCCCAGAAATTTTCTGGAGGGCTGGTGCCATTTACAGAACTGCAAGTTGGTGAAAATTTAGTGACCTTTTGCTGTGGGTTCAAAGCTGCTGTTGTGGGAAACGGCCACAAGGAGGTAGCATTTCTCCATTCCCCAATCTGGGTACTAGGGCAGCAGAGCCTTTCTGGAAGTCATTGTCCTAGGTTGTAAATTAGAATTGAATTTTGCAGGAGAAATCCCCATATGTTTTTGTCTCATTACTTCCTCTTGGTTTTTAAATTTTTTATAATCTGGGTAAAGTTTAGAATATTTTTTGTCCTAGGTGTACACAATCTGGTTCATTTGTACATTATGTATGTCTATTAATGTACAGATCCTCTTCCCATGTAAAATATTACAGTGTTCCGTCGACCTCCCTTGCTATATGTTCGGTCTTTTTGATACATGTATATAATATGTATTTGTATATGTATAGTAACACTAGTCTTCATTTCTCAATTTCCCCCCTCCTTTCCTTTTAGATGAGCATTGTTTGTTTTCTAAGCCTGTGAGTGTCTTCCTCTTTGGAAATATGTTCATCTGTGTCAGTTATTAGATAATGCCATAAGTGATAATATAGGATATAGGTCTTTTGCTTTCCGATCTACTTCAGGTTTTGTGATTATCTCCAGGCTCATGTATGGTGCCTCAAAGAGCAGTGCTTCAATGTTTTCCATGGCTAATATTCCATTGTGTACATGGACCACTTCTTCTTGGTGCATGCCTCTGTTGATGGACATTTTCGTTGCTTCCAAGTGTTGCCTATGGTAAATATTGCTGGAGTGCAGGATTGCCAGCCTGTGATTTTTGATTTTCATTTTCTCAGGTGATAGACCCAGCAGTGGGTATGATTGATTGACTGGTATGGTAGGTCAACGTTTACCTTTTCAAGGCACCTCAGTTGTGCTTTCATTAGTGGCTCTTACCACGTCACCCTTAGAATCGAGGGTATGCATTTCTCCACAATCACGTCAGCATTTATTGTTTGCAGCATTTTTGTTGATGGCCATTCTGACTGCTGTGAGCTGACAGGTTTCTGTAATTTGGGTTTACATGTCTGTAAAACTTCCTACAATTCATCATTTCTCCACGGCTTTATCTTTTCTGTTAAAAGAAAAAAGAAAAAAAGTGTTAGTATAATATACCTCTTCAAATATTCTTTTTGAAAGGTTGCACTCTAGAATTTTTTGGTCGATTTTCGACCTCAGTATTTTTTGGAGGGCAGGTGTCATTTACAGAACTGCAATTGGTGAATATTTAGTGACCTTTTGAAGTTGCTTTAAAGTTGCTGTTGTGGGAAACGGCCACAAGGATGCAGCATTTCTCCATTCCCAAATCTGGGTACTAGGGCAGCAGAGCCGTTCTGGAAGTCGTTTGCCTAGGTTGTAAATTTGAGTGGAATGTGCCAGGAAAACCCCCCATAAGTTTATGTCTCATTACTCCTAGTTCGTTGTTTTAATTTTTTCAGTTGGGGTAATGGTTAGAATGTTGCTTGTCCAAGGTGTACACACTCTGGTTCATCTACATATCCTATATGCCTATTTATGTAGAGATTCTCTTCCCGTGTAAATTATTACAGAGTGTTCCGTAAACCTTCTTTGCTATATGGTCTGTCTTTTTGATATATGTATATAATATGTATTTGTATACATATGGTAACGCTAATCTTCATTTATCCATTCCCCCCACCTTTCCTTTTAGATAAGCATAGTTGTTTTTAATAAGTCTGTGATTGACTTTCTCTGTGGAAATATGTTCATTTGTGTCAGTTATTAGATAACGCCTATAAGTGATATCATCGGATATAGGACTTTTGCTTTCCGACTTACCTCATGTTCTGTGATTATCTCCAAGATCATCTATGGTGCCTCAAAGAGCAGTGTTTCATTGTTTTCCATGGCTAGTATTCATTGTGTACATGGACCACTTCTTCTTTATCCTTTCATCTGTTGATGGAGATTTTGGTTGCTTCACTGCCTTGTCTATTGTGAATAAGGCTGAAGTGCAGCTTTTGCAGCCCGGGTCTTCTTCATTCTGGTCTTCTCAGGTGAGAGGCCCATTGGTGCGCCTTCTGGATTGAATGGTACCTCAATTTTTCCTTTTAAACGCAGCTCCTTTCTGTTCTCATTATTAGCGTTTAACCCTTTTACATCTCACCAGCAGCTTGAGGGTACACAGTTCTCTAAAACCTCTTCTGCATTTATTGTTTGTAGACTTTTTTCCAATGGTCAGTCGACTGGTGTGAGTTGAAAACTTTTTGTAGATTAGATTGCATGAGTCTAATACTTCCTGAGGTTGAGCTTTTATCCATTTTCCTTTCTTTAAAAAGAGAGTGAGTAAAACTTGCCTCTTCATAGTAACTTCTTGAAAATTCTGCCTGTTTTGAATTTTCTTTATCCATTCCCTACCTCAGCACAATTTTGAGGGCAGGTGTCCTTTACAGCCTTGAGTCATTTTGAATGGCAAGTGACCATTAGCTGTGGGTTAAAAGCTGCTCTTGCGGGAATCGGCCACAAGGCGGCAGCATTTCTCCTTTACCAAATCTGGTTAATAGGGCAACAGAGCCTTACTGGAAGTGGTGTTCTAGGTTGTAAATTAGAATGGAATGTGCGAGGAAAAAGCCCTTTAAGTTTATGTCTCATTACTTCTTGTTGGTATTTTTAACTTAATTTTTATTTTTTATCACAGCATTCTTGATTACAATGTTTGGTTTGTTCTAGGTGTGCAAGATGTGGTTCTTTCACACATATACATATAAATATTCTTCTTCGGATCCTTTTCCCATGTAGGTTATGACACAATGTTGAGTAGTCTTCTCTTGGTATTGCGTAGGTCTTTGGTGATTATATATTTCACATGTGTTTGTATCTCTCTGTTAACCTCAATATGTTAATGTATCCAATCCTGACACCTTACTATTTGGTGAACCATAAGTTTTTTTATTGATTCTATGATAGTGTTTCTCTGTGGAAATATCTTTGTTTGTATCATTTTTTAGGTAACCCCTATATGTGATATGATAGGATATGTGTCTTTCGCTTTCTCACTTACTCCAAGTTGCGTGATTACTTCTAGACTCATCTATAGTGCTGCAAATGGCATTGTTTCCTTTTTTCACTAGCTCATATTCCATCTGTACAGGTAGAAGTTCTTCTTTGTCCACCCATCTGTCGGTGGACTTTTTGGTTACTTCCATATCTTGGCTATTGTAACACTATGCAATGCCGATTTGCGTGCCTGTCTCCTTCCAATTCTGTCTTCTTAGTTTAATGGTCCAGGAATAGGTCTGCTGGATCATATGGTAGCTCAATGTTTACCTTTTAAAGGCACCTCTATTCTGTTCTCTTTAGTGGCTCTTTCCAGGTTACGTCCCACTTAAAGTGGAGGGTATGTATTTCTTCCCAGCACCTTCAGCATTTATTCTTTGTAGTTTTTGCTGATGGTTATTCTGAGTGGTGTGAGCTGATACCTCTTTGTGGTTGAATTTGCATGTGTCTCATAATGCGTAGAAATTGAGCTTTAAGAAATGTCCTTTTTGTTTTTCCAGCTGTGATTAGAGCTTATTTCTTCAAAGTGTTTTCTTAAAGTATGTGTCACCATTTGAAATATTTTGGCCATTATCTCCCTCAAGACATTTTGAGGGCAGGTTTCATTTACAGCCCTGCAGTACTTGTTCATATGAAGTGACCATTAGCTCAGGCTTTAAACCTGCTTTTGCAGGTATCGGCTGAAGAGCGGCAGCCTTTCTACGTTCCCCTTGCTGGTACTAGGTAAACAGACCTACCGGCCAGTGGTGTTCTTCGGTTATAAATTAGAGTGCAATGTGCCCGGATAAACCCACAAATGTTGAAGTCTTCTTGCTTTTGTTTGTTCTTAAATTTAATTTATATTTATTATTAGAGTAATATTTCATTGTGTACGTGGACCACTTCTTCTTGGTGCATTCCTCGGTTGATGGACATTTTCATTGCTTCCAAGTGCTGGCTATGGTAAATCTTGCTGGCGTATAGGTTTGCCAGCCTGTGACTTTTTGATTCTCATTTTCTCAGGTGATAGGCCAAGAAGTGATTGTGATTGATTGTCTGGTAGCTCAATGTTTCCCTTTTCAAAGCACCTACATTGTCTTTTCATTAGTGGCTCTTTACATGCCCCCCCTTACAACCGAGGGTACACATTTCTCCGCCCTCCCTTCACCGTTTATTTTTTGCAGCATTATTCCTAATGGCCATTCTGACTGCTGTGAGCTGATAGGTTTTTGTAATATGGGTATGCATATCATTAAAATTTTTAAAATTCATCATTTTCCTATGCCTTTTTGTTTTCTCTTAAAAGAAAAAACCGTGCGTACTATATAGCTCTTGAAATTCTCTTCTTCGAAGGTTGCCCTCTCCTGAAGTTTTTGGTCGATTTTTGACCCCAGAAATTTTCTGGAGGGCCGGTGCCATTTACAGAACTGCAAGTTGGTGAAAATTTAGTGACCTTTTGCAGTGGGTTCAAAGCTGCTGTTGTGGGAAACGGCCACAAGGAGGTAGCATTTCTCCATTCCCCAATCTGGGTACTAGGGCAGCAGAGCCTTTCTGGAATTCATTGTCCTAGGTTGTAAATTAGAATGGAATTTTCCAGGAGAAATCCCCATATGTTTTTGTCTCATTACTTCTTATTGGTTTTTAAATTTTTTATAATCTGGGTAAAGTTTAGAATATTTTTTGTCCTAGGTGTACACAATCTGGTTCATTTGTACATTATGTATGTCTATTAATGTACAGATCCTCTTCCCATGTAAAATATTACAGTGTTCCGTCGACCTCCCTTGCTATATGTTCGGTCTTTTTGATACATGTATATAATATGTATTTGTATATGTATAGTAACACTAGTCTTCATTTCTCAATTTCCCCCCTCCTTTCCTTTTAGATGAGCATTGTTTGTTTTCTAAGCCTGTGAGTGTCTTCCTCTTTGGAAATATGTTCATCTGTGTCAGTTATTAGATAATGCCATAAGAGATAATATAGGATATAGGTCATTTGCTTTCTGATCTACTTCATATTTTGTGATTATCTCCAGGCTCATGTATGGTGCCTCAAAGAGCAGTGCTTCAATGTTTTCCATGGTTAATATTCCATTGTGTACATGGACCACTTCTTCTTGGTGCATGCCTCTGTTGATGGACATTTTCGTTGCTTCCAAGTGTTGCCTATGGTAAATATTGCTGGAGTGCAGGATTGCCAGCCTGTGATTTTTGATTTTCATTTTCTCAGGTGATAGACCCAGCAGTGGGTATGATTGATTGACTGGTATGGTAGGTCAACGTTTACCTTTTCAAGGCACCTCAGTTGTGCTTTCATTAGTGGCTCTTACCACGTCACCCTTAGAATCGAGGGTATGCATTTCTCCACAATCACGTCAGCATTTATTGTTTGCAGCATTTTTGTTGATGGCCATTCTGACTGCTGTGAGCTGACAGGTTTCTGTAATTTGGGTTTACATGTCTGTAAAACTTCCTACAATTCATCATTTCTCCACGGCTTTATCTTTTCTGTTAAAAGAAAAAAGAAAAAAACTGTTAGTATAATATACCTCTTCAAATATTCTTTTTGAAAGGTTGCACTCTAGAATTTTTTGGTCGATTTTCGACCTCAGTATTTTTTGGAGGGCAGGTGTCATTTACAGAACTGCAATGGGTGAATATTTAGTGACCTTTTGAAGTTGCTTTAAAGCTGCTGTTGTGGGAAACGGCCACAAGGATGCAGCATTTCTCCATTCCCAAATCTGGATACTAGGGCAGCAGAGCCGTTCTGGAAGTCGTTTGCCTAGGTTGTAAATTTGAGTGGAATGTGCCAGGAAAACCCCCCATAAGTTTATGTCTCATTACTCCTAGTTCGTTGTTTTAATTTGTTCAGTTGGGATAATGGTTAGAATGTTGCTTGTCCAAGGTGTACACACTCTGGTTCATCTACATATCCTATATGCCTATTTATGTAGAGATTCTCTTCCCGTGTAAATTATTACAGAGTGTTCCGTAAACCTTCTTTGCTATATGGTCTGTCTTTTTGATATATGTATATAATATGTATTTGTATACATATGGTAACGCTAATCTTCATTTATCCATTCCCCCCACCTTTCCTTTTAGATAAGCATAGTTTTTTTTAATAAGTCTGTGATTGACTTTCTCTGTGGAAATATGTTCATTTGTGTCAGTTATTAGATAACGCGTATAACTGATATCATAGGATATAGGACTTTTGCTTTCCGACTTACCTCATGTTCTGTGATTATCTCCAAGATCATCTATGGTGCCTCAAAGAGCAGTGTTTCATTGTTTTCCATGGCTAGTATTCATTGTGTACATGGACCACTTCTTCTTTATCCTTTCATCTGTTGATGGAGATTTTGGTTGCTTCACTGCCTTGTCTATTGTGAATAAGGCTGAAGTGCAGCTTTTGCAGCCCGGGTCTTCTTCATTCTGGTCTTCTCAGGTGAGAGGCCCATTGGTGCGCCTGCTGGATTGAATGGTACCTCAATTTTTCCTTTTAAACGCAGCTCCTTTCTGTTCTCATTATTAGCGTTTAACCCTTTTACATCTCACCAGCAGCTAGAGGGTACACAGTTCTCTAAAACCTCTTCTGCATTTATTGTTTGTAGACTTTTTTCCAATGGTCAGTCGACTGGTGTGAGTTGAAAACTTTTTGTAGATTAGATTGCATGAGTCTTATACTTCCTGAGGTTGAGCTTTTATCCATTTTCCTTTCTTTAAAAAGAGAGTGAGTAAAACTTGCCTCTTCATAGTAACTTCTTGAAAATTCTGCCTGTTTTGAATTTTCTTTATCCA
This sequence comes from Balaenoptera physalus, assembly GCF_965194825.1. Classification (NCBI taxonomy): domain Eukaryota; kingdom Metazoa; phylum Chordata; class Mammalia; order Artiodactyla; family Balaenopteridae; genus Balaenoptera; species Balaenoptera physalus. The sequence goes on along the minus strand of NC_138890.1, from coordinate 42,005,185 downwards.
TTCCCTACCTCAGCACAATTTTGAGGGCAGGTGTCCTTTACAGCCTTGAGTCATTTTGATTGGCAAGTGACCATTAGCTGTGGGTTAAAAGCTGCTCTTGCGGGAATCGGCCACAAGGCGGCAGCATTTCTCCTTTACCAAATCTGGTTAATAGGGCAACAGAGCCTTACTGGAAGTGGTGTTCTAGGTTGTAAATTAGAATGGAATGTGCGAGGATAAAGCCCTTTAAGTTTATGTCTCATTACTTCTTGTTGGTATTTTTAACTTAATTTTTATTTTTTATCACAGCAAACTTGATTACAATGTTTGGTTTGTTCTAGGTGTGCAAGATATGGTTCTTTCACACATATACATATAAATATTCTTCTTCGGATCCTTTTCCCATGTAGGTTATGACACAATGTTGAGTAGTCTTCTCTTGGTATTGCGTAGGTCTTTGGTGATTATATATTTCACATGTGTTTGTATCTCTCTGTTAACCTCAATATGTTAATGTATCCAATCCTGACACCTTACTATTTGGTGAACCATAAGTTTTTTTATTGATTCTATGATAGTGTTTCTCTGTGGAAATATCTTTGTTTGTATCATTTTTTAGGTAACCCCTATATGTGATATGATAGGATATGTGTCTTTCGCTTTCTCACTTACTCCAAGTTGCGTGATTACTTCTAGACTCATCTATAGTGCTGCAAATGGATTTGCTTCCTTTTTTCACTAGCTCATATTCCATCTGTACAGGTAGAAGTTCTTCTTTGTCCACCCATCTGTCGGTGGACTTTTTGGTTACTTCCATATCTTGGCTATTGTAACACTATGCAATGCCGATTTGCGTGTCTGTGTCCTTCCAATTCTGTCTTCTTAGTTTATCGGTCCAGGAATAGGTCTGCTGGATCATATGGTAGCTCAATGTTTACCTTTTAAAGGCACCTCTATTCTGTTCTCCTTAGTGGCTCTTTCCAGGTTACGTCCCACTTAAAGTGGAGGGTATGTATTTCTTCCCAGCACCTTCAGCATTTATTCTTTGTAGTTTTTGCTGATGGTTATTCTGAGTGGTGTGAGCTGATACCTCTTTGTGGTTGAATTTGCATGTGTCTCATAATGCGTAGAAATTGAGCTTTAAGAAATGTCCTTTTTGTTTTTCCAGCTGTGATTAGAGCTTATTTCTTCAAAGTGTTTTCTTAAAGTATGTGTCACCATTTGAAATATTTTGGCCATTATCTCCCTCAAGACATTTTGAGGGCAGGTTTCATTTACAGCCCTGCAGTACTTGTTCATATGAAGTGACCATTAGCTCAGGCTTTAAACCTGCTTTTGCAGGTATCGGCCAAAGAGCGACAGCCTTTCTACGTTCCCCTTGCTTGTACTAGGTAAACAGACCTACCGGCCAGTGGTGTTCTTCGGTTATAAATTAGAGTGCAATGTGCCCGGATAAACCCACAAATGTTGAAGTCTCCTTGCTTTTGTTTGTTTTTAAATTTAATTTATATTTATTATTAGAGTAATATTCCATTGTGTACGTGGACCACTTCTTCTTGGTGCATTCCTCGGTTGATGGACATTTTCATTGCTTCCAAGTGCTGGCTATGGTAAATCTTGCTGGCGTACAGGTTTGCCAGCCTGTGACTTTTTGATTCTCATTTTCTCAGGTGATAGGCCAAGAAGTGATTGTGATTGATTGACTGGTAGCTCAATGTTTCCCTTTTCAAAGCACCTACATTTTGTTTTCATTAGTGGCTCCTTACATGCCCCCCCCTTCCAACCGAGGGTACACATTTCTCCGCACTCCCTTCACCGTTTATTTTTTGCAGCATTATTCCTAATGGCCATTCTGACTGCTGTGAGCTGATAGGTTTTTGTAATATGGGTATGCATATCATTAAAATTTTTAAAATTCATCATTTTCCTATGCCTTTTTGTTTTCTCTTAAAAGAAAAAACCGTGAGTACAATATAGCTCTCGAAATTCTCTTCTTCGAAGGTTGCCCTCAACTAAAGTTTTTGGTCGATTTTTGACCCTAGAAATTTTCTGGAGGGCAGGTGCCATTTACAGAACTGCAAGTTGGCGAAAATATAGTGACCTTTTGCAGTGGGTTCAAAGCTGCTGTTGTGGGAAACGGCCAGAAGGAGGTAGCATTTCTCCATTCCCCAATCTGGGTACTAGGGCAGCAGAGCCTTTCTGGAAGTCATTGTCCAAGGTTGTAAATTAGAATGGAATTTGCCAGGAGAAATCCCCATATGTTTTTGTCTCATTACTTCTTCTTGGTTTTCAAAATTTTTTTCATCTGGGTAAAGTTTAGAATATTGTTTGTCCTAGGTGTACACAATCTGGTTCATTTGTACATTATGTATGTCTATTAATGTACAGATCCTCTTCCCATGTAAAATATTACAGTGTTCCGTCGACCTCCCTTGTTATATGTTCAGTCTTTTTGATACATGTATATAATATGTATTTGTATATGTATAGTAACTCTAATCTTCATTTCTCAATTTCCCCCCTCCTTTCCTTTTAGATGAGCATAGTTTGGTTTCTAAGCCTGTGAGTGTCTTTCTCTTTGGAAATATGTTCATCTGTGTCAGTTATTAGAAAATGCCATAAGTGATAATATAGGATATAGGTCTTTTGCTTTCCGACCTACTTCATGTTTTGTGATTATCTCCAGGCTCATGTATGGTGCCTCAAAGAGCAGTGCTTCAATGTTTTCCATGGCTAATATTCCATTGTGTACATGGACCACTTCTTCTTGGTGCATTCCTCTGTTGATGGACATTTTCGTTGCTTCCAAGTGTTACCTACGGTAAATATTGCTGGAGTGCAGGATTGCCAGCCTGTGATTTTTGATTTTCATTTTCTCAGGTGATAGACCCAGCAGTGGGTATGATTGATTGACTGGTATGGTAGCTCAACGTTTACCTTTTCAAGGCACCTCAATTTTTCTTTCATTAGTGGCTCTTACCACGTCCCCCTTAGAATCGATGGTACGCATTTCTCCACAATCACGTCAGCATTTATTGTTTGCAGCATTTTTGTTGATGGCCATTCTGACTGGTGTGAGCTGACAGGTTTTTGTAATTTGGGGTTACATGTCTGTAAAAATTCCTACAATTCATCATTTCTCCACGGCTTTATCTTTTCTGTTAAAAGAAAAAAGAAAAAAAGTGTTAGTATAATATACCTCTTCAAACATTCTTTTTGAAAGGTTGCACTCTAGAATTTTTTGGTCGATTTTCGACCTCAGTATTTTTTGGAGGGCAGGTGTCATTTACAGACCTGCAATTGGTGAATATTTAGTGACCTTTTGAAGTTGCTTTAAAGCTGCTGTTGTGGGAAACGGCCACAAGGATGCAACATTTCTCCATTCCCAAATCTGGGTACTAGGGCAGCAGAGCTGTTCTGGAAGTCGTTTGCCTAGGTTGTAAATTTGAATGGAATGTGCCAGGAAAACCCCCCATAAGTTTATGTCTCATTACACCTAGTTCGTTGTTTTAATTTTTTCAATTGGGGTAATGTTTAGAATGTTGCTTGTCCAAGGTGTACACACTCTGGTTCATCTACATATCCTATATGCCTATTTATGTAGAGATTCTCTTCCCGTGTAAATTATTACAGAGTGTTCCGTAAACCTTCTTTGCTATATGGTCTGTCTTTTTGATATATGTATATAATATGTATTTGTATACATATGGTAACGCTAATCTTCATTTATCCATTCCCCCCACCTTTCCTTTTAGATAAGCATAGTTTTTTTTAATAAGTCTGTGATTGACTTTCTCTGTGGAAATATGTTCATTTGTGTCAGTTATTAGATAACGCGTATAACTGATATCATAGGATATAGGACTTTTGCTTTCCGACTTACCTCATGTTCTGTGATTATCTCCAAGATCATCTATGGTGCCTCAAAGAGCAGTGTTTCATTGTTTTCCATGGCTAGTATTCATTGTGTACATGGACCACTTCTTCTTTATCCTTTCATCTGTTGATGGAGATTTTGGTTGCTTCACTGCCTTGTCTATTGTGAATAAGGCTGAAGTGCAGCTTTTGCAGCCCGGGTCTTCTTCATTCTGGTCTTCTCAGGTGAGAGGCCCATTGGTGCGCCTGCTGGATTGAATGGTACCTCAATTTTTCCTTTTAAACGCAGTTCCTTTCTGTTCTCAATATTAGCGTTTAACCCTTTTACATTTCACCAGCAGCTACAGAGTACACAGTTCCCTAAAACCTCCTCTGCATTTATTGTTTGTAGACTTTTTTCCAATGGTCAGTCGACTGGTGTGAGTTGAAAAGTTTTTGTAGATTAGATTGCATGAGTCTAATACTTCCTGAGGTTGAGCTTTTATCCATTTTCCTTTCTTTAAAAAGAGAGTGAGTAAAACTTGCCTCTTCATAGTAACTTCTTGAAAATTCTGCCTGTTTTGAATTTTCTTTATCCATTCCCTACCTCAGCACAATTTTGAGGGCAGGTGTCCTTTACAGCCTTGAGTCATTTTGAATCTCAAGTGACCATTAGCTGTGGTTTAAAAGCTGCTCTTGCGGGAATTGGCCACAAGGCGGCAGCATTTCTGCTTTACCAAATCTGATTACTAGGGCAACAGAGCCTTACTGGAAGTGGTGTTCTAGGTTGTAAATTAGAATGGAATGTGCGAGGAAAAAGCACTTTAAGTTTATGTCTCATTACTTCTTGCTTTTTTTTTTAACTTAATTTTTATTTTTTATCACAGCAAACTTGATTACAATGTTTTGTTTGTTCTAGGTGTGCAAGATGTGGTTCTTTCACACATATACATATATCTATTCTTCTTTGGAGCCTTTTCCCATGTAGGTTATGACACAATGTTGAGTAGTCTTCTCTTGGTATTGCGTAGGTCTTTGGTGATTATATATTTCACATGTGTTTGTATCTCTCTGTTAACCTCAATATGGTAATATATCCAATCCTCACACCTTTCTATTTGGTGAACCATAAGTTTTTTTTATTGATTCTATGATAGTGTTTCTCTGTGGTAATATATTTGTCTGTATCATTTTTTAGGTAACACCTATATGTGATATGATAGGATATGTGTCTTTCGCTTTCTCACTTACTCCAAGTTGCATGATTACTTCTAGAATCATCTATGGTGCTGCAAATGGCATTGTTTCACTTTTTCACTAGCTCATATTCCATCTGTACAGGTAGAAGTTCTTCTTTGTCCACCCATCTGTCGGTGGACTTTTTGGTTACTTCCATATCTTGGCTATTGTAACACTATGCAATGCCGATTTGCGTGCCTGTGTCCTTCCAATTCTGTTTTCTTAGTTTATAGGTCCAGGAATAGGTCTGCTGGATCATATGGTAGCTCAATGTTTACCTTTTAAAGGCACCTCTATTCTGTTCTCCCTAGTGGCTCTTTCCAGGTTACGTCCCACTTAAAGTGGAGGGTATGTATTTCTTCCCAGCACCTTCAGCATTTATTCTTTGTAGTTTTTGCTGATGGTTATTCTGAGTGGTGTGAGCTGATACCTCTTTGTGGTTGAATTTGCATGTGTCTCATAATGCGTAGAAATTGAGCTTTAAGACATGTCCTTTTTATTTTTCCAGGTGTGATTAGAGCTTATTTCTTTAAAGTGTTTTCTTAAAGTATGTGTCACCATTTGAAATATTTTGGCCATTATCTCCCTCAAGACATTTTGAGGGCAGGTTTCATTTACAGCCCTGCAGTACTTCTTCATATGAAGTGACCATTAGCTCAGGCTTTAAACCTGCTTTTGCAGGTATCGGCCGAAGTGCGGCAGCCTTTCTACGTTCCCCTTGCTGGTACTAGGGAAACAGACCTACCGGGCAGTGGTGTTCTTCGGTTATAAATTAGAGTGCAATGTGCCCGGATAAATCCACAAATGTTGATGTCTCCTTGCTTTTGTTTGTTTTTAAAATTAATTTATATTTATTATTAGAGTAATATTCCATTGTGTACGTGGACCACTTCTTCTTGGTGCATTCCTCAGTTGATGGACATTTTCATTGCTTCCAAGTGCTGGCTATGGTAAATCTTGCTGGCGTACAGGTTTGCCAGCCTGTCACTTTTTGATTCTCATTTTCTCAGGTGATAGGCCAAGAAGTGATTGTGATTGATTGACTGGTAGCTCAATGTTTCCCTTTTCAAAGCACCGACATTGTGTTTTCATTAGTGGCTCTTTACATGCCCCCCCTTACAACCGAGGGTACACATTTCTCCGCACTCCCTTCACCGTTTATTTTTTGCAGCATTATTCCTAATGGCCATTCTGACTGCTGTGAGCTGATAGGTTTTTGTAATATGGGTATGCATATCATTAAAATTTTTAAAATTCATCATTTTCCTATGCCTTTTTGTTTTCTCTTAAAAGAAAAAACCGTGAGTACAATATAGCTCTCGAAATTCTCTTCTTCGAAGGTTGCCCTCAACTGAAGTTTTTGGTCGATTTTTGACCCCAGAAATTTTCTGGAGGGCAGGTGCCATTTACAGAACTGCAAGTTGGCGAAAATATAGTGACCATTTGCAGTGGGTTCAAAGCTGCTGTTGTGGGAAACGGCCACAAGGAGGTAGCATTTCTCCATTCCCCAATCTGGGTACTAGGGCAGCAGAGCCTTTCTGGAAGTCATTGTCCAAGGTTGTAAATTACAATGGAATTTGCCAGGAGAAATCCCCATATGTTTTTGTCTCATTACTTCTTGTTGGTTTTCAAAATTTTTTTAATCTGGGTAAAGTTTAGAATATTGTTTGTCCTAGGTGTACACAATCTGGTTCATTTGTACATTATGTATGTCTATTAATGTACAGATCCTCTTCCCATGTAAAATATTACAGTGTTCCGTCGACCTCCCTTGTTATATGTTCAGTCTTTTTGATACATGTATATAATATGTATTTGTATATGTATAGTAACTCTAATCTTCATTTCTCAATTTCCCCCCTCCTTTCCTTTTAGATGAGCATAGTTTGTTTTCTAAGCCTGTGAGTGTGTTTCTCTTTGGAAATATGTTCATCTGTGTCAGTTATTAGATAATGCCATAAGTGATAATATAGGATATAGGTCTTTTGCTTTCCGACCTACTTCATGTTTTGTGATTATCTCCAAGCTCATGTATGGTGCCTCAAAGAGCAGTGCTTCAATGTTTTCCATGGCTAATATTCCATTGTGTACATGGACCACTTCTTCTTGGTGCATTCCTCTGCTGATGGACATTTTCGTTGCTTCCAAGTGTTGCCTATGGTAAATATTGCTGGAGTGCAGGATTGCCAGCCTGTGATTTTTGATTTTCATTTTCTCAGGTGATAGACCCAGCAGTGGGTATGATTGATTGACTGGTATGGTAGCTCAACGTTTACCTTTTCAAGGCACCTCAATTTTTCTTTCATTAGTGGCTCTTACCACATCCCCCTTAGAATCGATGGTACGCATTTCTCCACAATCACGTCAGCATTTATTGTTTGCAGCATTTTTGTTGATGGCCATTCTGACTGGTGTGAGCTGACAGGTTTTTGTAATTTGGGGTTACATGTCTGTAAAAATTCCTACAATTCATCATTTCTCCACGGCTTTATCTTTTCTGTTAAAAGAAAAAAGAAAAAAAGTGTTAGTATAATATACCTCTTCAAATATTCTTTTTGAAAGGTTGCACTCTAGAATTTTTTGGTCGATTTTCGACCTCAGTATTTTTTGGAGGGCAGGTGTCATTTACAGACCTGCAATTGGTGAATATTTAGTGACCTTTTGAAGTTGCTTTAAAGCTGCTGTTGTGGGAAACGGCCACAAGGATGCAACATTTCTCCATTCCCAAATCTGGGTACTAGGGCAGCAGAGCTGTTCTGGAAGTCGTTTGCCTAGGTTGTAAATTTGAATGGAATGTGCCAGGAAAACCCCCCATAAGTTTATGTCTCATTACACCTAGTTCGTTGTTTTAATTTTTTCAATTGGGGTAATGGTTAGAATGTTGCTTGTCCAAGGTGTACACACTCTGGTTCATCTACATATCCTATATGCCTATTTATGTAGAGATTCTCTTCCCGTGTAAATTATTACAGAGTGTTCCGTAAACCTTCTTTGCTATATGGTCTGTCTTTTTGATATATATATATATAATATGTATTTGTATACATATGGTAACGCTAATCTTCATTTATCCATTCCCCCCACCTTTCCTTTTAGATAAGCATAGTTTTTTTTAATAAGTCTGTGATTGACTTTCTCTGTGGAAATATGTTCATTTGTGTCAGTTATTAGATAACGCCTATAAGTGATATCATAGGATATAGGACTTTTGCTTTCCGACTTACCTCATGTTCTGTGATTATCTCCAAGATCATCTATGGTGCCTCAAAGAGCAGTGTTTCATTGTTTTCCATGGCTAGTATTCATTGTGTACATGGACCACTTCTTCTTTATCCTTTCATCTGTTGATGGACATTTTGGTTGCTTCACTGTCTTGTCTATTGTGAATAAGGCTGAAGTGCAGCTTTTGCAGCCCGGGTCTTCTTCATTCTGGTCTTCTCAGGTGAGAGGCCCATTGGTGCGCCTGCTGGATTGAATGGTACCTCAATTTTTCCTTTTAAACGCAGTTCCTTTCTGTTCTCAATATTAGCGTTTAACCCTTTTACATTTCACCAGCAGCTACAGAGTACACATTTCCCTAAAACCTCCTCTGCATTTATTGTTTGTAGACTTTTTTCCAATGGTCAGTCGACTGGTGTGAGTTGAAAACTTTTTGTAGATTAGATTGCATGAGTCTAATACTTCCTGAGGTTGAGCTTTTATCCATTTTCCTTTCTTTAAAAAGAGAGTGAGTAAAACTTGCCTCTTCATAGTAACTTCTTGAAAATTCTGCCTGTTTTGAATTTTCTTTATCCATTCCCTACCTCAGCACAATTTTGAGGGCAGGTGTCCTTTACAGCCTTGAGTCATTTTGAATCTCAAGTGACCATTAGCTGTGGTTTAAAAGCTGCTCTTGCGGGAATTGGCCACAAGGCGGCAGCATTTCTGCTTTACCAAATCTGATTACTAGGGCAACAGAGCCTTACTGGAAGTGGTGTTCTAGGTTGTAAATTAGAATGGAATGTGCGAGGATAAAGCCCTTTAAGTTTATGTCTCATTACTTCTTGTTGGTATTTTTAACTTAATTTTTATTTTTTATCACAGCAAACTTGATTACAATGTTTTGTTTGTTCTAGGTGTGCAAGATGTGGTTCTTTCACACATATACATATATCTATTCTTCTTTGGAGCCTTTTCCCATGTAGGTTATGACACAATGTTGAGTAGTCTTCTCTTGGTATTGCGTAGGTCTTTGGTGATTATATATTTCACATGTGTTTGTATCACTCTCTTAACCTCAATATGGTAATATATCCAATCCTCACACCTTTCTATTTGGTGAACCATAAGTTTTTTTTATTGATTCTATGATAGTGTTTCTCTGTGGAAATATGTTTGTCTGTATCATTTTTTAGGTAACACCTATATGTGATATGATAGGATATGTGTCTTTCAATTTCTCACTTACTCCAAGTTGCATGATTACTTCTAGAATCATCTATGGTGCTGCAAATGGCATTGTTTCATTTTTTCACTAGCTCATATTCCATCTGTACAGGTAGAAGTTCTTCTTTGTCCACCCATCTGTCGGTGGACTTTTTGGTTACTTCCATATCTTGGCTATTGTAACACTATGCAATGCCGATTTGCGTGCCTGTCTCCTTCCAATTCTGTCTTCTTAGTTTATAGGTCCAGGAATAGGTCTGCTGGATCATATGGTAGCTCAATGTTTACCTTTTAAAGGCACCTCTATTCTGTTCTCCTTACTGGCTCTTTCCAGATTACGTCCCACTTAAAGTGGAGGGTATGTATTTCTTCCCAGAACCTTCAGCGTTTATTCTTTGTAGTTTTTGCTGATGGTTATTCTGAGTGGTGTGAGCTGATACCTCTTTGTGGTTGAATTTGCATGTGTCTCATAATGCGTAGAAATTGAGCTTTAAGACATGTCCTTTTTATTTTTCCAGCTGTGATTAGCGCTTATTTCTTCTAAGTGTTTTCTTAAAGTATGTGTCACCATTTGGAATATTTTGGCCATTATCTCCCTCAAGACATTTTGAGGGCAGGTTTCATTTACAGCCCTGCAGTACTTGTTCATATGAAGTGACCATTAGCTCAGGCTTTAAACCTGCTTTTGCAGGTATCGGCCGAAGAGCGGCAGCCTTTCTACGTTCCCCTTGCTGGTACTAGGGAAACAGACATACCAGCCAGCGGTGTTCTTCCGTTATAAATTAGAGTGCAATGTGCCCGGATAAACCGACAAATGTTGATGTCTCCTTGCTTTTGTTTGTTTTTAAATTTGATTTATATTTATTATTAGAGTAATATTCCATTGTGTACGTGGACCACTTCTTCTTGGTGCATTCCTCGGTTGATGGACATTTTCATTGCTTCCAAGTGCTGGCTATGGTAAATCTTGCTGGCGTACAGGTTTGCCAGCCTGTCACTTTTTGATTCTCATTTTCTCAGGTGATAGGCTAAGAAGTGATTGTGATTGATTGACTGGTAGCTCAATGTTTCCCTTTTCAAAGCACCTACATTGTGTTTTCATTAGTGGCTCTTTACATGCCCCCCCTTACAACCGAGGGTACACATTTCTCCGCACTCCCTTCACCGTTTATTTTTTGCAGCATTATTCCTAATGGCCATTCTGACTGCTGTGAGCTGATAGGTTTTTGTAATATGGGTATGCATATCATTAAAATTTTTAAAATTCATCATTTTCCTATGCCTTTTTGTTTTCTCTTAAAAGAAAAAACCGTGAATACAATATAGCTCTCGAAATTCTTTTCTTCGAAGGTTGCCCTCAACTGAAGTTTTTGGTCGATTTTTGACCCCAGAAATTTTCTGGAGGGCAGGTGCCATTTACAGAACTGCAAGTTGGCGAAAATATAGTGACCTTTTGCAGTGGGTTCAAAGCTGCTGTTGTGGGAAACGGCCACAAGGAGGTAGCATTTCTCCATTCCCCAATCTGGGTACTAGGGCAGCAGAGCCTTTCTGGAAGTCATTGTCCAAGGTTGTAAATTAGAATGGAATTTGCCAGGAGAAATCCCCATATGTTTTTGTCTCATTACTTCTTCTTGGTTTTCAAAATTTTTTTAATCTGGGTAAAGTTTAGAATATTGTTTGTCCTAGGTGTACACAATCTGGTTCATTTGTACATTATGTATGTCTATTAATGTACAGATCCTCTTCCCATGTAAAATATTACAGTGTTCCGTCGACCTCCCTTGTTATATGTTCAGTCTTTTTGATACATGTATATAATATGTATTTGTATATGTATAGTAACTCTAATCTTCATTTCTCAATTTCCCCCTCCTTTCCTTTTAGATGAGCATAGTTTGTTTTCTAAGCCTGTGAGTGTCTTTCTCTTTGGAAATATGTTCATCTGTGTCAGTTATTAGATAATGCCATAAGTGATAATATAGGATATAGGTCTTTTGCTTTCCGACCTACTTCATGTTTTGTGATTATCTCCAGGCTCATGTATGGTGCCTCAAAGAGCAGTGCTTCAATGTTTTCCATGGCTAATATTCCATTGTGTACATGGACCACTTCTTCTTGGTGCATTCCTCTGTTGATGGACATTTTCGTTGCTTCCAAGTGTTGCCTATGGTAAATATTGCTGGAGTGCAGGATTGCCAGCCTGTGATTTTTGATTTTCATTTTCTCAGGTGATAGACCCAACAGTGGGTATGATTGATTGACTGGTATGGTAGCTCAACGTTTACCTTTTCAAGGCACCTCAATTTTTCTTTCATTAGTGGCTCTTACCACGTCCCCCTTAGAATCGATGGTACGCATTTCTCCACAATCACGTCAGCATTTATTGTTTGCAGCATTTTTGTTGATGGCCATTCTGACTGGTGTGAGCTGACAGGTTTTTGTAATTTGGGGTTACATGTCTGTAAAAATTCCTACAAATCATCATTTCTCCACGGCTTTATCTTTTCTGTTAAAAGAAAAAAGAAAAAAAGTGTTAGTATAATATACCTCTTCAAATATTCTTTTTGAAAGGTTGCACTCTAGAATTTTTTGGTCGATTTTCGACCTCAGTATTTTTTGGAGGGCAGGTGTCATTTACAGACCTGGAATTGGTGAATATTTAGTGACCTTTTGAAGTTGCTTTAAAGCTGCTGTTGTGGGAAACGGCCACAAGGATGCAACATTTCTCCATTCCCAAATCTGGGTACTAGGGCAGCAGAGCTGTTCTGGAAGTCGTTTGCCTAGGTTGTAAATTTGAATGGAATGTGCCAGGAAAACCCCCCATAAGTTTATGTCTCATTACACCTAGTTCGTTGTTTTAATTTTTTCAATTGGGGTAATGGTTAGAATGTTGCTTGTCCAAGGTGTACACACTCTGGTTCATCTACATATCCTATATGCCTATTTATGTAGAGATTCTCTTCCCGTGTAAATTATTACAGAGTGTTCCGTAAACCTTCTTTGCTATATGGTCTGTCTTTTTGATATATATATATATAATATGTATTTGTATACATATGGTAACGCTAATCTTCATTTATCCATTCCCCCCACCTTTCCTTTTAGATAAGCATAGTTTTTTTTAATAAGTCTGTGATTGATTTTCTCTGTGGAAATATGTTCATTTGTGTCAGTTATTAGATAACGCCTATAAGTGATATCATAGGATATAGGACTTTTGCTTTCCGACTTACCTCATGTTCTGTGATTATCTCCAAGATCATCTATGGTGCCTCAAAGAGCAGTGTTTCATTGTTTTCCATGGCTAGTATTCATTGTGTACATGGACCACTTCTTCTTTATCCTTTCATCTGTTGATGGACATTTTGGTTGCTTCACTGTCTTGTCTATTGTGAATGAGGCTGAAGTGCAGCTTTTGCAGCCCGGGTCTTCTTCATTCTGGTCTTCTCAGGTGAGAGGCCCATTGGTGCGCCTGCTGGATTGAATGGTACCTCAATTTTTCCTTTTAAACGCAGCTCCTTTCTGTTCTCAATATTAGCGTTTAACCCTTTTACATTTCACCAGCAGCTAGAGAGTACACAGTTCCCTAAAACCTCCTCTGCATTTATTGTTTGTAGACTTTTTTTCCAATGGTCAGTCGACTGGTGTGAGTTGAAAACTTTTTGTAGATTAGATTGCATGAGTCTAATACTTCCTGAGGTTGAGCTTTTATCCATTTTCCTTTCTTTAAAAAGAGAGTGAGTAAAACTTGCCTCTTCATAGTAACTTCTTGAAAATTCTGCCTGTTTTGAATTTTCTTTATCCATTCCCTACCTCAGCACAATTTTGAGGGCAGGTGTCCTTTACAGCCTTGAGTCATTTTGAATGGCAAGTGACCATTAGCTGTGGGTTAAAAGCTGCTCTTGCGGGAATTGGCCACAAGGCGGCAGCATTTCTCCTTTACCAAATCTGGTTACTAGGGCAACAGAGCCTTACTGGAAGTGGTGTTCTAGGTTGTAAATTAGAATGGAATGTGCGAGGATAAAGCCCTTTAAGTTTATGTCTCATTACTTCTTGTTGGTATTTTTAACTTAATTTTTATTTTTTATCACAGCAAACTTGATTACAATGTTTTGTTTGTTCTAGGTGTGCAAGATGTGGTTCTTTCACACATATACATATATCTATTCTTCTTTGGAGCCTTTTCCCATGTAGGTTATGACACAATGTTGAGTAGTCTTCTCTTGGTATTGCGTAGGTCTTTGGTGATTATATATTTCACATGTGTTTGTATCTCTCTGTTAACCTCAATATGGTAATATATCCAATCCTCACACCTTTCTATTTGGTGAACCATAAGTTTTTTTTTATTGATTCTATGATAGTGTTTCTCTGTGGTAATATATTTGTCTGTATCATTTTTTAGGTAACACCAATATGTGATATGATAGGATATGTGTCTTTCGCTTTCTCACTTACTCCAAGTTGCATGATTACTTCTAGAATCATCTATGGTGCTGCAAATGGCATTGTTTCATTTTTTCACCAGCTCATATTCCATCTGTACAGGTAGAAGTTCTTCTTTGTCCACCCATCTGTCAGTGGACTTTTTGGTTACTTCCATATCTTGGCTATTGTAACACTATGCAATGCCGATTTGCGTGCCTGTCTCCTTCCAATTCTGTCTTCTTAGTTTATAGGTCCAGGAATAGGTCTGCTGGATCATATGGTAGCTCAATGTTTACCTTTTAAAGGCACCTCTATTCTGTTCTCCCTAGTGGCTCTTTCCAGGTTACGTCCCACTTAAAGTGGAGGGTATGTATTTCTTCCCAGCACCTTCAGCATTTATTCTTTGTAGTTTTTGCTGATGGTTATTCTGAGTGGTGTGAGCTGATACCTCTTTGTGGTTGAATTTGCATGTGTCTCATAATGCGTAGAAATTGAGCTTTAAGACATGTCCTTTTTATTTTTCCAGCTGTGATTAGAGCTTATTTCTTTAAAGTGTTTTCTTAAAGTATGTGTCACCATTTGAAATATTTTGGCCATTATCTCCCTCAAGACATTTTGAGGGCAGGTTTCATTTACAGCCCTGCAGTACTTGTTCATATGAAGTGACCATTAGCTCAGGCTTTAAACCTGCTTTTGCAGGTATCGGCCGAAGAGCGGCAGCCTTTCTACGTTCCCCTTGCTGGTACTAGGGAAACAGACCTACCGGCCAGTGGTGTTCTTCGGTTATAAATTAGAGTGCAATGTGCCCGGATAAACCCACAAATGTTGATGTCTCCTTGCTTTTGTTTGTTTTTAAATTTAATTTATATTTATTATTAGAGTAATATTCCATTGTGTACGTGGACCACTTCTTCTTGGTGCATTCCTCAGTTGATGGACATTTTCATTGCTTCCAAGTGCTGGCTATGGTAAATCTTGCTGGCGTACAGGTTTGCCAGCCTGTCACTTTTTGATTCTCATTTTCTCAGGTGATAGGCCAAGAAGTGATTGTGATTGATTGACTGGTAGCTCAATGTTTCCCTTTTCAAAGCACCTACATTGTGTTTTCATTAGTGGCTCTTTACATGCCCCCCCTTACAACCGAGGGTACACATTTCTCCGCACTCCCTTCACCGTTTATTTTTTGCAGCATTATTCCTAATGGCCATTCTGACTGCTGTGAGCTGATAGGTTTTTGTAATATGGGTATGCATATCATTAAAATTTTTAAAATTCATCATTTTCCTATGCCTTTTTGTTTTCTCTTAAAAGAAAAAACCGTGAGTACAATATAGCTCTCGAAATTCTCTTCTTCGAAGGTTGCCCTCAACTGAAGTTTTTGGTCGATTTTTGACCCCAGAAATTTTCTGGAGGGCAGGTGCCATTTACAGAACTGCAAGTTGGCGAAAATATAGTGACCATTTGCAGTGGGTTCAAAGCTGCTGTTGTGGGAAACGGCCACAAGGAGGTAGCATTTCTCCATTCCCCAATCTGGGTACTAGGGCAGCAGAGCCTTTCTGGAAGTCATTGTCCAAGGTTGTAAATTAGAATGGAATTTTCCAGGAGAAATCCCCATATGTTTTTGTCTCATTACTTCTTCTTGGTTTTCAAAATTTTTTTAATCTGGGTAAAGTTTAGAATATTGTTTGTCCTAGGTGTACACAATCTGGTTCATTTGTACATTATGTATGTCTATTACTGTACAGATCCTCTTCCCATGTAAAATATTACAGTGTTCCGTCGACCTCCCTTGTTATATGTTCAGTCTTTTTGATACATGTATATAATATGTATTTGTATATGTATAGTAACTCTAATCTTCATTTCTCAATTTCCCCTCTCCTTTCCTTTTAGATGAGCATAGTTTGTTTTCTAAGCCTGTGAGTGTCTTTCTCTTTGGAAATATGTTCATCTGTGTCAGTTATTAGATAATGCCATAAGTGATAATATAGGATATAGGTCTTTTGCTTTCCGACCTACTTCATGTTTTGTGATTATCTCCAAGCTCATGTATGGTGCCTCAAAGAGCAGTGCTTCAATGTTTTCCATGGCTAATATTCCACTGTGTACATGGACCACTTCTTCTTGGTGCATTCCTCTGCTGATGGACATTTTCGTTGCTTCCAAGTGTTGCCTATGGTAAATATTGCTGGAGTGCAGGATTGCCAGCCTGTGATTTTTGATTTTCATTTTCTCAGGTGATAGACCCAGCAGTGGGTATGATTGATTGACTGGTATGGTAGCTCAACGTTTACCTTTTCAAGGCACCTCAATTTTTCTTTCATTAGTGGCTCTTACCACATCCCCCTTAGAATCGATGGTACGCATTTCTCCACAATCACGTCAGCATTTATTGTTTGCAGCATTTTTGTTGATGGCCATTCTGACTGGTGTGAGCTGACAGGTTTTTGTAATTTGGGGTTACATGTCTGTAAAAATTCCTACAATTCATCATTTCTCCACGGCTTTATCTTTTCTGTTAAAAGAAAAAAGAAAAAAAGTGTTAGTATAATATACCTCTTCAAATATTCTTTTTGAAAGGTTGCACTCTAGAATTTTTTGGTCGATTTTCGACCTCAGTATTTTTTGGAGGGCAGGTGTCATTTACAGACCTGCAATTGGTGAATATTTAGTGACCTTTTGAAGTTGCTTTAAAGCTGCTGTTGGGGGAAACGGCCACAAGGATGCAACATTTCTCCATTCCCAAATCTGGGTACTAGGGCAGCAGAGCTGTTCTGGAAGTCGTTTGCCTAGGTTGTAAATTTGAATGGAATGTGCCAGGAAAACCCCCCATAAGTTTATGTCTCATTACACCTAGTTCGTTGTTTTAATTTTTTCAATTGGGGTAATGGTTAGAATGTTGCTTGTCCAAGGTGTACACACTCTGGTTCATCTACATATCCTATATGCCTATTTATGTAGAGATTCTCTTCCCGTGTAAATTATTACAGAGTGTTCCGTAAACCTTCTTTGCTATATGGTCTGTCTTTTTGATATATATATATATATATATATAATATGTATTTGTATACATATGGTAACGCTAATCTTCATTTATCCATTCCCCCCACCTTTCCTTTTAGATAAGCATAGTTTTTTTTAATAAGTCTGTGATTGACTTTCTCTGTGGAAATATGTTCATTTGTGTCAGTTATTAGATAACGCCTATAAGTGATATCATAGGATATAGGACTTTTGCTTTCCGACTTACCTCATGTTCTGTGATTATCTCTAAGATCATCTATGGTGCCTCAAAGAGCAGTGTTTCATTGTTTTCCGTGGCTAGTATTCATTGTGTACATGGACCACTTCTTCTTTATCCTTTCATCTGTTGATGGACATTTTGGTTGCTTCACTGTCTTGTCTATTGTGAATAAGGCTGAAGTGCAGCTTTTGCAGCACAGGTCTTCTTCATTCTGGTCTTCTCAGGTGAGAGGCCCATTGGTGCGCCTGCTGGATTGAATGGTACCTCAATTTTTCCTTTTAAACGCAGCTCCTTTCTGTTCTCAATATTAGCGTTTAACCCTTTTACATTTCACCAGCAGCTAGAGAGTACACAGTTCCCTAAATCCTCCTCTGCATTTATTGTTTGTAGACTTTTTTCCAATGGTCAGTCGACTGGTGTGAGTTGAAAACTTTTTGTAGATTAGATTGCATGAGTCTAATACTTCCTGAGGTTGAGCTTTTATCCATTTTCCTTTCTTTAAAAAGAGAGTGAGTAAAACTTGCCTCTTCATAGTAACTTCTTGAAAATTCTGCCTGTTTTGAATTTTCTTTATCCATTCCCTACCTCAGCACAATTTTGAGGGCAGGTGTCCTTTACAGCCTTGAGTCATTTTGAATGGCAAGTGACCATTAGCTGTGGGTTAAAAGCTGCTCTTGCGGGAATTGGCCACAAGGCGGCAGCATTTCTCCTTTACCAAATCTGGTTACTAGGGCAACAGAGCCTTACTGGAAGTGGTGTTCTAGGTTGTAAATTAGAATGGAATGTGCGAGGATAAAGCCCTTTAAGTTTATGTCTCATTACTTCTTGTTGGTATTTTTAACTTAATTTTTATTTTTTATCACAGCAAACTTGATTACAATGTTTTGTTTGTTCTAGGTGTGCAAGATGTGGTTCTTTCACACATATACATATATCTATTCTTCTTTGGAGCCTTTTCCCATGTAGGTTATGACACAATGTTGAGTAGTCTTCTCTTGGTATTGCGTAGGTCTTTGGTGATTATATATTTCACATGTGTTTGTATCTCTCTGTTAACCTCAATATGGTAATATATCCAATCCTCACACCTTTCTATTTGGTGAACCATAAGTTTTTTTTATTGATTCTATGATAGTGTTTCTCTGTGGTAATATATTTGTCTGTATCATTTTTTAGGTAACACCTATATGTGATATGATAGGATATGTGTCTTTCGCTTTCTCACTTACTCCAAGTTGCATGATTACTTCTAGAATCATCTATGGTGCTGCAAATGGCATTGTTTCACTTTTTCACTAGCTCATATTCCATCTGTACAGGTAGAAGTTCTTCTTTGTCCACCCATCTGTCGGTGGACTTTTTGGTTACTTCCATATCTTGGCTATTGTAACACTATGCAATGCCGATTTGCGTGCCTGTGTCCTTCCAATTCTGTTTTCTTAGTTTATAGGTCCAGGAATAGGTCTGCTGGATCATATGGTAGCTCAATGTTTACCTTTTAAAGGCACCTCTATTCTGTTCTCCCTAGTGGCTCTTTCCAGGTTACGTCCCACTTAAAGTGGAGGGTATGTATTTCTTCCCAGCACCTTCAGCATTTATTCTTTGTAGTTTTTGCTGATGGTTATTCTGAGTGGTGTGAGCTGATACCTCTTTGTGGTTGAATTTGCATGTGTCTCATAATGCGTAGAAATTGAGCTTTAAGACATGTCCTTTTTATTTTTCCAGGTGTGATTAGAGCTTATTTCTTTAAAGTGTTTTCTTAAAGTATGTGTCACCATTTGAAATATTTTGGCCATTATCTCCCTCAAGACATTTTGAGGGCAGGTTTCATTTACAGCCCTGCAGTACTTCTTCATATGAAGTGACCATTAGCTCAGGCTTTAAACCTGCTTTTGCAGGTATCGGCCGAAGTGCGGCAGCCTTTCTACGTTCCCCTTGCTGGTACTAGGGAAACAGACCTACCGGGCAGTGGTGTTCTTCGGTTATAAATTAGAGTGCAATGTGCCCGGATAAATCCACAAATGTTGATGTCTCCTTGCTTTTGTTTGTTTTTAAAATTAATTTATATTTATTATTAGAGTAATATTCCATTGTGTACGTGGACCACTTCTTCTTGGTGCATTCCTCAGTTGATGGACATTTTCATTGCTTCCAAGTGCTGGCTATGGTAAATCTTGCTGGCGTACAGGTTTGCCAGCCTGTCACTTTTTGATTCTCATTTTCTCAGGTGATAGGCCAAGAAGTGATTGTGATTGATTGACTGGTAGCTCAATGTTTCCCTTTTCAAAGCACCGACATTGTGTTTTCATTAGTGGCTCTTTACATGCCCCCCCTTACAACCGAGGGTACACATTTCTCCGCACTCCCTTCACCGTTTATTTTTTGCAGCATTATTCCTAATGGCCATTCTGACTGCTGTGAGCTGATAGGTTTTTGTAATATGGGTATGCATATCATTAAAATTTTTAAAATTCATCATTTTCCTATGCCTTTTTGTTTTCTCTTAAAAGAAAAAACCGTGAGTACAATATAGCTCTCGAAATTCTCTTCTTCGAAGGTTGCCCTCAACTGAAGTTTTTGGTCGATTTTTGACCCCAGAAATTTTCTGGAGGGCAGGTGCCATTTACAGAACTGCAAGTTGGCGAAAATATAGTGACCATTTGCAGTGGGTTCAAAGCTGCTGTTGTGGGAAACGGCCACAAGGAGGTAGCATTTCTCCATTCCCCAATCTGGGTACTAGGGCAGCAGAGCCTTTCTGGAAGTCATTGTCCAAGGTTGTAAATTACAATGGAATTTGCCAGGAGAAATCCCCATATGTTTTTGTCTCATTACTTCTTGTTGGTTTTCAAAATTTTTTTAATCTGGGTAAAGTTTAGAATATTGTTTGTCCTAGGTGTACACAATCTGGTTCATTTGTACATTATGTATGTCTATTAATGTACAGATCCTCTTCCCATGTAAAATATTACAGTGTTCCGTCGACCTCCCTTGTTATATGTTCAGTCTTTTTGATACATGTATATAATATGTATTTGTATATGTATAGTAACTCTAATCTTCATTTCTCAATTTCCCCCCTCCTTTCCTTTTAGATGAGCATAGTTTGTTTTCTAAGCCTGTGAGTGTGTTTCTCTTTGGAAATATGTTCATCTGTGTCAGTTATTAGATAATGCCATAAGTGATAATATAGGATATAGGTCTTTTGCTTTCCGACCTACTTCATGTTTTGTGATTATCTCCAAGCTCATGTATGGTGCCTCAAAGAGCAGTGCTTCAATGTTTTCCATGGCTAATATTCCATTGTGTACATGGACCACTTCTTCTTGGTGCATTCCTCTGCTGATGGACATTTTCGTTGCTTCCAAGTGTTGCCTATGGTAAATATTGCTGGAGTGCAGGATTGCCAGCCTGTGATTTTTGATTTTCATTTTCTCAGGTGATAGACCCAGCAGTGGGTATGATTGATTGACTGGTATGGTAGCTCAACGTTTACCTTTTCAAGGCACCTCAATTTTTCTTTCATTAGTGGCTCTTACCACATCCCCCTTAGAATCGATGGTACGCATTTCTCCACAATCACGTCAGCATTTATTGTTTGCAGCATTTTTGTTGATGGCCATTCTGACTGGTGTGAGCTGACAGGTTTTTGTAATTTGGGGTTACATGTCTGTAAAAATTCCTACAATTCATCATTTCTCCACGGCTTTATCTTTTCTGTTAAAAGAAAAAAGAAAAAAAGTGTTAGTATAATATACCTCTTCAAATATTCTTTTTGAAAGGTTGCACTCTAGAATTTTTTGGTCGATTTTCGACCTCAGTATTTTTTGGAGGGCAGGTGTCATTTACAGACCTGCAATTGGTGAATATTTAGTGACCTTTTGAAGTTGCTTTAAAGCTGCTGTTGTGGGAAACGGCCACAAGGATGCAACATTTATCCATTCCCAAATCTGGGTACTAGGGCAGCAGAGCTGTTCTGGAAGTCGTTTGCCTAGGTTGTAAATTTGAATGGAATGTGCCAGGAAAACCCCCCATAAGTTTATGTCTCATTACACCTAGTTCGTTGTTTTAATTTTTTCAATTGGGGTAATGGTTAGAATGTTGCTTGTCCAAGGTGTACACACTCTGGTTCATCTACATATCCTATATGCCTATTTATGTAGAGATTCTCTTCCCGTGTAAATTATTACAGAGTGTTCCGTAAACATTCTTTGCTATATGGTCTGTCTTTTTGATATATATATATATATATATAATATGTATTTGTATACATATGGTAACGCTAATCTTCATTTATCCATTCCCCCCACCTTTCCTTTTAGATAAGCATAGTTTTTTTTAATAAGTCTGTGATTGACTTTCTCTGTGGAAATATGTTCATTTGTGTCAGTTATTAGATAACGCCTATAAGTGATATCATAGGATATAGGACTTTTGCTTTCCGACTTACCTCATGTTCTGTGATTATCTCTAAGATCATCTATGGTGCCTCAAAGAGCAGTGTTTCATTGTTTTCCGTGGCTAGTATTCATTGTGTACATGGACCACTTCTTCTTTATCCTTTCATCTGTTGATGGACATTTTGGTTGCTTCACTGTCTTGTCTATTGTGAATAAGGCTGAAGTGCAGCTTTTGCAGCACAGGTCTTCTTCATTCTGGTCTTCTCAGGTGAGAGGCCCATTGGTGCGCCTGCTGGATTGAATGGTACCTCAATTTTTCCTTTTAAACGCAGCTCCTTTCTGTTCTCAATATTAGCGTTTAACCCTTTTACATTTCACCAGCAGCTAGAGAGTACACAGTTCCCTAAAACCTCCTCTGCATTTATGGTTTGTAGACTTTTTTCCAATGGTCAGTCGACTGGTGTGAGTTGAAAACTTTTTGTAGATTAGATTGCATGAGTCTAATACTTCCTGAGGTTGAGCTTTTATCCATTTTCCTTTCTTTAAAAAGAGAGTGAGTAAAACTTGCCTCTTCATAGTAACTTCTTGAAAATTCTGCCTGTTTTGAATTTTCTTTATCCATTCCCTACCTCAGCACAATTTTGAGGGCAGGTGTCCTTTACAGCCTTGAGTCATTTTGAATGGCAAGTGACCATTAGCTGTGGGTTAAAAGCTGCTCTTGCGGGAATTGGCCACAAGGCGGCAGCATTTCTCCTTTACCAAATCTGGTTACTAGGGCAACAGAGCCTTACTGGAAGTGGTGCTCTAGGTTGTAAATTAGAATGGAATGTGCGAGGAAAAAGCCCTTTAAGTTTATGTCTCATTACTTTTTGTTGGTATTTTTAACTTAATTTTTATTTTTTATCACAGCAAACTTGATTACAATGTTTTGTTTGTTCTAGGTGTGCAAGATGTGGTTCTTTCACAAATATACATATATCTATTCTTCTTTGGAGCCTTTTCCCATGTAGGTTATGACACAATGTTGAGTAGTCTTCTCTTGGTATTGCGTAGGTCTTTGGTGATTATATATTTCACATGTTTTTGCATCTCTCTGTTAACCTCAATATGGTAATATATCCAATCCTCACAACTTTCTATTTGGTGAACCATAAGTTTTTTTTTTTATTGATTCTATGATAGTGTTTCTCTGTGGTAATATGTTTCTCTGTATCATTTTTTAGGTAACCCCTATATGTGATATGATAGGATATGTGTCTTTCGCTTTCTCACTTACTCCAAGTTGCATGATTACTTCTAGAATCATCTATGGTGCTGCAAATGGCATTGTTTCATTTTTTCACTAGCTCATATTCCATCTGTACAGGTAGAAGTTCTTCTTTGTCCACCCATCTGTCGGTGGACTTTTTGGTTTCTTCCATATCTTGGCTATTGTAACACTATGCAATGCCGATTTGCGTGCCTGTGTCCTTCCAATTCTGTCTTCTTAGTTTATCGGTCCAGGAATAGGTCTGCTGGATGATATGGTAGCTCAATGTTTACCTTTTAAAGGCACCTCTATTCTCTTCTCCTTAGTGACTCTTTCCAGGTTACGTCCCACTTAAAGTGGAGGGTATGTATTTCTTCCCAGCACCTTCAGCATTTATTCTTTGTAGTTTTTGCTGATGGTTATTCTGAGTGGTGTGAGCTGATACCTCTTTGTGGTTGAATTTGCATGTGTCTCATAATGCGTAGAAATTGAGCTTTAAGACACGTCCTTTTTATTTTTCCAGCTGTGATTAGAGCTTATTTCTTCAAAGTGTTTTCTTAAAGTATGTGTCACCATTTGAAATATTTTGGCCATTATCTCCCTCAAGACATTTTGAGGGCAGGTTTCATTTACAGCCCTGCAGTACTTGTTCATATGAAGTGACCATTAGCTCAGGCTTTAAACCTGCTTTTGCAGGTATCGGCCGAAGAGCGGCAGCCTTTCTACGTTCCCCTTGCTGGTACTAGGGAAACAGACCTACCGGCCAGTGGTGTTCTTCGGTTATAAATTAGAGTGCAATGTGCCCGGATAAACCCACAAATGTTGATGTCTCCTTGCTTTTGTTTGTTTTTAAATTTAATTTATATTTATTATTAGAGTAATATTCCATTGTGTACGTGGACCACTTCTTCTTGGTGCATTCCTCGGTTGATGGACATTTTCATTGCTTCCAAGTGCTGGCTATGGTAAATCTTGCTGGCGTACAGGTTTGCCAGCCTGTCACTTTTTGATTCTCATTTTCTCAGGTGATAGGCCAAGAAGTGATTGTGATTGATTGACTGGTAGCTCATTGTTTCCCTTTTCAAAGCACCGACATTGTGTTTTCATTAGTGGCTCTTTACATGCCCCCCCTTACAACCGAGGGTACACATTTCTCCGCACTCCCTTCACCGTTTATTTTTTGCAGCATTATTCCTAATGGCCATTCTGACTGCTGTGAACTGATAGGTTTTTGTAATATGGGTATGCATATCATTAAAATTTTTAAAATTCATCATTTTCCTATGCCTTTTTGTTTTCTCTTAAAAGAAAAAACCGTGAGTACAATATAGCTCTCGAAATTCTCTTCTTCGAAGGTTGCCCTCAACTGAAGTTTTTGGTCGATTTTTGACCCCAGAAATTTTCTGGAGGGCAGGTGCCATTTACAGAACTGCAAGTTGGCGAAAATATAGTGACCTTTTGCAGTGGGTTCAAAGCTGCTGTTGTGGGAAACGGCCACAAGGAGGTAGCATTTCTCCATTCCCCAATCTGGGTACTAGGGCAGCAGAGCCTTTCTGGAAGTCATTGTCCAAGGTTGTAAATTAGAATGGAATTTGCCAGGAGAAATCCCCATATGTTTTTGTCTCATTACTTCTTCTTGGTTTTCAAAATTATTTTAATCTGGGTAAAGTTTAGAATATTGTTTGTCCTAGGTGTACACAATCTGGTTCATTTGTACATTATGTATGTCTATTAATGTACAGATCCTCTTCCCATGTAAAATATTACAGTGTTCCGTCGACCTCCCTTGTTATATGTTCAGTCTTTTTGATACATGTATATAATATGTATTTGTATATGTATAGTAACTCTAATCTTCATTTCTCAATTTCCCCCTCCTTTCCTTTTAGATGAGCATAGTTTGTTTTCTAAGCCTGTGAGTGTCTTTCTCTTTGGAAATATGTTCATCTGTGTCAGTTATTAGATAATGCCATAATTGATAATGTAGGATATAGGTCTTTTGCTTTCCGACCTACTTCATGTTTTGTGATTATCTCCAGGCTCATGTATGGTGCCTCAAAGAGCAGTGCTTCAATGTTTTCCATGGCTAATATTCCATTGTGTACATGGGCCACTTCTTCTTGGTGCATTCCTCTGTTGATGGACATTTTCGTTGCTTCCAAGTGTTGCCTATGGTAAATATTGCTGGAGTGCAGGATTGCCAGCCTGTGATTTTTGATTTTCATTTTCTCAGGTGATAGACCCAGCAGTGGGTATGATTGATTGACTGGTATGGTAGCTCAACGTTTACCTTTTCAAGGCACCTCAATTTTTCTTTCATTAGTGGCTCTTACCACGTCCCCCTTAGAATCGATGGTACGCACTTCTCCACAGTCACATCAGCATTTATTGTTTGCAGCATTTTTGTTGATGGCCATTCTGACTGGTGTGAGCTGACAGGTTTTTGTAATTTGGGTTTACATGTCTGTAAAAATTCCTACAATTCATCATTTCTCCACGGCTTTATCTTTTCTGTTAAAAGAAAAAAGAAAAAAAGTGTTAGTATAATATACCTCTTCAAATATTCTTTTTGAAAGGTTGCACTCTAGAATTTTTTGGTCGATTTTCGACCTCAGTATTTTTTGGAGGGCAGGTGTCATTTACAGAACTGCAATTGGTGAATATTTAGTGACCTTTTGAAGTTGCTTTAAAGCTGCTGTTGTGGGAAACGGCCACAAGGATGCAACATTTCTCCATTCCCAAATCTGGGTACTAGGGCAGCAGAGCCGTTCTGGAAGTCGTTTGCCTAGGTTGTAAATTTGAATGGAATGTGCCAGGAAAACCCCCCATAAGTTTATGTCTCATTACACCTAGTTCGTTGTTTTAATTTTTTCAATTGGGGTAATGGTTAGAATGTTGCTTGTCCAAGGTGTACACACTCTGGTTCATCTACATATCCTTTATGCCTATTTATGTAGAGATTCTCTTCCCGTGTAAATTATTACAGAGTGTTCCATAAACCTTCTTTGCTATATGGTCTGTCTTTTTGATATATGTATATAATATGTATTTGTATACATATGGTAATGCTAATCTTCATTTATCCATTCCCCTCACCTTTCCTTTTAGATAAGCATAGTTTTTTTTAATAAGTCTGTGATTGACTTTCTCTGTGGAAATATGTTCATTTGTGTCAGTTATTAGATAACGCCTATAAGTGATATCATAGGATATAGGACTTTTGCTTTCCGACTTACCTCATGTTCTGTGATTATCTCCAAGATCATCTATGGTGCCTCAAAGAGCAGTGTTTCATTGTTTTCCATGGCTAGTATTCATTGTGTACATGGACCACTTCTTCTTTATCCTTTCATCTGTTGATGGACATTTTGGTTGCTTCACTGTCTTGTCTATTGTGAATAAGGCTGAAGTGCAGCTTTTGCAGCCCGGGTCTTCTTCATTCTGGTCTTCTCAGGTGAGAGGCCCATTGGTGCGCCTGCTGGATTGAATGGTACCTCAATTTTTCCTTTTAAACGCAGCTCCTTTCTGTTCTCATTATTAGCGTTTAACCCTTTTACATCTCACCAGCAGCTAGAGGGTACACAGTTCTCTAAAACCTCTTCTGCATTTATTGTTTGTAGACTTTTTTCCAATGGTCAGTCGACTGGTGTGAGTTGAAAACTTTTTGTAGATTAGATTGCATGAGTCTAATACTTCCTGAGGTTGAGCTTTTATCCATTTTCCTTTCTTTAAAAAGAGAGTGAGTAAAACTTGCCTCTTCATAGTAACTTCTTGAAAATTCTGCCTGTTTTGAATTTTCTTTATCCATTCCCTACCTCAGCACAATTTTGAGGGCAGGTGTCCTTTACAGCCTTGAGTCATTTTGAATGGCAAGTGACCATTAGCTGTGGGTTAAAAGCTGCTCTTGCGGGAATTGGCCACAAGGCGGCAGCATTTCTCCTTTACCAAATGTGGTTACTAGGGCAACAGAGACTTACTGGAAGTGGTGTTCTAGGTTGTAAATTAGAATGGAATGTGCGAGGAAAAAGCCCTTTAAGTTTATGTCTCATTACTTCTTGTTGGTATTTTTAACTTAATTTTTATTTTTTATCACAGCAAACTTGATTACAATGTTTTGTTTGTTCTAGGTGTGCAAGATGTGGTTCTTTCACACATATACATATATCTATTCTTCTTTGGAGCCTTTTCCCATGTAGGTTATGACACAATGTTGAGTAGTCTTCTCTTGGTATTGCGTAGGTCTTTGGTGATTATATATTTCACATGTGTTTGTATCTCTCTGTTAACCTCAATATGGTAATATATCCAATCCTCACACCTTTCTATTTGGTGAACCATAAGTTTTTTTTTATTGATTCTATGATAGTGTTTCTCTGTGGTAATATGTTTGTCTGTATCATTTTTTAGGTAACACCTATATGTGATATGATAGGATATGTGTCTTTTGCTTTCTCACTTACTCCAAGTTGCATGATTACTTCTAGAATCATCTATGGTGCTGCAAATGGCATTGTTTCCTTTTTTCACTAGCTCATATTCCATCTGTACAGGTAGAAGTTCTTCTTTGTCCACCCATCTGTCGGTGGACTTTTTGGTTACTTCCATATCTTGGCTATTGTAACACTATGCAATGCCGATTTGCGTGCCTGTGTCCTTCCAATTCTGTCTTCTTAGTTTATCGGTCCAGGAATAGGTCTGCTGGATGATATGGTAGCTCAATGTTTACCTTTTAAAGGCACCTCTATTCTGTTCTCCTTAGTGGCTCTTTCCAGGTTACGTCCCACTTAAAGTGGAGGGTATGTATTTCTTCCCAGCACCTTCAGCATTTATTCTTTGTAGTTTTTGCTGATGGTTATTCTGAGTGGTGTGAGCTGATACCTCTTTGTGGTTGAATTTGCATGTGTCTCATAATGCGTAGAAATTGAGCTTTAAGACATGTCCTTTTTATTTTTCCAGCTGTGATTAGAGCTTATTTCTTCAAAGTGTTTTCTTAAAGTATGTGTCACCATTTGAAATATTTTGGCCATTATCTCCCTCAAGACATTTTGAGGGCAGGTTTCATTTACAGCCCTGCAGTACTTGTTCATATGAAGTGACCATTAGCTCAGGCTTTAAACCTGCTTTTGCAGGTATCGGCCGAAGAGCGGCAGCCTTTCTACGTTCCCCTTGCTGGTACTAGGGAAACAGACCTACCGGCCAGTGGTGTTCTTCGGTTATAAATTAGAGTGCAATGTGCCCGGATAAACCCACAAATGTTGATGTCTCCTTGCTTTTGTTTGTTTTTAAATTTAATTTATATTTATTATTAGAGTAATATTCCATTGTGTACGTGGACCACTTCTTCTTGGTGCATTCCTTGGTTGATGGACATTTTCATTGCTTCCAAGTGCTGGCTAGGGTAAATCTTGCTGGCGTACAGGTTTGCCAGCCTGTCACTTTTTGATTCTCATTTTCTCAGGTGATAGGCCAAGAAGTGATTGTGATTGATTGACTGGTAGCTCAATGTTTCCCTTTTCAAAGCACCTACATTGTGTTTTCATTAGTGGCTCTTTACATGCCCCCCCTTACAACCGAGGGTACACATTTCTCCGCACTCCCTTCACCGTTTATTTTTTGCAGCATTATTCCTAATGGCCATTCTGACTGCTGTGAGCTGATAGGTTTTTGTAATATGGGTATGCATATCATTAAAATTTTTAAAATTCATCATTTTCCTATGCCTTTTTGTTTTCTCTTAAAAGAAAAAACCGTGAGTACAATATAGCTCTCGAAATTCTCTTCTTCGAAGGTTGCCCTCAACTGAAGTTTTTGGTCGATTTTTGACCCCAGAAATTTTCTGTAGGGCAGGTGACATTTACAGAACTGCAAGTTGGCGCAAATATAGTGACCTTTTGCAGTGGGTTCAAAGCTGCTGTTGTGGGAAACGGCCACAAGGAGGTAGCATTTCTCCATTCCCCAATCTGGGTTCTAGGGCAGCAGAGCCTTTCTGGAAGTCATTGTCCAAAGTTGTAAATTAGAATGGAATTTGCCAGGAGAAATCCCCATATGTTTTTGTCTCATTACTTCTTCTTGGTTTTCAAAATTTTTTTAATCTGGGTAAAATTTAGAATATTGTTTGTCCTAGGTGTACACAATCTGGTTCATTTGTACATTATGTATGTCTATTAATGTACAGATCCTCTTCCCATGTAAAATATTACAGTGTTCCGTCGACCTCCCTTGTTATATGTTCAGTCTTTTTGATACATGTATATAATATGTATTTGTATATGTATAGTAACTCTAATCTTCATTTCTCAATTTCCCCCCTCCTTTCATTTTAGATGAGCATAGTTTGGTTTCTAAGCCTGTGAGTGTCTTTCTCTTTGGAAATATGTTCATCTGTGTCAGTTATTAGATAATGCCATAATTGATAATGTAGGATATAGGTCTTTTGCTTTCCGACCTACTTCATGTTTTGTGATTATCTCCAGGCTCATGTATGGTGCCTCAAAGAGCAGTGCTTCAGTGTTTTCCATGGCTAATATTCCATTGTGTAAATGGACCACTTCTTCTTGGTGCATTCCTCTGCTGATGGACATTTTCGTTGCTTCCAAGTGTTGCCTATGGTAAATATTGCTGGAGTGCAGGATTGCCAGCCTGTGATTTTTGATTTTCATTTTCTCAGGTGATAGACCCAGCAGTGGGTATGATTGATTGACTGGTATGGTAGCTCAACGTTTACCTTTTCAAGGCACCTCAATTTTTCTTTCATTAGTGGCTCTTACCACGTCCCCCTTAGAATCGATGGTACGCATTTCTCCACAATCACATCAGCATTTATTGTTTGCAGCATTTTTGTTGATGGCCATTCTGACTGGTGTGAGCTGACAGGTTTTTGTAATTTGGGTTTACATGTCTGTAAAAATTCCTACAATTCATCATTTCTCCACGGCTTTATCTTTTCTGTTAAAAGAAAAAAGAAAAAAAGTGTTAGTATAATATACCTCTTCAAATATTCTTTTTGAAAGGTTGCACTCTAGAATTTTTTGGTCGATTTTCGACCTTAGTGTTTTTTGGAGGGCAGGTGTCATTTACAGACCTGCAATTGGTGAATATTTAGTGACCTTTTGAAGTTGCTTTAAAGCTGCTGTTGTGGGAAACGGCCACAAGGATGCAACATTTCTCCATTCCCAAATCTGGGTACTAGGGCAGCAGAGCCGTTCTGGAAGTCGTTTGCCTAGGTTGTAAATTTGAATGGAATGTGCCAGGAAAACCCCACATAAGTTTATGTCTCATTACACCTAGTTCGTTGTTTTAATTTTTTCAATTGGGGTAATGGTTAGAATGTTGCTTGTCCAAGGTGTACACACTCTGGTTCATCTACATATCCTTTATGCCTATTTATGTAGAGATTCTCTTCCCGTGTAAATTATTACAGAGTGTTCCATAAACCTTCTTTGCTATATGGTCTGTCTTTTTGATATATGTATATAATATGTATTTGTATACATATGGTAATGCTAATCTTCATTTATCCATTCCCCTCACCTTTCCTTTTAGATAAGCATAGTTTTTTTTAATAAGTCTGTGATTGACTTTCTCTGTGGAAATATGTTCATTTGTGTCAGTTATTAGATAACGCCTATAAGTGATATCATAGGATATAGGACTTTTGCTTTCCGACTTACCTCATGTTCTGTGATTATCTCCAAGATCATCTATGGTGCCTCAAAGAGCAGTGTTTCATTGTTTTCCATGGCTAGTATTCATTGTGTACATGGACCACTTCTTCTTTATCCTTTCATCTGTTGATGGACATTTTGGTTGCTTCACTGTCTTGTCTATTGTGAATAAGGCTGAAGTGCAGCTTTTGCAGCCCGGGTCTTCTTCATTCTGGTCTTCTCAGGTGAGAGGCCCATTGGTGCGCCTGCTGGATTGAATGGTACCTCAATTTTTCCTTTTAAACACAGCTCCTTTCTGTTCTCATTATTAGCGTTTAACCCTTTTACATCTCACCAGCAGCTAGAGGGTACACAGTTCTCTAAAACCTCTTCTGCATTTATTGTCTGTAGACTTTTTTCCAATGGTCAGTCGACTGGTGTGAGTTGAAAACTTTTTGTAGATTAGATTGCATGAGTCTAATACTTCCTGAGGTTGAGCTTTTATCCATTTTCCTTTCTTTAAAAAGAGAGTGAGTAAAACTTGCCTCTTCATAGTAACTTCTTGAAAATTCTGCCTGTTTTGAATTTTCTTTATCCATTCCCTACCTCAGCACAATTTTGAGGGCAGGTGTCCTTTACAGCCTTGAGTCATTTTGAATGGCAAGTGACCATTAGCTGTGGGTTAAAAGCTGCTCTTGCGGGAATTGGCCACAAGGCGGCAGCATTTCTCCTTTACCAAATCTGGTTACTAGGGCAACAGAGCCTCACTGGAAGTGGTGTTCTAGGTTGTAAATTAGAATGGAATGTGCGAGGAAAAAGTCCTTTAAGTTTATGTCTCATTACTTCTTGTTGGTATTTTTAACTTAATTTTTATTTTTTATCACAGCAAACTTGATTACAATGTTTTGTTTGTTCTAGGTGTGCAAGATAAGGTTTTTTCACACATATACATATATCTATTCTTCTTTGGAGCCTTTTCCCATGTAGGTTATGACACAATGTTGAGTAGTCTTCTCTTGGTATTGCGTAGGTCTTTGGTGATTATATATTTCACATGTGTTTGTATCTCTCTGTTAACCTCAATATGGTAATATATCCAATCCTCACACCTTTCTATTTGGTGAACCATAAGTTTTATTTTATTGATTCTATGATAGTGTTTCTCTGTGGTAATATGTTTGTCTGTATCATTTTTTAGGTAACACCTATATGTTATATGATAGGATATGTGTCTTTTGCTTTCTCACTTACTCCAAGTTGCATGATTACTTCTAGAATCATCTATGGTGCTGCAAATGGCATTGTTTCCTTTTTTCACTAGCTCATATTCCATCTGTACAGGTAGAAGTTCTTCTTTGTCCACCCATCTGTCGGTGGACTTTTTGGTTACTTCCATATCTTGGCTATTGTAACACTATGCAATGCCGATTTGCGTGCCTGTCTCCTTCCAATTGTGTCTTCTTAGTTTATAGGTCCAGGAATAGGTCTGCTGGATCATATGGTAGCTCAATGTTTACCTTTTAAAGGCACCTCTATTCTGTTCTCCTTAGTGCCTCTTTCCAGGTTACGTCCCACTTAACGTGGAGGGTATGTATTTCTTCCCAGCACCTTCAGCATTTATTCTTTGTAGTTTTTGCTGATGGTTATTCTGAGTGGTGTGAGCTGATACCTCTTTGTGGTTGATTTTGCATGTGTCTCATAATGCGTAGAAATTGAGCTTTAAGACATGTCCTTTTTATTTTTCCAGCTGTGATTAGAGCTTATTTCTTCAAAGTGTTTTCTTAAAGTATGTGTCACCATTTGAAATATTTTGGCCATTATCTCCCTCAAGACATTTTGAGGGCAGGTTTCATTTACAGCCCTGCAGTACTTGTTCATATGAAGTGACCATTAGCTCAGGCTTTAAACCTGCTTTTGCAGGTATCGGCCGAAGAGCGGCAGCCTTTCTACGTTCCCCTTGCTGGTACTAGGGAAACAGACCTACTGGCCAGTGGTGTTCTTCGGTTATAAATTAGAGTGCAATGTGCCCGGATAAACCCACAAATGTTGATGTCTCCTTGCTTTTGTTTGTTTTTAAATTTAATTTATATTTATTATTAGAGTAATATTCCATTGTGTACGTGGACCACTTCTTCTTGGTGCATTCTTCGGTTGATGGACATTTTCATTGCTTCCAAGTGCTGGCTATGGTAAATCTTGCTGGCGTACAGGTTTGCCAGCCTGTCACTTTTTGATTCTCATTTTCTCAGGTGATAGGCCAAGAAGTGATTGTGATTGATTGACTGGTAGCTCAATGTTTCCCTTTCAAAGCACCGACATTGTGTTTTCATTAGTGGCTCTTTACATGCCCCCCCTTACAACCGAGGGTACACATTTCTCCGCACTCCCTTCACCGTTTATTTTATGCAGCAGTATTCCTAATGGCCATTCTGACTGCTGTGAGCTGATAGGTTTTTGTAATATGGGTATGCATATCATTAAAATTTTTAAAATTCATCATTTTCCTATGCCTTTTTGTTTTCTCTTAAAAGAAAAAACCGTGAGTACAATATAGCTCTCGAAATTCTCTTCTTCGAAGGTTGCCCTCAACTGAAGTTTTTGGTCGATTTTTGACCCCAGAAATTTTCTGTAGGGCAGGTGCCATTTACAGAACTGCAAGTTGGCGAAAATATAGTGACCATTTGCAGTGGGTTCAAAGCTGCTGTTGTGGGAAACGGCCACAAGGAGGTAGCATTTCTCCATTCCCCAATCTGGGTACTAGGGCAGCAGAGCATTTCTGGAAGTCATTGTGCAAGGTTGTAAATTAGAATGGAATTTGCCAGGAGAAATCCCCATATGTTTTTGTCTCATTACTTCTTCTTGGTGTTCAAAATTTTTTTAATCTGGGTAAAGTTTAGAATATTGTTTGTCCTAGGTGTACACAATCTGGTTCATTTGTACATTATGTATGTCTATTAATGTACAGATCCTCTTC
Organism: Balaenoptera physalus; assembly: GCF_965194825.1. Classification (NCBI taxonomy): domain Eukaryota; kingdom Metazoa; phylum Chordata; class Mammalia; order Artiodactyla; family Balaenopteridae; genus Balaenoptera; species Balaenoptera physalus. The sequence continues at coordinate 41,971,752 of NC_138890.1, read as the reverse complement.
CCATGTAAAATATTACAGTGTTCCGTCGACCTTCCTTGTTATATGTTCAGTCTTTTTGATACATGTATATAATATGTATTTGTATATGTATAGTAACTCTAATCTTCATTTCTCAATTTCCCCCCTCCTTTCCTTTTAGATGAGCATAGTTTGGTTTCTAAGCCTGTGAGTGTCTTTCTCTTTGGAAATATGTTCATCTGTGTCAGTTATTAGATAATGCCATAATTGATAATGTAGGATATAGGTCTTTTGCTTTCCGACCTACTTCATGTTTTGTGATTATCTCCAGGCTCATGTATGGTGCCTCAAAGAGCAGTGCTTCAATGTTTTCCATGGCTAATATTCCATTGTGTACATGGACCACTTCTTCTTGGTGCATTCCTCTGCTGATGGACATTTTCGTTGCTTCCAAGTGTTGCCTATGGTAAATATTGCTGGAGTGCAGGATTGCCAGCCTGTGATTTTTGATTTTCATTTTCTCAGGTGATAGACCCAGCAGTGGGTATGATTGATTGACTGGTATGGTAGCTCAACGTTTACCTTTTCAAGGCACCTCAATTTTTCTTTCATTAGTGGCTCTTACCACGTCCCCCTTAGAATCGATGGTACGCATTTCTCCACAATCACATCAGCATTTATTGTTTGCAGCATTTTTGTTGATGGCCATTCTGACTGGTGTGAGCTGACAGGTTTTTGTAATTTGGGTTTACATGTCTGTAAAAATTCCTACAATTCATCATTTCTCCACGGCTTTATCTTTTCTGTTAAAAGAAAAAAGAAAAAAAGTGTTAGTATAATATACCTCTTCAAATATTCTTTTTGAAAGGTTGCACTCTAGAATTTTTTGGTCGATTTTCGACCTCAGTATTTTTTGGAGGGCAGGTGTCATTTACAGAACTGCAATTGGTGAATATTTAGTGACCTTTTGAAGTTGCTTTAAAGGTGCTGTTGTGGGAAACGGCCACAAGGATGCAACATTTCTCCATTCCCAAATCTGGGTACTAGGGCAGCAGAGCCGTTCTGGAAGTCGTTTGCCTAGGTTGTAAATTTGAATGGAATGTGCCAGGAAAACCCCCCATAAGTTTATGTCTCATTACACCTAGTTCGTTGTTTTAATTTTTTCAATTGGGGTAATGGTTAGAATGTTGCTTGTCCAAGGTGTACACACTCTGGTTCATCTACATATCCTTTATGCCTATTTATGTAGAGATTCTCTTCCCGTGTAAATTATTACAGAGTGTTCCATAAACCTTCTTTGCTATATGGTCTGTCTTTTTGATATATGTATATAATATGTATTTGTATACATATGGTAATGCTAATCTTCATTTATCCATTCCCCTCACCTTTCCTTTTAGATAAGCATAGTTTTTTTTAATAAGTCTGTGATTGACTTTCTCTGTGGAAATATGTTCATTTGTGTCAGTTATTAGATAACGCCTATAAGTGATATCATTGGATATAGGACTTTTGCTTTCCGACTTACCTCATGTTCTGTGATTATCTCCAAGATCATCTATGGTGCCTCAAAGAGCAGTGTTTCATTGTTTTCCATGGCTAGTATTCATTGTGTACATGGACCACTTCTTCTTTATCCTTTCATCTGTTGATGGACATTTTGGTTGCTTCACTGTCTTGTCTATTGTGAATAAGGCTGAAGTGCAGCTTTTGCACCCCGGGTCTTCTTCATTCTGGTCTTCTCAGGTGAGAGGCCCATTGGTGCGCCTGCTGGATTGAATGGTACCTCAATTTTTCCTTTTAAACGCAGCTCCTTTCTGTTCTCATTATTAGCGTTTAACCCTTTTACATCTCACCAGCAGCTAGAGGGTACACAGTTCTCTAAAACCTCTTCTGCATTTATTGTCTGTAGACTTTTTTCCAATGGACAGTCGACTGGTGTGAGTTGAAAACTTTTTGTAGATTAGATTGCATGAGTCTAATACTTCCTGAGGTTGAGCTTTTATCCATTTTCCTTTCTTTAAAAAGAGAGTGAGTAAAACTTGCCTCTTCATAGTAACTTCTTGAAAATTCTGCCTGTTTTGAATTTTCTTTATCCATTCCCTACCTCAGCACAATTTTGAGGGCAGGTGTCCTTTACAGCCTTGAGTCATTTTGAATGGCAAGTGACCATTAGCTGTGGGTTAAAAGCTGCTCTTGCGGGAATTGGCCACAAGGCGGCAGCATTTCTCCTTTACCAAATCTGGTTACTAGGGCAAGAGAGCCTTACTGGAAGTGGTGTTCTAGGTTGTAAATTAGAATGGAATGTGCGAGGAAAAAGCCCTTTAAGTTTATGTCTCATTACTTCTTGTTGGTATTTTTAACTTAATTTTTATTTTTTATCACAGCAAACTTGATTACAATGTTTTGTTTGTTCTAGGTGTGCAAGATGTGGTTCTTTCACACATATACATATATCTATTCTTCTTTGGAGCCTTTTCCCATGTAGGTTATGACACAATGTTGAGTAGTCTTCTCTTGGTATTGCGTAGGTCTTTGGTGATTATATATTTCACATGTGTTTGTATCTCTCTGTTAACCTCAATATGGTAATATATCCAATCCTCACACCTTTCTATTTGGTGAACCATAAGTTTTTTTTATTGATTCTATGATAGTGTTTCTCTGTGGAAATATGTTTGTCTGTATCATTTTTTAGGTAACACCTATATGTGATATGATAGGATATGTGTCTTTTGCTTTCTCACTTACTCCAAGTTGCATGATTACTTCTAGAATCATCTATGGTGCTGCAAATGGCATTGTTTCATTTTTTCACTAGCTCATATTCCATCTGTACAGGTAGAAGTTCTTCTTTGTCCACCCATCTGTCGGTGGACTTTTTGGTTACTTCCATATCTTGGCTATTGTAACACTATGCAATGCCGATTTGCGTGCCTGTGTCCTTCCAATTCTGTCTTCTTAGTTTATCGGTCCAGGAATAGGTCTGCTGGATCATATGGTAGCTCAATGTTTACCTTTTAAAGGCACCTCTATTCTGTTCTCCTTAGTGGCTCTTTCCAGGTTACGTCCCACTTAAAGTGGAGGGTATGTATTTCTTCCCAGCACCTTCAGCATTTATTCTTTGTAGTTTTTGCTGATGGTTATTCTGAGTGGTGTGAGCTGATACCTCTTTGTGGTTGAATTTGCATGTGTCTCATAATGCGTAGAAATTGAGCTTTAAGACTTGTCCTTTTTATTTTTCCAGCTGTGATAAGAGCTTATTTCTTCAAAGTGTTTTCTTAAAGAATGTGTCACCATTTGAAATATTTTGGCCATTATCTCCCTCAAGACATTTTGAGGGCAGGTTTCATTTACAGCCCTGCAGTACTTGTTCATATGAAGTGACCATTAGCTCAGGCTTTAAACCTGCTTTTGCAGGTATCGGCCGAAGAGCGGCAGCCTTTCTACGTTCCCCTTGCTGGTACTAGGGAAACAGACCTACCGACCAGTGGTGTTCTTCGGTTATAAATTAGAGTGCAATGTGCCCGGATAAACCCACAAATGCTGATGTCTCCTTGCTTTTGTTTGTTTTTAAATTTAATTTATATTTATTATTAGAGTAATATTCCATTGTGTACGTGGACCACTTCTTCTTGGTGCATTCCTCGGTTGATGGACATTTTCATTGCTTCCAAGTGCTGGCTATGGTAAATCTTGCTGGCGTACAGGTTTGCCAGCCTGTCACTTTTTGATTCTCATTTTCTCAGGTGATAGGCCAAGAAGTGATTGTGATTGATTGACTGGTAGCTCAATGTTTCCCTTTTCAAAGCACCGACATTGTGTTTTCATTAGTGGCTCTTTACATGCCCCCCCTTACAACCGAGGGTACACATTTCTCCGCACTCCCTTCACCGTTTATTTTTTGCAGCATTATTCCTAATGGCCATTCTGACTGCTGTGAGCTGATAGGTTTTTGTAATATGGGTATGCATATCATTAAAATTTTTAAAATTCATCATTTTCCTATGCCTTTTTGTTTTCTCTTAAAAGAAAAAACCGTGAGTACAATATAGCTCTCGAAATTCTCTTCTTCGAAGGTTGCCCTCAACTGAAGTTTTTGGTCGATTTTTGACCCCAGAAATTTTCTGGAGGGCAGGTGCCATTTACAGAACTGCAAGTTGGCGAAAATATAGTGACCTTTTGCAGTGGGTTCAAAGCTGCTGTTGTGGGAAACGGCCACAAGGAGGTAGCATTTCTCCATTCCCCAATCTGGGTACTAGGGCAGCAGAGCCTTTCTGGAAGTCATTGTCCAAGGTTGTAAATTAGAATGGAATTTGCCAGGAGAAATCCCCATATGTTTTTGTCTCACTACTTCTTCTTGGTTTTCAAAATTTTTTTAATCTGGGTAAAGTTTAGAATATTGTTTGTCCTAGGTGTACACAATCTGGTTCATTTGTACATTATGTATGTCTATTAATGTACAGATCCTCTTCCCATGTAAAATATTACAGTGTTCCGTCGACCTCCCTTGTTATATGTTCAGTCTTTTTGATACATGTATATAATATGTATTTGTATATGTATAGTAACTCTAATCTTCATTTCTCAATTTCCCCCCTCCTTTCCTTTTAGATGAGCATAGTTTGGTTTCTAAGCCTGTGAGTGTCTTTCTCTTTGGAAATATGTTCATCTGTGTCAGTTATTAGATAATGCCATAATTGATAATGTAGGATATAGGTCTTTTGCTTTCCGACCTACTTCATGTTTTGTGATTATCTCCAGGCTCATGTATGGTGCCTCAAAGAGCAGTGCTTCAATGTTTTCCATGGCTAATATTCCATTGTGTACATGGACCACTTCTTCTTGGTGCATTCCTCTGTTGATGGACATTTTCGTTGCTTCCAAGTGTTGCCTATGGTAAATATTGCTGGAGTGCAGGATTGCCAGCCTGTGATTTTTGATTTTCATTTTCTCAGGTGATAGACCCAGCAGTGGGTATGATTGATTGACTGGTATGGTAGCTCAACGTTTACCTTTTCAAGGCACCTCAATTTTTCTTTCATTAGTGGCTCTTACCACGTCCCCCTTAGAATCGATGGTACGCATTTCTCCACAATCACGTCAGCATTTATTGTTTGCAGCATTTTTGTTGATGGCCATTCTGACTGGTGTGAGCTGACAGGTTTTTGTAATTTGGGTTTACATGTCTGTAAAAATTCCTACAATTCATCATTTCTCCAAGGCTTTATCTTTTCTGTTAAAAGAAAAAAGAAAAAAAGTGTTAGTATAATATACCTCTTCAAATATTCTTTTTGAAAGGTTGCACTCTAGAATTTTTTGGTCGATTTTCGACCTCAGTATTTTTTGGAGGGCAGGTGTCATTTACAGAACTGCAATTGGTGAATATTTAGTGACCTTTTGAAGTTGCTTTAAAGCTGCTGTTGTGTGAAACGGCCATAAGGATGCAACATTTCTCCATTCCCAAATCTGGGTACTAGGGCAGCAGAGCCGTTCTGGAAGTCGTTTGCCTAGGTTGTAAATTTGAATGGAATGTGCCAGGAAAACCCCCCATAAGTTTATGTCTCATTACACCTAGTTCGTTGTTTTAATTTTTTCAATTGGGGTAATGGTTAGAATGTTGCTTGTCCAAGGTGTACACACTCTGGTTCATCTACATATCCTTTATGCCTATTTACGTAGAGATTCTCTTCCCGTGTAGATTATTACAGAGTGTTCCATAAACCTTCTTTGCTATATGGTCTGTCTTTTTGATATATGTATATAATATGTATTTGTATACATATGGTAATGCTAATCTTCATTTATCCATTCCCCCCACCTTTCCTTTTAGATAAGCATAGTTTTTTTTAATAAGTCTGTGATTGACTTTCTCTGTGGAAATATGTTCATTTGTGTCAGTTATTAGATAACGCCTATAAGTGATATCATAGGATATAGGACTTTTGCTTTCCGACTTACCTCATGTTCTGTGATTATCTCCAAGATCATCTATGGTGCCTCAAAGAGCAGTGTTTCATTGTTTTCCATGGCTAGTATTCATTGTGTACATGGACCACTTCTTCTTTATCCTTTCATCTGTTGATGGACATTTTGGTTGCTTCACTGTCTTGTCTATTGTGAATAAGGCTGAAGTGCAGCTTTTGCAGCCCGGGTCTTCTTCATTCTGGTCTTCTCAGGTGAGAGGCCCATTGGTGCGCCTGCTGGATTGAATGGTACCTCAATTTTTCCTTTTAAACGCAGCTCCTTTCTGTTCTCATTATTAGCGTTTAACCCTTTTACATCTCACCAGCAGCTAGAGGGTACACAGTTCTCTAAAACCTCTTCTGCATTTATTGTTTGTAGACTTTTTTCCAATGGTCAGTCGACTGGTGTGAGTTGAAAACTTTTTGTAGATTAGATTGCATGAGTCTAATACTTCCTGAGGTTGAGCTTTTATCCATTTTCCTTTCTTTAAAAAGAGAGTGAGTAAAACTTGCCTCTTCATAGTAACTTCTTGAAAATTCTGCCTGTTTTGAATTTTCTTTATCCATTCCCTACCTCAGCACAATTTTGAGGGCAGGTGTCCTTTACAGCCTTGAGTCATTTTGAATGGCAAGTGACCATTAGCTGTGGGTTAAAAGCTGCTCTTGCGGGAATTGGCCACAAGGCGGCAGCATTTCTCCTTTACCAAATCTGGTTACTAGGGCAAGAGAGCCTTACTGGAAGTGGTGTTCTAGGTTGTAAATTAGAATGGAATGTGCGAGGAAAAAGCCCTTTAAGTTTATGTCTCATTACTTCTTGTTGGTATTTTTAACTTAATTTTTATTTTTTATCACAGCAAACTTGATTACAATGTTTTGTTTGTTCTAGGTGTGCAAGATGTGGTTCTTTCACACATATACATATATCTATTCTTCTTTGGAGCCTTTTCCCATGTAGGTTATGACACAATGTTGAGTAGTCTTCTCTTGGTATTGCGTAGGTCTTTGGTGATTATATATTTCACATGTGTTTGTATCTCTCTGTTAACCTCAATATGGTAATATATCCAATCCTCACACCTTTCTATTTGGTGAACCATAAGTTTTTTTTTATTGATTCTATGATAGTGTTTCTCTGTGGAAATATGTTTGTCTGTATCATTTTTTAGGTAACACCTATATGTGATACGATAGGATATGTGTCTTTTGCTTTCTCACTTACTCCAAGTTGCATGATTACTTCTAGAATCATCTATGGTGCTGCAAATGGCATTGTTTCATTTTTTCACTAGCTCATATTCCATCTGTACAGGTAGAAGTTCTTCTTTGTCCACCCATCTGTCGGTGGACTTTTTGGTTACTTCCATATCTTGGCTATTGTAACACTATGCAATGCCGATTTGCGTGCCTGTGTCCTTCCAATTCTGTCTTCTTAGTTTATCGGTCCAGGAATAGGTCTGCTGGATCATATGGTAGCTCAATGTTTACCTTTTAAAGGCACCTCTATTCTGTTCTCCTTAGTGGCTCTTTCCAGGTTACGTCCCACTTAAAGTGGAGGGTATGTATTTCTTCCCAGCACCTTCAGCATTTATTCTTTGTAGTTTTTGCTGATGGTTATTCTGAGTGGTGTGAGCTGATACCTCTTTGTGGTTGAATTTGCATGTGTCTCATAATGCGTAGAAATTGAGCTTTAAGACATGTCCTTTTTATTTTTCCAGCTGTGATTAGAGCTTATTTCTTCAAAGTGTTTTCTTAAAGTATGTGTCACCATTTGAAATATTTTGGCCATTATCTCCCTGAAGACATTTTGAGGGCAGGTTTCATTTACAGCCCTGCAGTACTTGTTCATATGAAGTGACCATTAGCTCAGGCTTTAAACCTGCTTTTGCAGGTATCGGCCGAAGAGCGGCAGCCTTTCTACGTTCCCCTTGCTGGTACTAGGGAAACAGACCTACCGGCCAGTGGTGTCTTCGGTTATAAATTAGAGTGCAATGTGCCCGGATAAACCCACAAATGTTGATGTCTCCTTGCTTTTGTTTGTTTTTAAATTTCATTTATATTTATTATTAGAGTAATATTCCATTGTGTACGTGGACCACTTCTTCTTGGTGCATTCCTCGGTTGATGGACATTTTCATTGCTTCCAAGTGCTGGCTATGGTAAATCTTGCTGGCGTACAGGTTTGCCAGCCTGTCACTTTTTGATTCTCATTTTCTCAGGTGATAGGCCAAGAAGTGATTGTGATTGATTGACTGGTAGCTCAATGTTTCCCTTTTCAAAGCACCGACATTGTGTTTTCATTAGTGGCTCTTTACATGCCCCCCCTTACAACCGAGGGTACACATTTCTCCGCACTCCCTTCACCGTTTATTTTTTGCAGCATTATTCCTAATGGCCATTCTGACTGCTGTGAGCTGATAGGTTTTTGTAATATGGGTATGCATATCATTAAAATTTTTAAAATTCATCATTTTCCTATGCCTTTTTGTTTTCTCTTAAAAGAAAAAACCGTGAGTACAATATAGCTCTCGAAATTCTCTTCTTCGAAGGTTGCCCTCAACTGAAGTTTTTGGTCGATTTTTGACCCCAGAAATTTTCTGGAGGGCAGGTGCCATTTACAGAACTGCAAGTTGGCGAAAATATAGTGACCTTTTGCAGTGGGTTCAAAGCTGCTGTTGTGGGAAACGGCCACAAGGAGGTAGCATTTCTCCATTCCCCAATCTGGGTACTAGGGCAGCAGAGCCTTTCTGGAAGTCATTGTCCAAGGTTGTAAATTAGAATGGAATTTGCCAGGAGAAATCCCCATATGTTTTTGTCTCACTACTTCTTCTTGGTTTTCAAAATTTTTTTAATCTGGGTAAAGTTTAGAATATTGTTTGTCCTAGGTGTACACAATCTGGTTCATTTGTACATTATGTATGTCTATTAATGTACAGATCCTCTTCCCATGTAAAATATTACAGTGTTCCGTCGACCTCCCTTGTTATATGTTCAGTCTTTTTGATACATGTATATAATATGTATTTGTATATGTATAGTAACTCTAATCTTCATTTCTCAATTTCCCCCCTCCTTTCCTTTTAGATGAGCATAGTTTGGTTTCTAAGCCTGTGAGTGTCTTTCTCTTTGGAAATATGTTCATCTGTGTCAGTTATTAGATAATGCCATAATTGATAATGTAGGATATAGGTCTTTTGCTTTCCGACCTACTTCATGTTTTGTGATTATCTCCAGGCTCATGTATGGTGCCTCAAAGAGCAGTGCTTCAATGTTTTCCATGGCTAATATTCCATTGTGTACATGGACCACTTCTTCTTGGTGCATTCCTCTGTTGATGGACATTTTCGTTGCTTCCAAGTGTTGCCTATGGTAAATATTGCTGGAGTGCAGGATTGCCAGCCTGTGATTTTTGATTTTCATTTTCTCAGGTGATAGACCCAGCAGTGGGTATGATTGATTGACTGGTATGGTAGCTCAACGTTTACCTTTTCAAGGCACCTCAATTTTTCTTTCATTAGTGGCTCTTACCACGTCCCCCTTAGAATCGATGGTACGCATTTCTCCACAATCACGTCAGCATTTATTGTTTGCAGCATTTTTGTTGATGGCCATTCTGACTGGTGTGAGCTGACAGGTTTTTGTAATTTGGGTTTACATGTCTGTAAAAATTCCTACAATTCATCATTTCTCCACGGCTTTATCTTTTCTGTAAAAAGAAAAAAGAAAAAAAGTGTTAGTATAATATACCTCTTCAAATATTCTTTTTGAAAGGTTGCACTCTAGAATTTTTTGGTCGATTTTCGACCTCAGTATTTTTTGGAGGGCAGGTGTCATTTACAGAACTGCAATTGGTGAATATTTAGTGACCTTTTGAAGTTGCTTTAAAGCTGCTGTTGTGGGAAACGGCCATAAGGATGCAACATTTCTCCATTCCCAAATCTGGGTACTAGGGCAGCAGAGCCGTTCTGGAAGTCGTTTGCCTAGGTTGTAAATTTGAATGGAATGTGCCAGGAAAACCCCCCATAAGTTTATGTCTCATTACACCTAGTTCGTTGTTTTAATTTTTTCAATTGGGGTAATGGTTAGAATGTTGCTTGTCCAAGGTGTACACACTCTGGTTCATCTACATATCCTTTATGCCTATTTATGTAGATATTCTCTTCCCGTGTAGATTATTACAGAGTGTTCCATAAACCTTCTTTGCTATATGGTCTGTCTTTTTGATATATGTATATAATATGTATTTGTATACATATGGTAATGCTAATCTTCATTTATCCATTCCCCCCACCTTTCCTTTTAGATAAGCATAGTTTTTTTTAATAAGTCTGTGACTGACTTTCTCTGTGGAAATATGTTCATCTGTGTCAGTTATTAGATAATGCCATAATTGATAATGTAGGATATAGGTCTTTTGCTTTCCGACCTACTTCATGTTCTGTGATTATCTCCAAGATCATCTATGGTGCCTCAAAGAGCAGTGTTTCATTGTTTTCCATGGCTAGTATTCATTGTGTACATGGACCACTTCTTCTTTATCCTTTCATCTGTTGATGGACATTTTGGTTGCTTCACTGTCTTGTCTATTGTGAATAAGGCTGAAGTGCAGCTTTTGCAGCCCGGGTCTTCTTCATTCTGGTCTTCTCAGGTGAGAGGCCCATTGGTGCGCCTGCTGGATTGAATGGTACCTCAATTTTTTCCTTTTAAACGCAGCTCCTTTCTGTTCTCATTATTAGCGTTTAACCCTTTTACATCTCACCAGCAGCTAGAGGGTACACAGTTCTCTAAAACCTCTTCTGCATTTATTGTCTGTAGACTTTTTTCCAATGGTCAGTCGACTGGTGTGAGTTGAAAACTTTTTGTAGATTAGATTGCATGAGTCTAATACTTCCTGAGGTTGAGCTTTTATCCATTTTCCTTTCTTTAAAAAGAGAGTGAGTAAAACTTGCCTCTTCATAGTAACTTCTTGAAAATTCTGCCTGTTTTGAATTTTCTTTATCCATTCCCTACCTCAGCACAATTTTGAGGGCAGGTGTCCTTTACAGCCTTGAGTCATTTTGAATGGCAAGTGACCATTAGCTGTGGGTTAAAAGCTGCTCTTGCGGGAATTGGCCACAAGGCGGCAGCATTTCTCCTTTACCAAATCTGGTTACTAGGGCAACAGAGCCTTACTGGAAGTGGTGTTCTAGGTTGTAAATTAGAATGGAATGTGCGAGGAAAAAGTCCTTTAAGTTTATGTCTCATTACTTCTTGTTGGTATTTTTAACTTAATTTTTATTTTTTATCACAGCAAACTTGATTACAATGTTTTGTTTGTTCTAGGTGTGCAAGATGTGGTTCTTTCACACATATACATATATCTATTCTTGTTTGGAGCCTTTTCCCATGTAGGTTATGACACAATGTTGAGTAGTCTTCTCTTGGTATTGCGTAGGTCTTTGGTGATTATATATTTCACATGTGTTTGTACCTCTCTGTTAACCTCAATATGGTAATATATCCAATCCTCACACCTTTCTATTTGGTGAACCATAAGTTTTTTTTTATTGATTCTATGATAGTGTTTCTCTGTGGTAATATGTTTGTCTGTATCATTTTTTAGGTAACACCTATATGTGATATGATAGGATATGTGTCTTTTGCTTTCTCACTTACTCCAAGTTGCATGATTACTTCTAGAATCATCTATGGTGCTGCAAATGGCATTGTTTCCTTTTTTCACTAGCTCATATTCCATCTGTACAGGTAGAAGTTCTTCTTTGTCCACCCATCTGTCGGTGGACTTTTTGGTTACTTCCATATCTTGGCTATTGTAACACTATGCAATGCCGATTTGCGTGCCTGTCTCCTTCCAATTGTGTCTTCTTAGTTTATAGGTCCAGGAATAGGTCTGCTGTATCATATGGTAGCTCAATGTTTACCTTTTAAAGGCACCTCTATTCTGTTCTCCTTAGTGCCTCTTTCCAGGTTACGTCCCACTTAAATTGGAGGGTATGTATTTCTTCCCAGCACCTTCAGCATTTATTCTTTGTAGTTTTTGCTGATGGTTATTCTGAGTGGTGTGAGCTGATACCTCTTTGTGGTTGATTTTGCATGTGTCTCATAATGCGTAGAAATTGAGCTTTAAGACATGTCCTTTTTATTTTTCCAGCTGTGATTAGAGCTTATTTCTTCAAAGTGTTTTCTTAAAGTATGTGTCACCATTTGAAATATTTTGGCCATTATCTCCCTCAAGACATTTTGAGGGCAGGTTTCATTTACAGCCCTGCAGTACTTGTTCATATGAAGTGACCATTAGCTCAGGCTTTAAACCTGCTTTTGCAGGTATCGGCCGAAGAGCGGCAGCCTTTCTACGTTCCCCTTGCTGGTACTAGGGAAACAGACCTACCGGCCAGTGGTGTTCTTCGGTTATAAATTAGAGTGCAATGTGCCCGGATAAACCCACAAATGTTGATGTCTCCTTGCTTTTGTTTGTTTTTAAATTTCATTTATATTTATTATTAGAGTAATATTCCATTGTGTACGTGGACCACTTCTTCTTGGTGCATTCCTCGGTTGATGGACATTTTCATTGCTTCCAAGTGCTGGCTATGGTAAATCTTGCTGGCGTACAGGTTTGCCAGCCTGTCACTTTTTGATTCTCATTTTCTCAGGTGATAGGCCAAGAAGTGATTGTGATTGATTGACTGGTAGCTCAATGTTTCCCTTTTCAAAGCACCGACATTGTGTTTTCATTAGTGGCTCTTTACATGCCCCCCCTTACAACCGAGGGTACACATTTCTCCGCACTCCCTTCACCGTTTATTTTTTGCAGCATTATTCCTAATGGCCATTCTGACTGCTGTGAGCTGATAGGTTTTTGTAATATGGGTATGCATATCATTAAAATTTTTAAAATTCATCATTTTCCTATGCCTTTTTGTTTTCTCTTAAAAGAAAAAACCGTGAGTACAATATAGCTCTCGAAATTCTCTTCTTCGAAGGTTGCCCTCAACTGAAGTTTTTGGTCGATTTTTGACCCCAGAAATTTTCTGGAGGGCAGGTGCCATTTACAGAACTGCAAGTTGGCGCAAATATAGTGACCTTTTGCAGTGGGTTCAAAGCTGCTGTTGTGGGAAACGGCCACAAGGAGGTAGCATTTCTCCATTCCCCAATCTGGGTACTAGGGCAGCAGAGCCTTTCTGGAAGTCATTGTCCAAGGTTGTAAATTAGAATGGAATTTGCCAGGAGAAATCCCCATATGCTTTTGTCTCACTACTTCTTCTTGGTTTTCAAAATTTTTTTAATCTGGGTAAAGTTTAGAATATTGTTTGTCCTAGGTGTACACAATCTGGTTCATTTGTACATTATGTATGTCTATTAATGTACAGATCCTCTTCCCATGTAAAATATTACAGTGTTCCGTCGACCTCCCTTGTTATATGTTCAGTCTTTTTGATACATGTATATAATATGTATTTGTATATGTATAGTAACTCTAATCTTCATTTCTCAATTTCCCCCCTCCTTTCCTTTTAGATGAGCATAGTTTGGTTTCTAAGCCTGTGAGTGTCTTTCTCTTTGGAAATATGTTCATCTGTGTCAGTTATTAGATAATGCCATAATTGATAATGTAGGATATAGGTCTTTTGCTTTCCGACCTACTTCATGTTTTGTGATTATCTCCAGGCTCATGTATGGTGCCTCAAAGAGCAGTGCTTCAATGTTTTCCATGGCTAATATTCCATTGTGTACATGGACCACTTCTTCTTGGTGCATTCCTCTGTTGATGGACATTTTCGTTGCTTCCAAGTGTTGCCTATGGTAAATATTGCTGGAGTGCAGGATTGCCAGCCTGTGATTTTTGATTTTCATTTTCTCAGGTGATAGACCCAGCAGTGGGTATGATTGATTGACTGGTATGGTAGCTCAACGTTTACCTTTTCAAGGCACCTCAATTTTTCTTTCATTAGTGGCTCTTACCACGTCCCCCTTAGAATCGATGGTACGCATTTCTCCACAATCACGTCAGCATTTATTGTTTGCAGCATTTTTGTTGATGGCCATTCTGACTGGTGTGAGCTGACAGGTTTTTGTAATTTGGGTTTACATGTCTGTAAAAATTCCTACAATTCATCATTTCTCCACGGCTTTATCTTTTCTGTAAAAAGAAAAAAGAAAAAAAGTGTTAGTATAATATACCTCTTCAAATATTCTTTTTGAAAGGTTGCACTCTAGAATTTTTTGGTCGATTTTCGACCTCAGTATTTTTTGGAGGGCAGGTGTCATTTACAGAACTGCAATTGGTGAATATTTAGTGACCTTTTGAAGTTGCTTTAAAGCTGCTGTTGTGGGAAACGGCCATAAGGATGCAACATTTCTCCATTCCCAAATCTGGGTACTAGGGCAGCAGAGCCGTTCTGGAAGTCGTTTGCCTAGGTTGTAAATTTGAATGGAATGTGCCAGGAAAACCCCCCATAAGTTTATGTCTCATTACACCTAGTTCGTTGTTTTAATTTTTTCAATTGGGGTAATGGTTAGAATGTTGCTTGTCCAAGGTGTACACACTCTGGTTCATCTACATATCCTTTATGCCTATTTATGTAGATATTCTCTTCCCGTGTAGATTATTACAGAGTGTTCCATAAACCTTCTTTGCTATATGGTCTGTCTTTTTGATATATGTATATAATATGTATTTGTATACATATGGTAATGCTAATCTTCATTTATCCATTCCCCCCACCTTTCCTTTTAGATAAGCATAGTTTTTTTTAATAAGTCTGTGATTGACTTTCTCTGTGGAAATATGTTCATTTGTGTCAGTTATTAGATAATGCCTATAAGTGATATCATAGGATATAGGACTTTTGCTTTCCGACTTACCTCATGTTCTGTGATTATCTCCAAGATCATCTATGGTGCCTCAAAGAGCAGTGTTTCATTGTTTTCCATGGCTAGTATTCATTGTGTACATGGACCACTTCTTCTTTATCCTTTCATCTGTTGATGGACATTTTGGTTGCTTCACTGTCTTGTCTATTGTGAATAAGGCTGAAGTGCAGCTTTTGCAGCCCGGGTCTTCTTCATTCTGGTCTTCTCAGGTGAGAGGCCCATTGGTGCGCCTGCTGGATTGAATGGTACCTCAATTTTTCCTTTTAAACGCAGCTCCTTTCTGTTCTCATTATTAGCGTTTAACCCTTTTACAACTCACCAGCAGCTAGAGGGTACACAGTTCTCTAAAGCCTCTTCTGCATTTATTGTTTGTAGACTTTTTTCCAATGGTCAGTCGACTGGTGTGAGTTGAAAACTTTTTGTAGATTAGATTGCATGAGTCTAATACTTCCTGAGGTTGAGCTTTTATCCATTTTCCTTTCTTTAAAAAGAGAGTGAGTAAAACTTGCCTCTTCATAGTAACTTCTTGAAAATTCTGCCTGTTTTGAATTTTCTTTATCCATTCCCTACCTCAGCACAATTTTGAGGGCAGGTGTCCTTTACAGCCTTGAGTCATTTTGAATGGCAAGTGACCATTAGCTGTGGGTTAAAAGCTGCTCTTGCGGGAATTGGCCACAAGGCGGCAGCATTTCTCCTTTACCAAATCTGGTTACTAGGGCAACAGAGCCTTACTGGAAGTGGTGTTCTAGGTTGTAAATTAGAATGGAATGTGCGAGGAAAAAGCCCTTTAAGTTTATGTCTCATTACTTCTTGTTGGTATTTTTAACTTAATTTTTATTTTTTATCACAGCAAACTTGATTACAATGTTTTGTTTGTTCTAGGTGTGCAAGATGTGGTTCTTTCACACATATACATATATCTATTCTTCTTTGGAGCCTTTTCCCATGTAGGTTATGACACAATGTTGAGTAGTCTTCTCTTGGTATTGCGTAGGTCTTTGGTGATTATATATTTCACATGTGTTTGTATCTCTCTGTTAACCTCAATATGGTAATATATCCAATCCTCACACCTTTCTATTTGGTGAACCATAAGTTTTTTTTTATTGATTCTATGATAGTGTTTCTCTGTGGTAATATGTTTGTCTGTATCATTTTTTAGGTAACACCTATATGTGATATGATAGGATATGTGTCTTTCGCTTTCTCACTTACTCCAAGTTGCATGATTACTTCTAGAATCATCTATGGTGCTGCAAATGGCATTGTTTCATTTTTTCACTAGCTCATATTCCATCTGTACAGGTAGAAGTTCTTCTTTGTCCACCCATCTGTCGGTGGACTTTTTGGTTACTTCCATATCTTGGCTATTGTTACACTATGCAATGCCGATTTGCGTGCCTGTCTCCTTCCAATTCTGTCTTCTTAGTTTATAGGTCCAGGAATAGGTCTGCTGGATCATATGGTAGCTCAATGTTTACCTTTTAAAGGCACCTCTATTCTGTTCTCCTTAGTGGCTCTTTCCAGGTTACGTCCCACTTAAAGTGGAGGGTATGTATTTCTTCCCAGCACCTTCAGCATTTATTCTTTGTAGTTTTTGCTGATGGTTATTCTGAGTGGTGTGAGCTGATACCTCTTTGTGGTTGAATTTGCATGTGTCTCATAATGCGTAGAAATTGAGCTTTAAGACATGTCCTTTTTATTTTTCCAGCTGTGATTAGAGCTTATTTCTTCAAAGTGTTTTCTTAAAGTATGTGTCACCATTTGAAATATTTTGGCCATTATCTCCCTCAAGACATTTTGAGGGCAGGTTTCATTTACAGCCCTGCAATACTTGTTCATATGAAGTGACCATTAGCTCAGGCTTTAAACCTGCTTTTGCAGGTATCGGCCGAAGAGCGGCAGCCTTTCTACGTTCCCCTTGCTGGTACTAGGGAAACAGACCTACCGGCCAGTGGTGTTCTTCGGTTATAAATTAGAGTGCAATGTGCCCGGATAAACCCACAAATGTTGATGTCTCCTTGCTTTTGTTTGTTTTTAAATTTAATTTATATTTATTATTAGAGTAATATTCCATTGTGTACGTGGACCACTTCTTCTTGGTGCATTCCTCGGTTGATGGACATTTTCATTGCTTCCAAGTGCTGGCTATGGTAAATCTTGCTGGCGTACAGGTTTGCCAGCCTGTCACTTTTTGATTCTCATTTTCTCAGGTAATAGGCCAAGAAGTGATTGTGATTGATTGACTGGTAGCTCAATGTTTCCCTTTTCAAAGCACCTACATTGTGTTTTCATTAGTGGCTCTTTACATGCCCCCCCTTACAACCGATGGTACACATTTCTCCGCACTCCCTTCACCGTTTATTTTTTGCAGCCTTATTCCTAATGGCCATTCTGAGTGCTGTGAGCTGATAGGTTTTTGTAATATGGGTATGCATATCATTAAAATTTTTAAAATTCATCATTTTCCTATGCCTTTTTGTTTTCTCTTAAAAGAAAAAACCGTGAGTACAATATAGCTCTCGAAATTCTCTTCTTCGAAGGTTGCCCTCAACTGAAGTTTTTGGTCGATTTTTGACCCCAGAAATTTTCTGGAGGGCAGGTGCCATTTACAGAACTGCAAGTTGGCGAAAATATAGTGACCTTTTAAGTGGGTTCAAAGCTGCTGTTGTGGGAAACGGCCACAAGGAGGTAGCATTTCTCCATTCCCCAATCTGGGTACTAGGGCAGCAGAGCCTTTCTGGAAGTCATTGTCCAAGGTTGTAAATTAGAATGGAATTTGCCAGGAGAAATCCCCATATGTTTTTGTCTCATTACTTCTTCTTGGTTTTCAAAATTTTTTTAATCTGGGTAAAGTTTAGAATATTGTTTGTCCTAGGTGTACACAATCTGGTTCATTTGTACATTATGTATGTCTATTAATGTACAGATCCTCTTCCCATGTAAAATATTACAGTGTTCCGTCGACCTCCCTTGTTATATGTTCAGTCTTTTTGATACATGTATATAATATGTATTTGTATATGTATAGTAACTCTAATCTTCATTTCTCAATTTCCCCCCTCCTTTCCTTTTAGATGAGCATAGTTTGTTTTCTAAGCCTGTGAGTGTCTTTCTCTTTGGAAATATGTTCATCTGTGTCAGTTATTAGATAATGCCATAATTGATAATGTAGGATATAGGTCTTTTGCTTTCCGACCTACTTCATGTTTTGTGATTATCTCCAGGCTCATGTATGGTGCCTCAAAGAGCAGTGCTTCAATGTTTTCCATGGCTAATATTCCAATGTGTACATGGACCACTTCTTCTTGGTGCATTCCTCTGTTGATGGACATTTTCGTTGCTTCCAAGTGTTGCCTATGGTAAATATTGCTGGAGTGCAGGATTGCCAGCCTGTGATTTTTGATTTTCATTTTCTCAGGTGATAGACCCAGCAGTGGGTATGATTGATTGACTGGTATGGTAGCTCAACGTTTACCTTTTCAAGGCACCTCAATTTTTCTTTCATTAGTGGCTCTTACCACGTCCCCCTTAGAATCGATGGTACGCATTTGTCCACAATCACATCAGCATTTATTGTTTGCAGCATTTTTGTTGATGGCCATTCTGACTGGTGTGAACTGACAGGTTTTTATAATTTGGGTTTACATGTCTGTAAAAATTCCTACAATTCATCATTTCTCCACGGCTTTACCTTTTCTGTTAAAAGAAAAAAGAAAAAAAGTGTTAGTATAATATACCTCTTCAAATATTCTTTTTGAAAGGTTGCACTCTAGAATTTTTTGGTCGATTTTCGACCTCAGTATTTTTTGGAGGGCAGGTGTCATTTACAGAACTGCAATTGGTGAATATTTAGTGACCTTTTGAAGTTGCTTTAAAGCTGCTGTTGTGGGAAACGGCCACAAGGATGCAACATTTCTCCATTCCCCAATCTGGGTACTAGGGCAGCAGAGCCGTTCTGGAAGTCATTTGCCTAGGTTGTAAATTTGAATGGAATGTGCCAGGAAAACCCCCCATAAGTTTATGTCTCATTACACCTAGTTCGTTGTTTTAATTTTTTCAATTGGGGTAATGGTTAGAATGCTGCTTGTCCAAGGTGTACACACTCTGGTTCATCTACATATCCTTTATGCCTATTTATGTAGAGATTCTCTTCCCGTGTAAATTATTACAGAGTGTTCCATAAACCTTCTTTGCTATATGGTCTGTCTTTTTGATATATGTATATAATATGTATTTGTATACATATGGTAATGCTAATCTTCATTTATCCATTCCCCCCACCTTTCCTTTTAGATAAGCATAGTTTTTTTTAATAAGTCTGTGATTGACTTTCTCTGTGGAAATATGTTCATTTGTGTCAGTTATTAGATAACGCCTATAAGTGATATCATAGGATATAGGACTTTTGCTTTCCGACTTACCTCATGTTCTGTGATTATCTCCAAGATCATCTATGGTGCCTCAAAGAGCAGTGTTTCATTGTTTTCCATGGCTAGTATTCATTGTGTACATGGACCACTTCTTCTTTATCCTTTCATCTGTTGATGGACATTTTGGTTGCTTCACTGTCTTGTCTATTGTGAATAAGGCTGAAGTGCAGCTTTTGCAGCCCGGGTCTTCTTCATTCTGGTCTTCTCAGGTGAGAGGCCCATTGGTGCGCCTGCTGGATTGAATGGTACCTCAATTTTTCCTTTTAAACGCAGCTCCTTTCTGTTCTCATTATTAGCGTTTAACCCTTTTACATCTCACCAGCAGCTAGAGGGTACACAGTTCTCTAAAACCTCTTCTGCATTTATTGTTTGTAGACTTTTTTCCAATGGTCAGTCGACTGGTGTGAGTTGAAAACTTTTTGTAGATTCGATTGCATGAGTCTAATACTTCCTGAGGTTGAGCTTTTATCCATTTTCCTTTCTTTAAAAAGAGAGTGAGTAAAACTTGCCTCTTCATAGTAACTTCTTGAAAATTCTGCCTGTTTTGAATTTTCTTTATCCATTCCCTACCTCAGCACAATTTTGAGGGCAGGTGTCCTTTACAGCCTTGAGTCATTTTGAATGGCAAGTGACCATTAGCTGTGGATTAAAAGCTGCTCTTGCGGGAATTGGCCACAAGGCGGCAACATTTCTCCTTTACCAAATCTGGTTACTAGGGCAACAGAGCCTTACTGGAAGTGGTGTTCTAGGTTGTAAATTAGAATGGAATGTGCGAGGAAAAAGCCCTTTAAGTTTATGTCTCATTACTTCTTGTTGGTATTTTTAACTTAATTTTTATTTTTTATCACAGCAAACTTGATTACAATGTTTTGTTTGTTCTAGGTGTGCAAGATGTGGTTCTTTCACACATATACATATATCTATTCTTCTTTGGAGCCTTTTCCCATGTAGGTTATGACACAATGTTGAGTAGTCTTCTCTTGGTATTGCGTAGGTCTTTGGTGATTATATATTTCACATGTGTTTGTATCTCTCTGTTAACCTCAATATGGTAATATATCCAATCCTCACACCTTTCTATTTGGTGAACCATAAGTTTTTTTTTATTGATTCTATGATAGTGTTTCTCTGTGGTAATATGTTTGTCTGTATCATTTTTTAGGTAACACCTATATGTGATATGATAGGATATGTGTCTTTCGCTTTCTCACTTACTCCAAGTTGCATGATTACTTCTAGAATCATCTATGGTGCTGCAAATGGCATTGTTTCATTTTTTCACTAGCTCATATTCCATCTGTACAGGTAGAAGTTCTTCTTTGTCCACCCATCTGTCGGTGGACTTTTTGGTTACTTCCATATCTTGGCTATTGTTACACTATGCAATGCCGATTTGCGTGCCTGTCTCCTTCCAATTCTGTCTTCTTAGTTTATAGGTCCAGGAATAGGTCTGCTGGATCATATGGTAGCTCAATGTTTACCTTTTAAAGGCACCTCTATTCTCTTCTCCTTAGTGGCTCTTTCCAGGTTACGTCCCACTTAAAGTGGAGGGTATGTATTTCTTCCCAGCACCTTCAGCATTTATTCTTTGTAGTTTTTGCTGATGGTTATTCTGAGTGGTGTGAGCTGATACCTCTTTGTGGTTGAATTTGCATGTGTCTCATAATGCGTAGAAATTGAGCTTTAAGACATGTCCTTTTTATTTTTCCAGCTGTGATTAGAGCTTATTTCTTCAAAGTGTTTTCTTAAAGTATGTGTCACCATTTGAAATATTTTGGCCATTATCTCCCTCAAGACATTTTGAGGGCAGGTTTCATTTACAGCCCTGCAATACTTGTTCATATGAAGTGACCATTAGCTCAGGCTTTAAACCTGCTTTTGCAGGTATCGGCCGAAGAGCGGCAGCCTTTCTACGTTCCCCTTGCTGGTACTAGGGAAACAGACCTACCGGCCAGTGGTGTTCTTCGGTTATAAATTAGAGTGCAATGTGCCCGGATAAACCCACAAATGTTGATGTCTCCTTGCTTTTGTTTGTTTTTAAATTTAATTTATATTTATTATTAGAGTAATATTCCATTGTGTACGTGGACCACTTCTTCTTGGTGCATTCCTCGGTTGATGGACATTTTCATTGCTTCCAAGTGCTGGCTATGGTAAATCTTGCTGGCGTACAGGTTTGCCAGCCTGTCACTTTTTGATTCTCATTTTCTCAGGTAATAGGCCAAGAAGTGATTGTGATTGATTGACTGGTAGCTCAATGTTTCCCTTTTCAAAGCACCTACATTGTGTTTTCATTAGTGGCTCTTTACATGCCCCCCCTTACAACCGATGGTACACATTTCTCCGCACTCCCTTCACCGTTTATTTTTTGCAGCCTTATTCCTAATGGCCATTCTGAGTGCTGTGAGCTGATAGGTTTTTGTAATATGGGTATGCATATCATTAAAATTTTTAAAATTCATCATTTTCCTATGCCTTTTTGTTTTCTCTTAAAAGAAAAAACCGTGAGTACAATATAGCTCTCGAAATTCTCTTCTTCGAAGGTTGCCCTCAACTGAAGTTTTTGGTCGATTTTTGACCCCAGAAATTTTCTGGAGGGCAGGTGCCATTTACAGAACTGCAAGTTGGCGAAAATATAGTGACCTTTTAAGTGGGTTCAAAGCTGCTGTTGTGGGAAACGGCCACAAGGAGGTAGCATTTCTCCATTCCCCAATCTGGGTACTAGGGCAGCAGAGCCTTTCTGGAAGTCATTGTCCAAGGTTGTAAATTAGAATGGAATTTGCCAGGAGAAATCCCCATATGTTTTTGTCTCATTACTTCTTCTTGGTTTTCAAAATTTTTTTAATCTGGGTAAAGTTTAGAATATTGTTTGTCCTAGGTGTACACAATCTGGTTCATTTGTACATTATGTATGTCTATTAATGTACAGATCCTCTTCCCATGTAAAATATTACAGTGTTCCGTCGACCTCCCTTGTTATATGTTCAGTCTTTTTGATACATGTATATAATATGTATTTGTATATGTATAGTAACTCTAATCTTCATTTCTCAATTTCCCCCCTCCTTTCCTTTTAGATGAGCATAGTTTGTTTTCTAAGCCTGTGAGTGTCTTTCTCTTTGGAAATATGTTCATCTGTGTCAGTTATTAGATAATGCCATAATTGATAATGTAGGATATAGGTCTTTTGCTTTCCGACCTACTTCATGTTTTGTGATTATCTCCAGGCTCATGTATGGTGCCTCAAAGAGCAGTGCTTCAATGTTTTCCATGGCTAATATTCCAATGTGTACATGGACCACTTCTTCTTGGTGCATTCCTCTGTTGATGGACATTTTCGTTGCTTCCAAGTGTTGCCTATGGTAAATATTGCTGGAGTGCAGGATTGCCAGCCTGTGATTTTTGATTTTCATTTTCTCAGGTGATAGACCCAGCAGTGGGTATGATTGATTGACTGGTATGGTAGCTCAACGTTTACCTTTTCAAGGCACCTCAATTTTTCTTTCATTAGTGGCTCTTACCACGTCCCCCTTAGAATCGATGGTACGCATTTGTCCACAATCACATCAGCATTTATTGTTTGCAGCATTTTTGTTGATGGCCATTCTGACTGGTGTGAACTGACAGGTTTTTATAATTTGGGTTTACATGTCTGTAAAAATTCCTACAATTCATCATTTCTCCACGGCTTTACCTTTTCTGTTAAAAGAAAAAAGAAAAAAAGTGTTAGTATAATATACCTCTTCAAATATTCTTTTTGAAAGGTTGCACTCTAGAATTTTTTGGTCGATTTTCGACCTCAGTATTTTTTGGAGGGCAGGTGTCATTTACAGAACTGCAATTGGTGAATATTTAGTGACCTTTTGAAGTTGCTTTAAAGCTGCTGTTGTGGGAAACGGCCACAAGGATGCAACATTTCTCCATTCCCCAATCTGGGTACTAGGGCAGCAGAGCCGTTCTGGAAGTCATTTGCCTAGGTTGTAAATTTGAATGGAATGTGCCAGGAAAACCCCCCATAAGTTTATGTCTCATTACACCTAGTTCGTTGTTTTAATTTTTTCAATTGGGGTAATGGTTAGAATGCTGCTTGTCCAAGGTGTACACACTCTGGTTCATCTACATATCCTTTATGCCTATTTATGTAGAGATTCTCTTCCCGTGTAAATTATTACAGAGTGTTCCATAAACCTTCTTTGCTATATGGTCTGTCTTTTTGATATATGTATATAATATGTATTTGTATACATATGGTAATGCTAATCTTCATTTATCCATTCCCCCCACCTTTCCTTTTAGATAAGCATAGTTTTTTTTAATAAGTCTGTGATTGACTTTCTCTGTGGAAATATGTTCATTTGTGTCAGTTATTAGATAACGCCTATAAGTGATATCATAGGATATAGGACTTTTGCTTTCCGACTTACCTCATGTTCTGTGATTATCTCCAAGATCATCTATGGTGCCTCAAAGAGCAGTGTTTCATTGTTTTCCATGGCTAGTATTCATTGTGTACATGGACCACTTCTTCTTTATCCTTTCATCTGTTGATGGACATTTTGGTTGCTTCACTGTCTTGTCTATTGTGAATAAGGCTGAAGTGCAGCTTTTGCAGCCCGGGTCTTCTTCATTCTGGTCTTCTCAGGTGAGAGGCCCATTGGTGCGCCTGCTGGATTGAATGGTACCTCAATTTTTCCTTTTAAATGCAGCTCCTTTCTGTTCTCATTATTAGCGTTTAACCCTTTTACATCTCACCAGCAGCTAGAGGGTACACAGTTCTCTAAAACCTCTTCTGCATTTATTGTTTGTAGACTTTTTTCCAATGGTCAGTCGACTGGTGTGAGTTGAAAACTTTTTGTAGATTCGATTGCATGAGTCTAATACTTCCTGAGGTTGAGCTTTTATCCATTTTCCTTTCTTTAAAAAGAGAGTGAGTAAAACTTGCCTCTTCATAGTAACTTCTTGAAAATTCTGCCTGTTTTGAATTTTCTTTATCCATTCCCTACCTCAGCACAATTTTGAGGGCAGGTGTCCTTTACAGCCTTGAGTCATTTTGAATGGCAAGTGACCATTAGCTGTGGGTTAAAAGCTGCTCTTGCGGGAATTGGCCACAAGGCGGCAGCATTTCTCCTTTACCAAATCTGGTTACTAGGGCAACAGAGCCTTACTGGAAGTGGTGTTCTAGGTTGTAAATTAGAATGGAATGTGCGAGGAAAAAGCCCTTTAAGTTTATGTCTCATTACTTCTTGTTGGTATTTTTAACTTAATTTTTATTTTTTATCACAGCAAACTTGATTACAATGTTTTGTTTGTTCTAGGTGTGCAAGATGTGGTTCTTTCACACATATACATATATCTATTCTTCTTTGGAGCCTTTTCCCATGTAGGTTATGACACAATGTTGAGTAGTCTTCTCTTGGTATTGCGTAGGTCTTTGGTGATTATATATTTCACATGTGTTTGTATCTCTCTGTTAACCTCAATATGGTAATATATCCAATCCTCACACCTTTCTATTTGGTGAACCATAAGTTTTTTTTTATTGATTCTATGATAGTGTTTCTCTGTGGTAATATGTTTGTCTGTATCATTTTTTAGGTAACACCTATATGTGATATGATAGGATATGTGTCTTTCGCTTTCTCACTTACTCCAAGTTGCATGATTACTTCTAGAATCATCTATGGTGCTGCAAATGGCATTGTTTCATTTTTTCACTAGCTCATATTCCATCTGTACAGGTAGAAGTTCTTCTTTGTCCACCCATCTGTCGGTGGACTTTTTGGTTACTTCCATATCTTGGCTATTGTTACACTATGCAATGCCGATTTGCGTGCCTGTCTCCTTCCAATTCTGTCTTCTTAGTTTATAGGTCCAGGAATAGGTCTGCTGGATCATATGGTAGCTCAATGTTTACCTTTTAAAGGCACCTCTATTCTGTTCTCCTTAGTGGCTCTTTCCAGGTTACGTCCCACTTAAAGTGGAGGGTATGTATTTCTTCCCAGCACCTTCAGCATTTATTCTTTGTAGTTTTTGCTGATGGTTATTCTGAGTGGTGTGAGCTGATACCTCTTTGTGGTTGAATTTGCATGTGTCTCATAATGCGTAGAAATTGAGCTTTAAGACATGTCCTTTTTATTTTTCCAGCTGTGATTAGAGCTTATTTCTTCAAAGTGTTTTCTTAAAGTATGTGTCACCATTTGAAATATTTTGGCCATTATCTCCCTCAAGACATTTTGAGGGCAGGTTTCATTTACAGCCCTGCAGTACTTGTTCATATGAAGTGACCATTAGCTCAGGCTTTAAACCTGCTTTTGCAGGTATCGGCCGAAGAGCGGCAGCCTTTCTACGTTCCCCTTGCTGGTACTAGGGAAACAGACCTACCGGCCAGTGGTGTTCTTCGGTTATAAATTAGAGTGCAATGTGCCCGGATAAACCCACAAATGTTGATGTCTCCTTGCTTTTGTTTGTTTTTAAATTTAATTTATATTTATTATTAGAGTAATATTCCATTGTGTACGTGGACCACTTCTTCTTGGTGCATTCCTCGGTTGATGGACATTTTCATTGCTTCCAAGTGCTGGCTATGGTAAATCTTGCTGGCGTACAGGTTTGCCAGCCTGTCACTTTTTGATTCTCATTTTCTCAGGTAATAGGCCAAGAAGTGATTGTGATTGATTGACTGGTAGCTCAATGTTTCCCTTTTCAAAGCACCTACATTGTGTTTTCATTAGTGGCTCTTTACATGCCCCCCCTTACAACCGAGGGTACACATTTCTCCGCACTCCCTTCACCGTTTATTTTTTGCAGCCTTATTCCTAATGACCATTCTGACTGCTGTGAGCTGATAGGTTTTTGTAATATGGGTATGCATATCATTAAAATTTTTAAAATTCATCATTTTCCTATGCCTTTTTGTTTTCTCTTAAAAGAAAAAACCGTGAGTACAATATAGCTCTCGAAATTCTCTTCTTCGAAGGTTGCCCTCAACTGAAGTTTTTGGTCGATTTTTGACCCCAGAAATTTTCTGGAGGGCAGGTGCCATTTACAGAACTGCAAGTTGGCGAAAATATAGTGACCTTTTAAGTGGGTTCAAAGCTGCTGTTGTGGGAAACGGCCACAAGGAGGTAGCATTTCTCCATTCCCCAATCTGGGTACTAGGGCAGCAGAGCCTTTCTGGAAGTCATTGTCCAAGGTTGTAAATTAGAATGGAATTTGCCAGGAGAAATCCCCATATGTTTTTGTCTCATTACTTCTTCTTGGTTTTCAAAATTTTTTTAATCTGGGTAAAGTTTAGAATATTGTTTGTCCTAGGTGTACACAATCCGGTTCATTTGTACATTATGTATGTCTATTAATGTACAGATCCTCTTCCCATGTAAAATATTACAGTGTTCCGTCGACCTCCCTTGTTATATGTTCAGTCTTTTTGATACATGTATATAATATGTATTTGTATATGTATAGTAACTCTAATCTTCATTTCTCAATTTCCCCCCTCCTTTCCTTTTAGATGAGCATAGTTTGTTTTCTAAGCCTGTGAGTGTCTTTCTCTTTGGAAATATGTTCATCTGTGTCAGTTATTAGATAATGCCATAATTGATAATGTAGGATATAGGTCTTTTGCTTTCCGACCTACTTCATGTTTTGTGATTATCTCCAGGCTCATGTATGGTGCCTCAAAGAGCAGTGCTTCAATGTTTTCCATGGCTAATATTCCAATGTGTACATGGACCACTACTTCTTGGTGCATTCCTCTGTTGATGGACATTTTCGTTGCTTCCAAGTGTTGCCTATGGTAAATATTGCTGGAGTGCAGGATTGCCAGCCTGTGATTTTTGATTTTCATTTTCTCAGGTGATAGACCCAGCAGTGGGTATGATTGATTGACTGGTATGGTAGCTCAACGTTTACCTTTTCAAGGCACCTCAATTTTTCTTTCATTATTGGCTCTTACCACGTCCCCCTTAGAATCGATGGTACGCATTTCTCCACAATCACATCAGCATTTATTGTTTGCAGCATTTTTGTTGATGGCCATTCTGACTGGTGTGAGCTGACAGGTTTTTGTAATTTGGGTTTACATGTCTGTCAAAATTCCTACAATTCATCATTTCTCCACGGCTTTATCTTTTCTGTTAAAAGAAAAAAGAAAAAAAGTGTTAGTATAATATACCTCTTCAAATATTCTTTTTGAAAGGTTGCAGTCTAGAATTTTTTGGTCGATTTTCGACCTCAGTATTTTTTGGAGGGCAGGTGTCATTTACAGAACTGCAATTGGTGAATATTTAGTGACCTTTTGAAGTTGCTTTAAAGCTGCTGTTGTGGGAAACGGCCACAAGGATGCAGCATTTCTCCATTCCCAAATCTGGGTACTAGGGCAGCAGAGCCGTTCTGGAAGTCGTTTGCCTAGGTTGTAAATTTGAATGGAATGTGCCAGGAAAACCCCCCATAAGTTTATGTCTCATTACACCTAGTTCGTTGTTTTAATTTTTTCAATTGGGGTAATGGTTAGAATGCTGCTTGTCCAAGGTGTACACACTGTGGTTCATCAACATATCCTTTATGCCTATTTATGTAGAGATTCTCTTCCCGTGTAAATTATTACAGAGTGTTCCATAAACCTTCTTTGCTATATGGTCTGTCTTTTTGATATATGTATATAATATGTATTTGTATACATATGGTAATGCTAATCTTCATTTATCCATTCCCCCCACCTTTCCTTTTAGATAAGCATAGTTTTTTTTAATAAGTCTGTGATTGACTTTCTCTGTGGAAATATGTTCATTTGTGTCAGTTATTAGATAACGCCTATAAGTGATATCATAGGATATAGGACTTTTGCTTTCCGACTTACCTCATGTTCTGTGATTATCTCCAAGATCATCTATGGTGCCTCAAAGAGCAGTGTTTCATTGTTTTCCATGGCTAGTATTCATTGTGTACATGGACCACTTCTTCTTTATCCTTTCATCTGTTGATGGACATTTTGGTTGCTTCACTGTCTTGTCTATTGTGAATAAGGCTGAAGTGCAGCTTTTGCAGCCCGGGTCTTCTTCATTCTGGTCTTCTCAGGTGAGAGGCCCATTGGTGCGCCTGCTGGATTGAATGGTACCTCAATTTTTCCTTTTAAACGCAGCTCCTTTCTGTTCTCATTATTAGCGTTTAACCCTTTTACATCTCACCAGCAGCTAGAGGGTACACAGTTCTCTAAAACCTCTTCTGCATTTATTGTTTGTAGACTTTTTTCCAATGGTCAGTCGACTGGTGTGAGTTGAAAACTTTTTGTAGATTAGATTGCATGAGTCTAATACTTCCTGAGGTTGAGCTTTTATCCATTTTCCTTTCTTTAAAAAGAGAGTGAGTAAAACTTGCCTCTTCATAGTAACTTCTTGAAAATTCTGCCTGTTTTGAATTTTCTTTATCCATTCCCTACCTCAGCACAATTTTGAGGGCAGGTGTCCTTTACAGCCTTGAGTCATTTTGAATGGCAAGTGACCATTAGCTGTGGGTTAAAAGCTGCTCTTGCGGGAATTGGCCACAAGGCGGCAGCATTTCTCCTTTACCAAATCTGGTTACTAGGGCAACAGAGCCTTACTGGAAGTGGTGTTCTAGGTTGTAAATTAGAATGGAATGTGCGAGGAAAAAGCCCTTTAAGTTTATGTCTCATTACTTCTTGTTGGTATTTTTAACTTAATTTTTATTTTTTATCACAGCAAACTTGATTACAATGTTTTGTTTGTTCTAGGTGTGCAAGATGTGGTTCTTTCACACATATACATATATCTATTCTTCTTTGGAGCCTTTTCCCATGTAGGTTATGACACAATGTTGAGTAGTCTTCTCTTGGTATTGCGTAGGTCTTTGGTGATTATATATTTCACATGTGTTTGTATCTCTCTGTTAACCTCAATATGGTAATATATCCAATCCTCACACCTTTCTATTTGGTGAACCATAAGTTTTTTTTTATTGATTCTATGATAGTGTTTCTCTGTGGTAATATGTTTGTCTGTATCATTTTTTAGGTAACACCTATATGTGATATGATAGGATATGTGTCTTTCGCTTTCTCACTTACTCCAAGTTGCATGATTACTTCTAGAATCATCTATGGTGCTGCAAATGGCATTGTTTCATTTTTTCACTAGCTCATATTCCATCTGTACAGGTAGAAGTTCTTCTTTGTCCACCCATCTGTCGGTGGACTTTTTGGTTACTTCCATATCTTGGCTATTGTTACACTATGCAATGCCGATTTGCGTGCCTGTCTCCTTCCAATTCTGTCTTCTTAGTTTATAGGTCCAGGAATAGGTCTGCTGGATCATATGGTAGCTCAATGTTTACCTTTTAAAGGCACCTCTATTCTGTTCTCCTTAGTGGCTCTTTCCAGGTTACGTCCCACTTAAAGTGGAGGGTATGTATTTCTTCCCAGCACCTTCAGCATTTATTCTTTGTAGTTTTTGCTGATGGTTATTCTGAGTGGTGTGAGCTGATACCTCTTTGTGGTTGAATTTGCATGTGTCTCATAATGCGTAGAAATTGAGCTTTAAGACATGTCCTTTTTATTTTTCCAGCTGTGATTAGAGCTTATTTCTTCAAAGTGTTTTCTTAAAGTATGTGTCACCATTTGAAATATTTTGGCCATTATCTCCCTCAAGACATTTTGAGGGCAGGTTTCATTTACAGCCCTGCAGTACTTGTTCATATGAAGTGACCATTAGCTCAGGCTTTAAACCTGCTTTTGCAGGTATCGGCCGAAGAGCGGCAGCCTTTCTACGTTCCCCTTGCTGGTACTAGGGAAACAGACCTACCGGCCAGTGGTGTTCTTCGGTTATAAATTAGAGTGCAATGTGCCCGGATAAACCCACAAATGTTGATGTCTCCTTGCTTTTGTTTGTTTTTAAATTTAATTTATATTTATTATTAGAGTAATATTCCATTGTGTACGTGGACCACTTCTTCTTGGTGCATTCCTCGGTTGATGGACATTTTCATTGCTTCCAAGTGCTGGCTATGGTAAATCTTGCTGGCGTACAGGTTTGCCAGCCTGTCACTTTTTGATTCTCATTTTCTCAGGTAATAGGCCAAGAAGTGATTGTGATTGATTGACTGGTAGCTCAATGTTTCCCTTTTCAAAGCACCTACATTGTGTTTTCATTAGTGGCTCTTTACATGCCCCCCCTTACAACCGAGGGTACACATTTCTCCGCACTCCCTTCACCGTTTATTTTTTGCAGCCTTATTCCTAATGACCATTCTGACTGCTGTGAGCTGATAGGTTTTTGTAATATGGGTATGCATATCATTAAAATTTTTAAAATTCATCATTTTCCTATGCCTTTTTGTTTTCTCTTAAAAGAAAAAACCGTGAGTACAATATAGCTCTCGAAATTCTCTTCTTCGAAGGTTGCCCTCAACTGAAGTTTTTGGTCGATTTTTGACCCCAGAAATTTTCTGGAGGGCAGGTGCCATTTACAGAACTGCAAGTTGGCGAAAATATAGTGACCTTTTAAGTGGGTTCAAAGCTGCTGTTGTGGGAAACGGCCACAAGGAGGTAGCATTTCTCCATTCCCCAATCTGGGTACTAGGGCAGCAGAGCCTTTCTGGAAGTCATTGTCCAAGGTTGTAAATTAGAATGGAATTTGCCAGGAGAAATCCCCATATGTTTTTGTCTCATTACTTCTTCTTGGTTTTCAAAATTTTTTTAATCTGGGTAAAGTTTAGAATATTGTTTGTCCTAGGTGTACACAATCCGGTTCATTTGTACATTATGTATGTCTATTAATGTACAGATCCTCTTCCCATGTAAAATATTACAGTGTTCCGTCGACCTCCCTTGTTATATGTTCAGTCTTTTTGATACATGTATATAATATGTATTTGTATATGTATAGTAACTCTAATCTTCATTTCTCAATTTCCCCCCTCCTTTCCTTTTAGATGAGCATAGTTTGTTTTCTAAGCCTGTGAGTGTCTTTCTCTTTGGAAATATGTTCATCTGTGTCAGTTATTAGATAATGCCATAATTGATAATGTAGGATATAGGTCTTTTGCTTTCCGACCTACTTCATGTTTTGTGATTATCTCCAGGCTCATGTATGGTGCCTCAAAGAGCAGTGCTTCAATGTTTTCCATGGCTAATATTCCAATGTGTACATGGACCACTACTTCTTGGTGCATTCCTCTGTTGATGGACATTTTCGTTGCTTCCAAGTGTTGCCTATGGTAAATATTGCTGGAGTGCAGGATTGCCAGCCTGTGATTTTTGATTTTCATTTTCTCAGGTGATAGACCCAGCAGTGGGTATGATTGATTGACTGGTATGGTAGCTCAACGTTTACCTTTTCAAGGCACCTCAATTTTTCTTTCATTATTGGCTCTTACCACGTCCCCCTTAGAATCGATGGTACGCATTTCTCCACAATCACATCAGCATTTATTGTTTGCAGCATTTTTGTTGATGGCCATTCTGACTGGTGTGAGCTGACAGGTTTTTGTAATTTGGGTTTACATGTCTGTCAAAATTCCTACAATTCATCATTTCTCCACGGCTTTATCTTTTCTGTTAAAAGAAAAAAGAAAAAAAGTGTTAGTATAATATACCTCTTCAAATATTCTTTTTGAAAGGTTGCAGTCTAGAATTTTTTGGTCGATTTTCGACCTCAGTATTTTTTGGAGGGCAGGTGTCATTTACAGAACTGCAATTGGTGAATATTTAGTGACCTTTTGAAGTTGCTTTAAAGCTGCTGTTGTGGGAAACGGCCACAAGGATGCAGCATTTCTCCATTCCCAAATCTGGGTACTAGGGCAGCAGAGCCGTTTTGGAAGTCGTTTGCCTAGGTTGTAAATTTGAATGGAATGTGCCAGGAAAACCCCCCATAAGTTTATGTCTCATTACACCTAGTTCGTTGTTTTAATTTTTTCAATTGGGGTAATGGTTAGAATGCTGCTTGTCCAAGGTGTACACACTGTGGTTCATCAACATATCCTTTATGCCTATTTATGTAGAGATTCTCTTCCCGTGTAAATTATTACAGAGTGTTCCATAAACCTTCTTTGCTATATGGTCTGTCTTTTTGATATATGTATATAATATGTATTTGTATACATATGGTAATGCTAATCTTCATTTATCCATTCCCCCCACCTTTCCTTTTAGATAAGCATAGTTTTTTTTAATAAGTCTGTGATTGACTTTCTCTGTGGAAATATGTTCATTTGTGTCAGTTATTAGATAACGCCTATAAGTGATATCATAGGATATAGGACTTTTGCTTTCCGACTTACCTCATGTTCTGTGATTATCTCCAAGATCATCTATGGTGCCTCAAAGAGCAGTGTTTCATTGTTTTCCATGGCTAGTATTCATTGTGTACATGGACCACTTCTTCTTTATCCTTTCATCTGTTGATGGACATTTTGGTTGCTTCACTGTCTTGTCTATTGTGAATAAGGCTGAAGTGCAGCTTTTGCAGCCCGGGTCTTCTTCATTCTGGTCTTCTCAGGTGAGAGGCCCATTGGTGCGCCTGCTGGATTGAATGGTACCTCAATTTTTCCTTTTAAACGCAGCTCCTTTCTGTTCTCATTATTAGCGTTTAACCCTTTTACATCTCACCAGCAGCTAGAGGGTACACAGTTCTCTAAAACCTCTTCTGCATTTATTGTTTGTAGACTTTTTTCCAATGGTCAGTCGACTGGTGTGAGTTGAAAACTTTTTGTAGATTAGATTGCATGAGTCTAATACTTCCTGAGGTTGAGCTTTTATCCATTTTCCTTTCTTTAAAAAGAGAGTGAGTAAAACTTGCCTCTTCATAGTAACTTCTTGAAAATTCTGCCTGTTTTGAATTTTCTTTATCCATTCCCTACCTCAGCACAATTTTGAGGGCAGGTGTCCTTTACAGCCTTGAGTCATTTTGAATGGCAAGTGACCATTAGCTGTGGGTTAAAAGCTGCTCTTGCGGGAATTGGCCACAAGGCGGCAGCATTTCTCCTTTACCAAATCTGGTTACTAGGGCAACAGAGCCTTACTGGAAGTGGTGTTCTAGGTTGTAAATTAGAATGGAATGTGCGAGGAAAAAGCCCTTTAAGTTTATGTCTCATTACTTCTTGTTGGTATTTTTAACTTAATTTTTATTTTTTATCACAGCAAACTTGATTACAATGTTTTGTTTGTTCTAGGTGTGCAAGATGTGGTTCTTTCACACATATACATATATCTATTCTTCTTTGGAGCCTTTTCCCATGTAGGTTATGACACAATGTTGAGTAGTCTTCTCTTGGTATTGCGTAGGTCTTTGGTGATTATATATTTCACATGTGTTTGTATCTCTCTGTTAACCTCAATATGGTAATATATCCAATCCTCACACCTTTCTATTTGGTGAACCATAAGTTTT